>NC_041731.1:30488659-32988659 GCF_004115215.2 Ornithorhynchus anatinus | reverse complement strand
GGGCTCCTCTGCCAGGATCCTCCCCCTTGACCGGCTCCAACAGTCCCCAAGGAGAATAAGCAAGTTGCGTCGCATCTGGGCAGCCGGCTTTTTTCAACCTACTCCGGCCTCCTTCCCTAGAAAGACCCACCCGGGAGGCCTACACCCAGGAGGAAAGGCGAGTTCGGATCCTAGCTCACTCCCTGACTGGCAGGAGTGATCCCGGGAAAGTTCCCGGCCTGGGCCGGGCATCCTCTTTAGCATGCAAAGAGCACGGGGATGACTAGAAGGTGACTGGGAACTAAGAGTGAAAAGAAACACAAGGACAAGGCCAGGGCCAACCACCCACTGCTGAGGAGCAGCACGGTCTAGTGGAAAGAGCCTAGGAGTCAAAGGACCTGGGTTCTATTCCCGGCTCCGCAATTACTTGGACAAGTCACCTGGGCAACTTCTCTGTCCCTCAGTTCTCCTACTTAAGACTACAAGCCCATGCAGGACAGGGACTGTGTCCAACCTACTTAACTGTATCTAGCCCAGCGTTTAAAAGAGTGTTTGACACATAGAAAGCATGCAAGTACCATTTTTTTAAAAAATAAGTTCCTCCTCTGCTTTCCCAGACTTTCAGAGTCTTTCCAAATCTAAGAGACGAGCAGTTTTTTAAGAACCAGCCCCGGAGTCAGCCCCGACAATCTGAATCATGCCAGCAGGACCGAGGCACGTCAACCAGGCTCCTCGACTAGTGAAAAGCTGACAGGTTGGGTAGGTGCCGAGAAGTAAAGTATTGGGTAAGCTGAAAACAGGCTCCGATAAACATAGGCTCAAGCACATCGGGCCAGGTGATGCAAGAATCGTTTTCAACACCCGGGGAGATTTCTCCTTCTGAGCAATAAACGCCCTTCTCTTATTCGGTTTTTCCCCCCCCGCAAACAAGCGATCCTTAAATAACCGGATGAAACAAACGTTGAGAAAGGACTGAGCTCGCCTACTGTCTATCACTCAGCTCTTCCGAGACCTTCAGGTGCTCCGAGGCCTGACAGCTAGGGAACGCTCCCTTAAAGGAAGGCTTTGGGATGTTTCCCCTGGAAAGCCTTATTAGCCAGGGTTCCAATTCCAGCCCTGGGCTCAGATTGCGGTTTCGGGGCACCTCTGCTTCAACGCCAAAAGCCACGGAGAGAGTCAAGGACTACAACTGGGTTTTTAGTGGCTGACCCTTAATCATCCCTAATCAGAAAATTCAATACGGCACAGTCCTCTAGTGAGTGCAGCAGAATGAGGGCTTCTCTCCGCTCTTGTTCTGAGGCAGCAGAGTCACCTTTGGCTCAAATCCAACGGGGCTGTTGGACGCGAACATCTGTCTGTGACCGAGGGCTGCTTGCCGTAGAGATGGGAACTGCGGACTCACTCGCTTCCTCCTTAAAGCGTGGATATCTGCAACTCCACAGGCATGACGGAGACCCAGAAGCTTCAGGGGCCGAGGAGGAGACCGTGCCATATCTCTATGTGGCAATAATTCTGCAGTTTAGGTCACACCCCTCTCTGAAGGAAAACCCAGACTCTCTGAGGGCAGAGGTGAGAAGATCTGCTCCCGGCTCCCCCCAGCCCTGGAAGCAGGGAACGCTTAAAGCGCAGACAGCCTGGCCTGCTGGTCACATACCTGAGAACGTTTCCACTTCCCCATGTCTGGAACCATGTTTATCTCCTTCTTTGGGATCTTGAAGTTTTGAGTGACCGGAAGAGCCTCCTCAGAGGAGTCTGGCCAAGGAGAAAGAAACGGTAAACATCCTTCACAGCAGCCGGACAATTGTCCCCCAACCCCTTCCTTTTCCGTCACTACCCACCTCTCCACCTCACTCTCCCAAAACGGGAGGTAATAATAATGTTGGTAACCTACTCCCAAACCCAAAATGAGAGTTTATGCCGACACATCGCACTTCCCATCAGTTCCTCTGAATTGAAAAAGAGATACTCCTTTCCTTTCCCAAGGCACCCCCAGGCATCTATACTGTGAGCTCGACGTGGGGAGGGAATCGGTTATATTGTTCTCTCCCAAGCGCCTAGTACGGTGCTTTGCACGCAGGAAGCACTCAATAAATACGACGGAATGAATGAATCCTTCGATCGATAGGAAAGGGCCCGCCTCAGCTGCAGTCCTGGTGAGGATAGCAAGGGACAATACCACAAGGTCGTGTGACCAACGTGACCCCAGACACGAAGCACCAGGTATGCGAGACAGACTTTGGCACAGAATCTGAGCTTTAAAATTTCCTCTCTCTTGGGCACGGCGCCACTGAAGTGCTCTGCACATAGAAAGCGCCCAATAAATACGACTGAATGAATGAAATGAAGGCTCTTGCCAACCCAGCCCTCCCCTTCGTTGATCCAGAAGTACAGAAATATACTACACTCCACAATATAACCTAAAGTGTGTCTCTTGCGGGGGGAAGAGGAAGAGGGCCTCTACCCCCATCTTGACCCCAAAGTCATAGTTTCCCTTCAGATCGTAAGCTCACTGTGGGCAGGAAACTTGTCTATCAACTCCGCTGTGTCGGGAAGCAGCGTGGCTCAGTGGAAAGAGCCCGGGCTTGGGAGCCAGAGGTCATGGGTTCGAATCCCGGCTCTGTCACTTGGCAGCTGTGTGACCTTGGGCAAGTCACTTCACTTCTCTGGGCCTCAATTCCCTCCTCTGTAAAATGGGGATTAAGACTGTGAGCCTCACGTGGGACCACCTGATGACCCTGTATCTCCCCCAGCGCTGAGAACAGTGCTCTGCACATAGTAAGCGCTTAAATACCAACATTATTATTACTCTCCCCCAAGTACTTAGCTCTGCACACAGTAAGTGCTCAATAAATACCTCCGATTGATTGCCCTTCCGGGCCCCTTGAAACTCACACGCCGCTTCCGCTGGACAAGACTCGGGGGCGGGGGGCGCGGAAGAGGGCGGCTGGGCGTTTTAAAATAAAAACATCTGACAAAAGGGCTTCTGGAGCTGCGTAAATACCAGACGGGAGACAGGCCGGCTGAAAACCAGGCCATCTTACTCTCAATGGCCCTTTAAGGCCCAGAGTTCATTCTGTGCGCAAAGCATGAGATATTTCCTCCCCAGACAGAGCATTCAAATTACTCCCAGTACTTCTCACCTCACGGTTAGGGAGTGTGTCTTTCGTAAGGAAACTCTGTCACTGGGATTTTCAAAACCCTTTTTTTAGTAATTGTACCCGACCTGAAGATTTCACTGTGAGCCCGTCATTAGGCAGGGATTGTCTATCTATTGCCGAATTGTACATTCCAAGCACTTAGTCCAGTGCTCTGCACATAGTAAGCGTTCAATAAATACTACTGAATGAATGAATTTCACCTGAACTATTTCCTCAGCTCCGGCCCCACTCCCCCAACCAGACAGGTGCAGCTACACACTGACAGACACACGTCCACATACTCCCTCTTCACACTCACAGGGAACTGAGCAGAGTAGAGAGGCAATAACCGGAGCAGGTGATGATGAAAAACACTCCCTTTGCAGCCGTAATCGGCTCCCCATACTCAGAAGCCGAGGGGTTACTTTTCGCTGCGTTCCCGGCCCAAATTTCTGGGGAACGGACAGAGCCAGCAAAAAGGGCAGCTGCTCATACTCAATCGTATTTACTGAGCGCTTACTGTGTGCGGAGCACTGTACTAAGCACTTGGAAAGTACAAATCAGCACCAAAGAGAGATAATCATGGCTTAGTGGAAAGAGCCCGGGCTTGGGAGTCAGAGGACATAGGTTCGAATTCCAACTCTGCCCCTTGTCAGCTGTGTGACTGTGGGCAAGTCACTTAACTTCTCTGTGCCTCGGTTTCCTCATCTGTAAAATGGGGATGAAAACTGTGAGCCTCACGTGGGACAACCCGATTACCCTGTATCTCCCCCAGCGCTTAGAACGGTGCTCTGCACATAGTAAGCGCTTAACAGATGCCAACATAATTATTATAATCCACCTGCTCTGGCTGCTATGGCCCTACCTCCAGATCCCCCACAGGAATTAGGAGGTGAGGTGGAAAAATCAATGCTCTCTCTAAGACCCATTTTACCTACCATCCTTCTCTGCGGGGTGCCACATTATTTTAGCCATGCTGGAACCAGCAAGTTTGCTGAGCGGAGTGGCGGGGGGAGATCCCAACCGGGTCTCCCTGACACGATCCACCTTTTTCCTAACTGCCGTTTTCACGCAATGGGCAACTCCAATCCAGGAACGCTCCCCATCTGTAGCTTAAGGGAGAGGGCGGCCCGGCCCCGGCAGGGTGGCAGAAAACGATGCCAGGCGGTGGCGGGGCCCTGTCTAAAAGGCCCTCTTTTAGGCCTCACGGGCCATCATGCCCACGCGGTGGACGCGCCTTAAACAGCACGGTTTAGTGGAAAAAGCACGGGTTTAGGAGTCAGAGGTCGTGGGTTCTAATCCCGGCTCTGCCCCTTGTCAGCAGTGTGACTTTGGGCAAGTCACTTAACTTCTCTGTGCCTCCGTTCCCTCATCTGTAAAATGGGGATGAAGACTGTGAGCCCCACGTGGGACTACCTCGTATCTATTCCAGCGCTTAGAACAGGGCTTGGCGCATAGGAAGCGCTTCACCAGCATTATTATTATCTCTTCATTCATTCAATCATATTTATCGCACGCTTACAATGTACAGGCACGTGCCAAGCGCCGAGTCTCTGTGCCTCAGTGCCCTCACCTGTATAATGGGAATGAAGACTGTGAGCCCTACGTGGGACTACCTCGTATCTATCTCAGCGCTTAGAACAGGGCTTGGCACATAGGAAGTGCTTCACCCGCATTATTATTATCTCTTCCTTCATTCAATCATATTTATCGCGCGCTTACAATGTACAGGGACATGCCAAGCGCCGAGTCTCTGTGCCTCAGTGGCCTCACCTGTATAATGGGAATGAAGGCTGTGAGCCCCACGTGGGACCACCCGATGACCTTATATCCCCTCCCCGGCGCTTAGAACATAGTAAGCGCTTCACAAATGCCATCCTTATTATTATTAGGGGAGGGGGGGCACCATCTCCGCCTTGGTTGACTGTTCCAAAGGAATTACTCAGCGCTGGGCAGGTCCACTTGGGCAACAGAGACCATCCCTGTCCAGTGGCGGGATAATGGAGAAGCAGCGTGGCTCAGTGGAAAGAGCCCGGGCGTGGAAGTCAGAGGTCAGGGGTTCGAATCCCAGCTCTGTCACTTGTCAGCTGTGTGACTGTGGGCAAGTCACTTAACTTCTCTGAGCCTCAGTTCCCTCATCTGTAAAATGGGGATTAAAACTGTGAGCCCCACGTGGGACAACCTGATTCCCCTGTATCTCCCCCAGCGCTTAGAACGGGGCTCTGCACATAGTCAGCGCTTAACAAATACCAACAATATTATTATAATGGCCTAATTGGGAGAGAGATTATAATTGATTATACCCACACACGGTCCTGGGCACCTCGGCACGGCCGCCCTCGCAGGCTTTGCCCACCTGGAAAGGCCCCAGGGAGGGCAACTCCCCCCCTCCACCTGACAGATAATAATAATATTGGTATCTGTTAAGCGCTTACTATGGTCTAAGCGCTGGGGTAGACAGGGTAATCACCTCGTCCCATCGGAGGCTCCCAGTCTTCATCCCCATTTTCCAGCCGAGGTCACTGAGGCCCAGTGAAGCGACTCGCCCCCAGTCCCCCGGCTGACAAGGGACAGATCCTGGATTTCGAACCATTCATTCATTCAATGGTATTTATTGAGCGCTTCCTATGTGCAGAGCACTGTACTAAGCGCTTGGAACGAACAAGTCGGCAACAGATAGAGACAGTCCCTGCCCTTGGACGGGCTTACAGTCTAATCAACTGAACCCATGACCTCTGACTCCCAAGCCGGGCCTCTTTCCACTGAGCCCCGCCGCTTCCCGAACAGCATCCCTGTCCTCCACTCCTTCATTCGTTCAAGGGTATTTACTGAGCGCTCCGTGGCTGAGGACTGGACTAAGCGCTTGGAAAGGTCAACTGGGCCACAGCCCCTCCCTGCTCGGGGGGGAGACGGTCCAAAAGAGACGATAATCGAATGAAAGGGATGGACTGTTTATGAATAAAATAAAGAGGGGAATAGCTTATCCGCTTCCCTCATCCCTCCCCCCTCCGAGGCCTTGGCCGGTCCCCGCTGTTACCTGGCGACCGCTCGCTCTCGGCCATCTTCCTCCCGCAGCCGGTTCAGGCCTCTCCCCTCTCCCGCCCCTGTCGGTCCGTCCTCCCCCCCTCCGCGGGAGCGGCGGGAAGCTTCTGAGGCGAAAAAGAATCCAACCCGCCCGCCGTTTACCACCGAAAACCCTCCATCTTGGTGCGGGGCGCGCCCCAACGGCCCCCAACGGCCCGGGCGGCCGCCATGTTTGTGCGGGGCGGCGGCCATCTTGGGAAAGGCCGCCAGGCTGCGGGGCGGCCATCTTGGTGAAGGGCAGCGACCATTTTGGATTAGGGCAAGAGCCCTAATAATGATCATGAGGGTGTTAAGAATAATAATAGTGATAATGTTGGTATTTGTTAAGCGCTTACTAGGTGCAGAGCACTGTGCTAAGCGCTGGGGGAGACACAGGGGAATCAGGTTGTCCCAGGTGGGGCTCACAGTCTTAATCCCCATTTTACAGATGAGGGAACTGAGGCGCAGAGAAGTTAATAAATAATAATGTTGGTATTTGTTAAGCTCTTACTAGGTGCAGAGCACTGTGCTAAGCGCTGGGGGAGACACAGGGGAATCAGGTGGTCCCACATGGGGCTCACAGTCTTAATCCCCATTTTACGGATGAGGGAACTGAGGCCCAGAGAAGTCAAGTGACTTGCCCACAGTCACACAGCTGACAAGTGGCAGAGTTGGGATTCGAACTCATGACCTCTGACTCCAAAGCCCGTGCTTTTTCCACAGAGCCATGCTGTTAAGCGCTTACTCTGTGCCCAGCACTGTTCTAAGCGCTGGGGGAGACACGGGGGAATCAGGTGGTCCCACGTGGGGCTCCCAGGCTTCACCCCCATTTGACAGATGAGGTAACTGAGGACCAGAGAAGTGAAGTGACTAGCTGGGATTCGAACTCATGACCTCTGACTCTAAAGCCCGGGCTCTTTCCACTGAGCCACGCTGCTTCTCAATAATAATCATGTTGGTATTTGTTAAGCGCTTACTATGTGCCCAGCACTGTTCTAAGCACTGGGGGAGACACGGGGGAATCAGGTTGTCCCACGTGGTGCTCACAGTCTTCAGTCCCATTTGACAGATGAGGTCACTGAGGCACCAAGAAGTGAAGTGACGCTCCCAAAGTCACCCAGCTGACAAGTGGTCGAGCCGGGATTCGAATCCATGACCTCTGACTCCAAAGCCCGTGCTCTTTCACTGAGCCACGCCTAATAATAATATTCATTCATTCAATAGTATTTATTGAACGCTTACTATGTGCAGAGCACTGTACTAAGCGCTTAGAAGCAGCATGTCTCAGTGGAAAGAGCCTGGGTTCAGAGTCAGAAGTCATGGGTTCAACTTCCGGCTCTGCCACTTGGCAGCTGGGTGACTGTGGGCAAAGTCACTTCACTTCTCTGGGCCTCAGTTACCTCATCTGTAAAATGGGGATTAAATGTGAGCCTCACGTGGGACAAGCTGATGACCTGATCACCCTATATCTTCCCCAGCGCTTAGAACAGTGCTGGGCACATAGTAAGCGCTTAACAAATACCAACATTATTAACATTATTAGATAGGGACAGTCCCTGCCCTTTGATGGGCTTACAGTCTAATTGGGGGAGACAGACAAGAATAATAACTGTGGTATTTGTGAAGCGCCTACTATGTGCCAAGCACTGTTCTAAGCACCTGGGGGGGATACAAGGTCATCAGGTCATCATGAGGGGCTCACAGGCTTCATCCCCATTTTACAGATGAGGGAACTGAGGGCCTGAGAAGTGAATCAGCTTGCCCAAAGTCCCCCAGCTGGCTCACAGTTTTCAACCCCGTTTTCCAGCTGAGGGAACTGAGGCCCTGAGAAGTGAAGCGGCTTGCCCAAAGTCACCCAGCTGGCTCACAGTTTTCATCCCCATTTTCCAGCTGAGGGAACTGAGGCCCTGAGAAGTGAAGCGGCTTGCCCAAAGTCACCCAACTGGCAAGGGTCTGCTGTGTGACTGTGGGCAAGTCACTTCACTTCTCTGGGCCTCAGTTCCCTCAGCTGGAAAATGGGGATTAAGACTGGGAGCCCCACGTGGGACAACCTGATTCCCCTATGTCTACCCCAGCGCTTAGAACAGTGCTCGGCACATAGTAAGCGCTTAACAAATACCAACAAAAAATACACGTGGGACAACCAATTCCCCTGTGTCTACCCCAGCGCTTAGAACAGTGCTCTGCACATAGTAAGCGCTTAACAAATACCAACATTATTATTATTATTATTAAGGGGCGGGGCCGGGGTTAGTAGAACCCATGACCTCTGACTCCCCAGCCCAGGCTGTTGTCACTGAGCCACGCTGGTTCTCTGTTTCTGGCCCTAGGCAGCCATGTTCCTATGGGGCTTGGGAATTCCCCCTTTGGAACAGTGAACCAAGGCGGAGATGATGCCCCCCCACCCCTCCAAAAATATTCATTCAATAGTATTTATTGAGCGCTTACTATGTGCAGAGCACTGTACTAAGCGCTTGGAATGAACAAGTCGGCAACAGATGGAGACAGTCCCTGCCGTTTAATGGACTTACAGTCTAATCGGGGGAGACGGACAGACGAGAACAATGGCAATAAATAGAGTCAAGGGGAAGAATGCCATTTGTTAAGCGCTTACTATGTGCAAAACACTGTTCTAAGCGCTGGGGGGGAATACAAGGTCATCGGGTTGTCTCACATGGGGCTCCAAGTCTTCAGTCCCATTATACAGATGAGGGATCTGAGGCACAGAGAATAATCATCATCATCTTGGTATTTGTTAAGCACTTACTATGTGCCAAGCACTGTTTTAAGCGCTGGGGGAGAGACAAGGTAAACAGGTTGTCTCACATGGGGCTCACAGTCTTCATCCCCATTTTACAGATGAGGGAACGGAGGCCCAGAGAAGTTAAGTGATTTAGCCAAGGTCACCCAGCTGACAAGGGGTGGAGTCGGGATTAGAACCCACGACCTCTGACTCCCAAGCCCGGGCTCCTCACCTTGTATCCTCTCCAGCGCTTAGAACAGTGCTTGTCACATAGTAAGCGCTTAACAAATACCGTCATTATTGTTATTATTAAACTCCAGGCACGGGAGCTGGGGACCAAGCGAGGACCCAGGCTCCGGGGCCCTCCCAAGCCACGAAGAGGAGCCCATAATAATAATAATAATGTTGGTATTTGTTAAGCGCTTACTATGTGCAGAGCACTGTTCTAAGCGCTGGGGTAGACACAAGGGAATCAGGTTGTCCCACGTGGGGCTCACGGTCTTAATCCCCATTTTACAGATGAGGGAACTGAGGCCCAGAGAAGTGAAGTGACTTGCCCACAGTCACACAGCTGACAAGTGGCAGAGCTGGGAGTGGCTCCGAGCCGAGAAGCAGCGTGGCTCAGTGGAAAGAACCCGGGCTTGGGAGTCAGAGGTCATGGTTTCAAATTCTGGCTCTGCCCCTTGTCAGCTGTGTGACTTTGGGCAAGTCACTTAACTCGTCTGGGCCTCAGTTACCCCATCTGTAGAATGGGGCTGAAGACTGTGAGCCCCACGTGGGACAACCTGATGACCTTGTATCCTCCCCAGTCGCGCACTGACAGCGTGACTCAGTGGAAAGGGCACGGGCTTGGGAGTCAGAGATCATGGGTTCGAATCCCCACCCTGCGACTTATCAGCCCTGTGACTGTGGGCAAGTCACTTAACTTCTCTGTGCCTCAATTATCTCATCTGTAAAATGGGGATGAAGACTGTGAGCCTCATGTGGGACAACCTGATTACCCTGTATCTCCCCCAGGGCTTAGAACAGTGCTCTGCACATAGTAAGCGCTTAACAAATACCAACATTATTATTATTATATTATTATTGTTATTAAGAATGTGAGCCCCATGTGGGTCAACCTAATGACCTTGCATCCTCCCCGGGGCTTAGAACGGTGCTTTGCCCCCAGTAAGCCCTTAACAAAGGCCATCATTATTATTTTTCATTTAATAATAATAATGTTGGTATTTGTTAAGCGCTTACTATGTGCAGAGCACTGTCCTAAGCGCTGGGGGGTAACCAGGTTTGTTAAGCGCTTACTATGTGCAAAGCACTGTTCTAAGCGCTGGGGGGGATACAGGGTCATCGGGTTGTCTCACATGGGGCTCCAAGTCTTCATTCCCATTATACAGATGAGGGATCTGAGGCACAGAGAATAATCATCATCATCTTGGTATTTGTTAAGCGCTTATTATGTGCCAAGCACTGTTTTAAGCCCTGAGGCCCTGAGAAGTGAAGAGGCTTGCTCAAAGTCACCCGGCTGGCTCACCGTTTTCATCCCCATTGTACAGATGAGGGAACTGAGGCCCTGAGAAGTGAATCGACTTGCCCAAAGTCACCCGGCTGGCTCACGGTTTTCATCCCCATCGTACAGATGAGGGAACGGAAGCCCAGAGAAGTGAAGTGACTTGCCCACAATCACCCAGTTGAGATTCGAACCCATAACCTCTGACTCCCAAGCTCTGGCCACTGCGCCCCTTTGCTTCTCCAGACTGTGAGCCCGTCGTTGGGCGGGGACAGTCTCTATCTAATAATAATGTTGGTATTTGTGAAGCGCTTACTGGGTGCCGAGCACTGTTCTAAGCGCTGGGAGAGACACAGGGGAATCGGGTGGTCCCACGTGGGGCTCCCGGTCTTCATCCCCATTTGACAGATGAGGGAACTGAGGCCCGGAGAAGTGAAATGACTGGCCCACAGTCACCCAGCTGACAAGTGGCGGAGCTGGGATTCGAACTCATGACCTCTGACTCCAAAGCCCGTGCTCTTTCCACTGAGCCACGCTGCTTCTCTTATCTGTCGCCGCACCGTCCGTTCCAAGCGCTCTGCGCAGAGTGAGCGCTCAGTAAATACTGTTGAATGAATGACTGCTCTTCGATGAATGAATGAGGATCGACAACCGACCCGGCCCCCCCCCCCGGGCGGCCTTCCGTTAACTACCCCGTGGCCACGCCCCCTCCTCTTATTGGTCACGCCTGCCGACCGTGGCCACGCCCCTTCCCGCCATTGGTTGAACCCGCAGGCCGTGGCCACGCCCCCTCGAGCGTTGCCATCCCTTGACTCCGCCCCCTTCGTCCCGTGGCCCCGCCCCCTTGGCCCGCCGCCAATCGCGGCCGTCGCTGTCCACCCGCCCCCCCCCCCCGTCGCGGCCGGCCTTCTCGAGCGCCCCCTCCAGGCCGACGGCGGCAGCGTCCGGAGCGACCAGGCGTCCGGTCCTGCTGGCCCCCTGCCCCCCGCTTCTGCCCCCTGCCCCCCGCTTCTGCCCCCCTGCCCCCTTTGGACTTTGCCCGGAGCACGTTGGGGCGGAGCGGCCCTTCCCGCGGCTGCAGAGATGTTGGCCTTGGCGGCCAGGACCATGGTGAGTGCTGGGCAGGGCCCCGGGGGGACGGGAAGGCCTCTGCCTCGGGGACGGCTTGACCCTGGGCGGGCAGCGGGCTCGGCTCAGGGGGCAGACAGAGAGAGAGAGACCCCCGCCGCCGGGCAGATCACCGGACCAGGCCTCGACTGCTGGCTCCTGGAGAGAGAAAACGGGAAAGGCGTGGGGGATGCACTGGGACAACACCCAGGGTCCCTCCAGAGCCGGCCCTCTTGGACACGGGCCAGCCGGGGCTGCCGCTTTAAGAATGTTATTTGCTAAGCGCTTACTACGTGCCGAGCCCTGTTCTGAGCGCTGGGGGAGATACAGGGGCATCGGGTGGTCCCCCGGGAGGCTCCCAGGCTTCTTCCCCATTTGACAGACGAGGTCACTGAGGCCCAGAGAAGTGAAGGGACTTGCTTCCTTCCTTCAGTCACCCCGCTGACAAGTGGCAGGGGCGGGATTCGAACCCATCACCTCTGACTCCCAAGCCCGGGCTCTTTCCGCTGAGCCGCGCCGCTTTCCCTCTTCTCATCGCTTCCTTCCCCACCCCCTAATCACCGCCACCACCGTCGCCTCCCCGGTCCCGCTTTATCCGATGCCCCAGAAGCCTCAGGACAACCAGCCCCCTGGCTGCCTCTCCCCCTCCCAGGTTCTTAAGGAAATTTAGGGCCGGTGACCTTCGCCCTCCAAGTCTCCCCCTTTTGCCATGTCCCGCCCGAGGGGAGAAGGGGGCCGAAGCCAGCTTGGCTCCGGCCTTGCGGTTTGGGAAATGAGGTTTTCCGGGTTTCTTTGTTTTTCTCCCTACCGGCGCCGTATCGGTGTTGTATCTCCTCCGCCGGGGATCCTGCCAAGGCAGCAGGGCCCCCGGCCCGACCTCTCTTTCCCCTTGGAGAGAAAGGCGAAGAGCGTGTGCCGTGGCGGGATTTCCCCCTCGTCGGGTCTCCCCTACAAACCCGCAGGGCCTACCCACCCCCCACGCACCGCCCCGTCGCGCTAATTAGAAGGACGATTATAATCACGATAATTGTGGTGCTTGTTAAGGGCTTGCTACCTGCCAGGTACCTTGCTAAGCGCTGGGGTAGGTACCGTACAGTCGGGTGAGACGCAGTCCGCGTCCCACCTTGGGGCCCAGGGTCTTGCGGGGGGCTCGGGTCTCCCGGTCGAGAGCCTCTAGAAATCCCTGCCCTCTCCTGCCGCGGAGGGAGTCGGAGGGGCTCCGCCGAGACCCATCAGTCCATCGTATTTTTTGAGCGCTTAATCGTAATAATAATGTTGGTGTTCGTTAAGCTCTTACTATGTGCCGAGCACCGTCCTCAGCGCCGGCGGAGATACAGGGTCATCGGGTTGTCCCGCGTGAGGCTCACAGTCTTCATCCCCATTTCCCAGATGAGGTCACTGAGGCCCAGAGAAGTGAAGTGACTCGCCCAGGGTCACACAGCTGCCAAGGGGCAGATCCGGCATTCGAACCCATGACCTCTGACTCCCAAGCCCGGGCTCCTTCCACTGAGCCACGCTGCTTCCCTTTCTGCGCAGGGCACTCTACTAAGCCCTTGGGGAAGTGCGGCAGGATAACGGAGTTGCTGGACACGTTCCCTGCCCGCCGCGACCTAGAGGATTGTAAGAGATCTCTGAAGAGGCCGATTTAGGGGACCTGCTGCTTCTTCCCCTGCCCCAGGTGGGCACACCTCCTCCGTGCCCCCCTTCCCTCAGAAAACCCGGCTCTACATTCAGAACGGCGGCACCGAGGATGGAAGCTGAATCGTTTTCACAAACCTCGTTTCGCTTCTCATTCACTCTTATTCCTCGTTCCAGCCTGCGTTTCCCTCCAGACACCAGGGAGACGGTCACCCCGAGGACCCGGGGGGCACCATCAATAACGGGAATCCCGGTTTGGGAAATTCCCTCAGATCAGATCGTTCCCTCAAGTCCGCCGACAGGTGTCTTAAAGCTCGTCCGCCCAGTCCCTTTCTCGCTCTCCACGGGCCCCCGGTGTCGTTTTGTGTTTTTATGACTGCCGGACGGTGCCAACACAGCACTACTGTTTCTGCCCCCAAGGCGCTTCCCTCTCAAATAGACACAAGTACACAGAGTTGCCTTTTTCTGTTTGTTCTTTGGGCCATCTTTTCACCTGGCCCGGGACCCAAACACCTCAGTGGCGCCGGGGGAAGTAGTATTCTGGGAAGGCGAGAAGAACCTCTCCTTCCGGCCCCCCGGAGCTTCTCCGAAGCAGTTTCAGAAATGGCGAGAACCAGCAGGGTTGACCTCACCCTCACGCTTCCTCCGCTCCCGTCCCTAATCCGCGACTGTTGTCTCTCTCTCTCTCTCTCTCTCGACAGAGGAGGAGGCGGGAGGTTGCTTGCTCAGCTCCTCCCGCGTGCGGTAGGACAGGTTAAGCTTAGAGACGGAGACCGAGGCAGACGGGTTGAAGGCTGCGTCTGGCTCCGGGGATGGATAGGAGGCAGCAGGAGGCAGAGAAGGTACAGTACAGATCGGCAGCAGCAGGATCTCACTGGCCTTTCTCTCTCTCTCTCTCTCCTCACCTGCCTCCTCCTCCTCTGAAGCTTCCCCGAACCCTCCGTCTTCTTCCAGCTTGGAGCTCTCTGCCTCCCCGGGGCACAGGGCGGGGGTCAGCCCGCAGCGGCCTCTCTCCGCCTGCCTCCGGTCTCCCCGGTGCCGGGGCGGTCTGCGGGCTAGACCGCTTGCCGCTAGTCCCGATCAGCACCTCCTGCCTGAGAGCTTTGATTTCCCGGGCCTTCCGGTCTCACTCACGCTGCACCTTGGGGTCCTCCTCCGGCCGCTCGACCGCCCCGGGGTGACGGAGCCCAAGGGCCCGCCGGCGCCGCGGCAGGGGACGCCTCTGGGCCGGCGAGCCCGGTTGTCGTCGGGTGTCGTCGCCTCTGTCCCCCGTGCCAAGATCGGCGGCAGCCTGTCCAACCCCCCGTCCCACACTCGGAGCCCACGCCCTCCCCACCCCCTCTCACCTCCTACCTGGGCCCTTCCGGCCCCCAGGAGGCGGAGACAAGCTGGGGCCAGGAGCCCGAGGCGGGGCCGGGCCAGATCTTTCGATGAGACTTCCTCTTGTCACCAAGGGGATGGGCACATAAGTACCTGGCGACCGTTTCCACTTGGAAGTCCGTGAGCATCTCCTGAGGACGGGCACCAGGCTGGTGCTCTAGGGTTCGGGGGAGAGCGAGCCAGTGAGCCAGCGACTCCGCGCGGCCCAGGCACCCACCGGGATGTTTTGCTGCCTACAGGTCAAGCCCCTGGGCTTCCTTAAGCCCGTGACTCTAGGGAAGGTTCCCGGCCGGTTCCAGATGCACCAGAACTCCCTGCCTCGCCTGCCCGTGCCCCCGCTGCAGCAGACCCTGGACCACTACCTGACAGCGCTGCAGCCCATCGTGAGCGAGGAGGAATGGAGCCACACCAAAAAGCTGGTGGACGAGTTCCGCAGCTCGGGGGGCGTCGGAGACCGGCTGCAGAAGAGCCTGGAGCGGAGGGCCCGGAAGACCGAAAACTGGGTACGTCGGGTCGAGGGGCGGGTAGGGAAGGGGAGATCCCGCCCCGCCTCCCCCCACCTCATCCCGATCCGTCCAGGATGCGGGATACCGTTCCTCCATCCGACGGAGGCAAGAGCCTCCTGCCTCTTCCTCCTCCCCCCACCCCAGTCCCACCCCCGACGACGCTCGAGTCGTGCCGCGGCTATAATCCCGAGCCGGGCCCGTCCTCCCGAGCGTGGGGGCGGGCTCCAGCCTGCGCAGCCCCACCGGGCGGCTGGGCCAGGCGAGGTTCCCCTGCTAGGTGATCTGGGTCCCGGGGTGGGGGCCGCTCCCTCCCGCCGTCCGCTCCCCGGGCCCCAGATGCAGAGTCGGAGCCGCACGTCCTCCTCCCGCCTCCACCTCCCAGCGGCGGGGCCCGGAGTCCCCACCCCGCCGAGCCGGGCAGCTCCCCGGGGAACAAAAGCCTCTCTGAATCGGGAGGGGCAGATGGGTGACTAAGCGCACTCTGGCAGAGCCTGCCCTAGTTCTTGGCAGCGGCTACCGGTTCCCATCACCCTGCCCGGGGTCCCGAGAGTCAGGTGCAGAGCGGCTCCTGTTAGTCCCGCTCAACTTCCTATTGGCCACGGGGCTTTTCTCCCCCCATTGATGCAATTCGATGACTATGGATCGAGGTCCCTCCCTACCCCGCCTCAGGAAGGCAGGGAAGGGGCTTGGGGCCCCTGGTTTTGAGGGGCGGGGCGGAGCGAGGAATAGGCTTGCCCCACCGCGCGGGGCATTTCTCCTCAAGATGGGACTAGAAGACGGTTGTCCCCATTTCCTAGGGGCTGCCTGGCCCCCTGAGCCTCGCCGCCTTCCCGGGAGGGCGTTGCCGGCCCCCCTCCACCCTTCCCCGTGACTGCCTCCGCCGGCCCTCTCCGAGGGCGGTAGCCACGTGTTCTCCTGCCTGACTCCCCGAGGGGCTCTGGCCCCCGTGGACTGACCCACCGAGGTACGGGGAGGCCCGGGACGGCCGCCTCCAGAACCTCACCCCGGCCTTCTCCCTCCTCTCCGCCAGCTCTCGGAATGGTGGCTGCGGACCGCCTACCTCGAGTACCGTCAGCCCGTGGTCATCCACTCCAGCCCGGGACTGGTTTTGCCCAAGCAGGACTTTGTGGATTTGCAGGGTCAGCTCCGGTGAGCGACGGGGACACCCCCACCAGTTCGGGAACCGGGAGATGGGGGGAGAGAAGGGAGAAGGGAGGGAAAGGGGCAGGGACAGAGAGGAGCTGCGGGGGATAGCTGGGCGGGGAGGGGCCCCAACTCTCCCAACAAGTTTCCCAATTGTGAAGATTGGGACACGGGGTTTGGGATCTGTGGTCCCGGGAACGGTGGTGCAATTCAAGTGTCTTCCCCCCCGGGGCCCAAGCCCACGGCTGTGGGCATCGGCGAGCGCCCCGCCCTCTGACGCCCACACACCTCGCCCCCAATATTCTCAGATCCAGACCTCCTCTCCGCTGCTACCGCCATTCTTAGAAGGCAACGGGAGAGAAGGCAGTCGGCCCCGATTAACGTAACCCTGCCCCGGGGAGGGCCAGAGTCTTGGGCTCCTTCTGCTTGAAATCCCATCCCTGTGCTGGGCCAGCCCCGGGGATGACCTTTACACAGGATTACCTTTCCCATACTTCTCTCTCGTCACCTGCTCTGGGCCTCAACCGTTGTCTGCCCCGGTTGGATAAAAATACCACCCTGCTGGCATGCCAACAGGCTCCCCCTACCCTCACCCCTATTCCCGATCGCCCCCACCCCTTCCCTTAAAGCCACGGGGGCTGATTTTTCGATTGGGCAGCGGGTACTCGGCGGCCCACCGCCCAGGAGAGAGGAGGGCGTCGCCACTCCGTGGGCCACTTCCAGAGCCGACCGGATACTTTCCGTCACCCAGGCGAGTCTGGGCCTCGAGAATAGGAAGCTGACACCCAGGGGCGGGAGAAGGAGAGGCCAAACTGGGGGGCCTCCTTCCACTCCCGCCCCCTCCCGCATTAGTCTCCCTAATGAGGACCCACTGGGAGTGGGAAACCGTCTGAGAGGTCCCCCCGTGTCCCCGGGGACAGGTCTCACCGGGCGTCTCCGTGCAGCCTCCTACTCCTAAGAGCCTTTGAGGGCACTTCCCTGCCCCGAGCCCAGTGCAGAGGAGCAGACACATCAAAGGATCCAGCCACGATGCCGTGGGCACCAGCCCGGCACTCCCTTCTCTCAGCCCCTGGCTCTGGACCCCCGATCCTTCCCCTCCCCATTTTATATGGTATCTGTTGAGCGCTTACTATGTGCCAGCTACTATCCTAAGCACTGGAGTAGATATGAGTTAATCAGGCTGGTCGCAATCCCTGTCCCACATTCATTCAATCGTATTTATTGAGTGCTTTTTGTGTACAAAGTACTGTGCTAAGCACTTAGGAGAGTAGTATATAACAAGAAACAGACACATTCCCTGCCCACAACGAGCTCACGGTCTAGAGGGGCTCACAGTCTTAACCCCCATCTTACAGCTGAGATAACTGAGGCACAGAGGAGCGGAAGTGACTTGGCCAAGGTCACACCGTAGACAAGTGGCAGAGCCAGGTCTTTCTCCCTCTCAGGCCCAGTGCTCTATCCACTAGGCCACGCTGCTTTCCGGGCTTCAGTAAGGGAGCAGCTTCAGAGTCCCCCTCAGCCTCCACCAGTCTCACATTCCCCTACGTTTAAAAAGCCGTCTATCCCAGGCCCAGGCCCGAGCCAGCCTGGGAAAGGGAGTCCGCGCCCCCCAGCAACCATTCCTCCTCCCCGGTGCGGGTTCCACCCTGTAGGCTGCAGGCGGGCGTCACCAGAGAGGGGGCCCAGAAGCCAAAGGTCTGCCTGTCCCCGGAGCACCGTGAACCTGGCTGGGGCCCCTGCAGCGAGGCAGGCCAAGACCTGGGCCGGCCAGGTCCTCGTCGGTGGCTCGTCAGGTCGGTTTGTTTTGATTTTTACGTCTAATTGATCCCTCCAGGTTTGCCGCCAAACTCATCGAAGGCGTCCTGGACTTCAAGGCTATGATTGACAAGTGAGTTGTTGTCTTTCTATGTGGGATCCTGCCCCCGGGGGTCCTGCCATCCTCCAGTGGGGGCCGAGTCAGCCTCCAGCCTCTGTCTGAGCCCCCAGGATCCCACATCCTTCGGCTTCCAGGTGTTCCTGGGATTAGGACGGTGGAGTGGGGCAGTAATCACAGCCCCGGCACATACAGGCAGGACCCAGAACACAGCATGTACTTAACTCCAGGCCCTGCCCGGTGTGGGTGGGGAGGGGGGCAGGTGAAAGGTGTCGGGGGGAGGGGGGAAGTCCCAACCCAATTACCCCACACGATGCCATTAACAATGTCCAAACCCCATCTGCTCTGCCCCGCCCCGGGAACCATCGGGTGCTTCCCTCCCAGCCAACCTGAAACTGAGCTGTGGGCCCCGGTACTTCCCGTTCCCCAGGCCCTCCCCTCCCGGGCTAACCAAACACCCCCTCTGTGTGCACAGCCCTGGAGTGAGTCCCGGGACAGTTACCAAGCCGGTACACGAGGGAGCTTCCATTCTAATGGTAGACAGAAACCCCAAAGAACACAGATGACGGACATACTTTGTGACCTATAAGAGTGGATAGAGAAACAAGGGCATGAATTTTCGTGCTATCCATAAGTGCCTTGCCTGGATGGGGGTGAATCAGGGCTGCTCTATGAAGGACCTAGAGTCAGTTGGGAGAAGGAGTGAAGGGACACGGCGGCTCAGGGCGGGCCGGCGGGGAGGGAGGCACCTCAAATTGGAAAAGTAGCACAAACACAGAAACACAGGCAGTGAAAAACCATTTTGCGACACTGTGATCTTACTGGAGCGTCTGGACCCGGAGATTGTTAGGTGGCTGGGTTTGTTAGGCGATCCAGGGCAGGTTAACAACCCAGGCAGCTCAGGGTGGCCCTTGTCTCCTTCCTGACCCCTCTGGTTTTCCCATCTGTAGAGGGGCAAGTGACGTCATCTGGGGAGTTGTGTGGTCCGAGCCCCCGCTCCCCAAGAAGGCAGGGGCGTTCTTGGGCTGTGGATCGTCATCCAAGCTCCGCCGTCGCGTCGAAACTGGTGGGAAACTTCAGGGGGGTCACTTAGTTCCTCACCGTGTCAGGGGGCCCAGTTGGCCCGCCACCCCGAGTGACCTGACGGTCCCTCCCCGCCCTCCCCCCCACCCAGCGAAACCCTCCCGGTGGAGCACCTCGGTGGGAAGCCCCTGTGCATGAATCAGTACTACCAGATCCTCTCGTCCTGCCGCATCCCGGGTCCCAAGCACGACTCGGTCATCAGCTACAACAAGGGGAAGAAGCGACCCGAGCACATCACCGTGGTTCACAATTACCAGGTGAGTAGCAGCCAGTGGCTCACCCGAGGGGAGGGCCGCCCGTTTCAGAGCCGGGGTCCCCGCGGCCCACCGGAGAGCCAGCTCCGCTGCTCGTTGTGGGCAGGGAACGTGCCTCCCAACTCTGCTCTATTGCACTTTCCCAAGCAGTTAGTACAGTGCCCTGCGCACGGTAAGCACTCAATAAATACCGTTGATTGACCGAGAACACCCCGTAGCCAGGTCCCACTCAGGGATCGGCCCCTTCCACCGGAAGGGCTGCAGCTAGGCCGCCTCTCCATGGACACCGGGGCCAGAAATCCTCTGGAGAGGACGCCCAGGTGGAGGTGGGACCGCAGAGGCGGGAGGGATCCCGGCCTCGGAGCCGTCCTCAAAGCCTCGCCCCCTCCCGCTTCAGTTTTTCGAGCTGGACGTGTACCACAGCGACGGGACGCCCTTCACCTCCGACCAGATCTTCACCCAGCTGGAGAAGATCTGGAACTCGTCCCTGCAGGCCAACAAGGAGCCCATCGGGATCCTCACCACCAACCACCGCAACAGCTGGGCCAAGGCCTACAACAACCTCATCAAAGGTCCGAGCGGTCACAGCTGGGGGCGGCCCGGGCCCCCTGTCTGTGTGACCTCCCGCCACCCTGACCCGGGATGGGGACTAAAGCGGGGAGGCCGGGATCCGAAATCCAGTGGCAAGAGCGGGCACCGGGAGAGCAGTCTCCCCTTCCCAGCCGGACAGCTCAGGGAAAGGAGGGCCAAAGATTCCCTTCGTCGTCCCCACGCCGCCAACACCCTGTGCCCCCGCCCCTCGCGGAGCCCGCCTTTCACCAGGCTGCCGGACTGGCCCCTCCCGGCCTCCTCCTTCCTTCCTCCCATTCCCCATCTGCTTCCAAAGGCTTTGTCCAGTGCTCTGCCCTCAGTAAGCGCTCACTAAATATCCCCGATCGATTGATCGGTCGGTTCCCTCTCCTGCCACAGACAAGACCAACAAGGCGTCGGTGCGCTCCATCCAGAAGAGCATTTTCACCGTGTGCCTGGATGCCCCCATGCCCCGGGTATCCGAAGACATCTACAAGAGCCGGGTGGCCGCCCAGATGCTGCACGGCGGGGGCAGCCGGCTCAACAGCGGCAACCGTTGGTTCGACAAGACCCTTCAGGTAAAGACCGCGGCCCTCCCAGGCTCAGCCTCCTCTGGCCAGGATGCCCAGCCGCCCCCGGCCCTGCCGGCACCCGCTTCTGGAGGTGTCCCGGCAACCAGCCCCACACCCTCCCCGCCACACCCGCTGTGCGGGGTCTCCCTTACCCCGGGCCTGCCTCCTGGCCCCCTCAAGGGAGGGAGGCAACCTGAGCTCCAAAGCCTAGAAACTCAGAGGCTCAAGGGGAGGGGGACCCGGGGAGGTGGCCCTGGGTCCTCCTGGTCCTGGAGTTTGCTCCTCCCCACAACCAGCAACACTCCTGGCCTTGAATCCACACCTCCCCAGCACAGCCTCCTCATAAATTCCTCGCCAAATGTGGGTTCCCCCGCCATCTGGTTTGGAGCCCGAGCCCCAGGCAAACCAGGGCTAGTGTCTTCCGGATCCCGGGTTCGGTTCGTAAAATGATTTGAGCTTCGGGGATGAAAGCAGCGGGATTGACACAAGTGGTGATTATGGTTGGTGGTGTTGTAATTACTAAATGATGAGCCTATCATTAAGGGGCACGGGAGTTTAACTGCGCGGGCAGCCAGGGGAGGCCGACGAGCTGAGGTGGAGTCTAGCCTGCTCCACTAATCCCCACTTCCCGCTTTGGGAGGGGGTGCTCAGCCAACTCCTCTCTGCCCTGGCTGGAGGCCAGGTGGGGGCGGAGCTAGGGAAAGGGATGGAGCAGGCCCTGAGGTCAGAGATGGGGGAAGCACCTCCTCCATGAGGTCACCACCCCCCCGCACAACTTACCTGGGAGAACAGGGGGCTAGGGAGGGAGAAAGGGGGTCCTGCAGCCGCTCTACAGATCCACCCCGGTGTCCTTGCTAACCTTCCAGTTTATCGTGGCGGAGGACGGCTCCTGCGGTCTGGTGTATGAACACGCCACTTCGGAGGGCCCGCCCATCGTGGCCCTGCTGGACCACATCGTGGAGTTCACGTGAGTTTCCCCGGTGCCCAGCTGCCTCTCCCACGGGACCCAGCTGCCTTCCCCTTCCTCTCCCCTGGTAGCACCCCCCCCGCCCCCGTCCTGCTGAGGGGGAACTCCTCCCGGGCTGGGGTGCGGGCTTGGAGGCTGAGTTTCGGGTCTGTGTTCAGGAAGAAGCCGGAGCTGGTGAGGTCGCCCATGATCCCCCTGCCCATGCCCAAGAAACTGCGATTCAACATCACCCCTGAGGTCAAGAACGACATCGAGAAGGCCAAGCAAAACCTTAACATGTGAGTCTCAGAGCCAGCTGGTCTCCCCCCCACCCCCCAAGACCCTCCCCGACCCAAAAAATGAAGCGGTAATCAGCCCCGATTACCTTCCTCTGCCAGGCACGGGCTGGGAGCCTCTTTCTGGCCCTCGGCCCTGACCTTCACTCCGCCCTCCCCCTTCATCCGTCTGTCTTCTTTCTCTCCTCCTGCCGGGCTCAGCATGGTGCAGGACCTGGACATATCCGTGTTTGTGTTCCATCACTTTGGGAAGAATTTCCCCAAGTCGGAGAAGATGAGCCCCGATGCCTTCATCCAGATGGCCCTGCAGCTGGCATACTTCAGGTGGGGCCAGGTTCCCCCTGGGCACCTCTCCTCGGGGTGTCGCAAGGAAGGCGGGCGGGCAGGAAAGAGGCGGAGGAGGCAGCTGCGGAGATGGGCACGGTAGGGGGCTTTGCGAGTCCCCTGGGCTCCCCTGCAGCGGAGGATGCCGAGACCCTCAGCGCTGCCTGTCACTGCGGGGCCGTGACCTCGCTCTCCCGTCCCTCTCCCCCCGGCCAGGATCTACGGCCAGTCCTGCTCCACCTACGAGAGCGCCTCCCTCCGCATGTACCACCTGGGCCGGACCGACACCATCCGCTCGGCCTCCGTCCACTCCCTTGCCTTCGTCAAGGCCATGGACGACGCCAGCGTGCCGGTGAGGGGGCCCTGGGAGAGACTCCGAGGGACCGCCCGGTCCCCCTCCTGCAGGGCCAGGAGCCCGTGGAGCTCAAGGGCCTAAGGGCCCCTCCTGTCCCCAGGAAAAACCGAGATCCAGAACTTCCCTTCCCCGTCAAGGCCCCCGCCCCATCCCATTCCAACTGCACCCTGCCCCAGGAGGGAGGGGGAGAAAGTGCTCTCCAAGCCAGCCACACACATCCGTCAAGAGAGGAGCCAGTGCAGGGGATGGGGCCAGGGAGGGGCGGGTGGGTGGGTGGATGGGTGGACCGGCAAGCAGGGCGTCTCATTGACTAATGGTTCCCGCAGGAGCACGAGAAGGTGGAGCTGCTGCGTAAGGCGGTACAGTCCCACAGATCCTACGCAGACAGGGTGAGTGTACGGGCAGGCGCTGGCCAGGGTAGCTGTCCCTGGGGGCCCCGATCCCCATTTCAGACCCAGTTCCTGGGCCCGACTCCCAGAGACCCTGCAGTCTGAACACCGGAGAGAATGGTCCTTTAGACCACAGCGTGGCCTAGCGGAAAGAGCACAGGCCTAGGAGTCAGAGGACCAGAGTTCCTAATCCTGGCTCCTCCACTTGCCTGCTTGGTGACCTTGGACAAGTCACTTCACTTCTCTGTGCCTCAGTTTCCTCAACTGGAAAATGGGGATTCAATACCAATTTTCCCTCCAACTGAGACTGTGAGCCCCTTGTAGGGCAGGGACTGATTGATTTGGATCTACCCCGGTACTTAGAACGGTGCTTGACACATTGTAAGTACTGAACAAATATCAGTTAAAACAAAAAACTTTCACCCAAAGGCCTGAAAGCAGCCAGGTGCCCTGTCTCCTCTCCTAGGCCCCGATCTGCCCCGACCCAAACCCGGCCCCGTTCCCTGTTGCCTCACTCCTTCCCTCTGCTTCTTGGGCTTCCTCCATCCCAACCCCCTCCAGGTTCTCTGGCCTCCCCAGCCCCCCTCCTGCCCCCACACCGATTCCTTAGACCAGTCAGAACCGCCAAGGTCCCCCTGAGGCTCAGCCCAGGCTGCCCTTGTCTCTGCCTTGTCCTTGCTCACTTGGCCTCTTTGTCCCCCTGTTCCTCCTTCCCTGGACCCGCGTGGCAGGCCATCCGAGGGGAGGCCATCGACCGGCACCTGCTGGGGCTGAAGCTGCAGGCCATAGAGGACCTGGCCAGCATGCCCGAGATCTTCATGGACACGTCTTACGCCATCGCCATGCATTTCAACCTGTCCACCAGCCAGGTGACCCTCGGGGCCCCGGCAGGGGAGTGCAGAGTCCCGGCGGCTCTGTGGCCCTCAGGGTGGATCCGCCCCCCCCATCTACCGCCCCGCTTCCCGGCGAGAGCAGAGTGGAGACGAGAGAGCGGCTCCATCCTCTATCTGTCCGGATTTCGCGCGCGTCCCGTCGCCCCCTTCCCCGTTGGCGCTGGGGCTCTCTTGGGGGGATTCGGGTTCCCGGAGGGCCGGCGTGAGCCCGTGGGGGGCCCACCGGGCCGGCCCTCCACCCTCCCCACCCCAACTCACCTGGCTCCGGGATTGCCCCATCCCCTCCGCAGGTCCCGGCCAAGACGGACTGCGTGATGTGCTTCGGACCGGTGGTGCCAGACGGTTACGGCGTCTGCTACAACCCCATGGCGGATCACGTCAACTTCGCCGTGTCGGCCTTCAACAGCTGCGCGGAGACCAATGCCGCGCGTATGGCCCACTACCTGGAAAAGGCCCTGCTGGACTTGCGGACCCTGCTGCTGGCCCACCCCAAGTCTAAGCTGTGAGGCCCCGGGGGCCAGCCCCCAGCCCCCACACCCAGACAAGTTGAGGGGGTTCACAGGGGGAGCGGTGGAGCAGCCAGGCGGCCCCAGTCCCAGCTCCTCTGTCAAGTGGCCCCTCGCTGCACCCTGGGGGAAGGCAGGCGGTAGTCTCTTCCCTTTCTGCCAACAAAAGAGAGTGCAGCAGCCTCCTAACGGCCCAGCCCTTTTTCTTGGAGAAGGGACCCCAGCCCCCAGCCTCCCCTCTACACAGGCCTTCCTGTGGAACTCCCAAACTCTCCCTCCGACACCCCCGCCCCCGCCTAGCTGGGTCTTCCCACGTGGCCCTGGGGTCACAAGGGACTGCCCCGCTAAATAAGCTTACTCAGGCAAGAAGGGGTGTTGTCCCCTTAAGTTTTCCCTGCCGGGACTGGCCCTCCTTATCCCCCCCAGCTTCTCTTCCCTTCTTGCACAATAGCCCAATCCGGCCCGTTGCCTCCCGCCCCTACTTCTCCAAGCCCACGGCCTCCCCGTCCTGCCCCGGGATGGTTCGGAGCCTCCGGAGCCGGTTGGGCTTCTATTCCCCTGTGGGTCTGATTGTACCCCAGGTGTGTCTAACGGTCTGATTTTTGCCCAGCTGAGGGTGGGGCGGGAGGAAGGGTCTTTCTTGGATCTCCCTGTGGAAGGAAAGACCCAGCCCCTCCTCCCCCTAGGCGGGCTTCCCACTCTCTGCAGCCCCAGGTGGGATGGGTGGCCTGGGCGTTGACCAGTCCCACTACCCGGATACCACTCTCTTTCCCGGACTCAAAGAGATTCCGGGGTCACGACGCAACCGCTTCTCTCCCCGTCTTCCCCGTCATCCTCTTAGAGAGCAGCCAGAACCGGGCCTGAAGAAGCCCAGAGACGACAGGGAAAGTGCCTTCACCAGCTGCTATTAACCAGCTCTCCCCGCCAATCTGTTAGAGCTTTTCGGCTCCCCTCCCAGCCGGGAAGCCGTCAGGGCCTAAGGAGACACTGTAACACTAGGCCTCTAGCTCCAGGGCTGCCGGCTAACTTCCCGGCCCCGCATCGGGCCCCCTCCACCGCTAGCTCTGGCCAAAACCAGAGTCCCTGAGTCTCCCAAGGGCCAGATGCTGAAATACCACCCCTTCCGCCCACCTCTCTCTGGAAGGGAAATGCCCCACAGCCAACCAGATCGGAGTTTTTTCTGGACTCTGGTTTACAGGGAGGACCTCTCCCCCGCTATTTAGAAGGATAAACAGTATTCACTTTATTGTCCAGTTGGGCTCAAAACTGCCATCCGACTAGGGGGCACTGACGTCCGGTGGCGGGCCAGAGAGAAGAGACCCGGCCCCCCACGCTCTCTCCTCACCAGAAGCCCCCTTGACCTTTAAGCTGCAGTCTCACCGCCCGGGGTCTCCGGAGGCTTTGCCGAGAGACGTGCTGGCCCCTGGGGTCTCTTCTGAGGAGCGGTCCCCTCCCCACCCCGCCGAGGAGCACAGAGGAGATCAGCCAACTCCCTCACCTGCATGAATTTTTGACCATTCATGTCGCGTGGTGGTTCAGATGTTATTTTTGATAATGTGATCTGTGGCCTGGATGCCTTGGGCTCTCGGTCAGTGAGATTTCTTCATGTTCATGATTGTATAGTAATATTAATTAATAAAAGGGAAATCTGCTGGAGAAAACTGTGGCAGTGGGTCAGAGTGCGAAGGACAAGCTGGGGAGCAGGAGAATGACTGGATTGGCCCTAGAAAGATTCAACCACCTTCTCCCCTCTCACTCCCAGGCCCCAGCCCAGAGTGTTTGTTTTTTTTTTTTTTTAAAAAAAAGGTATCTGTTAAGCACTTACTACGTTCCAGGCACCGTACTGAACGCTGGGTAGATACAAGCTAATCAGGTTAGACAGAGTCCACGGCCCACTTACTCCCCATTTTACAGATAAGGTAACCGAAGCACAGAAAACGTCAGATATGTTAAGTGACTCGCCCAAAGCCACACGGCAGATGAGTGGCGGAGCTAGGATTAGAACCCAGGTCCTCTGACTCCTAGGCCCATGCTCTATCCCCTGGGCCGTGCTGCTTCTCCAGGCCGTCCCTGTCGTTGTGGAAAGGGCATGTGCCTGTTAAAGAGTTGTGTTGTATTTAGTGCTTGGTACAGTGCTCTGCAAACAGTAAGCGCTCGATAAATACAAATGATTGACTACTGTCCTGCTACAAGCCAAGAGGAAGCAAGGCTGGATGCCTGGGTCCCAGCCCCCGCTCGGACTATCCGGTTAATTTCTCGCTCCCCCTCCACCCAACCCCTTTCCTCCCGAGCTCACCTAAAAACTCCCTCCTCTCGGAATCCTGCCCTCCTTTAAAGGAAATTGGGAGTAAAGATTCCCCCCCATCCCAGCTCACTGAAAAAACATAACCATAACCCCCACCACCACTCCGCTGCCCTATCTCTAGGGCTGAGCCAGGCAGCGTGATGTAGTGGATAGAGCACGGGCCCGAGAGTCAGAAGACTGTGGGTTCTAATCCTGCCTTTGCCACTTGTCTGCCGTGTGACCTTAGGTAAGTCACTTTACTTCTCTGGGCAGTTCCCTCAACGGGGAGCGAGATTGTGAGCCCCAGGTGGGACAAGGGCTTGCTTATATCTATTTGCTTATATCTACCCCAGCACTTAGTACAGTGGCTGCCACAGAGTAAGCGCTTAACAAATGCCATTATCATTATAATTATTATTATCAGCCTCCTTGGCTACCCAAAAGCCCCGAGAGCCAGCCAGCTATCTTATTTGTCCTGCCCACACTCGCTGATATTTGATGTCTTGTGGCAGAATACACAATCCTCTCAAAATAAGGACGGGACTTCTACACCTAAAAGAAGTCAGGTCGAGGCAGGCACTGCCCCTGCTCGACGGCCTGGAGTTACTTACTCGTTCCTGTCCGGTTGACTTCTCCTGTCCTTATAGGTCTTAACCACTCTGACCTTACCCGGGACCTTTCCAGAAAACCTTGTGGACTTTCCAGAAGTCATCAGGCATGAAGGAGAAACATTTTGACTGACAGTCAGTTGCATTTACAAACTGCTCTGTGGGTGCAGAGCACTGTACTTGCATGGGAGAGTATGATAGCAGACGCGAGCCCTGCCCTCAGACCTCCGCCAACACAAATTCCTTACTGTTGGCTTTAAAGCACTCAGTCACCTTGCCCACTCCAAACTCGTTACTCTCCTACTACATCCCAGCCCACACACTTTGCTCCTCTAATGCCAACCTTCTCACTGTCCCTCAGTCTCGTCTGTCTCGCCGGAACACCCTCCCTCCTCCTATCTCCCCCCACTCAAAGCCTTATTGAAGGCACATCTCCTTCAAGAGGCCTCCCCTGCCTAAGCCCTCATTTCCTTTTCTCCCACTCCTTTCTGTATCATCCTGACTTGCTCCCAGCCCCACGGCCTTTACCGACATCTCTAATTTATTGATATTAATGTCTGTCCCCCCCTTTAGACTGTAAGCTTGTTTTGGGCGGGGACTGTGACTGTTTATTGTTCTATTGTACTGTCCCCAGCACTTAATAGAGTGCTCTGCACACCGTTAGCACTCAAATACAATTGACTGACCTGGAATGTAGTGGGAAGAAGAAAGTGGAAACAGTAGAAGGGAGAGTGTGATTGTGTCCCAGATCAGATCGCTCAAGGGCATTCTTGGGAATGTTTATAAAGAAAACAGACATGGCTCCTGGATGGTGTTTGCATTCGCCGGCCCAGAGGCAGAGGATTGGAAGGGAAGATCTCTTCTGGGTGGGAAGCCCCTTTCATTCATTCATTCAATAGTATTTACTGAGCACTTACTATGTGCACAGCACTGTACTAAGCACTTGGAATGTACAATTGGACAACAATCCTGTGATTCTAGAGTAGCTCTCCTCTGCTGAAGGGTTTGGTTAAATCTGGTCAAGAGAGATGCAGAAGCCAGGAGCTCAATGAAGCAGCGTGGCCTAGTGGATAGAGCACGGGCCTGGGAGCCAGAGGATCTGGCTTCTAATCCCGCCTCTGTCAGTTGGCTGCCCCGTAACCTTGGGCAATTCACTTCACTTCATTGTGCCTTAGTTTCCTCATCTGTAAAATGGGGGACTCAACTGTTCTTCCTCCTAATTTCAATGGGAGCCCCACATGGGACCTGATGATCTACCGCAGTGCTTAGAACAGTGCTTGACATAATAAGCCCTTAAAAAAATACCAGTTATTATTTGCACTGTTCACGCTCTGTCCTCATGCTACTGGGTCCGCCCTTCTGGGTCCGGGGCCGAACGGATCACCCTGCAGAGAGGTGGCGAAGCTGAGCCCACGCTCTTGGGCTCACTCCCACACTCTTGAGCGGCTTAGGGTCGCCAGGGGCCGACCTGTCCATCCCCCTGCCTCCTAAGAAGATAATGACGACTGGAACAGGGAAGAAATTTCACTACTTGCACAGGTTGGCCATCCTTCCAAACCAAGTACCAAGCCAGAGAAGCAAAACGGCCTAGTGGATAGAGCACAGGCCTGAGAGTCAGAAGGACCTGGGTTCTAATCCTGACTCCATTTGCCAGCTGTGTGAGCTTGGGCAAGTCACTCCACTTCTCTATGCCTCAGTCCCCGTGGGTTTTAAGACTGTGTGAGACTATGTCCAACCCCATTTGCCTGTATCCACCCCAGCAATTACAGTGCCTGGCACATAGTAAGTAAATACCACGATTAAGTACTGTTTGCGAGAGACACAGGGCATAACAGACGTTCCCCCCAGGGAAGAAAGATACCACCGGTTTTCCCTGATACACACAGTTCCCTCAACCGTGGCCAGGGCCCAAAGGCAGTGGATTTAAATGAAATCTGAAGACCAGCCACACGCTACAGCCAGAAGTCCAGGATTTCCTGATGTCTGAATCTGAGTTGATGCCCCAGGGGAAAACCCCCATTTCCCATCTGCCCGAGGTATGCTGTTGGCCTTTTTAAAAAATCTGCATCACCATTCTCCTCCTTTCCCTTCACTCTTCTCTAATCCCCGTAATCCACAAGCCCCCGACTCTCAACTCCAACCTGTTTCTTCCGGGCCCAGCCTGGGGCTGGGGGAAAACTGTGCCCTGCTGCCCAGACAAAGCAGGAGAGGAAGTGGGGTGGGACCCTCAGCATCCCACTCCGCTGGCAGGTCCCCAAGTCGGATGGTCCCAGGGGCTGCTAGGAAGAAGTTCCACCAGGAATGACCAGCTCTCCCTCTCCACGGGAGTATCGCCACGCCACTTCTCGGCCTCCGCTCCAGCAGAACGGCCGGATTCCCTCAGCAGCTCAAGCCCCGGGAACCCACGCTAGGCATCCGAGGGGCGCATTCGGGCAAAGCTGTTTCAGAAGCCCCACACTCCCCTCCATCCTCATCTCACCCCACCAGAGGCGTGGGCCTGTACTGCTCGAAGTTTCCAGAGACGATTCCACAATCTTCCTCTCCCATGACCTGTATCAGCACCTCCCAACCTCCCCAGATGCCCCCACCTACCCCCCATCACAGCTCCTCTCCCCACCGGGAGCCCCAGGCACAGACACCATATGCAGTCCCAGCCTGCACCGGCAGTGTTTTTGAGGTTTTATTTTAAAACAATAGTAAACAAGTTTGGTTTTTGCTTTTTTTCTGTTGGTTTTTTTTTTCTTTTAAATCAAAACCACCTCACACCTGGCTCAACTCAGAAAAGAAAAATAAAAGGGGGTGGGAGGGTGGGAAAAGGAAAAAGTAGGAGCAACCTCTCTCTCCTGAAGAGAGCCAGATTTTCTGGCATCCAGAATGGCTTTTGGATACTGCCTCTATTAAAAAATAAAATAAGAAAAAAAAAAGCACCACAAAGTTGTGCTTCAGCAGCAGCTCAGGAAACGTATGTTTAAAAAAAAAACAAAAACACAAAAACAAAACAGTTCAGTGATTTGAACGTGGGTCATACTCAACCAGTCCAGTTTGGTTCAAGAGGATGGAGGGGGAACTGGAAGCCTCAGCCTTCCCATCCCCTTCATTACAGGAATAACATTTTGCAAGTGTGATTTAGAAATGGGGTCCTGAGGGAGGGGACCTAGGTAGTTTATGCAGCAGGGCTAGGGGGAGGGAGGGAGTCAGGGCAGAAAGTTACGAAGCTTTTCCTCTTCTCCCAGCCCCCTTCCTGAATGCCCCCCCGAGTTCTGGATCCGTGTCTGGAACAGGGAGGGAGGGAGGAAGAGGGGCAGGCCGCGCCGTAGTGTTTGAAGTAGAGAATATTTTATAAGTTTCTTTAAATCCTTACAAAGTGCAGCTGAAACACAATAGACGTCTCCCAAATGGTCCTGAGATTTCCCTCACAGCTCTCCTGACTTCCTCTTCTGACCTCCCACCCAAGCACCTGACCCTCTGCCGCCCACCCAGCAAGAGTTCCACTTTAAAAATAATAATAATATTAATATTAATAAATAGTGTGTATATTTTCATGCTGCCTAGATTTCACACAAATACGTATCTGTCGCTGTTTGGCTTCCGCTCCGTCCCCAAGTTGTCAGGTCAAAGAAGTCTGTCTGTCCCCCGCCCCCCCTTCCCCAGCTAAAACGGGCCGCTGGGCCCACCGAGGTGCGGGGCTGGGGGGTGACCGAGGCTCGGCTCGGCGACCCGCGTGGTCGCACACGCAGCAGGAGGTACCGGCCCGCCGCCTTGGCTGCGGCGGGAGCCAATGCCAGGGCCCCTGGGCTCCCGGGTGAGGGTCCCCGCCTGGGCCTTCGGGCCCATCCGGCTGAAAAGGCTCTGCTCGGTTCCCAGGTCTGTACAGGTCTCTGCTGGTCCTTCTCCGTGAAATCGTGCTGTTTGCATCCTTGTGGTCTTCCCCGCCCTGGCCCACGCCTCACTGCAGCTTCGTACCCAGTTTGCGCTGTCTGTTTCTGCAACGGGAAAGGGCCAAGGACCGGGTGAGGGTGGGGGAGCGGTGGGGCAGTGGAGGGGAAATCAGTCGGCGACAGAAGCTTAGTGGAAAGAGCACGGGCCTGGGCGTCGGAGGGCCTTGGTTCTAATCCTGGCTCTACGGCTAGTCTGCCGTGTGACCCTGGGCCGGTAACTTCGCTTCTCTGTGCCTCAATTTCCTCATCTGTAAAAAAATGGGGATTAAACCCATCTCCCTCCTAGATTGTAAACTCCATGAGGGACGGGGACCGCGTCCAACTCGATTACCTTGTATCCGCCCCAGCGCTCAGAACAGCGTTTGTCACATAGTAAGCACTTAAGTACCATAATTATTATTAATAATGTTACTACTATTACAATTAGGTCCAGGGAAGTCAGGATGAAACGTGGAGGAAGGTGACCCTCAGGACCACCCTCGCAACCCCATGCCCGGGGCAGCTCCGGCCAGGCCAGGCCCAGGCAGGAGGGGGTGAACCTTGACCCTGAGCCCCTCGGGGCCCATCCTCAGCCAGGGTGGCCACTTCTCTCAGAAACCAAATCCACTTCCTCCACCTACCAAATTAATCCCAACCCAAGCTGGTCTGGAACCCTCCCCTCCTGGCCAGCTGTGTCTTTTCCACGGCTAATGGGATTTGCTTGCTCAAACCTCCTCAAATCCCCTTTTCTGACAGAGCTCAGACTTTACCGGTTTAGCTTGTTGTTATAATTTAGGCCACGATGCACCAGACACTCTTCCAGAGCCAGCCGCCAGCCCACGCGGCACAGCCGATTTCCTCTCCGATCTGCTTTTGTAATTCCCGTCTGTGAGTGCGGAATCCCTTCGCTGGAAGTCAAAGCGTCTCCTCCAACGTTCTGCCTCAACCCTCCTCGTTCAACATCCTCCCTCCAGTCACCTCCTCCTCCCACAGGTCTCTTCTCCCTCAGAGGGAAGGGAGTGAAGCCTTCGCTTCTGCCAATCGCCACCTCCCACCAACACAGCTTAGGGGAGACCAAAGGCCCACAGAGTCTAGTGTTCCGTCTCCCCGGGGGGGCTCCAGGCCACTCCGAAGATCCCTGGGCCTGCTGCCTTCCTGGTCACCCCCATTCTCACGGTTAGGGACCGTCCATCTTAGCACCTCCAACTCCCCCTCTGATACTTCCCCCTCTCACTTTGAATTGTAAGCTCGTTATGGGCAGGGACTGTGTCCTAAATTCAGTTGTATTGTACTTTCCCAAGCGCTTATTACAGTGCTCCACACACAGTAAGCGCTCAATAACTACTTTTGATTGACTGAACTGATCCAATTGTCTTAAACCTTCCGATATCTTTGACCGGCACCACGTCCTGGGGTACCAGGCTCCACGATGACCATCCGGTGGGCAGTGAAATTGCCAACAATCTCGTGCTTCAGTGAGATGGCCTTCTGACGCTGGTATGAGGGGATCGGACAAAGCACAGCACCCTGACCACAACTCTCCCAGAGGAACAGCCTTAACGGGTGTCTCGTCGTCAACGGAGGCTGTACCCTCACTCGGGCCTGCTCCCCTCAACCTCGAGAGGAAGTCAGGTGAGGGACCTAGCCTCGGGGCCACTCCGGGCCTCAGTTCTCGGAGAGAACACACTGCTCCCTTCCCAGAGCTTTGAGAGGCTACCGAGAGGGTGCCTAAGGGGATCCAGAGTCAGTGAGCTTGAGGATCAGCAGACCCAGCTGGAAATTGGAGGAAAGGTCACTATCCTTCCTGAGGGGGCGGTGGGGAGGAGATTCATTCAATTGTATTTATTGGGCGCTTACTGTATGCAAAGCACTGTACTAGGCGCTTGATCTTTGAGAGTGACCAGGATGTTAGGGCAGCACCTGGGCTCGGGGGTGGGGACGGCAGCTGGGGTTCAGCGAGCTCTCCTGGGAGTCAAGACACTACCTTAATCCCCCTTCTCTCCCGGCAACTCACCTGGCCTCTGCTCTGGTCACTGTGTACTCAAACCACAAGACATTGGGGATGAGGCTGGTGTCCCGGATTAAGAAGAACTCTGATATCGGCCTAGAGAGACCGCAAAATCAGAACACACAGGGATATGACACAGTGAGAGGTGGAATGAGTTTTCGCTCCCCCACCCCACGTATTCCCAAAGACCCCCAGCACCGCTTTCCGTGACCATGCGGTTCCCGCTGACGTCAGCCTAAAGTCTCTCTCGATACCCCGTCCCCTGTTTCCCGGGAACAGAGCTTCCTGCAGAGGATGGTGCTTCATCCAAAGGTTCTGCCCCACGACAGCCGGGACCTTGAGTAACTGGCAACTGAGTCCAAGCCCGCCCTCCCACCCCCGGCAGTTGTCTGCGAGGAGGGCGGGAGGGCGTTGGGAACAAGGTCTTCCAACCTAGGCTCTAAAAGTAAACACCTGGGCAGCTAGATCCTTTTTGTTTGGGGATCAACTTGGGAGGCTGGGGAAGGAAGGGCTTCAGGGCAGTCCAGAGCACAGGAACAAGCAGTAAGTGTTTATTGGCATAGGTGGAGGCTAGACACTGGGGGAGGTTAGGGAGTGGGGAGAAACTGAATAAGAACAAGAGTCCTGGCTCTGCCCCAGAATGGGGACTTTGGGAGACTCGCCCACTCTCAGGGGACCAAAAAGACCCCAGAGGTAGAGAGCAGGTCTCGTCCTACCCTCCCCACTGCACGGGACAGCATATGGATGAAGGGAGCAGCCCTCGGCTGCTGTAGGACATGCTCTTAGCGGGCGGGGACCATGTCTACCAATTCTGTTATATTGTACTCTCCCAAGTGCTTAGTACAGTGCTCTGCACCCAGTGAGTGCTTGGTAAGAGAGGCAGCAGGGCCTAGAGAATGGAGTCGGAAGGACTAGGTTCTAGTCCCGACTCTGCCGTTTGTCTGCTGGGTGACATCGAGCAAGTCACTTCGTCTGTAAAATGGGGATGAAGACTGCGAGCCCCACGTGGGACATTGACTGTGTCCAATCTGATTAGCTCGTGCCTACTCCAGCACTTAATACAGTGCCTGGAACACAGTAAGAGCTTAAATACCGTAAAAAAAAAAATACAACCGCTTGATCGAATGATGGGTCGGGTGGAGAAGAGAAGAGAATCAGGGGATTACCAGGCTGCTATCCTGGGGAACAGTGGTGTGAGGATCTCTTGGGTGAAGGCAAACCAGGCGACAGCCATGACGCTTCCTGCGATTCCTCCGTATAGCACCTGGCTCCAGGTGTGGTAGAGCAGATACACCCTTCAGCAGAGAAAAGGAAAGGAGCAGGACATACACGTATATAAGTACGTACATTTACAGGCTCCCATCAAGACCCAAGACTTCAAAAAAGGGACCAGACATGCCCTGACCTCCCAAGTGGACCAGGGCTGTCAGATCTAACCCCATTTTACAGCGAAGGAAAGAGACTAGGGCGAAAATAGGAACCCATATTTCCCGGGCGGCTCACTGCAGCTTCCGGGGAGCCTGGTGCTGACCCCTACCCCGGCCTCCGATCGGGAAGGGGTCCTCTGGGCAGACAAAGTTTCTCTGACCCACGTGGGGCAGGGGCAGCTCCACGTTGGCTCCAGCTGGGTTCTTGGCACTCACGGGAGCTTGTCTGAGCCTGGCACTCAGGAAGGAGGGCGAGAGGGAGCCTATGCCGGTGGATCCCAGCTGAGCACCGGCCGGGAGCACTCAGACATTAACTCTGGGCTGGGGGAAAGGAAAGAGTGACCTCCAAGGCCAAGCAGGACCCGCCCCCCCCCTCCACGTCCCGCCAAGCAGGGGAAGCGGGACCCTCAGCATAAGCCCCGCAAACCTCCTTCCCTGCTGATCCCAAGACGGGGTCCCGCCAGCCCCAGTGGGGGCCTCTGTGTCTCCAGAAGCCGAATTTGAGCTGAGGGTCTCCGGTTTTCTGGGGTCACGTGAAGGAGGCCCAGAGGTTCTGGCAAGCTGTGGGAAGCCAGGGTGGCAAGAGGGGAGGGGTCCCCAGGAACACAGGCCCAGTTCAGTTCTGGCAAAGGGCCTCCGAGCTGAGGGGACAGGACTGGGGAGAGGGGAAAAGAAAGCGCTACTCCATACCTACTGTAAGAGACAAGAAGGGCTACGGTCACGAGGCACAGGGAAAGCACGTGTCTCCACAACAGGTCTAGGAACCTGGCGTTGTTCGTTTGGTGCATTCTGGGGAGGGAGGGCAGAGGGGACAGGTCAAGGGGGTAGCAGGGAACAGGCGGATCCATCCCGATCTTCCGCCCCCAGAGGGCCTGCTGGAGACGGAGACCGACACCGCCAATCCAAGGAGAGCCGGATCAGGGGGATCAGCGCCCCGACTCGGAGGTGAGAGGTGACCCGACCGGAAAACTCAGGAGGGGAAGCAGCCACACCCCACCAAGACAGGCACGTCACCTTAAATAGAGGAACAGGAAGGAGTACACTGAGAAGAACCACATGAACTGGGCATGGCTGGAGGGCATCCCGTATTTGGTGGTCACCGTCAAGTGGGCCCCTAGCAGAGGGAAGAAGAGGCCAGGCGTAAGAGGCGGCCGGAACACAGCACGGCGGCTTCCCCGATCTCCCAGCCGCCCCTGCTCGGGCCATATAACAAGGTCGGCCCACCCCAGATCTCCCTCTGCTCAGCCCCCACACCCTCGCCCTTCTCCCAGGCAACGTCATCCTACCTCCACAGGGCCGGGGATCCCGGATGATGTTCTTTATTAGCCAGTTGACTCCCTCGTTCAATGCCAGTCCTCCCAGGAAAGAAATCTGCAAGAGAAGAGGAACTGCAGTCACCTTATCCCTCCTGACACCCCCCACCTTCTTTTCCTCCCTTGGGTGGGCCTCCTCTGGAGCCCGGCCCCAGGAATGCAGCGAGTTAACTGACAATTTCAGGGAGGCCTAAGTCTCTCATCAAGGGATGCTCCGAGACAAACCATGCCACACAGCCCCAATCCGGGGAGAAAGCACTCCGGCTTTCTCTGGGGCGATTAAGAAAGGTGCGAGGTGCCCGCATCCCACGCCGTGCCCCGAGTGGGGCTGCCCCCTCCCTGAATCACGCCAACGGGCAGGGAACCCCAGCGCGGACACGGCCGGAGGTGAGCCCAGCGGGAGGGCCTGGAGGCGGCCGGTGGACTCACCGTGTGAAGCTCCCTCTTGAATATGATGAGCGTCACAAAGCCGACGATGACGAAGACGGGGCTGAGGCTCAGGTAGGCGAGGAGCTGGCCGGAGAGGTCGCCTGAGAAACAAGTCCAGAGTGTGAGCCGTCACTCCAGGCTGGCAAGATAAGGGGCCCGAACCACCCAGCCGGCTTCCTGGGGGGTTGGCTTCCTGGGCAGGGCAACCCACCTCAAGCAGGAGCCACCGAGGCCGGAGGGGGGGAGGCTTCCCGGGTCGCTCGGCTCCAGGAAAGGGAATTGCGGAACGACGACTCTACGGAACTAGTCTAGGAAAGGGATCGGACTGCCTCAGAAAACAGTACGGTCTAGCGGATAGAGCACGGGACTGGGAGTCGGGGAACCTGCGGTCTAATCCCGGTTCTGCCACTTGTCTGCTTTGGAACCCTGGGCAAGTCACTTCACTTCTCTGAGCCTCAGCTACCTCACCTAAATAATGGGATTAAGACTATGAGCCTTATGCGGGACAGGGACTGTGTCCAACTTGATTAGTTTCTATCTACCCAAGCACTTAGTACAGTGTCAGGCACAGAGTAACCATTCTTTATAGTATTTCACTCATTCATTCAGTCGTATTTATTGAGTGCTTCTTTGTTAAGTGGTTACTCTGTGCCAGGCACTGAGGTAGATAAATGATCAGAATGGACACAGTCCCTGTCCCCCATAAGGTTCCCAGCCTTAATCCCCATTTTAAAGATGAGGTAACAGAGGCACAGAGAAGTGACCCACTCAAGGCCACACAGCAGAGCACTTACTGTATATCCTTAGTATCAAACAAAAACTCTTCCCCACTGGCTTTAAAGCACTCCATCACCTTGTCCCCTCCTACCTCACCTCTGCTCCTCTCCTTCTACAACCCAGCCCGCATATTCACGCCTCTGGTGCTAACTTTCTCACTGTGCCTCTCCTACCCCTGGCCCACATCCTGCCTCTGGCCTAGAATGCCCTCCCTCCTCAAATCAGCCAATTACTCACCCCCGTTTCGAAGGCTTATTGAAGGCACATCTCCAAGAGGTCTTCCCTGACAAAGCCCCTCTTTCCTCCTCTCCTACTCCCTTCTGCGTCACCCTGAGTTGCTCCCTTCATTCATTTCCCCCTCCCATAGCCCCAGCACTCATGTAGACGGTGAGCTCGGTCCTCTAGAGCGTGAGCTCGTTGCGAGCAGGGAATGTCACTATTTATTGTTGTACTGTACTTTCCCAAGTGCTTCGTACAGTGTGCTGCATACAGTAAGAGCTCAATAAATACAACTGAATGGAAGCTCAGCCTCACTCCCTGCTGTGCGTGAGGCTGGAAGCGAGACAGACTCGATCCGCGATCCGCACCATTTCCTCGGAGACTGTGCTGAGGCCCAAGCCCCAGTCTCTGCCCATCCGAAAGGACGATTCCCGAAGCGTCCTGCAGGCTATTCGGGAATTACCGTCAGGCCCCCAGAGCCAGCATCTATCTCTCTGGGATCCTGTGCCTCTAAACCAACCCAGCCAAGACCTCAAGGGGAGGGGATCCCATGCGTGGGCCCCTGAGAGAAATGTCCCCAGTGAGTAGTAATAGTAGTCCTTATTGAATGTCCAGTGGGTGCCAAGCACTGTAATAAGCGGTTGAAAAAGTCTGTTCCACTACGCTCATTTTCACCCCCATCCTACCCACTCCATTTACCCCACAACTCAGCCCAGGGTTATCCCCTCATTCATTCATTCTCTCAATTGTATTTATTGAGCGCTTACTGTGTGCAGAGCACTTTACTAAGCGCTTGGAAAGTACAATTCAGCAATTCACACCTCTGCTGAGACAAGGGAACCACAAGCCCTGGTGAGCCAGCGGTGCTGGCAGCCACAGGGAGTTCTTGGCACCTGCCCTGAGAGGTGTCGAGCCAGGGAGTGTCGGCAGGAGAAATCCAACAATCATTTTTTATTGAGCACTTACTGTGCACGCTGGGTAGAGAAACCGTCAAATGATTTAGAACTCGACTACTTCCACAACCCCAAAGCCCAGGAAGTCAAATGGTACAGACCCAGGAAACACACCCACGGCTGTAGTTTAAAGAGGCCTCTTGAGAGAAGAGATAACAACATGGCAGAGCACCAAGCAACAGCCTCAGGCAGAGAGCGCTCTGGAACTGCTAAAGGAAGGCTGCACCTGGGTCTGCCGAGCCAGTTCGGGCGTGCTACACCTGGGACCAGGTGAGCCAGGCTCAAAACTAAGAAGCAGCCGCCCGGATTGGAAGAGAGGGGGAAGCCCGGCTGGCTTCATTCCACATAGCAGCAAGGGATCCCGGCGGGGAGCTAGGGAATGATTCCCAACTCTGCTGCGTCGCCCACTCCCAAGGCGTTAAGTACAGTGCTCCGCACGTTGGAAGCGCTCAATAAATATGATTGATTGATGACCAGGCACCAGACCTCTGCAAGTTGTGTGATTCTGTGCCCCTCTGCCACACTTAGGGGCTGGGAACGTGTCCGTTAGTTCTGTTATACTCTCTCAAGCGCTTAGTACAGTGCTCTGCATATAGTAAGTGCTCAGTAAATACCACTGGTTGATTGAGGCGCAGCAAGGGAGGAGAAAAGGCTAAGAGGGCACCATCTTGGCAGAGTGCTCTCCTACAAGCAACTATGGCGGGAACAGCATTCTCTACCTGCCAGCAGAGTCGACCTCATGCCCACGAATCCAGCATCCTGTTTTCCGGGGCGGGTTAATGGAATTCGTTACGTGCTTATGTGCCAGGTACTGCTCTAAGCGCTGAGGTAGAAACAAGGTCGGACACCGTCCCTGTCCCACATGAGGCTCCGTCTTCATCCCCATTTTACAGATGAGGTAACTGAGGCCCAGAGCAGTGACTTGCTCAAGGTCACACCGCAGACAAGGGGCAGAGCCGGGATTAGAACCTAGTCCTTCTGACTCCCAAGTCTTGTTCTATCCACTAGGCCACGCTGCTTCCCTCTCCCCTACTCAGGAATGCCTTGTTCCTCTGCAGGTTTCTCTGCAGAAGCGGCCCATACGTTCAATCCTATTTATTGAATGCTTACTGTGTGTCGGGCGCTGTACTAAGCGCTTGGGAGAGTTCAACACGGTTGGTTGACACATTCCCTCCAATCGTGAACGACCTCAGGTAGGGCACTGACCGTGTCAGAGGGTGGTTGCCGCTAAGCCGGAACAGAACCACCAGAAGGCAATCGGGGCAAAAGACCATCCGATCATCTCCCAGGAGCATAGTGTGATGCTCTGTGCACATTAAGCGCTCAATAAATATAATTAATTGTACCCAGGACTCCAAATACTGCACCACCAGGTTTGTCTTGCAAATGCTCCCCAGGTTTTGCCTCTCTCCACCCCTAGTAACACTAACGTCTTCCCCAGAGGGAGAAAGAGGAAATTTATTTGCTCACTTCCATGCCCCATCCCAGAGACCAGGAAGGGCCCAAACCCAACAAAAGACATTACCCGGTCTCTGGGTTTCGAGACACGCTCCCCCACAGAGCACAGGCCTGGGAGTCGGAAGGTCATGGGTTCTAATCCGGCTCCACCACTTGTCTGCTGGGTAACTCTGGGCAAGTCACTTCACTTCTCAATGCCTCAGTTCCCTCATCTGTAAAATGGGGATGAAGACTGTGAGCCCTAGGTAGGCTCTTGGACCTACCTTCTGTCTACTCCAGAGTTTAGAACAGTGCCTGGAACATAGTAAGCGCTTAACAAATACTAGACGCCGCCTATACCCAGGCCAAAGAGATTTGCCAGCAAGGTTCAGGGACTCGGGTGGAAGGACGGGAGGAGGAAGTCGGGGGGAACTTCGCCCTGAGATCTGGCACTCCAGGGTTTAGGTAAACAGACTGTAAGAGAAGCCGCCTGGGCAGTCCTGCCCATCCCTCTTCGGGAAGCGCGACTTGCCTGCTGCATGACCTTGGGCAAGTCGCTTCCCTAAGGCTCAGTTCCCTCATCTGTAAAATGGGGATTGAGACCGTGAGCACCAGGCAGGACAGGGACGATATCCACCCCAGCGCTGAGTACGCTGCCCAGCACATAATAGTGTTGGTATTTATTAAGCACTTACTATGTGTACTATTCTAAGTGCTGGGGCAGATACGGGGTGATCACGTTGTCCCACGTGGGGCTCACACACATTTTACAGATGAGGTAACTGAGGCCCACTGAAGTGAAGTGACTTGCCCAAAGTCACCCAGCTGACAAAATGCCAGAGCCGGGATTAGAACCCACGACCTCTGACTCCTAAACCCGTGCCCTTTCCACTAAGCCACGGTAAGTGTTTTACAAGTTGCACAATTACGATTATTCCTTCGTGCAGTTGTATTTATTGAGTGCTCGTTGCATGCAAGGGCACCGTACTAGGCGCTTGCAAAGTACAGTTCAGCAACAGAGAGACGATCCCTGCCCACCACGGGTTAGCAGCGTGAGAAGCAGCGTGGCGCAGTGGAAAGAGCCCGGGCTTTGGAGTCAGGGCTCATGAGTTCGAATCCCAGCTCTGCCACTTGTCAGCTGTGTGACTGTGGGCAAGTCACTTAACTTCTCTGTGCCTCAGTTCCCTCATCTGTAAAATGGGGATGAAGACTGTGAGCCCCACGTGGGACAACCTGATTCCCCTGTGTTTACCCCAGCGCTTAGAACAGTGCTCTGCACATAGTAAGCGCTTAACAAATACCAACATTATTATTATTATTAGCCCGAGGAGCTCCACGCACCGCACACAGTTCCTTGTGGAAAAAAGCACTCGTGTGGAACCCACCCCTAGCGCGGGCTTGGGAGTCAGAGGTCGTGGGTCCTAATCCCGCTCTGCCACTTGTCAGCTGGGAGATCTTGGGCAAGCAGCGTGGCTCAGCGGAAAGAGCCCGGGCTCGGGAGTCAGAGGTCATGGGTTCAAATCCCGGCTCAGCCGCTCGTCAGCTGGGTGACTCTGGGCAAGTCACTTCACTTCTCTGTGCCTCAGTTCCCTCATCTGGAAAATGGGGATGAAGACTGTGAGCCCCACGTGGGACAACCTGATCACCTAGTATCCTCCCCAGTGCTTAGAACAGGGCTTTGCACCTAGTAAGTGCTTAACAAATATCATCATTATTATTATTATTATTCTCCTCTGGGCCTCAGTTCCCTCACCTGTAAAATGGGGATGAAGACCGTGAGCCCCACAAGAGACAATCTGATCACCGTGTATCCTCCCCCAGTGCTTAGAACAGTGCTTTGCACCTAGTAAGTGCTTAACAAATGCCATTATTATTATTATTATTCTCTGGGCCTCAGTTCCCTCGCCTGTAAAATGGGGATGAAGACCGTGAGCCCCACGAGGGACAACCTGATCACCGTGTATCCTCCCCCCACGCTTAGAACAGTGTTTTGCACCTAGTAAATGCTTAACAAATGTCATCATCACTATTCTTCTTCTCTGGGCCTCAGTTCCCTCATCTGTAAAATGGGGCTGAAGACTGTGAGCCCCACGTGGGACCACCTGATGACCTTGTATCCTCCCCCAGTGCTTAGGACAGTGCTTGGCACCTAGTAGGCGCTTAACAAATACCATCATTATTATTATTATTAATAATTGCCCTATGCCCCCTTCACCTTCGCCACTTCGCGCCTCACGGGGGGCGGGGAGGGGGCCGCGCATGCGCAGGCACTGGGGCAGAGCGCCTCGCCCGGCCAGTGCGCATGCGCGGGGGAGGCGCCTTAGCGGGGCTCCCCGGCCGGCCAGTGCGCATGCGCGGGGCAGGCACTTCAGCGGGGCTCATCGGCCGGCCAGTGCGCATGCGCGGGAAGGGGGGGGGCCGGAACGGCTCCTCAATGGCTCATTATTTGGCAGTTGCCGCCCCGGCCTCCCCTTCCCCCTCCCCCCCCCCCACGCCGGCGCCCCCTCCCCTGGACTTCCCGGGTGGGAACCGCCGATCCCGGCGGGAAGGAAGGCGGGGGAGCCTCCCCCGCCGGCGGGACCCGCCTTTTACCTGCGGGGTATTCGACGTGAGTCAGGGAGACGGGCCGCCATGAAGCAGGGAGCGAGCACTCTCCGTCCGCTGCCATCTTACCCGGAGACCGGGCTTGGTGGAGGAACCAATCGGCGGCGAGGGGGGGCGCGGCCCCGGCCTATCACGCCGGGGAGGCCGGCGCCGACCAATAGGCGGCCGCTGCAGGTGGCGGCGCAGCCAATCAGGGTGCGAGAAGGGGGGGCTCGCCGAAGCGGCGAATGGGAGAGCCGCTGTCGTGGAGGCGGCAAACTGACGGGATTTCCGCCCAATCAGGAGCGGCCTCGGGGAGGGCGCTGGCCAATCAGGACGTCAGGGGGTCGTTGCCCCCCGCCTCGGCAACGGCGCCGCCAATCAGAAGGAGACCTCGGCAAGACGGGGGGGCAGAACCGACCAATCGTCTGGCAGGCGGGGGGCGGGTTCTAGTTTGGTGGGAGCTTCGGTTTGGGGACCGTCTCCTACCCTTCTCCCCTCAGAAGCAGCGTGGTTCAGTGGCGAGAGCCCGGGCTTGGGAGGCACAGGTCCTGGGTGCGAATCCCGCCTCGGCCACCTGTCAGCTGGGTGACTTTGGGCCAGTCACTTCTCTGGGCCTCAGTTACCCCATCTGTAAAATGGGTTTGAAGACCGGGAGCCCCACGTGGGACCCCCTCCCCCCCATCACCTTGTATCCTCCCCAGCGCTTAGCACAGTGCTTTGTACAGAGTAAGCGCTTAACAAATGTCATCATTATTATTATTACCCCAGGCCGTTACCGGTTGCTCTCTTCCAGCTCCAATAATGATAATAATTGTGGTCTTTCTTAAGTGCTTACTCTGTGCTAGGCACTGCGCTGGAGGGCACACAAGCAAATCGCATACAAGCTCCAGTGCCTGACCTTCCCCTTCCAAGCGCTTAGTACAGCGCTCTGCACCTAGTAAGGGCTCAAATACTAATCACATACAAGCTCCAGTGCCCGACGTTCCCCTTCCAAGCGCTTAGTACAGTGCTCTGCACATAGTAAGGGCTCAATAAATACTAATCGCATACAACCTCCAGTGCCCGACTTTCCCCTTCCAAGCGCTTAGTACAGTGCTCTGCACATAATAATGTTGGTATTTGTTAAGCGCTTACTAGGTGCCGAGCACTGTTCTAAGCGCTGGGGGAGATACAGGGTAATCAGGTTGTCCCACGTGGGGCTCACACACTTTTAATCCCTATTTTACAGATGAGGGAACTGAGGCACAGAGAAGTTAAGTGACTTGCCCACAGTCACACAGCTGACAAGTGGCAGAGCCGGGAGTCGAACTCATGACCTCTGAGTCCGAAGCCCAGGCTCTTTCCACTGAGCCACGCTGTTTGTAAGGGCTCAATAAATACTAATCGCATACAACCTCCAGTGCCCGACGTTCCCCTTCCAAGCGTTTAGTACAGTGCTCTGCACCTAGTAAGGGCTCAATAAATACTAATCACATACGAGCTCCAGTGCCCGACGTTCCCCTTCCAAGCGCTTAGTACAGTGCTCTGCACCTAGTAAGGGCTCAAATACTAATCGCATACAACCTCCAGTGCCCGACGTTCCCCTTCCGAGCGCTTAGTACAGCGCTCTGCACATAGTAAGGGCTCAATAAATACTAATCGCATACAACCTCCAGTGCCCGACGTTCCCCTTCCGAGCGCTTAGTACAGTGCTCTGCACATAGTAAGGCCTCAATAAATACTATTGAATGAATGAATGACCTTCGATGCGGGGTAGGGAGGTCCTAAAGTGAGCTGGTCTTCCGGACTCTGAAGTGGATTGAATAATAATAATTATTATGGTATTTAAGCGCTCACTACGTGCCAGGCATTGTACTGAACGCTGGGGTGGATCAAAGCAAATGGGGTTGTGCACAGTCCCTGCCCCTTGTGAGGCTCAGTCTCAATAAGTCACCTCCGTTTAACTCGGCCAGTCGAGGTCTCGGGAAACTCCTCACGCACCTAGCCCCCCCCAAAAGACCGGATCAGTTTATCAATGGCATTTACTGGGCGCTTATTATGTGCAAAGCTCAGTCCTAAGAGCTTGGGAGAGTACAAAATCAATCGTATTTATTGAGCACAGACTATGCAGAGCACTGTACTAAGCAGTTGGGAAAGGATGACAGATAAATTCCCTGCCCACAAGCTCACAGTCTTGAGGGGGAGACAGACATTGATATAAATAAATTAGAGATAGGTACATAAGTGCTTTGGAACTGGGAGGGGGCGGTGAAGAAAGGGAGCAAGGCAGGGCCACACAGAGGGGAGTGGAAGAAAAGGGAGGGGGAGTTTAGGGAAGGCCTCTTGAAGGAGATGTGCCTTCAATAAGGCTTTGAAGGTGGGGAGAGCAGGCTAGAGGCAGGGAGTGGGTGAGAAGTTGGAGGGGAGATAGATAATAATAATAATAATGTTGGCATTTGTTAAGCGTCTATTATGTGCAGAGCACTGTTCTAAGCGCTGGGGTGGATACAGAGTCATCCGGTTGTCTCACATGAGGCTCACAGTTAATCCCCATTTTACAGATGAGGCAACTGAGGCCCAGAGAAGTGAAGTGACTTGCCCTCAGTCACACAGCTGACACGTGGCAGAACCGGAATTTGAACCCGTGACCTCTGACTCCCAAGCCGGGGCTCTTGCCACTGAGCCACGCTGCCTCTCTAGATGAGAGCAAGGTGCCGTGAGTATATACCGGTTGCCATTAGAGGAGTGAAGAGTGCGCCCTGAGTTGTAGCGGGATAGCGAGCTGAGACGGGGCAAGGTGATGGAGTGCGTTAAAGATCCAACCATACAACACAAGGGGAGATTCCTTGCCTCCTGGCAGCCCCTTTCCTCCTGCCTTTCCAAACATTCCCCACCCAGACAGGTGGAGAGCGTCGGAGATCCACAGCGTTGGGCCCTGATACACTTTCCTCGGGAGCGATGCTCCCTCGGCCACGTCCCCCGCTCTGGCACCTGTAGTTCAGGAACAGCTTGATAGTTCATCAGCACTAAGAAGCCCACAGTCGTCCTCCGCTGGGCTGACGTCGATTCCCGGGAATCACATCCCCTCCCTCTCACTTCAGCGGCCACCTGAATTGAAGCAAATCTGTGCAGGGAGGAAGGGTAGAGAGCTGAGTCACTTTCGCCTTGATACCGAGAGAAGGAAGATTGCTGTACTGCTGCAGCTGTTTCCGAGCACGCCCTCAAAGGGCACCACTTTGCTAAGTGTTGCCCGGCTGTATACCCAAGGAGGAGCCGCTATTGATTCTCCAGAAGCAGCCGCTAATGGCCGGTAATTAAGCATCTACTAGCAAGAATTTATCGATGGCCATCCACAGCGTGACGGCCCATCATGTTTCCTCAAAATAGCCGGCATCCCAAACACCCTGGCCTCTCAGTAGGCAATGCAAGATCCAAGTCACGTGTTCTGTTATGTCTCTCATTCAGGCTGTCACTTGGGTAGATCAATCAATGGTATTTATTGAGCAGTATGTGCAGAGCACTGAACTAAGCACTTGGGAGAGCCCAGTACAACAGAATTAGCAGACGCGGTCCCGGCACACAGAGGGAGAGACAGACATCAATACGAATAAATGACTTGACGGCATAATTTAAGTGCTTTGGGGTGGGAGTTAAATACTGATTGTTTAAAGGTCACAGATCCAAGGGCATAGACAATGCAGAAGGGAGAGCGCGCTGGGGAAAAGAGGGCTTAATTCAATAGTATTTATTGAGCGCTTACTATGTGCAGAGCACTGTACTAAGCGCTTGGAATGTACAATTCGGCAACAGATAGAGACAATCCCTGCCCAGGGACGGGTTTAATGAGGGAAGGCCTCTTGGAGAAGAATGGCAGAGATCTTGAGTCTTCCCGGCAGGAGTTGCCACCTTATAATCTCTATTACCTCATCTACTAATGGGGCGGAATAGACATCCCTAACTGCTATTACTACTTTCAGCTGGAATCTGAGGCGATCGTCATTTGACTAAAGTATTTCATAGAATAAAACTAACCCCAGACATTTCTGTTAGTGGTAACAAAATGCCTCCAAGTATGTGTGTATAATAATAATAATATTTAAGCTATTATGTGCCAAGCACTGTACTAAGTGGCAGAGTAGACACAAGATTATCAGATCAGATTATCCCTGCCCCACGTGAGGCCCATAGGCTATGATTGAAGAACAGCTATTCAACGCCCATTTTACAGATGAGGAAACTAGGCACAGAGTATTTAGATGACTTGCCCAAGATCACAAGGCAAGTGGTAAAGTCAGATTCGGAACCCAAGTCCATCGATTCCCAGGTCCGTGCTCTTTCCACGAGACTATGCTAGGCTTCAGTTTATTTTGCCTCTTTGAAGAATTTGAATTTTCTACATTACCATGCAAAGAGGTGAGAAGCAGGGTGGCCTAATGGAATGAGCAGGCTTGGGAGTCGAGGACCTGGGTTCTAAACCCAGCTCTACCACGTCTGCTCCGCGACCTCCAGCAAGTCACTGAACTTGTCTGTGTCTATCTCGTTTACAAAATGAAGATTAAGACTGTGAGACCCATGGGGGACACGGACTTTGTCCAACCTGATTAGCTTGTACCTAGCCCAGTGCTTAGTAAAGCTCCTGACACATAAGTGCTTAACAAATATTTAAAAAAAAAAAATGAAGCTCATTATGGGCAGGTACCTTGCCTGCTAATTCTGTTTTATCATAGTCTCCCAAGTGCTTACTCCAGTGCTCATAGAAAAAGTCTTCAATAAATACCACCGATTGTCAAATATTCATCCAAGCACTTAATACAGTGCTTTGCACAGAGTACACACTCACTATAGACCACTGATTGATTTTTAGCCCTAGTGCTAAAAGGTTTTTGTTGGTTGGCTCAAAGGCACTTAAGTACATTTGCAGTGCATCTGGGAAGAGTGGAGCAACATTCCTGGGGAATTCAGCTCCAAATGCACCTTCCTATCTCTATTCCACCAGAGTTGTATGAACAATTAGAGGCAAGGTAGGTCTGGAAGGCAAACACCATACTGCTCAATGGAAGGGGCATCCCCCATTTGCTGTGGTTCCTAATGCCAACGTAAATGCATTATGCTCCTGATGGTGCTAATGCATCTTAAATGTGAGAGGTCTAGTGAAAAGGGCACAGGATTGGGAATCAGAAAATCATGTAGATTCCAACCCCGGGCTGCTGGGAGACCTTGATCAAGTCACTTACCGGCTCTGTGCCTCAGTTTCTTCATCAGTAAAATGAGGATTAAAAAAAAATACACCTATTCCCCCTCCCAGTTACTTTGAGCCCCAAGGAAGACGGGGATCGGATCTGACATCATCTTGTAACTACCCCAGCCCTTGGCAGAGTGCTTGATGTGTTTAAAAAACACCATTATCATTATAGTCATCACAGAGTCTCTGCCCTCTCTGACTTCTAGAGGCCCTAAGAAGTAGCAGAACAGCCACTCACTGAGCCCCTAACTTTCTCATAACCTTGTTTCGAACAGCTCAATTAACCAAAGCAAACGGTAATCAGTCCCTACCACCTGAAATCAACCACAATCATGTAGAAGGTCAGGCTGACACAGAAGAAAATTGTTTTTATTTTATTTGACTTGCAGTTGATGCACACAGTGTAACAGAAAAACATTTAAGCTGCAAATCAGTCAGAGGCAGTGCATGGATGTGTAAAAAAGGAGGAATGAAAAATGACATCTGCGTGAGTTACAAGAGAGTGGAAGATAGGAGGGGAGGAAAAAATCTTATCAGGCACAATATTACATTCACTGACACCAGCTGGAATGTCCCAGAGGAGAGGAGACAGTGGCCTTCTATCTCCCCCTCAATGCCCACGGTTTCCCTTCCAGGAGGTGCCAGTTGACCCAAGATGAGGCCCCCTGGGAGGCCAATGTAGCATAAAATTGGGGGAGGGGGGTGGTTGTGAGAAATTCTGGGGACAACTGACTCTGTAACGGCCAAAGAGCGAGTAGCAAAATTAACGACAAGGGACAATATTGTAGGTGTGCGTGTTAGCATTTGTAAAACTGATCCCAGCTCCTTTTCTCTTTTTCATTTAAACCCAACCCGCTCCTGCCCTCATTCCGCTCTGGGCCTTTTATTGTCCCACACCAGCAGGAATCTTTCTTTTTCAAGTGGTCTCGACTTGAAAACCTGCATACCAACCCTTCCCCTTGCATCCAAGATAATGAAAAGAAATCCCTCCCAGGCTACAAGTTTTTAAGAGCCAAAAGTGTGAGTAAAATGAAGCTGAAGAGCTGAGCTAGAGCCCCTTGAAAATAAGGGTGGGTTATAGAAACTCTAGCCCAACCTTATCTCGGGTAGCCAGCTCCACGGCCTCTAATAACCAAATACAGATCTCCAGAGTTTGACTACTGATACCAGAAGATTGGTTCTGCTCTTTATCTGAATGAAAAAAGGGACGGGAAATGCTTTCTTTCAAAGTTCCCCACTGAAATGAGACCAAAAAGCAGAAAATCTGTATCTCTTATCTTCCTCTGCACCCCTTCATTCCGCCCTTCTGAAAACAGCAAAGCCCCGGGAAGCAGGTGTAGCCGGTGACGCCGTGAGGGTCTGCCAGGCTGTATGGCCTTTGAGGCTACCTCCTCGAGTCAGAGACCCTTCAGGGGTTTCAAAACCTGAAAAAAAAAAACCCAAAACCCCCAAAACCAAGCGTGGTCAGCTCCTCCTCTCCAGATCAGCAGATAAAAATAAAGTGCCCTCCGGATGGCCAACGTCGGTGGATCACGGAGAAAGGGAGTGAAAGCTGTGGTCCCTGGAAGTTGGAGAAGGGTCCCAATTTGGATCGGGCACCGTTCTGGTCTTCGATCCCCACCGAGAGCCGTCACGGCCGTCCGAAGCAGTTTTGGTGGAAGATGAGGGAACGAAGGGAGAGTGAGCCGGCTGGTGGGTGCCAATGTCACACATCCCGGCACAAACGACCAGGGGTCCTTTCCAAAGCCACAAAGTGTCGTGCCAGTCCCAAGGCAGGGAGGCCAACCTCTCTAGCCGACTGAAGCCATGACGTGGCCCTTGCCCAGCCTGGCCGGGGCCGGCTGCCAGAGGGGCTTTGGAGCTGGGTGGGGAGGAGGGGGCGGCAGGGGCTCGCCAGGCCCCGTGAAGGAAGGCTTTCAAAAGGGTCAGCCCCCCGTCCCCGCCCTTCCCCACCCCCCCAGCTCCACATGGCCTCGGCGACATTTAAGCAGCACTCGGATGGACGAGCCTAGGTCAGAGAGAGGGACCGTACGCAGGATCCCCTCTGTTCTCCCATTACTGGCTCGGCTCCCACCAGGCCTCACCCAAGAAGTCAAGATGCGGTGAGCCTTGGTTGCGTTGGCCACAACCCCACACGGAGGGCAGATGAGGAGGGCCATAGCTCTTTCCTGGCTCCTCTTTTGGGGTTCTCCCTGACACCACTCCTAGCCCCTGTGGATCTGTGGATCGGGAGAGTCATGCCTCCCAGCAGCGGCCCCTCACCCCAAGTCCTCATTGCAGACTCACGTCTCAGAACCTCCTGGTGGGCCTCGCTTTTTCCAATCAGTATGCCCCTCGCACCTGCCCCTTGCCCTCACCCCACAGTTCCCAGCCTGCCCAGTCCCGGCTTCTGGGCCCGCAGCACTCTCCCAGGGGAAACCCCTTGAGACCGGAGATCACGCGTCCTAATTCTACCGTGCCCCCCCCCCCCGCCCCCCGTTTAGTCCACTGCTCTGGGCCCTTTAGGTGCTCGATAAATGTGAGTGAAAGGGGAGTGAGACCAGGCCACAGAGGGGAGAGACAGGGCCAGCTGCCCTTTCTCCAGAGAGACTTAACTCATCCTTCCAGCAGGCTGATGTCCCAACTCAGGAGACCCAGGCCCACCAGCCAGCAGAAATCGCTCACTCCGACTCCCCCTTCACGCCCAGACAGAGGACCCTTGCCCCGACGTCTCTCCCTTCTCTCCTCTAGCTTCACCCCAAGCAGGCACCATTCCTGTTGCCGCGGTCGGTTCCGGAGAGCCGGGAGCCCTGGGGAACGTTCCCCTCCGGGCCCAGATGGCATCTATTTCTTGCCGGAAAGAATGCCGGAGTGGGATCCCTTCTTGCGAGGGTGACCCGGGAATCTATCAGGTGATCTGGGCAGAGGGAGTCGCACGGTTTGGCTCTGGCTTGTCAGGACCCTCGGTGGCATCCAAAACATTCAACTCCGAGATGTCTGCGGGTGCCCACGGGGGTCCACGCAGCCTGCTTTACTGCCATCTTCTCCCCGGTGCAGTGCCCTGGTCAATCCCCACCTACTCTGGGCAAGAAGCCTGTTGAACCAGGAGCTCCTCCCCTCTTCCCTGATTTTCCCCTCAGTAACTCAACAGATGCATTTCGAGACCACTTTCCACTCACCCTTCATTTCCCACTCTCCTTCCTCAGTCCCCCACCAGGCCTGGCCGGTTCCTCCTGCCCCGTTACATCTCAAAGAGCAGCAACGGCCTCTTGCCGTCCCTACACTGCATGCGCAAGGCCATCAGTAGCCTCATCCTCTCCCCCAACCCTCCAGGTGGCCTTTCCCTGGCTCGGGCTCGACTTGGGAAGAGAGGTTGTTCCTCTGTCCTCCCGTGGCACCCCCAAACACCACAGCTCCCCCCAAGGGGGCGAGGCAGATGAAGGTCCTCACTCCTTCGACTCCCGCTTCGACGGCTTCCGCCCCACCCTCTGAAATGGCTCCCTTCCTTCCCCTCTCACCTGACGCAGACCCAACGCCCGGACTTGACTGCCTGAGCGGGTCTGTCCGTCAGTCAACCGTATTTACTGAGCGCTTGCTGCGTGCAGAGCACTTGGGAGAGTACAACGATAAACAGTCAGGTTCCCCGTCCGCAACGAGCTTACGGTCTGGGGGGGGCTTCCAGGGCGCCCCCAGGTACCGTTTTCGAGGAGGTCGGTCCCTACCAGCCCCAGGTGCCCTAAGAAGAGGGGGAAGGGGATCGCTGCTGGTTCTTCTGGAGTGTGGTCTTGGGTTACGACCAAAGAGAAAAAGGAGAGACAGTCACCCGGTCTGAGCCGCCCCCACCTTACCAACGAGAGGAGCGTCCGGACCCCCGGCCGGGGCGGAAGCCGGCCCCGTGGGGGTCCCCGGGGAGAGGGGCGGTGCGCCCCTCTCGCCCCACTCCGGAAACGAAGAAGGGGAGCCGGTCCTCCTGCTTCCGCTGGGTGGGGTGGCTAGAGGAGCTCCTCCACCAGCCCGTTCTCTCCGGGCAGCGTCCCGTTCATCTCCCGCCCGGGCTCCGTCCCCAGGAAGCCCAGCAGGATCTCGCTGCGCCGCCGCGACAGCTGCAGGATGTCATCCGCCAACGCCTGCACTGTGGTGTAGCGCACGTTGTCCAGGTCAAACATGTCCTTCAGGTAGTGCACGATCTGGTGCTGCAGAGTTTGGGGAAAGAGGGCGGAGGTCTCACTGTCCCTGCCCCGGGTCGGTCCCCCAGGCTGTCGCAGCTTCGAGAGAGAGGAGGGCCGAGCCCCAGCCCGTGGCCACCTTCCCGACGCCCCTTCGGGTGACCGCCTGGGGCTCTGACCTTCCTTTCCCCGCCCGCTTGCCGCTCCCGGACTCCGCCTCACGAGGCCACGGGAACTCCCGGTCACAAATAACCCTTCCTGCCTCCGCTGCAGAGGAATCGATCGTGCGGTTCAACTGCTTTCTGGGGGGGTCACTGGACCTCCGAACCCCTTAGAGAAACGGGGCGTAGGACTCCAGAGCACTAAGAGCCCAGGAACAAGCCAAGGCCTACTCCCGGGACAGACGGAGCCTCCACCCAGCCCAGAAAAGCGTCTTCAACTTAAAGCAGCAAGAGAAGCGTGGGGAGCAGCACGGCCTTGCGGCAAGAGCATGGGGCTCGGCAGTCAGAGGACGTGGGTTCTAATCCCGGCTCCGCCACTTGTCTGCTGTGTGACCTAGGGCAAGTCACTTCATTTCCCTGTGCCTCGGTTACCTCATCTGGAAAATGGCGATTAAGACCGTGAGTCCCATGTGGGACAGGGACTGCGTCCAACCTGATCAGCTTGTATCTACACCGGCACTTGGAACAATGCTTGGCACATCGTAAGCACTTAACAAATACCACCATCATCATTATTACTCAATGCGGTGTTTTGGTGGGGTGGGGGAGAAAAGAGGGTCGACAGCTACCCTCACCCACATCGTAACGGGTAAGGACGGACCATCTCATTTTAACTTCTCCCTCTTTATCCAAGCCCCGCCGGAACCGGCGGATATCTTCGGACTGCACCACTTCCTGTGGTAAGAGACCCCATCCGGCTCCGCCTTCGAGGGATGCCCCCGGGTCTGGGACCTCATGCCGCAGCCGTTCACAAGAGCCGAACACCGTCCCCGACGAGGGCGCAGCTCACCTTGAAGAAGCTGCAGACCTCGGACAGCTGCGGCCTGGGCCCCAGGAAGCCAAAGGCGAGGATGGGGCTAACGTGCTCCGATACGGAGTAGAAATGGGCGATGAAGCCATCGGGCACCTGTGGTCACAGACAGAGATCCCGCCCCCGGTCACTCTTCAAGCCTGGGGGAGGTGACCGCCAAGTTTCCCGGGTGGCCCGATCGGGCAGTGATGCAACAAATCGCCCCCGGGCTCCACCCCAGAAATGGCTGCATCGCAGGAGTGGGCAGACTCCACAGGAGCCACGGGAGCAACAGCCAGGCACCTCGTCCGAGCGGAGATGTCGCTGCCGGCCCATCGTGGGAGAGGGTGCTTTGGACACTGTCCTGCAAAGTGAACAACTACTGCTCCCTCGAGGCCACGCTGAGCTTCCGGAAGCCACCGTGAATCACCTATCTCACCGCCGACCCCTTTCCCACATCTTCCCCCTAGCCTGGGACTCCCTCCCCCTCCATATATGCCAGACCACCACTCCTCTCCACCTTCAAAGTTACATCTCCTCCAAGAGGCCTTTCCCAGTTAAGCCCTCTATCCCCCGGCCCCACCGCCCCCTTCTGCATCATCTAGCCAGTTGGATCTGTGACCTTTGGGCCGCTGATATTTACAAACCCTCAACCTCGTGGCACTTATGTACATACCTTTAAATTACAGATTAGAAGTTATTTATTTATACTAACATCTGCCTCCCCTACTAGACTGTCAGCTCGTTGTGGACCACGTCTGCCAACTCGGTTGCACTGTACTCTCCCGGGTGCTTAGTACGGTGCTCTGCACATAGTAAGTGATCAATAAATACCATCGATCGAATGGCTGCGGTCCCTGGAGGGAAGGTTCTGAGCCTAGTGAGGCGGCCATCCCTACCCCATCCCTGCCCACCCAGGGTAACTCACCAACAGGAGCCTCCTCTTGGCTTTCAGGACGGACCAGCAGGCAGTGGCCAGGGCCTGGAACAGAGATTCAGTGTCGCTTGTGGAAGGGTGTGGCTCTCAGCCACGCTGAAGCTCCTGGTGTATATATATATATTTTTTTTTTAAAAAATGGTATTTATGTGCTTACTATGTGCCAGGCACTGTTCTAAGCCTGGGGCAGATACAAGGTAATCCTGTTGGACACACTGCCTGTCCCACATAGGGCCCACAGTCTTAATCCCCATTTTACAGATGAAATAACTGGGCACAGAGATGTGAAGTGACTTGCCCAAGGTCACACCGCAGAGACGTGGCGGAGCCGGGATTAGAGCCCAGGTCCTTCGGACTCCCAGGCCCGTGCTTTAATCGTTAGGCCGATACCCGCTCGGCTTTACAGTCAGTTTATGTCTGGGGAGGGTTGCCCGATCCCTTCCTTAGGCCCATGCCAGGATGGGCTGGCTCTGAGCCCTGCAGTGCCCGAGGCCCCCCAAGACCAGGCTTCATGGGCAGGAGCCCCCGGACACGGACCGTCTCCTTGAAGCTGTCGGACAGCCAGCGGTTGCGCAGGACGGCAAGCACGGACGACGGTGGGTTCTCCAGATCCTCGAAGGCATCCATGAGGATGAAGTCCAGGACGATGTCAAAGAAGCTCATGCACACCACCTGTGAGGAGAGGGAAGGGCCGTGAAAGAAAGAACCCCACCACGAGGACCCACCTGGCTTGGGGAAAACCTCCCACCCCTTCCTGGGTCACGGCCTACTGGCCCCGGTCTCATCCCTCACTCCAAAGACATCCCGAGGGGATAAACGATACCACCCTGCGATGTGTGAGCCAGTGAGCGCAGAAGTTCCTAATTGGAAGCGCTCATTTCAGATCAACGGTAGTTACTTGCATAATTACCCCACCCCACTTTCTGAGAATTAGCTATAGTAATTAGGGTATTGACTCAGACCTTACTGTAAACCGAGCGGTGGGACAGACACAAGATAATCAGGTTGGACGGAGTCCCTGTCCCATATATGGGGCTCACAGTTTAAGTGGGTGGCAAAGCAGGTATTTTTATGGTATTTGTTAAGCACTTATGTGCCAGGCAGTGTACAAGCTAATCAGGTTGGACACAGTCCACGTCCCACAAGGGGCTCATAGTCTTTAATCTCCAATTTCAGATGAGGAACAGAGAAGTGATGTGACTTGCCCAAGGTCACATGGCAGACAAGTGGCTGAGCTGGGATTAGGACCCCAAGGCCTCTGACTCCCAGGTCTGCGCTCTATCCGCTAGGACCCACTACAAAGTTATTTTTTTGGACCACATAATCGACAACAGTGTTAGAGGGACAGGACAGAAGAGGGTGAGAATGTGAAACGGCAGCAGAGAAGGGAAATTAATTCATTCAGTGCCTACTGAATGCAGCACTTGGGACAGAGCAAGAGGAGAGGTGTCTTACCAGCCTCTTCCTCCTCCCCTCCTTTTCCTCCTCCCCTTGATAGCCGTAATTCTTCAACGACCCACGTCGACCCACGTACTTACCCCACCCTCATTTTAGTAAAACAAAAATTGTGGGGAAAAAGTGGGGCGACTGTGCTTGTAAATACGGTAATTTGGGACGGGGGCTCACTTGGCTCCCTTTCCCGGGAGGAAAGGCACAACTAGGATTCCTCGGTTCAGCCCTAGGCCCTGAATTGGCTGGAGGGTCCCTCGGCCTCCCTCCCTGACCAGAACCCCACCCCGAAGGGCCACGTTATGAGTGATACGCTCGGGGTGGGGGCCTTTCCGCGTGTCTGAGAGGGCAAAAAACCAAACCAAAACTCACCCCTCGTCCTTCCAGCTCCAGTTGGGTAGTGGGCCAAGTCTCTTGCCTCAGGGCGTAGCTCAGCATCTCCTCATAGCTCTCCAGGAAGCCCTTGGGGTTCTGGGAAGAGAGGGGTTATCCCAGTGAAAATCCCAGCTAGCCTGGGCTGAGGCTCCCCTGGCAGCAGTCGCTCCAGTCAATCATGTTTATTGTGCACTTACTACGTGCCGAGCACTGTACTAAGCACTTGGGAGAATACAATACAACGATGAACAGACATTCCCTACCCACAGTGAGTTTACAGTCTAGAGGAGCGGTACACCCAGTAATGCCCGAGGGCAACCGGGGTGGAACCCAGGGATGAGACAGGAGGAGAGCACGGCGTCGGTCTGGGAACAAAGCCCAGGACCCCCGGGTCCCTCACCATCTGTGGGGCAACCCTGGACCAAAAGAGGAAGGAAACGGCTTCCATAGGTCGCACCTGGGACCCAGGACAGACGCAGAACTCTCTGGCACGGCCACGGAGGGAGAAAGCGAGGCTGGAATTCTGCTCTGCACCCACTCCGGCGGCCCCCGTTGAAGACAGAGCTGAGCTCAGGACAGCCGGTAATAATAATAATTACGATATCTGTTAAACACTCACTACGTGCCAGACGCGGTACTAAGCCCTGAGGTAGATACAGGCAAATCGGGTGGGACACCCACGTGGGGCTCACAGTCTCAACCCTCATTTTCCAGATGAGGTAACTGAGGCCCAGAGAAGTGAAGTGACTTGCCCAAGGAGTCGCTATTAGAACCCATGACCTGACTCCCAGGCCCGTGCTCTATCCGCTACGCCTCGTAGTGTTAGACGGCCTCTCACCCAGTCCACAGAGGAACTGGGTTTGAAGCTCTGGTGCGTAGGCAACCCCAGCTGGGGTGGGTGGGCGGGAGGAGGTGTCGGGGAGTTAGCTGGATCTCCGGAGGGGAAAAATGGCAACATCCAGCGCTCCTTCCCTGAACCTTTAAAGGAGACTTTGCCCACTCTTACAGCCCTTGGTGCTGCCAATAATAACAGTGGTATTTGTTTGCGCTGACCATCTGCCAAGCGCTGTACTAAGCACTAGGGTGGCTACAGGATGATCAGGTCCCACAGCCTAAACATGCCAAGCGTGTGCAACTGGGTTCAGCAACTCCAGGAGGCCTCCGGATTCTATTTCCCCACCTGCCCTCTCCCCCGACACTTCGGCTTTTCTTCCCTCGAGAGCCAGGCTGGGCACTGGCCCAGGAAGCTCAGAGGCAGAGAGGCCGGGGGCCCAAGGGTTTGGGGGCCACAGAGGAATAACGATAATGACGACGGTATTTAAGCGCTCGCTGTGTGTCAAGCACTGTTCTAAGCGCTGGGGTAGATACGAGCTGATCAGGTTGGACACAGTCCTTGTCCCTCATGGAGCTCACAGTCTTAAAGTCCCATATTACAGATCAGGTTAATTGAGGCCCAGAGAAGTAAAGTGACCGCACAAGGTCACAGAGTAGACGAGCGGTGTTAGCCGGGAATAGAACCCAGGTCCTTCTGACACCCAGGCCTGTACTCCATCCACTAAGCCACGCTGCTTCCTCACCCACCGGCCCGCCCAGCGGCCTACCTTCTCAGCTTTTGTCATCAGTCCCGTCACCATCTTCTTCCCAACCTCCCCAAAAAAGAGCTGGTTGTTCTCGTCCTGTAGGAGGCCCTGGAAAAGAAGCAGCGGGGTTAGGCCGCTGGTCGCTTCCTCCGGTGAGAGGGGTGGGCCGAGGGGCGCACCATCTCCAGGGGGAGAGGGTGGGAGGAGAAGAGCGTCCGAGCCTGCTCAACAGTGACCCTCGGGGGCACCCCTGGCCTTGGACCGATGGGCCCCCGAGACGGACGGGAGGCCGGAGACCCACGCACACCCACCCACGCCCAAAGGAACACCGCAGCCGAGCTGGGGTCCGGACAGACGATCGGTTTTGGGGAGCGGGGTGGGCCGTAGGATTGGGTGCGGGCAAAGTTTTCTGGTGCTGCCCCCCACCCCCATCGTACGGTGCCGGGGGTGGGTGCCAGGAGGACCTCACCCTCCTGCCCCCTTAGGGAGGTCAGCCACCATGAGCCCTCCTGCCAGGGCACAGGCGGCGGTCCCCCTGAGACCCGGGGACTCCCCGGCCCAACCAGCCACCTGTGCCGGTGCCCAGGTGAGCAGCCTTCTTGTGTGGGTTTGGGGCGGATGGGGATTCTGACCCACACGGGCCTTTACACAAGTCTTTGAGGCTGGAGACAAAAAGACAGACACACACACACCCCACCCCGCCACCCAGTGACCTGCCCCGGGGGAAGCCAAGAACCCTTTAAAGCAGAGCCAGGGACAATGCAGAGCCAGGGACGAACCCAATCACTCCGCCACTGTGATGTCAGGATGAGCCCCAAGCCCCACCTGGAAGGCCTGTCTGACGCAGTGCAGCTTGGCCAGGAAGTCCTGATCGCTGTAGCAGCCCAGGAGCTCAGTCCTAGAGAGGGGAACGGATGGTGGGGGGCCGGGATGGTAAGGTGACGTAGCCCACCCCGGCCCGGCGGCACAGGGCGGTGCCCGAAGGGGACGGCTTCCCTTCTCTCTAACATGGGCCTACAGTAGGGAGGAAGAAGGGCCCCCGATGCCAGAGGGTCGGGCCAGGGACGCTGGAAACTCTGGTCCGGTCGAGTCCTCCAAATTGCCCGTTCCACCACGCGGGTCTCTTCTGGGTCCGCTCACTCGCTCCCGTTCCCACGGAACCTTCTTCCCGGCCTCCGACCCGCTACCGACTTCCTGCAGAGGAGCCACAAACCTCCCCCTACAGCACGAATGTCCACATCCTTACCCTCTGCTGCTTCCCCTGTCAAGTATTTTCACATCTCTCTCCCCCTCTAGACTATAAGCTCCTGGTGGGCAGGGACTGTGTCTATCAACTCTGTTGAACTGAATCGCCCAAGTGCTTAATATAGCGCCCTGCACACAGTAAGGGCTCAATAACTACCACCGACTAGCTGACAACCCTCTACTTCCCAAGTCACTGCACTGCTCCAGTTAAGGTTAGAGTCTTGCCCCCCAAATCCCCTCCCCACAGCTTTTGCAAGGCAGGACAAGCACCCCAGAAATCGTAACCGCACTGAATCCGAGCGCCAGGCAGTATCAGGAGCTGCTGGCAACCAGAGGCTGCCGGGGGCAGGAAACACGGAGCCTTTCCCCGGAGCGGGTAGGGTCTCCCAGGGCGGCTCACCTGAGGGTGCGGCAGGTCACCTTCCCTTCCCTGACCAGTTGTAAGGCCTCCTCGTAGGCCGCCGCCGGCCTGGACAACTGGTACGGGAGATCTCCGCTCTGCAGGCAATCCAGGAGCTGTGGGGGCGTGCGGCAAAGCGAGGAGGGAGAGAGGAAATGGTTGAGTAGGACTCACGGGAGCCTCCCGCCTCCCACACTCCAAGGCCTCGGGTTGTCCGGTCATACATCAGCCTCACCCCGCTTCAAGCTACAAAGTAGGAAACAGGCCTACGTGCTCACTGTTTTCACTCAGAGCCATTGCCGAGTTCTAGCCTGAAGACTTTCCTTAACTTTTTTTTTTTAAATGATGTTTGTTATGCCCTTACTCTGCACCAGACACAAGCTACAAGCTAATCAGGTTAGACACAGTCCACGTGCCACATGGGTTGCAGTTTTATTGCCCATTTTACAGATTAGGGAACTGAGGCCCACTTGCCCAACGTCGCTCAGCGGAAAACCGGTGGAGGCGGAATTAGAACCCACATCCTTCTGACTCCCAGACTCCTGCTCTACCCACTACAGGCCACGCTGCTTCTCACTCTGCCTTTTTTCTGCCCGATTTCTTTTCCCCCACTGCCGCTTCCCAGAGACAGCCACATCCCTTCTGCCCATAGGGCTCTGGGAGGGCAGAGAAAGACCCACCCTACCCCCGTCCCAAGTGCCCCGGGATATGCCCGCCCCCCCGTGTCACCTCGGTGGCAGAGAAGAAAGAGTCCTCGGAGGCCAGGCTGTCTTCGTCATCCACGCGCAGATTCAGCGAGCCCTCCGTCAACGGCAGCAAGAGCGTTCTCTCTGGCAGGGAGGAAGAGAAGGAAGGGGCCGAGGTCAACCAGGGCACCACTGCCGACCCCACTTTGTGGGAGCTGAATAGCGCTGGCTGAGGAGGTTCACGTGGCGTCAGACAGGGGCCCAGGACTTTCCGAGGACAGGGAAAGACCACGCTGCTGGGGTCCGGGACCGAAGGGGGCCGGAGGAGAGAGAAGTCGGGGTCTCAAAGTCAGGTCAGCAGTGAGACAAATTACTGCAGAGCAGCCTATCAGGGACTGAATGGACGTCGTCGAGTTTCGGGAACGATGTCCCCAACCCGGTGGCCATGATTGGGTCCTTCTCCTTCTGAGCCCGGCCCGGCAGGGCCGGCATCACTGGACGGGGCCGGTCCTCAGTCGGGCACACCATTCTTAGTTCCAAACCAAGACGGCAGCCCCACCTGTACCTTCTTCTCCCACCCTCCCCGTCCCCTGCCAAAAGAGGAGGAGGTTCATTTTGGCAGGCGAGCTTGGGGCCCGAGACAGCCGGAGGCCAAAGGGGTGCCTTTTTTTCCACTGTCGTCATTTGCAGGTCCCTTATAAATCCGGCCTAGTTTACTCCCCATCTCCATTTGATCAAATTACCGCCCTTTGGATTACCCCCCGGGGCCTCTCGCTTGCTGGGAATGAGTCGACACAGGCCGATGGGCAACCCGCGGGGGAGGACATGCCCCGGTTTGACTCCTCACGCAGAGACTTGCCCTCCGGACACCCACCCCTCCCCACCCCACTCACCCAGGTCCAGCAGCATGCTGTCTGCCGGCAGCGTGGAACCAAATTCTTCCTGGAGGTGATAAGCTCGGTGCAGCAGAGACTCCAGCTTCTCAGCAAACTCCTTTTTCTGGGACTCTGGCTTTAAACGGTAAAGACCGCCCCCCCCGGCCTCAAGCTGAGTGCTGGCTTCCCCATCACCTCCACCTTATCCTGACTTAAATCACCCAAAATCCCAGGCCAGCTCTCGACTGCCTGGGAGTGACAGTGTACTCACCTCCGGCTCCCGATAAAACATGAGGGAACCTTCCTGGAAGAGTTTCGAGGGCAAAAGCATCCTGACGTATCCCTGATGCCCGGGGGCCGTAGCCCCAAATGAAGTTTGCACGTGCTCACGTAGATGGTGATTCAGAGCAGGTGGAAGGATTTAACTTTACCGACAAAGGCGTGGAAATGGACAAGGGGAGGCCCGTTTTAAAACAGGCGGCTTTTAAATTCACAGTGCACTGAGTGGGGAACCCTGCATCCAGTCCTGTTTTTCTCCCCGCGACTGCCATTCAAGGACCCCTCGAGTCAGCCGCTCTCTGCCAGGGACCCACAGTGCTCTCAAATGCAGAGGGGCTACGTAGGAGCCCCTCGCTTCCAAGGCAGACCTAGAAAGCCTTGAAAGAGCTGGAAACACAGGCCTGCGGGGAGGGACTGAGACAAGCTCCCCGAGTTGCCTCTCAACTGATCCTGCTCAACTTTCGAAAGGTCCCCTCCCTCAGCCCAACAGCACTTACGTCCGTAACCGCAATCTGTTCGTATTAATATCTGTCTTCTCCTCTAGACCGTAAGCTCGTAGTGGGCAGGGAACGTGTCTACCGACTATTATACTCTCCCCCAAGCGTTCAGTCCAGTGCTTCGCACCCAGTAATAAATACGACCGATTGGTCCAGAGGTGCAGTTAGGAGGGGAGCAGAGGCTGGGCTTCTCTGCCTGGGTCTCCGCCTGCGTTTCCTCCCCTCTCGGTCAGGTTCTGCCCTGAGACGCAACACCGCCTCAGGAGTGACCTGGAGCCTCGGCCAGATACTAGCTGGGAGAAAATGACGTTGGGGGTGGGGGATTCCACCAGGGTCCAGCCCTCCAGCAAGAGGCAGAAACCGAGGTCAGCCCATCCAACCCTCACAGGATGCTCTATTCCCCAGAGCTCCCCGACCCGAGCAAAGCCCCCCGCTCCTCGGGTCTACCCAGCCTCTCTCCCCTTGGGGACGGAGGCGGCCCAGACCTCAGACAGGATCTCCGAGACGGTCTCTTGGCTCCTGAGATTGTCCCAAGGGTTCGGGGTGCTGCTGCTGTCTCCTCTCTGCCCAATGCTCAGGGCCTGCTCCCACTTCTGCAGGGCTTCCTCGAACAGCTCCATTCCTACAGGGGCAGGCAGAGAAAAGAATCTACCCCGGACCCCCGATCCACCCACACCTACCGGCCAACGGGCAGAGGCCAGTAGATTCTCGCAAGCTCTAGGCCCAGTCCAGACGGGCCCAGGCTAGGTTTGGACACTCCTCCCACCCCTCCTTTTAGGTCATTAGGAGCTCAGGTTGGGGAGGGAGAGGTTGCATGACAGAGGCCCCTTCCAAGCACAAATAGCTTTTCACAGCCCTGGGGTGGGTGTCCTGGCAGCAGACTCGCCAGGACTTCGCGACCCAACTACTTCATTCCCACAAGATCAAAGCAACTGTAGTTTCATGACAGGGTCCCTGAAAGAAAACGTGGGACCATTTCTGGTTCTGCACAGAGAACAATAATACTACTAATAATGGCATTGTTAAGCGCTTACTACGTGCCAGGCACCGTACCGAGTGCTCTACGACACCGTCTAGACCCTGTAGTAAAACTGCGGCCCACGCGCGACTCTGATGCCTAGGGGTCTTGCGGGGGCGAGAGACAGACAGATCCATCCTGTTCAGACCCCAGCAGTGTCGACGCCCTCTGATTCGGGGGAGCAAGAACTGCAGAGGCCATTTCCAGGAGCCAAGGGGAAGACTGGCTTACCCTAAGTCAGGGCCAGGAGGTTGGGAGCCCAATTCTTTCTTGCCTCCTCAGAAGGAAGAGGAAACTTGGAGAGACAAGAGGAGGCACGGCTGGGGAGGCCCCGAGAGGCCAGGTCTGCACCCCAGGGAGGTGTGTCGCCATCAGCCCTTCGGGAGGCGTCCAACAGACGGCGGGGCTGAGGTCAGGACAGAGTGAAGCCTTCATACCTTGAATGTAGAGATTCTCTGCCTTGGCATCCCCCAAGGCCCCAGACTCTTCCGCCACTCTGGCATCCCAGGGCCCCGAGGAAGCTGCTGTTGGGCTGGAGGAGTTCACGGCCACCATCTTGCACCCGGGAAGGGAACGAGAAGCCGAGGCACAGGGATCAGTCTGCGAGCCACCGGGACGGCCTACGTTCTGGATCCCGGAGGACGGACCCGTCCGGGCAGGCCCGGGACCCCGGCCCGGGCCCCTCGGGGGACGGCATCTCTTGAGGAACGGCCCCCGGACCAGTGGAGTGGGCATTTTATCCTGGAGCCTGGCAGCCTTAAGAGTCCACTGACACGTTACAAAGATCTGTAATTTATTTATTTCTATTAATGTCTGTCTCCCCTTCTAGACTATAAGCTTCTTGCGGGCAAGGAACACGTCTGCTTTATTGTTCTATTATACTCTCCCAAGCGCTTAGTACAGTGCTCCGCAGACAGTAAGCGCTCCATAAATACGATCGAATGATTGAATGAGTGAACGCTACCGCCCACCGGCCCAGATCTACCCAGGAGAGGCCAAATGCCCTCAGCCGGTTCCCAGAGGCCTGTACTGCTACCGAATGCCGATGCCCCTGAGGCACCAGGACAGCAACCGGCGGAGAATCCTCACCGAGGCCACGCTGTGGGAGGAGCCCGAGCGCTTGCTGGGCTCGATGGACGATATGCCGCTCAGCGTGTCGTTGCTCTTGCTGCCGGGACTCTGGACCCTTCGACCCGGGTAGCCTGAAAAGGAGGTGAGAGGTTGGGGGGGAAGGTCAACTGATGAGATGGGGGCTTTCCCGGGCACTCTGGCTTCGGATCAGAAGCCGCCGCCACCCAGAGATTAAAGGGAACCTGCCGTGGCAAGCTGGGGTTGTGAAATGGGCCTCCCTTCCTCCCTCCTTTTGTTTCTGCTCTCCTGCTCTCCGTCCACATCCAGGGTGCCTGGGCCATTTGGAAACCCTGCAGGATCATCCTTCCAGCCCGGGGTCACGCCACCCTTTCACAAGCTCCCCTGCGTGGGGTTCCCCGCTGGCCCAGCCCCCGCCGCCCGGGGACCCACCTTTCTTCACCGAGGGGGCCCTCCTGGCCAGGAGGATGGGGACGGGGACGGTCCCCGCCTTCGCGCCTCCCTTCTCTGGGCCGACCGGCTTCTTCCGTGGCCGTCGCTTCAGCTGGTGAGCGGCCAGGGCCAGGGCCACCGTGCCGAGGGCCGTGGCGAACAGCACCTTCCGCAGGCCCGGGGACAGCCGCAGCTGGGAAAAGACGGACTGCCCCCGTCCCCGGGAAGCGGCAACCGCTGAGAAACTCCCACGGAGTTTCAGCCTTTCCACCGGGACACCGAGCCCCCCTCCGGGATCCTCCCGTCTCCCCGGACCATGCGGCCTACCCACCTCCGGGGGGGGGGGGGGGGGGGGGGGGGGGGAACGTAACAGCCGCACAGCCCTCGGGCGGCTTGGGAAAAGAAGCGGAGAGGAGGGGGGAAAGCCCTGAAGGCAGAATGTCACCGGTTAGATAGGGGTCGAGGCCCTTAACGATGGCTCCGAATAACGAGGAATTCGGTGGTCCCCGATGCCTCCCTGGGGCCACTGGGGTACAGGAGACTGGTCCCGCTAGGCAGAAAGCGCCCAGGAGATTAAGGGGAGGGGGAGAGCGCAGCACCGAGCAGCTTTTCCGGTCACCTGTCCGAAGGTCGTGTAGAGGAACACGGGGATCTCCGCCACCGTCATGGCCAGAGCTTGGATCATGGACATTCCCTCGGTTCTTCGGAAAGCCATCCCTGGGCCCCTCCGGCCGTGAGCGAGCCGTCGCGGGAACTCAGGCCCCACGCTGGGAACGGCTCCGCCGGACTCTCCGCCGACCCGGGGTGCGTGTCCGCTGGCGCCTGCTGGTGCTCCCGGAATTCCACTTCGGCTCGGTACTCCCTTCGGAGAGCTGCGGAGAGGCAGGGATGGAAGGTCAGAAGTCGGCAGCCATACGATCTGCTCCGGTGAAGCCGGGCGCGCAAACAGGCTCAAACCAACTCCCTGCCATCCCCCCCACTCTCCCCCCACCTCCATGGACAAGTCCCAGGTCAAGGGTCCAAAATCCAGGCAGGAAAAAAATCTCTTGCGAGGCCACACACAAACCCCACCCCAGCCTGCAGTTTTTAAAGAAACAAAAGCTTAATACCACAATTGTTATTATTTAAGAAGTTGCCGCGTGGACGCAGCCCTAGGCTAAGCATTCTTCAGACGGCTCACACAACCACACTCCCTGCCGTCAGGTGGGGTGGTGAGTGAAAGTAAATTAGAGAAGTCTGGAACAGGCTCCTTCCCCGCTCCTTCTCACCGAGATCCCAGATTGGGATTGGCTCGATCTGTCACTCTGACACGTAATTAGAGCCCCGCGAAACAGGTTGAGAGGTGTCATTTCAGTGTCACGGCCTGTATATACCGGTATGCTTCCGTCACCGGTGGATTGATGTTTTCAGTAGGTATGCGCGAGCGGGCACACGCCTCCGGGATCGCCCGGTCTCCCCCGAGCGAAGTCGTCAAGGGCGGGGACTGCGTCTTTGATTTCCGTAACTTCCACGGGGCCTAGTGGAGCGCACTGCGGAGCGGCTGACGAGAACAGCCCGAGACGCTGAACGTCGCCTGCAGCCCCTTCGCGGGCCAGCGAGGCCCGCGCCTGCCTGCGGCCGACGGGACGGACCCCCGTCCGCCCGAGACGGTTTCGACCTCGACGACAGACCAGCCCCGGGGCCCGTACCGAGCAAGCCACTCGGAGGACGGTGCAGAATGGAGATTTCACCTATTTCATAGCCTCTGCGCCCCTCGGGGGAGGCCGGGAAACTTCTCCGGGAGCCGACAGAGCTGTGGAACCCAGCGGTCCGACGGAAGTCGTCGCCCCCTCGCCAGGAGGCAGAGGTTGGGATTCTCTGACCTCTGGAAGGCCCTTCCTGCTCGGGAGGTCATAATTCCACGAGAAAGACAGCTGACCAAGTCTTGGAATAGCATTTGGACCTGAGCAAGGGTGATCCCCTCGATGACCCTGAGGCAACTGTGGGTGACATTCATTCATTCAATAGCATTTATTGAGCGCTTACTATGTGCAGAGCACTGTACTGAGCGCTTGGAATGGACAAATGGGTAACAGACACAGTCCCTTTGACGGGCTTACGGTCTAATCGGGGGAGACAGACATCCAAAGTCTCCCTCCGCCGGTCACCCTCCCAACCCTCCTCCCCCATCAGATCTCACTGGGAAAAGCCGTCGCAACCCAGATCCAGTTTCGAATTCGATTCTGTCGTGAAGCCACAGCCCGCCCCACCAGGAGGGTGAGGCTGGGAAAGGTAAATTAAAACGTCCAAGGAGGCCCGCTCATTAGGGCAGCGGACCGCCGACGGGTTTGGTGACCGCTCTGACCCGCCGGGGGCGAACAGGGTGGTCCCCGAGGGCATCCCAAGGACACGGGGGGCCCAGCACAGTGCTGACCCGGTCACTCCCTTCAAAGATCCTTCCTCTCCTGATGGTTAAACCCACCGCTGCACTGGCTGCCAAGGTCACCTTGCTGCCGACACTAAACCGAGCACCTCTCGCTCTCCTCCCCACCTCCTACCTCTGTCCACCCCCCAACTCGGGCACCTCTCCTCCCACGATGCCACATTCAAAGGCCCTTTCCTCCGGTGCCATCCCCGGCCCAGGCATCTTCCCTACCCCCAGGCCGGGCACCCTTCCGGTTACGCCAACCCCACCCCGAGCATCTCTCAGCGTGGCTTAAAGTATAGAGCCCGGGCCTGGGAGTCAGAAGGTCACGGGTTCTAATCCCGACCCCCGCCGCTTGTCAGCTGTGTGACCTTGAGCGAGTCACTTCACTTCTCTGGGCCTCAGTTCCCTCACCTGTAATGATAATAATAACGATGGTATTTGCTAAGCGCTTACTATGAGCAAGTCACGTCACTTCTCTGGGCCTCAGTTCCCTCACCTGTAATAATAATAATAATAATAACAATGATGGTATTTGCTAAGTGCTTACTATGTGCAAAGCACTGTTCTAGGAGCTGGGGGTGGGGTACAAGGTGATCAGGTTGTTCCACGTGGGGCTCACGGTCTTAATCCCCATTTTACAGATGAGGTCACTGAGGCACGGAGCAGTGAAGTGACTTGCCCAAAGTCACCCAGCTGACGAGCGGCGGGACGGGGATTCGAACCCATGACCTCTGACTCCCAAGCCCGGGCTCTTTCCACTGAGCCACGCCGCTTCTCAAAACGGGATGAGGACGGTGAGCCCTACGTGGGTCAATGTGATGACCTCGTATCTACCCCAGTGCTTAGAACAGTGCCTGGCACAGAGTAAGCGCTTGACAAATACCGTCATTATTCCGACGCTTAGAACAGCGCTGGGTACATAGTAAGCGCTTAAATACCAACATTGTTCCGGCGCTTAGAACGGTGCCGGGCACGTAGTAAATGCTTAACAGATACCACCATTACTCCAGCACTTAGAAGAGTGCCGGGCACATAGTAAGCGCTTAACAGACACCAACATTATTCCAGCACTTAGAACAGTGCCGGCCACATAGTAAGCGCTTAACAGACACCATCATTACTCCACCGCTTAGAAGAGTGCTTGGCACACAGTAAGCACTTAACAAATACCATCGTTATTCCAGTGCTTAGAACAGTGCTGGGTACGTAGTAGGGTACATATTAGGCGCTTGATACCAAGATTATTCCAGCGTTTAGAAGACTGCTGGGCACATAGTAAGCGCTTAGCAAATACCAGCATTACTGCAGCGCTTATAACAATGCTGGGCACATAGTAAGCGCTTAGCAGATACCAGCATTACTGCAGCGCTTAGAACAATGCCGGGCACATAGGAAGCGCTTAACAGATACCAACATTACTGCAGCGCTTAGAACAGTGCCGGGCACATAGGAAGCGGTTAACAGATAGCAACATTACTGCAGCGCTTAGAACAGTGCTGGGCACATAGTAAGCGCTTAATAGATACCAACATTACAGCAGCGCTTAAAACAGTGCCGGACACATAGGAAGCGCTTAATAGATACCAACATTACTGCAGCGCTTAGAACAGTGCCGGGCACATAGTAAGCGCTTAACAGATAGCAACATTACTGCAGCGCTTAGAGCCGTGCCGGACACCTAGGAAGCGCTTAGTAGATACCAACATGACTGCAGCGCTTAGAGCCGTGCCGGGCACCTAGGAAGCGCTTAATAGATACCAACATGACTGCAGCGCTTAGAACAGTGCCGGGCACCTAGGAAGCGATTAATAGATACCAACACTATTGCAGCGCTTAGAGCAGTGCCGGACACCTAGGAAGCGCTTAACAGATACCAACATGACTGCAGCGCTTAGAGCCGTGCCGGGCACCTAGGAAGCGCTTAATAGATACCAACATGACTGCAGCGCTTAGAGCCGTGCCGGGCACATAGGAAGCGCTTAATAGATAGCAACATTACTGCAGTGCTTACAACAGTGCCGGGTACATAGTAAGCGCTTAATAGATACTAACACTACTGCAGCGCTTAGAGCAGTGCCGGACACGTAGGAAGCGCTTAATAGATACCAACATGACTGCAGCGCTTAGAACAGTGCCGGGCACCTAGGAAGCGATTAATAGATACCAACACTATTGCAGCGCTTAGAGCAGTGCCGGGCACCTAGGAAGCGCTTAACAGATACCAACATGACTGCAGCGCTTACAACAGTGCCGGGTACATAGTAAGCGCTTAATAGATACTAACACTACTGCAGCGCTTAGAGCAGTGCCGGGCACATAGGAAGCATTTAACAGATACCAACATGACTGCAGCGCTGACAACAGTGCCGGGCACCTAGGAAGCGCTTAACAGATACCAACATGACTGCAGCGCTTAGAACAGTGCCGGACACCTAGGAAGCGCTTAATAGATACCACCATTATTGCAGCGCTTAGAGCAATGCCGGGCACCTAGGAAGCGCTTAGCAGACACCCTGGTTGTTCCAGCGGTCGGAAGGGCGCGGGGCACGTAGTAGACGCTCAGGAGCTCCCAGGATTAGGACGAGGATACTCACCCCGCGCTCCATCGCGGCAGAAGGGCAGCGTCTCCTTCCCCCCGCCGCGCAACCTACCCTGCTCGCCGCCCACGGGGAGGGGGGGCGGGCCTAGAACCGCCGACGGACGTCGCCCGCAGCCAATGAGCGCCGCCCGCCCGCCCGAGGGCGGGGCCAGCCTGGAATAAATTAGCCCCCGTCACGTGACCCGCCCCGCCCCCTCCCGTCGTAGTTCGGTTGAGCCGCAGAGGTCGCGCCTTCCCCGGGCCTCCTAGGTCGGATCCGATTGGTCGCCGGGATTTGATTGGCGGGCGCGGGGGGGAGGGGGCGGGGCTGCTCTTAAAGGGGCAGGAGGACATTTCTGAGGCCTTGCAGCGCCCCATCATCATCATCATCATCATCATCATGTTGGTATTTGTTCAGCGCTTACTAGGTGCCGAGCCCTGTCCTAAGCGCTGGGGGAGACCCCAGGGGAATCAGGTGGTCCCACGTGGGGCTCCCGGTCTTCATCCCCATTTTCCAGATGAGGTCACTGAGGCCCAGAGAAGTGAAGTGACCCGCCCCCGGTCACACAGCAGACGAGTGGCAGAGTTGGGATTCGAACCCGCGACCTCTGACTCCCAAGCCCGGGCTCTTTCCAGGGAGCCACGCCGCATGATGGTGGTATTTGTTAAGCGCTTACGAGGTGCAAAACACTGTGCTAAGCACTGGGGGAGATACAGGATCAGCAGATTGTCCCACGGGGGGGGGGGGGGGGGGCTCCCATTTTTTTTCATCCCCATTTTGGACCAGTCACTTCTCTGGGCCTCAGTTCTTCGTCTCTAATAATAATCATCATGTTGGTATTTGTTAAGCGCTGACTATGTGCAGAGCACTGTTCTAAGCGCTGGGGGAGACACAGGGAAATCAGGTTGCCCCACGTGAGGCTCCCAGGCTTCATCCCCATTTGACAGATGAGGGAACTGAGGCCCAGAGAAGTGAGTGACTCGCCCCCAGTCACCCAGCTGACAAGGAGCAGAGCCGGGAGTCGAACCCATGACCTCTGACTCCGAAGACCGTGCTCTTTCCACTGAGCCACGCTGCTTCTCTATTCATTCAATAGTATTTATTGAGCGCTTACTATGTGCAGAGCACTGGACTAAGCGTTTGGAATGGACAAATCGATAACAGATAAAGACAACAATCCCTGCCCTTTGACGGGTTTACAGTCTAATCTCTAAAATGGGGATGAAGACTGTGAGCCTCACGGGGGACCACCTGATAACCCTGTATCTCCCCCAGCGCTTAGAACAGTGCTCTGCACATAGTAAGTGCTTAACAAATACCAACATTATTATTATTTTTGCAAATGAGGTCGCTGAGGCCCAGAGAAGTGACTTGCCCAAGGTCACACAGCAGACAAGTGGCAGAGCGGGGATTAGAACCCACCACCTCTGACTCCCAAGCCCGGGCTCTTTCCACTGAGCCACGCTGCTTCTCTCCACATTCATTCATTCATTCAATTGTATTTATTGAGCGCTCACTGGGTGCAGAGCACTGTACTCAGCGCTTGGAATGGACAACTGGGCACCAGATAGAGACCATCGCTGCCCAACGACGGGCTCACGGTCTAGAAGGGGGAGACAGACAACAAAACAAAACAAGCAGTCTGGTGTCGATATCATCAAGATAAATAGAATCACGGATATATACACATCATTAATAAAATAGAGTAATAAATGACATATGCAGATATACACAAGTGCTTTGGGGGGGGGAAGGGGGAGAGCAGAAGGAGGGAGAAGGGGGAAGAGGGAGGGGAGAAGAGGCAGAAGGAAAGGGAGGGCTCAGTCTGGGAAGGCCTCCTGGAGGAGGTGACCTCTCCGTAGGGCTTTGAACAGAGTTAGTTTGGAAAAATATGGAACGCTTCACGACTTCGCGTGCCATCCTTGAGAGAGGGTCTCCCTTTCCTGTTGAGCAGTTTGGGGCAGGGTTACCCAGCTGGCAGGGAGAGTGCCCCGGGTAAGGGGAGCTGGCTGGGTCGATGCCAAGTCCCAACACGTCACGCCCTGTCATAATGCGTCCACAGGACGATCCCAAGTAATAATAATAATAATAATGACGGTATTTGTTAAGCGCCTACTACGGGGCGAGCGCTGTTCTAAGCGCTGGGGTAGATACGAGGTAATCAGGTTGTCCCACGTGGCGCTCACAGTCTTCATCCCCATTTGACAGATGAGGTCACTGAGGCACAGAGAAGTGAAGTGACTTGCCCAAAGTCACACGGCTGCTAAGTAGCGGAGCAGGGATTAGAACCCATGACCTCTGACACCCAAGCCTGTGCTCTCTCCACTAAGCCACGCTGCTTTCTTAATGCATGAGCCAGTATCATGTCAAAGTAATAATAATAATCGTGGTATTTGTTAAGCGCTTATTATGGGCCAGGCACTGTTCTGAGCTGTGGAGTGAATAAAAGATAATGGGGTTGGACACAATCCCTGTCCAACATGGGGCTCACAGTTTTAATCCCCATTTAAGGATGAGGTAACTGAGGCCCAGAGAAGTGACTTGCCAAAGGTCACACAGCAGACAAGAGGTGGAGGCAGGATTAGAACCCGGGTCCTCTGACTGAGAAGCAGCGTGGCTCAGTGGAAAGAGCACGGGCTTGGGAGTCGGAGGTCATGGGTTCGAATCCCGGCTCGGCCACTCGTCAGCCGTGTGACTCTGGGCAAGTCACTTAACTTCTCGGTGCCTTAGTTACCTCATCTGTAAAATGGGGATTAAGACCGTGAGCCCCACGTGGGGCAACCTGATTCCCCTGTGTCTACCCCAGCGCTTAGAACAGTGCTCGGCACGTAGTAAGCGCTTAACAAATACCAACATTATTATTATTACTCCCAGGCCCAGGCTCTTTCCTCTGGGCCATGCTGTTTCCAGTGGGCAGCGGGTGGGCCGTGCTGCAGTGGAACAAGACCGTTTGCTATGCAACGCCACAAAAGCATCAAGGCAGGGAGTGTCACTCTTTACTGTTGTATCGTACTGTGCGTTTTGCACCCAGTAAGCGCCGAATAAATACGATCGAATGAATGAACGATGCCAAGGGCTGAGGATTCCCAGCAGAGCTGAGTTGCTGTGGAGAAAGATGCTTTCCTAGGGGAGTTGTGAAGGACCCTCACCTCTCTGTACATTCACAGTGGGACCCCTCCCACCCATGTCATTTCAGCCCGCACAACTCCTAGCCACCGGGAGAAATCCCGAAGCCTGAACCGGAGTCCAGTGCTAGGCTCTCTGCATGTCCCTGACCCTGAGTGTGCTTCCACTGGCCTGGTCCTCCCCGTGCTGGCAGGCAGCCCGCAGCTGGATTTTCCAACTGGGGTCTCTGGATTGCAAAGAGGTGGGGAAGACAGCTGAGCTCTTTGGCTGTTTCACCTGGATTTGAGGCAGCCCGGCCTAGGGAAAGAGGAAATTCCCCCTCCTAGCCCAGTCCTCTTCCTCTGGAAGCCAGGGTGAAGTGCAGTAGGAAAGGACATTGAAGAGAAGGAGCAATCCCTGGGGTTTGGGGGCTTCAGGATGGGGAGGGAGAGAAGGGATCTCAGCCTCCTCCCAGGATGACCCTTCTTGTACCAAAGGCGTCACCGCCCTTCCCCCTGCGGCCCCCCAGTATTCGTTCATTCATTCAATAGTTTTTATTGAGCGCTTACTATGTGCAGAGCACTGTACTCAATGCTTGGAATGTGCAATTCGGCAACAGATAGAGACAATCCCTGCCCACTGACGGGCTTACAGTCTAATCGGGGGAGACGGACGGACAAAAACAAGACAACAATCACAATAAATGGAATGAAGGGGATGTACACCTCATTAACAAAATAAATAGGGTAATGAGAATCTATACAAATGAGCACAGTGCTTAGGGGAGGGGAAGGGAGAGGGGGAGGAGCAGAGGGAAAGGGGGGGAAAGGGGGCTTAGCTGAGGGGAGGTGAAGGGGGGAAGGGGGAGGGAGCGGAGGGTGGAGGGGGAGCAGAGAGGGAGCAGAAGGAAAAGGGGAAGCTCGGTCTGGGAAGGCCTCTTGGAGGAGGTGAGCTCTCAGTAGGGCTTTGAAGAGGGGAAGAGAGTTAGTTTGGGGGAGGTGAGGAGGGAGGGCGTTCCGGGACAGAGGGAGGACGTGGGCCAGGGGTCGACGGCAGGATCGGTAATTTGTTTATATTAATGTCCGTCTTCCCCTCTAGACTCTAAGCTTGTTGTGGGCAGGGAATGTGTCTGTTTTATTGCTGTACTGTACTCTCCTAAGCGCTTGGTACAGTGCTCTGAACACAGTGAGCCCTCAATAAATACGATCGATCGAGGAAGTTGGGAGGGCCAAGTGGAGGTCTGGGTGGTACACTAGGGGCTCACGCCATTCTGCACTGGGCTTCAGCTGACTGTGATCTGTGGATCATGGAATTCCAGAGATGTCTCTGGTTGGGGACAGAGTTGGAGTCATCTAACTTTTGGGGGGCTGGGGTGGGAGTTTGAGGCGTGCTGAGAAAAGGCTATTTTTAGTTCGCCTTCTCCAACTATCCAGCCATCCGTCCTTCTGCTTGCCCGCCCAGGTCCCATAGTCATGGCCTAACCGTGGGCCTGGGAGGCAGAGCACCTAGGTCCCGATCCCCACTCCACCACTTAACAGCCGCTTGACCCTGGGCAAGCCACTTCACTTACCTGTGCTTCAGTTCCCTCATCAGCAGGATGGGGATTCGCTATCTGTTCTCCCTCCCACTTTAAACTTAAACTTGATTATCTTCTATCTGCCCTTAATACAGTGCTTGACATACAGCAAGCACTTAACAAATACTACCCCAGTGCTCTGAGCATCTGTGTTTAAATTTCACCCTAGCAGGCGCTAACCCTTTTCCGGGCCATCCTGCACCTCTTGGGGATCAGATCACCCCCTACGCAGGGTGATTCGCAGGTCAGGGATTCATGTAAATGCCACTGAAGGAATGAACGTCTGATGATCACCAGTTCTTGACAAAAGCTGAGGTTCCACCTCCGTTTCAGGACGGCCGCGGGCGAGGGGCTGCCCGGACGGGACGCGGCCTTATAAATAGAACGTCACCGGCCGCCGCCGTCTCCCTGAAAGACAATCGTCTGTGAAATGGGGACTGAGACCGTGAGCCCCACGGGGGACGGGGACTGCATCCAACCCCATTATCCCTGTCTCTCTGTGCCTCAGTTTCCTCATCTGTAAAGCGGGGATTGAGCCTGTGAGCCCCACGCGGGACGGGGACCGTGTCCGACCCGATCTGCTCGAATCCACCGCGGGGCCTAGTACGGTGCCTGGCGTAGGGTAAGGGCTTAAGAAGTGCCACAGTTATTAATATTATTATTAGAGGAGTGGCAAGGCTGGTTGGATTGCGGTCTTTTCCTCTTTAAGAGGCTTCTCCCGAGGTGCCAGAGGGCAGCAGCGAGCTCTACTGAAGGTTGGTTTAGCTGGAAAGCTCTGGGGGCTCTGACGGGCAGCAGGTGGGAGGAGGAGGAGGAAGAAGAGGAGGAGGAGGAGGACTAGGGAGAGGGAGGCAGAGAGAGCGAGGGAGGGAGCTTGCAGGCCAGTCAGTCAGTCAGTCAGTCGGCCACATAGATGCGTGGAGGTTGGCGTCTGGCGGCGGGCCTGCTCTCCGGGGAGACGTCGCTGCCGCCGCCCCAAGATGGATTTCAGCATGAAGAAGCTGGCCTCGGACGCCGGGATCTTTTTCACCCGAGCGGTGCAGGTAAATCCAGGCCGGACGAGGCCGCGCCCGCTTCTCGCTGCGGCGCCGGGGCCGTGCAAGCTACAGAGGCCTGGTGGGCCTCTCCCGCTTTCCGGATCGGTGCCCCCCGGGATGGTCACCCGGGCCCGGCCTCGGCCCCCGGGGGGATGGCTGGGCCAGGTGCTGGGGGACAGGGGTGGGGGCCTGGGCGTGGTCGGGATGGTGAGTTTGGGGGTGTGAGGTTGGTGGGGAGCTGGGTGGGAAGGCTGGGTTGCTGCTCCAGGGGTTGGGGGTAGGAGGGGAGACACCCACCCCCTTGCTCTCCGGGGTGGCTGGGAGCATGCGTCCAACCCGGTTTGCTCGTATCCACCCCAACGCTTAGTACAGTGCCCGGCCCATAGTAAGGGCTTAACGGATATCATAATTATTATTCTGGGGGGGGCCCTGATGCCCCGGGTAGGGAGGGGATTGGCAGGGATCCTGCCCCATGAGCCCTCCCACTTCCCCCCATCTCCTTTGCCTGGCATAGGAAGGATAGAGGGAGGAGGAGGAGGAGGGAGCGTGACACTCTGATACTAAGGTGCTTGTCAGTGCCAGCGTGGAGGGGGGAGGGTGAGAAGGCCTGGGGGTAGCAGTCTCAGCAACAACCTCTGCCTCTCTCCTTTCTCTTCCTGTTTTTTGCTCCATCTGCCAAGACCCTGTTGCAGAAGCTGGCTCCCGTCAATCAATCCATCAGCCGGATTGATTGAGCTCCCGCTGTGTGCAGAGCACTGTAGCAAGCGCTTGGGAGAGGTTGGCGGGGACCAGATGGGACTTCAGCGAGGTGGGGGGGGGGTCCGTTCTGCTCCGCCTGGTCCTCCCCACTCTGGCACAGGAACCTTAAACCTCTCTTATCTGTACTGAGGCATCTCTGCGTCGTCCCCCTCCCCTCCCTGGCTCCCGCTCGCTCGGGGCTGGCCAGGCCTGGTGCAGCCTCCACACTCCCTCCTTTCCCCTGCCAAGCACGGAGGCGGGCGAGGGCTGAGGCCGCCGGGCCCCGAGCTGTGCCGTCGGCCCCCCGGGCACCCCGGGGGATAGTGGACGGCTGCTGGGCGACCCCTCCGTTCAGCCAGAGGCCGCAGGCCGGGCGGCTGGGCTGTAGCTACATCCCATCCGTCTGCCTTCCCACCCCATCCCCCGGGAGAGTGGGAGAAGGGGGAACGGTGATCGTTTACCGCCAGGGCACGCGGGGGCCGACCAGCCGCACCCCTCCGAGGCCTCCCGGCAGCTGGCAAGCCTGGCTGGCGGAGTAAACAAGCATCCCAGGTTGTGGGGCGGGCCTCTGTGGCACCCCGGTGGCCCAGAGAGCCTTGGGCAGGAGGCTGGGGAAACAGTGCCGGGCTCCTGTTTTCCTTTCTGTTTGTCCCGTATCCGCTCCGGGAGTCCCATCTGGAATAATGTAGGGGAAATGTCAAACTCTGAGCCAAGGACGTACAGTGGCCACGAACGAGAGCCAAACCTTATGCCGGAGCGGGGGACCCTTTGCCCCACATGGCCATTTCCTGTGCAGGCTCGGGGACACCGAGGGCAGGAGACTGATCTTCGTTCAGCCGGGGCAGAGGCTGTCGGCGATTAGCGCCCGTGGCGCCCGCATCTCTGCTCTGCCGCCCGCTGAGCCTGCTCTAGTCACAGATGGACGGTGACCCCCCGTGGCCTAGCTTCCCCTAACCCGTTCCAGGAGCGGGAGATGGGAACGCTGAGTGGCGGTGGTCTGGGTTGGTCTTAAAGTCTCCAATCCTAGCAGGGCAGGCGGAGGCTTCTCCCTGGGTGCAAGAGAGAAATGGTGCCCAAGAAGGGGCAGAGACATGCCAGTGGAGACCGGTGGTTCTCCCCCGCAGCCCCGGCACCAACCCCGAGGCCAAGCAGCTTGGCTCCCAGCCCCAAGCCCCACCTCCGACCCTGGACCAGCCGGGCAGCACTTATTAGAAAGCACGGGGCTCTTTGGCAGAGGACGTGTGTGCTGGGTTCTAGCCTGGCATCCTTGTCCCTGGCAGCTTGAAAGTGGGGACAGGGCTAGCCCGGACCCTCCCAGACCAGCCTTGGGAGGGTTATGTCATTGCCTTGCAGCGGGCAAGGGGGTCCACTCCGATGCCGCTGGGTCGGGGGTTCTGCCCCACTTCTTACCCCCCTTCAGCCTGCCCCCAGCCCCAGGCAGCACTGAGATCCAGGGAGTCACGGGGGACTCATGGTCGGGGGAGGAAGAAGGGGAGAGCCGGTCACCCCCAGGGGAAGAGCAGTGGGGGAGAGCCTTCGGCCGCAGGTGGCCGCCCCCCCACCCCCGGCAGCGATGGGGTAGGACCGGGGCCGTGGAGATGGCCGAGGCCTGGTTTCAGGTGACCCTTTGAGGGGGGTGGGGGAAGTGGGGCTCCCGAGCGGGGAATTTATAAATAGCATCTCTCACTGTTCGCCCACCCACCGCCCACCCCTAAAAGTAGTTCCCACCTCATCGAAGCCCCGTTCAGGCAACGGGGGAAGCTCTTCCTTTCTCCGGCGGCCCAAGGGTGGGACTGGTAGCTGGGGACCCAGGCAAGCTCCTGGGCTAACTAGTCCAGCCTCGGCTCTTCTCCAGGCCACTCTGCTTCCCTTTTCCCCCAGATTTTGGAGCAAGCAGCTGCCTCCTGCTCCTGCTTGCTGTGATGGGTGGGCCAGGACCTATCACAGGAGTCTTCTAAAGAGCACAGTGCCAACTAGTCAGCCCAAGACCCATTGCGTGGTCATCCCCAGGTGGGCCGAAGAGGCCCCCTTCTGACCACCCTGCCCCAGGACCCTGTGTGGAGGCCAACAGGCGTGGTGTTTCCCAGGGCTGCAGGGAAGTGGAGGCAGCTGGGTACCGGGCACTGGGCAAGAAGCCTGCCTGACTCTGCAGCACCATCAATCTTCCCTCTGCAGAGGCTCCAGGCGGCAGAAAGAAGGGTGTGGGGAGAGGCAGAAGGCTTGGCTTCTGCCCCTTCCATCCTTGGGCTGCTTGGGGCCGGGGGAGGGGTCTTCCCGCTTCCCCTCTCCTCGTCGCCTTCCCATCCTATCGCTCTCTCCCGATCTCACCTCCCCACAGTCTGGAAATGGAGTTTGTACTGTCTGAGAGCCAAGGCAGCCATGATAGAGCCAGAGATGGTGAGTCAGTATGTGGGTCCCTCCAAACCCAATGAGGGAATCCTCTGCCGGCTGGGGGTCCTCCGCCGAGGGAGGGAGAGAGGCTCAGTCCCTGCCTGAAGGATAGGGAACAGTACTGAGCTGGGCCAATAGCCCGAGCCCCCCTCTGGACGCCTGATTTGACCTTTCCCCCGGGGTCAGGCTGAGGAGAGTAGAAACCCGCCCCCCTGGGCCATACCGTGCCCTGAGGCCCGGACTGGGGGACGTTCGAGGTTCCGGGAGAGGAGGCACCAGGTGGTCCAGCCGACCGGCAGCCAGTGGCGCCATCCCCAAACCGCCAGCCCCCGTCCCGGGATGGCAGGATGGCAGCCCGGGCTCACGTTACGGCTCCTGAGCCTCGGTTGCCCTAAAAATTCAACTTTCAAGGTCTCAGCCCCTGGGCGAAGCGCCGGCTGGCGGTGGACGGCTCGTGGTTCCACAGCCTGGGTGCCGGGGCTTGGGCAGGCTCAGGGACATGGGCACACACCGGGGGAGGAGGGAGAAGAGCGTTGGCTGTGAGGAGGAGAGTAGCTGGTGCCCTGGTCTCTGGCTATGAGGGGTAGGCCACCAGCCCAGGGTGCCAGGATGATCAAGTGGGCAAGGCATGGGGCTAAGATCCAGGATAAGCCCCTACAGCCCCACTCCCCACCACCTCCCATGCATCTGGAGTCTGCCCAGAGCCTGCAACTTGGCCAAAGGCCTGGTCCCTGCTCTCTGAGAGCTCGCCATCTGATCTGATGGGAGACAGCTAAGCCCAGAGCTCTGTTTCTTGATCCTTCCTGGGGAGAGAGGCTGACCGGCCGTGACGGTGGGAGGGGAGGCAGGTTTGATTGCCACACATCACTTCATCCAGGAAAGCTTCCCGGAGGAGTCATTGGCATGGCCTCCGAGTGCCCCTTATAACAGTGTTGGTATTTGTTAAGCGCTTACTATGTGCAGAGCACTGTTCTAAGTGCTGGGGGAGATACAGGGTCATCAGGTTGTCCCACGTGAGGCTCACAGTTAATCCCCATTTTACAGATGAGGGAACTGAGGCCCAGAGAAGTGACTGCCCACAGTCACACAGCTGACAAGTGGCAGAGCCGGGATTCGAACTCATGACCTCTGACTCCCAAGCCCGTGCTCTTTCCACTGAGCCACACTGACATAACCCCTGCCCAGGGGCGGAGTGTGAGTTGGCATAGGAGAATGGATTCAGGCCCTGCTCATACAGAGAAAGAGGGGAGAGGGGAAGCAGCGTGGCTCAGTGGAAAGAACCCGGGCTTGGGAGTCAGAGGTCATTGATTCTAATCCCGGCTCCACCGCTTGTCAGCTGTGTGACTTTGGGCAAGTCACTTAACTTCTCTGAGCCTCGGTTACCTCATCTGTAAAATGGGGATCAAGACTGTGAGCCCCATGTGGGACAACCTGATCACCTTGTATCCCCCCAGCGCTTAGAACAGTGCTTTGCACATAGTAAGCGCTTAACAAATGCCATCATTATTAAAAGCGTCACAGGCAGGAAGCCGGAGAATCGAGCGGTCCGTTAGTTGTCCCAGGCCCGTGAGCCGCCTGAAGAGAAATTTCCTCAGGGAAAGAAGTTGGGGTGAGGCTGGCTGAGGGGCCTCCCACCCCTAAGGAGTTTGTGTTTGTTTATGGTATCTGTTAAGCAATTACTATGTGCCAGGCACTGTACTAAGTGCTCCGCTAGATGCAAGCTAGTCAGGTTGTATTTCCCACATGGGGCTTACACTTCAACCCCCATTTTACAGATGAGGTATCTGAGGCGCAGAGAAATTGAGTGACTTGCCCAAGGGCACACAGCAGACATGCGGCAGAGCCGGAACTAGAACCCAGGTCCCCTGACTCCCAGGCCCGTGCTCTGTCTCCTCTCTGAGCCCAAAGCAGCTATTCGGCTGCTGCCTGCTGCCCTCAGTGCCCGGGAGGTAACCGGGGAGCGGTTCAGTCTGCTCATTCGGGGAGAAACCCAAGCCCCAGTGCATTATTGATGGACTGAACTGCAGCCTCTCTCTCTTGTCTCCTCTTCCTCCCTGCCACCTCCCACACCAAAGCCCAGCAGGAGCATAAGCCCCAGCAGCTTCGCTATTGTTTCCCTTCTGCATCCCCCTGACTTGTTCCTTTGCACTCCCCGCCCCCCCTTCCTAACCCCACGGCACTTATATATCTGTCATTTTATTTATTTGTATCGGTGTCTGTTTATTTTTATTGATGTCTGTCTCATCCCCGTCTAGTTGGGGAGCTCCCTGTGGGCAGGGATTGTCACTGTTTATTGTTATATTGTAGTTTCCCAAGTACAGTGCTCTGCATACAGTAAACACTTAATACAAATGAATGAATCAATGGTTTCGGCAGGGAGGAGGGCAGAGCCCTTCTGTGGGTAGGGCGCTGTTGGGGAGGGAGTTCCCGGTGATGGATCAGTCGTATTTATTGAGCTCTTACCTTTTGTAGAGATCACTGTACTAGGAGCTTTCAAGAGTATAAGATAACACATTCCCTGCCCACAGTGAGCCTACAGTCTAGAGGGAGAGACAGATATTATTATAAATAAATAAATTACGGATATGCACATAAGTGCTGTGGGACTGGCGTGGGGGGATGAATAAAGGGAGTGACCGTGACACAGAAGGAGTAGGAGAAGAGGAGATGAGGGCTTAGTCAGGGAAGGCCGCTTGGAGGAGACATGGACAGTAAATCTTCAATAAATACTACTGATTAATTGGTGGCTCCTGTCCCCCTGATCCCCTGTTCTCTGGCTAGGGTCTATTATTGTACTCTCCCAAGAGCTTGGTACAGTGTTTTGCACACCTTCAGCGCTCCCTAAATATGATCGAATGAATGACTGAATAAGGACAAACACTCTTCACCACCCCGACTCCTCTGCCTGCTTCGAGAACTGGCAGCAGCTTCCCTACAGACCTCGGTCTCCCGCTGGGAACTGCAGGGCCTGGAACCCCAACCAGGAAGGACTTGGGCATGGAGGTGGAAGCCAGGATCCGGGGTTCAGTCAGTACCCCTCTGACTGTGGACAGGTTTCCCGCTACCCCTTGGCAGCTCTCTGAGGGCACCCTCCCTAGATATGATGGTGGCTGCAGGGTGGCATAGATGATACTCTGGGGCACGGAGCCAGGATCTGCTTCCTCTCTAGCCAAGCCCTGTGAGGATGGGTTGAGGAGTGGAGAGGGGCACCTGTGCATGCCCTGCTCTCTTGGGCTCGGCCTGGACCAAACCTTGACCACAGGAGTGGCCTCTGGTCTGCCAGATAGAGCTGTGGAAGTCGGGGGAGAATCCAAGCCCAGGGTTTCCCGTGACAAAAGATGCCCCACCGGGAAGGTCCTCTCGCTCGGTTGCGATCCCTAGGCCCATCTGGTTGGGGGCCAGAGGCTTGGGCCCTGCCCCTGCCCAACCCCCAATGTCGAGCCCAGCCTGGCACAGGACCTGCCTGCCTGGTCCCAGGAGGCTCTGCTCTGCAGGCCAACTGCAGTGGGTGGGTCTGGCTCACTCTGCCAGTGCTTTCCAAGGGGAATAACCACAGACACAGCTTACATGGCCCAGCTGGCTGGCATCTCCCTCTCCTCCTCTTCCTCCCCCCTCTCTCCATGCCCACAAATCCAGTGCCTCCTCCCACTACTTACCATTATCTTTTCCTCCCACATTCCCTGTGACTGCTTCCCCGTTCACATGCCGGCCTCTCCCGCTCTGGGTTCTTCTCTTCCTACGGTGTAATGCTGTTTGTGTGTGTATGTGTGTGCGTGTGGGGGCCGAGGGGGAGAGAAGGGGTGGGGAGTGATGGATGCCGGAGGGGTTGGTAGTGTCAGATCAGCACTGGGGAAGGCAGCAGCTTGGGAAGTAGAGCCTGGAGGTGGGGATCGCTGGGCTTCAGAGGAGGCCGCAGGAATAACCTTCCTCTCCCTCTTTTTTTAATTGTATTTGTTAAGCACGTACTATGTTCCAGGTACTGTACTAAGCACTGGGGTAGATACACGATCATCAGGTTGGACACAACCGATGTCCCACATGGGGCTCACAGCCTTCATCCCTTTTTATAGGTGAGGTAGCTGAGGCAGAGAGAAGTGAAGCGACTCGCCCCAAGTCCCACAGCACACAAGCGGCAGAGCTGGGATCAGAACCCAGGTTCTTCTGATTCCCAGGCCTGTGCTGGATCCACTAGGTCAAGCTGGTCTCGTGTTTGCCGCTGCCTCCTGGCATGACGCTCCCCAGGTTGTGCCCAGTGGTCTCTGCCCTCCTCACCTCGAGCAGCTTCCTGCCACCCCGGGCTTCCGTCTCTGGGACCGGACCCTCCCATCCAGCCTGGGCACAGCAGGCGGCAACGCCGACACCCACCAGCCTGAGCTCGGGGTGGGGGGAAGGAGGAGAAGTCTGAGTCAGCCAGAGCATCTGTTCAGCCTGAGGCCCGAGGATATCCAACAGGGGAACTGGCAATAATGGGGACACTGCCTCTCCGGGTCCGGTGACGTGTGTGCCGTCGGCCCGCTGGGCCGCGGCCTGCCGGGCCCACTCCTGGGGCTGGCGGCGATTGCAACGGAGGAGGGGGAAGGATGCCACTCTAACCCTGCCCATCTTAGCACTCCTTCCCCGACTTCTGTCCCTAAGTGGCAAGGTTCTGACCGGTAGCTGAGGAGATGACAGGCAAGTTGAGGAGGGGTGGACTGGCCATGTAGGGGGTTCCTCCTGGGCACTGAGGTGAGCACTTAGACTGTGAGCCCGTCATTGGCAGGGATGGTCTCTATCTGTTGCCGAATTGTACATTCCAAGTGCTTAGGACAGTGCTCTGCACCTAGTAAGCGCTCAATAAATACGATTGAATGAATGAATGAACTTAGGGAACTCGAGGGCTGACGGTGAAACAAGACGAGAGAGACGGAGACAGAAACTGAGAGACCGAGACCCCAAATGGGATGGGTCTGGGATTTGGATTCTGCAGAAGGAGAGGTGGAGCTTATGGCTCTGCCAGGCCGGCAGGGCAGTTCCCACCCACCTGCATCACAGACTCCCGTGGAGCCTCTGGGGCAGCGCTTCCTTGGCAGAGTCCGGCTCCCGAGCTGTCCCATCCTCTGTCTCGACACTGGGCGCCACCGACTCTGAGATGAGCCTGCTGGATGGGAGTGTGGTCCTGCTTCAGAGTTCACGGCCTGAGTTGGGGCCAGAGAAGCGGGAGGTCTCTGTCTTACCCTGGGTCAGGCCAGGGGCCCCTCCGTTGTTGCCAAAGCTCAGGGCTGGCTGGGACGTGGGGCCCTCTCCCAGGGTGGGTCCGCTGACCAGGGGGAACCGGGACATCTGAGAGGAGAGGGGCTAAGGGAGCAGGAATCATCTCCCTTGCAGCCCCCTGGCCTCTGCTGGGCTCAGAGGAACTGGCCTTCCTGGGCAGGGAATGTGTCTGTTTATTGTTGTATTTTCCCAATTGCTTAGTACAGTGCTCTGCACACAGTAAGCGCTCAATAAATATGATTGATTTTCTCACTCCCCACCTCAGGCAGTCCACAGCCCTCCCCCAAATCAAAACTCTCCTAAAACCCCAACTCCTCCCACAAACTTTCCCCCGCCCCCGATTCATTTCCCAGCACCCTGAGCCGTATCACCCGATCAGCCATCTGCGGCACGTCTGAACTCATTTAATCCTTCCTTAGCCTTCATGTATATACACGTATGTCCTCTCGGTGAATTTAATTCGACAGCCCTGTAAATAGTTAATGGTTTTCTCTGCTGTTAAAGTGTAAGGGCCTCAAGGGCCGGGCACATGGTAACTTCGTTATCCTGCACTTCCCAAGTGCCTGGTCAAATGTACTGCAACTGCTATTTCCAGAGAGGCAGAGAGGTCCCTACCTGCTAATGCAGGGAAGGGATGCTGAGAGAAACATGAGTGATGCTCTATCTTGCTCACTGTGGGGGACAGGCCCCAGGTGGGCCATCTGTTCTCCCTTGCCCTATCGCCACCACCACCAGAATCGAACACACATACATATTCTCCCCTTAGGGCATCTTTCCAAAGCTCCTCTTGCTTCCGCCGTGGGAGGGAGAGGCAGGGAGATGCGAGAGCTCAGGGAGCTGGAATGAGTCAGTGGAGCATATAGTAAGTGCTTAACAAAAACCATTATTATTATTATTATTATTATTATTATCACAACTGGCGAGCAGGGTTGAGGCCCAAAGTTCTAGGGGGAGACCATAGGATTGTGGGGGGGGCCTGTCTTGGGTGTGGGCAGGGGTAGGCAACCCCAGGGCGGGACAAGATGGGAGGCCGGGAATCGAGGGATCCCGGAAACCAACAACCCCTTTGAGCTCCTCAAGAGAGCAGGTCCAGTTCACGCGAACGAGCTTAACCTGCGGCTGAACGCGCTCTACAGGGCAGAGCTCCGTCCATCCGACCGTCCGAGGGCTGTGCCACCCTGTCTGGCCTGTGGTCGCTCACCCCGGGGTGGGGGGGGGTGTGCCCGTTCAGGCCAGATGGGTGGCCCGGAGTGTAAGCGCTTCCTACGGGGGGACCGAACCGAGCAATCTTGCTTACAAGTAGCTCCTTTGCCCCCCAGCTCAGTCTCAGCCTGTGAGAGCTCCATCTTCCATCTCCCTTCCCCAAATGCCCCCCGCAGTTCACGGAAGAGAAATTTGGCCAGGCGGAGAAGACCGAGATGGACGCTAACTTTGAGAGCCTCCTGGCCCGGGCAGACAGCACCAGGAACTGGACGGAGAAGATCCTGCATCAGACAGAGGTGCTGCTGCAGCCCAACCCCAGTAAGCGGTGGGAGACCTTGGCCGGGGGTGTGTGGAGGTGGGGGTGGGGACCTGGCCGAGCCCAAGGACATGGGGGAGGGGAGTGGACATTCCTCAGCTTAGAACTATCTCCAGCAGGTCAAGGGAGGGACTTGGCTGAAGTAGCAGCAAGAAGGACTTAGGTTAGAGCACAGGAACTTCTTGCTCCAGGGGCAGGAGACGATAACGAGGTACCGCCCCAGGACTGTGGGGTTAGAGGAGGTGATTTTCGGGGAGAGCCCTTTCAGCTCAGGATCCTCTGGCCTTGGATGACCCCAACTCGGAGCGCCAACACAGACCCTCCCCTCCCAAGTGGGAAGGCCCTTGAGCTGATGGAGGGGATCTCCCTATTCCCAGACCCTGCTGAGCTTTGCTTTGGCGGAGCGCTGATCCCTTTCTCTTCCCCTGGCTTGTTTCTGCCTAGCGGGACTCCCAGAGTTACTCCCAGGCCAGAAGCCCTCGTCCCCAGGTTCTTCCTTATTCATTCAGTCATACTTACTGAGAGCTGACTGTGTGCAGAACACTATACTAAGTGCTTGGGAGAGTACAGTATAACAATAAACAGACACATTCCCATCAGACAAGTGGCAGAACCGGGATTAGAACCTAGGTCCTCTGACTCATGCCCGTGCTCTTTCCACTAGGCCACACTGTGTTTCCTGTATAGAAGGGCCGTGGAGCTAAGGAAAGACTGGTCCACCATCAGTCTCGAGTGGCTTATTTATTTACCTCCCTGAAGGAAGGGGGTTAGACTAGAGTTCTCTTCCAGCTCTAGGATTTTGTGATTTTAGGTCTTCATTTAGATGTACAAACAGAATTTCCTAGCCTGGGAGAGGAGGGGAACATCCCTCACCTCACCCCACCACACATGCGTGCGCCCCCCGACACCATTCCAATCTCTCTTTCTCTCTCCCCCACCCACCCCTCCCATGGTGAACTTACTGCAGTTTAACCAGATTTAGGAATACAGGGTGGCTTCCTCATGTATTCTTGATCATGCAACCAAAGCACGTGGCCTAGCAAAGAGAGCACGAGCCTGGAAGTCAGAAGCCGTGAATTCTAAACCCACTTCCAGCACTTGTCGGCTGTTTGACCTTAGGCAAGTCACTTCATTTCACTGTGCCTCAGTCACCTCATCTGTAAAATGGGGATTAAGACCGTGAGCCCCGTGTGGGATAAAGACCACGTCCAATCTGATTAGCTTGTATCTTCCCCAGCGGTTAGTATAATAATTGTGATAGTTGTGAAGCGCTTACCATGTGCCAAGCACTGTACTAAGAGCTGGCGTAAATACAAGTAAATTGGGTTGAACGCAGTCCCTGTTCCACGTGGGGCTCACAGTCTCGATCCCCATTTTACAGATGAGGTGACTGAGGCCCAGAGAAGTGAAGTAATTTGTCCAAGGACACACAGTGGCGGAACCGGGATTAGAACCCAGGTCTTTCTGATCCCAAGCCCGAGGTCTGTCCGCTAGGCCGCACTGCTTGGGCACAACACTGGCTCCCTAACATTGCCGGCTGGTAATGGATAAGCGGGTGGTGGGTGGGTGGGGTCTCTGTGGGTCTTATTCCAGGTGCCCGAGTGGAGGAGTTCCTCTACGAGAAGCTGGACCGGAAGGTGCCATCCCGGGTCACCAATGGGGAGCTGTTGGCCCAGTATATGGCGGAGGCAGCCAACGAGCTGGGGCCGGGAACCCCCTATGGTGAGTGCCAGCGGAGGTGGGGGCCGGTATCGGGCTGATGTCTGTCTTCCAGGTCCCGGGCCGCTTCCCACACTTCCCGGCTTCCCCTGATGCCAACTCTGACCCGAGCTGTCGTTCCGCAGAGAGACTGCGGAAAGGGAGGTCAGAGAAGCAGATTGTCATGACCCTCCAGCCTCAGTTGTTATCATTAATAATTCATTCTATTTGTTAAGCACTTACTATGTATCAAGCACTGTTCTGAGCACTGGGGTAGATGCAATCTAATCTGTTCAGACACAGTTCCCACCCGGCGAAGGCTCAGATCTAAGTAGGAGAGAGAGCAGGTTTCAAATCTCCATTTTACAGATGAGGAAACCAAGGCACAGAGAAGCTAAGCGACTTGCTCCAAGTCACTCAGCGGGCAAGTGGCGGAGCCAGCATTAGAACCCAGGTCCTTTGACTCCCAGGCCCGGGTACCTTCCATTGGGTCACGTTGCTTCTCAGGTCTGAAAATGTGTCCCCGGGCAAAGGAGCTGGTGGGGTGTGAGGAGATGGCGGTAACGGGTCAGGTCCTCTGGCTTTGATTCACGTCTCTGCTCTCCAAACTGCTGCTCAGGGCCTCGGGACTTTTGGTACAAGAGGGTCAGCCACCGGTCACCTCTGCAAAGGGTAAACTGAACAGAAGCCTTGAAAACTTCAATTCACGGGAGTCTCTTGAGGCCCAGGGCCTGGTCTAATTCCCACCTGTGTATTCCCTCCCCTAGCTTAAAACAATACTCTGCACACAGTAAGCACTTAAGCGTGGCCTAGTGGATAGAGCACGGGTCCAGGAGTCAGAAGGACCTGCGTTCTAGTCCCGGCTCCGCCGCTTGTCTGCTCTGTGATCTTGGACAAGTCACTTTGCTTCTCTGTGCCTCAGTTACCTCATCTGTAAATTGGGGATTAAGACAGTGAGCCCCGTTGGGGACAGGGACTGTATCCAACCTGATCAGCTTGTATCTACCCCAGAACTTAGATCAGTGCCTGACACATAGTAAGCGCTTAACAAATACCATAAAAAAATATGAGTTTACTTTTTGTTTCGGTCTATGCCGGGCTGCCTCTCCACCTCCTCATTTAGCTTCTCCTTGTAAATTACTCTTTAGGTAGTTCTTCAGTTTCCTCTGAGTTGGTTTCTTAACTCCCTTAGGAACAAACACCATCCTATCTCCCCTGGTTTTAAGCAAGATAGTCTGATGGTTTATGGTAATTGTTAAGTGCTTACTACGTGCCAGGCACTGTACTAGATGTTGGGGTAGATCCAAGCTAAGCAGGTTGGACACAGTCCACGTCCACCATGGGGCTCGGCTCACGGTATCAATCCCTATTTTACAGGTGAAGTAACTGCGGCACAGAGAAATTAAGTGACTTGCCCAAGGTTACACAACAGAGAAGTGGTGAAGCTGGGACTAGAATCCAGGTCCTTCTAGGTTTATGTAAGGATTTAAGTTCAGGCTATTTAGTCACACCTTTTCTTTCCGCTGGGACTTGGTGTGGTCGTGTAGCGCCCTGCTTTGTGGATAGTCGGGTGGTTTCCTCTTAGCTTCCTGTTCCTCACTTCTGAGGTAATAATAATAATAATAATAATAATAACAACTGTGATATTTGTTAATTGCTTACTAGGTGACAGGCACTGTTCTAAGCGAGGGGTAGATGCAGGATAATTGAGTTGGACTCGGTCCCTGTTCCACGTGGGGCTTACAGTCTTAATCCCCATTTTACAGATGAAGTAACTGAAGCCCAGAGAAGTGAAGTGGACTTGCCCAAAGTCACACAGCAGACAAGTGACAGAGCCGGGATTAGAATCCATACACTGGGGTGGATTTAGGTAACCCGGTTGGACTCAGTCCCTGCCCCACATGGGGCTCACAGTCTTAGTAGGAAGAAGAGGTCTTAAATCCCTATTTTACAGACGAAGAGACCGAGATACGGAGAAGTAACGCAACCTGTCTCTTCCAGGATGATGTGGGAGGGTCTCTCCTCTCTGGTTGGTGGTTGGCTGGAGGACATCCCTGCTGCCCCCCAGATGACTGGGTGGTGGGGGCAGGGGGGAGAAGGGACAGGGTTTCCATGTACTCCCTGATTCTGCTTCTATCCCCGCCCCTCCAGGGAAGACCCTGACAAAAGTCTCTGAGGCGGAGAAGCAGCTGGGGGCGGCAGAGCGGGACTTCATTCATTCGGCCTCCATCAACTTCCTCACCCCTCTGCGCAACTTCCTGGAAGGGGATTGGAGGACGATTTCAGTGAGTTGAGGGGATGGGATGTCTGTGTGTGTGTGTGTGGCAGGGAGGTGGCCTCAGCCTACTGTAGGACAAGGCCCATCTCCTGTGCCCGGCGTCTTCCTGCCCCACGATTCCTAGATCCTGTCGTCATCACGGCAACCCCTAGCCCCGGCAGCTGGCATCTGGCCTTGCAGCCCTAACCTATCCTGGGCTCAATGCTGAGTTCGAAGGGCTCCCCCTCCCCGCCACTAACCTCTGCTGGCCTTAGGCCGGCATCCAGGAAGCCTGGGTTCTCCCCTGACTTAATGTTGGGCCTCAGTTTCCCCACCCGGGGAAGTCTCTCAGACCCCAAACCCCGGCCCTTCAGGTCCCGTCTCGCTCGTGGCTCCCTGCTCCCTCCAACCCCCACCCCGGTGCCGGCGGAGGTTTCCGAGCGTCTCACCGCTCCTCTCCACTGGACAGAAAGAGCGACGACTCCTGCAGAACCGGCGGCTGGACCTGGATGCCTGCAAGGCCCGGCTGAAGAAAGCCAAGGCGGCCGAGGCCAGAGCAGCGGTAATTTCCCAGAGTCCTCTCGTCCCTCGGCTCCTCTCGTCCCTTCTCGGTGGGCCCGGGCTTGGCCTCGGGGAGGGGGCGCCTGGCTGCCGTTGGCCTCGGGGGCAGCTGTTGGATTTGGTGGCGGGGGTGGGATTCAGAGTCGGGGGATTCGGCCTGCCCCAGCTGGCCAGCCCGGTACAGCCGAGAGGTGCCTGCTGTTGGCATGGACTCTGCCCGAATGTCCCATCCCCTGCCCGGCCTGCTGGTGGGGGCTCTGAGTCGGGCTGACGCTCCCTCGCCCCCGCAGAGCTGTCTGGTCGGCCTCGCCGTCCCTGAGCAAGAGACCCCTGCGGCGTCCCCGCTCAGGGCCGAGCCCGGACCTCCAGCTCCACCCTTCCTACCCCTGGGGCTCTTCCCCACTGCACCGGGGCCCATCCCCTGCAAGCCCCCCACAACCAGATTGCCCCTCCCTTCCTGGCGAAGAGCCGGGTGGCTCCGCCTCAGTATCCCCAGCTGCTCAGCGCTCAGCCCACCTCCTCACCGGGCCCTGGCTGGTGACAGCAGAGCCAGGTGACGGTGCCTTCTGGGCTCCTCTCTGGGATTGAACTAGGGACCCCGCTGGGAGACAGAGGGGAAAATGGGCCCCTGTCATCGGTCGGGGCCGGCACCCCCAGAGCCTTCGCCAGCCTGTGCCCCCGACCCCGACCCGGCATGCTCCCCTTGCGGATGGAATGTGGTTGGCTTTCCTCCTTCCAGTGGGCCCGAGGTCTGTGTGTTTCCCTCCCTCTCTCCATCGCTGTGACTCCCACTAACTGAGGAATCGTCCCCCCGACCCCAGGCTTAATTCACCCCAGCCCCCAACCTTCCAGGGGGCTCCGGAGGCCTCTGTCACTAGGGCAGATGCAGGTGGGTCCTGGGGGAGCTTCTGGGCAGGGAGACCCTCCGGACGGCCCCATAGAATTTTCGGGAGGCTGCAGAAGAGTGTGGTGCCCCGGTGCACCGCTGGATCTGCATGAGCGAGGGCCTGAGACTAACATCCCGGGTTTTAGTCCCAACCCCATCACGTGCCTGCTGTGTCACTTCATTTCTCAGTGCCTCAGTCCCCTCATCTGTAAAATGGGGATTAAGACTGTGAGCGCCCTGTGGGACAGGGACCGTGTCCAGCCCGATTATCTTGTATTCATCCCAGTGTTTAGCACGGTGCCTGGCATGTAGTAAGTGCTTAAAAAATCCCATTATTATTATCATTGCTACTGTTATTATTATTCTGTCAGCATGAAGAGTAGAATGACAACCCCATCCCTCACCTGAGCCTTCTCTTCGTGCTCGGAGGAGCCCCCCCGAAGATCAGTGAGGGGTGGAGGTGGCACGGCAGAGGCTCCCTGGGCCCGGGCTGAGGGCTGGTGTCTGATTCCAGGGGCTGGACGGGTGGTAGCGGGGGCTGGAGGGGCCTGAACCACTGACCCGTCACCCTCGGTGGATTTTTGCCTCTCACCCCAGCCCACCCTGTGCTTACCCCACTGCTCTTCCTCCTTCCCATCCTGGCTCTTCCTGCCCCACCCCCTGCTCCCCCACCCTCCTTATCAGCCAGAGCCAAGGGGGACGGCTTGAGTTTCTCATCACCCCCCAACACAACTCCCCTCTTGCCCCCAACCCAGCCCCTTAAGGAAATGGCCCCAAGGCGTCGAGGGGAGGACTCACCAAAAACAGGATAGCTGAGAGTAGGTCGGGTCCAGTCTGGACCGATGTTGCAGCTTCCCCGGGACCTCGGGAAATATGGAGAGCAGCCCCCGTCGGACTCCGCCACCCCCTTCCCTCTGAGGGGGGAGCGGGGAGGGGCAGAGGCCGGGCCTGGGGCCGCCGTGTGGATCACTAACCTTTTCGTTCTTTTTGTTCTGTCTTTTTGTAACTTGACTCAGTGTGAGGGAGATGTGAGTATATCTGTATCCCAGATGCCGTGCTTTTTTTTTTCTCCCCCCCCCAAATCCGGGCCTACCGTGAGGGCCACGGGGCAGAGTCCTGGGGCCTTGCCCGCGGCAGCGGCTGACTGACTCTGTTGAGCACAGCCAGGACATTCCAGGAGCCTTTTGCAAGCGGCTATCTAATGGAACGGGGACCCGATCCCTCCTCCCGGAATCCCATCCCCTCTAGACCGGCTCTGCCATGAGAGGGAACGGGCTGACCTCTAGGAGATATGGGTAGACAGGGTGGGCCTGGCTCAGGGGAACTGCTGCATCTCCAGCCCAGCGTGCCCCTCGTCTTGTCCCGCTCCCTCTCCTCCCCTCCAGTGCCCCTTATGCCCCCACTCCGGGCTTAGTGGGCTTCCCCGTCACTATCTGGGCTTTGGTTGGATGGCTGCTTGCAAATGAAACCTCCACTGTGGGAGGGGGATGGAGGTGGGGGAGAGAGCGAGTCCGAAGTTGGGAGCCAAGCCTCGGTCCCCCAACCACCACACTTGGTCTATTCCTCTCCTATCCCTGCCAGGTACACTGGGCTAGAATCATCACCTTGAGAGGGGAGGCCCGTCCTCACCCCACTGTTTGGTGTGGAGGATCCTGGACTTGGCCTCCAGCACTGGGTGGCGAGCCTAGACCTCGGGGTCAGGGCGGGCAGGGGAGGGAAGGAGTCCCGTTACCAGTTGGGATGGGGCCCAGGGCCGGGAGGACCGATAGGCAGGGGGTCCCTCTGTGACCCATGAGTTTCGGGGTAGACAGGCAGGCCCGGGGGTCCGCTGGAGCAAACCAAACCCCGACGGTGGCCGAGACCTTACCCAACTTGGAAGATGAGAGGGAGTGAAGGGGAGGCCGGCCTCCTCGGGTCTTCCGAGATCACTATTTCCCATCCAGCAGGCAGGACCCCTCCTTCCCGCTCGTGCAGTCAGCCTGGCCTCCCAGCCTATTCTCTTGGGCCCAGCCCTCTCCCCCCCACATGCTGGGCGGTGGTCGCTCAGGGAGCCAGGACAGGGGTGCTGCCGGGTGCAGCCACAGGTGCAGAGAGACCAGCCTGGCCTCTGCTGCAGGCTAAAGGCCAGACTGGGAAGGAAGGCCCAGTTGGGCCTGGGCCGCCCCTCCGCCAGTCCACTGACCCGGGTGGGAGCGGCCGCCAGCGGGATCCTGGGAGTGGGACAGGAACACCGGAAGAGCGGGAAGGAAGCCCGGCTGGCGTCGCCGATAAGTTCGGGTGGGGGAGAAATCTCCCCAGCTCTGCTCCGCGCTCCCAGCTCTGCCCCCTGGTATGCCCTGCTGTGTGACTTGTATGTGGACTCTATTCCCCTCCTAGGCTGTGCCTGATTTTCAGGAGACTAGACCTCGTAATTACATTCTCTCTGCCAGTGCATCAGCGGTAAGACTCCAGCGCCTTGTCCCTGACCCACCACGCTTCCTCCCTACCCCAGCTCAGCTTGGGCTCCCCTTCTCAGCCCTTTCTGCCCCCTGGCCCTCTGGCTTTCGACACAATTAGGAACTAGGGCCTCCTCTCTTCCCCCTCCACCCCTCGAGGCCCTGGGAATGGGGACTTACCGAGCTGGAGGATCCAGAGGAAGGGGCTGCCAGCCTGCTAGGGGAGTGAGGAGGCCCTCTCTGGGCCTGGGTCCCGGGGTCTGGGTAGAGAGGATAAGAGAGGACTGGGCCAAGGAGGCTCATGTCTGATTTCTTGAGCAAGAAAGGGGTCAGAGGACAGAGAATGAGGAAGAGGGGCCCTGGTGGACATGTTTCCCCTAAGCGTGGAGCTGCCATCCCTGTGACTAATTTCTTGATAGAGAACAGAGCACCCCTGCCCCAGTGCAAGCGTATGTGTGTGTTACACGTCGGTCCCGGTGTGGCAGACTACCCCCAGCTCTTGCCCTCCCGGGGAAATGCAGCTGGTGGGGAGACAAAAAGGAGATCCAATAGGAGGGTCCCTCGTGCGCCCAGAGAGACCCAGGGGATACCCCGGGGGTCTTTGAAAGCAGACCTGACCCACGAGGTTTGGTCAGAGCCCTGCTCTTCTCCCCCACTTTGCCGTCATTCATCCAGTCATCCCCACAGCCGTGCAAACGAGGGTCTCCAGCCGGTGTTGATGGCGGACTCGTGGGGCTGGGGTGGAGAGGGGTGGTGCCGAGTCACAGCTGGGGCAAGGGAATTCCTACCGTCTGTCCTTCCAAGAGGCTCAGCCCCTCGGTCGGCCCTCCGCCGGGTTTCTTTGGTTCCATTTGGGTTTTTTTCTTCTTCCTCCCGCTTCTGCTTGGTTTGTGCTTGCTTCTTGCCTGAGGTCCTGGGGAGGGCTCTCCGGTCTGAGTGGAACTGCGCTCTCTCAACCCCACCCCTGATTTAGCCAGAGCAGGAGTGAGGCCAAGGAGAGGCACGCTCCTGCTCCCCCTGCTCTCTCTCCCTGCAGTGCTAGGAGGAGTTGGCTGGGTTGGGGGAGAGCAGGGGAGGGACCTGCCTCTCCTCCTCCCACCCTCTTTCTCCAACTGTGCCTGTTGGCCTGGATTATGCCTTCTTAATCAGCAGACCACCACTCCTTCCCCCACTCGAAGCCTTATTAAAATCCCATCTCCTCTTAGAGCCCTCATTCCCTCTACTCCCTCTCCCTTCTGCGTTGCCTAGGTACTCAAAAACTGTGCCCTCTAAGCAATTAATATTCATCCCACCTTCAGCCCCAAGGCTTTTACACCCATATTTGTAATTTATTTTTACATCTGTCTTCCCTCTAAGCTCGTGGTGGGCAAGGAACGAGTCTACCAACTCTATTGTATTCTCCCGAGTACTTAGTATAATGCTCCGCGCACAGTAAGCGCTCGATAAATACATAAATACGACTCATCACCCCCCCAGCCAGATCCCAGAAGCAGCCAGCCTGCCTGTAGCTGGCAGGGAGAGTCAGGGCTAGACAGCTGGTGCCTTGGGCAGATCCCAGCCCAACCAGATGGCTCAGGCCTCTCGTGATTTGGGGGTTGAGGGAGGTTTTGAGGGAGCTGCTTGCCGGGGCCTTGTACTTCAAGAACCCTGGCCCGGGTTGATCTCTGGGCTCGGTGCCTGCACCTCTCATGCCTAAACCCGATTCTGGGACTCTTCCCGGAGAGGCCCAGCCAAAAGCCCTGTCACCCTCCGCCAGCTGATCACCCCCGTGGGAAGAACGGGCATCGGGGTAGCAAGGGGTGCTGCTGCTACTGGGTGAGGGGCATCTTCTAGCCCTCCCTCCCCGCCACTGCCCTCCCCCTACTGACCTCTCCTGTTGCTCTGTGGCCCCCGCAGCTCTGGAACGACGAGGTGGATAAGGTGAGGAAAGGAAAGGACGGGTGCGGAAGGTCAGGTGGGCTTCCTCAGGAGTCCTGGGGGTCGGGGGTGGCCATGATGCCCTCACAGTGCCATACCCAGCGGTCTTTGCTTGCTCCTGGTTCCCGTGGTGCGATCGGGCTGGTGGGGGCAGAGGCAGCCCACGGAGGGGGGGATGACAGCGGGTGGGGGGAGAGGCATTCGTGTTGGGGTTTGAAGGGGGCGGGTGTGTTTGCATAGATGGGAGAAAGGAGCCGGATGAATGTTTTGGGGGCCTCACCCTCCTTCCCTCCTCCCTCCCCTGCGCCCCCGCAACGGGCCAGGCCGAGCACGAGCTGCGTCTGGCCCAGACGGAGTTTGACCGCCAGGCCGAAGTGACCAGGCTGCTGCTGGAGGGGATCAGCAGCACACACGTGAGTCCAGGGGGCCGGCTCGGGAACAGGGGGAGGGAGGCTGAGCCAGGCCTCCCCTCCAACCATCCGGCCTCGGGGGCGAGAGGGGCCGGGCCTCAGGCACGACCAGCACCCCACCGTGGACCTGCAGGGGATTAGGGGAGGAGAGTGGGACCCCAGGGCCACCCCTGCAGTTCTGCCTCGGCCTCCCCCCGACGCGAGCTGCATTACGCCACCCCATCCGCAGAGATCAGGATTAGAGCCGGTAACGTCTAGATTTGAGGAAGAGATTCTTGATCCGGGGTGGAACGGGGAAAGGGGAGGGACACAGTCAATCAACCCCGAGCGCTTACTGTGCGCAGAGCACTGTACTAAGCTCTTGGGAAAGTATACTATATTGCTCCATCTCCCCAGGGATGTGGGGGCGCTAAGGCAAAGTCCTGCCTGGGTTGGCCTAGGGGAGCGGCAGCAGGGGACCGGTCTGGCCGGTCCCTTGGGATTCCTTGTGGCACAAAGCCTCTCCTGGCTCTGCTCGCCCCAACCGAGCGCTCTTCCCCCCCCAGGTGAACCACCTGCGCTGTCTGCACGAGTTTGTCGAATCTCAAGCGACCTACTACGCCCAGTGCTACCGGCACATGCTGGAGCTGCAGAAACAGCTGGGCAGGTGCGGGGGCAGAAGTTGGGGGCAGGACAGGCGAGGGGAGGGTGGGGGAGGCAGGGGGCAGGGCGGAAGCCGTTTGCTCACGTGAGTCCCTTGCCCTCCTTCATGCTGCCAGCACCCAGGGAGTCATGTGAGTACAGTCAGGGGGCAGGGGCAGGGTAAGGCCGGGAGCTCTTGCCCTCCCACGGCCGCTGAGGCCGGCGCCTGGCTCCGGCCCCGCTCCGCACGGGAGGGGGGCGAGAGGGGCAGGCCGGGGCAGAGGGTGGTTGGGGCGGCTGTCCCGACTACATCGGAAAAGGGGGCTGCCGTCACCAACCGCCCCGGAGGCGTGCGACCTCGCCTTCTCCTTCCAGACTGCCCGGCACCTTCGTGGGCAACCCGGAGCCCCCCTCCCCGCCCCCGAGCGGCACCTCCCTCCCCACGGCCGCCGCCGCCACCATTCCCGTGGTGCCCGCGGGCGGCGAGGCGGCGGCCCTCGGCCTGGCCGACGTGGCTCCCCCGGCCAGCGGGACCCGCAAGGCCCGCGTCCTCTACGACTACGAGGCAGCCGACAGCAGCGAGCTAGCCCTTCTGGCTGACGAGGTGGGTGGAGGCCGCCAGAGTAGGGAGGGGGGAGGGCAAGGGAGGCCCTTTCCCCCAACACCAGCTCTGAGGAAGCCACACTCTCTCCCTCTCCTGCTCCCTCCGGGGCCAGAGGGGGCCCTGCTCCAGAGAACTGGGTTCTATCCCCGCCCTGCCCCTTGCCTCCTGAAAGACTTTGGCCAAGTCACTTAACTAACCCGGGCCTTCGTTCCCACATCTATAAAATGGAGATTACGTTACCCATTTTTTAAATGGTATCGGTTAAGCGCTTACTATGTGTCAAGCACTGTTCTAAGCGCTGCGGTAAATACGAATTAATTAGGTCGGGCGCCGTTCCTGTCCCGCCAGGGGCTCGCGGTCCAAGTAGTGGGGAGTACACGTATCGAATCCCCATTTTTGAAAAAACTGAGGCCCGAAGGAGTCAAGTGGCAGTGCTCGGCACACAGGAAGCGCTCAATAAACCCGACCGAATGACTTGCCCCAGGTCACGCGACGAGCAATCGGCAGAGCTGGTATTGGTACCCAGGTCCTCTGACTCCCAAGCCCATCCTCTTTCCACCGGGCCACGCTGCTTCTGCCTCCCACTTATTACCGTGTCCCACCTATTTAGCGTTTCTACTCCAAGGCACGGTACGGAATTTGGCACAGAGTAAGCACTTAAAATACCACTTACTATTATCACGACCAGAGCCCCTCTCACGTCTGTTTACTTGCCCGGTCCCCGCCCCCGGGGCAGGTGGGTGCCCTCCCTCTTTGGTAGCCCACAGGGTGGGCCTGGACGCGGCCGGAGCCCAAGCCCCGCTCTCACCCATCCTTTCTCGCCGTCTCCAGCTGATCACGGTGTACAGCTTGCCCGGCATGGACCCCGACTGGCTCATAGGAGAGAGAGGCAACCGCAAGGGCAAAGTCCCCGTCACCTACCTCGAACTGCTGAGCTAGAGGACCCTGCGTTTCTTCTCTCTTCCCCGCCTCCCTCCCCTTCACTCATCCCTTTACTGTGAGACCAAGGCCCTGCCTGCCTCCCTCTGCCTTGTCCCCTGGGGGTGGGAAGCCGGGGGGTGGGGGCTCCCCTTGGGACCAGCCTCTCCCTAGTGTTTGCCGGGTCCCGCTGCTGTGCCCCGGGCAGCGGAGCCCCCAGTTCTCACAGGCTTGAACCCAAGTGTTGTCCCATCCTGGCCCTCATCCAGACATTCCCTGGAGGTGGCAGGGAGGGGAGGCGCGGGCGACCCCTCCCCTCCTCCCCGTGGGCGCAGGCAGTTCAGACCCCTATGCCCCTATTCTCCTCTCCAGCCCCGTGAAGCGGTGCAGGAGGAGGTGGCTACCCTGCTTTTACTCCAACGAGAGAGCAGCTCTGCCTGAATCCAGGGACGAGGCCCTCAGGCCCCGGGGCACAAACACAACTTCCTCTTGGCCCTCTGCCCTCCTGGGCCTGGCAGGGGTAGGGAAGGAGGTTGAAGCAAGAGCCAGTGGGCTCCTGTCCCAGGCCAGGGAGACGGGAGCGGGTTTCAAAAGCCCCTGGGGCGGCAGGGGCCGCCATCCCAGGGAGGGACACGAGCCCGGGGCTAGAGGTGGACCCATAGCTAGGAGCGGGGCTTAGGGGCACAGGAGGAAGAGCAGTGTTGCCAAAAAACACCCGTACCAAAGTTGGGGCGGGCACGGGCCGGCCCAGCCTCCAGCTCCTCCTGCCCCAAGACGGTGGCTCCCGCCTGTCGTGCTGCGGGTGGGAGAAGAGCTGCTGCCCGCTCTCTGCCCCCATCCCGTCCCTGGGCCTCCCTCGCGCCTCCCCCAGTCTGGCCAGCCCAGGTCCCGCAGGCCTGGAAACACTTCCGGGAGCCAACCCTCTCAGCCTTTTTAAATTGGTATTTTTACTCGAGTGTTACTGCCTGCCTGCTCTGCCTCTACTAATAAATTGCTTTCACGCTGACCCGTCTTGCCTCGGCCCGGTCCCCACCGCCCCCCTTGGTTCCAGCCCACGTGTGCGACGGACGATGCCCCGGAGGCTGTGGGGGAGGCTCCAGAATCCAAAACCAACCCCCCACCCGCCCGGCTCTGCCTCCCCTCATGCCCGCACCAGCACCACCGCCTCTAGAAACACAGTTTTAATATCCGTATAAATAGGGCACAGGTACAAAAAAACCGAAGACCAGCATGGAAACAGACACTTGACCCACATACGCAGCCTTACGTCCAGAAATGTACACAACAGTCACGCATGCCTCGTGGTGAATTGGTGTGAGCGTCGGGAGGGGGGCGGCGCCCCAAACCCGGGAAGGAGTCCCAGCTGCAGCTCTCCAAGACGTTGTGAGAGAGGTTCTTAGGAAGAGGGAATTTATACAAGTTTCTAAGAAAAAGATTGACCCCTCCCTCTTCTCTTCCTTCCCTTCCTCCCTCCGGTGCAAGATACAAAAATAAGGCTCTGTTCTCGGGGGCCCTTCAGCTGCTCTCCGACGTGACCGCGGGCCGGACCCGCCGTCGACCGTGCTCCGCGGAGCCGGGCCAAGGCCGCTGGAGGGAGGGTGGGGTTGGGGAGGAGGAGGAGGAGGGAGAGGAGGAGGGCTGGGCGCTCTCTTATCTCTGTACGTGTCTGACGAAGGCCTGCACCAGCTGGATGAGGGGCTCCTGGCTGTCCAGGCCTGTTTTGGAGACTGAAGATGACTTGCCCTGAGGAGAAGGGAGGACCCCTGCAGCAGGTGAAGCAGGGGTTCCTCGGCGGAAATAGCGGGAGAGGCTGGAGAGGAGCGTGCTCTGGAAGGAAAAACAGCCGTTTCAGTCACCGGGACCACCCCCTTCAACCTCCAGGGGTAGCCCCGACTGGAGGGGTTCACGGAGAGAGGACAGGACACACCCTCCCCCCGCCTCCTTCCCCACCCCACCCCGGCCCCGGGTACCAGCTCCGAGCTGAGCTCCTGCTTCATCCGCTGCTTGTCACGGGGGTGCACGGACGGGTCCCTGAGGCAGCGTACTGCCTGTGAGATCAGCAGGTAGAAGCAGTTTTCCATGGTAAACAGGAGGAGGGACCTACGTGGGGAACAGAGGGGTCAGTCGGCAGCGCCTGGGAGGCGGGGACGGATTTGGGGGCCGGGAGGGAGCAGGCAGGGGCCCAGCTTCCAGAGAAGCGCGTGGAGGCGGAGAGGTAACTGAGGGTCGCGGCCGCCAAGGATCTCCTCTTACTTCAGCGTCCTGGTCCCTTCCGCTTGGGTGGGGAGACCCACGGTTTGGGGCAGAGGCTCCTTCTTCTTGTCCAGCTGGAGAGGGAGAGAAGGCATCAGATCGGGGAGGTAAGATGAGAAAGGAAGAGGGACCCGTGTCTGCTTAAAACGGAGGGGGCCCGGCCCGGGGCTCCTACCTCTCCCAGCATATTGAGAGCCACGTTGACCGTTGCCAAGAGGGTGCCGAAGGACGGGGCCACGTCCGAGTCGAAGGCCGGGGTGGTGAAGCTCAGCACAAAGAGGATGTTGTATTCCGCAAGGTCCAGGGACTATGTGGGAAGCAGAGAGACAGAGGACGGGGGAGAAGAGGAGAAGGGAAGAGAGGCTGGGGTGGGTGTGTCCAACCCTGCAGCAGCACCGGCGGCCCTCCCAGAAGGCCCCTCCGCCCACGCCCCACCAGCTCGAGGCCCGGCGGCGACCCGCTACCTGGTCCAGAAGGATCTGGCAGACGTCGGGCGTGAAGTGGCGCAGGGCCGCCAGGGTCTTACTGAGGATCTTGAGGAGGCTGTACTGGACCAGGCGCAGAGCTCTCTGCTCCCCGGCCTCCGCGTCCGGGCTGGGCTGCTTGGAGGAAGCTTGCGAGGGCCGCTGGACCCGGGGGGTGACCGCTGAGGGGATGGTGTCGCCATTTTTGTTCTGTGGGAGGCGAAGAGGCAAGAAGAGGAGGCTGGGTGAGGTGGGCCTCCGCGGCGGCAGCCGGAGAGGAGGGGAGACGAGGGTGCCGATGAAGCCCGGGGGGCCCGCCCGGCCCGGCCGCGGGAGGGGGACCCTCACCTGTAAATAGTGCTGCAGCATCTTGCGGCTGTGCAGGAGGGAGGTGCAGGCCTGGCACAGGTAACACAGATTCACCTGGAATACACGGCCAAGGGAGGCGTGGCGCTTACCGGGAGCGGCCCGTCGCCACGGCGTTCTGAGCCTCCCAAGCCCTGCGCGAGGGGGGCTCGACTCTCAACGCCCGGTGGCCCGAGAAGCCGACGGGAAAATTCAACCTCGGGGTCAAAGGACATGAGGATCCTTGGCTCGCCGAGGATCAGGCAGAAGGGAAATTTCTGGGCCCCACCGCTGCCTTTTCCACGTGGCTGCAGCTTCCTGAGCCCCGAGGCCGGGTTCGGATCCAAGGGCCCGTGCTCCTCCCAGGCCGCTCCACTGGGGCGGGACCCCCAACCCACCACCCCATGCAGGTCAACGGGCTGGCTGAGCCGGGCAGGCAGGGGCCGGGGTTGTCCATCCAGGGCGACGGGGACAACCGGGGAGAGAAGGGCTTGAATTTCCCCCAGGTCCAGGCCACCCGCCCGGCCCCGGCAGGATGGGCCGGGCCCTACCTGGATGTCCCTGAGGAGCTGCGGCAGGTGGAACTGCCATTCCTTCATGAAGTTGGACAGCTGCAGGATGAAGCCCACGGTGTGGTCGGCCTCCTCCAGGCAAGCCAGGCTCTGCACCGTCCTCACGGCATTGAGGCACTAGTGAGAGGGAGGGAGAGGGGGGTGGTGGTGGAAGGGGCGGGGACCAGGCGCCGTTAACGCCGTAGGTGCCCCGAGAGCCCCTGCCCTTTCGCCGGGTGGCGCCCTGGGTCTGTCCTCTCGGCGGGGCTGTCTCCCGCGGAGGGAGCAGAAGGATCCGCGGGGGCCTCACCTGCAGGATCCGCTCCTGGTGGACGCCCACGAAGTCCAGGGCCTCGGTCAGGAAGTTGTAGCGTAGCGTCTTGAGCAGGCGTTCCATCAGGGACATGGAGAGGCGGTAGACTCCGGGCCAGGATGGGGCGTCCAGGGTCTTGCGTAAGGAGCTGGCGGTCTACATGGGGCAAGGTGGGGGAGACGGGGGTTGGCCCAGCTGCTCCACCCCACTGAGCAGGGCTCCACCCCAAGCAGTCGAGGCGGGGCCGAAACAACCCCCCCTTCGCCGCTCTGACCGTGGAGAAGACTCCCTCCGCCTGCCCAGGGGAAATGTTCCCCTAAGACGAGCTCCTACGCCCGGCAGTGAAAGGCCATAGGCAGGGACTGAATCCACCCCTTGGGCCGTCCCAGCAGCCAGCCCCCGTTGTGGGAATCAATCGTACTTATTGAGCGCTGTGTGCGGAGCAATGTACTAAGCACTTGGGAGAGTACAATACAACAGAGTTGGTAGACACCTTCCCTGACGACAAGCTTCCGGTCTAGAGGGGAAACGCCTGGCTTCTATTCCAGCCCTCGCCCAGGCCTGATGGACAGCACTGATGGGTGCAGGGCACTGTACTAGCCACCTGGGACCAAACAACAGAAAGAAGACCCGGGTCCAGTCTTTGAGGAGCATACAATCTAATGAGCGATCAAAAATGCCGATGAGCCACAAATCATCCAGCAGATCTATTTGGGAGGGTTAAGGGGGCTGACGGGGTATTGTGACCAGGAAGTGGCTTCTCTGGAGGACTCCGAAAGAGGGAGGGGATGTGGTTTAGTAGGGCAGGGAGAGAGTATAGGTAAAGGTGGTAATAATAATGACGATGGAGATGACAACAGTAATTGTCATGTGCTAAATATAAGCACTGTACTAAGTGCTGTGGTAGATACATGAAAATCAGGTCAGACAGTCCTTATCTCCCACCGGGCTCACAGTCTAAGGAGAAAGGGAAGCATCCATTTTACTGATGAGGAGATTGAGGCCCAGAGAAGTGAAGTGGCTTGCAAGGTCACAAGGTAGGCAAGTGGCGGAGTTGGTACCAGACCCCAGGACCCCCGACTCCTAGAATCACACTCTCTCCACTAGGCCACACTGCCTCAGGTGCTGAATCAGGGGTGAGCAATTAGCCAGAGATGGTAGAGTGGCCAGCGAGACAGCGATGAGATCTGCCTGCTAGGGCAAAGAGTTCAACAGGGGGTGTGAAGGGAGACTAAGTTGCTGGAGAACCTTGAGGCTAATGGTTTTGTGTGAAAAGACACTGTTGGCGACTGGCCACTATCAGTAAATCTCTTTCGAGCTATGAGTTCCTCGAGGGCGAGGAAAGTACATTCGGCTTCCGTTCCACTCTCCCGTGCGCTTAATGCAGTGTGTTGCACTGAGAGGTCAGGGCTGGAACTGCTTCGGACAGAAGTGGTCGCCGACGCCGCGCGACTGACTGAGCTCCCCCACAGAATGAGTGTACGGTGGGACAATTAGAGGAACCTAAACTGTCTTGTGGGATCCCCACAGTTAAAGGGTGAGGAGAGGAAGAAGAGTCGGCAAAGGAAACTGAGAGTGCGGTCAGAGAAGTAGGAAGAGAACCAGAGGAAAACCAAGGCCACGGGGCGTTTTAGAAGGTGGGGGTGGTCAAGTGTCAAAGGCAACGAAGGGCCGAGTGGTGCCCACGAGGCTTTGCCAGAAGGTCACCGTGGTTTCAGCAGAGGGAAGAGGTTTGGAAAGTGCAGGGACCTGAGAAGAGATTTAAGAGAGAGGAAGCAAAGTCGGTGGACGTGCGCAGCCCGGCCAAGGAGCGTCAACGGGGACGGTGGAGCGGGGAGGTGGGAGATGAACGGAGGGTACGGTGGGGTCGCAGTGGCCCTTTCTGGGCCGCACCTCTAAACCGGCATGGGTGACTGCCACTTGCGGTGTCTCGGAGAGAGGTGAAGGACAGTAATCGTAATAACTGTGGTACTTGGTAAGCGCTTACTGTGTGCCAGGCCCTGTACGAAGTGCTGAGGTGGGGACAAGCAAATCGGGCTGGGCACAGTCCCCGTCCCACGTGGGGCTCACGGTCTCAATCCCCAGTTTCCAGATGAGGTAACTGAGGCCCAGAGAAGTGATGTGACTTGCCCAAGGTCACAGAGCCGACAGGTGGCGGAGCGAGGATTAGAACCTTCTGACTCCCAGGCCCGTGCTCTAACCACTACGCCATGCTGTTTCTCAACACGGGCTGATGACTGTTAAGGAGGGGTGGGGGGTGAAGGGTTGGAGGAGAGGGACGAGCGACACCCACCTGCCCGGATCCGTTGGTGCTGAGCTGGTACACGCTCAGGAGGGGCAGGCAGATGCTCTGGGGGATGCCAGCGCCCGCCAAAGCTGCAGCCCCCTGGGGAACAGAAGAGCGGGTGAGGCAGTTCTCCACGGCTGCCCAGGCCGGGGGTGATCATTCTAGTGCCCCGGGGGCGGTTCCACACCTACAGCCCCCCACCCAACGCGGTCCTGAGGAGCAGGAAGAGAGCAACTGCCCAGCTGGGTTCCCTGCAGGCGGAGGCCGTTTCCAAAACCCCCCCGAGGAACATCTAAGCGGCCGGTTCACGTGTCTGAGCCTGGCAGGGGCCGGATGGCCACATCCTTCCCCCACCGGGCCCGGGAATGTCACGGCCCAACACTCCCGGGCTGACTTCCTACCTGCTGGGTGCGGGCCAACGTGAGCAGCAGGTGCAGGGAGGCTTCGGTGAAGTGCAGGTTCTGCTTCATGCGTAGGCTCACCTCCAGGGTGGTGAACAGGGTAGGCAGGATGGGGATCCTGCGCGTGCCCTGCAGCCAGGAGTCCCCATCCTCGTCCACTTGGCACAGTTCCTTGGCCAGGTGCAGGCCCAGGACACACACCTGCCGGGGCAGGGAGAGAGAGAGAGGGAGAGAGGAGATAGAGAGAGAGAGAGGGGAGAAGTGACTGGGAGACCCAGAGGGGAAGGTGGAAGAACCGGCCTCGGTGTGAACGGAGGGCTCCCTCACCCCATCCCGCTGGTCCTTGTGCCGGACCCGGGAGCAGTCGTCCGTTTCCATGCTGTCCTTGTCCTCCAGGGGTCCCCCGGATGCCAGGCTGTGGCGAGTCTGGTCGAAGAGCGCGATCACCTCGTCCTGCAAGGTCTCGCAGACACTGAGCACCAGCTGGGAGTACTGGGGGATCTCGCTCACTGAAAGGCAGACGCGGCCCGGCCTCACCCTCAGCGCCCACTCTCCCGGTGTGGGGGGAGCGGGTCAGGGAGTGCCGCGTCCAAAGCAGGAGTGCAGGGGGCCACTGGAGACCCTAGGAGGTGGAGCCAGGGGAATGCGTGACAGCCTGCTGGGGGATGCAGCGACACACCCAACGCCAAACCAAGACCGGCCACCCCCTCCTCCCAGGACCGGGAGGACTGGGCCCGATCCTCCCAAGGGAGGTGTTTCGCACGCGGTCATTTGATAACTTCACCCCAGCCCGAAGCCCCCTGAGCTCCTGAGGTGGGGAAGAAGAGCAGGAGCTTCCAGCCAAGGGGACCCCGATAGGGTAGGGGTTCCGGCCCGTTACCTTTCATCTCCTTCATCTGCAGGATGGTGATAAGAGCCGAGAACACCTTGGCCTTGGCTTTCTCCATCAGCTGCTGATCCGCCTGCAGAACGCCCTCCAGAATCTCCACCAAGGAGCTGAGGATTTCTTCCACAGAACCCAACTCTCTGGTGGGGGCAAGGGGAGGGAGAGAGAGAGAGAGAGAGAAGGCCTCTAATGACAACAAAACCTCCCCACCTTTCTGGTGTCCACTAGTTTATGCTAGCCAGCTCCCATTTTCTCTGGCCTGAAATGACTGGAACCTAATGCGGTGAGAAGGCTTCACCTTAGTCGCAAGTTCTCCTCTCCAGGGCAGGGAAATAGGTAAAAGGCCCAAGTGTGCTGCCACAGAGGCATTCGGAGACACCCAGGAGATAAGCAGGCCCTACCTCTTCCACTGCCGGAGCAAGATGAGGAGCAAGGTACAGAGCATGGACCCCAGCCGCAAACAGTTCACCGACGTCGGGACCGAGAGCTACACAGAGATGGAGGCAGAAAGACAGACGATGGGTCAGTTCTGAACTGGTAGTAGAGCTCTCTTCTCTATCACTTTTTTTTATCCTCACAGCCTCCCCGTGAGGCGAGGAGAAGGTGAGAGTTATTATCGTGTCCATTTTACAGACGAGGAACCTGAGGCCTCGGGAGGTTAAGTGACGTACTTGAGGTCAGTCGGCAGGGTAGGTCTAGAACCCGCGCCCCTCCGCCCGTCCCTTTCACCGCTGTCCGGTCGGGGGGCAACGGCCCCAGGCGGCCCCGCAACAACTCTGAAGCCCAGGTGTGGGGGAAGGAGAGCGGGAGCAGAAGCCAAGGGTCCCGGAAAAAAGCCCTCGCCTCCCTCCTGCAGCCCCGTGGACCCCCACGGGCCAAGCTGACTCCCCATGGAGGGGAGCAGGCCGGGGCTCCGGAGGACGTCCGACTTCGGGAGCCCCTCCCCACCCGGGCTCACTTACCAACGCTTTGGTCCCGTCGAGCACTTCCAGGAACAGCTGGCGGCGAACGACCGGATCAGCCAGGTGCATGATATCTGCCTGAGGAGGACAGAGACAGAGAGGGGGGACAGGCTGCAGATGCACAAGTACCTCGATGCACCCGGGAACGTCAACGCATCACGCGTCTCTCCCTTTAAGGCTAGTTGGCCTACGGGGCAGTGGGGCTCTCGAGCATCCGGGGATGAGGGAGGCAGGCCCTTGACCCCCAGCTGCCCTACTGCCCCTCAGACAATCACCTGGGCCCAGGGCTTCTTTTCGCAAATGGGGAAATCATCTCTCTCTACCTCTCGGGGGGAATCGAAACGATGAGTAAAATGGTGGCGGTAAAGAGGCTGTCTGAGAATGGGAGTGGCCCGCTCAATGCCGACTCTTAATAAGCCACGCTCAGAAGCCGAGCGGCCCGTACGGATTGAGGGCAAAATCGCGCGGCAGAATGAGAAATCGCAAGATGGCTGAAGAGTCAATGATTGGTCCCGGCCGGCAGGCAGCACATGGGAGGGGAACTGGCCACCGGGGCCGGTTTCCGCCACAGGGAACCTGAACACCGAGTCTCGGTACCCTGTCACTGTTCCAACACGACGACAGCCTGCCTCCTCTCTGCGTGCTCCGGTTCGCCCGGAGCCCCATGCTCAAGGGAACCGAAGCTTTTCAGGTTGTGGGGGGAGAAGACGGAAGACACGGATTTCCCCAGAAACCAGATACATCAGTCAGACTGAGGCAGAGGGACATTTGAGATATTAGTTGGACACCTCCTGGAGAAGATATATAACTACAAACTCCTTGCCACACAGACAGGTGCGGTCAAAACCAGAACCGTGCTCCTGGTGCTGCCGGGAATGCCCAATCCCTAAGTAGCGTGCTAACCCAGAGAAGCAGTGTGGCTTAGTGGGTAGAGCACGAGCCTGCAGGTCAGAAGGACCTGGGTTCTAACCCTAGCTCTGCCACTCGTCTGCCGGGTGACCGTGGACAAGTCGCTTCACTTCTCTGGGTCTCCGTTACCTCATTTGTAAGACTGTAAACCCCATGTGGATATGGAATATGTCCAACCTGAGTAACCTGTACCAACCCCAGCGCTTAGTACAGTGCCTGGCACTAAGTGAGTACTTAAACACCGCTTTAAAAAACCAAAACTAAACAAAAACCACCCAGGAACTGCACTGACCTCCAGCAGGTCTGGGGAACTCCCCGACTCCTTTTGCGCCTCAAAAAATAGCTTTAAGGTTTATTTCTCAAACAGGATCCCGACCCGCAGGTTCAAGGAACCAATGACAACAGGCCAGACTGCTCTCCTACAGAATCGGCAAAAATTGACACAACGCCTTCTGCTGCCATGGCCCTGGTAAGGTGACTGCTTCCCCCTCTGGACTGACAGTTCCTTGGGGGCGAGGATCGGGTCTTTCAACTCTCCTGTCCTGTCCCCAGCACTAAGTACAGGGCTCCGCACACGGTAAGCGCTGAAATAAATACATCGATTGATACATCGACTGAGATGTTGCACGGTGCGAGGGATACTTGGATAATGGGACTAAGTACAGGGGAGGAGGGCCTCGGGTGTTCACAGTTGTTTTACAACTTTGGTGGCCTAGAAAATGGCATCGCCCGGCTAAATCACTTCCTCCAGCTCCAAGACTGGGGACAGATAACGGGGGGCCCCCGGATGAGACGGCGCTTACGTGACTGGTGGCGATAATGAGCAGCATCCGCCAGGCCGAGATGAGCATCTGGTGCTCCACCAGGGAGGTGCAGCCTCCGCCCTGCGACTCGGCCATGTGCGTGGCCAGCGACTTGACGTAACCCGACCAGTAGGCAAAGCGCTTCTCGCTGGAGAACTTTTTCAGCGTGTCCTTCAGGGACTGGTCCAGGGAGCCCCTAGGAGAGCCACAAGAAATGGAACACCGTCAGGGGACGCAGGAGGCCACGCCACAGGCAGAGCGGCGCGATCCTCCCTCCCGGAAAGGCCGGGCGGTCCCTGGGATTCCCCTCCCCAGAGCATTGTTGACCTCTAGATTCTAAGCTCATATGTGGGCAGGAACCTGCCTGGTGATTCTGTTGCATTCTCCCAAGTACTTAGTACGGTGCTCTGCACAAAGTAAGTGCTCAATAAATACCACTGATTGATTGATTGCATCTCCTGAGCCCTCTGAAAAACTCCATGTCATAGATGACGTCCACAAACCCGGGGCTTCCACAAACCTGGGGCTTTTTCAGAATCCCTGGCTTTGATTCCCTATTCCTGTTTCTGATCCTGCCGGAGGCTGGCCGAGGAGATCCCCCCGGCCCCCCAACCTCCCTGCTCTGTCCCTCCTCCGATCTACTACTCTAGTTGCAGGTTAAACGCCGGATCGGTGCAGTCGGCCAGGGGAGGACACGGTCCTTGATTCTCCCCCAGCCCTCACCGTCTACTCCACAAGACTCACTTGACCACATAGTAGATCTCCAGGCAAATGATCTTCATGACTAAGGCGCAGGTCTCCAGGACACTGGGCTACAGAAGAGGAGGAGGAGGAGGAAGGGCGGGGCGGGGGGAGGGAGACAGGAAGGGAGAGAAGGAGAAAAAAGGGGGGAGAGGGAGGAAGGAGGAGGGAGGAGATGACAGAGCGAGTCATTTCTGATGGAAATCTTGCTGCTTGGCATCCCACCCCTAGATCTGCAGCGCCAGATGAGAGAACCCAAAGTTCCTGGCAAGGTGGAAGAGAGCCTCTCAGCTAGCTCTGTATGCAAGGCTGTGCCTGCTCTTAGCTTAGAGGTTGGAGGGTAATTAGAACCATGGGCGGCTAGCCCAGAAGCCAAAGGGATTTTCCTCCTCGGGGGGGGTGGGGGGGGATTGCAAGTTTCTTTTGCCTTATGAAGAATGCGCCGGAGACCTCATCTGCCTAGGAGACCATCTCTCTTCCCACCTTCTAAGCCTTATTAAAATCACACCTCCTCCAAGAGGCCTTCCCCGACTAAGCCCTCATTTGCTCTACTCCCTCTCTTTAGTGTTGCCCTGACACTTGAATCTACACCCCACAGCACTTATGTACATTTCTGTAACTATTCATTTATATTAATATCCATCTCCCCCTTCTAGACTGTAGTTCCTTTTGGGCAGGGAACATGTCCACCAATTCTGTTACATTGTACCGTCCCAAGAGCTTAAATCAGTACTCTGTATACAGTAAGCGCTCAAAAATAGGTCCGTTCCCCACTCCCCACCCACCTCTGGCCCAGTCCTTCTCCCTGGGTACTTTGGGCCCTCTCAAGGACTTCCCTCCCAATTTACCTCTGACGTTTCCGAGGGAGGAGAAAGAGTCCCGAAGAGGGGGCTGGTTAAATTCTCCCAAAACTGGGGTCTGAAAGGGAAATGCAAATCCACGATCACGCCAGGTGCCTCCCCCAGGCTCAAACAAGGATGTCGCTTCCCACTGATTCCTGTGGTCTCTCTACGGCTGGCACTCCTTACCTGCTGGTGCTTTGCGCCAGACTCTCAATTGAAAAGGGAGGTTTATGATCTCCAGACAGACCTTTGTTCGTCCCCCCTCCCAGCCCCACAGCGCTTATGGACAAACCTGTAATGTCATTTATTGATTTATATTAATGCCCGTCTCCTCCCCTGTAGACTGTAAGCTCGTTGTGGGCACGGAATGTGTCTGTTAATGTCGACTGGTACTTTCCCAAGTGCTCACTACAGTGCTCTGCACACAGTGAGCACTCAATAAATACGACCAAAGGAATGAGTGAAGGAAGAGCGGCCGACTCACTTGGTCCTGAGAACTAGCATGGCGCTGTCCCGCCGGTCCTGCCACAGGGCATGCAGGAAGGCGATGGCAGCACGGTGCAACAGGGGCGGGCACCAGTAGCGGTCCTGCTGCTTTGAATCCATCAGCTCCAGCACGACCTGGAGGCAGCTCCACTCCCCAAGGCTGAATTCCTGGAAGCCAGGGGAGATCTGTCAGACCTCCCTGCCACCCCAACCGGCCCCCGTGGGGCAGATCCCCCAACTTCTCCCCTCCCCAGCCCCCGGGGTAGGGGCCCTCTGTTCACCTTGGAGCCGTCACTCCCATCCTTCACCTCGAGGTTCAGGAAGAGCTCAATCAGGCCAGGTTGAGTTTCCACGGCCACCGTGAGGAACTCCAGAATCATGACCTTGATCCGCATGTCCTCGATCTTGCTCTGCAGGCGGGTCAGGAAGGCGTCCCGGATGGCGGCCGCGTCGCTGCCCAGGCAGGCGTACACGGACATTGGGGCAACCTGCGGGAATGCCCATCCCTTGCCACTCTGTCCACGCGGGACACCCAAGCTGCCGAAAAGGGTCCAACCCAACTGGCCCGCTGGGGGAATCTTGGTCTATTTTCTCCCGGGAAAGGGGCAGGAGGGGAAAGAGCACCAAAAGCTGCCCTCTCCCCTCCCTCCTCACTCCAGCTCTAGGCCGTGAAGGATACAAATGGAAAGCCAGCCAGGGACTGGAGCGCCGGGACCGATACTGGGAGAGAGGCGCTCATGTCTCTATCCTGTAAATCTCCCACTCCTTTGCTCTGCTCCACTAGGTGAAGCCAAGATGCTCCCAATGGGAGAATTCATTGAGGGGATTTGGGAAGAGGAAGTTCCAGGGAGGTAATCTGGGAAGGACTGCTGCTGCCGCCGGACAAGGCTGCTCCTACCGTGGCCAGGCGTTTCAGCAGCTGGATGGCAAGGCGGGGCAGAGCAGGGTCGTGCTTGTGGTAGATATACTTGGCCAGCACCGCGATGAGGTTGTTTCCGTGAGCACCTGGAGAAACACAGAGCACAGTTGAGGTCACTCCAGGGTCAATTCACTGGCTTCTGCACTGACACATCTGGTGGCCCAAAAGCATTAGCCTCTTGTAAGAGAAAAACAAATGAGGGGAGAGGCCTCCCGACCTCAAAAATATAGGAGTTGGAGACAACCCAAGTAGTTTTACAATCCCTCCTTCTCTTTGCCAGGGGCCATCAGAGAGAAAGCAGGGTTATAGGGTCCCATCACCGTGTCAGAAGGAAGGAGTACATAAAAAGATAAATGGGGCCCTAAGGGGGTCAGACCCTTGGTCCGCCGACAGCAGCTGGCGCTCGTCAAGAACAGTGCTTGATGCATAGTAAGCGCTTAACAGATACCATCATCATCACCATCACCAAAGGACCCTCGGAGGAACCGGGAGACAGTTGCCCTCCCGGTAAAGTAAGTAAAGGTGAAGCTTCGCAGACGAAGGGTCAGGCTAGTCAAGCTGGACAAGAATCTAGCAAGTGATACAATTCTCATCAGAGCAGTCCCCTGAGGTAGCTGATGAAATGGACTCGAAGAGGAGAATCTGGGCCCTAGGCACGGACCACAAACCTACCCCAGATGGAGGGCACACGAGTGTCTGGCCAACGGGAAATCACGTACCATGTTGAGTGAGCGCTTGCTCCAGGGGGGACACCACGTTGGACGGAGGTTTCAGTCGGATGACGTTGTTGGTGACCGAGAATGCCAGTTTCACAGTCTTGATGAGCAACTGGCCCTGCCCCTGGCCCTCCGCCCCGTCGCTGGAGTGCCAAATGCAAACAAAGTTAATCTGGCCGAAGGGTCATCATTCTTAGCGTGAATTACATTCTATCAGCAAACCCGGTGCCCCGTGACTTTCGGGAGCTGTTCTATTCCAGCCGAAAATAGGAGAGAAGTCAACCCTCTGTACAACATTCCGGCCAGCGATGCTTCCCCAGCCACCCCATATGATCGCCACCCCCAGCCAAACCGTAACGCCAGATCCTCCGGTGGGTCTGATTGAGAAACGCCGGGCTACAGCTGTGACCACGACCTTTCCCTGACTAGGGTCACCCAGCTTTTTACTAACACATACTTCTGGGAAGCAGTACGGCCTCATGGATAGAGCACGGGCCTGGGAGTCTAATCCCGGCTCTGCCACGGGTCCGCTGTGTGACCTCGGGCAAGTCACTTCACTTCTCTGTGCCTCGGTTACCTCATCAGTAAAATGGGGATTGAGACTATGAGCCCGACATGGGACAGGGACTGTGTCCAACCCGATTTGCTTGTATCCACCCCAGCACTTAGTATAGTGCCGGCATATAGTAAACCCTTAAATACCACAGTTATTATTATTATTCCCCGGGCCTCAGTTACCTCATCTGTAAAGTGGGGAGAAAGACTGTGAGCCTCCCACTTGGGACACATAGTGAAGCACTTAATAATAAAAATTAAAAAATCCAGATTCCCAGACTTGTGTTCTTTTTTGCCCTTTTTTCCCCGCAGCCCCACGGCACTTATATACATAAACACAATTTATTTATATTATTGTTTTTAATATTGGTATTTGTTAAGCGCTTCCTAAGTGCAGAGCACTGTTCTCCACCTCTAGGCTATAAGCTCATTGTAGGCAAGGGAATGTGCCTTTTATCTCTACCAAGCGCTTAGTATAGTGCTCTGCACACAGTAAACGTTCAATAAGTAAAACTGATTGATATACTCTATTCCTTCCTCCTATCTGTAATGGATTGGAAGCTCCTCAAGGGCAGAGATCTAGTCTGCTAACTCCGCTGTGTTCTCCCAAGCGCATAGTACAGTGCTCGGCCTATAGGCAACACTGAATAAATAACTCCTGATTGAATGGCGGCTTTCAATGAATGCACGGGTTTGTATCGAGTCGTAGACACGAGTGTGCCTAGAGGCCCCTGAAAAAGCACGATCCCAAGTCCCATACCCGCATTTTACCCGCAGGGCGTAGGGTAGACAACTTCCTGGCCTGCCTGGCCTGGGGCGGAGAGGGAGGGAAGGGGGGAAGGGAGTGGATGTGGGACTCACCTCCTGGGCTGAGCTGCCATCACCATGTCAATGGTGTCCACGCCAATGCCCATAATATTGATGACCGCCTGGCCGGCTTCCGTGTTGGCCAAGCTGCAAATGCACAGGGACTGCAGGCTCGGGGTGTGGCTGTGGGACGAGAAAAACCCCCCATCACCAGCCAGATAGCCGACCAGCTAGCCCATCCTTGGAGGGCAGGTTCAGCCTAAGACTGGGGAGGAAGACAAAGCTTGACCACCTGGCTTCAGGAAACTGACGAGCTTCAAGGACAAGACGTAGAATTCAGGGAACGAAGAAGAGGAGGACTATTTAAATATTTCCTTTGGTTGGGGAATTCCCAGGCTCCACTTTTGAGTACTCCATGGCCAGAGAGAGAGAGAGAGAGAGAGATCTGAGCCCCAGAGTCGGCCAGACCTCGCCTTTTTTGGGAGAAGGTATCCGAGGGAGGGTGGGGGGAACGGAGATGCAGCTCTCAACCCCACCATGCCCGGAGTTAAGAAATCTAATCTCGTCCTGGGCCTCCGCCATCGGCACTGCCTGCTCCGTCTGCCAGAGACGGACGAGAATTCTCATCTGCCTATTGGAAGGTGGTTCCTCTTCAGGGATCCTGAGGCGGTCGATGACCCCAACAGCAACTAAGCCTTTAAAACCCAAGCCTCGTCTGCTCCCTCGCACCTGCTGTGTGGGTCCATCTCATGGCACAGGTTCAGGATCGCATGGATCAGCTCCAGGATCAGGCAACCTAGACGCAGACAGGCGAGACTCAGGTTGGCCAAGGGTCCGCTGTGCCGCCCTCGGAGTGAAGGGGGATGAATCGCCGAGAGAATTACTCTCTGCGATGGCTCTCTGGGGGCACGCGTGGAGGACGAGAGAGAAGAGCTCACCCACCCTCCCCTCCCCTTTACCGATCTGCTCTCTCACTCCGTGAGAATTGTATCGCCACTTGTGATAACTGGGCAGCATCTCCTTCAGCACGAACATGATGCACGGTGCCAGCCCCTGGCTCTGGGTGCTCCCAAGCTGCCCCTGGAGAAAATCGTGACACCAGCTTAAAAGTGGAGGAATCCATTCAGCTCCTGGAATGCTCACTCCCACCCCAAGGCCAAAAGGGGTCTGGGCCACTGTCTTGACTTTCCTGCTGGGTTTCTCTCTTCTGTGCCTCGGTTACCTCATCGGTAAAATGGGGATTCAGACTGTGAGCCCTATGTGGGGACAGGGACTGTGTGTGACCCGATGAGCTTGTTTCTACCCCGGCATTTAGTACAGTGCCTGGTAAGCACTCAACAAATACCGTGGCTGTTACAACTGGGCGGCAAGGCCCAAGGGCACTGGCTCGCAAATAACCTGAATTCTTGGGCTGGGTCACCAGCTCTGGTGGGGTCTCCATAGCAGAGGGGAAAGAACTTCAGAAATACTTCACACCTATCCAGGACCAGGGTGCCCTGGATAAAAGAGCGTGGGCCTGGCAATCAGAGGACCTGGGTTTCTAATCCCAGGTCCGCCACTTGCCTGTTTGACCTTGGGCAAGTCACTTTACAGACCTGGCCCTCAGTTTCCCCATCTACAAAAAGGGGACTCTATGCCTGTCCTCCCTCCTACTTTGACCGTGTGCCCATGTGGGACTGATTACCTTGCATCACTTGATCTGCAGGCACTGAGGATAGCAAACGCAACTTGCGGGCGACCGGTCCAGCCAGTGGAGCAGCGTCCTGCCGGTCAGCCGGTTCAGACCCCTCACGTGCTCACTTACCTTGACCAGGGTAGTGATCAAGCGCAGAAAGGCGATGGTGACCCCATATTCTCCCTGGGGCTGCTCGCTGTTCATCAGCAGGTTTCCGTACCCTCCGGCGTTCATGCCCTCAGCACTGGTTAAGGAAAGGAAAGGAAAGAGAGGAGGTATTTAAAGCCTGAAGGAGGACAGAAAGCGAGGTATCCTGGGGAAAGTTCCCAGTGTTTGTTTACTCTAACAGCTACCGACAACCTAAGTTATGCCTCAAGAGAGCTGGAGCTCCTCAGTACAATTTTGGATCCAAGTGGCGAGACTGCAAATTCATATCCAGCAGGTGGGAATGAAACACGTGTGTCATCCCCCTTCACTGTAAACTCCACTCAAAGAGCATCGAGAGCAGGCCCTTTCTTCTAATAATAATAATAATAATAATAATGTTATCCTCTAGACTGTAAGTTCGTTGTGGGCAGGGAATATGTCCATCTATTTTTGTATTGTATTCTCCCAAGCGCTTAGTACAGCGCTCTGCACTTAGTAAGGGCTCAACAAATACAACTAATTGATCGACTTTCTTCCCTCCTGGAGAGAGACTGAGGGAAATGTGCTCCGGTCCAGGGATGAAGTCCCACTGCCCTATGAATTAGCCTGATCCGCTCTGTTCCGAAGACCGGGGATTTGGTCCATTCAGTGACTAGGCCGTCTGCCTGTATCCTAAGAGTTGTGGATTCATTCTATTGGGAAGAGGGCTACGGAAAACGCTGCCAGGAAATAGGAAGCTCCACTATCCAGGCCACCAGGATCTGCTCGGCCTAGGGTCCCCCTAAGAGGAAAAGGGAAAGCCGATCAAAGAGCGGCTCGACCTCTACTTGGCTCTCTCAAAGCGGGGACCCCTGCTCTGCACACCTCCTCTCCCCGAAAGCGGTGTAAAGAAAGGGAGTGGGGAGAAAACACGTGTTCTCTTTTAGAGCAGTTCTTGGTCCTGGAACTCTCAAGAACAAGCGCTTCGCCTGGAATGATGAGCCCCAGCTAAAGGCTGGTTTACCTAATCATCTGACTCATGCTGGACACCGGGTGGGCGACAAACGGCAAGAACCCTGTGTGACGGAGATCAGTCCAGACCTGAGGAGGGAAGCAAGAAAGGGTTGCCCTCTTTCTACCCTGATCGTACGACTGCTTTTCTTTAGTTTCCCGGAAAGGTCATCTTCCTCACCTTTGCCGGGTTCCGGGCCGCCAAAACGGTCAAGCAATTGACGCAGGAAGCGATGACATCCACCGGGGGAGAGATCACTGTTGTTAATCTAGGGGGTTGGGGTCGGCGGGGAGGAAGAAGGGGGTGGAGAAGAACTGTTAATCTGTCCGAAGTTTCACTCCCCACCAAAATGAAACAATACCATTCCACCCCGGGAAATCTTCCCGGGAACTCTCTTCATCCAACTCTCCTGGTCAACACAGAGAGGCTGGACAAACAGTGAGGGAGGGAGGCTCTCGGGAATAGTATTCTTGATTCTATTTATTTGCTATTGTTTTAATGAGATGTTCATCTCTTGATTCTATTTATTGCTACTGTTCTTGTCTGTCAGTCTCCCCCAATTAGACTGTAAGGCCGTCAAAGGGCAGAGACTGTCTCTATTACCGATTTGTATATTCCAAGCGCTTAGTACAGTGCTCTGCACATAGTAAGCGCTCAATAAATACTATTGAATGAATGAATGAATGAAGTAATAATAATAAAGGGCACAGATCTAAAGTACAAAGGTGACACATGGGGAGAAGAAGCGGGAGAAATGAAGGCCTAGTCGGGGAAGGCCTCTGGGAGGAGATGCGACCTTAATCAGGCTTTGAAGGCGGGGGGAGTGGTCATCTAGTGTATACGGAGGGGGAGGGAGCTCTAGGCCAAAAGGAGGATGTGGGAAAGGGGAAAGCAGCGAGACAGACGAGACGAGGGCCCAGTGAACCAACTGGAGCTAAAGGAGCAAAGTATGTGTGCCGGGCAGTAGCAAATCAGTGAGGTAAGACAGGAGGGGGCAAGCCGATTGAAGGCTTTAAAGCTGCGAGCAAGGAGTCACTGTTTGATTCGGAGGTGGATGGCTGAAGGTTCTTGCGGAATGGGAACGTGTGGCCTCGATTTTTTTTAGAAAACTGATCTGGGCACCAGAGTGAAGCTTGGACTGAAGTGGGGAGAAGTGGGAGGCAGGGAGGCCAACGAGGAGGCAGATGTCGTTGTCTAGGAGGGATAAAGTGAGCAGCTGGATCAGCATAGCTGCAGTTTAGATGGAGAGGAAAGGGCGGATTTTAGTTATGTTGTGAAGGCAGAACTGACACGATTTGGTGACAGACTGAATATGTGGGTCGTATGAGAGAGAGGAGTCGAGGACAACGCCAAGATAACGGGCTTGTGAGACAGGGAGGATAGCAAACGCTCACGTACTGCAAGGGAATGTCCCTCGTCTACTTACCGCTGCAGCAGCATGTAGATCCGCGAGGTGATTGGCAGGAGACAATCTGCTATCGACAGGTCGGTGTCGATGACCTTGTGAACCAGGTCGATGATGGGTTTGACCCGCTGGCAGTGCTGGATCACATCTGAGGGATCCGGCAACATTTTGGGAGCAAGCCTTTCTTGGATCACGCCATCTTCCCCGAGCCAGCAGGGCGTTCTTGCCCCAACCCCATTTGAGCCTCAGACTGTTTTCCGACATTCCCGTCCTTTTCCTGATCAGTCTCCCACACGTGCTTTCAGCTCAGCTGCTGTCCCAATCTCCCTCCAGCCCCACGGTATTTATGTACATATCTGTAAATTCATTTATGTATATGGTCTGTCTCCCCCTCTGGACTCTAAGCTCTTTGTGGGCAGGGAATGTGCCTGTTATAGTGTACTCTCCCAGGCGCTCAGTATAGTGCTCTGCACCCAGTAAGCACTCAATAAATATGACTGACTCCCAACGCCCCCTCACCTGCCGTGGACACGACGTGCAGCAGCATCTCGATCTCACAGGTGAACAGGGTCCAGCTGCTATAGGAGTACTCCCAGCGTACCAGGTAAGCCCGGTCATCCACCATCACTTGGCCCACTGTGCCCTGAGGGATGCGCAGGTTGGTCTGACCTCCTAAGGAAGACAAAAGAGAGGGAAAGACTCCCGTGAATACTGGACAGGCATTCTCATTGTTTATTTTAGTCTTCAGAATTTCCATAACCCTTCACGTTTTGCAAATCTCTTTCGGGTACTATTTAGGAGCTGTTCTTCCACAGGGCGGGCGCTTTTTATTTTGAGCGCTTGCCATCGTGACGGGGCACCTGAGGCCAGAGGAGGGCAGAGAGTCCCAAGCACTCATTCCCCACCTAGGCTACATATAGAAGAGAACCACAGTCCAGCACTCTGTTGCAACTCCAACTTCTGGCCAGCCCCTATCTTACCGTGAAGGGGAAGGCGGGCAACCCCAGAAGTTGTGGGGATGAAGACCCCACTGTCCCCTGAGAGTTGGTGCCCATGTACTCTTCCCAACAGTCCGTGCGGTAGGGCAGAATGGTTATCCCCACTTTAAAAATGAAGAGTCTGAAGCCTGGGAGCTGTAATCGAGAGACTCGGTCAAAATCACAGACCAATTAAAGCGAGGGGAGGAAAGACGATGACCTTCAGCTTGATCTGCCAGTCCACGGCTTGGTACCCTCCTCCACCTACCTCCAGGACCACGTCCAGACCAGGATCTGTCGATATGCCAATGGTAGTCAAGCTTGTTGTGGGCAGGGATCATAACTACCAACTCTGTTGTACTGAACTCTTCCAAACACTGAGTACGCTGCTCTGCACACGCTAAGCATTCAATAAATACCATTGATGAGGATTCAATGAATGCTCACTGTGTGCAGAGCAATGTACTAGATGCTTGGGAAAGTATGCTAGAATATTAGCGTGCCCTCGCAGAAAGTGAAAAGAACACAGAGTCATCAGTGGCCTGCTATGAAACTTCTCTGGGCCTCCATTTCCTCATCTGTCCAAGGGAGATAAAATACCTGTACTCCCTCTCTCTCTTAATGTGTGCCTTGGGTGTGTATCCACCCCAACAATTAGCACAATTAGTGCTTGGTTCACAGTAAACACTTAATATGCACATCTTAACTGTTATTAATAGCACGAAGGGCAAACGTATAGCAGACACATTTTCTTGCACTGAATATAAAATACTATAAAATCTTCCAAGCTTCACCATATTGTTCCTTTAAGAACCTCAAACACAATGAGATTTTCCTAAAACCAAGGGCATCTCCCCTGAGTGACCCACCAGACTTACCAAGAGGGTAGAGCAGTTTGGGGGTCTGCCTGCGCCAGAGGGTCCCGTCCTCATGAGAGAGCACATCATGAGGCCTGTGCTTATAAAGCTCGTTGTAGAAAGACATCTTATCCAGGAAAGTGTACACCTGCCAACGGACAGACAGATGTCAGAGACCACCCAGAAACCAACCGGGAATTCTGCTGAATCCATTCTTTAAAGCACTCAATCACCTTGCCCCCTCCTACCTCACCTCACTATTTTCCTCCTACAATCCAGACTGCACACTTTGCTCTTCTAATGCTAACCTTCTCACTGTACCTCGATCTTGTCTATCTCACCGCTGACCTCTTGCCCACATCTGGCCTGGAACACACTCTCTCTTCACAGCTGAGAGAAAATTACTCCCCCCCCTTCAAAAGCCTTTTGGAAGGCACATCTCCTCCAAGAGGCCTTCCCTGACTGAGTCCTCCTTTCCTCTTCTCCCACCCTCTATGATGCCTTGACTGGCTCCCTTTTTTGGGATGAATAACCAACCCCAACTTCCAACCTCACAACACTTATGTACATCTGTATCTGTAATTTATTTACTTACATTAACGTCTGTCTCCCCTCCAGTCTCTAAGATCGCTGTGGACAGGGAATGAGTCTGTTACACTGCTTTGCTATACTCTCCCAAGCGCTTAGTACAGTTATTTGCACATAGTAAGCACTCGATCAATACAATCGACTGCCAAGCCTGGATGTCAGAGACCACCCTGGAACCAGCCAGAAATTCTGCTCAATCCATCCTTTTGATCCCAGGCAGGCTGGTGCCTGGTAAAAGCCCAAACACAGTTGACGGAAGCGACTTGTTGGCGCTTGGAACAATGCTTGGCACATAGTAAGCGCTTAACAAATACCGTAATTATTATTATAATTATTATTAAGGAGGGGGAGGACATATCTTGTGTAACTGCCATGCATCTTTCCCCAAATAAGGAAGCCAGCTGTCAGAGAAGGGAAGGAGCCTGAAAGGGATTTGAAACTTGCCCGTGGAAAGCTATAAGGGGATCTTCAGAGTGCTGACAACAATGAGAAGCAGCATGGCCCAATGAGCAGAGCATGGACCAGAGAGTCAAAGGGACCTGAGTTCTAATCTCAGCTCTGCCTCTTGTCTGCTATGGGACCATGGTAAGTCACTTCATTTCTCTGGGCCTCACTTACCTGACCTGTAAAACAGGGACTGAGACTGTGAACTCCATGTGGGGAATGGACTGTGTCCAACCTGATTAACATGAATCTACCCCAACGCTCAGTACAGTGCCTGGCACGTAGTAAAGGCTTAGTTCTGTAAAAAATAAAATGAAACAAAAACCCAGCACTCCCCCAGGGACTCCCCCCAGGGGTTGAGCAGGAGAGGAGGGGAGCCACATCCCTGTTTTCCCTCCATTTAGGAGATTGGTGGGGTGCTTGTAACAGCTGGATTTAGAAGAGTCCTGACAGCGTGGCTCAGTGGAAAGAGCATGGGCTTTGGAGTCAGAGTTCATGGGTTCGAATCCCGGCTCGGCCACTTGTCAGCTGTGTGACTTTGGGCAAGTCACTTAACTTCTCTGTGCCTCAGTTACCTCATCTGTAAAATGGGGATTAAGACTGTGAGCCCCACGTGGGACAACCTGATTCCCCTGTGTCTACCCCAGCGCTTAGAACAGTGCTCGGCACATAGTAAGCGCTTAACAAATACCAACATTATTATTATTATTAGGAATCAGTAAGGACTCTAAGGGATATTCCTTTGCAACCCTGCTATAATGAACTGCTAATTTGTTGCTGGTGAAGTGCTTTTGTTGAATTTACTCTGCTCTTTCTCTTCCCCCGCACCCCGCTGTTTGCCTGTCTTCCCACTTTGAGATTGCTAATCATCTGGGGACCCATGAGGGAATCTACATCGATATCCTTGTCCCTTTCCCCATAGAGCTTAGGTCTCTAAGCTAGACAGCACTTTGCTAGACTGTATGCTCCAGGAGGGTACGGATCGTGTCTAACAACTCTTTTGTACTCTCCCATGTACTTAGTTCAGTGCTCGGCCCAGAGTAAGCGCTCAATAAATACTATTGATTCACTGGAGTGCCACATACAAAGACATCATAAAATATGCTACCTGCCAAGCATAACCCACCTTTTTGGCTGTTGATTTCCCTGACACGAGAGCACGGAGCAGCTGCAGGAGGGGTGAGAGGAGGTGGGGAAACATCCCACACACACTGTCCAGGATGATGCCCAACCCGGAAGACGGTTCCTGGGAAAGGAAAGGGTTACGCTTCGCAAAACAGCTAATCAGGGCAAAACCAAATACGATTTTAACCCCTCAGGACACATCTAGAAAGCCTACTGCAGTTGGACTTGCTCCCTTTCTCATCTCTCCCTCAGCCCCACAGCACTTAGGTACTTATCCATAATTTATTCATATCAATGCCTGTCTCCTCCTCTAGACCGTAAGCTCACTGTGGTCAGGGCACACCTCTACCATCCGTTTACACTGTACTCTTCCACGCACTTAATACAGTGCTCTGCACACAGTGAGTGCTCCATAAATATGATCAATTGATTGATAACGAACATGGTAAACTGAATAGGTTCTCTGATTTCGGAAATTTTATTTTTCCTTATTAAGCTTCTCAAATTAACAGAGCATGCTAACTGGAGCGTACCCATGTCAGAAGATGCCCAGGGCCTATTTACACTAGCTAAGACCTCTGAGAACCACTTCCTCTCACTGTCCTCTCCCTCTGACTGCCATCTTTTCTTACGGCTAGAACCCCTCATTCTCACTGCTGATCGCCCGACCAAATGTAAAACCGCCGAGGGTAAATGGTATGTCTCCAATGGGCAAAGAACTGGTCTGGGTTCTCAGACACTGAACTTTCAATCCCACCAATTCCCATGCTGTCATGTTATTGGCCAGACAGTGTCACTGTCAAAAAAGCCTTCAGGCAAGTCATACCACAGAAATTCTAGTGGGAAGACAGCCTGAGAGAATATGGGCAAGTCCAGGGCACCAAGATAGCAAAATGGAAAGTAGCCAGGGAGCCCACCATCCCCCAGGAGTGACGGGTGTCTGGGGACACTTACCGTTCCCCAGAAGAGTTCTGGAAGAGAAGGGTCTGCTAGAACTTCGCAGGCTGTGTCAATAACATCCTTTATAGGGAGAGAAGTGGGAGAAAAGGTTAATTTCCCCAGGACTCCCCTCCAATCTGCCTTTCTTCCCAGTCCCCACGGCTCTTCAGGATCAAGAGTATCTGAAATGATTTCAGCTCTAACAGACTCTTCGACGCTCTCAACACCACCCTTTCTGCTTAACTCCCTCACTTCCATGTCCCTCTGCTAATCTTGTACCATTAACCAACAACCCTGGACCACCTGCTTCTCATTGTTGCCAGCACTCTGAAGATCCCCTTATCACTTTCCGCGGGGAAGTTTCAAGTCCTTTTCAAGGCTCCGTCCCTTCCCTGGCAACTGACTTCCTTAGTTGGGGGGAAAGACGCACGGCAGTTACATGACAGATGCCCTCCCCGTCCTTGCTTCCGTCAACTGTGCTTGGGCTTTCACCGGGCACCAGCCTGCCTGGGGGTCAAAAGATGGATTCAGCGGAATTCCTGGCAGGTTTCTGGGTGGTCTCCGACATCCAGGCTTGTCAGCCGACCGTATTTATTGAGTGCTTACAGTGTCCAAAACACTGTACTAAACACTTGGGCGAGCATAACGTAACAATATAACACACACATTCCCTGCCCACAACGAGCTTAAAATGAACTATTTTCAAAGGCTTTCTAAGCTCCCTTTTCCTCCAGGAGGCTTTCCAGATTAATTTTTATTCCCCTTATCTGATATTTCACAATTCCTATTTCAGTAATTACATTCCACAATTAGGTAAGTACTTTCAACCTCTGGGGCACTGCCTTCATACTCTCATACTTCCTCCTACCTGTAATTTATCTTGGTGTCTGTTCCTCTCTAGACCGTAAGGTCCTTAAAGGCAGGGATTGTGTTTACAAACTCTCTTGTGCTCTTCCAAGCGCCGAGTACAATGCCCTGCACACAGGAGGTGCTCACTAAATACTATTTACCGATTGAGACTGATTAGGAATCAGAGGGGGGGAGGGCAGCATCTACATTAGAATGGGCTGACAATGGAAGCAAAAGCAATATGCTCAATTTGCTACTTAAGTTGCTCGTTAAAGCATTTTAACCAACCCACCACATAACTTTTTACCCACTGAAAGGAACCTTCCTATCCTAGGCAAATGGGCCACCTGAAATTCCCAGGACAACTATTAACATGCTAAGCTCACCACACAACATGTATGGAGAGAACCTCAGGTTGAGTGAAACTTCCCAAAGAGCCAGGGGATGGGATATTCTGCGGGCTTTGCCCAGCCCTCCTGGATCAGAATTCCAAATCCCTACAGGGTTTCTTCTTCAGCCTTCTAAACCTCTGGAGACAGACAACGATCAGGGTATTCAAAGCCCAAGAAATTCCTGATCTCTCTACGATAATACGAGAGAGTTAACAGATCTGATCTGGATTTTGAACTGACAATCCCGTTCACAAACGCCAAATCACTTTTCCCACTTACTCCAACGCTCAAGTTCTCGGTAACATTTTTGATGACCTCCATTCAAAGCAACGATATGCAAAATTAAGTTTTCCAAGTCTATCTGAGATTTCCAAGTAGCACAGCACTCAAAGGCACGGATCCTAGATGTGTCCCGGGTTCTACCATAGGCATCGCTCAAAATACACAGTGTTAAATTCTAATACTTACTTGCTGATTCCCCAAGGTGTGCAACTCCAAAGAGGTCAGAACGAAAGAAAGCAGCCCATAGACACACATACAAGCAGTGCTGTTTGTACACTGTAAGACAAAAAGAACGATAATAATAAATGTGGCTATGCTGCTTCCCGTAGTCCGTTGATGACACTAGAGAATAACGAGCCCCGTGCATCCCCGCCCCCGACTCAGCATCTTGGAATCTTGGAGGAAGAGAATCTGAGATCCTATAGCTTTCCCATCCACTGGCTATAGTGTCTGATTAATGGGAATGAGGAAAAAGTGGGCAACAGTACATTCCATAATGAGTCCTCGTCCAACTGCAAGGCGAGATCATTTTCAAATAAATCACTATTTATGTGGGGAAGGGTGGGGGGACCCCATCCCAGTCCAAAGAGAGGTTGGAGGCTCTTGCCTAGCTGACGGGACGGCTGTGGCTAGCCAAGCTGCTCCGGTCACTCCACGGGGATGAGGGCCACCACAGCTGTGGGAGCTGGACTTCCAGACCTGCTCATCCCACTCTCTGGAGAGGGCTGACTGTTTTCCATCAGGGTCCCAAAAGGCCCAGGGTAATGACTGTGGGATCTATCAGTTCTCTGAAGCCCGTCCCCTCCCAGTCCTCACTCTTCCTTAAAGACACCTCAGTCCCCTTTTCGCTCCCTCACTTCCAGTGGGAAGTTGGCTCTGCTGACACCGTATCAGCAAGGAAGGCCAATGGGACGAGTAAGGCGAGTGACCCAAATTCCCTTTCTACCCAGGTAAGGCAGATTCAGCTCCACCTCCAGAGACAGGATCCTCGGGGCTGCTCTCTTACCTCGCTACACAGGAGCAGTGATTAAGCCCAAGAACCTTCCGCCGACACCCAGGCCAGATGGAAATTCAACATACAGGATCACCGGCCAATCTGTTTTCCCTACCTGTAACTGGTTTTAATGTCTATCTCCCCACCTAGACTTGTAAGCTCCTTGTGGGGCAGGGATCTTGCCTACGCACTCTGTTGTACTATGCTCTTCCAAGTATTTAGTATAGTGCGCTGCACACAGTAAGAACTCAATAAATCTCCTTATTGATGGATTGATCGTTTGACTGAGGAACGGAACTCCCCAATGCTCACTCCCAGAGACCGCGGAGAGACTCACGTTATTCCCTCCGCTGGCCAGAGACCGAAGGAGCCGGGTGAGGTACTGGAAGACATTGAGCTGAATGGCCGTGCTGCCCATCCGCCTGATGGCGCTGCTTGTCTCTTCGGGATTGAGGGTGTGGCGGAGCAGGGCCCAGGCCAACAGCACAGGGGCTTGATGGGATATGTCCCCGAAGGTCAACATCAGACGATCCATATCCTAATCGTGAGAGACGACACACACCTACATCAGTGGAGTGGGAGCAGACTAGACTACCCGGCTCTGCCACCTGTCTGCTGTGTGACCTTGGGAAAATCACTTCGCTTCTCTGTGACTCACTCACCTCATCTGGAAAATGGGGATCGAGACTGTGGGACAGGGACTTTGCCCAACCCGATTTGCTTGTTTCCAACCCAGAGCTTAGTACAGTGCTTGGCACATTGTAAGCGCTTAACAAATACCATTACTATTATTATTACTATTATGATTAAAATACAGAATCTATCATAGCACTGGGGCATCAGCCGAGCCTAAACACAAAATAAACCTTCATGCTAACTCTTAATTACTATTACTACCGATAACAATCATAAGAATAACAACAACAACTGTGGTTATTTGTTAAGTGCCTTCTATGTTCCAAGAACTGTACTAAGTGCTGTGGTAGATATGAGATCATCAGGTCCCACGTGGGGCTCACTGCCCATGTAGGAGGGAGAACAGGTCCTGAATCTCCATTTTGCCGATGAGGAAGCTGAGGCACAGAGAAGTGAAGTCACTTGCCTATGGTCACAGGGCAGGTAAGTGGCGAAGCCTAGAACCCTAGTCCTCTGTCTCCCAGGCCCACGTTCTTTCCATTAGGCCAAGCTGCAATTAAACGTCACTGCCTAAATCAGATGTCAAAGAAGCTGGTTTCTTAGGGAGAGTGCAGTTACTCCAGCCTCGGTGAACAGGCTCCTTGCTGGTCATCCTAAACCTCCCTCTAATCGCAGACACATCAGGGTATCAACAGCACTCTGTTAGATCATAAGCTCCCCGAGGGCAGCGACCACGTCTCTTACTCAATTCTACTCTCTCGAGCACACGGTGCTCCGTGCATACTACACACTCACTAAATACAACCGACTGAATGACTAGCCAAATCACTGGCTTTAAGCTTCCTCCCATCAGCCAACTCCCTTGCCAACTATCTTTCCCCTTTTCCTTTACATTCCAGCCTGTTCTCTGCTCTTCCCACACAAATCTCCCAATATCTCCTGCATCTGACTCTCCCACCACCACCTATTCATTGCTCCAGCCAATCCCCTCCGCTTCTTTTTTTTTTTTTTTTACGGCATTTGTTAAGCACTTTCTATGTGGCAAACACTGTTCTAAGCTCTGGGGTAGACAAAGGATAATCGGATTGGACTCAGTCCCAGTCCCACATGGGGCTCACAGTTGAAGAGGGAGAACATGTATTTAATCCCCATTTTACAGTTGAGAAAACTGAGGCACAGAGTAGTTACGATTTGCCCAAGGTGACACAGCAAGCAATTGGCAGAGCCGGGATTAAAACCCACGTCCTCTGACTCCCAGGTCTGTGCTCTTTCCACTAGACTACTTCTTCAAACTGCATTCACTCTCTCCCAAAGACCCTATTCTACAGTCCCATCTCCTCTAGGAAACCTTTTCAGACCAACCCTGCATTCACCCCGGGACCAATGCTGCACTTTACGTACAGATTTGAGATTTTTGTCATTTTAAAGCAACACTTGTGGTCTCTTTGCTAACTGTTCTGTTCTGCTTATTTTGCTTATGGGGCCCCTATTACCCTGCAGGCCCCTCAAAGTCAGAGACCCAATGGTATGCTTCAGTGTAATTCCCTAGGCCTTTCAGGGAATTACACATAGCGCTCCAAACAAACTACTGATGACACTACCTGACAGATGAGCCCATCCTGGGCAAATTGATGAAGCTCCATTCTATCATCCAAAGCGCACTTGTGTAAGGAATCTATATCCATGCCCTCCACCAGGATCAGAGCGCTGAAGTAGCTGGAGAAAAGAAAATTCAATGTTAGATAATTAAACCGTGTGTTCTGGTTGGAGGTGCAGAAAAGGGCAGGATTTGGAAAAGTATTAGGAGAAAACCCATAAGTTAACAGTTGAGCTAAAATGTGATCTAGAGGGAGGCAAACGCTTCATCTCTAAACTGCTCCATGATCTAAAACACACTTTTCGAGTTTGTTACCCTGTTAGTAAAATGGAAACTATATTTTCCCCCTCATTTCAGATCATGCCTAAGTACTCTGACCTCCCAGATTTTTTTTAATGGCATTTGTTAAGTACCTATGATGTGCCAGGCACGTACTGAGCACTGGGGTAGATTCAAGATAATCGTGTTGGACACAGTCCCTGTCCCACACAGGACTCACAGTCTTAATCTCCATTTTCCAGGCACACAGAAGTGAGTGACTACCCGAGGTCAAAGAGCAGACAAATGGCAGAGAAGGGATTGAAACCAGATCCTCTGACTCCAAGGCCGTGCTCTTTCCACTAGGCCACACTGCTTCTCAAGAAGAGGGGACACTCAGGAGACCACCGTTGTTGTCGGCTAAGAAGCACAATGCTATAATTACCTCCCCTCCCATCTCTTCTCTCCGCCCGCGCTATCTGATGGGAGGGCTTACCCAATCCGTTCCACAAAAGGGTCCATGCTCTCATCTACCAGGTGCCTGTTGGTCTGCCTGCAGCCAAATCCTTGCTCTTTAAACATCTTGGTTAACACCAGAAGGTCAGCGGGCATCATCTCAAAGTAGGCGTAGTAAAGAAAGATGATTTCCAGGAGCATCGACTGCTCGCGCAGGCACTGGACAAACCAGCGGGACACCTGGCGTTCCGTCTGTGTGCATACACACAAGTTCACAGAACGAAAAACAACAACAACAAAAAAACTGAAATCAAGAAGAGAGCCTCGAAAGATGATTTAGTCTGTTCCTTTCCTCTCTGTAACTTATAATGATGATGATAATAATAATAACTATGGTATTTAAGTGCTTACTATATGCCAGGCTCTGTACACAGCACTGGGGTAGATAGAAGATAATCGGGTTGGACCCAGTCCCTGTCCCACGTAGGGCTCACGGTCTTAACCCCCATTTTACAGATGATGTAACTGAGGCCCAGAGAAGGGAAGTGACTTGCCCCAGGTCACATAGCAGACAAGTGACAGAACCAGGATTAGAATTCAGGTCCTTCTGCCTCCTAGGCCTGTACTCTATCCACTAGGCCACACTGATTCTCCATAAGAGAGTCCTCTGCCACACTTGATAACTTTTGCGGTCCAGAACCTTTGCGGTCTGAAAGCAAAGGCTATCCTAGACAGTACGCTGAGACTTTTAAGATTACAATAAAAGCTAAAGGAGAAAGCCACGACCTCAACTAGGAAATGGCACTGAAGAAGAAGAGATTGTGGGTCCCAACAGTTATCACTAAGGGGTCCTTTTAGGCTACCCAAAAATAATTTGGGTGAATGAGGCCAGGGAGAAGGGACAAATGGCTAACCTGGTGACTGATAATAATGAAAATAATGCCGATGTTGACAGTGATGATAATAGTAATAACAGTAATGATTAACTGTGGTATTTGGTAAGTGCTTACTATGTTCCAAGCACTGTACTAAGTGCTGGGGTAGTACAAGATAATCAAGTCCCACATGGGACTCACAGTCAAAATAGGAGGGAAAACAGGTATGGAATCCCGATTTTCGACACGAGGGAATTGAGGCGCAGATATCTATGCCCAAGCAGCAATTAAGATCTCAAGAAAACACGATATCCTCTCAGATTCAGTGGAAATTGGGTCTTTTTTTCCATCCAGCCACCTCCTGGCTGGAAGCATGAAATTCATGGGCTGCGAACCTCACAGTATCTCGAGGTCTTTGGAGAAGAGCTATAGAAGTCACCAAGGTAATGCAAAACTTCATTGCTCTGGGGGCAAAAGGGCTTCATATCTGTCAGACGATCACTTTCCCCACCTTCCAAGCCTTAGTGAAGACACATCTCCTTCAAGAGGCTTTCCCCAACTAAGTCCTCAATTCCTCTTCTCCCACTCCCTTCTGCATCACCCTGACACTTGGATCTGCACTCTTTATTCCCCCCTCCCTCAATCCCCACGGGATTTATGTACATATCCGTAATTTACGGGAATCTCTACCAATTCTGTTCTGGGGTACTCTCCCGAGCACTTACGACAGTGCTCTACACACAGTAAGCACTCAGTAAATACGACTGATTGACTGACTGACTCTCCTACAAGCTGGACCAGGACAAAACAGCCACATACCATGAGATTTCCATGGGTCTCCCACGTTGGCGCTTCGGTTCTGTACAGCTCTTCAAACTGCTGTCGGTATTTTAAAACCAGTTCCTTCTCCAGCTTATCAACACACTCTGAGTACTCCACCTTCAAAGGTAAAACGGCAGTTTACACGTACACTGATAGGCGTGCAAGACGAAAGTACCAACCCACTCACGTGCAGCGAATCCCTGTGTCTGCGGAGAACGTGATGTAGTGCGAGGAGACAGAGAGAAGACAGAACTTACTCTGTAAGGGTGCCTCTCATCCTGGAAGTATGTGAGTAGATGCAGGACACAGCGCAGAATACAGGTCCTTTCCTCATAATAATAATCTGCAATCTGAAAACACCAGAAGCCTCACTATTGCTCCCACATGTAGGTGTCATTTGTTCCAGGAAAATAGGGTATAGCAAGGGAGTTCGGGGCTAGAGGCTCCAGCTCTGAAAGAAACTGGGCTCAAACTAAAAGAAACCAAGCAGGGGACAGAAATCTGAAAAAGTCATAAACCAAGAGTCTGGGCACAAATCGCACAGCGAGTGGGCAGGTCATACTATTTACTCATGAGCATTTTTCTATCTGACATTGTGCTTAATTCTCTTTTTGAGAGCTACTACTAAACTGGCAGTGCTCTGAGGAAAAAAATAAAGTGCTATCCCACTGTAGGTAGATACATGACCTGAACCACAGAGGATCACTGGAAACCCTGAGCAACACAAAAGAAATTCCTGCGAATTACTTTTTTTAATGGTATCAGAAGAGGACCTATTTCACAGTTCATGGTCATTCTGTTAAAGAGAAATTCTCCATCAAGTATGGAATTGGCCAGCCCCCAGCCTGAAAGAAAGCTGGGGAGGGCCAGGGCAAGGGGACTGTTGCTAGGGCAATGGAGAGAGCAAAGGAACCAAAAAACTCTCTCTGCAGTCTCAGTCCTAGGGCAAAAAAATTATCACATCAATGGGCAAAAGAAAAAAAATGCTCACTACACAACAGTGCATAACATTCCCTCATTGCCAGGAAGAGGTAATAAACTGGCTACAGTTTCTTCCCCAGCAGCAAGTAAAAAGCCCAGAAGCGACTGGCCGTCGGAACTCTCCCAGAGGACAAGCTAAAGCATACGCCAGCTAATTTTATCACCGAGAAAGAAACCGGGAAACCATTACTGACCTTCAGGATCAGAGCCTGGCTTTGCCTCTCATCTTGGAGGACCGTCTGGAAGGAAATTATGCGAGAAGAAAAGAACACGACTTAGTAGCGGCCAGCATGGAACACCGGAAGCCGGGCCAGACATTCAGGGCATCATCTCCCTTGCTAAGACCGGTGACTTTAGACCTGTGATCAGTGACCATCCACCAGCCTCCCTCTCCTACAGGTGACTGGGCTTTCCCCCATCTTGTCAGCCTTCCCTCCGCCCAGCTCCGCTCTGGGCAATCCCAGTACCCAATCTGGCGATATTTTCTCCGGCTTAGCAGCAGGCGAGGCCACAAGGCAGCAGCTGACAGCGGGCAATGCCACAGGGTGATCTGCTGTCCTCTCTGGAGTAGCAAATACTGCCAAACCCCCAAACTACACTGGGGGGGGGGTCCCCCCCGATGAGCCAGAGGGAAGGGAAAGAGGTGGGACTTGAACACAAACTGCTCACCTTCAGTGAATCCCGAGTGCCCCTGTAATCCTCTTGAAGAAAACACTGGAGCAACTGTACACTCTGCTCTTCATCCAGTCCCTGGACCAAGGAGAGTGGGAGGCAACAAGAGACAGAAATAACCACATCAGCCAGGCACTTCATTAACTTGTCCAGAGGCCCTCCCTTTGGAATAAACAGAGGCTAAGTAATGAACAAGATTCCAACTTTTAAAAAATAAATAGATCAAACGGCAAAAGATATTTTGGGACGCCAAGAAAATTACATTGCTTGGCCGTTCTGAAGAGTAAACACAGACTAACGAGTTCCTTCCACTTCAGCTACAAGAAGAGGGGGAATAATGAAACCAAACCTTTCCCAATCTGTTCCTGTCAGGAACACTTCAACTTTGCCATATACACAGACAGGGTGAAAAGCAAGATTAAAATGATTAAGCTGATTTTTTAAAAAAATGATTCATGCTTCAGAATGTTCATGAAAATAAGACACATACGTATCTACAAACTTACCAGTTCTAAAAATACAGTATATTAAAGAAAGGTTAACCCCAAAATTTTACCACCAAGACAGGGAAAAGCAAGAGAGTACAAGGGAGAGACTGCAGTTAGGAACCAACCCTTCACCCAGTTTTCAAACAAAAGAGAAGCAGCATGGCCTAGTGGATACAGCACGGGTCTGGGAGATGCAGGACCTGGGTTCTAATCCCAGCTCCGCCGCCTGTCTGCTGTGTGACCTTGAGTAAGTCACTTCACTTCTCTGTGCCTCCCTTCAGTAAAATGAAGATTAAGACTGTAAGCCCTTTGTGGGACGCCAACTGTATGCAGCCTGATTATCTTGTATCTTCCCCTGTGCTTAGAACAGTGCCTGAGACATAGTAAGCACTTCACAGGAATCATTGGAAGAAAAAAAAACCAAATAAACCATAAATGATAAGCACATTTGGCGCTAGGCCCCTCTTGGCCACACTTCCTGCTGAGGGGCATGAATTGGATTGCCGCTGATTTTTACTTACCAAAAACTTGCTGATCCTCAAGCCCAGTTCCTTCAGTGGGGGGGCAACGTCTTTATTAGCTTTCACTTTTTCTTCTGAACTTGAACTATAGAAAGAACAAAAAGATTTACTTTTTCCATGCCTCTCAGAGTTGAGGGCACTTCTGGGTTTACAGCAAAACTCTGGCATCATTTTCCCATAAATCTTCCTGCACTATGTACACAGTGTGGAAAACTCAAGCTGTCAAATACACGCTGTCCCGGCTCCTTCTCTCTTTCAGCAAAAGGTGAGAATAAGAGAAAATCAGCTGAAAATTAGAGTGTTCCTAGGGCCCAGCTCACTGCCTCTAGGCAAGTAAATTACTCCCATCATCTACGACAAATGGACATCTCAGCTTTTCTTGAAGAGCTCCAGGGAGAGGGACTTCACAGTGTCCCTGAGTAATTTGGCATTTGATCACATGGGTATTTAAGTAGCTCCTACTTATATACAACCTCCTTGTGGGCAGGGATTCTGTTTCACCACTTTATTGTAGTATACTCCCTCAAGTTTAGTTCCTCTTTCTTCAAAGCCCTATTGAAGGCATGGCTCCTCCAAGAAGCCTTCCCTGACTAAAGCCCTCCTTTCCTCTTCTCCCAATCTGCTCTGCATCACCTTGTCTTGCCCCCTTTACACAACCCCCACCTAGCCCCATAGCACTTATGAACATACCTATAATTGATTTATTTCAATTAATGTCTGCCTCCCTCCCTAGGCTATAATGAAGTCATAGGCAGGGAATCTATCTGTTTATTGTTATACTCTCCTCTGCACACAGTAAGTGCTCAATAAATACGACTAACTGACTGCTCTGGCACACTGATAAGCATTCAATAAATATCACTGATTGAGTGATGAACCGATGGGTCTGCTTTTGAATCTAAACTTCGTGCTTCCTCCCGCCTGCCATCCTGAGTCCTCTCTGACCCGTACAGTCCAGCACAGCACAGGGACTCATGTGACCCCAATGTTGGACGCTTCATGGGACTCTACGGATCGGGCCAACGGCACAACCAAATGTTGCCATGGCTCCAAACAGAGGGTCAATTCTCTACCTGGGAGGTTTGTAGTAGGAAAGCCCTTCGAGCAGCCGCTGCCAGTGTTTATTCAATTCTGCCTCAATCTGATTCTGGAAGAGAAAACAAGGCAAAATGACAATTTCAAGTCTCCAACGGAGGTGTCGGTTGCTTGACCTAAGCTTGGAAAAGAGGAATAGGATGAAGAGGAAAAGAATTGCACTTAGCTTCCCAATTTCTGGGGCTATTCCTTAGGCTAAGGAATGCCCTTTGAGCATTTGAGAAGCAGCGTGGCTCAGTGGAAAGAATCCGGGCTTTGGAGTCAGAGGTCATGAGCTCAAATCCCGGCTCTGCCACTTGCCAGCTGTGTGACTGTGGGCAAGTTGCTTCACTTCTCTGTGCCTCAGTTACCTCATCTGTAAAACAGGGATGAAGACTGTGAGCCCCACGTGGGACAACCTGATTCCCCTGTGTCTACCCCAGCGCTTAGAACAGTGCTCTGCACATATTCATTCAATAGTATTTATTGAGCGCTTACTATGTGCAGAGCACTGTACTAAGCGCTTGGAATGAACAAGTCGGCAACAGATAGAGACGGTCCCTGCCGTTTGACGGGCTTACAGTCTAATCGGGGGAGACGGACAGACAAGAACGATGGCAATAAACAGAGTTGAGGGGAAGAACATCTCGTAAAAACAATGGCAACTAAATAGAATCGAGGCGATGTACATTTCATTAACAAAATAAATAAGGTAATGAAAATATATACAGTTGAGCGGACGAGTACAGTGCTGAGGGGATGGGAGGGAAGGGGGGAGGAACAGAGGGAAATAGGGGGAAAAGAGGGTTAAGCTGCGGAGAGGTGAAGGGGGGGTGGTAGAGGGAGTAGAGGGAGAAGAGGAGCTCAGTCTGGGAAGGCCTCTTGGAGGAGGTGAGTTTTAAGTAAGCGCTTAACAAATACCAACATCATCATCATCAGGGTGATATTCACCCTGCCCTCAACCCCACAGCAATTAAAGTGCATATCTTTATATACTATAATAATTTATATCAGTCTCCTCCTCTCCACTGTAGGCTAGCTGTGGGCAGGGATCATTTTTATTAACTCCATTGTATTATGCAGTCCTATGTGCTTAAAGTGCTCAGTTAATACCATTGATGATGATGATTGAGGAAGCAGATTAAACTACTTGTGACTTCTCTAAGTCACCTCGACCAGCATAAAAAGACTGGAGTACAGAAACACGAGGAGCGAAAAATACCAGAAAAAAGTGTTTGTGATTTGGGTGGGTAGGGGGTGGAGTGGGAGATGTCTAGAAGATTACTTAGCGGGGTGAAGGAAGAGATCCTGTAACACAAAAGGACTGTAATTCTCTTCCACTCTCACTCTGTATCAGACGGCTTTTTATATAATTATCACCCACAGAACCTAGTGAAACCACAAACTTACCAGTTCCCTTAAAGCTGATCTTCCAAGTAGAATTGTCCACAGTTCTCTGCTACTCCTAGAGAGGAGAAATCCAGTAAGTTATCTTATACTTTTCATTCATGGTAATTGACATCATCTTAAGCTCAGTTTAGAGAAGCAGCGTAGCCTAGTGGATGGGGCCTAGGAGTCGGAAGGACCTGTTTTCTAATACTGGCTCCACCGCTTATCTGCTGTGTAACCTTGGGAAAGCACCTAACTTCTCTGTGCCTCAGTTACCTCATCTGAAAAATGGGGATTAAGAATTCAAGCGCTTAGTACAGTGCTCTGCACATAGTAAGCACTCAATAAATACTACTGAATGAACTGTGAGCTCCATGTGGGACAGGGACTGTGTTCGACCTGATTAGTTTGTATCTACCCCAATGTTTAGTACAGTGCCTGGCACATATGAGCACTTTACGAATACTATATATAAAAAAAAAATGACCAGCAGGTCTACCACCAAGAACAAGGAATCCATCAACATCATCACTGATATTTATTGAGAACTCTGTGCAGAGCACTGTACTACACACTGGGGAGAGTCTAATACAACAGATTTGGCAGACAAGCTCCCTGCCCACGACAGATTTACAGTCTAGAGGGGAAGAGCGGCGTTCATACAAAAATACATAACATAAAAGATAAATAATTTAAGTGCTGTGGCATTGAGGGTGGGACAAGTATTAAATGCTCAAAAGCAATCAAATATCTAATGATTAGATCCAGATCCCTAAAGGGAATTTCTAACACGTCTGCAGTAACTTTTAAGTTGTGAAAGATGGGAGACTCAGAAAATTTTCTAACAAAGGTTGTGAAAATCTCAATACTTTAAAGACACAAGTTTAATACTTCGTTTGAACATAAATCCCTCAAAAACCAAGCCCACATCTTTTGTTTATTCTGCTTTTGAGTACAGCACCTACCTCACCTCACTTCTCTACAACCCAGCCCGCATACTTCGCTCTTCTAATGCCAACTTACTCACTGGACCTCAATTTCTTCTATCTCACGGCCCACCACTTGTCTTCATCCTGCCTCTGGCCTGGAATGCCCTTCCTCCTCATATCGGACAGACATTACCCTCCCCACCTTCAAAGCCTCACTGAAGGCGCATCTTCTCCAAGAGGCCTTCCCTGACTGAGCCCTCATTTCTTCTTTTCCCACTCGCTTCTGTGTCGCCCTGCTCCCTTTATACACCCCCTTCGGCCCCAGAGCACTGATGAACATATCTGCAATTTATTTATATTAACGTCTGTCTCCCCCTCTAGACTGTAAGCTTGACAGGGGCAGGAAATGTGTCATATTGTTGTGATGTACTCTCTCAAGCATTTAGTACAGTGCTCTGCACACGTGTATATATATATATATATAATTAATTGATAGCACCAAACATTTGGAAACAACTCAATGAGGGCTTTTGTGGGAGTTTAATAAATATTAATTGATGATTACGTGTCTGGTTTGCCTTGGGAAAACCCCTGAAACTATTAGGTCCAAAGGCTTTGTTAGTACTGCTTATATTGTGATCTTCTCAACTTGTGTTCACTTAGTGTCTCTATTCAACAAACAGGTGAATCACAGACTTTACCTCATTTATTCTCATAAATAGAAGGTGGGTACTGGGAGAGTGTTCAAGCATTTAGTACAGTGGTTGCATGCAGGAAGCACTCAATAAATACCACTGTATTAGTTGATTATTACTATGCCCATTATAAACCCAGGGAAACTGAGGCACTAATTTCAGAGGATTAGTGATGCCCCAATTCACACCGTCCATCAAGGCAAAACTACGAAAAGAACCCAGCTCTACACAATGCATGCTGCCCAGTTCAAGAGACAATTTAACATTCCACAGCTGAATTAAAATAGGTTGCTGAGGCAGGTTACAGAATCACTTTTCCCTGGAGATACCAATCTGACATCTTAAGAACAGTTTAGATTCCTTGAAGAAGAAGGGGCCAATTAGGTTTCTACAATTCTGTACGGGGGCGCAAAATTGGGGCAGAGTCTCAGTTACAGTCTTAGAAAATGGTCCCTCTGATAATAATAATAATAATAGTATTTGTTAAGTGCTTACTATGTGTTACACACTGTTCTAAGTATTGGAGTAGATACAAGATAATCAGGTTGGACATGGTCCCTGTCCCACATGGGGCTCAGTCTTCATCCCCACTGTACAGATGAGGAAACGGAGGCACAGAGAAGTTAAGTGACTAGCCCCAGGTCACAGAGCAGACATGGCAGAGCCGGGATTAGAATCCAAGTCCTTTGACTCCCAGACCCGTGCTCTTTCTACTAGGCCAGGCTGCTTTTCTGATCACAGTGAATACTTTCCACCAAGACAATAAATAAAAGCTGCCTGCTGCTCACACAACCTTTGGCTCCACGGAGGCGGCGAGGCACCCCTTGAATGAACTGAGATTTCAGTTTGGCTCCAGAAGACTTCTAAGCAGCAGTTTTATTTTTGTTTAGCACAGAGGCATCACTCAGCTTTCCAAAAACATACCAGCAGAAATACAAAGAAGGCATCACGGCCAACCCTTGGATCACCTCACCAAGAGATGTTCTGACTTGGTTTTAGAGCCGCCTTGCTTTTGCATGGCTTCATCTCACCTTTACATCTTCGGAAGCTTTCCGTCAGAGGCCCCCACTGGACACCTCAATCATTTTCACGTCACCCCTGGGTGGTAGAGTGATCGTTTTAGGAATAAAACCCTCAGGCCTCCGGACTCAGAGTCCTGGGCTCTGGTCACTTGGAGAAAGAAGCTGCCATCCCGCCAACCTTGAAAGCTAAGGTCTCTAACAGAAACTAAAGGTAATTCTACGACCAGTTCATCGTGGCTCAGTGGAAAGAGCCCGGGCTTGGGAGACAGAGGTCATGGGTTCGAATCCCGGATCTGCCGCTTGTCAGCTGGGTGACTGTGGGCAAGTCATTTCACTTCTCTGGGCCTCAGTGACCTCATCTGGAAAATGGGGATGAAGACTGTGAGCCTCAAGTGGGACAACCGGATTCCCCTGTATCCCCCCCCCAGTGCTTAAAACAGTGCTCTGCATATAGTAAGCGCTTAACAAATACCAACATTATTATTATCGGGCTTCTGTGGTTGAGATTAGTAGGCTCCCTTAGGTTAACGAGCCCTCTCTCCGGCTTGACCCCTCCTACCTCACCTTGCTATTCCCCGACTCTAATAAAAACTGCATATTTCGTTCCTCTATTGCTAGTCTATCTCGACGCCCACCGATCTCTTGCCCACGTCCTGCCTCTGGCCTGGAACGCCCTCCCTCCTCTTCTCCGACGGACAATGACTCTCCCCACCTTCAAAGCCTTACCGAAGGCCGTCTCCTCCAAGAGGCCTTCCCTAAGCCCCCCGCTTTCCTCTTCCCCCACTCCCTTCTGCATTTCCCTGACTTGCACTCTTTGTTCTTCCCCGCTCCCAGCCCCACAGCACTTCCATACATATCTGTAATTTATTTATTTATATCAATGCCCGCCTCCTCCTCGAGACCATAAGCTTGCCGTGGGCAGGGAATGTGTGTATTGTTATAGTGTACTCTCCCAAGCACTTAGTACAGTGCTATGCACACAGTAAGCGCTCAATAAATAGGACCGAATTATGGACTGCCTCTTTTGGCCGCACTGAGCTGCGCTGTCCCTCCCTCGGCTTCCAAGAGAACAGCGCGTGCCTCGACCTGCCAGAAGCGAGAGCAGCTTCAAAGGCAAAACAGAAGCGGGCGTGTTTCTGGGGGGCACCAATAAACAGGAGCTGGAGACGGTGGCCACAAGCCGCCAGGAACCTAACTGCTATATAAACTGGCAGAGTTGGCTAAAGGGAGGTTACCAGTCAGACCCTCGGTACCCGGCTGGGATGTTCGTGGGCATGACGCGGGCGGGAAGGTTGCTGCTAGATGATGGGGCCGGAGGAGGAGACCCAAACAGTAGCTGGACTTTCAGCCCAAGTAAAAAGGAGCAGAACGCATGGGCATCAGCAAAGGGGCCAGATCCCAGTATGGATCAGGGACTGGGGGGTGCTCTGGGGGGCAGAGAGGGGTGGGACTGTGGGGTCACGTCACCTCAGAAAAACTGGGGGTCCTCTGACAAGGAGGACGGGACACTCGTCCCCCCGCGGAGGGGGGCAGAGATGGGGAAAGATGCCCATTCTCCAAGGAGGGAAATTCAGGAGGGAGATTGGAAAAGCTCTGCCCGTGAACTCGTTGTGGGCAGGGCACGTGTCTCCCAATTCTGCTATACTGTACCCTCTCAGGCGCTTAATACAGCACTCTACCCCCAGTAAACGCTCAATAAATACCATTAATTGATGGAGGAACTCGGGATGGAGGGAGGGAAGACAAGGCTCCTCCAGTGTATGAGCTCTTGGTGGGCAGGGACTGTCCCTATTGTACTTTCCCCAGCGCTTAATACAGTGCTCTGCGCACAGTAAACGCTTAATAAATAAGACTGAATGAATCTCGGCAGTGGGGTGAGGGCGAGGTGTCGGGGAAGAGTGTTGTCCATAGGGGTCTCGAGACCCGAGGGGCTTGTGAGGGAATAATAACTGTGGTATTGGTGAAGGGCTCAGTAGGCGCTGTTCTAAGCACTGGGGAGCCCGTTGTTGGGTAATAATAATAATAATGGTATTTCTTAAGCGCTTACTATGTGCTGAGCACTGTTCTAAGTGCTGGGGTAGATACAGGGTAATCAAATTGTCCCATGTGGGGCTCACATTTTTTAATCCCCATTTTTACAGATGAGGTCAGAGGCACAAAGAAGTTAAGTGACTTGCCCAAGGTCACACAGCAAATGGCAGAGCCGGGATTAGAACCCATGACCTCTGACTCCCAAGCCCAGGCTCTTTCCACTACACCACACTGTTTCTCTGAGGGACTGTCTCTATCAGCTGCCGAATTGTACTCTCCCAAACGTTTAGTAAGAATAATAATAATAATAATGACGGTATTTGTTGAGCGCTTACTATGTGCAAAGCACTGTTCTAAGCGCTGGGGGGGGGAATAGGAGGTGATCAGGTTGACCCATGTGGGGCTTACAGTCTTCATCCCCACTTTCCAGATGAGGTCACTGAGGCCCAGAATAGTGAGGTGACTTACCCAAAGTCACCCAGCTGACAAGCGGCGGAGCCAGGATTAAAACTCACAACCTCTGACTCCCCAGGCCGGGCTCTTGCCACTGAGCCACATTGCTTCCTCAGTGCTCTGCACCCCCTAAGCGTTCAATAAACACGACTGACTGAACGAATAATAATAATAACGTTGGTATTTGTTAGGCGCTTACTATGTGCCGAGCATCGTTCTAAGTGCTGGGGGAGAAACAGGGTCATCAGGTTGTCCCACGTGAGGTTCACGGCCTCCATCCCCATTTTCCAGATGAGGTCACTGAGGCCCCGAAAAGTGAAGTGACTTGCCCACAGTCACGCAGTTGAGAGGTGGCGGAGCCCGGGATTAGAACCCACGACCTCTGTCTCCCCAGCCCGGGCCCTTGCCACTGAGCCACACTGCTTCCACAGTGCTCTTTTCCCCCGTAAGCACTCAATAAGCGCTCAATACATACGATTGAGTGAATAATAATAATGTCGGTATTTGTTAAGTGCTTACTATGTGCAAAGCACCGTTCTAAGCGCTGGGGGTGTTACAAGGCTGTCCCACATGGGGCTCACAGTCTTCGTCCCCATTTTCCAGATGAGATCACTGAGGCCCCCGAAAAGTGAAGTGACTTGCCCACGGTCACGCCACTGAGAGGTGGCGGAGCCCGGGATTAGAACTCATTATGTGCCAACCTCATCACCTTGTATCCCTCCCCCAGTGCTTAGAACAGCGCTTGGCACAGAGCAAGTGCTTAACAAGCACCATCATTATTCTTGACTCTGCTCCTTGTCTGCTGTGCGACCTTGGGCGAGCCGCTTCACTTCTCTGAGCCTCAGTTCCCTCATCTGTAGAATGGGAATGAAGACCGTGAGCCCCACGTGGGACAAGCCGATTACCTTGTCCCCAGTGCTTAGAACAGTCCTCTGCACATAGGAAGCGCTTAACAAATACCATTATTATTATTATATGGGAAGCAGCATGGCTCAGTGGAAAGAGCCCGGGCTTGGGAGTCAGAGGTCATGGGTTCGAATCCCAGCTCTGCCACTTGTCAGCTGGGTGACTGTGGGCAAGTCACTTCTCTGTGCTTCAGTTCCCTCATCTGTAAAATGGGGATGAAGACTGTGAACCCCACGTGGGACCACCTGAGTCCCCTGCATCTCCCCCAGCGCTTAGGACAGTGCTCTCCACATAGTAGGCGCTTAACAAATACCAACATTATTATTATTATTATTCTCTGTGCCTCATCTGTAAAATGGGGATGAAGACGGTGAGCCCTACGTGGCACCACCTGAGTGCCCTGCATCTCCCCCAGCGCTTAGGACAGTGCTCTCCACATACTAAGCGCTTAACAAATACCGACATTATTATTATTATTCTCTGTGCCTCAGTCCCCTCATCTGTAAAATGGGGATGAAGACTGTGAGCCTGCCTTGGGACCACCTGAGTCCCCCGTCTCTCCCCCAGCGCTTAGAACAGTGCTCTGCACAGAGTAAGCGCTTAACAAACACCAACATTATTATTCTCTGGGCCTCAGTTCCCTCACCTGTAAAAAGGGGATGAAGCCTGGGAGCCTCACGTGGGACCACCTGAGTCCCCTGTCTCTCCCCCAGCGCTTAGAACAGTGCTCTGCACATAGCAAGCGCTTAACAAACACCCACATGATTACCTATTATTATTAAGAGGGGGGGATGAGTGAATGAGTGAGTGAATGAATGGCGAGGGGATGAGTGAGTGAATGAATGACAAGGGGGTGAGTGAGTGAATGAATGAATGGCGAGGGGATGAGTGACTGAGTGAATGAATGGCGAGGGGGTGAGTGAGTGAATGAATGGCGAGGGGATGAGTGAGTAAATGAATGACGAGGGGGTGAGTGAATGAATGAATGGCAAGGGGATGAGTGAGTTAGTGAGTGAATGGCGAGGGGATGAGTGAGTGAGTGAATGAATGGCAAGGGGATGAGTAGTGAATGAATGAATGGCGAGGGGATGGGTGGGTGAGTGAATGAATGAATGAATGGTGAGGGGATGGGTGAGTGAGTGAATGAATGAATGGCGAGGGGATGGGTGAGTGAGTGAATGACCGGGGGGGGTGAGTGAGTGAAAGAATGAATGGCAAGGGGATGAGTGAATGAGTGAATGAATGGCGAGGGGATGAGTGAATGAATGAATGAATGGCGAGGGGATGAGTGAGTGAATGAATGGTGAGGGGATGAGTGAGTGAGTGAATGCCGGGGGGGGGTGAGTGAGTAAAAGAATGAATGTCAAGGGGATGAGTGAGTGAGTGAATGAATGAATGGCGAGGGGATGAGTGAGTGAATGAATGGCGAGGGGATGAGTGAGTGAGTGAATGAATGGGGAGGGGATGAGTGAGTGAGTGAATGAATGGCGAGGGGGTGAGTGAGTGAATGAATGAATGGCGAGGGGATGAGTGAGTGAATGAATGGTGAGGGGATGAGTGAGTGAGTGAATGACGGGGGGGGGGGGGGTGAGTGAGTAAAAGAATGAATGTCAAGGGGATGAGTGAGTGAGTGAATGAATGAATGGCGAGGGGATGAGTGAGTGAATGAATGAATGGCGAGGGGATGAGTGAGTGAGTGAATGAATGGGGAGGGGATGAGTGAGTGAGTGAGTGAATGAATGGCGAGGGGGTGAGTGAGTGAGTGAAAGAATGAATGGCGAGGGGGTGAGTGAGTGAGTGAATGTCGAGGGGATGTGCGTGAGTGAATGAATGTCGAGGAGGGCGCCTTCGGGGAGGGTCCCGCCTCGGCCCGTGTGTGAAGACGAGCGCGGCCCCTGGCTTCGTCCCCGTCCCCCGCACCCCCGGTGGAGGGGCCGGTCCTTCCCGCCGCCGCCGCCGCCGCCGCCATCCCCGTGGCCGCCCTCAGGCCCGGCGCCAAACGGTACCTCACGCAGAGCCCTCGGCCTCCGCCCGCCGCCGCCGCCGCCGCCGCCGCCGCCATCTTCCCGCCCCCGCTGCCCACGTGACCGCGCGCGCGCCCCGCCCCGCGCGCGTCACGTGCCCCGGGAGGGGGCGTGGCCGGGCCGCCCGTTGGCCTCGGGGTCACGTGGGACGGAGGCGGCCTCCAAGATGGCCTGAGGGGGCCCGAGGCGGGTCGTTCCGCCATGACGGGGCCCCCCGGAGGCGGCGGGGCGGCGGTGCTGGCCGAGGCGGCCGTGGTGTTCGGCGTGGTGCTGTGCGTCCACGCCGCGGTGTGGGACCGCTACTCGTGGTGCGCCGTGGCGCTGGCGGTGCAGGCCTTCTACGTGCAGTACAAGTGGGACCGGCTGCTGCGGGCCGGGAGCGCCGTCTTCCAGTTCCGCACGACGGCCAACAGCGGCCTGCTGCCCGCCTCCATGGTCATGCCCCTGCTGGGGGTGGCGATGAAGGAGCGGTGCCGGCTGGAGGGCCACGAGCACCTGGAGCGACTGGGCGTCGTGGTGGCGGCCACGGGCATGGCGGTGGCCCTCTTCCTCTCCGTCCTGGCCCTGGGCATCTCCCGCCCGGTCCCCGCCAACACGTGCGTCGTGGCCGCCTCGGCCGGCGGCGTCATCGTCTACGTCCTCAAGCGCTCCCTGGCCGTGGCCGAGGTCATCGAGGTCCTGGAGGTGCTGCTCATCTTCGTCTACCTCAACATGATCCTGCTCTACCTGCTGCCCCGCTGCTTCACCCCCGGCGAGGCCCTGCTGGTCCTCGGGGCCGTCAGCTTCGTCCTCGACCAGCTCGTCAGACGCTCGCTCGCCGTCCCCCGAGGGGACCCCGTCGACTTCTTCCTCCTGGTGTCCGTGGCGGGGCTGGTCCTCCTGGGCGTGGTCCTCAGCGCCCTCTTCGTCTTCGTGGACTCCGCCACCTGGACCGCCTCCCTCTTCTTTCACCTGACGACGGGCGCCCTGGTCTTGGGCGTCGTCCTGCCGTGGCTCGGCCACCTGCTGCGCCGCAACCCGCTGCTCTGGCTGGTCGAGTTCCTGCTCCGGACGCCGACGCGGATCCGCCTCCTGGCCTACTGGGCGCTGCTGGCCGCCGCGGCCTGCGGCCTGGTGTGGCTGCAGAACTCCAAGAGGTCGTCGGCCGAGTCCAAGAAGTACCGGGCCTCCACCGTCACCCGCAAATACTTCCACTGCCTCGTGGTGGCCACCTACGTCCCGGGCCTCGTCCTCGACCGGCCGCTGCTCTACGTCGCGGCCGTGCTCTGCCTGGCCGCCCTCGTCTTCCTGGAGTACGTGCGCTTCTTCCGCATCAAGCCCCTGGGCCAGACCCTGCGGAGCCTGCTCTCCCTCTTCCTGGACGAGCGAGACAGCGGCCCCCTCATCCTGACTCACATTTACCTGCTGCTGGGACTGTCCTTCCCCGTGTGGCTCTTCCCCAGGCCCTGCCGCCTGGTCGGGGCCGCGGCCCTGGTCCCGTATTCCGGCGTCCTGGCCGTGGGGGTGGGCGACACCGTCGCCTCCGTCTTCGGGAGTACCGTGGGGGAGATCCGCTGGCCGGGGACCAAGAAGACCTTCGAGGGGACGATGACGTCCATCTTCGCGCAGATCATCGCCGTGGCTCTGATCCTCATCTTTGACAGCGGGGTGGAGCTCGACTCCGGCTACGCCTGGATTCTGGGCTCCATCGCTGGGGTCTCCTTGCTGGAAGCCTACACCTCCCAGATCGACAATCTCCTCTTACCTCTCTACCTCCAGATACTGCTGATGGTTTAGGTGACCGGCGGGGACGGGAGGGAGGGGAAACAGAGAGGGAACAGATGGACCGTTCACGGCCATGAGCCGTTTGCATTCCCTCAGCAGCCTTGTGGCAGAAGGCGAAAATAGCTCTAGCACTACATTGAATTTAAATTAAAAAAAAAAAAAGGATTTAAAGCTTTTCCTGGCTTAACCCTTTTTTTTTTCTTTCCTCTTGTTTGGGCAGGGAATGTGCCTGCTAATTCTGTTGTATTGTGCTCTTCCAGGCGCTTGGCGCAGCGCTCCGCACATAGTGCTCAATAAATACCGCTGATCAAATCGACTGAATTTTTTTTTTCATCATTATTTAAGCGCTTACTGTGTGTCAGGCGCTAGTTTGAGAGCTGGGGAAGATACAGGTTGATCAGGTCGGGCCCGGTCCCTGTTCCACGTGGGACTCACAGTCTAGATAGGAGGGAGAAGGGGGGATTGAATCCCCATTCTACAGGTGAAGACACTGAGGCACAGAAAAGTTAAGTGGCTCGCCAGGACACACATCAGTCGATTGGCAGCGCCAGGTTCGCACCCGGGTCCTCTGACTCCCGGGCCCGTGTTCTTTTCACTGGGCCCTGCCAAACGAATTGTCATCTCTGATTCCTTGGAGCAGCTTACAGCTGTGGGCTTCCGGTGACAGTTCTGCTTCTCACGGGCTTTCTGTTAGTGCCCTCCCCCGAATAGATCATTGAAACAGGGGAGATGGTCCAGAGAGGGAATCAGGGTGTATCGTGGTCAACCCCACTCGAGTCTTGCAGACAGGAGTCCCTACTACTCCTCTGTGGCGTGAGTTGAAAGCTGTCCACCTCGTGACTAATTTATTTCATCTTGCTGCCTAGGAAACCCTGGGGGAGGATGAGCAGTAAGATCAATGAAAAGTCCCCTAGTCGTACTGCTAGGGTTTACTCTCTGAAGCTATCTCTTGGAAGATTAAGTGGGGTGGGATTAGAAATGAACATGGAACAGAAGTTGAGTTTCTCATTTTCTTGCTTTAATTTCTCCAAATGGTCATGGTGTCCAGACTGAGCCAAGCTGGTAGGGCTGACTGGACTCCACTTGGGGGGACAGAATGGGTCAGGTTGGATGACAGGCTTCGAGGAACTGGCAAAGGTGGGAGGGACGAGAAAATAGGGGTGCCGGCCCCAGATGGACAGAGGGGCAGGGTGATAGTGGGGCTCTGGCCCTCCCTGTGGACTCTGGAGTCTGCTCCCTTAGCCTCTTAGGAGCTGCAGTTTGGGACTGCTCAGGCCGCTTTCCCTCCAGGACCTGGCAGAGGACCCTGCTGGGCGGAAGAAGCGGTTCCCCCAAAGTCAGGGAGAGCTACCAGCCAGAAGGGAACCCCGGGTAGGTAAGGACTAAGCTTGGGCTCCATCCCACAGGGTCCGTGGCTTTTAGTCTCCCAGACCCAGCCCCCTACTGAGGGCTGAAGAAAGGCAGGTCACTGAGGGGTGGCCCACACCTCTTCCGTTCCGAGAGTTTTCAAGTCAGAGGGGAACATGACTTCTGGCAAGCAATGTCCCTGTGGCTTCTAATGGAGAATGATGCCAGCATGCAAATCCTAAGGGTCACCTGGGACCAACAGCCCTCAAGGACTACAGCACACAGGTGGTCACCTCCACTTAGAGTCCACCCTGCGGCTTGGTTCAGGGCGGGTCTGCTTGGGCCAGGGAGGACTGGGACCTTAGTCTTTCAATGTAGACAGTAGTATTGTGGGGGTCTCCCGCCACCCACCAGCTCAGGGGTTGCAGGAAGAGAAAAAAATGTTGGTATTTGTTAAGTGCTTACTATGTGCCAAGCACTGTTCTAAGCGCTGGGGTAGACACAAGGGAATCAGGTTGTCCCACATGGGGCTCACAGTCTTCATCCCCATTTTACAGATGAGGTAACAGGCACCGAGAAGTGAAGTGACTTGCCCAAAGTCACACAGCTGACAAGTGGCCGAGCTGGGATTCAAACCCACCACCTCTGACTCCAAAGCCCGTGCTCTTTCCACTGAGCCACGCTGCTTCTCTAGAAGTAACCTATGACCCTGTGGGGCTGGGGGTGGTGGGGGGGGGGGGGGGGGGCGGCAACGAGAGGAGGAGGAAGAAGTCATTGCTTCTGGCAGCTTCCGAGTTGGAAAACCGTTGGGGAATATTATTAGGGAACGTCCTGGTAGCTCAAAGTTCATTTTTCTAGACTAATTAAAGGCTCAGTACTGACCCCCCAGAGAACACTTACAATGAGCAGGAAACAGGCCTGCTGTGTGGGTCTAAAGGGCTTTTCCAAGGCAAGTCCATGATTTGAAGTAGGCTCACTTTGGAAAAGAGGAAACTGAGGCTCAGGCCAGTGATGCCACGTAAGCAGAACCAGGACAGGCAGAGATTTGGGCTCGATGGATACTGCAAAAGTTGCATCTACCTTATTTTTGCCCCTGGCATATCCCTGTGAGTCACGAGTAGCTTTCATAAAGCCTCAGGCACAACAAAATATCTGCTCCATTTCCCTGCGTCATTGCCTGGTTTCATACCAAGCGTGAGGGTCAATTATAATAAAATAAATATAATAGTTATGGTATTTGTAAAGAGCTTACTATGTGCCAGGCACTGTACTAAGCACTGGGGTGGATACAAGCAAACCGATTGGACGCACTTCCTGTCCCTTGTGGGGCTCAAAGTCTCATTCCCCATTTTACAGATGAGGTAACTGAGGCACAGAGAAGTTAAGTGACTTGTCCGAAGTCACACAACAGGCAAGTGGTGTAGCCGGATTAGAACCCATAACCTTCTGGAGAAGCAGCGTGGCTCAGTGGAAAGAGCATGGGCTTTGGAGTCAGGGCTCATGAGTTCGAATCCCAGCTCTGCCACTTGTCGGCTGTGTGACTGTGGGCAAGTCACTTAACTTCTCTGTGCCTCAGTTCCCTCATCTGTAAAATGGGGATTAAGACTGTGAGCCCCACGTGGGACAACCTGGTTCCCCTGTATCTACCCCAGCGCTTAGAACAGTGCTCGGCACATAGTAAGCGCTTAACAAATACCAACATTATTATTATCATTATTATTCTGACTCCCAAGCCTGTGCTCTATCCGCTACGCTGGTAGATACAAGATAGGTTGGAGACCGTCCTTGTTCCACATAGAGCTCACAGTCTAAATCCCCATTTTACAGATGAGATAACTGAGGCACAGAGAAGTGAAGAAACTTGCCCAAGTTCACACAGCAGATAAATGGCAGAGATGGATTAGAACCCAGGTCCTCAGACTCCCAGGATATGCTCTTTCAACTATCTGGAGAAAAACAGGCTAGCAGCCTCCCCATCCATTTGCCCACTTGAAGACTCACCCCCTCAGCCTTCTCTTCTCTCGCCTAAACATCATTAAGTCCTCGGGCCTCTCTTCATAGGACTGATTTGTTTTTTTCCATCCACTTCGATAATCATCTTTTACTGCTCTCCTGCCCACACCGCTAGTTCCACCTTCTTTTCAAAATGTCCCTTTGAACTTTAATAACGTCCTCTAGACTGTAAGGGTCCATGCCTGCCAACTGTCTTTGTATTGCACCACTCTCTTAAGCGCTCAGTACAGTGTTCTGCACCTCATATTAATAAATGCTAATGATGACGATGAGACCGTCCCTTGTCTCGACATTGCCCAGCCTGCAAGGGAAGGGAAGAGGGGCAAGGGGTTGGGGGAGCTGGAATGCAGATAGAGGCTCCGGCCCCTCAGGCCTCAGTGCAGGTGCTGCGTCGGAGGGCATCGGTTCAGATAACTGCACCTGCGTGGGAAGGTTCTGGGCTCCCGCTTCCAAGCAGGACATCAGAGCTGCCACAGCGCTTAGCTTAGGAGAGAGGTCACAGCGGAGTCCCCGGGGTCCCCACAACAGAGGAAACAGATCAGAGCAAGTGCAGCCATGCTTTATTACCAGAGGTGGGAGGGGAACTTCAGGCTTCTCTGGCTCAGCCAAAGCCCTGGCTTCGAGGTCCGTCGGAGCAAGGGGGTAGTGGGGAGGGGAAGGGAGAGGCAAGAGGAGGAGGATAAGTCGGGGAGGGGAGCTGTGGGAGGAGACGTGTTGGGAGAAAGCAGGTGAAGCAGAGATTCCCGCAGCCTGGCCGGCCGGGGCTCCCTCTCTTCTCCAGGTGGGCGGGTGGAGGAGGAGCGTGTCCCACGGCCGAGCCTTAGCTGTAGAGCGCTGGGAACGGCAACTCAGGGGTGGGCTGCAGCCTGGGCAGAGGGAAGAGGGAACAGAACATGGAGGACCCGGGGCCTCTGCCCTTCCACTCGTGCCCGAGCCACTCAACCGCTTCCGGCTCGGATCAACAGCGAGGGAAGTGGGCAGGTAGGGGGTAACCCTGGGCAAGGAGCCAGCCCCAGCCTCATGCCCCTGAGCCCCTGGGCCTACCAGTTGTCCTGGCTCCAGCTGGTGCCCTTAGACTCCATGAGATGGAAGGTGTAGGCGTGGCGGGAGTTCAGGGAGCGGTTGAGCTCACTCTTGTGCACAACTTCGCCGTGGATCAGGACGAGGCCACCTGGCAAAGATGACACGGTAGCCACTTCTTGCTCTGCCCCTTATCCCCTCCCCATTGCCCTCCTCCTCCATGCTGCCCTAGAGGGAAAGAGAACCAGGTCTTGTGGGCAGCCGTGCCTCTGCAGTGGGGGCTCAGGACTCTCTCTGGACTTCCAGTCTGGCAGGAAGCGAACGTGTACCTTTCCGGATGGGGGCGGCGATAAAGCTGCTGTCTTGGTAAACTGGCTCAGAGCCGATGAAATTGGTAAAGGGCACGGAACCTGGAGGAGCCCGCACCATCCTCCGGGAGATGCCACCTGCAATGCCCAGGGAGAGTCTGCACGCTTGCCAGCACAGAGAAAGCCCTGCTGCCTCCAGGAGGCAGCAGGGCCAGGAGCCAGAAGTCAGGGTCCTAGGGCCCTTGTCAAAAAGGCTTGTCAACCCCCCAACGGAAAAAAGGTGCCCTTGGGCATCCTTACTCTTGTGGGATCCAGGAATGAAGAAGAGGCAGCCGTTCTCCGGGGTGGCATCCTCCACCGCGATCCAGACCCCCATCACGCGGCCCAGTGGCTCCGTGTAGAGGAAGGTGGCATCCTGGTGTGGTGTCACTGCAGTCCATTGGTCTCTAGGTCAGTGGTCAGCCCTTCCCCCTGAGGGGCCACCTGGGTGCCCTGCACCTATCTCACAGCTAACCCCTGCCCCAACTGGTGTCTGTCTGAGCCAGCACCTCCCCCAGCCCCAGCTGTCTCACCTCCCCATCCATCCGTCACCTTCCCCAGAAATGTTCATGATCCCCTGGGGAGCATTCGGCCCCTGGTCCTTTCCCATCCTGCTTTCCAAGATCCCCCCACACCCCCCCCGACAAGCTGGTGCCAAAATCTGGCTCCTGGCTCTGCCTGACAGCACCAGGGCAGGCTCCCAGACCACAAGGCCTACTACCTCCAGCTCCTACACAGGCCTCACCTTCGCCACCAACCTTCGGTTGCTGAAAGAGAAAGGAGAGGCCTGGTGAAGTGGGGAACCAGGGGAACCATGGTGGCAGGGAGAGGAGAAGCAGAGTAAGGAGTGGGAGTTTACCTTGAAAATGTACATGCTCTGGACCACCACAGGCTCCTCAAACCCCAGGCTCCTGACCATCTCCTACAGAACAACCCAGATCTCAGGTGGGGGAATAAGGCTGAACTTTCTAAGGCTTTTCCTCTGTGGAATTTCCTTTATTCCAGTTGGTGGGCATGCCCTCACCCCCAGTCCAAGTTGGACTGGGTGAAGGGGGCTCTTGGAAGGGTCAGGTGGGGTAGGGATGGGGGGGGGGGAGGTGTGCCCCTACCCTCCTTCCACAAAACTCTTCTCCTGGGCAGGGCTGCCCCATAGTACCTGGGTTGGAAGAGAGGATGGAGGGAGTTTTGCTCAGGTCCTATCAGCTCACCTGGACTTTTGGGGAGTGGGTGATCTTCTTGAAGATGGGATCATGGGCATGCAGAGCTGTGGGAATCAAGGCGAGGGTCAGAGTGATCATGGTGACTGCTCTCCAGGGAGTGGTCGACAGCTAAGCTGAAAATTGAAACCAGGAGTTCCCACTTCCCAGCGTCCTTCCTGAAAGGACCCTTCCTTCCTAACTGTGACTGCTCAGGATGAAGTGGGAGAGTAGGAGCTGCCCAGCAGAGAGCCCACAGAGCAAGGAGTAGAGCAACTGGATGAGGGACCACCTCCTGGGGCAGGACCTGCATGCAGCCCCCAACCCCTCCTCCAAGCACAACCCTGCCTGGGGGAAAGGGGAGAGGCAGAATCACCTGAGGATACACGGACCCAACCAGGGACAAACTGCCTGCTGCCCCTCACACCCAGGTGTAGGCAGAGGCTGCTTCTGCATACAGACTGAGACCCACCCCTGGGCAGCTCCACAGAGAGGGGCCGGAACCCCGAGGAGGCAGGCCTGCCCGTTGCTTGTGGCTGGGGAGGGGAGCTGGGGGTTTTAGCCCTCCCCGTCCAGATCCCACCCTCTTCCCCTGCCACTCACCATGACCGATCTTGTTGATGGACTTGTCCTGGGGGACCTTAAAGTTGCCTAAGAAACAAAGAGGAGAATTAAGGCCAGAAAAAGAAGAAAATTCCACCTACATTGCAAGACCCTGGTATTCTCCCAAATGCTTACCACCGTATCTACTCCAGTGCTCAGTACAGTGCCTACCACATAAGCACTTAAATACCTGCAGTACTGAGGGACTGGGAAACAGTGGGGGAGAGAGGCAGCATCCAGAACAGACCTGACTCATCCCTTACTGTCCCACACTTGCTCTGCCATCAGCCTCCTCAGCACTCTAGGATTTTTCTCCGTATTTGTTATTAAAGCAGCATGGCCTACAGGAAAGAGCATGGGCCTGGGAGTCAGAGGACCTGGGTTCTCATTCCAACTCCACCACTTGTCTGTTGTGTGACCTCAGGCAAGTCACGTCACTTCACTGTGGCTCAGTTTCCTCAACTGCAGAATGGGGATTCAATACGTTTTCTCCCTCCTACTTAGACTGTGAGTCCCTTGTGGGACAGGACTTTGTCCAACCTGATTAATTTGTATCTACCTCAGCGCTTAGAACAGTGTTTGGCACATAATAAGCACTTAACAAGTTCCATAATTATTATTATTAGTACAATGTTCTGTATACAGCAAGTGCTCAATAAATACCACTGAGTGATCTTTTGAACCTTTTTCCTGGGGCTTGGTTCCTTATGCTACCCCAGTCACTGGCCCCTGGAAGTCAAATTCCCACTTTGCCCCAATTCCCAGCAAAATGCAAACCCCATACCTTCTTTATCAAACACGTCTTTCTCAAAGAAGAATCTGATTTTGTCGCCACTGGTCAGGAAATATTCTGAACTTCCCTGAGGAAGAGGGAAGGGACAGAAGAAGGCATCAGAGTGTTGCAAATACCACTCCCAAATGAACCTGAGAGTTTCCTTGGAGCTTTGTGCTGGGGAGGATAATGTCTGCATCGGATCAGGGAGGCCGGACACAAGGCATCTTCTCGGCCGTGGCTGAAACATCAGTTCATGATGCTGATTGTCTGGACCTTGTCCATTCTCAGCTGACCAGGGACAGCTTTTAACCAGACACTTGCCCACAACTCTCCTCTCCTCCAGGAGCTTCCTGCGACTCTCGGCATGAAACAAAAACTCCTCCCAAAAGGCTTCAAGCCTCTCCATCAACTCGCCCCATTATCTAATCTGCTCTCTTTCCTCCACCATTCGTCAGACTTTCTAGCTGAAACTCACTCTCAGCTCTCCCAGCTCCATCCCCTTGCTCACTCTGTTCCCCCGGCTTGGAGCTCCCTCCCCACAGCTGACAACCCACATTCACTTGTACTTGTCCAAGCACTTAGTAGAGTGCTCTGCACACAGTAAGTGCTCGATAAATGCCACTGATGATAATGATGATTATTACTGATTGATTCAAAGCCATGGTAAAATCCTATCCCCTTAACTTCCCTAATTCCCAGTATTCTATCATATAAACATTAGTTATCTCTAGGATTTATAAACTTATTTAGAGCCACCTCCGCACTTTAAGTATGCATTTGTTCAACTGGACATTCAGGGATTTCTCTTGATGACACCATTTGTAAATCTTGTTATAACTGGCTCACTCAGTTGGAGTTTTAAGTTCCTCGAGGGCAGGATACGTGTGACTTTGTTTCACACTGCCCAAACACTTACTAGAGCACATTGCATCTAGCAGGCCCTCAAAAAAAAATCCTTGCTCCCAAATGAACCCTTGTTCTCCCCACCCCCCCACCCCAAAAACTGTAATCTCCACATATTCCACCTCTTGCCACCAAATAGTGGACACTTCAGGGTCTGTTTCCCTGCTGGCCCTGGAGGAAAAACTGTCAAATCCCTGTAGCCAGTAGCAGTTCTGGAGAAGGACACACCCACTGGGACGCTAGGCAGAAGGTTTTTCATGAAAAAAGTTGCAGGAAGAACCACGGAGTCTGAGAAAGGAAGGGGCAGGGGCAGGGTGGGAAGCCTGGCACACCCGGCCAGGTAGGCAGGCCGGGTCCACGTCCCAAAGCTGGGCAGAGTCTGAGCATCTCCTTAAACCCCAGTTACTCCATTCTCCCAAACCGTCTACCCAGTCCTCCCTTCTCCCCAAACTTAGGGAACCCATCTCCAGCAACCCTGCCCCAGATCTGTTAAGACCTTTCCTCAGATCCCTAGGAAACAGTGTTGCCTTAGTGCAAACAGCCGAGGCTAGGGGTCTGCTGCGTGACCTTGAGCAAATCACTTCACTTCTCTGTGGTTCAGTTCCCTCATCTGCAAAATAGAAATTCAATACACGTTCTCCCTCTAATTTAGACTGTGAGCCCCATTTGGGACAGGGAGTGTGTCCAACCTGATTAGATTCTATCTAAAGCGCTTAGAACAGTACTCGGTACAAAGTAAGCGCTTAACAAATGCCACAGTTATTATTATTATTACGTGGGACCTAATGATCTTGTATCTATCCCAGCACTTAGTACAGTGCTTGGCACACAGTAAGGCCTTAACACCACAATTATTATTATCTCATGCCAGGCAGTCAGTCCATTGTGGGCCATAGCATCTCCTTAGATGCTCCTCAGTCTTTCCCATCTGCAAAATGGGGAGAATAGTTCAGAGAGGTCAGCGGGAGACTGAAAGAAACGGAGCGCTTTGGGATCCTTGGAGAAGAGGATGGCCGGAGACTCCCGTAGCTTGGACAATACCCTCGTCCGCCAAGTGTCAGTGTCCAGGGCTGCCTTTCCCCCAGCCCAACCTGGCCCGGATCCGACCCTCCCGCTACCTCTGCCCGGAGCTGCTCCTCTTCTTCGGTGGAGAATTCTGTCCGGCAGTGGAGCGGGACTTCCATTCCTGCCACCATCTCCGCGATCCGTGCCCTGAGCCCATCACATTCCTCAGGAGAAAAGACCCCTTCCAGGACGAGGAAGCCATCTTCCTGGAACTGAGAGAGGCCGAGGCACTAGTTGGCACCGTCACCCCGGCTCAGGGGTCGCCACTCCTGGAGACCTTCGCCCCTGACCCGCGCACCCACACCTCCACCCCCTGGGGCACCTCACCCTCCTAGTCATAGCCCCTTTCTGTTATTTTTTCCTATCACTGTAGACAGCACCACCATCCTTCCCGACTCACAGGCCCTTAACCTTGGCTTTATCCTTGGCCCCTCTCTTTCAACCCATATATTCAATCCGTCACCAAGTCCCGTCGGTCCCACCTTCACATGATCGCTAAAATCCACCCTTCATCCAAACTGCTACCACTTTTAATACAATCACTCATCCTATCCCGCCTAGATTACTGCATCGGTCTCCTTGCTGACCTCCCAACTTCCTGTCTCTCCCCACTCCAGTCCATATTTCACTCTGCTGCCCGATTATCTTTCTACAAAAACTTTCAGGACATGTCACCTCTCTCAAAAATCTCCAGTGGTTACCCATCCACAAAAACTCCTCACCATTGGCTTAAAGTACTCCATCACCTTGCCCCCTCCTATCTCACCTCACTCCCCTCCTTCTACAACCCAGTCCACATACTTCACTGTAGTGCTAACCTTCTCACTGTGCCTCGCTCTCACCTGTCCTGCCACCAACCCCTGGCCCACGTCCTGCCTCTGGCCTGGAATGCCCTCCCTCCTCAAATCCGACAGTAAATTATTCCCACCTTCCTTATTGAAGGTACCTCTATCCTCCAAGAGGTCTTCCTAAACTAAGCCCCACTTCTCCTCATCTCCCACTCACTTCTCCATCACCCTGATTTGCTCCCTCTGCTCTTCCCCCCACCTCCCAGCCCCACAAAACTTATATATACATCTTTAATTTTATTTATTTGTATTGATGTCTATCTCCCCACCTCTAGACTGTGAGCTCGCTGGGGGCAGGGAATGTCATTGCTTAGTGTTGTATTGTACTTTCCCAGCTGCTTAGTTTAGTGCTCTGCTCACAGTAAGAGCTTAATAAATATGATTAAATGAATGAATGAATGAATTTTCTGACTTTTCACTCTCAGCCACTGTGGGGGAAGGAGAGACTGAGGGTTTGTTCAATAAATACCACTGATTCTCTAGACTGTAAGCTTGTTGTGAGCAGGAAACATGTCTACCGACTTTGTTATGTTGTACTTTCCCAAGCATTTAAGGATAGTGCTCTGCACTCAAGATATATGATTGATTGATTCATTGATTGATCATTTAGGCCTCTGGGCCCCGGCGTACCCCGCCCCCTTCCTGACAGTTCCGTAGAGCTACCTCCCCGCCTCACCTTGTGGACCTGAGCTGGGCTGAGACCTGCCATGTCCGTCGTCTCCAAAGGACCGAGACGCCGGACAGCCACCGTGCAGGGGGAGAGCGGGGGTGTCAAGGGGCACCAAGGGGCTCTCAGACCTCCAGGGTCCTACCCCAAAGGTCCTGGAACAAGTGCAGCTGACTGGTCTGCAGAGGAGGAAGTATCTGGCCCTGTCCTCCCTGGACGATCCCTCCCCCAGCCACTCCCTCTCCAGCCACTCCCTCCTCGACCGCCCCTTGTCTGATGGCTCCATCTCCCAGTCACCACTTCCTCCACTTCCCTCCCTCCCTGAGCCGGGATGGAAACAGAGGAGGGGGAAGAGTGGTAAATGCCAAAGGACCAATGCCCCCCCGAAACCTCCTCACACCCCCATCAAACCTACCTTGAGGTCCATGTGCCCACATTGCTGCCCTCTGTGATAATGGGCATGGATTAGCCACTTCCTCCTCAGGATTAATCCGTTTGAAAAGCCAAGTTTCCCCAAGTCAGCCCCCCACCCCCATCCCAGGACCCTCGTCCCTTCCTCTTGGTCATGGACGAGACAAGCATGTTGGCAGTTTCCAAGTTTCCACTGGGTCCCCCAAGCCATGTCAGGTGTCAGGCCCAGGCCACGGCCTCCACTATTCCCATCAGTGTGGAAGCTGCTCAGGCCCCAGGCAGTTCCTTCCTATGCTGTCGGTCCCTGCACTGTTCTCTGTACCCTCTAAAAACTGAGATCCCAGCCTGCCTCCAGCTGGATAACACCGCGGTCTCCCTCACCCCCCAGGAAAACTTCACAGTCTCCCCCCAACCAGGAAATCCCCCAGTTTGCCCCACACTGGTCAACTCCGTGGTCCTCCCCCGTCCAGACAACTCTGCGATTTCCACCCAACAGGACATCCCCAAGGCTCCTTTCCCCACCAAGGGACAACCCCATAGCTCCCCTGCTCTTGACAACCCTGCAGTCTTCTTCCCACCAGACAACCATGCAGTGTCCCCACAACCAGACAACTCCATGGTCTCCCCACAACCAGACAATCCTATGGTCTCCTCACAACCAGTCAACTCACAGTATCCCCTGCACCAAACAACCCTGTGGCCTCCCTGCCTCCAGTCAACCCCACCAGCCAACAACCTTGCAACCTTCCCCAAACTGGACAGCAACACCGTTGCCCCCACTATCAGACAACACCACTGTTTTTCTGCCACCAGAGCTCATCTCTAGACTGTAAGCTTGCTGTGGGCAGGGACTGTGTTTACTGTTATATTGTATTCTCCCAAGAACTCAGTACAGTACTCTGCACACAGTAAGTCCTTAATAAATATGATTGAATGAAAGAATGAATGAGCCAGACAACACAGAGGCTTCTCCCCATGCTATACAATCCCGCCATCCCTCACCCTACTAACTCAACAACCCCACATCTCCCCCACACTGGACAACCCTGAGGTCTTACCCCAACCGGATAACCCTGCGATCTCCCTTGGGACCAACCTCCCGGCTCCAACTCCCCACAGTACCTCCATGAGACATCGGACAGCGGAGTTGGAGGTGAAGCGATGCCAATTCAGGAACTGGGTTGGGACTTCGTGCTAAGAACTGGCAACAGCATGCATTTTGAAGCAGTTGAGGAAACCACGTCTAGCGGGAAAATTATTCTTGGGCCTCTCAGGTGATTTTCCAGGATAACCTCGAGGTAATCTAACTGAGAAAGGCAGCCAGAGGAGCTTGGAGGTCCTAGGTCCTCACCCTGGTTCCTCTTCGGGACAATTTATGGCCGATACAGGCGTAGGAAGCCACAGCTGGTGGAGGTGAATGCTTTGGGGGATTAAGTGAAGGAAACCACTGAGGTTTGGCCTGAACCACTACCCGCTGCTCCTCCTCAAAGACCCGGGTTAAAAGAAACTGAGAGGAAGGACACCAGCTCCCCAGGAACAGGTCCAGAGAGAAGAGGAAGCGGTGCTCCCACACTGAATGTAGACTGGAAGTCCCTCGTGGGCAGGGTTCAGGTTTACCAGCTCTATAATTGTGTACTTTCCCAAGCACTTAGTTCAGCACTTTGCACCCAATAAGAGCTCAATAATTTTTTTTCTCATGGTACTTACTAAAGCACTTACTATGTGTTAAGCACTGCTGGGATACATACGAGTTTATCGGGTTGGACAGAGTTCCCATCCCAGATGGGGCTCACAGTCTTAACCCCATTTTACAGATGGTGCAACTGAGGCACAGAGAAGTCAAGTGACTTACACCAGATCACACAACAACCAATTGGCAGAACTGGGATTAACATCCCCAAGGTCCCTGACGCCCAGGCCCGTGCTCTTTCCACTAAGCCATGCCAAATGAATTGGCAACTCTAATTCCTTGAAGAAGCTTCAATTTTGGGTTTCCAGTGGCAGTTAAACTTCTCACAGGTCTTCTATTAATGCCCTCCTGATAATAGATAATTGAAATGGGTAGGGGGGTGGGTCGATCTGGAGAAGTAAGTTGGGGCTTATAGTGAAAAACTCCAGTCCATGGATCCCTGTTCTCTTCCATGGCATGAGATGATGGGCAGTAATATCAGTGAAATTCCCCTAAATGTACTACCAGGTTTTACTCTGTAAAATCGGCCCTTGGAAGATTAAGCAAGACAGGATTAGGAATTAATACAAAATAGAAGCTGAGCCTCTTTTCCTTGCTTTAATTTCTCCAAATGGCCATGGTGTCCAGACTGAGTCAAGGAGGGCTGACTGGATTTCACAGGGGAGAAAGAGTGGTCCAGGTTGGAGGACAGGTTTTAAGGGATGGCCAAGGTGGGAGGGAAGGGATGAAAGTTTAGGTTACTGGCCCCAGGTTCAAGGAGAGGGAGTGGGGCAGGGTGACAATGGAGCTCTGGCCCTCCCTTAGCCTCTTACATGCTGTGGTTTGGGGAGGGTCCAGCTGCTCAGGCCACTTTCCCTCCAGGACCTGGGAGGGGGACCCTGCTGGGTCCATTAGCCCAGAGGGGCCCAAAGCTACCAGCCTGAGAGCCAGGAACAGGGGGTTCTCCACAACCTGGGAGGGCTGCCAGCCGGAAAGAGAATCCCTGGGAAGAGAAAGGCTCAGCTTGGGCCATCCTGAGCTCCATCCCTAAGGTACATGGTTTTTAGTCTCCCAGGGCTTCTCTCCTCATCAGAAAGCTCCATGAAGGAAGCACCCAGCCCCAGGACACTTGAGGGGTGGCCCACACCTCTTCCACTCAGGAATTGTCAGGTCAGAGGGGAAAATAACTCCTGGCAAGCAATGGCCCTGTGGTTCCTAGCAGAGAATGATGCCAGCGTGCAGGGCCTCTGGGTCATCTGGGACCGCCAGCCCCAACAGCCTTCAAGGACTAAAGCACACAGGTGGTCACCTCCAGCTAGAGTCCACACTGTGGGGGCTTGTCTCAGAGCTTGGGGCAGGAAGGGCTGGGACCTTAGCCTCTTAATGTGGACAGTGTTGTAGGGATCAGATCAAGCTGTGGGGTTGTGGGAAGAGGAGTGACCGCTCATCCTGTGGAGCTGGAGGGTGGGGTGGCAACAAGAGGAGCAGGAAGGCTGAGAAGCCATTGCTTCTGGCAGCTTCTGACTTGAAAAACCGTTGGAGAATATTATTAGGAAACCTCCCGGTAGCTCAAAGTTCATTTTTCAAGATTAATTAAAGGCTCAGTCCTGACCCTTGGAGAACAACTTACAGTGAGCTGCAAACAGGCTTCCTGGGTGGGTCTAAAGGGCTTTGCCAAGGCCAGCCCATGATTTGCAAGAGGCCCACTTTGGAGTTGAGGAAGCTGAGGTTAGGGCCACTGATGCCACATAAGCAGAACCAGGATGGCCACAATGGGCTCGGTGGAGACTGCACAAGTTCCATCTACCTTATTTTTGTCCCTGGTATATCCCTGTGAGCCACGAATAGCTTTCATAGAACCTCAGGCATGGTGAAAGATCTACTACACTAACCTTCTTCAGTGCCAGACACTGTACTTAGCACTGGGGTAGGTTCGAGATAACAATAATAATAATAATTGTGGTTCTTGTTAAGCACTATGTGCCAAGCACTGTTCTAAGCCCTGGGTTAGATGCAAGTTAACAGGTTGGACACAGTCCCTAACCCACATGGGGGCTCACAGTCTTTATCCCCACTTTACAGATGAGATAACAGGCCCAGAGAAGTGAAGCGACTTGAGCAAAGTCACACAGCAGAGAAGTGGCAGAGCCGGAATTAGAATTCAGGTCCTTCTAACTCCCAAGCCCGTGCTCTATCCACTAAGCCACGCTGCTTCTCACAGATAATCAGGTTAGATACAGTCCCTGTCCCACATAGGGCTCGGAGTCCTAATCCCCATTTTACAGATGAGGTAACTGAGACATAGCGAAATGCAGCAGACAAGTGGCAGAGCTGAAATTCGAACCCAGGACCTCTGACTCCCAGGCCAATGCACTTTCCACTAGAGAATAACTGGCCAGCAGCCTCCCCATCCACTTGTCCCCTTCAGGGCTCACCCCCTCAGCCTCTCTCTCTTCTCTCACTTAAACGTTAATAATTCCTCTGGCCTTCTTCACAGAACTGATTTTTTTTCCCCATCCACTTCAATAATCATCTTTAATTCCTCTTCTGCACACTCTACTGTCTTCCCACTCTTTTCAAAATGTCCTTCGAACCTTAATAATGTCCTCTAGACTGTAAGGGACCATGTCTACTGACCCTATTGATGCCTGTCTACTTGTTTTGTTTTGTTCTCTGTCTCCCCCTTTCTAGACCGTGAGTCCTATGTTGGGTAGGGATTGTCTCTATCTGTTGCTGAATTGTACTTTCCAAGTGCTTAGTACAGTGCTCTGCACACATTTAAGCGCTCAATGAATACGATTGAATGAACGAATGACTCCCTTAAGCACTTAGTAGAATGACTGAACACAGTAGTAGTCAATAAATACCACTAATGATGATGAGACCATCCCTTCCCTTGACATTGCCCAGCCAGCCTGGCTAGGGAAGGGAAGAGGGGCCAGGAGTTGAGAGAGCTGGAATATAGACAGAGGCTTGGGCCCCTGCAGGTGCTGGGTAGGAGGGCATCGGTTCAAATAATTACACCTGCCTGGGCGGCAACTCAGGGGTGGGCTGCCACCTGGGCAGATGGAAGAGGGAACAGAACATGGAGGACCCGGTGTCTCCGGCCCTGCCACTCATGCCGAAGCCACTCAACCCCTCCTGACTCGGATCAACAGTGAGGGGAGTGGGAGGGCAGGGGATAAACCTGGGCAAGGAACCAGTCCCAGCCTCATGACCCTGGGCCTACCAGTTGTCCTGGCTCCAGCTGGTGCCCTTAGACTCCACGAGATGGAAAGTGTAGGGGTGGCGGGAGCGTGAGGATCGATTCAGCTCACTCTTGTGCACAACTTCTCCACAGATTAGGACGAGGCCCCCTGACAAAGAAGACAAGGGAGCCATCTCTTGTTCTGCCCCTTATCCCCTCCCCACAGCCCTCCCCATCCTTGCTGCCCCAAAAAGGGAGAGACCCAGGCTCTGGGGACAGCGGTGCTTCTGCAGTGGGGATCGGGATTCTTTCTGGACTTCCGAGCCAGCTAGAAGCGATTGTGTACCTGTCCGGATGGGGGTAGCGATGAAGCTGTTGTCATCATAAACTGGCTCAGCGCCGACGAGGTTGGTGCAGGGCACAGAACCTGGAGGAGCCCGCACCAACCTCTGGGAGATGACACCTGCAATGCCCTTGGAGTGTCTGCAGGCTTGCCAGCCACAAGGTCCAGGAACCAGGAGTCAGGCTCCTGGGTCCCTTGTGAGAAAAGTTATCCCAGACCCCAAGGGAAGAGAGGTGGACCCTGGACATCCCTACTCTTGTGAGAGGCGGGGATGAAGAAGAGGCAGCCATTCTCCAGGGTGGCATCCTTCAATGCAATCCAGATCCCCAGCAACTGGCCCAGTGGCTCCGTGTAAAGGAAGGTGACATCCTGGTGTGGCATCACTGGAACCCATTGGTCACCAGGTGAGTAGTCAGGACCCAATCCCCAAGGGGGCACTTGGGTGCCCGGCACCTATCTCACAGCTTACCCCTGTCCCACCTGGTCTTTCTCTGAGCCAGCACCTCCCCCAGCCCCACCTGCCTCACCGCCCCATCCATCCATCTCCTTCCCCAGAAACTTTTGGGATCCCCTGGGGAGGGTTCAGCCCTTGGCCTCTCTCCTCCTCCTTTCCAAGGTCACCCAGACAGGCTGGTACCAAAAATCTGGCTCCTTACTCTCCCTGACAGCACCAGGGCAGGCTCCCAGGCAGAGAGGCCTACTGGCTCCAGCTCCTACACAGGCCTCACCTTCTCCACCAATGTGTGGTTGCTGAAAGAGAAGGGAAAGGCCAAGGGAAGTGATTAAACAGGGGCACTGTGGTAGCAGGGAGAGGAGAAGCAGAGTAAGGAGCCGGAAGCTTACCTTGAAAATGAAAATGCTCTGGACCACCACAGGCTCCTTGTACCCCAGGCTCCTGCTTATTTCCTAAGGAACAACCCAGATCTCAGGGAGGGGAATAAGGCTAGCCTTCCTATGGGTTCCACAAGGTGGAATTTTCCTAAGCCTTGCCCACAATGTACCAGGCTGTGAGCATACCCTAGGTCCCAGTCCAAGCCTCTTGGGCCGGGTGAATGAGGCTCTTGGAAGGGCTGGATTTGGAAGGAGGTGTCCCCCTACCCGCCTTCTCCCTAACCACTCCTGGACAGGGCTGCCCCACATTCTCTGGCTGGAAGAGAAACTGAGAGGAGCCTAGACTAGGCCTTATCTGCTCACCTGGATTTGTGGGGAGTGGGTGATCTTCTTGAAGACAGGATCATGGGCATGCAGAGCTGTGGGAATAAAGGTGAGGGTCAGAGTGATCACGGTGACTGCTCTCCAGGGACTGGTCAACAGCTAGGATGGAAAGTGAATTTAAGAGCCCCCATTTCTCAGGGCCCTTCCTGAAGTGGTTGTGGGTGACTGCTCAGGGTGGAGTGGGAGAGCCAGGGCCACCCAGCAGAGAGTGTGCTGGGCAAAAAGCAGAGCAGCTGGCGGAGGACCACCTCCTGGGGCAGGACCTGCAGCCTCCCATCCGCCCCCCTACTACAGGCCTGCCTGAGGGAATGAAGAGAAGCAGAGTCACCTGGGGAGACATGGACCCAACCAGGGACAAGCCTTCTGCTGGCCCCCTCACACCCAGGAGCAGGCAGAGCCTGCTTCTGCACAGAGACTGACACCCACCTCTGGGCAGTTCCACAGAAAGGGGCTGGTTCAGTGAGTGGGGCTGGGGAGAAAAGCTGGGGATTTTAACCCTTTCCCTCCAGATCCCGTCCTGCTCCCCGCCGCTCCCCGTGACCGATCTTGTTGATGGACTTCTCCTGTGGATCCTTAAAGTTACCTAAGAAACAAGGAGGAGAGTTTACCTAGATTGCAAGATCCTAGTACTCTAACAAGCATTTAGTACAGTATCTACCTCAGTGCTTACTTCAGTGCTTGGCACATAATAAGCGCTAAACAAATACCTTCAATACTGGGGGTCTGGGAAAGGGTAGGGGAGACAAGCAAAGTCCAGAACAGACCTGACTCATCCCTCACTGTCCCACACCTGCTCTGCCATCAGCCTCCTCAGCACTCAGGGATTTTTCTCTGTGTTTATTATTGAAGCAGCATGGCCTAGTGGAAAGAGAGGCCTGGGAGATAGAGGAATTTTTTATGGTATTTGCTAAGCACTTTCTATGTGCCAGGCACTGTACTAAGCGCTGGGGCAGATACAACTTAATCAGGTCAGACACAGTTCCTGACCGACCCAGGGCTCACAGTCTTAATCCCCATTTTACAGATGAAGGAACTGAGACACAGAAAAGTGAAGGGATTTGCCCAACATCACACAGCCGACAAGTTGGGGACCCCGAAGTAGAACACAGGTCCTTCTGACTTCCAGGTTGGTGCTCTATCCAGTAGGCCATGTTGCTTTCTGGGTTCTAATCTTGGCTCTGCCACTTGTCTGCTGTGTGACCTTGGGCAAGTTACTTCATTTCTCTGTGCCTCAGTTAACTCATCTGTAACCTGGGGATAAAAACTCTGAGTCCCATGTGGGACAGGGACTGTATCCAACCTAATTACCTTGTATCTATGCCAGCACTTAGAACAGTGCTTGGCACATAATAAGCACTTGAGAAATTCCACAATTATTTATTATTATTACAATGCTCTGCATTCAGTAAGTGCTCAATAAGTACTGTTGATTGGTTATTTGAACATTTCCCTGGGACCCAATTCCTTCTACCGCCACATTCTGGCCCCTGGAAGCCATATTCCCACTTGCCCCAGTTCTCGGCAAAATGCAGACCCCGTACCTTCCTTGTCAGAGACACCTTTCTCAAAGAAGAATCTGATTTTGTCACCACTGGTCAGGAAATATTCCGCATTTCCCTAAGGAGAAGGGAAGGTAGGGACAGAAGGCATCAGAATGTTGGAAATACCCCTCCCAGGTGAACTGAGAGTTTCCCCAGGGTTTGCAAAACATTGCTCAAATCCTCCCTTTCCTCTCCATCCAACTGCTACCATGCTCATCCAAGCACTTATCCTTTCCTGCCTTGACTACCACATCTGCCTCATTGCTGACTTTCCAGCTTCCTCTCTCCCCCCACTTCAATCCATACTTCACTCTGATGCACGGAAGTTTTTCAACAAAAAGGTTTAATCCATGCCTCCCCACTTCTCAAGAACCTCCAGTGGCTGCCCAACCACCTCCATATCACACAGAAACTCCTTACCATTGGTTTTAAAGCACTCAAACACCTCACCTCATCCTACCTCACCTCACTCATCTCCTGCAGCCCAGCCCGCACACTCTGCTCCTTTAGCACCAGCTTACTCACTGTGCCCTGATCTCATCTACCTTCGCCTCCGATCCCTTTCCCTTGTTCTCCCCCTATCCAGGAACTCCTTCCCCATTTAGATACAGCACATCACCACTCTCTCCATCTTCAAAGCATTATTAAGGTCACATCTCCTCCGAGAATCCCTCTCTAACTAACCCCTCTTTTCCCCAGCTCCCTCTCCCTTCTGTATCATCTATGCACTTGGATCTGCCCCTTTGGACATTCGATAGTCACCCGACCCCCAACTCCACAGCACTTACTTACGTATCTTTAAATCATGCATTATAAATTACTCCTTTATTCATATTAATGCCTGTCTCCCCATCTAGAATGTAAGCTCTTTATGGGCAGGGAGCGTGTCTGCAAATGCTGTTTTACTGTACTCTATCAAGAGCTTAGCAGAGTGCTCAGCACATAGTAAGTGCTCAGTAAATTCCATTGAATGACTGATTTATTTTTTTTAATGGTATTAGTTAAGCACTTACTATGTGCCAGGCACTCTTCTAAGCACTGAGGCAGATTGGACACAGTCCCTGTCCCTTATGGGGCTCACAGTCTTAATCGTCATTTTACAGATAAGGAAACTGAGGCATAGAGAAGTGAAATGACTTGTCCAAAGTCACACAGCAGACAAGTGGTAGAGTCAGATTAGAACCCCGGGTCTTCTGACTCCCAAGCCTGTGCTCTATCTACTAGGCTATGCTGCCTCTCACTGAATAATTGGTTTGCTGCTGAAAAGGATAATGTCTGCATCAGGGCAGGGAGGCCGGACATGAATCATCTTCTTGGCAGTAGCTGAAATGTCAGTCCAGTCCACTCTGGACTGAACGGGGACAGCTCTTAACCAGACACTTGCCCACATCTCTCCTCTCCTCCAGGGGCTTTCTGTGTCTCTCCACCTCAGTTAAAAACTATTCAAAATCAGCTTCAAGCCTCTCCGTCAACTCACCCCCTTATCTAATCTGCTCTCTCGACCCCCTGTTCATCAGACCTTCTAGCTGAACCTCACTCTCGGCTCTCCCAGCTCCGTCTCCTTGCTCACACTGCTCCCCCCGCTTGGAACTCCCTTCCCTACATCCAACAGCCCACATTCACTTGCACTCTCTTGATGCTTAGTACAGTGCTCTGCACACAGTAAGCGCTCAATAAATACCATTGATCATGATGTTCAATTTAAAGCCATCCTAAACTCCCATTTCCTCCAGGCTTCCCTGATTAATTCCCAGTACTCTGTCATATAAACATCAGTCATCTCTAACACTTATAAGCTTATTTAGTCCCATCCTCAGCACTTCCAAATATTCATTTATTCAACTGTATGTTCAGTGATTTCTCTTGATGACTCTATTTGTAAATCTTGTTCTATGTGGCTCTCTCATAAACTCCTTGAGGGCACGATATCCGTGAGTTTGTTTTTCACTTCCCAAAGGCTTACTTGTATTGCACCAAGCAGGTGCTCAATAGATACTACTTGTTCTCAAATTAACTCTTTCACCCTTCCCCGCCTCTCTGCAGGCTGTAATCTCTGCATATATTCCACCTCTCTGCTAACAGATGGTGACACTTCAGCTCTTGTGACCTCGCTGTCCCCAGGAGGAAGAACCGTGCCAAATCACTGCAACCAATAGCAGCTCTGGAGAGGGACACACCTGCTGGGACTCAGGGTAAAAGGGCTTCCACCACAAATCAATGGTATTTATTGAGAGCTTACTATGTGCAGAGCACCATACTAAGTGCTTGGAAAAGTACAATAAAACAGGATTAGTTGGGCATGTTCCCTGTCCTTAGAGAGTTTATGGTCTAGAAGGGGTTTTATAGTCTATGCAGTTAACAGGAAGAACCCTGGAGTCTGAAGAAGGAGTGGACAGGGGCAGGTGAGAAGCCCAGCAACTGGACAGGTAGGCAGGCCAGATCCATCCAGAAGCAGTGTGGCTTAGTGGAAAGAGCACGGGCTTGGGAGTCAGAAGAATGGGTACTAATCCTGGCTCTGCCACTTGTCTGCTGTGTGACCTTGGGCAAGTCACTTCACTTCTCTGTGCCTCAGTTATCTCATCTGTAAAATGGGAATTAAAAGTGTGAGCCTCACATGGTGCAACTTGATTACCCTGTATCTATCCCAGTGCTTAGAACAATGCTTGGCACATGGTAAGCGCTTAACAAATACCCAAATTATTATTATTACTATTATTATGTCACAGAGCCTGGCAGAGTTTGAGCATCTCCTCAAACTCCAGGTACCTCATTCTCTCAAAATGTCTACTCTGGCCTCCCTTCTCCCTGAACTATGGGGACCCATCTCCACCAAACTCAGCCCCAGATCTGTTAGGATCATTCCTCAAACCCCACTCTGGGGCAGTCCAGTCCATCGTGGGCCACAGCACCTCCGTAGATGCACCTCAGTCTTTCCCATCTGCAAAATGGGGAGAAGAGTCCAGAGAGAGACTGAAAGAAATGGAGTGCTTTGGGATCCTCGGAGAGAGGGGACGACTGGAGACACCCTTAGCTTGAGTGGCCGAGTGTCAGGGTCCAGGGCTGCCCTTACCCCAAGCGCGGCAGGGACCATCCCGCTACCTGCACCCGGAGGTAGTCCTCTTCATCTGTGGAGAATTCTGTCCGGCAGTGGGGCGGGACTTCCATCCCTGCCACTATCTCAGCGATCCTTGCCCTGAGCCCGTCACACTCCTCTGGAGAAAAGACCCCCTCCAGGATGAGGAAGCCAGAGAGGTTCACACAGCAGAAGAGTGGCAGGGCTGGAATTTAAACCCTATCCTTTAACTCCTAGGCCCTTGAGCCACTGTCTGGAAAAAACCTGGCCATTAGCCACTCCATCCACTTGTCCACTTGAAATCCCACCCCCTCAGCCTTCTCATCCCTCACCTAAAAGTCATTAATTCTTCTTAGGACTGATTTGTTTTTCCATTCACTTCAATAATAACTATTATTGCTCTTCTGCACACACCACTGTCTCCATCTTTTCAAAATATCCCTTTTGAACCTTAATTATGTCTTCTGTACCGTAAGGGACCATGCCTGACAACTCTGTTGTACTGTATGTACTCTCCCAAAAGCTTAATACAACGTTCCGCACATAGTAGGACTCAATAAAAACCATTGATGAGGATGAGACCATCTCTTCCGTCAACATCGCCCAGCCAGCCAGGCTAGGAAAGGGAAGAGGGGAAAGGAGTTGGGGGAGCTGGGACACAGACCGAGGCTGGGGCCCCTGCAGGTGCCAGGCAGGTGCTGGGGCGGAGGAGGTCGGTTCAGATCCTGGCCAGGTTCTGGTCTCCTGCTGCCGAGCAGGAAGTCACAGCTGCCAGAGCGCTTAGCTTAGGAGAGAGGTCACAGCAGAGTCCCCGGGGTCTCACAGCAGAGGAAACGGGTCACAGCAAGTGCAGCCACACTTTATTAATAGAGGTGGGAGGGGAACCTCAGGCTTCGCTGGCCCAGCCCAAGCCCTGGCTTGGTGGGCCCGAAATCTAGCGGGGCAAGGAGATAAAGGGGAGGAGGGATGGAAAGGGAGGGGAGGAGGATGGGGAGGAAGGGGAGGAAGAGGGGGAGGTAGCTCGGGGAGAAAGCAGGTGGAGCAGAGAGCCCTGCAGGCTGGCCAGCCGGGGCTCCCTCTCTTCTTGTGGCGGGCAGGTGGGGGAGGAGCGTGTCCTGTGGCTGAGTCTTAGCTGTAGAGCGCTGGGAATGGCATCTCAGGGGTGGGCTGCAGCCTGGGCAGACGGAGAGGGAACAGAATATGGAGGACCCCATGCCTCTGCCCCTGCACTCGTCCCGGAGCCACTGAATCACTCCCAGCTCGGATCAAAAGGGAAGGAAGTGGAGAGGCAAGGGGTAACCTTGGGCAAGGTGCCAACCCCGGCCTTGTGTCCACGGGCTCTTGTGCCTACCAGTTGTCCTTGCTCCAGCTGATGCCCTTAGACTCCATGATATGGAAAGTGTAGGCATGGCGGGAACCCGAAGAGCGGTTCAGCTCGCTCTTGTGCACAGCTTCTCCATGGAATAGGACAAGGCCACCTGATGAAGAGGACATGGTAGACACCTCTTGCTCTGCCCCCTCTCCCCACAACCCTCCCTCTCCATGCTGCCCCAGAAGGGAAGAGACCCAGGTCCCCAGGGGGCAGCTGTGCCTCTCAATTGGGGGCTCAGGACTCTCTCTGGACTTCCAGTCAGGCTGGAAGAGACTGTGTACCTTTCCGGATCGGGGTGGCGATGAAGCTGCTGTCGTCATAAACTTTCTTAGAGCCGATGAAATAGGTGGCCGGCACAGAACCCGGAGGAGCCCGGATCCACCTCTCGGAGATGCCACCTAATAATAATAATAATAATTATGGTATTTGTTAAGCACTTACTACGTGCCAGGCACTGTAAGAAGCGCTGGGGTGGATACAAGCAAATCGGGTTAGACAGAGTCCCCGTCCCACCTGAGGCTCGGTCTCAATTCCCATTTTAAAGATGAGGTAACTGAGGAACAAAGAGGTTAAGTGACTTGCCCAAGGTCAAACAGGAGATTAAGTGGCAGAGTAGGAATTGGAACCCGTGACCTGACTCCCAGGCCCATGCTCCATCTACAGCACTCTGCTGCTTCAATGCCGGTGGAGAGTCTGTGGGCTTGCCGGCACCCCAGGAGGCAGCAGGGTCCAGGAGCAGGGAGTCAGGCTCCTGAGTCTCCTGTCAGAAAGCCTTGCCCAGTCCTCGGAAGAAGAGAGGTGCCCTCAGGCATCCTTACCCTTGTGGGATCCTGGGATGAAGAAGAGGCAGCCGTTCTCCGGCGTGGCATCCTCCAACGCTATCCAGAATCCAAGCAGGCTGCCCAGGGGCTCCGTGTACATGAAGGTGGAATCCTGGTGTGTGCGTACTGCAGCCCATTGGACCCCAGGTGAGTGGTCAGCCCCCTCCTCCCGCAAAGGGGCACCTATGTTCCCTGCCCCACAGCTAATTCTTGCCCCACCTGCTCTCTGAGCCAGCACCTCCCCCAACCCACCTGTCTCACCACTCCATCCGTCCGTCTCCTTCCCCAGAAACCTTTAGGATCCCCTGGGGAACATCCAGCCCCTGAGACTGTCCTTTCCTGTCCTGCTTTCCAAGGGTCCCCAGACAATCTGGTGCCAAGAACCCAAGCAGGCCATTCCTAACAGCTCCGGGGCAGGCTCCCAGGCAGAGAGGCCTACCACCTCCAGCTCCTACACAGGTCTCACCTTCACCACCAATGTGCGGTTGCTGAAAGAGAATAGAGAGACCTGGTGAACTGGGTGTCCGGGAGGACCGCGGAGGCAAGGAGAGGAGAGGCAGAAGCTGAGAACTTACCTTGAAAATGTACATGCTCTGGACCACCACGGGCTCCTCATACCCCAGGCTCCTGCTTATCTCCTAAGGAACAACCCAGATCTCAGGGAGGGGAATTAGGCAAAATTTTGTAGGATTTCCCCAAGGTGGAGTATTCCTAAACCTTGCCCACAATGTACCAGATTGTGGGCATGCCTTCGGGCCTAGTCCAAGCCCGTCGGATGGGGTGAATCAGGCTCCTGGAAGGGCCGGATTTGGGTGGAGGAGGCTCTCTGCCCTCCTCCCCGCCATCCCCTCTCCTGGGCTGTTCTGCCTCACAGTTTCTGGGCAGGAAGCAAAGTTTTAGAGGAGCTTTGACCAGCCCCTATCTGCTCACCTGGATTGGTGGGGAGTGGGTGATCTTCTTGAAGACGGGATCATGGGCATGCAGAGCTGTGGGGATAAAAGCGAGGGTCAGAGTGATCACTGTGACTGCTCTCCAGGAACCGGTCAATAGCGAGGCTGGAGAGTGAACTCGAGTCCCCATTTCCCAGGGTCCTTCCGTGATCAGGGCTGAAGGGGACAGTAGGAGCCACCCAGCAGCGAGTGCACAGAGCAAGGAGCAGAGCAGCCAGCTGGTTGGGGGTATCCCCTCCTGGGGCAGGACCAGCACCCTCCCATTCCCCTCTTACCGCAGCCCCGCCTGGGGGAATGGGGAGAGGCAGAGTCACCTGAGGACACAAAGACGCAACCAGGGACAAGCTGCCTGCTGCCCCCTCATGCCCAGGGTCAGGCAGAGGCTGCTTCTTCAGAGAGACTGAGACCCACCCCAGGGGCAGCTCCACAAAGAGGGAGCGGGACCCCGAGGAGGCGCGGAGGCCAAGTGAGGACCCTCCAGATCCCGCCCTCCTCCCCGGCAGCTCACCATGACCGATCTTGTTGATGGACTTCTCTTGTGGGACCTTAAAGTTGCCTAAGAAACAAGGAGGAGAGTCAGGTCCAAGAAAAGAGGAAAATTCCACCTTCATTGCAGGATACTTGTACTCTCACAAGCATTTAGTACCTGCCCCAGTGCTTACTACAGTGCTTGGCACATAATTAAGACTGTGACAGGAACTGTGTCCAGCTTGATTTGCTTGTATCCACCTCAGCGCTTATTACAGTGCCTGATACACAATAAGCACTTCAAAAAAACCTCAATCATTATAAGTGCTAAACAAAAAACTACAGTACTGGGGGTCTGGAAATGGGTAGAGGAGAGGCCGGGTCCAGAACAGAACAGACCCTCACTGTCCCACACCTCCTCTGCCAACAGCCTCCTTGGCACTCAGGGATTTTTCTCTGTCTTTCCTCTTAAAGCAGGTTGGCCTACTGGAAAGAGCATGGACCTGGGAGACAGATGACCTGGGTTCTAAACCCAGCTTTGCCGTTTATCTGTTGTGTGACTTTGGGCAAGTCACTTCACTTCTCTATGCCTCAGTTCCCTCATCTGTAAAACAGGGATGAAAATCTGAGCCCCCTGTGGGATGGGGACTGTGTTCAACCTGGTTAACTTGCATCTACAGCAGCACTTAGAGTGGAGCTTAGTAAGCACATAACTAGTACCACATCTCTCATAATTGTTAGTAGTATTATTATTGCGTTGCTCTGCATATAGTAAACGCTCAAAAAATACAATTGATTTATTGTCTGAACCTTTCCCAGGGGCTCGATTCCTTCCGTTGCCCCGTCACTGGCCCCTGACAGCCAAATTCCCACTTTTCCCCAGTTCCCGGCACAAGGAAGATCCCATACCTTCCTTGTCAAACACGTCCTTCTCAAAGAAGAATCTGATTTTGTCACCGCTGGTCAGGAAATATTCTGAACTTCCCTGAGGAGAAGGCAAGGCAGAAGGCAACAGAGTGAAGGAACTATTGCACTGAAATGAACCCGAGAGCTTCCCTGGGGCTCTGTGTTGGGGAGGGTAATTTCTGCATCGGAGCAGGGAGGCTGAATCAGCAGTCCAGGGAGCTGACTCGTCTGAGGCTTGTCCACTCTTGGCTGACCGGGAACAGCTCTTAACCAGACAGTTGCCCAACCCTCTCCTCTCCCCCGGGGGCTTCCTGTGTCTCTCGGCATCAAACAAAAACTCCTCACAATTGGCTTCAAGCCTCTCCATCCACTCACCCCATTGTCTAGTCTGCTCTCCTCTCCGGCTACTTGTCAGACCTTCTAGCTAAACCTCAGTCTCTGCTCTCCCAGCTCCATCCCCTTGCTCACACACTTTACCACTGGGCTTGGAACTTCCTCCTCACTGCCAGAAGCCCACATTTACTTGTACGGGTATGGGCAGGGATTGTCTCTCCTTATTGCTGAAGTGTACTTTCCAAGCGCTAAGTACTGTGCTCTGCACAAAGTAAGCGCTCAATAAATACGATTAAATGAATGAACGTACAAATACAGCCCTTAAGAGAAATCAGTGAACGTTAAATAAATGTAAGAAGTGCTTACACCGGGCTTACAGTCTAGAATCTTGTTGTACCTGTCTTCCCCATTGGAGGGTAACCTCCTTGCGGGGAAAGGTATCTGTGAATTGGTTTAGCACTTCCAAACGCTTATTTCAGTTCCCTGCACCTAGCAGACGCTCAATAAATATTACTTATCCCCAGATGAACTATTGCAACCCCTCCCCACCCCATCACTGGCTGTAATCTCCACGTATTCGTATTATTACTCCTCTGGCCACAGATCATGACACGTCAGCGGGTCACCTCGCTGACCCCAGAGGGAAAACTGTGCCAAATCCCTGCAGCCAATCAGCTCTGGAAAGAGATAAATCTACTGGGACTCTGGGAAGAAGGTTTACCTCACCAAAAGCAATCAATCGCTCAATCGATGGTATTGATTGAGAGCTTATTATGCACAGAGCACTGCATTGAGCACTTGGGAGAACACAATACAACAGAGTTTAGAGTCTATGGGGGGTTTATAGTCTATGCTTTTGCCAGGAAGAACCACAGAATCTGACGAAGGAAGGGGCAGTGGCAGGGTGGGAAGCCTGGCGCACCTGGCTGGGTAGGCAGGCCGGGTCTACCTCACAAAGCTGGACAGAGTCTGAGCCTCCCCCGGAACCCCAGTTACCCCATTTTCCCAAACCGTCTCCCCTTCCCTCCCTTCTCTCTGAACTCAGGGGACTCAGCTCCAGCAAAGCCGGTCCCTGTTAGGACTTTTCCTCAGATCCCACCCCAGGGCAGTCCAGTCAATTTTGGGCCACAGCTCCTCCCTAGATGCGCCTCAGTCTTCCCCTTCTGCAAGGACCAGAGAGAGACTGAAAGAAATGGAGTGCTTTGGGAAGTTCGGAGAGAGGGGACAACTGGAGACACCCTTAGCTTGAGTGGCCGAACGTCAGGGTCCAGGGCTGCCCTTTCCCTCTGCCCGGCCGGGACCGTCCCGCTACCTCAGCTCGGAGCACCTCCTCCCTTTGCGTGGTGAATTCTGTCCGGCAGTGGGGCGGGACTTCCATCCCTGCCACGATCTCCGCGATCCTTGCCCTGAGCCCGTCACACTCCTCTGGAGAAAAGAACCCCTCCAGAACAAGGAAGCCATCTTCCTGGAGCTGGGAGAGAAGGCCAAAGCGTTAGCCAGTGCCCTGACACCCCGGCCCAGGGGGAGGCCGCACCCAGAGATCCTCACCCCCGCCCAGGACACCTCACCCCCCCGACAGTCGCAGCCCCTCTCTGGTCCTTAATAATAATAACAATGATGATGGTATTTGTTAAGTACTTACTCTGTGCCAAGCACTGTACTAAGGGCAGGGGAGGATACAAGCAAATCAGGTTGGACGTAGTCCCAGGCCCATATGAGGCTCACAGTCTCCAACCCCATTTTCCAGATGTGGTAAATGAGACCCACAGAAGTGACGGTCACAGAGCAGTCGTGGCAGAGTTAGGATTAGTCCCTAGACTTCTTGTTTTGTTTTGTTGTTTTTCTCCCCCGTTTAGACTGTGAGATCGTTGTTGGGCAGGGATGGTCTCTGTTGCTGAATTGTACACTCCAAGCACATAGTACAGCGCTCTGCATATAGTAAGCACTCAATAAATACTACTGAATGAGTGAAATAGAACCCACCACCTCCTGCCTCCTTGCCCCGGGCTCTAGGCACTAGGTCTTGCTGCTTCTCTCGTCCGCTTTCGTGGGGTCTTTCTTCCCTCCCTCTCTGCATCCTTGCCAGTCCCACCTCACCTTGCGGACCTGCTCCGGGCTGAGACCTGCCATGGCCAGGGGAGACCGAGGGGGCTCGGATTCCGGGGTCCTGTCCCCAAAGCCCCAGAATGGCCAGCACCTCCGGCCCGTCCGCCGACCAGGAAGTGTCTGTGCCCTTCCCTCCCCAGACGCTCCCTCCCCGGATCCTCCCGCCCCTCCCCCAGACACCCCGTTCCCTGGTCATTCATTCATTCATTCAATAGTATTTACTGAGTGCTTACTATGTGGAGAGCACTGTACTAAGCACTTGGAATGTACAATTAGGCAGCAGAGACAATCCCTGCCCAACGACAGGCTCACAGTCTAAACAGACATCAGAGCAAATCAGAACTAAACAAAATCAAGACAACATCATCAAGATAAATAGAATCAAGGAGAGGTACACCTCATTAACAAAATAAATAGGGTGATAAATAATATATGCAAACGAGCACAGTGCTGAGGGGAGGGGAAGGGGGAAGAGCAGAGGGTGGGGGGAGGGGAGGGGATGGGGAGCAGAGGGAAAAGGGAGGCTCAGTCTGGGAAGGCCTCTTGGAGGAGGTGAGCTCTCAGAAGACTTTGAAGAGGGGAAGAAAGTTAGTTTGGCAGATGTGAGGAGGGAGGGCATTCCAGGACCACGGGAGGACGTGGGCCAGGGGTCGATGGCGGGATAGGCGTGAATGGGGGACAGTGAGGAGGTGAGCGGCAGAGGAGCGGAGTGTACGGGGTGGGCAGTAGAAAGAGAGAAGGGAGGTGAGGTAGAAGGGGGCAAGGTGATGGAGAGCTTTGAAGCCAAGAGTGAGGAGTTTTTGTTTCGTGCGAAGGTGGATAGGCAACCACTGGAGGTTTTTGAGGAGGGGAGTGACATGCTTAGAGCGTTTCTGTAGGAAGATGATCCGGGCAATGGAATGAAAAATAGACTGGAGTGGGGAGAGACAGGAGGAAGAGACATCCAAGAGGAGGCTGACACAATAATCCAGTCGGGATATTATGAGAGCTTGTACCAGCACGATAGCAGTTTGGATGGAGAGGAAAGGGCAGATCTTGGTGATATTGTGAAGGTGAGCCGGTGCCCCCCGCCCCCTCCCCCCAGCGGCTCCACCCCCAGGCGACCCCCTCCACGAAGACCACCCCAGTCCCCGCCGCCTCTTCCCGGGCAGGAATGGGAACAGAGGAGTGAGGGGAGCGACAAACAACAAGGGACAGGTGACACCCCCTCTCTAATCCTCCCTGAAATCGACCTTGAGGAGGGGTCCCGGTGCTCAGCGTAGATGTCCTCTGGGGCATGGATCAGCCACCTCCTCCGTGGGATTAAACAGTTCTAGATGCCAAGTTTCCCCGAGCCAACCTCTCACTCCTACCCCATGGGGCTCGGGCTGCAAGCCCAAGACTTCCAGCACCCCCAGGTCTCTGGCCCCTTCCTCTTGCTCACAAGCAAGTTGGCAGCCTCCACAGGAGCCTCATTCCCATCACTGTGGGAGCTGTTCAGGCCCCTGACGGTTCCTTCCTATGCTCTCTGTCCCTGCACTTCTCTCTCTGCACCCTAAAAACTGAGATCCCAGCCTGCCCCCTTCTAGCAGCCCCCTGGTCGTCTCCTTCTCAGGACAACTTTACACTCCCCTTCTGTCAGTTGAGAACTCTGCGGTCTCCCCTGGCACCAGATAACTCCACAGCTTCCCCCAACACGGACACCTCCGCGGCTCCCCCACAACAGGAGACAACCCAATTTCTTCCCCCCCCCGACCCACTAGACGACCCTGAAGTCTCCCTCCAAGTGGCAGAGGGAACCAGCATGGCTTATTGGATAGAGCACGGGCCTGGGAATCAAGGGTACCTGGGGTCTAGTCTCCAGTCCACCATTTGTCTGCTCGGTGACTTTGGGCAAGTCAGTGAACTCCTCTGTGCGTTAGTTCCTTCATCTGAAAAATGCAGGACTCTGAGTCCCAGGAACCTTGTACATTACCTTGTACCTGTGCTAGCACTTAGAACAGTGCCTGGCACATAGTAAACGCTTGACAAATACCCTTAAAACAAAACAAAAAAATAGACAACTCCAGAGTCTCCCTGCTTCGTGCTTTGTGACAAGGCAAGTCCTTGATTTCTAGTTGGCTCACTAGATGAAGAAACAGGCTCGGGCCGGTGATGCCACATAAACGGAAACAGGATGGGCACAGATTTGGGCTCAGTGGATACTGCAGAAGTTGCATCTATCTTATCTCTACCCCTGGAACATCCCCGTGGGCCACAAGTAACTTTTATAGAACTTCAGGCGTGGTGAAAGAGCTGCTCTACTTCCCTGCTTCCCTGCCTGGCACTGCAGTAAGCTGTGGGGTAGATACGAAATAATAAGGTCGGACAGCATCCGGGTCCTACATAGGACTCATAGTCTTAATCTCCATCTCACAGATGAGCTAACAGGCACAGAGAAGTGAAGTGATTTTCCTAAGTTCACACAGCAGAAGAGTGACAAAGCTGGAATTTAAACCCATTCCTCTGAATCCCAGGCCCTTGAGCCACTGTCTGGAAAAGACCTGGCCATCAGCCACTCCATCCTCTTGTCCCCTTGAAATCCCACCCCCTCAGCCTTCTTATCTCTCACCTAAAAGTCATTAATTCTTCTTAGGACTGATCTGTTTTTCCATTCACTTCAATAATAACTATTATTGCTCTTCTGCACACACCACTGTCTCCATCTTTTCAAAATATCCCTTTTGAACCTTAATTATGTCTTCTGTACCGTAAGGGCCATGCCTGCTAACTCTGTTGTACCGTATGTACTCTCCCAAAAGCTTAATACAATGCTCTGCACATTGTAGGACTCAATAAAAACCACTGAGGAGGATTAGACGATCTCTTCCCTCAACATCGCCCAGCCATCCAGGCTAGGAAAGGGAAGAGGGGACACAGACAGAGGGGAAGAGGGGAGGGGATCTGGGACACAGACAGAGGCTGGGGCCCCTGCAGGCGCCAGGCAGGTGCTGGGGCGGAGGAGGTCGGTTCAGATCCTGGCCAGGTTCTGGTCTCCTGCTGCCGAGCAGGAAGTCACAGCTGCCAGAGCGCTTAGCTTAGGAGAGAGGTCACAGCAGAGTCCCCGGGGTCCCACAGCAGAGGAAACGGGTCACAGCAAGTGCAGCCACACTTTATTAATAGAGGTGGGAGGGGAACCTCAGGCTTCGCTGGCCCAGCCCAAACCTTGGCTTAGTGAGCCCTAAATCTAGCAGAACAAGGAGATAAAGGGGAGGAGGGATGGAAAGGGAGGTGGAGGAGGATAGGGGAAGAAGGAGAGGAAGAGGGGGAGGCAGCTCGGGGAGAAAGCAGGTGGAGCAGAGAGCCCTGCAGGCTGGCCAGCTGGGGCTCCCTCTCTTCTTGTGGCGGGCAGGTGGAGGAAGAGTGTGTCCTGTGGCCGAGTCTTAGCTGTAGAGAGCTGGGAATGGCATCTCAGGGGTGGGCTGCAGCCTGGGCAGACGGAAGAGGGAAGAGAATATGGAGGACCCCGTGCCTCTGCCCCTGCACTCGTCCCGGAGCCACTGAATCACCCCCGGCTCGGATCAAAAGGGAAGAAAGTGGAGAGGCAAGGGGTAACCCTGGGCAAGGTGCCAGCCCCGGCCTTGTGTCCACGGGCTCTTGTGCCTACCAGTTGTCCTGGCTCCAGAGGATGCCCTTAGACTCCATGAGGTGGAAAGTGTAGGCATGGCGGGAGCACGAAGAGCGGTTCATCTCGCTCTTGTGCACAGCTTCTCCGTGGAATAGGACGAGGCCACCTGATGAAGAGGACACAGTAGACACCTCTTGCTCTGCCCCCATCCCCTCCCCACAACCCTCCCTCTCCATACTGCCCCAGAAGGGAAGAGACCCAGGTCCCGGGGGGCCGCTGTGCCTCTCAAGTTGGGGCTCAGGACTCTCTCTGTACCTTTCTGGATCGGGATGGCGATGAAGCTGCTGTCATCATATACTTGCTCAGAGCCGATAAAGTGGGTGGCCGGCACAGAATCAGGAGGAGCCCGGACCAACCTCTGGGAGATGCCACCTAATAATAATAATAATTATGGTATTTGTTAACCACTTACTATGTGCCAGGCACTGTAAGAAGTGCTGGGGTGGATACAAGCAAATAGGGTTAGACAGAGTCCCTGTCCCACCTGAGGCTTGGTCTCAATTCCCATTTTAAAGATGTGGTAAATGAAGCACAAAGAGATTAAGTGACTTGCCCCAGGTCAAACAGGAGATAAGTGGCAGAGTAGGAATTGGAACCCATGGCCTGACTCCCAGGCCCATGCTCTATCTACAACACTGCTGCTTTAATGCCGGTGGAGAGTCTGGGGCTTGCCGTTACAGGGAAACCCTTCTGCCAGGAGGCAGCAGGGTCCAGGAGCAGGGAGTCAGGCTCCTGGGTACCTAGTCAGATAGCCTTGCCCAGTTCTTGGAAGAAAAGAGGTGCCCTCAGGCATCCTTACCCTTGTGGGATCCTGGGATGAAGAAGAGGCAGCCGTTCTCCAGGGTGGCATCCTCCACCGCTATCCAGAACCCAAGCAGGCTGCCCAGTGGCTCCGTGTACAGGAAGGTGGAATCCTGGTGTGCGAGCACTGCAGCCCATTGGTCCCCAGGTGAGTGGTCAGCACCCTCCTCCCACAAAGGGGCACCTACGTGCCCTGCCCCACAGCTAATTCTTGCCCCACCTGCTCTCTGAGCCAGCACCTCCCCCAACCCACATGTCTCACCGCCCCATCCGTCCATCTCCTTCCCCAGAAACTTTTAGGATCCCCTGGGGAACATCCAGCCCCTGAGACTGTCCTTTTCTGTCCTGCTTTCCAAGGGTCCCCAGACAAGCTGGTGCCAAGACACGGCTTCTAGCCATCCCAGACAGCTCCGGGGCAGACTCCCAGGCAGAGGCCTACCACCTCCAGCTCCTACACAGGCCTCACCTTCACCACCAATGTGTGGTTGCTGAAAGAGAAGGGAGAGGCTGTGTAAAGTAGGTAACCGGGGGGACCATGGTGGTGGCAGCGAGAGGAGAAACAGAATGTGGAGCCAGGAGCTTACCTTGAAAATATACATGCTCTGGACCACCACAGGCTCCTCATACCCCAGGTTCCTGGTTATCGCCTAAGGAACAACCCAGATCTTAGGGAGTGAGAGGGAACATTCAATACATCTTCTTCCTTCCATTTAGACTGTGAGTCCCATGAGGGTCAAGACTGAATCCTTCCTGATTAATTTGTATCTAAACTCTCTATGGACTCCCCCAGATGGAATCTCCCTAAACCTTCCCCATAGTGTACCAGTCCAGGGCCGTGCCCTCGTTCCCAGGTCAAACCTGTTGGGCCAGGGGAATCGGGCTCCTAGAATGAGGAGCAAGTGTCCCCCATCCTTCTTCGCCCCAACCCCTCCCCTGAGCAGGAGTGCCTCACAGTCTCTGGGCTGGAAGAGAAGCTGAGAGGAGCCTTACCCAGGCCCTGTCTCCTCACCTGGACTATTGGAGAGTGGGTGATCTTCTTGAAGACGGGGTCACGGGCATGCAGACCTGTGGGAATAAAGGTGAAGGGCATGATGACTGCTTGCCAGGGAGTAGTCAACAGCTAGGTTGCAAAGTGAACTCAGGAGCCCCCCTTTCCCAGGGCCCTCCCTGAAGTGGTTGTAGGTGACGGCTCAGGATGGAGTGGGAGAGTCAGGGCCGCCCAGCAGAGAGTGTACGGAGCAAGGAGCAGAGCAGCTGGATGGAAGACCACCTCTTAGGGTCGGGCTTGCAGCCCCCCATCCTCCCTCCTACCGCAGCCCCGCCTGGGGGAATGGAGAGGCAGAGTCACCTGAGGACACAAGGATTCAACCAGGGACAAGATGCCCGTTGCCCCCTCGCACCCAGGGGCAGGCAGAGGGTGCTTCTGCAAGAGACTGACACCCTCCCCCGGGCAGCTCCACAGAGACGGCTGGGACCTTGAGGAGACAGGGTGGTCCAGTGCGAGGGGCTGCGGAGGAAAGCTGGGGATTTTAGCCCTCCCTCTCCAGATCCCATCCTCTTCCCCTGCCGCTCACCGTGACCGATCTTGTTGATGGACATCTCCTTTGGAACCTTAAAGTTGCCTAAGAAACAAGGAGGAGAGTCAGGTCCAGGAAAAGAGGAAAATTCTGCCTACATTGCAAGGTCCGGGTACTCTCACAAGCATTTAGTACAGTATCTACCCCAGTTCTTACTATAGTGCTTGGCACATAATAAGCACTTTACAAATACCTTCAGTATTTGGCGGGTCTGGGAAATGGTGGGGGAGAGAGGCAGGGTCCGGAACAGACCTGACTCATCCCTTACCGTCCCACACCTGCTCTGCCAGCAGCCTCCTCAGCACTCAGGGATTTTCTCTGTATTTGTTAGGAAAGCTACACGGCCTGTTGGAAAGAGCACTGGCCTTGTAGATAGAGGACCTGGGTTCTAATTCTGACTCCACCACTTGCCTGTTGTGTTGCCTTAGGCAAGTCACTTAACGTCTCTGTGCCTCAGTTTCCTCAACTGCAAAATGAGGATGCATTGCATGTTCTTCCTTCCATTTAGACTGTGAATCCCTTGAGGGACAGGACCGTGACCATCCTGATTAATTTGTATCTACCACAGCGCTTAGAGCCGTGTTTGGTACATAGTAAGTGCTTAACAAGTACGACAACTATTATTATCATTATTATTACAGTGCTCTGTATACAGTAAGTGCTCAATAAATACCACTGAGTGATCTTTTGAACATTTCTCTGGAGCTCAAATCCTCCTTCCATCGCAGTCACTGGCCCCTGGCAATCAAATTCCCACTTTGCCCCAGTTCCCGGGCAAACGTAGACTCCGTACCTTCCTTGTCAAATACGTCTTTCTCAAAGAAGAATCTGATTTTGTCGCCACTGGTCAGGAAATATTCTGAATTTCCCTGAGGGGGAGGAAAGGGACAGAAGGCATTAGTGTTGCAAATACCACTCCCAAATGAACCTGAGAGTTTCCCTAGGACTTTGCGCTGGGAAGGATAATGTCTGCATCAGAGCAGGGAGGCCGGACATGCGGCATCTTCTCGGCCATAGCTAAAATGGAAGTCCAAGGTTCTGGTTGTCTGGATCTTGTCCACTCTCGGCTGGCCGGGGACAGCTTTTAACACACTCACCCACATCTCTCCTTTCCTTCAAGGGTTTCCATGTCTCTCAGCATCAAACAAAAACCCCTCACAATCAGCTTCAAGCCTCTCCATCAAATAGCCCCAATACCTCATCTGCTCTCTTCCCCGCCATTCATCAGACCTTCTAGCTGAACCTCACTCTTGGCTCTCCTTGTTCACACCATTCCCCGGGCTTGGAACTCCCTCCTCACAGCCATCAGTCCACATTCATCTGAGAAGCAGTGTGACCTGGTGGAAGGAGCACAAGCTTGGGAATCAGAGAACATGGGTTCTAATCCTGGCTCTGCCACATGTGTACCTTGGGCAAGTCACTTCACTTCTCTGAATCTCAGTTGCCTCATCTGTAAAATGGAGATTGAGACTGTGAGCCCCATGTGGGACAGGGATTGTGTCCAACCCAATTTGCTTGTGCCCAGCCCAGTGCTTAGTATAGTGCCTGGCACATAGTAAGCGCTTAACAAAACCAGTTATTACTAGTACTATCCCAAGCACTTTGTACCATGCTCTGCACACAGTAAGCACTCAGGAAATACCAGTGATGATGAAGATTGATTCAAAGCCATCCTAAAATCCCACCTCCTTCAGTCTTCCCTGATTAATTCCAAGAAGTCTGTCATATAAGCATCAGTCGTCTCGAACACTTATAAACTTATTTAGACCCATCCTCGACCCTTGTGTATAAACATTTATTCAACTGTATGTTCGGTCATTTCTCTTGATGACTCTATTTGTAAATCTTGTTCTAATAATGTTGGTATTTATTAAGCGCTTACTATGTGCAGAGCACTGTTCTAAGTGCTGGGGTAGATACAGGGTGATCAGGTTGTCCCAAGTGAGGCTCACAGTTAATCCCCATTTTACAGATGAGGTAACTGAGGCACAGAGAAGTTAAGTGACTTGCCCACAGTCACACAGCTGCCAAGTGGCAGAGCCGGGATACGAGTCTAGCCGATTCCCCCGTTGGACTGTAATCTCCTCGCGGGCAGGGAATGTGTCACTTCGTTTTGCACTTCCCAAACGCTTACTACAGCACATTGTATTTACCAGGCGCTCAACAAATACTACTTGCCACCAATTCTTGCCTTCCCCCCTCCTCGACGTCGCATATTCCAACTCTTGGCCACCAGATGGTGACACTTCAGCCCCTGTGACCCTGCTGTCCCTCCCATGGAAGAACTGCCCCAAATCCCTGCAGCCCATCGCAGCCCTGGAGAGGGACGTGCCTGCTGGGACTCTGAGCAGAAGGTTTACCTCAACAGTTTGCAGGAAGAACCGCAGGGTTTGAGGAAAGAGAGGTTCAGGAGCACGGTGGGAAGCGCGGCTCTTAGCCAGGTAGGCAGGCCGGCTCCATCTCACAGAGCTGGACAGAGTCTGAGCATCGCCCCGACTCCCCCATCTTCCCTGCCCTCCCTTCACACGGAACCCCTGCCTCAGACCTGTTAAGCCTTTTCCTCAGATAATGTAGGTATTTGTTAAGCGCTTACTATGTGCAGAGCACTGTTCTAAGCGCTGGGGTAGACACAGGGTAATCAGGTTGCCCCACGTGAGGCTCACAGTCTTAATTCCCATTTTACAGATGAGGGAACTGAGGCACAGAGAAGTTAAGTGACTTGCCCACAGTCACACAGCTGACAAGTGGCCGAGCCGGGATTCGAACCCGTGACCTCTGACTCCCAAGCCCGTGCTCATTCCACTGATCCCTCAGATTACTTAGTCAGATCCCTGGGAAGTAATAATAATAATAATGTTGGTATTTGTTAAGCACCTACTACGTGCAGAGCACTGTTCTAAGCGCTGGGGTAGATAGAGGGTAATCAGGTTGTCCTAAGTGAGGCTCACAGTTAATCCCCATTTTAAAGATGACGTCAAGTAGACACAGAGAAGTGAAGTGACTTGCCCAAAGTCACACAGTTGACAAGTGGCAGAGCTGGGATTCGATCCCATGACCTCTGACTCCCAAGCCCAGGCTCTTTCCACTGAGCCATGCTGCTTAGTGTTGAGTGGAAAGAGTCCAGGCTTAGAAGTCAGAGGACCTGAGTTCTAGTCCTGATTCTACCACTTGTTTGTTGTGTGACCTTGGGCCAGTCACTTATCTTCTCTGTGCTTCAGTTCCCTCATTTGCAAAATAGGGAACCAATACCCGTTCTCTCTACAATTTAGACTCTGAGTCCCATGTGGGGCTTAAGGATCTTGTAACTATCCCAGTGCTTAGTACAGTGCTTGGCACCTAGTAAGAGCTTAACAAGTGCCAAACTTATCATCATCTCATTCCGGGTCTGTACATCCTGGGTCAAGCACCTCCCTAGATGCACCTCAGTCTTCCCTGTCTGCAAAATGGGGAGAAGAGTCCAAAGAGGTTAGCGGGAATCTAAGGGAGATAAAATCTCCTTCCCTGAGTGCTTTGGGATCCTCAGAGAAAGAGGATGGACAGAGACACCCTTCACGAGAGCAACCCCATCATCCGCCGAGCGTCACTGACCAGGACTGCCTTCCCCCCAGCCCGGCTCAATCCGATCCGATCCGACCCTCCCCCTACCTGTGCCCGGAGAGTCTCCTCTTTGTCGGTGGAGAATTCTGTCCGGCAGTGGAGTGGGACTTCCATTCCTGCCACGATCTCCGCGATCCGTGCCTTGAGCCCTTCACACTCTTCAGGGGAAAAGACCCCCTCCAGGACGAGGAAGCCATCTTCCTGGAACTGGGAGAGGAGGCCGAGGCGCTGGCTGGAGCCCTCTCACCCCCGGCTCAATGGGGCTCCTTGCCCAGAGAGCCTCAGCCCCGGCCTCCCCGCCCCGTCACCCCTTGGGCCACCTCAGCCTCCTAGTGGAAGGCCCTTTCTGCTGTTCTTTTCTGACTTTTCCCTCTTGGGCATGGTTTACCACCACTGTGGCGGCACTTTACTGAGGTGGCTGAACACCTCCCTACTGCCCAGCCCCAGGTGAGATGCTCCTCTGCTCTCTGCCCAGGGGACTCCCCTAGGGTCCTGACCCGGGGCTCTAGGGATGGGGCAGAGTGGCGAGAGAGGAACTTCGCTCTCGGCCGCCATGCGGGGAGGAGAGGTGCAGGGTTTGGTCAGTAAATACCGCTGATTCTCCAGACTGTTAGCTTGTTATGGACAGGGAACATGTCTACCAACTCCATTTGTTTGTACTCTCCCAAGCATTTAGGACAGTGCTCCGCACACAGAAAGCACCCAAAAAATATGATTGATGGATCGATTAATTAATGGATTGACCGATTGGGCCTCTGGGCCTCGACACCACCCTCCCCCTTCCTGCCAGTTTGGTGGGGCCGGCTTCCCGCCTCACCTTGCGGACCTGCTCCGGGCTGAGTCCTGCCATGCCCGCCGTCTCCGGAAGGCCGAGACCCTGGGCTGCCACCGGGCAGTGGGAGATCGGGGATGTCGAGGGGCACCGAGGGGCGCTCAGGACGGGGATCAGGTCTCCAGGGTCCCGCCCCAGTGGCCCCAGAACAACAAGTGCAGCTGACTGGGCTGCAGAGAGGAAGCATCTGGACCTTTCCCTCCCCCAGCCAATCCCTCCCCAGTCACTCCTTCCTCGGCCGCTCCCTCCCTGACGGCTCCATCCCCCAGCTGCCACTTCCCCATCCCCAGGCAGGGTCGGGGAAAAGAGGAAGGAGGGGGAAGGCAGACGCCAAGGGACCAGTGACCCCACCCTTCCTCATATACCCCTCAAACTTACCTTGAGGATGGGTCCGGGTCCACAGTGTAGTTTCCCTCCGTGGTAATGGGCACGATTAGCCACCTCTTCCTCAGAAATAATCCCCTCGAGATGCCAAGTTTCCCTGAGCCATCCCCCCACCCCCAACGATTAGGGCTCAGACCACAAGCCTCCAGGACCCCCAGGATGCCCAGGACCCCCAGAACCCCCAGGACCCCATCCCCTTCCTCTTGGTCATGGAAGATCACAAGCACGTTGGCAGCCTCCAAGCCGTGTCAGGTGACTGGCCCAGGCCATGGCCTCCACCATTCCCATCAGCGTGGGGGCTGCTCAGGTCCCTGACAATTCCTTCCTATGCTCTCTGTCCCTGTACTTCTCTCTCTACATTCTGAAAACTCAGATCCCAACCTGCCCCTACCAGACAGCCCCCGCGGTCTCCTCCCCAGGACAACTTGGTGATCTCCCGCGCTCAGTGGACAACTTCACAGTCTCACCTGGCACCAGACAACCCCATGGCTCCCTCCACCAATACCGGACAACCCCACGGCTCACCCCAGAACAACACACAACCCCGTGGCCTCTGCCCAACACCAGATAACCCCAAAGCTCCCCTCCAAGGGACAACCTTGAAGACTTCCCCAAAAGAGCAAAGGGAAGCATGGTCTACTGGATAGAGCATGGGTTTGGGAGTCAGAGGGACCTGGGTTCTAGTGCCAGCTCCCAGTTCTCCACCACTTGTCTGCTGTGTGACTGGGCAAGTGACTTAACTTCCCTGTGCCTTAGTTCCAGCTTGGCTCAGTGGAAAGAGCATGGGCTTTGGAGTCAGAGGTCACGGGTTCGAATCCCGGCTCGGCCACTTGGCTGTGTGACTTTGGGCAAGTCACTTAACTTCTTGGTGCCTCAGTTCTCTCATCTGTAAAATGGGGATTAAAACTGTGAGCCCCACGTGGGACAACCTGATTTCCCTGTGTCTACCCCAGGACTTAGAACAGTGCTTGGCACATAGTAAGCACTTAACAAATACCAACATTATTAAAATGGGGATTAAGACTGTGAGCACCATGTGGGACATGGACCGTGTCCAATCTGATGACCTTGTATCTACCCCAGCACTAAGAACAGTGCCTGGCACATAGTAAGCATTTAATACCATAAAAAAAGCAGACAACCCTACAGTCTCCTTGCTTTATGCTTTGTGCCATGGCAAGTGCATGATTTCCAGCAGGTCCACTTTGCAGATGAGGAAACTGAGCTTGGACAGTGAGGCCACATAAACCGAACCAGGACGAGCTCAGATTTGGGCTCAGTGGATATTGCAGAAATTGCATCTACTTTATCTTTACCCCGGCACATCCCTGTGGGCCACGAGTAGCTTTCATAGAAACGCAAGCATGGTAAAAAAGCTGTTCTACTTCCCTGCTTCACTGCCGGGCACCGCAGTAAGCTCTGTGGTAGATACAAGATAATAAGGTTGGAAATAATTCCTATCCCACATAGGACCCACAGTCTTAATCTCCATTTTATAGATGAGGTAACTGAGGCACAGAGAAATGAAATGATTTGCATAAATTCACACAGTAAAGAAATGGCAGAGCCAGAATTAGAATCCAGGCCCTCTGATTACTGGGCCCATGCTCTTTCCACTATCTGGAGAACAACCGACCAGCAACCTGCTCATCCACTTGTCCTCTTGAAAACTCACCCCCTCAGGCTTCTCTTCTCTAGCCTAATCTTCCTTAATTCCTCAGGCCTTTCTTCATAGGACTGATTTTTTTTTCCATCTACTTGGATTATCAACTTTTACTGCTCTTCTGCACATTCCAGTCTCCATCTTCTTTTCAAAATATCCCTTTTGAACCTTAATTGTGTCCTCTAGACTGTAAGGGACCATGCCTGCCAACTCTATTGTATGCACTCTCCTAACCACTTAGTAATAATAATGTTGGTATTTGTTAAGCACTTACTATGTGCTGAGCACCATTCTAAGTGCTGGGGTAGATACAGGGTAATCAGGTTGTCCCACGTGAGGCTCACGGTTAATCCGCATTTACAGATGAGGTAACTGAGGCACAGAGAAGTTTAGTGACTTGCCCACAGTCACACAGCTGACAAGTGGCAGAGCTGGGATTTGAACTCATGACCTCTGACTCCCAAGCCCGGGCTCTTTCCACTGAGCCACGCTGCTTCTCTCTGCACTTAGTAGTACATGATGCAAACCAATGAGGATGAAACCAACCCTTCCCTCTACACTGCCCAGCCAGTCTGGATAGGGAAGGGAAGAGGGGCAAGGCGCGGGAAATTGGAAGGCCGACAAAGGCTCGGGCTCCTGCAGGCGTCAGTGCAGGTGCTGGTTCGGAGGGCGTCAGTTCAGATAACTGCACCTGTCTGGGAGGTTCTGGCCCCCTGCTTCCAAGCAGGAAGTCACAGTTGCCAGCGCACTTAGCTTAGGAGAAAGGACACAGCGGCGTCCCCGGGGTCCCCTCAGCAGAGAAAAGAGGCCACGGTGAGTGCAGCCATGCTTTATTAACAGAGGTGGTGGGGAATTTCAGGATTCCCTGGGCCAGGTCAAGCCTTGGCTTGGTGGGGTCACAATTCCAGGAGAGCAAGGGGATAATGGGGAGGAGAAATGGGCAGAGAGCAGGGAGAGAATAGGAGAGGAAGGAGAGGAGGGGGAGGAGGCATGTTGGGGAGAAAACAGGTGGAGCCGAGAGCCCCGAAGCCTGGCCAGGGCTCCCTTTCTTCTCTTGGTGGGCGAGTGGAGGAGGAGCGTGACAGGACGTTGAGTTTTAGCTGTAGAGTGCTGGGAACGGCAACTCAGGGGTGGGCTGCAGCCTGGGCAGATGGAAGAGGGAACAGAACATGGAGGGCCCGGCGCCTCTGCCCTTCCACTCATGCCCGAGCCACTCAACCGTTCCCAGATTGGATCAACAGTAAGGGCAGTGGGCAGGTAGGGGGTAACCCTGGGCAAGGAGCCAGCCCCAACCTCACGCCCCTGGGCCCCTGTGCCTACCAGTTGTCCTGGCTCCAGCTGGTACCCTTAGACTCCATGAGATGGAAACTGTAGGCGTGGCGGGAGCGCGAGGAGCGATTCAGCTCACTCTTGTGCACAGCTTCTCCATGGAACAGGACGAGGCCACCTGGTAAGGAGGACCCGATACAACATCTTGCTTTGCCCCTCATTCCCTCCCCAAAACCTTCCCCTTCCATGCTGCCCCAAAAGAGAAGAGACCCAGGACCCAAAGGGCAGCTGTGCCTCTGCAGTGGGGGCTCAGGACTCTCTCTGGACTACCAGACTGGCAGGAAACTATCGTGTACCTTTCCGGATCGGGATGGCGATGAAGCTGCTGTCATCATAAACTGGCTCAGTGCCGATGAAGTGGATGGCTGGCACAGAACCCGGAGGATCCCGCACCAACCTATGGGAGATGCCACCTAATAATAATAATAATTGTGATATTTGTTAAACACTTACTATGTGCCAGACACTGTAAGAAGCGCTGGGGTGGATACAAGCAAATCGGTTGGACACAGTACCTATCCTATATGGAGCTCACAGTTGCAATCCCCATTTTAAATATGAGGCAACTGAGGCACAGGGTTAAGTGACTTGCCCAAGATCAAACAGGAGATAAGTGGCAGAGTTGGGATTGGAACCCATGACCTAACTCCCAGGTCAATGCTCTATCCACAACATTGTGCTGCTTCAGTGCCGGTGGAGAGTTTGCAGGCTTGCCGGCACAGGGAAACCCTTCTCCCAGTCAGGCTCCTGGGTCCCTTGTCAGAAAGCCTTGTCCAGTCCTCGGAAGAAGAGAGGAGCCCTCAGGCATCCTTACCCTTGTGGGATCCTGGGATGAAGAAGAGACAGCCGTTCTCTGGCGTGGCATCCTCCAATGCTATCCAGAAACCAAGCAGGCTGCCCGGCGGCTCCGTGTAGAGGAAGGTGGAATCCTGGTGTGCGAGCACTGCAGCCCATTGATCCCCAGGTGAGTGGTCAGCCCCCTCCTCCCACAAAGGGACACCTACGTCCCCTGCCCCACAGCTAATTCTTGCCCCACCTGGTCGCTGAGCCAGCACCTCCCCGAGCCGAGCTTTCTCACCATCCCATCCGTCCGTCTCCTTTCCCAGAAACTTTTAGGATCCCCTGGGGAACATACAGCCCCTGAGACTGTCCTTTCCTGTCCTGCTTTCCAAGGGTCCCCAGACAAGCTGGTGCCAAAACATGGCTTCTGGCCATCCCTGACAGCTCCGGGGCAGGCTCCCAGGCAGAGAGGCCTACCACCTCCAGCTCCTACATAGGCCTCACCTTCACCACCAATGTGCGGTTGCTGAAAGAGAAAGGAGAGACCTGGTGAAGTGGGTGTCCGGGAGGACCGCGGCGGCAAGGAGAGGAGAGGCAGAAGCCGGGAACTTACCTTGAAAATGTACATGCTCTGGACCACCACAGGCTCCTCAAACCCCAGGCTCCTGCTTATCTCCTAAGGAACAACCCAGATCTCAGGGAGGGGAATTAGGCAAAATTTTCTAGGATTCCCCCAAGGTGGAGTATCCCTAAACCTTGCCCACAATGTACCAGATTGTGGGCATGCCCTCGGGCCTAGTCCAAGCCCATAGGGCGGAGTGAATCAGGCTCCTGGAAGGGCCGGATTTGGGTGGAGGAGGCTCCCTACCCTCCTCCCCGCCATCCCCTCTCCTGGGCTGTTCTGCCTCACAGTTTCTGGGCAGGAAGAGAAGTTTTAGAGGAGCTTTGACCAGCCCCTATCTGCTCACCTGGATTGGTGGGGAGTGGGTGATCTTCTTGAAGACGGGATCATGGGCATGCAGAGCTGTGGGGATAAAAGCGAGGGTCAGAGTGATCACTGTGACTGCTCTCCAGGGACCGGTCAATAGCGAGGCTGGAGAGTGAACTCGAGTCCCCATTTCCCAGGGTCCTTCCGTGATCAGGGCTGAAGGGGACAGTAGGAGCCACCCAGCAGCGAGTGCACAGAGCAAGGAGCAGAGCAGCCAGCCGGTTGGGGGTATCCCCTCCTGGGGCAGGACCAGCACCCTCCCGTTCCCCTCTTACCGCAGCCCCGCCTGGGGGAATGGGGAGAGGCAGAGTCACCTGAGGACACAAAGACGCAACCAGGGACAAGCTGCCTGCTGCCCCCTCATGCCCAGGGTCAGGCAGAGGCTGCTTCTTCAGAGAGACTGAGACCCACCCTCAGGGCCAGCTCCACAAAGAGGGAGCGGGACCCCGAGGAGGCTGGGAGGCCCAGTGCGTGGGGCTGGGGAGGAGAGTTGGGGGTTTTAACCCTCCCCCTCCAGATCCTGCCCTCCTCCCCGGCCGCTCACCATGACCGATCTTGTTGATGGATTTGTCCTGTGGGACCTTAAAGTTGCCTAAGAAACAAGGAGGAGAGTCAGGTCCAGGAAAAGAGGAAAATTCCACCTTCAACGCAAGATCCTTTTACTCTCACAAGCATTTAGTACCTGCCCCAGTGCCTACTACAGTGCTTGGCACATAATGAAGACTGTGACAAGAACTGTGACCAGCTTGATTTGCTTGTATCCATCTCAGCGCTTATTACAGTGCCTGATGCACAGTAAGCGCTTTAAAAAACACACAGTTATTATAAGTGTTAAACAAAAAAAATCAGTACTGAGGGTCTGGGAATGAGTAGAGGAGAGGCAAGGTCCAGAACAGAACAGAACCTCACTGTACCACACCTGCTCTGCCAACAGCCTACTCGGAACTCAGGGATTTTTCTCTGTCTTTCTTCTTAAAGCAGGCTGGCCTACTGGAAAGAGCATGGACCTGGGAGACAGAGGACCTGGGTTCTAAACCCAGCTCTGCCGTTTATCTGTTGTGCGACCTTGGGCAAGTCACTTCACTTCTCTCTGCCTCAGTTCCCTCATCTGTAAAATAGGGATGAAAATCTGAGCCCCCGTGGGACGGGGACTGTGTTCAACCTGGTTAACTTGCATCTACGGCAGCACTTAGAGCAGAGCATAGGTAGCATATAACTAGTACCACATCTCTCATTATTGTCAGTAGTATTATTATTGCGTTGCTCTCCATATAGTAAATGCTCAAAAAATACAATTGATTTATTGTCTGAACGTTTCCCAGGGGCTCGATTCCTTCCACTGCCCCATCCCTGCCCCCTGGCAGCCAAATTCCCACTTCGCCCCAGTTCCCGGCACAAGGAAGATCCCATACCTTCCTTGTCAAACACGTCCTTCTCAAAGAAGAATCTGATTTTGTCACCGCTGGTCAGGAAATATTCTGAACTTCCCTGAGGAGGAGGGGAGGGACAGAAGGCATCAGAGTGAAAGAACTATCTCACTGAAATGAACCTGAGAGCTTCCCTGGGGCTCTGTGCTGGGGAGGGTAATTTCTGCATTGGAGCAGGGAGGCTGAAACAGCAGTCCAGGGAGCTGACTCGTCTGAGGCTTGTCCACTCTTGGCTGACCGGGAACAGCTCTTAACCAGACACTTGCCCACACCTCTCCTCTCCCCCAGGGGATTCCTGTGTCTCTCGGCATCAAACAAAAACGCCTCACAATTGGCTTCAAGCCTCTCCATCCACTCACCCCATTGTCTAGTCTGCTCTCTTCTCAGGCTATCTAGCTGAACCTCAGTCTCTGCTCTCCCAGCTCCATCCCCTTGTTCACACACTGTACCGCTGGGCTTGGAACTTCCTCCTCACTGCCAGAAGCCCACATTTACTTGTACGGGTGTGGGCAGGGATTGTCTCTCTTTACTGCTGAAGTGTACTTTCCAAGCTCTAAGTACAGTGCTCTGCACAAAGTAAGTGCTCAATAAATACGATTAAATGAATGAACGTACAAATACAGCCCTTAAGAGAAATCAGTGAACGTTAAATAAATGTAAGAAATGCTTACACCGGGCTTACAGTCTAGAATCTTGTTGTACCTGTCTTCCCCATTGGAGGGTAACCTCCTTGCGGGGAAAGGTATCTGTGAATTGGTTTAGCACTTCCAAACGCTTATTTCAGTTCCCTGCACCTAGCAGACGCTCAACAAATATTACTTATCCCCAGATGAACTATTGCAACCCCTCCCCACCCCACCACAGGCTGTAATCTCCACATATTCAAATTATTACTTCTCTGGCCACCAGATCATGACACTTCAGCGGGTCGCCTCACTGATCCCTGAAGGAAAACTGTGCCAAATCCCTGCAGCCAATCATAGCTCTGGAAAGGGACAAATCTACTGGGACTCTGGGAAGAAGGTTTACCTCACCAAAAGGAATCAATCACTCGATCGATGGTATTGATTGAGAGCTTATTATGTGCAGAGCACTGCATTGAGCGCTTGGGAGAACATAATACAACAGAGTTTAGAGTCTACAGGGGGCTTTATAGGCTACGCTTTTGGCAGGAAGAACCACAGAATCTGACGAAGGAAGGGGCAGGGGCAGGGTGGGAAGCCTGGCGCACTTGGCTGGGTAGGCAGGCCGGGTCTACCCCGCAAAGCTGGACAGAGTCTGAGCCTCCCCCGGAACCCCAGTTACCCCATTTTCCCAAACCGTCTCCCCTTCCCTACCTTCTCTCCTAACTCTGGGGACTCATTTCCAGCAAAGCCAGTCCCAAATCTGTTAGGACCTGTCCTCAGATCCCACCCCAGGGCAGTCCAGTCAATTTTGGGCCACAGTGCCTCCCTAGATGCACCTCAGTCTTCCCTGTCTGCAAAATGGGGAGTAGAGTCCAGAGAGAAACTGAAAGAAATGGAGTGCTTTGGGATCCTCGGAGAGAGGGGATGACTAGAGATACCCTTAGTTTGAGTGGCCGAATGTCAGGGTCCAGGGCTGCCCTTTCCCTCTGCCCGGCCAGGACCATCCCGCTACCTCAGCTCGGAGCTGCTCCTCCCTGTCCGTGGTGAATTCTGTCCGGCAGTGGGGCGGGACTTCCATCCCTGCCACGATCTCCGCGATCCTTGCCCTGAGCCCGTCACATTCCTCTGGAGAAAAGACCCCCTCCAGGACAAGGAAGCCATCTTCCTGGAACTGGGAGAGAAGGTCGAGACGCTAGCCGGTGCCCTGACACCCCCAGCCCAGGGGGAGACAGTGACCAGAGAACCTCCCTCACCCCCGCCTGGGGAGCCTCTCCCCCGACAGTCGCAACCCCTTTCTGGTCCATAATAATAATAATGATAACAATAATAATAATAGCCCCTAATAATAATAATATCAATAATTACTATGTGCCGAGTACTGTTCTAAGCACTGGGATATGAGAATGTCCCAAGTGGGGCTCACAGTCCTAATCCCCATTTTACAAAAGGGGTAACTGAAGCACGGAGAAGTTGAGTGACTTGCCGAAAGTCACACAACTGACAAGTGGGAGAGCTGGGATTAGAACCCGCGACCACTGAATCCCAAGCCCATGCTCTTTCCACTGAGCCATGCTGATTCTCTGGTATTTGTTAAATGCTGTCTCTGTGCCAAGCACTGTACTAAGCGTGGGGGTGGATATAAGCAAGTCAGGTTGGACGTAGTCCCAGGCCCATATGGAGTTCACAGTCTCCAACCCCATTTTCCAGATGCGGTAACTAAGGCCCAGAGAAGCGAAGGTCACAGAGCAGATGTGGCAGAGTTGGGATTAGTCCCAAGACTGCTTGTTTTGTTTTGTTCTGTTTTGTTTTGTTGCCTGCCTCCCCCGTTTAGACTGTGAGCCCTTTACTGGGCAGGGATGGTCTCTGTTGCTGAACTGTACACTCCAAGCACTTAGTACAGTGCTCTGCACATAGTAAGCACTCAATAAATACTACTGAATGAGTGAAATAGAACCCACGACCTCCTGTCTCCCAGCCCCGGGCTCTAGGCACTAGGCCACGCTGCTTCTCTCGCCCGCTTTCTCGGGGCCTTTCTTCCCTCCCTTTCGGCGTCCTTGCCAGTCCCGCCTCACCTTGCGGACCTGCTCCGGTTTGAGGCCCGCCATGGCTGGGGGGACCGAGGGGGCCCAGAGTCCGGGGTCCTGGCCCAGAGTCCGGGTCCTGTCCCCGAGGCCCTGGAATGGCCAGCGTGTCCGGCCCGTCCGCCGACCAGGAAGCGTCTGTGCCCTTCCCTCCCCCGGATGCTCCCTCCCCGGATCCTCCAGCCCCTCCCCCAGACACCCCCTTCCCTGGTCATTCATTCATTCATTCATTCATTCATTCATTCATTCATTCAATAGTATTTATTGAGCGCTTACTTCGTGCAGAGCAGTGTACTAAGCACTTGGAATGTACATTTCGGTGGTGGAGACAATCCCTGCCCAACGAGAGGCTCACAGTCTAAACAGAAGAGCAAATCAGAACTAAACAAAATCAAGACAACATCGTCAAGATAAATAAGAATCAAGGAGATGTACACCTCATTTACAAAATAAATAGGGTAATAAATAACTATATACAAATGAGCACAGTGCTGAGGGAGGGGAAGGGGGGAAGAGAGAGGGTGGGGGGAGGAGAGGGGATGGGGAGCAGAGGGAAAAGGGAGGCTCAGTCTGGGAAGGCCTCTAAGAGGAGGTGAGCTCTCAGAGGACTTTGAAGAGGGGAAGAAAGTTTGGCAGTTGTGAGGAGGGAGGGCATTCCAGGACCACGGGAGGAAGTGGGCCAGGGGTCGATGGCAGGATAGGCCTGAATGGGGGACAGCGAGGAGGTGAGCGGCAGAGGAACAAGTGTATGGGGTGGGCAGTAGAAAGAGAGAAGGGAGGTGAGGTAGGAGGGGGCAAGGTGATGGAGAGCTTTGAAGCCAAGAGTGAGGAGTTTTTGTTTCGTGCGAAGGTCGATAGGCAACCACTGGAGGCTTTTGAGGAGGGGAGTGATATGCCCAGAGCATTTCTGTAGGAAAATGATCCGGGCAATGGAATGAAGAATAGACTGGAGTGGGGAAAGACAGGAGGAAGAGACATCCAAGAGGAGGCTGACACAATAATCCAGTCGGGATATTATGAGAGCTTGTACCAGCACGATAGCAGTTTGGATGGAGAGGAAAGGACAGATCTTGGCGATATTGTGAAGGTGAGACAGGTGCCCCCCACCCCTCTCGGCGGCTCCACCCCCAGGCGACCTCCTCCACGGAGACCACCCCGCTCCCCACCGCCCCTTCCCGGGCAGGGATGGGAACAGAGGAGTGAGGGGAGCGACAAACAACAAGGGACAGGTGACACCCCCTCTCTAATCCTTCCTGAAATCAACCTTGAGGAGGGGTCCCGGTGCTCAGCATAGATGTCCTCTGGGGCACGACTCAGCCACCTCCTCCGCGGGATTAAACAGCTCCAGACGCCGTTTCCCCGAGCCAGCCCCTCACTCCCACCCCATGGGATTCGGCCTGCAAGCCCAAGACCTCCAACACCCCCAGGTCCCCGGCCCCTTCCTCTCGCTCACAAGAAAGTTGGCAGCCTCCACAGGAGCCTCCCAGGTGATAGGCCCAGGTCGAGGCCTCCACCGTTCACGTCACTGTGGGAGCTGCTCGGGCCCCTGATGGTTCCTTCCTATGCTCTCTGTCCCTGCACTTCTCTCTCTGCACCCTAAAAACTGAGATCCCAGCCTCCCCCTTATCAGCAGCCCCCCAGGACAACTTTACACTCCCCTTCTGTCAATTGAAAACTCTGCAGTCTCCCCTGGCACCAGATAACTCCACAGCTTCCCCCAACACGGACACCTCCGCAGCTCCCCCACAACATGAGACAATCTGATTGCTTCCTGCCCCCCGACCCACTGGACGACCCTGAAGTCTCCCTCCAAGTGGCAGAAGGAAGCAGCATGGCCTATTGGATAGAGCACGGGCCTGGGAATCAAGGGTACCTGGGGTCTAGTCTCCAGTCCACCATTTGTCTGCTCTGTGACTTTGGGCTAGTCAGTGAACTCCTCTGTGCCTCAGTTCCTTCATCTGAAAAATGCAGGACTCTGAGTCCCAGGAACCTTGTACATTACCTTGTACCTGTGCTAGCACTTAGAACAGTGCCTGGCACATAGTAAACGCTTGACAAATACCATTAAAACAAAACAAAAAAAAAGAGACAACCCCACAGTCTCCCTGCTTCGTGCTTCGTGACAAGGCAAGTCCTTGATTTCTAGTTGGCTCAGTAGATGAAGAAACAGGCTCGGGCCGGTGATGCCACATAAACGGAAACAGGATAGGCTCAGATTTGGGCTCAGTGGATACTGCAGAAGTTGCATCTATCTTATCTCTACCCCTGGCACATCTCCGTGGGCCACAAGTAGCTTTTACAGAACTTCAGGCATGGTGAAAGAGCTGCTCTACTTCCCTGCTTCACTGCCGGGCACTGTAGTAAGCTCTGGGGTAGATACAAAATAATAAGGTCGGACAGCATCCCGGTCCTACATAGGACTCACAGTCTTAATCTCCATCTCACAGATGAGCTAACAGGCACAGAGAAGTGAAGTGATTTTCGTAAGTTCACACAGCAGAAGAGTGGCAAAGCTGGAATTTAAACCCATTCCTCTGAATCCCAGGCCCTCGAGCCACTGTCTGGAAAAGACCTGAGCATCAGCCACTCCATCCACTTGTCCCCTTGAAATCCCACCCCCTCAGCCTTCTCATCTCTCGCCTAAAAGTCATTAATTCTTCTTAGGACTCATCTGTTTTCCCATTCACTTCATAATAACTATTACTGCTCTTCTGCACACACTGACCGTCTCCATCTTTACAAAATATCCCTTTTGAACCTCTAATTATGTCTTCTGTACTGTAAGGGACCATGCCTGCTAAACTCTGTTGTACTGTACCGTACTCTCCCAAAAGCTTAATACAACGGTCCACGCATAGTAGGACTCAATAAAAACCATTGATGAGGAATGAGACCATCTCTTCCGTCAACATCGCCAGCCATCCAGGCTAGGAAAGGGAAGAGGGGAAAGGTGTTGGGGGAGCTGGGACACAGACCGAGGCTGGGGCCCCTGCAGGTGCCAGGCAGGTGCTGGGTCGGAGGAGGTCGGTTCAGATCCTGGCCAGGTTCTGGTCTCCTGCTGCCGAGCAGGAAGTCACAGCTGCCAGAGCGCTTAGCTTAGGAGAAAGGTCACAGTGGAGTCCCCGGGGTCCCCACAGCAGAGGAAACGGGTCACAGCAAGTGCAGCCACACTTTATTAATAGAGGTGGGAGGGGAACCTCAGGCTTCGCTGGCCCAGCCCAAGCCCTGGCTTGGTGGGCCCGAAATCTAGCGGGGCAAGGAGAAAAAGGGGAGAAGGGATGGAAAGGGAGGGGAGGAGGATGGGGAAGAAGGGGAGGAAGAGGGCGAGGCAGCTCGGGGAGAAAGCAGGTGGAGCAGAGAGCCCTGCAGGCTGGCCAGCCGGGGCTCCCTCTCTTCTTGTGGCGGGCAGGTGGAGGAGGAGCGTGTCCTGTGGCCGAGTCTTAGCTGTAGAGAGCTGGGAACGGCATCTCAGGGGGGGGGCTGCAGCCTGGGCAGACGTAAGAGGGAACAGAATATGGAGGACCCTGTGCCTCTGCCCCTGCACTCGTTCCGGAGCCACTGAATCACTCCCGGCTCGGAGTCAAAAGGGAAGGAGGTGGAGAGGTAAGGGAACCCTGGCAAGGTCCAACACCCAGCCTTATGTCCACGGGCCCGCTGTGGCCTACCAGTTGTCCTTGCTCCAGCGGATTGCCCTTAGACTCCATGATATGGAAAAGTGTAGGCATGGGGACGGAGCGCGAGAGAGCGGTTCATCTCGCTCTTGTGCACAGCTTCTCGTGGAATAGGACAAGGCCACCTGATGAAGAGGACACAGTAGGACACTCTTGCTCTGCTCCAATCCCCTCCCCACAACCCTCCCTCTCCATGCTGCCCAGAAGGGAAGAGACTCAGGTCCCGGGGGGCCGCTGTGCCTCTCAGGTGGGGCTCAGGACTCTCTCTGGACTTCCAGTCCGGCTGGAAGAGACCATGTACCTTTCTGGATCGGGAATGGCGATGAAGCTGCTGTCGTCATAATCTTCTTAGAGCGATGAAGTAGGTGGCCGGCACAGTACCCGGAGGAAGCCCGGATCCACCTCTCGGAGATGCCACCTAATAATGATAATAATTATGGTATTTGTTAAGCACTTACTATGCTGCCAGGCCACTGTAAGAAGCGCTCGGGTGGATACAAGCAAATCATGGGTTAGACAGAGTCCTGTCCACCTGAGGCTCGGGTCTCAATCCCCATTTAAAGATGAGGTAACTGAGGCACAAAGAGGTTAAGTGACTTGCCCAAGGTCAACCAGGAGATAAGTGGCAGAGTAGGAATTGGAACCCGTGACCTAACTCCCAGGCCCATGCTCTATCTACAGCACTCTGCTGCTTCAATGCCTGTGGAGAGTTTGTGGGCTTGCGGGCCCAGGGAAACCCTTCTGCGAGGAGGCAGCAGGGTCCAGGAGCAGGGAGTCAGGCTCCTGGGTCTCCTGTCAGAAAGCCTTTGCCCAGTCCTCGGAAGAAGAGAGGTGCCCTCAGGCATCCTTACCCTTGTGGGATCCTGGGATGAAGAAGAGGCAACCGTTCTCCAGGGTGCATCCTCCACCGCATACCAGAAACCCAAGCAGGTGGACCCAGTGGCTCCGTGTACAGGAAGGTGGAATCCTGGTGTGCGCGTACTGCAAGCCCATTGGACCCCAGGTGAGTGGTAGCCTCCTCCTCCCGCAAAGGGCACCTCTTATGTTTCTGCCTCAGCCCCACAGCTAATTCTTGCCCCACTTCTGGTCTCTGAAGCCAGCACCTCCCCGCAACGCTCCACCTTCTCCATCCGATCCGTCGTTCTCACTTGCCCAGCAGAAACCTTTAGGATCCCCTGGGGAACATGTACAGCCCCTGGGACTGTCCTTCTGTCTGGCTTTCCAAGGGTCCCAAAACAAGCTGGTGCCAAAACATGGCTTCTGGCCATCCCTGACAGCTCCGGGGCGAGGCTCCCAGGCAGAGAGGACCTACCACCCCAGCTCCTACATAGGTCTCACCTTCACCACCAATGTGCGGTTGCTGAAAAGAGAAAGGAGAGACCTGGTGAAGTGGGTGTCCGGGAGGACCGCGGCGGCAAGGAGAGGAGAGGCAGAAGCCGGGAACTTACCTTGAAAATGTACATGCTCTGGACCACCACAGGCTCCTCAAACCCCAGGCTCCTGCTTATCTCCTAAGGAACAACTCAGATCTCAGGGAGGGGAATTAGGCAAAATTTTCTAGGATTCCCCCAAGGTGGAGTCTCCCTAAACCTTGCCCACAATGTACCAGATTGTGGGCATGCCCTCGGGCCTAGTCCAAGCCCGTAGGGCGGGGTGAATCAGGCTCCTGGAAGGGCCGGATTTGGGTGGAGGAGGCTCCCTACCCTCCTCCCCGCCATCCCCCCTCCTGGGCTGTTCTGCCTCACAGTTTCTGGGCAGGAAGCAAAGTTTTAGAGGAGCTTTGACCAGCCCCTATCTGCTCACCTGGATTGGTGGGGAGTGGGTGATCTTCTTGAAGATGGGATCATGGACATGCAGAGCTGTGGGGATAAAAGCGAGGGTCAGAGTGATCACGGTGACTGCTCTCCAGGGACCGGTCAATAGCGAGGCTGGAGAGTGAACTCGAGTCCCCATTTCCCAGGGTCCTTCTGTGAACAGGGTGGAAGGGGAGAGGAGGAGCTGCGCAGCAGCGAGCACACAGAGCAAGGAGCAGAGCAGCCGGTTGGGGGAATCCCCTCCTGGGGCAGGACTTGCAGCCTCCCGTTCCCCTCTTCCCGTTCCCGTTCCCCTGCCGTTCACCTGAGGACTTGAAGACCCAACCAGGGACAAGCTGCCTGTTGCTCCCTCATGCCCAGGGACAGGCAGAGGCTACTTCTTCAGAGAGACTGAGACCCACCCCCGGGGGCAGCTCCACAAAGTGAGAGCGGGACCCCGAGGAGGCGGGGAGGCCCAGTGAGTAGGGTTGGGGAGGAGAGTTGGGGGTTTTAACCCTCCCCCTCCAGATCCCGCCCTCCTCCCTGGCAGCTCACCATGACCGATCTTGTTGATGGACTTGTCCTGTGGGACCTTAAAGTTGCCTAAGAAACAAGGAGGAGAGTCAGGTCCAGGAAAAGAGGAAAATTCCACCTTCAATGCAGGACCCTTGTACTCCCACAAGCATTTAGTACCTGCCCCAGTGCTTACCACAGTGCTTGGCACATAATTAAGACTGTGACAGGAACTGTGACCAGCTTGATTTGCTTGTATCCACCTCAGCGCTTATTACAGTGCCTGATACACAGTAAGTGCTTTAAAAAAACCACAATTATTATAAGTGCTAAACAAAAAACACTCAAGTACTGAGGGTCTTGGGAATGAGGTAGAGGAGAGGCAAGGGTCAGAACCAAACAGAACCTCACTGTCCCACCACCCTCGCTCTGGCCAAAGCCATACTCAGAACTCAGGGATTTTTCTCTGTCTTTCTTCTTAAAGCAGGCTGGCCTACTGGAAAGAGCATGGACCTGGGGAGACAGAGGACCTGGGTTCTAATCCCAGCTCTGCCGTTTATCTGTTGTGCGACCTTGGGCAAGTCACTTCACTTCTCTCTGCCTCAGTTCCCTCATTCTGTAAAATAGGGATGAAATCTGAGCCCCCTGTGGGACGGGGACTGTGTTCAACCTGGTTAACTTGCATCTACAGCAGCACTTAGAGCAGAGCATAGTAAGCACATAACTAGTACTACATCTCTCATTATTGTTAGTAGTATTATTATCATATTATTACTATTATTAGTAGTAGTATTATTATTAATATATGCTCTGCTATTGGAAACGCTCAAAAAATACAATTGATTTATTGTCTGAACGTTTCTCAGGGGCTCGATTCCTTCCGTTGCCCCGTCACTGGCCCCTGGCAGCCAAATTCCCACTTTGCCCCAGTTCCCGGCACAAGGCAGATCCCATACCTTCCTTGTCAAACACGTCCTTCTCAAAGAAGAATCTGATTTTGTCACCGCTGGTCAGGAAATATTCTGAACTTCCCTGAGGAGAAGGCAAGGCAGAAGGCAACAGAGTGAAGGAACTATTGCACTGAAATGAACCCGAGAGCTTCCCTGGGGCTCTGTGTTGGGGAGGGTAATTTCTGCATCGGAGCAGGGAGGCTGAATCAGCAGTCCAGGGAGCTGACTCGTCTGAGGCTTGTTCACTCTTGGCTGACCAGGGACAGCTCTTAACCAGACACTTGCACAACCCTCTCCTCTCCCCCCGGGGGCTTCCTGTGTCTCTGGGCATCAAACAAAAACTCCTCACAATTGCCTTCAAGCCTCTCCATCCACTCACCCCATTGTCTAGTCTGCTCTCCTCTCCGGCTATTTGTCAGACCTTCTAGCTGATCCTCACTCTCTGCTCTCCCAGCTCCATCCCCTTGCTCACACACTTTACCGCTGGGCTTGGAACTTCCTCCTCATTTACTTAAACAGGTGTGGGCAGGGATTGTCCCTCTTTATTGCTGATGTGTACTTTCCAAGTGCTAAGTACAGTGCTCTGCACAAAGTAAGCACTCAGTAAATACGATTAAATGAATGAACTTACAAATACGGCCCTTAAGAGAAATCAGTGAACCTTAAATAAATGTAGGTGCTTACATTGGGTTTACAGTCTAGAATCTTGTTGTACCCGTCTTCCCCATTGGAGGGTAACCTCCTTGCGGGGAAAGGTATCTGTGACTTGGTTTAGCACTTCCAAACGCTTATTTCAGTTCACTGCACCTAGCAGACGTTCAACAAATATTACTTATCCCCAGATGAACTATTGCAACCCCTCCCCACCCCATCACTTGCTGTAATCTCCACGTATTCATATTATTACTCCTCTGGCCACCAGATCATGACACATCAGCCGCTGACCCCAGAGGGAAAACTGTGCCAAATCCCTGCAGCCAGTCACAGTTCTAGAAAGGAACAAATCTACTGGGACTCTGGGAAGAAGGTTTACCTCACCAAAAGGAATCAATCACTCGATCGATGGTATTGATTGAGAGCTTATTATGTGCAGAGCACTGCACTGAGCGCTTGGGAGAACACAATACAACAGAGTTTAGAGTCTACAGGGGGGTTTATAGGCTACGCTTTTGGCAGGAATAACCACAGAATCTGAGGAAGGAAGGGGCAGGGGCAGGGTGGGAAGCCTAGCGCACCTGGCTGGGTAGGCAGGCTGGGTCTACCCCGCAAAGCTGGACAGAGTCTGCGCCTCCCCCGGAACCCCAGTTTCCACAGTGCCTCCCTAGATGCGCCTTAGTCTTCCCCGTCTGCAAAATGGGGAGAAAAGTGCAGAGAGAGACTGAAAGAAATGAAGTGCTTTGGGTTCCTCGGAGAGAGGGGACGGCTGGAGACACCCTTAGCTTGAGTGGCCGAACGTCAGGGTCCAGGGCTGCCCTTTCCCTCTGCCCAGCCGGGGCCGTCCCGCTACCTCAGCTTCGATCACTTTCTCCCTTTGCGTGGTGAATTCTGTCCGGCAGTGGGGCGGGACTTCCATCCCTGCCACGATCTCTGCGATCCTTGCCCTGAGCCCGTCACACTCCTCTGGAGAAAAGAACCCCTCCAGGACGAGGAAGCCATCTTCCTGGAACTGGGAGAGAAGACTGAAGCGTTAGCCAGTGCCCTGACACCGCCGGCTCAGGGGGTGGCCGCGCCCGGAGATCCTCACCAGCCCCAGGGCACTTCGCCCCCCCCCCCCCCCCCGACAGTCGCAGCCCCTTCTGGTCCTCAATAATAATAATAATAATGATGATGATGATGGTATTTGTTAAGTGCTTACTCTGTGCCAAGCACTGTACTAAAGGCAGGGGAGGATACAAGCAAATCAGGTTGGACGTAGTCCCAGGCCCATATGGGGCTCACAGTCTTCAACCCCATTTTCCAGATGTGGTAAATGAGACCCACAGAAGTGACGGTCACAGAGCAGTCGTGGCGGAGTTGGGATTAGTCCCTAGACTTCTTGTTTTGTTTTGTTGTTTTTCTCCCCCGTTTAGACTGTGAGATCGTTGTTGGGCAGGGATGGTCTCTGTTGCTGAATTGTACACTCCAAGCACATAGTACAGCGCTCTGCATATAGTAAGCAGTCATTAATACCACTGAATGAGTGAAATAGAACCCACGACCTCCTGTCTCCCGGCCCCAGGCACTAGGCCTTGCTGCTTCTCTCGTCCGCTTTCGCGGAGACTTTCTTCCCTCCCTTTCGGCGTCCTTGCCGGTCCCGCCTCACCTTGCGGACCTGCTCCGGGTTGAGGCCCTCCATGGCCAGGGGGGACCGAGGGGGCCCGGACTCTGGGGTCCCGTCACCGAGGCCCCAGAATGGCCAGCGCCTCCGGCCCGTCCGCCGACCAGGAAGTGTCTGTGCCCTTCCCTCCCCCGGACGCTCCCTCCCCGGATCCTCCCGCCCCCGCCGGCTCCTTCTCCCCGCCTCCCCTTCCCGGCCAGGGGCGGGAACAGAGGGGGGCCGGGGGTGACGGATGCCAAGGGACCAGTGCCCCTAACCCACTTGAGGAGGGGTGAGGGTGCCCTGTGTTGTCATGGTGCAGATTAGCCACCTCGTCCTCGGGATTAATCAAATTGGAGATGCCAAATTTCCCCTAGCCAGCTCCTCCCCCCGACCCCATGGGTCTCGGGGCTGCAAGCCCAGGACCCCCATGACCCCGGCCCCTCCCTCTTGCTCACAGGCATGTTGGCAGCCTCCAAGCCTCAACAGGGACCGCCCAGGTGACGGGCCCAGGCCGCGGCCCCCACCGTTCCCGTCAGCGTGGGACCTGTTCAGGCCTCTGACAGTTCCTCCCTATGCTCTCTGTCCCTGCACTTCTTTCTCTACCCTCTGAAAACTGAGATCCCAGCCTGCCCCCGACCAGGCAACCCCTGCAGTCTCCTCCTCAGGACAACTTTACACTTCCCCCACCGATCGGACAACCCCGCGGTCTCCCCCTGCACAAGACAATCCCATGGCTCACACCAACATCAGACAACCCCACCCTCTCCAACACCAGATAGCCCTATGGCTTCCCCCCAACCCCAGACAATTCCACAAACCCCTCCGCAAACCCAGCAGCAGACCTTATGTTTTCCTCCCACTGGACAACCCCACACGCTCCCCACAAGTGAACAACCTCCCACCCACCCCCAGTCTCCCTAGGGACCCACTCCATCACCCCCCCAGGACACCTCCCTGGAACTTCCACCCTGACCTGTCTTGCTCCACCCCAGCAGGTAAAAGAAGCGGCCACCAAACCTCGCTCCGATGATTACAGCTACTGTAACAGTGTCGATGGCTGCAGACGAGATTGGAGCCTGAAATTCTGCTCCTCTAGGTCCAGTACCTTAGTGATTTCTCTATTTTGAGTATCTGCCCTTGTCTTTGATTTTTGTTTAGTATGCTATTTCTCCTTCTGAATTAATAATAATTGTGGTGTTTGATCACTGAAATGGGGGAGTCAGTCTGGAAAAGGGAATCAGGGTGTATCTGGTAAACCCCAGTGCAGCCTTGCAGTTCATGATCCCTGCTACTCCCCTGTGGCATGTGTCACAAGTCACCCACCTAGAGAATAATTTCATTCATCAACCCACTTGGGAAACCCAAGGGCAGGATGGGCAGTAAAATCAATGAAATTCCCCTAGTTGTGCTGCCAGGTTTTACTCTGTAAAATCAGTCCCAGGAAGATTTAAGTGAAGTAGGATTAGGAATTAACATGGACCAGAAAGAAGTCGAGTTTTCCATTATTTTTTCCGTAATTTCTCCAAATGATCATGGTGTGCAGGCTGAGCCAAACTGGTAGGGGTGACTGGACTTCAGTGGGAGAGACTGAGGGGGTCAGGTTGGAGGAGAGGCATTGGGAGATGGCCAAAGTTGGGAAGGAAGGATGAGAGGATAGCTAGGGGTGCTGGCCCCAAGTGTACAGAAAGGGAGTGGGCCAGGGTGACAGAGGGGCTCTGCTCCTCCCCGTCGACTCCAGAGTCTGCTCCCTTCGCCTCCTACGTGCTGCGGTTCGGGGCAGGCTCCTGCTGCTCTGTCCTTTTCCATCTAGGACCCGGGAGGAGGACCCTGCTGGACCCATCAGTCCAGAGAGGACAGGTGGAAGATGCCAAAGTTACCACCCTGAGAGCCAGAAAGGGGTGGTTCCCTGAAAGCCTAGGAGAGCTGCCAGCCAGAAAGGGAACCCCCAGCTCTCTTGGGACATCCTGAACTCCATCTCTGAAGGTGCATGGCTATCAGTCTCCCAAGGCCCCTCTCCTAGTCAGAAAGCTCCATGAAGGAAGCAACCAGGCCCAGGTCACTGAGGGATGGCCCACACCTCTTCCACTCTGAGAGCCTTCAGGTCATAGGGGAACAAGACTCCTGGCAAGCAATGGGCCTGTGGCTCCTAGCGGAGAATGATGCCAGCATTCGAGCCCTCTGCGTCAGCTGGGACCGCCAGCCCCAATAGCCCTCAAAAACCGGAGCACACAAGTAGTCGCCTCCACCTGAAGTCCACACTGGGGGCTTGTCTCGGAGTGGGTCTGCTTGGGTCAGGGCGGACCGGGCCCTTAGCCTTTCTATGTGGATAGGATTGTAGAGGTCAGGACCCCTAAAGCTGGAGAGTTACGGGAAGAGGCGTGGCCTCTGACCCCGTGGTGCCGGAGGGTGGGGTGGCAGCAAGAAGAGCACAAAGGCTGAGAAGCCATTACTTCTGGCAGTTTCTGACTTAGAAAACCACTGGGAAATATCATTAAGAAACATCCTGGTAGCACAGTCCTGACTCCCGGGGAACCGTTTACAATGAGCTGGAAACAAGCCCACTCGGTGGGTCTAAAGGGCTTTGCCAAGGCAAGTCCGTGATTTCCAGTAAGCCCACCTTGGAGATGAGGAAACTGAGGCTCAGGCCAGTGATGCCACACAAACCGAACCAGGGCGGGCACAGATTTGGGTTCAGTGGATTTTGCAGAAGTTGCACCTACCTTACCTTTACCCCCGGCATATCCCCGTGGGCCAGGAGAGGCTTTCATAGGACCTCAGGTATGGTGAAAGATCTGCTCCGCTTCCCTGCTTCCTGGCAGATGATCCACCTGGGTTCACATCACCGAGGACAGATGAGCATCTCCATTCCTGTCATTCCCTTCCCCTCCCTCACTAAACTGGGCGGTCTTTCAATCTTTGCCTTTCCAAACAATAACCTTCCTTTACAATCAAACAATAACAATAAACTGGTTTCCTTTTGTTTTCAGGCTTTGGTGGATGATAATAATAGGATCTGTTAAGTGCTTACTATGAGCCAGGCACTACATAAGCACTGAGGTAGATACAAGATAATCACGTTGGACACAGTCCCTTTCCACAGAGGGCTCATAGTCTTAATCCCCATTTCACAGATAAGGTAACTGAGGCACAGAGAAGTGAAGTGATTTGCACGAGGTCACAGAGCTGATGAACGGCAAAGCCGGAACTTGAACCCGATCCTCCGATTCTCAGGGCCGTACTCTTTCCACTCTCGGGAGAACACCCGGCCAGCAGCCTCTCCATCCACTTGTCCACTTGAAGACTCATCCCTGAGCCTTCTCTTCTCTCGCCTAAACATCATTAATTCCTTTGGCCTTTCTTCATAGGACTGATTTTTTTCCATCTGCTTTAACAATCATCTTTAATTGCTCTTGAGCACACAACCACTGTCTCCACCTTCTTTTCAAAATGTCCCTTTGAACTTCAATAATCTTTCATAGACTGTAAGAGACTGTGCCTGACAACATTGCTGAACTGTACTCTCCCAAGCGCTTAGTACAGTGCTCTGCACATAATCGTACTCAATAAATCCGTGGCTCAGTGGAAAGAGCCCGGGCTGGGGAGTCAGAGTTCATGGTTCAAATCCTGGCTCTGCCGCTTGTCAGCTGTGTGGCTTTGGGCAAGTCACTTAACTTCTCTGTGCCTCAGTTACCTCATCTGTAAAATGGGCACTAAGACTGTGAGCCCTCGTGGGACAACCTGATCACCTTGTATCCTCCCCAGCGCTTAGAACAGTGCTTTGCACGTAGTAAGCGAAAAGCCATCGTTATTATTATTATAAATGCCAGTGATGATAATGAGACCAACCCTTTCCTCGTCCAGCCTGCCTGGCTACGGATGGCAAGTGGGGCAGGGCGAGGGGTAGCTGCAATGCGGATAAGGCTCGGGCCCCTGCGGGCATCAGTGCAGGTGCTGGTTCTGAGGGGTCGGTTCAGACACCCGCTTGGGAGGTTCCGGGCTCCTGCTTCCTAGCAGGAAGTCACAGCTGCCAGAGCGCTTGGAAGAGAGGTCACGGCGGAGTCCCCGGGCTCCCCTTCAGCAGAGGAAACGGGTCAGAGCGAGTGTGGCCACGTTTTATTGTCAGAGATGATAGGGGAACCTCAGGCTTCGTGCTGGCCCAGCCCAAGCCATAGCTTGGTGGGTCCCAACTTCAGTGGAGCAAGGGGATAATGGGGAGGGGGGATATGGAGAGAGGAGGAGGAAGATAGAAGAGGGAGGGGATGAGGGGGAGGAGGCATGTTGGGGAGAAAGCAGGTGAAGCAGAAAGCCCCGCAGCCCAGCTCCCTCTCTTCTTCTAAGGGGCGGGTGGAAGAGGAACGTGTCCAGCCGCCGAGCTTCAGCCGTAGAGTGCTGGGAACGGCAACTCAGGGGTGGGCTGCAGCCTGGGCAGATGGAAGAGGGAACAGAAAGAACATGGAGGACTCGGGGCCTCTGCCCTTCCACTCGTGCCAGAGTCACCGAACCACTCCCAACTCCCCCCCCACCTCTCCGTAGCTAAACCTTCTTCTCCCCGCTTTCCCTCTGCTCCTCCCCCTCTCCCGTCCCATCCCCTCGGCACTGTACTCGTCCGCTCAACTGTATATATCTTCATTACCCTATTTATTTTGTTAATGAGATGTACATCTCCTTGATTCTATTTATTTGCCATTGTTTTAATGAGATGTTCTTCCCCTTGATTCTATTTATTGCCATTGTTTTTGTTTGACCACCTCCCCCGATTAGACTGTAAGCCCGTCAAAGGGCAGGGACTGTCTCTATCTGTTACTGATTTGTAATAATAATAATAATGTTGGTATTTGTTAAGCGCTTACTATGTGCCGAGCACTGTTCTAAGCGCTGGGGTCGATACAGGGTAATCAGGTTGTCCCACGTGAGGCTCACAGTTAATCCCCATTTTACAGATGAGGTAACTGAGGCACAGAGAAGTTAAGTGACTTGCCCACAGTCACACAGCTGTCAAGTGGCAGAGCTGGGATTCGAACTCATGACCTCTGACTCCCAAGCCCGTGCTCTTTCCACTGAGCCACGCTGCTTTCCAAGCGCTTAGTAGAGTGCTCTGCACATAGTAAGCGTGCAATAAATACTATTGAATGAATGAATGAATCAATCAATAGTGAGGTGGTGGGAGGGCAGGGGGCAGCCCTGGGAAAGGAGTGTCCCTGTGTCCCTTAGCCTACCAGTTGTCCTGGCTCCAAGTAGTGCTCTTAGAATCCATGAGATGGAAAGTGTAGGCGTGGCGTGAGCATGAGGAGCTATTCAACTCACTCTTGTGCACAACTTCTCCATGGATCAGGATGAGGCCACCTGGCAAAGAGGACAAGGTAGCCACCTCTCATTCTGCCCCTTATCCCTTCCACACAGCCCTCCCCCTCCATGCTGCCCCAGACGGGAGGGACCCAGGTCCTGTGGGCAGCTGGGCCTCTCCAGTGGGGGCTCCAGACTCTCCATGGACTTTGGGTCCTGCGGGAAACCACTGAATACCTGTCCGGATGGGGGTGGCGATGAACCTGCTGTCGTCGTAAACCGTCTCAGAGCCGATGAAGTGGGTGGCAGGCACGGAACCTGGAGGAGCCCGCACTAACCTCCGGGAGATGCCACCTGCAATGCCCAGGGAGAGTCTGCAGGCTTCCCAGCACAGGGAAACCCCACCGCCTGGAGGCAGCAGGGTCCAGGAGCAGGGAGTCAGGCTCCTGGGTCTCTTGTCAGAAAGACCTGCCCAGTCCCCGGAGGAAGAGAGGAGGCCCCTGGGCATCCTTACTCTTGTGGGATCCCGGGATGAAGAAGAGGCAGCCGTTCTCCGGGGTGGCATCCTCCACCGCGATCCAGAACCCAAGCAGGTGGCCCAGTGGCTCCGTATAGAGGAAGGTGGGATCCTGGTGTGCGAGTACTGCAGCCCATTGGTCTCCAGGTGAGTGGTCAGCTTCCCCTGCCCAAGGGGGCACCTGGGTGCCCTGCATCTATCTTACAGCTAACCCCTGCCCCACCTGGCCTGCTCTCTGAGCCAGCCCCTCTCCCAGCCCCATCTGTCTCACCACCCCATCCATCCATCACCTTCCCCAGAAACTTTCAAGATCCCCTGGGAAGCATCCGGCCCTTAGGCCGGTCACCTCCTGCTTTTCAAGTCACTCAGACGGGCTGGTGCCAAAACCTGGCTCCTGACAGCACCAGGGCAGATGCCCAGGCAGCGAGGCCTACCGCCTCCGGCTCCTACTCAGGCCTCACCTTCACCGCCAATGTGCGGTTGCTGAAAGAGAAGGGAGAAGCCGAGTGAAGTGAGTGTCTGGGGGGACCGTGGTGGCAGGAAGAGGAGAAGCCGAGTGAGTAGCCGGGTGCTTACCTTGAAAATGTACATGCTCTGGACCACCACAGGTTCTTTGTACCCCAGGCTCCTGCTTATCTCCTAAGGAACAACCCAGATCTCAGGGAGGGGAATAAAACTAAACTCTCTATGGCTACCCCAAGGTAGAATTTTCCTAGGCCTTGCCCACAGTGTACAAGTCTGGGGGCATGCCCTCAGCCCCAGTCCAAGCCTGTTGGACCAGGTGAATGGGATTCCTGTTAGGGCCGGAGTCAAGGGGAGGTGTTCCCCATCTTCCTTTCCCCCAACCCCTCTCTGTTCTGCCCCACAGTCTCTGGGCTGGAAGAGAAGCTGAGAGGAGCCTCGCCCAGCCCTATCTGCTCACCTGGACTTGTGGGGAGTGGGTGATCTTCTTGAAGATGGGGTCATAGGCATGCAGAGCTGAGGGAATAAAGGGTCAGAGTGATCATGGTGATTGCTGTCCAGAGAGTGGTCAACGGCTAGGCTGGAAAGTGAACTCAGGAGCCCCCTTTTCCCAGGGCCCTTCCTTGCTCCAGGTGGAGTGGGAGAGTAGGAGCCCCCAAGCAGAAAACACGGAGAGCAAGGAGCAGAGCAGCTGGGCAGGGGACCCCCTCCTGGGGCAGGACCTGCAGCCTCTCGTTCCCCTCTTACCGCAGCCCCGCCTGGGGGAATGGGGAGAGGCTGAATCACCTGAGGACACAAAAACCCAACCAGGGACAAGCCACCTGCTGCCTCTCACACCCAGGGGCAGGCAGAGGCCACTTCTGCAGAGAGACTGAGACCCACCCCCGGGCAGCTCCACAGAGAGGGGCCGGGACCCCGAGGAGGCAGGGCGGTCCAGTGCGTGTGGCTGGGGAGAGGAGCTGGGGGTTTTAGCCCTGCCCGCCCAGATCCCGCCCTCCTCCCTGGCCGCTCACCATGACCGATCTTGTTGATGGACTTGTCCTGGGGGACCTTAAAGTTACCTAAGAAACAAGGAAGAGAGTCAGGTCCAGGAAAGGAAGAAAGATACTTGTACTCTCACAAATACTTCGTTCAGTGTCTAACCTAGCGCTTACTACAGTGCTTGGCACAGAAGCACTAAGCAAATACCTTTAGTATTTGGGGGTCTGGGAAACGGTGGGGGAGATGGGCAAGGTCCAGAACAGAACTGACTCATCCCTCACCGTCTCACACCTGCTCTGCCGTCAGCCTCCTCAGCATTCGGGGATTTTTCTGTGTTTGCTATTAAAAGTAACCTGGCCTAAAGAGCTCAAGGCAGAGAGACAGAGGACCTGGGTTTTAATCCCAGCTCCTCCACTTGTCTGTTGTGTGACCTTGGGCAAGCCACTTCACTTCTCCGTGCCCCAGTTACCTCATCCGTAAAATAGGGATGAATATCTGAGCCCCTTGTGGGGCGGGGACTGTGTCCAACCTGATTAACTCGCACTTACATCAGCACTTAAAACAGTGCAGAATAAGTGCATAATTAATACCACATTTCTCATTATCATCATTAGCATTACTATTGCGGTGCTCTGCATACAGCAAATGATCAATAAATGCAACTGATTGATTGTTTGAATGTTCCCCAGGGGCTCAGTTCCTTCTGTTTCTCGGTTGCTAGCCCCCGGGGCAGCCTAACTCCCGCTTTGCCCTAGTTCCCAGAAAAATGCAGATCCCGTACCTTCCTTGTCAAACACATCTTTCTCAAAGAAGAATCTGATTTTGTCGCCACTGGTCAGGAAATATTCTGAGTTTCCCTGAGGAGGAGGAAAGGGACAGAAGGCATTACTGTTGCAAACACCACTCTCAAATGAACCTGAGAGCTTCCCTAGGGCTTTGTGCTGGGGTGAATAATTTCTGCATCAGAACAGGGAGGCCGGGCGGACGCCAGGCATCTTCTCAGCTGTGGCTGAAACGGAAGTCCAGGATGGTGATCGACTGGACCTCGTCCAGTCTTGGCTGACCGGGGACAGCTCTTAACCTAACATCTGCCCACATCTCTCTCTCCTCCGAGGGCTTCCTGTGCCTCTCGGCATCAGACAAAAACTCCTCACAATCGGCTTCGAGCCTCTCCATCAATTTGCCCCATTACCTAATCTATTCTCTTCACCTGCTGTCAACATTATTATTCTATAGACCTTCTAGCTGAACCTCACTCCCGGCTCTCCCAGCACCGTCCCCTTGCTGACACTGTTCTTCCGGCTTGGAACTCCGTCCCCGCATCCAACAGCTCACATTCACTTGTACTCTCCCAAGTGCTTAGGATAGTGCTCTGCACACAGTAAGCGTTTAATAAATATCATTGATGATGATGATTGATTCAAAGCCATCCTAAAATCCCATCTCTTCCAAAGTCTTCCCTGATTAATTCCCAGTATTCTGCCATATAACCCATCAGTCATCTCAGCAATTATAAACTTAGAACCATCCTCAGCACTTCTCTATATACATTTATCCAACTGTACATTCAGTGATTTCTCTTGATGACTCCATTTGTAAATTTTGTTTTATCTGTCTCCCCCAGGGGAGTGTTATTAAGCTCCTTGCAGGCACGACGTCTGGGATTTTGTTTTGCACTTCCCAAATGCTAACTACAGGGCATTGTACTTAGCAGGTGCTCAACAAATAGTATTTGTCCCCAACCAAACCCCAGCCCTCCAGCCGCCCCCACAGGCCGTAATAGCCACATAATCCACCTCTTGGCTATCAGATGGTGACACTTGAGTCCCTGTGGCCCCGCTGTCCCCGGGGTAAGAATTGTGCCAAATCCGTGCAGCCCATCGGCGTTTCTATGCCAATCAATCAAGCAATCCATCAGCGGTATTTATTTGGAGCTCACTATACGCAGAGCACTGTACTGAGCACTTGGGAGAGCACGATTCATTAGGATTAGTGGACACATTCCCTGCCCATAAAGAGCTTACCATTTAGAAGGGGACTTACAGTCTACACTTTTTCCAGGAAGAATCACGGGAATCTGAGGAAGGGGGGCCAGGGTGGCAAGCCTGGCACCTGGCCAGGTAGGCAGGCCGGCTCCATCTCATAGGGCTGGGCAGAGTCCGAGCGTCTCCCTGGCCCCCAGTTACCCCATTTTCCCCAAACCCTCCCTTCTCCCCGAACTCCGGGGACCCATCTCCAGCAAACCCAGGCCCCGATCTGTTAAGACCTTTCCTAAGTGCTCCTCGGTCTTTCCCGCCTGGAAAATGGGGAGAAGAATTCCAAGGGGTCAGCGGGAGACTGAAGGAGATAGAATCTCCTTCCCCCGCGCTTTGGGATCCTCGCATAGAGAGGGAACAGCTGGAGACACCCTGAGCTTGGGTAGCCGAGTGTCAGGGTCCAGGGCTGCCTTTCCCCCTGCCCGGCCAGGACTGTCCCGCTACCTGCGCCCGGAGCTGCTCCTCCCTGTCCGTGGTGAATTTTGTCCGGCAGTGGGGCGGGACTTCCATCCCTGCCACGATCTCTGCGATCCTTGACCTGAGCCCGTCACACTCCTTTGGAGAAAAGACCCCCTCCAGGATGAGGAAGCCATCTTCCTGGAACTGGGAGACGAGGTCGAAGCGTTAGCCAGTGCCCTGACACCCCCGGCCCAGAGGGAGGCCGTGCCCTGAGACCTTCACCCCCACCCAGGCCACCTTGTCCCCTGACAGTAGCAGCCCCTTTCTGGCCCTTCTGCTTGGCCTTTTTTCCCTCCCTTTTGGTGTTTTTGGGAAGGAGCCCTTATCTTTGGTGGCGGAGCTGGTTGCTGGTCCCGGGCAGGTCCCAGGCAGGTGGTCGTTGGCTCCCCAGCCTGGGATTCTGGCGAACCCAGGCCCCGAGCCGGCCTGCCTCCCGCCTCACCTTGCGGACCTGCTCCGGGCTGAGACCCGCCATGTCCGGCACCGAGGCCTGCAGGGACAAGGAGCACAGCTGACTGGTCTGCGGAGCAGGACGGGTCTGGGCCACCCTTCCCCGTGAGGGCCTCCTCTTCCTCCTCCTCCTCCTCCTTGTCCACGTTTACCCCACTGGTCCCTCCTCCGGCCGCCCCTTCCCGGCATCACCCTCCCCTGCCCATTTCCTCCCGAGGCCATTTCCTCCCCCCGGCGACCCCATCCAACCCCTCCACAGCCGCTCCCCTCTCCTCCCCAACTTCCATTTCCCGGGCAGGGACGGGAACAGAGGAGGGAGGGGATGGCAGTCGCCAAGGGACCAGTGCTCCCTCTCCACCCCCTTCTCAAACCTACCTTGAGGACGGGTGCCCGCGTCGCTGTCCTCTGTGGTAATGCGGCGTGGCTCAGTGGAAAGAGCCTGGGCTTGGGAGCCAGAGGTCATGGGTTCGAATTCCGGATCTGCCACCTGTCAGCTGTGTGACTATGGGCAAGTCACTTGACTTCTCTGTGCCTCAGTTCCCTCATCTATAAAACAGGGATGAAGACTGTGAGCCTCATGAGTGACCACCTGATGACCCTGTATCTCCCCCAGCACTTAGAACACCTCTGCACATAGTAAGCACTTAACAAATACCAACGTTATTATTAGCCGCCTCCTCCTCAGGATTAATCCGCTCGAGACACCAACTTCCCCGGGCCAGCCCCCCACTCCCAGCTCGTGGGGCTCGGGCCTCAAGCCCAGGACCTCCAGGACCCCGGCCTCTTCCTCTGGTCATGGAATATCACAAGCATGTTGGCAACCTCCAAACCTCCACAGGGACACCCCAGGTGACAGGCCTAGGTTGTGGCCTCCACCTTTCATTCATTCATTCATTCAATAGTATTTATTGAGCGCTTACTATGTGCAGAGCACTGTACTAAGCTCTTGGAATGTACAAATCCGTAACAGATAGAGACAGTCCCTGCCCATTGACAGGCTTACAGTCTAATCGGGGGAGACGGACAGACAAAAACAATAGCAATAAATAGAATCAAGGGGATGAACATCTCATTAAAACAATAGCAATAAATAGAATCAGGTGATGTATATCTCATTAACAAAATAAATAGGGTAATGAAAATATATACGATTGAGCGGACGAGCACAGTGCTGAGGGGAGGGGAAGGGAGGGGGGAGGAGCAGAGGGAAAGGGGGGGGAAGGGGGTTTGGCTGAGGGGAGGTGCGGGGGTGGGGGCAGAGAGGCAGCAGAGGGAGCAGAGGGAAAGGGGAAGCTCAGTCTGGGAAGGCCTCTTGGAGGAGGTGAGCTCTCAGTAGGGTTTTGAAGAGGGGAAGAGAATTAGTTTGGTGGAGATGAGGAGGGAGGGCATTCCAGGACTGTGGGAGGATGTGACCCAGGGGTCGACGGCGGGATAGGTGAGAACGGGGGACGGTGAGGAGGTGGACGGCAGAGGAGCAGAGCCTATGGGGTGGGCGGTAGAAAGAGAGAAGGGAGGAGAGGTAGGAGGGGGCAAGTTGATGGAGAGCCTCGAAGCCCAGAGTGAGAAGTTTTTGTTTCATGCGGAGGTTGATAGGCAACCACTGGAGGTTTTTAAGAATGGGAGTGACATGCCCAGAGCGTTTCTGCAGGAAGATGCGCCGGGCAGCGGAATGGAGAATAGACTGGAGTGGGGAGAGACAGGAGGAAGGGAGATCAGAGAGAAGACTGACACAATAATCCAACTGGGATATTATGAGAGCCTGTACCTGTAAGATAGCCGTTTGGGTAGAGAGGAAAGGGCAGATCTTGGCGATATTATAAAGGTGAGACCGGCAGGTCTTGGCGACGGATCGGATGTGTGGGGTGAATGAAAAAGCTGAGTCAAAGAGGACACCGAGGTTGCGGGCTTGAGAGACGGGAAGGATGGTCGTACCATCCACGGCGATAGGGAAGTCAGGAAGAGGACAGGGCTTGGGAGAGAAGATGAGGAGCTCAGTTTTGGACATGTTGAGTTTTAGGTGGCGGGCAGACATCCAGGTAGAGACGTCCCAGAGGCAGGAGGAGATATGAGCCTGAAGGGAAGGGGAGAGGACAGGGGCAGAGATGTAGATCTGTGTGTCATCTGCATAGAGAAGATAGTTGAAGCCGTTAGAGTGAATGAGTTCACCAAGGGAGTGAGTGTAGATGGAGAACAGAAGAGGGCCAAGAACTGACCCTTGAGGAACCCCAACAGTTAGAGGATGGGAGGGGGAGGAGGAGCCTGCGAAGGAGATGAAGAATGAAGGGCCAGAGAGATAAGAGGTAACGGCTCTTAACAGAGAGATAACAGCTCCCATCAGGGTGGGAGCTGCTCAGGCCCCTGACAGTTCCTTCCTATGCTGTCTGTCCCTGCACTTCTCTACACCCTGAAAACTGAGAACCCAGCCTACCCATCACCAGATAACACACCGCAGTCTTCCCGCCCTCCCACCCCACCCCAAGACAACCCCAAGGTCTCCCCACACCCACCACAACCAGACAAAGGGGCAGTCTCCCTCCTACACCAGAAACTCCACGGTCTCCACAGGATAACCTCTCACTTTCTCCCCTCACCAGACAATCCCACGGTCTTCCCCCATACCACAAGCCCCAAAATTTGTCCCTCAGAAGACAACCCCAATCTCCTCTCCCCCACCTTAGGACAACCCGACAGTCTCCCCACTCCCTACAGGACAACCTCACAGTCTCTCCCGAAACTGGTTAAGCCCACAATCTCCCGGAAAACCCACTCCACCTACCCCTGACACCTCCCTGGGGCTTCCACCCTGACCTGCCTCGCACCACCCTGGTGGAAAAGAGAAAAGCAACCACAAAACCTTGAGCAGCTGGCGATGGCTTCCATACTGGACACCAGGACTGCAGATGAGACTTGCAGCCTTGTCTTTTAGGTTGCTTTTAGTATTTTATTGTTTCATTTCTCTTTATAGAGGATTAATATGGTGGTATTTCTTAAGCACTCATAAGGTGCAAAACACTGATATAAACAGATCGGACACAGTTCCCATCCCACATAGGACTCAGTCTGAGAGGAAGAATGGGTATTTCATCTCCATTTTACAGGTGAGGTAACTGAGGCACAGCTGGCAAATAGCAGAGCCAGAATTAGAATCCGGGTCCTCTGACTCTCAACCTCATGTTCTTTCAACTAGGCTACACTGCTTCTCCACTTTCTTCTCCCTGCCTTATATACTTAGATTGCCTTATACTTTAGATATCCCTATCACTGTGGATGGTACAACCATCCTTCCTGTCTCTCAGGCCCGCAACCTCGGTGTCATCTTTGACTCGGCTCTCTTGTTCACCCCACACATCCGATCCGACACCAAGACCTGCAGGCCTTACCTTTATAATATCGCCAAGATCCGCCCTTTCCTCTCCACCCAAATGGCTATCTTACTGTTACGGGCTCTCAGAATATCCCGGCTGGATTATTGTGTCAGCCTTCTCTCTGATCTCCCTTCCTCCTCTCTCTCCCCGCTCCAGTCTATTCTTCACTCCGCTGCCCGGCTCATCTTCCTGCAGAAACACTCTGGGCATATCACTCCCCTTCTTAAAAACCTCCAGTGGTTGCCTATTAGCCCCTACACAAAACAAAAACTCACTCTAGGCTTCAAGGCTTTCCATCACCTCGCCCCCTCCTACCTCTCCTCTCTTCTCTCTTTCTACCGCCCACCCTGCACGCTCCGCTCCTCTGCCGCCCACCTCCTCACAGTCCCCCGTTCTCGCCTATCCCGCCGTCGACCCCGGGGCCACGTCCTCCCACGGTCCCGGAATGCCCTCCCTCCTCACCTCCACCAAACTAATTCTCTTCCCCTCTTCAAAACCCTATTTAGAGCTCACCTCCTCCAAGAGGCCTTCCCAGACTGAGCTCCCCTTTTCCCTTTGCTCCCTCTGCTCCTCCTCTACCCCCCCTTCACCTCCCCTCAGTTAAGCCCTCTTTCCCCCCCTTTCCCTCTGCTCCTCCCCCTCTCCTCAGCACTGTACTCGTCCGCTCAACTGTATATATTTTCAATACCCTATTTGTTAATGAGATGTAAATCACCTTGATTCTATTATTTTGTTAATGAGATATACATCACCTTGATTCTATATATTTGCTATTGTTTTAATGAGATGTTCATCCCCTTGATTCTATTTAGTGCTATTGTTTTTGTCTGTCTGTTTCCCCCAATTAGACTGTAAGCCCATCAAAGGGCAGGGACTGTCTCTTACCGATTTGTACATTCCAAGCGCTTAGTACAGTGCTCTGCACATAGTAAGCGCTCAATAAATACTATTGAATGAATGAATATACTTGAAGGCCAGAGACAGTGAATAATTCCTACCAGTACATTCTTCCCCAGGGCCTAGTCCGGTATACAGCGAGCACTTCAAAAATACTATTCCTACTACTAAATTGGACTTTTAAGCCATTCTACTCACCCCTGGAACTAGCCAGTTAGAAGACAAGAGCTGGCTGAGTAGACGGAGGGTCACCCCTTGACTTAGAGGGCTCCGAAGTGCCAAATGGGAAGACGTCAGACAGCAGGGTTGGAGGTGAACCGATGCCAATTGGGGAACTGAGTCGGGGCCTCATTTCTAGGAACTATCAATAGCTCCCACTGTGGAGGAAGCCACGTGGAGAGGGAAATGATTCTTGGACCTTTAGGGAGATTTTCCTGGGTAACCTCGGGGTGCTCTAGTTGAAAAAATATAACCAGAGAACCTTAGCTCAAGTACTGGTACCTCTTCGGGACAATTCCTGGCTGACGCAGGTGTAGGAAGCCCCGCCCAGTAGAGATGATGCTTTGGGTGATTAAATGAAGGAAATCACTGGGATTTGGCCCAAACCACTACCAGAGGCTCCTCCTCAAGGATCCGGGATAAAAGAAACCGAGGAGAAGGACATCAGCTCCTCAGGAACAGGTCCAGAGAGTGGCGGAAGCAGTGCTTGCCTACTGAATGTAGACTGAAAGCTCCCTGTGGGCAGGGATCATGCCTTCCGATTCTACGATAGTGTACTTTCCCAAGCCCTTAGTACAGAGCTCAGCACCCAGTAAGCATTCAATGATTTTTTTTATGGTACTTGTTAGGAGCTTTCCTTGTCACACACTTCTCTAAGAGCTTAGATACATGTGTATGAGGATGGACAGAGTACCTGTTCCACATGGGCCTCACAGTCTAAGTGGGAGGGAGTAGGATTTAATCCCCATTTTGCAGTTGACGAAACTGAGGCATAGAGAAGTCGTGATTTGCCCAAGGTCATGCAGCAAGCAATTGGCAGAGCCAGGATTAGAAACCAGGTCCTCTGGCTCCCAGGCTCATGCTTTTTCTCCAACAGGCCACGCTGCCTCTCAATCAATGAATATCGCTGATTCATTGATTGGGCAGCCCTTAGGAGGAGGACGAAAGAGACAAGCCCAATAGCCAGCACATAAGGCATGCCTGTCTCCAGATTGGATCCAGATCAGAGCCTGCTGCCCTTTAGCAAGCAAACCCCTATTGTGAGCAGGGTCCCTTCAACAGCTGCAACCTATTAAAGCACCCCAGCACCATTCTTTGCACCGCTGCTTTGCTCTGTCCAGGCTCCTATGAAGGGATAATAATGTTGGTATTTGTTAAGCGCTTACTATGTGCAGAGCACTGTTCTAAGCGCTGGGGTAGATACAGGGTCATCAGGTTGTCCCACATGAGGCTCACGGTCTTCATCCCCATTTTACAGATGAGGTAACTGAGGCACAGAGAAGTTAAGTGACATGCCCACAGTCACCCAGCTGACAAGTGGTAGAGCCGGATTCAAACTCATAACCTCTGACTCCCAAGCCCGTGCTCTTTCCACTGAGCCACGCTGCTTCTGTTGGGTTGAAGCCTAGCCCCCAGGCTCAGGCAGCTGCTTCCCCTTCCCCAAAACCAGGTTTCAAGAGGAGGGGATAGGCCAGGGACCCTGAGAGCTACCCTCTGCCTGACAGCAGAGGAGGGATTGGGGTCGGGCGGCAGAGAGGGGACAGGGTGGACTGGAGGGACAGAGAGAAATGTAGGAAGGGCTGAATTGGGGAAAGTAACAGCAAGAAAGAACTCAGTTTCCCCATCGTGACCTGGGAAATAGTTCTGCTGCTTTAAGGGGAGGCAAGAGGGGCCTAACAACTTAACGACTGATCCAACCGGAACATCTTTCCGAAGCACGGAATGTGCCTCACCAACTCTGAGGAAAACTGAACAGGGTAAACATCTAAGCCCACATCACACAGTGAGCAGGGCGGGAGTCTGAGGAAATCCTCCTCCCCCCCGCTCACCAAACGCCCCCCTCTTCCCTTCCTCCCCCTCCCCACCACAACTCTTGCTCGCCCAGTTACTTCACCACCCTCAGGCCTTGGGAAGCGGGAAGGGGGTGTGGGTTGGTCTCCATTTTGTTTATTCTTCCCAAAGCAAACAAGAACCAGGCTCAGCTAGTCTGGATTGCAGTTACGACATAGCCTGCTAGCAGGGCACCGGGGGCTTCCAATACTGGGGGACAGAACAGGAAGCTGGGACTGGAGGCCAGAAGCTGGAATCTAGTCTCCCACGGGAACAAAAAGCCAGAGGATGTGCAGGGAGTTGGGGTGCCAATAAGGACTGGATCCAAAAGAAAGGGAGGATGCGAACAACAGGATAACGTAGAACTCAGAAGTCAAAGGGGTTCTGAGGAACTTTAAAGCAGCGTGGCCTAATGGATAGAGCACGGGCCTGGAGTCAGAAGGACCCGGGTTCTATTCCCAGATCTGCCACTTGTCTCCTAGGTGAACTTGGGTAAATCACTTCAGTTCTCAGGGCCCCAGTTACCCCATCTGTAAAATGGGGATTAAGACTATGAGCCCCACGTGGGACACGGACTGCGTCCAACCCTTTAGTTTGTATACATTCCAGTGTTTCCAGTACGGTGTCCGGCATACTGTAAGAGCTTAACTAATAGCAAAATAACCCAAAACAAAAACAAAGTCCCTCATCCCCAAGCCCTGCAGATCTGAGAGCAGTGCAGTGTCACGGTGACCTGTCCAGAGACCAACAAGAGGCCAGGGAAGACCTGTCCAGCTCCCGGCAAGCCAATGCCCTGTGCTTCTGAGAGGCTCTCGTGCTGCGGCTGACCTCTGCGCAGGTCCTGAACCGACCGGAGAGGAAAATCCCATCAACCTCAGCAAGTATCACCTGCTTCCAACCCACCCTCAAAGCTTAAGATGTGCACCCTACGTGCACCCGGATTTGCAGCAAGCGCAGCCCCTCCTGCAGCGGCCCCCCTGCTTTTTTTCCTAGCTTCCCCTGGAGTACTAATTTGTCAAGGGGTATCTTGGGAGCGGGAGCTGCCACTTTGTGGACGGCAATAGTGGTTTGTACCCACTCCGGTGCCATCAAAGCATTGCAGGTGAAAACCCCTGACCTGACCCAGGGCACTGACCCCACAGCTTCCCTTTGCTTACCCAATGCGCACATTCGTAACGTCACCAGCTAGGAGAGGAGGAGTGGTGAATCCTGCCCCTGGACTTCAGGTCAGACTGGATTCTGGGAAGGGAGGCCAGGGCACATGGGGTTGACCCCGCTCTTAAAATTGGGAGAAGGCCAAGACCCTAGCAAGAATGTGACCAAGACACTTTCCTCGCTTATATTTAAGCCCTTGCACTTGGATTTTAACTCTTAACCACCCCACCCTCTGCCCCATAGCACTAATGCACATATCTGTAATTTATTTAAATGTCTGTCTCCCCCTCTAGACTGCATGCTCCTTGTGGGCAGGCAATGTGTCTACCGACTCTGTTATACTGTACTCTTCCAAGTACTTCTGCTCATAGTAAGTGCTCAATAAATACAATCGATTGCTCGATCCAGGGCTGGGAGGCTCTGGCAGGAACCGACTTGGAGGCGAAGGGGGCGACAGGCTGAAGTTCTGGCTAGCCCTCTCTTAGTCTACAAATCCCGTGTCTCGGGGAGGGAGGCAGAGAGTTGGGTCACCGGCACAGGGCGTACGCCGTGGAAGTCTGGATCGGAGGCAGGGGGTTGCGGCCGGGAAGGAGAGATCCAACTACATCCTCTCCTCCCGGGTAGTCTCCCCACCTCCCCGACAACGAACGCTTTTCTCTCGGCACCGCCGCTGCCCAACTCTAAGTTCTCCTGAGCCCCGCCCTCCGGCCCCACAAGCGAGCAGCAAGAGCCCTCGGCCTCAGTTAAATCCCTCGGAAGGAGAGTCAGGCATTCGGCCGGCTGGAGCCCAGGGGGAAGGGGGCGGCCCGGCCCTCGGGGGTCCTGCCCGTCAAGTGACACGGCCACAGCCAGGGGGACGTTTGAGGTCGAAGCTTTATTGGCTATTTAACTGAGTCGATGAGTCCGGACCCACTTGTAACGGATTGCTTCGTGGTCGCTGAGTCTCTAGTGTGCATTATCTCATAGGTTACATCCAACGCGGCAGAGGGAGAAAAAAACCCAACAAAACATTAAGACAAGTGACGCTAAAACGTGCCCTAGTGTCCAAGGTGATCTAAGGCTGGGGAGGGAGAGTGAGGAGGAGAATGAGGAAGATGACAGACTCCAGTTTCATTGCACGCCGGGCCAAGTTGGCAACGCGACAGGTGCCCGCGGACACAGGTTGACAATAAGAGAAAAGTCCCTGGGTCTCCCCCGTCTTATCGCTGAGGCAGGGAGATCCAGAGACCTCAGGTCCAGCGGTCCCCTCCCCTGCCAGACCACCCTGCCCTGCTCATGGAAGGGCCGAAGGAGTGGCAGGCTGCAGGGTGGGTGGCACTGGACAGAGGCCTCTCTGGGGTGCCCCGGACAGTCAGGGGGGGTGAAAACAAGCGCCATCCCAGAGCTGGGGAGGGCAGAGAGGCGAGAGACACAGAGAGCGAAACGGGGTTAGCGACGTCAGGCGGCCACTCGTGAACTCAGGTTCCTCTCCTCCCCTTCGAACAGACCCCGTTCCTGTGGAAACGGTCCACTGGATCGACCTAGACTATCTACTGGTGATCATATGCTGCTCCTTAACTGTGTGGAGTGAAGAGGGCCGGGGAACGGGACCCAGCAAGCACCAAATTCATTCAGGATTTGGCCAAAGGCCCTAAACGGGCCAGCCTCTCCAGCCCGAATCCTGCCGCTAAAGCGGCCCCTCTCCCTTTGGCCAAGAGTGGCAGAAATGGGCGGCTGCCAAAATACAAAATGGGAGGGGAAGAAAAAAAATCCACCAAGATCATACAGAAAAAAAAAATTGTTTTCTTGACAAGTTCATGGCAGATGCTGGCAGCACCTCCCACTCGCCCCTGGGGTGTGGGGAGAGGAAGTACATTTCAATGTCATCCTGTTGCTCTGCTCAAGGGAAACCCCCACCCTATCCTGAGACGTTCCTATCCCCTGGTTCTTAGTGTCTTTTTTTTGTTTTGTTTTGTTTGTTTTTTTTAAATACCCAAACCAAACTTTTTCTAAAAAGTATCTTTAAAAAGGCTATTTAAAAAAAAAATTCTAAAACCGCCATCAAGTGTTTCCAGTGGCTAGCACTTCTCTCCCACCTCTTGCTGCCACGGGCAGGGGAGCTGGCACGGCTCCCCTGGCCCCCTCCGACCCCCGAACGGATGGTCGGCAGCACAACCACCCCTGTGGGGCGGAGACCCCCCCACCCCCGTGGGGCAGGGACCCCCTTGGATCCCTCGGCCTCAGAGCAGCCTAGAAACTGGGTGGGGAAAGACAAGCCTACGTGATAGCTGAGCTTCCAGGGGAATGTATAAGTTACTGAGGGGAGGGGAGGAAGGCGGAAAAAAATAAATATCGATAATCTAAAGTCTTCCTCTCTCCGAGCCTGGCTGAGCAAAGCCCACGAGCTGTCTCGGCATCTCAGACTGAGAGGGTCAACGGAAGGCTGCCCCGACCCCCTGACCGATTGATTGTCCAGACACTGGTCCCACCCCAGCCAGAAACCCACCCTGGGTACAGTCACGGATGGAAACAGGGAGCGGTCTCTGATGGCCGCCCGGCTTCCTGGCAGCAGGGTCCACCGGCTCCTGCTTCCTCTCCGGCCTCAGGGCAACTGAAGTCTTTGCTTCCAGGCACCGTCTGGGAAGAGCTGCCCTCCAGCGGGGTGGCTGGCCAGGCGGGCTCCTCTTTGCAGCCACCAGGCACCCCAAGTTCTCCGGGTCGGTCCAGGGTGGAGAAGGTGGCAGCGGGGGCGTGGTTCCGAGAACGGGATGGGGATGGAAATGGAGCTGGCACCGCCCGTCCCGTGGACTGTGACGATCGGCCCTCCCGGGCCGCCGGGGAGGATTCAGGCCTGCTCCTTGTCAGCCCTCCACAGCCGCTCCTTCACCTCCAGGGGCAGGGTGTTAAAGAGGTCCTCCTCCACCACCAGCCCACTGCGCTTCAGCATGGGGCAATCGCCCAGCTCCACGGGCAGGCACTCCAGCCGGTTCCCCCGCAGCTCGATCTGGGACAGGTTGGTCAGTTCACCCACCCGGGAGGGCAGGGACTGCAGCACGTTGTTCCCCAGGTTCAAGGTCCGCAGCTTCCGGCACTGGAAGAGCTCGGGCGGGAGGCTCTCGATCTGGAAGGGAAAGGCAAGGTGTGACCCCGGAGTCTTGGCTTGGGACCCCACGGTGACTCCCCGCCCGGCAGGGATGGGCTGATGGATGGATGCGGCCTAGGGCTCTGGTGTCTCGCGAGCACGTCGGATCACCGCTCTGATCTGGCTAAACCGGCCGGGGAAAACCAAAACGTGGTAGCTTCCTTAATGAGTCCTCCACGCCTGCCACGCTGCCCAGGATGTCACTCCCACCGGCTCTTTCTGGAGCCTTGTAGAGGAGGGGTGGCAGGCGTGGAGGACTCCAAGAGCTGCTCATTTTCAAGGAGAGGCTGAAGAAGGGAAGCCGCTTGGCCTAGTGGATAGAGCACAGGCCCGGGAGTCAGAAGGACCTGGTTTTAATCCCAGTTCCGCCACTTGTCTGCTGGGTGACCTCGGGTAAGTCGCTTCTCTCTGCTTCATGTCTGTCATCTGTAAAATGGGGATTCAGACTGTCATCCCATGTGAGACGGGGACTGTGTCCAACCTGCATCTATCTCGGCACTTAGAAGAGTGCCTGGCACGTAGTGAACACTTAACAAGTATCATTAAAAAATAAAAACACAAAAAAGATCTGGGTTCCTATCTTGCCACAGTCGATCGATGGATTGATGGTATTTATTGAGCACTTATTCCGTGCTGCACTACGGTGTCGGGTGAGTACAATACAATAGAGTACAACAGGGTAAGCCTCCCAAGGAGCTTACAGTCTACAGGAGGAGACGGCCCATACGATAAGTTTCAGGAGGAGGAAATGGCGGAATCAAGAATATGTACAAAGGTGCTGGGGGCTAGGGTGAACAGCAAAGTGTTTAAGAGGTTCAGACAGACCCAAGTGCAAAGGAGACATAGAAGGGAAGGTGAAAAGGGAAAGTGAGGGCTCAGTCATGGAACGCCTCTCAGAGATGTGTGACTTAGTGGAAAGCGCCCGGGCTTTGGAGTCAGAGGTCATGGGTTCAAATCCCAGCTCTGCCACTTGTCAGCTGTGTGACTGTGGGCAAGTCACTTCACTTCTCTGTGCCTCAGTTCTCTCATCTGTAAAATGGGAATTAACTGTGAGCCTCATGTGGGACAACCTGATTACCCTGTATCTACCCCAGCGCTTAGAACAGTCCTCTGCACATAGTAAGCGCTTAACAAATACAAACATTATTATTATTATTATTTTTAGGAGGCCTCTGAAGATGGGGAGATGCTGTATGACCTTGGGCAAGCTAGTTAACTTCCCTGGGCCTCAGTTACCTCATCTGTAAAATAGGGATTAGGACTGTGAGCTCCACGTGGGGCAACCTGATAACCTTGTATCCACCCCAGTGCTTAAAACAGTGCTTGGCACATAGTAAGCACTTCACAAGTGCTATTATTATTATTATTATTCTCAGCTTCCCCTCCTCTGTACATTGGAGCACATTCCCTGCCTCTTCCCGTTGGCTGGGGAAGTTCGGACAGCTACGCCCTGGAGCGAGATTCTGCGAAGTTCCGTGTTACGTGTTAACCAGCTGAATGTCGATGGTTTCTCTCTCCTGGGCCTGCTGTGCTGCTCCCCACATCTCCCTCCTGCTTCGGCCCTGCTCGCGCCCCTCCGCTGGCCCTTCGGTGGCCACCCTACCCCTGCCACCTCAGGCCAGGCCTGCCTGACGCGCCTTGAACCTGGGATATTCTAGATGGGTCAGGGAAAGCTGCCGATTCCTTCCTCTCAAAGGGAAGGCAGACTTTTCTCTCAGGTTTTCCGTCTCCTGTCCTGGATGGCACCTCTTCTTCCATCCCTGCTCAACATGGCCACTTCTGGGGGAGGCGAGGGGACCCCGACTCGATGCCATTTCTCCCCAGGTAGAACAGGAGGGGAGGTGGGAAAAGTGGGGCAGATTCTCCCTCCTTTCTTCTGGGGACAGGATGTGTCAGACGGATCTCTGCGTCCTCCTCTCAGAGGAGCTTTTCAGCACGTCTCTAGACCGTAAGCTCTCTACGGGCAGCACGTGACTACCAACTCTGTCGTATTGTCCTCCCCCAACTGCTCGGTACCGTACCTGCACACAGAGAGTGCTCGATAAATACTACCACTATTCCTCACTGGGAAGCAGGGCCTAAAGCAGAGCTGGAGGAGTCTGCAGGGTGGAGGAATCAGTCCTGCAGAGTCAACCAGTTGCTTGCTGTTTCCTTTGCTCTCTTTTTGGGTGTGGTGTCGTCACGGCCAAGGCCTTGGAGACTACCAGGTTTTTGGGCCCAAGGACCTTGGGGAGACAGCTTGGTTTCCCTCAAATCACCTTGCCCCGCTAGCTGATTTCCTATTACAACCCAGCAGGCTCACCTCACCCCTCTAACGCTAACCTATCACTGTACCTCAGTCTTGCCTATCTTGCCTCATTCCCTCTCCCAAGCCCCATCTCTGGCCTAGAACTCCCTTCCCCTCCACATCCTACCGACCACCGCTCTCCCCACCATCCAAGCCCGATTAGAATCACATCTCCTCCAAGAGGCCTTCCCCGACTGAGCCCTCATTTCCCCTACTCCCTTTCCCTTCTGTGTCACCTATGCACAGCTCAGGAAGACCAAGGCCTTTTCCGGACCTTGGAAAGGAAGCACTGACCTACGAATCAGAAGGACCACTTTTCTGCCTTGTGACCACGGGGCTGGGGACGGGAAGTCAGCCCCCCAACAGTTGTTGGCATGCCAACAGGATCTGGAGTGACCTTCCTTTGGGGGCAGCTAAGGACTTCCCCGGCTCCCTGTGTTCAGTGATTAGGGGAGGCCCAGTAAGATGGAATTGTGAGAGCCTAATCCATAGGGCAATTTTTGAAATGATCCCGTTCTGGACCCTGATTTTTTTTTTATTTTATTCTTTTTTAGATGGACTTTGTTAAGCACTTACTATGTGTCAAGCACTGTTTTAAGCACTGGGGTATGAGAAGCAGCATGGCTCAGTGGATAGAGCACGGGGCTGAGAGTCAGAAGGACTTGGGTTCTAATCCCGGATCCGCCACATGTCTGCTGGGTGACCTTGGGTAAGTCACTTCACTTCTCTGTGCCAAAGTTACCTCACCTGTAAAATGGGGATTAAGAGTGTGAGCCCCATGTGGGACAGGGACTGTGTCTAAGCTGATCAACTTTTATCTACTCCAGAGCTTAGAACAGTGGTTGGCACATAGTAAGCGCTTAACAAGTACCATTATTAGACACAAGTTAATCAGGCTGGTCACAGTCCCTGTCCTCCATGGGACTCACAGTCAAAGCAGGAGGGAGAACGGGTACTGAATCCCCATTTTGCAGTTGAGGAAACAGGCACAGAGAAGTTAAGTGACTTGCCCAAGGTCGGAGCGGGCAGGGGCCGGAACAGGGATTAGAACCCATGCCCTCTGGCTCCCAGGCCCATGCTTCATCCACTAGACCACGCTGTTTCCCAGCATATCCACATCTGTTTGGGGGAAGGAGAGCTTAGCCGAAAGGATTATGCCCTTCTGGATCACTCAATCCATCAACGATATTTACTGACCGCTCACCATATACCGAGCACTATTCTAAGCGCTTGGGAGAGTACAATATAGCAGAGTTGGTAAGCAAGTTGCCTGCCCACAACACTCCTACCCCATCCCCTATAATACCGCTCCCCCCAGCCCAAGCACCTCCCCAAAATCACTACCAGGCCCACCCGATACTCCAACACTGTGGTGCCTCCCTCACAATTAAGTGAGAGATCGGAATAACCAGGGCTGAGCCTGGCTCTGTAACTCAATCCTCTACAACCTCTCACCTAACTTCCTCTCTCCCCCTCACATGAAAACAGCAACAGTAAAGGGGAAGGAGGGAGTGTTGACAGAAACAATCACGTGGCCCACTCCTTCAGCCCAGTAGCCACTCTCCTCTACCCCTTCCCCCGACAGCACAGGGCCGGGGACACCAGAAGACACTGCCCCAGCAGAGCTCATCTGTTGCAAGTGCCCTGAGCGGTCACATAATATTTTATTCTATTTGTTAATGCTTACTATAAGAATTGTGATACTTGTTCAGCACTGAAGAGAAGGGCCCTGCTGGGAAATCAGTACTTTGGGCACCGGAATGCAGAAAGCAACTGGAGAAACAGGCTACGCTCAACCCTGGGAAACAAGGTAAGCAGTTCCTGCTTTCTGGTTTCAGGTACTAAACTTGAGTGCTGGAGGCCCCTTCCCGGAGGAGGGACGGTGGCCACGACAGCGGGATTAGATGATCGTGAACCAGTGAAATGGCCCATGTTCATGTCAATAGCCCCACGGTATTTAAAAAGCAGCCTGGCGAGGGAAACAGGAAGTGATTAAGCAGGCTGCTAAATAGAGCTTCCAAGAAGCACCAGGGGGGTCTCTACGTAGTAGTAAGGCCAAACTCCACCCACTCACTCCGGCCATCTGCAGTGGCCTTTGTAGATTCCATTGGAGAGGTGCACGAAGGGGAAGGAGTTTTGGGCAGCCGGCCTGTGGTGCGGTTAGGCTCCGGCACGCAGCTCCCGGAAGATCACGAGAGAGCCCCACCCCAAACATCCAGTCGCCCCCGGAGTGGGGCCAGTGGCATTTCCCGGGGCTCACTGCAAGTCTGAACTCACTTCGGGATGGTGGTCGACACCGCCCCTTGGCCAGTGTCTATCTCCCCGCTGACCTCTTGCCCACATCCTGCCCCTGGCCTGGATCGCCCTCCCTCTTCATATCCTACAGGCTATGACTCTTCCCCCGCTTTAAAGCCTTATCGACGGCACGTCTCCTCCAAGAGGCCTTCATTTCCTTTTCTTCTATATGTCCCTGACCTGTTCCCTTTATTCATCCCCTCACTCCCAGCCCCACAGCATCTATATATACATCTGTCATTTATTTATGTTAATGTCTTTCTCCCCCTCTGGACTGTAAGCTCGTTTTGGGTAGCGAATGTGTCTGTTAAATTGTACTCTCCAAGCCCTAAGTATGGTGCTCTGCACAGAATAAGCGCTCAATAAATACGGCTGATGGACTGATGGGGGCATTCTCCACCCAAGAGAATGAAGGGAATCAGCAGGAGGAGGGGAGGTTCAGATCATGGCGATTACAAGTGACAGTCAGGGCAATTAAAAGTTTGAATAGATTTCCAAGAGAGGCTGAGGAAAGGAATGGGTTTTTTGGGTTGTTGTTTTTTTTTAAAATGGTATTTATTAAGCATTTACTGTGTGCTAGGCACTATACTAAGCACTGGGGTAGATGCAAGATAATCAGGATGGACACAGTCCCTGTCCCACAGAGAGCTCACAGTTTTAATCCCCATTTTACAGATGAGGTAACTGAGGCACAGAGAAGTGAAGTGACTTGCCCAAATTCACAAAGCAGACAAGTAGCAGAGGCAGGATTAGCCCTCTGTCCTAGATGATTTAGTGTTAGTTCTGGGGACAGGGGGTTGGTCTAGATGACTCTTAAGAGATTCCCCACCAGTTCTAGGATTTAGTGATACGAGGCCCAAGTGGTATGGGATGAGAGGAGAAGGGGAAGGAGAGGAGAGGTGTCAGGAACTGCCCAAGACCAGAAGTGGGGAAGCACAAACATCGGGGCACCTGCCCACCACACCACCCCCTGCCCCCAATTACTCCAGTGCCAACCCAGCACTCACAGATCCCTCCAGAGAGGGGCCCGCATTTCCATTTCTACTCTTTCCTCTCTGCTCTGTGTGCAATGAGAAGCAGTGTGGCCTAGTGGAAACAGCATGGGCCTGGGAACAGAGGACCTAGGTTCTAATCCCGGCTCCGCCACTTGTCTGCTGTGGGTGATCGTAGGCGAGTCATTTCCCTCCCTCTGTGCCTCAGTGACCTTATCGGAAAAATGGGGATTAGATACCTATTCTCCTTCCTACTCGGACTGTGAGCGCTGTGTGGGACAGGTACCGAGTCTGACCTGAATATCTTGTATCTTCCGCAGTATTCTGAACAGTGCTTGACACATAGGAAGTGCTTAAATTCCTCTATAATTACTATTAAGACTGTGAGCCCCATGATAGCAGCGGGGCTTAGGGGATACAGCATGGCCTGGGAATCAGAAGGACCTGAGTTCTAATTCCTGGTCCCCCACATATCTGCTGTGTGACCTCATACAAGTCATTTCACTTCTCTGGGCCTCAGTTCCCTCATCTGTAAAATGGGGATTAACAGTGTGAGTCCATGTGGTACAGGAACTGTATCCAACCTAATTAACTTGTATCTACCTCAGCATTTAGAATAGTGCTTGGCACATAGTAAGTGCTTAACGAGTATGATAATTATTAGTATCTGACCTGGGTCCAACCTGATTAGGTTGTAGCTATCCCAGAGTTTAGTACAGTGCCTGGCACATAGTAAGCGCTTAACAAATACCATGAAGAAGAAAGACAAAAAGTTTTGGTCTGGCCTGGCTCCAATGGATGGGCGCTTCTCAGAGGCTGGGGATGGGTTTGGTCCAGGTGAGGGGTTACAGGGGAAGCACAAAAGGTGAGCGGGGAGCACTAGACATTGGGAAGAGAGGGATGATATCACAGAGCAGCTGGGGGGGAGGGTGTGGCCTGAAACAGCGCACTTTGGAATTCCTCCCCCAGCCAGCCCCACCACAGGTGTGGCTTCGCCCGAGTTCTGAAACCAAAACCATGAAAGCCACCGGGACCTCACCCCAGCCCCGCCTCCCTAGGCAAGAAACCGTTAACGGAGTGCTGGGCATAAGCCACACCCCACGGCCCCAACCCCGACGCCGGGCCACGGCTCTGCGACCAGCGGGTGGCCCAAATTCCGAGTCCCGTCATTCCCGGAGGACAGATGGGGGCCCACCGTTCTCCCCGACGAGGCAGGGTCCACCCTGTCCGAGACTTGTCATTAGTCATCTACTTTGCTCAGATTTGCATACTTGCTTTCCTCCTTCCCGGAGAAGACAGACAAGTAGTCCGTCTCGGTTCACCTCCCTCAGCCTCCCAGCGCTGGACGACTCCCTCTGAACGAGGAACGGCTAGAACGGGACTTTAGAGAAACCCTCCTTGAAAGATCCCCGAGTGGAAAAGTCATTAGCTCATTTCCACCTCTGTTTGCAGATGGCAATATAAATTGCCCAGATGAGCCCTCTCCCTCCGGACCAGAAAGGAGGGGTGGGCTTGGGGAGATTTCCATTTTAGGCAGTGGACCGGGCAGGGACTGGGCCCCTCCCCGCCGGCCCATCACAGCCCCGGGGCTGCCGCCATGGGGAAACCAGCCACGCTGCTGGTCCAACCTAATCCGAGCGGCAGGACCCCAACGGACCTTCCCGGGAAGGAGGGAGCAGCCAAATGTGGCTCGAGGGGCTATTTCACATTTCCTGTCCCAATCCCTAGCCCTCTCAAGTGAACGAAATCCATGCCGGATGATGGTGGGGAGGGGAGGGGGGGAGACACACACACAGGCAGAGCCAGAAACGGAGACAGAGAGAGAAAGACAGAGCGGGATGGAGGCTTGCCCCTAGGCCCACCTCTTCCCCGCCAACTCTGCCGACCCCCGGCCCCGTCCAGGCGGTCCCCCCCTCCGGGGAGGGGGCAAGGGAGCACGCGCTCACCCGATTGGCCGTCACGGCCAGATTCTGGAGGTTCTGGAGCATGCCGACGTCGGCGGGGACGACGGTCAGGTTGTTGTGGCTGAGGTCCAGGTAGCGCAGCTTGCGGCAGTAGAAGAGCTGGGTGGGGATCTTCTCGATCTTGTTGCGGTTCAGGTAGAGGCGCTCCAGGTTGGTGAGGTTCCCGATCTGGATGGGGATGTAGGCGATGTGGTTGTACCAGAGCTTGAGGCAGGTGAGGCGGTGCAGGTGCTGGAAGCTGATGATCTCCTCGATGGTCTTGAGGTTGTTGTCCTTGAGGTCGATCTCCTGCAGGTTGTGGAGGCTGAAGATGGAGTGGGGGATGCGCTCCAGGTCGCAGCGGATCAGCTCCAGCTCCGTCAGGTTGACCATCTTCTTCAGGCTGTTGAGGACGATCAGCTTGGTGCCCTCGTTGTTGACGGAGAGCTTCTGGAGGTGGACGCCCACGTCGGTCACCACCTGGGGCAGCTTGGTCAGGTTGCTCTTGAGGCGCAGGACCTTGAGGCGCTTGAGCTCGCGCAGCCCGTCGATGACGATGTAGCGGTTGTTCTCGGCGCTGAGGTTGCCCGTCAGGTGCAGCTCCTCCAGGGTCTTCAGGCTGTAGATCCACAGGGGGATCTCCTTGATGTCCGTGAACTTGACGTGCAGGGCCCGCAGGTTCTCGCGCAGGAAGGCCAGGGCGGGCGCCTCGATGCGGGCCGCCGTGTGGTAGAGCCAGAGCTCCCGCAGACCGGCCAGCTGGGCGATGCTGGGCGGGACGGTGACGTCAGGGATGAGCTCCAGCTTGAGCACCTCCAGTTCGGTCAGGTCGAAGACGGTGTCGGGGATGCCGCTGAGCATGAAGAGATGCAGCTCCAGCTTGTCCTGGGAGTTCCGGGTCAGGCGCTGGCGCAGCTTCTCCAGGGTCCACTCGTTGTTCAGGTTCAGCTGCCGCAGCTTGTTCTCACTCACCTCCGACAGGAAGACGGCGAAGCGCTTCGAGTAGAGCGGGTCGTACTGGTCCGTCAGGTGCAGCATGAAGGCGAAGTCGTTCTTCACGTCCGGGATGTCGCTGTAGCTGCTCTGCTCCCGGATCGACTCGAACGAGTACTTCTTCAGCGAGCGCCGCAGCATCCACCAGAGCGTGTACACGCAGATCAGCCCGTAGAAGAGGACCAGGCTGATGTAGAAGGAGGCCAGGATCTTGAAGAGGGTGGCCAGCGGGTGGGCGCAGCGGTAGGTCCGGTAGCCCGTCAGGCTCTCGATGTCCACCGTGCAGTCCACGTCGAACCGGATGTGGTGCACGAAGTAGACCGTGTAGCAGAGGATCAGGACGAACTTGATCACCTTGATGATGGTCTGCCGCATGTAGAGGCGGTAGACGACGTCCCCCTCCTCCACGTGGGTCCGGAACTTCTTCACCTTCTCGAACAGGGCCTTGGCCTGCTCCCCTTCCTTCTTGTCCAGCACCCCCGTCTCCGACCGGTCCACGATACCCTGCTCCAGCCGCGACTTGCTCCGCTGCAGCATGGGCACCGTGGCCTCCACGTCCTCGCTCACCGTGGAGGACTTCTTGTCCGCCGCGCCGTTCATCTTGCCGAAGGCCGGCTTGGGGTCGCTCTCTTCCACCACCGTCTCCGACAGGGCCCGCGTGGTCCAGGGCGAGTCAAAGCACTTGAGCAGGATGGAGACGAAGTGCTCCAGCTTCGAGCTGGTCCGGGGGAACTTGAACCAGAAGTTGCTGCAGGCCAAGAAGATGAGCGTGTGCAGCAGCACCAGGTAGGGGAAGTACTTGGCGAACCAGTGGAGCCGGTTCTCGTAACACACCGCGTCCACGTAGTTGTACTGGTGCCGATCCAGGTCGTAGCGGATGCCCGTGGGGCCCGGCTCCGGGGCCACCGTGGAGTTGGGGTAGCCGGCCTCGGGCCCGCCCGCCGCCGCCCGGCCCCGGAAGGAGTCGTTGCAGGAGCCCGTGGTGACCCACTTGCAGGGCAGGCAGATCATCTTGTCCTGGGTCACCTGCAGGGTCCCCCCGAACACCGCAATCATAAGCATGACGATGGAGATGTAGTCCGTGAACACGTCCCACCAGGGCTTCAGGATGCGGTAGGCGGGCTGAGTGTCGGCAAAGTAGCGCAGCTCCGTCACAGGAATCATGGTTCAACCTGGAAGGAAGCCACAGGCAGGGGGTCACCGGCCGAGGAGAGGGAGGCTCCGGGGACCGGCGACCGGTGGCCGGGTCGGCCGGACGCCTCTCCCCACCCCGTCACGCCTCCCAGACCCCACGCCTTCTTCCCGCCGGAGCTGGCCGGGACCGATCCGGGGACTTGCCCGGCCGGCCAGAGGTGTGGTGAAAACAGAACCCGGGGCATTACCACCTGGGCCAGGTGGGGTCGGGGTGCGGCGGGGGGCCCCCCCAACGGACAACCGCTACCCCGAAATCGAATGCCGCACGTTCCGGGGCGGGAGAGGGGCTGGCAGCCGGGCGGAGAGGAGAAGGCTGGAGCCGACCCTCAGAGGGCTGGAAAGAAACTCTGGCGTCATCTTAGGCGGCTGGAGATCAACGGCGGCTCCCAGGGGAGAGATTTGGAGAGGGTCACGCCCCTCGTCTTTCAAGTTCAGATTTCCGTCTCGGGATGACAATGCCGGCTGGGTCACCTGATGTCTCAGGACGGCAAAGAACAGCACGGGCTGGGGGACGACATTCGACACCCTGCTATTACCTGGACGGACGGCACTCCCCCCTGTTCAAACGGCCCCTTTCTTCCGAACTTAGAGTGCTCCGCGTGCTCGGCATTTTACATGTTAAGGAAAGGGGAAGGGAAGGGGGGAGGAGTGGAAGACCGTGGCCCAGGATGGGATCGGTCAATTTCCCGGCAAACGCGCGGGCCCCAGGTGTCCATCCCCGTCCCACCAGACCACCAGACGGCGCTTCCCCAGGAGCCGGGTCACGGCGGAGCCGGCAGACACCACCGCCGCTCTGATTTGGCGGTTTCCACGGCTGGGTGTCTGCCTTCTCCTGGGTGGTCCGTTGGGGCCCAGGAGAGTGACACAGGACTGCCTGGGCAGGGAAAGAATTAGAGGAGAGGAGATCTGGACCCAGCCGCGGGAGTCTGCCCGACGGTAGGAAGCTCCCTAATAACAGGGCTAGGCTTCCTCAAGCCACCTACAATGTGGGAAACCAGCACTTTACGACCTTCTGAATCATCCGGCCTTTCCTTCCACTCCAAGATCAAGCTCCCATTTCTATGTTTTCCCCCCTATTCTCTCCTCAGCCTGGAGCCTAACACTAAAAAAACTAACCGGGAGCCTAAACATATTCTCTGGTGAATGGGGCTTTCGCTAAGATTATCTGCCCCGTAGAAGCCGAGGGCAGAGCCGCCCCCAAACTGGGCCTGACAAAGGCCAGGGAAGAGTTGGTCTCCATTTTCCCCGGCCCATACGTGATTTCCTAGATTCGTAATCTACCTTCACGTCTGTCTTCCCCTATAGGCCGTAAGCTCCTTGGGGGCAAGGATAGCATAGACCAATTCAGTATTCTCCCAAGCGCAAGTCCAGTGCTCCGCACACAGTGAGTCAACTGATTGATATTTCCAGCAAGGAGGAGTGAGTGGTGTCACTGGGCAGGGAGAGTTTGACTCAAGTTTGAAGAAAAAGCTTGAGGGGGGCTGGGGAAGGAGGAGAGAAAATGGAGAAATACCATAGTAATTATGATATTTGTTAAGTGCTTACTATGTGCCAAGCACTGTTCTACGTGGGGCACACAGTCTCGGTCCCCATTTTACAGATGAGGTAACAGACACAGAGATAAGTGGCTTGCCCAAAGTCACATGGCAGACAAGTGGTGGAGCCGGGATTAGAATTTGGCAACTCCCAAGCCCGTGCTCTTTCCACTAAGCCATGCTGCTTGAGCGCTTACTGTGTACAAAGCACTGTACTAAGCGCTTGGGAGAGTACACTATACGAGACACATTCCCTGCCCATGACGAGCTTAACAGGGTGGGTAGACATGGTCCCTGCCCACAGTGAGCTTACAGTCACCAAGCCCCCAAAACAACTAAGACGCCCCTGCTGCAAGAAAGACCGGTAGAGCTCGTGAGAAGAAAGAGCGAAATGATGGGGACTTTTCCCCACCCCGCAACCAAACTACTCCAGCCTTTCAAGAGAGATGAGCCAGGGAACCCAGCCTGGTCAAACCGGGTCACTAACCCCCGGAGGAGAGGAACAGGTTACAAAAAGCCAGCCCAGTCATCCTAGCCACAGTTATGACCAGCTCCAGAGGAGAAACTGCTCTAGGTTACGATTGTGGGTTGGCTCGGATACCACAGAAAATTAGCTCCACGACCTGTAGGAGAAAAGAGAGAGATTCTCGGCGAGGCCACCGCTGGAGAGGGTACAGAGAAGGATGACCTGCGCAAGGGAGAAACTGCCCGTTGTGGAGCGGCGGAAAGGCTTTGGCTCTTTTGTTTGGAAAGACTCGGGTGGAGGGGAGTCGGGATTGAATCCACAGAATCATGACGGGCGAGGAAATGCGGGAAGAGCTGAAGAACCCACCAACTGAAGCCTGAGGTTCCAAAAAGGAAATTCTTCACCCAGTAGGTGGGAAGCATTTGGAAGTCATCACCGTAGGAACTGTGTAGACTGAAAACAAAAGTAGATGTGGATACATTAACCTATGAGTAGCTTATCATGGGTTATGACAGACACAGCCAGGTTTCTCAGGTGATTATGACAACAGCTGTATTTGTTAAGCACTTAGTATTTTCGCTAAGTGCTATGGGAGCCGCTACAGGACAATCAGCGTGGCGAAGTGGATGGAGCACGGGCCTGGGGGTCAGCAGGACCTGTGTTCTAATCCTGGCTTCGCCACTTGTCTGCTGTGTGACTTTAGGCAAGTCACTTCTCTATGCCTGTTACCTCATCTGTAAAATGGGGATTAAGATTAGGAGCCCCATGTGGAACATGGACTATGTCCAATCTGAGTAACTTGTTTCAACCCTAGTGTTTAGTATAGTGCCGGGCAGAGGGTAAGCGCTTAACAAATACCATTTAAAAATAATAATAGTAATGATCAGGTCATAGTCCCTGATCCACTTGGTCCAAGTAGGAGGGAGAACAAGAATGGATTCCCCATTTGACAGATGGGAAAACTACAGCCCAGAGAGGTTAAGTAACTTGTCTAAGGTCACACAAGAGACACACAGCCCTAACCACCGGGGATCGATGATCAGGAAGGCAGAGCTGCCATTTTGGGAGACAAAATATCGCTCTGAGGACACTGAACCAGACTCAGGAACAGCATCACTTATGATCTTAAGTCCCAAGCGGAGTGAGATGAACTCTTCTCCCACAGCTACCCCAAAGGAAGGGTAGGTTCTGACCTAGGAGGGGAAATGAAAAGCAGATTGGAGTCTGTAGTCTGGACAGGGCAATCTCCCTGGGTTGCCCAGAGCCAGCAGCAGGAAGTTATGCCTGCCCTCTCCCCAACTTCCCTCCGATGCTGTTCACGCCGAATCAGCAGTCAGCCGGCCAAGATCCATGCTGGGGACAGAAAGGCCTCCCTTGCGCTGTGGTGGAAAGAGACAGAGTCTGTCTTTTTCTAAAGACCAGTCCTTTATCCAGACAGCTTCGGGCCCTGTGATCCCAGACCAGGAGGCGGGCAGAAGGCGCAGTCACCAAGGGTTCTTTAGAACAGGCTGCTCTGACCTGGTTTTCTGAATAATAGTAATAATAATTGTGGTAATTGTTAAGCACTTACTCTGTGTCCAGGAACTGTACGAAGCGCTGAGGGGGATATGAGCAAATAGGGTTGCTGTAGCCCCTGTTCCACATGGAGCTCCCGGTCTCAATCCCCATTTTCCAGATGAGGTAACTGAAGGCCAGAAAAGTAAAGTGACTTGCCCAAGGATACAGAGCAGATAAGTGGCAGAGCCAGGATTAGAACCCATGACCTGACTCCCAAGTCTGAGATCTATCCACTACGCCAAGAAGTTTCCAGGGAGACGCCCCTGCCAGGCTGTTCTCCCGCCGCAGAGCCCTCCTTTCCTCTCATGAGCCCCAAAGCAAAGTCAGGCTTCCTCTCGAGACAATCTGACTGCAGGGGAAGGAAGCCTGCTGCGCGCTTACCGCAGACCCGGACCCAGGCCCTGCCAACTGCAGACCGGCTTCAAGGAGGGTCTCTGCAGGTGGAGGGTTAGCAGAGGTGTGGCACGGAAAATCTGACCTGGCACGTGCCAGGCACCCGTCCACACTCCGCACATTCCGAAAAGACGGCTCGGCTATTTCCCAGAGAGTGGGGCGGGCGCCCACCAGTCTTGGAGGGTCCTATTCATTTCTTCATCCGACGGCGTCAGACTCAGCTTGAAAAAATCCATAGCAGTAGCCCAGAGCCCCCAAGAGAGAAGCTCAGTAGATGATCTAAGAAGCAGCACTCCCTCAGGAAGCCTTCCCCTTGTGGGTCTTCTCATTGCACCCTGAAATAGAGCCCAGGCCTGGGAGCCAAAAGAATCTGGGTTCTAATCCCGGCTCCTCCACATGCGTGCTGCGTGACCTTGGGCAAGCCACATAACTTCTCTGGGCCTCAGTTACCTCATCTGGAAAATGGGGAGTACGACTGTGAGCCCCATGTGGGACAGGGACTCTGTCCAACTCGATTAATCTGTATCTACCCCAGCACTTAGGACAGTGCTTGGCACACAGTAAGCGCTTAACAAGTGCCATTATTATAATTATTGTTTTATCAGCCAGGACCCCGGGCTCAGGCAGCAACCGCGCTTAAGCCCACAGGATGTCCCCGGTTTAGAAGAGGAAACTGAGACAACAAGCCGCGAATCAAATCCGTTGCTCGGAATCGGTGCAAGAGTTAGTACCTGCCCCCTCCCTGAAGGGGTATCCCTCGGTGAAGGGGTGCCCGACGCGGGTCAAAGCCGGCCCCGGGAATCCTGGCGAGGCGTGGGACCGAGTCAGCCCCTGGAACCACCACTTCCTGTGGTGCAAGAGGAGGAGAAAGAGGGCGGGGAGGGGAGAGACTTTAAACGAAGCGCCGACAAGGAAGTCGTCCCAGCCTCTAAACCCCAGCTCCAGTTCCACCCTTCCAATAGGGTGTCAACGGCGGGAATGTGGCCCACCAGCCGATGAGGGTTTATTTAGGTCGCCTTGGCAATGCCAAGGCGGGCTTTGGGTGAGGAGGGACCAGTGACTCGGGGTGGGAATCCCAGCGGGGTTCCCGTTCGCCCACGCGGGAAATGCTGTGGACGGGGTGGTGTTCCGTGCCACTTTCGGAGGACGCGGACCCCAAATCTGACCCCAGGGGTACGTACGGCTGGCAGTTGGAGCAGAGGCAAGGGGTGGTTTGGGGCTGGACCCTTCCTGCCTCACTCCTAGGAAGACCCAGGCAGTCTGGGCAGACCATCGCAGATACCCAGAACACAGTTGTTGGTTTTTTTTAAATGGTATTGTTAAGCGCTTACTATCAAACACCGTTTTAAGCACTGGGGTAGATATGTTACTTCGTTAGGACCCAGTCCCTGTCCTGCATGGGGCAGCGTGGCTCAGTGGAAAGAGCACGGGCTTGGGAGTCAGGACTCATGAGTTCAAATCCCAGCTCTGCCACTTGTCAGCTGTGTGACTGTGGGCAAGTCACTTAAACTTCTCTGTGCCTCAGTTACCTCATCTGTAAAATGGGGATTAACTGTGAGCCTCATGTGGGACAACCTGATTACCCTGTATCTACCCGAGTGCTTAGAACAGTGCTCGGCACATAGTAAGCGCTTAGCAAATACCAACATTATTATTATTATGGGGCTCATAGTCTAAGTAAGAGGGAGGAGAACTGAGACACAGAAATTAAGTGACTTGCTCAAGGTCACACAGCAAGCAGTCGGCAGAGCCAGGATTAGAACCCAGATCATCCGACTCCCAAGCCCAAGATCTTCCCACTAGGCCAGGCGGCGTCTGGGGAGTTGACAAGGAACAGTGAAAGGCGACCGAAATGATCCAGGGGCTGAGGTGGGTGGAACGGCTTCCGGGCGGAGCGTGGACAAGCCTGAAGTCCTCACAGTCATAAGAAGGGCGGGTGGGGCAAGCATCCAACCCTTGTTCACCAACTCCTACTCCAGCGGGCCCAGTGGCAATACCTGAAGCTTGGAACGGAGAAGTGGTTCAAAACCAATAAAAGAACACACTTCTTCACCCAGCGGATGGGAAGCGGAGAGAATTCATTCCCGCAAGAAGTGGCACAGACGGCGGCTGTCTTTGGGAAGGGAGTTGGAGGAATTCAGAGATTCCAAGGAAGTACTAGAAAGAAGAGGGGGCAGAAATGGACTCTAGACTATAAGCCCCTTGTGGCCAGGGCACTTATCTTCCATCTCGGGTGTATGGTGGCCTAGTGGAGAGAGCAAGGGTCTGGCAGTCAGAAGGACCTGGCTCCACCCTTCCCTGCTGTGTGACCTTAGGCAAGTCACTTCACTTCTCTGGGCCTCAATGACCTCGTCTGTAAAATGGGGGTTAAGAGTGTGAGCCCCATGTGGAACAGGGACTGTGTCCAACCTGATTTTCTTGTAACCACCCCAGCTCTTCACACAAGCCTGGCACATACTAAGCACTCAACAAATACCACAATTATTAAAAGACAAAAATAAACAAACAACCAACCTACCTCAGCCTTTGAGATCTGGTCACTGTCTGCTTAGGGACTTTACTACCCAACACTTGGCAAAGGTCCAGAAGAAAAAAACAACAACTCACAGAAAAATAATTTACAGGGAAGAACCCTGGACTTCAAGTTAAAGAGAAGGGGAAACTATTCATTCATGTGTCTTGTCTACAGATTCTACTCTTCTGAGCGTGAGCGCAGTTAGTGGGGAGGGAACATATCTACGAATTCTGTCGTACTGAAATCTCCCAAAGGCTTAGTTCAGTGCTCTGCACAAAGTAAGCACTCGATAAATACTGCTGATGGATTGACTGTCCTCAAAACAGTTGCAATGCAACTGTTTTACATTGCTAGAACTGGGAGGACTGAGTTCACATTAAGGGCCTGTGGCCTTCTGCTAAATATGATTTGAAGCTAAGCGACAAAAGGGAAGAGAGAAGGGATAACTATAAAAACGGAATTTTGTGAAGGAGGGTGGTGACCCACGCCTTCTTAGCTGGCTTCCCATCGCCAATGGCTGTTCCTACTCCTTTTCCTTGGGACTTTTAGTTTCTGTCTCCTTGGGGAGTACAGCTGGACCGCGCTATCCAGGCTCAGCCCGGAAATCATGTCGGCCTGCACAACACAGGGAGGGACGCTAAGGCTGAGTGTCAGCAGGGGCTGTCCGCGGAGACGGCCGCTGGAACCGGCTGCCCCCTGAGACTGAGACACACCAAGAGAGCCCTGCCCAGCACGGAACCACTTCCCTCTCCAAATCTCCCTCTGCCTGCAGGCACAACCAAACACTAACCATGCCATTACTTGCCTCACTTATGTTACAAGTCTGTAACGAGTTATTCTGTTGAGGAGGGTGGAATGAGCTGTCGATCTCGCCTGTCTCAACGCCGACCCCTACCCCACGTCCTGCCTCGGGCCTGGAATGCCCTCCCTCCTCAGATCCGACAGATAATTACTCTCTCCTCTTTCAAAGCCTTATTGAAGGCACAACTCCTCCTTGAGGCCTTCCCAGACTAAGCCCTACTTTTTCTCATCTCCCACTCCCTTCTGCGTCGCCCTGACTCGCTCCCTTTGCTCTTCTCCCCTCCCAGCCCCACAGCACTTATGTGCATATCTATAATTTTATTTATTTGTATTGATGTCTGCCTCCCTTACTCTAGACTGTAAATCTGATGTAGATAGGGACTGTGACCGTTTATTGCTGTACTGTACTCTCCCAGGCGCTTAGTACAGTGCTCTGCACACAGTAAGCGCTCAATAAACATGATCGAATGAATGAATGACCACCTCCCCTGAGACCTGAAGTGGACTTAAATGGGTGGGTATCCAGGGTGGAGCACTGTACTAACCGCCGGGGTGGATAAAAGCAAATTGGGTTGGAGAGAGTCCCTGTCCCATGTGGGGCTCAGTCTCAATCCCCATTTTACAGATGTAATAGGCCCAGAGAAGTGAAATGACTTGCCCTAGGTCACAGAGCAGCAATTGGAGGAGCCAGGATTAGAACCCATGACCTTCTGACTCCCAGGCCCATGCTCTTATCCACTAGGTCAACCTCCTTCTCTAAGCAAGGAGGGTTTGGGTGAGAGTGTGAGGAATCTTTCTTGAGGGAGCTCTCTTAAGGCTAGACATTCACCTGTCTGGAGTGGTTCAGCTGCCGTTCTTCATGGAGGCAAGGAATAATTGTATTTTTTAAGCGCTTACTATGTGCTTGGCACTGCACTAAGCGCTGGGGTAGATACAAGCTAATCAGGTTGGACATAGTCCATCTCCCGCAATGGGCTCACGATCTTAATCTCCATTTTATAGATGAAGTAGAGGCACAGAGAAGTTGAGAGACTTTCCCAAGGTCACATACAGACAAGAGGCAGTTGTCTGTGCCTGTTTCCTCATCTGCAAAAGGGGATTAAATAATCTTTCTCCTACACTCTTAGTCTATGAACCCAAGTAGGACAAGATTCTGTCCAACCTGATTACCTTGTCTCTACCCCAGCCCTTAGCACCATAGATGGCACAGAGTAAATGCTTAACAAATACTGTTGTTATTAATATTAAGATCCTCCTGCATTTACTAGATCCAGATTCAGTATCTGCAGAAAACACGAACTGAATCAAATTCATAGCCCACATGTCTGGAGAAGCAGCATGGCCCAGTGGAAAGAACAAGGGCCTGGAGTCAGAGGAACCGGGCTCTAATCCCAGTTTTGCCCACTGCTTGCTGTGTGAATTTGGACGAGTCACTTAACTTCTCTCTGCCTCAGTTCTCCCTCCTACTTAGACTGTGAATACCATGCAGGACAGGGACTGTGTCCAACCAAATTAAGTTATATCTGCCCCAGCGCCTAGAACAGTGATTGACACAGTAAGCGCTTAACAAATACCATTAAAAAAATGAACGTGACACCGCTTATCTCTAGGACTGACCAGAAAAAGAGACTGCTATTGACTTAAGCCATCAGTGCTGCCTGCTACCAAAACAGCCTAAACTGTTGGCAAGGGGTGGGTTTCAAACCCCTCATGAAAGGGGATTTTTCTGTAGGGGAAATGGAACACAGAGCCCCTTTTGTTGAAAGAGAGAGCAAGAGTGACCAGAAAGCTTCCCAGGAGAGGAAGCTTACTTCTTTGGCCCAGTGTTAATAGAACAAGGGAGGTGGGAAGAATTCATTGCCAGCTGTCCTTCAGCAATACTTTCCCAGGGAAGTGGGGTTGTGTCGAAGGAGCTGGTTTTCCGAGCGAAATGGGAAAAAAAACAAAAACACAAGGTCACGTGGCCCCCGTACCATACCTCCAGCATATGAGAAGCACTGTGGCTTAGTGGATAGAGCACGAGCCTGGGATTCAGAAGGACCTGGGTTCTAATCCTGGCTCTGCCATCTGTCTGCTGCGTGACCTTGGGAAGTCACTTCACTTTGCTGAGCCTCAATTCCCTCATCTCTAAAATGGGGATTAAGACTGTGAGCCCCATGTGAGATCGGGACTGTGTCCGGCCTGATAAGCTTGTATCTATCCCAGCAGTTAATACAGTGTCTGGCACAAAGTAAGCGCTTAAATACCAAAAAAAAATAAATCCCTGCAGCAAGAATGACATACATAGAGAGACAGAAACAGAGAGACTCACGCAGCAGCCAAGTGGAAAGACACAAAGGCTTCGGGGATCCTCTCCGAGACAGAGAAACTGGAAAGGGAAAAAGCGTGGTCCAGCATCCAGAGACCACAGGCCACAAATCCCCTCAGAACAGACACCACCCGATTGGGCCACCAGCAAACAGTCACCTACACTCGGATTGTGGGTATGAGTCAGGACCATCCCGGGCCTGATGTGGGCTGGCTCACTAGTCACACTGGGCGGGAGGACCGCACCCTCCATTCGCCTGAGGAGCCTGACAATGGGAGGACTTCGTGGCCCCAGGTTGAGAGGAAGCCATCCTTTGCCAAGCGTCAGTGCCAAGGAACTTTTAGAGCAAGAGCAAGCCTCCTGAAACGGGTTTTTCCTTCTGCAAACTAGTGAAGGGTGCCTCAGTTACGACTGGGGGTGTTTAGACTGTGAGCCCCAAGTGGGACAGGGACTGTGTCAGACCTCACTGACTGGTACCTACCCCATCACTTAGAACAGCGTCTGACAGAGAAGCACTTAAATACTAAAAATAAATAAATAAAAATGTGGAGGGCTCAGAAGAGTCGATTGGTTCTTCTGCAGCTCTTCCTCCCTCTCACTTTGCCTTCAAGGCGAAGCAAAATTTTGCTGCCAGAAACATGACAGAAGCCCCCACTCCTCCAAACAGTTGCCGCGGGCAAGACTTGGAGCACCACAGCTTCTCCTCCCCTCACTGAACAGGCTAGAAACTGGAATTGCCAAAGAAATACCCTGGAGCAGGGTACTGACAATTGTTTTCTGTTTTTAAGATACTCATTAAGGGCTTACTACCTGTCAAATGCTGTTCTAAACGCTGGGGTAGATCGTGTTAATTAAGTTGGACACATTTCCTGTCCCTCATGAGGCTCACAGTCTAAGGAGGAGGAAGAAAGGTATTGAACCCTCATTTTACAGTTGAGGAAACTGAGGCACAGAGACCTGCCCGAGGTCGCAGAGCTGGGATTAGAAGCCCGGTCTTCTGACTCCCAGGCCCGTGCTCTTTCCACCAGGCCATGCTGGTTGCCTTTCTGGGCTCTGACCCACTTCTCCCTGGTCAACCACCCCCCCCGAAAATGGGGGCTCTTGACAGCTTTGGTCTTTCCAGCCAGCCAGAACCTCGAGGGTGGGGAGGACGGGGGAGGGGGTGCTGAGTCAACCCCAAAGAGTTCACAAAAGGCGATCTGTCCGGACAAGCAGGCAGAAGGAAGTTAACGCAGGCTGCAGAAGAGGCGTATATGCAGAACTACCTTCCTGAAAGGTTACGAAACCCTGGAATGGGCTCCTGGGAGAGGTTGCGGGAATCTCCTTCCCTGGAGATCTTAGACGGCTAGCAGAGAGGCACCCATTAATCTGGGACTGTTTCTAATCGGCCCGGCACAGAGGCGGAGAAAGGAACGAGCGGCATCTCCAGTTCCTGCCTGCCCTAGGGACCGGAGATCCAACCGGCTCCCTCCCTGACGACACAAGCCACCTTCCACTCAAGACCCGCTGCCCTCGGGCTCCAACCCGCCTGGAAAACCATTCAGGGAGGTCACGTTACAATGAGCCTCTTGAAGGGATGTAGAAGAAGGCGGTTCAAACCCTGAGCTTTTCACTGGCAGGGGCGTGGAGAGAGAATCAGTCCAATGACTCCTTGGAACCAACAGAATTGGCAGTCGGCTCTAAAGGGGTGCCCCAGTGGCTGCGAGAGGGTGGAATTTTACTGCTACTTACTGCGGCCAAATGCCGTACTGGGTGTGAAGCTGAATTGCATCAATCTATTTAATTTTGAGGTTTCAAGCCCTAGAGAGATGTTTAAACACAAACACGCTCATGGAACGCATAACGTGGGAGATTACATTAGGAAAGGACTCAAAAGAGAAGAAAGTTTCAGCCTAATGAAGAGCCAACATCCTCCAAGAAGCAATGTGGGAACGGCCACGACAGAGTCCCCGGAAAAGCAAGTAATTGCACCCCGCTAAGCCAAGCCAGGAAAAAAGTCAACACCTCTAGCTTCCAAGAGAGAGTACCTCTATTCTGGAAAAGCCGAGTTTGGAATACAGAGACCACTCCTCTGCATCCGGAGACAAATCGCTACATTACAAGCCCCTGAGGGGACCACGGACACAGAGATGCAATCGGCGGGAAAAAGATTCAGCAAAAGGAGGAGGCAGAGAGGGGGAGCTAAGTTAGGATTCGGTGAATAGGAGAGCCAGCTGAAGGAGGGCACAAAGTAAGCACGTAATAAGTACTATAATTATCATTTTTATTATTCTCTGTGCTTCAGTTACCTATAAAATGGAGATTAAGACTGTGAGCCCCATGTGGGACAGGGACTGTGTCTGACCACTGGTTAGCTTGTATCCACCCCACCGATTAGTACAGTGCCTGGCACACAGTAAGTGCGTAACAATGATCATTTAAAAAAAAGGATAAGGGAGGTGGTTTGAGAGAGAATCTAGGAGGAGTCCAAATGGTCTTAGAGTAAAATATCTAGAAGCAGCAGAGCACAGGAAGAAGTACAACCCTGGCTGAGGAAAGAAATCCCAGCATGCCTTACAGTCTGGACAAGGATTTTGCCTTTTTCCTAAATCCCTTCAAAGTCCTGCAAACATCCCAAAGGTTTCCCTCGCAAAGCACAGAAGTCTTAAGAGCATGATCCCCAAATCCCACTTCCAAGGCAAGATATTCGGGGTCAACACTGGCAGGGAAAGAGGAAGCATTACCGGAACTTTCTCTCAAGACACTCTCCTGCCTCATCCAAAACACACCCACATACATCTCAGCTCAGGATTCGAACTCAAGAACCAAGGCTCTCTTCAGCAAGAAGCTGCTCCTCGGCACCAAGGGGAAGGGGTGAGAGCTCGGGCCAGCATAGCAACCGCCGCCTTCGCAGGCCATTCTCTTCTCAGAGAGCCGTGGGGCTTAACTAGGTCGGGTCCCTCCTCTCCACTTCCTCTCCCTCCTGACCGTCTCCCATCCCGACATCCTGAGACTGTGATGCAGGCAGATTAGGGGGCACAACTGCTGCCTCGTCGGACACTTGTTGCTCAAGGCAGAGCAACTCTAACACAAGAGAAAGCCCTGCTTCTTCCCTGGCTTCGTCAGGCTTTTGAGGAAACAGGTTGGAGGCCTACTGGACGGGGCAGGGGTCTGGGAACCCCAAACCCAATAACGCGGAAGGAGATATGAAACCGAAACAGGCCTCTGCTGCCGGCAGCTCTGCTGCTCTCGGTGGCAGAACTAGTGGCTCAAAAATCCAGGTTTGGAGGCAGGGAGCCCAGCAGGAAAAAAGGAAAATTGCCAGCATGAGACCCTCTGCCCTTCTTGACAAATCCCAGCTTGGTGGGTGGAACAATCAGCCTTTCAGTGATAGTCTGACAAGACTGATAGTCCTCTACACGAAGGCTTGTTGTGGGCAAGGAATGAGTCTTCCAATTCTATTAAACTGAACTTTCCCAAGCGCTTAATACAGTGCTCTGCACACAGTAAGTGTTCAATATATACAACCGATTGATTGAAAACAGCTCTTAGCAAAAAGGCCCCAGGGTGTCTTTTAGACAAGGTTTGGGCAAAAACTGAAACCAGTTTGGTCTGATCTGCTGAAAGGAGGAAAACAAAGCAAAGAAGCTAAAAACAAAAATCTAATTTTAACCCCTGGGAATCACCGGCCAACTGGGAATCTAGCACATTCCCAGAGAGTTTCAGGACCCCAAGCCTCCACCCCAGAAAACCTAAGTTAAGCTTTCAGGTGCCAGGCAGTGGGCTGTTTAGAAAAGGAGAGGACGGCGGACTCTCCCCTGACTCTAACCCGATCCCAGCTGGGGCACCTGCGACCTGTGGTGATAGGTGCCGCAGGAAAGCAGATAGTCGGTTGCCCTTTGCTCCTCCACCAGAGACTCTGCTGGGCATTGTCAGCCACTGACTCTTCCTCATCCAAACTCGGAGGCCACAGGTGTTTTTGTTGAAAGCACCCAGGGACATGAGAGAAAGAGAGAGAGGAAGAAAGAGAGAGGGAGAGAGAGAGAGAGAGAGAGAAAGAAAGGAAGAGAAAGAGAGAAAGAGGGGGAGAGAAAAGAGAAAGAGAGGAAAAAAAAGAGAAAGAGAGGAAAAAGAGAGAAAGAGAGGAAAAAAGAGAAAGAGAGAGAGAGAGAAAATGAGAGAGAGACAATCACAGCTCTAACCTCACAGCTGGTTCTGCTATCTGCACGTCAGTTCTCTGTGCTGGAGTAAGGTGACATCTGTGCGGGTGGGACGCTGATTTCCTGTTGAAGTGCTGCATTCCCCAAGCGCCATGGGAGCAGCCTCTCTCTGCAAGGGAACAAGAACCCAGGATCAGCGGGCAAGCAGTGAGGCTCAGAGTGGATGGGAGGCCGGCAGCCTCCCCGCTCAGCCCAGGTTACTGACTTTTGGTCAGGTCAGCCTGAGCTTCGGTTTCCCCAGGTGCCCATCTGGCAACAGAGAAGCGGCGAGGTCCAGTGAAAAGCGGAGTTCGGGTCTAGAAGTCAGAGGTCCTGGGTTCTAACCCTGGCTCTGCCACTTGCCTTCTGGGTGACCTTAGGCAAATGACTTCACTTCTCTGTGCCTGAGTTACCTCACCTATAAAACAAAGATTAAACCCTCCTCCTTCTGACAGACTGTGAGCACTATGTGGGACAGATATTGTGTCCAACCTGATTATCTTGAATCTAACCCCAGGGCTTAGAACAGTGCTTGACCCATTGTAAGTGCTTAACAAAAAATCATACCCCTTTTTTTTTTAAAAAAAAAAAAAAGGGTTCCCTCCGCTCCCTGCTTTCCTTATGGATGAATGAGCTCTTGCCTGTCAAGTGCTCTGAGCTGTGAAGGTTAATTCTTCACTGAAAGCTAAGGAGAGAGAGAGAGAGAGAGATTCCCCAACAAGGAAAAGGAATTCCCCATCCCCTCCCTAGGGTACCACAGGTAACGGTTGGAAGTTAGGAAGGAGGAGTTACCATCAGACTGAGATCCGTATCCTTGAAGAAAATGGAATAGCCCTAAATACCCAACATTTCCACACTCAGCCTTCCCATCACAGAGGCCTCTGACCCACATCTAAGAGATGTAGCTGGTCAACACCTGTTCTCCCTCCTATTTAGACTGTGAGCCCCATGTGAGACTTAATATCTATCCCAGTGCTTAGAACAGTGCTTGAAGCAAAGTGCTTAAGAAACACCATTATAATAAAACACTACTGGAGCTAGAGTTGGGCATAATAATAATTGGGCATAATATGATGAGTTGGGTTTCCTGATAGCTTTTCCTGAAGTTTCCAGCAGAGAACCGGAAATCCCCAAATCATTCATTTGAGGGGCTAAGGACACAATGAGGTGGCTGGTAGGAGTCAAGTAGAGGAATCAACACCCTAGCTCTAGATACCTCGGCCAATGATAGCGTTAAACTTCAAGGACCAGGAATCCGAGGACTATCATGAACCTCCCAGATAACCCCCGCCACAAGCCACCTGTGCCCCTTTCGTCTCCCTGCACTAAAAATCCAGGTCTATTTAAGCCCCAAGACTAATAATAAAATAAAGTATGAAGCTTGTTAAGCACTTACTATGTGCCCAGCACTGTTCTACGCCCTGGGGGTAGTTACAAGTTAATCACGTTGGAAAGAGTCCCTGTCCCACAACGAAGCTCCCAGTCGAAGTAGGAGGGAATAGGATTTAATTCCCATTTTACAGATAGGGTAACAGGCACAGAGAAGTTAGGAGACTTGCCCAAGGTCACACAGCAGACACGTGGCATAGCCGGAATTAGAACCCAGGTCCCTCTGACTCCCGAGCCCAAGCTCTTTCCATAAGGCCATGCTGCTTCTCACCTACCATTACCCCACCATTTAGCAGCAGAACCCAAACCACTCCTAGGTAGAGGGATTGATTCAGAGGACACATTCACACAGCGTCACTTCAGCCGCTACGACAAACCAACCTTTCCCATCTTTGCTTCACAGGAAGCATGTCTGACCTTCAGCCAGCCTGCTAGTCATAGCCACTAGCCCCAGCCCACCAGCTGGATGGGGCCTGTCCCAGCCCCCAGTATGTGCCGGTAGCAAGAGATGCCTGTTTTCTGGTCAGGAAGCTCTGCTCTCTGCTTTCCCTGCAGGTGGGATATCTGCTAGGAAGTCATATGGATGATAACCTTGATGCAAGATGAACCCGGGGAAAGGGAGAGCCACCCCCCAGGGTGAGAGGGGAGAGGTTTAATTTTGTTTTGCCCTGTGTCTCTCTCCTACAGCTTTCTGCTCGTTGGCACTTGATGTACCAGAAGCTCTTCAGGAGGCAGGGGACACAAGGAGCAGCGGGGTCAGAGAGGCTGGTCGTCAAGGACTTCCCTGCCACCTCCAAGAACATGAAAAGGCCTTTGCCGGTCCCATCCCACATCCCATTATATCCTCCGTCAATTCCCTACGGTCTCCTTCCTGGTCCAAAGGGGCCTCGGGGCCTCTTTCCTCCCACACTCCCAGGGAAAGCACAATGGGCCACTGCATCAGTTTAGCTCTAACGAGCTCTCAGAACCATCCTGCAATGGACATTAAGTGGTCAGCGACTTGCCAACGGAGAAGGGTTCCCTAGCCAAACCTGGCTTCCGCAGGCTCGGGGGAAAAAAAACACCAAGAAGAGATCCAGTGAGTCAAACTTCGCTCTCCTGGCCTGCCTCTTCCTGCCGGGTCCTCCTTGGGGGGGCGGGGGGTCAAGCCTCCTTCTCCTGGGGGAGAGGGGGTCAGGACCCCTCCTCCTCCTGGGGGGAGAGGGGATCTGGCCTCCTCCTCTTGGGTGGTGTCAGGCCTCCTCCTCCTCCTGGGGGGACGAGGGGGTCAGACCTCCTCCTCCTCCTGGAGGGACGAGGGGGGTCAGGCCTCCTCCTCCTCCTCCTGGGGGGACGAGGGGGGTCAGGCCTCCTCCTCCTCCTGGGGGGGACGAGGGGGGTCAGGCCTCCTCCTCCTCCTCGGGGGACGAGGGGGGTCAGGCCTCCTCCTCCTCCTCCTCGGGGGACGAGGGGGGTCAGGCCTCCTCCTCCTCCTCCTGGGGGGACGAGGGGGGTCAGGCCTCCTCCTCCTCCTCCTGGGGGGACGAGGGGGGTCAGGCCTCCTCCTCCTCCTCCTGGGGGGACGAGGGGGGTCAGGCCTCCTCCTCCTCCTCCTGGGGGGACGAGGGGGGTCAGGCCTCCTCCTCCTCCTCCTGGGGGGACGAGGGGGGTCAGGCCTCCTCCTCCTCCTGGGGGGACGAGGGGGGTCAGGCCTCCTCCTCCTCCTGGGGGGACGAGGGGGGTCAGGCCTCCTCCTCCTCCTGGGGGGACGAGGGGGTCAGACCTCCTCCTCCTCCTGGGGGGACGAGGGGGTCAGGCCCTCCTCCTCCTCCTGGGGGACGAGGGGGGTCAGGCCTCCTCCTCCTCCTCCTGGGGGGACGAGGGGGGTCAGGCCTCCTCCTCCTCCTCCTGGGGGGACGAGGGGGGTCAGGCCTCCTCCTCCTCCTCCTGGGGGGACGAGGGGGGTCAGGCCTCCTCCTCCTCCTCCTGGGGGGACGAGGGGGTCAGGCCTCCTCCTCCTCCTCCTGGGGGGACGAGGGGGGTCAGGCCTCCTCCTCCTCCTGGGGGGACGAGGGGGTCAGACCCCCTCCTCCTCCTCCTGGGGGGAGAGGGGGTGAAGCTTCCTCTCCGCCCACGACTTCCCTGCAGGAAGCCGGTGTCCGGTGGATGCTGTGGGCACGCGAGCCGGGCTCCCATCAGTCGGTGAGTCGGTGACCCTCCCTTCGCCCCCCCCCCCACCCCCCCCAGGACCAGCCGCCTCCACCGCCCCGCTGGAGCAGGCGTCCGGGGGCTCCCCCAGCGCCGTCTCCTCCCCTCGGCCCCTGCCCCCGTCACCCGGACACCCGAGGGAGGTGACAGCCCGGCTCCGCCCCCGCGCCCCTCACCGAAGCCGGGCCGCTCCGCGCTCCGGCCCGCCGGCCTCCTTCCTCCGCCGCCGCCGCCTCCTTTTGTTTGTCCCTCACTGCACCACCGGGGCTCCCCGCCACCGCCGCCCCGGAAGTGACGTCAGCGCCAGGACCCGAGGCCCCGCCGCCATCTTGGTGAAGGGCGCCGGAGGCCGCCGCCGCCGCCATCTTGGTGAGGGGCGCGGGAGGCCGCCGCCGCCATCTTGGTGAAGGGCGGAAACGCCCTCCCTCCTCTCCCCTCTGACTCGCCCGAGGCCGCGATTCGCCGGCCGTAGCTGGAGGGGGCGGGGAGGAAAAAGAAAAAAAATAAATAAAAATAAATAAAAAGTCTGTCAGCGGCATCCCGACAGTCGCGAGCGTCGACAGTAAGTAAAACGCAGGCTGCAGGGGGCGGGGTGGAACAGCAACAGTGGGTAACTGACTGTTAATCATAATAATAATAATAATAATAATAATAGTGATGGTATTTGTTAAGCGCTTATTATGTGGCAAGCACTGTTCTAAGCGCTGGGGAGGATACACGAGCCTGGGCTTCGGAGTCAGAGGTCATGGGTTCGACTCTCGGCTCTGCCACTTGTCAGCTGGGTGACTGCGGGCAAGTCACTTCACTTCTCTGGGCCTCAGTGACCTCATCCGGAAAATGGGGATTAACTGTGAGCCTCACGTGGGACAAGCTGATGACCCTGCATCTACCCCAGCGCTTAGAACAGTGCTCTGCACATAGTAAGCGCTTAACAAATACCAACATTATTACACTGTCCGTCTCTCTGGGCCTCAGTGACCTCATCTGGAAAATGGGGATTAACTGTGAGCCTCACGTGGGACAAGCTGATGACCCTGCATCTCCCCCAGCGCTTAGAACAGTGCTCTGCACATAGTAAGCGCTTAACAAATACCAACATTATTACACTGTCCGTCTCCCCCGTTTAATAATAATAATAATGTTGGCATTTGTTAAGCACTTACTATGTGCAGAGCACTGTTCTAAGCGCTGGGGGAGATACAGGGTCATCAGGTGGTCCCACATGGGGCTCCCAGGCTTCATCCCCATTTTACAGATGAGGTCACTGAGGCCCAGAGAAGTGAAGTGACTTGCCCACAGTCACACAGGTGACAAGTGGCAGAACCGGGATTCGATTTTATGACCTCTGACTCCAAAGCCCGTGCTCTTTCCACTGAGCCACGCTGCTTCTCGTAGTTAATAATAATGTTGGTATTTATTAAGCGCTTACTATGTGCCGAGCACTGTTCTAAGCGCTGGGGTAGACACAGGGGAATCAGGTTGTCCCACGTGGGGCTCACAGTCTTAATCCCCATTTTACAGATGAGGGAACTGAGGCACAGAGAAGTTAAGTGACTTGCCCACAGTCACACAGCCGACAAGTGGCAGAGCTGGGATTCGAACTCATGAGCCCTGACTCCAAAGCCCATGCTCTTTCCACTGAGCCACGCTGCTTCTCATTAGGCTGGGATGGCCCCTATCTGTTGCCCACTTGTCCATTCCAGGCGCTTAGTCCAGTGCTCTGCACATAGTAAGCGCTCAATAAATACTCTTGAATGAATACAAGGTGATCAGGTGGTCCCACCTAGGGCTCACAGGCTTCATCCCCATTTTGCAGGTGAGGGAACTGAGGCCCAGGGAAGAGAAGTGATTTGCCCAAAGTCACACCTGGAGCCCGGATTAGAACCCATGACCTCCGACTCTCCAGCCCGTGCTCTTACAGTAGCAACCATTTATAGATTACGAATGCAGGAGTGAGCCTAGGATCCAGGAGCCCCGTGGATGTGATTTTAAGGGGGCACCAGCAACAGCATGGGCTTCCCTGCAGAAGTTTACATGTCCTCTCACTTGCAGAGGAAGATGGGGTGCATACAACAAGTATGATCCCTAATCTGTTGCCAAACTGTACATCCCAAGCGCTTAGTACAGTGCTCCGCACATAGCAAGTGCTCAGTAAATACTACTCGTCCGCTCAACTGTATATATTTCCATTACCCTATTTATTTTGTTAATGAAATGTACATCGCCTTGATTCTATTTAGTTGCCATTGTTTTTACGAGATGTTCTTCCCCTCGACTCTATTTATCGCCATTGTTCTCGTCTGTCCGTCTCCCCCGATTAGACCGTAAGCCCGTCAAACGGCAGGGACCGTCTCTATCTGTTGCCGACTTGTTCATTCCAAGCGCTTAGTACAGTGCTCTGCACATAGTAAGCGCTCAATAAATACTATAAATATATAATACATATTGAATGAATGAACCGGTACTGGTACTTTGGGATAACCCATGATTGGCCAATCCCCAGGTCCTTGCTTTCTCCCATCGAACCGCTTCGCTGGGAAATATGAAAATGACAGGGGAACGGGCGACTCGTTTGGAGGGGAGAGTGATCGTCGGTCTGCTGTGTGACCTTGGGCCAGTCACTTCACTTCTCTGGGCCTCCGTGATATCATCTGGAAAAATGGAGATTAAAAAATGGAAGCCCCACTTAGGACAGTCTGATTACCCTCTATCTACCCCAGCGCTTAGGACAGTGCTCAGCACACAGTAAGTGCTTAACAAATACCATCGTCATTATTATCAGTAATAATGAGAGGGTAATGATCCCTCTGATGAGGCCTGTGGGACTCCGAAGGTGACCCGTCAGACGCTGAGGTGCCATTTACGGGATTGAGTTTGGATTTCACTCCTGAGTCATGTATACACCAGGCTGATCGATAAGTTCCCTCCGTGTGCCCCATGATCCATTGGGAGTTAATTATTAGTGTAAATAGCCCTCTGGGATGAGGGTTTGCCCGATCAGCAGAGGGACCGGCTCACTAGTATTAGACAGAACTCCACCGGCTCAACCTGAAGAAGCACAGTGAGTAGATCACAGGCCTGGGAATCAGAAGGTTCTGAGTTCTAATTCCAGCTCTACCACTTGTCTGCTGGGTGATGGGGTAAATCACTTCTCTGTGCCTCCGTGACCTCCTCTATCAAATGGGGATTAAAACCGTCCAACCTGATTAGGTCGTATCTACCCCAGCGCTTAGTTCAGGGCCTGGCACATAGTAAGTACTTAACAAATGCCATTTTTTAAAAAAAGACTTTATTCTTGGAGTAGAAGACTCCAGAAATATAAAGAAGTTTCAGGTCTTCTTATGCCCAGCCCTAGAGGGATATTCAATCTCTGTTTTTAACCATCCTTTGAACTTGAAGGTGACATTAATGATGTGAAATTTACCCATGGCTATAAGTGTGGTCGAAAAGGGAGGTGGGTGACCGAGAGTTCCTATCAGAGTGAACTCAGACCGTTGAAATGATGTACCCGAGTGTGGTTTTTGGTTTCCCAATCCTCCTGAAGTTTCTGCGCCGGCCTGCAAACCCTGGATCCCTCTAGACCATAAGCTCATCGTGGGCAGGGAATGTCCTGTTGTACTGTCCCAAGCGCTTAGTACGGTGCTCTGCATACAGTAAGCACTCAATAAATACAATTGATTGATTTTCTTATAGTCCTCCCCCCACCCCCATCTCCATCCCTATCACTCCCACTGTCCCTTTCCTCACCGCTGACCTGTGGGGGTCTCCTCTTTCCCAGTGGTGATAGTCCACCGAGCGCAGAAACGGGCCAGAGAGCGATACAAAGTAACTTTGGCCCAGAACTGTGCTCTCCAAGGCTCAGAGCGGATCGTTGCCTTGGGAAGCATGTTAAACACCAAAGGGTCAGAATTGATATCAGTGGAATGGACTGAGCCTTCAGTATGCAGAGCATTCATTTAGCCATTTATTGAGGGCTTACTGGGTGCAGAGCACTGTACTGAGCGCTTGGGAGAGTACCATATAACACTAAACGCTGTGCTAGGCATTGGGAGAATATATAAAAATAGTAAAAGGTGCAATCCCTGTCTTCAAATATGAGTACACAGGCTCAGGGGGAACAGGTAAACATAAATTGACAGGTTCATCATAGCTCAGAGTGAAAAAATAGCTAAAAATAAATAGCTGCTTGTTAATGATGCTGGATAGAAAGGTAATAAAGACATGTATAAATAAATAACAGTTACACAAACGAGCCAATACATGAAGGCTGAGGAGGTTGATGGGATGGTACCCTGCAGCAGAAAAACTTGACAGAATATCAATCCATCAACCAGTGGTGTTTATCGTATGCTTTCTATGTGCAGAGTACCGTTCTGAGTGCTCGGGAGAGTTGTATACAACAGAATTAGCGGACGTGTTTCCTTTGGTTTTCTAAATTGCAGAGCGCTTACTATGTGCCAAGCAGTGTTCTAGGCGCTGGGGTAATTCAAGTTAATCAGGTCGGACACAGTCCCTGTCCCTCATGGGGCTCACAGTCTAAGTAGGAAGGAGAGTAGGCGTTGAATCCTCATTTTACAGATGAAGAAACTGAAAAGGAAAAGCCCCCTTTTCCTTTTCTTCCACTCCCTTCTGCATTAAGGGAAGCTAAGTGACTTGCCCAGGATCACACAGTAGGCAGCTGGCAGAAGGAGGATTAGAACCCAGGGCCTTGGTCTCCCAGGCCTATGCGTTAGCCACTAGGCCATGAGCTAGAGACGATAACAGAGTCTTGCAGAGGTTTCATTCGTGCAATATGGATCCCCAAAAAGTTGATTTGGCTTTTTCCCAGCCAAACGCCCTCTGGTGCCTGAACCAGCCGGACAGACCGCCGAGCTCCAGTGATCCCAGAAAGCTCAGGCTACTGGGCATTCCAACTTTCTGAGCAATCTCTTTGGGGGTTTATTTGCCAGTCACACCACCACATTCCTTCTCCCTCCCACGGGGTCCAAGATCTGCTGGCCGTCACCCACAGACGTGGTCAAGTTTCTGCGTCGAACAGGTCTGGCACGACTTCCAGGTGGTGGCTGGATAGGAGAACCGGGAGAGGTCGAGGGCTGAGCTGGGGGCTGGGAGTGCCTGAGTCCTAATCTCAGCTTCGGCCCCGCTTATGGCATTAGGTGCACCTTTTTTTTCTTACTGTATCTGTTAAGCACTTACTGTGTGCCAGGCCTGTACTAAGCACTGGGGCAGATACAAGCTAATCAGGTTGGGCACAGTACATGTCCCTATGGGGCTCAAAGTCTTAATCCCCATTTTACCGGTGTGAGGTGACTTTTCACCCTCGCCCTGCCTCTGGCCTGGAACGCCCTCCTTCCTCATATCTGACAATTACTCTCCCCCACCTTTCGAAGCCTTATTGAACGTACATCTCCTCCAAGAGGACTTTTCTGTGAAGCCCTCTTTTCCTTTTCTTCCACTCCCTTCTGTGTTGCCCTGACTTGTTCTCTCCCAGCCCCACAGCACTTATGTACATCTCTGTAATTCAGTTGTTTATATTAATGTCTGCACCCCCCTCTAGTTCAAAGCTCACTGTGGGCAGGGAATGTCTGTTTTATTGTTATATTGTACTCTCCCGAGCACACAGTAAGCACTCAATAAATACAACTGACTGTTCTGACTTTCCCTAGGTCACACAGCAGACAAATAGAGGAACTGGGCTTAGAATTTAGGTCCTTCAAACTCCCAGGCCTGGGCTCTATCCACTAGACCACGCTGCTTATTCACTGCCTCGGTTTCTTCAGCTGTCAAATAAGTGTTGTGATTCTGGCCTCAGGATGACTTGCTCCCTTTGCTCTTCCCCCGTTCCCCGCCCCACAGCACTTATTTGCATATCTGAAATTTTATTTTTTTATTTTGATGTCTGTTTGTATGCACTGTTGCCTGTATCTCCGTCCCTGCCCTCCCCACCCCCCCCCGCCCGTAGACTGTGAGCTCGTTTTGGCTAGGGATTATCACTCTTTATTGTTGAACTGTACTTTCCCAAGCGCTTAGTACAGTGCTCTGCACACAATAAGCTCTTAATAAATACGATCGAATGAATGAGTTTGCTGGCTCCAGGGCCAGGGTCATTCCCTCTTTGCCTGGCTCTTCCTGCCTGCTCTCCGGAGGAGTCTCCCAGACTTGTTCCCTGCTGTTTGCTTCCCTGTGCCCTGCTTGGCTTCCGTCAGCTTTCTGCTGCCTCTGATCCCCTCCTCGTGTTCTTTCAGCTGTCTCTTCTCTCCGAGTCCCTGGTGAGGCTGGCATCAGCTTCCCTGGCTCCACCGGCTCCTCCCAGGAAGTGGCAACAGCGACTCGACTCATAGAGGGGGAAAAGAGAAACAAGGGGGTTTGGTGCTGGCACTTTTGGTCTCAGAGTAAGCAGAACTCAGTGTTCGCTCACCTGCTGGCCCGGCCCACCCACCCACCAGAATTGGGGCCCAGACCCGCTCCCCTCCCCGAATTGTCCGCTCAGCCTCCACCTCCCGATCTTTCCGAGCAGCCAGAGGAGGTTTCTGGGAAGGTGACCTTATTCTCAGCTGGGTTAGGTCACCTCGCTGCTCAGCTTCTTCTGCCCGCACTTTCCAAAATCCTAGAACGAGTCGTCTACAATCGATGCTTAGAATTCCTTAACTCCCATTCTCTTCTAGACCCCCTCCAATCTGGCTTCCGTCCCCTCCACTCTACCGAGACTGCTCTCTCTAAGGTCACCCATGACCTCCTTCTTGCCAAATCCAATGGCTCCTACTCCATTCTGATCCTCCTTGACCTCTCTGCTGCCTTTGACACTGTCGACCATCCCCTCCTCCTCCATACCTTATCTCACCTTGGCTTCACGGACTCTGTCTTCTCCTGGTTCTCCTCTTACCTCTCTGGCCGGTCATTCTCGGTCTCCTTCGCTGGAGCCTCCTCCCCCTCCCATCCTTTAACTGTTGGAGTTCCTCAAGGGTCAGTTCTTGGCCCTCTTCTGTTCTCCATTTACACTCACTCCATCGGTGAACTCATCCGCTCTCACGGCTTTGACTACCATCTCTACGCAGATGACACACAGATCTACATCTCCGCCCCCGTCCTCTCCCCCTCCCTTCAGGCTCGCATCTCCTCCCGCCTCTGGGACGTCTCCACCTGGATGTCGGCCCGCCACCTAAAACTCAACATGAGCGAGACTGAGCTCCTCATCTTCCCCTCGAACCCGGTCCTCTCCCAGACTTCTCTATCACCGTGGATGGCACGACCATCCTTCCCGTCTCTCGGGCCCGCTATCTCGGTGTCATCCTTGACTCATCTCTCTCGTTCACCCCACACATCCTTTCCGTTACCGAGACCTGCCGGTTTCACCTCTACAATATCGCCAAGATCCGCCCTTTCCTCTCCACCCAAACGGCTACCTTACTATTACGGGCTCTCGTTATATCCCGGCTAGACTACTGTGTCAGCCTTCTCTCTGACCTCCCTTCCTCCTCTCTCGCCCCGCTCCGGTCTATTCTTCACTCCGCTGCCCGGCTCATCTTCCCGCAGAAACGATCTGGGCATGTCACTCCCCTTCTTAAACAACTCCAGTGGTGGCCTATCGACCTCCGCTCCAAACAAAAACTCCTCACTCTAGGCTTCGAGGCTCTCCATCACCTTGCCCCTTCCTGCCTCTCCTCCCTTCTCTCTTTCTACCACCCACCCCGCACGCTCCGCTCCTCCGCCGCCCACCTCCTCACCGTCCCTCGGTCTCGCCCATCCCGCCGTCGACCCCTGGGTCGCGTCCTCCCGCGGTCCCGGAACGCCCTCCCTCCTCACCTCCGCCAAACTGATTCTCTTTCCCTCTTCAAAACCCTACTTAAAACTCACCTCCTCCAAGAGGCGTTCCCAGACTGAGCTCCTCTTCTCCCTCTACTCCCTCTGCCATCCCCCCTTTACCTCTCCGCAGCTTAACCCTCTTTTTCCCCTTTTCCCTCTGCTCCTCCACATCTCCCTTCCCATCCCCACAGCACTGTACTCGTCCGCTCAACTGTATATATTTTCGTTACCCTATTTATTTTGTTAATGAATTGTACATCGCCTCGATTCTATTTAGTTGCCATTGTTTTTACGAGATGTTCTTCCCCTCGACTCTATTTATTGCCATTGTTCCTGTCTGTCCGTCTCCCCCGATTAGACCGTAAGCCCGTCAAACGGCAGGGACCGTCTCTATCTGTTGCCGACTTGTTCATCCCAAGCGCTTAGTACAGTGCTCTGCACATAGTAAGCGCTCAATAAATACTATTGAATGAATGAATGATTAACTGAGTTCCTCTTTCCTCCATTCTCCAGCTGTGTTGGGACAGCCCTTAGTAATGCACATAGTAAGCGCTTGATAAATACAGTTGATTGAGAAGGTTCGGCCCCCGTGGCTTCTAAGAAAAGCATAATTTTCTCTCTCCTTTGAGTGCTAAGATTGGAGCTGAAAGCTTGGATTTACACAACCGAGGGCCCCATCCCGACTGCAGGTATAACTGCCTCTGCACATCTGCACATCACAGCAACATATGAGGGGGCGAGGGCTGGGCTCTCCCTGTGCCAGTAACTCTTTTGGGGGTCTTGTAGAAGCAACATGGCCTAGTGGATAGAGCACAGGCCTGGGAGTCAGAAGCTCATGAGTTCTAATCTAATCTGATGTGTGACTTTGGGCAAATCCCTTCATTTCTCTGTGCTTCAGTTCCCTCATCTGTAAAATGGGGATTCAGACTGTGAGCTCTCTGTGGGATTGGGACTGTGTCCAACAAGATTATCCTGTATCCACCCCAGCACTTAGACCAGTGCCTGGCACGTTGTGAGCGCTTAATGAATACCATAATTATTTCTATTATTCTGGTACTGGTCTGCCTAGGCAGTGCCGGTGTCTTCTCGGAGGAAGTAACTGCTCATCTCCCCCAGGGCGCTTGGAGAGACTCACGTCTTGTCCTCTAGTTCCTTAGAGAAGCAGCATGACTTAGTGGAAAGAGCCGGGGCTTGGGAGTCAGAGGTCGTGGGTTCTAATCCCGGCTCAGCCACTTGTTTGCTGTGTAACCTTGGGCAGCTTAACTTCTCTGTGCCTCAGTTACCTCATCTGTAAAAATGGGGATTAAAAAATGTGAGCCCCACGTGGGACAATCTGATTACCCTGTATCTACCCCAGTGCTTAGAACAGTGCTCAGCACATAGTAAGCGCTTAACAAATACCATCATCATCATTATTATTACTATTATTCTGATCCTGACCTCCAAGTGAGCAAATGTGAGTCCGGTCAATGAGATTGATTCTCTAGACTCTAAGTTCCTTGTGGGCAAGAAACATATCTACCAAATCAGCTCTAGTGTACTCTCCCAAATGCTTAGTACAGTGCTTGAGAAGCACCATGGCTTTGTGGATAGAGCACGGGCCTGGGAATCAGAAGGTCCTGGGTTCTAATCCCAGCACCACATGTCTGCGCAGTGTCCTTGGGCAAACAAGTTGACTTCTTTTGCTCTCAGTTACCTCTTCTGTAAAATGAGGATAAAGTGTGTGAGCCCCATGTGGGACAGGGACTGTGTCCAGCCTGATGAACTTGTATCTACCCTGTTCTTAGAACAGTGCTTGGCACATAGTAAGCACTTAACAAGTACCGTAAACATAATAATACTCTGCATCCAGTAAGTGTTCAATAAATCTGATTTATTGATCTTTACTGGCCTGCCAGCGAACTCCCTGCTGCAGCCGGAAGTTGGGCATGTCTGGGCCTTGCTGATGGGAAGCAGCCATGGGGGAACAGGCTTAGAAGAGCAAGGATGGGGCCCTGGGGAGCAGGGGATAATGGTGAAGGGGGGAGAGGGGAGGTAACAGGTCACCTGACTAAAAAGAGGAAAAGAGCTGGCAGGTGGGTAGGCCACCCAGGCACCACCCTGGGACTCGGAGGAATGAAATGAAACCGTGCTGGGGAGAGGTCGTCGGGGGCAAAAGAGACGTGCTGACCTCTCCTCCCACCCCCATCCCACCCTGATGGGGAAAAGCTGCTGTGGGTATCTCTGTCTTGCCAGTGACAATCAGTCCATCAGTCATGTTTTACTGAGCACTGACTCTATGCAGAGCATTATACTAGGCGCTTAGGAGAGTACAGTCTAACAGAATTGTTCGATACAATCCCTGCCCACGTGAAACTTACCATCCAGAGGGAGAGACAGACGTTAAAATACATTATGGGTATGTATATAAGTGCTGTGAGGCTAAGAGTAGGGTGAACAAAGGGGAAAAATCCAAATGTAAGGACAGTGCAGAAGGGAGAGGGAATAGAGGAAATGGCTTGGTAGGGGAAGGCCTAATGGAGGAAATGTGATTTTTTTAAAAATAAGGCTTTGAAGGTGGAGAGAGTGATGGTCTGTCGGTTATGAAGGGGAGGGAGTTCCAGCCCAGCGGCGGGACGTGGCTTCAAATTAGCCACCTCTTGTAGAGCATCTTTCTTAGCCGGGAGATACCTGGCCTGACATCAGGGGCTCAGTCTTCTCCATCAATCAATCGTATCGAGCGCTTACTGTGTGAAGAAAACTGACCTAAGTGCTTGGGAGAGTACAGCACAACAATATAGCAGACACATTCCCTGCCCACATGATCCTAGGCAGCTGGGAGAGATGTTAAGGTCAATTTGGAGTTTGGGCATTGGCCAAGCCCCTCGAATTACCTGGAGGTGAGAGCCAAAGGACTGTGCCTCCGCCCCCGCACCGTCAGTCTTTCGGTCAATCAGCTCAGGCTAACTGGTCCTCCCAAAGCCTCAGGAATTATTAAACCCAATAGAGGCACTCTGAGCCCGTGGAGGGCAGAACTCTCTGCAGTCGGGATTTTTGGTGGACCAGCAGGCAGAGGGGCTGAGGATGGCAAGTGGGCCTTCTTCACTTGGTATTTAGAGCTCCTTGAATGGTTCCAGGCCCCCACCCCACCCCCAGTTCACCCCTCCTCCCTCCCTTCTGTCTTTGGAGGAGAAGTTGGCTGTCCCCAGAGGCCGGGTCCAAGCATGCTCAGGAGTTCAACAATTTTCCTGGGTCAGTGGCTCCTCAGAAGCAAGAAGCCAGCTGGACTGAGACGGTCCCTCAGCCAGGCAGTAAGTGATCCAGATTTTTCATGGCTTTGTGCTTCCTGGGAATGCTAAACAGCCACTTCTCTCTCTCTCTCTCTCTGTCTATCTCCCCTTTCCCCCCTGGTGTGTGTATTTAAGTGCTTCCTAGGTGCAGAGCACTACGTTTAGTACTGGGAAAGAATACAAAGCTGGGAATTGGATACGGTCCCTGTCCCTTGGAGGTCTCATAATCTAAATTTAGTAGTAGTAGAGGGGAGGGGGTAATGAGGGCCCGATATCACAGTTGACACATCGCCATCCTCTCTCTCTTAGGCCTGCCACCTTGGCGTTATCCTTGATTTCTCCCTCTCCTCCAAGGTCCATATTGAGGCTTTTGCCAAAACCTTGTCTACTGCCAGGATCGTCTTTCTAAAATTCTCTCTCCCTACTCCTTGAAACCTCCAGTGCTTGCCCTTCTCCTCTGCATCCAGGAGAAACTTCTGACCATTGGCTTTAAGACCCTCAGTCGGCTTTCTCCTACCTTTTTATCTGCTTTCTTCTCCTGCCACATCCCAGCTCAACCCCTTCGTTCCCCTCAAATTCCCCTACTCATTATGCCTCACGCTTGTCACTCCCTCTTGCCTGGAACTCCTTCCCTTAACATGGCCTACAGATTACTGCTCTTCCCGTCTTCAAAGCCCTTCTGAAATCACATCTCCTCTAGGAAGCCAATCTCTCCCAGGTTATAACCCCTTACTGCCACTTTAATTCCTTTTCATCATCTAAGGGCTTGCGTGTTCACAACTTTCTGGACACAGTGGGCTCTCAACAAATATTGCCTGATTGGTTGAGGAGCTGCGACCTGCCAAATCCTCTTTGAGCCACTCAGGGAGAAGTTGCCTGTGAGACTTCGATCAATCAATCAGTGACATTTATTGAGCACTTACTGTGTGCAAAGCACTGAGTGAAACAGCACGGGCTTGGGAGTCAGAGGTCATGGGTTCGAATCCTGGCTCTGCCACTTGTCAGCTGTGTGACTGTGGGCAAGTCACTTCATTTCTCTGTGCCTCAGTTCCCTCATCTGTAAAATGGGGATTAAGACTGTGAGCCTCACATGGGACAACCTGATTACCCTGTATCTACCCCAGCGCTTAGAACAGTGCTCTGCACATAGTAAGCGCTCAACAAATGCCAACATTATAAAGTCACTTAACTTCTCTGTGCCTCAGTTCCCTCATCTGTAAAATGGGGATTAAGACTGTGAGCCTCATGTGGGACAATTTAATTACCCTGTATCTACCCCAGCGCTTAGAACAGTGCTCTGCACATAGTAAGCGTTTAACAAATACCAACATTATTATTATTATTATTATTAGGAGAGCACAACTCAACAGCATTGGCAGACATGTTCCCCGCCCCCAAGGAGCTTACAGTTTTGAGGAGGAGCTTTGTCACAACCTGCAGGAGCAGGGAGGTCTAGTGGACAGAGCCCAGGTCTGGGAGTCCAGGGACCTGTATTCTAATCCCGCCTCTGCCACGTGTTGGCTGTGTGACCTAGGGCAAGTCACCTCACTTCTCTGTGCCTCTGTAAAATGGGGACTAAATCCTTCTCCCTCCTACGTAGACTTTGAGCCCATGTGAAACAGAGACTGTGTCCAACCTGATGAACTTGCATCTACCTCAGTGCTTAGAACAGTGCTTGACACTCAGTAAGCGCTTAACGTACCATAATTACTTGTTACAGTCTCTCTTGGCCAATTAGATGGGACTCTGCTGAGTTGGTTGGGGGAGCCAGGGAGCCAAGGAAAAGGAGGGCTAGAGTCTCTCTCTGAGCAGGGACCCGGCAGGTGGGGTGGGAAGGTGGTGGGGGTGGGCTGGGGGTAGGGGCTGAAATAACAACCGGAGGGTTTTGACACTGACTAATAATAATAATAATAATTGTGGTAGTTAAGTGCTTACTATGTGCCAAACCCGGCACCAAGCACTGGGGTAGCTATAAAATCATCAGGTCCCATTTGGGCCTCTCAGCCTAAGTAGGAGAGAGAATGGGTATTGAATCCCCATTTTGAGATGAGGGAATTGAGACTCAGGAAAACCAAGTCATGATTAGATTGTAAGCCCGTCACTGGGCAGGGATGGTCTCTGTTGCCGAATTGTACATTCCAAGTGCTTAGTACAGTGCTCTGCACATGGTAAGCACTCAATAAATACTATTGAATGAATGAATGAATGATGGGAGAATGGGTCTCTGTCCTTCCATTGATGACCACCTCCTCCTCTTCTCCCACCCCTTCTGTTCTTTGGCCCTCTTCCTCCTCCAAAAGGCTTCTTTAGAAAGGGAGACCTCCCTGGAGCCGGATCTGGGGTGAGGGTAGAAAAGCCTCAGTGGCCCTGAGCCGGCACAAGGGCCCAGGCTCGGGCCTCGGATTGAGTTTCAGTGAGCCAAAAGTAGCCGAGAAAGGGAGGTGCTGAGGCAGGCTAACAAACCCTAGGCTTCGGGACCGGGCACTGAGACCCACGGGATCCGAGCCAATGGAACTCATCCCTCTTCCCACCGGGGGCCTGGCCTGGGTTAGGAAAGCCCCTCTTTGTGTCAGATGGGGAAACCGAGGCACAGCATCCATGGAAAACTCTTGGTCTGGAAGGGCGGTAATCCGGTGCCAGCCAACTGCCCTCACTGGCAAGGAAAGGAAAAGCGGCGGGCAGACACCCGGGGATGGAGGTGGGCTGGGTTTGTGGCTGCAGCTGCCTGACTGGTTTGTTGTGAAATCTCCCCTGGGACTGGCTTCTCCAGGGAAGACAGGGAAGAGGAAGGAGGAGGCGTCAGGTAGGCAGTGGGAAGTGAGCCGTGGCCAGCTGGGGACGGCTCCCTTCGAGTTCTTCCTCCCTGATCGAACCTCTCCCTCTGCAGGATAAGATGTCAAAGGCTGTGCAGGCCGACAGGCTGGAGGGAATTGACAAGAATCCATGGTGAGCAGGGAACGAGGGGCGAGGGGGGCCTTGAGGGAGGGGCCGCGCTGCCGGGAGCCAGTACACAGGCTGATGGAAATGCGGGCCTGGGTGCCGGGGGAGACATCCCACCTGATTTACCAAGTTCGCTCGTGACCACTGAGCGTCTGGAACAGCCAGCTCCTTATGGGATGCCTAGCGGGAGGGAAAGTCCTAGTTTGGGGTTCCCAGAGGCCCCACCTCACCCATCGCTTCAACGCAGAGTCGTGCCATACTCCTTCCCGGAGCCCATGCGTGTCCCGTGGAGAATGTTGCCACCAGAGCAGGGGGACCAGCCGGCTGGGGCCCGCGGGGCCTCTGCTCCTCTGCACTGAGGGCTTGACAGCCTATGTCATGGCTCGGATGACCCGGGGGCGCAGGCCCAACCCCCCGGGGTGGGCAGGAGGGAGCCAGGCAGACACCTTGGGGTGTAGAGCTCACGGCAGAAGCCATCCCGGGAGAAAGCAGAAAAAAGTGAGCCAGACGAGGAATCTAGTCTGCCACGGTTGAGCAGCAGGGCTTAGAGCAACCCACAAGGCAGGGACCACAGGGCCGGGGACCAGGGCAGGAGACCAGAAGTCAGGGACAGCGCATGGCCGGTACTGGGCTCCTCCCTTTCACCAGTCTGGTCCCCCAAGCTTCAGAGACCTGCCTTTTTTTCCTCTTCCTTTTGCAGACTCACTGAGGGCAGGGAACTTGTCTACCTACTCTGTTATATTGTTATATCGTACTCTCCCGAGTTCCTAGTATACTGCTCTGCACACAGAAAGCGCTCAGTAAATGATTGATTGACTGGGACAGGGAGCAGGGCAAAGCTTCTGGCATGGTGGCACGGAGGGAGGAGGAGAAAAAAGACTCACCCAAACACACACACCCTCACCCATTAACTCACACTTTCAGACCCCGCACACATGCACACAAAATGCACACAAGACCCCCACGCAGAAACACACAGACTCTCACAGACCGCACTCCCACACACATACGTTCACAGAGACACATACGGGACACACTGGTAAGCACCCATGCAGAAACCAACATCCACCCGCATATACCAACATGACAACCCAGGCCCATGCACACTCGCCCCGGCATTGAGACCTGTCTAACGCAGAGCCGAGGTACAGAGGTTGCTCTCAATCCGTTGGGGCCGTCAGTCGGTAGATCGGGCCGTCAGTCGGTAGATCAGTCCGTCAGTCAGTCGATCGCATTTATTGAGCACTTGCTGTGTGCAGAGCACTACACTAAGGGTTGGGAGAGTACAATATAACAATAAACTTTGGAGTCAGAGGTCATGAGTTCGAATCCCAGCTCTGCCACTTGTCAGCTGTGTGACTGTGGGCAAGTCACTTAACTTCTCTGTGCCTCAGTTACCTCATCTGTAAAATGGGGATTAAGAGTGTGAGCCCCACGTGGGACACCCTGATTCCCCTGTGTCTACCCCAGCGCTTAGAACAGTGCTCGGCACATAGTAAGCGCTTAACAAATACCAACATTATTATTATTATTGTAAACAGACACATTCCCTGCCTCCAACAAGTTTACAGTCTAGGGGGGCATGGAAAGTGGGGATAAGCTCCAGGATGCTAGTTTTGGGGGGTTTTTTTAGTGGTATTTGTTGAGCGCTTACTCTGCGCCAGGCACTATATTAAGTGCTGGGGTAGATACAAGGTAATCATGTTGAACAGAGTCCACATCCCACATGGGGCTCACAGTCTTAACAGATGAAGTAACTGAGGCACAGAGAAGTGACGTGACTTGCCCGAGGTCCCACAGCAGATAAGTGACGGAGCCAGGATTAGAAGCCCGGTCCTTCCGACTCCCGGGCCCATGCTCTCCTGTTCCCACCCCGTGCCACCGCTGAACCTTCCTTCCCCTTGCCGGGACCTTGTGCCCTCGGAGCCCTGGCAGCTGACAGACAGATGCTTGGGGAGACCCTGTGGGCTTGAACCATCCAGGATATCTCCACTTCTCCAGCTGGAGGCAGGAGTAGAGAGAGGAGTGGTGTGCACAGGGCAGGATGGAGGAGGAGGAAGTTTCCGTGAGGTCCCTCAGAACCAGTCTAACTAGAGTGTCCAGTGAGATCTGGAGGAGTAGCCAAATCCAGACAGAGGGGCGGGCAGACGTGGGGACTGGGGGGAATGTGTGTTTGTGTGGTGTTCATGTTTGTGGTTTTGACTGATCCCAACCATCTCCCCACTTGCTCCTCTCAGGGTAGAGTTTGTGCAGCTGGCCAATGAGTACCCCTCGGTCAACCTCGGCCAAGGCTTCCCCGACTTCGCTCCCCCAGATTTTGTGCAGGAAGCCTTCCAGAAAGCCGTCAGCGGGGACGTGATGCTGAACCAGTACACCCAGGCCTTTGTGCGTCTCCCCATCTCCCACTCCCGGTCCCTCCTCTTCCCCAAAGGAACCTCTCGGCCTCGGGGCTCTCCCTTCCCCTCATCCCTCCCACTCCAAGGTGCTTTTGGTCCCCAGCTGCCCCAGATTATGTCAGGATCCCCCCTTCCCCAGCTCACGGCCCCCATGTCCTGCAGAAATTCCTTTCCTTCCCCAATCCCTCTCTTCTTCTCCTCCCCACCTCCCTCTATTCCCCTAGCAACGCCATTCCTCCCCTCCCCGTCTCCACACAGGGCCACCCGCCTCTGGTGAAGAAGCTGTCCCAGTTTTTTGGGCCCCTGCTTGGCCAGGAATTGGTCCCCCAGAGAAACGTGCTGGTGACGGTAGGGGCCTACGGGGCCCTCTTTACCGCCTTCCAGGCCCTGGTGAACAGTGGGGATGAGGTAAGCAGGGGAGGGGTTTCCTGGCTCCTTGCAAGTATAACCAGGGCCTTAAGGATCACCAGTCCCCTTCAGGGGATCCCAGCAGCCCCTAATGACACTTCCCACTGTCCCCCAGGTGATAATCATTGAGCCGTATTTTGACTGCTATGAGCCCATGGTGAGGATGGCAGGTGGCCACCCGGTGTTTGTGCCTCTGCGGCCGGTGAGAGCTCTTGTGTGGGGGTCGTGCGTGCCCAGGAGGGTGGAGGCTGAGGGGCCAGGAGGGACCGGGATCCAAGAAGGGAACCGGATCCCAGGAGAGAGGGGGCTGAGGAGCCAGGCAGGGCCCGGATCCCGGGTGGGAGGGGGCTGAGGGCCAGGCGGGAGCCAGAAGCCCAGGAAAGAGGAAATGAGGAGTTGAATTCTGGAAGGGAGGAGGCAGAGAGGCTGATCCTCGAAGGCAAATGAGACTGAATTCTATAAGGGAGGGGTTGCTGGGAAGAGGCAAGGAGTTGGCATGGGATTCTGGGAAAGGAGCAGGGCCTGGTGAATCCCCAAGGCCAGCGCTCCAAGAGGATCCAGGGGAGGGGAAAGGGGAAGTAAAGGCTCAGGTCAAGAGGGGGCAGAGATGGTCCCCAGTCTGTTTCCTTGTCTTCCTCTAGAGGGTGACTGGAGGTGGGGAGTTGTTCTCCAGTCAGGACTGGCAGCTGGATCCAGAGGAACTGGCCAGCAAGTTCACTCCCCGGACCAAGGCCGTGGTCTTAAACACCCCCAACAACCCACTGGGCAAGGTAACGCTGCTCCCCTAGACCCCATGGCGGTTGGGGTGAGAGAGAGAGAGAGAGAGTGTCCTTCCATGACCTGGGGCTTCTCTTCCTCACTTCCCACTGCCTAGCCTGGCCTTCCGGGACCTGGACTCAAATGTATCCTTTAGGGACACGGGGAGAGAAGCCAAGGGGGAGCCCCTGCCCTTGGGGAAGCGGGCAGTACCATCAAGCTCGGTCCACTGCTTTCAGGTGTTCAGCCAGGAGGAGCTGGGGCTGTTGGCAGCCCTGTGTGTGCAACACGACGTGGTGTGTATCAGCGACGAGGTGTACCAGTGGCTGGTGTACGATGGGAGAGAGCATGTCAGCATCGGTAGGGGATGCTCCCCTCCCAGAGCCTGAGGGATAGCTCCCTCTCCGCCCCCACCACCCTGGCTTTGCCTCCTCCTTAATTTCCAGGAATGGCCTCTGCCCGTCCCACAGGACCTGGGAGTTCTCCTCAGCACAGGACACCCTAACCCCAGGTTCCTCCTTCCTGCTCCTTCCCTAGACCTGTTTCCTCCTCTTCCTTCCTTCACCCCAAAAGGGGGTTCATGCACATGGGGGGAGGGGGGCGTGCCCATCTTGAGCACCTGCAGAAAATGGGGACATTTAGGGGTTCCCAGAGACCAGGCCCCAACTGGTTAGAACAGCACAGGCCACCAGGACATGGGGCTAGCTAGGAAGATCAGCTGTGCCAGGTGGTGACCCTCCTGCAAAGCCGTGGCCTGGGGGCTGAGGGTGGTTGGCCTTGCCCCCAGAAGGCCCCAGTGTTTGTCCTTTTGTACCGCGGACAGCCACCCTCCCCGGGATGTGGGAGCGCACGCTGACCATCGGCAGCGCCGGCAAGACCTTCAGCGTCACAGGCTGGAAGGTGATTTCGAGACCGGGAGTATGGGGAGATGGAATTCCCGGGGAGGAAGGGGAGGCGGCCTGAGGGGCGGAGGACAGAGAGAGAACTGGAGGCACTGCCGGGGGGTGGGTTGGGGGGTTTCAAATCTGACATTGTTTCTCCTGAGCAGGTGGGGTGGGTCTTGGGCCCGGATCGCCTCCTCAAACACCTGCGCACTGTGCATCAGAACTCCGTGTACCACTGTGCCACCCAGGCCCAGGTGAGGCCTCCACTCAACCCTTCGGCCCTGAGGCCCCGGGGATCTACCGGCCCGGCTCAGGGACAGCAGGCTGGAACCTGGGGCCAGGCTAGCGGAGGGCAGCACCCTAGATTAATTAGGAAACGAGAGGGAAGGAGTCTAACGTCCAGCAGCTTGAGATGGAGTGACAGGGTTGCAGTGGTCAACGGGGGGGGGGGGGGGCGGGCAGGGCTTGGAGGGAGCTGAGGCCTGAAGCCCTGCCTCCACTTCCCAAGCTTCAGCCAGGGTCCCGCGGGGGCTGCCGGGAAGAGGCAGGGAGTCCTCGGGTGATTCTGGGAAAGAAGCAGGGCGTGGGGAATGGGAACAAGGGCCAGAGGAGAGAATTAAGGGAAAGGATTTGGAGTTGAGGCTTGTCAGGAGGGGAAGGGAGGGGTAATCCAGGGTGGGAGAAATGGTCTAGGGAAAGAAGGCTGAAGTTGGGGCAGGAGAGTGGAAGGAGGTGGCCAGAGGCGAAGAAACCAATGCCAGGGAGGTTCTACCCAGGCAGCACAGGGAGCGTGGCTTGAGGCTGCCTTGGGGTGAAGGATAGGAGGTAAAAACTAGGGGCAGTCTGTGCCTCAGACACTTTTTGCCCCCCACCCTGTCCCACCACCCTGTCTCTCCTCCCCTCCAATGTACCATTCATTCATTCAATAGTATTTATTGAGCGCTTACTATGTGCAGAGCACTGTACTAAGCACTTGGGATGAACAAGTTGGCAACAGATAGAGACAGTCCCTGCCGTTTGACGGGCTTACAGTCTAATCGAAAGTACAGTCTACCACCCCGAAGCAGCATGGCTCAGTGGATAGAGTATGGGCCTGGGAGTCAGAAGGACCTGGGTTCTAATCCCCTCCCCACCACTTGTCTGCTGTGTGAGCTAAGGCAAATCACTTCACTTCTCTGTGCCTCAGTTACCTCATCTGCAAAATGGGGATTAAGACTTTGAGCCCCATGTAGGACACAGACTGTATCCAACCTGATTATCTCGTATCTACCCCAGCGCTTGGTACAGGGCCTGATACATAATAAGCACTTTAACAGGTACCGTTATTATTATTATTATTATTATTAGGAGGCGGTGGCCGAAGCCTGGGAGCGGGAGATGGCCCACCAGGGTCAGCCCAGCAGCTATTTTGTGCAGCTGCCGCAGGCCATACAACAAAAGCGGGACCGCATGGTACGGGGGCTGCTCTCTGTGGGGATGCGGCCCGTCATCTCCCAGGGCACCTACTTCCTCATAGCCGACATCTCCACTTTCAGTGAGTCGGGGCGGCCCAAGGGACCTGCTGGGCGGGAACGGGGGTGGGAGGTCAGTGGGAGAGGACGGAAGGGCTTGAGGAACTGAGATGGGGGAGGAGGGGAGCGCGAGAGCTCAGTGAGGAGAAAGCTGAAGGCCTGGTCAGGCAGCCCTAGCGTGGGCACCGGCCTATGGCTTCTGCAGAGGATAAGATGCCCGACCTTCCTGGTTCGGAGGAGGAGCCTTATGATTCACGCTTCGTCAAGTGGATGATCAAGAACCGGGTGAGTGGGAGCCCAGGATTGGGACTCGGGGGGCCTGGGCACCCAGAACCCCTGTCGACTGACCTGAGAGCGGCTGGAGCCAGGGGCCCTAAGGGGAGGCCCCTGTGGTCACTTGGGTGGGGCTCCCGTTGGCGTGGAGGTGGTTAGGTGACCCCGAGGTTCCCTCTTTGCCCCCAGGGCTTGATGGCCATGCCTGTGTCCATCTTCTTCAGCTCAGCTGAGAAGAGGAATTTTGACCACTATATCCGTTTCTGCTTTGTGAAGGTGAGAGAGCCAAGTCCGGGTGTTCCTCAAGCCCCTCTGCTAATAGTAATAATAATAGCTGTGGCTTTTGTTAAGCAACGACTGTGTGACAAGCACTGTTCTACACACTGGGGTAGATACAAGGTAACCAGGTTAGACAGAGTGTCCGTCCCCCACGGGACTCACAGTCTTAATCCCCATTTAACAGATGAGGTAACTGAGGCACGGAGAAGTTAAGGGACTCGCCCAAGGTCACGTAGCAGACATGTGGTGGAACCAGGATTAGAACCCATGCCCTCAGATTTCCAGGCCCGTGCTCTTTCCACTAGGCCCCGTTGCTTCTCAGCTGACCTGAGGAGTCCCAAATCCTAAACTCCGATCACTCCAGGATGCAAAACCGTGGGGACAGGGAGACCTCCAGGATTGGAAACGCTTTCCTACCTGCCAGCTGGGTATTAGATTTCTCCGAGGACCCGTTGCCTTCTGGTCCTGGCTCCATCCCGGCTGACGTTAGTACCCTATTCCTCCGAGGAGGTCACCCCTCACTGACTCAGCTGCAGCCCTGCCTTATGGCCGGAGAGCCTGCCCCTCAAGGAGCAGGAAGAAACCCTAAGACGCAGAGAAGGGGAAGCACTGACCTTGAATCCCCTTGCTGGTCAGAATGGAGACTCGAGGCGTGGTCGTCCCTCCGGCCTTTGAATGGGACGGCCAGTGGGCAGGGGAGAGCAGATCCAGGGAGAGGCTGACTCAGGTCAGAGTCAGAGAAGTAGCATGGCCTAGCGGATAGAGCACGGGCCGGGGAGTCAGAAGGACCTGGGTTCTAATCCCGGCTCTGCCACTTATCTGCCGGATGACCTCAGGCAAGTTACTTCACTTCTGTATACCTCACTTCCCTCATCTGTAAAATGGGGATTAAGACTGTGAGCCCCATGTGGGACAGCGACTGTGTCTAACCCCATCTGCTGATAACCACCCCAGCACGTAGCAAATACAGTGCAGGGACTACATCCAACCTGATTAGCTTGCATCTACCCCGGGGCTTAGAACAGTGCTTGACACAGAGTAGACGCTTAATAAATACCATCATCATACTTATTATTATTACGGTGTCTGGCTCGTAGTAAGGGTTTAACAACTACCACAATTATTATGAATATGTCTCTGCTTAGAATGAGGCCACCCTGCAGGCTATGGATGAGAAGCTGCAGGCATGGAAGGAAGCAGAGACGGATTTCTGAGGTCCGCTCCATCCCCCCGGCCCCCACCCCCGGCTCCTCCGGCTTCATCCTCACCTCTTTGATGACTGGATTCGGTCCTCCTCCTCCTCCCGACAACAAGCCCGTGTAACTTTATCTTTCCCCCGCATCCACCTTTGGCCACTCTGGCCGGCTTTAGGGTCCAGAGCAAGGCATCCGGGGTGGATGGGGCAGGGGGAGGAAGCTTTGGGAGCGGGTGAGAGGGGCCCGCGGGGCCGTCCTGAGACAGGACGGGATGGAGAGTAGAGCAGCAGTCAGCCTAGGCTCTCCTACCGTACCGCAAAGGTGACCTCAAGCCCCCCTGCCCCTGGCAGCCTCAGGCAGGCTGGGTCTCCTAGCCATCCCCACTGACTGTGGGCAGGGAGGTTAGGAAATCTTCCTGGACAGATTTCCTCCCTTACTCCCTCTCCTGCCCCTGACCCCTGCCTCTCGATGGGCTTTTCATCTCCTCTCCCCATGAGCAGCTTGGTTGTTCTCACGGCCCCGGTCCCGACAGCCATTTGAAGGAGAAGCAGAGGCGTCACGGTCGCTCAGCGTAACACACAGACCTCCCCCCAACTTTCCTGGGGCCACCCCCCCACCTCACCTATGTCCCTCAGTCCAGAACAGGGGTTTAGACCCATTACCCCAGCTCCATTGACCAAAACAACCCATCAGAGCCATAAAGAGCAAAGGTTAGAGGTCAAGGAGGCGATGATACTTTAAACTCCTCCTCTTCCCCCAGAGCAACCCTTAATCTCAGGCAACTGCGGTTAGACTTGAATGTGGGCAGGTGACTTAAATTGGAGTTGTAAAGGATCCCAGCTCAGTACTCAGCAGTGAAATAAAGTTAATCATTTTCAACCCGATACAGAGTTGGTACTATTTGACTTCTTTCTCATGTTTCTGTTCTTTCCCAAAAGCGAAGTGTACGACACTGAATCCAACAGAATCTCCTTAAATGCCATTATTAATACAGCGACTACTATTACTGTCCGTCTCCCCTGATTAGACTGTAAGCCCGTCAAACGGCAGGGACTGTCTCTATCTGTTGCTGACTTGTTCATTCCAAGCGCTTAGTACAGTGCTCTGCACATAGTAAGCGCTCAATAAATACTATTGAATGAATACTCCTAGTACCACTTGACCTTTCCGTCGGCTTTCGTCGGGGAATGGAGGTACCAACTGGAGGCGGCTATCCTTCACTCGTCTCCTCCTGCCCTAAATACTGGGTTTTCCCTAACAAGTCCCAGTTCAAATGAGGGAGAGAGAAATCATTGCTTTCCAAACACAGGAGAAAATCCAGACGCGAGAGTGACTTCTGCCACTTAAAAAGAATTCTGACAGCGGGCGATGCGGGCACTCGATAAATTCCATTATTGCTTTTATTTAAAAAAGGGGTTTCCTGGCCTTCCCGTTGGCTCTGTGGAAACCTTAGACAGTGTGAGAACCTTTTGGAATGTTTTCCCCAGTTCCAGGTTGATAAAGCGTTTCCCCTCACCATGGAAAATGTTTTTCAGTGGGGATAGTAATACATCGCTGGTATTAATTGAGCACTTACTGCATTTATTTATTTATTTATTTTCTTCTTCCTGGTATTTCTTAAGCATTTACTCTGTGCCAGGCACCGTACTAAGGGCGGGGATAGATACAAGCTAATCAGTTTGAACACAGTCCCCGTCCCACACGGAGCTCACCATCTCAATCCCCATTTTATAGATGAAGTAACCGAGGCACAGAGAAGTGAAGTGACTTGACCAGGCTACGCTGCTTCTCTTGCAGTTTAGAACATTGTACTAAGAACTTGGGCCAGTTCAATGGATTTGAGAGACACAGTCCATCAATCCGTGCCCTCAAGGAGTTTACAAGACTAGGTGGGAGCAGACATTAGAGAAGCAGCGTAGCTCAGTGGAAAGAGCCCGGGCTTGGGAGTCACAGGTCATGGGTTCGAATCCCAGCTCCACCACTTGGCAGCTGTGTGACTGTGGGCAAGTCACAACTTCTCTGTGCCTCAGTTACCTCATCTGTAAAATGGGGATTAACTGTGAGCCTCACGTGGAACAACCTGATGACCCTGTATCTACCCCAGCGCTTAGAACAGTGCTCTGCACATAGTAAGCGCTTAACAAATACCAACATTATTACATTAAAATAAATTACAGGTAGGATAAGCAGCAGGGTATAAGGATGCTTACATAAATGCAGTAGGGCTGGGCTGAGTATCAAAGTGCTTAAGAGTGATGAGGGGCTGGGTTAGGGAGAGAATCGAAGAGCTTACAGACCCCAGTGTATAGGTGACACAGAAAAGAGGGTGAATCGGGGAAATGAGGGGTTAGGGAAGGCCACGGAGGAGATGTAAACTCCTTATTATACTAATGTCTGTCTCCCCATCTACACTGAACCTCGTCATAGGCACAAAACGTGCCCACTAATTCTCTTGTATTTGTACTCTCCCAAACTCTGCACATAGTAAGTGCTCAATAAATACCAGTGATTGATTGATTGTGGGCAGGGATTGCGTCTACTAACTCTACTGTATTGTTCTTTCCCAAGTGATTAGTACAGTGCTCTTTGTTATTGATTTTTATCAGAGAAACGACTCTGATCTCCCAATCGCATGAGAGGATTTCGTGACCTTGGTGTAGAAATGAACAGACTCAAGGGAGCGAGCCGAGAGGGCAGGAAAGGGGGGAAAGTGGCTGCCGCCCGTTCACCCCAGGGGGGTACGAGTGACAAACAGCCCCGAGCATCCCAAATCTGGCACCTTTATTTGCAGCCATTTACGCATTCCACTGGACCGCAACTCTTCCAGCGCGCCCCCCCAAATCCTACCCAATCCCTTTGCGTTGTCCGTCCTCCATCCTTCTATAGTGGTCCCTATAAGGTAATGTAATCGACACATTGCTACCCAAACTTAACTGATTGATCTACCACAGGAAGGAGATTAAACTGAGACAGGATATCTAGTAGAATATTGGAGGAAGATAGAACGGAGCCAGGATGGTCAATTGCCAAGTACAATATAGAAAGGAGACAGAACAGAGACAGGATGGTCCAGTACACTCTGTACCCGGTAAGCACTAAATAAATATCACTGATTTGTTGATTGATGATTTTAGTGGGGCTTTGAAGATGGAGAAAGCAGTGGTCTGTTGGCTAATGAAGGGGAGGAAGATCCAGGCCAGAGGGAGGATGTGGGCGAGGGGTCAGCAGCGAGTCGGACAAGATTGAGGTACGGTGAGTTAGGTTGGCCTCTTTCCTCATCTGCAAAATGGGGATAGAATAACTATTCTACCCCCCTCTTAGAATGTGAAGGAGGACGGGGACATTGGACAGGGATTGTGCCCAATCTAATTATGAAGATGAGGTCAGTATTTGTTAAACATTTATTAACCTGATGAGTACTGTACAAAGCACTGACGTAGAAAGGCAGGCCAGAATTGTTGGGCCTTGTGTGCCACAGGGACTGTATCAGATCTGATTATCTTGGACCTACCCAGTGATGAGAAGAGGGCTTGGGATACAAAAGGTGCTCAATAAATAGCTTATTTTGATCACCCACATTATTGCTAACAATTATTATTTTCACCCAAAGAGTTTAAGCCCAGTGCTGCTGGAGAGACCTTCGCCATAAGGGAATGCACTGAACAGGCCCCACAGGGGGGTTGACTTGCCCAAGATCACACTCTGCTCCTCCCCCTCTCCCTTCCCCTCCCCTCAGCACTGTGCTCGTTTGTACATATTTTTATTACCCTATTTATTTTATTATCCTATTTATTTTGTTAATTCTCGTAATTTATTACGAGAAGCAGTGTGGCTCAGCGGAAAGAGCACGGGCTTGGGAGTCAGAGGTCATGGGTTCAAATCCCAGCTCTGTTGCTTGTCAGCTGTGTGACTTTGGGCAAGTCACTTCACTTCTCTGTGCCTCAGTTACCTCAACTGTAAAATGGGCATTAAGACTGTGAACCCCACGTGGGACAACCTGATCACCTTGTATCCTCCCAGCGCATAGAACAGTGCTTTGCACATAGTAAGCGCTTAACAAATGTCATTATTATTATTATTAATGAGGTGTACATCCCCTTTATTCTATTTATTGTGATTAAGTTGTCTTGTTTTTGTCCCTCTGTCTCCCCCGATTAGACTGTAAGCCCATCGATGGGCAGGGATGGTCTCTATCTGTTGCCGAATTGTACATTCCAAGCGCTTAGTACAGTGCTCTGCACATAGTAAGCGCTCAATAAATACTATTAAAAATAAAAATAAAAGGGGTGGGGCCGGGATTAAAACCTAGGTCCCTCTTGACTTCCAGGACTGTGCTCTATCCACTAGGCCATGCTGCTTCCCAATCTGTACAGCTTTAGGTGCCCTCTGCCACTTGGCAAGATCCAGGGCCAGAACTCAGAGGACCTAGGTTCTAGTCCCGACTCCACCAAGTCTGCAGTGTGACCTTAGCCAAGTCACTTAACTTCTCTGTCCTTCAGATACCTCATCGGTTAAATGAGGATTAAGGCACTGTGAGCCCCTTGTGGGACATGAACTGTGAAGCCTGTAAACTCGTTGTGGGCAGGGAATGTTGTCTATTGTTTCATGCTGTACTCTCGCAAGCGCTTCGTACAGTGCTCTGCACACAGGGAAAGAGCATGGGCTTGGGTGTCAGAGGATGTGGGTTCTAGTTCCAGCTCCGCCACTCGTCTGCTTTGTGACCTTGGGCAAGCCACTTCACTTGTCTGTGCCCCAGTGACCTCATCTGTAAAATGGGGATGAAGACTGTGAACGCCACATGGGGCAACCTGATCACCTTGCATACCCCCCAGCATTTAGAACAGTGCTTGGCACCTAGTAAGCGCTTAACAAAGACCACAATTATTATTATTATTAAATACGCCCCTGGGGGGCAGAGATTGTCTCTATCGTGAGCCCACTGTGGGGCAGGGATGGTCTCTTTATGTAGCTGAATTGTCCCTTCCAGGCAGTTAGTATGGTGCTCTGCACACAGTAAGTGCTCAATAAGTACAATTGAATGCATGAAGTCAGTGCTCAATAAATGCAATTGAAGGAATGAATGAAATATCGAATGATTGAATGAAATATTGAAGGAATGAATGAATGAAATATTGAAGGAATGAATGAAATATAGAAGGAATGAATGAAATATTGAAGGAATGAAATATTGATTGAATTAATGAATGAAATATTGATTGAGTGAATGAATGAATGAAATATTGGATGGATGAATGAATGAAATATTGATTGAATGAATGAAATAAATATTGAACGAATGAAATATTGGATGAATGAATGAAATATTGAATGAATGAATGAAATATTAAATGAATGAAATAAATATTGAATGAATGAAATAAATATTGAATGAAAGAAATATTGGATGAATGAATAAAATATTGATTGAATGGATGAAATATTGAATGAATGAATGAAATATTGGATGAATGAATGAAATAGTGATTGAAAGAATGAAATATTGAATGAATGAATGAAATATTGATTGAATGAATGAAATATTGAATGAATGAATAAAATATTGATTGAATGAATGAAATATTGAATGAATGAATGAAATATTGGATGAATGAATGAAATATTGGATGAATGAATGAAATAGTGATTGAAAGAATGAAATATTGGATGAATGAATGACATATTGATTGAATGAATGAAATATTGGATGAATGAATAAAATATTGATTGAATGAATGAAATATTGGATGAATGAATGAACGCCCGGGCCACGTGCTGTGGGGAAGGGGCGGGGCCGTCCCGGCGCGCCCCCTGCGGTCACGTGGAGGGGGCGCGCGCGACCCGTGACGTCAGGGGCAGTGGGCGTGGCCTTTCTGCGGTCCCCGCCGCTGATTGGTCGGGGGGCGGGGCTTCGCCTTCCCGCGCCCAAGATGGCGGAGCGCGCGACCAAGCGGCCGAGGCCCCAGGTGGGTGCAGGGGCAGGACTGGTCACGTGGCTGGGGGGGGGGCGGTTGGGGGAGGAGGCCTGGGCAACAGGTTGGTGTTTGTTAAGCGCTTACTATGTGCCGAGCACTGTTCTAAGCGCTGGGGGAGATACAGGGGACTCAGGTGGTCCCACGTGGGGCTCCCAGTCTGCATCCCCATTTTCCAGATGAGGTCACTGAGGCCCAGAGAAGTGAAGTGACTTGCCCCCAGTCACCCAGCTGTGGCAGAGCCGGGATTCGAACCCATGACCTCTGATTCCCAAGCCCGGGCTCTTTCCACTGAGCCACGCTTTCTCCCCTAAGCGCTGTACTCTCCCAAGCGTTTAGTACAGTGCTCCGCACACAGTAGGCGCGCAATAAATGTCACTGGTTGATCCCCATCCCACCCTTCGTCCTGGGGGGGCGGCAGGGAATCGTCTTTCCGCTGCTCAGGACACCGCGTGGACCCATCGCTTCCCGAGGCCTGCGCCCATGGCTATCAATCAAGAGAAGCAGCGTGGCTCAGTGGAAAGAGCACAGGCTTTGGAGTCAGAGGTCATGAGTTCAAATCCCAGGTCTGCCACTTGTCAGCTGTGTGACTGTGGGCGAGTCACTTCACTTCGCTGGGCCTCAGTTCCCTCATCTGTAAAATGGGGATTAAGACCGTGAGCCCCACGTGGGACAACCTGATTCCCCTGTGTCTATCCCAGCGCTTAGAACAGTGCTCTGCACATAGTAAGCGCTTAGCAAATACCAACATTATTATTATCAATCGATCGATCGATGGTATTTACTGAGCGCCTACTATGTGCAGAACTCTCTTCGACGCGCTTGGGAGACCACGGTTCCCCCGAGTTAGGCAAGTGCCCTGCTCGTAACGGACTAGGCTTTGTGGGGTTCATTCAGTAGTATTGAGCGCTTACTGTGTGCAGAGCACTATACTAAGCGCTTGGAATGGACAATTCGGCAACAGATAGAGATCATCCCTGCCTAAAGACGGGCTTAGTCTAATCGGGAGAGACGGACGGCAGAGCAAAACAGAATGAAACAAAAACAAGACAACATTCTGATGATAAATAGAATCAAGGGGATGTACACCTCATTAAGGGGTTGAGGGAGGCAGCGTGACCTAATAATAATAATAATGTTGGTATTTGTTAAGCGCTTACTATGTGCCAAGCATTGTTCTAAGCGTTGGGGTGGATACAGGGTCCTCAGGTTGTCCCACATGGGGCTCACAGTCTTCATCCCCATTTTCCAGATGAGGTCACTGAGGCCCAGTGAAGTGACTTGCCCAAGGTCACACAGCTGACAAGCGGCAGAGCAGGGATTAGAACCCATGACCTCTGACTCCCAAGCCTGGGCTCTTTCCACTGAGCCACGCTCGAGTCGATAGAGCCCGGGCCTGGGAGTCAGGAGGTTCTGGGTTCGACCCCAGACTCAAACCCTAGTCTGCTGTGTGACCTTGGGCAAGTCACTTTCAATACGATTGAACCTCGCTTCTCTGGGCCTCGGTTCCCTCGGTGAAAATGGAGGTTAAGGCGATGAGCCCCATGCGGGACGGGGACTGTCCAACCCGCTTAGCTTTGATCTACCCCGATGTTCATTCGTTCAGTTGTATTTAGTAAGCACTTACTGTGTGTAGCACACTCTGCTAAGCGCTTGGGAGCATACAATAGAACAATAAACACACATTCCCTGCCCACACATAATAATAATAATTTTAATAATAATTTTGGTATTTGTTAAGCGCTTACTATGTGCCGAGCACTGTTCTAAGCGCTGGGGTAGACAGAGGGGAATCAGGATGTCCCACGAGGGGCTCACAGTCAATCCCCATTTTCCAGATGAGGTGACTGAGGCACAGAGAAGTGAAGTGACTTGCCCACAGTCACACAGCTGACAAGTGGCAGAGCTGGAATTCGAACTCATGACCTCTGACTCCAAAGCCCGTGCTCTTTCCACTGAGCCACGCTGCTTAGTACACTGCCTGGCACATAAGTGCTTGACAGAAACCATTAAGAGAAAGAAAAATCTCCACCTCCAAGAGTAACCATCCCAACGGGGATGGGACAGGAGACAGACAACAGCACCTCAGGTTGACGTCTATTTAATCGGGCGCGTTGATCGAGTGCTTATTCTGTGCAGAGCACTGTAAACCAGCTTACAGTCTAGAGACGAGCTACTCAGTTGAACCTGCAACTACCTCATCCTGGTGCATTCTGCTCTGTGTCCTTCCTACTGCTCCCGCCATTGAAAATCAGGTTTGCCCGGTTGATAGTGTGAGCTCCTGGCCGTCGGGGAATGCGTGTTTTGTTTCTGAAGCCCTTTCCCCAGTGCTTGGGAGAGTGTGTTGCTCTCCGTAGATTTTCATTCGCTACTCTCGCCACTGCTGCCGCACGTGAAGACGTGAGAGGGAAGGGCGAGAAGCCTCTAAAGCCGCGCGGAGATGCACGTAGGCTTCCAGAAGGGTGGGTGGTTGGCGTGGGAGAAGCAGCGATGGCCCGATGGTTAGAGCACAGGCCTGGGAGTCAGAAGGACCTCCGTTTTGGTCCCGGCTTCGCCACTTGTCTGCCGTGTGACCTTGGGAGAGTCGCTTCCCTTCTCTCTGCCTCCGTTCCCTCGCCTGTAAAATGGGGATTGAGGCGGTGAGCCCCACGCGGGACACGGACGGCGTCCCGCCTGATGAGCTCGGATCTACCCTATCACTTAGTGCCTGCCACATAGTAAGCACTTAAATGCCGTAAGAAAGTCGGGGAGAGGCTTGAACAGACCCTCTGCCTCACAGCATCCGGGTCCCCCCAGAGTGTCCGAGAAGTCCCAACCTAACAACCTCCTTGCTGCCTTCTAGGAAGAAGTCCAGAAGGTCGACTGGCGGAAATGGAAACAACAGAGTAAGAGCAGTGATGTGGTGTTGGGGGGAAGTGGGAGGGAACGGCCTGGGGGCTTTGGGCTCAGCTTCCTCTGGGCCCCTCTAGACTGCAGCGGGCCCGCCCTCCAGATCGGGGCAGGAGGGACTCTCGACCGAACGGGCCCTTTCCGTGTTGTGTTATCCCAGGAAAAGAGGAGAAAAAGAAGTGGAAGGAGATGAAGCTGGTGAAGAAACTGGAAAAGCAGCGAGCCCAGGAGGAGCTGAAGAAACACCAGGAGGAGGAGGAGAAGCAGAAGAAATCCAATGGTAATGGGTTGGGGGGACCTAGAGAGCCTAATCTCTGGGAGGGGAGTCCCCCCCACACCCCCCCGGCGTGTGCAGGGACCATCTTTGGTGCCCTGTGTGGGTTGATCTCTACCGTGGCACTTTGGGGGGCAACTCAGAGGAGGCGTGACTCATGTGGATCAGATTTTTTTTCTTCTTATTTTAATGGTTAAGTGCTTACTGCGTGCCGGGCATGGTACTAAACACTGGGGTAGACACAAGCCAAGCAGGTTGGATACAGCCCATGACCCACCTGGGGGCTCAGTCTCTTTTTTTATGTTATTCGTTAAATGCTTATTATGGGCCAGGCACTATTCTAAGCACTGGGGTAGAGACGACGTAATCAGCTTGGACGTCGTGCGTGTCATTTACAGATGAGGGAGTTGAAGCACAGAGGGGTGAAGTGACTTGCCCCAGGTCACACAGCAGAGAAGTGGCGGAGCCGGAATTAGAATCCGAGTCCTGGTGATTCTCGGACCTGGGCCGTTTCCACTAGGCCACGCTGCTTCTCCTCCCTGCTTACTGGGGGCCAACAGCTTCCCGGGCACAAGAACCCACTTGCAGGTTGGGCAATCCCGAGTTTGTATTATGCCCCATGACGCAAAGCACTGAACTAGACGCCCGGGATCCATACTGAAGATCTGTCTCTGTCCCTGCCCTGAGACACCAGCCCTACTAGGGGAAAACCAGACACCCGGATGGTCAAGTGAGGTACAGAAAGGTCGCTTGAGATGTAAAGGAAGAGTGGGCCGTGGCTTTGAGGGTACGTGGGTAGAGATAGGTCAGGTTGAGCTTCCTGGAGGGAGGTGCCCTGTGTCCTTTTGCCCAGGGGGTGTTGATGGCCTTCTAAGTGTCCCTTCTCTCCTCAGGGAGGCCCTACACCCTGAGCGTGGCCCTGCCCGGCTCTATCCTCAACAACGCCCAGTCTCCAGAGCTGCGCACCTACCTGGCCGGCCAGATTGCCCGGGCCTGTGCCATCTTCTGTGTGGATGAGATCGTAGTGTTTGACGAGGAGGGCGAAGACTCCAAGTAAGGGGACTACTGCCTGTCCTCCCGGGACCGAGGGGGCGGTCGGGCCCGGAGCACCTTTTCCCCCAGCCGCTCACCCCGTCCGTTCGTCGATGGAGCCCGGGGCCCCCTCTGCCAACTTGAGCCAGCTTACGGCAGCTGCCCAGGGTGGGCGCACACAGGGCTGGGAAGAGTGGGAGAGGGCGGTTCCTGGGGGAAGCCCACTTTGGGGGGGTCCTGCCCGGCCCGCGTGAGCGAGGCAGGGACGGGTCTGGGTCTCAGGTCACCGACCGGGATTCCCCCTGCAGGAGCGTGGAGGGCAAGTTTGACGGCATCGGCAAGAAGGGACGGGCCACTGTGCAGCTAGCCCGCATCCTGCAGTATCTGGAATGTCCACAGTAAGGCCGGGGGCTGGGCCGGGGGGTTGGGGGCTGGACCCGGGGGGTCGGAGGTTAGGCCAGGGATTCCGGGGCCAGGCTGCCCCCAACAGACGCCCAGAATGCTTCCTTTAGGAAGCCAAGGAGGCTTGGGCTTCGGCTGAGTGTCTGCCTGGGAGCTGAGGAAAGCCAGCGACCTGGCGTAGCGTGTAGAGCGCCCGGCCTGGGAGGCAGAAGGTCAGGGGTTCTAATTCCGGCTTCGCCCCTTTTCTCCCTTGTGACCTTGGGCGAGTCGCCTAACTTCTCTGGGCTTCACTTACCTCATCTGTAAAATGGAGATTAAGATTGTGAGCCCCAGGTGGGGCGGGGACTGTGTCCCACCTGATTACCCCAGCCCTTAGAACTGTGCTTGGCACAGAGTAAACGCTTAAACACCGTCATCATCCTTTATTCTTTCCTCCAGGTACTTACGGAAATCCTTCTTCCCCAAGCACCAGGACCTCCAGTTTGCAGGTAGAGACTCGGGAGCCTCCCTTTCCCGTCCCTAGGCGGGTTTCTGCAAAGGGAGGGCCCCCGCCGGGAGCAGCACGACTCCTACAGTGGGCTCTTATCTCCCCTTCTGACTCTCCCCGACCCACAACTACCCAGAGGGAGCTCTGCTCTTCTGCACTCCCGCTCACCCCCAACCCTTCCCTTCTCCCCAGGGCTCCTGAACCCCCTGGACGGCCCACACCACGTGCGTCAGGATGAAGATTCGGAGTACCGCGAGGGGGTGGTCCTGGCTCGGCCCTTCAAGCCGGCACGCGGCTCCTTTGTCAACTGTGGCATGAGGAAGGTAGGGAGGGCCCGGCGGGGAGGTGGAGGCCTCCGCTGGGCCTTTATTCCGTGGTACTTATTGAGCGCTTACTCTGTGCAGAGCACTGTACTAGGCCCTTGGGAGAGCACGGTGCAACAGAATCAGCACAGTCCCTGCCCAAAACGAGCTTACAGTCAGGGGGTCTGGATTCAACTGCAGGCTCACCCTAATGATGGTATTTGTTGGGGGCTCAGTATGGGGCAAGCAACTGTTCTAAGCGCCGGGTTAGATGCAGGCTAATCAGGTTGGACCCGGCCCTTGCCCCCACGTGGGGCTCACTGTCTTCATCCCCATTTTACAGATGAGGGAAGTGAGGCACCTTGAAGTCAACTGACGTATCCAAGGTCCCACAGCACACATGTGGAGGAGCCAGTATTAGAACTCAGGCTCCTCTAACTCCCAGACCCGTTCTCTAGCCCCTGGGTCACGCTGCTTCTCATGCTAAGCTACCCCCTTGATTGATTGATTGATCGATTAGGGGACCCTGGTGCTGTGGGATAGAGGAGGAAGAACGGGGCGTTGGACTCAAAGGCTAACAACGAGCTTACCGTCTGTCCACTCGGCCGCACTGCTTCTGGGTCTCGCTGGCCTCTGTGGACTGTGGGTGGCCGCTATGAGGACCCGAAGGCTACCATCCTCATTAATAATAATAAGTGGTATCTGCTAAGCACTTACCATGTGGCACTGTACTGTCGATAGATGATAATCAGGTCCCCGCCAGAGCTCGTTCCTACCACTGTGCGGTTAGAAACAGCCTCAGCGGGAAGAAGACCAGGCCCTAGATGTCCACCCCCTCAAGCTCTTTGTTGGTAAGAACCAGCAAGGGCTCAGGAGTCTGGAGGAGCATTGTGTGTGTGTAGTTGTGGGTACGTGTGTGTGCGTGTACAATACTCGCCGGGTGGTTGGAGCTCTTCCAGTTCTCATTTAGGGGAACTGGGTTCTTCTCTGTGCTGGCTACCCTTTCCCTCCGACCCCGGAGCTTGGAACGGGGCCTGGCCGGTAGCAAGCGCTTAACAAATGCCATTTAAAAACCAAACCGAACCCAAAAAACCCTTTCTTTCCCAGACTCTTCTATGGTGGCAAGGGTTCCAGCACCCCCTTCTGGTGTAGAGAAAACCCTTCTTCCTCCCAACTACCCCACTTTGCTCTGTGTCAAGCTACTGGCGTTGCCGGGGGGAAGAAGTCGGGTCTCATTTTCCATTCTGCTTCCCTCCCCGGCCCTAGGAGGTGCAGATCGACAAGCAGCTGGAGCCGGGGCTGAGGGTCACCGTGCGGCTAGACCGGCAGCAGATCCCAGGTACGCTGCTTCCAGCGTAGGCCCTCTCCGCTCCCTGACTCGGGAGCACCTTCTCCACATCCACTCTGGGACTCGGCCCTGTAGCCCCCCTCACACTTGGCTGCTGGGTCCCAAAGATTGGGCTGGGGTTTTGGGGGATGAGGGGTCATGGGGCGGGGGCGGGAAGCCTCACAGCTCTTCCTGGCTTCCTTTCCAGAAAGCAAGAACCACAAGGGCCGGGTGGTGTCTTCCCAGGAGCCCCGCACGGAAGCCGGCCTCTACTGGGGCTACAGTGTCCGCCTGGCCTCCTGTCTCAGTGAGTAACCAACAATGGCTACCTGACCCTGGGGAGGGGGAGGTCTCCTTGGGGGGTGGAGGGCTGCGGAGAGGAACGGGGGAAGGCCGGGCCCTTAAGTCTTGGCGTTTCCGGCTGCTAGGTAGCATCAGGGCCCCCCCCCCCCCCCAACGTGGGAGTTGGCTGTGGTAGGTAGGGAGAAGCCCCTGGGCTAGCAGAGGGCAGCACCCTAGGTTAATTAGGAAACAAGAGCGAAGGAGTCTGAAGGCCAGAAGCCTGATGGGATGACGGCTGTAGGCTGTAACGGACGCCCGCTGCCGGCAGGGAGGTGAGAGGAAACAGCGGGGGCCGGGGCCTGGTGCTACCCGAAATCCTCCACTTCCCAAGGATGGGGGGCATTTTGGGGAAGAGGTAAGTAGCCCCTGTCTGGTTGGGGCCCTGAAGCCTGAGAGTGAGAGACGCTAGCCCTGGGTTGTGCCTAGTGAAATCACTTCCTCAGGGAACTTCTGAAATCTCTCCCAGGCGCTGTGTTTGCCGAGGTCCCCTTCAAAGACGGCTACGACCTGACCATCGGCACCTCGGAGCGAGGCGGGGACCTGGACTCGGCCCGGCTCCCCGACTTCCGGTGAACTTCCCTTCCCCCCCGGGTTCCCCCAGCCGGGGAGGGAGGCCGGTGTCTTTCAGGGAATGGGGAGCCCAATGGATGGATTTTCCTCCTCCTCCGGGTCCTGACTTCTCCCTCTCTCTCTCGCTTGCTCCACTCCCCCTCAGCCACGCACTCATCGTGTTCGGCGGGCTCCAGGGGCTGGAGGCCGCTGTGGACGCAGATCCCAACCTGGAGGTGGTGGAGCCCAGCGTCCTCTTCGACCTTTATCTCAACACCTGCCCCAACCAGGGCAGCCGCACCATCCGCACAGAGGTGGGAGCCCAGCGCCCCTTTGGCACGCACACTGCCACCCCTTTCACTGTCTGGTCCCCCTTGCTGGTGGGCACCGCTCTGAACTACGCTCCGGGGACGTTTGGAGGTCAGGGACTTCTGCCGCCGCTGTAGCTGTCCCTCTTCCTAACCCAAAGATCTCAAGTTAGATCGTGCAGAAACACAGGGGCTCTCAGAACCGTACAATATGCCATCTCTTGAATAACCGATTTAAAATGCTAAGCGTTTACTACGGGCTGAGCACTGGGGTAGATCCAAGATCATCAGGTTCCACATGGGGCTGCTCACAGTCCAAGGAGGAGGGAGAACAGGTATCGAGTCCCCATTGTGCAGATGAGGGAACTGAGGGTCAGGGATGTTAACAGTGACTTGCCCAGGCCATACAGCAAGTAAGTGAGCAGGGCCGGGGTCAAAACCTGGGTCCTCCGACTCCCGGGTCCAGGCTCTTTCCACCGGGCCCCGCTGCCTCCCTTTAAATCCTCACCGTGGCCACAGGTGTTGGGAAGGGGCCGGAAGGCTCCCCAATCCCAGAGAGAAAGTAGGGGAATGAGGACCTGAATACAGTCCACCATCCTTGCCCTCACCCACCCCGTTGAAATAATAATTACGGTACTTGTTAAGTGCTGACCCTGTGCCAAGCACTGTTCTGAGCGCTGTCTGCTGCCTTCCCCTTGCAGGAAGCCATCCTCATCTCCTTGGCATCCTTACGACCCCGGATCATCCAGGCTGGGGCCAAGCCTTGCTGAAGGGCAGGAGGACAACGCTGATGGCTACAGGAAGGCCCATCTCCCGGGCATCAGGATCAGCTGGCTCTGCCTTCTGCCACAGAAGTTGGGGTGGGGGGCGGGGAGGGGGACAGGACTGGCCTTTGCCCGTCCCGCCCAGGCCGGTGGACCCAAGAACCGGAGCAGCCTCCGTTTGGGTCCGAGGAGCGGGGAGCAGAGTGGCGGGTGCCAGTACGGACGGTGCTGGCCCCAGGCAGACAATAAAACAGAACCTCTCGTCACGCTAGGCCTCGCGACCACTTCTTGTCTCGAAAAATAACTTAATTTAACCCTCTGGCCCCCGAGCCACGCGTCCTCACTTGTCCCCCGGCGTGATGGCCCTGAGCTTATTCGTCCTCTTGAGGATGTTGGGCACAAAGAGCAGGCCCGAGGCCCGCTCGATGCTCTCGATGGGCACCAGGAAACGGTCCAGCGGGATGGTCTCGTCCACCGGGGCGTTGGGCATCACATAAGATCGCAGCTCTACCAGCCCGCCCTCCGCCTCGAGGATGAGCACCTTGAAGAAGTGGGTGGGCACCGCCACGTGGTTCTTACCGATCACCTGGTACTTGACGTACATCTTCCCGTCGGCCTCCTGCCTGTGGGTGAGGAGAGGGAGGAAGAGTGGAAGGGTAAAGGGGGTGAGCTCCATCTGGGCAGGGATCACGTCCACCAACTCTATTGTCTTGTACTTTCCCAAGGACGACTCTTTTCTAAGGGCCGAGGACAGTGCACTGCCCACAGTAAGCTCTCAATTCATTCAATCCTATTTATTGAGCGCCTACTGTACAAAGCACCCTATTAAGTGCTTGAGAGGGTCCAATCTAACACAAAACCGACACAATCCCCGTCCACAATGAGCTCACACACTGGGCGGGGGAGACAGACATTTATACGACTAAATAAACTCCAGATAGATTAAAACTACTGATTGGAAGGTGGGACTGCCCGCTTCAGAGGGGGGCAGTGGGAGAGGGTGCTTTAAGGGCTGAGGAATTGATGAGAACATGGCAGGGGCTCGCCTCGGACCCTTCTCTTTCTGAATTCAATCGAGGGGCACACCGGGTTAGAGGCCCCGGCCGGTGGTGCTCGGGTTCGGAGGCCCCGGCCCGCTTTCTCGCTTTCAGAAGCGGCCCCGCTCAGCCTCGGCTCCCCACTCTGCCAGGCAACCGTGAATCAGGCTGGGGCCTGGCGCTCCCGGTGAAAACCCAAGGGGAGGGAAAGAACTCCCCCTCTCCCGCGGCATCCCACCTCCGTGGGCTAGCTTCAAGTGGCCGTGGGCACGTGGGCGGACTATATATCTCCTCGTTCGGGTGCCCGGGCCGGGGGTTGAGGGGGGCCTCACCTGGGTAGGAAGAGGGGGCCGGTGCAGACGTAAACGTTTTTGTAGATGCTGGTCAGGCTGCGGCAGTATTTCTCCAGGTTGTTCCAGGCGTGCTGGTTCAGGTGGGGCACCTGGGTAAGTGGGGGAGGTTAAGGCCCAGTTTCAGTCCAACTCTGATTTTGCGGCTGTTTGTATTCTTATGGGAAATCGGGGGGGTGCGGTGGGGCTTTCCTAAAAGGAGTCCGGCCTCACCCCTACAACGGTCTCCATTTCCGAGAAGCCTCCGCAGGGATCTGCAGGCTTCCTAACTGATATCCTAGTTACTATTATTTATTATTATTATTATCCACTAAGCCAGGGCTGTGTTCCACCCGCTTATCTCGTGTCCACCCCAACGCTTAGTACAGTGCCTGGCACCTAGTAAGCACTTAACAGACACCCTAATTACTATTATTATCCACTAAGCCAGGGCTGTGTCCAACCCGATGATCTCATATTTCCCCCCCCCAACGCTTAGTACAGTGTCGGGCACCTAGGAAGCACTTAACTGATACCCTACTTACTATTATTTATTATTATTATCCACTAAGCCAGGGCTGTGTTCCACCCACTGATCTCGTGTCCACCCCAACGCTTAGTACAGTGCCTGGCACCTAGTAAGCACTTAACAGACACCCTAATTACTATTATTATCCACTAAGCCAGGGCTGTGTCCAACCCGATGATCTCATATTCCCCCCCCAACGCTTAGTACAGTGTCGGGCACCTAGGAAGCACTTAACTGATACCCTACTATTATTTATTATTATTATCCACTAAGCCAGGGCTGTGTTCCACCCACTGATCTCGTGTCCACCCCAATGCTTAGTACAGTGCCGGGCACCTAGTAAGCACTTAACAGACACCCTAATTACTATTATTATCCACTAAGCCAGGGCTGTGTCCAACCGATGATCTCATATTTCCCTCCCCCAACGCTTAATACAGTGTCAGGTGCTTAGGAAGCACTTAACTGATACCCTAGTTACTATTATTTATTATTATCCACTAAGCCAGGGCTGTGTTCCACCCACTGATCTTGTGTCCACCCCAACCTTTAGTACAGTGTCAGGTGCTTAGGAAGCACTTAACTGATACCCTAGTTACTATTATTATTATCCACTAAGCCAGGGCTGTGTTCCACCCACTGATCTCGTGTCCACCCCAACGCTTAGTACAGTGCCGGGCACCTAGTGAGCACTTAACAGACACCCTAATTACTATTATTATCCACTAAGCCAGGGCTGTGTCCAACCCGATGATCTCATATTTCCCCCCCCAACGCTTAGTACAGTGTCGGGCACCTAGGAAGCACTTAACTGATACCCTACTTACTATTATTTATTATTATTATCCACTAAGCCAGGGCTGTGTTCCACCCACTGATCTCGTGTCCACCCCAATGCTTAGTACAGTGCCGGGCACCTAGTAAGCACTTAACAGACACCCTAATTACTATTATTATCCACTAAGCCAGGGCTGTGTCCAACCGATGATCTCATATTTCCCTCCCCCAACGCTTAATACAGTGTCAGGTGCTTAGGAAGCACTTAACTGATACCCTAGTTACTATTATTTATTATTATCCACTAAGCCAGGGCTGTGTTCCACCCACTGATCTTGTGTCCACCCCAACCTTTAGTACAGTGTCAGGTGCTTAGGAAGCACTTAACTGATACCCTAGTTACTATTATTTATTATTATCCACTAAGCCAGGGCTGTGTTCCACCCACTGATCTCGTGTCCACCCCAACGCTTAGTACAGTGCCGGGCACCTAGTGAGCACTTAACAGAAACCCTAATTACTATTATTATCCACTAAGCCAGGGCTGTGTCCAACCCAATGGTCTCGTATTCCCGCCCCCCCCAACGCTTAGTACAGTGTCGGGCACCTAGGAAGCACTTAACTGATACACTAGTTACTATTATTATTATTATCCACTAAGCCAGGGCCGTGTCCCACCCGCTGATCTCCTGTCCACCCCAACGCTGAGTACAGTGCCGGACACCTAGTAAGCACTTAACAGACACCCTAATTACTATTATTATCCACTAAGCCAGGGCTGTGTCCAACCCAATGATCTCGTATTTCCCCCCGCAACGCTTAGTACAGTGTCGGGCACCTAGGAAGCACTTAACTGATACCCTAGTTACTATTATTTATTATTATAATCCACTAAACCAGGGCTGTGGCCAACCCACTTATCTTGCATCCACCCCAGTGCTTAGGGCCTGAACCTAGGAAGTGCTTAAAAAACAGCCAAATTATAGGAGGCACTAAGGCAGGGCTGTGTCTCAACCCGCTATCTGGTATCCAGCCCAGCGCTCGGTGCCTGCCAAGCGCTTAGCAAATACCGTTAGAAAAGCCAAAAAGGGATATCTGCCTCCCTAGGCCCAAGGTCTTTCGGCTGGGCGCCCGGTGAGGTCGGGAGGTGACCTGGGGGGAGTGAGCCGCGGGGTGACCGGGGGTGACGGGGGGCCGGGCGGGCCGGGGGTGACCGGGGGGGGTGACCTAGGGGATGACTCGGGGAGAGCTGGGGGCGACCCGGGGGTGACCTGGGGAGTGAGCCGGGGGTGACCAGGAGGTTGGGCTGGGGGTCACCCTGGGGTCGGGCCTGGGGGTGACCGGGGGGGTGACCTAGGGGATGACTCAGGGGGAGAGCTGGGGGTGAGCTGGGGAGTGAGCCGGGGGTGACCAGGAGGTTGGGGCGGGGGGGGGGTCACTCGGGGGTCGGGCCTGGGGGTGACGGGGGGGGGGTTGCCTAGGGGATAACTCAGGGGGAGAGCTGGGGGTTGACCTGGGGAGTGAGCCAGGGGGTGAGCCAGGGGGTGACCTGGGGGTGACTGGGGGGGTGGGCCAAGGGGTGACCGAGGGGGGTGGGGGGGGGCGAGTCAAGGGTAGCCTAAGGGGGTGACCTGGAGAGTGACCCAGGGGGTGAGCCAGGGGATGAGCTGGGGGCCGGGCCTGGGGGTGACCTGGGGGGTGAGCCAGGAGGTGGTCTGGGGAGTGACCCGGGGGGTGAGCCGGGGGGTGACCTGGGGGGGTGACCTGGGGGCTGAGCCAGGGGTGGCCTGAGAGGGTGACCCGGGGGGGTGACCCGGGGAGCGAGCCAGGAGGTGACCTGGGGGTCGGGCCTGGAGGTGACCCGGGGGGTGACATAGGGGGTGACTTGGGGGGCGACCCAGGGTGTGGGCCGGGAGGTGAGCCCTGGGGGTGACAGGGAGTGACCTGGGGGGCGAGCCGGGGTGTGAGGCCGGGGTGGGGGTAGGTCCCGACCTGCGGGGCGACGTTGCTGAGAAGAAAGGTGTCGTCCATGCGGGCCTGGCTGCGGCTGTGGTTGGCGGCGGCGGCCAGGTGTCCTCTCTGGAAGCCGCTGTGGCGATAGTCGAGGTCGGTGGCCCGGTGATAGGGGTGCAGGTCGGGGTCGGGGCGGAAGGCGCAGGCCCGGCGTCGTGCGGGGCCCCGCAGCTCCTCGGCCCGCAGCCGCTCCAGCACCCAACGCGCCCCGCGACTCCGCGCGTCGTAGCTCAGTACATAGCCCCCTCGCACCTGCAGCCCCCGGGGCTCCGGAGCCCCGTATTTCAGGGCCGACGCCCCCGCCTCCACCACCGCCCCCTCCCCAAACACCCCCGGCTTTCTTCCCCACGCCGCCCCCGCCCCCAAGCCCAGGGCCACGCACAGGCCTCGCCCCACCCACCCCCGCATCCCCCCACCTCGAGGCGCTGCACTGTGCGCGGTGCGCGCTGCACGGTGCAAGACGCCGCCTCCCTCCAAGGCGTTTGACCTCGGGCCCCTCCCCCTGCGGGCCCCACCCCCTTGGCCCTTAAAGGAGCCGCCTGCGGACTCCCCTTTGGACGCCCCTCGGGTTGGTGGGGCTTCGTAAGCATCAGCTTGGCAGGTGTTAAGCGCTTACTAGGTGCAGAGTTGGGGGAGATACAGGGGACTCAGGTTGTCCCCCGAGGGGCTCCCAGTCTTCGTCCCCATTTTGCAAATGAGGGAACTGAGGCAGAAAGAAGTGAAGTTGGTATTTTGTTAAGCGCTTACTGTGTGCGCTGAGGGAGGACAGTCTTCGTCCCCATTTTGCCGATGAGGGAACTGAGGCACAGAGAAGTGAAGTTGCTATTTGTTAAGCGCTTACGGTGTGCGCTGGGGGAGATAGAGGGGGCTCAGGTTGTCCCCCGTGGAGCTCCCAGTCTTCATCCCCATTTTGCAGATGAGGGAACTGAGTCACAGAGAAGTGAAGTTGGTATTTGTTAAGCGCTTACGGTGTGCGCAGGGGGAGATACAGGGGACTCAGGTTGTCCCACGTGGGGCTCCCAGTCTTCATCCCCATTTTGCAGATGAGGGAAGTGAGGCAGAAAGAAGTGAAGTTGGTATTTGTTAAGCGCTTACTATGTGCGCTGGGGGAGATACAGGGGACTCAGGTTGTCCCCCGTGGGGCTCCCAGTCTTCATCCCCATTTTGCAGATGAGGGAACTGAGGCAGAAAGAAGTGAAGTTGGTATTTGTTAAGCGCTTACTGTGTGCGCAGGGGGAGATACAGGGGACTCAGGTTGTCCCACGTGGGGCTCCCAGTCTTCATCCCCATTTTGCAGATGAGGGAACTGAGGCACAGAGAAGTGAAGTTGGTATTTGTTAAGCGCTTACGATGTGCGCTGGGGGAGATACAGGGGACTCAGGCTGTCCCACGTGGGGCTCACAGTCTTCATCCCCATTTTACAGATGAGGGAACTAAGGCACAGAGAAGTGAAGTTGGTATTTGTTAAGCGCTCACTATGTGCAGAGCGCCGTTCTAAGCGCTGGGGGAGACGCAGAGAAATCAGGCTGTCCCACGTGGGCTCACAGTCTTCATCCCCATTTTGCAGATGAGGGAACTGAGGCACAGAGAAGTGAAGTGACTTGCCCACAGTCACACAGCTGTCAAGTGGCAGAGTTGGGATTCGAACTCATGACCCCTGACTCCAAAGCCCGGGCTCTTTCCACTGTTGGCATTTCTTCAGCGCTTCCAACTGCGGTGCCTACAGTGTCATCCATTCAATAGTATTTATTGAGCGTGCACTATAATAATAATGTTGGTATTTGTTAAACGCTTACTACGTGCAGAGCACTGTTCTAAGCGCTGGGGGAGATACAGGGGAATCAGGTTGTCCCACGTGAGGCTCACAGTCTTCACCCCCATTTTACTGGTGAGGGAACTGAGGCCCAGAGAAGTGAAGTGACTGGCCCACAGTCACACAGCTGACAAGGGGCAGAGTCACTATTCGAACCCATGACCTCTGACTCCCCAGCCCGGGCTCTTGCCACTGGGCCATACTGCTTCTCTAATAATAATGTTGGTATTTGTTAAGCGCTTACTATGTGCAGAGCAGTGTTCTAAACGCTGGGGGAGATACAGGGTCATCAGCTGGTCCCACGTGGGGTTCACACTTTTAACCCCCATTTTCCAGGCGAGGGAACTGAGGCGCAGAGAAGTGACTATCCCACAGTCACCCAGCTGACAAGGGGCAGAGCCGGGATTCGAACCCACGACCTCTGACTCCAGGTCAGAGTTCTTGCCACTGAGCCACGCTGCGTTTCTTCAGCGCCTACTCTGTGCCAAGCATATTTGTTCCCTCCTTCCATCGTCTTCCTTCACTTATTGAGCGCTTCCGGGGTGCCGAGGACCGTCTATCTGTTGCCGACTTGTTCATTCCAAGCGCTTAGTACAGTGCTCTGCACATAGTAAGCGCTCAATAAATACTATTGAATGAATGAATGAATACTAAGCGCTTATTGAGCCTTTACAAGGTGTAGAGCACTGTTCTAAGCCTTTATTGACTGCTTAGGTGGTGCAGAGCACCGAACTAACCGCCAATTGAGCGCTTACAGGGTGCAGCGCACCGTACTAAGCACTTATTCACCACTTATGGAGTGCAGAGTACTATAGTAACCACTTATTGACCGCTTACGGGGTGCATAGCCCTGTACTAACCGCTAATTGACCGCTTATGGGGTGCAGCGCACGGTACTAACTGCTTATTGACCACTTACGGGGTGCAAAGCACTGTACTACTACTACTACTAATGATGATGATGGTATTTGTTAAGTGCTTACTATGTGCCAAGTACTGTTCTAAGCGCTGGGGTAGATACAGGGTCATCGGTTGCCCCACGTGGGGCTCCCAGTCTTAATCCCCATTTTACAGAGGAGGGAACTGAGGCCCAGAGGAGTGAAGTCACTTGCCCAAAGGCACCCAGGCGATAAGTGGCAGGGTCGGGATTAGAACCCACGACCTCTGCTTCACAAGCTGGGCTCTTTCCACTAAACCACGCTGCTTCTGTAAGCAGCTCAATACTAAGCGTTTATTGAATGCTTACAGAGGGCAGAGCGCTGTACTAAGCGCTTGCTGGGCAGTTACAGGGTGCAGAGCGCTATACTAAGCGTTTATTGAACGCTTACAGGTTGCAGAGGGCTGTACTAAGCACTTACTGGGCGGTTACAGAGTGCAGAGCGCTATACTAAGCGTTTATTGAATGCTTTCAGGGTGCAGAGCACTGTACTAAGCGCTTACTGAGCGCTTACAGGGTGCAGAGCCCTGTGCTAACAATAAACAGTCACCCAAAGAGACACAAGGAGTTTACAGTTTAGAGGGGGAGTGAAGTGGTTTAGTGGCAAGAGCCCGGGCTGGGGAGAGTACAACCCAATTAGCAGATATGTTCCATGCCTAAAAGCTCCTTGTGGGCGGGGATGGCTCCTACCAACTTTCCCAAGTGCTTAGTCCAGTGCTCTGCACTCAATAAGAGCTCAATAAATACACCATTTGTCGACCGAGAAGTGGTGGAGCTGAGATTAGAACCCAGGCCCTCTGACCACGTGGGACAACCTGATTCCCCTGTGTCTCCCCCAGCGCTTAGAACAGTGCTCGGCACCTAGTAAGCGCTTAACAAATACCAACATTATTATTATTATTATTAGTCTCCTCTGCCTGATAATGATACTAATAATGATGGCATTTGTTAAGCGTTTACTATATGCCGAGCACTGTTCTAAGCGCTGGGGAAGATACGTCATCAGGTTGTCCCAAGGGGGCCTCACAGTCTTCATCCCCATGTGACAGATGAGGGAACTGAGGCACAGAGAAGACAAGTGACTTGCCCAGAGTCACACGGCTGATCAGTGGTGGAATCGGGATTAGAACCCACGACCTCTGACTCCCAAGCCCGGGGTCTTTCCACTATGCCATGCTGCTTCTGTAAGCAGCTCAATACTACGCTTACAGGGTGCAGGGCACTGTACTGAGCGCTTACTGAGTGGTAGGGAGTCCGTGCTCGGGAGATCCTCAGTAAACAGCAGGTTCGAAACAACTTCTCACCTTCCCAATCAAACCTCATCCTCCACCTGACTTTTCCATTACCGTACAAAAGCGCTCACTGTGTGCCAAGCACTGTACTAAGCACTGGGGTAGATACGAGATAATCAGGTTGGACACAGACCACGTCCCACATGGAGAATCACAGCCTGAATCCTCATTTTACAGATGAGGTAGCTGAGGCTCAGAGACTTTTAGTGATTCGTTCAAGGTCACTCAACAAACGAGGGGTGGAGCCAGAGCTGGAAATTAGAACCCAGGTCCTTGGTACTCCTGGGCCCAGGCTCTCCCCACTAGGCCATGCTGCTTCTCCCTGTCTCACAAGCCCCTGACCTTAAGAGCCCAGGCTTGGGAGTCGGAGGATGTGGGTTCTAATGTCGACTCCGCCACCTGTCTGATGTGTGACTGTGGGCAAGTCACTTCACTTCCCTGTGCCTCGGTTCCCTTGCTTGGAAAATGGGGATTAAAAAGTGTGAGACCCACGTGGGACCACCTGATGACCACCGCAGCCACCGCAGCGCTTAGAACAGTGCCTGGCACATAGTAAGCGTTTAACAAATACCATCCTCATCATCCTCCTCCTCAACTCAGCTCTCTCGCTAAACCTGCGTATTTGATCCGTCACCAAATTCCGCCCGTTCAACATTCGCAATATTGCTAAATCCGCCCTTTCCTCTTCAAATTACTACCACGTTAATCCAAGCACTTAATAATAATAATGTTGGTATTTGTTAAGCGCTTACTATGTGCAGAGCACTGTTCTAAGCGCTGGGGGAGATACAAGGCGATCGGGTTGTCCCACGTGAGGCTCACAATCTTCATCCCCATTTTACAGATGAGGTCACTGAGGCCCCGAGAATAATAATAATATTTGTATTTGTTAAGCGCTATGTGCAGAGCACTGTTCTAAGCGCTGTGGGAGATACAGAGTAATCAGATCGTCCCATGTGAGGCTCACAGTTAATCTTCATTTTACAGGTGAGGTAACTGAGGCACAGAGAAGTTACGTGACTTGCCCACAGTCACACAACTGACAAGTGGCAGATCCGGGAGTCGAACCCATGACCCCTGACTCCCAAGCCCGGGCTCTTTCCCCTGAGCCACGCTTCTTCTCTACCCTCTCCCGCCTCGATTTCTCGCTCAGCCTCTTTGCTGACCTCCCTGCCTCTCCTTCCCTTCAGTCCACGCCGCACTCTGTTGCCTGGGTCATTTTTCTACAGAACCATTTAGGCCACATTTCCCTCTCTCAAGAACCTCCACTGGTTGCTCATCCACCTCCACCAGAAACTCCTCACCAGCGGTTTTCAAGTACTCCAATCACCCGTGGGTTCGAATCCCGGCTCTGTGTGACTGTGGGCCAGTCACTTCATTCTCTGGGCCTCAGTGACCTCATCTGGAAAATGGGGATGAAGACTGTGAGCCTCACGTGGGACCACCTGATGACCCTGTATCTACCCCGGCGCTTAGAACAGTGCTCTGCACACAGTAAGCGCTTAATAAATACCAACATTATTAACATCATTCCTACCTAGCCTCTCTCATTTCCTACTCCAGCGGTTTGCTCCTCTGATGCCTCAATCTCGCCGCCGACCTCTCGCCCACGTCCCTCCCCCCTTCATTTCTGACACCTTCAAAGCCCGACTGAAGGGACGTCTCCTCCAAGAAGCCTTCCCCAACCGAGCCCTCATTTCTTCCCCTCCCGCTCCCTTCTGCATCACCCTGGCACTTGGATTTGCTCCCTTTAATTCACCACCCCCGACCCTCAGCCCCACCACACTTAGGTATCTGTGATTTATGTATTTGTATTAACGTGTCTTCCCCTCTAGACTGTAACCACATTATCGGTAGGGAATGTGTCTGCCAACTGTTATATTGTACTCGCCCAAGCAGTTAGTACAGTGCTCTGCACACTGTAAGTGCTCAATAAAGAAGATCAATTGATAACAAAATGGAACAAAGGTTAATGGCAAGATTATGTGTTTCCTGTCGACGGACTCCTAGAGGGTAAGGTCTATGTTGATTCCTTCAAATAATGGCCAGCAGCTTGAGGGAATCAAGATGCGGCTCCTAAATCTGGCTCCGCCACTTACCTGCTCCATTTTTTTCATCTGTAAAATGGGCATAAAATACCCATTCTCCTATCCCTTTTAGGCTGCAAACCTCCGGTAGGACAGGGACTCCCTGCAATCTGAAATTCTCATATCTACCCCTAGCGCTTGGCATAGAAAGAGCTTAATAAATACCAATATCATTACGTGGCTCAGTGGAAAGAGTCCGGGCTCGGGAGTCAGAGGTCGTGGGTTCTAATGCCGGATCTGCCGCTTGTCGGTTTTGTGACTTTGGGCAAGTGACTTCACTTCTCGGTCCCTCAGTGACCTCATCTGTAAAATGGGGATGAAGACTGTGAGCCCCATATGGGACAACCTGATTACCTTGTATCCCCCCAGCGTTTAGAACAGTGTTTTGCACATAGTAAGCACTTAACAAATGCCATCATTATTATTATCCCAGTGCTTAGAGCAGTGCTTGGCACATAGTGAGTGCTCAATAAATACCCTATTATTATTATCTTAGAAGTAAATCCTGGCTCGGCCACTTGTCAGCTGTGTGACTTTGGGCAAGTCACTTAACTTCTCGGTGCCTCAGTTGCCTCATCTGAAAATGGGGATTAAGACTGTGAGCCCCACGTGGGACAACCTGATTCCCCTGTGTCTACCCCAGCGCTTAGAACAGTGCTCGGCACATAGTAAGCGCTTAACAAATACCAGCATTATTATTATTATGCCGGCTAGGCTGCCCTCCTAGAAAATCTAGGCTCCCAAGAGCCTAGTAATAATAATAACAATAATGGTATTAGACCCTTACTATGTGCTGAGCACTGTTCTAAGCACTGGGGTAGATACAAGGTAATCAGGTGGTCCCACGTGGGGCTCACAGTCCCAATCCCCATTTTACAGATGAGGTTACTGAGGCCCAGAGAAGTTAAGTGGCTTGCCCAAGGTCACAGAGCAGACAAGGGGCAGAGCCGGGATTAGAACCCATGCCCTCTGACTCTCAGACCCGTGCTCTATCCGCTACGCCGTGCTGCTTTCTCTGCGGGGAATGCGCCTGCCGATTTTGTCATGCTGTACTCTTCCAAGCGCTTAGTACGGAGCCCGGCGTACGGTTAAGTGCTCAAAAAATATCATTGATTGATTTACAAGGAGCAGGAGGGTGGGCCTTGGCCCCAATCCCTCAATACCGGTTTCTTTCTCTTCTACCCCGCTTCCCCCATCTGAGGATATCTGTCACAAACAAAGGGCCCATTGCAAAGGAAACACGTGATTTATTAAGATAAGTTATCATCATGAACAGCAATGATAAAAAAAAAAAATAAACAATTCAGAGCAGTGTGAGGGGAGCAAAAAAACAAAAACAGAGGGTCTTTCTGCGGGTCACGGGAGGAGATCCAACCAAACCGGTTAAGGAGAAGGTTCGAGGCCTGGGCTCTGGCTGAAGGCATCTGGGGGGGGGGGGTCCTTCCAACCAGCCTCTGGGGATCAGAGGGACCAGACCCGCTGGAAGACTCATCCCCTCTCACAATGTCCCAGCAAGCAGGGGACCCTCCGCCCCAGGCCTATCAGCGGGAGCCCCAGAGCACAAGGGACAACCTTGGCCTGAATTCCAGTCATACTCTCCACCCCCACCCTGCCCTTTACTCTACCAACTCCATTACCTCAGGCCCCTGCGTACCTACAAGACTCGGAGGAGACTCATGAGCCTGGGGGCAGAGGGGAGGGACGGAGCGGAGCCAGGAGAGCCTTCTCCCTGCAACGGGAGCATCGCCGTGGGCAGGATCGGCTGGGCCCCAGAGCCCGTACGTGCAGGCTGCGATGGGGCTGAGGTAAAAAAAAATCCCAGCTGCCGGTGAGCCGGTTGCCTTTACGCTGCCTGGACTCCGGAGTGAGTGAAGGAGTTGTTCTAAGGGGCTGAGGAAGGTGGGATTGGGAGAGAAAGGAGGGTGGCGAGGGGAGAGTCTGAGGGGGCAGCTAGTGCCCTCTGAAGAGGGCAAGCCGTTGAAGCATCGCACCGCTCACTGGCTTCCAGCCTGGTGTGGCAGGCTGGCTCTCAAAGCCATTTCCAGGCCCAGGTCACTGGGGCTTGGGGGTGGGGTTAGAGAGTGGGGCTCTGGCTTTCGGTGCACATGGCCCAAAGCCTAAAGTATCAAAAGAGAGGAAATGGCTATGTCCCAAGAGAAGGCAGTAGACCGACGGCCCCCTGGAGTGCCCGCTGGGCGCCCCCCTAAGAGAGACGGTCTCTGAGGAGAGAGAGCAGCCTCTTCAAACGGCTCCCTCCCTCCACCTGGACAAGGCTCTGCTCTTGCACACCCGGGCACCGAGCTCCAATCTGGGGAAGAGCCCGGGGAGAAGGAAGCCAGTCTCCTAGGTAGGTCTGTCTTCCGCCGGAAGGCCCAGACCCAAGAATGGACGGCACTTGGGAGGGGCTCAGGAGCCTCCCCGACAAACCAATCTCACCACCCCCTTCGATGCCAAGGGCTTGGGGTTTCTACGGCACCCAGAGAAGAGAGAAGCTCTGTTTCCCCCTCCTCGGTGAGAACTAGCAACCACGTCAGGCCTTCCCACTTCCTGTTCAGCAAGCAGCGCTTCTTCGGGGGGCACTGAGGAAGGGGATCCAGAGCATGGAAGAGAAAAGGGATAGGGAGCCGGAGGGGATCAGAAACTTTTAAAAACCGGGGAACCCTCACGGGCGGAATTCAGGTGGGGTAGTCCTTCAGGGTCCCAACTCGGACAAGCTGTCAGAGTCTCCAACTCTGCCCCTCTGAAATCAACGACGTGACCCTCAAATAAAGAGGAAGACTTCCCTGTGCTGCAGGAGTTACCTAGGCACCGTCTGGCCTGAGCAGCCGGTTAAAATGAGCCAAGTGGACAGAGCGGGGTGGTCGCCGCTGGGTTTCAGCTGCCTGGAGGATGGAGGCCCCTTCCTCGACCACTTCGACCTTCTGTGTGGGGTGGAGGGCGGCCGGGGGGGCGGGGAGAACAGGGGCACGGGACTGTACCAACCCAATTCACCCTAATGCCCCTGATGGTTGAGTAGGTAGCAAGCCTTCTGTCACCCAAGCGCCCTCCCGTCCCTAACCGTAGCTGTGCGGTCACGGCCGGAATCTGCCCCTCCCCGGCGCCCTTGCTACCCAAGTGGCTGCAGACCCAGGGGAGGGGGCCCCCACGGCTCTCTCTACTCCCAGGAACCAGCCGGCTGAGCCCTGGCAGAGGGGAAGCCAGTGCCCCCTCCAGTGCCAGAAATGCTCCTGGCAGTCCAAGGAATTGAGCATCGCCCCAGTCCAGCCTCAGGGCATTCCACGGCCCAGGACAAGCAGGAAACTGAGCCTGTCAGAACCAGGGGGGAAAACGGTCAGCCAAGGGCTGCCCGGTGGCAGATAGAGCCGAGGTGGTCCCACTCCGTGGGGGCCTCGGGAGGGAATCCATCCGCTGGTTGGTCCCAATTTCCCGATCCCTGGTCCCCTTGTTAAGAACCGACTCCAGGCCTACCCCCTTTCAGCCCAAACCCTCTTGAATTCCCTCAAACCGCTGGCCCTAGAGAATGGAGTGACCGCTCGCTCTCCCGGTCCGACCCTCCTCCCCAGAGCTTGCTCCCGGCCGGCTCTGCCGGCGGCGGGAGAGGAACAGGTCCCGACAAGTGCCCTGGGCCCAAATGGCCCCTCTGGGAAAGGAGATGACAAAGGCAGGCAAGTGGAGATCAGGATCCTGCCCCGGGCACAGGAAAGAGTGCCAGGGTTGTGCGGGCCCCGGGCCATTTTTCCATGGGAAGACCAGGTTCCTCCTTCCCGGGGCAGACCTGAACCTGGCCCCGCAGGCAACATCCTCATCTGATCGGATCACAGCGGTTCCAAGGCGAGGGGGCAGCACCAGTCGCGAGCCCCGCCTGGGCCCACAGCAATGCAGACGTCAGGCAGCTGGCACGGCCCGCTGCTCTAAGGCTTTAGTGTCATGGACAGCTGCCACTCCGGCTCATCCTCCCACCCCGCTACGGCTGGTGGGGAATCAGCCTGGGATCGGGCAACTTGGAGCGAAGGGGAGATTTGTTGGGGGTGGGGAGGGAGAAGATTTGGGGGTGGGAGGGAGAAGGAGATTTGGGGGTGGGAGGGAGAGAGAGAGAAAGAAAGAGAAAGCACAAGCGCAAGTGAGCAGGAAAGGTCAAAGGGCAGGAATCCTGGGCCACTCTCCGCTTTCTCCGGAGAGGGAAAGAGTGGCAGCGCCAGCCAACAGATCATAGCCCCTGGGGGATTCACATACCCAAGAGAGGGGCGGGCCCCCCCAACACCCTCCCCCGACTCCCCAAGAGGCAACAAAATAGCACAATCACTGCCCTGTGGGAGGTGGGAAGGGAAGATGGGAAGGTGGAGTCACAGGGAGTCACCCCAAGCCCCTTCTCCCGCCTCCCCTGCAAATTCAGCCTGACTAACCTGTTAATGCCCCTGGTGGTTTGAATCAACTTGGGGAGACATGCCGCTCACCCCCGCCGGCCCCTGCCTCCCCCACAGACCCTGGGGTAAGGCCGAGCGTGAGGATTCAAACTCAAATTCACACCAGGGAGAGAAAATACCATACGGACAGAGGCGAGGGGCTGGTGCGGGGGCCCGGCGGTCCGCCCCTCTCAGCTGCCCCGGCGGCTCCGGCTGGGGAAGAGGCCTCTTGGAGTCCGAAGGACCAACGCAGACTGGTGGGCCCAGAGGCGGGGGTGACCGACCCCGCGCCCCGAGCCAGGGGGGAGGGGTGGAATCCAGAGCCCCCGGGCTTCTCCGCTGTCCCCTCCTCGCCTGGACTAATTGGAGTCTTGAAGTTCCTTGGCTTTCTTTAGGATCTGATGGACATCCGAGTTGGGGTAATCCTGTGGGGGAGAGGGGAGAGCAGAGAGTTAGACACGTTCGCCCACCCCCGACTTACAGGATGAGGGGCCAGGAGTAGGTCTGGGAACTACAGGGATCGGGATGATGCACCATCACCCGTTTTCTCATAGGGGCGGAGAAACTGTCTGCACCCACCCGGCCTGGTTCCGCCTCTCACAGTCGCCTCTGTACCAATGTGGAAAGAGGCCCAGAGGAGGAGGGGAACTGGTCTAAGGACACGTAGCAAGTTGGCAACGAGGCCGAGGGCCCTGACCGTGGGAGCCAACCTTCCGTTTCCGGAGCGGGACGAGGTCCAGGCGGACAGTGTGCGACAGGAGGTTTACTTACTGATGAAACGTCTGTCATGCCTCTGTGTCTGAACCCGCCGATGAGAGAGACTGCTGCCCTTGCCACGCTCAAAGCCCTCCTAAAACTCCACCTCCTCCTACCCCGAGTTCAATTCCCAAGTCACACCTTCCCTTCAGCCGACTAACACGAGTGAACTTATTTTCACCTTCCTTAATGGTTCGTCAGTGTTTTCACGTTTTCCCTCGCCGTTTAGAGCCTCAGCTCCTCGTGGGCAGGGAACGTGTCACTTCTTTATTTGATCCTTCCCAAGCTTCTTTTCAGTGCCTCTCACCAAGGGGGTGCTTGATAAATGCTACGCCCGCTACTACTCCAGCCTGTCTCCCACCCTGCTCTTAATCCAATGCTGCCTCCACAGGGTTTGTGCCCTCTCCCTTCAATTAATCAACCGATTGGATTGATCCAGTGCTTAGCAAGTGCAGAGCTCTGTACTAAGCACTTGAGAGAGTGCAATGATAACAGAGTCGGCAGACGTGTTCCCCCCCGACAATGAGCTTACGATCTAGAGGGGGAGAAAGGCATTACTTTGATGTCCCGAGAATTTCCAGAAGGAGAGGGGGTATGTGGGGCCAGGAGGAAAAGCGACAACTCTGGGAAGGATCCATTCCCAGGCCCTGAAAAACCCTCATTTGTAGGGGAAGGCAGCTCTGCTCCCTCTGCTGTAAGATCGCTCATCCTATCCCTCCTTGATTACGGTATCAGCCTTCTCGCTGACCTCCCTGTCTCTCCCCACTCCAGTCCGTACTTCACTCTATTTCCCGGATCGTTTTGCTACAGAAAGGTTCAGGGCACGCTTCCCCGCTCCTCGAGAAATTCTAGTGCCTGCCCATCCAGCGCTGCATCAAATACTGGCTTTAAAGCAATCACCTCACCCCCTCCTATGTACCTCGCTACTCTCCTACCACAACCCAGCTCGCACACTTCGCTCCTCTATTGCTAACCTTCTCACTGTACCTCCACCTCATCCATCCGGCCGCCGACCTCTCATCCACGTCTTGTCTCTGGCCTGGAACGCCCTCCCTCCTCAAATCCAACACACCGTTATTCTCCCCTACTTCAAAGCCTTCTTGAAGGCACAACTCCTCCGAGAGGCCTTCCCTGACTAAGCCCCCCTTTCCTCTGTTCTCACTCCCTTCGGCGGCACCCTAACTTACTCCCTTTATTCAGCACCCCAACCCAGTGCCACAGCATTTATTTCCATATCTGTAACTTCTGTATTCATATTAAAGTCTGTCTCCCCCTCTAGAATGCAAGCCCATTGTGGGCAGGGAATGTGTCTATTGAAATACTGTACTCTCTCAAGCGCTTAGTACAGTGCTCTGCACACAAAAACACGACTGAATTCAACTGAATTGAATTAGGGAACGTGTCTGCTAATTCTGTTCTAACGTACTCTCCCAAGAGCTTAGCACAGCACTCTGCACCTAGGAAGCACCCAACAGATACCTTTGATTGATTGATTGATTTGCTGAGACCTGTCAGGAGGGAAGGGAACTAGGCCCTGCTGCCCCCGCCGCTATTCTCACCTGCAGCAGCCTCATGTTCTGGGTGAAGTCCCCTCCCAGCAACTGCTCGCGGATCAACCTGGAGAAACCATCAGCAGAGACACCCTGAACCCTGCGCCAGGCTCACCCGTGCTGGGGGAGGGCAGGAGTGGGATGGACTCTCGGGGGACAGGTCACCCCCAAAGCGTCCCGGCTACGAGGGACTCTCAGCCCCGCCCCCTTGCCGGCCCCCGATCCCAGGGGAAGATCTTTTAGAGAGGTCTATGGCCCAAGGGATGTCAGCCCCGAGCCCGGGCCGGAGCGGCAGATGGACGGCCCGGTTGAGTGGAGGGGTGAGGTCCGAGGGGGTGGGGAGGGGGACGCCCTGGGCTGGAGGCAGGGACCGCCCCACTCACACCAGCATGGAACAGCAGACGAGGAGGAGGAAGTCAAAGCGGCTGTCGTCAGCGAAGAGGGAGTCCCAGATGCGGATGACGTCGGGCAGCAGGAACTCTTGGGACAGCAGCAGCGTCAGCCAGCGGAAGGCGAAGAACTGGGGCTTGATGTTCTGATCTTGCTGGGGGGGAGGGGGCAGGAGGGCAGCGGGGCTCAGGACCGGCCCCTGACCTGGGGCAAGGCAGGTGGGGGTGGGGGTGGTGGGCGAGGGAGGGATTCACCCTGGGCGAGGGCGCCAGGCCCTGCTGCCCAGGCGGGAAATGGCATGACCTGGTGGAAAAAGCACGGGCCTGGGGGTCGTCAGGGGACCTGGGTCCTAATCCCGGCTCCGCCACTTGCCTGTTGTGTGACCTTGGACAGATCACTTAACTTCTCTGGGCCTCAGTTTCCTCATCTGTAAAATGGGGGAGAAAATACCTGTTCTCCCTCCCCCTGAGATTGTGAGCCCTGCTGGGGGGGAAGGGAACGGGGACTGTGTCTAACCTGGATACCCTGTCCCTGCCACAGTGCTGGGGGTAGAGTTAGCACTCAGCAAATTCCAAGATGACTATATTATCACTATTACGAACTATCAGACGGGGAAGCCATGAGCTTTACTTCGGCCCCTCGGCTCCCTAAATCCGGGTCCCCACCAGAGGGATGATACAGGGGTCCCGCTGATCGGCAGCCCGTGACCCCTGGCACCCCTCCTGCCGGACCCTCCGGCTGGGAAGCCTGGAGGCAGGGAGTGCCCGCCAGCCACCTCCTTTCCACATCCATGGGCCCGAAACCGAGGAAATGGGCTGAAATTTTTTCAGGGGAGAAGAGGTCCACCGGACATAGAAGAAGTCAGTTCAGGACGGTCAGGGGGTCCGGATGGAGGAACGAGATGCTGAGGGAGACTCCCAGCTTTCCCCTCTGTCTCCAGAGTCAAAGAACAGATGAGGGTCCGCGGGGTTCAGGGCATTTTCCTCTGCCTGGATCTGATGCCCTCCCAAAGGTAGCTCCAAGTCCGGATTCCCCGCGCCTCCAGATTACTGGAGTCTGCCCTGAGCGACAGTCAGTCACCACCCGGGGCCACCTCCTCAGCTGCTGCGTCGACCAGGGTTGCCCAGGCCGAGAATGGCCAGTCGGCCCCAGGCGCTGTTCTGCTCCTCTCCGTCTGTCGTCCGTCCCCCGGACCTTCCTCAACCCGCCCGACACGGCCCAGAGCCGCCTCCTCACCAGTTTCAGGTAGAGCGCCATGTCCTTCTCCTTCAGGATGGAATACACCTTCTCCATCTTGTAGGTGATGCCGCACTGGGAATCATCCAGGCTCTTGATGAAGTTGTCCCGGATCTCGGACATCAGGTTGGTGAAGCAGAAGAAGGTGTCCGCCTCGGCGTGCTCTGGGAGAGACCCGCGGGGGCGAGGTGTCGATCGAGATGGCAAGAGTGCCAGGCGAGGTCCGCCCCTCCCCACCCGGCCAGAGCCCCGCTACTGTTTCCCCCAGGGCAGAGGGAGGGTGATCCAGCCATGGAGGTGAAAGCGAGGGTGGCAGACGGGAAGAATCAGTCCCATAAATCTCCCCCCGGGGCCCTCCCGCACGCCACATCCCCCATCGTGAGTGGCGGGAAAGAGGTCAACCAGCCGCTGATCCCTGACTGGGCGGGTGGAGCTCGGCATGGAGCCCGTGTGCCAGGCGCTGTTCCAAGCGCTGGAGTGGATATGGGCAAATCGGGTTGGACACAGTTCCTATCCCGCATGGAGCTCACAGTCTTAATCTCCATTTTTAGACGAAGGAACTGAGGTCCAGAGAAGTGAAGTGACTTGCCCAAGGTCACACAGCGGACAAGCAGTGCAGCCGGAATTAGAACCTAGGTCCTTCCGGCTCCCAGGCGGTCTGTGATCTATCCATTAGGCCATGCCGTTTCTGTGGCCCAAACAGCAAGGTGAAGCAAAGAGCCAAGGAGGCAGGAGCTGGAAAGTCACTCTGCCCTGGCCATCAATCAGAGGATGGCCCTCCTGCGTTGCACGCAAAGAACCAGAATAATTTTACCACCAATAATGGGTGACTGTGGTGACAGAACAAGGGGACACATTGTTGCTATGTAGAAAGACCAGTCTGTGGGGGGAGAGAGACTGCGCAAAGACCAGATTGAGAAGCAGTAAGACCAGTGGAGAGAGCACGGGTCTGGGAGTCGGAAGGATCTGGGTTCTAATCGCAGCTCTGCTGCTTGTCTGTTGTGCGACCCTGGGCAGGTCACTTCCCTTCTCTGTGCCTCAGATACCGCATCTGTAAAAATGAGGATCAAGACTGAGAGCCCCACATGGGCTATGGACGGTGTCCAATCATAATAATTGCGGTATTTGTTAAACACATACTAGCTTCCGAGCCCTGTTCTAAGCACTGGGATAGAAACAAGCTGATCAGGTTGTCCCACGTGGGGCTCACCGGTCTCAATCCCCATTTTACAGAGGAGGTGACTGAGGCATAGAGAAGCTAAGTGACTTGCCCAAGGTTACACAGCAGACAAGTGGTGGAGTCGGGATTAGAACCCACGACCTTTGAGTCCCAAACCCGTGCTCTTGCCACTAGCCCATGCTGCTTCCAACCTGATGAGCTCATATCTCCCCAGCCCTTAGTTCAGAGCCTGGCACAGAATGAGTGCTTAAACATTAAACAAACAAAAACCACCCCCCAAAACAAATTCCTTTGACTCTCCATAGCCCTTTGACTTTTTCCAAAGTGCTTTCTCATCAGTTCCCTCAACAGTCCAACAATCCAAGAGGCTCAGAGGCTGCTACTGTACCCATTGTACAAGGAAACTGAAGCACAGAGGAGGGGAAATGACTTGCCCAGTGTTACCCAGAAGGTGAGAGAAAGAACAGGGCCTGGAATCTGGCTCTCCTGACACCAAACCCTGCAGCTTCGGGCAGGACCGGGCCAGCTGGCTCCTCCTCACCTTTCCCCTCGTTGTTGGGGTCGTTGGCGAATGTGTAGTATAGGGGCCCCACAATCTCGTTCATGCCCTGGACGTAGGCGATGCCCGGGTTCAGCTTGGCATAGATGAACAGGATGCGCTCCACCACCTCCCAGTGCGCCTCGCAGCCGTTGGGCAGCACCTTGTACTCGCTCAGAGAATGGGGGGCTGGGGTCTTGTGGGGGGAGCTCATCTGTAAGGGAAGGGGAGGGACGTCCATTACGGAAACTCCTCCAGGATGCTCGTGCCCCACACCCCTCTCCTCCCGGTCGAGGGGTGGCTGCCCTTGGGGAAGGTGCCTGACCGAGCGGCTAGACGGAGTGTCCCTGGAGCAAGGCGGGAGAAATGGGGAGGAGTGAAAGAGGTGTTGGATCTGGATGCCAGACTGGGCGGGGGGAGAGTATGGAGGTCCGAATGGAACCAGGAAGTGAGGGTGGCATATGCCCAGGGACTCGGCCTCAATGGCTGAGGCTGGGCAGAAGTTGGGGGGCCACCAAGGGTGCCCCTTCCATTTGGTGATGCCGGCGACCAAGGAGGAAGACCTGGTCCAACCCCTTCCATGGGGCCAGCGCAGTCTGATTCACTCTGAGGAAACCTGGGGCCCCCAGAGGGGCTCACCAGGAGCCAGACGAATGACCCTGGCCAAACTGAAAAAAAACAAGGCCGCTCTCTCTTTCCTCTCAGAGTGTCCACCAAACCCAAAGCAGGAAAGCCTGGAAGTGGGGTGGAAGAGGCAGGGGAACGCAACGGGTCGAGGGGTGTGGGCCCGGTGAGGGCGAAGGCGTTGTGCTGGTTGCCCGGCACAATGGCAGACACGGACAGAAGCTGGGAGGGAGCGGGAGGGCCGCTCCCTCAACCCCTAGATGATCCTTGGCCCCAAGCTGGCCCTCACATTGGTGAAGCCGCTTCGGGTCCGCGCCACCGTCTGTGATTTCAGGGTGGTCTGCTCCACCCGCTTGCGGAGGGTCTCGAACTCATTCTGGGGGTCCAGGATGAGCAGGCAGGGATAGTCGGTGCAGGTCTGGAAGAAGGACATGTCTGGGTACAGCCTCCTGGGGAAAGGGGACAAGAGGGGGAGAGCCATGTGAGTCAAGGCCGGGGAGAGGCCCAGCAGAACCCACGGCGCTCTGGAGGCCCCGCTGCCAGACAGGCTGGGAGGAGGGAAGGTCACGGGAAAAGCAGAAGCCCGGAACGGGGAGGGGAGGAGAGTTGCCCAAGGTCATGATCAGGGCTGAACTGGAAGAGATCACGAGAGTCAGAGCTCCCAACCCAGGGCTTAAATCCCCTGCAGCAGCCTGGCCCTCACGAGCTGCCCTCGCCTGACATTCTGGCTCCCAGCTTCCTCCCTGCAGCCCGCCGCCGCCAACACCGCCACAGGCCAGAGCTGAGGGCAGGAAGGAAGTGAACACACTAGCTGCCGGTCACCTCCCTCAAGCCGAGAAGCAGCGTGGCCTAGAGGACAGAGCCCGGGCCGGGGAGTCGGAAGGACCTGCGTTCTAATCCCGGCTCCGCCACTTGACTGCTGTGTGACCTAGGGCAAGTCACTTCACTTCTCTGGGCGAAGTTACCTCAGCTGTAAAATGAGGATTAAGACCGTGAGCCCCATACGTGGGACAGGGACTGTGTCCAACCTGATTAGCTTGTATCTACCCCGGCGTTAAGTACAGTGGCCGGCGCACAGTAAACGCTCAACAAATACCATAAAACAAAACCCGAAAGACACACAGCTGCTCCGGGTCCTCCCTAGTCCCTCCCCTCTCAGGAGATCCTGACCAGGCCCTCGCTTACCTGACATCTTTGTCTATCTGCAGCAGCACCTCATTGTCCTTGAAGTACGTGTTCCACCGGCTTTCGGGGTTGGGGTTGAGTGGCTGAGAGAGAGAGACAGAGACACGGAGAGAGCAAGATGAAGCCTGAAACTGGTGCTCCAGCCTTGGCTTCTAGCGACATATGCTCTACCCATTAGGAGAGCCTCATAGCCGCCAGCCAGTTTGGTGACCCCTGGCCTCTTATCGAGCCCTGGGGAAAAAAAGGGGGGTCTGAATCCCCACCCCAGCTGTGTGATGTTGTCGGTGCAGGGAGGGGGAAGGGAATCCTCAACGCTCTGGGTTTTTCAGGCTGGGGGTGTCAGGACAGTGGCTCTAAAGAGGAGACTTCCTCGGGCTTCAGCAGCAGAAGACTCCATTCTAGACCTTGCCTTCCCCCTTCCCCTCCACCAGGGATTACTCAAACCCAGCCAGACGAGACGGGACAGTCGCACGATTTCAGTGGCTCAGCCTGGGTTGGAGGGGACAACTATCTTCAGATGCAAAATGGATTCAGTGAGAGGAAGTGTGCGTGTGGGGGCGGGGAGCGGAGGAGGGTAGCGGTGTCCGGAAGGTGGAGAGGATAAACCCAAATGATTCTGATTCATCTGATTCTTTGCTTCTGGGCAGTGAACCCAAGATTTCGCTTCCCCAGACTTCCCGATCGTTTCCCACTTTACACCTGGATTCCAGACTTCTTAAAGGTTTGCGGAGGGTGGCTGGGGTCAGAAAGAGCCGGGAACCTCCCCGCGACTCACATGGTCTTCAAAGGTCACGTCCTCTCTGGAGACGCCCATGTTGGCTTTGGCTATACCGGGCTGGATGATCATTTCCTTCAGGAACTGGGAATACAGCTCCCTGGTGGAGGAGAGAGGAAATCGGGTCGGGGGCGGAGAAGGAGAAGCCTGGGTTTCCTTCCTCGTCCTTGGCCCGGGGTCTCAACCCCGGCTCTCCGCCGCCCCGCGAGACCACCGGCTCCACTCCGGCCAGAGAAGCGGCCCCGGCCAGCGTGGCGTGAGCGAGACCCGGCTGCCGCCCGTTGAGGAAGTTCCGGCCCGGGGCCTCACCTCTGCTTGGACAGGATGGAGGTCCATGAGGCCTTCTCCACAGGGAGGTAGTTCAAAAGAATCTGCATAAAAGGAAAAGGTTGAGGCTGGCGTCCACCACCTCCCCCTGGGCCTGGGACACGGCCAGGAGCCGGCAGCGAAAAGCGAACTCAAAGAGCCGGTCGCTGGGAGCGGGGACATTTCTGAACCACAGGATCCCTAGGGACCCTTCCTCTGGTCTGAGCCCTCTCCCCCCGCCTGCTACAGGGGGCCTCTGATACTTGTGTCAGGGCCCAGGGGTTGTCAGGATGCCTGGATTCTCCATCTTCCCCTCGGACCCCCCACCCTCCAACTAGGTAGAGCCTGCAGGGCGGGAAGCCCAGGCCAACTAACTCCCCAGGTTTCTTTGCAGGCGGCTGCTAAGCAAGAAGGGAACAGGTCCCAGAAACGGCGGAGAGCCTCCAAAAGCCGCTCAGGGTGGAGGAGGAATCCCAAACCCCAGGGTCTTCACCGAACAAGAAGAGAGAGGGGTTCAGAGGGGGTGGAAGGCAAAGGGATGGGTTACTCACAGGAGAGGAAAAAAGAGCAAAGCCCCAGCCACACCCACCTTCCAGCAAAGGCAGCGAATTCCGCCCTCAAAAGGGATCCCTGTGGAATACAGCAGGTAGAGGATCACTCACCCCGGCACCGATTTCCTAGCAGGCACCCCCTAGGGATGGGTGGCCCCAAGGAGTGGGTTGGGGGAAAGAGCGGGGCGGGAATCACTGGCTCCCGAGGCTGGGGTTTTCCCTATTTTGGGTCCAGGTTCATGATCCAGGGTTCGGGGGCCAGGATGAAGGGGCTCGGAGCTCAGGGGGATGCTTCCTTTTGGCCTCCATTCAGTTTCTTCCTTCCAAGAGGCGAAATGCGGGACACACTTCTGGGCTTTTTCGACATAGGATGTTGGTGAGGGCATATCTGGGGTTGAGGGCAGAAGTAAACTGGCTTCTCTCCCACACGGGATTGCCTTTTTCCATTTCAAACAGTCTGGCATGCCAGGAAGGCAACCAAACCTCCAGCTCAGCCCAGTAACTCAGAGACAAATGCCTCAGGCTGAAGCCCGACCAGCACCCGCCCCTAGAAATCCAGAGAGCACATGGGGCCCCAGGGTGAGAGTTTAGATTTTGGGGAGACGAAACTGCAAGCTTTCCCCCTTCCTGCCGGGTCAGAATTCTGAATGTCTCCCGACCCACCTACACAGGTTGACCCAGAATATTAATGGCCCCCAGACCGATAAACCTGATTTGGAAGAGAAGTGTCATAAGCCAATTTTCCATGAATCAAGGAGTCCCCAATCAATAATTTCCTGATGAGAGCGGGGTGTCGGGGGGAAGAAAAGGGAAGGGAGGACAGCAGAGGAAGGAGGCCAAAAAGTTTGGGGTGTATACTGCGATCTCTGGGGTAAGCCGGGAAAAGTTGGCCTCTCTTCCTGGAATCCAAGACATTGTTGTGTGTGGTCTGGGTTAACATGAAGTTAAACATTGATCCCGTCAGACCCTTGACACGGCCTGCTCCGTTAACCAAAGTTCAATCTCCCCTCGTTTGGTGAGGAAGACCCAGAAGGGTGCTAGGCTGCCTAAGTCCAGCACTGCCCAAGGGGGGGCCCCGGCCCGAGACCCTTCAACCTCTCCCCTCCCTCCCTCTCTGCTGAGGGTGTGGAATTTCCCGGGAGCCTGAAACATTCACGTCTTCAAAACAACTTCATCAAGACTAGGTATGTCAGGCCGGACCTTCCTTCGGGTCTGGGGTCCCCGGTAACTAAGAGATAAAAGCAACCCCGCGAGAGCTGAACAGTTCAGCGGTCATTTGGAACGAGCCCTGCACTTGTGGGCTGCTGCCAGCATCTCTCCACCCTCCGGGCCAAACTTGAGGGACCTCATCCTCCCTGCCCCAACCCCCTCTCGCCCATCCTCCACCCCCCGATGACCCAGGCGGGGGCCCCGGCTGAGATTTACCACTGAAGCAGAGTTCTCGGAGCTTTTCCAGGGCGATTTTGGGCTCACTCAGGACACCTTGGAAATATGCAATCCTGAAAAGGAGTGGTGTAAGCCAAAGGCCAGGCAGAGGGCGGGGGCCCCCAGGCCAGCTCAATTTCCCCCGTCAAATGCCCCGAATCCAGCCTTGTTGATCTTTCTCAACCCGCCACTGCTGCCCAAGTTGTTCCTCTGTGAAAACTCTGTGGAGTTTTTCTGCAGGGGCTGCTCCCCGGCGCGTCGCCCCGTCCATCAGTGGGCCCTGGACCGGTCGGGGTCCTACCACCCACACTTCGTGGACCCCCAAATCAGGCAGGGCTTCCCCTGATGGGGCAGTGAGGCCGCAAGAGCCATCAGGCCCGTGGCACCGTTTCTGGAGGCCGTGGGTGGGTCGGAGGGAGCAGAAACCTTCCCTCCTGTGAACCTGGCCCACATGGGCTCCGGCCACTGGACGGGGCACCCCCATGGAGCTTGGGGCTAGGATCCCTAAGTCAGGGGAGGCCACATCCGACCCTGCAAAGCTCCCGGCCTCTTGGAACACCCTGAACCCGGCCCAGGGGAATCTAGGGGTCATGGAAGAGGAAGGGGCAGAAAAGAGGAGGATTGGGGAGCTTTGGGGATGTGGAGGGGAAAGGGGTGGAGGAGGAGGAGGACGGGGAAGTCTGGGGAGTCTCGGGGTCATGGAAGGGGGGAAAGGGCAGGAGGGGGGAGGTCGGGGGAGCCTCAGAGTATGGGGAAGAAAGGGGTAAGGAAGTCTCGGGGTTACGGGCAGGAGAAGGGGAGGTTGGGGAAGCCTCAGGGTTTCCCAAGGGGGAAGAGGGAGGAGAAGAGGAGGACAGGGAGGGCTGGAAGCTATGGGGAAGAAAGGGGTAAGGAAGTCTCTCGGGGTTACAGAGGGGGCAGGGGAAGGGGAGGTCGGGGGAGCCTGGGGGTCATGGAAGGGGGGGAAAGGGCAGGAGAGGGGGAGGTCGGGGGAGCCTCAGGGTTTCCCAAGGGGGAAGACGGAGAAGAGCAGGACAGGGAGGACTGGAGGCTATGGGGAAGAATGGGGTAAGGAAGTCTCGGGGTTACAGTGGGGGAAGGGGCTGGAGGGGGAGGTTGGGGGAGTCTCGGGGTTAAAGAGGGAGAAGAGGCAACAGAGGGGGAGGCCCGGGGCAGGTCGAGGCCACGGAGAGGAAAGGAGGCCGGGAAGCCCGGGGAGCCTTGGGGTTACGGAGGGGGAAGAGGCAGGAGGGAAGGACACCAGGGGAGGCCCAGGGAGTTTGGGGGTTTTGAAAGGGGAAAACTTGGGACCAGGGTGGTGGTGGGGGTTGTCTCTGCAGGTCCTTGGGCAAGTCACTTCGCATCCCTGGGCCTCAGTTATCTCATCTGTAAAATGGGGGTTGAGACCGTGAGCCCCAAGTGGGGCAGGGGCCAACCCCATCTTGCTTGTAGCCACACCAGGGGGTCAGTGCCTGGCGCATAGTAAGGGCTTCACGAATACCAGAGTTAAATGAATTAATTAAGGCCGGGGGGGTGCAGTGGGGGGGAGGGAGGGTTCCTGGAAGCTGGGGATGGGGGGCCTGCTCCTGCAGCTCCCCTGCAGCTCCCCTCCTGCTCCTGCAGCTCCCCTGCAGCCTCCCTGCAGCTCCCCTGCAGCCTCCCCGCTCCTGCAGCCCCCTGCAGCCCCCCTGCAGCCGCTCACCGGCTCCTGTGCAGGCTGGACATATTGTTGAGGTCCGGCTCCCGCGGTGGCCGTCGCTGCCGTTGTGGCGGCGTCGGTTGCCGGTGCGGCGGGCGGCCCGGGCGCTCCCGATAAAGGCTCCGGGCGGAAACCCAACGCTCCGGCCGCCCCAGCCCCAGGCCCCACGCCCCAGACCCCACGCCCCAGGCCCCAGGCCCTCCAGCAGCCGCCCGCCTCCCTCCCTCCTGTGCCCCCCACAAACACGCCGGCCACAAACAACAACCTTTACACTCCAGGACCGGCACCCTCCCCGCCCTCCCTCCCTCCTTCCATCCCCCCTCCCCTCCCCTCCCATCCTTTCCATCCCTCCATCCATTCCTACCTCCCCTCCTTTCCTTCCATCCGTCCTTCCCTCCATACCTTCCATCCCTCCTTCCTTCCATCCCTCCTTCTCTCCATCCCTCCTTCTCTCCATCCTTTCCTCCCTGCCCTCTTTCCCTTCCATCCCTCCTTCCCTCCATTCCCTTCCACCCCTTCCACCCCTTGCATCCCTCCTACCCTCCCTCCCTTCCACCCCTTCCATCCCTCCTTCCCTCCCATCCCTTTCATCCCTCCCTCCATCCCTCCTTCCCTCCCATCCTTTCCTTCCCTCCCTTCCCTCCCATCCCTCCTTCCCTCCATCCCTCCCATCCCTCCTTCCTTCCTATCCTTCCTTCCCTCCATCCCTTCCATCCCTCCTTCCCTCCATTCCTTCCATCCCTCCTTCCTCCCATCCCTTCTTCCTCCCATCCCTCCTTCCTCCCATCCCTCCTTCCTCCTATCCCTCCCATCCCTCCTTCCTTCCTTCCCTCCCATCCCTCCTTCCTTCCTTCCCTCCCATCCTTCCTTCCTTCCATCCCTCCTTCCCTCTATTCCTCCCTTCCCTCCTTCCTTACCTCCCATCCTTCCCTCTATCCCTCCCATCCCTTCCATCCCTCCTCCCCTCCATCCCTCCTCCCCTCCATCCCTCCTCCCCTCCATCCCTCCCATCCCTCCTTACCTCCATCCCTCTCATCCCTTCCACGAGAAGCAGCCGTGGCTCAATGGAAAGAGCATGGGCTGGGGAGTCAGAGCTCATGGGTTCAAATCCCGGCTCCGTCCCTTGTCAGCTGTGTGACTTTGGGCAAGTCACTTCACTTCTGTGGGCCTCAGTTGCCTCATCCGTGTATGAGGATGAAGACTGGGAGCCCCATGGAGGCAGGGACCGTGTCCAACCTGATTAGCTTATACCTAACCCAGCATTTACGACAGTGCCAGGCACATGGTAAGCACTTAACAAATACCACCAAAAATAAATAAATAAATAAACAAAACAAATTTGAGGGGTGGAGAGCAAGTCTCCCAGATCATTGGCAGAGACATAGAGGCTGAAGCCAAACCTCTTGAGCCCCAGGTAAAAGCTGTTTCTGCCCTTTCATTCATTCATTCATCCATTCGGTCTTATTTATTGAGTACTTAATGTGTGCAGAACACTCTACTAAGCTCTGGGGAGAGTACAATACAACAGTAAACAGCGACAATCCCTGCCCACAGTGAGTTTACAGACTAGAACAGTGCTTTGCACATAGTAAGCACTTAAATACCACCATTATCATTATTATTATTAGAGACAGGGCCAGATCTCCAGGACATGGAATAGCAAGATCTGGGAAAGGGCTAGCCCTCATAGGGTTTAGGGGACACCATCAGATATATTCCACAGAATATTCCGTTTTCCAGAGAAGCAACGTGGCCTACTGGATAAAGCAGGGGCCCGGGAGTCAGAAGGACCTGGGTGCTAATCCCTGCTCTGCCACTTTTCTGCTATGTGACTTTGGGCAAGTCACTTCTCTTCTCTGGGGCTCAGTTACCTCAGTTACTCAGTTATGTCCAGGAGCAGATGACCATCAGCAGTGCCATTCTGGGACAAGCCAGCAGCGCACTCAGAACCAGATTCTATCTCCAACTGCGACACCAAAGAGGGTGTTTGGAGGACTTGATTCTTGCCCTGCTTCCGTAGATCATCGTCATCATCATCATCATCGCCACTTATGGTATTTATGAGTGCTTACTGTGTGCAGAGCACTGAACTAAGTCAGAGGAATCAGGGGACCTGGAGTCCCATCAGGCTCTGCCACTTGCCGGCTGCGGGACCTTGGACAAGTCACTTGACTTCTCTGTGCCTCAGTTCCCTCATCGGCAAAATGGGGATTCAATACCTGTTCTCCCTCTTATTTGGACCGGGAGCCCCATGCGGGACCTGAAGAGCAGCAAGGGCACGGGCTTGGGAGTCAGAGGACGGGGGTGCTGATCCCCGCTCTGCCACTTGTCTGCTGTGTGACCTTGGGCAAGTCACTTAACTTCTCCTTGCCTCAGTTACCACATCTGTAAAATGGAGATTAAGACTGTGACCCCTGTGTGGGACAACGTGATTACCTTCTATCTACCCTAGTGCTTAGAACAGTGCTTGGCACACAGTAAGCACTTAACAAATATTATAATAATTCTTATTATTACCTCAGTGCTCAACACATAGTAAGCGCTTAAGGAACCTGATTAACTTGTATCAACCCCAGCTCTTAGAACAGTGTCTGGCAAATAGTAAGCGCTTGACAAGTACCATTAAAGAAAAATGAAAAAAACCACAAATGTCCCCATTATTATTATTATTACTAAGCACTTGGGAGAGTGTGATACAAGAGAGTTGGTAGACAGGCTCATGACCGCACCAAGTTGATGATCCAACATCTGTATCTCTTTCCCTGAGAAGCTTTTCCACAATTATTTTGTGGAAAATAATTCTTGAACCTGCTGGTTTTTTAGGCCTGCACAATTTCCTAAGGTCTCTCTGGATTGATCCCAGAGCACGAGAAGAAAAAGAGAGGAAGAGGAGGAGAAAGTCCCGATTAAACTGTAAGCCCATCAAAGGGCAGGGACTGTCTCTATCTGTTACCGATTTGTACATTCCAAGCACTTAGTACAGTCCCCTCCACATAGTAAACGCTCAATTAATACTATTGAATGAATGAAAAAAGCAGCATGGCCTAGAGGAAAGAGCAGCAGCCTGGGCAGTCAGAGGACTTGGGTTCCAATCCTAGCAACGTGGCTTGTCTGCATTCACTTGCCTTCCCTGGGACTCAGATCCCTCATCTGTAAACCACTGAATGAATGAATGAAAATGGGGATGAAGATAAGGAGCCCACGTGGTACAGGGACTGGATCCATCTCAGTGCTTAGAGCAGTGTCTGGGGTGTTGTAACCGCTTAACAAAGACCATTTTTTAAAAAGGGGCGGGCAAGGGGAAAAGAAAAAGCGGTGGAGGTGACAAAGAAAGGGTCCACGAGGTTATAAAGTGCCGGGAGGGTCAGGGGTCGGTTTTATGGCCCTACTGCGAGGTCACCTCCTCCTGGAGGCCTTCCCAGACTGAGCCCTCCCTTTCCCCCTGCTCCTCCTCCCCTCCCCCTTCCCCCTCCTCCCTCCCTCTGCTCTTCCCCCTTCCCCTCCCCACAGCCCTGGTGCACATTCGTATATGTTATTTATGACTCTATTTTATTTTATTCATGATGTGTCCAGATCTAGGGAAACAGCGTGGCTCAGTGGAAAGAGCCCGGGCTGGGGAGTCAGAGGCAGGGTTCGAATCCCGGCTCCTCCACTTGTCAGCTGGGTGACTGTGGGCCAGTCACTTCACTCCTCTGGGCCTCAGTGATCCCATCTGTAAAATGGGGATGAAGACTGGGAGCCCCACGTGGGATAACCTGATGCCCCTGTATGTCCCCCAGCGCTTAGAACAGTGCTGGGCACATAGTAAGCACTTAACAAATACCAACATTATTATTATTATTGTTATCTAGGGTTCCATTTCTCTGGATGCCATTGACCCCTGACTCCTCGTCTTTCTGTCTGTGGCCCCCGACGAGACTGTGAGCCCGTGGTGGGGCCGGCCTGGCCTCTCTCTGCGGCCCAGTGGTCCATCCCGAGCGCTTAGTGCAGTGCTCTGCACCCACTGGACGCTCAATTAGATTGAATTGAATCCCGGGCTTTGGAGTCAGAGATCATGGGTTTGAATCCCGGCTCTGCCACCTGTCAGCTGGGTGACTGTGGGCAAGTCACTTCACTTCTCTGGGCCTCAGTTCCCTCATCTGTAAAATCGGGATGAAGACTGTGAGCCTCATGTGGGACAACCTGATTCCCCTGTATCTCCCCCAGCGTTTAGGACAGTGCTCGGCACATAGTAAGCGCTTAACAAATGCCAACATTTAGAGTGGAAAGAGCACGGGCTTTGGAGTCAGAGGTCATGGGTTCGAATTCCGGCTCAGCCACTTATCAGCTGGGTGACTTTGGGCCAGTCCCTTCACTTCTCTGGGCCTCAGTTCCCTCATCCGTCAAATGGGGATGAAAAGTGTGTGAGCCCCACGTGGGACCCCCTGATTCCCCTGTGTCTCCCCCAAGTGCTTAGAACAGTGCTCGGCACATAGTAAGCGCTTAACAAATACCAACATTTAGAGAAGCAGCGTGGCCCAGTGGACAGAGCATGGGCTTTGGAGTCGGAGGTCATGGGTTCGAATTCCCGCTCAGCCACTTATCAGCTGGGTGACTTTGGGCCAGTCCCTGCCCTTCTCTGGGCCTCAGTTCCCTCATCTGTCAAATGGGGATGAAAAGTGTGTGAGCCCCACGCGGGACCTCCTGATTCCCCTGTGTCTCTCCCATCGCTTAGAACAGTGCTCTGCACATAGTCAGTGTTTAACAAATACCAACATTATTATTATTATTATTCTCTGGGCCTCAGTTCCCTCATCTGTCAAATGGGGATGAAGACTGGGAGCCCCACGTGGGACCCCCTGATTCCCCTGCGTCTCCCCCAGCGCTTAGAACAGTGCTCTGCACATAGTCAGTGCTTAACAAATACCAACATTATTATTATTATTATTCTCTGGGCCTCAGTTCCCTCATCTGTCAAATGGGGATGAAGCCTGGGAGCCCCACGTGGGACCCCCTGATTCCCCTGCGTCTCCCCCAGCGCTTAGAACAGTGCTCGGCACAGAGTCAGCGCTTAACAAATACCAACAGGATGATTACTATTGAATGACTGGGGGGGGGAGGGGGCCGGCTGCGGGGGGCGGAACGGTGGGGCGCGGGGCGGCGTTTCCCCGCCGGACGGGTCGGGGCGACGGACGGCGGCGAGGTGGGGGAAGCCATTCCCGGGGGCTACGGGGCGGGACCGGAAGTGACGACGGCGGGTTTGTTGACAGCGGCGGAGGCTGCAGGAGGAGGAGCTGGAGCTGGAGCAGCAGGGGCGGCGGGGGATCGGGATCCGGATCGGGATCGGGATCGGAGGAAGAGGAGGCAGGTCAGTGCGGGAGCCACCCCCACCTCTCCCTCCATCCCCCTGTCGCCCTCCCCCAACTGCCCCTGCCCCAGGTGGCCAGGATCCCCCGGCCCCCCCCCCCACTGTTCCTTCCTGCATGCACTTGCAATTGTGGAGCGCTTACTATGTGCACAGCACTGGGCTGAGCGCTTAGATCGACCCTCCCCGAACCGCCCCTTCCCCAGGTGTCTAGGATCCCCCTCCCCCCCAGTTCCCTCCCCCCTCCCCCTCCACAATATTCCGTCCTTCATGCACTTGCAATTGTGGAGCGCTTACTATGTGCACAGCACTGGGTTGAGCGCTTTAGATCGACCCTCCCCGAACCGCCCCTTCCCCAGGTGTCTAGGATCCCCCTCCCCCCCAGTTCCCTCCCCCCTCCCCCTCCACAATATTCCGTCCTTCATGCACTTGCAATTGTGGAGCGCTTACTGTGTGCAGAGCACTGGGCTGAGCGCTTAGATCGCCCCTCGCCTCCCCCCTCCCCAAACTGTCCCTTCCCCAAATGTCCAGGATCCCCCCCACCCCCAGCCCCCTACCCCTCTTCCCGTTCACACTGTTCCGTCCTTCATTCACGTGCATTTATGGAGCGCTTACTATGTACAGAGCACTGGGCTAAGCGCTTAGATCGCCCCTCTCTTCCTCGAACTGCCCCTTCCCCAGGTGTCCAGTATACCCCCCCCAGCTCCATACTCCTCTCCCCATCCACACCGTTCATTCAATGGTATGTATGGAGCGCTTACTATGTGCAGAGCACTGGACTAAGCGCTTAGATCGCCCCTCACCTCCCCCCACCCCCACCCTCCTCCTCGGAGAGAGCCTGCGTCCTCTCCTCCCCGAACTGCCCCTTCCCCAGGTGTCCAGGATTCCCCCCCACCCAGCTCCTTACCTCCTCCCTGTCCACACTGTTCCTTCATTTAGTGATATTTGTGAAGCGCTTACCGTGTGCAGAGCACTGGACTAAGCGCGAAAACCTGCATCCTCTCTTCCCCCCTCCTCTCCTCCCCGAACTGCCCCTTCCCCAGGTGTCCAGGATCCTCCCCCCACCCCCAGTTTCCTAACCCCCTCCCCGTCCACACTATTCCGTCATTCATTCAGTTGCATTTATGGAGCGCTTACTCTGCGCAGAGCACTGGACTAAGCGCTCAGATCATCCCTGGCCTCCCCCCACCCCCATCCTCCTTGGAGAGAGCCTGCCTGTCAGTGTTTTCCCGAATCCCCCCGCAACCCCAAACCCCAGGTCTCTCCCAGGCCTTCCCAGAGGAACCTCTTCCCCACCACTGGCTTCCCGGCCTCCAGCCCTTCCCCTCCACTCTCCGAGCCTGGAACGGGTCTGGGAGGCCTTGGGCGAGGCGGGGCACCTGTCGCTCCCCCTCCCCCAAGGGACCCTCTCCCCCCCAGCCCCGACCCCCCACCCGGATCCGGATTCGTCCCATTATCGGATTGTTTCTTTCGAAAGCAGGTTGGGCTAGTTCTCCTAAAGTCAACTGACCAGACTGGCCTGATCTAAAAGGGGTTTGCGGACGCTTTCTCCTACCCGAAATGCTGTCGACACCTCCCCGTTGTCCCTCCCCCCCCCCAACCGCTGCAGGGATACTGGAAGAATTTGGGCGCCCCCCCCCCAAATCTCTCTCCGTTAGAGCCGACGCATTGGGGTAGACCCTAGAGGGAAAGTTGGTTTGCAAGCAGGATGAGAAAATGACTTGTCAATCAGTCACTCGTATTTATTGAGCACATACCGTGGGCGGAGCATTGTGCTAAGCACTTGGGAGAGTACAACAGAAAAACATAACAGACACATTCCCTGCCCACAACGAGCAGGAATGGGCGACTGTGTCTATCTTACAGCCTAGGGCCAGGAAAACAGGGATAAAGAGAAAGTGAAACTGACCCAGTGAACTCAACTTCGTAGTTAAAGAGCCAACCTTCCTCCTCCTCCTCCTCCCCCGGGATAGGTGAAGCAGGTTTTTCATTTTTTGGTGCATCTCCGTTAGTAGCGCGGATCACAGTCGGTATCCGCCCTGCCCCTTTAGGCCCCACCTGGCGGATTATATTTCCCGAACCCGGCACCGACGGGGAAACCCGCCGCAGAGGCCAAGTTGTTGAAATGAGTCTTTTATCGGGTGACCTTGGAGTCGATTGCACAAAGCAAAGCCTCCTACCCGGCCTCCACCGACAGGATTTTAACCGTCCTCCCGGTCGAGCGGAATCCAGAGCGGGGCAGCGCGGGCTGCTGGGATGGCTCCCTCGCACCGCTGACCGTCGGGCGTCCGGTCTTCGGAGCCGTCGGCCGGGGCGGACGTGGGGCGGGGGGTGGTCCCTGGCCTCTGTGGGGTCCACGGGGGTGGACGGATAACGGATGGCACCCTCCGCCGGCCCCGTCGTGCCGCCCCAAGCACCCGGCTACCGCCGTGAGACGCATCCCGCTCGGCCCAGAGGGGCCCTTGGCGGGAGGCAGACTAACTTCGCCAGGTGTTGTGCGGTGCAGAGCCAGTTCTGGAGTGTTGACATCATTTATTGGGCTCCTCCTCCTCCCACCTCCCCCGGGCGCAGGGTAGGGTCCGGGTGCCAGGTCACTCCGGGTCCTGGCTTCCCTTGCTGTAAAATGGGGCAGAGACGCCTAGGCCGAGCCCGGCCCTAAGGTGCCGCGAGGGAGGAGCCCGGAGCCCGCAGACCTTTCCGAGATCCCCTTCTGGCCGATTGGGCCGGAGGCCGGGAGGCTATTTCTGGCCGGACTGCTCGTGCGGGCTCACTGCCGCTCTCCGGGCCGATGCGGAAGATGGACGGGCCTGTCACCCCCGCTCGTTATTATTAGCGGTGGTGTGATTCCCGTCATCACCGCCGCTAATGAAGGCTAACGTGACGAGCGCCGAGGAGCCCCGTACGGACCAGAGTCTCCTTTGCCCCCAGACTGAGGCGGGGAGGGGAGGAGAATAGGAACGACACTCGGCACAGGATCGGGGGCGATGAATCTGGAGGTGGAACCGCGGCGTCCCCCACTCCTAGCCGGATCCTTCAGCCACTGGGTTCGGCGGCTTCCTGCCGACTCTCCCCCTCTCCTCGCCCCTACAGGTTGGGCGTCCGTCCCCCCTCCACCTCTTCCGCTTGACCTCCCCGAGCCGTCCCCCGCCGCAGGCTCCGGAGAGATTCCCAGCTCCGTGGGTCTGCCGAATCCCCGCTCTCTTCGCGTCCTCCCGGGCCTGTCCTTTGATCTCCCGGTCTCCCTTCCAGCCACCCCTGGGACCGGCTGCCCCTCCCTCCCCCGCAGCCCCGGTCCCTTCCGAAGCTTGGAAGCGGCCTGGCTCTGTTCTCCTCTCCCCGCTGGAGGTCTTCCAGCTTCTATAAATAGTGCATTTGTTTTGGTTTCCCCCAGCGGCTCGGTTAATCGTTGACGCGCCGGAGCGACGGAAGCGGCGCGGGGAGGGAGTGACTCCTTGACCGGTCAGCGGCGGCGGCCACCGACAGCTGGTGTCGGGGCCCCGGTCCCGCCGAGCCGGGAGGCCTGGGAATCGTCCCTTCCCTTGCCCGGCGGCCCCAAGGAGGTGGCCGCGTAGTCGGGGGAGGGATGGGGTCCGCAGGGCGCTAGGGAAAGGCAGAGGGCTTCTTCGTGCCACTGACTCGTCGGATTTCTCTATTTTCGTTCCACTTGGTTGTGCCCACCCTGCGTGTTCCAGGGGGCTGCCTGTTGGCTTCGGGGGACTGCCCAGATCCCAACCGATCTCAGGCTGGGCTCTCGGAGCTCCAGGGGATCCGCCGTCGGCCCCGCTTGATCCGACTGGACATTGGCCGGCCGGGAGCGTCGGCCGGTCCGTCGCGGAGGGGACGTAGCTGACCCCAGGGCCCTTCCTCGTGAGGCCCCGGACTTTTGTCCTGACCACCGAAGGCAGCTCGGTGCCTGCTCTCCTCGTGCCCGGGCAGCTGACTGGCAGTGCCCCGGGAAGGGGTTTGTTGCTGGCACGTGGTGCTCTCTGCCCGACGTGTCTCCTCGGTCCTGGGCACCGCGGATTCCTCCGTTGAGTCTGGAGTGGGCCTGGCGCCTCTGGCTCGGCGTGCCCGGGGGAGAGGCCCATCTGTTGGGCGGGTGCCCAGGACGGGCACAGATGCCTTCGAAGGCAGCCAGGCCGTCTAAGAGAGGGAGCATCTGGGATCCGAACCGCTTTTGCTCTCCCGAAACCGGTCGCTAGCCAAGGGGCAGGCGTGGCCGCAGTCTTCCGGGCTAACGGGGGAAGGTGGCTTCGGGGGGTGGGGGGGAACCTCCCCCTCCCCGGGACAAGAGTACGATGGCAGCGGAGGTAGGCCAGACCCGGGCTCGGCCCCACATCCTGTTGACCGAACCGTCCCCGGAGGGTGTCGGGTTGCCAGGGGGACCGTTGGCACAATGGAGCTCATTGTGTGAGCCGAGAGGCCAGCGGGAAAGCGGTCCCGGCTCCGGATCCCGACAGACCCCACGTCGTCGCCGGCTCTCGGGCGGAGAGTCGTTCGGGAGGATAGTCAGGCGGGCCGGCGTCGGCGACCCCGGCCGGCGGGTGCCTAGGGCCTTTGCCTCCGTCTCAGAAGAGGCTGGCCGAGCTCCGGGGCCCGGGGGAGGGGGAGGAAAGACTCAGGCACGGAGGAGAGCGAGAGGTGTGCAGAGCGGAAGAGCGGCCTGCGGAGAGACTAGTGCCCAGCCCGGGGCCGGGGGGAGACCGTCCCCCGCCCCGCCCTCACCTAGGACGCGGACATCAGCCAAAGAACGGAAGGCCCAGGCGGCGAGGCCATGCTGGGGCCTTACGGGAGCCCCCGGGGTCCGGCCCGCCCGCCCGTTAACCCCGCTGCGGAGTTTTGGGGAGCCCTGGGGCACGGAAACCGGCCCGCTCGGTTTCACTGAACTGGTCAGTTTCACTTCCCGCTTCCCCTCCAGCTGCCGAGGGAAGGCCGCTTCACCCCCCCTCCCTCCCTTCCCCCCACCAGGAGACATTTCCCCAGTCTCAGTCGGCCCTGGAAGCTAGAACTCCCGAGGCCTCCTTCTTGTCCGGAGGCATCCCCCTCCACCCCGCCCAGCTCCTCGGCCTCTACCTCAGTCTCCCGCCGTGGAAGAGAAGCTCATCGGTGCCGGTTCCCGGGGCGGGTGGAAGGCGGGATTGGGGTTGGGCACTCTTAGGGCCTCGAGGCGGGTGGGACTTGGGGGGTTCGCGGCCCAGATGGCCTCCGTCGGGCATCGGCTCCGCCGGGCGGCCGAGGCCCGGCCCGCGGCGCCGCCGTCGCTCATCCCTCCCAACTGCCGCTTCCCAGGGCCTCGTTCCCCCAGCGCCCCCGTGACTCCGCCGGGAATCGCGCTCCCCCCTCGGGGGCCCTCGGGCCTGTGCCGCACGCCGCTCTCCCGCCCCCCGCCCGGAATGGCGTCGGACAGTCCGGAGACGCTGATGGCGCTCTGCACCGAATTTTGCCTCCGCAACCTGGAGGGCACCCTGGGCTACCTCCTGGACCACCAGCCCCCGAGGTCGCACCCTGACATCTTCCTGCCCAGCGAGATCTGCGACCGGCTCGTCAACGAGTAGGTGCAAGGGGTTAGGCTGCGAGGGGGCGGCTGGGTGGGTGGGCGACGGGGCCGGGGGCTCACTGGGAGGTGGAGGCCGAGACCCGTCGCCCAGGACGAGGTCGGGGTTCGAGCCGGGGCCCGGCCAAGCCCGGCCCGGTCACCGCGTGCGTGCCGGACTTGTGGTTGGGGCCGCTGCCTCTGTGTCAGCCAGTGGGCCCGGTGCCACCCGTCAATCGGCGTGGCTTAGTGGAAAGAGCCCGGGCTTGGGAGTCGGAGGTCGTGGGTTCTAATCCGGACACCTCCACTTGTCCGCTGTGTGACTTGGGGCAAGTCACTTCACTTCCCTGTGCCTCAGTTACTTCTTCTGTAAAATGGGGATTAAGACTGTGAGCCCCACAAGGGACAACCTGATGACCTTGTATCTACCTCAGCGCTTAGAACAGTGCTTGGCACGTAGTAAGCGCTGAACAAATACCATCATTCTTAAGCGCTTAGTACAGTGCTCTGCACACGGTAAGCGCTCAATCAATACGATTGAGTGAATGAACTGTATTGAGCGCTTATTGAGGATGAGACCTGGGCCGATCTAGAAAGGAAATGGAGGTGGTGCGTCCCCCCGGCCCTCGTCGCCTCCCCCCACATCCCCATGGGCTCCAGCTGACCCACTGGTTGAGCTCACTGGTTCCCATTAGGCCCTCACCCTCGGGCGCTTCTGGCCCACCGAGGTCCTCGGACGAGACCCCCCAAACCCCTTCCCGGAGGGGGCCGACCCTTCGTGGGGCTGACGCCCACCTCCCACGCAGGTACGTGGACCTGGTCAACGCGGACTGCAACTTCGAGCCGCACGAGAGCTTCTTCAGCCTGTTCTCGGACCCACGCAGCACCCGGCTCACCCGGGTCCACCTGCGGGAGGAAGTGGTGCAGGACCAAGATCTGGAGGCCATCCGGAAGCAGGTGGGCGGGCGGGGGGAGGCGGGCGTCGTGGCGGTGGGGGTGCCTGTGAGCGCTAGGGAGAGGTGGAGCCCGAGAGAGGGCTGGAGGAGCCAAGCTCAGGGGCAGAGCGGTCGAAAAGCCTGCAGAGAGACACATCGGCGAGGCTTTGGGGCACCCGTCCATCGGTCCGTCGATCGATCGTATTTATCGAGCGATCACTGTGGGCCGAACACTGGAGTAAGAGCTTGGGAGAGTCCAGCAGAAAGAGTTGGTAGACCTATCTCCCCGCCCCCGACGAGTTTACGGTCTAGGGGAAATTGCGTATGACATCAGTTGATTACGTACCCCTATCCTTTGAATGGGAAGAAAATACCACTGTTGATTTGTTCTTCCCCTTGACGCTGTTTAGTGCCATTGTTCTCGTCTGTCCGTCTCCCCCGATTAGACCGTAAGCCCGTCAAACGGCAGGGACTGTCTCTATCTGTTGCCGACTTGTTCATCCCAAGCGCTTAGTACAGTGCTCTGCACATAGTAAGCGCTCAATAAATACTATTGAATAAATGAATGAAGTTCACCAAAGATCAATCCGTGCTATCTGTTGAGCGCTTACTGTGTGCGGGGCACCATCCTAAGCACGTGGGAGAGTACAGCGCGACAGAGGTCGAAGACATGATTTCTGCCTCCATCAGTCGATCTACCGATAACGTTTACCGAGCTCTCGGTCAATCGATCGATCGGTCTTATGTCTGAGTGCTTACTGTGTACGGAGCACTGTACTAAGCAGTCGGGAGAGTACAGTTCAACAGGAGACAGACACGTACCCTGCCCACCACGCGTTTACAGTCTAGCGGGGGAGATGGACATTATTAGAAATTATTTACAGAGATGTACAAGAGTGCTGTGGGGCCGGAAGTGCACATCAATAAAGGGAGCAAGAAGGGAGTGGGAGAAGAGGAAAGGCGGGCTTAGGGAAGGCCTCTTGGAGTGTGTGCAGAGCACTGTCCAGAGTGCTTCAAAGAGCACAACAGCTGGTAAACTCGATCCCTGCCCTCGAGGACCCTGCAGGCTGACGGAGGAGACACCCGTTCTTCTTCCGGGGGGAACGGCATCTCGGGGAGGGAAGCGGGACTCCCTCCTCTCCCCAGACCCCGCAAGCTGCAGCAGCCTCCAGCGGCCTGCAGCCCGTCTGTCCTCTCCCCGGCCCCGGCCTTTGCAGGACCTGGTGGAGCTGTACCTGACCAACTGCGAGAAGCTGACGGCCAAGAGCCTCCAGACCCTGGGCAGCTTCAGCCCCACCCTGGTGTCCCTCAGCCTGTTCGGCTGCGGGAACATCTTCTACGAGGAGGAGAACCCCGGGGGCGGCTGCGAGGACGAGTGCCTGGTCAACCCCACCTGCCAGGTGCTGGTCAAGGACTTCACCTTCGAGGGCTTCAGGCGCCTGCGCTTCCTGAACCTGGGCCGCATGACGGAGGGGGTGCCCGTGGAGCCCCTGCTGCGGCCGCTGAGCGCCCTGGCCGCCCTAGACCTGTCGGGCATCCAGACCGGCGACGCGGCCTTCCTGACCCAGTGGAAGGACAGCCTGGTGTCCCTGGTGCTCTACAACATGGACCTGTCGGACGAGCACATCCACGCCATCGTGCAGCTCCACAAGCTGCGGTGAGCCCTCCGGGGCGGGCCTCGGGGCGGGGAGCTCCCGCCTCCCCTCGAACTCCTCTGCCTGGGCCGGACGGAGGGCGCCCCGGGGGCTCGGCTTTGTGGGTCGGGAGCCGCTTGGGAAAGAGGGTTTTCCTCGGCTCCCCGCCGCCCCTCCCCGGCACCTCCGGGCCTGCCCTCCTGCTCTCTCGGCCAGACGAGACCGGTAGGAGAGTGACCCCCCTGCCCAAAGCGCAGCCTTTTTTAATTTTTATGGTATTTGTTAAACACTTACTATGCGCCAGGCACTGTACTATGCTCTGGGGTGGATACAGGCTAATCAGGTTGGACACAGCCCCTGTTCCACAAGGTGCTCACAGTCTTAATCCCCATTTCACAGAGAAGGTAACCGGGGCCCAGAGAAGTGAATTGACTTGCCCAAGGTCACGCAGCAGACAAGTGGCGGAGCCGGGACTAGAGCCCAGCTCCTACTGACTCCCAGGCCCGTGTTCTCTACACTGGTACTTTATCCACTGCTGAGAAACAGCCACCATTTGGGCTGGGCTTGATATATATATATGTTTTTTAATGGTATCTGTTAAGCACTTACTATGTACCAGGCACTGTCCCACATGGGGCTCAAAGTCGTAATCCCCATTTTACAGATGAGGGAACTGAGGCCCAGGAAAGTGAAGTTACTTGAAAGTTTCATAGCAGTCAAGTGGCAAAGCTGGGATTAGAACCCAAGTCCTTCCGACTTCCAGGCCCGTGCTCTATCCACTAGGTCACGTTGCTTCTCTGATTGATCTGCGTTCCTAGTAGACCATTCCGAGGTGATCCGTGGAGCTCCTGGAACTCCAGCTAAGGCTGGGGCCAGGCCACGGGAGAGAAATCCAAGCCTGTAAGAGCAGGGAAGCCTGGGGGCCAGAGGCTGGAGAAGAATGTCCGTGGGATCCTCTCCCCACCTCCGATATCCGAGCTCTCCCCCCTCCCCCCCCTCAGGCACCTGGACATCTCCCGGGATCGACTGTCCAGCTACTACAAGTTCAAGCTGACGCGGAAGGTGCTGAGCCTGTTTGTGCAGAAGCTGGGGAACCTGGTGTCCCTGGACATCTCGGGCCACATGATGCTGGAGAACTGCAGCATCTCCAAGATGGACGAGGAGGCCGGGCAGACCAGGTGCCAGCCGGCCGCCGGGAGGGCCGAGGGACCGCCGGATCGCCCGGGGGCCCGGTGGTCCGGCCCACGGACTCGATCCCTGACTTCCGGGGCCCGGGAACGGGGAAAGTTGGAGCGCATAGGGCACCTGGAAAGTGGCGTGGGGGTAGGGATGGGGAGGATGAAACCCGAGGTCCCCGAGGTCCCCTCAGGAACTCAGGCGGGATACCGACCCGACCGACCCGAGCAGAACGCCGACTCGGCTCCCCGGGATCGGCCCTCCCGTCGGCGGGTGGACGACGGGTCTGCGTGGGGCTTTTGGGGGCCGGGGCCGCCTAGCTGAGGCCTGGCCGTCTCCGTCTCTCCAGCGTCGAGCCGTGTAAGAGCAGCATCGCCCCGTTCCGGGCCCTGAAGCGGCCTCTGCAGTTCCTCGGGCTCTTTGAGACCTCCCTCTGCCGCCTGACTCACATCCCAGCCTATAAGGTGACGGGGCGGGGGAGGTCGACGGGGTGGGGTCCGGCCCAGGGTCGGGATGCTGTTCAGGTGGACCTCGAGGGGCTAGTCCCCAAGGAACGACGGGGGTCGATCCGTCAACCCTTCAGTGGTATTGGTATTGTTGGGTGCTGCGCTTACTGTGTGCAGAGCGCTGTACTGAGCTCTGCGGAGAGGACCATAGAATCAGTAGAGGGGAACCCTGCTCTCGAGGAGCTTGCGATCTAACGGAGGGACAGACGTTGAAATAGATTCCAGGTCGAAGAAGCAACGTAAACGCTGTAAGGTTGGGAGCGGGGCGGGTGCCTAAGGGCTTTAGGGGGTATGGACTGGAGCGCGGAGGTGAGGCAGTAGGAAGACAGGCGGGGTGATGAGAGATTGATTAGGGAAGGCTTCCTGGAGGGCCGGGGAGGGCGGCCCTCCATCCCGGCACCGAGAGCGGCGAGCTGTCGGTGGGGCCGCCTCCAGAGGCTCCCCGCAACCAGGGGAAGCGGCCCTGAGCCGGCCCCCTCTCTCCCTCCCGCGGGCAGGTGAGCGGGGACAAGAACGAGGAGCAGGTGCTGAACGCTATCGAGGCCTACACCGAGCACCGCCCCGAAATCACCTCTCGCGCCATCAACTTGCTCTTCGACATCGCACGGATCGAGCGCTGCAACCAGCTGCTCCGGGCCCTGCAGGTCAGTCCCTGGCCCAGGGCTCGCCCCGCCGCTCAGCTCGGACCGCGGGGCCACCTCCCCTTTCCCATCCCGACCCTCCTCCCGCCGGCCCTCCTCCTCCAGAGTTGAACGGTCCTCTGTGCCCCTCTTTTCCGCTTTCGCGAGAGTTTGGGTGCCGTGCTTGACACTTAGACCGCAGCTCGGGTGCGGGCCGTCGTCCCTCCCCTGGAAAAGGTGGGCGGGGCGGGCGTGTGGGACCCGAGGCGGGGTCCCCACGGCCTCCCCGTGGTTCCGGGCAGCTGGTCATCGCAGCCCTCAAGTGCCACAAGTACGACAAGAACATCCAGGTGACGGGCAGCGCCGCCCTCTTCTACCTGACCAACTCGGAGTACCGTACCGAGCAGAGCGTCAAGCTGCGCCGCCAGGTCATCCAGGTGGTGCTCAACGGCATGGAGTCCTACCAGGAAGTGACGGTGAGAGCCGGGCCCCCGGAGGAACACCGTCCCTCGGACGGAGACGCCGGGGACACCCTCGGGCCGGAGAGCCTCCCCGGAGGAGGTGGGGAACGATGGGCCCGGGTTTTCCGGCCGCCCCGAGGAGGGCGGGGGGCGTCTCGAGGGAAGCTCGCCCTGGGGGAAGAGCGGGAGTGTCCGCTTGCTCTTAGAGGAGGATGAGGGTCATCTGTTTGCCGGAGCAAACCGCCGGATCTGTTTCCTGCTGTTGTCGTTTCTGGCCCCCTAAGGGGAGTTTGAAAGTGCCCCTCTCCCCACCCCCGGCCATCCCCATCCCAGGGCGTCGGGATGGGCCCTTGGACTCCACTGGTGGGGAGAAGCAGCGTGGCCTTAGTGGAAAGAGCGTGAGCCCGGTAGACAAAAGGATCTGAGTTCTAATCCCGGCTCCGCCACTCATTCATTCATTCAATAGTATTTATTGAGCGCTTACTATGTGCAGAGCACTGTACTAAGCGCTTGGAATGAACAAGTCGGCAACAGATAGAGACAGTCCCTGCCATTTGACGGGCTTACAGTCTAATCACTCGTCCTCTGTATGACCTCGGGCAAGTCACTTCACTGCTCTGGGCCTCGGTTCCCTCATCTGTAAAATGGGGATTAAAGCCCCATGTGGGACAGAGACTCTCCAATCCGATCACCTCGTATCTACCCCAGTACTTAGAACGGTGCCTGGGCACCTAGTAAGCTCTTGACAAATGCCATCATTATTAGTGATTATTACTTGAGAGAAGAGTAAAAAGCTCGGTCCGGGCTCAGAGGCGAACGGGTTCCCGGGATGATGGGACGCGGGCCGGCAGGCCGACGGCGGGTGACGCGAGGGCCGGACGGTGTCAGCGTCGCCCCGGTGGTTGTGGGACCTCGGCGGCCCTCACCCTCCCACCCGTCCGCCCTCCCCACCGCCCCTAACACAGGTGCAGCGGAATTGCTGCCTGACGCTGTGCAACTTCAGCATCCCCGAAGAGCTGGAGTTCCAGTACCGGCGGGTGAACGAGCTGCTGCTCAACATCCTCAACCCCACGCGGCAGGACGAGTCCATCCAGCGCATCGCCGTGCACCTCTGCAACGCCCTGGTCTGCCAGGTGGACAACGACCACAAGGAGGCCGTGGGCAAGATGGGCTTCGTCATGGTGCGTGGCCCACCTGCCGCGCGCCTCATCCGTCCCTCGGTGGCCCCTGCCCCGCCCGCCTCTGGAGATGGGAAGCCCCATACGCCCAGGGCCGGATCCCCCCGGGTTCATCTCGGATTCCCTCGGTTTCCATAGCAAACCGAGAAGCGGCGAGGCCTGGGGAAAGAGCCCGAGCCTGGAGTCAGAAGACCTGGGTTCTCATCCCGGCCCCACCATGTGCCTGCTGGCTGACCTTGGGCAAATCACCTCACTTCTCTGGGCTTCAGTTACCTCATCTGTAAAATGGGGTTTTAATAATAATGATGGTACTTGTTAAGCGCTTACTATGTGCCAAGCCCAGTTCTAAGGTCTTGGGTAGATACAAGTTAATCAAGTTAGACACAGTCCCTGTCCCACATGGGACTCACGATCTCAATCCCTGTTTTACAGATGAGGTAACTGAAGCCTAGAGGATTTCAATGACTTGCCCGAGATCACAGCAGACACGTGCTGGAGCCGGAATTAGAATTCAGGTCCTTCTGACTCTCTGGCCCGTGCTCTAACCGCTAAGCCAAGCTGCTTCTCAGAGAACGATTAAATCCTCCTCCTTCCAACTTTGAATAGGAACCCCGTGTGGGACACAGACTAGGCCCAGCCCGATAAACTTGTATCTACCTCGGCGCTTGGAACAGTGCTTGACACATAATAAGGGCTTCACAATTACCATTTTTTAAAAATAAGTAAAACTCTCTGTTGCAGAGAAGCAACGTGGCCTAGTGGAAAGAGGCCGGGGCTGAGAGTCAGACAACCTGGGTTCTAACCTGCTGTGTGACCTTGGACGAGTCACTTAATTTCTCTATGCTTCAGCTTCCTTGACTGTAAAATGGGGATTGAGACAGCAGACCCTATGTGGGACAGGGACTGTGTCCTACCTGATTAGCTTCTATCTACCCCAGCGTTCAGTACGGTTCCTGGCACATAGTAAAGGCTTAACAAATTCTTCCTCTGTGGCCTGAATGAATGAATGACTTTCCAGCTGCTCGGGGAGGGTTTGGGCTTAAACTGCAGCAGTTTTTGAGACATTCGGCTCGGCCATGAAGCTCTTTTTATTAATGAGCCAAACAGAGGGTCTGGAATTGCTTTCCCTTTGGACCTCTGCGTCCGCCCAGGATGGCAAGGGGTAGACCAGTTGTCCTCCAGAGGGTTGCTCCAGCTCAGCTAGTGCCAGCTGAAGACGTCCCCTGGCACTACCCAACCTCATTCCTAATGCCCCTTCTCTGCCCTCAGACCATGCTGAAGCTGATCCAGAAGAAGCTAATGGACAAGACGGTAAGTTCTCCTTGCAGTCAATCAACCATTGTTTGAGCGCTTACCGTATGCAGAGCCACTCTACTAAGCGCTTGTGAGGGTTCAGTCTAACATTTGGTATTTCCCTTTTGGCACTTAGCAGTCCACCTCTTTGCCTTTCCTCGCCAAAATGGAATCAGTTGATCCATCAGTGGTATTTATGGAGCACTTTGTGCGGAGCAATCAGTGGTATTTATTGAGCGCCAACTCTGTGCAGAGTACTGTACTGAGCGCTTGGGAGAGGCAGAACTAGCAGGCCCGTTCCCTGCCCCTAATGAGCTTACAGTCTAGGGGTAGCAGCCAGGGAAAGGGTAGGAGGCCCAGACTATCGTGACCTTGGCTGGGGGGTGATAGGAGGAGATGGGGTGATTCCTCTCGCCAGCCGGCCTGATACCAAGACGGCACCTGAGCTCGGCGGGGTTTGCCCCAAGGTGGCCAGTTCTGTCCCCGGCGGGGTGAGAAGGGGAGGTCATCAGCCCCTCCCGCTCTCCGCAGTGTGACCAGGTCATGGAGTTCTCCTGGAGCGCCCTGTGGAACATCACCGACGAGACTCCCGACAACTGCGAGATGTTCCTCAACTACAGTGGCATGAAGCTCTTCCTGGAGTGTCTGAAGGTCAGTGAGCCGGTGCCCGCCATTGGGTCCCAGGGAAAGGGAGGCTAGGCCGATCTGGAAGGCGGAGGCCAGGGAGGGAAGGGCCGGAGGGTGCATCCGCAGGGTCAGAGATGGAGGCGACAGTCCCCTCGCTTGAGGAGCCCGGGCAGCGGAGACGGGGCCCGCCGGACCGGCGCCCAGAGGCGGGCCGGGGTCCCTCAGTTCCTTGCCTTAACGGCTGAGTCCTGAGCCCAGCCGGCCACCTGGAGAGATGGCCAGACCGCTTCTCCCTCTCAGTGAGAGACCCCCCCCCCCCCCGCCCTCCACCCAGGAATACAGAAGCCCAGATCGCTCCCAGGCCCCTCCCGAGAGCAGTCCCGGCGCTCTTGCATATGACGGCTCTCCGAGGGATGCCGCCTCCACCGGTAGCTGGTGTCCCTCTCGCCAAGGTTCTCCCCCCGTTTTCCCAGGAATTCCCAGAGAAGCAGGAGCTACACCGGAACATGCTGGGACTGCTCGGGAATGTGGCAGAGGTGAAGGAGTTGCGGCCCCAACTGATGACCTCACAGTTCATCAGCGTCTTCAGGTTGGTGTCTCCGGGACGGGCAGCCCGGCCCCACTGGGGTCCCGGGGTCAAAGCCAGCGGGGCCTAAAATGACCCTCTTCCCGCTCCCACCCCCGACAGCAACCTGCTGGAGAGTAAAGCGGACGGAATCGAGGTGTCCTACAACGCCTGCGGGGTCCTGTCCCACATCATGTTCGACGGGCCGGAGGCCTGGGGGATCCGCGAGCCGCGGCGGGAGGAGGTGGTGGACCGCATGTGGGCGGCCATCCAGAGCTGGGACATCAACTCCCGAAGGAACATCAACTACAGGTGCGGGGGCGGGGAGGGGAGAGACACCCCGCCCCCCGGACCCTGGGGTCAGGGCAGCCCCACGCTCTGGCTGAGGAAGCCCGTTCTCCTTCTGTGGAGAGGCGAGCGGCCGCATCCTCTCCGCCCTGGATCACGGGTTCCGGGGGCCCGCCGGAGGGCACCGAGGCCTTAACCTTAACGTCGGTCGGTCGTCACCGCGACGGAGCGGCTTCAGGTGTGCGGAGCTCACAGTCCCTGCCCGCGGGGCGTTTACGGTCTGAGCCCGGAGACGCACCCAGCCTGATTTCCCAGGAGGAGGAGGAAGTGGTTCCGTAGTAGAGTAAGGAAGTCGGAGGAGAGCGGCAGGGGTCGCGAGGGCACTGGGGCTGAGAGGCGACAAGGGCCGAGATGACAGTTGGAGGGGTAAAAATGAATCGGGGGAAGTCCCATGGAGGAGGAGGCCCGGCCCCTGGGCACAGCTGTATTTGCACATACGAGAGTCTCTCCTACTCCTAGAAACTCTCAGGGGAGTTGGACTCCACCACTCCCACCCTCAATCCATTCCACCATTCACTATCTCGAAGTTCTTCCTCGGGACTCGACGCAAATCCAATCCTTCCTGCCCAATGTAAGGCTTCTTCCCCTTGCTCTATCGAGCCCCGCACCGTGGCGAGAGCCGACGAGGGTGGGATTAAGCTTCGCCACGTGTTCCGCTCGGGTCGAACCCCCCACGGAGCCCGGCCTCCCTTTTAGGCTCTTGAAGTCACCGGACCTTGGGGCAGCAGAGAGCGGCCTTCGACCGTGAAGCTTTGGTTCTCTTTTCTCCTGCAGGTCATTTGAGCCGATCCTCCGCCTCCTTCCCCAGGGGATATCTCCCGTCAGCCAGCACTGGGCCACGTGGGCCCTGTATAACCTTGTCTCAGTCTACCGTAAGCTCCTTTTCTCCCTGGGAAAAAGTCCCACCGTGGGGAGGGGGACGGGAAATCCAGCGGGAGCCCTCTTTCCCAGGTGGTTGGGGTCCCGTGGGCCTGTGGGGCAGCCCCTGTTTTGGAGGGGAGAGGAGCAGTGGTGGCTGGCAGGCTCCCAAATTCTGCTTCTGCTCCTCCCTTAAACAGTCCATTGTATTTATTGAGCACTTACTATGTGCAGAGCACTGTACTAAGCACTTGGGAGAGTACACTATAACGATACAACTGACACATTCCCTGCCTACAACGAACTTACAGTCTAGAGGGGGAGACAGACATTAATATAAGGAAATTAAATTACAGCTATGTTCAGAAGTGCTGAGGCAGGGGGGATGAATAAATTGTACATTCCAAGCGCTTAGTACAGTGCTCTGCACATAGTAGGCACTCAATAAATGCTATTGAATGAATGAATAAAGGGAGCGAGTCAGGGCAACGCAGAAGGGGAAGGGAGGAGAGGAGGGCTTAGTCGGGGAAGGTCTCTTGGAGGAGATGGGCCTTCATTAAGACTTTGAAGCGGGAGGAGAATAACCGTCTGTCGGATATGAGGAGGGAGGGTGTTCCAGGCCAGAGGGCTAGAGGTCGGTGGCAAGATAGATGAGATCAAGGTACAGTGCGAATAATACTAATATAATGATGGCATTTGTTAAGCGCTTACTATGTGCCAAGCACTGTTCTAAGCACTGGGGGGGTACAGGGTAATCAGGTGGTCCCACATGGGGCTCATAGTCTTCATCCCCATTTTACAGAAGAGGTCACTGAGGCCCAGAGAAGTGAAGTGAAGTGACTTGCCCAAAGTCACACAGCTGACAAGTGTCAGAGCCGGGATTAGAACCCGTGACCTCTGACTCCCAAACCCGGCTCTTTCCACTGAGCCACGCTGCTTCTCTGAGAAGGTCAATGCTGAGAAGGTCAGCATTGGAGGAGCGAAGTGTGCGGGGTGGGTTGTAAGAACTAAATCCAGCATTGGCAGGCCCGACCCTTGAATCGGCCTCCATTGGCTCAGGTTGGGGGAAATCTGCTCACATTCCTTCGGGTCCTCGTTCTTGTTGACTGACTCTTGCCTGGCACCCCCTCTCTCCGGCCCCTGTCCCCTCACAGGACCTGGAGATGGGTTTAGGAGACCCTTCCCCAATTCCAGAGGCCCTCCCGATCCCATTGTTCCAGAGTGGGTGGTTAAACCGGGGCATTGCCCCTTTTCCTGGCTATAGTGCCTCGGGTCAATACCGTTAATGTCTCTCTCCCCCCTAGGCTGTAATCTCATTGTGGGCAGGGAACGTGTCTACCAACTCTGTTACATTTACCCTCCCAAGCGCTTAGTACAGCGCCCTCGCACACAGCAAGTGCTCAATAAATGCCACTGATTGATTGACTACTGCCAGGAAGGCCAGTGTTGAGATGACGGGACAGACCCAAGATGTATGGCAAAGGCCCTTGGAGGTGGGAGCTGGGCTAGGCGCCTAGGGTGACCCAGAGGGGGTGACCCCGTCCGCTTCTCCATCCTTCCCATTCCCGAACTCCTCGGCCCTTGGGGCTGGCCCTGGGACCCAAGGATGACCCATTCCCCGCCTTCCTCTCCTTGCCCTTCCCACAGCTGACAAGTACTGTCCCCTGCTGATCAAAGAAGGTGGCATGCCGCTTCTGAAGGACATGATCAATATGGCATCCACTCGACAAGAGACCAAGGAGATGGCTCGGTAGGAAGCGAGGACATGCCGCCCTACACTCCTGAGGGTGTTGGGTGGCAGCGGGGCTCGCGGCCGGGATGTGACGCTGCGATTCTGAGCTCTGAAGGGCCTCAGAGGCGGTGGGGCTGAGGGTGAGAGCCGGGACGTTGGGTGACGCGATGTCGCGGGGGATTTGGCGGCGGCAATGGGGATTGCGATGTGGCCAGGAAACTAGAAACACAAGACTGAACCTCTGGGTTGTCGCTAATACACCAAAAGTCTGTCCCAAGTTTCCTTCCCCTCCCACACCTCCCCAACAGCCTTTCTCCATTCTGCTTAGTCATCCTTAGATCCCAAGATCCCTTTTTTAAAAATAATAATTATTATATTTGTTTAAGCACTTACCAGGCACTGTCCTAAGCACTGAAATAGATACTAGCCTATCAGGTTGAACACAGTCCCTGTCCCACGTTGGGGGCTCACAGTCTTCATTCCCATTTTACAGATAAGGGAACTGAGGTCCAGAGAAGTAAAGTGACTTGCCCTACCTCACCCAGCAGACAAGTGGTGGAGCCGGGATTGGAACCCAAGTCCTTCTGACTCCCAGGACTGCGCTCTACCCACTAGATCATGCTGCCCTTCATGGGTATTTTAACATAAAATCTCCCCCGCACAGTCACTAACCATCTTGCGTTGCGTCAGAGGTTGTTTCCCTCCTCTCGAAGGGCCGGCAGACCCCCGGCCACTGACGAGGCAGGCGGAAGCAGGTCGAGGGGGTCGCGGTTCGGGGCGAGAGGGGTTCCAGGTGGCTGTCGGCTATCGTGGGGGTGTCCGTTAGCAGCGGTAGGCGTGATGCAGAGCGAGAGAGCAGGGAGGGTGGATTGGAAAGGGTGAAGCCCTACAGGAAGCGGGGCAGGGTCAGCCGGCCGGGCGGCAGGGAGAGGGAAGGGGTTTGGAGCGAACAGAGAGGCAGGCGAAGTAAGACTCGAGAATGAGCCTGGACCGGTTGTCAGGATGGCGAGGCCCCCGACGGACACCAAGTCGGGGGATCGTCCGGTCGGGGCTGAGGCCGTCGGGTCTGTTGGGGCTCCGCTCTGTAGATGGAGGAGGAGAGCCCGCCCCGAAAGATGGGAAGAGGCTGGACCCGGGGGAAACCCAAAAGCCTCACGTTCCCCCACAGTGTCCCTCTCCAGCCTTTTTTCATTTTATTTTATGGTATTTATTAAGCGCTCGCTATGTGCCAGGCACTGTACTTAGCGCTGGGGTGGATACAAGCTAATCGGTTTGGACCCCGTCCCTGTCCGTCACGGAGCTCCCAGTCTTAATCCCCATTTTACAGATGAGGAAACCGTGGCTCAGAGAAGTGAAGCGACCTGCCCAAGGTCACCCAGCTAACGGCAGAGCCGGGATTAGAACCCAAGTCCTCTGACCGCCAGGCCCGGGCTCTTTCCCCAGGCCACAATGCTTCGCTGAGCCTCGGAAGTCAACCTCACTCGCTTCTTCCCCTTCTGTCGTTCCCCAGGAAGGTGATAGAGCACTGCAGTAACTTTAAGGAGGAGAACATGGACACATCCAGATAGAGGCGGCTCCTCTTCTGTCTCTGGCCAGCACAGTCCCCAGCATCTCTCTAACTCACGGTATCGACGGTTGAATCACCCTCACCAGCCCGGCAGTCAGAAAGGTCCCCGTTCTCTGCGGGTGTGACCCCAATGAGATGAAGGTGAACTGGGGGAACTTTTGCACAAACGATGCTTTTCCTTAACATTAGTGAGAGAGAGAGAGAGAGAGAGATTATATATATATATTATATATATTATATATTTTTTGTTTCATTAGGAGGTATGAATTGAAGTATTGCGTGTATGATTTCTGTATAAAAGAAACAGAAACCCCCTCCCCTGTGGTATCCTTAAGCCTTTCTTAGACCCGGACCCGGAGCCTCCAGTCCCCGTAGGTTTGTCCATCTGGGGCGGACGGTGTGACTCGATCGTGTTTCTCTGCTGGAATTCCCTGAAGCCCCGAGAGCCACTCACCTTCCCCGCCACCGCTTTCCCAACCTTGGCCCCCGAGCCTGGGCTGGGCCCAGAGGAGCCGGGTCCTGGGGACGCCCAGGGCGGTCAAAGCCCCAGCTCGAGATTTTTGACAGTTCCCGAGGATGCCTGGTCATCCCAGGTCTCTCAGATCCACTTGACGTCCATCTGTTGGGAGCTGGGCAGTGTTACCACACGAGCCCCCACGGCTGGGTTTCCCTATTTTGGGCAGGTGGCGTCCTCTTCCTTGGAGAGCCTAGGAGAGGCGTGATCAAGCCTCTCCCCTGTGTGGAAGAAAAACTCTCTGCTCTGTAAGGAAACCTCAGGCCCCCTCTGCCAACCACCACCCCCAGCCATCCAGGGAGGATGTCATTTAGCCAATTCTCTGTCTCGCTCAGCCTCCTTCCTCCACCCTTGCCGTGCAAACCTTATGTTCACCGCCCTCCACACACCCGACTCTGAATATGTGGGCTGCCCGGTTTAGGAAAGAGTATGGACTTTTTTTTTCATCCCCTAACTCCTTCTCCCGATCTCCCCAGAACACACGCACCAAACCCGTCCCTTGATCTCCCCGCGGTTTCCCGGTCCCCCCCACTCCGACCGGCCAGGAGACAGAGCGAACACCAACCCCCCACCAGCAGAACTGAATGGAGGTCACCTCCCCCATTTAACCCCTTCCCTCTCCATCCGGTCACCGTTTGCCCGAAGCCTCCAAGCCGGAGGGATGCCGTGTGTCGGCCCGGAGGGGCCGGGGGTAGCCAGGACGCTTTGGAGAGGTTCCCTCCCCCCCGGCCGGCCCCGGCCCCCGGCATCGCCTCCCACCCACCACGCTTCGGGACTTGTTCCAGCCACCAGGGCCCATCGCCACAGAGACTGACAAGTTTTCTTGTGAACGGACATTTCTTCAGACCAGCACAAAGGACACTTTCGGCGTGACGGCCCATCCTGCGTCACAGAGCGCCCGAGGCCTGGGGCGGTGCGATCCTCGACTCTTCTCTTTGGACCTCTGTGCTATGTTATGAGAGTGTGAGGCGTGAAACGTGTATATTTTTTTTTTCCCTCTCTTGCTTTTTAAGTGTCCCCCGATCTCTCTTGAGTGTATTGGGTTTTGGGCGGGGGGGAGGGTTGGGTTTTTTTGTTTTTGTTCTTTTTGGTGTAACTGTTTATAAATCGGAAGAACGAAACCCATCGACAAGTTACCCGTGGAAGCCGATCACCCCAAAAATGTATTTTCTTCCTCTTCCTAGCCTCGTCCCCGCCGGCTCCCCTCCAAGCGTTTGTGCGTCAGTAACGAGTGGCGGAGAGTAGTCGGAGATGCGTTTGTACATTTTCTCCTTGACTCTCACCTTCCCTGCCCCAGAAGGTAGAGGTTTTGCTGCTTTCTCGTCTTCCCAGTGTGGGAGCGGTGCTGAATTGGGCATCTGTCAGCTGGCTGCTGGGGTTTTTCCCCACCCCTCGTCGTCCTCCCCCCGGCCCCGGCTGTGCCGCCCCTGGTTGAAAGGCAGCGGTGGGCAAGGGGCATGATGTTTGGACTTAAATCAGCACCCAGGTTTTCTGTGTAGGCGTCTGTACCCCTTGGGGTGTCCCGGAAATACATTTTTGTGTAAAAAGGAGGGGTGTACGGAGTTTTGATTGGGGGCCGGCCATGGGCCCTGACCTCCCTCCTCCCGGCACCCCGTGGCTCCACCGAGCCCACGTCCCCTGCCTTCCGGGCTTGCTCCGGTTTAATTTCCACCTCCAGCTGCTGCGAAAGGGTCGCTCGGCTCCCTGCAGTGGGTCTCCTGTGCTGAGGCACGTGTGTTGTCTTGACCTGCTATGCAAGGAGAAGGAGCGAGCCCTCCGCCAACTACGCCAGCGACCTCCTGACCCCAGAGGCCCTGGACCGGCAGGTCAGGTCCCTCTAACATGCTCAGGGCTGGTCCGGCGGGGCCAGCGTGACATAGCGAGGGCTGGTCCGGCAGGCCTAATGTGTTCAGTGCTGGTCTGGCAGGGCTGGCCTGACATATCCAGTGCCGCCCCTGTATGCGTTCAGTAAATACAATTGATTAACTGAAGGTGCCAGCCTAACATGCTCAGTGTTACCCTAGCACTGGTGGCCTAACATTCTCAGTACTAGCCCGGCAAGGTAATGGGCCTTCCCTCAAAACCCACCCCCTCCACCCGCACATCCGACCCAATCCCTTCGCACCTTATCAAAACACTTGCCCCCTCCCTTCTTCCTTCCCTGACCGCCGTCTTCAACTGTCCGCTCGCCAGTGGCTTCTTCCCCATTGCTTTCAAACGTGCCCGTGTCTCGCCTATTCTAAAAAAACCCCTCCCTTGACCCCACGGCTCCCTCCAGTTATCCCCCCATCTCCCTCCTACCATTCCTCTCCAAACTCCTTGAGCGAGTTGTCTACACCGGCTGTCTCAAGTTCTTCTCCGCCAATTCTCTTCTTAACCCCCTTCAATCTAGTTTTTGTCCCCTTCATTCCACAGAAATCGCCCTCTCAAAGGTTACAACCATCTTGACAAATTCAATGATTTCTACTCCATCCTCCTCGGCCTCTCAACTGCCTTCGACATAGCCGCCTACACCCCCTTTCTCCCAGAAACATCATCCAACCTTGGCTTCACTCATTACTGTCCTCTCTGGTTTCTACCAAAATGTTCAGTCCGTGTTTCTCCGCTCCTCAAGAACCTCCGGTGGTTGCCCACCCGGTACCTCGGCATCAAACAGAAACTCCTCGCCACTGGCTTGAAAGCGGTCCGTCACCTCGCCCCCCTCCTACCTCACCTCACCCCTCTCCTATTACAACCCAGCCCCCACACTCCGCTCCTCAGCGTGGCTCAGTGGAAAGAGCCTGGGCTTCGGACTCAGAGGTCATGGGTTCGACTCCCGGCTCTGCCACTTGTCAGCTGGGTGACTGTGGGCGAGTCACTTCACTTCTCTGGGCCTCAGTGACCTCATCTGTAAAATGGGGATTAACTGTGAGCCTCATGTGGGACAACCCGATGACCCCGTATCTCCCCTAGCGCTTAGAACAGTGCTCTGCACATAGTAAGCGCTTAACAAATATCAACATTATTAACATTATTAAAATGGGGATTAACTGTGAGCCTCATGTGGGACAACCCGATGACCCCGTATCTCCCCTAGCGCTTAGAACAGTGCTCTGCACATAGTAAGCGCTTAACAAATATCAACATTATTAACATTATTAACTTTCTCACTCTATCTTGATCTCAACTATCTTGCCGTCGACCTCTCGCCCGTGTCCCGTTTCTGGCCTGGAACGTCCTCCCTCATATCGGACAATGACTGTCCCCACCTTCAAAGCCTTATTGAAGGCACATCTCCTCCAAGAGGACTTCCCTAAGTCCTCATTTCTTCTTTTCCCAGTCCTTTCTGTATTGCCCTGACTCGCTCCCCTTACTCACCACACGCAACCCAGCCCCACAGGACTTATGAACATACCCATAATTTGTATATTTATATTAATGTGCCCCTCTGACTCGCTCTCCTTACTCACCACCCGCAACCCAGCCCCACAGTACTTATGGACCTACCCAGACCCAACGTGGCTCAGTGGAAAGAGCCCGGGCTTGGGAATCAGAGGTCATGGGTTCGAATTCCGGATCTGCCACTTGTCAGCTGTGTAACTGTGGGCAAGTCACTTCACTTCTCTGGGCCTCAGTCACCTCATCTGTAAAAGGGGGATGAAGATTGTGAGCCCCACGTGGGACAACCTGATTTCCCTGTAAATCTACCCCAGTGCTTAGAACAGTGCTTAACAAATTGTAATTAATTGTAAGCGCTTAACAAATACCAACATTATTATTATTATTCTCTGTGCCTCAGTTACCTCATCTGTAAAATGGGGATTAACTGTGAGCCTCATGTGGGACAACCTGATTACCCTGTATCTACCCCAGCACTTAGAACAGTGCTCTGCACATAGTAAGCGCTTAACAAATACCAACATTATTATTAATCCCCATTTTACAGATGGGGTAACTGAGGCACCGAGAAGTGAAGTGACTGGCCCAAAGTCACACAGCTGACAAGTGGAGGAGCCGGGACAACAATAATAATAATAATAATAAATAATAATAATAATAATAACATAGGTATTTGTTAAGCGCTTTCTATGTGCAGAGCACTGTTCTAAGCGCTGGGGGAGATACAGGGTCATCAGGTGGTCCCATGTGAAGCGCCCAGTCTTCATCCCCATTTTCCAGATGAGGTCACTGAGGCCCAGAGAAGTGAAGTGACTCGCCCACAGTCACACAACTGACAAGTGGCGGAGCCGGGATAATAATAATAGTGATAATAATAATAATGTAGGTATTTGATAAGAGCTTTCTATGTGCAGAGCACTGTCCTAAGCGCTGGGGGAGAGACAGGGGAATCAGGTGGTCCCACGTGAGGCTCCCAGTCTTCATCCCCATTTTACAGATGAGGTCACTGAGGCCCAGAGAAGTGAAGTGACTCGCCCCAAGTCACCCAGCTGACCAGTGGCGGATGTGGGATTAGAACCCATGACCTCTGGCTCCTAAACCCGTGCTCTTTCATTAGCTGGGATCCATCTCGGCGCTTAGAACAGTCCTGGGCGGATAGTCAGCGTTTCAAAACGTACAATTATTAATTATTAATTATTATTATTATTATTGTCATGATTATTCCAACGACTACTGAAGGAAAGGCCCATTGAGGCAGCGCCCCCCCGAGGCCAGCAGCCGCACTGTAAGACGCCCGGACCGGCCAGGAGGGAAGTGGCGGACGGGGGCGTGGCCAGGGGAGGGGTTTGTCCAATGGGAGGCGAGGGTTGCGAGGTGGGCGTGGCCTCGAGGGGGACGTGGCCAATGGGAGACGAGGACGGTGAAGGGGGCGTGTCCAGCTCCGGCGCAGGCGCACAATCGTTTTCCAGGAGGCGGGAGCGGCGGGTGGAGGCGGCGCGCGGGCCGCGGCCCCTCCCCCCGTCCCCCTCTCCGGCCAATCACCATCCAGCGTGCCCGCCCCCCCGCCTCCCTCTGGACCAATCGGCGTGCGGCGCGGCTCCCCCCCGCTGCCCCCGCCCCCCGGCGGTTAGGCCGCTTCCGGTGTGCGGGGGCCTGAGGCGATGCGGGGGTCGTGAGGCGATGGGGGCGCGCGCGGGGCGGTGGTCGGGGCTGCTGGTGCGGGGCGGCCACACCGTGCTCAGCTGGGGGCTGACGCTCCTCCTCTTCCTGCACCGCACCGGTGAGGGCGCCTGAGCCGGACATTAATGATAATACTGTGGGGATTCGTTAAGGTCATGGGTTCGAATCCCCCCCCTTCCCCGCCCCTTGTCAGCTGTGTGACCTTGGGCAAGTCACTTCTCTGCGCCTCAGTTCCCTCATCTGGAAAATGGATTAACTCACCTGGGACCCCCTGAGTCCCCTGTCTCTCCCCCAGCGCTTAGCACAGTGCTCCGCCCAGAGCTTGACAAATACCAACATGATTATTATTGTTAAGCGCTTATTAGGTGCCAAGCGCTGTGGGGCTCCATCCCCATTTGAGAGAAGGGGGAACTGAGGCACCCAGCTGACCAGGGGCAGAGGCAGGATTCGAACCCATGACCTCGGACTCCCAAGCCCTGGCTCTTTCCACTGACTCACACTTTCTTCTGCCTTTTTCCCTCTCCCCTTCTCTCTTTCCCTCTCTCTTCTCTTCCTCCTCTTGCTTCTCTTCCTCTTCTTTCTCTCTCCCTCTCTTTCTTCCTCTCCTTTTTTCTCTTCTCTCCTTTCTTCTCCCTCCCTCTCTTCTCTCCCTTCTTCCCTTCCTTTTCCTCTCTCCTATCCCTCTTCTCTCCTTTTTCTCCCTCTCCTCTCTTCCTTCTCTTCTTTCTTCCCTTCCTTCTCTCCTTTCTTCTTCCTCCCTCTCTTCTCTTTCTTCCCTTCCTTCTCTCCTTTCTTCTTCCTCCCTCTCTTCTCTTTCTTCCCTTCCTTCTCTCCTTTCTTCTTCCTCCCTCTCTTCTCTTTCTTCCCTTCCTTCTCTCCTTTCTTCTCCCTCCCTCTCTTCTCTCCCTTCTTCCCTTCCTTTTCCTCTCTCCTATCCCTCTTCTCTCCTTTTTCTCCCTCTCCTCTCTTCCTTCTCTTCTTTCTTCCCTTCCTTCTCTCCTTTCTTCTTCCTCCCTCTCTTCTCTTTCTTCCCTTCCTTCTCTCCTTTCTTCTTCCTCCCTCTCTTCTCTTTCTTCCCTTCCTTCTCTCCTTTCTTCTTCCTCCCTCTCTTCTCTTTCTTCCCTTCCTTCTATTTTTCTTCCTCTCTCCTGTCCCTCTTTCTCCCTTTCTTCTCTCCCTTCTCTCCTTTCTTCCCTTCCTCTTCTCCTTGCTCCTCTTCCTTTTCTCCCTCCCTCTCTTCTCTTCCTCTCTCCTCTTTTCCTTCTCTCCTTTCTTCTCCCTCCCTCTCTTCTCTTTCTCTTCCTCTCTCCTGTCCCTCTTTCTCCCTTTCTTCTCTCCCTTCTCTCCTTTCTTCCCTTCCTCTTCTCCTTGCTCCTCTTCCTTTTCTCCCTCCCTCTCTTCTCTTCCTCTCTCCTCTTTTCTCTTCCTTCTCTCCTTTCTTCTCCCTCCCTCTCTTCTCTTTCTCTTCCTCTCTCCTGTCCCTCTTTCTCTCCTTTTTCTCCCTCTCTTCCTTCCCTTCCTCTTCTCCTTCTCTTCCTTTTCTTTCTCTCTCTCTTTCTTCCCTTCCTCTCTCTCTTCCTCTCTTCTGTCCCTCTTTCTCTCCTTTTTCTCCCTCGCTTCCTTCCCTTCCTCTTCTTTCTTCTCTTCCTTTTCTTTCTCCCTCCCTCTCTTTTCCTCTCTCCTTTTTTCTCTTCCTTCTCTCCTTTCTTCTCCCTCTCTTCCTTCCCTCCTTTCTTCTCTTCCTCTCTCCTATCCCTCTTTCTTCTCTCCTTTTTTCTCCCTCTCCTCTTCCTTCTCTCTCTTTTTCTTCTTTTCCTTCTCTCCCTCTGTCTTCTCTTCCTCTCTCCTTTTTTCTCCCTCTTCCTCTTCTTTCTCTCTCCTCCTTTCTCTCCCTCTCTCCTCCCTCTTCTCTTCCTTTCTCCTCCCCCTCCTACCTTCTCTCCCTCTCCTTCCTCTCCCTCCCTCCTTTCGTCTCTTCCTCCTTCCCTCTCTCCACCCCACCTCCCCGTCCGTCCGTCATCCCAAGGCAGGGCCCAGGGCAGGATCTGTCGAACAGGTCCCCCAGCCTCCTTCCCCGGGCCCAGTCCAGCTCTCTAGGCTCCTTTCACTCCCCCTTACCTTTTTCAGAGCTGCGGCAGCAGGAAGCTCACGGCGAGCTGTTGCAGCCCCTTCTCTTTGTGCTGCTGGTCCTGTGCTCCGTCCTGCTCTACTTTGCCGTCTCCCTCATGGACCCCGGCTACGTGGGCCCCGAACCCGCACCTCACGCCCAGGTAACCGGTCCTCGCCCCTGCCCGGCGGGGGGAAACGGAGGGACGGCTCTGGAGAGGGAAGGAGACCCCAGCCGGCGCCTGCCCGACCTCCTTAATGGCAACCGTGAGAAGCAATCTTGGAGCTGAGCTGTGAGGAAGCCACCAGCTCCTCCAAACCTGGGAAATCCTTCTGACCCCCCCTTAAACAGCTGAATTCCCTCATGGGCCAGCCCCGTAATACTCTCCCCGTACCTTCCACCCTTTCCCCTTCAGGACATCAGAACCCCCGTCATGGGTTCTAATCCTGGCTCCGCCGCTTGTCTGCTGTGTGACCTCAGGCAAATGACTTTGCTGGGCCTCCCTTACCTGTTCTGTAAAAGGGGGACTGAGACAGAGCCCCACGTGGAACAGGTGCTTGTAATAATAACTGTGGTATTTAAGCGCTTACTATGTGCCAAGCACTCTTCTAAGCACTGGGTCATCAGATTGTCCCACGTGGGGCTCCCAGTCTTAATCCCCATTTTCCAGATGAGGTAACTGAGGCAGAGAGAAGTTAAGTGGCGCAGTGCAAAGAGCATGGGCTTTGGAGTCAGGGCTCATGAGTTCAAATCCCAGCTCTGCGACTTGTCAGCTGTGTGACTGTGGGCAAGTCACTTCACTTCTCTGTGCCTCAGTTCCCTCATCTGTAAAATGGGGATTAAGACTGTGAGCCCCACGTGGGACAACCTGATTCCCCTGTGTCTACCCCAGCGCTTAGAACAGTGCTCTGCACATAGTAAGCGCTTAACAAATACCAACATTATTATTATTATTATTAAGTGACTTGCCCACAGTCACACAGCTGACAAGTGCCGGAGGCGGGATCAGAACCCACGACCTCTGACTCCCGAGCCCACGCTCTTGCCACTAAGCCACGCAGCTTGTATCCACCCCATTGCTTAGTACAGTGCTCAGCTCGTAGTAAACACTTAAATACCACAATTAGGATGATTCTAATTCCCCCCAGGCGAGCACCAGTGAGGAGCTGAAGGCTATGGTCCCCCAGAAGCCTCCAACCATCCACCTTCGCCGCTGTGGCTACTGTCTGCTAAAGGTTGGTGACTGGAGGGGTTGGTGAGGGAGGGAGCCAGGGAGCAGCTGCAGCCAGATTCAGTAGACAGCCAGGGCTTGAGGGTGAGGGTCCCTCTGCCCCCCAACCCCTTAGGGTGAGAGTGGGACTGCAGCAGACGTGGCCCCGGGGGAGCTGGGTTGACGGGGACCTCTCCGGTTCCCTCCCCAGCAGCCCCTGAGGGCCCGTCACTGCCGTTCCTGTAAGCGCTGCGTCCGCCGCTACGACCACCACTGCCCGTGGATCGAGAACTGCGTGGGCGAGCGCAACCACCCCCTCTTCGTCGCTTACCTCGCGCTGCAGCTGGTGGTCCTGGTTTGGGCCCTGCGCTTGGCGTGGTAGGAGCCGGGGGGTGGGGGGGGTTCTCCCCGTGGCCGTCTTGCCCTCCAGCGGGGAGGGGGCTGGGGCCGCGTCCAGCGGGGAGGGAGGAGGACCCAGCCCCCTCTCCTCCCGTCCCAGGTCCGGGATCAGCTTTGAGCAGCCCTGGGGCGCCTGGCTGCGGCACACCGGACTCCTGTTTGCCGCCTTCCTGCTGCTGGCCGTCTTCTCGGCCGTGGTGGCCCTGCTCCTGGCCTCCCATCTCTACCTGGTGTCCTGCGACACGACCACCTGGGAATTCATGTCCCCCCATCGCATCTCCTACCTCCGCCGCCGCAGCAGCAGCCCCTTCGATCGGGGCCTGCTCCGAAACCTAGGGCGCTTCTTCTGCGGCTGCGAGGCCGTGGCCTGGGAGATGCTGTACACCCCGGAGGACGGCGAGCCCGTCTAGATGCCGCATCCTGGGGCCAAAGGGGGAAGCACCGAGTGAGGGGGGACGGCCCCGGGGCCCGAGTGACTCCTCGGTGCCGGCTCACGCCTGAGGCTTGTGGCCTCCTCCATCCCTCCCTCCTGGGGCCGCACCAGCGGCCACAAGCGACCCCCCAGCTCCTCACGGAGGAGGATCAGGACCTGTCTGTGCCTCGGCACCTGGTTTCTCAGCCACCCGGGGCTGGTTTCGGAGGCCCCCAAAATCACCAGGCCTACAGCGGGAGGACCAGCAGACACAAAACACACCCACACGCACGCGTGCACGTTCTCCCGCCCGGAGTCGACCGGGGAGTCAGATTGGCTCGGGGGCTGGGGCCTGGAGTCCCGCTCCCTCAGTCTTTGACTCCTCGCCGGTGCAGCCAGCACAGACACGAGAAGGACGAGCAGAACACGGAGATTCAAGCTGGGCCCAGCGGAGGTTGGCGGGGGGCCTAGGGCTCTGGCCCCACTTAGCCAGCCATGTCCCTGGCCTGCTGCTGACCACACAAGCCGTCACCCCCAGACAGAAAAGACCTGCAGGGAAATGGAGCCAACCAGCCCTGCCCCTGATCTTGATGTCACTGCCCACCCCGGACACTCAACTCGGTGCAAGTTTACGTATTTAATAGTCCGAAAAGCAGGTGGATCGTTAAAAACCCCCTACAACAAGTGTCCGGTCGTGATCCTGGCACCACTTGCAGCCGTAAATACGCAATAAAGCCTGGGTGTGGGCAACCCCAGCACCAGGTGCCACGCTTCTTCCTACCCCTCCGTGCCACCTCAAGGGCATTCACGCAACCACACCCCTCCCGCTGCAGCCAAGGGGCTTGGAGCTGACGGGAGGCCAGACAGTTGGGTCCCAGGGTTGGGTCAACGGCGCAGAGACCGGAGATGGAAATGAGCGTGGGGACGGCAGGGGCCCCCGGGGCTTTCCTGGGACCGGGCCGGTGGGCCGGGCCTCTGGGGGCCTTCGGCAACCGGTGAAGCAGGAAGGGAACTCGGGGCTCAGTCAGCCCCGGCTGCGGGGCGGGGGGGTGGGGGTGGAGGGGAAGACAGACCCCGGCTCCCCTCAGGCCTCCAGGAAGCGGTCGGAGACGAAGTCGAAGCCCTGGAAGGCCGCCTGCTGGCGGGGGGTCAGGGGGCAGCGGGGGTTGGGGGGAGTCAGCGCCGGGGGAAGCACGGTGAACTCTCGGTCGAAGTGGCGCACGTCGGCCGGGCCCCGGAGCGGGGGCACGTAGGGAGGCTGGACCCGGCGGGCCAGCAAGGCGGCCCAGTCTGTCACCTGTGGAGACAAGAGGCCCCCCCCGGGAGAACGGCAGATAGTGGCCTCGGCCCGGCCTCATCCTGCTTTTCCCCCACCCTCACCCCTTGACCAGTCTGCCACCCGTGGGGGAGGCCCCTGGGGGAGCAGCAGACCTCGATCCAGTGCCTGGATCACCCTGCTCTCCCCCCCGGGCCCTCCCTTGCCCGGAGCCGGCACCGGAGTCCCCTAACAGCAGAAATCCGTGCCAGGGCCTTCAGGAGGCATGGCTGTCTTACCCTGAAGAAGGGCTGAACCTTGACCTCCTCCGCGTCACGCTCGCTTGCACCCAGGCGCTGCTTCGGGCACTTTTGGAGAAGCTGAAGGACAGGGGAGGGGGGTAGAGCCAAGTCAGATCATGGAGGCTCCCGTACCCACCCCAGGGGGGACGCTCAGGACGGGTGGGAAGCGCCGAGGAAGGAGAGGAATCGGTCAGTAGGCCAACGCTACAGGTGATTCTGGGTTGCCGTGACCCGGGGAGTTGTCAGTTGATGAGGGAAGACTTGGAGGCGGCAGGATTTTAGGAGGGCCTTGAAGGTGGGGAGACCTGGGATATGGCAGATAACTTGGGCAGGGAGGGAGATTCAGGCTAGGGCGACTGTGAGCGAGGAGGCAGAAGTGGGAGAGTTGAGAGTGAGGCAGCTGGAAAGTTGGGGTGGGTGGGCAGAGTCCGGCTGCGCCTGAACCGACCTCCCCCGTGGGCAGGGGAAGTGACGCGACAGCTGCAGCCCCCGGGGGCCGCACGGCAGGCACACGGGGACCCACAAGGGCAACGGGTGAGGCTTCGGGGGGTTGCGAGGATCAGGGCCGAGGTCTTTAGGGCGGCAGGCCTGGCCCCGGCAGCCCCATCCGCCCTCCGGGGCCCCGCTCCCACCTTGCAGATGAGTCCAAGTCCCTCCACCGACAGGAAGTGGGGGTAGGGTGCCTCCTCGTTGACGATGCTGTCAAACACCTCCTCCTCCGTGTCTCCGGGAAACGGGCACTGCCGGATGGGGAAAAGGGGCACTTCAGCGTGTGTAAGTGGGCGTTGGCGGGGGGGGGAGCATTGCTTCGGCATGACCCGCCCCTCCCACCTCACCCTCATCCCCTCGACGGATCGGGGAGGGAAGGGGGCAGAACCAGGCCGAGGTGAGGCGGGAGCCAAGGAAGTCTGACCCGGGTGGGGCTCACCTCTCCCACCAGCATCTCGTAGAGCAGGACCCCCAGCCCCCACCAGTCCACCGCCCTTGTGTAGGACTCGTCCGTCAGCACCTCGGGGGCCAGGAACTCCGGGGTGCCACAGAAAGTGCTGGTTCGATCGCCGAAGCCCATTCCTGCAGAGGCAGAATCGATCGACCGATCGATCGCTATTTACTGAGCATTTATTAGACGCAGAACACTGCACTGAGCATTAGCAGACATGTTTCCTGCCCATAACAGGCTTATAGTCTAGAGATCCCCATCAGTCCTGCCCTGCCTGGCTGCCCCTGGGCAACAGGCGGTTTTGCGCACTGATCTGGGGGGGTGGGGGGAGATGAGAGAGAACAGAGTGTGCGCCCAGGTCCAGGACACTGCCCACTGCCATCTGCTGCAGCCACCGTCAGGACAGCGTCGGTCTGCTGCCCCTCTCTGCGCCAGACAGCAGGATTGGGAAACGGGAGAAAGCTGCAGGTAGGTCCCGAGGGGTGAGTTGGGTTTCTTATGGTATTTGTTAAGCACTTACTACATTGCCAGGCACTGTTCTAAGCGTTGGGGTATATACAAGCAGCGTGGCTCAGTGGAAAGAGCCTGGGCTTTGGAGTCAGAGGTCATGAGTTCAAATCCCAGCTCTGCCACTTGTCAGCTGTGTGACTGTGGGCAAGTCACTTAACTTCTCTGTGCCTCAGTTCCCTCATCTGTAAAATGGGGGTGAAGACGGTGAGCCCCACATGGGACAAGCTGATTCCCCTGTGTCTACCCCAGCACTTAGAACAGTGCTCTGCACATAGTAAGCGCTTAACAAATACCAACATAATAATACAAGCTAATCAGGTTGGACACAGATGAAGTCCCACATGGGGCTCACAGCGATAATCCCCATTTTACAGATGAAGGAACCGAGGCATAGGGATATGAAGCGACTTACCCCAAGTCACACAGCAGACAAGTGGTGGAGCCAGGATTAGAACCCAGGCCCGGGCTCCACCCCCAGGCCATGCTGCTGCTTGACGGGGAGGAGCGGCCCCCCAGCTTTCCTGGGAGAGACCCCACATCCCTGGCTGCCCCCAGCGGCTCCCCCAGTGAAAGTTTGGGACCCCAGCGAAGGGCACAGTCTTGGGGTGGGTCTGGGGCCACTCACCCTCCTTGCACAGCCCAAAGTCGGCGATTTTGACAAAGCCCTGGGCATCCAGCAGCAGGTTATCCAGCTTCAGATCCCTGAGCGAGAGAAGCCGGGAGCGGGGTGGGGCAGGGCGGAGTGTGGCGGGGCAGGGTGGACAAGCGAGTGCAGCCCGCCGGGGAATGGGGGGATCCAGAGGCAAAGCCAAATGCAACCATAGATGGAGTGGGGAGTGGTCAATCAATCAATCATCAATCAATCAATGGGACTAGTGTGAGTGTGGGGCCCTTCCGGGAGTCTGTTCAACCTCCTCTCTGGGCCCACACGGGTTGGGAGCCCGGCCAAGCTCTGTCCACCCCCAGCCCACAGCCTGAAATAGCCACGAGCGTCCTCTCTGCCGCTGCCACGGGGACACGGGTGGGAGGGAGAAAGGGCCCAGTTCCCCAGGTTCGGACGGGGCCTGGGGATGGGTCCGGGGAGGTAGGCGGGGGAAACGGGCAAGGCAGGTGTGACGAGGCCCCCGGGGTTTCCCATCATGGTTCCTCAGCCCCTCACGTCCCAGCTCAGCCTACCTGTACACAATCCGCTTCTCATGCAGGAACTGTAGCCCTAACACCACACAGGCTGAGTAAAACCTACAGGGGAAGGCAGAGAGAGGGTTGGGGAGAGGACAGAGGGGTTGGGGAGAAGAGAGGACAGAGGGGTTGGGGAGAAGAGAGGACAGAGGGGTTGGGGAGCAGGGGAGGAAGGGAGAAGAAGGAAGGGAGAGAAGGAGGAGGGGAGAAAGGGAGGGAGGTTGGGTGCCATGGAGATTGGGCATGGGGTGGCCGGGAAGGGAGTGGTTGTCCGAGGGGCGGGCCCAGCAGAGCACCCACCGGGCATGGGGCTCAGGGAAGACATCGGCATGGATGCGCATCATCAGGTCCCCGCCAGGTGCAAACTCTGTGACGAAGCAGGCGTGGCTGGGCGTCTGGAAGCAGGCCAGTAGAGGCAGGAGGAAAGGGTGCCCGGCGAGGCCCACCACCTCCAGGATCCGCTTCTCACAGTGCAGGCTGCCAGGGGCGTGGCACAGATGGGAACATCAGTCTCAGATGATCTATGGGTACTGCCCAGAGGGCTCTGGGCTCGACTCCCAATGCCCCCCAGTCCCCCGCGCCCCCCAGCCTGCCGTGCTCTCGGTCCTTGGAGCACAGACTTACCTCTCCAGCTCATCCCGGCTCAGGATCTCTTGCTTCTTCAGGGCCTTAATGGCATAGTGTCGTCCCGTCCCCTTGGCCTGAACCAGGAGCACCTGGACGAAGGAGGATAGGATGCGACTGGAGCCCCACGCATCCCTCTCCCTGCCCCTTGCCGGGTCCCCCCCGACCCAGCTCACCTCGGAGGGAGCTTCGGGGAAAACCCTCCCTGCCACAAGCCTCTCCTTAAATGATTGGGACCCAACTAATTCCACAGTCTCTTGAGGCCTCAGTTTCCTCCTCCCCAAAACGAGGCTCAAGGTCGATGCAGATCCTCCAATTGATCGCCTTTATTGAGCACTCAACCGTGTGCAGGGTACACAGTGACCCTCCACCGCCCCCGACTCTCCCCGGCTCAGTGTTACCTTCCCAAAATGGCCCCGGCCCAAAACAGCCACAAAGCGGAAGTCCTGGAGCTGGGGGATTGTCCTGATGGGGGGGAGAGAAAATGGTGTCAGGAGCCCAGGTGCCCAGCTCACAAAATCAGGAGGTGACACATAGCCCTGCCCAGTTCCTGAATTCTGGGGGACGGAGGAAAGGGGAGGAGGAAGACCAGGGAGGAAGCGGCGGAGGGGGCGAGGAAGTGTGTCGGGGGAGGAGCGAGGAAGTGTGTGAGGGTGGGGGAGGGAGGGCGATGAGGAGGACAGATGGTCCCCGTGGCCCGGCCCGCCATCTGGAGCCTGGTTGGAGATCCTGCTGGGCCGGGCCAGGCTGAGCGTGCAGGGCTTTCCCTAGAGAAACCCTGGGGAAGGGTGGACCGACTACCAGTCAGCGGGAAGGAGGGCTACCCAGGGAGAGAGCTGCCTGGGTTCTGGGAGGATCTGAACTCAGACCCCAAGGCGGGGGGGCGCAACCAGGTGGGGCTACCTGCTGGGACAGGAGGTCGGGATCTGCCCCGCTCTGTGGCTACCCCTGCTGTTGCTCCCATCCTCCATGTGCGGGCGTTTGGTGCACTGTGGAGAGAGTGGGTGTGGAGAGTGACGGAACCCGGTCACCGGGATTTCCCGGGCCCCGGGAACCCCAACGGCGTCCGTCCCCGGCGAGCCGCGCCCTCACCGGAGAGTCCCCGGCGACCGGCTCCAGAGGCAGGAAGAGGCGTGGGGGCTTGGGCGGGGGGTCCTCCTCCTCCAGCGTCAGCGGGAAGGGGCTGTGAATCAGAGGATGGGGTCGGGGAGAGGCAGAGCGGACCCTCCTAGAGTTTCCCTCCCTCCATCCCATCCACCCAGCCTCCCACCCACAGGTAGACACTGCTGCAGGTAGAAACCTAGGAGCAGATGGACACCCCCTGAAGGGGCCTCTCCCAGCATTCAGTACCATGCTCTGCACACAGTAGGTGTTCAGTAAATACCACCCGATTGTCTGAGGGGAGGAGAGAGCAGAGGGAAGGGGAGAGGAGGTTGGCTGCGGCTCCCAAGTCCAGTCTCCAGAGGCTCGGGAGGACCTGCCCCATACCCACCTGCCAGCACTTACCTAGCAGAGGCAGGGGCAGAGGCGACCCGGGCTGCGGGAGCGTGGGCGGGGGTCCGACTGGGGGGGCTGAGAGTGCTGCTTGGAGAGCCACAGGGGGGCAACAAGCCCAACACCAGTCGCCCCCACGTGACAATGTTTATGTTCATCTGGGAGGCACGAAGGAAGTCCTGACCTGAGGGGGCCAGACACCCCAAGCTTGGAGCGGTGGGACCTCCGCCCTCCCACGGCCCCTCTCCAGCCCACCCCCCGAACCTCCCCAGACTCCCCCCGGCGCCACGCTACGTCTCCCCTCACCCCGCTGCTTGGAGAAGAAGATGCGCTTCTGCCTCTGTAGCCGGGGCCTCCGCTGGATAACGGGGTCACAGAACGTCACCTGGGCGACGGGGGCGAGGAAGGGGATGGTCACTCCGAGGGCAGCCCTCCCCGCGAGCTCCCCTCGCCCTGGGCTCGCTGTGGCCTCTGCGGGCACCTTGGCCAGGCCCTTGGGGTTGGGGTCCACGCTGTCTGGGGCCCAGAACCTCCTTCTGAGAATGAGGTGGCCCTTTTGGCCCTCAAAGCGGGGAGCAGCTTCTCCCAGCCTCTAGAAGGCCAGAAAAGTCCAGCTGCACCTACTGGCCTCCAGGGGAGTTTTACCCGCTCCCATCCCACTCCCATTTTGGGGTGTGGGAGACACGCGAGCTTGGGGAGCAGATGGGGCAAGGGGTGGGGAGTGGTGAAGGCAAGGAGGGGCCCACATGGGGTACAGTCACCTCAGCAAAGAGCAGGCCCTGGGGCTCTAGCGGCAGGTTCAGTCCGTGGCGTTCGTTGTCCAGGAAATCTTCCAGCCGCAGGAAGGTGACGGCACACAGCTCCCGCCAGTCCCGCCACTGCACCCCGATCTCCAGCTCGCGAGACTGCGGGGGGGGGGTGAGGAAGGACCCCAGTTGTAGGTGGACCCCCTGCCTCCCGGCCCTGGAATCCCCCCAAGTCGAGGGGGAGGTGGGGGCAAGGTGGGAGGGCTGTCCCATCCCATCCGGCTCTCCCCCTCCTACCTCACCTCGCTACTCCCCTATTACAACCCAGCCCCCACACTTTATTCCTCGTACACCAACCTACTCACTGAACCTCGATCTTGTCCATCTCACCTTCGACCCCTCGCCCGCGTCCTGCTTCTGGCCTGGAACGCCCTCCCTCTTCATATCCGACAGACCAGCGCTCTCCCCACCTTCAAAGCCTTATTCAAATCCCATCTTCTCTGAGAGGTCTTCAACTAAGCCCTCATCTCTACTCCCTCTCTCTTCTGTGTGGCCGCTCTGCTTGGATCTGTCCCTTTAAGTATTTGATATCCACCCCACCCTCAGTCCCACAGTATTTAGGTTCATAACCCTTTACCCTCCTATTTCCCCTTTCTGAAATTTAATGTCCGCCGCCCCTCTAGACCGTGGCTCGTTGTGGGCAAGGAACGTGCCTGTGTTTATTGTTCTACTGTACTCTCCCAAGCATTTAGTACAGTGCTCTGCAAACAGTAAGCGCTTAGTAAATACAATTGACTGACTTATGTATCTATACTCTATTTTCCCTATCTGAAATTCTAAAATCCCTCACCCTTCTGGACTATAAGATCCTCGAAGGCAAGAGACGTGTCTACCGTCTCTTGTACGGTACTCTCCCAAGTGCTTAGGACAGTGCTCTGCACGCAGGACACACTCGGTAAATACCATCGATTAATTCACTGATGGAGATGGAGTGGTGGGGGAAGGCGAGATGGGGAGGGTCTGGTGAGGACGGGAAGCAGGGTGAGGTGAGACAGGGTCAAGCGGGGAAGACGAGGATCCAACTTACCCTCTCCAAGGGGATCAGGAAGTTCTGGTCCCACCCCTGCTTGCTGACCGGCCCCCAGCCCGTCTGTCCGACCACACGGTTGTCTACCTTGAGCACCGCCAGGACCTCGTCTTGTTGGAGGGAATTATCGGGGCAAGGGTGAGTATGGAGGGGGCTGTCAGGGGGAGGGGGTGGATGGAGCGGGCTAGGGGTGGGGACGGATGGAGGACGGATTGGGTGGTGGCTGGGGGGGACTGTCAAAGGGCAGGCAAAGCAGGGAGTACGCCCTTCCCCCTCAGGTTGGCCGGGCCGGGGGCTGTCCCGCCCCACCCCCAGGCAGCTCTCTCACTGGCCAGCTCCTCATTCCGCGGTGGCTTGGCTCCTCGGCTCCAGGGCCGACTCTCTCCTGGGCTCCCCAGCACCGTGGCCACGCGGGACCGGCCTGGCACCGCCCTCAGCAGCTCCTGGCACCCGATCAGTCGCACCTCCAGGGTCCCTGCCGGGCATCCCGCCAACCCCAGGTCAGCCCTCGCCAGCCCAAACCGGGATCGCGTGCTCCGCCCCAGGAGTCCTGCGGCTTCCCTGCCTGGACCGAGTCGTTCCCCTGCTCTCCCGTCCCGATCCCCCCTGGCAGGGCCAGGGGCAGCTCTTTCTGTGGGGGGGCCCACAGGATCTAAGGGTCAGATGGGAACCATGGGGTTCCCTATTACTCTGCTTCGTGAACTTGGGCAAGTCACTTCACTTCTCTGGGCCTCAGTTACCTCATCTGTAAAATGGGGAGTAAGGCTGTGAGGCAGATGTGGAACAGGGACTGTGTCCGACCTGAGACTCTCATATCTACCCCAGTGCTTAGAACAGTGCGTGGCACATAGTAGGTGCTTAACACCACCTCTAGTTCTCCCTGCCCATCCTCACGACCGCCCTCTGCCCAGTCCCGGTCCGGAAAGGCGGCTTGGCCCGGGGTCGGCCCCTCACCACGTTGGGTCTCGCGTCCATCGTGAACCGGCTGGGGTGGGTACGTACCCGTAAGGGCTGTGGGCTTGCCGAGCGCCGAGGGGGAGCAGAGGCTCCCGAGAGTCCCTTCCCGCAACTCCCGGGACACGAGACTCCGCGTGGGGTGGGCGGCCGGCAGTTCGGCGGCCAGCCGCTCCAGGGACAGCCGGAGGAGGTCCAGCTTCTGGGAGGATTCGCGCAGCCGAGCCTGGGCCTGGGCAAGAGAAGGGGGCCTGCTGAGGCCCGACCTGGACACTGCCCCCTCCCCCGGGGTAGCGACTGGCCCTGCCTAGCCACCCAACCCTCCGGCCTAGGACCCGGAGACCAGAGCCGTTGTCTGAGAATCCCATCTCATCCCCCAGGCAGAGACCACTCCCCTCTCCCCACCTTAAACTGTCTGCTGGGAAAGGGGAGGTGGTCAGGGGCCCTGCCCCCTGGACCGTGAGAACCTGGAATCGCTGGAGAGAGGGGGCCAATGATGGTCAGGGGACCTGATTTGGGGAAGGAGCAGAGGCTTGTGAGGGAGAATCGGGGAAAGCTTCTGGAGGACAATCAGGTAAAGAAGCAGAAGCTTGTGGGGGACAAACAGGTAAAGAAGCAGAGGCTTGTCGGGGAGAATTAGGGAAAGGAGCAGAAGGTAGTGGGGGAGAATCTAGTAAAGGAGGAGAGATTTATTGGACACAATTAGAGAAAGAAGCAGAGGCTTGTAGGGGAGAATTGGGGAAAGGAACAGAGGCTTGTTGGAGAGAACTGGGGAGGGAAAAGAGCAGAGGAGAGAGGAGAACAGTGGGCAGGAGCTGGTAGGGCAGGTGACAGCAGAAGTGGAAGCGCCCAGAGCTCGAGGTGGGGTGCAGGGACAGGAGACCTCAGGGCTTCTGGGGTTCAACCCCCGAACGCTCTCCCCTGCCCTGTCCAGGTGTTACCTCGGCCAGCGCCTTGCGGTCCTGCAGCCTCCGCCCTCCCAGCAACTTCACCACGTTCTTGGCACCCTCGGCTACAGCCGCCTCGATGCGCAGCCGGTGTCTCAGCTCCTCCACACGCAGCTCCCCGCGCCCGGCCCTAGCTGGACGGGAGGAGGCCGGAGGGGAGGGGACGAAAGAGGAGGGAAGCGGGGGCAGGGGGGCCGAGCTGGAGTCAGCTCAGGGTCCGGGTCCCATCGGGGTCTGGGTCGGATCAGGGTCTGGTCAGCACCGGGTCGGGTTGGGGCGGGCCGGAGTCCAAGTCGGGTACGGTCAGAGGCCGGGTCAGGCGGGGGTCAGGGTCCAAGTTGGACCGGGTCAGCGTCCGTCCAGGAAACGGGTCGACGTCTGGGTCAGGTCGGATCAGCGTCTCTGTCGGGGGCAGCTGGGCTCTCACCCGCTGGCTCGGTGGCCTCCCCGGCTCCCAGCTTCCCAATCTGCATGCGCAGCAGCTCCACCTTCAGCTTGCTGTCCCCGAGCATCTGCTGGGCCGTGGCCACGAGCTTGCGTTCCTGGGGCCGGCGGCCGAGAGAAAGGCCCCATGGGACCGGTACTGACCGAGGAGAAACTGACCCCTGGCTCCCGGCCCCGGCTCGACCGGGCCTCAGATCTAAGGCTCCTGCACCCGGGGCACCCGTGATTCAGTTTCCCCCCCACCTCCGGAATTCAGCCACCCCCTCCGGAATTCAGCCACCCAGGAGAGAGCCCCCGGCGACCCAGCCCGGCCTCCCGGCTCAGCACGCGGCGGTGGAGGGCTCACCTTAGGGGTGCCGTTGGCGTACATCTGGATCATGTTCTCTGCACCCTGCTTCACCTTCAGTTCCACCTGCAGCTGCTTCCTCAGCGCCTCCACCCTCCGGGCCACCGGCTTCTCCTCCCAGCGGCAGGGATCTGGAGAGACGGCAGGACCTGGTAGAGAGACGGCGACCGGTCAGCCCCTGCCCTTCCACCTGGGGTGAGGTCCCTAGAGGCAGGGAAGGAGCCCAGCATGGCCCCTTCCAGCCGGGCAAGGAACTTATCTGTTTACCATTACGCGGTGCTCTCCCAAGCGCTTAATCCAGTGTTCCACACACAATAAGCGCTCAATAAATACGACTGAATGAATGACTGGAGAATGAGGGAGTGAGAATGTCTGGCATGCCAGTTCAGTTCTTCCCGCCACCACCGGCACCATCTCCCTGCCAGGGCCTCTTCCTTCCTGGGCCCTGGCCACCCCACCCCGAGCCTTCCTCCCTGGCCTGAGCCGACGGGTCCGGGTCCCCCTCCCACCTCACACAAGCCCGCCCTCCCCACCCCCACCCCAGGCCCCGCTTCCTCCTCTCCCTCCGCAGGCCCCGGACACCCACCGTCCCGGTTCTCGGCCCGGTCGGGCAGCAGGATGCGGGCGTTGAGCTCCCGTAGGCTCCAGTGCAGCTGCTCCAGCTTGCGGTTGGAGGAGCGGAGGAGTCGCTCCACGTGGCCCAGGTGGTGCCGGTCGGTGGCGGCCTTCCGCAGGTTCTCGGCGCCCTCCTTGATCTTCAGCTCCTTCTGGATGGCCCTGCGGATCAGCTCCTTCTCGTCCTCCAGACGCTGTTGGAAGCCCGGATCCAGGAGGCGCTCCCCGGCCCCCAGCTCCAGCAGGCAGCTCTCCTGGGATGGGGGCAGGACAGGGGATGGCTCAGCCGGACACAGGAGGCCCAGGGCTGCCCCTCTCTGCCCACCTCCCCATCCACCTCAGGTTCCCAGGCTGGTCATTGGACTGGAAGGGGGTTTGGGTATTGTGGTATTTATTAGGTACTTACTATGCGCCAGGTACTGTTGTAAGCACTAGGGTAGATACAAGGTTGTCAGGTTGGTCACAGTCCCTGTCCCACATGATAATAATAATAATAATAATGATGATGGTATTTGTTAAGCACTTACTATGTGCCAAGCACTGTTCTAAGCGCCGGGATAGATACAAGGTAATCAGGTTGTCCCATGTAGGGCTCACAGTCTTAATGCCCATTTTACAGATGAGGGAACTGAGGTGCGGAGATGTGAAAGTGACTTGCCCAAGGTCGCACAGGAGACAAGTGGCAGAGCTGGGATTAGAACCCAGGTCCTTCTGACTCCCAGGCCCATGCTCCATCCATTAGGGCACACTGCTGCTTCTAGGGGCAGGGGTCGCATCACATCATCCATCCCCCTGCCTCCAAGGACCTCCCCTCTCTAGACTGTAAGCTCGTTGCGGGCAAGGAATGTGTCCATTTATTGTTATATTGTACTCTCCCATGCGCTTAGTACAATCCTCTTCACACAGTAAGCGATGGGCAGAACCAGAAACAAGTAGACTTTGTTGGGTACTTTCATTCATTTATTCAATCATATTTATTGAATGCTTACTGTGTGCAGAGCACTGTACTAAGCGCTTGGGAAGTACAATTCAGCAATAGAGAGAGACAATCCCTGCCCACAAGGGGCTTTCAGTCTAGAAGTGGGGAGACAGACATCAAAACAAGTAAAACAAGTTATTTATGGTGAGCTTCTTGAGGGCCAGGGACCATGTCTAATTTTACCTGAACATTTTTCCCTCAGCGCTTAGTACAGTGCTCTGCACAAAGCAGGCGCTTAGCAAGTACTGTTCTCCAAACTACTTTGGTACCCCCAGTAGCTCTCAGTTCGGATTTCTCCAAGGAGGCACCGACGGGACCAGACCCTCCCCCATGGCCCTACCTTCCCAGCGGGGGCCAGTCCAACAGCTCCATCTGCCCTCACGACAAGCCACCCAGAAGGAACTCCCTAAGGGGCCGGGGAGCCAGGACTCCTGGGTCCCAAACTCCCAAGGTGGGCAGGGTCATCCACTCCGGTCCCCTCCCTCCAGGCTGGTTATATGGAAACTCTTTTTCTATGGCACCCAGAGAGGAAACAACACCGTCTCCCAGGGTTTTCTCTTTCTTCTAGGGCTAATCTGCCTCAGAGTGTAAGAACCACATTCCATCAGGCTGTAATTTTATCCCTGATTTCTCAGTTTCCCTCTTGTCCCACAGGACCTGCCCCCAGTCTCTTCCTGGAACTTTTTTTTTTAATGGTATCTATTAAGCATTTATTATGTGCCAGGCATGGTACTAAGCGTGGGGTAGATCCAAGCTAATCATGGTCCAAGTCCCACATGGGGCTCACAGTCTTAATCCCCATTTTATGGATAAGGTAACTGACACACAGAGAAGTGAAGTGACTTGCCCAAGGTCACACAGCTGACAAGGGGTGGAGTCGGGATCAGGATCCAGATCCTTCTGACTTCTGGACCCACTCGGAGCTTGGGAATAGGCTCCGCCCTTCAGCCCTCGTGCCTTGCCCCGCTTCCTCATTACTGGGAGGAGGGGGTGGGGGGCTGGGGCAGGGAGACCTCAGCCCCGCCATCTGGAGCCCCCCTGACCCGAGTCCGGGCCCCAACCCCCAGAGTTGAGTGGCCCTCACAAATGCATGTGATCTTGCACACTGGATGTGATCCCTATTTTGCTAAAAAGAAAAAAAAAAACCCAACCCATTTCCAATAGCCTTACCCCAGAGGGCGGAGTCCAGTTGGGAGCCAGGCTCAGCCAGACAGAAAAACCACTAAATCCCTCAGGGTTTGGCTCAGAGCCCTGAGGGTTCCACCCCACCCCACCTCTGCCCCGGGTCTGGTCCGGGGCCCTGCAGGCGTTCTGGTGGGTTGGGGCAGCCCGGCTCCTCAGCCCCAGGCAGTTTTACCCCCTGCCCCCACCGTGAGCCCGATGTGAGCCCCACCGGGAGGACCATTGGCATCTGTGGCTCCCAAAACCTAGGTTGCTCTAGGTTGACGAGGCTAGGCTGTAAGCCAAAGCACCTGCATCCCATTCCCCTAGATAGGACCACTTGTTCTGAAAGCCATCAGCTGAGGAAGCCCCTCCAACCTTCTCTGGGACCACTCCCACTGAGCTGATGGAAAAGGGCCTTTCCCAATAGTGACCTCCCTCAGGCACCAGGGAGAGGTCATCGGGGCCATCCCTCAGCCTCCAGGCTGACTGCTCCCACAGTGGAGGGCGGGGCAAAGGGTGTCCCTTTGGATCTCCAAGGACGATGGGCATTCCCCCCACCCAGGGCTCGTGCTGAACACCAGGGCGGCTCTGAAGTCTACCCCAAATCCCTCCTGCTGTAGTTGGAAGTCATTTTGTCTCATCCCGCCTTGAGCAGGGCAGGAACTGCTCTGCACCTCAGGGCCGAACTTGCTCCCAGACTCCGGGCTGCGATTCTCCTGCCGCCCAGCCACCTCCTCTCCTGGACCCCAAGACGGGAGTTGAAGAGGATGTTGTTCCAGGAGGAACAGTGGCCTGTCTGGGCAACTTTGCAGGGGGTGAAGGGCGAGATAACCCAAGAGCCCTGACCCTCAGCTCCCCCCAGGAGCAGCAACTGGTCTCTTGGCAGTCCATTTCTGTCTCCCTCCGTCCCAGGTGCCTTCCCTACACTTGGGCCCTTCTCTGCTCTAGGCGAGGAAGGCCAAGGCTCTGGGAAGGTCCTCAGCCCTCGCCCGCCACCCGGACCATTCCCAAGACTCGGTGACTCCATTTCCGCTGGGGCCTCAGCGGTCTCCATTCTCTGGCCTGGAGGGGAGAGGGGAGCGGAGGCTCCTGCCCCTCCCGGCCTCTCCTTCCACGGTCAGAGGACTGGGGCCCAAGCTAGGGGCGGGGGCCTGAGCTGCTCAGGAAATCCTCACCCGGTCTGCAAGGACAGGCCAGGCGCCAAGCTCCTGAGCAAACAAAGATCCCATGGAGCTGGGGGCCCGGGCGCCGGGGTCCTGAGTCACCCCACCCGGCAGGAGCGCGCCGGGCCAGGAAATCGGAAAATGTGTACAAGTCACCACTGGAAAACCGTCCCCACCAAGGGGAGCCAAGGAGAGCGGGGCTCTGTGTGTGTAAATAGGTGGGGGATGTGAAGGGGGGAGACAAACTGAGGGCACCCAGACTTCACCAGGACCCTGAGGGTCGTCAGGTGAGGGGCTGGAGTCTGGGGGTCCCTTTGAAGGTGGGGGGCTCTGGTCTTCACTTCCAGCCGGAGCTCTGAGGCTGGACTGAGCAGGGCGCGTGCCCGGCTCAGAGTCCGCGGAGGCGATGGGGGAAATGAGGATGGAGAGGAATGGGGAAGAAGGCACGGAGGAGTGGGGATGGGACACTGAGGCAAGGGGAGCACATAGAGGGGGAGAAAGTGGGATATGGAGCGGGGCATTCAGTCTGGGCCCATTTCTGCCCCCACTAACCAGCTGAGGGGTCCCACAGGAGGAGTGCGTTGAGGTGGGGAGACGGATCCAGAATCCCTGGCCCCTGGCCCCTCCTACTTAATGGTGGAGGGGCAGGGCCGGTCAAAGATGGGTAGCTGAGAATTGGGGGGAGGGGGATCAAAGATGGGGGACAGACTGGGAGGGTCAAAGATGGGGGATTTGGATTGGGGGGAATCAAAGATGGGGGGCTCGGGCTGGAGGGTCAAAGATGGGGGGTTCGGACCGAGGGGTCAAAGATGGGGGGGCTTGGGCTGGAAGGTCAAAGATAGGGGGCTTGAGCTGGAGGGTCGAAGATGGGGGATTCGGACCAAAGATGGGGGTCTCGAGCTGGGGAGAATCTAAGATGGAGGTCTCCGGGTGAGGGGCTCGAAGATGGGGGGGAGGAGTTGGAGCGGAGGGTCAAAGATGGGGGTCTCGGACCTGGGGGGAGGTCAAAGATGGGAGCTTGGACGTGGGGGGAAGGGGTCAGAGATGGCGACCTCGGATTCGGGGTATCAAAGATGGGGAGTTGGAACTGGGGCTCGGAGGAAAAGGACCCCAGACCCCGGCCGGCCGCCCTCCCATCTCCTCCCCCGGGGGGCGACCCCCCAGATCCCGGCAGGCCGCCCCACCCCGCCCGCAGCTCACCTGCCGGGGCTCTCCCATGGCCGCCGCCTCGCTCTGCTGCCCAGCCGGCCTGCCCTTCCTCCTCCTCCTCCTCCTCCTCCTCCTGGCCCCGTCCTGGGGGTGGGCGGTGGGCGGGGAGCGGGTCTGGTGGCAGGCCGGCCCGGAGGGCCCGACTCCTACAACTCCACTTTTCAACTTGAAAGTTCCCGGGAAGCGGCAGCAGGGCCGGGCAGGGCAAGGGTGGGCAGTACCGACCCCGGACACGCCCATCACCCCTTCTCCCTCCCCCAGCCCCACTCCCTTTCTCACCCTGCCCCCAGCTCCACCCCCTCTCCCGCCCCCCAGACCCACCCCCTGTCTCTCCCCCCACCCCTAGCCTCACCCCCGTCTTTCCCCCCACCCCCAGCCTCACCCCCCTCTCTCCCCCCTACCCCCAACCTCACCCCCTCTCTCTCCCCCAGCCCCAGTCTCTCCCCCCACCCCCAGCCTCACCCCCGTCTTTCCCCCCACCCCTTCTCCCTTCCCCAGCCCTTCCCCCTGCCTCTGCCCACCCCCCCGACCCCAGATCACCCCCTCACCCAGCCCCAGCCTCACCCCGTCTCTCTCTCAGCCCCAGCCCCACCCCCAGTCCTCCCCCTTCCCCAGCCCCTGCCCCCCGATCTCCCACCGACCCCCGATCTCCCAACCTCAGCCTCGCACCCTAAATCCTGGCCGAGGCTCCCCACTACTCTGCGGCCATCAGCTCGGTCCCCGAAGGGAGAAGTAGGGCCCAGCTCCTCTAGTTGGTCACTCCGTCCTAGTTATTGAGCGCTTACCCTGTGCAGAGCACTCTACTAAGCGCTTGGGAGAGCACAACGTAACAATAAACAGATACATTCCCTGCCCGCAACAAGCTTCTGGCCTAGAGGGAGAGACAGACATTAACATAAAACAAGAAATACAAGAAATTACAGATGTGGACAGAAGTGCTGTGAGGCTGGGGGGGGATGAATAAAGGGAGCAAGTCAGGGTGATGCGGAAGGGACTGTGAGCCAGTTGTTGGGTAGTAATTGTTTCTGTTGCTGAATTGTACTTTCCAAACGCTTAGTACAGTGTTCTGCACACAGTAAGCGCTCAGTAAAGACAACTGAATGAATGGAGTGGGAGAAGAGGAAAGGAGGGCTTAGTCGGGGAAGGTCTCTTGGAGGAGATGGGCCTTCAATAAGAACTCACTGTGGGCTGGGTATGTGTCTAATGTTATATTGTACTCTCCCAAGAGCTTAGTAAAGTGCTTTGCACACAGTAAGTGCTCAATAAATACGACTAATAATAATAATGTAATAATAATGTGGTGAGCCCACAACAAGCTGTCTTATTAGTGAAGCAGCGTGGCGCAGTGAAAAGAGCATGGGCTTTGGAGTCAGGGCTCATGAATTCGAATCCCAGCTCTGCCACTTGTCAGCTGTGTGACTGTGGGCAAGTCACTTCACTTCTCTGTGCCTCAGTTCCCTCATCTGTAAAATGGGGATTAAGACTGTGAGCCCCACGTGGGACAACCTGATTCCCCTGTGTTTACCCCAGCGCTTAGAACAGTGCTCTGCACATAGTAAGCGCTTAACAAATACCAACATTATTATTATTATTATTAGTGACTTTGTGATCACATGAACAACCAGGTAGACCCTGGCAAAGGCACTGATGGGCGCTACCTGAGACAGATGATTAGAGAAGCAGCATGGCTTAGTGGGAAGAGCCTGTGCTTGTGGGTTCTAATCCCTCCTCCATCACTTATCAGCTGTGTGGCTTTGGGCAAATCACTTAACTTCTCTGTGCCTAAGTTGTCTCAGCTGTAAAATGGGGATGAAGACTGTGAGCCCCACGTGGGATAACCTAATTACCTTGTATCTACCCCAGCAGGTACCTGTTTTGCTTTGCGGTCTGTCTCCCCTGTTTAGACTGTGAGCCCGTTGTTGGGTAGGGATTGTGTCTATCTGTTGCCGAATTGTTCTTTCCAAGCGCTTAGTACAGTGCTCTGCACACAGTAAGCACTCATCACCTCCCCTCAGCTATGCCCCCTTTCCCCTCTGCTCTTCCCCCTCTCCCTTCCCCTCAGCACTGTGCTCATTTGTATAGATTTTTATTACCCCATTTATTTTAATGAGGTGTCCATCCCCGTGATTCTACTTATCGTGATTAAGTTGTCTTGTTTTTGTCCATCTCCCCCAATTAGACTGTGAGCCCGTCAATGGGCAGGGATGGTCTCCTTTGCCAAATTGTCCATTCCAAGCGCTTAGTCCAGTGCTCTGCACATAGTAAGCGCTCAATAAATACTACTGAATGAATGCATAAATACTTTTGAATGCACGAAGAGTGCTTGGCACATAGTAAGGCCTTAGCAAATACCATCATCCTCATCATCATCGCTGACCTGTGGGGGCGGAGCACGGAGGGAGGCGAGGCCTTCTCTCCCTATTCTACCCGGTAACGGATCTGGGCCAATCAATGACTGCCACGTAAGCCACGGCTGCGACCCTCCCTCCCCACCAAGGCGGCTAGAAGGCGGTCGTTTTAAATGGCCGGGAGCAGCACCTGAAGCAGAAGTAAAAGAGGAAAGCGCAGGTAGAGAGCAAGCAAGAGGCAGAAACATGCGGAGAAAAGCAGGAGTAGAATTCGAGAGAGAAGAAGCATCTGGCAGAAGGGGCTGCCTTGACCTGCAGATTAGTAGTGGACCTTTGGTGGAGTGGAGTGAGCGTGGGTCACTCCCTTGAGCCACCAGGCCAGGCTGCTTCCTCTACCATATATGTGTGTCTCTCCGGAGCTTGTTCTTCCCCCGTCTCCCTTCAAGAGGATGAATATCCTCCGGGTCAAGCTGCTGCCCCTCCATGCCCTTTCCCCAGAGAATAATAATGTTGGTATTTGTTAAGCGCTTACTATGTGCAGAGCACTGTTCTAAGCGCTGGGGGAGACTCAGGGGAATCAGGTTGTCCCACGTGGGGCTTACAGTCTTAATCCCCATTTTACAGATGAGGTCACTGAGGCCCAGAGAAGTGAAGTGACTTGCCCACAGTCACACAGCTGACAAGTGGCAGAGCAGGGATTCGAACCCATGACCTCTGACTCCAAAGCCCGGGATCTTTCCACTGCAGCGTGGCCTAGTGGATAGAGCATGAACCTGGGAGGCAGAAGGATTTGGGCTCTAATTATTCATTCATTCAATTGCTATTGTTTTAATGAGGTGTTCATCCCCTTGATTCTATTTATTACTATTGTTCTTGTCTGTCTGTCTCCCCCGATTAGACTGTAAGCCCGTCCAAGGGCAGGGACTGTCTCTATCTGCTACCGATTTGTACATTCCAAGCGCTTAGTATAGTGCTCTGCACATAGTAAGCGCTCAATAAAAAAATACTATTTATTGAGCACTTACTATGTGCAGAGCACTGGACTAAGCTCTTGGACTGTAACAATTGGGCAACAGATCGAGACCAACCCTGCCCAACGACGGGCTCACAATTTAAACGGGGGAAACAGCCAGCAAAGCAGAACAGAACAAAACAAAACCAGGCAACATCATCAAGATAAATAGAATCAAGGAGATATACACCTCATTAACCAAATTAATAGGGGCATAAATAATATATACCAATGAGCACAGTGTTGAGGGGAAGGGAGGTGACTCAGTCTGGGCCCGGCTTTTCCGGGCTCCACCGGTTGTGTGCTGGGTCACCTCGGGCAAGTCACTTCACTGGGCCTCAGTTCCCTCATATGTAAAATGGGGATACAGCCTGAGCGCCCCAGGTGGGACATGGACTGTGTCCAAGCTGATTAACCTGCCTCTACCCCAGCGCTTAGCACAGTGACTATGCGGTGCTTAAATATCCCCCTGCCACCCATATGCACATGTGTGTGTACATGTATAAAATATACACACACATATATAAAATATATATGTATATTTCTGTTTTCTCCACAGAGCTCCACTCCAGAGGTGGCTGCAGGGCAGTGGCCGTGGAGGAGGTGGCAGAGCTGAGGAGACAGTGCCACCTCCCGGATACCTGGAGGAAGAGCTGCAGGAAGGGATTTGCCCCTCGAATCCAGGGCCCAGGACAAGTACGAGAAGCCTCAAAATAAATACAACCCTCCCCCCAAAAGACCCAGGTGGGAATTGCTCCATTAGAAACCTTTACGGCCTTGCCTTCCAGTCCTCAGTCCAGAGGGAAAGATTTGACTTGCATGCTGTGGCCGGCAACCTACACCATTCAACCCGGGGTAATCCTGGCTCCCAAAGGCTTATTATTATTATTAATAACCATAATAATAGTAAAGTGTTTGTTTTGTGCCAAGAACTGGGATAGATGCAAGACGGTCAGGTCCAACTCAGTTTCTGTCCCTCAGGGGGCTCACAGTCCAAGTAGGAAGAAGAGGTGTCTAGCCTCCATTTTACAGATTAGCAAACTAAGACTAATTTGCGAAGTCAGTGAAGTGACTTGCCGAAGGTCACACAACAGGCAGGTGGCGGGTCTGGGATTAGAACTCAGGTGTTCTGACTTCCAGGCCTGTGCTCTCCCCAATGGGCCACGCTGCTGCTTCTTGGCTAGTAATGGGGGTGAAGCAGGCAGGGGCAGGAGAGCATAATAAAGCATAATTGCCCCCTCCTATCTCACCTGGCTACTCTCCTACAACAACCCAGCCCGCACACATCACTCCTCTAATGCTAACCTTCTCACTGTACCTCAATCTCGGCTATCTCCCTGCTGACCTCTCACTCACATCCAGCCTCTGGCCTGGAAGGCCTTCTCTCCTCCTATCCGAAAGATAATTGCTCTCCCCCTCTTCAAAACCATGTTGAAGGCCCATCTCCTCCAGGAGGCCTTCCCTAAACTTCCTTTCCTGTTCTCTCACTCCCTTCGGCATCACCCTGACTTGCTTCCTTTATTCATCCCCCCCTCCCAGCCCCACAGCACTAATGTCCATATCTGTAATTGATTTATGTATATTAATGTCTGACTCCCCCTCTAGACTGTGAGCTCATTATGGGCCGGGAATGTGTCTGTTATATTGTGGTGTTGTACTCTCCCAAGAGCTTGGAACAGTGCTTTGCACACAGTAAGTGCTCAATAAGTACAACGGAATACATGAATGTTGTATTGGACTCTCCCAAGCACTTACTATATACAGAGCACTGGTACTAAGTGCTCAATAAATGACTGATGAATAACCAACATTTCTTGGCTCTGGAAACCCTCCCCCTCCACTCGCCACCACCAGAAACCACCCTCCCTTCCTCACAAGGAGCTTAGAGAGCTAAAACTTCCTTCATCAAACTTCCTGTCCTTCTTCCAGTTCACACTTTCCAACCCCAGTCAAGGGCATCTATCCCCCTGTAGTCTCTAAGCTCACTGTGGGTAGGGAACGTGTCTACCAACTCTGTGATATCTTACTCCCCCAAATGCTTAGTAGAGTGCTCTTTACACAGTAGGTGCTTAATAAATAGTCATTTGAGCATCTGAGTGCAAAGCATGGTACTCATTTTATACTGTTGGAAGAGCACAACAAAAGCCAGGCGCACGTTCCCTGTCCCAGAGGAAACTATAGTCGAAGCGGGGAGGCCGGCAAAAGTCTTTTCCAAATCTGGCAGGGGGAGCAGAATGAAGAACAAGGAAATAAGTGACAGCAGTAGAGATGTCAGGATGAAAAAGATGAATAATTGAGTATTCAGTACAGTGCTGTGCACACAGTAAGTGGTTGATTAATACAACTGAATGAATATTCAAATACATATATACCTAAGTGTGGAAGCTAGGAATAATAATAATAATAATTGTGGTATTTGTTATTAATAATCATGGTATTTGTAAGCACTTACTATGTGCCAAGCACTGTTCTAAGCACTGGGGTAGATACAAAGCAATCAGGTTGGACACCATCCCTGTCTCACATGAGGCTAACAGTCTTCATTCATTCATTCATATTTATTGAGCGCTTACTGTGTGCAGAGCACTGTACTAAACACTTGGAAAGTACAATTCAACAACAAATAGAGACCATCCCTACCCAACAACAGGCTCACAGTCTAGAAGGGGGGAGAAAGACATCAAAACAAGTAAACCAGCATCAGTAGCACCAATACAAATAAATAGAATGATAGATATTTGCACATCATTAATAAAATAAATAGAATAATAAATGTGTACATATATACACAAGTGCTGTGGGGAGAGGGGTAGAGCAGAGGGAAGGAGTCGAGGCGATGGTGTGGGAAGGAGGAGCAGAGGAAAAGGGGGGCTTAGTTTGGGAAGGCCTCCTTAGTCTGGGACAGCTGAGGAAACTGAGGCACAGAAAAGTGAAGTGACTTGCCCAAGCTCACCCAGCAGACAAGTGGCAGAGCCAGGACTAGAGCCCAGATCCTTCTGTCTCCCAGGCCCGTGCTCTAGCCACTAGGCCATGCTGCATGAGCGTGGCTTTTGGGTTGATGTGACTCAGGCGTTGTGAATACGTAAAGGAAGACTTCCTGGAGGAGGTGGGACTTTAGAATTTTGCAAATGGAGAGAGCTGGGATCTGTCGGACTTGGAAGTGGGGAAACAAGGTGAGCGAAGAAGAGACGGGGGCAGAAGAATGGAGAGGTAAGATGTGAGTGTGGAAGGAGTGAAGAGACTGGGATGGAGGGCAGCTGATGAGGAGAGCTGATTTTTAAGGTGGAGAGAAATGGCGGAGCTTTGAAGCCAATTGTTTTCGCTTGAAGTGGAGAAAAAGGGGTAGCCGGCGGCGGGAGAGGGTATGTTCAGACATATTTTCTGGAAGCTCTCTCTCTCTTTTTTTTTAATGGTATCTCTTAAGCGCTTACTGTGTGTCAAACACTGTTCTAAACTGGGGTAGAAGCATTCGTTCATTCAGTCCTATTTATTGAGCACTTACCATGTGCAGAGCACTGTACTAAGCGCTTGGGAGGGTACAATATAACAATAAACAGATATTCCCTGCCCACAATGAGCTTACAGTCTAAACTGGAGGGGAGAAAGACATTAATAAAAATAAATTACAGCTATGGACATAAGTGCTGCGGGGCTGGGAGCGGGGAGCAAGTTAATTAGGTTGGACACAGTCTCTGTCCCGCCTGGGGTTCACAGCCTAAGTAGAAGGGAGAACAGGTATTGCGTCTCCATTTTACAGCTGAGGTCACTGAGGCACAGAGAAGGGAAGTGACTTGCCCAAGACCACCCAAGAAGCCGTCGGCAGAGCCGGGATTAGAACCCAGGTCCTCTGACTCCTTCCTATTCCAGCCCCCACCCCCAGGATCCCTTAAAAGTAACTGGGCTCCGAGGCTAAAGCAGTTCCGATGGACCCAGGCTGTACTTTCACTCCCCACCCTCGCCACCGACCTGGTCACCGCTGATCTGATCTGGGCCCGAGATCACCCCCTCACGAAACGATACCTGCCCCAGGACTTTCAACCGCACTTCCTGCTTCTGCTGCTGAGGAAAATTGAAGTCTGGTTAGTGCGTGAACGCTCGAGTCGAATTCGGTCTATAGGCCGGTTTGAAAAGAGGAAACCTATGCTCACTTCCAACAGGCTGATAGGTTCAAATTTTAAAGAAACAGAGGGGTCTAGAGGGTAAGCTCGCTGTCAGCAGAGACTACGTCAGTCGGCTGATAGAGCGAACTCTCCCAAACGCTTAGTACGGCGCTCTGCACACCGTAAATGCTCAATAGCCACGACTGATTGACTGAGACCAGGATTACACCTCCCTCCAGATGGATAGAAAGGGACGGCAAGGGGGCTTCAAAGTTTAGAATTGTAGAACCTAAGACTGCACACATCTTCCTTTTCGATTCCTCAGATGTGCCAACATCAATCCCTTTGAACTTGAAGTTGTAACCCTTGATGTGAGCTCTGAGTAGAGCACATCACTGGTGAATTAAATTAGGAAACTCCCTTCATCTCCGAGTCCTCCCTATTCCTGTCCTAACCACAAAACCACAGTCCTTTCCCTTTAACCTTTTTATGAGTTAACTTGTGCCATTCGCGCGTTTCTAGCCCTTAATTCAAGGGGAAGGCAGCTCTGACTTTGGAATTCTAACTTGCGATAAAGAAAGACGCAAAACAGAAATGAATGTGGCTTTCTGGGCGCGGAGCTCCTGACAGGCTGGGAAGGCTCTGAAATCTCAGGGTCGGCCTAGGACAGCCTCTCTCCGGGAATTAAGATGCTTAGGTCGACAGCTGCAACCCGCCACCTTTTTAATCTCCCTAATTCAGGTAAAATGCTGTTATTAAATGCCTCTCGGGGGCTCCGGGAGATTCGACGGCCTTATCGCATACGCCCTCGGGTGCTAATGTAGCCGAATAATTACCTAATGCTCCTTGAGGTCAGGAAACACGGCTACCGGCTGCCGTATTGTAATAATGTTGGTATTTGTTAAGCGCTTACTATGTGCCGAGCACTGTTCTAAGCGCTGGGGTAGACATAGGGGAATCAGGTTGTCCCACGTGGGGCTCACAGTCTTAATCCCCATTTTACAGATGAGGGAACTGAGGCACAGAGAAGTTAAGTGACTTGCCCACAGTCACACAGCCAACAAGTAGCAGAGCTGGGATTCGAACTCATGAGCCCTGACTCCAAAGCCCGTGCTCTTTCCACTGAGCCACGCTGCTTCTCCCGAGTGCTCAGTACAGCGCTCTGCACACGGTAAGCACAACGAAATGATGCTATGCATCTCAGAAAACCCACGTGCCCTTCCAGAACGGAAAAGGCAGCTCTTCATGGCTCCTCCATTTCTTGTCCACTCCATTTCTCCTCTTACCACCCCCCCAGGAGCCCAGAACTATCCAACACGGACCACGGCGAGTTGTGAGATTACATCTAACCCTAAAGCGGGGACGCAAACCAGCCCAAGTGGAGTTTGAAGAAAACCGTAACTGGAGTCACAAGGCTGGTCGAAACATTGCTTCTCAAAGATTAACACCCAGGCAGGCAGCCCCCGGTACCTCTATTAACTCAGCGTGGTTACAGGATCGTTATCACACAAACACATGAGGCTCCAATTCAGATCAAAATGTGATCTTGGCATGAAACTATCACAGAACAGGGCTTCCCGACACCCGTTTGGAGTGTCTCACCGGGTTAAATAAACAAGATGAAATTTCACCAGAACACGCGGTTAATCCCACCCAAAACTGCAAAAGACGGCCGCACTGAGCGAGGTCAAGACTATCTTTTCAGTGGCCTGGCCTGACACCTCGGAAGACCTCTCCTATTCAGCTCCTCTCCCCCCGGCCCCGGACCCTAATCATCAGACCCTAATCACCACTCTCCGCCTTGACTTTCCCATATGAAAGTTCACCGGAATTTGTCCCACAGCCTCGATGACCCCCCCCTTCCAAACCAAAGGAACTTTTATCGCACCCTCTCCAGCAAGAGCAATGCCGAGGTGCTGCGGTTAAATGAAAACACTAAACGCAAACGACAGGATTATTGGGGAAAAACCAGGGAAAGCCACCATCTCCCGAGCTAAGCGGCCTCCGGGTGAAGTCCTTTCCTCACCGACCCGGACTACTGAAGTTCCCGAACTAGCCTGGGTTTTGTATCATCAGGTTGCGCTTCCCTAATGGGCCCTTTTCCCCAAAGCCTGCAAAATTGGTTTCTGCCAAGCCTTGGCCCTCCCCTCCCCGCCGCCCCACCCGCCTTCTTGCAAATAAGCACATCATGGGACATAGTTATGGAGGAGGCAGTAATTACCACCACCTTGGATAGAACCTTTATTCAGAAGTACTCAAAAGCTAGATAGCTAGAGCCTTTACTCTAGTTCTTGGGACACTCCCTCGAATGGTGCTGAAATTCATCGTGGAATTGGGTTGATACAAATGATTTACTCCAAACTTCAGGAATACAGACAAGCCAAGTATAGACAGCAAATATTTTCCATTTTCCCCAGTCACACACAAGGATTATTCAAGTTACCCAGTAAAACAGAGTGTAAACTAACACACTGCTACTTAAGTCTAAAAACAAGTATTCCCAGTCCAAAGAATCTTTACGTTCCTTTATTGGAGCAAGATTCCTGACCAGTATACAGTGATGTATTACTAAACACGAAGACCTGTGCAGAGAAATTACATTCTATCCGTCTAAACAGGTTTGTGTTACACTCTGCCTCTTGATGGAATAGTTCTGTATAGCAAGTTTTCAATACATCGAAAAGCTTTTGCATTCGAACAGGCCGGCCTTCATTGAAACCACATCTTGGAAAATGTTAAGTGGCTGGAAACTAAACTTAACAGCATTATTAAAAGCCTAAACATAAGGTAGCGACTTCCTTAAATGATCTTTCTATGCACCACTGCCATCGAGCAAACAAAAAGCACAGTCCATCTCATCGGATTTGTGTAGACAGAGTCGGTCTGGGGAACCTTTGGCTTGGGAGGTGGTACGTGAAGATAAAAAGGACTCCTAACCTGAGTTCCTCACCACCAGCACCCAGTGAATTGTTTGCTCCTCCTACTGGACTCTCTTCGTTAACAGAGCTAACGGCTATCGGAGACGTTCGAGCATCTGTCCCGGTTGAAAACTGGATTATGAGTGCACCCGAGTCTGGTGGTGACAGGCACAAACAGCAACGTTTATTTATTTTTATTTTTTTCTATCAACTGCATGTGTTAAAAAAAAAAAAAAGGAAAAAAAAAGGATCACAACCGATGTAGGTGTCGAAGCAGGCAGGCAAGTCAATTTTAAAAAGTCCAGTGTGCACAACACACCAACTCCTTTTTGACTGCTTGGCCGGCCTTGACAGCGAGCGTTCCGGGTGGCGGAATTCACGGCAAATTTCTACCCACGTCAAGTTAGAGAGACTTTCCTAGCTACGGGAACATTGATTGGCACACTGACTCCAGACTCTTCGATTCGATCGGATCAGTCCATACAGCCCTGAGGTCGTCTTGCAAAGTGCATATCACCAAAAAAAAAAAAAAAAAAAAAAGTAAAAAAATATCGACAAAACACAAAATGTGCCGGATTTAGTGACATCGTGGTTTGGACAAGGTTGGAAACAATCGGGTCTGAAGCATACCCTGTTCTGAGAGAAGACCATCAAATCCTTTGTGTACACATTTAGTTTTATTGTAACAAAGCAACTTGTACACTTTAACGTTTAAAACTGAGCATCTTTCTTTCCTTTCCAGTGAAACAAAAAAGAAAATTTAAAAATAAAACAAGAACAAAATTACAATAGAGAATGGCAATTCCAAATAAGATCCTACAAGTTCTGCTGATTCTCCATCGAGTGGCAGGGCTCAAAGTCATTATTAGGAGAGAATTTTATTTTAAAAGTGTCATTTTAAACTGCAAGGATGTCTGTTAAACATCACAATTAAACATGCCAAAGGAGAAGAAGCCATGTTGTCAAAATGCCCACTTAACCCACCCAAACATCTCAAACCCACCCTTGCTGACCTATTACCCCCATTTTTTTTAGTTTTTTTTTTCTTTTTTTTAAACAAGAGAAAGTAGACAGGTACATGTTGGTAAATGCTAACTGTCCATATTCACATAGAGACACAGTGTAATCTCTGAGCCCAATATACAGAGAAAGAAGGAAAAAAGCTAGAATTCTATGCACTACTACACAGGGGCCTAGCACTCTTCAGCTTCCAGCAGAGTGAAGGGAGCAGAAGGTTTTCTTTTTTCCCACAGAACACGGTGTGTTGATTCCATAAACAGTTTTTGCTTTGAGATTAGGAAGGGGTAAAAATGAACTCGAAACAGAAAAGTTGGTAGAATCTTTATCCATTGTATTCTGCTCAAGGTATCGCCCCGCCCCAAAAAAAAAAAAGTGAACCATGGTGTAAAGAGGAGAGAAAAAGACACCTCAAGAGAACAAGGCGACTGAGCACGAGAGGAAAAAAAAATAAAAAATAAAAAGACAGCAACTTGCTCCCAGGGACTGGAGAAAATTAAAAAGGAAAAGGGGGGCTGGAATCCATCAGTGTTCTTCTATTAGTCATCTTCTCCTTCATCCTCCTGTGAGGAAAAAATAACAGTAAATTAATCCACACTTAACTGCTGTTTAAAATCACTTGCTTTTATAGACCGCCACCCCCCAAGCGTCCCCATTCGCCAATACGGTTTCTTCCGCAACAAAGAGGGTCCGTAGAACGAATACAGAAGGACAGAGCAGCCATTTGAACTCCCAGTGATTCCTAACAAAAACAAAGCCAAAGAAAAACACACCCGTACCACCTTCAACTTTGAAAACACTCTCCCCTCTGCTGCAAATGGCGGACTGATAAATCCCAACCGATCTGAATTATTTTAAAGAACAAATCAGCAACCGGACAGAACAGTTCATCCGCCGACCGGGATCCACGTTTTTTCTGTCAGTTCAAATCAGTGACGCTGAAGATTACCCGTCTACTGTTCATCGACATCAACTGCCTTTGGAGACCTTGCGTTCTCTGGGCGAGTGCCCACCTCAGATGGAGACCACCGCAGAATAAAAGGCAGCATGAGAGTCAAAAGAAATCCGGAGCTCTGGCATCGAGGGACTGACTCGCCAGTCATCGGTCGACGGTATTTAGTGAGCGCTGACTCTGTGCAGAGCGCTGTACCGAGCGCTCGGGAGGGTCCAATACAACAGAGTCGGTCGAAACGTTCCCCGAATAATCGGAAGCAGTCCAACACAGAACTCTAGGGAGAGACGGTTTCCCAGCTCTACTGAGATGGCACTGTGCTAAATCTCTTAAGAGGAAATCCTTCATTCTAAGAGGAGTCTGTGCACAGCACCTCGGCAGATGCAAGAACCCTACCCTTGAAATCACTGAACGGTCTCTCTAAAACAGAGGGCAGATGGAATTAAAAGGTTCCTTCAGTCGGCCAGTGTCGCCTATTCGCCTGCGTTGTTGCGCAGAGAGTTGCGCTGCTAGGCAACTTTAAGACTCTCTCCACTCACCTCTCCCTCTTCTCCCTCGTCATCATCTTCATCTTCTTCGCCTTCATCTTCATCCCCTTCTTCATCTATGTCCTCCAAACCCTCCTCCTCCTCGTCGTCGTCGTCATCTTCTTCCCCTTCCCCTTCTTCATCATCCATGTCAGGAACCTTAAGAATCACAGTTACGTTGAAAATAACTCATTCAAAAGAGAAAGGTGCACCGTAAAGAGGGCGGCGAATAACCACTCCCAACTCACCAAGTAGTACTGTAAAGGATTTGGCCAGATGTCGTCTTTGATGACTTCTCCTAATTCGTCAGCACCCGCATCAGAGTGGTCAGTGAACCAAGTGAAAAAACTTTCCGGTTCTTCGTGCTGTCTCTTTCGGCTGGCTTTGTTCTGCGTCTGACTCGAACGTTTTGTCAAATCCTGAGAGGAGATTAGAAGAGACTTTGAAATCCGACCGAGTCAGGTCCGACATATCTATATACCACTCTTCCAGCCGCCTACAGTTTTAATCATTTGGGGTTAAGCATCTCGGGCAAGTTATCTCCTCTCCACCTGAGTTTGCCTCTCCGGGTCAGAGGGTTAAGAGCTGTCAGCTGCTGGTGGGAGAGATGTCCTGCCAGAACAAAATCCCTATTCCAGACCATCACACGGCCATGCCACTTTTATGAGCTCTTTTTTCTGAAGACGGCAGCCTGTACGACTAAGCTCTTCAGAGCAAACCATTAGTTCTCGGTCTAGGGAACTACAAGTTGAGGGCTGAATTATATAGTAAAAGCTGGATTCAAAACCCGCTACTAATATTAGGCACTTTTTTTCTGAATCAGGACTATTAGAGGGGTGTGTGCGGGCTGAAGAGGGTGTGCACCTGCGTGTGCTTCTCCCGAGGGGTCCCCGATCCAAAGACCTTGCCAGACACACTAAAATGGATCTCTGTCCTTTGACTTGCCCCTCTTGGTGAGGTTAAAAGGAGGGTTTATCCTACTACGAGCTACGACAGCAAAGAGGCTGGGTGGGAGCCATGAAGTCTGGACCTTGTTCTTCAAGACTAAGATAAAACACCCTTAACAATACTCAATGCTAAAGTAGAACTAATTGTTTTGGTTTCTTCCACAGACCCCTAGCCTTTGGCTCCAAAGGAGGCCCGCTGGCATTTTAAAAATAAATTCAGGAAAATCACCACCTGACAGGTTCACCAAAATGATCTCATTTTCTTGGTGAGAGTGAAGCAGCCAAGGGATAGGGCATGAGCCAGCGGGCTGAGGGGAACCCAGGACTCTTCCCATCACACCCTTATCCTTATCCAGTAAGATTGCCCCTGATTCTAGAGAGGCAACCGCAAAGAAAGCAGCAAGCCTCACTGGGATCCCCATGAAGTCAATCTTCGGCACAGCTCGAAACAGCCGGCGGGGAGTCTGCGCTTCATTCACCTGCACCCGTGTGCTGCGTACGCCCGTTTGCTGCCCATCCCCTAGCAAAGATTTCAAAATTTAGGTAGCGGGAGATTTAAAAACCTATTTGACCAATTCACAGCTAAAAACCCCTACCTTCCCAGATTTCCATTTGATCTCAGTTGACTTTGAAGATGGGTCTCCACTCTCATTAAGATGAAACTCTTTGGAGAGAACTTTATTTTCGAAGTAAGGGTTTTCATCAAAATACTGTTATTAAGAGAGAACACAAGTTAGTAACGCGCCGCTCGGTTCCACCGTGAACAGCTGCCACCGAAGCGTAGGGTGCGACCCCCCCGGCGGTAAAAATGGAGGGAGACTTACAAAATCTATTCTGTAACCTGATTTGATATCTTCAAACTCTGTCACTTCAACTCTGGTCAAATAATGCAGCGCCTCTTCATCCTCTTCCCCCAGCAGTGCGGATACTACAACGGCAAAAGAACCGCAGAGGTCAAACCCCCTTCTTCTGACGATAAGTGGCTGAAGAAGTTACTTTTAAAAACTCCCCCCTCTTTTACAAGCGCAAGCGTTTTTCCAAGTTGGGTTGTGAAACCGAGTCAACCGACGGCACAGCTCTGCTTGGGTAGGGGTGCTACTGTTCGGGAACAACCTCTGAAGCTCCTCCTTACAAGTGAAAAAAAGGGGAGCCAAAGTTTTCCCAAGTCGGCAGCAGTCTTCGGCCTCTAGCGCAAAGTGATCGGGCTGGCCTGCCCTCCAACTGCCCACACGCCGTTATACGCGAGGGAAAAGGACAAGAAACGTACCTTGTGGGTGATTGACAAATGTTGTTACCCAAAAGTTGGGGATTTTGGCGATCAATTCTGACCTCTTCTGGAAGAATGGTTGGCGGAGTTTGTTATATTTCTGTTCTACTTTCAAAATTTCCTCGCTGGCTTGTTCATTCAGTCTGAAGCAGAAGAAACGTGTGCATTTCAAACCAGATGTAAAGGGCAGGCGGCTCAGCGGCCGGAGGAGAGAAATACAATCTACTAAGTGCCCTGCGGTTTTACTAGTCTGAGCGAACAAAATGACCGATCGAGCTGTCGGGCCAAAGGGAATTAAAATTTTAAACCTGTCAATAGGGACAGTTCATTTACTTCAACACCCACTTCATCGACATAGGCTATCTAGAAGACCAAACCCAGCCCAGTAAGAAACTTGGCAAATACATGAACAACAAACACTAAGTTTGTTAAGCGGGCCATTTGAAATGAAGCCGCTTTGATTACACGGAGCATCCTTTCCCTTCATCTAGCCACTTACCAGGCCAACCCCCCGCCCCAGTGCTGGCTACCTCAAACAAGCGGTAGAAACCTTCAGCACGGGCCAGGTAAAAGTAGGCGAGGAAAGGCGAGCCTTAACGACCGATTGCAAAATTAACCCCATTTTTCTCCACGGATTCGTAACGGCCGCTTGGAAAACTTTTTCAAAGACGTCAAAAACGCACCTTCGGCAAAGGTCAATCTACTGCTGACACCTGATGGTCCTACCACGGATTAAAGGGCGCTCCGTGAATCCTTGAACAGTAAAAGCCACCTAACTAAAGCTACAAAATCCTAAAAGTGTTTTTCCAGAGATACACGTTTAGTGGACGGCAAACCCGGTCTTGTCCCGCTCCTAACACCTCCTGGGTTACAGGCGGGGGGGGACGGACGACGACGACCCACCACCACCAAGATCTTTTTCCGTTTACCTGTCTATTTCGTTCTGTACTTCATCGATATGTTCAATTGCTTCCTGTTGCTCTTTTTCTGCAAGAGAGAGGAGGAGAGTGGATTCGGGGGGGGGGGGGGGAGGAAAATGCTCGCTCTTCGCTCCCAGGCGGCCGTGGATGTGAAAACACGCCCGGTAGGAAAAAGTTTGGCTCGGCTTTGGTGACTCCCACCTCCCTCCCGCAGCAGCGACGTTTGACACGACCCTGACACGGGCCTTTCTCCCTCTGCATCCGTCGGGAGGCAACGTTCCCCCCCCCAAAAAAACCTCGTTATCTCCCAGGGCAATTAATTGTCTTTCGGCGCGATCGGCCGGTGTGTATCATCAGCTCGGGACGTCTCTTTCCCCAACCGGGGTGGGGGGGGGAAGGAAAAGGACGTGCTCGGGAAGCGGGAAATCTTAAATATCCAGCGCAGGAGGGGGGAAGCTAACTTCGGGTTGCGGGGGGGGGGGGGGAGGGTGATTTACCTTTGTTCCCTAAGAGGGGCTACGCTAAAGTTGGTCCAACTTCTCGGCTTAGCGATAAGGCCCCGTGCTTCGATGAGCGATCACGGGGGATGGGGGGGGGAAGGACTGGTTGAAGTGGGAAAAACGGAGGGAGGGCGATGGGGGGGAGGGAGAGAGGTCGGGGCGAGCGTGGCCCACGTGGGGACGGAGGAGGAGGAAGGGTCGGTCCGGCCACCATGTGGCGGCGGCGGCTGATGGGAGAGAAGCATCATGGCGGAACACAATAAAGAGCCGCTTCTCGGCGAGATCGCGGGGGGGGGAGGAGGAGGAGAAGGGAGGGAGGGGGAGGGCTCCCTCCAGTCCGGCCTGCGCGCAGTACAGGCCGCGGCGCCCGCGGCTCGGTCGGCGTTGGACCCTCCTCCCCTTCCCCCCCCCCCCGCGCCCCACACAAAAAGGGCGCTAACATGGCCTCCTTCTCCTCACGGCGAAGGCCGGTCCCGGGCGACGGCGGCGACGGCCCGGGGTCCCCGCGGGGGGAAAATGGCGGCGGCCCCCGCTCGGCGCTCACCTGAGGTCTCGTCGGCCCCGTCGTGGTTGGAGTTGAGCTCCTTTTTACTGACTTTGGCCGCCGGCGCCGACATGGTGGATGGCGGAAGGAGGAGGAGGACGGGGGACGGGGGGCGGCGGGTCCGCCTCCTCCGGGTTGGGGCGCCCGCTCGGCGCGGCCTGAGGGGAGCGGGGCGGCGCGGACACCTAGGTGCCCGGGGCTTCGGCTCCCGCTTCCCGGAAAGACGCGGCGGGCAGAGGAAACGGCGGCGGCGGCAACTCCTCACTCACGCTCCCTCAGACCCTCCTCCTCCTCCTCCTCCTCCACCTCCTCCTCCTCCTCGCGGCCAGGGGCGGGCGGCGGCGCGCATGCGTGCCGGGCCGCGCGCGCGCAGGCCCCGCCCCCGGCCGGAGCGGCTCGCGCGGCCTCCCCATTGGTCGGGACCCGCGGCCGGCGGGGGAGGGGCCACCGGGGCCCGGACACAGAGGCGGGAGGACGGGCCGGGGAGGGGGAGGGAGGGCCACCCGCCCGCTCCCCCGCCACAGCCGGGACGTCAGCGAGGGACACAGAGAGAGAGAGGGGAAACGATGGCGGACGAAACGGGGGGGGGGGGGGGGGGGAGCGAGGGGAGGGCGGGGCTTCCCTCCTCAGCGCGCGCTGGCCTCGCGCGGGGCGGTCACGTGGGCCGCGGTTCGGTCCCGGCGGCGCGAGGAGCGGAGGGAGCGCGCGCGCGCCCCCCCCCCCCCCCGCCCGCGCGGGCGTGACGTCACGCGTCACGTGGCCCCGGAGGCCCGCGGGCCTGAGGGGGAGGGAGGCCCTGAGGGAGGCGCCGTTAAAATGGTGAAGGGCCGGCTCTCGTCGAAGAAGAAGAAGAAGGAGGAGGAAGAATCGCCGTGCTCCTCGGCCGGGGGCCGGTCCTTTTCTTCATCAGAATGGTGGCGTGTCTTCAGCGCTCCCTGGGTGCCAAGCACTGTTCGGAGCGCCGGGGCACGAACAACGAGGGTGGCATTTGTTAAGCGCCTACCGGGGGGCCAAGCACGGGGGTCGTCATAATGACGATGGCGTTTGCTAAGCGCTGACTATATGCCAAGCACTGGGGTCATCATCATGAGGATGGCATTTCTTAAGCGCCTACTATGGGCCAAACGCTGGGGTAATAATGAGGATGGCATTTCTTAAGCGCTTACTGTGTGCCAAGCACTGGGGTGACAATAATAATGGTGATGGCATTTCTTAAGCACCTACTATGTGCCAAGCACTGGGGTCATAATAATGACGATGGCATTTGCTAAGTGCTGACTATATGCCAAGCACTGGGGTCATCATCGTGAGGATGGCATTTGCTAAGTGCTTACTATATGCCAAGCACTGGGGTGACAATAATAATGGTGGTGGCATTTCTTAAGCGCTTACTATGTGCCAAGCACTGGGGTGACAATAATAATGGTGGTGGCATTTCTTAAGCAACTATGTGCCAAGCACTGGGGTCATAATAATGACGATGGCATTTGCTAAGTGCTGACTATATGCCAAGCACTGGGGTCATCATCGTGAGGATGGCATTTGCTAAGTGCTTACTATATGCCAAGCACTGGGGTGACAATAATAATGGTGGTGGCATTTCTTAAGCGCTTACTATGTGCCAAGCACTGGGGTGACAATAATAATGGTGATGGCATTTCTTAAGCACCTACTATGTGCCAAGCACTGGGGTCATAATAATGACGATGGCATTTGCTAAGTGCTGACTATATGCCAAGCACTGGGGTCATCATCGTGAGGATGGCATTTGCTAAGCGCTTACTATATGCCAAGCACTGGGGTCATCATCATGAGGATGGCATTTCTTAAGCGCTTACTATGTGCCAAGCACTGGGGTGACAATAATAATGGTGATGGCATTTCTTAAGCACCTACTATGTGCCAAGCACTGGGGTCATAATAATGACGATGGCATTTGCTAAGTGCTGACTATATGCCAAGCACTGGGGTCATCATCGTGAGGATGGCATTTGCTAAGCGCTTACTATATGCCAAGCACTGGGGTCATCATCATGAGGATGGCATTTCTTAAGCGCTTACTATGTGCCAAGCACTGGGGTGACAATAATAATGGTGATGGCATTTCTTAAGCACCTACTATGTGCCAAGCACTGGGGTCATAATAATGACGATGGCATTTGCTAAGCGCTGACTATATGCCAAGCACTGGGGTCATCATCGTGAGGATGGCATTTGCTAAGCGCTTACTATATGCCAAGCACTGGGGTCATCATCATGAGGATGGCATTTCTTAAGCGCTTACTATGTGCCAAGCACTGGGGTGACAATAATAATGGTGATGGCATTTCTTAAGCACCTACTATGTGCCAAGCACTGGGGTCATAATAATGACGATGGCATTTGCTAAGCGCTGACTATATGCCAAGCACTGGGGTCATCATCGTGAGGATGGCATTTGCTAAGCGCTTACTATATGCCAAGCACTGGGGTCATCATCATGAGGATGGCATTTCTTAAGCGCTTACTATGTGCCAAGCACTGGGGTGACAATAATAATGGTGATGGCATTTCTTAAGCACCTACTATGTGCCAAGCACTGGGGTCATAATAATGACGATGGCATTTGCTAAGCGCTGACTATATGCCAAGCACTGGGGTCATCATCATGAGGATGGCATTTGCTAAGCGCTTACTATATGCCAAGCACTGGGGTCATCATCATGAGGATGGCATTTCTTAAGCGCTTACTATGTGCCAAGCACTGGGGTGACAATAATAATGGTGATGGCATTTCTTAAGCACCTACTATGTGCCAAGCACTGGGGTCATAATAATGACGATGGCATTTGCTAAGCGCTTACTATATGCCAAGCACTGGGGTCGGAGAAGCAGCGTGGCTCAGTGGAAAGAGCACGGGCTTTGGAGTCAGGGCTCATGAGTTCGAATCCCAGCTCTGCCACTTGTCGGCTGTGTGACTGTGGGCAAGTGACTTCACTTCTCTGTGCCTCAGTTCCCTCATCTGGAAAATGGGGATGAAGACTGGGAGCCCCACGTGGGACAACCTGATTCCCCTATGTCTACCCCAGCGCTTAGAACAGTGCTCGGCACATAGTAAGCGCTTAACAAATACCAACATTATTATTATTATTATTATAATAATGTTGATGTCATTTCTTAAGCGCTTACTATGTGCCAAGCACTGGGGTCATCATAATGAGGATGGCATTTCTTAAGCACCTACTATGTGCCAAGCACTGGGGTAATAATAATGACGATGGCATTTGCTAAGCGCTTACTATATGCCAAACACTGTGCTAAGCGCTGGGGTAATAATGATGACATTTCTTAAGCGCCTACTATGTGCCGAGCTTTGGGATAATAATAATGATGGCATTTCCTAAGCGCCTACTATGTGCCAAACACTGGGGTAATAATAATGACAAGGGCATTTCTTAAGCACTTACTGTGTGCCAAGCCCCGGGGTAACAATAATGATGATGGCATTTCTTAAGTGCCTACTATGTGCCAAGCACTGGGGTAACAATAATGATGGCATTTCTTAAGCACCTACTATGTGCCCAGCACTAGGGTAATAATAATGACGGTGGCATTTGCTAAGCACTCACTATATGCTAAGCACTGTGCTAAGCGCTGGGGTAATAATAATGATGATGGCATTTCTTAAGCACCTATGTGCCAAGCACTGGGGTAATAATGCTGGCATTTCTTAAGCGCTTACTATGTGCCAAGCACTGGGGTAACAATAATGACAATGGCATTTAAGTGCCTACTATGTGCCAAGCACTGGGGTAATAATGATGATGGCATTTCTTAAGCGCCTACTATGTGCCAAACACTGGGGTAAAAATGATGATGGCATTTCTTAAGTGCTTACTATGTGCCAAGCACTGGGGTAATAATAATGACAATGGCATTTAAGTGCCTACTATGTGCCAAGCACTAGGGTAATAATAATGAGGATGGCATTTGCTAAGCGCTTACTATATGCCAAGCACTGTACTAAGTGCTGGGATAAGAATAGTAATGATGATGGCATTTGTTAAGCACTTACTAGGTGCCAAGCACTGTTCTAAACGCTGAGGTAATAATAGTAATGAGGATGGCATTTGTTAAGCGCTTTCTATGTAATGTAATGTTGGTATTTGTTAAGCGCTTACTATGTGCAGAGCACTGTTCTAAGCGCTGGGGGAGATACAGGGGAATCAGGTGGTCCCACATGAGGCTCACAGTCTTCATCCCTATTTGACAGATGAGGGAACTGAGGCATAGAGGAGTGAAGTGACTGGCCCAAAGTCACACAGCTGATAAGTGGAGGAGCGGGGATTAGAACTCACCACCTCTGACTCCCAAGCCCGGGCTCTTTCCACTAAGCCAGGCTGCTTCTCTGTGAAAGGAATGGTGGGGTCAGCCGCCTCCCCGCTGTCCGGCGGGGACATCACTTCAGGCCAGAGTTCAGTTCAGCACCGACGACCCTTGCCAAGGGGCACGAGAGACTCAAAACGTCCATAATCCACGGGGTCGGTGGCTGGGGGCGTTTAACCCCACACAGCAGGCTCCCGCTTCAAGCAATGTCGCATTTATTGAGCGCTTACCTTGGGCAGAACCCTGTTCTAAGCGCCAGGGAGAGGCCGGTTCGACGGAGTGGGTAGACGCGGCCCCGGCCCGCAACAGACCGCGGGATCGAAAGAGCCCCGAAGAAGTTGGACCTGTAAGTGGACGACGGCTTCACGGCCCGTGAGCGGTTCGGTTACAGAATCGTGGTATTCGTTAAGCGCTAACTGCGCCAAGCCCTGGGGTTAGATCCAAGATAGGTCAGACACAGTCGCTGTGCCCCATGACACTCATTACCCAAGTAGGAGGGAGGATAGGTAGTTAATCTCCACTTTGCAGATGAGGAGACTGAGGCCCGGGGGAATTAAGGGTCTCGTCCAAGGTTGCCCAGCAGCAGGAAAGTGGGCAGAGCCAGGATTAATAATAATAATGTTTTTTGTTACACGCTCAGTACGTGCCAAGCACTGTTCCAAGTGCCAGGAGGGGAATACAAGGTCATCAGCTTGCCCCACGTGGGGCTCCCGGTCTTCATCCCCCTTTTACCGAAGAGGGAACTGAGGCCCAGAGAGGTAACTTGCCCAAAGTCACACAGCTGACACGTGGCGGAGCCAGGATTAGAATCCATGACCTCTGGCTCCTAAACCCGGGTTCCTTCAGCTGAACCCCGCTGCTTCTTCCCTCTAGACTGTGAGCTTGTCGTGGGCAGGGGACGCCTCTACCAACTCCGTTATACTGTCCCCTCTCAAATGCTTAGTTCAGTGCTCTGCACACAGTAAGCACTCAATAAATACCACTGATTGATTACAACCCAGGTTCTCCGATTCCCAGGCCTTTAGGCCAAGTTCCTTCCCCCACGGCGGCTTCCCTGACACCGCTTCGGTCGATGGTGGATGGAAGCTCTTCGTGCCTCTCAGCTGCGCGTCAGATTAGATTGCGAGCCCCGTGTGGGCCAGAGGAGTGATGATCTTGGCACGCAGTAAGTACCACAGTAAATAGTTTCACCTGAAACTCCCCTGCCTGCAGTTCCGGGAGTCAAAGAACTTGGGCTGGTGCGTCGAAAGCCTCGGTGCCATATGACTTCTCCAATCAGGACATCCCTCTTCTCACCTTCCCTGCTCTGGGCCTGGAATATCCTGAAGAGGGAGGATTCCAGAATTTGAATGGAGAGAGAACTATAACGCTCTACATGGTATTTGTCCTCTTAGCCAGAACAGTTCATCAGAGGAAGTAGGAGAAAGAATTCCAACTCCATAATAATGATAATTACAATAATAAGGAACAGGGACCATGTCTAATTTTCACAGGTGCATTCTCTCCCAGCACTTATTAAAGTGCACTGCCCTGGTAAGTACTTAATAATGGTGGTATTTGTTAAGCGCTTACCATATGCAAAGCACTGTTCTAAGCGCTGGGGGGATACAGGGTGATCAGGTGGTCCCACGTGGGGCTCACATTCTTCATCCCCATTTTACAGATGAGGGAACTGAGGCACAGAGAAGTGAAGTGACTTGCCCAAAGTCACACAGCTGGCAAGCGGCGGAGCCAGGATTAGAACCCATGACCTCCGACTCCCAAGCCGGGGCTCTTTCCACTGAGCCACGCTGCTTCTCTCAAAAAAATACGTCTGCCATTACTACTATAAGCCAAGCACTGTTGTAAGCACTGGGGCAATGCAACCCCAGGTTGGATACAGTCCCTGTACCACATGGGGATCACAGTGTAGATGGGGAGGGAGAACAGGTATTTAATCCCCATTTTACAGATGAGGAAACTGAGGCCCAGAGAAGTTAAGTGACTTGCCTAAGGCCACACAGCAGGGGAGTGGTAGAGCTGGGATTAGAAACCAGATCCTCTGACTCCCAGGCCCCCGGGGGACCCAACTCCATGCACAGCTGTTGTCCTTTGCCCGCCGGAGAGTCGGACTGGATTGGAGTGTGCCACGTCCTGGATGCGGGGGGTGAGAACTGAGGATCACTGGTCGTGTGCCAGGGTGAACAGGGCACAGCGCGAAGTTAGCAATTCATCTGGTTAAGTTGCTGGGCAGAGTCCAGGATCGGTCAATTCCACAGCTCCTCCGGGACCCTCGCGCTGAACTCATCAATCGATCGGTGGTGTTTATTGAGCGCTTACTGTGTGCAGAGCACTGGACTAAGCGCTTGGGAGAATCCAATCCACAAGAGTTGATAGACACGGTCCAGGAGATGCTGACAAAGGGGTTGGAAAGGGAAGAAAGCCCCGAAGAGACGGGGCAGTTGCCTCTGGGAAGAAGAGGGATGTGAACACGAGGAGAGGGAGAAACGGAAAACTTTCCAATGATTTACCCGTGTCAGCTGTTCCGTTGTTCGACTCTGAAAAGACTCTGAACTCCCTCCCCCTCCACATATGCCAGATCACTATTCTCCCCACCTTTAAAGCCTTATATCATCAACGGAATTTATTGAGGGCTTCCGATGTACAGAGCCCTGTACTAAATGCTTATTAAATAATCACCATATTTATTAAACGCTTACTGTGTGGTAGGCATTGTTCTAAACACGAGGGTGGATTCAAGCAAATCAGTCAGTGGTATTTATTGAGTGCTTACCGTGTGCAGAGCACCGTACTAAGCACTTGGGAGAGTACCATATGACAGACACATTCCTGTCCACAGTGAGCTTAGTCTAGAAGGGGAGGCAGACACTAATATAAAATAATAAAATTATAGATGTATGCATAAGTGCTGTGGGACTCATTGGGGGGGGCGAATAAAGGGAACAAGTCAGTGTGACGGAGAAGGGAGTGGAAGAGGAGGACAGGAGGGCTTAGTCCAGGAAGGCCTCCTGGAGGAGATGTGCCTTCAGTAAGGCTTTGAAAGTGGGGAGAGTCATTGTCAGATATGAGGAGGGAGGGCATTCCAGGCCAGGGGCAGGACGTGGGCGAGAGGTCGGCGACGAGATAGATGAGATCGAGTACGGTGAGAAGGTTAGCATTCAAGGAACGAAGCGTGCGGGCTGGGTTGTAGTAGGAGAGGAGCGAGGTGAGGTAGGAGGGGGCGAGGTGACGGACTGCTTTAAAGCCAAGGGTGAGGAGCTTCTGTTTGATGCCGAGGTGGATGGGCAACCACCGGAGGTTCTTGAGGAACGGGGATACGTGACCCCAGTGTTTTTGCAGGAGAATGATCCGGGCAGCCGAGTGAAATGTGGACTGGAGTGGGGAGAGACGGGAGGCAGGGAGGTCAGCAAGAAGGTTGATTACAGTAATCAAGGTGGGATAGGATAAGTGCTTTGATTAATGTGGCAGCTTCTTGGATGGAGGGGAAAGAGCAGATTTTAGTGATGTGGTGAAGGGCCAACTGACGGGATTTAGGGATGGATTGACTCTGTGGGTTGAATGACAGAATGTAGTCAAGGATAACGCCAAGGTTACAGGGTTGCGAGACAAGAAGGATGGTGGTGCTGCCTAAGATGATGGGAAAGTTAGGAGAAGGACAGGGTTTGGGTGGGAAGATTAAGGAGCTCCGTTTTAGACATGTTAAGTGCGAAGCGACAGGAGGACATCCTAGTAGAGATGTCTTGAAGGCAGGAAGAAATGTGAGGCTGCAGAAAGGGAGAGAGACTCCAGGGCTGGAAATCAGGTTGGACACCGTCCCTGTCCCACATGGGGCTCACAGTCTGAATCCTCATTTTACAGATGAGGGAACAAAGGAACAGGGAAGTGAAGTGACTTGGCCCACATCAAAAAGCAGACAAGTGGCAGAGCCAGGATTAAAACCCAGGTCCTTCTGACTCCCAAGCCCATGCTCTATCCGCTAGGCCACACTGTTTCTGGGGCCTAGTTAAAGTCACATCTCCTCTAAGAGGCCTTTCACAATCAAGAGCTCTTTTGCCTGGCTCCCTCTCCCTTCTGTGTCTTCTATGCACTTGGATCCGTGACCTTGAGGCAGTTGATATTCATTCATTCATTCATTCAATACTATTTATTGAGCGCTTACTATGTGCAGAGCACTGTACTAAGTGCTTGGAATGTACAAATCGGTAACAGAGACAGTCCCTGCCCTTTGACGGGCTTACAGTCTAATCGGGGGAGACGGACAGACAAGTCACCTCCCCCTCAGCTCCATGGCACTTTTTAAAAAATCGTGCTTATTATGTGCCAGGCACGGTACTAAGCGCTGGGGTGGACACAAGCTAATCAGGTTGGACACAGTCCGTGTCCCACGTGGGGCATACAGTCTCAATCCCCATTTTACAGTAGAGGTAACTGAGGCCCAGGGAAGTTAAGTTGACTCGCCCAAGCTCACACAACAGACAAATGGTGGAGCTGGCATTAGAACCCAAGTCCTCATAATGTCTGTCTCCCCTTCTAGACCGTACGGGGGTGCTGATCCCGGCTCTGCCACTTGTCTGCTGTGGGACCTTGGGCAAGTGACTTCACTTCTCTGTGCCTCAGGTACCTCATCTGTAAAATGGCGATTAAGACTGCCAGCCCCAGGGGGCCCATGGACTGTGTCCAATCTGATCATCTCGTGTTACCCCAGTGCTCTGTACAGTGCCTGGCAGGTAGTAAGCGCTTAACAATCAATCGTGGTATCTTACAGGGTACAGAGCACTGTATTAAACGCTTGGGAGTGTACAATATAGCTCTATAACAGACACATTCCCTGCCCACAACTAGCTTATTTTCTAGAGGGCAATAAATACCAGAAAAAAAGGGGGAGGAGGGGAATCCTATCTATTAACTCCGTGGTATTTTACTCTCCCGAGCAGAGCTTCCCCATCTGTGATTTATTTTAATGTCTGTCTCCTGAACTAGACTGTAAACACCTGGCAGGGGGTGGGGGGTGGTCAAGGATCCAGTCTCTTAACTCTGTTGTATCATACTTATTCATTCAATCAGTAATATTCAGTCTCGTGAGCTCATTGTGGGCATGGGTTGTCACTGTTTATTATTGTATTCTACTTTCCCAGCGCTCTGCACGCAGTAAGCGCTTAATAAATATGATCCGGTGAATGAATTTATCGAGTGCTTACTGTGTGCAAAGCACGGCATGGCTCAGTGGAAAGAGCACGGGCTTTGGAGTCAGAGGTCATGGGTTCAAATCGCGGCTCGGCCACTTGTCAGCTGTGTGACTGTGGGCAAGTCACTTAACTTCTCTGTGCCTCAGTTACCTCATCTGTAAAATGGGGATTAAGACTGTGAGCCCCACGTGGGACAACCTGATTCCCCTGTGTCTCCCCAGTGCTTAGAACAGTGCTCTGCACCTAGTAAGCGCTTAACAAATACCAACATTATTATTATTATTACCCAGCACTTGGGAGAATACATATAACAATAAACAGACACATTCCGTGCTGCTTCCCCCACTAGACTGTAGGCCCCTCGAGGTCAGCGAAGCAGTGTGGCCCAGTGGATCGAGCACAGGCCCCGGAGTCAGAAAGACCTGGACTCTAATCCAGACTCCGCCTCTGGTCCGCTGTGTGACCTTGGGCAAGTCACTTCACTTCTCTGTGCTTCAGTCAGCTCATCTGTAAAATGGGGACTAATCCATGGTATTTATGGAGCACTCACTGTGTGCAGAGCACTGTATTAAGCACTTGGGAAAGAACAATACAACAATCAACAGTGACAATCCCTGCCTACAAGAGCTCACAGTCTGGGGAAGGGGGTAGGTGGAGACTTACATCAAACCAAATAAATAGTACTGGGCTCTGTACACACTCAGCATCCAACAAATACTACTGATTGGCTATTTTATTAGTCAGTTGCCCTCGTATAGAAGGTGGGAAGGGGCTGAAAGCCGAGGGGTGTCTTCTTTTGAGGAGCTCTTTTAAGGGCAAAGAGCAAAATGGAAGGTCAGTCTCTGGTCAGGAGCCAGAATCCCCACTGACCTCTCTGACCCATAACCCACCATCAGTAGTTTCAAGGCACATTTACAGGCACCTACTGCAGAGTAAGTAGTAAGTAGACAAGATCCTCGCCAGGAATTGGCAACCTAAACAACCTAAGCAAAATGATAAGCAATGTGGTCTAGTGGAAAGAGCACAGGCCTGGGAGTCACAGGACCTGGATCCTAATCATAAAATGGGGATTCGATACTTGTTCTCCCTCCTACTTTTTTTTTTGTTTTGGTATTTATTAAGTTCATTCAGTAGTATTTATTGAGCGCTTACTATGTGCAGAGCACTGTACTATGCAGAGCACTGTACTAAGCACTTGGAATGTACAAATCGGTAACAGATACAGTCCCTGCCCTTTGACGGGCTTACAGTCTAATCGGGGGGAGATGGACAGACAAGAACAATAGCAATAAGTGCTTACTATGTGCCAGGGACTGTACTAAATGCTGGGGTAGATACAGTCTCATTCATTCATTCAGCCGTATTTATTGAGTGGTAACTGTGTGCAGAGCACTGTACTAAGCACTTGGAAAGTACAATTTGGCAACCAATAGAGATCATCCCTACCCAACAACGGGCTCACAGTCTTTAGAGAAGCAGCGTGGCTCAGTGGAAAGAGCATGGGCTTTGGAGTCAGGGCTCATGAGTTCGAATCCCGGCTCTGCCACTTGTCGGCTGTGTGACTGTGGGCAAGTCACTTAACTTCTCTGTGCCTCAGTTCCCTCATCTGTAAAATGGGGATGAAGACTGTGAGCCCCACGTGGGACAACCTGATTCCCCTATGTCTACCCCAGCGCTTAGAACAGTGCTCGGCACATAGTAAGCGCTTAACAAATACCAACATTATTATTATTATTAGTCCACATCCCACATGGGGCTCACAGTCTGAATCCCAATTTTACAGATGAGGCAGCTGACACAGATGAGTTAAGTGACTTGCCCAAGGTCACACAGCACACAAGGGGCTGAGCAGGGATTAAAACCTGGACTGTGAGCGCCATGTGGGACCTGATTCTCCTGCCCCCCCCTCAGTGCTTAGGACCGTGCTTAGCACTCAACAAATACCACAGGTATTTTTATAATAATAAAAATGGCCAATAATAATAATTGTGGTATTTGTTATGCACTTACTATGTGCAGGCACTGTGCTGGGGTAGATACAAGGTAATCGAGTCAGACACAGTTCCTGTCCCACACAGGGCTCACAGTCTTAATCCCCATTTTTCCGAGGAGGCACAGAAAAGTTAAATGACTTGCCCAAGGTCACACAGCAGGAGGCAGCGTGCTCAGTGGAAAGAGCCCGGGCTTGGGAGTCAGAGGTCACGGGTTTGAATTCCGGCTCTGCCACTTGTCAGCTGTGTGACTGTGGGCAAGTCACTTCACTTCTCTGGGCCTCAGTTACCTCATCTGTAAAATGGGGATGAAGACTGTGAGCCTCACGTGGGACAATCTGATGATCCTGTATCTACCCCAGCGCTTAGAACAGTGCTCTGCACATAGTAAGTGTTGAACAAATTCCAACATTATTATTATTAAAAGGCAGATCTGGGATTAGAACCCAGGTCCCCTGACTCCACTAGGCCATGCTGCGTCTCTTAATAAACATCCTGCCGTACTCCGGGACAAGTAAAAGGTGAAATGGGGTCAACCTACCCTGACTAGGGTTGAATTCCATCCTTGGCCAAACCCTTCCTTCTCTGGTTCCAGGTTCTTCACTTCCTGGTTTCCAGGCGAGGTTGCTAAGTGTCTATTATAAACAAGGGGTGTGCTGCAGCCCAGAGTCAGCTGCCAATTTGATAGAAAACTCTCATCTCCCGTCCCCTCCAGGGAGGAGGCAGGCAAAGGGCTGAAGAAGGACAGATGTTAGGTGACCTGGCAGCTGGATGGAGAACCTCCCCATCACATGACCCTCCCCAGGGACTCTTGGCCCCACAAGCCACCCCCCCCTTGGAAGCTTCAGTGGCTTCAGAGTGGAGAGGTGAGGCCCGGGAAGAGATCAGACGTGACATCCGGTTCCCACCATGGGGTGACCCTGAATAACAGTGAGACCAAAAAGAGGTCCCAAGGAAGCTTCCCCCTCTCCCCCACCCCCACAACTTTACCCTCAAGACCCAGGCCCACCACACACACACAAACACCCCCCCTCTAGAAATGACAAAGCCATGACAATGGGCTGCATTAAGGGGTTCTCTGGGTCCTCATTAACACATCTTTATCCTCCAGGGTTTCAGAGCTGAGGGGAGAGACAAAGGCAGCCTGGGGTAGGAGGAGGAAGAGGAGGAGGGAGAGAAAGAATCAATTTTCTGCTTTCATTCATTCATTCAATCGTGTTTATTGAGCACTTACTTTGTGCAGAGCACTGTACTAAGCACTTGGGAGAGTGCAGTATAACAATAAACAGACACTTCCCTTGCCCACAATGAGCTTACAGTCCACAGTCTGCTATTTGTCACCTCTGAGGCAGAGACCACTGTCCCTCTGCGTGGACTGAGGGGGAGGGTCGGGGCCCCTGGGTTCTAACTCTGGCCCTGACTCCCGGCCAATCTCTTCCAGCAGCTCTGTGCCGAGGTACGAAATCCCCATCTTCCTCCAAAGGGCAAGGGAGAGGGAGATTTGTCCGTTATATCATTGTAGTGTACGCTCCCAAGTGCTTAGTACAGTGCTCTGCACACCGTGAGCACTCAACAAATAAATACCATCGATTGATTGTCCAGTCCTTTTCCCTCTCTCTGCCCCCACCCCATCTCATCACCCCCTAGGTGTTAGGTCACACCTCCTCAAGCCCAAATCAATGGTTTGGCTCCAACCTTCCCCATCCCACATGTCCCAAAGGTTCCCTAGTCCCTCCTGCTCCTCCACTGCAAGCCCCTGCCCCAGGGCCTCCCTATCAACCAATATCAGTATCACAATGGGGAAAGTGCTGACCGACCGGCAGCTTTAAAGTCCTCGATCAGCTCACCCCATCTTACCTCACCTCGCTGATCTGCAGCCTAGCCTGCCCACATTTCACTCCTCTAGTGCCAGCGTACTCACTGTGCCCTGATTTCGTCTGCCTCACCGCTGACCCCTTTCCCACATCCTCCCTCTGGCCTGGAACTCCCTCCTCCTCCATAATTTGCCAGACCATCACTTTTCAAAGCCTTATTAAGATCTCATCTCCAAGAGGCCTTTCCAGAGGAAGCCCTCTTTTCCTTGAATCCCTCTCCCTTCTGTGTCATTTATGCACTTGGGTCTGTAACCTTCAGCCCCACAGAACTTATGTACATAGCCTTAATTAATGTATCTATTAATTCATCTATTCACCCTCAGCCCCACGGAACTTATAATAATAACAATGTTGGTATTTGTTAAGCGCTTACTATGTGCAGAGAACTGTTCTAAGCGCTAGGGTGGATACAGGGTAATCAGGTTGTCCCACGTGAGGCTCACAGTTAATCCCCATTTTACAGGTGAGGTCACTGAGGCCCAGAGAAGTGAAGTGACTTGCCCACAGTCACACAGCTGAGAGGTGGCAGAGGTGGAATTCGAATCCATGACCTCTGACTCCCAAGCCCGGCCTCTTTCCACTGAGCCACGCTGCTTCTCTATGTACTTGTGTACATATCCTTAATTTATTTCTTCATATTAATGTCTGACTCCCCCTCTAGACTGTAAGATCGTTGTGGGCAGGGAATATGTCTGTTTCTTGTTGGCTTTTACTCTACCAAGCGCTTACTACAGTGCTATGCACACATTAAGCCCTCAATAAATACGACTGACCGACCCCTCTACACTGTAAGCTCCAAGTAGGCAGGGAATGGGTCTCCCAGCTCTGCTGTAACTACTCTCCCAAGCACTTAGCATAGTATTCTGCCACACTAAGCACTCAATAAACACCACTGATTGATTAATTGATTGCTGAAAGGGCATGAAGTACTCAGCCGGGTAGATAACTGCCTCATTCACCATCTAATTCATCACTGCACCAAGATAGAGTTGGTAGGCAGGATCCCTCAATAATAATGATGGTATTTCTGAAGCGCTTACTGTGTGCTTGCAGTCTAGTAGAGGAGACAGTAAAATAAATTACAGATAGAGGAAGTGGCAAAATAGCAGGAAATGTCCATAAATGCTGTGGGGCCTGGGGGGCGGATATGAATACTACAGTGCTTACGGGGTACAGACTTTCGGGCATAGGTGACTGAAGAAGGGAGGGCAAATAAGATGGGCAAATAAGGTTAGGCAGGGAAAACCTCTTGGAGGAGAGATTACTTCAGCAGAGCTTTAAAGGTGGAGAGTGGTGGTCTGTATATCAAATCTGGTATAGGAAGAGGGAGGGAGTTCCAGGCCAGAGGGATGATGTTGGCAAGGGGTTAGAGATGAGACAGACAAGACTGAGGTACATCAGACGAGTGAAGCGTGCAGTCGGGCTTGTAATAGGTGATATGGAAGGGTGAGCCGATGGAGCGCCTTAAAGCCGATGGTGAGGAGTTTTTGTTTGACGCGGAGATGGGTGAGCAACCATTGCAGGTTTTTGAGAAGTGGGGAGACCTGGACTGAAGAGTTTTTTTAGAACAGTGAGCCGGACCGCAGGGAAGTGTAGATTGGAAAGGGGACAGACAGGAGGGAGGGAGGGACGTCAGCAAGGAGGCTGATGGAGTAGTTGAGGCAAGTTAGGATGAGTTCTTGGACCAGAGTGGTAGCCGTTTGGATGGAGAGGGAAGGGGAGGATGGTAAAGAAGGGGCAGATGGAGGGGAAGGGGAGGATGGAGACGAAGAGGAAAATTTCTTACACTCTGAGCCCTGAGGCTCAATGTAAGAGTGGGTGCGTTTGCGCACACGAACTAACGCAGCAGCAGCAGCAAAAAATGAACCTAACAAGACACAGAGAAGGTAAATTCCACTATTGAACAATTTCGATAGGAATGACAATTTGTCCATTTCCACCCTACAGGTCAGTCCTCAGGCACCTCTCTGCTCTCGGTGAATGTCCTGGTTGAAAATAGCCACACTCTCTCAGGGTCCCCTGCTTCCGTGGGACATTCTGCTGCTTCTCTGATCTGTAATGTATTTGAATGTCTCTTTCCCCCACTAGACTAAAAGATCCTTGAGGGTGGGGATCCTGTCTACCAACTCTCTTGTACTCTCCCAAGCGCTTAAGTGCTTAGTAAAAACCACCGATTGATGCTTTCTGGATAGAGATGACTCCATACCAAGGTTTAAACGCTTAGTACAGTGCTCTGCATATAGTAAGCGTTCAATAAACAGCACTGATTGATTACCCTCCTAGGGTTGCTCCCACGGAATCTTCACCTGCTTCTGAAGGGGTAATGGATGGGTGGGGATGCCACTGAAAGGCAGGTCTTCCCTGCGATTCCCCCGGATGCTGGTTCCTTCTCAGGGACCCCTCTTTTTGGCCAGATTCCTTTCACCCGCCGTGAGCTGTCTGGTTGGGGGGGACGGGGGAAGGGGAAATAATAATTATGGTATTTGTTAAGCACTTACTATGTGCCAAGCACTGTTCTAAGCACTGGAAGGTTACCTAGGGCCAAAGGAAAGAGCCCGGAGCTACTAGAAACCAGGCAGAGCTCACCGCAACCCAACCCGGAGCCCTTCCGTCACTCCACCTGGCCCCAACCTCGTTCCCAGCCATGCAGTGAAGGCACAGACGGTGGTCAAAATTAGGGTTGCTTCAATCCTGTTGGGGCAGGATTGCACCTGGTTTCATTTCTTAATTAATCAATCAATGGTATTTATTGAGCGCTTGGGAGAATATGATACAACAGAATTAGCAGACACTTTCCCTGCCCGTAACGACAGCTGGTAGCTGAGAAGGCGTGAGAGGGTGCAAGGTGGGGCCGACTCACGGTTAGACCCTGGACTTCCGCTGGGAAGACCAGCAACTTGGCGTCCAGCAACTTGGCGTCCCTTAGCCCTTGGGGCCGCCCAGGCAGCAAAGCTCCTTAATAAATAGTGGAAACAGCAAATGCTTCCTCAGTGAGACCCAGGGCAGGAGAAGGAAGTGAGGAGGACAGCAACTGAGGGACCCTGGTCAAAGCTGCTTTTTTTCATGGTATTTGTTAAAAACTTCTTATGTGTCAGTCACTCAGTCACTTGTATTTACTGAGCACTTACTGTAATAATAGTAATTGTGGTATTTGTTATGCATTTACTATGTGCCAGGCACTATAATAAGCGCTGGGGTAGCTACAAGTTAGTCAGTTGGACACAGTCCCTCTCCCTCATGGGGCTCACAGTCTTAATCCCCCTTTTACAGAACAGATAACTGAGGCACAGAGAAATGAAGTGACATGCCCAAGGTCACACAACAGACAAGGGGTGGAGCCGGGATTAGGATCCAGGTCCTTCTGACTCTGTTCTATCCACTAGGTCACGACAATGCTAAAATCCACCCTTTCCACTCCATCCAAACTGCTACTATGCTGATGTGAGCACTTCTCCTCTCCTGCCTTGACTACTGCATCTGCCTCCTCGCTGACCTCCCGGCCTCCTCTCTCTCCCCACTCCAATCCATACCTCCCTCTACTGCACGGATCATCTAACAACAAAAACATTCAGCCCCTGCCTCCCCATTCCTCAAGAACCTCCGATGACTACCCATCCACCTCCGTATCAAACAGAAACCTCTTACCATCTGCTTTAAAGCACCCGATCAGCTCACTCCATCCTACCTCACCTCACTAATCTAGTAGAGCCCAGCCCGCTCACTCTGCTCCTCTAGTGCCAGCTTGTTCACTGTGCCCCAATCTCGTCTATTTCACCGCCGACCCCTCTCTCACGTCCTCCCCTTACCTGGGAACTCCCTCCCCCTCTATATATGCCAGACCACCACCCTCTCCACCTCCAAAGCACAATTCCAGTCACATCTTCTCCATGAGGCCTTCCCCGAATAAGCCCTCTTTTCCCCGGTTCTCTCTCCCTTCCATGCCGTCTGTGCACTTGGATCTGTGCCCTTTGGACATTTGATATTCACCCGACCCCACGGCTCTATGTACATATAGTTAAATCATTCCTTTTAAATTACTTATCCGTATTAATGTCTGTCTCTCCCCCCCCCCCCTTCCAGACTGAAAGCTCATTATGGGCAGGGGATGTGTCTGCTCATTCTGTTGTAGTGTACTCTCCCAAGCGCTTAGAACAGTGGTCAGCACCCAGTAAATTCTCAATAAATGTGATTGATTGATGTGGTGGAGCTGGGACTAGAACTGTCCTCAAGTTCATTCCTTTCCCGGCTACCCGTCAGCTCCATCACCGATTGGAGGAGTGACTTCAGGGATCTTCCAGACCCATTTCTTCCTCTGTGCCTCTCCAGCCACCCTGCCTCTCAGGAGAGCTGGGAGCCAGAGGAAGAGAGGGTGGCGAGTAAGGGCTTAACAAATATTATTATTATTACTAGTAATATTAATAATAGTAATAAACTCACACACTTACATTCCTGAGCAGAGATACCTCCTGGGTCCCAGAGAGAACCGTCAGTAAGCAAGAGTTATGATGATCATCATCAGTGATTATTCATTGAGCGCTTACTGTGTGCAGAGCACTGTACTAAGCGCTTATCCTATCAGTGCCTGAAAATCACGCCGGCCCTTTTCCTCTGCTGACGTCCAAACAGCGATGCTCGTTTCCCAGTGTTTCTGTGAGGTGGGGAGGAGGACATTGGCGGCGATAGCTTCCATTTCCTAAATCAGGAATCTCAAACCTGGAAGGAGAAATGACTGAGGGTCATGGGCAGGAAGATCATTCATTCATTTATTCAATCGTACTTATTGAGCGCTTGCTGTTTGCGGAGCACTGTACTGAGCGCTTGGGAGAGTACACTAAAACATCTGACCCCCTCCCTCTCCACCTTGTTAGGATTCTCTGCTCTGGACTCTCTTCGTAGGGGGCATTTCCAGGCTTTTATGGACGGTAGCTTTTGACTGTTAAAACCCAACCCATTGCAGTTTCTAACAGTGTCACTGCCTGGTTTTTCTAAACAGGTAAACTAGGCTCAGTAGTATCTAGGCAACATTAAAAACTAAGCATATTTTGTTCCGGTGACCTTTCTTTGGGTCCATGGGCACCATGAAAGCTACCTTGGCTCTGTACTTCTTCATCAGTCAATCAGTGGTATTTATTGAGCATGTACTGTGTGCAGAGCACTGTACTAAGCACTTGGGAGAGTACAATGCAACAGAATTGGTATTCACCCCACCCTCAGCCTCACAGGACTTATCTTCATATTTTTATACTCTGCCATCTCCCCCATCTCTAAATCTATTTTAATATCAGTCTCCTCCTCTAGGCAAGCTCCTTGTGGGCAAGGAATGTGTTTACTAACTCTATTGGACTGGGTTCTCCCAAGCACTTAGGACAGTGCTCTGCACCCAGGAAGCACTCAATCAATATAATAGATGGATTGATTGAAGAGTTAAAAAGCAAACAAAAAAAAAGAGATACCTATTCCCCAAGGCACCTTGCCCCAAACAAACCCTAGCATGGGCACAGGAGTCAGAGGATCTGTGTCCTAATCCTGACTCTGCCACTTGTCTGCTGAGTGACCTTGGGCAAGTCATTTAACTACTCTGTGCCTCAATTTCTTCATCTGTAAAATGTGGATTCAATAATTGTTCTCCTCCTATGTGGACTGTGAACCCCACATGGGACGGGGACTGTCTCCAAACTATTATCTGGTATCTAGCCTAGTGCTTAGTTCAGTGCTTGGCATATAATAAGCACTTAGCAAATATCACAATAATAATATGGATAATACATATAATAATAAATATTATTACCATTATTATTGTTATTAAACCCTGGTTTTGAGCTTCTGGGAGAAGTCCAACTGATTGCAACTCTGATTCTAGGCTTAGTCTTAGGAGTTCTAACCATTGTCTTCCCTAGATCAACTGCTGAGAAGCAGCGTGGCCTAGTAGATAGAGCACAGGCTTGGGAGTCAGAGGGCCTGGGTTTTAATCCTGGATCTTCCACTTGTCTACTGTGTGACTTTGGGCAAGTCACTTAACTTCTCTGTGCTTCAGTTTCCTCATCTGTAAAATGAGGATTAAATCCTACACCCTCCTGTCTAGACTCTGAGCCCCCTGTGAGACAGGGATTGGGTCCAATCTGATGACTTTATATCTACCTCAGTGCTTAGAACAGTGCTTGGCACATAGTAAGCGCTTTACAAAGGCCATTAAACAAACCTGCTACTTTATCTGCCATGATGATATTATGAGCAAAGGAAGAAATTCTGGAATTTAGCTGACAGGAATTAATCCTTTTCTTTATCTGTGCCAGTGACAAGGGTTAGGGGAGGGGAGAGAAGTAGTTTACAATTCAGGGCCTCATATTTTCCCCACTCCAGAACAATAACAAATCAGCAATAAGGATCTCATGTTCTCTCCAACTCTCTCTTTCTTTTTAATGGTATTTGTTAAGCGCTTAAGCGCTTACTATGTGCCAGGCACTGTAATAATAATAATAATGTTGGTATTTGTTAAGCGCTTACTATGTGCCGAGCACTGTTCTAAGCACTGGGATAGACACAGGGGAATCAGGTTGTCCCACATGGGGCTCACAGTCTTAATCCCCATTTTAGAGATGAGGTAACTGAGGCACCGAGAAGTTAAGTGACTTGCCCAAAGTCACCCAGCTGACAAGTGGCCGAGCCGGGATTCGAACCCATGACCTCTGACTCCAAAGCCCGTGCTCTTTCCACTGAGCCACGCTGCTTCTCTAAGTGCTAGGGTAGATACAAGCCAATCAGGTTGGATACAGTCTATATCCTATGTGGAGCTCACCGTCTTATTCCTCCTTTTACAGTTCCGATAACTGAGGCACAGAGAAATAAAGTGATTTGCCCAAGATCACACAGCAGACAAGTGGTGGAGCCAGGATTAGAACCCAGGTCCTCTCCCAGGCCTGGGCTCTTTCAAGTAGGCCACGCTGTTTCTCCCAAGATACTCTTTCCTTCCTTGTTCAAATTCTTTAAAACGGTTATCTCTGTTCATGACCTTCACTTCCTTTCCACTAGCTTGACAGCTTTCTCAGGGCTTGAATGAATCAGGCCCACCAAATTGATTGCATTGTACTCTCCCAAGTGTTTAGGGAAGCAGCGTGGCTTCTCTGAGAAGAGCCCAGGCCTGAGTGTCAGAGGACCTGGGTTCAAATCCTAGCTTTGCCTCGTGCCTGCCGTGTGATCTTGGGCAAGTTATGTAACTTCCCTATTTCTCAGTTTCCTTATCTGTGAAATGGGGATTAAAACTGGGACCCTTAGGTGGGGCAGCCCCTGGGTCCAACCCGATTATCTCATATCTATCCCCAGCACTTAGTATAGTGCCTGGCACATAGTATACACTTAACAAATACCACAATTATTATTATTAAAGTGCTCTGCAAAGCGGAAGTGTTCAACAAATACCATTGGTTGATTGAGAAGGGTTCTAAAGATGGGGAGGGTCTGTACTTCGTTGTTGTTTTTTTTTTAATATTTAAGTGCTTACTCTGTGCCAGGCACTTTACTAAGCACTGGATCCAAGGTAATCAGATTGGACCCAGTCCCTGTCCCATTAGGGGCTCATCATCCCATTTTACAGATAAGGGAACTGAGGTGCGGAGAAGTGACTTGCCCAAGCCGACCCAGCAGACAAATGACAGAGCCGGGATTAGAACCCAGGTCCTTCTGACTTCCAGTCCTGCCTCAGGGATGACTCATCCTCACATTCTCATTTGCAGCAACAGGACTGGGGTCTTATGAGCCAGGTCCCGGTGCGTGTGCCAGGCACATACCACCCACTCTGGAGAGAGCTGTGTCCCTATTTCACATGAGGATGAAAATGATAAAGTAGTTATAATCGTAATAGTGTTAATTAAGCACTTAATTGTGGGTAAAGCACTGTATTAAGCACTGGGAAAGAATACATGGGTGAGAATTAGACACGGTCCCTGGTCCTCAAGGAGTTCACAATCTAAGAATTGGAAAGCACTGTGGCCTAGTGGAAAGAGCATGGACCTGAGAGTCAGAAGTCCTGGGTTCTAAATCCTGGCTCTGCCACTTGCCTACTTTGTGACCTTGGGCAAGTCACTTTACTTCTCTGTGCCTCAGTTTCTTTCTCTGTAAAATGAGGATTCGGAATACCCATTGTCTCTTCTACTTCAGTCGTATTTATTGAACACCTACTGTGTGCAGAGCACTGTACTGAGCACTCGGGAGAGGACAATACAAAAATAAACGGTCACATTCCCTGCCCAGAACGAGCTTCAAGTCTAGAGGCGGGGAGACGGACACCGATACAAATAAATAAAATTACAGATATGTACATAAGTGCCGTGGGGCTGGGAGGGGTACTTGTCCCGACTGTGAACCCCACGTAGGACGGGGGACTATGTCCGACCTGGTTATCTTTGTATCTACCCCAGTGCTCAGTACAGTGCTTGGCACAAAGCAAGTGCTAAACAAATATCCTCCTCGTCATTACTGTTATAAGGGAAAGGGGACTGGTGGCCGGAAGCACAATAAAACAGTAAGGCCACAAAAGACGGGGACAGGGATAAATTCAAAATCAAATAAAAGGGTACCATGTCCAGAAGAGCAGAGTTTCAGACTAGTCATGGCTCAGAGTCCAAAACCACAGCCATAGCCGCGGCAACTAACAGCCCCAGTCACTGCCGGAGTTGCAGTCTTCCCCACTCTGTACATCGTGTGGAGGCGGAATGCTGCTGCTGCTGCTTCTGTCTTTGAAAACCTCACCAAGCTGCTTGGAGAGCAGTGTGGTAGGAATGGAAGGATCATTATTGTCACCTTATAAAACCTGCCTTGGATTTTCATTAGGTCTTTTTACAAACTCCCTACCATTAGCTTTCAAGCACTCGATCACCTTGCCCCCTTCCACCTTACCTCCCTGATATCCTGCTACAACCCAGCTTGCTGACTTGGCTCCTCTAACGTCAGCCTACTCTCTAAAAACCTCCATCTCATCCATCTCACTGCCGACCCCTCCTTCCCCCATCCTGCCTCTTACCTGGTACTCCCTCCTGCTTCATACCTGACAGACCGTCATTCTCCCTTCCTTCAAAGCCTTATTCAAATCACTTCTCCTCCAAGAGGCCTTCCCTGACTAAACCCTCTTTTCCCCTACTCCGTCTCCTATCAGAGTCGCCTTTGCAATGGGATTTGTACCCTTTATTCACTCCACCCTCATCCCCACATCACTTATGTCCTCATCTATAATTTATTTTAACATCTGTCTCCCCCTCTAGTCCAGAAGCTTCTTGTGGGCAGGGAACGTGCCTAGCAACTCGGTTGTATTGTACTCTCCCAAGTGCTTAGTACAGTGCTCTGCACACAGTAAGCACTCAATAAATAGGATGGAATTATTTAGATTTTAGAAAATGATCTGTTGGAATTCCCAAGAGCTTATGCTCATTCTGGTTCATTCTACTTATACTCTCCCAAGTGCTTAGTACAGTAAGAGTTCTGCACAGAGTACAGTAAATACTCTGCACACAGTAAGCGCTCTATAAATACCATTGACTGATAATTCAATAGCTCTTTTCCCAGGAAAAGCTGAGTTCCGAGACCCATTTTTAAGAGTTGGAGCCAAAATCTTCTGGACACTTTTGCAGATTTCCCCACTGGCAGAGCTAGATGCTTCACCACTGACAACCACAATTGTTTCCTGCTTTAAATCCTGTCAGTTTTTCCTTCACAACATATTCCAGGATCTGTCCCTTCCTCTCCATCCAAACAACTGCCGTGCTGGTCCAGATACTTGTCGTATCCTGGCTTGGCGAGTGCATCAGCCTCCCACTGGTCTCCCTGTCTCCAGTCTCTTCCCTCTCCAGCGCAGTCTTCACACTGCCTTTCCATTTGTCAATCATCTGTGTGCGTCTTCCCCCTCTTCAGAAACCTCCAATAGTCGCCTACTCTGTACATCAAGCAGAAATTCCTGACCACTAATTTTAAGGCACTCCATCATCTCTCTCCCTTCTGCTTAAACACTCTCTCTGCCTACTACACCCCAGCTCACACTCTTCATTCCTTTTAAACTAATCCACTCACTATGCCTCGTTCTCAACCCTCCAAATGCCCACCCCTCTGCCTGGACCTCCCTCTTCAAATTTGGACTTCAAATTTGCCCTCTATTTTCCACGCCCTTCTGAAATCTCTTCTCCAGAAGGCCTTCCTTAATGAATTGCTAACCTCCTTTGCTTATAGTCCCCCTTACTGTTGTTCAGTAGTTCTCTATCACCTAATAATATAAGTACTCACAACCTCTCATGGCATTTTATATATACATCTGACTTAGGCCTTGGGTAATACCGTACCATATGATACATATCTATATATCTGTAGATATAGCTATATATCTCCCCCTCCTCAAATCCAACAGACAAGTCTCTCCCCACCTTCAAAGCCTTCAGTCATTCCTATTCACTCATTCAATCGTATTTATTGAGCGCTGTGTGTAGAGCACGGTACTAAATGCTTGGAAAGTACAATACAGCAATAAGGAAAGACAATTCCTGCCCACAATGGGCTAAGCATATGGTACAGTATTATTACTTGTATAATACTATATATTGATGTATTTCAGACACAGATATATATAATACAGTACAATACAGTATTACCTAAGCCCTAAATCATGTCCATATCCCTTCTTCCGTCTTTCTTGTGTCTGTAATTATTTTAGTGTCTGTCTCCCCTGCTAGACTGTAAATTATTGGAGGAAAGGGGATCATTTCTACTAATTCTATTCTACAGTGTTCTGCGTACAGTTGGCACCCAATAAATACTCTTAGTTGAATGATTGGGTTTAAAGCACTCAGTCGCCTTGCCCACTTCCAGCTAACCTTTCCGATCTCCTTCTACAACCCAGCGTGCTCACTTCCTCCTCTAATGCTGACCTACTCACCATACCTCGATCTCCCTGCCGACCCAGAGCCCACTTCCTCTCTCTGGTCTGGGACTCCCTCACCACTTCATACCCAACAGACGATTGCTCTCCCCACCTTCAAAACCTTATTGAAGGCACACCTCCTCCAAGAGGCCTTCCCCGACTAGCCCCTCATTTTCCTCTTCTCCCAACCCACTCTGCCTCACCCCTGCACTGGGGTCCGTGCCCTTCATTCACCCCTCCCTCAGCACTTACGTACAGATCTGTGCTTTATTTTCATGTCGGTCTCTCCCTCTAGACTGTAAGTTACTTGTGTGCAGGGAACGTGTCTACCAAATCCGTTATATCGTGCTCTCCCTAGCCCTCAGCGCAGTGCTCGGCACAGAGTAAGTTTTACTTTTTTTAATGGTACTTGTTAAGTGCTGACTTTGTGCCAGGCTCTGTATCATGCACGGGGTAGATAGAAGCTAATCACGTCCATTCCCCACGGGGGTTCACGTTTGTAATCTCCATTTTACAGATGAGGTAACTGAGGCAGAGAAATGAAGTGACTTTTTTTCAATAGTATTTATTGAGCACTTACTATGTGCAGGGGACTGTACTAAGCGCTTGGAATGTACATTCTGGCAACAGATAGAGACCATCCCTGCCCAGTGATGGGCTCACAGTCCACAGGACTGCCCAAGGTAACCCATCAGGCTAAGCCCCCTTTCCCCCTGCTCCTCCCCCTCTCCGTTCCCCTCAGCACTGTGCTCATTTGTATAGATTTTTATCACCCTATTTATTTTGTTAATGAGGTGTACATCCCCTTGATTCTATTTATCGTGATTAAGTTGTCTTGTTTTTGTCTGTCTCCCCCGATTAGACTGTAAACCCGTCAATGGGCAGGGATGGGCTCTATCTGTTGCCGAAGGGTACATTCCAAGCGCTTAGTACAGTGCTCTGCACGTAGTAAGCGCTCAATAAATACTATTGAATGAATGAATGAGGCAGGTGGTGGAGCCGGGATGAGAAATCAGGTCCTTCTGACTCCCAACGCCTCGACCACGCCGCTGCTCAAGTGCTCACTAAATAATAATAATAATAATGTTGGTGTTTGTTAAGCACTTACTATGTTCCGAGCACTGTTCTAAGCGCCGGGGTAGACATAGGGGAATCAGGTTGTCCCACATGGGGTTCACAGTCTTAATCCCCATTTTACAGATGAGGGAACTGAGGCACAGACAATCGATTGGGCGGACTGAATTCTGTAGGTGTGCCCGCCCCCAACTCTGTGAGATGTGACATCAGACCTTTTATAGTTCAGAAAGGCCCTAGGGAGAGTGAATAATTAATAATGATGGTATTTGTTAAGCGCTTACTATGTGCCAAGCACCGTTGTAAGCGCTGGGGGAGGTACAAGGTGATCAGGTGGTCCCACGTAGGGCTGACAGGCTTCATCCCCATTTTCCGGATGAGGGAACTGAGGCATAGAGAGGTGACGTGACTTGACCAGGGTCACCCAGCTGAGGCGGGATTCGAACCCATGACCTCTTTCCACCGAGCCACGCTGCTTGGCCAAATCCAGACCAAAGGAAGGGGCGGGGGGAGCGGGCTTCCGAAGGCCTGCTGATAGAGGAGCCCCCCAGGCCTTGGGGATGGGAGCGTAAATATGGCCACCTGGCCCGCCCCCGCCGACGATGCCCTTCTCCGACCTCCCTCCCTCCAAGCCTCCATCTTTGATCGGAGCCCCGCTTCCTCCATCCCTCTCCAGGAAGGCCGATCCCTCCCTTTCCCATTCCCTCTTCCCCGGAAGTTCCCGCCCCACCCACCCTCTGCCCGCAGGAATAAGTTGGCACTGCCCCAGCCTCGCCCGCTCCGAAGATGGCGCCTCCCGGCCCGTCGTCAAGGGCCCAGCTCTCCGGGGCACCGCGTCACCAAGGCAACCGAGAGGAGGGGGTCGGGGGCTCGTCGCCATGGCGACCGGGGGGGAGGGGCGACGGGCGACTAACGGCCGGTCCTTGCGGGCCTCGGGGTGCAGCCATGCTGCGGGACGAGACGATGGACGGGCTCTCCCTGCCCTCGCTGTGGAGGGGCACCCAGGAGAGCCGGAGCGAGGCGGTGAGAAAACCCCCGGGGCAGGGGCAGGAGGGAGGGAACGCTCAGTACAGGGCCAGAGCTCTCCAAAATATATACGTATATGTGCCTGGACACTTACCTACCTATTTACTTATTGATATCAACGTCCGTCTCCCCCGCTAGACCGCGCTCTTGTTGTGGGCAGGGATGTTCTGTTACTGTATTCCTTCCAAGCGCTTAGTACAGTGATTTGCGCACAGTTAGCGCTCGGGAAATAGAATTAATAATAACCAACGAGGCGAAGGAGAACCCCGGGGGAGGGGGAGAAGTTGGGTTTGGAGATGGAATGCCGACAGGAGGTCACCGGGTCAAGGGGTGAAGCAGCGTGGCTCAGAGGAAAGAGCACGGGCTTGGGAGTCAGAGGTCATGGGTTCGAATGCCGGCTCTGCCACTTGTCAGCTGGGTGACTGTGGGCTAGTGACTTCATTTCCCTGGGCTTCAGTTACCTCGTCTGTAAAATGGGGATTAAGACTGTGAGCCTCACGTGGGACAACCTGATTATCCTGTAAATCTACCCCAGCGTTTAGAACAGTGCTCTGCACATAGTAAGCGCTTAACAAATACCACCATTATTACTTTCTCTCCCATCCCTAATAACTTCTTAGACTCTGAGCCGACCCCCCCTGGAAAGGAGCTGCGTCTAATTACTATTTGTGCGTTATCGCTCAGTACAGTGCTCTGCACCTATTAAGCGCTGAATAAATATTACTTCTGCCAGCCTCAAACCCTCCAGTGGGGCAGGAAGGAGAGTGAGGGCTGGGTACCCGCAGTCCAGGATGAGCGGGGCCTTGGGCCTCGTTACAAGGGAACCCCTCAGTTAAAGGCTGCCTCTTGCCCTCATGCAGATGAGAGAGATCACTGATGAAAGGGCGGCTTCGGGAAAAGAAAAAGAACCGTAGAAATGCAAGCTTTTATATTATCGTGGTGAGCCGTGGGGTCACTGTAGCCTGCCAGACAGTTGGCAGACAAGCCCTTTGAGAAGAATATGGGAGCATTTCTTCTGGGAGCCACCTCTGTGCTTGCCGAGCCAGGCGGGACAGTGGGTTCTCATAGCCACAGTCGATTAGACTGTAAGCCCGTCAATGGACAGGGATTGTCTCTTTTTGTTGCCGAATTGTACATTCCAAGTGCTTAGTACAGTAGTCTGCACATAGTAACCGCTCAATAAATACTATTGAATGAATAGCTCAGAGTGCTCTAAACTCTGTCCCGGTTCCAGAGGGCCTGCACCCCATGACATCTTGGGCCCTTGCTGAGTCTCCCCTGATCCCCACCCCTTGGTGCCCAGCTCACACCCTTCTGGCTGTCTGGAGGGGTGGGGATCCAGCAACCCTAGCGAGACGCAGCTGGTTGCAATTATGATACAATCCCCATCCCAGGTGAAATCCCAGAAAGCAGCTGATTCCAATCCATGCATCCCCATCTAGACCATGAACTTGTTATGGGCAGGGAATGTGTCTGTTTCTTGTATCGGACTCTCCCAAGCGCTTAGTACAGGGCTTTCCACACAGTAAGTGCTCAATAAATACAATCAAATGAATAAAGGAATGAATGTGTTTCCCTCAGCAGGGTCTCTGGGCTGGGGAGATGGTCGTCCCAGGCCTGCTTGCTGCTTTGGTTAAAAGGCTTTGCCACCCTTTCGGTCTCTGCTCTTTGGGCTGGGTCGGGTGAGGCAAGAATTTGGGAGTAATCCCTCTTAGAATCCCCCCCCCCCCCCCCCCCCCCCCCCCCCCCGCCCAGACCAGGGCTGCCCAGTAGACACGAAACCCCTGATCCGAGCTGCACTGGTTTTGCTGGCAGGGCTGCCCGGGTGGAGGTGAGGAAAATGAAGGGAAGTATCTGGTGGGCTCAAGCTCCATCTGCTGAAGCCCAGACTGGAAGTGGGAGAGGGAAGGGAGGGTGGGGTCCTGAGGAGGGTGGGATTGCACTGATTCTGCCCACATCTGCTTTGGGGTTTGGTTCAAGCCTCTGGAATCCCAAATCAACTAACTGGGAGGTAGGTGGATGGGTGGGCAGCAGGGCTAGAGTGGTGTGATGTCCGTCTGCACCTCCACCCCCAGCAGCTGCTGGGACTGTCTCTCTGTTAACCTGGCCCTGGCTCCAGCTCTGGCAGACCAGGAACCTGGAGACCCTCGGGTGGCCCGGTTCACATGCCTCTCTCGCTCTCTCCTCCAGAAAAGCTGCCAGACCGCCAGCATCGGCATGGCTGAGGCCTCGGCCCAAGTCCTCCTGCAGGCAGATGCGGAGGTGCAGACCGATCCCCCCGGCCCCCCGACCCTGCAGGCCGGGGCCCTCCCCAACCCCCCGGGGTTGGCGGCCTTCCTGCGGCGGGTGGAGGGCCCCCTCATCCGGGAGCTGAACAGGAACTGGCAGAGCCACGCATTCGACGGCTTCGAGGTGAACTGGACGGAGCAGCAGCAGACGGTAGGTCCCTTCTTCCCGGGCCCTAGTGCCGGCCGGCCTCCCTTCTGGCTCGGACCGGCTCGGGCCGGTGGCTAAGGAGCGTGGCCTTTGCAGGTTTCCTGTCTACACAGCCTGGCCTACCCGCCTGCCCAGGCGCAGAACCTGCAGGTCACCAGCGTCTCCTGGAATGCCACCGGCTCAGTGGTGGCCTGTTCCTACGGCCGGTGAGTAGCTCTGGGAACCAGGGATCAAACTGGGGGAGAACTTGGCCTTTTCTGGTGTCCCCAGGGTCAGTCTGCTTGGGATTCGAATGCCGGTAGGTGAGATTACACCTTGCCTCTCTCCCCTGCCCTCTTGGGGTCCTTAGTGCTCAGTTCTGAGCCAGACCTGGGGTCATTCCCCTCAGAAGTGGGGATCTGCTTTCTCCAGTCTTGGGGAGCTGCGTCTTGCTAGCTTGGGCCACCGGTGTTCCCTGGCCATGCTGTTCCCATCTGAACCCAGCAGAAGGCAGATTCCCCAGGGGCTGAACCCCATGTTCCTATTTTTTGGGGGGGTAATTAAACACTATGTGCCAGGCACTGCAGTACTAAACGCTGGGGTAAGTACAAGCTAGTCAGGTTGGACACAGCTCATGTCCCACAAAGGGCTCACAGTCTCAATCGCCATTTTTACAGATGACGTAACTGAGGCCCAGAGAAGTGAAGTGACTTGCCCGAGGTCACTCAGCTGACAAACGGTGGGGCTGGGGTTAGAACTGAGGTCCTTCTGACTCCTAGGCCTGAGCTTTACCCACTAGGCCATGCTGCTGCTTTGGGCTTCTCTCAGCTCTCTGCCTTTCGAAGGGGCCCAGGACTCGTTCCTGCTCAGGCTCTGCCTTTCCATTTCCTCGTCTGACCCCGCACCCCCTCTCTTTTCTCCTGGCCGAGCCAGCACCCTTTGAAGACAGGAAATCACAGGGGGTAGAAAACGACTGGAGGTTCTGTGTTTCAGCATTAAATGAGCAACGCACAGATTGGCATCTGAGCAGCTGTTTAATTCCTTGCGGTGGCAGATGGCGGTGTTGGCTGCACTCAGGCTCCTGGCCCAGGGCCTCGCGGTGCGGGGAGTCAGCCGAGTCTGCCCACTCGGTGTGCCTGGCCTGGTGTGCCCAGCTAACCCCCAAGGAAGCCGAGCCATCCCACAGGAGCTTCTCGGGGCAGAAACTGGAGACTCCAGTTACCCGCCTGAGGCCTTCACCCCATAGAAGCCATTTCCTTGTCGCAGTCCCAAGAGCATTGGGTTGAGTGTCTCAGGATACCTATGGGAACAAGAAACCCAGGAGGGCCTAACTGGCCCGGCCTTCTTGCTCCGTGCCCACCAAGGCCAGCCTGATCTTGTGCCCGCCTCGCCGGGCCAGACTGGGCCCGATGTGCCAGCCGGGGCCCGCCCAACTGGAATTTGGCCGGGATTCCCCTTGGAGTTGGGAGCTGCTGTCTTAGTGGAAAGAGCACAGGTTTAGGAGTCAGAGGACTTGGGTTCTAATCCTGGCTCTGCCACTTGTCAGCTGTGTGACTTTGGGCAACTAACTTCTGTATGCCTCAGCTACCTCATCTGTTAAATGGGATAACCTGATTACCTTGTATCTATCCCAGTGTTTAGAACAGTGCTTGGCACATAGTAAGCACTTAACAAATACCATCACTATTAAACCACCGGGGTCTGCAGGGATGGGGCCGGTTCCAATGGGTAGGATGATTACTCTCGGCTCCTCTCCCGTCACTGAGGCCAGAGTGTGGAGAAAAGTCCACACAAACAGTGGGGAGGAGTGAAGCCGCAGGGCCCAGGCCAATGGGCAGACCCCATTCCTGACTTCCCCCTTCCTCCCACAGGCTGAGCGATGGAGACTGGAGTACGGAGAAGTCTTTCGTGTGCACCTGGAACCTGGACAGGCGAGAGTTGAACCCCAACCAGCCCTCTGCCGCTGTGGAGGTGGCCAGCGCGGTGATGTCTCTGGCCTTCCACCCATCCCAGCCATCCCACATTGCAGGTGGGGCCCCGGCTCCCTCCCCCCAGCCTAGGCCAGAGCTAGCTGGCTGGCTTTCCTGGGCCTCTGCTTGCGTTGTTTGTGGGGAGCCCTCTCAGGTGGCCTGGGAACCCATCCTGTTTCTTCGGCGGGAGCCCTCGTTAAAAGTTTAGGGGACTCGTCCAGGAGGCAGGGCTGGCCGGTCAGATGCCGGGGCCGGTGTTTAGGCAGGCCTGAGTCAGGTCTTCTTCCCAGGCAGCTGGCCACCACCCACCTCCCTCTTGGGTGGGATCTGCCTCCTCCACACTAGGTGATGGGGCGAGAGACCATGGCCGGCATTTGAAACGAGTCCCCCTCCCCTGCGGGCCAACACCTCTGGGGTCAGGGGTGAGGAGCCGGTGCCGGGCTCTGACCCCTCCCTAACCCTACCCTGCTCCAAGCCCATGCGGCTCCCGGGCAGGCTGCCCGGGGACACGCGCTTGCTTCCCCCAGGGGGCCTTATGGTGGTGAGGCCTTGGCGTGGGACGTGAGCCAGCCAGAGAGACTGGGGGGTGATGGGCTCAACTCTCGGGCAGGCTGCTCCAGGACCCACTCTCTCTCCAGGGGGCCTGTACAACGGTGAGGTGCTGGTGTGGGACACGAGCCAGCCGGAGGACACCCTGCTCTGGAGGACGGGGTTGACGGACGACACCCACACCGACCCAGTCTACCAGGTGGGCACAGGTTGCGGGGGCTTCCCCCAGCAGAGAGGGGGCAGGGTGAGGGTGGCCCCCACGGGTCTCTGGCAGCTGCCCCTCTCTGGGAGCCTGAGTGGTCTGCCGATCCTCAACGGGCCAAGAGCAGTAGGCCAGGGTCTGGGGGAGGAGACTGAGGCAGGATGACGCCAGATCCCGCAGCGTTGGGAGTGGAGCTCAGGGTAGGATGGAGGCATCCCGACTCTCTGTTTGGCGATTCATTTCCGGAGTCCTCCGGCCCCTTCCCGCCCCCTTGGAGGATGGGGGAGGAGAGCATCTCTCCCCATAGACCTTCCCTCCCAGCTCGGAGGCCCCACCCCCTCCCTCAACCCCCGGAGCAGTGCCGGACAAAGGTGGCATTCAGCTGCCCGGTTGTCCTGGTTCCTGGCTGGCACGGTGATCCACGTGCCAAGGGAGGCTCCTGGCCTCTGACAGCACTTGCCAGAGAAGGCCAAGGCCTGAAGTGCCCCCGTTCAGCGAGAAGAGGGAGCCAGCCCTCCCCGTCTGACTCACAGGCTCTTGCCTGCCCGGAGCGAGGGCAGCTGACGGGGAGGCGGGCAGCTTGGGGCCTTGGCAAGCTCCATCCCTGAAATCCCCTTCTTAACATCTTCTCCCCACTCTCCAGGCAAGCAGGTGGGAGAGATTGGGGAAGTCCAGGGAAGAGAAGGGCAGGATGGCAGCGGGCACCAAAGCTACTCAGCATTGGGCTGGCTGGGTGTTCCGGGCCCAGAGCTGGCACCATCAGAGAGGGGCACACAAGTCCTGGGGTCTGAGGAGGCTGAGAGAGGCAGTGGATCAGGCAATGGGTGCAGGGCACCATACTAGGCATTTGGGAGAGTACCGTACCATGTGGTTCATAGATACAAACCCTACCGTCGTGGAGCTTACTGTCCAGTGAAGTAAAGGGAGAGAAATGGCAGGGTCCCCTGTGCAGCGGCGAGCTGCGATAGTGACTAAACCATTCCTCCCCAGGAGGCTTTGTCCTCCCTCCCCGTCAACCCCCGCCACCAACTGCCCTCTAAGGCTTCCCCCACTAGGGACGAGGGACAACTTTCCGGCCCTGTGGCTGAGCAGGTGGCCTCTCCCCGCCCCACACTCCCCATGCCCCAGGAGAAGCTGGGCCAAATGAGAGGTTTATCGACAGAAGGGGCCGACCACAGGTGGGGGTAGAGGAGCTTCATCTGTGGCAGGACTGCGGGGCCCTAAAAGTCCCCCTGTCTTAGATAACCTCCTTCTTCTTCCCGGCACAGGTGGCCTGGCTGCCCGACCCCAAGCACAGCCACCGCTTCCAGCTGCTGAGCGTGTCCACGGATGGGAAGGTGCTGGTGTGGCGGGCAGGCGCCGACGGGCAGCTTCAGCTGGCTGCCGGCTACGCCCTGGTGGCCCAACAGGTCCCCCGCAGCACCGGGCTGAAGAAGGTAAGGATGGTGGCTCGCCAGCGCACCCGGACTCTGAGACCGGGCCAGCTAGACGTGGGAGCGGCTATTGAGGCTCTGGGGCTTCAGGTCTCCCCGGCCGAAGCGAGTGGCAGTCAGCTGTGCCCCTAGGGTACAGGAGCAACAGGGTAGGATTGGGGGAGGTCGGACCAACTGAGCTCACCATCCCTGCGGCAGACGGCATCCCTCGCTGGCGCCTCTGCCCTGGGCCGGGGGGGGTGCCCTCGCAGGAGCCATGGCTCAATACAAGGTGCAGGACAAGGGGGACGGGTGGAGGTGATGATGGTATTTGTTAAGCACTTACTAGGTGCAGAGCACTGTTCTAAACGCTGGGGTTGATACAGGGTGATCAGGTTGTCCCACGTGGGGCTCACAGTTTTAATCCCCATTTTACAGATGAGGTAACTGAGGCACAGAGAAGTTAAGTGACTTGCCTACAGTCACACAACTAAGTGGTGGAGCTGAAATTTGAACCCATGACCTCTGACTCCCAAGCCCGGGCTCTTTCCACTGAGCCACGCTGCTTCTCTAAGGTGGCTCGGGTGAAGAGGGGCCTCGCTGGCTTCCTGAGTAGTATTGTGGGCACCTGGAAAAGAGGTTGGGCTGGAAGCCAGGCCTGAAGTGTTCAAGGCTGCCACCGCAATACTGGCACTGAGCTCCTTTCCAGGGAGGTTTCAAGACTGATGCGTGTGTCTGTCCTCTATCCACAGCCCAGCCGGGGTGAGGTGGCCGTGGGTGTCACGGCTCTGGCCTTCTCCCACTTCGACCCGAGCCTGTTTGTGGTGGGCTCCGAGGGGGGCTTCCCCATGAAGTGCTCCACGGCGACCGAGACCGCGGCGCACACCCGGCTGCCCTGCTCCATCCCCCTACGAGCGCCCGCCCAGTTCACCTTCTCCCCCCACGGCGGCCCCGTCTACTCCGTCAGCTGCTCCCCGTTCCACAGGTGAGCCTCAGGTTCAGAGCCCACCAGCTCTGGAATCCCACCCCACACCAGGCTTCACTTTTTAGGCAGCTCTTGGGTCTCAGAGAGAGGGCTTATGAACCCGTCGCTAAGTGGAAACTTGGGCTCGGGTGGCCGGCGATCCTTCCCCTGCACAGACCGACTCTGACCTCTCTGGTGTGGGTCAAGGAGCATTGAGGAGGCGGAGCGGGAAGTCTGGGAGAAGGGCTGGTTTACAACTGCCTAAGGGAAGGTCACAGGGAGGGCTGGCCACCCGACCCTCGTGTGAGGGGACTGACTAGCCATCCATCCCCTTTAAAGGCTCAACTCCCGGTCTCCCCAACACCATTCTCTCTCTCCTCAGGAACCTCTTTCTGAGCGCCGGGACCGACGGCCACGTCCACCTCTACTCCATGCTGCAGGCCCGGCCGCTGGCCTCCCTGCAGCTCTCCCAGAAGTACCTGTTCAGCGTGCGCTGGTCTCCCACGCGCCCCTTGGTCTTTGCCACCGCTTCTGGAGAAGGTATGGCTATTTTTGGGGGCGGGGCGGACTCCCCTCTTCCCCACGGGCCTCTTGAGAACAAGGAGAAGGCACCAAACAGCCAGAAGGCACTGGACTGGGGACTGGGGAAAGCTGGTGTTCATGTGTGGGGAAGGGCAGGACAGCTATATCTGGCTCCTCATATCCTCCTCCTGGCTTTTCTTTTTTTAAATGGTATTTAAGTGCTTACTATGTGCCAGGCACTGGGGCGGATACAAGGTAACTGAGTTGAACACAGAGCCCGTCCCTCAGAGGGCTCACAGTCTGACTCCCCATTTCACAGCTTTGGCAGCCAGCCGGGCCTCACCCCTGCCATCGACCTTTTCCTTCCACAGGAGCAGTGCAGCTGTTCGACCTCCGAAAGAGCTCCCAAAAGCCCACTGTGTCCATTCAACAGACTTCTGACCAGAGCCCAGTGTACTGCCTGGAGTTTAACGCCCAGCAGACTCAGCTGCTGGCGGCCGGCGACGCCCAGGGCGCCGTGAAGATCTGGCAGCTGAGCTCTGAGTTCACAGAGCAGCTGGCCCGGGAGACCGAGGACCTGGATCAGCTAGCCAACGAAGTGGCCGACTGAGACCGGAGCCGAAGTCCAGCTGACCTGGCCGCAGGTAGGGCAACACAGAGGAGCGGACCGCTGGGGCAGGGCGCCCGAGGAGGTGGGGTTAAGGAGGAAGAGGGAGACGGACTGCACCACTCAGCAGCGGGCTCCGGCCGCTTCCCCGCCTCCTTTCCTGAAGCACCACGGGCCCTTCGCCCACCCCCAGACTGTCTCCTCGTAGAGGGCATGGTGCTGCCTGACGTGGGCACTCGTTAATGATAAAAAAAAAAGCCTCCGCTTAGACTCGAGCCGTTTATTTCTCTTTCGCGTAGACAGAAAAATCGGGGAGGGAAGGGCGGGCAGGGGTTGTGAAGCCGGCTGTCCGTTTCCCGCTCAGAGGCGGAGACGGGCAGCTGGGCGGAGGACACACGGGAGACAGGTTGAAGTCCCATAATTTAACACGAATCCGGACCCTGATAGTGACAGGGCGATCCCGACTGGAGCGGTAGCGTTGTATGAAGCACCATTTTTTTTTTCTCTACTAAGTTTTCACCCAAGCTAAGCAGTTTTTAAGGTTACAGTGGAGAGTAACACTGTCTGGAATTTACCATAAGAGCACAAAGATGGACAGACATGCAGAGGCGGCGAGGACGAGCGACACCGGGGCCGTTGCTATCGGTGGCTAAGGGCTGGGCATCAGTTGACGAAGAGTGAGCGCGTGAATTCTATATAGTCGAAAGCGGAGGGGAGCTCGCGGCCCTTGCTGTCCATGTAGGGCTTCATGTGTGAGATGCAGTAATCTGCTTGCTCCCTGGTCAGATTCTGGAAGGTGAGGGGGAAGACAGACACACACAAAATGCAAGGGGTCAGGCTCCCATCCCCCACACCCAGGGTCTCACCCTCAGGACCCCGACCCCATTCACGCTCTTCAGAGACTACTTGGTCGATACCCTGTGTCCAACCCTGCTGGCCCTGAGGAGCTTTCCTTTTCCTATGACGTCAGCTACTCCTGAAACCTGCCTCAGTAGTCAGGGCTGGAAACTGGATCTGACATCATTAATTAATTAAAATAATGATGGTATTTTGTTAAGCTCTGACTGTAAGATCGTTATGGGCAGGGAGCATGTCTGCTAATTGTTGTACTATATGCTTGTAAGCGCTCAGTAAATACTTCTGATGGATGTCAAGCACGGTTCTAAGTAGGGGACAGATACAAGTTTATCAGGTTGGATACAGGCCCTCTCCCTCTCAAGTGGGGCTCACAATCTAAGGCACAAGAACAGGTAGTGAACCCCCATTTTACAGTTGAGGAAACAGGCACTGAAAAGCTAAGCGGCTTGCCCAAGGTCCCACAGCAGACAAATGGCAGAGGCGGGGTTAGCACCCAGGTCCTCTGACTCCCAGGCCCATACTCTTTCTACTAGCCCACCCTGATCTAAACCTCTCCAGCGGGTGCTCGAGCTCCTTTCCTCTTGCCCTACTGGGAAACGGGTTGAGTGGGGGACTCTGAGCTGAGCTGCACCCCTCAACCAGGGTGTTCGTCTCAAGGCGGCTGTTAAGCAGGGTCTCCAAAGCGGATCCGACTCGCCCTGGGCCCAGGGCCGACCCGGGGGCCAGGCGGTCCCCATAGCCGTCACGTACCTGGTACAACTCCTCCTTGGTCACGTAGGGCTTGCCCTCGGAACTGAGGGCGCGGAAGGCGCTTTCGATCTCCTCGCTGGACTTGACGTTCTCGGTCTCTCGGCTGATCATGAAGGCCATGTACTCCTGCAGCGAGACGTGGCCGTCCCTGGGAGAGAAACATGAGGGTGAGGCGGGGAGAGGCGAGGCCCCGTGTAAGCGGAGAGGGCTGGTCCTCTCTGAGGGACAGTAGTCAGTGTCCTGAAGGCACGTGGAGACTGGGGTGGGCGGGGAGTCTCTTCCCGTAGACCCATGCCCTCCCTAGCTTACCTGTTGGGGTCCACGGTGTCGAGGATAGCCTCGAACTCGGGATCTGGCTCCCCTTCCTCCACCATGGGCAGGTCGTAACCCAGGGAGCGCAAGCAGGACTTGAACTCCTGATGATTCAGCCGGCCAGACTTGTCCTTGTCGAAGTGCCTAGGAGACGGGCGGGGGCTTAGCTCCAGGGGAGTGGGGAGGGCCGAGGCTGCCCTGACTTACCCCCCTCTGGTGCCCGGGGCCCAGAAGCTCCTCCGCCTCTGGATCACTCACTTAAACATCATGCTGAACTCCTTCAGGGCCTCCTCCGTCACTCCAGTCGTGTTCCTGAAAACCAGAGTGGTTAAGGTAAGTAACGGTACTTGTTCGGCACTTACCACGTGCCAAGCACTGGTCCGAGCGCTGGGGTAGATACGTGATCAGGTTGCCCGCTCGCGGAGCCTCTACCCCCGTCCGTCCTCAGAAGTCACTTGTCATCCCCAAGTCTCCCCAGCACGGAAGGCCCCTAAAGGCCGTGGGGTCAGCGCTCGCTCCAGGGTCTCCATGTCACTTGCCCAGCATCAACTCCCTGCCTTCCCAGCTCACGGCCTGATACGACAGGAACCAAGCCGAGCCAGTTGAGCTGTCTCCCTCTCCTTGGGTGCCAGCCTGGCAGTGGAGGGTTCTCTAGCCTGTCAACTCCTTGTGGGCAAGGCCCACCCCTGCCAACTCTCTTGTACTATATTCCCCCAAGCGCTCGGTCCAGCGCTCGGCCCGCAGCGAGCGCTCAGTAACCCCCGCTGATGGATCGCTCACCTGGCCTGGATTTGCTGCTCCAGGTTATGCTGCATCCTCATCCCCAGCTGGTCCAGTTGGTCCCACTGCTGGGCCAGCCCCACCGTGCTGTGCTCAGTGTATTTGTTGTCCAGGATGAGCGCTTCCTCCATGGCCGCTCCGAGGTCCTCAATCTTCTTCAGCTGGCTCCGCATGGCCCGGATCTCCTGGTGCTTGCGCTGTGCGGGGAGAGGGGCGGGTCGGAGTCGTCAGCCGCCGATCGGACGGTTAGCTGACCGGCGAGACGCCGGCCCACGCCCGCCGTCTACGGGGCCAGACTCTCCCAAGGGTACGGGGCCGGGGGATATGACGCCCGGGCCCGGTCAGCTTCCAATGCAGGAAGGGCAGAATCGAGACCACCCGGGAGTCCAATGGATCCAACTAGAAAGTTCCTCTGGGCAGCAGGAAAAGCCGGTGGAGGCTCCAAGAGGCCCCCACCTGCCTGCTCCCACTGGAGGAGTGTGGCTGGGAGTGGAACGGCGTCCGTGCTCCCCGTCGGGGCACATTCCTCAGAGGGACAAGCCAGCTGGCAGAGGGCACGGATGGGCAAAGCGACGGGCGGAGAGGTACGCGCTACTTACTTTAGTGGCTTCCAGCTGGGATTCCAGGGTCCCCGACTCCTCCACCATGCATGACCTAAACATAGACCCACAGTGAGGGAGGGGCCGGTCCTGGGAAAGGGCTACAGGTGGCAGGCTCTGAACACCCCCTCCCTCAGGCTCCCTCAGCCCTCCTCGCGGGAGAGAGCCACCATAATAATACCTTGCGCCTCCGTGAGATGCTCCAAGTCCCTTGGGCCTTGGCTTAACATCTCACGGCAGCCCTGGGTGAGTCAAGGACTGGGCAGGCATTATTATCCCCATTTTACAGATGAGGAAACTGAGGCCCGAGAGATTAAGGGACTTGCCCAGAATGGCCCAGAGGGTCTGAGGAAGAATTGGGAATGAGACCCAGACCCCCGGCTCCCAGCTCAGCACTTCAACCACTAGACCCCGCTGCCTTGGACCACCTTTTCGGTCCTGACACCGGTGCCCGTGGCCCAGACCAGGCCCCTCAACCCACCCCTCCAGCAGGAGCCGAGACGCGGTCTGCCCCCATTAAAGGGCTCGGCCTCTTTTCCCAGCCTCGAAGCGGGAGAGGGCAACCTGGCCGACTATGCCCTCACACAGGGGCACACCCCAAAACTCACAGGAGCAGTCGGGGACAGTGGAGACCGAGGTCCTCCGGGCCCGACTTGGGGCTGGCCGCCACGCTCTCCGGCCCGCTCCCAGGGTAGGGCAGCCATGGGCTAGTGGCTGGAGGCTCGTGACCGGCAAACCAGAGTGCTTCCGGACTTAACTGGTAGCCAGGCCTTCGAGAGACTCAGACGACTCTACCCAAATCAGGGGAAGGCAGTGATCTCCACCCAACTCCTGGTTTCTCTTCCCCAATTCCAGAATGTCTATATGCCCGCCCTCCTGATACCAATGGGCCAAACCTTTGGTTGTGGGTGCCAACCAGTGTTTAGGCGGCAGTTGTGTTTGGCTTCTAAGAGCCTTCATCCTTTCAACGTATCATGGGGAGCTGTCGCAGCGGAACACCAGTGAGCGAACACGTTGGGGTTACTGTGCGGGGGCGAGTTAAAACTGTACTTGTGTCCCCCTTTTCAGTTCAAAACCCCACCTCCTCCCCCAGCGCACACACTTTCTTCACACCCCGGGGGACGGGGGAGGAGGGGAAAAAAAACAAATACCAAAACAAAAAAAAACCCCCAATCTTCTTGGGTTCTCAGAGTTCAAAAAATTGTTCCAGCCATGGAAACTCGCCAAGCTTTCTCCTAGCCCAGTGGGTTAGACACCATCACACCGTTTCCAAAAGGGAAAAACGAATGCCCAGGACCTGGGCCAGAAAGCTGGGGGCGGGCACAAGGCGGGTCCCCCCCTCCTAAGCGGCCGAGGGCAGTGAGAGAGAGTTAGTCAGAGAAAGCAGAGCTACTTCTGGGGGCGGTGGGGCAGGGAACGGGGAGGGGAGAGTCAAAAGTGCATCGGTCAAACCACAGTGAGGTAAGAAGAGAAATAAGAGGAGAAAAACCTTCCAGACAGATCATCCCCAACTTCATACTGATAGACACGAATGACCCGACGATATGCTATGCTAGTCAAAGAAAAGAAACCAAATGAATACACCGAGGGCGGGAGGGGGGAGAAGGGGGCGGAAGCCAGAGCGCGCACGCCACGACAGACAGGCCACGGAGTCCAAGCCGGCAGCAGAGCACAGAGGACGGCGACACCGGAGCCCGGGGGCGGGCCCGGTGCCGGTCGGACGGCGCAAGCAGGAAGGTGGCCGGGGAGGGGTGGAACCGGACAGGATTTAAGGAGCCATGAGGTGAACGGACCACGGACAGCACTTGTGGATGCACAGACAGCAGGAGGTGGAGCACGGGAAGAGGAGAGTGGTGAAGGAGGTTGCAGGAGGACGAGGAGGAGGAGAGCCAGGTGCCGACTGTCACAGAGGTCCCACATTTTAGGCTGTTCTACTCTCTGAGTTGCCCTTCCCTTCTCGGCCCACCCTCGTATCTGCCTTCTGGAGGAGAAAGAAGCAGTTCTCACTGACGCCTGCCCCCACCGTCGGTCCCCTATCAAAGCTTGGCCGCTGGGTGGTCCCGGAGAACAGGAGGCAGCAAGTCCGAGCCCTGGTGTGAGGCCCAACCACGGCCTCAATCGCTCTTGCTGGCGCCTCTTCTCCCGACTTAAATAGGAGGGTTTCAAGCCCCACGTTTGACTGGGCCTCAAAGGCCAAGGCACACCCACCCGCCCACCCGTCCGTCCCCAAGGAGAACGTCACAGAGAGGCTCCGGGGGCCCAAGAATCCATCTCAAGGAGAGGCACCTCAGGCGGGCCCCATCTGAGAAAGGAGGCCTTGGGCGACCGGGGCCGACCTGGAAGCCCCCGGCTCTGATTCACCGGTGTCACCTGGTGCCCCGGGCTTCTACGTGGTCAAACACAGCAGCACCGGGTCCCCGTCCACTAGGCCCAAGGGCACAGAGGGGCAGCTGGGCCCAACACGTTTCCGTGGCCCATCAGACCAGAGCGCCCGCTCGGTGCTCGGGACACGAAACCGAACCGAGGGGCCGGGGCAGCCAGCGGCAGATTTTCCCAATTCCAATCATCTGCCCTCGCGGCAAGGCCCGCCGTGGACCGTGGGGGAAAACTGAAGCACGGGGGGAGCCTCAGACGTCAGCGGTGAACTTCAAATTACAACCTGGGTCTCCCTGACTCCCGGCCCAGTACCTCGGCCCCAACCCATGCCGCCTCTCAACGAGGTGACACTCTGGGTCACGACTAGAGACTCCAAGCAGATCCCTAGACCTCAGGCCCTGACTCGGCAACGGGCCTCATCACCCAGGGCCTCGACGACCAGGGCTGGGGTGGGGGCGTGGGCCGGGGATACCCTCTCCCCCAAGCCGCCCCGTGCTGGGAAGGGGCGGTGCACGGTGCATGTGTGAAAGGTGGGAGCCATCTGCCCCGACGCAGAAACGTCCACGAGCCAAGCCATGGGCCAGGGTGGGGGAAGATGGGGACCAAGCGCACGAGACACCACCAACGCCACAACATGACGAGGCCCGGGGAAAAGAAAAAGACAATATTAACCCGTCGAGGAGATACGTTCTTCGCAGGTGTCAATCCAGGAAGTAGTTGGTGGTGGCAGCGGCAGCAGCAACAGAGAAAAGGGGAAAAAAAAAAATCTACTTTAGCACAATTTTAAAGTGTTGCTCTCATTCAGGATAGAGGAAGTGTGTCTGGGGGGGCCCCAGTCTCCTCGGTTTCCAAAACGTGCAAATCCTCAGTGCTCTTTATCCATTCTCCAAGTAGGGAGGCTGGCCCAGGTGGGATTCCCTCCCAGCTTTATGATCTTGTATCCCCCTCGGAAAAATGGGAAAGGCAGCTCTGCCGGCCCAAGAATCTCCTTTTTAATGGAAGTCCAAGGCCTGGGTCTGTTACTTTTCTTTAAGGCTCATCTACATTTCGGGGGTCACCCACTTACAGCCTTTAGGCCACTGCTTCCGCCAGCGGTCCAAGGGGCTCGTGACCTCCCGCGGCCGGCTGAGGAGGACGCGCAGGCAGGCCGGTCCCGTCTCCCGGGTGGCCGCCCAAGGGTGAGACCGGCTGGGTAGGCACATTTCACAGTCTTTGCCCCTGCCCACACCCTGGCTTAGCCGTGGGCACTCTCCCTCCTGAAAGTAACTGCAAGCAGGGCGCGGGGTGCCCCACCTGAGCCGTGGTGGGAGGCTGCTGGGTACCTGGTCTCCTGGATCCACTGGTGGAAGGCGTTGGCGTGCTGGGCAAACTCCTGGCGCAGCTTGTCATTCTCCTCTTGCCTCCTCTGTTCCTTCTGCAGCTCCAGCTCCCTTTCCTGAGAACAAGAGACAGGCGCTCTTGTGCCAACCCTCTCACAAATACACAGACACACACACGTGCTGCCTTGGGCCCGGGTTACCATGGGATTGCCCCAACACCCTCAATCCAGAGAAGTCCTTTAGGGAGTCCATGTGAACCCAGGCGTGCCTTCACTGACTTCCAGGGCCCGGCCCTTAGAGGGATAGACCAAGGAAGCGAAGAAGCCACAGGGGAGACCAACGGATGAGATCCCCAATGTAGGAGCCAACTCTTCCCCACTAAAGTGCTTGAAACACTGCAGGAACACTATGACAATAAATAATAGTAATGGTATTTGCTAAGCACTTTGCTAAGTTTCAACTCACTGTTCTAAGCGCCGGGGTAGATACAAGCTAATCAGGAGGGACAAAATCCACGTCCCACATGGGGCTCATGGTCTTAATCCCCATTTTACAGATGAGGTAACCGAGCCACAGAGAAGTGAAATGACTTGCTCAAGGTCACCCAGCATACAAATAGCAGAGCCAGGATTAGAACCCAGGTCCTTCCAACTCCCAGGCCCAGACTCTATCCATTAGGCCATGCTTTCCATCTTCATGGCATTCCTGGGGAGTTGGGGAAGGAGCGATGCTCATCCTCAGGGCAAAAGGGGGGGAAATCAAAAGCCCAGGGAGAGGAAAACTGACGTTCCACAAATCAGAGAGGTCAACGATGGAGCCAATAAGAGAATCGCCACCTTTCCTCACCTCCCACTCCCTTCTGCCTCAGCCTGACTTGCTCCCTTTGCTCTCCCCGCCCCCCAGCCCTACAGCACTTATGTACATATCTGTAATTTATTAATTTGTATTGTCTGTCTCCCCTAAGCTCACTGTGGGCAGGGAACGTCCCCACTTATTGCTGTAGTGTAATCTCCTAAGCGCTTAGAACAGTGCTCTGCACACAGTAAGCGCTCAATCACATCTCAAGCTTCCTCCCGCTGGTCCCTCCGGCTTCCCGATTCTCAGGAGTGGTTTTCTCCAAGTGCGGGGAAGGCTCACCTTGATGATCTTTTGCAGGTTCCTCCAGGTCTCCTCCAGGGCCTCCATGGTGAACCACGTGTAGGGGTTGGAGGCCACCCGGAAGCTCTTGATCTGGCGGTCCAGCTCGGCCAGCTGGTTGAAATCCGCCTGGGCGGAGCTGAGCGAAGAGCGGAAGGCGTCGTGGGCCTCGCGCAGGGCCTTGATCTCCTCCAGGGAGTTGCAGCGCACGGGGTCCGTCAGGTCCTCCTCTGCGTTCTCAAACCAGCTGTTGAAGGCCGAGGCTTTCTTGGCAAAGGTCAGGAAGAGATCCTCCACCTGGAAGGGGCGAGATGGGGGACTGGCTTAAAGGACAACTGGCCAATCTGAAGCCTAGGATGGCCGTGTTCCCACTTTAACAGGCTGCTTCTCCTCCTCCTCCTGTAGCCTTTTTCTTTCTGCTTCCCAATGCCTATGTCTCCTTTACGAAATCTGGCCTCGATTTCCCTCTTCCGTCTCTTGCCTGCATGGCAAACTCAGGCGGGGTCTACGGACCCCAAGGCCAGAGACCCCTCATTTGAAAAATCCTATGTCCCCACTGGCTCACCTTGACTTAGGCTTACAGATAAGCTTTTAACGGCTTTTAAAAATGAAGAGTTGTTACCGGGGGCGGTGGTTGGCGAGTCGAAGGGAGATGGGCCTCAGTCTCCCCTGCCTGGGTGGCAGCTACCTCGAAACGAAAGTTCTTTCCGAAGGGGCCATGGGCAGTACCTTCTAGTGCCGCCCCCACGCCCCACCATACTCCAGGGAGTATGAGGTTTCTCCCCAGTTTGGCCAGGTGAAAGGAGGGGATCCCAGCTGGGTCCTCACCTTCCGGAAGTGCTCCTGGGCCTCCAGGAGCTTCTTCTTTCGGGTGGCCGAGTTGGCCAGCAGTTGGTGCCAGCGTTTCATGAGGGAGGCGTGCCTGGCCTCGATGGCTTTGGACTGGATGTGTTTGGCGGCCAGCAGCTGGTCTTTGAGAGCAGTGATGTTGGCGATTCCTTCCTGCTGGAAGGCCTGGAGCCCGGCGTCAAAGGTTTCCTGCCACGAGAGGAGCCGGGTGGACGTCAGGCGAGGCAACCCCAGGGCATATGACAGACAGCCCGCCCACCTGTCTTGAGAAGTGGCCACTGACCTGTTTGGTGAGGAGCGTTTGGACGGAGGAGAGGTCCCGTCCATAGTCGTCGGTCTTCAAGCTGTTCTCCTTCTCACCTGGAGAACCACGCATGGAGAATGCAGAATTGGCCTGTCTTTCCTCTTCTCAAAGAGGAGACAACCAGGTAGGCAACCGAGAGTCCTATTTTGTGAGGGTGAAGTCCCAGAGCCACCCACGCTGGCCCCCAAATCTAGACACGTAGAAGCCCAGACTCCGGGACCAGGAGATCCCAATGCCAGAACGGGACAAATCAGAGAAAACATGGGGAAAAAAGCCATACCGATCCAACTTTCCACCACATCGGCCTTCCAGTTGAACTGCAGGAAGGCAGAGTTCTCATCCAGCTTGGCCTTCCGCTGGGCCGCCGCTTTCTCCAGGTCGGACACCTTCCCGTTCAGGCCCTTCATCTTGGCGGAGATATTCTCCTCGTGGTGATTGTTCTAGGGCATCGAGAACACCACAGACACAATTTGTCTCCACTGTCTGATCCGGGCTCTGGGGCCAGGCCTCCCCTGGGCATTCCGGCCCCAGGCCCATTTTCCAGCCTAACTCAGGAGGGTTGCCCACTTTCAAGCTGACTGGTCAGTCAAAATGAATCAAGTGTCCCCTGAGGGCCGAGGACGCTACATGGGAGATGAGCTCCTGTTTCCAGGTTCGACTGGTCAGTCAGAGCGGCAGGTTGGCTTTGCGGGCCCATTGGCCCCGGGGATGGGATGAAAAGTGGTCTCTGATTGTTTATTGTGGAGAGAGAGGCATACCCAAAGGTCTGGGTTTAGTAAAGACCCTCCCGCCCAACCCTCACCCTTGTCAGCGCAGATGGAGGATGTGGGAAGGACAGCTGACAGAGGGGTTCAAAGTGCCAGCACCCTTTTATTCCAAGGGCCCAGAGGTGGGGTGGGTAGCAGGTGGAGGAGGTAAGAGCTTAGGGACTTTAGCCCGTGGGAGATGTTCACCTTCTTAATGAGGTCTTGCCCATTGGTACAGACGTCGTTCACCCGGTCCTTATGCACCGTGAAGTCAGTTTCAAAAGCTTCATGCTTTTTCAGCAAACCCTGGTGATAAAGCACACCATCTCTTCAGGGGCCTCGCCTATTTCTAGCCTTGCACCGTCCTCGGCAGACAGCTCACTCACTCTGAGAGAAGGTCAATGTAATGTGCTCAAAACTAACAAAAATCCCATTTTCCTCAAGGGCAGGGATCAGCTTTTCTACCTTAACTGAACTCGCCCAAGTGCTCAGTACGGTGCTGTGCTCGATGCATGCTTCCTTAGTCATCGATCTACACATGGCAATCATGTGACTGTGATGTGGGGGCTGGGGTAGGTTTTATTGTTTCCTTAAGTGGCCTAACTCTGGCCAGCATGGCCCATCGCCATCCTATGTCGAACACTGGTTTCCAGATAGGTTATTCTATTACTCTCCCAAGCCCTTAGTACAACGCTCTGCACACAGTAAGCACTCAAATACCACTGACGATAATGGTTACGATAATGGTGGTGATAACGATGATAGTGGTAGTTGTTATGCACGTACTAACGTGCCAAGCACTGTACTAAGCGCTGGGGTACATACACGATCATTAGATTGGACCTAGTCCCGTACGAGGCTCCAATTTGTGGATTTTTCTACAGGAGCTAGATAAGCATAGTCAACAGATGTGAGAGGCCCCATGACCTAATCTGCTACAATGAGGAAGGATCTATCTTTTAGGCTGCCTTTCCGATTGAACCGTTAACTAAGACTTGGGACCGGAAAGCAAGGGTCAAACAAGGCAGCAGTTGACACGAGGATAGGACCGCTCGCTGGCTCACATACCTGGATAGCGGCGAGCGTGTCTCCGTAGTCCTCACTGGCTACCAGGGTCATCTTCTCATTGATCCAAGCTTCCTCCTCTTCCACGTTGGCTACGAACTGCTGATACTCTAGGGACTCCTCCAACCGCTGGCCCCTGGAACGGGAGGCAGAGTAAGGATAAATCCCAATGCCCACCCCTCGACTTTGCCCCGTGGAGATAGTCAACGGAAGGGGTGGAAGGGCTGTGATGCAAGATCATCTGCTTCGCTCGGTTTCTAGCCTCTTTCTCCAGGCAGCCCTCAGCTCTCTCCACCACCGAAGACTTGCGGCCTGAAAGCCACGAGGCAGAGACTTTCACGTTTCTCTTGAGGAAAACGAACCGCCTCTCCTTTCTTTCTCCAGGCCAGCGCAGGGGACGCTAACCTTCGGTCAGACGGACATCAGGACCGGACCATCGGGTCAGGTTGCCTACGGAAGGTGGAGGAATTCGGCCCTGCTGGGTTGTGGTGAGGTCCGTGCCACGGAGAGGGGCCAGGGAAGGCGACGTCGGAAGCCTGGGCCAGTCCAGGCTGCGTCGGCCCAGCGGAGGGCAACGACCGGTGGCATGGAGTACTGCCCGCCCTGAGTGGAGGAAACAGTCCCTCCTCTGGCCACTTCCCTCAAAACAGACCTCTGGCTGCAGCTGCACTCACCGGGCAGCTGCTAGTTGCTTCAGCTCCTTCCAGTGCTCCACAAACTGAGCCAGGCGCTGCTGGATCTCCTCTTTGCCGATGGTGTTGTCGTCAGACAACTTCTTCCCCGTGTCCAGCACACCCTGAGAAACAGAAAGTGATCAAATCAACACCACGCTCCACCTCAGCTGCCCTTTTTCTTTTTAATGGAATTTGTTAGGTGCTTACTATGTACCAGACACTGAAGGAAGTGCAGAGGTAGACACAAGCTAATCAGGTTGGACACAGTCCACGTCCCCATTTTACCGATGAGGTAGCAGGCACAGAGAAGTTCGGTGACTTACCCAAGGTCACAGAACTGGGATTAGAACAGAGGTCCTCTGATTCCCAGGCCCGTGCTCTTTCCACTAGGCAATGCTACTTTTTATAATCAGGATGGACACATCCCTGTCCTACACAGGGTTCAGCCACAATGTCAATCCCTATTTTACAGCTCTCTCCTCCACTAGCTGTCGGTGTCTCGGAAGGCTCTCTTCCGGGACTGGTGTTCTTCCTCCTTATATTCACGTTTCAGCAGGCTCTGTGCAGATGATTCCTAAATCTATCTTGCTAGCCCCAGCCTCTTTCCTTCTCTACCATCTCGTATTTCCTCCTGCCGGCAGGACAGTGCCGCTGGTGCCTTAAGTTCAATGTGTTAGAAAGTGAATTCACCTTCCCTTCCAAACTCTTTCCTCCAGCTAACGTTTCCATCGTAGCCAGTAATCAAACAGTCGTACTGATTGAGCGTTCCGCGTGAAGCACTGTACTAAGTGCTCAGAAGAGTACAGTACAGAGTTGGTAGCCACGTTCCCTGCCCATAATTAGTTTCGCAGTCTAGAGGGGGAGACAGATAATAATTTAGCTGGATCATTGGCTTTAAGACACTCCATCTAACTCCCTCTTACCAATCCACTCTATTATTTTACACCCCCGAGTTCACACTCTTTTTTCCCCAAAACCACCTACTCATTGTACCTGGCTCTCCCACCTCCGACCCGTGGTTCACACCCTTCCCCCAACCCGGAGGTCTCCCCACCTTCAAATCCACCAGACCTCAGCTCCACCTTCAAAGTCCTTCTGAAATCCCAGCTCTTTCCCAGTGCATTTTTCCTTCTTCTCAAGGATCATCACATCCACCTGCAGCACTTTTGCACCTGTCATTTTACATGGTCTGCTACTTAAGCACTTCTTCCTCTTATGGGAATTCTTCCTCTTATGGGTAAATTATGAGGTGTCGGTCTTTTCAACCAGCCTGTAAACTCCTTGGGAGACAGACAACGGGTCCTCCTCCCCCTACCTCCTCCCCCTACTGTACTCTGCCAAGTGCTCTGAGCAGATGCTCAATGAACAGTACTGACTGGCTGATTATAAGCTTGTTGTGGGCAGGAAATGTGTCTCTTTACTGTTATGTTGTACTCCCCCAAGCACCTTGTACGGTGCTTTGCACACAATAAGCACTCAATAAATATGACTGAATGAATGACTATTGCTCTGTGGGAAGGTGTACTCCAAACTACAAAATAATCCTGCTTTCCTCTAATTCCCTGGAAGAGAAAATACCAGGTCTAGAATTGCTTGGTCCAAGCCCCCTAAGTCATCCATTTCCACCTCCCTCCCCTCAATGATGACAAATACTGGTCTTAAATCCTCCAAGACCTTTCCGCTGCTTTGTGCCGATGGAACCGGGCCTCACCACACACCAGCCGGTCGCCCCCATCCCCTCCTTGGCCCGCCCATGCCCAGTCTGCTCACCTGGATGGCGGGTTCATGAGCAGCCAGCTCCGCCTCCAGACGTTTGTGTTTCTTCCTCAAATTCTGCACTCCAGTTAGGTCTCGACCATAGTCCTCCGAACTCACGAGTAGTTTCTTCTCCCTGAGGGCCAGAGGGAAGACAGAGAAGATTGGAACTTGCAGTTTCCTCTGGGTCTCTGGAGCCAGTCTTCTTACCCACTTGCCCGCCTGGGATTCCCCAGCTACACGAAGACTGAGGCCCCGGTGGCACGCACTTGATCCAGGACTCCTCGTCGTCCATGTCCCGGAAGAACTGGTGCAGGCGGTGGGATTCGTTGAGTTTGGCTCTGCGGGCCGCCGCCATGCTCTTGATGCGCTGGAAACGGCCGTTGATGGTATCCCGTTTATCCTTCACCTGGCTGGTATCGAAGGCGCTGCTGGTCATCAGGCTGTCCGCTTGGCCGTTGAGGTCCTTAAGGCGATCCTGAGGATGTGAAGGGAGGGTGGGGTTGAGGGAGAGGGCCAAGGAAGACACGGTGCTCAAAATGATTTTCTGTTTGGGGTGCAGCTGCTGAAATCTTGGCAATATTTCAGAAGGTGACGTCAGCAAGTTTCTGATTGCACCGGTGGCAGGCAGAAGCCCCCACAACATCTCCAGCCTGGCCACCCGCAAGACCGGTCTTCTACAGGCAGCATTTGGAAAATTTCATATTAAGGGGAGAAAGATGTTAATGTTTTTGGTTTGTTGGAATTTTTTTTTTAAAATGGTATTTGTTAAGCACTTACTAGGTGCCAGGCACTGTACTGAGCACTGGGGTAGGCACGAACTAATCAGGTTGAACACAATCCATGTTCAACGTGGGGCTCGTAGTCTTCATCCCCATTTTACAGATGAGGTACTGATGCATACTGAAGTGAAGTGTCCCGCACCAGGTCACGCGGCAAGTGGCAGGGCTGGGATTAGAATTCAGGTCCTTCTGACTCAAAGGCCTGTGCTCTATCCACAAGGCCAGGCTGCTTCTCAGGTGGTTCATAACGGTACTACTGAGACTCACAGCGGCCTTCCCTCATTGCTCAGGGCACCCGGGACCCCATTTATCTCCGTGAGATGGCAAGAGACCATTTTCCAGGTGGGGAGAGAGAGCGCCCCAGTCTCTTGGCCCAGGTTAGAGTAATTTGTGAGTGACTCCGGGGCCAGATCTTAGACTCTTTATCCTTCATCCTTAGCCTTCCCTGAGCTGGACTCCGGGGCTAACCTCACCTCATGGGCTGAAATGTCCGCCTCCAGCAGCTGGTGCTTCTTCAGCAAGTTGTTCACCGAGGCCAGGTCTTTGCCGTAATCTTCGGATGCCAGCAGGGCTTCCACCTGGTAGGGGAATGGCACAGGGTTTGTGTTGCCCCCTGGCAACCTTCTAAAGCCCTCACTGATCTCTTCATTCACTCAGTCATATTTATTGAGCGCTTACTGTCTGCAGAGCACTGTTCTAAGCGCTTTGGAGAATATACCATAATAACAGTAAGCAGACACATTCCCTGACACAAAAAGCTTCCAGTCTAGGGGGGAGAACAACAATAATATAAATAATTGAAATCTGTACATAAGCGCTGTGGGGCTGGGAGGGGAATGAATAAAGGGAGCAAGTCAGGGTGATGCAGAAGGGAGTGGGAGAAGAGGAAAGTAGGGTTTAGTCAGGGAAGGAAGGGTGTGAGCAAGAGGTCGGTGGAAGAAGGAATGTAAATGAGGTTCAGTCAGGAGGCTGGCTTCAGAGTAACAGATTGCGACGTGTAGTGTAGTGGGACAACAGAGTTGATCGAGTAGTGGGGAGAGAGCTGTGCTTTAGTTATGATGGTCAGGAGTTTCTGCTTGATGTGAAGAGAAATGGGCAACCACTGGAGGATGCTGAGGAGTGGAAAGACATGTTGCTGTATGACATTTTAGAAAAAGGATCCAGGCAGCACAGTGAAGCATAACCTGGAGAGGGAAGAGACTGGCGGCTGATCTAGTAGGCAAGCTAGGATGTGACAAGTGCCTGGTCTGGCAAGGTGATTGCTTGGATGGAGAAGGGACAGATTCTTGAAACCTTACCGAGGAAAAAGAGGTCTGTACTCACACAATTGACCCCACAACCTAAGGCTGATGTTTTGGGGGTTTTTTTTGGCTGGGGGCAGGGGAGGAACAGGTATCCACCCTCCCAGCTGCAGAGGGGGATTCCACTTGCTGCAGAAAATGGCCTTCGGAATGGCCAATCCCTAGATTTTTACAGTTTGTAGCACCCTAAGTCTGGCCCAAGGGGCAAGAAATGTCACTGGTGTAGAGGGGTGACTTACAAACCCAATCAAATCTGTACCTCTGAGAGCCAGAAGTCAAAGTCTTTGATCCCAGTGTTGAAGTTCTGCTGCTTGTTGGCTTCTTTTAGCTTCTGGCTCTTCTCGGCCGACTTCTGCACAAGGAACTGCCACTGGTCGGCCAGGGCGGCCAGCCGGGCCTAAGGGAGAGAGATGGGTTTAGGACTGCGGAAGTCAGAGATGTATTCCAACTCCACCCCCAAGGAAGCTAATTTATTACCGCCTCCACACCCAAAACTTCTCCGGCCAGGGTCTGTGAAGTAGCAGAATGCTGGGGAAAAATATTTTGTTAGTCTTCCCCACATCTGCCTGCTTCTGTGACCACATCCAATGCGACCAGGTCCCAGGCTATCAGTTAGTTTCCAGCATGGACAGGGCCACTGTTTTGGATCACATCACAGATTGGGAAGACTACGATCTCTATCTAATCACTCCTCTGCTACTGTTCTCTATTGTCTGGTCAACGATAACAACAACTGTGGCATTTAAGCGCTATGTGCCATGCAGCACTGTACTAAGCAGCGAGGTAGAATCGAGATCTGGGCAGCGGCCCGAGGCCTGGTCAATCTGTACCTTGACAGCGTCTTCACTGCCGGCGCAGGCCCCCCGCTCGATCAGGGAGTTGCCCATGTCGATGACGCCCCGGATGCGGTCAGCATTGGCGTGCAGTTCTGCTTCAAAGGCCTGGTGCTTCTGATGCTTGCTCTGGAGAGGGCAAAGACAAAGTCATTGAGAAATACAGCTCACCAAGGTCCCAGAACACTCTCTCGGCCAGAGCTGACAATCCAGAACGCTCTTTCGGCAGGAGGGGGGTCTAGAATGGGGCAAGGCCTCGGTCCACTAATCAGCTGTGGAACAAGGGACAGAATGCAGACTATGCACAATTCTGTATGCTACAGTAAGTGAGCATCTCCAGTTCATTTCTATGTGTGTTTCTTGCTTTTCCTGCTTGAATTTTTAATTTGCTGGGCAGATCCCCAATGCCGCGGGCTAGGAAAGCCGAGTTCCTAGGTCAGGAGCTTCAAAGAGCCAATCTACTCCAGGTGAGGAGTCGTAGAGACCTTCCAGAGTGAAGTCTGTCTTAAGTGCCTCTTTTCATGCCACAGCTATTACGGGCCAAGTCATTGGTGAACCATTGTGTGGTAAACTTGGTGAGCCATAAAAACCACCAGTCTATTTCTATGGGACTTTCTCTGGAAACAGCAGCAATGGAGCCAAATGCAGAGAAGAAAAGCTGTAAGGCCTAGTAGATAGAGCAAGGGTTGGGGAGTCAGAAGGACCTGGGTTCTAAGGCAGGCTTTGTCACTTGTCTGTTGTGTGCCCTTGGGCAGGTCACTTCACTTCTCTGTGCTTCAGTTTCCTCATCTATAAAATGATTAAGTCTGTGAGCCCCGTGTGGATCATGGACTGTGTCCAACCTGATCATCTTGTATCTTCCACATTGCTTAGTACAGTGTGTGGCACATAGTAAGTGCTTAAATACCTTTTTTTTTTTTTAAAAGGAGAACCACGAGACTAACTGTAGCCCTCCTACCTGGGGGATTGGGGAAAGATTATTTTGGTTTTCTGACTCCATATGGTGGGGGAATAAAGATAACACACCCTGGATGTTCTATCAGCACCTACTAACTAGTGCTTAGTACAGTGTTCTGCACATAGTAAACACTTAATAAATATCATTACTACAACAATAATGACTCAGAAGCAGCAAATGCCAACCAACTCTTGGCAGAACGGGCTGTGAGAGACATGGGAAAATGGGGAAACATTTTCTGTCCCAGGGAAGAACTGAATAATGAATCCAACAACTTGCAGTGCGGGTGGGGAGGTGAGAGAGAAGCCATAAAAGAAGATGGTGAAAATGTAATAGCCTAGAGGGGGAAGATTCTACATCAGATGTAGATATAACAAGTATTGACGACTGGTGTGGGGGGGGCGACCGCGTGTCCCTTGTGGGGCAATTCAAACTCCTCTGCCTTGCTCAAACTGTAGTACTCCAAGAAGTGGGAATTTACAGGAAAACTGTGGAATTAAAATGCTGCTTGATGCGGTCATTTCTCTTCTGCTTAATCTGACTCATTCAAAAGTCCTCAGGCAGCCCCTCCCCTAGGATCCTCTCCTCTGGACTCTGCCTGTGCAGTAGAACAGCTTTACATGTCATACTCTCACCACCTCTGGCCACGGGAGAGCTTGAGATCATGTTAGTAAAGAGGAGGAGGTATCAGGAAGGATCCCTCTTAGGAGACCCCTCCACACCCTGCCCCTCAGACAGATCATGCAGAACATGCCCAGGAAATTAAAAAAAAAATACACACGCACTTCCCCTCCTTCCCCCCCCCAAACAACAAAAACCCCCCAAAACAACAAAAAACCCCAGGAGTTTTGCGGCATGATTAAAACAAAGAAAGCCACACCCAGACGGGGACACCTGGATGGAGTATTATGGGTGATTAGAAGCCAAGGGGATGGGATGAAGACACTAACAGACTGAACGTGACTGGATCTTGGCACACTATACAGAGGAATGCACACGTACCGGGGCTACTTTAACCAAGTTCTAAAAAGGAAAAACTTACCAACAGCTTGGAAAGCTACAAAATAGATGAAGAGAAAGAGTTCAGTACACTAACATGGACTTCCACAATCGAACCACAGAGAATATCAGTTTGTCGGGAGAGTCGGGAACGTTTACAGTTGGGGAGAGCAAAGAGAGCTAAGACTTAAAAAGAGCAGGTACCAAAGACAACACTTGTCACCATTCAGCAACTCTGGAGGGCAAAAGCTGGAACTCTTATGGCTTTCTTTTTCTCTACGTTGCTCCTCTCACTTTTGGCTTCCTTTCCTGAAGCCTACTCATTTCACATCTGATTCGTTAACTGCCAGTCGGGGCCTTCCCGGGGTCGGGGTGTGTGGTGATGGACGACGGGCCTCTATCAGGATCTCGGCAGCTCACCTGGATATTGGTGGGATCTTTGTAGGATTCATCACTGGCGGTCTGCAGCTTTTCACTGATCCAAGCCTCGATCTCATCCACATCCCTGCTGAATTGCTGGAGGGTTTGGGATTCTCCCAGTTTGGATCTCTTCTCAATCATCTGGGCTTTCAGGCGCCGCCACCTGGGGCAGGAGAGCGATCAGAACTGACGCTCTTTCGGGGAGGAAACGTGTCTACCAACTCTGATACTGTACTCTCCCAAGCGTCAGCACTCAACTAATACCACTGATCGATCGCTCGGCTCCTGCTGAGAAAGGGGCAAGTGTACTTTCCCAGGAGGTGGCCATTTTCCCACCGATAACCTGCAGGTTCGGGAAGAATGAAGTTGGCCTGGTGGGTAGTCCCTACCTGTCCAGAACCTCATTGCGCCGATTAGAAATGTCTCCCTTGGCATAGTGGTCTGCAGAGATCAGCTGATCGGCGAACGATTGCAGAGCTGCAATCTTCTCTTCCTGTGGAAGAACAAAGGTGAGGTTTCAAGATGGGGGGAGGCCTCCAGGAGGTTAAAAAAAAAAAAAAATAAACCCCTAATCTCCAAATCCAGGCTTCATACAAGGATCTGGACAGGGGACTGGCATGAATTTGTCACATAAATAGCCAATGCCAATCAGCCACTGGCCAAACATCTTTCTAAACCCAAACTCTCTTAGGAGAAAATGACTTTTTAAACTTCCCTTTTGTTTAAAAAGTAATCACTGTAACCTCACAATGAAATTGCCGAATTAGATCAGGTTAGCTTTCATAATCAGTGGCATGGCTTAGTGGATAGAGCACAGGCCTGGGAGTCAGAAGGACTGGGTTCTAATCCCAGCTCTGCCACTTGTCTGCTATGTAAGTTTGGGCAAGTCACCTCACTTCTCGGTGCCTCAGGTACCTCAACTGGAAAATGGGGATTAAGACTGGGCGTCCCAGCGTGGCTCAGTGGAAAGAGCATGGGCTTTGGAGTCAGAGGTCATGAGTTCGAATCCCAGCTCTGCCACTTGCCAGCTGTGTGACTGTGGGCAAGTCACTTAGCTTCTCTGTGCCTCAGTTACCTCATCTGTAAAATGGGGATTAAGACTGTGAGCCCCACGTGGGACATCCTGATTCCCCTGTGTCTACCCCAGCGCTTAGAACAGTGCTCGGCACATAGTAAGCGCTTAACAAATACCAACATTATTAACATTATTATTATTAACTTTATATCCATTCCAGCGCTCACTATAGTGCCTGGCACTTAACGAACACCACAATCATTATTATTCATCAGCTACTTCCCAATTTCTAGCCTAGATTAGAAAAGGACAGGAGAAAAGGTAATCTCAGAGGGAAACAAGTGATACAGACTTCAGGGTTTGGTATCGCCAGACTGGTTTCCAGTGGGCTGTCAGATGGCGGAGATTTTGCGGGGAGGGTGGAGGAGGTGGGCGGGAACAGAATGGTCAGTGAGAGACCTGCCTGTGGGGAGTCCGCCCCTCCCCAGCCCTCCTGCCCTTCCTAAAGGAAGGACTGGGCTGGACGTTGATTGGCCAGAAGCTCCTGATGCATGACAGCCAACCACCAAGCCAAGGATTCCCAAGGTTTTCCAAGGTTTTCAGCCAGGTGGCCTGAGATTCAGGAAGATCATTTTCCAGAGCGAGCCCCTTACCTGGACATTGATTGCTTTATCAAAGTCTTCGTGTTTTTTGATCAGGGCCTCTACGCTGTCCAGGGAGTCTCCTTTATCCTCAGTGTTCAGGAAAGCCTCCCGGGCAGCCATCCAGTTTTCCGCTTGCTCACAATCCCGGTGAAACAGCTGGAGGAGAGAACAGATGGCTCAGAGACACTGGGCCAGACAGCGGGGCCTCCAAACAGCCCCAGAGGGAGGTGTGGGTGTGCACGTGTCCGCCCCAAGCAGGCAAGTACCTGTAGTTCGAGACACTGATCCAGCATCATCCGGCGCTGAACCCACGCCTTCTCCAAGTCGGCTCGCTCCTGGTCTAGGATATCCAATTTCTCCTTGATCTCTGGGCTGGCATAGTGCCCACGGGCCAACAGCTGTTGCCCAAACTGCTCAAATGCCTGGAAAGTGCCTGCCCTGGCATCTATTTCCGTGCGATGTTCCTGCCAAGGGGAGGGAGGGGATTAGAAACCTGGCAGCGGAATGAATGCCCACCCTGACACGTGCCGTTACTCGCCCCGTAAGGCAGAGATGAGATCTTGGCCCGACTGTCAGTGAGCCGATTTCAGCCGGCTCAGTCCGCCATCGTGTCTTCTGAAATTTCCCGGGCCACCTGACGCACCTGGTGCCTCTCCAGCAGGGCTTCCGCTCCGGTGACATCCTTGGCCAGTTCGTCGGAGGATACCAGCCCCCGGATTCCATTGATCCAAGACATGAGGTCTCTGGAAGACATATCCAGAGGAATATAACAACAACAATAATGAGTGGTATTTGTTAAGCACTTACTATGTGCCAAGGACTGTACCAAGCACTGGGGTGGATACAAGCAAGTCAGGTTGGACTCAGTCCCTGTCCCACATTGGGCTCAATCTCAATTTCCAGATGAGGTAACCAAGAAGTGAGGTGACTTGCCCAAGTTCACACGGCAGACAAGTGGCAGAGCCGAGATTAGAACCTATGACCTTCCGACTCTCAGGCCCGTGCTCTGTCCACTACACCATGCTGCTTCCTGATGATTCCACCCTCCGGCTGGCCAACCATCTGCTTTGAAAAGCGGAGGTTAATCTAATGTATGCTACAGAAGCAACTGTTCTGGCCCACCAGATTTCTTGGGTGGGGCAGGAGTTGTAAGATTTCTGAGCCTCGAGGCCAAGCGGAATAGGGGTAAAACCATTTCTTTAGCTTCTCACTGCTCAGTTTCTTTCACTTGGGAGCAGCAGGATTCCACTGAATAGCCAATAAAACACTAACTTTTAGTGGTGGCTCATTTCTTCTCTGGGTCCAGATGAAAACAGCTCCTCATTCTCCTTTAAGGACGGCAGCGCTCAGTCTGCACAGATACCCGTGGAAGATCACGGGCCTGGGAGGCAGAGGACCTGGATTCTAATTCCGGTTCCCTCCCTTTGTCGGCTGTGTCGCTTTTGGCAAGTCACCTAACTTCTCAGTGCCTCAATTTCTTCAACTGTAAAATGGGGATTAAATCCTACTCTAACCCAGAACGTAATACAGTGTTTGGTATACAGGAAGCACTTAAGTTCCGCGATTATCATCACAGAGTGCGGAGAAGCTTAGAATATCTCTTTGGGTCTTTACCTGAAGTCGCTGAGGAAACGCTGGAGGTCGTGGGAATCCCCAAGCTTGGCTTTGCGTTGGTCAGCCCGTTTCCCCAGGCTGTTCCAGGCCTGGTTCAACTCGGTACATTTCTCCTGGAGATCTTCGGCAGACTCAGGGTGGGACTGTATCAGGCGTTCTGCTGTTTCCCCAAGGGAATTCACCTAGTGAGGAAAAGGGAGGTCAGAAGGCGTGATGGGCAGAGTTACTGGCTGGGGGTTGGATAAGAGAAAGCCAACCTGTTCTCATTCATGCTCTCTCTCTCTCTCTCTCTCTCTCGCCATTGTTTACCTTGTCACCTAAAGCAGCCAGGTCTCTCTCAAAGCCCTCATGTTTGCGTTGCAGGGCCTGGACGCTGGCCAGATCGTGGCCGTAATTGTCTGTGTTTAGCGCCTGATTCTTCTCTTCAATCCATTCCTTGGTTTCATCAGCATCCCTGTGGGAACAATAGGGAGAGAGAGAGAATTCAGGTGACTGCAAAATTCTCCTGTTCCGGCTCTAGAAATACATTTTCCAAAGCACTGAGATCCAAGTTCTAAACGTATAGTTGATCTTCCAAATGGATGTAACTCTCTCAGACTTTTTTGGTGCAGCTTAATTATTATTAATTATTAATCACTTTACACATGGAGTAATGTCCCAACCCCTTGGTTGGAGACTAGCAATAGACTTAAGCATCAGCCACCTCGCTAACTTCTCTGCCTCCAGTCTCTCCCTTCTCCAGGCCATACTTCACTCTGCCGCCTGGGCCGTTTTTCTAAAACGCCGTTCTACACGTCTACTTGTTCCTCAAAAACCTCCTCTAGTTGCCATTTCCGCATCAATCATAAACTCCTTACCACTGGCTTTAAGCCATCCATTCAGTTCTCTTCCTCCTGCTTTGCTCTTTTCCCACTACACTCCAGCTTGCAACCCTCACTCTTCTCTAGTCAGTCCTGTTCCTGGTTTTCCTGCTGCCAACCCCCTGCTCAATTCTCTCAAGTACTTTCCCAAATGCTTAGTAGAGTGCCCTGCCCACAGAAAGTGCCCAGAATATGCCAATGACTGACTGACTCTCCCTCCTGTCTGGAGCTCCCTCCCCCTTCACATCTGACAGACCACATCTTTCTCCATCTTCAAAGCCCTTCTGAAATCATATCTCCTCCAGGAGGATTTCCCCAATTAACCTTCATTCTCCCCACTCTGATCTCCCATCTGCCACTTTTGCCCTTCCATGCCCCTTGTGGAAACGCAGTGTGGTTTAATGGGAAGAGCACAGGACTGGGAGTCAGAGGACCTGGTTTCTAATCCTGGCTTTGGCATCTGCCTGTGTGACCCTGGGCAGGCCACTTAACTTCTCTGTGCCTCAGTTACCTCACCAGTAAAATGGTGAGAGGGGACTGCATCCAACCTGATTATCTGATATCTACCACAGACCTTAGTACAGCCCCTGGAATATAGTAAGTGCTTAACAAATGCCATTTTATTTTTTTCGAAAAAGCAACACTTGAGCACTCACAACCCCAGTAATACTTCTATGCACACTCATTCAATGGTATTCACTGAGTGCTTACTATATGCAGAGTACTTTACTAAGTGCCTAAGGAGAGTAACGCTGTAAGAGAGTTGGCAGACATATCTTGCCCACGAACTTAGAGGTTACATATTCTATTGCTTCCTACCTGTAATTATTTTAGTGTCTGCCTCCCCTGCTCTAGACTGTAAACTCCTTTACAGGATTTACAGGCAGCGATCAGTGTCTACTAATTTTACTGTACTCTCCCAGAGTGCTTAATACAGTGCTCTGTTCAGAGTAGGGACTCAGAAGATGCTCCTGATTGATTGATAGGTGTGGATGACATGTATGTGAAATTGAGGTCAATCACATCAGTGCTTAGAACAGTGCTTGGCACATAGTAAGCGCTTAACGGATACCATCATTATCATCGTTATTATTTTAGTGGGAGCTAGATGGTTCGCTTACCATGCAAACCTGCAGGTTTTGGGAGCTGATCCAAAGTGGAACAGTATGATGGACTAAAATTTCAGATGGTGCAAAGATTCCTTTCGCCCCACCTCCCTCCTCCTCCCTTCCCACCCCCTAGGCTGAATGTCTGGAGCCGGGGCCTCGGACCTGTGGAATCTCTGCACTTCGTGGGCACTGCCCAGGAGCTGGCTCCTCTCCTCCGCCAGCAGCTGCAGTGATCGCCAGCGCTCATTCAGCTCCTGGGGAAAGAACAACACAGCCCACCATCAGCTCTGCTTCCAGCTTCTGCCCTTAGGGGCAGGGAGGGGTTGGAGAAGGGCACTTTGGTCCTCTTCCTAATGCCCCACCGTTCTGCTGACAGCAGGAAGAGAAAGATGAGGGTGAAGAAGCCAATACGTTAATGTGACGAAAAATGCCAGAACTCAGAGAAGCTGATACTCTGTCTCCTGAGAGCTTGCGGGAAGCTGAATGACCAAGGCAAAATCAAGCCAAGGCAGAGCTTCCTTCATGGCCTGGACTCCACAGCCCTGACCGGACCACAGGGAAGACGATGTTGGCACCTGTTAGGATTCACCATGTCCACTCTACCCCGCCGTGGGACATGCTCTGACCATTCCCTCCCATCCTGGTATGATGGTACAAATCTCCCGGCAGGTTCACGGACCTGAACAAATGCCAGAATCTCCCTCCACAACCCTTTTTTGATGCACACCTTTTGCCGCCAGTGTTCCCTCCCAAGTCCGGTCCCCTTCCCTCTCACTACATGGAAACTCAGGGCTCAAAGCCTTGGCCCATCTCACCTTAAACCTAAACTTATCTGTTGCAAAATAAAACCCGCCAAGCATGATGCAAGGGTTAAGGAAGGCTTCTCCAAGCTTTCCGGCAGCAGCCAACTCCTCCCTCCACCAGGGGCATGCACGACTGGAGACCAACAGAGGCATTCCTGGACCTGAACTCGCGGCCCTGCCCGTCTACTGCTGGGGGGTGGAGGAGTGGTCAAGAACCAAACTCTGGCAGCAAAGAGTGGCTCTCTGCCACTCATCTGCCCCAGGGCAATTATGAACATAGGAAGTAACCCAGCCCGCAAAGATGGAGGGTGGTGAGAGATTAATCAGAGATCACAGAGAAGCAGAGCTGAAGAAAAACAGAAAAGACGAGGGAGGGCCATTCATTGTTTCTTACCTTGATGGAATTAAAGGTGGCCACTGTGTGAACCATCAGACGAGCAGACTGCATGGGGGAGGAAAGCAGAAGGAGAGCAAAACTAATCAAAGAACTGCCGATCAGGCAGGAAATGGACATTCTGATATTTTCGATCAGGCCCCTCAACTGGCTGTTGTCCGGGATGACGTTAAAGGGACACTGCTACCAGTGATCTTGGGAGTGGAGGCAGTAATATTTTAAAAAAGAAAAACAAAAAAAACACATATACAAAATCCAGTTACAGACAGATCACTGCAAAACCTGGTGTAGCCAACTCAAAAGATTTTCTATGGTTCGTTTTTTATTGAGTGACAAAAAAGTCAATTCAATATTTCCCGGCTGTATTGAAACACTGTAGTCCAGCCTTACAGGAGAAGCAGAGCCCACAGACTAATAGATGGGTGTTGCTTCCCTGCCTGTATCATGGGGATAGATACCCAGAAGTCGCTCTGACAAAAATATTCAACCGGGATCCTCTGGAATCTACTCTGTTGCCAATACTGGCTCCCAGGGTTGTTTGCCCAGCAACGGTGTCCCCTTAATCCAAAGACAACAGCCTTATAGAGTGGAAAAGGAGACCACGAGTCAGAGCCTGATTCTTATGTTTTCAGGACTTGCCTAAAAGATTCGCCCCCTCTGGGCAAAATTCCCATCGTCTCAAAGAAGGAAGGACGTAATTATTTTTAGGGATTTGAGCTGGGGCCCCAGAGTATTCCGGCATTTTAAGTGTCCCAAGATATTCCGAATACATTCTTAGCAAGCACGAGTGGGTATAAGACTAGGAAATTGAATGCATGCACCAAACAAAAACTGGAACAGAATTAATCCCTGGGAAGCATTGGCTCAGTGGAAAGAGCCTGGGCTTTGGAGTCAGAGGTCATGGGTTCGACTCCCGGCTCTGCCACTTGTCAGCTGTGTGACTGTGGGCAAGTCACTTAACTTCTCAGTGCCTCAGTTACCTCATCTGTAAAATGGGGATTAACTGTGAGCCTCAAGTGGGACGACCTGATTACCCTGTATCTACCCCAGCGCTTAGAACAGTGCTCTGCACATAGTAAGCGCTTAACAAATACCAACATTATTAATAAGGCTGTTGCTTTCTCTATTACCAGTGATCCATTTGAGGTTCGGGAAGAGACAAGGAAAAGCAGAGAAAACACACTGAGTCAAAAGGAGATGATTTCTCCAAATTGGAATATGCTTATCCATTGAGCAGAACAATCAGTGCTGGAGATGGGGCGGGGGTGGGGGTGGGAAGAGAGAAAGAGACACACACTGTCACCATCCAGAAGGGGTTCTCGGCCTAATTTAGAGAAGATAGTGGTAGTCCCCTTTTCTTTGCCTTTCTCTTGCTCCTTTGTTTTGCAGAATCCAATTGCTCACAGGAGGCAAAGCAAGTCATTAACCTCTGGGAAGATTCCCTAACCAGGAAGGAGGATACAGCAGACCTATTCTCGGTGCACATAACTAAATGTAACCAAAAGAGAGAAACCTATCCACGGATATTTCACAGAATAAAACAGTCCCTTCCCCCGACAACTGTGACTCCTAAAAGGCCCGACTGCCCCACCTCTCCGGAACCCGACCACCAGTCAGTCATTCTCCCCTCCTTCAAAGTCTCCTCCAGATTCATAGTTCCTGGGTTCCCAGGTTGGCCTCGGAACTTCTTTTAGGCAGCTGATGGGTAAAACAAGTCCTTGTTTCATCTCCTGATAATTCCCTCTTTGTACTAAGCCTATCGCAAAGCAGCTGGGCCTAGTGGAAAGAGCACGGGCCTGGGAGTCAGTGGGCCAGGGTTCTAGTCCCAGCTCCACGACTTCCCTGCTGCGTGACCACAGGCAAGTCACTTCACTTCTTTAGGCCTCAGTTACCTTATCTGCAAAATGGTGATTCAATACCTCTTCACCCTTCTACTTAGACTGTGAGCCTCATGTAGGACCTGAAGATCTTGTATCTACCCCAGTTCTTCGTACTGTGCTTGGCACATGATAACACTTAAATACCACAATTATTGTGATAATTCCACTATGCAAGGGCCAAGCCTATTTGGGACTTAATTCCCAATGCAATATTTGCCCACAAACGTGTAAGAAAAATGCCATAACCTCACACTGAGCAGAGAAACACGACCATTTTCCTTCCATTCTTTGACAGACGAGAAGTTACTCAAACAAAAAAGGACATAGTTTTAAAAAAGGTTTACGCCAGCACCTAGAAGCAAACCCAAAGTAGCCAAATGTTTCATCAAGAATGGGGTAGCCCAGATTTTCAGGGGGTAAATGTGGCAGAGGGAAAACCGACACTCTTTTCTCCTCCTTTCAAAACAAACCCGAGGGGCGGCAGCACAAGGACAGCTGTCTTACCTTCCAAGGGGAGGCGGTCTTGGAATCGGTCTCATCCTAGCCAAAGAAGAAGGCGTTTAGAGCAGACTCGCGATCCAGCTCAGAGCATCTTTCAGACCGCCGATGTCCTCCCCCGTCTCCCAGCTGGTCAAATACCTCCCCCTCCCCCAAAGCTAAAATAAATGAAATCTTGATGGTGGCCCCACCAATGGCAAACTGTTACTAGCTAGCTAGCTGCCAGTCTGGTAAGTCGATGAAGGAGACGGAGAGTGTATAAATGAGCTGGGGCTGCTGGGGGAGTCCATCTCTCTTGCTTGCAGCCCCTGCCCAGGGGAAGGAAGCTTTATAAACCCAAGCAGTTGCCTCCCTCTTCTTCCCCACCCATTTACAGTTGATCGGTTTTAGACCTGACGATTCTCTTCCTCCCCCAAATCCAGACTCTGCCCCCAAAAGAGACTGGATCCCTCCGGGTCTCCACCGGGCTCCTATCCCACGCTTCAGGACTCTGTTCCAGACACCTTGAGCTCTACAGCTGAGCACCAGCATAGCAGTTTCCTTGACAGCTTGAATCAAGACCGACACCGAGTCTGTTTACCGAGTGAGCATGAAAGCTCTGTCGCTTTGGTTGCCCACCCTTCAAAATTGGAAAAGAAGGTAGAGAGAGCAAGACCCGGGTTGGCAATGTCACCCTCTCCTTTTCTTCCTCTTCCTCTTTATTACTATTTCATTTTATAACTCCACAAGGAAGTGACATTAAAGGTGATTCGGTGTGTGCTGAATTTGAAAGATTCGCTCTTTGTATGTGTGTCAACTGCTCAAAGGTTTCGTTTCGTTTGGCTTCTCTGCACGAAAAGGTTGCAGCCCCTGACTAAGGCAGCTATTTCCATGAACCACAAAGAGTGGTTTTAGGATGCTCTTAACTGAAAATCTTTTCCCTGGGCTGGTAAACCCCCAATCTCAGCTTATTTAAAGGGAAAAAAAAAAAAAGCTTCTGAGAGATCGAAATAAAACTTCGGAGACTTACCCTGGGCATCATCCCATACACTTCCTACAAAGAGAGAAAGGATTCAGTTTAGTCTCTTAGAAGGGAAGCCCACATTTATCTCAATATGACTGACCAGGGCCCGAGACAGAATTCAATCCTGCCTAGCTGCAGCGGCAGAAGATGGGGGAAGACGCAACAGAGCCAAGCCTAGTGACAGGCGGCCCTTTCACACTAGCCTCGGGAGGGCGAGTGATCAAGTCATTCTGCCCGCATCTTCGAATTTTGGGCAGGAGCTGAATGAACCTGAGAAGTTCAGGGAAGCACTGTCAGACTGTGGAGCAACGCTACAGCACAGATTCAAAGAGGGAGAAAAAAATACCCTTCAGCATGACTTCCTATCAGCTAAAGAAAAAGAATCCTGTCGGAAGGCTGAATGGAAACAGGTCTTTGAGAACCTGTATTTCCATACGGTCATTATGTAATTCCCACAGGGCCTTACAGATGACAGCATTTCTCTAAAGGAATGGAGGGATACGATTCCCATTTTTTTGAGACCTCCGGAGGGATGAACTAAATCATATTTCAATGCCCCTACAGCCCTATGGGACTCAGAGTGACCAAAAAGGCCCTTGATCCACATGGGACTCAGAGGGGGCTGCATTTCCAGAGTCCCAGACAAGCGGATTGGCCAGAAGCTGGCATCATAGCCTGCTGACCCCCACGGCTGCCGAGGACAGGATAAAGAAGGCAGGAAGGAAGTAGTCTGTTCGCTTCGATTTGGGTTTTTGTGCGGGAGATGGGACAGGAGCTGACCTGTTGCTGAACGGCCTGTACTTCCTCTGCCATCAGTCCTTCTGACTCCAGGTCCTCAGCCACCTTGTTGATGTCCTTCAGCCGCGACTCATTGGCTTTCAGATCCTGTAGGAGAGAAAGAAAAAAACGTATGGCAATTGAGAGGCAGAAAGTCAAGGGAGCGGGGAGGTTTTCGGTATTTTGGTTTGACAGGTCAATTCCTGGCCCGCGGGAGTCTTCTCATTGATCCTGCCTGTCGTGGTTCATCTGTGGTGGGTGAGACCAGGAAATCCAAATATATCCTGACATATTTAGGTCACATCTCCTCCAACAGGCCTTCCCCGATTAAGCCCTCTCTTTCTGGGCTCGCTCTCCCTTCTGCCTCATCTACGCATTTGGATCTGTGACCTCTGGGCATCTGATATTCACCCCAACCCCAAAGCACTCATGTACATGTCTCTGACTTATAAACTATAAATTATTTATTTACATTAATGTCTGCCTCCCCCTCTAGACTCTAAGTCCATCATGGGCAGGGAACATTTCTGCTGATTCTAATAATAATAATGTTGGTATTTGTTAAGCGCTTACTATGTGCCGAGCACTGTTCTAAGCGCTGAGGTAGACATAGGGGAATCAGGTTGTCCCACGTGGGGCTCACAGTCTTAATCCCCATTTTACAGATGAGGGAACTGAGGCACAGAGAAGTTAAGTGACTTGCCCACAGTCACACATCCGACAAGTGGCAGAGCTGGGATTCGAACTCATGAGCCCTGACTCCAAAGCCCATGCTCTTTCCACTGAGCCACGCTGCTTCTCCTAGCCACGCTGCTTCTTCTGTTGTACTGTACTCTCCCAAGCACTTAGTACAGTGCTCGGCACATAGTAAGTGTTCAATAAATGCCACTGATTATTGATTATATTTAATTAAGGGACTAAAATAACAATGGGATAGTGGGGTCTTCCCCTCCTTGTTAACCCTGGCAAAATATCATACCCCTTCTAACTCCTAATAGTGGAATTTCTTGAACTCTTACTACATGCTAAGCACTGTACTAAGCACTTGGATAGATACAAGATAATCAGGTCCCACAAGGGGCTCAGAGTTTAAGAACAAGGGAGAACAGGTACTGAACCCCCATTTTGCAGATGAGGGAGTTGAGGCATAGAGAACCGAAATGACTTGCTCCAGGTGACACGGCGGCAAAGTGGTAGAGCTGGTATTAGAATCCAGGTCCTCTGATTCCCAGGCCTGGGTTTTTACCACTAAGTCACGTTGCCTTACCCAACTGAGTATGGCATTTATTAAATGCTTGTTATGTATCTGAATCGGGCAACGTCCCTGTCCCTCAGGGGACTCAAAGTCTAGGAGGGACAGGAGGGATCTTATCCCAGTTTTGCAGATGAGGAGACCAAGACCCAGATAAGTTAAGTGAATTGACCAAGGTCACACAGCGGGTCAGTGGCAGAGCGGGGACCAGAACTCAGGATTCCTGACTCCTAGCAGCATGACCTCTCTCATTAGGCCACACTGTCTCCCACCTATCCCTTTAGATTAAAGCTAATAGCTCCAGATCTGGCTGATTGCTATGCTGCTCTTGTCTAAATCCAAGCACCTATGAAAAGGAGCTGAAGTAACAATTTTGGGGAAGACTAATATGGCAGCTATGCAACTGCAACTGCTTGACTAACAGTCCCATCGGCACTCCGGTTGCATTCATCTCCTCTAAACCGTAAGCTCAGTGTGGGCATGGAACATGTCTACCAACTGTTACACTGTACTTTCCTAAGCGATTAGTACAGTGCTCAGACATAGTAAGAACTCAGTAAACACCACCGATTGATCCATACGAGGCAGTGGTCTGTCTCGCCACTTCACACTTCGGAACCATTCCCCCATCGGCTCCCAGGGATGTCATACATTGCTATGCACAGATTCCTCCTCTCAGTCACTCTATGGTATTTACTGAGCACTTTCTGTGGGCGAAGCACTGTACTAAGTGCTTGGTCCCTCCCTCTACGCCTCCTAGTTACCGCTCAGGGTAAATAGGAGGCTCCCCAGATGCGGGGTGCCCTACCTTCTGGAAGTCATCAAACTTCTTCTGAAGCACCTCAACCTGCTCCAGGTCAGTGCCCACTTCCTCATTGGTCAGAGCCGCTTCCTTCTCATTGATCCACTGCTGCAACTCATTGGCTTCTCGGAAGAGCATGAACTTCTTGCAGCTCTTCTCCAACATCCCTTTGCGTTTCTCACCCAGTTCCAAGAGAGAGTGGTACCTGGATTAATTCGAGAGGCGACAAGGTGGAGGAGGAAAGAAGGGGACATCTTAGATTTCGGTAGGTAAGAACGAGATGGGTAGCAGTGGGAATCCTCCATGAGGTGGAATCCCCAACGCAACGTTTGGCACGATATACGGAAACAAGGGATTTTGGTCCGGATACGCATGTTAACGTGGGAAGAGACGGAAATGCCGACTTCAGGTACGACAGGGTGGCGACGACGCTCTCCTGCAACCTCTGCATTGGACTGCTTCTGGAGCAGGAAGAGCCAAGCCCACATGTCCCAAGGCTTGTCTGCCAACTGCCACAGCGTCACAGCCACCAAACACGAATGAGTCAACCCAAGCACCTACGACAACAAGAGGGGCATGCGGCCACAGACCAGAGGGGTTTGCGAAGGATTCTGCATCGCAGAGGATTTCCTGTTCCTGCCTTTTTCTCTCACTTACAATTTTCTAACAGCACCCCTGGGTCAGCCGATCTGAAAAAGGGCCCAATCTCAGAGGCGCCCGCCTGTCCGGCATAAGCACAATGGATGACTGGAAATGACTGGACTCTCTCTTTAGCAGAGATTGCCACCAAGTCTAGGAAAGTTATGGGCAACTTTAAAGAAGAGAGGGAAATGAAGCTTTAAAAAGCCTCAGGAAAAATGAAGGAAAAAAATAAAATAACTTTTATGGGGAAGAGGAAGTTCTCCTGGCAGGAAACACAATGTATTGGGAAGCATTCAGGAGTAACAGTACAGTAAGTATTGAGTTTCTCAACCAAAAATTCTAGGCAGATCATCTGTCTCCCTCTAGACTGTATGCTAGTTAGGGGTAGGAAATGTGTCTGCCAACCCTGTTATACTGTACTCCCCCAAGCACTTAGCACAGTGCTCTGCATATAGTACGTGTTCAATAAATACTACTGATTGATTCATCCTTGGGCGAGCTGGTGGGCAGCAAACTAAAAATTGAGTGATCTCTTTTTCTGGGTAAAAACCCCCACCACCCAAACACACAAACCAAGGCAGCAGCCAAATTGGCTTCTCTTGGGAAGGTTGGGCTTAGTTGTTAGAACTCCAGGAGAGAAAAGGCAGGCGCCACCCAACACTTTTAGCTCTTGAATGGATTCATTCCTATCCACGGGGGCAGGTGAGTATTTTTGGCAGGCCCCAGACTCCGCTGGGGAGGCCAGAGGATATCCACATCCCTCTGAACCAACAGTTGAGAGTACAAGCGACTGGTGAGATAAACGGCTGCAGGTCGATTTCATGTAAAACCTCTTTCCTTTTGGGCAAAAGATATCCCTTGTGCACCGATACATTGATTCAATTTGTCCCTGACGCCCAGTCCTCAATGCCCCCTAACCCCTTGGGGAGGCAGTCCCCAGCAGAGAGGAAGCAGGGGGAAAAGCAATAGGCATGAGAGCAGTGGACACAGGGATGGTTCAGCAAAGACTTTTGGCCTACTCACAGTTCTTCCACCTGTTTCATACGCAGAGAGACACTGCCAACCTCCTTAGTTATGAGTGTCCTGCACAGAGGGGGCACAGCAAAGCATGCAAAAAAAAATTAGTCAGATTAATTCAGATTAATGAAAAGCAGCTCCATCCAGGTGCTGTGGAGGTGAGGAGTGGATCCTCAGTTTAAGTGGGAGATGATTAGGGAGTCATTCAAGAGCTATTGGAAAGCGGGGTGGGCTAGGACTGCAAGTCACAGTATGGAAATATTGAGCAGAGCGTTCAAATCTCCTTCTGGGTCTCCCTCCGATCTCTGGGCGTTAATTTCCAACTTGGGACAGGCCACCAAGATCTAGGGACACACCCTGACTTCACTTTCTTGGGATCCCCGGGAGAAGCAATGTGGCCAAGTGGATAGAGTCCAAGGCCTGAGTGTCAGAAGGAGGACCTGGGTCCTTAATCCCGGCTCCTTCACTTGTCTGCTGTGTCACCTTGGGCAAGTCATTTCATTTCTCTGTGCCTCAGTTATCTCATCTGACAGATGGGGATTAAGACTGTGAGCCCCATGTGGGATATGGACTGTGTCCATCCTGATTAGCTTGTATCTACCCCACCACTTAGTACAGTGTCTGGCACAAAGTAAACCCTTATCAAATACCATTAAAAACAAAACAAACTGAGAAGAGTGGACAGCTAATTTCCTGAGGTTAAGTCCAGCAATCAGAATTAATGTCACTAGTTGCCTCTGGAAATGAGAATCTTCTCATGAGTAATAAACCCTCCACCTCACTCAGATTAGCTAATGGCAAAGCATGAGATTTTTACAAAAACAGCAGATTCTGACCTATACATATCAAAAATTGAAAGGAGAAATAGCAAGAACAATAACAAAAAGGCAGCCATGTTGTTTTCTGAACAATGCCAGGAGGAACTGACATAGTCAGTGTAGCTGAGGGCATACTCTTTAGCTTTGCTCTATTAAGCAGGGTGTTGAGAATTCATTCTGCTGCTCTGAGCCCAAGGGACCATGCCACTTGTCAACCTATCTTCAACCCTCCCAGACTGTCAAGTTCATTCATGGGGCAAAATAATGTCAAAGAGGGGAAATGTGGCTCAATTGAGGCACTAAGAGGTGCCCTGCCCTCAATAGCCAACTTCCTCTAAGAAAAAATACAACCCTCTTGACAGCCACAATCTCCAAGCAAATCAATGCCAGAGGTCCAGAAGGTGGTGGAGGGGGTCAAGCTCCATATACCCCAATTTCAGAGAACATCTTGAACCCATATGGGAGGAGGGTTAAAAAGGTGTGACTTGCAAAAGGAAGGTCATGAAGAAAAAGAATTTCAGGAAACACTGTTAGGGAAAAAACAAACCAAAAAGACAGCCGGGGAATTTAGTTCCAACTGAAGAGGTTGGAAGGGTTAAAGGGAATTCTGGAAAAAAGCAGAAAGAGTGAGCATTCCCTTGAGTGAAGACCAGCCGCCAGGGGAGGCCCCAGCCGCGGAAGACTCCGGAATCCTGGCCTAACCGTGGCCCCGGCCACGCCCGGCACGACAGAGACTTTGGACGGTGACTGGAAAACGCTCTTACTGATTGTCGATCTGCTCTTGCCGCAGGGCTATGCTCCCTTGCTCCTCCAGGAGGTTCTCCCGGGAGGCTGACTGGGCGGGGTCCAATTTTTTCACGTAGGCAGCTGGTACGAAGCCCTGGCGGTCATTCACTTCCACCTTCCACCAGTCCTAAAGGAAAAGAACGGACAACCGCGGGTTAAGCCTGGTCCGAGATGGGAGGTTCCAAAGAGGCTTCCCTCAAGATGCCCTTGTAGAGAGAAGCCAAATGGCACGTGCAAGGAAGAACAAATAATAACCACCTCTAGACTACCACCAGTCCTCTAAATACATTCATTCATTCAATTGTATTTATTGAGCGCAAACTGTGTGCAGAGTGCTGTACTGGGCACTTGGGAGAGTACAACAACCAATGGACACATTGGCTGCCCATAACAAGCCTATAATCTAGAGGGAGCTTACAGTCTAGACTGTAAATTCACTGTGGGCAGGGGACGTGTCTAGCCTGTTATGTTTTTCTCTCCCAAGTGCTATGTACTGGGAGAGTACACAGTAAAGCGTTCAATACATACCAGTGAGTGATTGAGTGCCTCAAGGATCTCCACCTCAGGTCGACCCAGAATCCCAACCAACGTGCCACAGGCACTGACCCCCTCGGGAAACAGATTCTTGGGTCCGTCTTGGCGGTCCTCTGGCATGCAGAAATGGCGGTGGCGTAAAGTCCGCTGACTTAGTGCCAAAATACTACCCCGTTTCCTCCTGTCGACTGTGGAGGCAACCAATCCAACAGGAACTGAGTGCTGGGGATAGGACAAGCCGAAAGCAAGCTGGGCTTTATGTCCGGTCTCAGTTGGAGACTGGGGAAAAGAGGAATTTCCCAGCCTTGGGGTCCTAGGGAAGAAAACTTTACATCCGGTCTCCAATCCAGCTAACCCCGAGGCTGGCAGTGAGCCAGCTGAATGGAATAGAGAACCGAGAGAGGACGAAGACAGGCTAATCCTTGGGCAAATGCCACAGACAATGTGGTAGAGATGAAAGGAAACAGCCCCCACGTTAAAGAGGTTTCACCTTGTTGGTGCTGTTGAGTAGGGTAAGGATATCTCCCTTTTTCATCGTGACTTCCCGAGGACTCTTCTCTTGGTAATCGTACAGAGCCAGGACCAGTTCTTTCCCTGTCTCATCATCCGTGGGAGCGACTTGTTGCTAAGGTTGCAGGGGAAACGAGAAGGAAGGAAAGTTGAAACATTGTTATTCAGTGGCTTGCAATTGAGCATGACCTAGTGGAGAGAGCACAGGCCTGGGAGTCAGAAGGACCTGGGTTCTAATCCCAGATCTGCCACTTATCTGCGGAGTAACCTTGGGCAAGTCAATTGACATCTCTGGGCCTCAGTTCCCTCACCTGTAAAACGGGGATTAAGTCTGTGAGCCTCATGTGGGACATGGACTACGTCCAACCTAATTAGCCTGATTCTACCCCAGCACTTAGCAAGCGCCTGGCACTTAGTAAGTGCTTAACAAATATCATTAAAAAAAATAATCAAAACTTCAACTTCTACAGAATGAGATTTGTCAGTTCTGAAATTCTCTTATATTGGTTAAAAGTATTTAAGGACCAGGAGAGAACAGTGGTGAGTTCTAACATGCCCTGAGTGATCCATCTATTTCTTCTGCTTGAGAATGTCCAAAGACAGATGCATAGAGACACCTGTTTAGCACGCCTGTCCTGGAAAGCCCACTTCCCATTTGGGCAAGTCTGCCGCAGTTGGTCGGTGCACACGGGCCCGAGTAATTCCACAGAAAATGGCCAAAGCCCGTTAACTTCGCCTTCCTCACCCGGCACGATTGAGCTTGCTCCCTTAACGCCTGGATACTGCTGCCATAAGCGCTGAGGTCTGACATCAAAGCTTCGTGCTTCTTCAGAAGAGCCTGAAACCAAAAATCAGACCCCTCGTAAGATGTCCTGGGCGTTGTAGTTCATAGGACTGGCTGTTTTATTGATACTCACCTTTTTTCCTTGCAGTCTTACTCAGCTGTGTGTTAATTTCATAGGGTGAGCAGAGAGGGGAAGCAGCTTTAAGAGCCACCTGCCATGGAGCCTGGCCAGGTTGGAGGGCGGTCCGGTCCCGTATCTTGGGGTGCAGACACTTTGTGGGAACACTGGCTCATGGCCACACAGGGATGGGAAAGGATCTTGCGAAACCCTGGGAACCTGATGGACAGCTACCCAACTGACCCAATTCGCCCAAGAACTGAGCAAAATAGTTGGTGCTGTCCCAATCCCATCTGCCCCACACCAGAGTTGACCAATGATCCGAAGGTACAATGTTTCATTTCTTCCGACCAATTTTTGGAATTTTTTTAGTTCTGGGACCTTGGGAGAATCTTAGAAGTCGTAATTAACCCTCAACTCTGTCCGGGGACTCTTCCCTACTCAGCCTCCTCAATGGTGGAGGGTTAAGAGAGGAAGCTCTGGGTCCTTCTTTTCAAAAAAGTCTTTCTAGTGGACCGGAAGGGGGTCTCGTGCCTCCTTCCCACGGGTTTTTTCTTACACATAAACCCATCCCCCTCCTAAGTCATCTCGACTCCTCCTACTCCCCGAGGAATGTCCTACCTCCGCAGAGTCCTCATCCTTCCCGTAGTCGGTACTGCCCACGATGGGCTCCTTCTCCCGCATCCAAGACTCGGCCTCGTTGGCGTCGGCGAAGTACTGCTGAGCCTGCAACGAGTCCTCCAAGTCCTGCCGGCGCTGGGATGCCTTGGCCTTCAGCGACTCCCACTTCTGGTTCAGTTCATTCAGTTTGGCCTTCACGTCCTCGGAAGCAAAGTGCCCTAGCGGGCGGAGAGAAAGTCATCAGCGCATTAAAGGGAGGCAGCTTTGACTACAAAAGAGACTCCTTGGCTTTCACAGAGAAAGATGCCAGGAGTTTAGTGAGAAGTAGCCGGGCATGCCCGGGACCCTCCCCAGAAGTCCGGAAGCTCATCGTGGGCAGGGAATGCGTCTATTATATTATATTCTCCCCAGCGCTTCGTACGGTGCTCTCCATCTAGTAAGCAGTCAAAAAATATGACTGACAAGCTCCTCTTCTACATGGCCAAAGCTCTGACTTCTTGGCCCCACTGCACATCCTCAGACCTCACAAACCTGCATCACCAGGGCCCCACCCCTTCCATGGTGAACTTCGGCTGGATCAGGGTCAGGGGTGGTCCCTTGGGGAAGGAATGAAAGGAGGAAAGAAAAGGCACCAGGAGCAGAACGGAAGCCGACCTGGAATTCTCAATCTGACAGGAACCTTCTGCAACGCAACTCACCTTCCTCTACCATGGCGTTGCCCTTCTGGGTGACGGCTTTGATACGGGGCTCGTGGCCGGCAATCTCGGCCTGCAGGGCCTGGTGTTTCTTCAGTAGGTTCTGGACGCCGATCAGATCTTTGCCTGGAATCAGAATCCCCAGAGGACCATCATTCGAGCCATCATTTTGGAGCAAGTCAAGGCTGCTTTTCCCCCTAGGGCACTCACCCAGGACGCCTTCCAAAGTACACGCTGAAACGACTCGAACGCATGGGTAATTTACAGTGTCCAGCTACTTTTAGGAAAGATAGCCTCTCATCGAAAAGCAGTGTGGCCTAGTGGAAAGAGCCCAGGATTGGGAGGCAGAGGACCCAGGTTCTAATTTTGGCTCCACCACTTGCCTGCTGTGTGACCTTAGGCATGTCATTTAACTTCCCCGTGCCTTGGTTTCCTCATCTGTAAAAGGGGATTAAATACCTCTTCTCCTCCCTCAGACTAGGAGCCCCATCTGGGACACGATTATCTCTTATCTACCTTATCTCTTATTTATTGCTATTGTTTTAATGAGATGTTCACCCCTTGATTCTATTTATTGCTATTGTTTTGGTTTGTCTGTCTCCCCCGATTAGACTGTAAGCCCGTCAATGGGCAGGGACTGTCTCTATCTGTTGCCAATTTGTATATTCCAAACGCTTAGTACAGTGCTCTGCACATAGTAAGCGCTCAATAAATACTATTGAATGAATACCCCAGCGTGTAGTGTTTGGCACATAGTAAGCACTGAACAAATACCACAATTCTTCCTCCTCTTATTCAAATGGAGATAAAACACTTATTCTTCCTACCTCAGACTTTAAGCCACATGTGGGACAGGGATTAAGTCCGATCCGATTACCCCTAAACTGTCTGTTGCCAATTTCCTCTTCCTCTTTTGATTACAGATTGTGAACTCCCCGAAAAACTGGAAACGTGTCAAATTCCCACCTGTGTATTCCTGCCCAGCGCTTATTACAGTGCTGTGTACACAGTAAGCATTTAATACTATTACTATTACCTCAGCGCTTAGCCCACTGTATGCACTTAAACACCTCAGTTGTTACTATCTTGGGGAAGCAGCATGGCTTAGTGGATAGAGTGTGGGCCTGTGAGTCAGAAGGACCTGGGTTCTAATCCTGCCTCCGCCACTTGCCTGCTGTGTGACCTTGGGCAAGTCACTTCTCTGGGCCTCAGTTACGTCATCTGTAAAACGGGGATTAAGACTGGGAGCCCTATGTGGGACAGGGATTGTGTCCTTTTCAACAGTCTGCTCTGAACGAGAAGCCGGGGTTTGGACAAACCTCTGTTGGTGGAGGCGGCGATAGGCTCCTTTTCCCGAATCCAAGTTTCCTCATCCTCCACATCCCGGAAGAGCTGCTGCAGGCGCAGGGAGTCGGCCAGTTTCTGCTTGCGGGCAACCATGGGGTCCTTCAAAGCTTCATAGCGAGCCACCAAGGCCTCCTGCTTCTTTTTGATGTTGTCAGCATCGAAGTGGCCGGCTTCCTGGAACTGCCGGGCCTGGATAGTGATGCCGTCGATACGATCCTAGGAAGGGGAAGGCACGATATTCAAGCGAATGTGGTGGGTTGCTCTGGCAGGAATCTCGGACAGAGTTGTCACCAGGCCACTACTTTTCCCACCTTCACAACCTTAGGAAGGGCAAATCTCTTCCCGGTGGCCTTTCCTAATTAAGCCTCTCTTTTTCCCCGGCTCCCTCTTCCTTTCGTGTCGTCTACACACTTGGATCTGTGACCTTTGGGTATCTGATAGTCACCCCATGGCACTTCGGTATACATCTATAAATTACATGTTCGAAATTGCCTATTTATATTAGCCTGCATCTCTCCCTCTAGACTGTAAGTCGTTGTGAGCAGGAAACGTTTGCCAACTCTGTAGTATTGTGCTTTCCCAAGTGCTTAGCAAAGTGCTCTGCATATAGTAAGCACCCAATAGACACCATTGATAATGATGATATATTGGGGAGGGGACTACTACCTCTAAGAGGGGAGGCACGGTGGGGGAAGGAAATCAAAGATAAAGGGGAGGGGGTCGCTGTACATTCGGCTCCCACCACAGTCAGAGAGCTCCAATCCTCTACTCAGGAGCATCTCGCATAAGAGCATTGAGAAGCAGCGAGGCCTAGTGGATAGAGCACAGGCCTGGGAGTCAGAAGGATCTGGGCTTTAATCCTGGCTCTACCACATCTGCTGTGTGACCTGGGGCAAGTCACTTCACTTCCCCGGTCCTCCATTCCCTCATCTGTAAAATGGGGATGAAGAGTGTGAGCCCCATGTAAGACAGGGACTGTGTAATCAAGGACTGTGTAATCAACTTGATTACCTTGCATCTACCCCAGGGTTTAGAACAGTGCTTGGCACAGAGTAAGCGCTTAACGAGTACCATGATGATGATGATTATTACCCTATTTCCAGATTAGGGTGGAGATACAAACAGAATATGGTGTTGGGACATAATGAATCTCTTTTCCACCACACCCAGCCTCTGCTTTGATCTGGTTGCCAATCCAGATGTCGGTCTCGATTCATTCAACTGTCCGCGCGACACCTTCTCAATCCTGCTTCCCACCTGGTGAGCGGCCACATCTGCTTCCAACAGAGCATGCTTCTTCTGGAGGTTCTGGACATTGGTCAGGTCTTTGCCATAGTCGTCGGAGGCCAGGTGCCCTTCCACCTCATATAGCCACAGCTCAATGTCCTCCACATTGCGATTAAACTGCTGCTGCTGGTTGGCTTCACGCAGTTTTATGCCTGCTCAGCAGGGAGAGATTTATTATTAATAACAGTAATAGCAATAATAATAAAAAATAATTGTGCTATTTGTCAAGCGCTTACTACGTGCCACGCACTGTACCTTGTCCTGGAGCAAAAACAAGATAATCAGGTCCCACATGGGACTCACAGTCTAAATAGGCAGGAGAACAGGTGTTTAATCTCCATCTTGCAGATGTGGGAACTGAAAATGAAGTGACTTGCCCAAGGTAACATGGCTCAGAAGTGGTGGAGCCAGGATTACAACCCGGTTCCTGCTTCCAGGTAGGAACCATACCTGCTAATTGTGTTGTACTGTACTCTCCTAAGCACTTAGTACAGTGCTCTGCACATAGTAACCACTCAATAAATCCGACTGATTGATCGACTGACTGACTGACTCTCAGGCCCGTGCTCTTTCCACTTACGCCGTGCTGCTTCTCAAAGACAGGCAAAGAAAGGGGAAGATTTTTTCCAAATAAAAATAATTGGCCATTTTCTCCGCCACGTGCAGGAGGCTAGCTTTACCTTTGCCTGCTTTTGGCCCCTGGTGTTGACTCACTGAGAAGAGAAGATCAGTTCCTCTGGCTGGGCCTTAACTTTACCCGCAAATCCCCGTTTCCACCCTAACTCCCCAGGGATCAGATCGTGTCTATACAGTTCTTTTAAGTCCCGCAGGGAAGGGACAGGACGGGGAATGTGTCTGCCAACTCTGTTGTACTGTACTCTCCCAAGCGCTCAAGTATAGTGCTCTGCATATAATAAGCACTCGACAAACACCATTGATGAGGACGGATGTGCGGTACCATTAAACGACGACCATTTAGTCCAAGTTATTTCCACAGCTCCTAGTATGTGTTCATTCCCAGCTCCAAGGCCCACTGCTGACAGCCAGCACGGTCGGTGGCTCGAGCTTCTTCTCACCCAGGGATACTACTTTTCCCTAAAATGGAGACTGCTCCCACGTGACCCTCCGTGAACCTCTCTCTTACCACCATATCACCTTGAGATTGGGCCCTGGACACCCAAGATCATTAATCCCAAGGCTGAAACTGACCCCTTCAAAATCCACTCCTCCTTGGGAGGTAGAGGCAAGCCTTGATCCAAGATAAAAAAAAAAAACAAAACATGCCCATTTTCCTCTTTAATCCAGCCGCCTCCAATTTTCTAGTTCAAGGAAACCACGTTCCAGGGACTCAGCCATCTTTCTTACCCTTCAGTTCTGTGGCCTCCAGCAACTTCTTCCACAGGCTAATGACCTCATTCATACGCGCTGCCACCTCGTCTTTGGCATAATGATTGACGTCAATCAGCTTCTGGCCCGCTTTCTCGAGGGCATCGATACGACTCTGATTGGCAGACAGCTCGGCTTCAAAAGCCTGATGCTTCTGAACTTTGCCCTGCAAGTTGGATGGGTCCTGAAGGTAGAGGAAGCAAGGAGAGAGGCTTCAGTCTGGAACACCGATCTCCCACTACCGCCCAGCCTGCGTATACTGCTCCTCTGGCGCCAGCTTGTTCACTGTGCCCTGATCTCATCTATCTCGCTGACGAATGCTTTTCCCACACACTCCCTCAGGCCTCGAACTTGGCCCCCCCACATATATGTCAGACCACCACCCTCCCCATTTTCAAACCCTTATTAAAGTCACACCTCCTCCCAAAGCCTTTCCTTGATTAAGCCCTCTTTTCCCTGGTTCCCTCTCCCTTCTATATCATCTATGCACTTGGACCTATATTCACTCAATCATAATTACTGAGAGCTTCCTATGTGCAGAGCACCATTAAGCACTTGGGAAAGTACAATACAACACTAAACAGACCCATTCCCTGCCCACAATGAGCTTAGAGTCTAGAGGGAGCCTACAGTCTAGAGTACCCTTTGGGCACTTGGTATTCACCACCCCCTCAGACCCACAGCACTTGCGTACATATCTTTAAATTATATATTATACATTATTTATATTAACATCTGTCTTCCTCTTTAGACTGTGAGCTCATGTTGGGCAGGGAACTTATCTACCAACTCCAATGAACTGTACTCTTCCAAGCACTTCAGTAAAGTGCTCTGCCCACAGTGAGCACTCTCAAATACCGCCAATCAAATGACTGATTCAAATTACTCTAATACCTGGGGGGAGGTAGGAAATAGTGGGGCAAGAATAGGCCACAGGATATTAAATAGAGCTGGTTCCCGTTGGCTTCTTTTGTAATTTCTCACAATCTTATGTTCCATTTTCCGCTCACGCTCAATAGATTCCTTCCATATTGCTGCAATTCTGAGTTTACTCAAAGCCTAAACCAACTGGTGAACACCTTGGCAGAGTATGAGTGACAAATCTGGACAGCAGGCTCTCTGACACGGAAACAAGAAATGTGGGCACTAGGCTTTGTTTGCTGTGTAGAAAGGTGAATTGCATGGTGCTTCCCCTCAGAAATGAGTTAGGGTTTGGAGAATTCCTGTTCTCCCTCGCCCTCCAGGAAAACCAGAGTAGATGTTACATCTATCCTCAGACATCCACCGACGGCAACTGAGAAACACCCGGCAAAAACGACTTCCCCATTTAGAGCAGCAGCGGAGGCGTAACTTGAGCCGTTGCTGCTTTTGGACTTTGCTGGACAGGCCTCGGTTTCCCCACCTTGCAAGGGAGCTTATTCTCCCCAGCATCACTCACAGTGACATGGTCTATTGTGAAGGACTAAAAGACAATAACCAGAATTAAGAGCAGAAACCTTGTAAGCTTCATCGGTGGCCGTTTTCATCTTTTCATTGACCCAGCTCTTGAGCTCATCGGAGTCTCGGAAAAACTGCTGCAGGTGGAATGAATCTGCCAGCTGAGTGCGCCGATACATGGCCCGATCGTGTAAAGCATTGCGTCGGCTCAGAAGCTGGAAAAAAAAACAACCCACATTTGCGTTTCAATCTCTGATTCCAGGCCCTCAGCACTAGCCTTATCAGGATCTGAGGGCGCTTCCATTCTACGCCTGCCCCATTCAGACAGGCAACTCCCGATATTTTCCCCCAACTTGGAGACTTACCGCATCTCTGCGGGTGGCCACATCTTCCATTGCATAGTGATTATTTTGGATCAGCTTCGTTGCAAATTCATCCAGTGCCTACAGAGACAGATACTGTCATTCACCCATTTGGGGGAATCTCAAGTTACCCTACAGTCAGAAGTTGGAGGAGATGCATTTGGCAGACTGCATCTTGCCGAAGTCATGCCAAGAAAATCAGCGTGACCGAATGAATAGAGCCTGGGCTTGGGACTCAGAGGACTTGGGTTGTAATCCCAGCTCTGCTGCTTATCTGCTGTGTGACCATGGGCAAGTCACTACACTTCTCAATGCCTCAGTTACCTCATCTGATAAGTGGGAATGAAGACCATGAGTCCCGTGTGGGACAGGAACAGTGTCCAACTTAATACAGTGCCTGACAAATACCATTAAAAATAAAACCAAAAAAACTGTTCATTTGCTTTTGCCAGATATCAAGGCTTTCATGTCCAGTAAGACTCTGGCAAACGCGGATTCTCTCTGCTTTGGGGTTTCACCTTCAAGTTTACTTCTATGTTAGAGTGTCCGGTGACCTCTATTTTCACAGCTGAAGCCAAAAGCACCTATGGGTTTCTCTTAATTCTGATGCAGTCTAATTTCTACTTCCCGACTCTGACAAATGATTCCGGATTTCAGCAACCCGATTCCACTCTAAAGTACAAGGGATAAAATAAACATGGCTTGATTCCACATATTCCTGATTCCTTCCTCTGGCAAAACGTGACTTCAAGTATAAAAAAACAAAAACCAGCCAGTATGTTTTGCCTGACTTCCCAGATGCAGAGGTGCACAAATTTCCAGGAAAAAATGCACACTCTAGCTCAAGGATGGCCAGACTCACCTGCCCTATCACCCACCACTGCCCTCTTCCTACACCCACTCCATGCGGGCGAGTTGGTCTGGGGAGAGGGAGTTCAAAAACCGTCTCTGAAGACAGAGGGCCCTGCTCTTGGAAATGAGTCTGAAGAGAGTTGCCGAGGGGGCTGAAAAGAGATCAAGTCTCTTCCTGTGTATGCTGCTGGAGCCCATGTCCTTTCTACCTCAAGAGAGGGCAACTTCGCAGAAGTGAAATGGCAGGAGAAAAGTAGAAGCCCTGCAGGACCCAACAACACTCACTGTCTCATCAGAGGCTCTCTGGCCCATCCAGTGCGAGTCACACGGGGATAAACGAAGGGCTGCCAAAACAGAGGGGAGGGAGGAATTGGGGAGTGGGGGGGGGTGTCACAGGGGATGGCAGACACCTCGAGCTGCACCAGAGCAGCCATTAAGCTGCAGTTTGCCCTTCATTGGGCTAATCTGTTCTTGAAAGATATAACAGAAGATCTAAGACCAAAACCGTGGAAGGTGTCTAACCGTGATCTTCTCTTCTTGGGCACTGAGGGATTTCTCGAAGTCCTCATGCTTCTTCAGAAGAGCTTCCACACTATCCAGGGAGTCTCCCAGGTCTTCGTTTAGCAAAAATGCCTTCAGAAAGAAAATGAGAAAGGTGGTGAATGGCTTTACAGTAAAGCCAGGTCCAGGAAACGCCACAGGTCCCTGGTTCCAGGGGGCTGAGGAACCTAAATGCTAAAGGTGCATCCCAAAGAAGAGGAACAGGGAGTTTGAGCATCTTAGTCTATGAAGAAAACTCTTCTGGATAATTGATCTGTGTCATACACCTTCATTCTCCCCTAAAACACAAAGTGACTCTTGGTCTGAACACTAAACCCATAGCCCAATCAAACAATGGAGGCAGGAGGAGTGGGGGGAGACAGAGAAATTGATCTGTGGAGTCTGGGCCAGCTCTCTTCCTGGCACTTAGACGGGACAGATGTTTGCCGGTGCATTCCGGACTCCGGACCAGTGGAGACCCACCTCTTTTCTGAAACATTCCCACCTTTTAGGACTTCAACTCATTCAAGAAGTGTGTCTAATCCTATCTCCTGTCCTGATGTCACCGGCCCTCGATGGAAAGAACGAGGATGGTTTTCAAAGGCCATATAGGCCTGGCCCCCTGGAAGCCTCTCCCGCCTGAGGAGAAGCCAAGGATGGGGACATCAAAGACTCGGCTGCTTCGGGAGGGAGGGGCAATACTGCAGTTGAGTAAGAATACTGGCTCAGCACCTTCCCATCATGAGTCACGGCATCTGTCTCCTGGAACGCATCACTTCCCAAATAGGAAAGTTATCGGAAAATTGCCACAGCCTCGCTAAACCCTGCTTCCTTCAACCCGCCATTCATAATTGAAGTGCCGACCTCTTGTTTGCTCATCCAGTTGTCCACCTGCTCGGTGTCTCTGTAAAAGAGCTGCAGGTCCATGCACTGCTCGTACTGCTGCCGGCGCAATTCCCACAGTTCCAGTAAGGCGGCTCGCTCTTCGGAAAGGATGGACAGCTGAAGAAGAAGGACGACAGGGAGGCAGGGTCAGAAGTGATGCTGGGAAGGAGTCAAGGCGGAGGATGGCGGGACTCTAAGTCTGGCCCTAGCCCTCTGCATAACCTTGGGCAAATCACTCCCTTTGATGGGCCTCGATTTTCTTGTCCACCAATTTTAAAAGGAAAGGTTACAGTGGTAAAAATGATGCAGCTGCTACATCAAAACTGGTCTTATTCCCCTGCGGGCCCAAACCCCCTAGCACTGTAGGAACCATGGAGAAAATCCTCCTTACTTGCGTGGATTTACGATTAGTCATTTTCAAATCCAAGGTGACAAGAATAAACTGCTGGTGCAAAAGGCAAGGAGATGGTTCCTTTTACCTCTAGTTAATATGGAATTGATTCAGTTCCATTTTGTCACAAGTTTGCCTCCACAGGAAAGACCACAGCAAAGGACATTTTGGTGGTGGAGGAGACCAGCAGGGGCTAGGGCCGTGGGATGGCGAGAGAGAATGAGACACTGATCTATTGGTGGCAGTGGCTTTCTGAGGTTTTCTGCTAGTGAAAGTGGCTTCTCAGTGGATTTTCTCCATGAATTTTTCCCCAGAGCAACGGGCGTGAGGGAAAGATCTGAAGAAGCGATTTTTCACTTTACAAAAAGCCACAGAAGTGCACGGAGACACAGGGATCCGTTCACTGCTTCCCAGAAGATGAGAACATACCGCAAACGTGAGGGGGCCCTTTAACTTCGGCTCACCAATATCACTTATGTCCACATTTATTTTTAAATTCTCCCCTCCCTCCCGTCCCCCTGATTTCAAGTTGCCCTTTTCCTTCAGTAGGATCTGGAAAATCAGGGACTGATAGGAAGAGCCGGGGTAGAGCTGATAAACTGCCAAAGCAGCTCGAGAAGCAGGGTGTGGAGGTAGAACCAGGTTTCATCATCGACACCCTCCTCCATTCCTTCCCTCAATTTACCTTATCTCTCACTTCATCGGAGGCATAATGACCAGCAGCAAGCAAGGCTTGTCCAGATTCGTCGGCGGATTTAAAGCTATCTTCGTGGGCATCGATTTCACCCTGTGAAAGAAAGCAAATGTACAGTTTTCCCCACCTTCCCATAGGAGAACAGAATACCCTGCTTTGCAAGAGATCACAAAAGGGAAAATATCGGAGTTGTCACCTCTGGAATTGGAAGTCAGGTTAGTTGTTCAATGTGCTAAGCTTTCCCAGAATGAAGTGAAAATACTCCGTGACTTCTGGAAGGCAACCTATGTGGGATGAAGAGTCCGAGTGCTGACACTTCAGCAGCTAAGGTTAAAGAGTGGCAAAAGAACAACCTAGGGATGATGAGAGGTAAAAAGGTCCTGAGTACAACAAACTGAGAAAGAGCCCTGGGTAGCTAGCTCTGGAGGAGAATCGTGCAATTTACTGTGCAGAGTCAGTAGGGGAAGAAGGAAAGGAAAGACTGAGCCATAGGACTCAAAAATCAGGAAGCGACATGTCCTAATGGATTGAGCATGGGCCTGGGTGTCAGAGGACATGGATTTTAAACCCAGCTCTGCCATTTGACTGCTGGGAGACCTCGAACAAATCACTTCACTTTTATGGGCCTCAGTTACCTCACCAGTAAAATGTAGATTAAGACTGAGAGTCCCATGAGGGACAGGGACTGTGCCTAACCTGGTTATCTTGTATTTTTCCCAGCTCCTAATACAGTACCTGGCGTATAGCAAGCACTTAACAAATGCCATTTTAAAAAAAAAACAAAAACCAAAAAACTCCTGTCTCCCTCCTTAGAATGAGAGCCCCATGTGGGATAGGGCCCCTGTCCGACTTGATTGATTTGTGTCTATGCCAACGCTTGATACATAGTAAGCAATTAAATACCATTAAAGAATAAGAAAATCTTGGAATTACAAAACGACTCTAAAGACAACCAGGCAACTAACCCCTCTAGATGTGTGGTTCAAAAAACATACACTAAGGCAGAGCAAGATGAATTCACACAGAACGTGGGGAATTCAGAGATTAAGTGGAAAATCATTACTGCCAATCTTATCGAGGTGTAAGACAGAATCCCACGGGGCAGGTTTAGACCTGACCCAAGGTAATCTCTTAGCTTGTTTGGGTTCCTGCTTTGACTCCTGATACTCAGCCCGAGACCTTTACTACCTACACCGCCGGCAGCTGAGTACTCGCCAACGGCATCATGGGTCAATATTGTCCGCTGATGAAAACCCCCCGGGTGAACAGGTTCTCCATGGCCTGGAGTGTGAGGGACAGAACGGTGTCACATTGCTGCGGGAAGCCTTGAAACTGGGTCAGTGGAAACACAGAAGGCCCTGAAAGTGGAGTGCAATGCCCATCCCCCGACCCCTAACAGACCCTGACATCAATACCTTGTGCTCCTGGTGCCGGTCTAGCAGGGCTTCGGCCCCAGCCACATCATTGGCCAGCTCGTCGGCATTAATGAGTGCTTTCATCTCAGTCACCCAGCTGGTGAGGTCGCGGAAGTCGGCAAGGAAGCGCTGGAGCCTTGAGAAAATGGAAAGAGAAAAAACTATTAACCTCTTCTACATGGGTTCCCCAGAGAGAAGGGGGTACCCCAGTACCCAAAGGGAGGGAACCCATCAGGAATGGGCCTTACTGGAGACTGCTTAGCCCTATCAACCAATAGTATTTACTGAGTGCTTACTATGTGCAGAGCACTGTTCTAAGCACTTGGAAAGAGTATAATACAGGAGTTGGTAGACACACTCCCTGCCCACAATGAGTTTACTTTCTAGAAGAATCTAGACCCTCCACTGCCCCTTCCCCTCACTATACCACCCTTCACCCTCCTGCTGCTCAGAACCACCCTCTCCTCTCTTAGGTGGCCCAAGTGTTTCCTTGGAAGGATGGAGACCACCCTCGGCATGACTCCAGAAAGGGAAAAAGCTCTATAATAGCTCTTGGATCTAAGCAACTTGAAACATTCAATTCCCTAAAGTTCAAACACTTGTGCAGAGAAGTTAGACATATTCAGTGAGGCTGGAGTTGTGCTTTTGACAAACCTGCCAGTGTGGAAAACTTGCATCTGTGTCCCAAGGCACGCCTTTATACCCAGCTGTGTCTTTTGACAGTTACATTCTTTACAGATAGATGCATGTGAGGAATGGTAATTCCTTAATTTTGCCTTTGCATTCTATCCAAAATGCAGCGTGAAAACACATATTATGCCAGAACAGACTGATGGATTTTTTTTGGAGGGGAGAGGGAAAGGTGAGAAATGCTTCTGAAACTGTTAAATCTTATATCACCCCCTCAAGTGAGATGGATCACCCATGCCAGAGAGAGCACAATGTTCTCAGCAACGTTAAAGTGTCAGGCTGGCTAGTCGGTAAAATTCAACCTTGGTAAAGAAAATCATTTCCATTTTTGTTTATTTTTTCTCCAGGAGCTAAATCCCAGAATCATCTTCCCTTTTCAAGAAGATGGTCATTCAATCAATGCTTTTTATTGAGCATTTACTGTGGCGGAACACTATACTAAGCATTTGGAAGAATATATTATAACAGAGTTGGTAGACCTGTTTCCTCCCCACAGTCTAGAGGAGACAGACATTGATATAAATAATTTATAATATATAATTCATAGCAACTACCAAATGCCTAAAGGTCACCAACTAAGTGACCAAAGAGACTTTGGTCATATTTTTAAAGCTACAACTCCCCCATGTATTCTAAGATCCCTCTGGACATCTGACTAAACTTCTGGGGCTTGGGCCTGACCGGCACCAAATCCTGGGAAATCCTACTAAGAGTGATGGCTGCTGGGGAGCGGCGGGGGAACTGAAGTGTTTGGAACCTTGCCCTAAAACCTGAGCTGTTCTACCTCTCTCTCTCTCTCTCTCCTGCCCACAAAAGGATGGTTTGGGAATGCAGAGGTTGGCGGGCGGTGTGGTTGAAGGCTTTTTATTTTTCACCTGTAGGAATCATTGAGGCGAGCGTGTCTTTCTGCTGCCAGGGTGCGAATCTGTTCCCAGTTGGCAATCAGTTCCTCCCGCTTCACTTGGATCTGGGATGCACTCATTGGGTGGGACTGCTGCAGGCGGTCCGCTTCGGCACACAGGGCTTTCACCTAGACACGCAGCCACAGTCAGATCCTGCTCTCTGGGCCGCCTCGTCCCTAGGGGATCAAATCCCAGGCCCCGGGACCCACCTTATCCTCTAAGGCCGCGAGATCCCTCTCCAGTCCCTCGTGCTTCCGCAGCAGGGCCTGTACGCTCGCCAAGTCTCGGCCGAAGTCATCGGAGGCCATCAACTGCTCCTTCTCCTTAATCCAGCTGATGGTTTCATCCACATCCCTAGAAAACAAAGGCCCCCACTTAGGCGACCGATCCTAGGGCTCTGCTAGGGGGAGCAGGAGCCCTCAGGAGGGAAAATATGGAGGAGGTAACTGGCAGGATTCATGCAGAGTCGAATTCTCCTTCAGCACGACTGTGGCTCAGTGGGAGATGCTGGCTACTACCGGCCCGTACAAGAACCACGGGAAAGAGGCCTGGCCGGGTCCCATATCAACCAACGGTATTTATAGAAGACTTAATGCGTGCTGGGCACCTTACGAAGCACTTGGAAGAGTACAATACAGCAGAACTGGTAGCCACGTTCCCCACCGACATCAAGCTTACAGTCTAGAGGGACTTTTCCGATACCTGTTAAAGCGCTGAACTTCAGCCGCCCCAAAGAGCTTTCCCTGCCTCTGCAGGGCCAAGCCCTTCAGCCGTTGCCAGCCCGCATTCACTTCGTCCTGCTTGCTTTTGATCAGCTCCTCCTCGGGGTGCTGCTCCTAAAGAGGTGAAAACAGCCAGGGGTGGGAAATTTAGTCAAAACCTTTGGATCTCTCTCCAGCTTCTATGAGTTTAGAGAAAATCCTGGTAAGGGAACTCCCATCAAAATATTCTTTCGGAAAAACCCTGACACCTCTGGGAACGGGAAACCCGGGGCAGGGAGTCTGAATCCTGGATCTACTCGGTAACCAGAAGCAAGTTCCTCTCTGATCCTCAGTTCACTCCTCCTCTGCCCACCTCACAGAGAAAAGCAGTCTTGGAGATCAGCTTCAACAACTTCACTTAGAGAAGCAGCGGGGCCTAGTGGAAAGAGCACGGGCCCGCGAGTCACGAGACATAGGTGGGTTCTCAGCCCGTCTCCACTGGGTGACCTTGGGCGAGTCACATTACTTCTCTGGGTTTGTTTTCTCATCTCGAAAAGGGGAAGACGATACCTGTTCTCTTTCTCTCCCCCCGCAGACTGTGGGACAGGGACTATGCCTGCACAAAGTATTTTGAATCTACCCCAGGACTCAGTAAGGTATTTGGTAAAAGCTTAAATACCTCAGTTATTTTTATCCACTCGGCTAAACTTTCAATGAGCCTAAAAAGTTTACATTGGTTCCTTCCAACCTAAAAACAATCCCACTGCCTTTGATCCCAATAGCTTGTGTTCCTGAAATTAGGCAGAACCATCCTCCGGACCTAAATTTCCTGGAGTACTGAAAACCTAGCTGAAAGGACTGGCAGAGTTCATATCTTTCTTTTCAAGGCCGCACTACCTGATATTTTTATTTTTTTACATCTGAGGCACCTCCTAATTTGCTTCATGTTCTGTTTTACTATGCAGGACAGAAGCCCTGTGGCAGAGGGGAGCGATGGGGTGTTTGTGGAAGACTGCCAATTCCTTCTGAGAAAATGCTCCCTGCCACACCCGCCTCTGAGAAACTCTCCCTGGGCCCAGCTCCAGTTGCCCAAAGCATCCCTGAGCCCCACCCCCTCTGCTCTACTGCCATTGGCTCCCTCCGCAGGTGGAGAAGACAGAACTCAAATGAACTCTGACATTCCTACTCGAGATAATAAGCCTGACCTGCTCACAGAGGACAAATTCTCTCCCACCCTGGGGCCCCAAGACCATGGCGGGCGACTGACCATGGGCCTCCATCACCCAATTTCCACTGGATCCCAGGTTCCCGGAAATAAAATTATACATTTGGCTACTAAATATCCCTCGGACACCCAAAGGTTTTGCATTCACCAGGAAACCAAACTCGTTTCCTACTGGCCGAATTCACGATGGTGTTTCGGGCACCAGGGGCGAGACGCTTCTGATCTTTACCTGAATGAGTTTGGCAGCGAACTGGTTCACTTCATTGACTCTGTCCTCATGGGCTGCCATATCTGTCTGAAACTCTTCAAATTTCTTCTGCAGAACTTCCACGTGCTCCAGGTCCTGGCCCAGCTCCTCAGAGGTGACGATCGCTTCCTAGCCAGGAAGCACAAAGCAGAGCTAAAGTCTACCCACAATGAACAGAGCTATCTGTCCCCATCACCTTCCTGTGGCGACAGGGACAAACCAATACAACCACCGACCTCTTGTCCATGCCCTGCCTGGGGCCTGGAACTCCCTCCCCCTTCATATCCGACAGACCACCACTCCACCCGCCTTCAAAACCCTCCTAAAAATCACATGTCCTCCAAGAGGCCTTTCCAGACTAAGCCTTCATTTCTCCTTCTCCCTGTCCCTCCTGCGACGTCCTCGCACTTGAATTTGTACCCTTTATTCACCTCAGCCTCAGAGCACTTGTATTGGAATTTTAATGTCCATCTTCCCCTTTAGGCTGAAAGCTCACTGTGGGCAGGGCACATGTCCACCAACTGCTATATTGTGCTCTCCCAAGCATTTAGTACAGTGCTCTATGCACATTCAGTGCTCATAAAAACCACAGATTGATACAATAGAAGATGGAGCCCTTTGCCTGCCCTCTGAGAAGAGAACGATATTCGTGCTGAGATTTATGGTTCATTTCCTCTTTAGTTTAGAGGTCAAAGTCAGAGGTGCAGCTGGGGCACACGGAGGGTGGAGTGCCCCAGGACAGGGCGTGCTCGCTGCACAAGCCACTTGGAGCTTCCTTCTTTGTCCTCATCTACTCTCAAAACCCCACTGATGGGGGCAAAGCCTTCCCTGAGTTCTCCCCAACACAGAGACGAGAACACACCTTGTCATTGATCCAGTCCATCACGTCTTCGCACTCTCTTAAGTACTGCACCAGCTTTTGGGCCTGCAGCAGTTTGATTCCTTTCTCCCGCATCTTCTCCAGCAGTAACTCCCATTGGCGATGCAGCTCCATTAGGCGGGTCTGGGTGGGGGGTAGTGATGGTGGGGAGTGGAGGGATTAAGAGAATCAGCCTCAGGCATTACAACCAGGTGGTGGGAAGCTGATCATTTGAGGTTTGACTCCTACAGTTCCAAAACTGTTGAAACTGTCACAGGCATCTAACCAAAACCCTCTATTCTCATGACGAACACCCCAAGTTAAAAGGGGGCTGTGACTTAAACCTCCAATGGAAAACAAATGAACAGATTCGGTGGGTTTTACAGATTACAAAATGAATGGGACTGAAGATCAGAAAGTGGGATCCAGGACCCCCGGGGTTCCTGCCGTGGTCTGCTGGGTGCTGCCCCAGAGAAGTCAAGTGCCTTGTCCAAGGTCTCACAGCAGACAAGAAGCGGACCGGGAGTTCTTTCACGTCGCTTAAGCACTTGGGTACCCACACCCCCAACTGCTGCGCTACATACCCATTGCCCTTATGTACTTAGTACAGTGCTAAGCACATAATAAGCTGCGTGGCCAAGTGGATAGAGCACGGGTCTGGGAGTCAAAAGGACCTAGGTTCTAATCCTGTCTCTGCCACTTGCCTGATATGTGGTCTCAGGCAAGTCACTTCACTTCTCTGTGTCTCAGTTACCTCAACTGTAAAATGGGGATTAAGACCGTGAGCTCCAAGTAGGACACGGACCATGTCTGACTTGATTATCTCCTATCTATCCCAATGCTTAGTACAGCACTTGGCACATAGTAAGTGCCTCCCCAAACTAAGCCCTCCCTTTCCTCCTCTCCCACTCCCTTCTGCATTGCCCTGACTTGCTCCCTTTGCTCTTCCCTCCCTCCCAGCCCCACAGCACTTACGTTCATGTCTGTAATTTATTTATTTGTATTAATGTCCGTCTCCCCCACCCTAGACTGTAAGCTCGTTGTGGACAAGGAATGCGTCTGTTTATTGTTGTATTGGATTCTCCCAAGCGCTTAGTACAGTGCTCTGCACACAGTAAGTACTCTACAAATACAATTCAAAGTGTTTAACAAATACCATTTAAAAAAAAAAAAGAGGGAAGGTAACGTCTCAGGGGAGAGAAATAACAACTCATTAAAATGGAGTTCTCCAGCGTCTTTTTTGTGCTGCAACTTGTGGCCCACAGACTACCCCGAACCCACATTACCACAGAAACCGGTACGGCGGGACATCTCGAACCACTGAGGCGGCTCCGGGGCGAGCTCCCCCAGGGCAGCCCGGGCAAGCCCGTGAGAGAATGCTTTCCCTCTTTTCACAACTGAAGGGCAGCGAGAAGCTTAGTGTCCTTGGTAGGCTGAGGGACAATCCCACCCAGGGTACTACAGTAAAAATCCTGGTCTGTCAGTAGGTGCTTAGTACAATGCTCTGCACATATTAAGCGCTCAATAAATACCACTGATTAACTGATTACCAGGGTGGTCAAGAGTGATATGGCAGATAGAAGAGTTTCCTGCTATTCAAACCCCATCCCCTCCCCACTGGTCATCACTCTTAGCAGGACTTCCCAGATTCTGTGCCAGTCAGGCCCAGCTCCTGAAATTTAGTCGGATGCCCAACGGGTTCTTAGGACGGGTAAGAAAGTTGCTTTGATCGCTTAGTTGGTGACCTGTGACATTTGGTACTTGCCCCATAGCACCTTATGTCCAAATCTATACATTATATATGATAAACGATTTATTCAATTATTATTCAATATCTATCTCCCCCTCGAGACTGAGCTAGCTGTGGGGCAGGGAATTTGTCTATTTTTGTATTGTACTCTCCCAAACGCTTAGTGCAGTGGTCTGCCGGCAGTAAGTACTCCACTGATTTAATAATTAATATAGTATTTGCTTAGCACTTACTATGCGCTAAGCATTGTTCTAAACACTGGGGTACATACAAGGTAATCGGGTTGGATCCCCCATCCCGCATGGGGATCCACAGTCTTAATCCCCAACTTACAGATGAGGTAACTGAGGCCTAGAGAAGTGAAGTGAGTTGCCCAAGGTCACAGCAGACAAGTGGCAGAGCCAGAACTAGAACCCATGACCTTCTGACACCCAGGCCCATACTCTTATCCACTAATAATAATAATGATAATGCTGGTATTTGTTAAGTGCTTACTATGTGCCAAGCACTGTTCTAAGCACTGGGGTAGATACAAGGTAATCAGGTTGTCCCACGTGGGGTTCACAGTCTTCATCCCCATTTTACAGGTGAGGTAACTGAGGCACAGAGAAGTTACACTTGCCCAAAGTCACAGAGCTGATAAGTGGGAGAGCCAGGATAGGCCACGCTAATTGACTCAGCTCAGTTCATCATCCTCCACAAGGCAGCCAGGGGTCATAAATGCTCAACTTCCCCAAACGGCCCATCAATACCCACAGAACAATCTCCCCAGCCTCTCTGGGTTCGGTGGGCACTGGTCTGGTGACGCTTAGGATGGCACACGTCTAGCCACAACCTGAGCCCATGGTTGTGCCGCCCCAAGACGTGGGGAGTTTTTAAGCGCCGTGAGGGGGAGCAGAAACACCAAACGGAAAAAGCACACACAGGAGCACTGACAGGAAAGAGCCCGGGCTCCACCCATCCTCGAGGGGCCCACACCCTCCCAACGGCCCCTTGAAAGTCAAGTCACAGAGCCTGCAGGAGAAGGGGCCTGGGCGTGGGCTCTGAGGGGACAGGGACGGCTCTCTAAACTGAAAGATCTACAGGTAGAGAGTGAGAGAAAGCTCGCACAAAACAATACACTTCCACCACTGTCCGCTTCCAGTGCAAATCATCACACGGGGAGGAAGACGGAGGCATGCCGAGGGAGTCTGGAGGACTGCAAACACGTCACCTACTTGGATGTGAGACCCGACGTGGGTGGTGGTCACTATGGGACGACAAGCGGTCCGGTACGGCGTGAAAGTCTGAACCGGTGACAGACAGGTTACCCGGGAGGGAGGACTAGAACCCGCCCCCTCGGCCCTTTGCCCTTCAGCCCCCCTGCGGGGGAATGGCTTCTACCCTTCTACCTTGTATATGTATATATCTGTAATTTATTTATCTATTTCTATTAATGTCGGTCTTCTCTTCTTGACTATGAGCTTGCTGTGGGCAGTAATGTGTCTGTCTGTTGTTATACTGTACTATTATATTATACTCTCCAAAGCACTTAGTACAGTGTTTTGCACACAGTAAGTGCGCAATGAATACTTTCGCTTGCCTGAGTCAATTCTGACAAAGGAGGGATCCAATGACAGGGCTAAAAACCTCTGGGGGAGATGGAACACGAAAGCACGGATTAGAGGAGAGTGCTTTTCCCAAATTAAAAATGACGTCATCAGAACCGCACCTGTTCAGGAGGAATAACTAAAACAAAAAGACACCTCACCCTAAAAATGCATTCCGCATTCCTAGCAAGTCTAAATTTTCATGCCATGGAAGAGAGAGGGGGGCCAAGCCAGGCAACCAACTTTAGGGACGAGATCCCCTACCTCCTGTTGAGTTTTTTCTCTCACAACCGAAAGCATTTTGAGACGAGTTTTACAAGCTTATGATTGTGTGAGAATGTGGGCAGGTGAGAGGGTGGGGGGAGGCGGTACTAGTCTGAACAAAGAACCCATAGTCAAAACTGACGGGCTGATTGGCCGGAAGAGAAATTCTGGTCTTGGGACCGGTGGATTTCTCAATAGGACTCTGATGCAAACGGCAAGAGTTTTCAAATAGGCAGAAGCCGGTGAAACTACAGGAATGTCAACAGAGCCAACAGGCCCGAAAAACAAACACAGGCTGAAAAGGAGGAGAGGAGAGGAGTAAATGAGATCAAGGAGAAGTGGAGGGAAAAAAACCATGATTAAACATTTCCTCGAAGTCAGCAGCTCTTATGCTGCTCAGCGAAGCCAAGGGTACTGCTGCCCCGGGGAGCACGGGGGTCTGAATTTTAATCACAGCTAATGCCCTGGATGACCCAAAAAAAAAAAAAGCCATCCTGCTGCAGGACTCGGTTTTCTGCTCAGTAACTAAGGAGGAGGCAGAGTAATTTTTGTACATCTTGGCAAGACTACTACAATTGTCCAAAGGGATTACTGAATGACAGAAATGATTGTAAAGTGCTTGGCAAAAAGGAAAAGCTGGGTAAATTACGGCTAATACAGATAATGAATAACTGATCCTTGCTTTGCTGGTTGCTTGTACCATCTCATTACAAGATTACAAGCTATGTAGGAGGGAGGGAGGAAGGGAGAGGGAGAGAGAGAGGGAGGGAGACAGAGAGAGAATGAATGGGATTGGAGGATGAATGTTTATGATGGCAGTCAGGGGTGGGTGGAGGAAGAAGAGTTTCTATTGAAGGGTAAGAGTTGAACACTGATTAGGAGCTTCCTGGTTAAAGGGGAAAGGGGAATATGGGAAGTCAAGGCTCTCATAAAGCTTTGACCAGAAAGGAAGGGGCTGACCATTTTTAAAAGAGTTGGGTTTGAGCAAAAAGTGGAAAGTAAGTGAGAGGAAAAACCAAGGCTCTGAAGGACAGCAAAACGGAGCATCACATGCAGAAAAATAGCTGTGCATCTCATCCCATAGAGGAAACACTTGCATTTTTCCTCATTATCCGGGTGCTACGAGTTGCAAAATGAGGGAAAGTAGGATCCATTATTCCTCCAAATCCCTTGTAACAGCAATGAAGCTGACTAGAAAAGGCCCAGTAGAACAGACAATAAAAAGGGCCGGACTGGCTTCTCACCTCTGGCCTCAGAGCCTGACCCATCGCCTGGGGATCTAACAGCTACCGCCCATCATTCTGCTTTGTCTATCCCCAATCTGCCAACTTCGGACTCAAGGAGAGACCCGGAGTCCCTGGTGAGGAAGCAACATTGAAAGCCCTTCAAAGGGAACATTTTCCCAGGGCCTTTGGTGAGTTCTAGCCTCATCCCTTTGATTTCCATCTCAAGCCACTCACTGAAATCTTCTACACAACTGACTGACGTGGATAAAATGTCACATCTAAAATCTCATCAGTCTATTTCTGCCATAGCACTGCATTCACTAAATAGACTGCTCTCCAAAAGGAATGGTAATTTCCTCCCTGCCTCCGTAATTAGTCTGTCGTCACTCCCCCACGTTCCTTCCCCACGGAAGCCACCCTCCCTGGGCTCTGGGACTCACTCGTATAGTCTCGGATGCAAAATGTCCTTCGGAGATCATCAGGTTCCCGGTCTCATCCAGTTTAACGATGGCTCCCGAGTTGGCTTGCACTTCGGCTTCAAAGGCTTGGTGCTTCTGAAGCTTTCCCTGCAGGTGGAAAGCACACAAGAGATCGTCTCAGCCCTTGCTCCTGTCCTGAAAAAAAATCGATCCTCCTCCACACCAACATGACTTAATATCCCACCTGGTTCCATCCCTCTCGCCTATGGGTCCAAACACCTTGTCATTAACTTTGAACCTCGTGGCAGCCACCTCAAGATTTAAAGCCTACACCACATCAAATGTTTGGTCAAGGGAATTCAATTAGTGCTTACTGTGGGCAGAGCACTGGACTAAACACTTGGGAGAGGATAATACACAGGGTTGGTAGATGTGTGATCCCTGCCTGCCCGCAAGGAGTTTACGATCTAGGGGACTCCTAATAAAGTCCCACCCACATTTCCAGTTTGTCAGCTGATCCCACTGGAGATGCTCGAAAACTTCCCCATTTACGGTCACAACAGGGTCTCAGAACTCAACATCGACGTGGGAGGGAAGCCAACTCATTAACTGAACACATCCAGTTTATTCTGGGAAGAGTCATATCAACACCATTTTCCTGCTGGGACGTTTTAGCCGTGATTTACCCTAAAACAATCATTCCTCTTTGTATCCCTTTTGAAATCAATGGGTCACTGAAAGCAAACTCTATATTTTGTTGTACATTCTGCTTTTCTGCACCTTAACATAGCTAGCCTTCTAGACCCTTCTGGGGACACTCAGTCCAATCCCCTGCTTCAATCAATAGCATTTATTGAACGCTTACTATGTGAAAAACAGTGTATTAAGTGCTTGGGAGAGTACAATATAACAGAATTAGCAGGCACATTCCCTGCCCATAACGAACCTACAGTCCAGAGGGGCCTTGAGACAAAATGTTCAAGATAGAAGAGTGGAAGCTTATTTTTTAAAATCTGTCTTAGAAAAACACTCCGGGGACTTAAGTCACCCCATGTCCCTTCTTCCTTTGGACTAATCTAAATTTCTCCTGCCAAGATTTAAGCCAACTTCTCATGACTCTATTCTCATTTTCCCTCCGTACCTCCCGCTGACGGGGCTTTGGAGCAAAGGGACCCGAGAAGGCATGTAGGACATACCTGCAAGTTGGTTGGGTCTTTGTAATTCTCATCGGATGCAATCTGCAGCTTCTCCTGGATCCATTTCTCCAGCTCGTCGGCATCCCGCTGGAAAAACTGGAATCGGTAGGAATCCTCAAGCTTCTGGCGCCTGAGGGTCGACAGCTCCTTAAAACGATGGTAGCGGTCTAAGACCTGCTGCCGCCTCTCCTGGATGTCCTCGGCTGTTTCCAGCACCTTGACCCCACTCGGGTCCATTTTCTGAAACGACAAAAACACTGGGGTAAGGACCTCGGAGGCCAAAGCAGGGCCCCCTGGGAGAGGGTGAGAGGGGTTCATTTATGGTCTCCAGAAATTCCCACCATTACCCCAAAAGGCCTTCCAAAGAAAGATTATTTTATACCAAAGCATGGAATTAATAGTGCAGCTTCCCCCCCCTTTTTTTTTTTTTTTTAAGGCATTTGTTAAGCACTTACTGTGTACCAGGCACTGTACTAAGTGCTGGGGTAGATACAAGCTTATTAGGTTTGGTCACAGTTCTTGTCCCACTTGGGGGTCAGTCTTAATCCCCATTTTAAGGATGAGGTAATTTAGGCACAGAGAAGTTAAATGAGGTCACACAGCAGCAAAGTGGTGGAGACAGCATTAGAACCAGGTCCTTCTGACTTCCAGGGCTGTGCTCTATCCACTAGGCCATGCTGCTTCTCATTTGTAAAGGACAGTTCCAGATAAAAACATCACACACACACACACACACTCTTTCTCCCTGCCGCCCCACCGCCCCAACCCCTCTTCTATTTAGTCATTAACCTCCAACACCTTCACCAAGATATTTACAATGGTACATAAACATATTTATCAAAAGGCTGGACACCAAATCAGGCAGAGGAAGATGTGAAAAATTCGGATGGGATTAAAAGTATTCTTCAGGTATATATCATTGCTTCTTAAAGGGGCTTTGAGATGTGACAGATGTTTTCTCTCACATTCACAGAATCAATACCAAGTCAACTCAAAACACCCTTTCATCTATTGGCTCTCATTTCCTTGTAGGGAAATGGAAGAATTACTCACTCCCTTCCTCGGCAATTCAAAAGTCAAATCTTTTGATGGGAACTGCCCACCTCCAGGCCTTCAGCTGCCAGGCTTTCTATTAACGGAGGACGGTAGAATCACTCATCTCCCATAGTCCTAAATTCTGCCCAAACAGTTTCCTCAGAGTTGAGGAGTCCATTAAAAAAAGGGGTGTCGTAAGAAAAAGCATGACTTTATCCCTTTTCCCTCCAAGCATATGTACCCAGTAGTGTAGGGGCTCTCCTCCCCTCCATTTGTTTCAGGGTGCACAGCCCAGCTGGGCGCAGCCTGTCAGTTGTGGAGTGGTGGAAGACTGCGGGGGGTGGGACGGGGGCAGGAGAAAAGGGGACGAAGAGGGGAGGCGGGCTGTTGTCTGGTGTGTCAGCCCTCCTTCCTCTTCCAGACTGAGCCCACTCCCTCCCAGATGGTCAAATGCCCACTTGAGGGCCTAGATTTTTAACTCCCACTTTTCATTCATTCAATATTTATTGAGTGCTTAATGTGTGTGGAGCACTGTACAAAGCGCCTGGGTGAATACAATACAACAATAAACACATTCCCTGCCCACAATGAGCTTACAGTCTAGAGGTGGGGGGCAAACAGATTTTAAATAAATAAATGACAGATCTTTACATAAGTGCTGTGGGGCTGGGAGGGGTGAGAAAAAAGGGAGCAAGTCCCAGGATCAAGTTTTTCTGAGTGGCCCCAAATATGCATTTATTCTTAACCAGGTCACTGGGAAGTTCTATCCAAATGTAAATCCCAGAGGTGGGATCCGATCTTCCAGTTTGACGAGCTGGAAGTGGAAGGAACGGAAAGTACACAAAGATCCAAAGTGCAATGGGCCATTTCATTCTCCAGACGACTCTCCAGACGACTGCTGCTGTTGGAGCCAAGTGAGGTTTGGGGGGAAGAAGGCACATTGACTCTCTTAAAATGCAGAGCATGTCTGAGAAGTAGCGTGGCCTTGTGGATAGAGCAAGGGGCCTGGGAGTTAGAAGGATCTGGGTGCCAATCCCAGTTCTGCCACCTGTCTGCTGTGTCACCTTGGGCAAGTCACTTCACTTCTCTGTGCCTCAGTTCCCTCATCTGTAAAATGGGGATTAAGACTGAGAGCCCCATGTGGGACAAGGACGGTGTCCAAACTGATTACGCCAACGTTTAGTCCAGTGCCCGGCACGTAGCACGAGTTTAATACCTAAAAAAAAAAAAATGTTGGCTCTAACCAGCAATCACATCGACATCTTTCTCTTCACCCATTAAAATGTTGGGGACGGAAAGAGAGATGGAGAAAGGGGCGGGTGAAGGCTCCGGGGGAACCAAGGCAGAGAAAGTCCAGGAGAAAGTGGGCCTTCTCCCACTGACTAACACACAAGTGGGAACGGGACCCTTTCATGACAATCCCGAGTCTCCTTTTAGCTCAGCACGGTAGCCACGGTGGAGGGAAGGGAAGCAGAAGATGAGGGAGGACGGTGTGCCACTGTGCTGGTGCCACGGGACTTTCTTTGCAGCCTTCTTCAAAGCAGCCTCTTCAAGGACAGGTGATCCCTGGGCCCCCAACACAGAGTATGTGGGGTGGGCATCCAGGGTAGCTGCCCTTCCACCCAAAGCAGATCTGAATGCAGAAATAAATGACCTAAGAGATGCTGCCTTTAATGAGAAATTTCCATTTCACCTCTCCCAGCTTGGTTTCCAAGTCCCAGTGTCTCCAGGCAGAAATTTTCCTGCCACAATCCTCCACTGGTAGGGATGACGAGGAGATATGGCCAATGGACATCCAGTTCATGTTCCGGCCATGTGAAGAGACTCTCGAGGGAGAAGAGTTTATGGGGCTTGGGGGGGGTTGCTCTCTGGTTTCTTCTCCCACTCCCCCCATGGCCTGGAAGAGGCCCTCGGGGAGGAGAGTGTGGGTGTCTTTCTCTGCTGAACCCCGATTCCCAACTGCACTGCGGCAATTTTGAAGCTGGGGAAGACCAGCTTTCCATGCTTTCGTTTTCCAAGTTGTAAAACTGGGTGTTTCCTCTGTAGCTTTCCACGCTACACTCATAACTCAAACGACAAAGCCAGCAAAGGCAGCACAGAATGGAGGAACCCAGCCAAGCGTCGATCTCATTAGCAAGGCTGAATCACATTTGACGCTTCAGTCCAAGGTAATCTTGGATCTACCAGAGGGCAACATTTTCTGGGAAACCAGCTGCTCTTTTCGCTGTGGTTTTCAGTGGTCCAGAGGTGTCATGGAGAAACGGAGGCACAGGGTCTTATCTCCAACATCCTGACGGACCTCGGTGGCCGAGTTAATAATAGTCGGGAAAGGAGGGCTTCAAATAGTTTCACAACCACAAAGAAGAGAGGGTTCTTGTGACGATGTGTACATCTGAGTAGACAGAGTATATACCTTGGATGCATTTACACTGACATTCTTTTTCCACTGCCACCTGGGAGCAAATGATGTTCTGGAAGATTGACCCAAGGATGCAGTGAGAGAATATGTTGATTACAACACCGCCACCTTATATTTATTAAATTGCCTTTCTCTAGGGAGATCAGCTCACTTTCCAGACAGGATCTTATTTATCCGCCCTTCCCCAAGGGCTGGCAGGGGGCTAAGGAAAAACCAAAGCTAATTCTCACTCTACAAATTAGCAAAATAGGGCACAGGAATAGTCAGGTGACCTAACTAAGGTCACAGAGAAAAGTCAGGGGTAGAGCCAGAAACAGAGATCACAGGTCTCCGCACTGTACACCTGTGCCGACCCCCTTTTTATGGTATTTATTAAGTGCTTACTACATGCCAGGCACTGTACTGAGCTCTGAGGTGGATACAAGGTTGGACACATTCCATATCCCACAGGGGTTCACAGTCTTAATTTCCACTTTACAGATGAGGCAACTGAGGCACTTCTCTGTGAAGTGAAGTAATAATACTGTTGGTATTTGTTAAGTGCTTACTATGTGCAGAGCACTGTTCTAAGTGCTGGGGTAGATACAGGGTAATCAGGTCGTCCCACGTGAGGCTCACAGTTAATCCCCATTTTACAGATGAGGTAACTGAGGCACAGAAGTTAAGTGAAGTGACTGGCCCAAGGTCACGGAACAGACAAGCGGTGGAACCGGGATTAGAACCTAGGTCCTTCTGATCCCAAGGCCCGTGCTCTATCTACTAGGCCATGTTGGAGAGGTAGGGCTAGAGGGAGCCGTGGAAGCAGCTCCAGTGACTGAAGTGCACGAAGGAGAAGAGGTGATTTCATCTTCCTCTTCGGGAACAAGGTGGGAGGGATCATCTTGCTCCTCTTTACCTTATGGGAACGCCAGGAGGGCAAGTGAATAATAACAGTGTCGCTTCTGGGTCGCCGGCAGAAAGGGGATATTATGTCCAAGGGATCATTATTGCCGGGTGATTAAGCTTCCTTAAGACCCAGCCCTCTCTGGGGTCTGTACACTTACGGTGGCCACGGAAACCTCCGCGAACCACCATAGGGCTTCAAGAGGATCTTCCCTGCAATTCCCCTCTAGACAGTAAGTTCACTGTGGGCAGGGAACGTGTCTGCCAATGCTGCTATACTGCATTCTCCCAAAAGCTTAGTACAGTGGCCTGCATACAGGAAGCACTCAATCAATACCACTAATTGATTGACTGTAAGCCCTTTGGGGGCAGGGAACACGTCTACCAACTCCGTTGTATTGCGAACACGCCTATCAACTTTGTTCTACTGTACTCTCCTGAGCACTTAGTACAGTGCTCACGGTAAGCGCTCGATAAATACGACCGATTGATTGATTCCAGGTCACCGCTGGTTTGACCTTCCACCAATCCGGGGAGGTGAGCCAGCCGGGCCCGCGGCTGGGATTGCCAACCTAAAAGGCCCTCTTTGTGGCCCCAGTGGAGTAGAGCGAGTCAATTGTGAAGCAAGTGCTTCGGCCGGACGATAATGGACTGTTCTTTCCCGCAGCGGGTCAGCTGACGGCGGCAGGTCGGGGCTCTGCCAAGACCCAAACGGCAGGCGCCCGGCAGCGTGAAAGTCATAGATGCTGCGGAAGGAGGTGGTGTGCACTCAGTTTGCTCTTGCAGTGCTGAGGGAATCTGGGGCTGCCTCCACTTCAGCCTCATGGTGAGCTCAACTCTTTTTTTTTTTTAGATCGTATTTATTAAGCGCACAGTATGTGCCAAGCGCTGGGGTAGATACAACCTAATCAGGTTGGACGCAGTCCACGTCCGACATGGGGCTCTCAGTATTCAACCCCTTTTACAGATGAGGTCACTGAAGCACAGAGAAGTGACTTGCCCAAGGTCACACTGCAGACACGTGGAGGAGTGGGGATTAGGGTCCATATCCTCCTCCTCTACAAGGGTGGGCCGGGGACTGGGTGGCTGGGTGTTGGTGGGGGGAAGGGATACAGAGGTTGGAGGGTTCCAAAGCTACACAACTATAGCCGAGGGCTATTGTCGTCCCGAGGTGCTACAACCTCTTGCCCCGCACCAAGCCGGAGATAACTGTCCACGTTCTTGGACTCTGCCTACTCACATCGCATTCCTCCCGTGACTGCGAGCTGCCTGAGACTCGCTGTAGTTCAAGAAACCAGCCCCTCCCCTTGCAATATGCAGCAGGCTGATAAGGTCAGACTGGGAGACAGAAAGTTCCAGGCTGCTCTCGGAGCAAATGGGTTATTTCCTTCTTAAAGCCTCATGAAAGGCTGATCTGTCGACCTACCTCCCTCTAAAAAATGAACGCAAAGCCATACCACTTATTCTGTGTCTAACTGTTTCAAGACTCTTAGCTACTGTGACTGGCAAAAAACCTTCAGGTGCAAAGATTCATTCTCCAGCCTGCTCCTACGCCTAAAAAGGCAGACAACTGCTTATCTCTAGCACAGTGGCATACTCTGATTTCACAGTCCCTGATTGTAAGGAAATCTTAACTAGGCAAGTTGAGTTTAAGGCCTGATCTGGGGGCCCAAAAATCCATGCTTATTCAGTCACGATTCACGCTCACTCCCCTTTCGACTAATTGTAGGCACAAGATCAGTCCTTTGCAGGCAAATCAGAAGAGGGGTGAATGCTAAGCAACGCACGGGGAATATTCAATAGGGACCGACTATTTATAAATGCTGCAATGCAACAGTCATGATGTCAGCAACATCATTCAGCCAGGAAAAGCAGTTTGATCTTGGTGGGTTAAACAGGAATTTCAGTGGTGCCACCAAAGGGTGAATAACAAAAAATTATGAGCCCGTCAGCATTCTCGGGGAAAAAACAATATTCAGGAGTTAGTGGGGGAATAAAGACGGTCTGGGGGTTTTAAACTAGGTTCTAAACGTCTGGCTGGGAGCCAAATACTGGCAAGCCGGAGAATTTCTGAAACACGAGCACAGCTCTCCGCTAAGGATGCTGGTGGTTTCTGGATGTGGGGCTGTTAAAACAGCCTCAGTGTCTGAGGCTTCCTGTCGAGTGCCAGAGAAACAGCTGCTCCAGACGATTCGCGGTCCCCTCAGAATCAAAGAATGGCTTTTCGATGAACTGTATAGGGTAACGTCTCCCCAGTCTGGGTGGGCGCCTCTTGGCATTTTTAAGAGGGAGGGGAATTGAAATAAAGGTTATGGGAATAAGAAGGCTGCAGATGCAAACGTTTTCCGCCACGGGGTCTGAGCTTTTTGAACCCCGCAACCTTGATATCTGCATCGGGCTGCTGGCTGGGGGTTCTCCCTGGCTCGAAGAGCTTCAAAGACTAGGTGGCATATCACCTTCATTCGGGTCCCGGGGGGCAAGAGGAGGGCGGAAGGAGGGGAGTCGGGCGGGGTGGGCCCAGAAGTGCAGGGATGGTGGGAATCACAACTACCCTTTTCAGGAAACAAAACCATTTGGGACTTTGAATGCCTTTCAAAGCAGTCCATTTGACTCCAGCCTTCCAAACAGAAGGATGAAAAGTGATTTTTCTCCTCGGTGCCCTTTGGAGGCTCACTCCCACTTAGTCGGAATATTAAGGTCTTCAAATACCTAATGCACTCACCAAAGCAAAGAAATCTTACTGGGAGGGGGATTTTGACAACGCTTGGCCACATCCCTCTCCATTACTCCGGAACCGGTTAAGTGGGCCAAGGGGCCGCTGGCTCCACAAAAACCTCTGCAAAATTCTCAGACAGATGCCAAATGCGGTCAGTGAATGTCTAACAGGTTGATTTTTAGTGCTTAGTCAGACCTATGACATCAGCAACTGACAAGCTGGTTTTCCGGGGCTTAGAACAAACGCCCCTCCTTGCCAGATTTCCACCATGACCAGTTAAAGAACTGAATTCTGTGGACACATTTAGGATTGACTGGCCACGGGCTCTCAGTATACCTGAAATTCTCACATCAACAAAACTCCTGGGAGATTGCCTACAACATACTCGGCCTGGTCTTAGTTAGCGGTATCATTCGCTATCAGGTGAGCGGGTTTCGACCTTCGCTTTGGTTCCTCGGGCCATTTCTTTAGCTTTTGCTTCAAAGGAGGCAGAGGAACAGGGCTCTGCAAACAAGCTCTTGAGAAAGCCAATTATCCAGACTGCATTGCATCAAAACCCAGAAATGTCAGGTTCGGAAAGAACGTGATCTTTCGAGAAACTCGCTTCTGGACTTGTCCCAATCACTCCCTCACTGCTACTTACCTTTTCACTTGTAATACTGAGATGAGAGCACTTAACGTACAACATAAATGTTACTGTAATTCAGAAGTGGAAAATGCTATATGTTGTGGCCCTTTTAAGAGAAGTCTCACAGAGCAATACTAGGGATGATTTTTAAAGGGTGTGCTTTGAATTTTTCACCTTCAACCAGGGGACCTTTGAGCATTTCTAATTCCTCTTTCCCAGATTCTGGCTTCGGATTCTAAACTCCTATTTTGAAAAGTTCAACAGACTGTCTCAAAGGTAACAAATAAAACGGCTCTTTTCTGGACACATTGTAATGCTTTGTAAATATGTCATCTCTTTCATTCTTAGGGACACTGCAACAAGAGATAAGGTGGGTGGGGACAGGAAACAAACCCAAGTAGTCAACATACAGCAATTTAAATCCAAACTCCATTACTGTCCAGAGAAATCTGATTCGGATTCTTTTCCAAATAGCTAAGAGAGCCTGTTGCCTGCCTCCCCAACTCCCAAGCGAGAATTGGAAAAGAAAAAGGCCGAATCAACCAACGCCACATGCAAACTGCAATCCAGCAATGGGATGATTATCTATTCATGCGTCAGAGAGAGCAGGGTAAAAACAGGAGGATTCAGAAATTTGGGAGAAAGAGCTTTTGAGAATCCTCTGATCACCCACCACCAAAAAGATCCCCTGCAACCCTCCCTCCCCCCAAAAAGGAAACCCAGCCAATTGGCTCATCAGAAAGACCATTTGGGAAGGGTCTTTCTTTTCCCCCCTCACTCTTCTCTAGGTCACACAACTTCAACAACACTACAAGACAGGCAAATCCAAAAAAACCAACATTTCCCGCATGCTGGGTGCCAGATACCTGGACTCTGCGCTTACGAAACGATGACAACATGATGGAGGAATGCAGAGTCTAAACGGGGAGGGGGAAGATCACAGTAACACAGGCTGCTGAGGGCAAATGAAGCAACACGTCAAAAGGGGGTGGGGGTGGAGGGAGGAGGAAATGCCTATCACAGGTCCAGATCACAGGTCCATTCGGTCTTTGGAACTCTCCTCTCTTTCCTCCCCTTCGCTTCTCACCGTCTCATCACTGGGAGTGACCGACGGGCCACGTTGCTCCTCGAAAACCAGTTAACCCCCCACATTGTTAAAAGTGGACAGAGTCAATTCATTAAGACTTTTTTTTTTTTTTAAGTGACAGAAGTCTCAAATGGATGAAGCACCTTGAGGGAGAGGAACTCTAACCTTCCAGAGTTCAGAACTGTGCCTATTTCTTAGCTTCATTGAAATGCTGTTCCTGTTAAATGGTAATCCAAAGCAAGTAGAGAAAGGGGTGAGTCTTTCCAATTTAACAGGAGCAGTATTTCACTGAAGCCAGGAAATAGGCACGGTTTTGAATCACAAGTTATGACAGGGGTGAGGCTTGGGAAGAGGATGCTTTGATAGGCAGGGCTCTTCTAAAAAAGGCAACAACAGCCGAGAAGTAGTGTGGCCTAGTGGGCGGAGCACGGGCCTGGGAGTCCGAAGGACACGGGTCCTAGTCCCGTCTCTGCCACCTGTCTGATTTGTGACCTTGGCCAAGTCGCTTCACTTCTCTGTGCCTCAGTTACCTCATCCGTAAAATGGGGATGAAGACAGTGCGCTCCACATGGGCCATGGACTGTGTCTAACCTGATTGTCTTGTACCTTCCCCAATGCTTGGCACATAGTAAGTGCTTAAATACCATAAAACAAAGAAAAAGCCCAAAGAAAAAGCCCCACCCAACAACCCACGGCACGGTGGCAAGTGAATCCACCCTTCCTTTTCCAAAGGACCATTTGCGACCAAGCACTGGTGGGACGGGAATTCATGAAAAACAGGGGAGGTGCTGTGCCAAAGACCAGCTGCTCCATTCCACTGGCCTACCCATTCCAACGGCCGGATGAAGCTCTTTGCATTCTGTCCGCTAATTCCCTGGTATTGTACCCTCCCAAGTGCCGAGTACGGTGCCCTGCAATCAATGGTATTTATTGAGCGCTCACTATGTACAGAGCACCGTGCTAAACGTTTGGAAGAACGTGACCCAGCAGAATTAGCAGACCTGTTCCCTGCCTAGAGTTAGGCAGGGAAAGCATTGGATCAATACGATCGACGGATTGATTCTCCAGCTTGCATCTGTCATCAGGCTGCTGCATTCCAGGCTCCTGCACCGCTAGCTGCAGCTGATGTGCCCCTGCATACCTAGCGCAGTCCTTGCATAGCCGAGAGGAGATTGATTACTGAGGGAGGGGGGGGGGGGGAGGCGAGCAGGCCCAGTGCCCACTGGCCTCGATGTTGGCTCAGAAATGGCTGGATCGTGCCGGGCGGCAAAGGGTGCTCCACTTCCCAGCCAGCATCTGCGGCAGCCTGCCCCTCCCTGTTCTTTGGAGGCCTGACCCAGAGAACCAAAAAAAAAAGAAAAAAAATCTAATTTTCCAAGGAAGGGGAAAAAAAAAAACCCATTTCTTAAATCTGCGTCAAATGGCTCGGGCTGCCTCGGAGAGCAAATCACCAATTTCTCCCTAACCATCGTTCCTCTGCTGAATTGATCAAAAACACTGCACGACTCAGTAATTTGAGGATTAATTATTAAACCGATACCTCAGCCACGGGAATAGTTTTATACTTGACCAAAGCACCCGGGCCCTTCCGCCTTTTATCTAGGCCTCAGGAAAGCCACTAACAAGGTTTGAGAGCCCCACTGCTAATTATTGACCCACTTACAAAACAAAGAGATTTTTGTTACTTTCCCTCCCTGCGGAATCTACTGCAGCACAGCCTTTTTCCTGATCCCACTCAATATGACCTTTCCAAAGGACGGCGGTAAAGAAATAGATTAAACCGCCTCTGAATTTTCGCACCCCAATGCCTCCACCACTCTTCTCATCCCTGCCATTGTGCCGTAGCAAAACACGCAATCCTTTGTGCTTCCTTTTGCCTATATGTTCTTCTGGCCTACCGGTGAGTATAATCCTATCTGACGGCCAATTTTTCCACCCATCACTGACCGCTTGCAAACTCTCTCAATGGATTCCCTCAAATCGGGCCTGAATTTGAGGTCTTCCAACCGCCGGATCCGTAAAATCTCCGGACACTTTGCTGCTGCGGATAGAACAACAACAACAAAGAGCACCGTCTCCCTATCCATTACAGAGAGAGGTGACAGATCCATTTTCTCTATCGTTGCTGGGTTTCTTCTCATCCTCCCCTCCTCCTCCTTCTGGCCTTTTGGTTTTCTCAAAAGACCCTCCCTGGACCAGGGCCCACTACTTCTACCCGTTTCCAAAAGGCTACCTTTTGATCGGCAGAAATGAAAAACCATTCGCCGAGGACAGATCGACTTTTACCTTTTAATCGGCCGAAGGGAGACTGATTGAGCAAATAGTAAACTAAGTCCATGGTCTCCATTTTCAGACAAAAGGGATGCCTGGACCACCCTAAACCGTTCTCACTCATCACGACGCCCAGAAATAGGACTAGCCGGACTTTTGAACAACCTGGGGAGAAAGGGCTGTCCTATTTGGGCCTCGCAGGGGAAAACATCTGCTCGATGGCCTGCTATTTAAGCCCAACCACTGAAGTGGAAGCTTATGGGGATGTTTATGGGGAGAAAGGCAGCCAGCAGTCAGGAAAGCCCTGACCGAGAGACCTGACCTTCAATGGGGGAAGAAGGAGATGGAAAAGAGGGGTTGGGACCCTAATGATTTTATTTCCACGGTTGCACAGGCGGCTTCGAGGGGTTTGCAAATGCGGGGAGGATGAGCAGGGAGCTTGCACGGACGTGGGGCGAGGGGCTTCGCCCGATGTGGGCCGGGGTTGGGCGGGGCTGCTCGGAGGAGGCAGCCATTGCAGCTGGGATGGGAGGGCGAGCTGCCTTCTGCACGGGGCGAGCACTAGCCCGGGGGGCTGGGGCTGGAGGGGGAAGCACGGGGGGGCAACTGGGGAGGGGGAGGCATCACCAGCCGCCGGCGACGGGACCGTCCCCTTCCTCCCAGCCCCCTCCCCCCGTGCCAATCAATGACATTCCTGCAGCCGCTGCTCCGGGCGACCTGAGCGTTGCCCCCGTGCTCTGCAGGGGCGGAGCACCGAGGGGGAGGCGCCCCCCCCGCTCACCTAAGCGCTTAGACCAGTGCTCTGCACCGAGTAAGCGCTCAGTAAATAGGAGCCCCCGCCCCAGGACCACACCCCGCTGCCTGCCTCCGTTTCCCCGGGCTGGCCTGGCTCCCCTCTCACCGGCTCTGGGTGGGGGCGGTGGATGCTCTCCGAGTCCAGCCGAATCCAGCCGAGTCGAGCCGAGTCGAGCCGAGTCGAGCGCTCCCGCGGCGGCCACTGGGGGCGGCGCGCGCGCCCCGCGCCTTTATAGGCGGCCGGGCGCGCTCCGGCGGCGCGCGCAATCACGGGGGTGGGCGGAGCCAGGGAAGGGGGCGGGGCCTGGACCGCCTCGCCTCTGGGGCCGGAGACGAGGGCTTCCGGAAAGGACCGAAGGCGCTCGGAGACCACCGAAGGCGCTCGGAAACCGCCGAAGGCGCTCGGAAACAACCGAAAGCGCTCGGAAAGAGCCGAAGGCGCTCGGAAACAGTCGAAGGGGCTCGGAAACAGCCGAAGGCGCTCGGGTCCCTCCATCGGGCTCTCGGGCGGGGCACGAGGAGGCGGCCGGAGCGCAGAGGCCTCACGCACCGAGGCGCCTACGCCCAAGGCCTCAGTCGCGTTTATTGAGCGCCTACTCTGTGCGAAGCACTGTGCCAAACGATTGGGAGAGCAGACTATCACAGATATTCCCTGCTCCCAAAGTGCTTCCAGTCAGCGCCCTTTATTCCCCACCTCAGGATTCATTCCTTCGACTCGCATTCATTATTTATTGAGCGCTTGCTCTGTGCAGAGCACTGGACTAAGCGCTTGGAGTGTACAATTGGGCACCAGATAGAGACCATCCCTGTCCAAGGACGGGCTCACAGTCTAAATGGGGGAGAAAGACTGCAGAGTGAAAGAGAACAAAACAAAAACAAGACATCATCATCAAGATAAATAGAATCAAGGGGATGTACACCTCATTCACATAATAAATAAAATATACAAATGAGCACAGTGCTGAGGGGAAGGGGGAAGAGCACGGGGGGGAAGCAGAGGAAGGGGGGTGGTTCGGTCTGGGAAGGCCTCCTGGAGGAGGTGAGCTCTCAGTAGCCCCATATTTATTGAGCGCTTACTGTGTGCAGGGCACTGAGCTACGCACTAAGCTCTTGGGAAAGTACAATACAATAATAAAAGGACATTCATTTATTCAAGAGTATTTATTGAGCGCTTACTATGTGCTGAGCACTGGACTAAGCACTTGGAATGGCCAATTCGGCAACAGATAGAGACAATCCCTGCCCGATGACAGGCTCATATATTCCTCGCCCACTCTTACCCCCTCTCAGTCTGACCAGACGCATCCGCTCCCTTTAGAAATCAGCAGGCCGGGGCCTTTTTGGGAAAAGGGCAAGGCAGAAACCGACGCTTGGCCCTCAGTCACCCCAAAAGGTCTGGGTCGGGGGTTCGAGATGGCATTGCCCCTGCCCTCAGAGCACCAGGGCGGGAGGCTGCGGCGAGGCGCTGGGCCTGCTGCTCTGACCATTAAAAATATTTCCCTCCCTCCCACCCCCTGCATTGCAGCGGCTGCAGCTGGGGTGTGCGAAGATGGGATTCCTAGGGGAGGGGGGAAGGGAGAAAGGAGGTTGAAGGGGGGCCTCAGCCACAGCCCTCCGCCAGGAAAGAGACTGAAGCAAAAGCGGGAACGCCTCTTTCCTCCCCCGTTCCCCATCAGAGCAGGAGGAGGAGAGGGAGAAAGCATGACCCTCATTTTACGCGCAGGGGAGCGGAGGAGGAGAAGACCGGATACTGGGAGACCTTGTCCAGAGCTTAAATGGGGCAGGATCTCAGAAAACATCCAGGGCCACGATTTAGCAGATGTAGGGAGGAGTTGGGAAGGGGCGATTAGCTAGCCGGTCCCTTATGCCATCAACCGGGTAGATTTGGGTGTTTTTATTTATTTATTTTTTTAAAAAGATGCCTGGGCAACCTCCATAAAAGCAGGAGGAGATACACTTTTTCTAGAACCAACTGCATGCTGCAAAGCACTGAGATTGATAGAGAACAGAACCATTAGGAGCGACGCAAAAGCTGTCAGGGAGCCAAGGGGATCTGCAGAACTGGGCCTCTGCTGTCGTCTCTGCACCCGACACTCCCGCCTCAGCCTGATGAAGCGGCCCAGGTCATGAAATAAATATGAAAGGAGCCGCCTGCCCGTCTGCGCTAAACCTTGGGCTGGAGCCCAGCTCCGAGTCTCTGCAGTTAGCAGGTTGGGTTCCTCTCTCGGCTTGGAAAGCTGCTCGTGGTATCTCATCTCCTTCCTCGCTCCCCCTCCGCCCCCCGCCCATCAGTGCTGCATTACTGAAAGCAGGGAAATGTCTTTTCCCCGATGGAGTTGTCATCTTGCAGGAAGAAGAGTCCCTCTGCAGAAAAACAAGGCAGATCAGAAGCACTTCCTGCCATCTCCTATTTAAAGAACTCCCCACCACCATCTATCTGATTTTCCCCCCAGGGATGCAGGCCGGAGTCGTCATTTCCTTCAATATCCTCTCCCGCTTGGGGCCAGCCCAGCATTTCAAACAGAATATTCGGCTAAGAGACCAAGATGGCCTACCCCATCAGACCCCAGCGAGACAGCGGAGACAGCTGCCACCACTCAAATTCCAGAACTGCTTCACCAGCAAGAACCCGAGCTCTGATGGTGGGAGGTATCTATAAACAGACAGTTTTTGGTTTTTCCTTTCAAATCCCTCTGCCAACTTCATTCTTGCCCCTGTGGGAAATGTACAGCCGTCTCCAGGATGAACCAGAGAGATCCCAGAACCCTATTCCCGAAAAGCAGCGTGGCCTAGTGGACAGAGCCCGGGCCTGGGAGTCAGAAGGACTTGGGTTCCAATCCCAGCTCTGCCATTTGACTGCTGTTACACCTTGGGCAAGTCACTTCGCTTCTCCAAGCTCTCTGTTAATCATCTTTAAAATGGAGATTGAGTCTGTGAGCCCCATGTGGGATATGGACTGTGCCCAATCTTGTATCTACCCCAGCACTTAGTACAGTGCCTAACCCTAATAAATACAACGAAAAAACAACAAAAACCCACCCTGCTTTTCAAGACACATTAAGAATCAGTCCAACCTGATTTGCTTGTATCCAGCCCAGCACCTAGTACAGTGCCAGGTGTATGGTGAGCGCTTTACAAATATCACAACTATTATCATTATTAGTACCCTCCTTGCCTGGGGCTTGGGACCCACAGTGAAGCACATCAAAATGGGCACATTTCATTCTGATCAGGGGGCACACGGCCAGGCCTGGTTCCAACAGCTTTCCCAGCCTCTCCATCCCCAGCGAGCAATGAAGACAGCAACAGCCGGCCAGGCTCCTTGCCCTTGGTTCCCGGGGTGATGAAATGGAGGATGTCCGAGCCCAATTTGGCCCACTATCTCTGAGGTACGTGGCAGCCCCTCATCCCACCATAGGCCGATACCTCCCCAGCTCTAGGCTCAAGCCAGTCTTGTAAATAGGGGCAGCCACTTATTGGTGCCTAAGGTGAGCGATCACATCTCCAATTTCGGTCCGGTGGGCCCCCTGCCCACCCCGCAGCAGGCCTCAGGCCCGGCCGCCCCTGACCCAGAACCCCGCCTGGCCCCATCTAACCTCAGTGACTTATGGGCACAGTTCTGGCTCCTGGAAGTTGCCCTTTGTCCCTCCCCACCCAGGCTGGCCATTCTCCTCCCACGAGACGTGGGGCACCCTGGGTACGGGGCATTGCACAAAACCAGGGCTCAGTTCCCTGGCACCGCCCTTGTTCTCCCCCAGAAAAATTCCAACCTGTCAACGGCAACACCTGTGGCCAACATATATAATCAGGAGAGAAATTCAACTAAAAATAAAACACACCTCAGTCGGGCCTTAAACAGTGAAGGATCACACAGAAATTCAGAGCCAGGGTCTCTTCTTTGGGGGCAGAAAGCCTTGAAAATATTTTCTCTCCATCCCTGATTAGAATAACCAACATTTTACGTAATCCATTACTTGCCTGCTCCCCCAGGACAGGTTACGTTTTATGTTTCGGTGAGCATTGACTATTTCATTCATTCCACTCCTAGCAATAAGCAAGTTGAAAAAAAGTGTGTGCTGATGTGTCAGACAGGAAACTCAACCCTTTTTGAGTTTCAGCACGAGGGAGACAGTGCAGAGGGCAGGGATTCTTTCCCTAACAGTTACTATCTTTGAAGACCAGGACCAGATCCTGCAGAGGCTGACTGGAGAGAAAAATACAAGGCTGGTAAAAGTGTCATGAGACTTCCTAGACCACCCAGAAAAGTTTCTGCCCCTCTCACTAAAGCACTTAGATTGACCTTTAAGATGGGAGAGAGAAGGGAACACTTCCTGACCATGTGCAGGTAAGACTGGGCAATCGATAATGTATTGTGGGAAAAGATGGAAGACTACAAAAGCCACATGAGTTTTTTCACTCTTGGAAATATAGGACAACACCTTGATTACAGTCTTGTAAATAGGGGCTGTCTTGAGCTTTTTTGGGGGGGGGGGTATTTATTAAGTGCTCGCTATGTGCCTGGCACTAGTGTTAAGCGCTGGGGTAGATACATCAGTGAGACCCCAGTCAAATTTAAAGGACAATTAGGATCAGGACTGAAAGTTAAAAAAAATTAACTTGAGTGCTGATGGCAAATAGGCTTTCTGGGGTATGGAAAGAAGGCCGGGGGGTGGGGGACAGAAATCGGTGAAGGCAGAGGTGCTAAGCAGGCAGGCTTTCGGGGTTGCCATCCCCACACAGAACAGTCACTTAGGAACATTTTTTCTCCCCATATACTTAGGCCAGGGTCAGGTCAATGGAAGGATACAAAAAGGAGAAAGGGTTTACACTGCTTACTGCCCTCCTGCTGCTTTGATCCAGTCGGTAGACATTGTTGTGGACCAAGACTCGCACTTGCAATGTATAAAATATTGGCAACTGGAAAGGACTGGAAGTGCCAGTTGTAGGTAGGCAAGAAGTGAGAAAAAAAAGGTGAGAAGCAGCATGGCCTAGTGGATAGAGCCTGGGAGTCAGAAGTATCCAGGTTCTAATCCCACCTCTGCCACTTGCCTGCTCTGTGATCCTGGGCAAGTCACTTCACTTCAGTGCCTCAGTTACCTCAGCTGTAAAATGGGGATTAAAACTTGTGAGCCCCACTCGGGACAGGGATTGTGTCTAATTTGCTTAGTTTGGATCCACCCCAGTGCTCAGTACAGTGCCTGGCACCTAGTCAGCACTTGAATACCACCATTATTATTACTGTTGTTCTCAACACCCAACACCCAAAACACCCAATGTGTTCTCAACACCCAAAACACCCACCCCATCAGACCCCAGCGAAGACAGCTGCCACCACCCAAATTCCAGAGCTGCTTCACCAGCAAGAAACCGAGCTCTTATGGTGGGAGGTATCTATAAAAAGACAGTTTTTTAGTTTTTCCTTTCAAATCCCTCTGCCAACTTCATGCTCACACTTCCCAAGGCCTGGGAGTCAAAAGGACCTGAGTTTTAATTCTGGCTCTGCCAATTGCTTGCTGTGTGACCTTGGGGGCAAGTCACTTCACTTCTCTGAGCCTCAGTTGCCTCAACTGTTAAATGGGGACACTGTTCCCCTTCCTACTTAGCCTGTGAACCCCCTGCGGGACAGGGATTGTGTCCGGCCTAATTAACTTGTACCTACCCCAGCGCTCAGAACAGTGTTTGACACAAAGTAGGTGCTTAAATACCATTAAAAAAAAAAGAGTGGACACATTCCCTGCTCATACGAGTTTAGAGCCTAGAGGAGGAGAGAGAGCCATTAATATGCATAAATAATTTACAAGATATAATTTGAAGCTATGCACTTACACTTCTGAGACCCCTGGAAATTAGGCACATCCTCACCAATGGAGCCCAGCCTAGAATCAACTCTGCAGCAGCAGGGTTAGGAAATGTACATTTTATTTTTGACAGACAAGATACTAAAAAGAGCACATCATTCACAGAATGATCACTCCATATCATCCATACTGCCCATACACTCACATACAATCAAGCATGTACACACCCACCCACACACCCACCCCCGGCCCCCTTCCCCACGCCCCCACAGAGCAGCCGACACACTTGGCTTTGAGGTACAAAAAGGTTCGTTCCATGAACGGAGTATGAAAACAAAATCAGAAAGCTTCAGGCCCAGGTGCCTTTCCCTACCTGCCAGGGTGAGGATTACCATTCTTTATCAGCCTGCTGACAGAAAGTATGATCTTTCATTCTTCTAGTCTCTGGGCTTCTCTCTCCATCTTTGGGTGCCCAAAAGCCCCTTCCAGGAGTAATGAGGACCACAGGGGACTATCAGCAAAAACCAAAGATGGATAGCTCAAAGCACCTACACCCTGTGTTGCCCTAAAGGAGGCGACGGGGAAGGGAAGGACTAAATTCAGAAGACAGACAAGGATTTAGTCAAGGATGAAAAAAAAGGAAAGTGAGAACTCTCTCTCTCTTTTCAAAGCAGCAGATGACTAATCACTGACTGCTCTGCCCAGGTGTCCTTGACTGTGCCACTGCCCCGTTTTCCAAATGGTCCATCTCTCAGTCCCCACTGCTCCTCACGGCCTCTCAAGATTTGTACCGTCCAAGTAACACAACAAGATATTACACAGAAGTATCAGTCAAGTGCTTGCCAAAGTGTTCTGTGGAAGGGACTCCCCTGGGCTATGGGAGGAGGGGAGAGGGGACCCCTCCAGGGTCACAATCTGCTTACTGGGCATCACGCCTTCCCCAGCGGCGAGGTCACACGCCATTCGCTCTCGGCCACGGTTAGAAAAGTTCGTCTCCCAGGAGTTAGATTTGGCCTCCAAACTCCCCTGTCAGAAGGGCTTTGAAATGATTCAGTATTAGGTTTGAGACTCCTCTTGGTCAGTGAACCAATACCTCCCGCCAGCTGGGGGCTTGACTTGAATCCGGCCCCTGACCCTGCCGCTTTCGGTGACTCCTGCCTCTCCAAGAGAGGGGCAGGAGGCCCGGGCTGACCCAGGCGGCCAGGGATGCGTATCAGGATCGCCAGAAGGAAGACTGCAGGGAGCCCTTTGGCAGTGGAATCTCCCTCCTTTGCAGGCATTTCTGGAAGGAGAAAGAGAGGATGAAAATAATGATGGCATCTGTTAAGCGCTTACTATGTGTCTAGCACTGTTCTAAGCGCTGGGATAGATACAAGTTGGACACAGTCCCTGTCCCACGTGGGGCTCACCGTCTTAATCACCATTTTACAGATGAGGGAACTGAGGCACCGAAGTGAAGTGACTTGCCCAAGGTCGCAGAGCAGACGGGTGGTGGAGCCGGGATTAGGGCCCCGATCCTTCCGACTCCCAGGCCCCTGCTCTACCGACCAGGCCACCCTGCAAACCGATCATTTGGGGAGAAGAGGAGCAACCCGTCATTGGCCGACTGGAAGGAAATTAAGGACCGACCGGTAGGAGGGTGGACAAGCCGATGAAGTGACTTTCAGTCAAGCCTTTGGGAAAGCTTTGCTTGAAGGTGACTTTAAGGAGAGGTGGAGTGACATCCCTGCCATGTCCCAGGCAGGGGGAGGGCAAGGAAGAAGGGAGAAGATGCCCAAGAGAAGCACCTTGGCATAATGGACAGAGCCTGGGCATCAGAAAGTTATGGGTTCTAATCCCGGCTCCACAACTTGCCTGTGTGACCTTAGGCAAGTCTCTTCACTTCTCCGGGACTCAGTTACCTCATCTGTAAGGGGATAGGGACTGGGTCCAACCCAATTTGCTTGTGTCCACCCCAGTGTTTAGTACAGTGTCTGGCACATAGTAAGCGTGTAATAAATACCATAATTATTATTATTATTACTGTTATGCCAGAGACAGAGACTTACCTCTAAGAACTGCTTGAGCCGTATAAAAGAGCCCCTCTGCCCCGTGACGGTGATGGCTTCAATTCTGTGGAGAAAGACATTGGACCCCCACTTATTCTGTTGCATTGTATTTTCAAGTGCTTAGTACAGTGATCTGCACAAGTAAGCACTCAGTAAATACCATTGATTGATGGCAGACATGAGGATCAAGATTTAGAGGGAGGTGAGAGATTCTCCTCCCCAGAGGGCTTTCTGAACTGGGCAGACACCAGTCTTTCTGAGCTAGTCCTGCCCGGAAGCAAAGGAATGGTTCAATTGGCCTGTTTTTCCCTCTCATTCTGGGGATCTAGGTGCAAGCATCATTCCTGCTTGCTGATAATGGGCAGGAAAGGTAGTTTTTCCTGCTAGAGTGCAAGCTCCTTGAGGGAAGGGATCATGTCCTCAAAGTCTGCTGGTACTCATCTGAGAGCTTAGTACAGTGCTCTGCACACAGCAAGTGCTCAATAGAGATTATTGATTTTTCCTTCTGCAGTGACTTGAAAGGGCCTTTAAGGGTGCCTTCATAGAGCTCACGGAGTTCACTGGGAAGCAGCATGGCCTAGTGGAAAGAGCCTTGGCCTGGAAGTCGGAGGAACTGGGTTCCAAATCCGGCTCCGCCAACTGCCTTCTGTGAGATCTTGGGCAAATTACTCAACTTTTTGCGCCTCAGTTCCCTCATCTGCAAAATGAGAATTTGATATTTGTTCTCCCTCCCCCTTAGACCATGAACCCCACACAGGACAGGGACTTTCTCCCATCTGTGTATACACCACTCACCCCGGCGCTCAGTAAGTACAGTGCTTGGCACAGAATAAGCGCTTAAACACCACAGTGATGAATCATTTAGAGAATGGATATGGAGGTAGGTGGAGCTGCCCTCTCCCGGCCCTGCCCCCTCTTCAGAGAAAGCTTTAATTCCCTTAAACATTTGGAGCCAGTTACTCGCCCAAGGTAGCAGAGTGAGTCAGAGGCAGGGTGGAAATTCAGATCTCCCCCGCCCAGCTCTCTGTCCCAGGACTGTTCCCCCGGCTCCATCGGCTTTGGTACCTGGGGAAATAGTCCTCCTTGATGAGCAGCATCATCTTCCAGAACTGGACCTGGTACTGCTTCATGAGTGCATTCCCACACACCTGAGGAGACAAGCGGTCCCCCAGGTGACAGGGGAGCCGGGAGACCCAACCCGCTTTCGGTTCTCTCCTACCGGGAGTACTGCCCGAATGACGCTGAGCTGTGAGGCGGGCGGCCACACCCCTCAAGCGGCCCATCCCCACACCTGGCCCCATCCCTAGGGCATCTGGATCAGACCCGCCGATAGAGGAGGAAAAGCAGCCCAGAGTCTCCCTTGTTGGAGTCCCAGGCCGAGCGAGGAGCAGGCCAGGGACCACCCAGCCTGCTGCGCCTTCTCCTCCTCCTCGGAATCACAAGGTTTTAGTTTTGTGCCTCCCCCTTTCCCCTCCCAGCCCCACCTCCTCTCCCAACCAGGTCTAGGGGCTTCAAGAAGCAGCATGGCCTACTGGCTTGGGAGTCAGAAGGACCCGAGTTCTAATCCCAGTCCTGCCGATGGCTTGCTCAGTGACCTTGGGCGAGTCACTTCGCTTCTCCGTGCTTCAGTTCTCCTGTTGTCCCTCCTACTTAGACTGAGCCCCATTGGGATAGGGACTGTGTCTGACCTAGTTAACGGGCATTTACCCCAGCACTTAGTACAATGTTTGACACATAGTAATGCTTAACAAATACCACAAAAAAAGAGGAAAGAAAAAGGAAAAACAAGAAGTCCATGTCTCTGGCTCCCCACTCTCCTGGGTTGCCTCTGCTGCTTACCTCCAAGAAATCAAACAGTAGGGTGGCTGTCACATCCGACAGAGGCTCCATATTCAAGATCTGAGCCAACCAGCGCCAGCCATGGTTCAAACCGTGAGGGTGAGACTGACCGGAGGGGGGAGAAGCTCAGTCACTTCACGGTTTCCCTTCGCTCAGAACCCCGGTTTTCACCTGCTGCAGACAACCTAAACGAATCCCACGAGTCCCCGACATTTCCTGCCCAGGGCCCCTTTACCTCAGATTCAACCTGACGAATTCCTTTTCAGGGTTGATGACCCTCAGTCCACTTGAACTTCTCCACAGCCCCAGGCCCCCGCTTTCTCCAAACCCGACCTCACCCAGCCCCGATCCCTTACTTCTTCGTCGTCCCTCTTCTTCCCAAATAGCTGAATCTGGCTCTAGAGCCAGATCTAGAACAGGTTCTGTTTCTTGTCTACCTTAGTCTCAAAATCCCAGTTCCGGGAGGTGTTCTATCAATGAGAAACGGGTCTGACGTCGCCTCCGGCGAGAAGCCCTGAGAAATTCCAAGGGACTCCCTCTGCCCTTCCCCCAGCCCCGGGGGAAGCCGCATCATCGGTCACACTCCCGATAGCCACCTCTCACTGTCCCACGGATAGGCAGGTGACAGTATGCCCTGCAGACGGCGTGGTTCCCTGGCTTGGGAGAGCTGGCTGAACCAGTCGGTCGCTGTGAGCCATCGCATCTGTCTCCCTCTCTAGACTCTAAGCTCGTTATGGGCCGGGAATGTGCCCGTGTATCGTACTCTCCCAAGCGCTCAGTACAGTGCTCTGCACACAATAAGCGCTCAATATATACGATTGACTGACTGACCGACAGCTCTCCGGAAGTCCCTTGGACAAGAGAGTTCCAGTTCCCAGGTTGATATAAGGCAGTCAGGTGGAGCACCTCCCGAATGAAACTCCTTCTATGGCGGACAAGCAAGGAGGCCACGCCTACTTACCCCCTGTCTGTTTCCATATGGCCAGTGGAGTTGGATGATGGCGGCGTAGAGTCGGATCATCCCAGACATGCGTTTCAGAAAGTTGTCCTGCTGCTCCACTTTGGAATCCTTCACCTGGTACCCAAGCAACCTTCGAAACAGAGGCAGATGAGGTCTCTGAGCGGCGGACCATCTCAGGGCTTCCACAACCCCCCTCCAGGAGCCCCGTGTCCATAATTTCCCTTCTTCCTCTCTCCCTCCCATTCCCCTGCCAGAAGCCATCCCCCGTCCCCCACCCGCTCCCTGCCCCAGAGCCGTCCTGTTTTGTCTGGGGTGATGCTGGTGGTCTAGTGAGGGACGCCGCCCCACAAAAATCCTCACCTCTGATACTCTTCCAGGGCCATCCCCTCCTTGAAAGCTGGATAGAAGGGTACAGAATACGGGCACTTCTTGTGCAGGTGGGCCAGGATGAGTTCCCCCACTCTGGGGTGGAGCTCCCAGATTCCCGACGCCACCACCGCGATGGGGAACGCAGCCTCGTGGTGAGAAGCCACTTCCTCTTCCCCTTGTTTCTATGGAACAGGAAATGGGGGGCACCAGTTTCAACTCAACTCCCGGGGTTAGCTCGTTGCGGGCTGGGAACAGGCCCACTGACTGCTACGTCAAGCATTTAGTACAGTGCTCTGCACATGGTAAGCGGTCGATAAATGCCATTGATTGGAGACGAGCTCTCCTTGCCCCCGCACCCCCCCCTCCCTCGGAAGCCCAGTCTGACTCACCACAAACTTCTCTGCCAGTTTGTAGTAGACGAAGTCCAGGCCTTGAGGATGGTGCCCCACGGCCACGGCTCTCCCGCCAGAGTGGACGGACTTTCCCGAGAGCAGGTTGTTGATTTTTTCAAAAATGTCCCTCAGCTGCGAGCCTGTGGGCGGGTGAGGCGTGGGGACGGGTAAGAGACGGAATAATCACAAACCAACAAGGCACGCATCAGTAGTGACTCAGCTGTCTCAAAAACCATCCCAACTTGACTATCGAGGACCCGGCTGCTCTCTGGGTGAGCAGGGCGCTGTATGGAGCACCGCTGTCCGGCACACCCCACCCTCTCAGAGCTCACGGTCTAAGTCGGGCAGCACTGAGGTAGAAGGACACAGGAGGAGGAAACAGATGCAGGGAGCCTTTCTAGGCACCAGAGAAATTTGCAGAATATGCTTGCGGCAAAAGCATTTCGTTTTCCTACAGGTTTTGCCTCAGCTCTGTTTCCCAAAGTTCCCTCCCCATCATTCCACCCTGTCAGCCCCTCTCCAGGTGAGGAAGCCTGCTGTGGCCCCTTTTGTCCCTTCTCCCATTCCTGTCCCCGTTCTCTTGTCTCCCACACCCGGGCGGCTACTCGCTTTCCCCCTGCCAAGTCGGTGCCTTATTTTCACTGAAAAGCAGCGTGGCCTAATGGGTAGAGCACAGTCAGATGGAGCTGGGTTCTAATCCTGACTCTGTCACGTGTCTGCTGGGTGACACACTGGGCAGGTCGCTTCACTTCTCCGTGCCTCAGCGACCTCATCTGTAAAATGGCGGTAAGACTTGTGAGCCCCATGTGGGACATGGACAGTGTCCATCCTGATTAGCATGCATCTAACCCAGTGCTACGTAGAGTGCCCTGCATATAACAAGTGCTTACATACCATAAAAAAGTCTCCCCTTATCCCACCTCCTCCATGAAGCCCACCATGATGAAAGGGACAATACTACAAGCATCACTGTCAAACCCTCCTCTTCCCCTGCCGCCCAGATCCGATAAAGGAGGCTTTCTAATTGTTTTTCTAAATTTCAGAGCGGAAAGAGGGAGATTTGGTAGTTTTCCTAGAGGAGGATCTTAGGGCTCCAAGGGCATTCAAGCTCACATCAGAAGGGGGAAAGAGGCCCCGAGCCCGGTCTCTCGAAGCCCAGAGTGAGGCCCATGGCGTCTCACGCCTGGTGGAGGATTCCGGGGATCCTTTATTCACACACCCCAAACCTCAGTCCCACAGCACTTACATACACACCCGTAATTTATTTCTTCATATTGATGTCTGTCTTCCCCTCTAGACTACGCTTGCTGTGAGCAGGGAATGCGTCTGATATGGCGTACTCTCCCAAGTGCTTAGAACAGTTCTCTGCGTGCACCAGGCGCCCAGTAAATATCACAGATTGATTGATCCTTCACCCACACGGCAGCTGACCAAGCGGTCGAAAGACGGTGGAAATCCCTCGGGCCTAACACTGGCTCTAACCTGCTCGTATCCAGTTCTGAGGGATCGCTCCCTTTCTCCCTGTACAAATGCTCTGCGGGTCTTTCCAGATTCCAGGACCTTGCTCCCCAAAGACCCGCAATAAATTCTCAGCTCCCTCTTTCCCACGTCCAGCTCTTGGTCACCCCCCTGCCACAAACCTGCTATGGTGGAGATCTGGCTCACGGGGATGGTAGCCGCTTTCTGGAGGTCCATCTTGATCTTTTTGGTCTGACCGAGAACAGAGGGAAAGCGGGCTGAAGGCATGGGCTCCACGTCAATAAAGAGGTGGCCCATTCGGGAAGGAAACTGGAAGCGAAACCCAAGAGATCCCTCCATCCGGGGGTGATGGGGAAAGGAACAGGCTCAAGATCCCGTGCAGTGTTCCCATTAAACTGAGTGTTAGCTCCACATGACCTCCCCCGCCGCCCAGAGTCGTGCTCTACCTGATTGTCTTTGCTGCTGACCAAGCTGTCAAAGGCAGCCACACACTGATTAGAGGCAGCCTGCAGCTGTTGATACCACTGCATCGTGCTGTCTTCCGCTTTCACCTGGAGACCTGAAAAACCAGGGGACAACACCCAGTCAGGGTGGCCTTTTCTAGTTCTTTCATTCATTCAATAGTATTTATTGAGCGCTTACTATGTGCAGAGCACTGTACTAAGCGCTTGGGATGGACAAGTCGGCAACAGATAGAGACAGTCCCTGCCGTTTGACGGGCTTACAGTCTAATCGGGGGAGACGGACAGACAAGAACAATGGCACTAAACAGCGTCAAGGGGAAGAACATCTCGTAAAAACAATGGCAAATAAATAGAATCAAGGCGATGTACAATTCATTAACAAAATAAATAGGGTAACGAAAATATATACAGTTGAGCGGACGAGTACAGTGCTGTGGGGATGGGAAGGGAGAGGTGGAGGAGCAGAGGGAAAAGGGGAAAATGAGGCTTTAGCTGCGGAGAGGTAAAGGGGGGATGGCAGAGGGAGTAGAGGGGGAAGAGGAGCTCAGTCTGGGAACGCCTCTAGGAGGAGGTGATTTTTAAGTAAGGTTTTGAAGAGGGAAAGAGAATCAGTTTGGCGGAGGTGAGGAGGGAGGGCGTTCCAGGACCGCGGGAGGACGTGACCCAGGGGTCGACGGCGGGATAGGCGAGACCGAGGGACGGCGAGGAGGTGGGCGGCAGAGGAGCGGAGCGTGCGGGGTGGGCGGTAGAAAGAGAGAAGGGAGGAGAGGTAGGAAGGGGCAAGGTGATGGAGAGCCTCGAAGCCTAGAGTGAGGAGTTTTTGTTTGGAGCGGAGGTCGATAGGCAACCACTGGAGTTGTTTAAGAAGGGGAGTGACATGCCCAGATCGTTTCTGCAGGAAGATGAGCCGGGCAGCGGAGTGAAGAATAGACCGGAGCGGGGCGAGAGAGGAGGAAGGGAGGTCAGAGAGAAGGCTGACACGGTAGTCTAGCCGGGATATAACGAGAGCCCGTAATAGTAAGGTAGCCGTTTGGGTGGAGAGGAAAGGGCAGATCTTGGCGATATTGTAGAGGTGAAACCGGCAGGGTCTTGGTAACGGATAGGATGTGTGGGGTGAACGAGAGGGACGAGTCAAGGATGACACCGAGATTGCGGGCCTGCGGGACGGGAAGGATGGTCGTGCCATCCACGGTGATGGAGAAGTCTGGGAGCGGACCGGGCTTGGGAGGGAAGATGAGGAGCTCAGTCTTGCTCATGTTGAGTTTTAGGTGGCGGGCCGACATCCAGGTGGAGACGTCCCGGAGGCAGGAGGAGATGCGAGCCTGAAGGGAGGGGGAGAGGACAGGGGCGGAGATGTAGATCTGCGTGTCATCTGCGTAGAGATGGTAGTCAAGGCCGTGAGAGCGGATGAGTTCACCGAGGGAGTGAGTGTAAATGGAGAACAGAAGAGGGCCAAGAACTGACCCTTGAGGAACTCCAACAGTTAAAGGATGGGAGGGGGAGGAGGCTCCAGCGTAGGAGACCGAGAATGATCGGCCAGAGAGGTAAGAGGAGAACCGGGAGAGGACAGAGTCCGTGAAGCCAAGGTGAGATAAGGTATGGAGGAGGAGGGGATGGTCGACAGTGTCAAAGGCAGCAGAGAGGTCAAGGAGGATCAGAATGGAGTAGGAGCCATTGGATTTGGCAAGAAGGAGGTCATGGGTGACCTTAGAGAGAGCAGTCTCAGTAGAGTGGAGGGGACGGAAGCCAGATTGGAGGGGGTCTAGGAGAGAATGGGAGTTAAGGAATTCTAGGCATCGATTGTAGACGACTCGTTCTAAGATTTTGGAAAGGAAGGGTAGTAGGGAGATAGGACGATAACTGGAGGGGGAAGTGGGGTCAAGAGCGGGTTTTTTTAGGATGGGGGAGTTCTTGCAACCAGGAAGCCGGCCAGGATCCTTCTGAAACCCCAGACCCTTAGCCAACGACCATTTTAACAATGATGGAGAAGCATAAGGAGAAGCAGCGTGACCTTGTGGACAGAGCACGGGCCTGGGAGCCAGGAGGATTTGGCTTCTGATTCTGACTCCGCCACATGTCTGCTGTTGGGTGACCTTGGGCAAATCGGCTCACTTCTCTGGGCCTCAGTTCCCTCATCTGTAAAATGGGGATGAAGATTGTGAGGCCCGGGAGCGGAACCGTGTCCAACCCGATAAGCCTGTGTGGCCTAGTGGAGACAGTTTGGGTCTGGGAGTCAGAAAGACCTGGGTTCTAATCCCAGATCTGCCACATGTCTACTGCGAGACCTTGGGCAAATAATTTCACCTCTGACACTCAGTTAGCTCATCTGTAAAATGGGGCTTAAGGCGGAGCCCCATGATGGACAGGAGCTGGGTCCAACCCGATTATCTTGTATCTATCCCACAGCTTACTACAGTGCCTAGCAAATAGTAAGCTCTTAAAATACCATTAAAAAAAAAATCTACCCCAGAGCACATAGCAAACACTTAAATACCATCAAAAAAACCTGTGATATTATTCTACTACTAGGTGGTAGAAGATGCCAATCTGGACTCAGGAATGAGACAAACTAAACTAGATGCACTCGGAGACACCCAAATGCTTACTGATGGGCCCCTTTTGAGGACACTTTTGTTTTTACCCAAGTACGATATGAGAGTGTGAGAGGAAGACCAATCCATTCAGCAAACTGTTCCGGACAGGAAGCTCGGTTCATCTGTCTTGCCTCATGCTGGGCAGCATTCTGAGGACAGGCACTGCTTGCTTTTAGGCTCCAGAAAGCAGTAGTAATAATAATACTAAATATAATGGTATTTGTTAAGTGCTTACTATATGCTAGGCACCACAGTAGGTACAAGGTAATTGGGTGCAACGTCCCCTTTTCCCCCGCAACTTACCCCCCTCCTTCTGTTTGCCCCCTCCTTCCGTGTGGGCAGGGGTCAGGGTCTCTGATTCGGGCTTCTGCTGCTGCTTCTGCAACTGCTGCTTTTCCCTGGCTTTTTCTTCCTGTCTCTTCTCCTCAACGGCCTTGGCGATTTCCTGCCGCACGCTCACCACCACCTCCCGCATTTCCTGGAGGGCGTGCTCAGCCACGGCCTCATCCTCTGGGCTGGGGAAACCCCCCTGGGGGGCAGAGAAACACGGGTCAGCGGGCACCTTCCCCGAGGGAGGGGCTCGGCGGAGAGGAGGACGGACCCCCCTTCCTATGCCAGTGGGGCTCCGGCTGGTCCGCCCCTCAGGGACTACCCCTCTTGGCTTAGGCTTTTGGGAGTGGCAGCAGCATGCAGCGACCACCCGCTTTTTCGTCATGCCCCTGAACTCAGTGCTCAAGAGTTGAACAATCCACTAAAATCAAAAATTAGCTTTTTCCTAACCTCGGATCTGAATTTTAGGGGTTGTCTTGATTTTTTTTTAATGGCCTTTGTTAACTGTTTTCTATGTGTCGGGCACTGTCCTGAGCACTAGCGTATATAAAGCTTATCAGGTTGGATGGACACAGTCCCTTGCCTTGGATGGGGCTCACAGTCTGTATCCCCATTTTGCAGATGAGGGAAATGAGGCAAAGAGAAACAAAGTGACTTCCCCAAAGTCACTCGACAGAGAAGTCACGGAGCTGGGATTAAAACCTAGATCCTCCTGATTTCCGGGCCCAGGCTTTATCGATTAGTCCATGCTGCTTCTCTGCTTCCATCTTAGTTTCTGAAAAATCAGCTACCAAGATGACAACCTATGTGGACTTCCCCCGACCAAAACCAGATACAGGGACTTCTGTGGCCCTTTCCATTGGTCACCCTCTCTCGTCACTGCCTTCTAAACCAACCCACTGCGGCCGCTTTTAATCCCACCCAGCCAACGCAACGTTTATATGAATCTGAAGCTGTGGCACAGCAGGCCTGGGCTGGTCCCCCTCCACCCCCAGCCCCAGTGCAACCTTGCCCTCCCATACTGGAGTGGCACGGGGGAAGGTCAAAGCCACAGGAAAATGCTCAACATTCAGACTGTTGGAGCCAGAAATGGGGCCTGAATTACCAGCATTCCACCCTTCCTCAGTGCAGGGCAAAGTGCGTGGCAGAAAATCCTTAACAGATGCCGGAAATAATAATGCAGTTCAATAATGAAGCAGTACGGTGTAGTGGATACAGCACAGGCATGGGAGTCAGAAGGTTATGGGTTTTAATCCTGGCTCCATCATTTGTCTGCTGAGTGGCTTTGGGCAAGTCACCTCACTGCTCTGGGCCTTAGCTCCCTCATCTGTAAAATAGGGATCGAGACTGTGAGCCCCACGTGGGACGGGGACTGGGTCCAACCTGATTTGCTTGTCTCCACGCCGGCGCTTAGCACAGTGTACTATACACATAGTAAACACTCAACAGATACCATCATTATTATTACAATGAGAAATTTGTTGGTCCCTTCCACAGCTCCTCCTCTAGACCCTCCAGAGCTCAGCCAGAGTCAGAATAATGAAAAATCCAAGCAGCATGGCCTGGTGGAGTGGAGAAAGCGGGCCTTGGGGGTCAGAGGACCTGGGTTCTAGTTTTAACTCCGTCGCTTGTCTGCTGGGTGACCTTAGGCAAGTCGCTGAAGGACAGAGCGGTCACATGGCTTGGGCAAGGCTAGAGACCAAGCCGGGACTGTGGTCTGGATCTCCTGATGCCCCCCACCACTCGGGCCCTACCAATCACGTCTCCCCTCCTCCCACGCCAAGTCTCGCGAACCTCTTCCCCCGCCCTCCCTCAGCCCCACGGCACTTCAGTACGCATCTGCGATTTACTCGTTCACATTAACCTCCGTCTCCCCCCAGCCTGTAATCTCGCTGCAGGCAGGTAACGTGCCTACCGACTCTGCCGTAAGGTACTGTCCCAAGTACTCAGTAGAGTGCCCTGCAGCCAGAGAGCACTCAGTAAACACGAGCGACCGACTGAAGGAGACGAGGGCGAGGTGGCGAGAGCGGTGGGCCTCCCGCCCGGCTCGGGTCCCCTCACCTCGCCGGTGGCGCGCACGATGCCCGAGACGAGCCCGCAGAGCTGGTTGCCGCGGGTGCCGTAACCGGCCAGGTCGACCCTGAGCAGCTCCTTGTGCGGGTAGTTGGGGTCCAGCTGCAGGTTGAGCTGCAGCATCTCCTCCTGCAGGCCGTAGAGGCGCCGCAGCCGGTCCTGGCCCTCCTCCTTGCGCTGCCGCTCTTGCTCCTCCTGCTTCAGCCGCTGTTGCTCGGCCTCCCGCAGCTTCAGGTTGAGGATCTGTGGAAAGGTGGGGGTGGGGGTCACCCGCCCGGCCACCCGGAGAACGAGGTCCCTTCAGCCTTCTGGCCGAGGACCTCGAAACTCTCAGGCTGGTTTTCTCGGGCTTCTCGTGGGCAGGGATCGTATTTATTGTTGTCCTGTACTCTCCCAAGCGCTCAGTATGGTGGTCTGCACACAGTAAGGGCTCAATAGCTACCACTGATTGATGGATTGATTTGGGGCTGGGGTGGGCGGGGCAGCCATCTTACGCAGAGAGAGAAACGGGTCCCGGGGCCGCTGGTGGCAATCTGATGCCCAGCACCCTTCTGCCCATCCAGGGTCTGATGCACAAATCAGTTGGCAGAGAGAGCCTGGGGATCCCCCGACCCCCGCACCAGCCCCCGATCCCAGGGCCCAGAGCTGCAGAGCTCCACTGGCCTGTCCGTTCTGGGCAACTGCCTCTCACCTTGGCCCGGTGCCTGTGCTCCTCTTTCAGCTTTTCCTGCTGCCCTAGGGCTTCCTTGGAACTGAAAGGCAAACAGTGTGAGTGGTGTGAGTGAGAGAGAGAGAGTGTGTGTGTGTGCACGGGTACACACAAATATATATATACGAAGGACTCCTCCTAGGTTCTGACACATATATATGTCAGAACCCAGGAGGAGGTCTTTCCAACTTGCACTGCAGCATGGAGTAGTGGTTAGAGCCCGGGTCGCCACTTATCTGCTGTGCAAACTTGGGCAAGTCACTTCACTTCTCAGTGCCTCAGTCCCTTCATCCGTAAAATGGGGATTGAGACTGTGAGCCCCACATGGGACAGGGACTGTGTCCAACCCCATTTGCTTGGATCCGCCCCAGCGTTTAATATGGTGCCTGGCACATAGTAAGTGCTTAACAAATACCAGAATTATTATTACCTGACACATCCAATCGGTTTGGGTCGTGAGTTTTGATCTGACCTAACTTTGAGCTGGGCCGTATGGGTGGGTAGGTGACCCCCATCCCTGATTCTTGGGCAGACAGTCCCAGGCCCCGTGTCCCGAGAGGGCATGCTCGCTCTCACCTCTTCTCCATCACCTCCCGCAGGTCCTGATATTCCTTGTGCTGTTTCAGCTCCTTCCTTTCATCAAACCGCTTCAGCTGCTCCGACGCCATCTCGGAAATGGCCTGCACCTTCTTCTCGTGCTCCTCCTGCCAATGCCTCAGTCCCTCCTGAAAGGACAAGGAAACGCAAAGCGCTTGGATGACGTCACACTCCCTCGATCGACGCACTCAACGTTTCCCCTTGGCGTTCACCCACCCGCTGGGACAGATCTTTCACAAGCATCACCACCAACTAGTGTTTATAAGTTTTTTGTTTGGAATGTTTCACGGGGCATTGAATAAAACTGTCCAGGTGGATATAAGTCATCATTCCCTGGCTCTGACGACTCTCACATCCTTTAAGGAAGAAACAACAAAAAAAGTAAAACTAAAGTTTAATAGCAGGTAAAACCTCAATATAAAGGAGAAGGTATATAATGAAATTCTCATTGTAGTGGGGGGGGAAAAGCACCACCAGTTGATAGTGTTAATAACGAAGATGATGATGACAACAACGATAATAACATATCAAGAACTATACTGAGCTCTGGCATAGATGCAAGAAAATCGGGTCCCGTGTGGGGCTCACAGTCTAAGTAGAATGGGGAATACGTATTAAATCTCCATTCTGTAAATGAGGGAATTGAAGTGCACAGAGAAGTTCAGTGAATTGCCCAAGGTCTCACTGCAGGCAAGCGGCAGAGCCACTTAAAACCCAGGGCCTCTGACTCCCAGGCCAGTGTTCTTTCCGCTAGACCATGCTGTTAAACACAATCAATGATATTCATTAGACGTTTAAGGTGTGAGGAGCACTGTACTAAGCACTTGGGAGAGAGCAATACGACAGTTAGTAGACCCGCTCCCTGCCCACAACGAGCTACAGGGGGAGAAGACATTAAAATAAATAATTTTCTCTTATATAATTTAAAGTTATGCACCTAAGAGCTGAGGGGTCGAGGGTGGGAGTGAGTATCAAATCCCCAAAGGTCACAGATTCAAGTGCACAGATGACGCAGAAGAGGGAGGGAGCCGGGGAAAAGACGGCTTAAACGGAGAAGGCTTATTGGAAGAGATGAGACCTTAAGTACAAGGGGAAGATGTGATTTTAGAAAGCCAGCTCTTCCATTTTCAACCTCACTGTAGCGAGAGTAAGAAGCAGCATGGTCTAGTAATTAGAGCCCGGGGTCTGGGAGTCAGATGGATCTGAGTTCTAATCCTGGCTCCGCCACTTGCCTGCTGCGCGACCCTGGGCAAGTTGCTTCACTTCTCTGTGCCACAGTTCCCTCATCTCTAAAATGGGGAATAAGACTGTGAGCCCTGTGTGGTACAGGGACCGTGTCCAACCTGATTAGCTTGTATCTACCCCAGTGCTTAGTACAGCGCCCGGCTCATAATACGCACCTAGCAAACACCATTTAAAAAAAAAGAGAGAGAAAGAGAGAGAGTCTTTTTCCCCTATCCGCAGATCACTTTTCTGCTGTTCCTGCCCTGTCCAGGAGCAGCTCTCCCACCCCTTCCCAGCGGCCTGTGGGCTCTCTGGTAACATCTGACCAGTTTCCCCATCTCCTCGCTCTGTGTCCCCAGGAAAGCTTTATGAGCTGCAGATGCCACTCTCTGGAAGCAATTTCTCTCCTCAACCCGCCACGTTCTGGGTAGCTCCGCCTGGCCTTTTGGCCCCAGAGTTGAGCACCTGGCCTTCGGGCTGGCACGAAAGAAGGGCGGCTCCAGTTAAATCTGGTGCCGCGATTCCGGTTAAAAACCGAGGCAGGAGTAGAACTTACAACCTTGAGATTGGACTCCGTCACTCAAAGAGCAAATGACACACTCTCCCTTGGTCAATCGTATTTATTGAGCACTTACTGTGAGGGGAGCACTGTATTAAGCACTTGGGAGAGTGCAGTTTAACGACACATTCCCCGCCCACCACGAGCTTACGGTCCAGAGGGACAGAGAGACATTAATATAAGTTACAGATAGGTTCAAGTGCCCAATAAGTGCTCCATGAATGCCAGCGACTGAATTCCAATGTACTAAATCCAGTGAAGGGTGGTCCTGCCTGTCCTCTTCTCCTAGGAGGCTAAGGCTTCCCACTGGCCATCTTTAGGGTGTACTCTGAGTTAGACCCCACCACCACCCCAAGATCAAAAATACCTCCCGGTTCCTGGTACGGAGCCTCCGGCCGACTCTCTCTAAGCCCCACAGAACGGCAGGTCGGCCAGGGCCTCGCCCTTGGCTCACTTACCATGCTTTTCATTCTGTGCATTTCCTCATACAGCTGGATACAGTCCTCTACCTCCATTCCCCTGGCAGGGCCCGGGGCCCCCAGGGGGACTCCCTGATGGGAATCATCCTTGCTCTGCAAAGACAGCAAACGGGACGGAAGGGGGTCAAACTTATCAAGAGTGGGACAAGTGGAAAAAAAAATCCTTCACCCCCAAAAGGGAACTTCGGGAATCGCCCGGAAAGGACCTCCAGATTCAAAATACCCGGGTTTTACAGGGCGAGAATGAGCACCGGTTAAAGCAGAACCCACGGATCGCTGGGTTTGGGTTTGGATCCTGCCTGACCTGGGCCTGCAGAAGAAAGGGCCCCCTGTGAGACGATATGCCACGGAAGGAGGCGTCGGCACGGCCAGAGCCGTGACCGCTGCACATTTGGGAGGAACTTCTCATTTTTAAAATGAGCCCCAAACAGTCGATAGCCAAGGTCTTGGAGTCACACTTGGCCTGGGTTCTCTCTGTCCTGCTGAGGCACTAGTTCCATAGGGAATAGGCTCTAGGATGTTTCCCCGGTTCACGCCGTAAGTCAGATGTCCCCTTAATTTTGGACTGAACCACGTGGTTTGACTCACGTGCCAAAACAACACGTAAACACACTTGTTTTAGATGTCGGTGGGAAGACTCGAAGTTGAAAAGAATACCAAGGTGCCTTTTAATCCTCCCCCACTTCTGCCCACCAGTCATCCCCACCCGAATAATTCCATGGCAATCACCGTACATTCACCGCAGGACGAGGAGACTCATTTCCCCTGTGTTTATCAGTAGTTAGACCGTCTCCTCTGGAGTAAATCTGGCCCCTGCTAACTTTTTACCTTCGTTTCACTTGGGGCCACTGAAGATGCTGGCAGAGAAGCTAAGTGTCCTCCAGGAGACTTGGAAAGAGTGGACTGTTGGTCTGGCTCGGGTGTGGAGGTGGAAGCCGCAGGACTCCCAGAGAGAGGGGGGTCCCCCTGAGCGAGGGGCAGGTAGTGATCGACCACCCAGCCGGAGTAAGAAGACAGCTTTGGAGGTGTCATACATTCTTCCAAAACATCCTGGGGAGAGGTGGGGGAAGACGCAGAGATACTTACTCATCTACTTCCAAAAGAAGCACCAGTTATGGGGTCATCATCATCATCATTAGCGTCATGGCCTAGTGGAAAGAGAACAGGCCTGGATTCTAATCCTGGCCCTGCCACTTGTCTGTGGTGTGACCTTGGGCAAGTCACTTCTCTGTGCCTCAGATTCATCACCTGTAAAATGGGCATTAAATCGTACTCCCTCTATTCAGACCGTGAGCCGCAGCAGGTGGGACAGACTCTGTGTCCAACCTGAGTATCTTGCATCTGCTCTAGTGACTAGTTTAACGCTTAGCATATAGCAAGTACTTAATAGTATTATTACTCTTATTTGAGCATCTGAAAGAGCACGGGCTTGGGAATCAGATGTCATGGGTTCTAATTCTGGCTCCGCCACTGAATAGCTATGTGACTTTGGGCAAGTCAATAATAATAATAATAATAATAATGTTGGTATTTGTTAACTGCTTACTATGTGCAGAGGACTGTTCTAAGCGCTGGGGTATGCAGACTTCTCTGTGCCTCAGTTACCTCATCTATAAAATGGGGATTAAGACTATGAACCCTATGTAGGACAGCCTAATTACCTTGTATCTACCCCAGTGCTTAGAACAGTGCTTGGCATATAGTAAGCACTTAACAAATACCGGTATTACTGTTACTATTATTATTAAAACACTGTACTGAGCACCTGGGAAAACACAAAACAAGAAATGATCCCCGTTTTCAGGGAGCTTACAGTCCAGCCAGGAAGACAGACACAAATAAATTAAAGGCGGGCAAAATAATGGAGCATATTATAGATGTACATAAATGCTATGAGACTGTGATAAGTGCTTCTGTGGCAGGAAAGGGCCAAGGTGGTAGTGGGGAGATACAAAAAGGGAAGACTAAAGATTACTTGTGGAGGTCTCCTGAAGATGTGACCTAGAAAGGGCTCTGAAGGTGGGGAGAGCTGAGGACACAAAGGAGGAGGGAGTCTGAAGCAGAAGTGGGCGGAGGGATGCCCACCCGGGCACGGTGAGTAGCTTGGCTGGAGAGGAATGAAAAGTGCGAGCTGGCTGTGGTAAAGGGAGTGTGGATAAATAGTGGGGAGAGAGCTGATTTGGTGCCACGGGTTGAGAGTTTCCACTTTAATGTCCCATGGTTTTTGAGGATTGGGTCACCTAGGTTAGGACAAAGGGGAGTATAAGGGAGCAAAAGCAAAGCAAACTGTGCCTGGGGGTTAGTTCTTGTTCATTCATTCGTTCAATCGGATTTATTAGGCCTTCCCAGACTGAGCTCTCCCTTTTCCTCCACCCCTCCTCATTCCCCCTCCTCCCTCTCTCTGCTCCACCACCATTCCCTCCCCACAGCACTTGTGTCTATTTGTATATATTATTTATTACTGTATTTATTTTATTAATGATGTGTATATAGCTATGATTCTATTTATCTTGATGGTACTGACACCTGACTACTTGTTTTGCGGTCTGTCTCCCCCTTCTAGACTGTGAGCCTGTCGTTGGACAGGGACTGTCTGTATCTGTTGCCCAACTGTCCATTCCAAGCGCTTAGTCCAGTGCTCTGCACCCAGTAAGCGCTCAGTAAATACGAATATGAATAAATAAATATGAATGAATGAACGAGGGCTTATTTTGTGCAGAGCACTGTCCTTCACGCTTGGGAGAATATAATAATCAATAGATTCCCTGCTCAGATGAGCTTACAGTCCAGTGGCGAGCCTGACGTTAATATAAAGTTTAGACGTGGACATAAAGCGTGGCTCAGTGGAAAGAGCCCGGGCTTGGGAGTCAGAGGTCATGGATTCGAATCCACTTGTCAGCTGTGTGACTGTGGGCAAGTCACTTCACTTCTCTGTGCCTCAGTTCCCTCATCTGTAAAATGGGGATGAAGACTGAGCCTCATGTGGGACCACCTGACGACCCTGTATCTCCCCCAGCGCTTAGAACAGTGCTCTGCACATAGTAAGCGCTTAATAAATACCAGCAATATTAGTAGTAGTAGTAGTAAAGTGCAGGGCACGGAGTAAGCGCTTGAGCACTACCATTATTATTATTAATAACGATGATGGTGATGTTATTAGAGTGACCATGTGGATTATTATTATTAATAACGATGATCATGATATTAGAGTGACCATTGTTATTATTATTATTAACGATGATGATGTTATTAGAGTGACCATGTGAATTATTATTAATAACGACGATGATATTAGGGTGACCATGTGGATTATTACTATTAATAACGACGATGATGATATTAGAATGACTGTGTGGATGATTATTAATAACGATGATGATATTAGAGTGACCATGTGGACTATTATTATAACGACGATGATGCTGTTATTAGAATGACCGTGTGGATGATTATTAATAACGATGATGATAATAATGATAATAATAATGTTGGTATTTGTTAAGCGCTGACTATGTGCCGAGCACTGTTCTAAGCGCTGGGGGAGACACAGGGGAATGAGGTTGTCCCACGTGGGGCTCGCAGTCTTAATCCCCATTTTACAGATGAGGGAACTGAGGCCCAGAGAAGTGAAGTGACTTGCCCACAGTCACACAACTGACAAATGGCAGAGCTGGGATTCGAACTCATGAGCCCTGACTCCAAAGCCCGTGCTCTTTCCACTGAGCCACGCTGATATTAGAGTGACCGTGTGGATTATTATTATTAACAACGACGATGATGATGTTGTTAGAGTGACCATGTGGATTATTATTATTAATAACGACGACGATGATGATATTAGAGTGACCATGTGGATTATTATTATTAATAACGACGACGATATTGGAGTGACCATGTGGATTATTATTATTAACGATGATGATGATGTTATTCGAGTGACCATGTGGATGATGATGATGATTAATAACGACGATGATGATATCATTAGCGTGGCCAGGTGGGAAGGCCGGGGCTGGGGGGGGGGGGGGGGGAACCGGGCCCCTGCGGAGCCAGTCGCGGTGGTAGGAGAGGCGACCCTTGTCGGAGCTCCTCAGGGCCTGCAACGTTTCCCAGCAGCGGCCTTTCCACGGCATCGCTCCGGCCGCCGCCGCCGCCGCCGCCGTCGACACTCGAAGCCGCCGCCCCGACCGGTCCTGCTCTCGGCACCGCCCGCTCCGGCTTCTACTTCCGGGTCACGCCTCGCTGCCCTCCCCTTACGCAAGGGCGTAAGCCTCGCCTACCCTACGTAATGACGTCTGCCCGGCTTGTCCCCGTACGTCACGACGTGCTCCCCGCCTCTCCCCGTACGTAAGGACACGATCTCCGCCTTTCCCCGTACGTAATGACGTATCCCCACCGCTCCCCGTACGGAACGACGTAACCCCCACCTCTCCCCCTACGTAATGACGCAATCCCCACCGCTCTCCCTTCGTAACGACGTGCTCCCGCCTCTCCCCCTACGTAATGACGCAATCCGACCTCTCCCCCTACGTAATGACGCAATCCCACCTCCCCCTACGTAATGACGCAATCCCACCTCTCCCCCTACGTAATGACGCAATCCTAACCCTACCCCCCTCCCCTTTTCCCCCTTGCTCCCAAAGCGCGTGCCCGCTGCCTCCTTCGTTTAACAGCCTTGGATAGTGTGATTACCCTCATATAGGTTTATTATCATTATTATGTACTATATAATTAAACATATATAATAATGATGATGATGGTATTTGTTAAGCACACACTATGGGCCAAGCACTGTTCTAAGCGCTGGGGCATACAAGGTCATCAGGTGGTCCCACATGGGGCTCACCGTCTCAATCCCCATTTTCCAGCTGAGGTCACTGAGGCCCAGAGAAGTGAAGTGACTTGCCCAAAGTCACCCAGCTGACAAGGGGCGGAGGTGGGATTCGAACCCACCACCTCCGACTCCCAAGCCCAGGCTCTTTCCACGGAGCTATGCTGCATCTCTAATTATTCCCTCTTATTTTCTAGTAATAAGGATGGTATTTGTTAAGCGCTTACTATGTGCCAAGCACTGCTCTAAGCGCTGGGAGAGATACAAGGTCATCAGGGTGGACACAGTCCCTGTCCCACATGGCTCACATTCCTAATCCCCATTTTCCAGGTATCAGGCACAGAGAAGTCACTTAACCCAAGGTCACACAGCAGGCAGGTGGCATTGTCAGGACTAGCACCCATGACTCCCAAGATGGGACTCTCATTCATTCACTCAATAATATTCATTGAGCGCTTACTATGTGCAGAGCACTGTACTAAGCACTTGGAATGTACAAATTGGCAACAGATACAGTCCCTGCCCATCGACGGGCTTACAGTCTACTAAAACACGCTGCAGGCCACCTTGCTTCTCCACCAAGCCAAGATACTTGTCCTTGAAGGGCTCTTGGAGATTGTGTAATTATTTCCCTCCCTAAATGACCCCAAGGCTACACCGGGGTGGGTTGTCTCTTGAAAACCCTTGACCCGCTGCACTTAGAACAATTCCCTTTATTTTCCACACTGAAACTAATAAAAGTATTTGTTTGGTGCTCACAAGAGGTTGTGAGTTTTTACAGGATCAAAGTACAATTCCTCAGGTAATTTAATGCTTCTGACACCAGCCAACTGGGTGGCTTGCCAAACTGTCAAACAATCCTCTCGATGTCTGCCCTCCTGTTTGTCACCCTGGGTGGCTGTCTCCCACCCACCCATTCAAAAGTGAAAAGTCCTAGGATCTTATCTTCCTTAATTCCCTCAGCTCCTTTCAGGGATGAATTTCACACTTGGACTTTAACAGGAGCCCAACAGATGGAGAACCAGGGAAGATGGAAAAGGGAACCGAGAAGCTGCCCATTACGAGATGAATGGCTTGAAATGTCTGGACAGAGCCACTTTTTAGATGTTTAATAGTTTACCCCTAGCACCTTTTGACAATTATTCTTTTGAAAAAATAAAAAAAATCACACAACAGGACCTTGAAATACTGATTATAAAAGCAATTTGTAAAATTCCATAAACATTAGGACAAGCACATTCCAGGATTAAAACAAGACGACAGACAAAAGAGCAGATGAGTGCTGACCCGTTGTTAACGGAGTGAAAGACACGGGATCTGCCCCTGAAGTGCTTTTGGAGGGGAGGCCAGAGCAGGAGGTCTTCCTTAGTTCCTCGTCCTCATCCCATCGATGAGCCACGCAAGGATTGTCGGCCCTGCTGCTCTGGCTTTCCCAGAATCATTCAGCACTGGTGGGATAGTAGCATTAAAAAAATTAAAAAATGCAGAGAAGCTCACACCTTGAGGAAGAGATGGGGAAGTAAAATGGGAATGCAAACACCTTCACTTCCACTCCTTTCCCCACCCTCTCAAAGGAAATCAGAGACTCCAGCAGCAGCTAACAGTGAGCTGGGATACCCGGACAGCTCAAAGGGATCATCCGTCGGCTGTCGGGACATCATCTGCCGATGGAATGCCCTGACATACACACCCTATTTCGGAGCAAACAATCTCATCTTCAAGGGAAGGGTCCGGCAAGAGGAAGCGTTAGAAGCTGGGATGGAGGCCTTGAGAAAAATTGAAAATGGTTCAAGTTAGTTTAAAACCCCCTCTGAGGTGACTGAGTCACCGAGGGAAATAGAGGTGAGAGGAAAGAGGGGTCCCCACCCACTCCTCTTCCTCAAAAAGATTCAATAGAGACTTCTCCAGAACAAGTCAGGCGGGGCCCCTGAATCCACCTCTCCAACAGGAGAAAGGAAAACCGACTAGTTTTCCGAATATATGGCTTGTCCCCTTCCATAGGTTTCCCGGCAGCAGGTGGCCGGGTCTCCCGGTCAGTAGCGGGCAGGCAGGCCGGCCTCACGCAGGAGGAGATCGGGAGCGGATGGGAGAGCTGGTTAAGGCACTGTCCCCAAACACATTGGCATAGGACGACTTGAGGAACTGAACGTAGTTCTGCATGCTCCGGTTGGTGCTTTCCGACTGCTCCAGACGATCCTTCAGGTCCTGCAGGCGGCTCTGGTATCGGCGATCCACCTGGGAGGAGACCGGGAGGGAAGGGTGGATGAGTCTCTGGCACCGGCTTTCCCAGGTGGGTTTGGCCAACCGGCCCGCCCCCTGCTCAGAATACCACTCCGGGCATTCTGATCAGCACTTGTTCCCCTTAGGACATCCGGGCGGCTACTAAATCCAAGATAGAAAAACAAGATCCATCCTAGTGTGGAATGCCAGGGAGACGACACCCGCCACGCTAGCTCCATTTCCAGGTTGAAGGGGGAAAGAAGGGAAAAGAGAAGAACTCCACCCTGCCAGAGACCAGGAACGTCCCTTGCCCCCTTACGCTTGGGGAGAGGGAGGCAGCCCTAGCGAGTGGGTGGGAGGGTTGAAGCTCAGTTTACAGCCCAGTCCAGGCTCTTCCCTCTTCTCACGCCACCCGACTCACGTCATCCCGGCTTCGACGCAGTTGGTTCAGTTCCGTTTTGGTCCGGCTCAGGTGGGTTTCCAGATCCAAGATTTTGGTCTGGGAAGTCCGCTCCCGGGATACCGCCCGTTCCCTCGTCTGCTCCACCTGCGGGGAAGGATTCCTCAGGGTGGAGGTGCTTAGCCGCCAACCCTCTCCAAAGAGGATGCACCAGGTCCTCCCGTCAATCCGTTCCCGATCTGAAGTTCCTCCCGGCCCCCTGACGCCCCTCATCTGAGCTCTCCTCCCCGAACACCCCACCAATCCCATCGAGAGGATCCCGCTGAGAACAGGGGAGAGAAACGAGTGTTAACCACAGTCCAGGGATATGACCGACCCGATCTGGTTGCCCTGGGAGTCGACGGGAGTCTTGGGCAGATACCACTGACCTGCCTCCTGGCATCCTCAATGGCAGCCTCCAGCTGACGGGCCAGGGAGCTACATTCGCGGGTTTTCTCTTCCAACCGCAGCTGGGACTGGTGGATCGACTCCTCCCTCTTGGCGATCACTTGAAGGAACTCAATGTTCTGGGCATTTGTGGCATCCAGTTTCCTGTGGGAGAGGACCAAAGAGAGGGATGAGGAAAGGGAGAAAGAGCCAGAGCATTCCACTGAGGTTCCGTATGCCCCGACCCCAACTGGGCCCCTCAGAGTCTCTGGGTAGAGGCCTGTTTCCCATTAATGGGATCTCAGAGAGCTTGAGGTGAGAGTTTTCACAGGGCCTGAGGAAAAACAAGTCGCAAACCAGAGAGTGAGGTGGGGGACAGGTGGCGGAGGTGGAGAAGGGCCCTGCCCCCATAGTCACTGGTTAGACAGTGCATTCTTCCCAGCTGACTGTCAGAGGGCAAAGCTGCTCTCTTCTGAAGCAGAGTCTTAGGTTGGGAAGCTCAGAAAGAGCCAGTCAGCAACAGAAGCAGCGGTAAAAAGGAATGTGTCTGTTTATTGTTCCTTCATTCATTCAATCATAATTATTAAGCGCTTACTGTGTGCCAAGCACTTATTGTTGCACTGTACTCTCCCAAGTGTACAGGGTTCTGCACACTGTAAGCACTCAATAAATATGACTGACTAGGGAAGGGCAAGGAAGACGGGAAATTGGGGGACTGAATGGGAGGGAGTACTAAACTGAAGGCTTGTCGTAAGCAGGGAATGTGAATGTCATATTGGCCTCTCCCAGGCACTTAATACAGTGCTCTGCACACAGTAAGCACTCAGGAAATACCACCGACTGATCCCACCCTCTAAAATGCCCCAGCTGTCCCATATAAAACAGGCACCAATCATTCCCAGGTCCCTGAGTGGGATTCAGGATTTCCAGATGGCTCGGGGTTGAGAAGTCTGTGGAGAGTCTGCCCTCCGGTTCCATCCCAGTCAGAAGAGGCTTCCCAAGGGGGCAGGCCCTAGAAAGATGAGGTGAAGACGAAGAGGGCTCGGGTGAATCAGTCTGACCTTTCCAGCTCTTCCACTTTCAGGCTCAGCTGTTTATTCTCCTCCTGAGAACTCTGGTGTCGTTCTCTTGCTACCTCCAGCTTGCTCCCCTGATGGTCCATCTAAAACAACGGGAAGTTAGACCATCTTAAAATAGGAGGTTCCATGCCCTCTGCCCTCCCCCCGACCCTCGATCCTTCACCCAAACAGAAGAGCTGTTGTCGGGAAGAAGGGACGCGTCGCTCTCAATCCCCGTGCAAAATTCACCGCCCAAAGCCCTAGAGGAAAAGAGAAGCAACCAAGGGCTAGATAGCCAGCTATGTATCATTCGCTAACCTCGGGCCCAAGACGAAAGAAAGGCTGAGGACTTCCCCGTACATTCTCAAGAGCAGATACCAAGCAGATGCCAAACTAACTCATTCCCTCGGCTCTTGAGGGGACAGAATGAGGCTTCTGTGATAGGAGGAGGCCGAGGATTCCCCTGGCTACCCCAAATCAGATGTTCAGAGATAATCTATGACAGACTAGAGAGGGCAGTCGACATAGGCCTTGTACTGGGTCACATGACTGGGAGGAGCTGGATGGGGGCTTTTCGATTTGAGTTTTGGGCACTTTTCATTTTATTCTTTGGTAGCCTCGTGAGACTGAAAGGTCCTCTAGACCGTAAACTTGTTGTGGGCAGGGAACATGTCTATTGTTATACTCTACTCTCCCAAGCACTAAGAACAGTGCTCTGCACACAGTAAGCGCTCAGTAAATACGACAATGAAGATATCTGCAGGCAAGCAAATTGGAAGACATATATGCAAATTGGTGCCGCAGGTTCTATGATCTAAGATTGTGGCTAGTAGATGTAACCAAGCTCCGTACTTTGGGACGGCAAAAATGTCAGGAGAGCAGAAAGCAGAAGAATGAAAAGACATGGGCATAGGGGTAAAAAAAGGAGGGCAGACTGGAGAGCAATTCAGACCATCATAAACACATCACCCTGGGGGCCTACGACAGTGCTTTGGTGCCCTTGTAGATGCTTAATTTACATCAGCCTGTACGGAAGAGGATGAGGAGGATCACTAGGAACTAAGAGCTCCCAAGAACTTTCCTGGAGCCATCAGGCCAGGGAGCATCCAGGAGTGAGAAGGAAGAGGGCGAGTGTGGAAAGGGGTCCGCTCCTTCAGCGTGAATCACTGCTGGCAAACACGTGACGTAAAGCACATCAACATTTTATTGTGCAGTACTAACGAGAATCCACTTCACAAGCTGGTGGCTGTGGGAAAGGAGGGCCCTGGACCTCCTTCCGGGAGCGGGGAATCATTTTGTTAGCCGGATGTTGCTTCGAGGGCCGTCGTGAGATCCTTTCTGCCAGTCCCTTACCCGGCTGCGCAGGTCGTTGATGATGGTGGACAGGTCCACGTTCTTCTTCTCGTAGCTCTGCAGTTGGTCTTGACACTCGGCCAGCTTGGTTTCTGTGATCTTCAGGATCTCGGGCAGTCCCTGAAGCTCCATCAGCTGGTCCTGGAACTCATTCCGAGCCTAGACGTAGGTCGGGGAGACCAGAACCGGACTTACTCACCTGCACCCTTGGTTCCTGAAGACGCCCTGACCTAGCAGAGTTTCAACAAGGGGCATCTCTAGACTATCAGCTTGTTATGGGCAGAGAACACGTTTGCTGAGCTGTTGCACTGTACTCTCCCCAGCGCTCAGTACAGAGCCCCCCACACTGTAAGTGCTCAATAAATACGATCGACTGACTGACGGAGACAGCCCTGGGCAATTCAAAGAATACCATCTGGCGATATATCACCCTCCCCGACCCGGCATTGACATCGCTCTCGTGTAGGTTTACCCGGCTGCCTTTTATGGCCACTATCTGGTGAATTTAGGAGAGTGAGGGGAAGGAGGATTGGAGCTATTTCCAGGAAATATAACACAGAATCACTAATAAAAATAACACACCCTGGGCAGTGTTGGGGGTGGGGAGGGGACAGCTGCCATATTGTCCCTTAAAATAACTGGGGTGGTAACCTGGAGGGATGCTCTGATTGCCTTTTCCCTCTCCCCAAGAAGCCCTGGGGAGCCCATCGCCTTTAGCTTAGAGCGGGTGGAAGAGCCGACGGGACATAATGGGCAGCCTAGCCTGGCCAGCCCAGAGCAGGCAGGGGTTTGGTAGGAGGCCGGGACGATTGGGGAAGACAGAGAGGGGGCGGGGGGGGGGGGGCATCACCGTTTCAATCTCTTTGTTCATTTCATCTTTGAGAGTCTTGTTCTCTTTGTCGCAACGTTCCAGCTGGGCGGCCACCTCGTCAGCTTCCAGGCGGGTCTTCACCACCTAGGGTTAGAAAAGCCAGTCAGGGCTTCTGCTGGGGAGGCAGGAAGGGCTTGATGGCCAACATGTGACTTCAAGCAGAAACCCATGTTTACCCCAAAGCTGCCAGTTCCTTATGTGGCCGGGGGTATGAGCTGAGACCCCACAAGCTGAGGGTGTGCCTCCAGGGGAAAAAACAGACACAGAATGCAGAAAAGTGAAGAGATGCCCACAGGATGCTGCTTAGGAAATTAAGGAACAGCCTGCCAACCACATGCCTCTCCCCAGGGAGGTTCTGATGCCCTGGCAGAAGATACAGTTACATGCATGTGCCAATTGAGGAGAGCTACCTGGGGGAAAAGCCACGGGCTGAGGAAGCAAGGGACCTGGATTCTAAACCCTCCTCCATCACTAGTCTGTCTGGTGACCCTGGGCAGGTCACTCAACTGCTCTGTGCCTCAGGTTTCCTCATTCGTCAAATGGGGATGATACACCTGTCCTCCCTCCCACTTAAGAGTGTGAACTCCATTTGGTACAGAGACTGTGATTATTTGGAAGCAAAACAAATACGTTTTCGTTATTCCCAAACGTGGGTTTTCCAGGAACAGGGATTCCGGGTAATAGGAGAATGGACCGTACCTGGTTCTTGTAGCTGTCGATCATCCCTTCGTAGTTCCTGACCGACGCCTTCAGCTGCTGGACCTCGATTTGGGCTTGGTTCAGCCTGTCCTCCACTGGCAAGATGTTAGCCTGGAGGAGATCACCACCCCTTCCTTAGGTACTGGTTCTTCAATGCCACTGGTTGGGAAAGCCCACCTAGTTCCCCGGGGCGGTGACCGCCTGCCTTCATCATTCCCCACCCTTAAGCATCCTGGTGAGGGTTGTGGGCAAGGAATTTAACTCGGATGCACTCTCCCAAGTGCAAGCATTCGATAGATTCCATTCGTTGATCAATCCGAGAAGTCAGGAAAAAAAAATATGGAATCCCCTTGCTATCTCAAGACCTCTCGAAGTATCTCTATTCACTAGCCTGCAGGAATAGTGAAGAGGTCTTCCCGACTAAACCTTTATTTCCTCTTCTTCCACTCCTCTGCATCAACCTTTATTCACCTCTCCCTCAACCACATATGTACTGGGAGCCCCATGTGGGACAGGGACTGCGTCCCCGCTTGTAATCACCCCAGTGTTTAGTACAGTGCCTGGCACATAGTAAGCACCTAAGAAATACCACAATTATTATAGGCATCATTTATTTATTTCAATGTCTGTCTCCTCCTCTAGACCATAAGATCACTGTGGGCAGGGAATGTGTCTACCCATTTTTTTTATACTGTACTCTACCAAGCACTTAGTACAGTCCCTTGCATATAATAAGCACTCAAATACCACTGATTGATTGATGGATCTGAGAGGCCAGGAGAAAAATTCATTCATTCATTCAATCATATTTATTGAGCCCTTACTGTGTACCGAGGACTGTACTAAGCGCTTGGGCGAGTACCCTCTAACAATGGAATCTCCTTGCTCTCTCATCACCGCTCTTGAAGTATCCTTAATCATTAGCCTGCAGGATGGTGAAGTGATCTTCCTCAACTAAACCCTCATTTCTTCTTCATTCATTAATTCAGTTGAGCCCTTACTGTGTGCAGAGCACTGTACTAAGCGCTTGGAAAGTACAATTCAGCAACAGATAGAGACAATCCCTGCCTCTGCATCATCCTTGCACCTTAGACTCACACCCTTTATTCACTCCTCCCTCAGCCGGAAATGAACAGAGCCCCCCGACATCCAAAGACCCCGGCGTCTATCTCCTCTCCCTGGGAAGCCGGCCTCTGCGAAGAGCGAGACCCCCCTCCTACCTTGAGCCTTTCGTTCTCGATCTTGAAAGCGGCGTACTCGGCCGTCTGCCGGTGCAACCTCTCCACCAGGGTCTCCCGGTCTTCGCGCATCTTCTCCTCCAAGCTGTTCTGTTGCGACACCAGATCGGAAACCCGGCTGCGGGAAGGGGACAGGGCAGAGGAGACAAACGGAGTTGGGCCGCTCGGAACTCGGGAGAGGGGGAGCAGTTGCCGAGACCTCTCTTACGGATTCGGCAACCAATTCGGGAGCTTGCTCAGTTGGAAACAAGAGACCCTCTCTCTCTTCCTTTCCAAGATGGGAGGCTACTCCACCCAAGAACATTTATTCATTCCATCGTATTTATTGAGCACTGACTATGTGCAAAGCACTGTATTTAGCACTGGGGAGAGTACAATATAACAACAGACACATTCCCTGCCTAAAACAAGCTCACAGTCTAGAGGGCAGTTTGCTAGAAGCCAGGGATTTTTCTTCAATCAGTAGGAGCCAGGGATTTTTCTTTAATCAGTGCTATTTATTGAGTGCTTCCTGTGTGCCCAGCATTGTACTAAGCGCCTAGGAGAGTGCACCAGTACAACAGAATTATCAGACACGTTCCCGACCCATAATGAGCTTACAGTCTTTCTTCTCTCCAGTCAACCTACGGTATGAGAATGGGCCTGGCAGGCAGAAGGACATGGGTTCTAAACCTGGCTCTGCCACGTCTGCCGTGTGACCTTGGGTAGGTCGCTTCACTTCTCTGGGCCTCGGGATTTGAAACCTGTTCTCCCTCTCTCTTGGACTCTTGAGCCCCATAAGGGACAGGGACTGAGTCCATCCTGCTGATCCATCCTGCTAATCTTGTATCTACCCCAGTACTTCATACGGTGCTTGGCACCTAGTACGCAATTAACAAATACCACGATGAATATTATCATTCTATCCCGGGAGTCTCCGAATTCTCACTTTCGTGCCCCTGCCCCTATTTCCTCCCACCCGCTCCCCAGCTCCTGACCGCTTACTCATTGAGCACGATGATCTCCAGCTCCAGATCTCCCTTGTCCTTCACCACCTGATTGTAGCGGTTTCTCCACATCTCCAGAGTAGACAGGGCCTCCGCCACGTACACGTCCTGGGACCCCGAGGCGGAGACGGGAGGGACTCGTGAGGACAAAGCAGCCCTTTCCCCTCAGTTGGGATCCGGGGGCGGGCTGGGGAGGAGAGAGGGGACAAAGGCCAAGGAGTGGGGGGTGGGGGTGGGTAGGAAGGCCAGAGAGGAAGGTCTCCTCATCGTTCCGTTACCTTATCCGCGAGCTGGACGTGCAGCTGCTCGGCATACTCCTCGCTCCGCTCTGCCCGCTCTTTCTGCATCCTGATGGCTTTCTTCAGGGCCTCCTTGTCCCGCTCTCCTTTCTGCTTCAGGTCTTTCAGTTGTTCCATGATGGCTTCTACTTCGGCCTTGTGCTGAGCCCCGCTGCGCTCTAGATTCTAGCAGGGAGGAGGTGGTGAGGAGAGAAAGCTTACACGTGTCCCGCAGGCTTCACCTGGCTGATCCCTTTCACTGCCCACAAGCACGTTTTTATTATGCTATTTGTTAAGCACTTACTATGTGTCGGGCACTGTTCTTGGCTCTGGGGTAGGTACATGCTACCCAGGTTGGACAGTCCCTGTCCCACATGGGGCTCACAGTCTTAATCCTCATTTTACAGATGAGGTAACAGACACAGAGAAGTGAAGTGACTTGCCCAAGGTCACAGAGCAGACAAGTGATGGAGCCGGGATTAGATCTCAGGCCCTTCTGACTCCGTGGCTCTGTCTACTACGCCACCCTGCTTCTCAGCCTCCGGTCAGCAGCTGCAGCGCTCCCTTGCCTGGATGATTCGGGCAAGAATCCCCCCCAAGCAGCGTGGTTCAATGGAAAGACCACGGGCTTGGGAGTCAGAGATCATTGGTTCTAATCCTGGATCAGCTGCTTGTCTACTGTGTGACTTTGGGCGTCACTTTACTTCTCTGTGTCTCAGTTCCCTCATCTGTAAAAATGGGGATTAAGGCTGTGAGCCCCATGTGGGACAACCTGATCACCTTGTATCCTCCCCAGCGCTTAGAAGAGTGCTTGACACATAGTAAGCGCTTAACAAATGCCATTATTATTATTATTCGGGAGGGGTGCTCAAACAGTGGGTCCGGGTGCATTTTAAACTGCCGTTCAAACAGCCACCCACTCAGAGGGCAGCAGTGGGTGGCTGGACAGAGCAACGTCTCAATTTAAGAAGCAGCGTGACCTAGTGGAAAGAGCTTAGGCCTGGTTCTAATCCCACCTCTGCCAATTGCTTGCCGTGTGACTTTGGGCAAGTCACTTAACTTCTCTGTGCCTCAGGTTTCCTGTTTTCCCTCCTACTTAGACTGTGAGCCCCATTCGGAACAGCGACTGTGTCCGACCTAATTGACTCATATCTATCCCAGCGCCTAGAACAGTGTTTGACACATGGTAAGCGCTTAACGAATACTATTAAAAAAAGGAAAAAAAAAGTTAACAAGTGGCTTGTGGATATTCCTTGGACACCAAGATCCAGGAGGATGTGGCCACTTCCTCTCTGGCCCCGCCCTATGGTGGAGATACCGGGATGTGCCCCAGAGAGGGAATGTTTAAGGAACGCGCCCAATCGGTCGTTAGAGGGCACAACCCAGTGTCCCGGCAGGCTGCGGGGGAGACCGTACCTTGACCTGGACCGCGAGGCGATTATTCTCAGCCTCCTTACAACGCAGCTGGACCTGCAAGTGACCTCTCATGTTTTCCATCGACTTGGAGAGCTCGGCTGCTGTCTTTGCTTGAGCCTGCGGGGAGGGCGGGAATCAGGATGGACAGTGGCTTTTTGAACCAGTAGCCCGGATCAGACTCGCCATCTGAGGGTGATGCTCTTCCGAGGCCGCTGGAATCCGCTTCCCGGAGGTCCACCCGAAAGGCCTCTGGGCCAAGTCCCCAAAGACAAGGCTGTGCCCGGCCGAAGGAGGGGGCTGGGGGTCCTCTGAGAGAAGGGGATGATCACAAGGCCCCAAGCGCTTAGTACAGTGCTCTCCTGCACAAAGGAAGCACTCAATAAATACGACTGAATGAATGAATGAGGCACAAGCAACAGGAAAGTGATGCCGAATCACCATCATGGTATCGATTAAGCACCTGCTGTGGGCCCAACCACCGTGCTTGGGGGCCTAAGCGAGTCACTGATGTCCGACACGGTCCCCATACCACATGGTCAATCATATTTATTGAGCGCTTACTGTGTGCAGAGTACTGTACTAGGCACTTGGGAAAGTACGACAATAAATAGACACATTCCCTGCCCACGGCGAGCTAGAGGGGGAGACGGACATTAATATAAATAACTAAATAAATTACAGAAGTGAATATAAGCGCTGTGGGGCTGGGGGATGGGGGAATGAATAAAGGGAGCAAATGATGGTGACGCAGAGGGTAGTGGAAGAAGAGGAAAGGAGGGTTTAGTCAGGGAAGACCTCTTGGAGGAGATGGGGCTCCCAACCTAAAATGTAGGGAGAGCAGACACCTGTAGCCCCTTTACAGATAGGAAACTGAGGCCCAGGGAGGGATCTGTGACTTGCCCCTAGTCACACAGCAGGCCGGTGCAGGGCTGGGATTAAGATCCGGATCACTGGACAACCAGGCCGGGGCTCTTTCCACCAGGCCACACCACCTCCCAGTGACACCGACACCGAAAACGGCCAATTCCTGATGCCACACCCCTCAATATGAACGGGGAAAAGGAGGCAAAGAAACTACCTTTTCGCTCTCCACTTCCTGTAGTAGACTGTCTACTTCCTTCTCCTTCTCCTTCAGCAGCTTTGTTAGGAACTGAAACACAAAGCACACCTCCATTTCACCTCTGGAAAAGGGGAGACGGCAGACGCTGTCGGGCCCCATCCTTCTCAGCACCTCGGCTGGCCAGGCCGGCCACTGGTTGCAGTTTTTCTCCTCACTGGCCACGACTCTGTGGCCCCGGGGCTTTTCGGACCGTTGTAACCACAAACTCAACCAAAGTGGCAGACGGAAGATTCTTTGAAAATCAAATGGATCTTATCGCTCTTACCTAAACCCCCATTTCCTCTTCTCCCATTTCCTTCTGCATCACCGTGCATTGGGATTTGCTCCCTTTATTCACCTCTCCCTCAGCCCCACAGCATTTTCATCCATATCTCTAATTTATTTATAGTCATGCCTGTTTCCCCCTCTAGACTGTAAGCTCATTGTGGGCAGGGAACATATCTACCAACTCTATTATGTTGTGTTTTCCCCAAGTGCTTAGTACAGGTAAGCGCTCAGTAAATATAATGGATTGAGGCACTCAGAAAGGACCTAATTAACCCTCCATATACTATGGAAAGAACTGGAATTATTCTCATGAATAATAATAATAATAATAACGATGATGATGATGATGGTATTTGTTAAGCATTTACTATGTGCCAGGCTTGGATACAAGTAAATTGGGTGGACACAGTCCTTGTCCCACATGGGGCTCACAGTCTTAATCCCAGAAGTGAAGCGACTTGCCCCACAGCAAGACGAGAGGCTTCTCTAGCCCCACATTTTGTCTGTATAAGCTTCTTACAGTGAGCCTTGATTTGGAAGGGAATTAGTCTCTCGGCCGGAGGGGCATTACCACTTTCTCTGTGTCTGCATCCTTCAGCCTTTTCAGCAGTTCTCCATGTTGCTCCATCAGCTTTTCTGAGTCTCTCTGAAAAAGAGCCAATGGGGTTTAAGTGAGCAGAGAATCCCTCCTTACCGCTCCCCTCACCAGCCTTGAAAAAGGATGGGTCTTGGGAGGGGAGGAGAGGAGGAAGAGAGGGATGCCTACTTTCTGCTCCCTGTATGTTAAAAGTACAAGGGAGGCTGTACCCCAAGTCCCAGGCTTCTCTGCCTGGATAAGGGGAGCCACGGTGCCCCAGAATCTCTCCCTAAACTCCCTGGATGCCAGAAATCTGCATTCTATCCACCCATCTACAGTTACACTTCTCTAAGGGTGGCTCGGGCATTACACGGGGGCCTTAACTGCACCCAAAGCAGACTTGGCCAAGGCACCTAACGAAGGCTCTACAGTATTTCCTCTGCTAAATAAAGGAAGGTGAAGGAAATCTGTGGGCTTGAGAGAATGGAAAGTAGTAGTTTAGCTAGTCTTGCAGTTGGTCCAGTGCAAAGAGCACTGCTCTGGGAATCAGGAGTCCCGGTTTCGCAGCTAGCTGACTGCGGGGAGGCCACGCAGGCACGATACGATGTGTGGGGCCCCGTCCGCCTCCTTGTGTGTTACACGCTGAGTCCCAGCGCAAATGAGAGTGTGGGAGTCACTCTCACTAGCACAGGTCTGGGAATCAGAAGGATCTGGGTTCTAACTCTGGCTCTGTGTGACCTTTGGCAAGTCACATCACATCTCTGGGCCTCAGTTACCTCATCTGTAAAATGGGGATTAAGACTGGGAGCTCCATATGGGACAGGGACTATGTCCAACCTGATTATCTCATATCTACCCCAGCACTTACTACAGTGCCTGGCACATAAGTGCTTAACGAATAACACAATCATCATCATCCCTTCCCCTATAATTAAATTCTGTTGCTTCCTGGACCACGAGTCTCTCTGTTGGACACTCCTCAGCCCCTCCTACTTCTGGACCCCCTTCAACTCTCCTATCCTCCTAGCAGAATCCCTAAAGCAGATCTCCCGCCTCCTCTCAAAAGCCACCCCTTTTCACCTGCGCATCAGACCCAATTCCTCAGTACCTTATCAAAACTCTCGCCTCCTCTCTTCTTCCCTGCCCAAAAGCCATCTTCAACTGTTCGCTCTCCAATGGCTTCGTCCCCACTGCTTTCAAACAAGCCCATGTCTCCTCCATCCTAAAAAAACCCTCCCTTGACCCCACGGCTCCCTCCAGTTAATCGCCCCATCTCCCTCCTACCATGCCTCTCCAAACTCCTTGAGCGAGTGAGTTGTCTACACTCGCTATCTCAAATTCCTCTCCTCCCATTCTCTTCTTGATCCCCTCCAATCTGGCTTCCGTCCCCTTCGCTCTACAGAAACCGCCCTCTCAAAGGTCACTAATGACCTCCTTCTCGCCAAATCCAGTGGCCTCTACTCCATCATAATCCTCCTCAACCTCTCAGCTGCCTCGACACTGAGTCCCCTCTTCTCCTGGAAACATTATCCAACCTTGGCTTCACTGACACTGACCTCTCTTGGTTCTCCTCTTTTCTCTCTGGCTGTTCATTCTCAGCCTCCTTCATGGGCTCCTCCTCTGCCTCCTACCCCCTAACTGTGGGGGTCCCTCGGGGTTCAGTTCAAGGTCCCCATCTATTCTCCACCTACACCCACTCCCTTGGAGAACTCATTTGCTCACAAGGCTTCAACTACCACCTCTACATGGCTGATACCCAAATCTACATCTCTAACCCTGCTCTCTTTCCCTCTGTGTAATGATGCATTTCCTCCTGCCTTCAAGACATCTCTACTGGGATGTCCTCCCATCACCTCAGGCTTAATATGTCATCTCATCTGTAAAATAGGGGTTAAGACTGTGAGCCCTACGTGGGAGAACCTGATAAACTTGTATCTATCCCAGTGCTTAGAACGGTGCTTGGCACATAGAAAGTGCTTAACAAATATCATTATTATTATTATGACATCCAAAACAGAACTCTTTAATTTCCCACCCAAACCCTGTCCTTCCAACCGCCTTTCCCATCACTCTAGACAGCACCGCCATCCGTCCTGTCTCACAAGCCCGTAACCTTGATGTTAATTCTTGAATCCTCTAATTCAACCCACATATTCAATCCATCACTAAATCCTGTTGATCCCACCTTCAGAAAATAGTTAAAACCTGCCCTTTCTTCTCCATACAAACTGCTACCATCCTATCCTGCCTAAAACAAACACTCATCCTATCCTGCCTGGATTACTGCATCATCCTCCTTGCTGATCTCCAAGCCTCCTGCCTCTCCCCACCCCAGACTTCACTCTGCTGCCGGAATCATTCTCCTATAAAAATGTTCAGGATAAGTCCACTTCACTCCTCAAAAGACTCTAGTGGTTGCCCATCCACCTCTGCATCAACAAAAACCCCTGACCATTAGCTTTAATAATAATAATGTTGGTATTTGTTAAGTGCTTACTATGTGCCGAGCACTGTTCTAAGTGCTGGGGTAGACACAGGGGAATCAGGTTATCCCACGTGGGGCTCACAGTCTTAATCCCCATTTTACAGATGAGGTAACTGAGGCACCGAGAAGTTAAGTGACTTGCCCAAAGTCACACAGCTGACAAGTGGCAGAGCCGGGGTTTAAAGCACTCAATCACCTAGGCCCCGACTACCTCACCTCCCTACTCTCCCACTACAACCCAACTTGCACACTTCGCTCCTCTAATACAAATCTTCTCACTGTGCCTTAATGTTGCCTATCTCACCACCAACTCTTCGGCCACGTCCTGCCTCTGGCCTGGAATGTCCTCCCTCTTTAAATCCAACAGAAAATTACTGTCCCCCATTTCAAGGCCTTAGTGAAGGCACATCTCCTCCAGGAGGCCTTTCCTGACTAAGCCCCTCCTTCTCTTTTCTCCCGTTCCCTTTGTTCTTTCCCTTTCCCAACTCCAGAGCACTTATGTGCAATCTGTAATTCATTTATTTGTATTATTTATTTGTTATTCTTATTTATTATCTGTAATTTATTATTTGTATCTGTCTGTCTCCCCTGACTATAAGCCCCTCCTTTTCTCTTCTCCTATTCCCTTTGTTCTTCCTCCTTCCCAGCCCCAGAGCACTTATGTGCATATCTGTAATTCATTTATTTGTATTATTATTTATTATTATCTGTAATTTATTATTTGTATCTGTCTGTCTCCCCCATTCCAGACTGTAAATTCATTGTGGGCAGGGAATGTGTCTGTTTACTGTTGTATTGTGCTCTCCCAAGGGCTACAGAGCCGTGCACACTGTAAGCGTTCAATAAATACGACAATGAATGAAAGGACTGAGTCTACTACGTGACAGGGACTGTACTAAACACTGGGGAAGATACAAGTTTATCAGGTTGCACAGAGTCCTTGTCCTACATAGTAATCTAGTGCTTAGAACAGTGCTTGGCACATAATAAATGCTTAACAAATACCATCATTATTATTACACGGGGCTCACAGATTCGGTCCGCTCTGGTTATAGTAGGTGACTGTTAGCCGAGAGGCCCATGTGGTGGAAGGGAACATAGGAGGGCGCCACAGCTTCTCAACTACTTGTGTGGGTGCAGAGGTTGGACATCATCTAAAGGGCACTGGCACGAGAACAGTGTCAAAGGATGAGATGCCACGACCGTTGGCTGGGATGAGCCGGAAAGCCTGGTGATGTATTTTCCGCCACCTCCTGCTTCAAGGTCAGGAGGATCATGGGCTCCCTCTTTCTGAACCTGAATTCCATCTGGGCAAGTTTAGGCGCTTTGGCTGCACGGGATGATTACGTCAATCGACTAATCGATAGCCTTTAGGGAGCGCTTACTGTGTGCACAGCACTGTACTAAGCGTTGGGAGAGTATAAGATAACAGAGTCGGTAGCCTCGTTCCCTGTCAAAAATGTCATCTCGAGCTCCCTGGACCCATCCCGCTCCTGACTTGACAGTGTCCCCAGAGCAGGTTGTGGCTGCCTGTGACCGAAACCTGGTCCCGAAGAGGGACAAGCCCCAGAACAGTAAATCTCAATCAATCGACTGTATTTACTGAACGCTTATTCTGCTCAGGGAGAGTATAACAGATCAAGAAGTGGAAAAATTGGTCAGATGAACAAAGCACTCGCCCAAGGCCTCCCGTCTAATTGCCCCAGGCTCCTAGAACCCCAAGCCATATGGAGAAGGTCATTTGACTGCTCTAGACCTCTCACCATCCCGCTTTAAGTCACAAACTGGCTTTCCCTCTCTTGCCAAAACCTGCTCTTTCTAGTCCGCTGTCTCACTGCTCGGACCCCAGAGGGGACCCGGTTCTAATTCCGCCTCCGCTACTCGTCTGCTTTGTGACCTTGGGCAAATCATTTCACTACTCAGTGACTCAGTTACCTCTTCTGTAAAATCAGGATGAAGATTGTGAGCCCCACCTGGGACAGGGACCACCGATAACCTGATTACCTTGTCTCTACCCCTGTCCTCGGACAGTGCCTGACGCATACTAAGCACTTATCAAATATCATTATTATTAAGACTTTGGGAGTGGAAAAGGCTTCAAGGAGAAAGCCTATGTCTAGGCTTGACATCGAGATTTGGGGTGTCCCCCACAACAGCCAGGGCCATGACCAGGTGCGGTGGGTCCAGAGGCCGGGTTGCTGGCTCACCTCCTTGCCGTGTTGCTCCTTGAGCAAGTCCCGGAGCGTCCGGTTGGTCTCCTCGAAGGTGCTCAGCTTCTGCAGCAGGAGCTCCTTCTGCCGGGTCAGTGTGTTGATGTCGGAGCTCGTCATGTTCTTCTCCTGTAGAGACGAGAGGATGTCCATGACACGGTCTCACCTGGGTGGCCGCCCTGGGACTCACGCTCACCACAGCTACGAGCTCCAGGCCTCACCACATCCCAACTTTTCCAGGTCTCCAACAGGGAATGGTTTTGGGGGGGCAGACAACCCCCAGGAGTAACCCCAACAGTCCCAGGGGCCCCCACACCTGCCAAACGCAGGGCTACCGATCGGCCGTTCTCCCACCCCGACTCAGAATCTGCTAGTTGCCCCAGGGAAGTGTCATTCTCCACCACTTACGGATTTCAGCTTGCCAATCGCATCCTTCAGGGCGACCACTTGCTTGGCCGCCGCCACCCCATCCATTTCTGCTTCTACCAGCTTGGACATCAGGCAGTCCTTCTCTTGCTGCAGGTGTTTCTTCTGCAGTCTGCAAGGACAACCCTGCTCGGTGAACTATTTCTGCCCTCTCAGCGGCCCAATTTCACCTGGCCAACAAGCAGGGGAGGGCGGATGGGAAAACTGAGGCCTAGAGGGGCGTGAGTGGAGTTCATTCATTCATTCAATAGTATTTATTGAGCGCAGAGCACTGTACTAAGCGCTTGGGATGAACAAGTCGGCAACAGATACAGTCCCTGCCGTTTGACGGGCTTACAGTCTAATCGGGGGAGACGGACAGACAAGAACAATGGCAATAAATAGAGTCAAGGGGAAGAACATCTCGTAAAAAAGTTAGGGAGGGGACGTGGCCTAGTGGACAGAACACAGGCCCGCAAGTCAAAAAGACCTGGATTCTAATCCCGGCTCTGCCACATGTCAGCTGCTGTGTGACCTTTGGCAAGTCATTCACTTCCCTGGGCCTCAGTTCCCTCATCTGTAAAATTGGGATGAAGATTGTGAGCCCCACCTGGGACAGAGACCACCGATAACCTGATAGGCTTGTCTCTACCCCTGTCCTCGGACAGCGCCTGACACATGTGGGACAGGGAATATGTCCAGTCCTATGAGCTTGTATCTACCCCAGCAGTAGTACAGGGTCTGGTGAATAGTAAGGGCTTAAAAAATACCATAAAAAATGTGTTTTTACAGGATTTCTATGAATTTCAGTGAATCTCCCTCCAAAGTAAGGGACTGCTCCCAAGCCTGGGGCTTTGAATTAATCAGGTCACTACTGTAAAGAACTTGGATTACATGGCACTTCTTCCCCAAGAGGCTGGATTTACTTCCCCAAATAACAATAATAATAATAATAATATCTGTTAAGTGCTTACTATGTGCCAGGCATTGTATTAAGTGCGGGGTAGATACAAGGAAATTGGGTGGGACACAGTCCCTGTCCCACATAGGGCTCACAGTCTCAATCCTCATTTTACAGATGAGGCAACTGAGGCACAGAGAAGTGAATGACTTGCCAAAGGACACACAGCAGCTGACAAGTGGCGGAGCTAGGACTAGAATCTGGGTCTTTCTGACTCGCAGGCCCGTGCTCTATCCACTAGGCCACGCTGCTTCAGACTAATGGAGGAAGAATATGGAACAACTTCAGAAGGATGACTGGCTGATGTCTCTTTCCCCAAAGCTCCTTGCAGGAGACCAGCTGCGCTAAGCCCGCAAAACATTAGACCTCCAACCACCTTCAGCCACCCTTATCCCAACCCCATCCAATCATTATCCCGACTCTACCCGATCGGCAGAAATTTAGAAGTTAGAGGGGTGAGGGGAGGGTTAGGCAGAGTCTGCTTCCTGTCTCCTCTTGCCAATGAAGAGTTTTGGCAGAGACTGGCAAGAGCGAATCAGATCGGGAGAGATGCTGTCGTACCAAGCACTGGGAAGCACGGGGCCGGTTCCGACCCCGACTGAGGGCCGGCCCGCCCTGCAGGGTACCCCCCGAGGGCATCTCCCAAAAAAAACGACAAGCCCAGGCCCCGGGTTGATAGAGCTGGGTAGGGAAAGACATCGCTGCTTGGGCCTGGCCCTGAGGGCAGTATGGGAGGAGGAGAAAGCGGCTTTACACAGTGTAGTCCTTTTCCTCCTTCATGCGCTCAATGTTGCGTCGTAGCACTTTGTTCTCGTGCTCGGTCTCAGCCAGCTCGTGAGCCACGTCCTGCAGCTCCTCCTTCCGCTCCTCCAGCAGCCGTTTGGCTAAGCAGTGCTGGTCTTGCCGCTTCTGCATTTTCACCTACAACGAAGCCGGGGCAAGCGGGATCAGGAAAGGCAGCTTTGGTCCAGGGAGCTGATAGCTTTTTATGGTATTTGTTAAGTGCTTACTATATGCCAGGTCCTGTACTAAATGCTGGGGTAGGTACAAGTTAAACAGGTTAGACCTAGTCCCTGTCCCCGGGGGGGGGGGGGGGCTCACGGTCTTCATCCCATTTTACAGATGTGGTAACTGAGGCATAGAGAAGTGAAGTAACTTGCCCAAGGTCACATAGCAGACAAGTGGCGGAACCAGGATTAGAACCCAAGTCCTCTCGACTCCCAGGCCCATGTTCTATCCAGGAGGCCGTGCTGCTTCTCTGGAGGAGTTATAAGAACACTGAGGGATATCTAAATATTTGGCTCCTTGGGAGTTTTAAAACTGGGGCACAAATCTCCTCAAAAGACTAATTAAGAGTAATAATAAGTGCTTACTACACGTCAAGCGCTGTTCTAAACACTGGGAAGGATACAAGCTGATAAGGTTGGACAAAGTCCCTGTCCCACATGGGGCTCACAGTCTTAACCCTCATTTTACAGATGAGGTTAATGAGACACAGAGAAATGACTTGCCCAACATCACCCAGCAGACAAGTGGCAGAGCTGGAATTAGAACCCAGGTCCTTCTGACTCCCAGGCTCGTGTTCTATCCACTAGGCCACGCTGCTTCTCTTTATCAAGAGCAAGATGCTGCCGCTGTTTTGAGACTTTCGAACCTCCTGCCTGACAACCCCCTCCATGAACTCTGTTGCATAGTGGGGTCTGTTATAGTCATAACTATTTCTGGGGGCAACTGATGGTATTTATTGAGCACTTACTTTATGCAGAGCACTGTGGTAACACTTGCAAGAATACAATAATGTTGATAGATATGCTTCCTGCACTCAAGGAGCTTATAGTACTTAATGGAGGAGTTTACAGTGTACAGAAAAAAAACAAAAAACAGAACTAAGCTTTTGGATCCTCTCCTAGCTGTACATCTGGGGGAGAAAAAGGTTTGAATGAAGTTAAAAAGTCCAGAAGTTCTGACGGCCGTCAGAGGGGAGAGGGGAGGAGGGGAAAAAACTCTCACCTTTCAGGGGATCTAGGTTCTGAGGGTAAGGGGGCCTCCCAAGTCAGCTTCCCGCCCCCAGGCTGCTCCTGTCTTTCCCTCCCCTCTCAGCTCACCTCAGATTTCAGAGAGCCTACGGCGTTCATCAGAGAATCAATCTTCTTCTCGTAGCGGTTAATTTTGCTCTGCCCATTAGATTCGTCCTCATCTGTCGATAGGTCGCTCAGTCTCAAAACCGAAAACAGCTTCTCCGAAGAAGGGGGTGTTATCTCCAGGCGATGAGTTGGGCCCTGATTCAGACCGAGAAGGAAAGGCAACAGCTCAAAGTTTATTATTGATAGTAATAATAACAGTTACATTTATTAAGCCCTTACTATGAGCAAAATACCGTGGTAGATGCTTGTTTATCAGATTAGACCCAATCCAAGCCCCACAGAGCTCATATCTTATCCCTATTTGACAGATGAGAAAACTGAGGCTCAGAGAGATAATAATAATGATGACAATAATAATATTGTTGTATTGTACTTTCCCAAGCACTTAGTACAGTGCTCTGCACAGAGTACGAGCTTAATACAATTGCATGAATGGATGAATGAATAATAATTAAGCGTTTACTACGTGCTGGGCACTGTACTAAGCACTGAGGAAGATACAAGCTATTCAGGTGGGACACAGTTCATGACCCACAAGGGGCCCACCGTCTTCATCCCCATTTTACAGATGAGGTAATTGAAGCCCAGAGAAGTGAAGTGACTTGCCCAAGGTCACATAGCAGATAAGGGGGCAGAGCTGGGATTTAGAACCCAGGTCGTTCTGACTCCCAGGCTCATGCTCTGTCCATTAGGCAATTCTGCTTCTTTGCATCAGTGACACTGAATTTCTGTCTTAAAATGCTTAAGTGAGACTTTTAACCCAGCCTGGTGAATAAAATCCCCAAGTTCATATGCCTGCATAACAGATAATCAGTTTCCCCACCTTCCTTAGTCCCTCTACCTCTTGGGGGCAGGCCGTCATCCCTCCACCCAGGGGGCAGCATGACTGCTGGGGGGCGGGGAGGGGAGCCGAAAACTTGGGAGTCTCCCCTGCAATGGCAGACCAGCTCGGGGGAAGATGGCGTGGAAATGGACACCCCTCTCAAAGCAGCTGAGCCGCAGATCACTGCTATCTGAAAGCGCTTGGCATAGTGCTCTGTGCATCGTAAGCGCTCAATAAATACCACCGATCGACCTGAAACGCCCAGTGTGTTCCACAGGAGGTGCTCCCACGGCCACCCTCCCTGGGCCTGCCCGGCTAGGGCTGGCTGGAGTCTCAGTGACCCTCTCCTTGCCCGAGGGATGCTTTGTACCTCCCACTTGTAGCTGGCATCGCGGCACGATCCTTTTCCGGGGGGCACCCAAGGGGCTTTGGTTTTCACTCGGACACTTCTCCTTACATTCACGGTGTCTCCTTTCATGCCACGTTTGTGCGCTTTCTGCAGCATGGGGGAAAAAAAACAAGAAGACCTAACTGCACCCCTGCTGCAACACCAGGCAAGCGTCACAGTGGTTGGCTCGCAGGGCACGGGTTCCGCTTAAGCCGCCACCGATCTGCAGACGAGAACACGCTCTCAAAGCCCAGAACCGGACGAGGCGGATGGAACCTCTCCAGAACCAGGTCTTCCCCTGGGCCGCTCGGCGGCCTTCACCAAGCCCCGCCGTCGACGTGCTCCTACCTGGCTCCTGGCCGGTGGTGGTTTCGGACTCTTTTTTATGTGGACGTGGACGGGGGTGTTCTCATCCACATGAACATGTAAGGGGGGAGATGTGGAGCGGTTCTTCATCGTTCTCTTCTGGCGGGCGGGGGAGGGCAACACAATAAAGGGTTGATCTGCGGATAAGTAAACTGGGCATAAACAACAGAGCTTACTGACTCGGAGCGGGAGCGCCTGAAAGCCAAGCCAGTGGGGCCATGTTAAAAGACTTGGATCCAGATCCGAGCTTCACCATGCGGCTGCACCATGGGGCAGCCGAGCGAGATTAGGCGGGGCAAGAGTGGATGAGGAGGGGAAGGGTGGGAGTTAACGTTCTACGAAAATCGATCGACCAGTGGTATTTATTGAGCGTTTTACTGCGAGCAGAGCACTGTACTAAGCGCTTGAGAGAATGGGACATAACAGAATTAGCAAACACGTTCCCTGCCCATAACGCGCTTACAGACTAGAGACGAGCTTACAGGCCAGAGAACCACTGGGTCCTCTGGTTAAGCAATAGACAAGACGGTCTCCCAAAAGATCCCGTTTAATCCTCCATTCCAGCCCAAGGTCGCAGACTGGATTAGAAAAAAATCAAAATAGAGTTTACAATCCTGATCTAGAACAGCCAGGACAACAGGTTGAGCCGGGGTCTTCGGGAAATAGGTCAACTCCTTCTCCCCGCCCCTACTGAAAACAGAAAAGAATCATGCCATATGCAAGAACAAAACAGAAGCAGAAAACGCGTCCCACAGCATTAGACGCATCTCCCAAAGCTTTTGGTACTCACCACCATTAGACAAGTAAACTCTTGGCCCACCAAGGAGAGCGTAGAATGTGTGAAAAGTAAAAATGTGGTCGTCCTGAAGCTTTTTGGAAATGGAATAAATTAAAAGTGCCAACCGCCCTTCATTAAATACTACTCAGGCAGCACATGGGTGTGTGCAAGCAAGATTACCTGGGTTGCTGAAGTGTATTATGTCAAGATCACCTTGCATACCTCCCAGCGCTTTAGAACAGTGCTTTGCACATAGTAAGCGCTTACCAAATACCACCATTATTAAGTCAACCTGCCCAACAGCAGAGCTACACCACAAGAGCAAAACTTCCTCCCCCGCCCCAGCCCAGCGTCCCCCATCCCTTACCCCCAGATCCCGTCACCTACCGTCACTGTTATTCTATGTGTTCCACCTGACGACTGCAAGACTTTTTTCTGGGTGGTGGTCGTCTTGATTTCGTTTTTCCGGCAGGGAGGAAACCTGATCATTGAAACAGCAATTGGATCACCAAGGTTCTAACAGGAGAAGCCTCTGATTTTCCTGCTCCTTAGGGGATTTTTCCCCCACTCTAAAGCAAACGTGATATGCTGTACGTTAGGTCTTTTGCAGAGGGCAGTTACAGTACAGGTCAGATCCACTTGAATGAGTGATTTGCGCTGCCCAGGTGGCACGGGACGGGAGCGGCAGCTGCCACCGCATCACTGCTTTTTCTATTGGAGTTACATCACGAGCATTGTGACCTCTTAGCCTGCCTGACTACTAAGAAAAAACACTGTCCAGGGTGACTCGAGGAGATCAAGTGAGGACCCTTGATCATAAGCTAAAATGAAGTGTGGGGGGGGCCGCGGGGGAGGCCGTGGAGAATGGAAAATGAATAGGATGGTTAAAAGCATTTAAACACTGTCTAGTCCCTTGTCCCTCTAGACTGTAAGCTTGTTGTGGGCAGAGAATGCGTCTATTTATTGTTATATTGTACTCTCCCAAGCACTTAGTACAGTGCTCTGCACACGGTAAGCGCTCAGTATGACTGAATGAACAGCGCACCCATTCTAAAATCAGATAGTTGATTCTCTCGGGCTCGATCCGTTGGAACCACAGCTCAGGGACCACCTCATTAAAACCAACACTTTGTTATACCAGCCTCTTCATTTTACTTCCTTTTAGTATTTGTTGGAGAAAAAGGTTTCATTTTAATTATAAACTATGAGTACCTAGCTTATCAAATTCAGAATGATAATGTTGGTATTTGTTAAGCGCTTACTATGTGCAGAGCACTGTTCTAAGCGCTGGGTTAGATACAGGGTAATTAGGTTGTCCCACGTGAGGCTCAGTCTTAATCCCCATTTTACAAAAGAGGTCACTGAGGCACAGAGAAGTTAAGTGACTTGCCCACAGTCACACGGCTGACAAGTGGCAGAGCCGGGATTCAAACCCATGACCTCCGACTCCCAAGCCCGTGCTCTTTCCGCTGAGCCACGCTGCTACACTCCAATATTTTTTCAGTTCATCTGTCCCTCTATTATTGTTTATATTTTTAAAAAATTACAAAATGGCATAATCATTATTATTCTATTGGTACTTAAGCGCTTAACATGTGCCAAGAACCACGGAAGACATAATGAGGCTGCACACTGTCCCTGACCCACAAGGGGCTCATAGCCTAAGCAGGAGAGGCAGATGAATGCCTATTTTACTGATGAGGTAACTTAGGCACGGAGAACTGAAGTGACTTGCCCAAGGTCACACAGCAGACACATGGCAGTGGGGATTAGCACCCAGGTCCTCCAACTCCCAGGCCCGTGCTCTTTCCACTGAGTCATGCTGCTTCTCTTGGGATAAATGATGAAAATTCATGGATTCTTGGGTTAGGAGGGACCGGCAGAGGTCCCCTAAGGCTCCCCATCTCTGCCTCCAGGCAACCTACGCTCACCCCAGATAGCAGAATGTCTAATTGCCTCGTGCTTAGCTCTCCTTGAAGTGGAATCCTTCAAAGTTAAAATATCCTGCTCTTGATTTCCTACATATTATACAGCCACTTCCAGGCAGAGAACGTTTCTTCCTCCGTCCTGCTTTCCTCTCATTCACCCCAGGTTCATAACATTTAACTGACTGCATAACCAAGTTTTCCTCTTTTGTCAGATCTGGCATTATTCCTGCAGGTCCAAATTCGGGAACACTGGTATCATGGGATTTTTTTTTTTCCCCAAAAACTCTATTGTGGGTGGGTAATTTCAAACCACAAAAGAGCAAGCTAAAAAGAAGGAAGGGAAAGTCCGAATGGTGATCCCGATGGCAAGCTCGTTATGGGTACGGAGCGCATCTACCAGCTCTCTTCTACTGTACTCTCCCAAGGGCTTAGCGCAGTGCTCTGCACACAGTAAGCACTCGATAAATACCGCTGATTGACTTTAGTTCTCTCAGTGACAGTGGGCAGATAGCACTTGGGTTACCATTATAACAACCATTCTAGGCTTTATTGCCTAGCAATGATGATGCAACAGCACACCAAGCTTACCACTGGTTGTTAGGGTAATAAAAGCTAGCGTGCCCTTGGCCAAGATGCCCAGCGGGATTTCTGCGAGAGCTTGATCCTGGCTGAACCGGACAGGGATGCTACTGAGAATGTGAGAAATCCACTCTAGAACAGCAAAAGCTTTGGAGAAAGCTGTTCAGTTAAACCACTGGGTGACTCTCCAATTTGTCGAGGGAGAAAGGGGCAGTAGTTCTGAAAAGGGGAGATGAATTCTTTTCTGTTGAGTTAGTCATATTTATTGAGCGTTTATTGCATGCAGGGCACTGTACTTGGAAGAGTACAATACAACAATAAAATGGACATTCCCTGCCCACAAGGAGCTTATAGAGTTGGGAAGGAATCTTCTTTTCTTGGGTAAGAGGCCTAGGATATGTATGAAGACTGGGGGCATTAAACACCTTGCAATTGCCCTTAAAGTTGAGGGGCTATGACATCAGCATGGAAACACTTAGCACCCGGGCAAGAAGGAGGGTAGGGGTCAATCAGTCAACTAGCTCTTAGGATGTATGGAGCCCTAAGAATACAATAGAGTGAGCCTGCTTTGCTCCCTGGGATGTGGAAGCAATGGAGAGGCGATTCATCAGTTCATTCAATCGTATTTACTGAGTGCTTATTGTGTGCAAAGCAATTTACTAAACCTTAGGAGAACAATATAACAATAAACAGACACAGTCCCAGGTCACAACAAGGGGGATGCTACCCCATGTCCTCCTGGGCTCCATTCACCTGTGGAGATGAGGAGGAGGAGGACATCTTATGTTTGTAGAGGTGAAAGGAACTAGGGTTTAATCCTCTAGTCTAAACTTACTGTAGGCAGGGTACATGTGTCTATCAGGTCAGTTGCACTGCATTCTCCCAAACGCTTAGAACAGTGCTCTGCAGACTATAAACACTACATACCATTGATTGATTGGTTTGGAGTAATAGTTTGGATTTGTGGAAAAAATCAATGGCATTTATTGAGCACTTACTAGATGCAGAACACTGTACTAAGTGCTTAGAAGAGTACAATAGAATTAGCAGGCACAGTCCCTGCCTAAAATGAGTTTACGGTCTAGAGAGGGAAAGGGTGAAGGTTCCAGTCAAGGTGTGGGGGTGGGGTGGGGGGAGAGAAAGAGAAGTGATTTGTGTGAACTGATGGGAGGCAGAGAACACCACTTAAGTAGGGTTAGGGAGGGGTTAAATACCCAGGTAAGAGGAGGCAAGCGAGAGAGTAAGGACCTCAATGGCATTTATTGAGCGCTTACTGTGTGCAGAGCACTGTACTAAGCGCCTGGAAGCATACAACACAACAGAGTTGGTAGACCCCGTTCCCTGCCCACAGCAGAAATCCCAAGGAGGAAAGAGCACGGGGATTAGTTAGGGTGCAGATGGTGTTACCGTCCTCTAGAGTGTAGTGGACAAGGAACCTGTCTACCAACTCTGTTATATCGGTCTCTCCCAAGCGCTTAGTACAGTGTTCTGCACCCAGTAAGCGCTCAATAAATACCACTGAATGATGGGGAAAATCCCTGATTTGGGGGGAACCCAAGGGACAAGCACCCTGGGGCCAGAGGGGAAATTCTGAGGGAGCTGGAGGAGTGGGGGTGTTGTAAACTCCTCCAAGAGGCCTTCCCCGACTAAGTCCCATTTTTCCTCATCTCCCACTCCCTTCTGCTTCGCTCTGGCTTGCTCCCTTTTCTCTCCTCCCCTCCCCACCCCACAGCACTTCTGTATCCTTCATTTTATTTATTTCTATTGATATCTGTTTACTTGTATTGATGTGGGCCTCCCCACCCCTCTAGACAATGAGCAGGGATTGTCACTCTTCACCGTGGATGGCACGACCATCCTTCCCGTCCCGCAGGCCCGCAATCTCGGTGTCATCCTTGACTCGTCCCTCTCGTTCACCCCACACATCCTATCCGTTACCAAGACCTGCTGGTTTCACCTCTACAATATCGCCAAGATCCGCCCTTTCCTCTCCACCCAAACGGCTACCTTACTATTACGGGCTCTCGTTATATCCCGGCTAGACTACTGTGTCGGCCTTCTCTCTGACCTCCCTTCCTCCTCTCTCGCCCCGCTCTGGTCTATTCTTCACTCCGCTGCCCGGCTCATCTTCCTGCAGAAACGATCTGGGCATGTCACTCCCCTTCTTAAACAACTCCAGTGGTTGCCTATCGACCTCCGCTCCAAACAAAAACTCCTCACTCTAGGCTTCGAGGCTCTCCATCACCTTGCCCCTTCCTACCTCTCCTCCCTTCTCTCTTTCTACCGCCCACCCCGCACGCTCCGCTCCTCTGCCGCCCACCTCCTCGCCGTCCCTCGGTCTCGCCTATCCCGCCGTCGACCCCTGGGTCACGTCCTCCCGCGGTCCCGGAACGCCCTCCCTCCTCACCTCCGCCAAACTGATTCTCTTTCCCTCTTCAAAACCTTACTTAAAAATCACCTCCTCCAAGAGGCGTTCCCAGACTGAGCTCCTCTTCTCCCTCTACTCCCTCTGCCATCCCCCCTTTACCTCTCCTCAGCTAAAGCCTCATTTTCCCCTTTTCCCTCTGCTCCTCCACCTCTCCCTTCCCATCCCCACAGCACTGTACTCGTCCGCTCAACTGTATATATTTTCGTTACCCTATTTATTTTGTTAATGAATTGTACATCGCCTTGATTCTATTTAGTTGCCATTGTTTTTACAAGATGTTCTTCCCCTTGACGCTGTTTAGTGCCATTGTTCTTGTCTGTCCGTCTCCCCCGATTAGACCGTAAGCCCGTCAAACGGCAGGGACTGTCTCTATCTGTTGCCGACTTGTTCATCCCAAGCGCTTAGTACAGTGCTCTGCACATAGTAAGCGCTCAATAAATACTATTGAATGAATCGCTACAGTGTGTACTTTCCCAAGCGCTTAGTACAGTGCTCTGCACACAGTAGGCACTTCATAAATACGACTGAATAAATGAATGGTCCAGAAGGATAAGCACCCTGGGGTCAGAGAGGAAATATTGAGGGAGCTGATTCTAAGGGGGGAAATAAGAAGTACCCCGGGGGTCAGAGAGGAAATTCTGTGGGAGCTGGAGGGGTGTGGGGGGATCTCAAGGGATAAGTAACATGGGGTCACAGATAGGCACCCCGGGGTCACAGGGCACAGAGGTCATTCGGAGGGATTTAATGGGGGGTATGGGGGGGATCCTGAGGTCATTCAGAGGAAGCTGATGGGGGGAGAAATGTGAGGGATTCCTCCCCTACCCCCTCCCCACCTGCTGCTCTTCCCCCTTCCCCTCCCCTCAGCACTGTGTTCATTTGTATATATTATTACCCTATTGATTTTGTTAATGAGGCTCAGGGGAAAGAGCCCAGGTTTGGGAGGGAGTCAGAGGTCGTGGGTTCTAATCCCAGTGCGGCTGCTTCTCAGCTGTGTGACCTTGGGCAAGTCACTTCACTTCTCTGGGCCTCAGTGACCTCATCTGTAAAATGGGGGTGAAGACTGTGAGCCTCACATAGGACACCCTGATTACGTTGTATCTCCCCCAGCGCTTAGAAAAGTGCTCTGCACATAGTAAGCGCTTAACAAATACTATCATTATTCTATTTATCTTGATGATATTGTCTGGTTTTGTTTTGTTCTGTTTTGCTCTGCTGTCTGTCTCCCCCGTTTAGACTGTGAGCCCGTCATTGGGCAGGGATGGTCTCTATCTGGTGCCCAGTTGTCCACTCATTCATTCATTCATTCAATAGTATTTACTGAGCGCTTACTGTGTGCAGAGTACTGTACTAAGTGCTTGGAATGTACAATTGGGCAACAGATAGAGACCATCCCTGCCCATTGACAGTCTCATTGGGGGAGACAGACGGACAAAAACAAGACAACTTAATAGCAATAAATAGAATGAAAGGGATGGACACCTCAGTAACAAAATAGGGTAATAAAAATATATACAAATGAGCACAGTGCTGAGGGGAGAGGAAGGGAGAGGGGGAGGAGCAGAGGCACTCCAAGCGCTTAGTCCAGTGCTCTGCACATAGTAAGCACTCAACAGATACTATTGAATGAATGAATAAGGATGCCGGGGTGACAGAGGTCACTGTGAGGGAGCTGGGGGGAGGGAAATGGGGGGCACCCCTGAGGGACAAGTAATGTGGGGTCACAGAGGACATTCTGAGTTAATGGGGGGAAGCCTTGAGGGAAGCAGCATGGCTCAGTGGAAAGAGCCTGGGCTGGGGAGTCAGAGGTCATGGGTTCGAATCCTGGCTCTGTCACTTGTCAGCTGGGTGACTGTGGGCAAGTCACTTCACTTCTCTGGGCCTCAGTTCCCTCATCTGTCAAATGGGGACGAAGAGTGAGCCTCCCGTGGGACCCCCGACTCCCCTGTATCTCTCCCAGCGCTGAGAACAGTGCTCTGCACATAGTCAGGGCTTAACAAATACCAACATTATTATTATTATTCTCTGTGCCTCAGTTCCCTCATCTGTCAAATGGGGATGAAGACTGTGAGCCTCCCGTGGGCCCACCTGATTCCCCTGCATCTCCCCCAGCGCTGAGAACAGTGCTCTGCACATAGTAAGCACTTAAATACCAACATGATTATTCTTATTCTCTGGGCCTCATCTGTCAAATGGGGATTAACCGTGAGCCTCCCATGGGACCACCTGATTCCCCTGCATCTCCTCCAGCGCTTAGAACAGTGCTCCGCACATAGTAAGCGCTTAAATACCAACAGGATGATTATTATTCTCTGGGCCTCATCTGTCAAATGGGGATGAAGACTGTGAGCCCCATGTGGGCCCACCTGATGACCCTGTCTCTCCCCCAGCGCTTAGGCCAGTGCTCTGCACATAGTAAGCGCCTAACAAACGAACACCAATAGTATTAGGGATCGGTATCGGGGGGGGGGAGAGAGGCCATGGTGAGGGAGTTGATGGTCCAGGCATCGCGGGGTCACAGAGGTCATTGTGAGGGAGCAGGTGTGGGGTGCAGGGGGGTGGCGGGTCTCACCAGCAGCGGCAGGGCTGGGCCCAGAGGCGCCTTCTCAGGAAATGGTTGAGGTGGGAGGCCGTGCCATGGAGACGCCACGGGGAGAAGGAGGAGGAAGGCGTCGGGAGGAAGGTGGGGATGGGGGTGGGAGGGAGGCCGGAGCCCCAGCCGGGCCTGTCCTGCCGCCTCTTCCGGGACGCCGCCCGCGCTTCCCCCATTGGACCGTTCAAACGCTCCCCGCCCTCCGCCCCTCCTCCACCCTCCGCCCCTCCCCCTCACAAAGGACCACCCCACGCCCACTTCCAACCCCGTCTCCATGGCTACCGAGCCAGCCTCGGGAGCGAGCACCGGTGGAGGTCGGGGAGGGCCCCCCTACCGGCCCCTCTCCCCTCCTTTGGCCTCAAACCGCAATGTGATTACTTGTTTTATAGAATGATGAGGATGGCGTTATTATTAAACGCTTATTATTGCACTGTTTTAAGCGCTGGGGAGGTCATCAGGTGGGGCTCCCAGTCGTAAGGGCATTTACTATGTGCTAAGGACTTGGGGAGAAATAAGCTCATCCATCCTAGGACTTGGGAAGCAGCGTGGGTTAACAAATATCAACATTATTATTGGGGAGAAACAAGCTCATCCAGCCTAAGAAGAATAATAATGTTGGTGTTTGTTAAGCGCTTACACTGTGCAGAGCACTGTTCTAAGCGCTGGGGGAGATACAGGGGAATCGGGTTGTCCCACGTGAGGCTCACAGTTAATCCCCATTTTACAGATGAGGGAACTGAGGCACAGAGAAGTTTAGTGACATGTCCAAAGTCACACAAGTGACAAGTGGCGGAGGCGGGATTCGAACTCATGACCTCTGACTCCCAAGCCCAGGCTCTTTCGGCTGGGCCACGCTGCTTCCCTAGAACTCGCTAGGATACAAGGTCATCAAGTGGGGCTCACAGCCTTAATGGCACTTACTATGTGCTAAGGACTTGGGGAGAAACAAGCTCATCTGTCCTAGGACTTGGGGAGAAACGAGCTCACTCATTTTATGTAGATACAAGCTCACTCACTCATTCCATCATATTCACTAAGCGCTCACTGTGTGCAGAGCACCGTTCTAAGCGCTGGGGAGGATTCAAGGTCATCAGGTGGGGCTCACAGTCCTAAGGGCACTTACTATGTGCTAAGGACTTGGGGAGAAACAAGCTCATCCATCCTAGGACTTGGGGAGAAACAAGCTCGTTCATTCATTCCATCATATTTATTAAGTGCCTACGGTGTGCAGAGCACCGTTCTAAGCGCTGGGGAAGATACAAGGTCATCAGGTGGGGCTCACAGTCTTAATGGCATTTACTATGTGCTAAGGACTTGGGGAGAAACAAGCTCATTCATTCTATGTAGATACAAGCTCATTCATTCATTCCATCATATTTATTAAGCACCCACTGTGTGCAGAGCAGTGCTTTAAGCGCTGGGGAGGATACAAGGTCATCAGGTGGTGCTCACAGTCTTAATGGCATTTACTATGTGCTCAGGACTTGGGGAGAAACAAGCTCATTCATTCTATGTAGATACAAGCTCATTCATTCATTCCATCATATTTATTAAGCACCCACTGTGTGCAGAGCCGCGCTCTAAGCGCTGGGGAGGATACAAGGTCATCAGGTGGTGCTCACAGTCTTAATGGTATTTACTATGTACTCAGGACTTGGGGAGAAACAAGCTCATTCATTCATTCCATCATATTTATTAAGCACCCACTGTGTGCAGAGCAGTGCTTTAAGCGCTGGGGAGGATACAAGGTCATCAGGTGGTGCTCACAGTCTTAATGGCATTTACTATGTGCTCAGGACTTGGGGAGAAACAAGCTCATTCATTCTATGTAGATACAAGCTCATTCATTCATTCCATTATATTTATTAAGCACCCACTGTGTGCAGAGCCGCGCTCTAAGCGCTGGGGAGGATACAAGGTCATCAGGTGGTGCTCACAGTCTTAATGGTATTTACTATGTGCTCAGGACTTGGGGAGAAACAAGCTCATTCATTCATTCCATCATATTTATTAAGCGCCCACTGTGTGCAGAGCACCACTCTAAGCACTGGGGAGGATACAAGGTCATCAGGTGGTGCTCACAGTCTTAATGGTAATTACTATGTGCTAAGGACTTGGGGAGAAACAAGCTCATTCATTCTATGTAGATACAAGCTCATTCATTCATTCCATCATATTTATTAAGCGCCCACTGTGTGCAGAGCAGCGCTCTAAGCGCTGGGGAGGATACAAGGTCATCAGGTGGTCCCACGTGGGGCTTACAGTCTTAATGGTACTTACTATGTGCCAAGGACTTGGAGGGAACCAGCTCATCCATTCTATGTAGATACAATCTCATTCATTCATTCCATCATATTCATTAAGCGTTCACTGTGTGCAGAGCACCATACTAAGCGCTTGGGAAAGTACACTACGACAATAGCCAGTGGCATTCCCTGCCCAACAAGGAGCTCTGCTAATGAGGTTGGACGCAGTCCCCATCCCACATGGGACTCCCAGGCTTAATCCCCAATTTACAGAAGGGGTTACTGGAGTCCATAGAAGCAAAGTAGCTCGCCCAAGGTCACGCAGCAGAAAAATGATGGAGCCGGGATTATTCATTCAATCGTATTTATCGAGCACTTACTCCGCGCAAAGCACCGTATTAAGCGCTTGGGAGAGTTTGATACGACAACGCAGACAGACACTTTCCCTGCCCTCGACGAGCTCCACAGGAGGCTGCAATGCCATCGCTGAGGTTCGGGCAGCGGGAGGGCTCAGGTCATGAGAAAGGAGGAAGAGGTCCAGTTTCCCTCTCTAAATAGTTCTCGAGGTCAAGTACCTGTCTAAAAGGAGAATAAGCCCAAACTGGTTACATATGTCCATGTCCGGTAAAACCCTGAAGCGGAGAATCCACCAACCCTGCCAACAAAGAGCTTCGGGGCCCTAAAGTCTCTCATCCAGGCCGAACAGAAGCCAAGCTGGGGCCAAGACAGAAATTGAATAAAACCAGAAACTTTGTTCCCAGCGTCGGCTCTATACCTACCATTTTCTAAAAAGTATTTGTTAAACACTTACCACGTGCCAGGCACTGTACTAAGATTGGCATAGATGCAAGCTAATCAGGTCGTACATAATCCACGTCCCACATGGGGTTCAGTCTTCATCCCCATTTTACAGATGAGGTGACTGAGGCACAGAGAGGTGAAGTGACTAGACTGCAACTTGGTGGGGGAAGACTCCATTAGATTGTATTCTCTCAAACCCTTAGTACAGCGCTGACTTGCCCGAGGACACAAAGCAGCAAATGGCGAAACCGGGATTAGAATCCAGGTCCTTCTGACTCCCAGGCCTGTGCTCCATCCACTAGACCACACTGCTTCTCCCAGGCTATTGCCGTTTTCTGCCTCAGGTGGGTTGGCAACGGGGGGAAAGGCTGAGGAGGGCAGGGGTTGGGGTTTACTGGTGGAGCCAACTTAAGGCAGCAGCCAATTCTAACTAGGAAGCGACCGGCAGGATGGGTGCTGGGCCATATCAGGAGAGGAAATGGTTGCTCAGACCCCATTTATCCAGAGAATTTGTGAGTTTATGGCCCTCCCACAGAGTGGCTCAGCTCAGACACTTGGGGATCTCGGCCTCCAACTTTAAATACCACTTTCTCCCCACCTCCAAGACCCTAGGTTCTCCCCCAAGCAGGGCTCGCAACACAGCGGTAGCAGCAAACCGTTTCTTTATTGCCAACTGCTCAACTGGCAGGGTGGGATGGTCTGCCCGAGTTGGTGAAATCTGGGCCGGCCCCTTCCCGCCACCGTCTCAGGTGGAAGAGAGTCACCAGAGAAAGTGTCAGGATGTCAAGGCCGGGAAGCCCCACACCACAAAGAAAGGGGCTGCCCCTAGACTATGTCCCACTGTTCCCAGCAGCAGCGCTGGGTGAGGACCAGCTGGGGCTTCACCTCCCCCCACAGTAAAGTCTCCGCCGCCTCCACAGTCCCTATGGTCACCCAACCCCAGCACATCAGCTCAGGCAGAGCATCGCCTGCTCCTTTTCGGCCTGAGGCCTTGCTCCAGCCTGCCGCTGCTCAGCCTTGCCAGGAATAAATAGCTCGGCTCCAGGCGGCCCAGATTTCCTCAGCCCCTAGGCAGGTCAGCTGCCGCAGGGAGAGAGAGGCTGGCTGCAGCCCCAGCCGGCCGTTTTGGGTACAAGACAGAACCAAGCTCTGCCCTCGCGGCAACCGCTGAGTGAAAAGCGATCGGTCTTGGACCTAAATGCGTTTGAGAACTTAATGGACTTGGGGTGGAGGTAGGAAACCGAGAGGGAAGATGGAAGGAAGGTGAAAGGCAGATGCAGGGGAGGCAGCCTCTCTTCTCCTCCTTGTTCCCTCTGCCCTTTCTGGCCTGCTGGCTCCTCTCCCCACTCCCAATACCGTTCTATCTCGGCTTCCCCAGAGCCAGGGCAGACCCTACCCTCTCCCTGCCAGTCTGGCCACCATGGGGGCCATCAGTAGGTCTTGGGTGCGGATTCGATGGCTTGCTCCACCCGCTGGTACCAGGGCTGGATCTGGGTGTGGCGCATCATATCGTCAAAGGCCTCCAGGCCCTCCATCACTCGCAGGACACCGTACACCGCCTGGGCAAGGGGAGGAGAAAGGTGAGCCCCAGCTCCGGCCCGAGAGGCAGGGAGGAGGACTGGCCGCCTCTCGCAGTGGGATTCCTGGGGGGCCCGGGCTGGGAATGTTTGGGCAGAGAGGGGGCCCCTGTCCAACAGCCAGATACCTAGTTTGCCCAGTGGGGCACGTTGAGCTTGTTACGGGTGGAGCTGGCCTTGACTCCCTACCTGTGCGGACAAACCAACCCCTCCCCATTGGCCCAGTTCCTTCTTTCCCGTGTCCCTCTCTGGCTCCAGCTCCCCTGAGGAGATCGGCCAAGAGCCTCCGGTCCTGCCCTGGCAGAGAAGGCTCCGTCTTGGATCCAAGTCCCGCCGTCCTATCTTCCCAATATGGCCACGGCCCCCCGCCCCCAATTTTTCTTATTCCCCGATTCCTTTCATCCCGAGGACAAGGGCCAGAATCCCCCACAGGGCTCCGGGTCTCCAGAGAGTCTCCTTACCAGGTCGGCCAGGTTGGGCTCTTTCCCCCCCATGAAGAGCCGATCTTTCCCCACTGCTGCCACCCACTCGTCGGCTGCCTGGTACAGATCTGCCCGGACGTCATCCTGGAGGTGGTGCCTGTGGAGGGAGGAAAGGAAGGAGGGGGAGAAGGGGGGAGAGAGAGAGGGCATCCCAAGGCATTAGGCCAACCCGCCACCCGTTTCCCACCCGCCCACAGAAACACAGCCCCTTCTGCACCACTGCTGTTCACCAGCAGAGTTCATTGATTCATTCATTCATTCAATCGTATTTATTGAGGGCTTACTGTGTGCAGAGCACTGTACTAAGCACTTGGGAGAGTACAATGTAACAAAAAACTGACACATTCCCTGCCCACAACGAGCTTACAGCCAAGAGGGGGAGACAGACATTAATATAAATAAATGACATAGGTACATAAGTGCTGGGGGGCTGGGACAGGGGATGAATAAAGGGAGCAAGTCGTAGTGATGCAGAAGGGAGTGGGAGAAGAGGAAAGTCGGGCTTAGTTCAGATACACAGAACAAGGGGAGAGGCTGGGCCCCAGCAGCTCAGTGTTGAGCTTTAACCCTGGAGAGGAAGGCCGAGAGGTTCAGTGGCCTGTTCACCCCAGAAGGCATTTGCCCAGAGGCCTGGGAGGGAGCCCTCGCTTCTCCGGGATGGCACAGCTGGGCCTCCCGGGCTCTACCTCATCTCTGGCCTCTGTGTCTTTTGTCACTAGCAGCCCGGCGGGGCAGATGCGAGCTGGGGGTTCACCGCCCTCACCCTTTCCTGGGACACGGGGCAGATGTCTGGGCAGGAGGCATAGGGATGCTTCCCTCTTGACTGTACACTCACCGTGGGCAGGGAATGTGTCTGTTGTATCGTTACATTGTACTCTCCCTAGTGCTCAGTATGGTGCTCTGCACGCCATAAGCGCTCAATAAATACAAGTGATTGATTGATTCACTTTGGGGCATCTGTTAAAGCAGCAACTAAGTCCTCCCCTCCGTTCTGCTGCTGCACGGAGCCACTTCTGGCTCCCCCGATCACTTCTGCCTGGGCTGGAGCACCCCAATTCTGGACCTGAGGGAGGACGGCAACAGCCGCCTGGGCCCGGGGCCGAGAGGGGAGCAGGCTGTTCTGCTCCGGTCCTGGGGAGGCGACTTGTGTCAGGGAGGGTCATCGTGGCTGCCTACCTGGGCCACGTCCTCCCGCGGTCCTGGAACGCCCTCCCTCCTCACCTCCGCCAAACTGATTCTCTTCCCCTCTTCAAAACCCTACTTAAAACTCACCTCCTCCAAGAGGCCTTCCCAGACTGAGCTCCTCTTCTCCCTCTACTCCCTCTGCCACCCCCCCTTTACCTCTCCGCAGCTAAAGCCTCTTTTTCCCCTTTTCCCTCTGCTCCTCCACCTCTCCCTTCCCATCCCCACAGCACTGTACTCGTCCGCTCAACTGTATATATTTCCGTTACCCTATTTATTTTGTTAATGAATTGTACATCGCCTCAATTCTATTTAGTTGCCATTGTTTTTACGAGATGTTCTTCCCCTTGACTCTATTTATTGCCATTGTTCTTGTCTGTCCATCTCCCCCGATTAGACTGTAAGCCCGTCAAACGGCAGGGACTGTCTCTATCTGTTGCCGACTTGTTCATCCCAAGCGCTTAGTACAGTGCTCTGCACATAGTAAGCGCTCAATAAATACTATTGAATGAATGAATGAATACCTGCTCCCAGGGATGACCCTATCTCCCACCGTCACCCCGCCCCCTTTGAGGCTGAAGCTTCTAGGGAAATTGCCTGGCAGGGGCCCGCTTGCCGGAAAATCAGATCATTCCCAAATGATTCCCCGGTTGGGGAGAGGCACATATCCTACCTCAAGACCCCTCACCCCAACCTGGGGCCTGCCCACCCCCAGCCCTCTCCCCTTACCTGCTCTTGAGTCTCTTGCTGATGAAGAACATGGCAGCAGCCCCGATGTACTTGGCGAAGGCCCCCTCCACCGGTCCAAATTTGCCCTCGTGAACAATGTAGTTGAAGGACGCCAGGGCCTCGCCGGGCGTGCGGTACACGTTGGGGGAAATCAGGTGGACTAGCCAGTCATCCGCCCATTTGCGCCACTTCATCTCCTCCCTGCGGGCAGTAATGGTTCAGTCCCGCAGCTCCAGCCCAGGCCCTGGGGCCCCTTCTGCCCTCCCCCTCTCCCCAACCTGGACTCAAAGCTCCCCGGGGCCTCTCTTAAGAAGGATGGAGAATTTCTTTTCCTGGCACCCCAAAAGGGCCCCCACAACCTGAGAAGGCCCACCTGCCTGCTCCATCAGTCAACAGTATTTAATGAGCACCTCCCGGGCAAGTGCAATTGAGTACCTGTCTGCCCTCTGGTCTGGAACTCCCTCCCTTTTCATAGCCAACAGACCATCCCTCTCCCCACCTTCAAAGCTTTATTAAAATCTCATCTCCTCCAAGAGGTCTTCCCTGACTAACTTCTCATTTCTCTTACTCCCCTTTTCTTCTGTCACCTAGGCACCTGAATCTGTGTCCTTTAAGCACTTGATATTCACCCCACAGAAACCTATGTACATGTATATGTACGTATTTATCTACGATTTACTTTAACGTCTGTCTCTCTGTCTAGATTATAAGGCAGAGAATGTGTCTACCAACTGTGGTTTTTTTTGAAACTGGCATTTGTTAAGCCTTTATTGTGTGCCAAGAATTGCACTAAGCACTGGGGTAGAAACGATCAAATCAGTTTGGACACAGTGCACATCCCACATGGGGCTCACAGTCTTAATCCCTATTTTACAGATGAGGTAACAGAGGCACAGAGGAGTGAATCGACTTGCCCAGGGTCACACAACAGACAAGCGGTGGAGCCAGGATTAGAACCCGATCCTTCTGACTCTCAGGCCAATGCTCTAATCCACTAGCCCACGCTGCATCTCACTGTTGTATTGTACTCTCCCAAGCGTTTAGGGCAGTGCTCTGCCACAGTAAGTTCTCAATAAATACCACTGATTGATTCAGCAAGAGGCACCGTCCCTTCTTTCAAGGAGTTCACAGCCTACAAGCCTCCCAAAGCAGGAGCAGGGATTAAATGAGGCTTGGAGAATTCTCTCACCCTCCATGGTTGGAGGAGATCTTTCAGGGCCGCCACACCCCCCCGGGGTCACCCAGTTTTCCCCGGGGTGGTCCGGTCCAGCCCAGCCCCACTCACACACGGGCTTCCTTCCCAGAATAGACGTGCTTGTTCTCCTTCTCATCCAGCATGAGCCAGTACTTGTTTCCATACTCGGTCACCTCCTTGCCCCGGTCATTCACAGTCTTCATCGGCGGGTAATACGTGATGATCTCCTCCAGGCTCTTCCTCCTGGATAAGAGGCATATGCCAGCCCATCCCTCTCTTTTCCTCCTCCTCCTCGCTTCTAGTGGTCTGCGAGGCGCAGACAGAAGACTCCTCTGGCCTCTGGATCCCTCATAGTAATAATTATGGAACTTAAGCACTTACTAGGTGCCAAGCACTGTTCTAAGCACTGGGGTAGGTGCCAGTTAATCAGGTTGGACACAGTCCCTGTCCCACATGGGGATCACACTCTTAATTCCCATTTTAAAGATGAGATAACTGAAGCCCAGAGAAGTTAAGCAACTTGCTAAGGTCATCCTAGAGGCAGGGGGATGGTCTTGATGACCTCTTTCACTAAGTTTTCACTCAGCCGGAGCTGCCACCTTACCCTGAAACGAGGTATGTCTTGATGGCGCTGATAATCACCGAGGAATCATTAAGTTGCTGTGAAAGAAGACCAGAATCCAGTTCAGAGCAACTCTCCAACAGTGAGCTAACACTTTCGAGAACAAACTGTGATGGAGTCTCAATAATGATAATACTAACATAATTCTGGTACTTAAAATGTGCCAAGCTTACTGTTCTAAGTTCTAGGCTTAATCAGGTTGGACACAGTCCCTGCCCCTCATGAAGCTCACGGTCTAACTAGGAAAACAGGTATTGAATCCCCATTTTATAGATGAGATAACTGAGGCACAGAGAAGTGACCTGACCACGGCTGCACAGCAGGCAAGTGCTCTGCACACAGTAAGCGCTCAACAAATATGACTGACAATGAATGAATGATTGAAAAGTGGCAGAGCTGGGATTAGAACCCAGGTCCTCTGACTCCCAAGGCCTGTGCTCTTCCCATTAGGCCACCATGCTGCTTCTCCCTTGGAAAATGACAGGCGAGCCTCGGTTCTGATGCTTCAGACCTGAGAATGTGCCTGGAGGAGTTGATCACAGCGATGGTGGTTTATGCCATCCTCTCTCTCTCTTTCCTTCCCTCCCTTCCTCCCTCCTGCCAGATGTGTTCCACGGGGTCACGGAATACCTCGAGTGAGGAGGCGGATGGGGTGCAGCACCCTACATAGTACGCGCCAAGGATTTTTATATGCCAGGCCAATTTACAGCCAAAAGGACCTCAAGCCAGCGAGAAGGCGGTCACAAAATATCATATCCGGGGGCCAGCTGCTGTGGTCTTTGCAGCCCATTTCAGCCAGCTAGTTTTCAGGATTCCTGGGTCAGTCAATCGCATTTATTGAGCGCTTACTGTGTGCAGGGCATTGTACTAAGCACTTGGGAGAATACAATGCAACAATATAAAGGGCACATTCCCTGCCCGCAAGGAGCTTCCAGTCTTGAGGGGGAGACAGACATTAATATAAACACCAGGGGGGTTCTTCCATCGGAAACTTTCGCCACACTGAAATTACATCTCCTCCAAGAGGCCTTCCCCGACTAAACCCTCATTTCCTCTTCTCCTACTCCCATCTGTGTATCTTTGCACTTGTACCTTTCATTCACCCCACCCTCTGCCCCTCAGCTCTTACAAACAAACCTTTTTTTTTTAAGGTATCTGTTAAGCACTTTCTATGTGTCAGACACAGCGCTAAGCACTGGGGTAGATACAAGACAATCAGGTCAGACACAGTCCCTTTCCCACACTGGGCCCAGTCTCAATCCCCATTTTATAAATGAGGTCACTGAGATGCAAAGATGTCAAGTGATTTGCCCAAGGTCGCAAAGCAAGTAAGCGGCAGAGCCGGGATTAAAACCCAGATCCCTCTGATACCCAGACCAGTGCTCTATCCACTGCTTCCCAGATTCAGTTAACTCTAATTTATTTATACTAATGTCTGTCTTCCCCTTTGGATTCCTTGCAGGCAGGGATCGTGACTACCAACTCTTACATTGTAGTCTCCCAAGCGCAGAGTACAATGCATAGAGATGGAAGTTGATGCCATGGGAGAGAATGAGTTCTCCAAGGGAGTGGGTGTAGATGGAGAATAGAAGGGCCCCAGAACTGAACCTTGAGGGACACCAACAGTGAGGGGGTGGGAGGCACAGGAGCCCGGAAAAGAGACTGAGATTCAGTGGCCAGAGAGATAGGAGGAGAACCAGGAGAGCCTAAGTGAAGCCGAGGTTGGATGACATTCCCAGGAGAAAGGGGTGGTCGACAATGTGGAAGGCAGTGAGATTAGGATTAGGGGAGGAGGATTAGGATGGAGTAGGGACCGTTGGATTTGGCAAAGAGGAGGTCGTTTGTGACCCTTGAAAGGGAGGTTTCTGTGGTATGAAGAGGATGGAAGCCAAACTGGAGGGGGTCAAGGAGAGAACAGGAAGAGAAGAATTTGAGAAAGCGAGTGTAGATGACTCGCTCTAGGAGTTCGGAGAGGAAAGGTAGGAGGGAGATGGGGTGATAACTGGAGGGAGCCATGGGGTCAAGGGGGCTTTTTTTTTTTTTTAGGATCGGGGAGACCTGGGCATGTTTGAAAGGGTGTGAGGAAACCAAAGTCTTGGATGATTTACTCAAGGTCATTCAGCAAGGCTGGGGCCCAGTTGTGAGAAGAACTCACTACACTTTCTTGGAGATGTGGAGTTGCAGGGCAGAGCTGAGGGCACATTGAGGCCCAGCGAGGGGAAGTAGCTTGGTCAAGGTCCTACTTGAGACTGTAAGCTCACTGTGGGCAGAGAATGTCTGTTTATTGTTGTATTGTACCCTTCCAAGCGCTTAGTAAAGTGTTCTGCATATAGTAAGTGTTCAATAAATACGACTGAACGAATGAATACACGGCCAGGCTGGGAATGACCACCTCCTGTATCTCCTCCTTTCTGCCCTCAGGTATCAAAGCTCTGTAAGCCCCAAACTGGGAGGAGATGTGGGGAGCAGGACTCCAAATAAAGCCTGTCGACCAATTAGTGGTATTGATTGAGCTGTGTGCAAAACACTATACTAACCGCTTGGGAGAGTCCAATATAAGAGAGTTGGTAGACAGTTCCTGCTCACAATGAGTTTAGAAGGGAAGTACTGTCCCTACATGGGGCTAAAAGTGTGCCCCAACACCATGCTAGGTAAGGGTCCCGGGGGGCAGTTTGAACCCCAAGAGTTCTAGGAAAAGGGCACTCACCAGGGAGTCTCTCTCGTGAGCAAGTAAGATGGGGACCTTCCTGTAGGAGGAGAACTTGATCTCTTGCCTCATGACCGGGTTGACCTCCACCACGTCGTAGTGCAGCCCGTGGAAGTCCAGGAAGGCCCGCACTTTGCTGCAGAAGGGACAGGTCTTGTACTGGTACAGGGTGAGCTGCAGCCGGCCCTCCGTGTGCTGCTGGCAAAACCAAGTGCGGGTCACCGGCTCCGCTGGGAATGTCCCTTCCCCCAGACCCGGCTGCCCCGACCTCGGGGGGGCTCACCTTGGGGACACCCGACAGAGGGGCGGGAAGGAAGGGGGCTCCTCCATCCCTCCCTCCCACCCCTTTCTCTGACCTCTGCCCCTCCTTCCCACCTCTCCCCAGTGATCAGAAGCTGGCAGGGATAATAACTAATAATAATTACGGCACTTGTTAAGCGCTTACTACGTGTCAAGCACTGTTCCAAGCACCAGGGTAGATACAAGTCAATCAGGTTGGACACAGTAAGAGCTCAGTCCACACGGGGCTCATGCTCTTAATCTAATAATAATAATAATGTTGGTATTTGTTAAGCGCTTACTATGTGCCGAGCACTGTTCTAAGCTAATCTGCATTTTACAGATGAGGTAAGGGAGGCACAGAGAAGTTAAGCGACTCATCCAAGGTCAGCAGACATGTGGCAGAGCCGGCATTAGAACCCAGGTCCTCAGATCCTGGGTTAGAACCCAGAGGCCGGGAGCCGGGGAGAGAGAAATTGGAGCGAGGGGGAAGCAATTAGACTCTCCCCCAATTCATTAATTAATGGTGGTATTTGTTAAGCGCTTACTATGTGCAAAGCACTGTTCTAAGCGCTGGGGGGATACAAGGTGATCGGGTTGTCCCACGTGGGACTCACTGACTGGGAGCCCGTCATTGCGCATTGCTCAATGGTACATTCCAAGCGCTTAGTACAGTGCTCTGCACATAGTAAGCGCTCAATAAATACTATTGAATGAATAAATGAAAGCAGCAGCACGGCACAGTGGACAGAGCTCGGGCCTGGCCCTCAGAAGGTCATGAGTTCCTCCACATGTCTGCTGTGTGACCTTGGGCAAGTGGCGACTTCCCCGCGCCTCAGTTCCCTCATCTGCCCAAAGGGGATGGAGACTGTGAACCCCACGGGGGCCAGGGAGTCTGTGTCCAACCCGATTTGCTTGTCTCCTCCACCCCAGCGCTTAGTACAGCGCCTGGCACATAGTAGGCGCTTAACCCATGCCATCATTATCAGAGTGAGAAGCAGGAGGCGGCCTGGAGGGCCGGTTGGGGCGAGGGGCGAGGGGTTGGGGGGTGGTCCCGTGGTTCACCTGCAGGCTGGCTTGCTCGGCGCGGTGGTCCCGGGACCCCCGGTGGAAATGCAAGGTCTGGTAGAGGCCCCAGGCGCTTCCCAGGGCGAAGGCCGCCCCCAGGAGCTGCCCACCCCTCCGGGACCCGGGCCCGGCCGCCAACCCCGAGTACGGGGCCCGGTTGGGCCTCCAGCCCGGTGGTCCCATGCACCGTCCCATGCACCGCCCCATGCATCGCCCTGCAGCTGCTGCAGCAGCTCCAGCCATCTTTCCCCCGGCTGCAAAGACCGGAGCGGGCGGGCACCGCAACCAAAGCAAAGCGCCCCCAACCTCGCCCTTAAAGGGGCAGCTCTGGACACCTTGCTACACCATCTGGACACCATCCCAGCTCTGCCACTGGTCAGCTGTGGGACTGGGGGCAAGTCACTTCACTTCTCTGGGCCTCAGTGACCTCATCTGTAAAATCTGTAAAATTAAGACTGTGAGCCTCACGTGGGACCACCTGATTAACCTGTGTCTCTCCCAGTGCTTAGAACAGTGCTCTGCACATAGTCAGCGCTTAACAAATACCAACATTATTATTATTATTATTACCTTGGAGGGCAAAGGACTCTTCATTCAATCATCCATTCACTAGTATTTATTGAGCGCTGACTATGTGCAGAGCACTGGTCTAAGCGCTTGGAATGGTCAGTGGATAGAGACCATCCCTGTTCTTCGTTTCCAGGCCGTTCAATCCCTGGCCAGTTTTTGCACCTCTCATAGGTTTCCCCTCCTTCCCCCTTTTCTTTTTAAACTTTTTTTGAATGGTATCTGTTAAGCGCTTCCGCTCAAATGCTCTTGTAATAATAATGTGTGGTATTTGGTAAGTGCTACCTGTCAAACACTTTTCTAATAATAAGAATAATAATTGTGGTATTTGGTAAGTGCTTCCTTTCAAACACTCTTCTAATAATAAGAATAATAATCCCACCTCCGCCACTTGTCAGCTATGTGACTGTGGGCAAGTCACTTAACTTCTCTGTGCCTCAGTTACCTCATCTGTAAAATGGGGATTAAGACTCTGAGCCTCATGTGGGACAACCTGATTACCCTGTATACCCCAGCGCTTAGAACAGTGGTCTGCACATAGTAAGCGCTTAACAAATACCAACATTATTATTATTATAATTGTGGTATTTGGTAAGCACTTCCTGTCAAACACTGTTCTAATAATAATTGTGGTGTTTATTAAGCGCTTACTATGTGCCAGGCACTGTACTAAGATAGAAACCAATCAGGTTGGACTCATCCCTCCTCATATCAGACAGATAATTGCTCTCCCCCATTTCAAAACCTTATCGAAGGCCCATTGCCTCCAAGAAGCCTTCCCTGACTAAGCCCTCCTCTCCTCTTCTCCCCACTCTTTTCTGCTTCGCCCTGACTTGCTCCTTCATTCATCCTCCCTCTCATTTGCCCAGCACATAAGTACACATCTGTAATTTACTTATCTGTTTATTTGTTTGTATTAAGGTCTCTCTTCCCCTCTAGACTGTGAGCTCATTGTGGGCAGGAATGCATCAGTTGTTAGAGTGTACACTCCCAAGCGCTTAGTACAGTGCTTTGCACACAATAAGCGCTCAATAAACACGACTGAATGAACACACTCCCTGTTCCACATGAGGCTCACACCATACTTCCGATGGGGTACCTGAGGCACAGAGAAGTGAAGTAACTTGCCCAAGGTCACACAACAGACAAGTGGCAGAGTCACAATTTGAACCCAGGTCCCTCCGATTTCCAGGCTCATGCGCTATCCATTAGACCACAAAACCTCCTCTAGTTGCACCTATTCTAAATAAAAGAGTGGATATGGATATCTTCTGAAGGATCTCCAGGGAGGAAATGGTAGCCAAGACCTCACATCCTTCATCGTTGATCTCCTTATCAACTTCTCCCAGGTATTTTTGTTTGTTTTTAAAAGGTATTTGTTAACTGCCTATTATGTGCTGAGCTTGTACTAAGCACTGGCTGAGGTAGATAGAAGATAATCAGGTTGGAGACAGTCCATGACCCACCTGGAGCTCACAGTCTTAATCCCCATTTTTCAGATGAGGTCACTGAGGCCCAGAGAAAGGAAGTGACACACACAGCAAGCAAGTGGCGGAGCCGGGATTAATAATGTTGGTATTTGTTAAGCGCTTACTATGTGCAGAGCACTGTTCTGAGCTCTGGGGGAGATACAGGGTAATCAGGTTGTCCCACGTCAGGCTCACAGTTTTCATCCCCATTTTACAGATGAGAGAACTGAGGCACAGAGAAGTAAAGTGACTTGCCCACAGTCACACTGCTGACAGGTGGCAGAGCCAGGATTAGAACCCAGGTCCTTTGACACCCGGGCCAGTGCTCTGCCCATTAGACCCCACTGCTTCTACTGATTGATCAGGGCTCAAGATTGCAGCAAACCAAGGGTTCCAGTAGCAGAATGTGGGTTGCCCAGATGAGGCCCGTGTGGTCACGCAGTCTGCCTGACCCCGGTCGGAGCTGCGGGGAGCCAGAGGAGCCCTGCCACTGAGCTTCTCCTCCCTGTTTTCCCCAGAGAAAGGAATCGAGCTTGTTCCCGGCTCACCCGGAGCCCTAATTCCAAGTTATTTTCATCCCTGCTCAGCTTTCCCCTGGGCTAAAGCTCTGACCTAGTCCGGTGCAGACACTGGTGGGATTTCCGGCGAAAGGCTCATCTTGCAACTGGGGCCGAGACAAAGAATCGGAGAGACTGGAACTCCGTCCTTTTTCAAGGTTACCTGTCTGCAAATAAAAGTAGAGGGACTCCCGGAAGAGGAACCAAGCCAAGAACACCTGGGGCCCTTCTCTGCTCTGCCACTCAATAAATAAATTGTATTTATTGAGCGCTTACTGTGTGCAGAGCACTGTAGTGCAGAGCTTGGGAGAGTACAGTATAACAAGACATATTCCCTGCTTGCTGAGTGGGAGAGCACAACATTTACGTACCTTTCTGAAACTGATGTCTGTCTCACCCTCCGGACTGTAAATTCCTTTTTTTAATGGTATTTGTTAAGTGTCTACTATGTGCTAAGTGCTGGGGTAGATACAAACGTAACAGGTTGGACACAGTCCATGTCCCACATTGGGCTCATAGTCTTCATCCCCCTTTTACAGATGAGGAAACTGAGGCACAGAGAAGTTAGAATACAGGCCTGGGAGTCAGGACCTGCGTTCTAATCCCGGCTCCACCACTGGTCTGTTGCGTGAAGGGATTTACATAGCAGGCCTTGGGCAAGTCACTTCAGTGTTCCGTGCCTCAGTTCCCTCATCTGTAAAGTGGGGATTAAGACTGCGAGCCCCATGTGGGACACCTAACTTGTGTCTACCCCAGCGCTTAGTATAGTGTCTGGCCTAGAGGGGCTTAACAAAAATGCCATCAAAAAAGCCAGTAAGTTTTTCTTTGCACTAACCCCCACCCCCTTCTTTGTTAGGCCTCCCTTCGGCCTAGCCCACCACTGTACATCAGGGTTTTACCCTTGTGAAGTGAAACGAGATGAAGCTGTGGAATTTACAGCTAAATATCTGGATCTCTGAGGCAGCAGAGGTGGATTTCGGTAGAAGGGGAGCAGCAGCACTAGCCGATACCCTAAAAAATGGACTGTCCCTTTCAAAGCCAGACAGAGCAACCGGGGGACAGAGAGAAACCGTTCCTCATTCGACAGAGGAGAAGGTCGGCGTACCCTTAAATAATAATAATCATGATATATGTTAAGTGCTTACTATGTGCTGACCACTGTTTTAAGAGCTGAGGTAGAGAGAGGGTAATCAGGTTGCCCCACATGAGGCTCAGTCTTAATCCCCATTTTATCATCATCATCATGGCATTTATTAAGCGCTTACTATGTGCCCAGCCCTGTTTTAAGAGCTGGGGGGGGAACTGGGTAATCAGGTTGTTCCACGCGAGGCTCCCAGTCTTCACCCCCATTTTACAGATGAGGTAACTGAGGCACCGAGAAGTGAAATGATTTGCCCAAAGTCAGCCAGCTGACAGGTGGTAGAGCCGGGATAATAATAATAATAATGGTGGTGTTGGTTAAGTGCTTACTATGTGCAAAGCACTGTTCTAAGCGCTGGGGGATACAAGGTGATCAGGTTGTCCCACGTGGGGCTCACAATTTTAATCCCCATTTGACAGATGAGGGAACTGAGGCACAGAGAAGTGACTTGCCCAAAGTCACACAGCTGGCACACACACGGGATTAGAACCCATGACCTCTGGTTCCTCATGAGATGTTCTTCCCCTCCATTCTATTTATTGCCATTGTTCTTGCCCGTCCGTCTCCCCCGATTCATTCATTCATTCAATAGTATTTATTGAGCGCTTACTATGTGCCGAGCACTGTACTAAGCGATTGGAATGAACAAGTTGGCAACAGATACAGTCCCTGCCCTTTGACGGGCTTACAGTCGATTAGACTGTACAGTCAAAGGGCAGGGACTGTCTCTCTCTGTTACCCATTTATACGTTCCAAGCGCTTAGTCCAGTGCTCTGCCCATAGTAGGCGCTCAATAAATCCTACTGAATGAATGAACCCGTGCTCTTTCCACTGAGGGGCGCTTAAATCCGCCCGCCCGCCTCGACTGCACCGCCCCAGAACCATAAAATCGACCCCCCTGGGAAAGAGGGCCTTGGCTCGCGTCCAGCGGCGGCGCGGGGGTCGCCGGGAAGTCGGGGCAGCCCCACTTCCGCCCCCCGGAACCGGAAGTGCTGCCGCGGGGTGGGAGGGACGCCCTTCGGGGTAGGGGGCGTGGCTTCCCTGAGGATTCGCGCCTGCGCGCGGGTGGGGGGGGGCAGGAGGTGTTTGGCGCCTGCGCAGTGGCTTCCTGCTCCTGCAGGGCTTGAAGACATGTCAGGCCCTAACGGGGATGTGCAGCTGCCCGGGGAGGTGGAGGACGGACACCCCCACGACGACCACTTCGGGGAAGCAGGTAGTGGAAAGAGGAAGGCAGGACTCCCTCCCCCTCTCCTCTTTGGTCCACGGGGACCTTTTTTCCTGCTGCCCCTTAATAATAATAATAATGTTGGTATTTGTTAAGCGCTGGGGGAGATCCAGGGGCATCAGGTTGTCCCACGTGAGACTCCCAGGCTTCATCCCCATTTGACAGATGAGGTGACTGAGGCCCAGAGAAGTGAAGTGACTTGCCCACAGTCACACAGCTGACAAGTGGCCGAGTCAGAACTTGAACCCATGACCTTTGACTCCCAAGCCCGGGCTCTTTCCACTGAGCCACGCTGCTTCCCTTAAGGGCTGACCCTGTGCCAGGCGCTGAGCAGGTTAATTGTAACAGTGATTGGAACATTCGGTCGTATTTATTAAGCCCTTACAATCACAATCATGTTGGTATTTGTTAAGCGCTATGTGCAGAGCACTGTTCTAATAATAATGTTGGTAATTAAGTGCTATGTGCAGAGCACTGTTCTAAGCGCTGGGGAATGAGGTGGTCCCATGTGAGGCTCACAGTGAACCCCCATTTTGCAGATGAGGTAACTGAGGCACAGAGAAGTTAAATGACTTGCCCACAGTCACCCAGCTGACAAGTGGCAGACCCGGGATTCGAACCCATGACCCCTGACTCCCAACCCCGGGCTCTTCTAAGCGCTGGGGGAGATACAGGGGAATGAGGTGGTCCCCTGTGAGGCTCAGTCTTCATCCCCATTTGACAGATGAGGTCACTGAGGCCCAGAGAAGTGAAGTGACTTGCCCACAGTCACACAGCTGACAAGTGGCAGAGCTGGGATTCGAACCCATGATCTCTGGCTCCCAAGCCCAGGCTCTTTCCACTGAGCCACGCTGACCCTGTGCCAGGCACTGCGTAGATCCCAGATGATCAGGTTAATTGTAACAGTGATATCTGTTCATTCATTCAATTGTACATATTGAGACCTTACTCTGTGCACTGTAATAATATTGCTGGTATTTGTTAAGCGTTTACTATGTGCAGAGCACTGTTCTAAGCGCTGGGGGAGATACAGGGGAATCAGGTGGTCCCATGTGAGGCTCACAGCCTTCATCCCCATTTGACAGATGAGGTCACTGAGGCACAGAGAAGTTAAGTATTTGTTAAGCGTTTACTATGTGCAAAGCACTATTCTAAGCGCTGGGGGATACATGGTGATCAGGTTGTCCCATGTGGGGCTCACAGTTTTAATCCCCATTTGACAGATGAGGTAACTGAGGCACAGAGAAGTGAAGTGACCACCAAAGGTCACAGAGCAGACAAGCGGCAGAGCCGGGATTAGAATCCCGTGGCTCACTGGAAAGAGCCCGGGCTTGGGAGTCAGAGGTTAGGGGTTCGAAACCTGACTCTGCCCCTTGTCAGCTGTGTGCCTGCGTGCAAGTCACTTCACTTCTCTGGGCCTCAGTTCCCTCATCTATAAAATGGGGATGAACACTGTGAGCCCCACATGGGACAACCCGGTTACCCCTTATCTACCCCAGCGCTTAAAACAGTGCTCTGCACGAAGTAAGCGCTTAAAAAATACTAGCATTAATCCAGGTCCTCCTGACTCCCAGGCCCCTGCTCTGTCCACTGGATGACATTGCTCTCTCCACTCTCTGAACTGCTGGCGCCTTGCACGATCTGTCTCTTCAAGCAGTTGTAAGCATCCAAATGAGTGAGGCTACCACTGCCCCATCTTCGAAAATTAGCGTGACTGAGGCTGTGGTGGGAAAGGGCTGAGGAGTGTGGAGTGATTTTTTTTTTTCATGGAATTTAAGTGCTTACTACGTGCCAGGCACTGTACTAAGTGCTGGGGTAGGTCCAAGCAGATCAGGTTGGACACAGTCCACGTTCACATCTTAATCCCCATTTTACAGATGAAGTAAAGGAGGCACAGAGAAGTCTGAAGTGGCTTCAGCCCTTAGCCCGTGTGGGTATTCCCTAGCCGCTCCACAACAGCATTTTGGTGGGTGGGGAACAAGATTAAGCCCTAACCAAGAGCGTGGATGTGACCAGCCAAGGGATGAGATCCTCATTAAGAGAGACCAGTCTGCTGATGGAGATCAGCAGCGAGAAAGAGGAGGGAGAGGAGAAGGATGGCAGCTGAGTCAACACCGCAAGACGGTGAAGTAGTTTTTCCTATGAGTTTCAGTCTATTTTACATTGAGTATATGAGTTCCCACAATGGGCTGAAGGCCTTCTAAAGAATAATAATAATAATGTTGGTATTTGTTAAGCGCTTACTATGTGCCGAGCACTGTTCTAAGCGCTGGGGTAGACACAGGGGAATCAGGCTGTCCCACGTGGGGCTCACAGTCTTCATCCCCATTTTACAGATGAGGTAACTGAGGCACTGAGAAGTGAAGTGACTTGCCCACAGTCACACAGCTGTCAAGTGGCCGAGCCGGCATTCGAACCCATGACCTCTGACTCCAAAGCCCGTGCTCTTTCCACTGAGCCACGCTGCTTCTCTAATGCCAGTCATCCCTTGCTTCCCAATGAAACCAAAGGGAAAGAACACAGTATTCTCATTTCATTTGACAATCTTGGGAGATTTTGGAATCTGCTTTCCCCGAACACCTTTAAAGACTAGTTAGGACACAGACTTCTCTGGCAGTTTCGTCTCGGTGGGCAGAAGAGTGGGGAGCCTGAGGAGAGGGAGCTTGTTGTGGGCGGAGAATGCGTCTTTGTTTTATCATACTCTCCCAAGCGTTTAGTACAGTGCTCTGCACACAGTAAGCGCTCAATAAATACAATTGACAGAGGGAGAGGAAATGTGGGCTGAAACTCCCTCCACCCAGTGAGTCGGGCAGATTTTAGAATGGAGCTTTCTTCCTGGTGACGTCTCTGAGGAGGCAGAGTTAAGGGCAGGCCAGACTGAGCCCAAGCTTAGTCCAGAGGCCCCCCTATGCCCTGGGCAGTGGTCAAGGCAGGGTGGCACAAAGCCGTGACCAAGCCAAGCTGAACCTGGGCACAGCCCCACCAGGATAGAGCTGGGAGAAACTGGCAGCGGTCCAGCCCCGACTTCCAGAAACCAACAGACTGTTCAGTCTAAGGGAAACTGGGCCTATGTGGCACCTCCCTCGGAAGTGAGTTTCAAGCCACTTCCAGCTAGGTCCAGCTCCCTTGAAGTCCTCCTGCCCCTCTCCAGTGGGCACTGTCCTGCCTGGGCACATTCAGAGACCAGAGCGGGCAGGGCAGGCTGGGCCCTGGCTTTCTAAACCCTAGATGCCAGTATGCCCCACTTTCTCTCTAGAAAAAGATGTCCAAAGCACAGCCTGCATTTCAGACCACTGGCAAATACTCCTTTTCCCTCTGGGATAGTCCAGCTTCTGGTCTCCCAACCCTCCCTTCAGCTCTTACTGCCCCACTGTACCCAGAAGGAGGGGAGACAATATTCCCGCCCAAGCTCCAGTCCAAACCTTGATCTAGGCACGGGCTTAGCAGAAGCCCACTGACCAGTCTTTCTAGGGAGACACCCACTTGGGTTTTGCGGGAGGGGACTGGGACCAGTCCTGTCCTTAATCTCCCACCCGAGTCCTCTCACTGGGGCTGACGGTGGCCAGGTGACATGGGTGGGGATGGATGGGGGCCAGTTTCCCGGCAGATTGTTCACATTTGCATTTGGGGGCCCAGAACATTGACCATCTCCGCTTCCCCTTGCTATTTTATTTCCCTTCTGGCAGCATTTTGGGGTTCAGAGAGGGTCCGGCAGGGGATCGCCTAGCCTGGCTTCATCCCACCCCGGCCCGGAGGCCTGGCCCAGTTGGGGCTTGAAAAGGGAAATGCAGGTGTTCTTGGAGCTGGGTCAGACTCTGCGGCCCAGGGAGCGAGTCCCCCATGGTAGAGGCCCCCCGGGCCTGGTCGAAGTTGGGCATGGGGAGAATGGGTGGGCAGCAAGAGCCAGTCTATTGCCGAAACTGGAGACTGAGCTGCTGTGGGTGACTTATCCCTAACTGACAGAGACTGAAACCAGCTCCCTCTCACCCAGTGTCTCCCTTTCCTGGGTTCTTTACCCCTGATGAGAGGGAGGAGGGGTTGGGGGCTCAGAGAACTGCCTGTGGGTAGCGGCGTAGTGGATAGAGCACAGGCCTGGGAACGGGGACTGGGCCCAACCCGATTTGCTTGTATCCGCCCCAGTGCTTAATACAGTGCCTGGCACATAGTAAGTGCTTAATATCACGATTGTTATTACTAGGGCTGTAAGCTCGTTGTGAGCAGGGAATGTCTGTTTTTGTTACATTGTACTCTCCCAAGTGCTTAGTACAGTGCTTTGCACACTGTGAGTACTCAATAAATAGTTGAATGAATGACTAAATAGGGCATTAGAGGAAAGAAGAGAGAGTTTCAATTGCAGCAGGAAAGATTCAGGTCAGTAATCCCAGAGAACTTCCCTACTGGAGGAACTGGGAGCCCCAGAGAGTTCTCTGAGGATGTTCTTACCTTGGGAATCTCTAAGAAAGGAATGAAGTCCAGTCCGCCTCTTGGTATGATTTAGGTACAGTCGTGCCTGGAGGCAGGATAGATTTGTTGTACGGGGCCGGGGGTGTCTTGGAATGGGGGCCCTGTTGTCTCTTCTGAGGCGTGAAAGCCATCCCCCCGCTTAAAACACACGGACTCTCCCTCCTCAGAATATGCCGCCATCAACTCCATGCTGGACCAGATAAACACGTGCCTAGATCACCTGGAGGAGAAGAATGACCATCTCCACGCCCAGCTCAAGGAGCTGCTCGAGTCCAACCGCCAGACCCGCCTGGAGTTCCAGCAGCAGCTCAGCGGCCTCCCTCTCCCCCCGCCCCCCACCGAACCCACCTTCTAGGCTCTCAGCCAATTCAGGAAACACCCGCCCAAGGCAAGCCGATGGCGGTTTCGGCGCAGTTAATTGAGCCACCTTTCTCCCTCCTCCCTGCCGGGACCCAAAACCGGCCTGGGAGCAGCCTCGGGGACCAGCCCGTGAAGACCAGCCCAGTGGTCGGCCTCCTCCCTTCGTCCTCTCCTCACTGACTGGGTTTGTCCCAGGAGCCTCGAGTCGCAGGATGGGGGACCCGGGGGCACCAAAGGTGAAGGAATGGATTTCTGTCTCCCAGACTTCCCGCGACCCAGGACAGCAGGGACTCCCGTGGTGGAGGAAAGGGAGCTGAGGTCATTAAAGCAGCTTCTGCCCCCTGAGCCCTTTCTCCCCCTGCCTAATCTCAGAAGGAGCAAACGGGGACTAGCGGGTGACTGGGGGCCTTTGGGGGGAGCCGGGGAGCGACGAGCGGGTGACTGGGGGTCTTTGGGGGGAGTCGGGGAGGGAGCGTCCACCAAGAAGACCGAGCCAAGTGCGAGCTCCACCCTGGGGCCTCACAGGAGCTGGGGACCTGTTAACCCAACCCAGCTCAGGGCAGCTGCCCTCAGCTCTCCTCTGGGGCCCTGCCCCTCAGGGGGACCAAGGTGAAGGAGCGGGTGGGAGGGAGTGGGAGAAGGGCGCTGCACCCCCTGCTGAGGATCAGCCTCCTCGGCTCTCCATCCTCACTCTAAATCATGGGGCCCCGTCTGATTAGAAAGCAGAGCTGGGGGCAGCTGAGGTGGGCGGGACGGAAGCCCCATCTTCCGGGGAGGGCGGGCGGGTCTGTGGCAGCAGGCAGCCCCACTGGACAGAACAGCCCGCACCAGGGTTAAACGCTAATCCAGGCTCCTTTATTGGCCTTCAGATAAAAACAGCAGCACCTCCCGCAGTTTCTCCGTCGATCGATCTAGCGCAAGGCTCCGGAAAATGAGCCTCTGCGGCCCGGCCCGCGGCCCCTCTATCTGGGCTTGCGGCGGGTGGAGCGGCGCCGGCCAGCCGGGGAGGGGGCGTCCCCCTTGTCTTGCTGGTCGGGCTCCTCCAGACCGCCCCCCGGCTCGCTCTCCTGGGGGCTGCCGTCCTCTTCGGCAATGACCAGGGCCCCGCAAGCGTCGTCCGGGTCGCTGTCCGAGTCGCCCGTCTCTCTCTGGCTTTCCCAGGGCTGAGGCACCGCCGCCGCCTTCTTATCCCGCTCCGAGCTGGGGGCTCCGGTCTCGTCCACTCTTGGGGGGCTGGGGGTGGGGTCAGCCTCCGTGGCCGGGGGGACCGGCCTGGCCTTCCTGGCAGCTTTGTATCTCTGGGGAGAAGAGGAAAGAAGCAGTGATCCCGGTCCGAGGCGGGAGGGTTCTACCAAGGGCTGGGCACTCCTCTCTGTCATTTCACTTGACCTTCTCTTGCCTGCAAACAGCTTTCTGAAGCTGCCTCCCACCCGTTCCCTTGGCTGTGGGTGGGGAAGAGTGGCCACCTTGACTCTGTCTTCTAGTGCCATCGCCGAGGTGCTATGTGACTGTGGACAAATTACTTAATTACCTCGCTGATCCATCTCAGATTCCCTCCTTGTTAGAGACAGGGGAGGGGTGGGTGAGGAAGTCTCTAGAAGGGCACAATCAACTCAAATCATCAGCCCAGAACAGTGGGAGTTAGGTGGAGAATGCAAAAAAAACCAAAACCCAAATCAGAGAGTAGAAGCAGAAGGAACAAACCACGGCAGGAAAAGGTGGGAAGATGTGGAGCAGAGCTCTCAGCAGCCTTGAGGGGATGCAGTTCATCTCCTATTGGAGTTCCTTGTGGATGGGAATCTTTTTTTTTTTTTTAACAGTATTTAAGCACATACTATGTGCCAAGCACTGTACTAAGTGCTGGGGTAGATACCAGCTAATCAGGTTGGACAGAGTCCATGTCCCTTGTGGGGCTCACAGTCTTAATCCCTGTTTTACAGATGAGGGAACTGGGATAGAAATGAAGTTACTTCCCAAGGTCACACAGCAGGCAAGTGGCCAAGCCAGGATCGGAACCCAGTTCCTTCTGCCTCCCAGGCCCACGCTCTTCCCACTAGGCCACGCTGTGTCTAGCCATGTCTTTCACTTTGTACTCCCCCAGACGCTCAGTAGCGCTCTCCACACAGTAGGCGGTCAGTAAATACTGGAACATTTGTAGACAAGTCACGCAGAGGAAAACTTAGGGCTGATAGGCGGCCAGTCTGAGTGTGGGGGTTGGCCACCCGCACGGATAATCGCATCGCTTTCAAGCATCCGGGTGCCACTGAAGGAGATGGGCTACGCAATTGAACGGATCCACTGTTCCAACCCTGGAATAGCATCGCTTTACAATTTTATGACTTTGTTTTGGCGGGGGAAGAAGAGTAGCAGCCGTGTGTTAATAACTGGGCTCACAGAGTTAGTGCCGGGAACTCCCTCCCCCATCAGATCCGACAGACCACCCCTCTTCCCCACTGCAGAGCCCTATTAAAATCCTATCTCCTCCGGGAAGCCTTCCCTTACCGGCTTCTCATCACCCCACCTTATTCCCCATAGAGCATGGGCCTGGGAGTCAGAGGAACTGGCTTCTAATCCCAGCTATGCCATTGGTCTGCTGTGAGACCTTGGTCAAGTCACTTCTCTGTGCCTCAGTTCCCTCAACTGCAGAACGGTGAGTAAACAACCTGTTTTCGACTCTTCTCTGACATCTGTCTCCTGTGAGTCGGGGACTTGAGGGGGCCACGGCAGCTGTCACACAGAGGGGAGGGGAGTCGCGTGATCCAGTCCTCTGATCACATGACCCAAAAGATTTTCCAACTGCCAGTGGAAAGGGCAGAGCAGAGGAAGCTCAAGCAGGGTGGGCAAGGGTTGGGGAGTTGGAGGGAAGGGGGGCAGACCAGCCAGGAAACAGAAAGATCATAAGGGAGCGGGAGGAGGGAAAGGAAAAAGAGAGGCAGCATAGGCCACGCAACAGCAACAAGCAGCACCCGACTCTAACCTGGACGTTCTCAAAATGCATCAGGGACTTGCAGTGCATGAGCCGGGCTGCGGAGTCACTGTGGTAGAAGGTTTGGCACAGCCTGCACAGGTAGCCCACCACGGGGACCAGAAAATCCAGGCCTGTGGAACGGGAGGGAGTGGGGCCGGAAGGGAAGCGAGGGGGGGAGAGGTCACTGATGCTGCTGGGCGGAAGGGACATCCGTTCCCCCAACTCCTGGGGACAGCCCGGCCTTAACTGGCAGCTGCGATGCCAGAGGCTCCCACCGCCCACCTCCTCCTTGGACATCTGCGACGTCTCCTCCTCTGAGGGCCGGCCTGGGCTCCCTGGGGCTCGGCCCACTTCCAGCCAAGTAGGTACCAACCCTTTAGGGGGTGAGGAGGGGTTTTTCCGCTGAGAGCCCAGACCCTTGTCTCCCCAGGTCTGGCAAAGGGATGGGCATTCCATCAGAAAAGCCAAAGACAGTCACCCGGGGCGCAGGAGGGGACGGGAAACTGTGGAGCGGGAAGTGGAGGGTGGAACCAGAGGAGACTGGATTAAACCAGACAGAAAGCGGGAGAGAGACAAACATACATGTACACAGGTTGAGGGCATTTGCAGGATGTCACCTCCAGCTATGGGAGAGAGGAAGGTCAGGCCACTGGGGGACAGTCCATTGGGGCATTGTCATTTTAAGCAGTGGGTTCAGCAGAAGCAGGCCCAAGCCAGGGAGCTGGCATGGAAAGCTGCCCGGGTTAATCAGAGGAGGAAGACCCAGCTGTCAGTCGAAGGAGAAGATGGCGGGGAGTGCTCAATCCCTGCTACTCCTACCTACCGACCAGCTTCTTGGGGCTGGTAATTGCTCAATCCCTGGCCCCTATCTTCTTAAACCCTAAAGACATCTCCGTTTCCTGTCCAGTCTATCCCGGTCTCCTCTGATTCACACCTTCCTTCTTGCTCCAGTTTTCTGCCTCCCCTCTTGGTCCCCACCCACAGGACCCTCCCTTGAAGGGCCAGAAGGGTGCCAGCCCAGAATGCCAGCGGGCCCCCAGGGCTCAGGGCAGATGGGGAGACGGGCACTCGACAAGACCCCTCTTCCCCCTGGGACTCACCGTAGGACTTGTCGGGACAATACTCCTCGGTGACCTTCCAGTCGTCCATGGCCACGTCCTTCAACCCGCCCTGGAGAGAGAAGCAGCGGCGGGACGTGAGCAGAAGACAGAGCAGAGAGGCCCTGGCCTCCTACTTAAAGGGTTTTTCCCAACTTCCCCCGACAGCCTGGGAGGAGCCCCTCAACTTTTTTAGGACGGGGAAGGAACAAGGGAGACTGGTGCTGGTGAAAGAGGCAGGGGAAAAGGCAAGAGCGGCAGGAGGGTCACGCCTCCCACCCAACGGAATCGGTCATCGGTGACCTGTTGGTCAGTCTTTCTGTACTGCTCTAGCTTCCCGGCCTCCGTCTACTATACACACATCCGTCTGCGTTGTTCCAGCCTCCTTCCATCAGTCCGTGGGGGTTTACAGTGTGGCTCGGCCCAGAATCCGTCCCTGCCGCCCTGGGCACTGCCAGGCCTCCTGGGATCACCGGGCCTTCCTACCTGCTTGCCGGCTGCCACCTCATCGCTCTCGGCCAGCACATCTGAATCCTCTTCCTCTTCACCTCCAGTGCCCTCCTCTTCCTCCTCGTCCTCCTCAAAGCAGCCCACCGCGTCCACCGTGATCAGCTCCTCCGACTCCTCTGGCCCCCCCAGTTCCTTCTCACCCAATCTCACCTGTCGGGGGGAGGGGGAGAGCCTGGGATGCGGGAGCCTGGCAGCCTCGGAGTAGCCCCTCGAGCGCCCCGGACAACCAGCCGGGAGAGCTGGAGGGAGCCCAGCAGCGGATCCAATTCAGAAGAGTCTGGGCACATAATAAGGGCTTAAATACCATTATTATGATTACCGTAGTTAATAATTATTATGATTTTCGTTTCAAGTACGAGGGTGGGGTGAAGCACGGACTGAGAGGTAACAGGCTTCAAAGAGTCAAGGAGCCAAAGGGCCTCCAGCCTTGACTGGAAATCTTAGCTCTCCTGTGGGCACCTCCGCCCTGCACCTTTTCCTCGTTGTGGGCAGGAAAGGTGTCTTTTTACTGTTGTATTGTACTCTCCCCAGCGCTCGGTAGAGTGCTCTGCACACAGTAAGACCTCAATAAAGACGATCGACCGACTCTCTTCCCAGACCCCAGGTCTGGTGCAGGTGGCGCTCCCAACAAGCAGGGGGCAGCTCGGCCCACAACTGACCTCCTTGGCTTTCTGCTTGTGCTCGGGGGACTTCATGTGCTCCACGAACTTGCGAGGCGTCTTAAAGTGGCGGCTGCAGGCGGTGCAGAAGGGACGGAGGGAGTGCTTGGCCAGCTGGAAAAACAGAGGGACGTCGAGGTCCCCGAGGACCTCACGTGGGCAGCGGTCTGGGGACGGAGTCCTTCTGGGAGGTGCCAGCTGGCCCTCCCCACTTTCCGCCTGCACCAGCTCCCAGGACAGAGGGCTTCCCGGACAACTCTGACTTGGAAATGGGGGGGCTGGGGCGGGGGCTTCCAGTTTCAGCAGCAAGTAAATCATTCACATTCGGTAAATGTCAATTTTACCCGGCCCCTGAATTTAGAAAAAATGTCTTTGCCATTCTTAAAGAAAGGGTCCACCCCCGCCCGGCTCCCTTCCGTCTCCCTCACCCTGGGGCGCAGCGGTCAGCCCGGGGCCAGGGAAATCGGGTGGCGTTGCCCCAGGCGCCCCTACCTTGTGCTCTGGGGTCCTGCGGTGCTTGATCAGGTCCCCAGTGAAATGCAGCTGACAGGTGTTGCACCAGCGCTGCCCCTGGGGCTCTCTGCGGAAGAAAGCGAGGGTCGGCCCTGGGGCAACTCACCGGCCACCAAGAGGGGTCAGCCGTGGGAGATCCACTGGCCACTAGGTGCGGTCAGCAATGGAGGCGGGGAGAGACACACCAGCCACCAAGGAGGTTCCACTGGCCAGAGGGCCTACGAGCCCCCAGGTAGGGGGGGCCCATTGGCCATCAAGTGGGATGACCCCTGGGAGCCCCTTGGCCTCCAAGCAGGGCCAACAACAAGGGGTTCTTCACCACTAGGGAGGGTCCACACTGCAGGGAGGCCCTCCGGTCATCTGATTTCCTCCCCCGCCCACCTCAAAGCCCACCCCCTTGGCTCAGTTCTTGCTCTTACGCACTGCTTGCCAGTCTGTCCCTTTCTCTTTTGCCAATCAACTCTCCTCAAGGCTTAATACAATGCTCTGCACACATTAAGTACTCAATAAATACGACTGACTGATCTCTCAGGACCCCCGGGAGAACCGGAGGGCTCACAGTCAAGACACGGTCAGGGCCGTGGGTTTCCCCAGGTCACGAGGGCAGGCTGGAAGGCGTTGGGGGGAGCCAGGGTGCCGGCTTATACCCGATGAGGGGAGGTGGCAGCCAGAAAGAGGGGTGCACGCCCTGCCTGGCTGCAGGTCAACGGGAAGGAGGGCTGGGGTCAGTGAGAGGCAGGAGGGCTGCGTTAGAGTTGGGAGCCGGATGAGCGGATGGAAGGGAGGGAGGCAGAGGAACGCTGTCCCTTACCCATCTCGCTCCCCCAGGCCGGGCTGCTCCTGGGTCGAAGGCAGCAGTGAGACGAGGCAGGCGTTGCTCATGTGCTGGATCTCCCCGAGCCGCTGCTGGTGCTGAAGCCCGGCCATATGGGCCTGGAAATTCTGCCAGGGGAGAGGACATCAACCACAAGGAAACAAAAACATTCAGTTCTAAGAGGAGGGGAAAGTGGCCCTGTCTGTAAGGCCATCGGGGAGCAGCTTGGTCCCGAGGGGCAGAGATTATGCGAACAGAGAACGGGGGCGGCACGGAGGGACATCGCTCCTGTCCCCTCCTCTTATCCCCAAGCCACGTGGGCCAAGGTGGCCCATCCTGGACCAGTCCTTGCCCTACTGCTCAGGGCCTCGGAGACCGCCGGGGGCTGCCGGTACCTGCTGGTTGTAGCAGTTGGCCTTGCAGATGTAACAGTAGAATTTGAGGCCCGCCTCGGGGGCGGGGGCTGCCGCCGGGACCCCCTCACAGGGCCGGTGCCCGGCCGACGTGCTGATGGCACGGCTCTCGCTGCTCTGCTGGATGGTCACCTTTAGGGAACCCCCGGAGCTCACCATCTGCCAGAGAGATGGAGGGGCTTAGCTGTGGGCAGGGCACTTTGGGGTGGCTGTTGCTTACCCCATAGCAAAAACTCACTTCCCAAAGTGCAAGCGCGGCCCCGCTGGCACCCCTTCTTCTCCCATTGGCTTCTGCATCGCCCTGACTTGCTCCCTTTATTCGCCTCTCACTCTAGCCCCCCAACATTGATGTCCATATCTGTCATTTATTTATACTGTCTGTCCCCTCTAGACTGTAAGCTCACTGTGAGTAGAGAATGTGTCTGTTCTGTTGCTATACTGTACTCTGCCCTGAGCTTAGTAGGTGCTCTATACACAGTTAGCGCTCAGTAAACTGAGTGATCGACTGACCTTGCAGCGGGTCCACCGGACCCCTGGTCCAGCGCCCGGCTTCCTACCCCTGCCCTCCCTGGGCCCAGCAAGTGCGCGTTCCACTTTGGGGACGATCCACGGCAGGTATGCTGCAGTTTGGCGTTTATAGTGCGGCCTATCGACCTGCTCCTCCGACAGCTTTCTCCCCTGCTGGGCCGCCCCCCAGGCTCTGACAGGGACTTCTTTCAGCCAGACCCAGTTCGGCCCCAAGGCTCCTCTCCTCTGCCACTCAGCTGGGTCTTGAATGGCCTCCCCTGTTCATATTATCTGAACCCTTCCTCAGAAGCAGCGTGGCTTAGTGGGTAGAGAATGGGCCCCAGAGTCAGAAGGATCTGGAATCTAATCCCGGCGCTGCTACACGCCTGTTGTGTGACCCTGGACAAGCCACTTCACTTCTCTGTGCCTCAGTTACCTCATCTGTAAAATGAGGATTAAGAGTGGGACAGGGACTGAGTCCAACCTGATTAACCTGAATCTACCAAAGCATCTAGAACAGTGCTCAGCGCACAGTGAGCCCTTGACAAGTACTACTTTTGTTATTCTTCCACCCATTGATATTGCCAGTTGAACTGCTTTCTTGTCCATTCATCGCTCCCTCTCTCCTTCCCCACTTCCCCCACCCCTCTTCCCCTTACAGACCACAGCTCTGCCAGCTCTCAAAGCCCTCCCGAAAAATCTCTCCTCTTCTCACAAGCTCCCCATTCAGTACTGTCCCACCACCCGGAGTCCTATCGCCCCTTCAGCCAACTCTAGCACGGATCTACCTGCTTCTTAACACTCACGTATATAAGTGTGGGCATATTACATTTTTTGGCCATTCAAGTTGTACATATATTTTCAATTTCCCTGCTCTTAGCATCTAAAGCCCCTTGTGGGCGGGGATCATGTCAGTTTGCTCTTCTGTACTTCCCAAGTACCTAATACAGTACACTTCACCAAGTAAGCACTCAGTAAATACTATTACTACTTCTGCCTGCCACACACCAAGTGGGAGTTCAATAAATACTATTCCAACTTCCACTGCCACGCTGCTTTTCTGGAATGACGACGTAAGTGCTCCCTGCCTGGAAGTTACTTGCACAGTTCCTCGAGATCTTTGGAAGGAAGGCACTAGAGAAATCATTCTATAAATAAATAATATGAGAACGTGGCTCATGACTCTCTCTTTTTAACCTAGCAGAACAAATCCTGATTCAGGAGCCACCCTCCCCGGGGCCCACGGAGCTACAGTGTTCATGCAGGTCCAAACCTTGTCCCAGTCTGCCATAGTGGGGTTCCGGTTTCAGGCAAGACCAGTCTCACGCCCCATCTCCAAGCCGGACCCTCTCCCCCTTTCCTCCCGACATCCATCATCACATCCCATTTCACCCACCGACCCACTGACCTCAGGGGCCTTCGCTTCCTCGGAGAAATTCCGGTCCTTGGCCAGGTCTGTGGGGTCCACGCCCTCTTTCCCTGGGAGGAAGCATGGGGGTGACGCTGTGACCCAAGAACAGGCCCACTGCACCTCATTTCCCCACTCTGGGAAACCCACCTCCCGCCCCCGACCTCTGCTACTTTAATTGGCTCCTTACAATTTTAAGTGACAGATAGGGAAGTAGTGTGGCCTAGTGGATAGAGCACGGGCCTGGGAGTCTGAAGGACCTGGGTTCTAAACCCGGCTCCGCCACTTGCCTGCAGTGTGACCTCGGGTAAGTCACTTCACTTCTCTGGGCCTTGGTTCCCTCATCTGTAAAATGGGGATTAAGACTGTGAGCTCCATGGGGGACAGGGACCGTGTCCAACCCAATTACCTAGTACCTACCCCAGCACTTAGTACAGTGCCTGGCACATAGTAGGTGCTTAACGAGTACCACAATTACTACTATCATTAACTCGTGGGGAGAGCGTTGATGACTGTGTGGGTCTGTGCTCCACCCCCACCTCAGGTTGGGGGGAAGGAGGGGAAGGTTGGGGACTGTGAACCCTCCCCCCCAACACTTAAGTGGCTGCCTTTGATGCCGACTGATAAGGCACACTCTCAGCCCAGCCTTGCCCCCCCCACCCCCCACCTTTCCAGAATCAGTTTCCACTGGGAATGGGGACAAGAAAAATGGGGACAGAGAATCTCTCCCCACTCTTCCTTTCACTAGGGCAAAACACAAACCAGATGCTGGCCAAACCACTTCCCCCAGTGGACTTCAGAGATACAGCGGCAAACCCAGGCTCTGTCCTCCTCCTCCTCCCAGGATTTAGGGAACCTGGCTCTGGGTCTTACCTCCACCCTCGCTTTCCAGGCTTGGCTCTTCCAAGTCACCTTCGGCTCCTTCCGAACTAGGGCAAGAAGGACAAGGCTCACATAAGGCTGGAGGGCTCAAAGAATTGGGGGAGGACTCTAGACTGTAGTCTTTATTGGTGGAGAGTATTTCTACCAACCCTGTTATTCTGTATTCTCCCAAGTGCTCATTACAGTCCTCTGCACTAAATGAGTGCATCCTCCTGCCTCCGGGCAGGTTCGTTTTTGAACTTTCCACTCACATCAATCAAAGGTATTTATTGAGTGCTTACTATGTGCAGATCATTGGACTAAGTGCTTAGGAGAATACAGCAGAATTAGCTCTCAGGTTCTCTACCCAAAGAGATTAGCATACAGCGATCTGACCATCTATCCTGTTTTCTAAGACCTCCCAAGAAAGGGATTCCGCAGCCTCCTTTGGCCACCTCTTGTGGCATCAAGAAGTTCTTCATGCTGTAACTGCGAATCTCTAATTTTTCCAAAGCCAAGTTTCCCAGAAAGTACAGCTGCCATCCCTTGGTGTCTTGCCATTTCAGCTTTTTTATGAATATTACAAAAATTTTCACCTGAAACGAGGAAACATGAACTCCTGGCTCTCTTTCCTAGCTCAAAGACATTACTTCAACTTCTGAGATTTCTATAGCTCAAAGACATTACTTCAACTTCTGAGATTTCTATACTCCTCGGATCTAGAAATCTGGGGTCAGCTCTTCCTCCTGGAAGGCGAGGGGGATGGCTGAAGGAGTGCTGCAACCTAGGAGAAAGGCCTGGGTTCTGATCCCAGCTCCACCACTCACCTGCTGTGAGACCCTGAGCATGTCGCTTCACTTCCCTGGGCCTCGGTTTCCTCAACCGCAAAAATGGGGATTCAACGCTCGTTCTCCCTCATACTAAAGCTGTGAGCCCCGCGCTGGGACAGGGACTGTATCTGGCCCGATGAATGTGGGTCAACCCCAGCATCTTAGACTAGTGCTTGACGCGTAGTAAGCGCTTAATGAATGCCCGCAAAGGATAAATAAAGGAGGCTGACGTGTAGCGGCTCAGTGGAAAGAGCCCGGGCTTGAGAGTCAGAGGTCATGGGTTCGAATCCTGGCTCTGCCACTTGTCAGCTGTGTGACTTTGGGCAAGTCACCTAACTTCTCTGTGCCTCAGTGATCTCATCTGTAAAATGGGGATCAAGACTGTGAGCCTCATGTGGGACAACCTGATGACCCTGTATCTCCCCCAGGGCTTAGAACAGTGTTCTGCACATAGTAAGCTTAACAAATACCGACATTATTATTATTATTATTATCATTAATGACACATTGCCCTGGAGGATGGCGACATTGCTCGATTCCCGCCGCAGGGTGGCGCTGTGACACCAGCAGAGACCCAGCTGGCGTCCAAAGGAGAGAGAAGGGGGCGGGAAGGCAAGACGGTGCTGTCTTAGACGCCTCACCAAAAACAACTGAATTTCAGGGCTCCTGGACGCCAGATTCCTCTCTCTGAGTGGGAATGAATCCAGGGTTTTGTCTCTCATCCCCCTCTCCCCCCAAAGGGGCAGGAGCACCCAGAGCTCCCGCTCCCAGAGGCACGGGGACCTGGAGGAGAGGGGGCCGGGGGCGGGTCCCCCGAGCCATCTCCCCAGGCGGTCCGAGCGTCCGTTTACCTCTTCAGCCTCTTAGCTGCGGGCTCCGAGCTGCCATCGGCCATGGGGTCTGTGGGGGGCTGCGGATCTGGGGGAAGACCACCACAGTTCGGTCAGGAAGGTTGGCAGGCCTCACCCTCCACACCTTCCTCAACCAACGCTCTTCCAGTCCAAGGAAGGGACGGGGGGAGTCCTTCCTTGCCTGAACCCGCTTGGCCCTCCATCCCCGAAATCCTCTCCCTCGGCTCTGGCCCAGGTACAGGGTCTAAGAGGAAGCAGGGCTGCAGAATCCCTGACACCCTCCCCTTGCCCCATCAGTGCAGTCCTCCAGGTTTCTTCCAATGGAAGGAGCATCACCAGAAGAGTGGCAAGTGGGGGAAGGACAGGGAACCCTGGACGGAGCTCTCCGAGAAGCAGCATGGCGTAGTGGATAGAGCAAGGGCCTGGGTTCTAACCCCGTCTCTGCCACTTGTCTGCTGTGTGACCTTGGGCAAGGCACTTCACTTCTCTGTTCCGCAGTTCCCTCGTCTGTAAAATGGGGATCGAGACTGTGAGCCCCGTGGGGGACAGGGACTGTGTCCAACCCAATTTGCTTGTATCTGCCCCAGCACTTAGTACAGTGCTTGGCCACGTAGTAAGTGCTTAACAAACACCACAATCATTATTATTATTTTAACGGCCCCGGGCTGTCCCAGAGTTACGCAAGGAGAACGATAGCTACCCTGAGCCTCCCAGACTCCCGGGACTTTCTTCCTCCCCTGCAGATTTCTGGTCTCCCTCCCCACGTGAGGGCCCACCCAGGATCTCTCTCCAGGCAAGCTCCTAGCTCTGCTTACCACCCGGGGAAGCGTTGCAGTCGGCCCCAACTTGGGGGGCTCCTGGAGCGCCCAGCTTCTCTTCTCCACCGGGCGCCTGTGCCGAGGAGCTCTGCTCCAGGTCCCGTTTCCTATCAGGACCCCTCTGGTAGTCCTGCAACCCAAAAACAGCCTTGTCATTCACCATGCCGGGTGAGGAACAAGGGATGCTGAAGAGTAACAGTCACAATAATGGTACTTGATAAGCGCTCACTAGGAGCCAAGCATGGTGCTAAGCAGTGGAGCAGACAGCATGATCAGACCGCAGTCTCTGTCCTATCTGGGGCTCGCGGTCAGATAATTTATCCCCATTTTAGGGAAGCAGCGTGGCCCACTGGAAACACCACAGGCTTGGGACTCAGAGGACCTGGGTTCTAAACCTGGCTCTGCCACTTGTCTGTTGTGTGACCCTTGGCAAGTCACTTAAGTCACCTGAGAAGCAGCAGGGACTAGAGGATAGAGCACGGACCTTAGAGTCAGGGGATCACCATTTCTAATCCTCGCTCCACCACTTGTCTGCTGTGTGATCTTGGGCGAGTCATTTCACCTCTCTGTGCCTCAGGTACCTCCTCTGTAAAACGGGTATTGGGACTGTGATTCCCACATTGTACAGGGGCTGTGTTTGACCTGATTTGCTTGAATCTACCTCAGCGCTTAGCAGAGTGCCTGGAACATAGTAAGCACTTAACAAATACTGCAGTTATTATTTAACTGCTCTGTGCCTCAGGTTCCTCATCTGTAAAACGGGGGTTAAGACTATGAGCCCCATGTGGAACAGGGACTGTGTCCAATCTGAATATCTTGTATCTACCCTGGTGTTTAGAACAGTGCTTCGCACGAGGAAAATGCTTAACAAATACCGTAATTATTTACAGGTGAGCAGGCAAAGAGAAGTCAGGTGATCACCCAAGGTCACACAGCAGGCATGTGGCAGAGCTAAGGTTAGAACCCAGGAGAGAAGGAATATCGCCTAGGAGGAAGAGTTCAGGCCTGGGAATCGTCTAAATCCCGGCTCTGCACCTTTCCCTGCTACGTGGGACTCTGGGCAAGTCACTTACACTTCTCCATGCCTAAACTTATTCCTCCATTAAAGGAGATAAAATACCTGTTTTCCCTCCTCTTTAGACCTTAAGCCCCTTGTGGGACAGGGACTGTGCCAAACCTGATTATCTTTTATTTCCCTAAGCACTTAGTAAGGTGCTTGGCACATAAGAAGTGCTTAACAAACACCATTCCCTGAGTATTAACAACTTTCACTTTGCTATCAGTGGGGAGATCTTAACTGCATGACTTCTTTAAATGATAACAAAGCAGCCTATCCCAGAAAACCAGACTGTTCAGTAGAATCTATCTTCTGGTTCTCTCCGGAGGGAGTCAGGGCCCCAGAAAATCCGACTAGGGGGAAGAGGAGGAGAAATTTAGGATTCAAATTCAGGGCTTCACCCCAATCAAAGGGAAGAATTGCCCAGAAGACTTTGCAACCTTCCACACACAAAGAGCACTTGGCTGCCCATCGCTCGGTCCTGAGGGCAGGATACTTGCTATCCAGAAGGACAGCATAACACAGTACGAGTCCTAAGGTTCGCTCTAGAGATCGGCCCAGGAGGGGTTCAAGTCCGCCCCCTTCTCCCCCAGACCCACCATCTGAACTTTCCCGAAAGAGCTGGTCTTCAGCCTCTTGCCCCATCTCCAAGACGACCATCTCAGGCAACAGGAAAAAATTCAACTCTGTCCCGGGATACAATCCCTGCCCTCAGAGTCTCAAGCAGCATGGCTAGTCAGAAGGACCTGGGTTCTAATCCCAGCTCTGCCATTTGTCTGCTGTGTGACCTCGGGCAAGTCACTTGAATGATCTGAGCCTCGGTTATCTCATCTGTAAAATGGGGATGACGACTGTGAGCTCCATGTCCCACGGCGTTGTGTCCAACCTGGATACCTTTTATCTGCCCCAGCGCTTCCTGTAGTATCTGACGCATAGTAAGCAGTTAACAAATACCATAAAGAGCAGCTACAAGAGAGGCCCAAGGGAATAATGGGATGACTCCATGGAGCTTGAGGAGGCTGATGAGAGATGGCCTGACCACGATGGGAGAAAATCAATAGCCATTTACAGGCCTTCTGGGCACAAGTCTTAAGCAGCGTGGCCTAGTGGATAGAGCATGGGCCTGGAAGCCAGAGGACCTGGGTTCTAATCCATGCTCCACTGTCTGTTGCGGAACCCAGGGTAAGTCACTTCATGTCTGTGTACCCCAGTTGCCTCATCTGTAAAATGGGGAATAAAACCCCAGTTCAACCTTGTATCTATCCCAGCACTTAGGACAGTGCCTGGCACATAATGAGCACTTAACAAATACCATTATTAAAGAAACAAACAAACAAAAAACCCTTGGGAGAGTAGGACAGACTGAAAAGAAAAATCCCTGCCCTTGAGGCATTTACAATCTAGCCCGGGAGATGGTAATCAGGACCTAGGACCTTACCTTTCGGAACAGGCGGTTCTGCCTCTGGAATGGGAGCCCGGGAAAACCGATACAGGGAGGTTTGAGGGAGACGCCAACGGGGGGTGGACCCAGGAGGGAATGTCTGGTGGCCTGTGGGAAGAACTGCTGCAGGCCTGGAGCGGTCAGGCTGAATCCCCGTAGATTCCCTGCAGACGGAAACTCAGTCAGTCAATTGGATTTATTAAATGCTTACTGTGTGCAGAGCGCTACACTAAGCATTTGGGAGACTACAACACGACAATAAACTGACATATGCCCTACCCACAACAAGCTTACGGTCTAGAGGGGAAGAGAGACATTAATCTAAAGAAATTACAGATATGTACATATGTGCCATGGGGCTGGTGTAGGAGGGGGTGAATACAGGAGAGATGAATTAAGGGGAGAGGACGGTGGGTCACCAATCAATCAAGCAGTCCCATTTACTGAGTGCTTATTGTGAGTGCTACACTACGGTCTAGCTTACGGTCTAGAGGGGAAGAGAGACATTAATCTAAAGAAATTACAGATATGTACATATGTGCCATGGGGCTGGTGTAGGAGGGGGTGAATACAGGAGAGATGAATTAAGGGGAGAGGACGGTGGGTCACCAATCAATCAATCAAGCAGTCCCATTTACTGAGTGCTTATTGTGAGCGCTACACTAAGCATTTGGGAGACGATACAAGAATGTCGGTAGACCCATTCCCAGCCCACAATGAGCCTGCAGTCTGGAGACAGACAATAATATAAATTATTTATAATACATAATTTAAAGATTAGTACACAAGTGCAGTGGGACTGAGGGAAGGGTGAATAAAGGGTGCAAATCCAAGTCAAGGACACTGCAGAAGAGAGCGAGAGAAGAGGAAATGAGGGCTTAGTCAGGGAAGGCCTTCCAGAGATGTTCTTTTAATAAGGCTTTGAGGGTGGGGAGAGTGATCGTCTGAAGGATATGAAGGGGGAGGGTGATCCAGGCCAGAGGGAGGATGTGAGCCAGAGGTGGGCGGCGAGATAGACGAGACTAAGGTAGAGTGAGTAGGTTGTCATTAGAGGAGCTAAGTGTGCTGGCTGGGTTGTAGTAGGAAATCTGGGAGGTAAAACGGAAGGGGGTAAGGTGATTGAGGGTTTTAAAGCCCACGGCAAGGAGGCTTTAAAGCCCATGGCAAGGAGTTTCCATTTAATGGATGGGTGGAAACTGGAGGTTCTCGAGGAGTGGGACTCATATTTCAATCAATTGTATTTCCTGACCGTTTACCGTGTGCACAGCACTGTACTAAGTGCTTTGGGAGAGTAAGACACAACAATATACCACACCCATTCCAGTCTAGAGGGTCAGAGGAGAGGCAACATAGCTCGGTGGACAGAGAAAGGGCCTAGGAGTCAGAAAGACCCGAGTTAATAATAATGTTGGTATTTGTTAAGCGCTTACTATGTGAAGAGCACTGTTCTAAGCGCTGGGGGAGATACAGGGGAATCAGGTTGTCCCACATGAGGCTCACAATTAATCCCCATTTTACAGATGAGGTAACTGAGGCACAGAGAAGTGAAGTGACTTGCCCACAGTCACACAGCTGACAAGGGGCAGAGCCGGGAGTCAAACCCATGACCTCGGCCTCCCAAGCCCAGGCTCTTTTCTAGTACTGGCTCTACTGTGTGACCTTGGGCAAGTCACTTCACCTCTCCGTGCCTCAGTTACCTCATCTGTTAAACAGGGATGAAGATTGTGAGCCCCAAATGGAACATGGACTGGGTCCAACCTGATTACCTTGTATCTACCCCAGCACTTAGAACAGTGCCTAACATATAGTAAGAGCTTAACGAATACCATAAAAAGGAGCTATTGTAGACACAAGGGAATAAAGAAATGACTCCGTGTGTGCTGAGGAGGCTGATGATAGTCTGACCAGGATGGGAGGGAATCAACAGCATTTAACAAATACTGTTTTTAAAAACTATTGATATATTGGTAGAGCAAGAATGTTATAACTGTTGGTGGGATTCAACTGAGAGAAGCTGTAGAGCAGAGTTTTAAACTTAGGATGGGCAAGCACCAGTCCTGGTTGGCTTAATCTCCTGAGGCCTGGTTGTTGGGAGATGTTTGGGATGAGGAAAAATCTTCCTCTGGCAGGGCAGAAGGCCCTTAATCAAGAGGTCAGGGGTGCCCAGTGAAGAACTACAGTCACTGGGGCAGGCCGGGGGGATCAACCTGTCCTGCCCAGGGTCACGGCAGAGGCCGGGGGCTCCAGTTACCTCTGAATTATTCATCCTGGGATTGAAATACAGAGAGCTGTCCGCTCACACTAGCTTCTCTGATGGCACCGGGCTCATTACGGAGTGAAACAGCCCAGAGCTCCTTCCTCGTGCGACAGCCCAGCTCCTTCCTCCATGGCAAACCCCCTCCACTTCCACTACTGCCTTCCTGGGGTCACCTCCTCCAGGGGGTAAGCCCCAGTGATGCTGAGGTGAGGGCACGGAACTGAATGGTCTGAGATCAGAGGCTTGGCCAGAACCCCCCGCCGCACCCAGGGTCCAAGCCACCCACATAACACCCTGCTTCCCCCCTCCATCCTAGCAGAAGAATGACTTAAATAATAATAATAACTGTGGCATGTGATAAGCGTATACTATGTGCCAGGCACTGCTCTAAACACTGGGGTGGACACAAGCCAATCGAGGTGGACACAGTCCCTGTCCCAGATGAGGCTCACAGTCTTCACCCCTATTGTACAGATAAGGTAACTGAGGCGAGATGAGGACTTTGCTAGGTCAGACCGCCCCCCAAAACCCCGGTCCATTCAGACTAGGATTCTGTCTCTAAAAGGGGCCTACAGAAGTCAACTTTGAGAGCTGAGCCTGTTCCTCCCAGCCTCAGGGCTGAAAGACAGTAGGAAAGTTCCTGTGAGGTGACATGAGGCAAATTTAATATTAAAGAATCCCCAACACTGGAAGCCCAGACTCCTGGGGCAGATGTTCAAGCCAACTTCCCACTCCACTCTTCAGAGACGCAGAACCCAAAGCAGGAAGAACCCACGGAACACAGACAAGCTCAGTCGTCTTATCCCCCGACCCCTCCCACTCCTCAAGGCAAGGGCTCAGGGTGTTGCCAAGGGAGGGGGGTCGAGGCTGCTCGGATTCTGGTGTGCGACCTGGGGCAAGTCACCTCACTTCTCTGTGGCTCAGTTACCTCATCTTAGAGAAACAGTGTGGCTCACACATTTAGGAGTCAGAGGTCATGGGTTCTGATCCCAGCTCCGCCACCTGTCAGCTGTGTGACTTTGGGCAAGTCACTTCACTTCTCGGTGCCTCAGTTACCTCATCTGTAAAATGGGGATTGAGACTGTGAGCCCCACGTGGGACAACCTGATGACCCTGTATCTACCCCAGCGCTTAGAACAGTGCTCGGCACGTAGTAAGCACTTAGCAAATACCAACATTATTATTATCTGTAAAATGGAGGTGAAGACAGAGAGCCCCATGTGGGATAGGGGGCTGTGTCCAACCTGATTACCTTCCCTGATTACCCCAGTGCCTGGCACATAGTAAACGCTTAACAAATACCATTGTTACTATTAATAATAATAATAATAAAGAGCCACAACTCCTCTCCCAACCTTGTCATCTCAAGATCATACAACAGGAAGGCATGATGCTCAACCCAAGTAACCTGATTTCCCTCCTTCCACAACTCCCGACTTCCAGAGTCTGATTCCACAGCACTTTCCATTTGCCCCAGCAGGTTATAAGCGCAAGAGAACTAAATATAATAATAATAATAATGTTGGTATTTGTTAAGCGCTTACTATGTGCCGAGCACTGTTCTAAGCGCTGGGGTAGACACAGGGGAATCAGGTTGTCCCACGTGGGGCTCACAGCCTTAATCCCCATTTTACAGATGAGGGAACTGAGGCACCGAGAAGTTAAGTGACTTGCCCAAAGTCACACAGCTGGCAAGTGGCAGAGCTGGGGTTCGAACCCATGACCTCTGACTCCAAAGCCCATGCTCTTTCCAGTGAGCCACGCTGCTTCTCTAAAAGTCTGGGTTAAAAGTCTGAGGGAACCTGAATTCCCAGCACCGGACCCTGGTCCCCTCCAGACCAAATACCTCAGGCTAGAACCCCAAAGCCGAAGCAGGCCCCAGAGGAGCCAAAAGAACTGTGTCTACCAGGCACTCTTGAGGGATACGATGATGTTTATTTATTCATTTAAATCTTTTTTTATTCCTGCTGTCTTGGAGAAGCCAGTTCAGTCCTGTCAGTATCACCCTCAACTACTCAAATGTTAACGTTCAGTAAAAACAGGTCTTGCTGAATAAGGCGGCATGAGGGCAAAGATCCTGCCTTGGATAGAAAGCGGCAAGAAAATATCACTAAGCCCAGGGATCAGCTTTTCATTTTCAGCGTGAAGGCAAAAGCACGGATTTTAGGGGGAGCAGGGGCAGGGCGGGCAGAATCAGAGTGCCGAAGGGCCAGAAAACTCCCACTTTGGGTCTTTTCGGCCCCGACTGGAAACTCTCAGAGCTTAGTCAGAGACCTGAACCGGGCTGGCGTCAGGCTCAAACAGCTGAGGGGATGAGCCCCTCCATGGCACCCCTAGAGAGGACGCCCAAGCAACTATGATGTCTGGGGCCAGAGAAAGGATGAACAAAAATCCCAGGGCCACCCTCAATCTACCCCTTTCCCACAGGCTCCGGTTCCAAACCTATCTGAATCCTATACCTGACCTCCAGGTGGGATCCAGGTGACCCCGAATATTTTTCCCACCTACACTGGTATGGTCTCTTACAGATGGAATGCAAATACAACCAAGTCAGGCCTCCCCTGACTAAGCCTCCTCTCCTCTTCTCCCACTCCCTTCTGCGTCAGCCTGACTTGCTGCTCCCTTTATTCCTCCCCCCTCCCAGTCTCACAGCACTTACATCTTCATTTTATTCATTTAATCTTATTTATTTATATTAACGTCTGTCCCCGCCATAGATTATAAACTCGCTGCAAGCAGGGAATGTCTGTTACACTGAACTCCCTCAGGAACTCAGTACCGTGTTCTGCACACACTAGGCGCTCAAAAAATACGAATGAACTGTAAGCTCGTTGTGGGCGGAGATTGTGTCCATTGCACTGTTCTACTGTACTCTCCCGAACGCTTAGCACATTTCTGCGCACCCAGTAAGCGCTCAATGAATCCGACCTACTGGTTGATGGACTGAATGCAAACTCTGGCAGAGGGAGAGGGTTCCCCGAGTTTTACCTTGCATCTGCTGCATGAGGAGGGCTCTCTGCATTATGGGGTTGGCGTTGAGGAGGGATGCCTGGTTGGTGACACGCAGGTTCAGTAGCTGCTGCTGCTGCTGAGGGGACAGCCCCCTGAGGAAAAAGAATAACAAATCCCACCTATGGACCCCTAAACTCCCAACGCTTCCATCCCAGCCCCGACCCCACCTCTCCACCCCGGCTCCCTCCAGTCCGGAAAGCGGACACTCTCCAGGGTGGAAAGAGCGGGCTGACCTTCCCTCCTCATCCCAACCTGTGGAAAAGAAGACCAGCGTCTGGAAAGGGCTTAGGGGGCAAAACTCATTTCCTAGGTCGCGTGGCCTAGTGGAAAGGGCTCGGCCTGGGAGTCAGAGGACTTGGGCTCCTCCGCTTGTCTGCTGCGTGACCCTGGGCGAGTCACTTCACTTTTCCAGGCCTCATCTGTAAAATGGGGATTAATAGTGTGAGCCCTAGGTGGGACCTGATTATGATGAATAATCTTCAAAGCCCTACTGAGAGCTCACCTCCTCCAGGAGGCCTTCCCAGGCTGAGCTTCCCCTTTTCCCTCTGCTCCCTCCTCCTTCACCTCCCTTCAGCTAAGCCCCCTTTTCCCTCTGCTCCCCCCCTCAGCACTGTGATCATTTGTATATATTTTTATTCCCCTATTTATTTTGTTCATGAGGTGTCTTATTCTCTTGTTTCTATTTATCGTGATGATGATGTCTTGTTTCTGTCCTTCTGTCTGCCCCATTAGACTGTGAGCCCGTCACTGGGCAGGGATGGTCTCTCTGTTGCCGAACTGTCCATCCCAAGCGCTTAGTCCAGTGCTCTGCACCTAGTAAGCGCTCAATAAATACTACTGAATGAATGCATCCTCCCCGGGGCTTGGCACCTAGTAAGCGCTTCTCAAATACAGCAGTTGGGAATCTTGGTTGTAGTATTAGCAGGGGCAGGGGGGTGACAAGCAGAGAGGCCGGGGAGGAGGACACGTGGGGCTCGAATGTGTCTGCCTTGGGGGTTAGGTAGGAAGAACTCCCCCGATTAGACCGTAAGCCCGTCAAAGGGCAGGGACTGTCTCTATCTTTTTCCCATTTGTCCATTCCAAGCGCTTGGTACAGTGCTCTGCACCTAGTAAGCGCTCAATAAATACTACTGAAAGAAGGGACAAGGGCTGGGGGGGGGCTTCGAGGCACTCAGGGCGCAGGTCGGGTTTGCGAACGGTAAGGATTAAGTGCTTAACTAGGTGCCGGGCACTGTACTGAGCAAGTCGGGGGCGGTCCCCGTCCCACGTGGCGCTCGCCCTCTCAACCCCCCCCATTTTCCGGCGGGGATAAGCGAGGCCCAGGGAGTCGAAACGACGGGGTCACCCGGCGGAGGAGGGGCGGCCTGGGGGAGGGGAGGGTCCACCCTGGGGGGGGGCTGGGGGGACCTCCACGCCCGCAGGACCAGGCCTGGCATCCTGGGCCTCGAGTGCAGGAGCTCACCGTCCCGCCGGCTGCTGCTGCTGCTGCTGCTGCAAGAGGTGCTGGAGCTGCAGCAGCTGCTGCTGGAACTGCTGCTGCTGCTGCTGCTGCTGCTGCTGGTTGAACATCGCTGCGTCCGGGGAGAGCGGGCCGGGGGGCTCCCATCAGGGCGGAGGGGCCCCTCCCCCTCCTCCCCGCTCCTTCATTCGTCTCGCAACCCCAGCCTCCCCCCGCTCGCACCCTAAGGCCGAGAACAAAGGGCGTCCCGCCGCTGGCCGCTGGGCCGGTCCTGGCCGGTCCCGGCCGGTCGGCGCCCACCCCCAGCCGCCGCCGGGGACGCCCGCAGCGCCCTCTGGAGGCCCGGAGGTCCGCACTCACCCGCCCGCCACTCCTCCAACGGGCAATCGATCGGTCGATCCTATTTATGGAGCCCTTACTTTGCGCGAAGCACTCGACCGAGCTCTTAGGAGAGGACAGGGAATGACAGACAGACGCATTCCCTGCCCACAACGACCTTATGGTCCTCCTCCTCCTCTTCTCCTCCTTTTCTTCCCCTTCTTTCTCCTCCCCTTCTCCCTCTCCTCCCCCTCCTCTTCTTCCTCCTCCTTTCCTTCCCTTCCCCTCCTTTCTCCTCCTCCTTCCGCCTTCTCCTCCTCCTTTTCCTGCCCCTCTTCCTCCTCCTCCCTCTCCTCCCCCTCTTCTTCTTCCTCCTCCTTTTCCTTCCCCTCCTCCTCCTCCCCCCCCCTCTTTCTCCTCCCCCTCTTCCTTCTTCTCCCTCTCCTCCTCCTCCTCTTCTTCTTCCTTCCTCCTGTTCCTCCCCCTCTTCTTCTTCCTCCTCCTTTTCCTTCACCTCCTCCTCTTCCTTCCTCCTTTTCCTCCCCCTCTTCCTTCTTCTCCCTCTCCTCCTCCTCCTCTTCTTCTTCCTCCTCCTTTTCCTTCACCTCCTCCTCTTCCTTCCTCCTTTTCCTCCCCCTCTTCTTCTTCCTCCTCCTTTTCCTTCCCCTCCTCCTCCTTCCCCCCCTCTTTCTCCTCCCCCTCTTCCTTCTTCTCCCTCTCCTCCTCCTCCTCTTCTTCTTCCTCCTCCTTTTCCTTCACCTCCTCCTCTTCCTTCCTCCTTTTCCTCCTCCTCTTCCTCCTCCCCCTCTTCTTCCTCCTCCTTGTCCTCCCCCTCTTCCTCCTCCCCTTCCTCTTCCTCTTCTTTCCCCTCCTCCTCTTCTTCCTCCCCCTCCTTTTCCTTCACCTCCTCCTCTTTCTTCCTCCTTTTCCCCCTCCCCTCCTCCTCCTCTCCTCCTCCTTTTCCTCCCCCTCTTCCTCCTCTCCCTTCCTTTCTCTCTCCTCCCTCTCCTTCTTTTCCTCCTCCCCCTCCTCTTCCTCTTCTTTCCCCTCCTCCTCTTCTTCCTCCCCCTCCTTGTCCTCCTTCTCCCCTTCCTCTTTCTTCCTCCTCTCCCCTTCCTCTTTCGTCCTCCTCCTCCTCCTCTCCCTCCTTGACCTCCTTCTCCTCTTTGCTACCCTCCTTAGCTCTCTGGTACCTCCTGCAGCACGATCTGAAAAGGAAAAAGGAAAAAAAAAACTTAATCCAGAAGAGGGGTCCTCCCCGCACCCTCCATCCCACTAAGAAATGGTGAGTGGAGGAGGGGCAGGGGGTGCCATCTGCTTCTGTCGGGGACACAGAGTAAACAGCTAATTGGAGGAAGCATATGGCAACAGGCCCATCTGTCCTCGTTCCCAGAGAATTCTCGCCACCTGGGGCAGATGGTGAGGGTCTCCTGCAGGGAGAAGGGGCAGCCCACCCCTTTCAGGAAAATTCCCTGCTTCGGGGTGCCCTCCCCTCTATCCAAGGGACCCTACGGAACAGCAGGGAATCCCTCTGGTCAGATTTCCTCCCCAGCCCTCTGACCTTCCCATCTCCCCGTGACGGCTAAGGGCTCCCGTCTCTGCTTTCTATCACCGAAAGGAACCAGATCTTTAAAGAACAAAGTCCCCAGAGTCGAGATCCTGCTGGCCTGGAGCTCTAGTGGGTAGAGCTCGGGTCTGGAAGTCAGAAGAACCTGGGATCTAATCCCAGAACCACCACTTGTCTGCTGTGTGACCTTAGGCAAGTCATTTCACTTCTCTGTGCCTCAATTCCCTCATCTGTAAAATGGGGATTAACACTGCACGCCCTATGTGGCACAAGGACTGAGTCCAACCCAATTTGTTTGTATCCACCCCAGCGCTTAGTACAGTGTCTATCACAAATACCACAATTATTATTATTATTATAACTACCCCCCACCTTAACAGTTACACACACTCCAAAGATGGAAATGAATGAGATCAATAATGCCATCCGGGCAAGTTACCTGCTATGAATAAGATTGTCCAAATGAGAAAGGAGAGATCAATTCAATTCCATTCTTCCCCTTCCGAGCTTCAATCAATCAGTGGTGTTTATTGTGTGCCTACTGAATGCAGAGGAAGATATTAGGCCCTTGGGAGAGGACACTTGAAACCAAACACCCATTCCCTGTCCTCTAGACTGTAAACTAGTTGTGGGCAGGGAACGTGTCTTCCAACTTTGTTATAGCGGCCTCTCCCAAGTGCTTAGTACAGTGCTCTTCACAGAGTAAGCATTCAGTACTATTGATGACAAATGATAGTTACTCCTTTTCACTGGCCTCTTCACTCCCAAGCCCCAAGGACAATTCAACCACCTCCTCTGGGTATCACTGAATTAAATTGTCATGCTGTCATTTACCTCATCCACCCCACCATAACCCTTCAATCCACGCCCCCTCCAGGGCCTGTCAGCCCATCCATTCCTCCTCTCCCACCCCTGTCATCCTGTCCCAGCACCACCCCTTGTCCCCTTCCCCAGCCCCATTTCCTCTTCTCCCACTCCCTTCTACTTGGTCCTGACTTGATCCCTTTGTTCTTCTTCCCTTCCAGTCCCACAGCACTTATGTAGATATCTGGCATTTATTTATTTATATTAGTGTCTCTCTTCCCCTGCCCTCTAGACCGTTAAGATCACTGTGGGCAGGGCATGCCTGTTTATTGTTGTATTGTACCCTCCCAAGTTGTCAGGATAGTGCTCTGCACACAGTAAGTGCTAAAGAAATACAATTAACTGAATGAAGGAACCTGTTTTACTGTTCTCTCCCAAGGGCTTGGTACAGTTCTCTGCCCAAAGTAAGTGCTCAATAAATTCCATCGATTGACTGATTGCATTCTAAAGGGGAGGACCTGCAAAGAAAGTTATGCCTTCCCTAGATGAGGGGGATTGACTGATTTCCCACTCTCTTCTGCATCATATCTAAGACCTTCTTCCCTTTGGTCTCCAATTTCCTCCAATTCTCTCCCTTAGGTCCCTTCACGCCACAGAAACCGCCCTCTTAAAGGTCACCAACGACCTCCTTCTTGCCATATCCAACGGCCTCTACTCCATCTTAATCCTCCTCCACCTCTCAGCTGCCTTCGACACGGTCGATCACCCCCTTCTCCCGGAAACGTTATCCAACCTCGGCTTCACTGCCACTGTCCTTTCCTGGTTCTCCTATCTCTCTGGCCACTCATTCTCAGGCTCTCTCACGGGCTCCTCCTCTGCCTCCCACCCCCCAACTGTGGGTGTCCCTCAAGGCTCAGTTCTGGATCTCCTTCCATTCTCCAGAAAATCTGATTTAATCAGGAGCCTCTCTGTAAATTCCTATCGACAGAACAAATGCAAGGAGTAGCACAGAAAAGGCATCAGCAGCAGATGTGAATGCCTTGTGACTCTAATTTGAGAAGGAACAGAAGAAAAACACCCCCTCTGAGACTGTAAGCCCTGTGTAGGATGGGGACTGTGTCTCACCTGATTATCTTGTATATACCCCAGCTCAAAGCACAATGCTTTTCCCATAATAAATATTATCATCATTATTAGTCTGTTCCATTATTGTTAGAAAGTACCATCATTATTATTAATAATACAGTCTTCTAGACTGTAAGCTTGTCATGGGCAAGGAATGTGTCTACTGACTTTTTTTTTTAAGCACTAGCTATGTGCCAGGCACTATACTAAACGGTGGGATAGATACAGGTTTAATTGGGTTGGACGCAGTCCGTGTCCCACGTGGGGCTCACAGTCTTAACCCCCATTTTATAGATGCGGTACCTGAGGTGCAGAGAAGTTAAGGGACTTGCCCAAGGTCACAGCGCAGGCAAGTGGCAGAGGGGGGATTAGAACCCAGGTCCTTCTGAATCCCAAGTCTGTGCTTGATTCGGTAGACCATGCTGCTTCTCATTTTGTACACTCTCAAGTGCACTGTATAGTGCTCTGCGCACAGTAAGAGCTCAATAAATATGATTGACTGATTAATAAGTACCATCATTATCAGCCACAGCAAGGTCGTGGAGAAAGTACATATCCCATCATACGCCACACTAACCCAGCCAGCTGCTGGACCAGTGCTATGAACAGGCAAACTGGAGTTGGAAAAGCAGGGATAATGGGGAATTATATTGGATAAGGAGAGTTTTGAGAGGGAGGGGCAAGCAGAGAGGGAGCACCTTTCTTTGTCCCTCTATAGCACACTCTGCAGCCCAGTTTCCAGGCTTTGCAGGTTGACCTTTTTTCATTAATTCATTCAATGGTATTTATTGAGCGCTTACTGTGTGCAGACTACTGTATTAAGCGCTCGGGAAAGTATAATACAGCAATAAAGAGGGAGTAGGATTTAATCCCCATTTTACAGATGAGGTATCTGAGACACAGAGAAATTAAGTGACTCATCCAAGGTCACACAGGAAACGAGTGGCAGAGCCAGGATTAGAAACCAGGTCCTCTGACTCCCAGGCCCACGGTCTTTCCACTAGGCCTTGCTGCTTCCTTGGAGCAGCTTAATAAGCCTTAATAAGGCTTTGAAGGTGGGGAGAGTGGTAGTCTGGCGTATATGGAGGGGGAAGGAGTTCCAGGCCAGAGGGAGGATGTGGGAAAGGGACACGTAGTCTCCCAAGTGTTTAGTACAGTGCTTTGCATACTATAAGTGCTCGATAAATACCACTGATTGATGGAATAATTTCTTTAGCTGCAGAGGAAGGAAGGTTAGCCTGATGACTTCTTGTGATGGATGGGATGTTTGAGGCCCAGAGCGGGGCAGTGATATGCCCAATGAGCCCCAGCTCTATTCTGTTTTCCCAAACACTTAATTCAATGCTCTAATCCCGTGAGCCCGTTGTGGGCAGGGATTCTCTCTGTTGCTGAATTGTACTTCCCCAAGTGCTTAGTACAGTGCTCTGCACACAGTAAGTGCTCAATAAATACGATTTAATGAATGAATAATAATTGTGATTTTGATAAGCGCTTGCTTTGTGCCAGTAGGTAGAAGATAATCAGGTCAGAGACAGTCCCTGGGGTACTCAGTCTAAGTAGGAGAGAGAACAGGTATTTTACCCTCCATTTTACAGATGAGGAAATTGAGGCCCAGAGAAGTTAAGCAATTTGCCCAAGGTCACGGAACAGGCAAGTTGTGGAGCTGGGATTAGAACTCAGGTCTTCTGACTCCCAGACCCTTGCTCTTTCCACTAGTCCACGTGGCTTGCTCTGTGCAGAGTAAGCGTTCACTAAAGACAATTGACCGGTCGATCGATGCTGTGATCGTGCTGTGATGCTTCCTGGAGAGGAGGGCGGAGGAGGAGACAAATTAGGGGCACAAGGCAGAAAAGCCCCTCCAAAAACACCCATCCTTATGTGCCCTGCACCTCTCAGCTCTGACTCGGCCCACTCCCCACAACCCCTCTCGGTGGCTTCTCCAGGCGACACAGACAGAAGATGATTCTCTCTCAAAAGTGAGCCAATTCTTGTGGTTAGGGAGTGAGGGGAGTTGTAGGCTGACGAAATGTGAGGAGCCCCTCGCTGAGGGGAAAAACAAGAAATCCCCCTTCAGTTTCTCTCGCTCAGTCGGTGTCATGAAAATTTTGTCTCCTCCCCCATGAGGAGAGCAATAATAATACCCTGGGTAGACCTAGCACCTTTCCACCTGAGAGCTCAAAGCGCCTTCACATCTATGATCTCACTTTATCTTCACAGCATCAGTGCGAAGGTATGATTACCATCCCCACGGTACACGGAACACGTATTTTTGGCTTCTTGACTTTCATCCAGATAATAGGCAAGAGAAACCCCACTGCTTTTCCACTGCTTCTTCAAAGTGATCTTATGGTTTGGGCAGAGGCCCGGAGCCCCACGTCCAGAAGGGGTTCCTTAAATACTGCTACCGTTATTGACAAGCAGTACTAAGCGCTTCTACTTTGTGCCAGGCACTTTTCCAAGAGCTGGGGTAGATATAGGCTAATCAGGTTGGACACTGCCCACGTGCCATATGGGGCTCACAATTTTAATCCCCATTTTACGGGTGAGGTAACTGAGGCACAGAGAAGTGAAATGACTTGCCCAAAGTCACACAGCAGACATGTGGCAGCAAGAAGTTAAGTGACTTGTTGTGGGCAGGGAAGGTGTCTACCAACTCTGTTGCACCGTACTGTCCAAAGCACTTAGTACAGTGTTCTGCACACAGGAAGGGCTCAATAAATACCATTGACTGACTGAATGATCTGGATATGAATACTGGCTCCACCACCTGCCTGCTGGGTGACTTTGGGCAAGTCACTTCACTTCTTTATACCTCAGTTTCATCATCAATCAATCATATTTATGGAGTATTTACTGTGTGCAGGGAACTGTACTAAGCACTTGGGAGAGTGCAATATAACAGAGTTGGTAGAGACGCTCCCTGCCTAAAATCGCCCCTGTCCCTCCTCAATCCCTCCCTCTTCAAGTCTCCCTTCCTTCCCAGCGCTATCTATAGAGGAGATCTCCCGTCTCCTCTCAAAAGCCACCCCCTCACTCCAAGCCAGATTGGAGGGAGTCAAGGGGAGAGTGGGAGGAGAGGAATTTGAGACAGCAGGTGTAGACACCTCGCTCAAGGAGTTTGGAGAGGAATGGTAGGAGGGAGATGGGGAGATAACTGGAGGGACCCATGGGGTCGGGGGGGGGGGGATTTAGGATAGGAGAGACACAGGGATGCACAAATGCAGTGGAAAAGAAGACACTGGAGAGCAAATAGTTGAAGATGGCCATTAGGGAGGAAAGAATGCAGGGGCCGAGTGTTTTGATAAGGTACGGAGGGATGGGGTCAGATGTCAGGTGCAGGGGATGGATTTTGAGAGCAAGCAGATCTCCTCTTGAGATACTGCTGGAAAAGATGGGAAAGTTGACAAAGGGGAAGGACGGGGAGGGGAAGATTTTAGAGAGCTCACGCCTGATAGTTTCAATTTTCTCAATAAAGTAGATGGCCAGGTCGTTGGGGACAAGGGATGGGGGAGATGGGGGGACAAGGAGTTTGAAAAGGGAGTTAAACATATTAAACATCTGGAACAAATGGGGAGGGCAGCGGGCATGAGGGTCGATAAGGATGGAGAAATAATTTTGCCAGGCAGAGGAGAGAGTTAAAACACACAAGGATAAAATTGAGTGGACGAGATGGGCTGGTCACCTATACTTTGTGGCTCATGCACAAAAGCGAAAGAGGCAGACTGTGGAGGTGATCCAGGCTGTGGGCAAGTGGTATGAGATTGTTGAAAGGAGAGGAGAGCGAGTGAGTTGTGTTCAGTAGAGAAGGTGGTGTTGAGAGCATCAGTTTGGCCATCAAGAGAAGGTAATTTAGGAATGGAGGCTAACTGAGGCACAGTGACATGAGAAAATAGGAAGGGATCAAAAGATCGGAGGTCTCTGTGGGGGAACCACACAGAATTATGGGGAGGAGGTGTTTGGGAGAGAAGGCAGGTGAGGAGGTTGTGGTCCGATCATAGGATTTCGGAGTCGGTGAGGGTAGAAATTGTGCAGTGACTAGAGATGATGAGATCAAGTGGGTGTCCAAGCTGTTGAGTGGGCGAGCTGGGGTGGAACAGGCAGTGAGTTGAGGAGTTATAGAAGGCGGGAAGCAGAAGGGTCATCGGGAACATCTATGTGGATGTTGAAGTTCCGAAGGATCAAAATAGGGATGGAGAAAGAGAGAAGGAATGTGAGAAAGGGATCAAAATGGTTAAAAAAGTTGGAGGTGGGGCCTGGGGGACTGTAGATGACCGTCACTAGACTCTGGAGTGGGTGGAGGGAGGATGTTTTGCGCTTCTATGGAAAGGAAAGAAAAGGGAGGGGAAGGTGGAATGGTGCAAAAGCGGCTTTGGGACCTGAAAAGGAAGCCAACACCTCCCCCTTTCCCAGTGAGTCTGGGGGAGTGGGTGAAGATGAGGCCCCATCTAGAGACAGCAACAGGCCAAACCGTGTCATCTGGAGAGAGCCAGATATCAGTGATGGTGAGGAGGAGCAGAGCCTGACTCAGGAACAGTTCAAGGATGAAGGGTCACCGGGGCCTGTTCCCAAAAGGACTTTTCTCTGACCACGTTGAGCTGCTGGGACTAAGAGGTCGGGGCTCACTCTCCCCTCCTCCAACTTCAAACAACTCAGGGGCACTGTAGAGCCAGGGGTCTGTCCCCTGCCACGGTATTGCTGGACATGGGAAGGCAAAGGGGTATACGGTATTACTGAGGCTTCAGTGGTTGGGAAGTGTTGGGAAGCTCGGAAGTATTAATCAGCACATCCAGATGACCCCCAGCCTGGTTTTCAGCCTCAGTTTTTCCTTCCTGTCTCTGCCTCCGATAATCTGCCTATTTTCCTCCCCGTTTCCTCTTTGACCTCATCCATCCTATGAAGTCAGCATGGAATTTAGTCTGTAGTGACGCTCCAGGGTCCAGTCCAGTCTGGCCTAGTCCGGGCCAGTCCCTCTGAAGCCTTCACCTGCCTAGGGTCCCTGCTCCCGCCTCTCGGGAACACCAGGGGTGGGTTTTTTTTCCTCATTCAATCCATCAGACAGTCTTATTTATTGAGTGCTTACTGTGGGCAGAGTACTGTACTAAGCCCTTGGTAAAGTAATAATAATAATTTTGGTATGTTAAGTGCTTAATGCATGCCAGGCACCGTCCTAAGCACTGGAGTGGATACAAGCAAATCAGCTTGGACACAGTCCCTGTCCCACATGGAACTCACAGTCCCAAACCCCATTTTACAGATGAGGTAACTGAGGCCCAGAGAACTGAAGTGACTTGACCAAGGTCACATAGCAGACAAGTGGCAGAGTTGGGATTAGAACTCACAACTTTCTGACTACCAGGCCCATGCTCTATCCTTATGCCATGCTGCTTCCCTATGATACAATACAACAGAGTTGGTAGAGTTGGTAGACACATTCCCTGCCCACAGCGAGCTTTCAATGTAGAGGGGGAGACAAATATTGATATAAATACATATAATTATTTTTTATAAATAATGAGAGTTAAGATATATAATAAAATAAATATAAATATGTTCCCAGTTTTGGAACTTCTATTTGTCTACCTGGAAAAGAGAGGACTCATTGGCAATAAACTCCACTTAATCGATCACTCAATAGCATTTATTATCTGGTATATTCTGTGCAGAGCATTGGACTAAGTCTCTGCCACTTGTCTGCTGTGTGACCTTGGGCAAGTCACTTAACTGCTCTGTGCCTCAGTTCCTACTATGTAAAATAGGGATTAATACTGTGAGTTCCGGGCTGTGTCCAACCTGATTAGTTTGTATCTATCCCAGCCCTTAATACAGTGCCTGGTAAATAGTAAGTGCTTCACAAATATTTTAAAAAAAGTCTGCACTCTGCTCTAACACCAACTTATTTACTGTACTTCATCTCACAGCTCTCTTGCTCTAGATCCCTTCCTCACATCTTCCCTCTTGCCTAGAACTCCCTCCCTTCCTTTTCATAATGTGTCTAGCAATTCCACTGTATTGTTAATTATAATAATTATGGTATTTGTTAAGCCCTTACATGTGTCAAGCAATGTTCTAAGCCCTGAGGTAGATATAAATTAATCAGATTGGACACAGAATTTATCTCTCCTCCCTCATGGGACTCACAATCTAAGTTCTCTCCCAAGCACCCAGTACACAGTAAACAGTTAATAAATACTACTGATTGATGGATTGACATCTGACACACCACCCCTCACCCCATGTTTTCTCCCCCTCTAGACTGTGAGCTCATGGGTGAGAATTTGTGTCTGGTATTACATCGCACTCTCCCAAGTGCTTAGTACAGTGCTTTGTACATAGTATGTGCTCGATAAATACAACTGAATGAATGAATGAAATACTCAGCCCTACTAAAATCATGTCTCCTCCAAAAAACTCCTCACTGTTGACATGAAAGCACTCAATCACCTTGTCCCTCCTACCTCACCTCACTACTGTCCTACAACCCAGCCCACACACTTCACTCCTCCAACGTCAACCTTCTCACTGTACCTCCATCTCGTCTATCTCGCCGCCGAACGCTCACCCCCATCCCGACTCTGGCCTGGACCGCCCTCCCTCCTCAAATCGGACAATGACTCTCTCCTTCTTCGAAGCCTTAGAGAAGGCACATCTCCTCCAAGAGGCCTTCCCTGACTAAGCCCCCCTTTCTTCTCCCACTCCCTTCTGCATCGTCCTGACGCTCCCTTTGTTCTTCCCCATCCCAGCCCCAGAGCACTTTCGTTCACATCTGAAATTTATTTATATTAATGTCTGTCTCCCCCTCTAAGACCGTAAGCTTATTGTGAACAGGGAAAATGTCTATTTATTATTACATTGTACCTTCCCAAGCACTTAGTACAGTGCTCTGCACACAAGAAGCGCTCAATAAATATGATTGAATGGATGAATAACCTCTCATCTTCCCAACCTATAGTCCCTCCCTTCTGCATCACCTGCCCCTTCTAAACACTTCAATACTCACCCTTACTCACCTTTACCCCTACAGCAATTATGTCCGTAACCTTATATTCTGCCGCTTCCCCCATTTGTAATTTATTTTCATGTCTGTTTTCCCCAGATACCATAATCTCCTTGAGGGAAGGGATCCTGCCTATGCTCTCTCAATTATTATATATTATGTATTATACTCTCTCAAGTGCTTAATACTGTGCCCTGCACCCAGTGAGCACTCAATAAATGCCACTGATGGATTGGGAAAGTTCAGTAGAGTTAGAACTGCCAACCAGGAATTTACAGACTAGTGGGAGAGACAGACTTAAAATAAGTTACAGATAAGAGGAAAAAGAGAACCACAAGACGGCTGTGGGTGAGTCAATGTTTACAGAATAGAGTATGTGTGTTGCTGTGTACAGAAGTGCTACAGGGACAGCATCGCCTGGAGTCAGAAGGTCATGGGTTCTAATTCTGGCTCCACCACTTATCTGCTGGGTGACTTTGGGCAAGGCACTTTACTTCTCTGTGCCTTATAGTTACCTCATCTATAAAATGGGTATGAAGACTGTGAGCCCCGTGTCGGACAGGGGCTGTGCCCAACCCGATTTGTAGGATCCGCCTAAGCGCTTAGTACTGTCCCTTGCAAGTACGATTAAAAAAAAACTATACTAAGTGCTGGAGGAAAAATACACTGGCCTTACAATCCAGGAATGAGAGGAGAGTTGGCATAAGAAAATATAAAACTATAAAAGGAGAAAAACTATCATAAAAAGACCAAGGCACAGCGATACATACTATAAAAGCAACAGGGAACTGCAGCAAAAAGGAGCAGAGTTTTAGGTTCTTCCCGGCTTGGGAAAGGGTGTTTAGAGTCCCAACGGTCACAGCCTCCTCAACGTTCTAGGAATGCCAGAAGTAAACCAGAATGGGGCCGGAACTTGGCTCTGGGAAACGGAATTGGCCTGGAATGGCTGTTCTAGGGTGCTGGTGGGGTGATGCCCCTCTTCAGGATTGGAGGGCGAGGGGGTAGGGAGACCTTCACTGCCAGGGATAGCCAGCCCTGGCTGCCAGCTGCCTTTTGATTGCCAGCAGCCACAGCTCCCGTCCCTTCTTTATTCATTTTTTTACAGTATTTGTTAAATGTTTAGGATCTGCCAAGCACTAAACTAAGCACTGGGGTTGATACAAGATAATTGGGTTGAGCATGGTCCATATCCCACACGGGGCTCACAGTCTTCATCCCAATTTGAAGATGAAGTAACTGAGGCACTCAGAAGTGAAGTGATTTGCCCAAGGTCACATAGCAGACAAGTGGAGGAGTAGGGATTAGAACCCAGGTCCTTCTGACTCCCGGGCCTGTGCTCCATCCATTAGACCATGCTGCTTCTCCACCAGTTTATGCCGCTTCTATGGTACTTGTTAAATACTTGTTATGTGCCAGGCACTGTACTAAGCACTGGGGTAGATGAAAGATACCCAGGTTGGACCCAGTTCATGTCCCACATGGGGCTTAGAGTCTTGATCCCTATTTTACAGATGAGATAACTGAGGCGTAGATAAGGGAAGTGACTAGCCTTAGGTCACAGCGAAGACAAGTAGCCCAGGTCCTTCTGACTTCCAAGTCCCTGTTCTACCCACTAAACCACACTGCTTCTCAGCATCCTTTCCTACCTCCCATTTAACTCTACCCAAATGCCCTCTGCTGTGGGCCGAAATCTCCATCTGCCCTGCTGGGAGGAATCATTCAATTAATCAATCAAGGGTATATATTGAGTGCTTATGATGGGCAAAACACTGCACTGAAGGCTCAGGAGATTCCAATACAACAGAATTTGCAGACACGTTCCTTGCCCTCAGCAAACTTAGTGAGCACCTAGTGCGATTACGCTTGGAAGAGTCCAACACAACAGAATTAACAGATATGTTCACTCCTTATAATGAGCTTACAGTGCGATCCCTGGCCCGGCCCTGGAGAGCGATCCAGGGAGGTCCCTCTGTCAGTCAGTCAAATGTATTTAATGAGGGCTTATTGTGTGCAGAACGCTATACTACACACTTAAAAAACTTAACAAATAGAGACAATTCCCTGCCCACAACGAGCTTACAGTCTAGAGCGGTGCCAGGCACAACATGTCTTGCCCTCTTCTCTCCGGCAGCCCCTCTTCCTGCTGCTTGCCACCACTGCGAGATTCTGATTAAAATTTTCTAGCTTTCAGTCCTGGAAGACATGGTGCTACTGCATCATCCTCCCACAACGTGTTGGAGCACAGACCCCTCCTCCTCCTCTCCCACAAGGGAGAGAAGTGCACAGACACTCTGCTAAACTCTCGGGTGAAGACAATCTACGCAAACAATAGGGTCCCTGACCTCGAGGAATTTACAGTTCGATGAGGAGACCCGCAGGCAGACACAAATCATTTACCAGTTGGAGAAACAGGAGGAAGAAACAGACACAGCTTTAGTAGCCAAAGAATGGGAAGATGAATAGACGTCCTGATGATTAATGATATTAGCTAAGTGTTTCTACATCAACTGTTTTAAGCGCTGGGGCAGATAAAAAGCAAAGAACATGGATTGCAACATACACAAGTGCTAGGAATGATGTATGTATTGGACCTGGGTTCTAATCTCAGCTCCACTGCGTGCCTGCTGTGTGACCTTGGATAAGTTGTTTAACTTCTCTGTGCTTCAGTTACCACATCTGTAAAATAGGGATGAAGACTGTGAGTCCCATGTGGGACATGGACTGTGTCCAACCTGATTAGCTTCTATCTATCCCAGTGCCCAGTACAGTGCCTGGCACATAATAAGCGCTGAAGAAATACCATATATGCCGAAGTGTTAAAGGCAGATTTGGCGGGGGGTCTCGGGGAAGGCTTCCTGGTAAAGGTGAGATTTCAGTGGGGCTTCAAAGCTGGCGAAAACTGTAGTCTGGCAGATTTAAAACAGGAGACAGGTGGAGGGAAGGGCACGAGACAGAAGGGGGTCAGGGGAGCAAAGAGCGAGCACTGGACATTGTAAAGAAGTCATCTTGGGAGGAGCCAAGAGTGCAAGCTAGGGAAGGGCAGGTGCCAAGAGCAGATATGTAAGAAAGGCAGGGTCTCTTACAAGATAAATTCATAGGGCTGAGGAAAAACTTTGTCCCATTTCCACCAAACTCTCAGTGGATCAAGCACAAGCCTGGGAGTCGGAAGGACCTGGGTTCTAATCCTGGCTCCTGTCTGCTGTGTGACCTTGGACAAGTCACTTCACTTCTCTGGGCCTCAGTTACCTCATCTGTAAAATAGGGACTAAGAGTATGAGCCCCATGTGGGACAGGGACTCTGTCCAACCAGCTTAACTTGTATCTACCCCAGTGCTTGGCACATACTAAGTGCTGCAAAAATACCATAATTATTATTATGATTATTAACCAGGGAAGCAGTGTGCCTTAGTGGATAGAGTACGGACCTGAGAGTCGGAAGGTCACAGGTTCTAATCCCAGCTTTGTCACTTGCCTGCTTTGTAGCTTTGGACAAATCACTCCACTTTGCTGTGTCTCAGTTCCCTCATCTGTAAAATGGGGATTAAGACTGTGAGCCCCATGTGTCCAACCCGATTTGCTGTCATCCACACTGGTGCTTAGTACAGTGCCTGGAACAGAGTAAGTGCTTACAAATACCACAACTATAATCATTACTATTATTATCACGTGAGCTCGGTGGGTTATCTGCCAGAAAAATGTGTCTGTTGTTGTATCATACTCTCCCAAGAGCTTAGTCAAGTGCCTGGAACAGAGTAAGTACTTACAAATACCACAATTATCATTATTACTCATTCATTCAATTGTATTTATTGAGCACTTACTATGTGCAGAGCATTCATTCAATCTTATTTATTGAGTGCTTAGCGTGTGCAGAGCATTCATTCGATCAATCCTATTGAGTGCTTACCATCTGCACAGCATTCCTTCATTCACTCCTATTTATTGAGGACTGTGTGCAGAGCATTCCTTCATTCAATCCTATTTAATGAGCGCTTACCGTGTGCAGAGCATTCTTTCAATCCTATTTATTGAGCACTTAACGTGTGCAGAGCATTCCTTCAATCAATTCTATTCATTGAGCGCTTACCTTGTGCAGGGCATTCCTTCAATCAGTCCTATTTATTGAGCCAGAAGCAGCATGGCTTAGTGGAAGGAGCCTGGGCTTGTGAGTCAGAGGTCATGAGTTCGAATTCTGTCTCTGACACTTGTCAGCTGTGTGACTGTGAGCAAGTCACTTCACTTCTCTGGGCCTCAGTTCCCTCATCTGTAAAATGGGGATTAAGACTGTGAGCCCCACGTGGGACGACCTGATTCCCCTGTGTCTACCCCAGCGCTTAGAACAGTGCTCTGCACATAGTAAGCGCTTAACAAATACCAACATTGTTAAAAGGGGGATGAAGACTGTGAGCTTCATGTGGGACAACCTGATTCCCCTGTATCTCCCCCAGTGCTTAGAACAGTGCTCTGCACACAGTAAGTGCTTAACAAATACCAACCTTCTTATTGAGTGCTTGCACAGCATTCCTTCAATCAATCCTATTTACTGAGCGCTTACTCTGTGCAGAGCACTGACCTGAGCGCTTGGAATGGACTCTTCTTATGCCATGAGCCCGTAGGGCTAAGGAACACTGGAATGCATCCGTCCGTGTACCCTCTCTTAGCTCTCAGTCCAGGGCTTGGCGCAGAAGGAGAGCTCGAGGCAGAAGCCTAACTAGGTCGCTTACCTTGAGAAGTAGAGTGGCTCAGTGGAAAGAGGCCGGGCTTGGGAGTCAGAGGTCATGAGTTCAAATCCCAGCTCTGCCACTTGTCAGCTAATAATAATAATAATGTGGGTATTTGTTAAGCGCTTACTATGTGCAGAGCACTGTTCTAAGTGCTGGGGTAGATACAGAGTCATCAGGTTGTCCCACGTGGGCTCACAGTCTTAATCCCCATTTTACAGATGAGGTAACTGAGGCCCAGAGAAGTGAAGTGACTTGCCCACAATCACACAGCTGACAAGTGGCAGAGCTGGGATTCGAACCCAGTCAGCGGACTGTGGGCAAGTCACTTCACTTCTCTGGGCCTCAGTGGCCTCATCTGTAAAATGGGGATTAACTGTGAGCCTCATGTGAGACAACCTGATGACCCTGTATCTCCCCCAGCGCTTAGAACAGGGCTCTGCGCAGAGTAAGCGCTTAACAAATGCCCACATGATTATGATTAGCTGGTCCTTTGGCTGGAGAACTACAACTCCCGTCATGCCTCGAGCGCATGCGCCCCGCGGCGGGCAGGCGGGCGGGGGGCGCCCTCTGGCGGCGGCGGTGGGGCGCTGCACGCTTGAAATCCCCGAAGGGTGGGGAAGGGAGGGAGGAGGTGGCAGTCCGGGGACAGCGTTGCTGCAGCGGCAGAACCGAGGAGGAGGAAGAAGAGGAGGAAGAAGAAGGAGGAGAAGCTGCAGAAGCTGCAGCAGCTGCAGGACCAGCACCCGCTGCAGGACCAGCACCCGCTGCAGGACCAGCACCCGCTGCAGGACCAGCAGCAGCTGCAGCACCAGCAGCAGCTGCAGCACCAGCAGCAGCTGCAGGACCAGCAGTGGCATTGGGTGGGCACTGCCCCCTGATGCAGGTCGGGGGTCCCCCAGCCCTGGGCATCCCGCAGTGAGACAGGGTCGCGGGCTGGGGCAGAGCCCCGGAGGGCGGCCGCCGCCACCATGGGCAACCGCGGTATGGAGGACCTCATCCCGCTGGTCAACAAGCTGCAGGACGCCTTCTCCGCCATCGGCCAGAATGCCAACCTGGACCTGCCGCAGATCGCCGTGGTGGGCGGGCAGAGCGCGGGCAAGAGCTCCGTGCTGGAGAATTTCGTGGGGAGGTAAGGACCCCCCCCCCTTTCCCTCCCTGCCCACCCCCATCCCTTGGGGCTGACCGTCCCGTCGACGGCCTAAGCCCAGGCGTGAGGCCCGGCCGCCCCCTCCAGTGGGCAGTGCCCTCTGAGCACGGCGCTGCCCCCTCCCCGCAGCCCCCTCGAGCTGGGGGGGCGGGCACGGGTCACTGGTCACTTTGCACCCCGGGCTCGCCCGTCGGAGCCCCGAGGGGTTGAGGGGAGGTTGAGGGGGCTGCAGGGGTTGAGGGGGGCTGCAAATGACCCGTGAGGGGGTTGGAGACGAGGGGGTTAAGGAGGTCGGGGGGCTGGAAACGAGAGGGTGGGGAGTGGAGACGAGGGGGTTAAGGAGGTCTGGGGGCTGGAAACGAGAGGGTGGGGGGTGGAGAGGGAGTTGGGGGGCTGGGGAGGGGGTTGGGGGGCTGGAGAGGGTTGGGGAGCTGGAGAGGGGGAGGGGGTTGACATGAGAAGAGGAGGGGGGCCTTGAGGGGCTGGAAACCGGGACAGGATTGAGGGATTGGGGGGGACGGGGCTGGACATGAGAGTGTTGGGGGGATTGGGGGAGCTGGAGACAGGGAGAGGATTGAGGAATTTGGGGGGGCTGGACGTGAGGGAAGGGTTGGGGGATTTGGGGAGCTGGAGACAGGGAAAGGGGTTGAGGGAGTAGGGGGCTGGATATGAGGAAAGGGTTGGGGGTGAGGGGAGTTGGAAGCAGAGAGGGGATTGAGGGATTGGGAGGGGGGTGCTGGAGATGAAAAGGTTCGGGGGATTTGGGGAGCTGGAGACGGAGAGGGATTGGGGGGGGGCTGGACATGAGGAAAGGGTTAGGGGTTGGGGGTGTGGGGAGCTGGAGTTGGGGAGAGGATTGAGGGATTGGGGGGCTGGAGATGAGGAAAAGATTGGGGAAATTTGGGGAGCTGGAGACAGGGATTGGGGGGGCTGGACATGAAAGAGTTGGGGGGATTTGGGGATCTGGAGACAGGGAGAGGGATTGGAGGGCTGGACATGAGGAAAGGGTTAGGAGTTGGGGGGTGTGGGGAGCTGGAGGCGGGGAGAGGATTGAGGGATTGGGGGGCTGGACATAAGGAAAAGGTTGGGGGGATTTGGGGAGCTGGAGACAGGGAGAGGATTGAGAGATGGGGGCTGGATATGAGGAAAGGGTTAGGGGTTGGGGGGTGTGGGGAGCTGGAGACGGAGAAAGAATTGAGGGCTGGGGGGCTGGGGAAGGGGATGGGGGTGATTTGGGGGGGCCGGAGCCGGGGTGGGGGTAGCGGCAGAGCAGGCAGCCCAGATGACTAAGACCGAACTGGGGGGAGGGGGGAGAAGGAGGAGGAGGAGGAGCAGGCTCGGTGGCCAGCAGCGGCCTGAGCCTTCCGAGCAGAGGAGATTTGCCGGATGTAATCCCTCTTCGGCGGCCGCTTTATCCCGGCTAGGGGGCAGGGGGCGAACAGACCCAAAGGGACCTAGGATTCAGTCAAGGGGGCTGGCCAGGGACTCCATCCCTAGCCCTGGCTGCCCTCAGCCGGGCCGTCAGGATGGAGACAAAGGGTCCCAGCCTGGGGGAGGGGGGAGGCTTCTCTAGTGGGGAGGGGAGCACTGGGAGCTAGCCAGCAGTATCCCGGGGTTGCCATCGGGGCCAATGTCATTGCCACAGTCCTCTCCCCCCTCTTCCCCCCCCCCCCCACCATTTTTTATGTCCAGTCCAATTTGGGGAGAGGGCAGATGGGACCTGCATCCCTGAGGCACTGCTTGGGTAAGGGTCTGGGTCCCCTGTCTCCTTCTCCCTTTTTCCTCTCCCCTCAACCTTCCTCCGAATCGGGAAGGAAATGGAGGATGCTGGGAAGCAGCGTTTGCTTTGGTTGTGCATCTTGGAGGAGGAAGGCCGAACCATTAAGCAGGTGGATCTGATAACAAATGCCCCTTCCCCTTTCCTCCCCTACCCACTTGGTGCTTTCTAGGTAGTCTCCAAATGGAGGGATCCAGTCCTCTCCAACACATACACTCACGTGCACCACCACAAGCCCTCTGGAAGCCCCCGTTTGGGGCTGGGGAAAGCCCGAGACGATTCCCTTCAGATGACCTTCATGGGTAGGGGAGCATTCAGATGCTCTGCTGCATGGAAGGTGGCGGGGCCGGCTGAGCTAGCCCCTCCCCTCCAGGAGCTGCCTGCAGAGGTGGCTGGAGGGGGCAGGGGGACCAGGGAAGGGGACCCAGGTCGCTGGCCAGAGAGGGGACCTCGGCTGGGTGTATCTTCTCCCTAAGATGCCCCAGAAAAATGGTCTGATTTATTCTGGAAACACCTGGGCCTGCTTCTGCCTCAGGATTTTCCAGAGCTCTGGATGGAAATTTGTCCTCTCTTTTCCCCCTTCCCCCCCGCCCCCGCCTTCCTCTCCCTTTACCTCAGATCCAAAGATGGCTGCCTGACATGGAGGAATAGCCCCCACTTTTCCCCCACTCCGACTGCCCCGGCACACATTCAGGAACAGGAACAACACCCTGCCTTTCCCTCAAGCTGAACCCTCTCCTGAAAATTTCCCCAAGCGCAATGGGGCCAGAGAGATGCTCTCTCTCTTTCTCTCAGACCCCAGGCTCGGGGTAATGGGAGATGGGGGTAGTAGGGGGTGAGGGGGTGAGGGAGGCAAGTGTCAGGGAAAGCAGAGTCCCCAAAGCCTCTGTCTAGAGGGAGAAACGCTGGGCCCAGCCTTGTGGCTGGGGGCCGGGCTGCAGTGATGTCATTCTGGGAGCCAGGCACTGCGGCTCAACCTGGGGTTCTCTGCTCCCGATTTTTGGCGGGGGGGGGTGGGGGTGGGGGTGTGCTCCTAGAAGCTGGGAGCTGGGTCTGCTGCTCTAGCAGTTTGGATAGGACCTTGGATCCTGGGTTTCTTCACCCATTCATATACAGAGAAACTAAAACCCAGAGAGGGACAGGACATGATTGAAGGTCACACAGTAAGCCTGGAGGGGAAAAGCGGGGGGGAAAAAGGCAGAGTCGGGGCTGGATGCTAATTATTCTGATACCCCATTCCTAACTCTGTCTTGGTCCCAGCACGGGCAGTGGCCCACAGTCTGCTCCGGACTCTTCCCTTACCTCTCCCCTCTCCGCTTCGGACCCTACCTGGGTCACCCCAGCTCCTAGTCAGCTGCAGAGGGCTGGTGGAGTTGTGCATGAATCTTAGTGGCCCCTTGGCCTTCCCTGGGGGCTTCTCCACAGCAACTCCCAGAATCCTCCAGGTAGACCCACGGTGCTGAATGAACCAAACCCTTGAGGGAACCGGTTTCTCACATCTGGGAGGAAGTGGAAAATGTCACCAAAGATGGGGCCAGAGACGATGAGCCCAAGCAGGATTGGGGATTCCCGGAAAGCTGGGAGAATCTGGAATGGGCTGGGTGTAGAAAGCAGTGGCACATAAACTATGACCTGGGAACTCCTCTTATTCTACCTGCTCTGGCAGATCCAATCTTCTCCCTGGGACAGGCAAGGAAACCGAGTCACAGTTCATCCTGCAGCCAGTCACTGGAGGAGCAGGGAGAAAAATCCAGGCTTCCAACTTGGCATGGTCCCCCCCCCCCCGGTCCATCTGTCTTCCTCCCCCGTTCTCCCAACACCCTGCTTCACTAGCCCCTCCTCAAGCTGGAGTCTCTCTTTTATGGTATTTAAGCTCTTGCTATGTGCCAGGCACTGTTCTAAGATTTGGGGTACATAAAAGTTAATCAATCTGGTCACAGTTCATTTCCCACATGGGGGTCACAGTCTTAATCCCCATTTTGCAGATGAGATCACTGAAGCACAGAAAAGTGAAGTGGTCACACAGCAGAGCTGTGACAGAGGCAGGATTAGAACCCAAGTCTTTCTGACTCTCAGGCGCCTGATCTATCCACTAGGCCTCGCTGTTTGTTGCCATGAATTACCTGAGCAGAGGCAAAGCTTCAGAGGGATGACCTGGGTATAGGCAGAGAGTGGAGAAGATTTGGTCGGTGGGAAGGAGCTGGGCATGTGTCATGATATCAGAACTGCCCCTCCCTTTTCCTTTTAGCCCCACGTGAAGGGGAAGACTGGTGTGGGCACTGACATTCTGTCCGGAATGGGCATAATGAGCAAGGTGGCAGAATCTTGGCTGAGGCCAGTTGCAGGCCTGCTTTGAGGTCACAGGATTCATTCCCAGGGCCAGTGGGGAAATAATAATCAATCAGTGATATTAACCAATCAACAGTATTGACTGAGCACTTACTGGGTGCAGAGGACCCTACTAAGCATTTAGGAAAGTACAGTATAACAGAGGTGGCAGATATGTTTTCTGTCCACAGTGAACTTACAGTCTAGGGGGGCTCACTGTGGGCAGGGAACGTGTCTGCCAACTCTTTTGCGTTGTGCTCTCCCAAGCACTTAGTGCAGGGCTCTGTACATAGTAAGCGCTCAAGTACCATTGATGATGACAGACGTTAACATAAATTATGTTAGGGAATTGGAGTGAGTTGTCTTTGGTTATGGAGCTGCCTCGCTGTGGATGCCGAGAGCCCTTTTGAGCATCAGCTTCCCCACCTGTGTAACAGGAACCATCTCCACCTCCAGGAAGCGCTAGGAAAAGCACAGTATAACAATAGACACATTCTCTGCCCACAAAAGCTTACAGTCTAGATCTGATTCTTATATCTACCCCAGCGCTTCAAGCGTTTAATAAATTTCACAATTATTACAGATGCTCGACTCCCACCGGACCTGGACATGCTCAGCCTAGGCACCCTGGGCAAACAATCGCTCAGTCAATCAGTGATATTTATTGAGCATTTACCTTGTGCAGAAAACTGTAAGAAGTGCTTAGGAGAGTACAGTGTAAAGGAGTCGGTAGACATGTTCCCTACCCAAAAGGAGCTTGCAATCATGGAAACTCCTTCATATGGAACAGCCTTTTGCTGCTGCTCCAGGAAGGGTGGAATGAAAACCAAACTGGGGCATTGGGTGCCATGGACAGGAAATGGAGCTGCCCCGAAGAAACAGCCCAACCAGAAAGAAGGTCGGTCAGGTTACTCTGGCTTAGCTGGGGTCTTAGGGATAGCAGTGGAACCAAGCCTAGACCAGGGAAGCTTGAGGGAAGGCCAGTCAGATCTATTCCTTCACCTCAATAATAATAATAATAATAATTTTGGTATTTGCTAAGGGCTTACTATGTGTTAGGCACTATGCTAAGCCCTAGGGTAGATCCAAAAACATCAGGTCGGACACAGTCCTTGTCTTACACGAGCTCACACTCTTAATCCTCATTTTACAGATGTGGTAACTGAGAGGCCCAGAGAAGTGAAGTGACCCACCCTGGTTCACGTGGTAGACAAGTGGCAGAGCCCGGACTAGAAGCCTTGACCTTTTGAGTCCCAGGCTTGTGCTCTATCCAGCAGGAGGGAAGAGGAGAAAGGGAGAGAGGAAGAGGAGAGAAGAAAAGCAGAGTAAGAGGGAACAATGTGGGTCACTGCAGGGCATGAAACCACGGAATCCAAACAGGCAGGAAGCCTGGCTGGGAAAGGAAGTAGGTTGGTTTAGTGGATAGAGCAGGTCTGATCCCCTTCCCCTCCTCCGCTTCTTCCCTCCTTCAATGTCACTCCCTGCTGTAGAGCCCCAATCTGTTAAAGACTTCCTCTTTCCCCCTCTCACGAGTCCTGGGAGGTTGACAGTTTTACAAAGGTGAAAAGCTGCCATCTCTGATCCGGAAGGATAAGGGAAGGAGAGGGGTGATCAGACGCAGGGTTCTAGTCAGTGCTTTGGTTGCTGCTGTGCTGTGGGACCTGTGGCGAGCTGCTGACCCTCTCTGGGTCGGTCTTCTCCCCCACCTCAACCAGGGAGAATCATCAGTCTCTTGGGGCTGGAATGGAGATGAAAGATGTAAGTAACCTCCCCAGAGAAAGGAAATTCAGAGGCAGATTTTACCATTAGTGATCACGATGAATTATTCTTATTCACAGCTAGCAAATTGCCTAATCTCTTGTCTGGAGTTGGCAAGGAGGCTCTAGGGGCCTGCCCGGGGCAGATGCTTCCATCCTTCAAGTTGGCATCTGTGCCAAGGAGAGGAGCTGCAGTGGCAGAAGCAGGTGAGGGTGTAAAGCTGTCATTGCTGCGGCTGGAAGCTCGCGGTGGACCACAGGGGTTGTAGCAGCCATCCCGGGAAGTACAGCTTCTGCTCCTCCCTGCTTCTGCCACAGCCCTGCACCCCTCACCCTGCACCCCAGGGTGGGCTTAGGGAGACAGCTCCTTGGGCCCCCCCTTTTTTTTTTTTAAAGCATATCGGCTAGGGATATATAGAATCCATACTGGTCCCATCTGTCATCCAGGAAACCTGCCTTACAGATAGGGCCCCAATTCTTCAGGCCCACGTGATCTTCATTAGCCCACCCATATTTACTTTGGCCCAGACCCTCCCATTCTACAAAGGACCAGGCCCCTCTACCTCTCGCTCCCCAACACCCTAAATCCAGAGAACTTCTAGAAACCCACTTCCCTGTCCTTTTCCCCAAGCTCACATTCTTAGGAGTGTGAGATTTATTCATCCGTTCACTTGTATTTATTGAGCGCTTACTGTGTGCAAAGCACTGTACTAAGCACTTGAGAGAGTACAATATAACAATAAACAGACATATTCCTTGCCCACAGTGAGCTTACAGTCCTGAGATGAGCTTACAGTCTAGAAAGATGTACATGTACAAAGATATGTACATATATTTAAGTTGTATATTATAAATTATTTATCCACCTGTCTCCCCCTCTAGACTATAAGCTCGTTGTAGGCAGGGAACGAATCTGCTAATTCTGTTGTACTGTGCTCTGCACATAGTAATGCTTAATAAATATGACTGTTAGGAAAATTAATCTCCCAACAAATCACAGAAAGCAAACAAATAGATGATGCCTTCTCAGTTGAGCTACCATGAAAAATGGTTTCAAAGCCAGGACTTGCCCTTCCACCCGATATCCCATCCTCTGGGGTGGCTGGCCCAGATTGGGGGCACCTGACTGGCCTCTGATTAAGGTGGGATTCTCATCAATCCATCCATCAGTGGTACTGAGAGCTTACTGTGTGCAGAGCCCAGTGCTGAGCACTTGGGAGAGTACAGTACAATAGAGTTGGTAGACAGGTACCCTGCCCCGAGGAGTTTATAGTCTACCTGGGGCGACAGACGTTAATATAAATATATTGCGGACATGTAAGTAAGTGCAATGGGGCTGCAGGGGTGAATAAAGGATGCAAATCCAAGGGCAGGAGCAATGCAGAAGAGAGTGGGAGAAGAGAAAATTAGGGCTCAGGGAAGGCCTCTTGGAGGTGATGTGACTTTAATAAGGCTTTGGAGGTAGGGCAAGCGGGATTGGAGGGGGGTAAATTCAAAAACATCACCTGCCCTAAGCCCCAGCCCTAGCAGCACCTGGCAAGGCTTTTGCCATGGTTCACTGGCTCTTCCTCACCAGTAGTACTAATTTTTTTAAATTGCATTTGTTAAGTACTTACTATGTGCCGGGCACTTTACTAAGCACTGGGGTAAATACAAGCTAATCAGGTTGGACATAGTCCATGTCCCATATGGGGCTCACAGTCTTAACCCCCATTTGGCAGATAAGGTAACTGAAGCACAGAGAATAATAATAATAATAATTATGGTATTATTAAGGACTATGTGCCAAGCACTGTTTTAAGCACTGGGATAGTTACAAGATAATCAGGTTGGACACAGTACTTGTCCCACATGGGGCTCATAGTCCTAATCCCCATTTTGCAGATGAGGGAACCGAGTCACAAAGAAGTGAAGTAACTTGCCCAAGGTCACACAGCAGACAAGTGGCAGAGTTGGAATTAGAACCCAGGTCCTTCTGACTCCCAGGCCCTTCTCTATCCATTATGCCACACAGCTTCGATTATATGTCTTCAATACAAAGACCTGGCACGTACAAGCTAACACGTGAAGTAGCCAGCAAGTCAACTGGTGGGATTTTCCCCACCAAATCACGGCTTGGGGTGGGGGGGGGATGGGGGAGGATCACCTCTTTTTTAAATTTTCTCTAAATCCAATCCCCTTCAGGATGAAGGCATCAGGGCTCTCCTGAAAGCTAATGTTACTAACAGCCCCAATAACCGTGTCAATTAGCCCAGGCTCACAAGACTAAAGTCTGGAAGGAATCAGGCTGAGGGCAAGCATTAAAGTGGCTTTGAGAGACGTTCTGTTTACGGCTGGAAACCCTTTTTCCAGGCTGTGTTTCAGCCACCGAGGGTTGGCCCTCCCTATTAGCTATTAGGGTGTCAGGGTGTCAGGCCCTGGGATGTTGCCCCACTCTTCCTAGAGGGAGAGAAAAGGCAGCGAGAGGTTGAGGGAGAAAAGAGATAGCCAGAGGTTGAGTGCCACTTTTTTTTTTCCATCCCTCAGTGATGACAGCATAGGCTGTCAACAGAAGCAGCATGGCCTAATGGAAAGATCATGGGCCTGGGAGTCAGAGGACCCGACTTCTAATCCCAGCTCCGCTACTTGTCTTCTCTGTGACCTTAAGCAAGTCAACTAAAGTCTCTGTGCCTCAGTTGCCTCAACTGTAAAGTGGGCATTAAGACTGCGAGCCCCATATGGGCCATTCTGATTATCTTATGGCTACAGCAGCCCTTAGTAAAATGCTTGACACATAATAAGTGCTTAACAAATACCATAAAAAATTTTTTAAATATTATTATCGCATTTAAGGGCTTATTCTGGGTCAAGCACGGTTCTCAGTACTGGGGTAGGTACAAGTTAATCAGGTTGGACACAGTCCCTGTCTTACATGGGGCTCACAGTCTAAGTAGGAGGGAGAACAGGTGTCGAATCTCCATTTTGCAGTTGAAAAAACTGAGGCACAGAGAAGTTGTTACTTCCCTAAGGTCACACAACAGGTAAGTGTCAGAGCTGGTATTAAAATCCAGCTCTTCCGATCCCCAGACCTGGGGTCTTCCCTCTAGCTCATGCAGTTTCCCAATCCTTGGACTCTTTGCCTTCTTTAACCTCCCCGTCTCCTCCCTGCTCCAAGGAATGTGCCAGGCCTGACTCAGGAGAGGTTTTCTCTTTCACAGAAGGAGACCCAAGGACTCCAGAGAAGTGGACTGGAGAGAAGCGTCCGGGTTGCGGCCCCCTTTTCTCCCTCCCCCCGCCCCCCCCCCCAAGATCCCGCTGCCCAGGGGCTCCTGGAAGATTCTCTGTTCTAAGTGGAGGGAGTCCAGGTCCCCCTGAAAGCCCCGTGTTTCCTCTCCCCTGGAGGTTGGGGGGTAGGGGGGCAGGGTGTGACATGGAAGCTTCTACTGAACGCTGTGAGTCATAGGAGCCTGGCGCAGCCGACCCAGGGGGAGGAAGAGGAGCCTCAGCAGAAATGAGGGCCAAACCTCCTACCACCCCACCCACCCATCCATCCACCCACCCACCCACCCCTCCTGCCCATTGTCAGGGGAGATGCCACCCCCTGCCCCTAGAGGGCAGTGCTGGAGCACCACAGATCTGGCCTTTTTGAGACCCGATCTAACCTCAGCTCTCATTTCCAGTGAAACTTCCCCAGAAAATTTAATTTCCACAGCTTCCCCTCCCCTAAAATTTTGGCCCTAGCCCCGACCCCTCTGTCATGTCTCCCAGCAAAGGGATAGAGTCCGATTTTGTAATGCGCGCCACCCAATTACAGTCAAGTAGTTGTAATACTATGTTTTAAGTGACTTACTGGGTGCTAAGCACTGGAAGGGACTACGGAAGTGAGAACAGATGTGGTCCCCGTCTCTCTCTTCTCCCTAGTGCCTGTCCCTGGTCCCCTCACTCTGGTCTTCCCAACCAGGGAAATGAGAAATCGATAGCTCCATCACGGGTCAGACCGTTTTTGAAATCCGAAAGCGGATTGGCAGCTGTTGGATTGACAACCGAGCGTGGAAGAGGCATAGCCTAGTGGAAAGAGCATGGGTCTGGGAATGGGTGGACCTGGGTTCTAATCCAGGATCTGCCAAATGCTTGCCTTGTGACCTTGGGTAAGTCACTTTACTTCTCTGCGCTTCAGTTCTCCTCTTCGCCCTCCTACTTAGATTGTGAGCCCCATGCAGGCAGACTGTGTCCAACAAAATTAGCTTTAATCTTGCCCAGTGCTTAGAACACAGACACATAGCGAACACTTAAATATCATAAAAAACAACAACACAGTGTACACCTACATGTCCAATATTACTCCTCCTCTCTCTCCCTCCTCCTCCTATGCCATCTCTGCCTTCTTTATGGTCCAGAGCTGAGACCAGAGGACCTGGGAAGTATAAAATGCTACAGCTGGAAGGGACCTGACAAGTCCGACCGGCCCAGTTCCCTGTATCTGGGCAGGTGAACACTTAAGTCATTCGGGACAGATTGTTGTGGTTTGTGTTTGTCTTTAAGATCTCATCACTTCCCTTGGAAACTTGTCCCTGTGTCAACTGCCCTGATATGCAGCTTTTTCCCAGGCCTAATCAAGCTCTCACTCACTACTGTGTGAATTTTCATTTTGGGATGCTGACTTGCGTGGCCTCTGTTTTTCCCTGCCCTCTCTAGGAAGGATAAGTGAAAGCAGATGTAAATGCTTTGAGATTCCCAGAGCTGGGGATTCCCTATCACTCCTGCAGGAAATCACTCCCTTGCTCAACTCATACATTCAGTCAGTCATATTTATTGAGTGCTTACTGTGGGCACAGCACTGTGTGCAGAGAGCTTGGGAGAGTACAGTATAACTCACCAGGGAGGACTGGCAGCTCACCATCCACACCCGCTTCTCTCCATTCCTGGCAATGGTAGTTAGATGGCTGACAGGGAACCCTCTGTTCAGTTGTACCCACATCTTGTTTGGCATGCCATGGAAAGCAGGGAAGGGATGAACTGCACCCCCACCCCTCCCACTGGACTCTCCTACCTTTGGGGCAAGGACCAGCATATGATGTTGAAAAGGATGGCAGGGGGAGGTAGAGGAAGCAGGAAAAGAAGGTGAAGCAGGAGAGGAGGGAGAGGAGAAAAAGGGTCAGGAGTTCGGCTGGTCAATCAGTTAATTGTATTTACTGAGCGCTTACTATGTGCTAATTATGCATTAAGTGCTTGGGAAAGTACAATAGAACAATAGACATATTTCCTGCCCACAACAAGCTTACAGTCTAGTGGTTGGGTAAGAGACAGGCACAGACAGAGAGTGAGAGACTCAGAGAGAGATTCTCCCAGGAAGGGGAAAAAGCAAGTGGGAGGAGGGAGGAAATTTTGCAAAGAGGAAGCTGCAGATTTCTGCCTCCGTCCTTCCTCCTGGCGTGGGTGGCAACAATATGGGGATTGGGGGTGGGGGGAGAGATTGTGCTGATTATAGGACCCTGCCCAAGCTTCACTCCTTGGCTGAGCTGGGGTGATGAGTCCCTAGCTGGGATTTAGGGTGCCTGGGTTTTGCAATCTCCTCAACCCCAAGTTTGTTGGGGATGAGGTTTTCTGGCCCCATCCTGAGAGAACTCTTTCTGAGGATGGCATGGTGGTCCCACACCATGACCTTTGGATTCATTCAGGTCCTGGGACTGGCTGGGGCTGGTTTGGAGAAGGCAGGCCAGCCTTAACCAGACCCTGAGGGCCTCGTAGGCCATCCAGAGCACGGCCTGTGGTTTCATCTCAGGAGTGCTGAGAGGAGAGGAAATTGTTCACCAGCGAGCCCTTCTGGTCCTAGAGCGGGTCCTGGTGACTGCCACTGACTCCTCTCCTGCCATAATCTTTGTCATAAGCGGATTGCCCTTTTAATAACCCAGGGCCAGGCAGGGGGGAAGGTAGGCTAGGACCAAGGGGGCCTGGGCTCACCTGCCATCCACTCAGGGCTCCTGGTTGCCCACCCAAGAGCTGTGTGGGGGATTGAAGCTGTTCTCCCCTGGATCCTCCCATCCCCCTCACTTTTTTTTTTTAATCATGGTATTTGTTAAGTGCTTTCTATGTGCCAGGCACTGAACTAAGTCCTGGAGTAAATGTAAGCTAATTAGGATGAGCAAAGTCCCTGTCCTACGTGTGATTCACAGTCATAATCCCCATTTTACAGATGAGATAACTGAGGCACAGAAAAGTGAAGTGACTTGCCCAAGATCACATGACAGACAAATGCAGTGTGACCCAATGGATAAAGCATGGGCCCGGGAGTCTGAAGGACCTGGGTTCTTATGCTGGCTCTGCCACTTCTCTGCTGTGTGACCTTGGACAAGTCACTTCACTTCTCTGGGCCTATTACCTCATCTTTAAAATGGGGATTAAGAGTGTGAGCCCCATGTAGGACAGGGACTGTGTCCAACCCGATTAGTTTGTTGTCTACCCCAGCATTTAGAACAGTGTCTGGCACATAGTAGGTGCTTAAAAAAAAACAAACATTAAAAAAAGAAGTGACAGAGCTGGGATTAGAACCGAGGTTCCCTGACTCCCCAGTCCAGGCTCTTTCCATTAGGCCACACTGCTTCTTCCCTTTGAAGATCCCTCTGCACCCTCTCTGAAGGCTGCGGGGCACCGTAACAGTAGAGTTGACTTTCTCGGGCTAGTTGTCGGTATCTGGCTGCAGCCCCCAGGTGGACCCAACTACGTTTCCAGTTGGGAGTGGGTCCTGGAGGTCGGTCCACTCTCCTCTGTCGGGGGAACTCTCTTTGGGGATGATTTGTCCCTCCCTTTCCATCCTCTTTGGACTGGTTTCCATGGAAGCTGCCGGTGGCTGAGACATTGTCGGGGGGAGGAGCTTGCCAAGTGGGGTATCTGGCTCACTCTCATTGCAGGATGCGGGGGATTGATTTGGAGGGCACAGGGGGCCTGATCTGCCCCCATTCCCCACAGGACTGCTTTCTGCTGTGGGGATGAGGCCCCTTTAGGCTGCTATGACGTCTTCCTCTGTGGGATGGGACCTGCCAGTGCCAGTCAGAGAGCGATGGCAGCAGTGACTCTGAGCCACTCTGGGATTGCCCTGGAAGCCCCAGGCAGGGAAGGTGGTCCATATCCACTTTTTTTTTTTTTAAGTGCTTACTTTATGCCAGGTACTGTTCTAAGCACTGGAGTAGATTCAAGGTAATCAGGTTGGACACAGTCCTTGTCCCACGTGGGGCTCACATCCCTAATCCCCCTTTCACAGATGAGGTAACTGAGACGCAGAGAAGAAAGGGACTTGCCCAAGGTCACACAGCAGACAAGTGGCGAAGCTGGGACTAGAACCCAGGTCCTTCTGACTCGCAGGTCCGTGCTCTAGCCACTAGACCATGCTGCTTCTAACTCTTAAGTCTCCACAGCTGCGTGCATACCCCGTCCAGACTGCCCCACCGTCCTTAACCTCTTTTCTATTCTGGATCCTCAACTCTGTCCCGATGCAGAGAGAGAGAGAGCTAGAGTCCGGCCCTGGGTTTTCCCCAGGATCCTGCTCCCCTCTGCCTTGCCCCAGTCTGGTAACCAAAGGGGAAACCGTGGCACTGAGTTTGACCAAACTCTGGTCATCTGAGTCCCAGAGGGAGGAGAACCCAGGAATCTTGAGCCCTGCGCAGCAGCCTCTGAATCTGACAAACTGGGATCCATTGGTGAAGGGCAGGGGATCTGGCTGTGTCCACAACCGGGTATCCAGGTGCCTTTACTCTGGGGCAGTGTGGACCAAGCAGAGGCTCTTTTTCTTTGGTCCACTCAGGATCTTTTCCTCATCACTGGGCCCCATCCATCCGAGATTTAGAAGAGGTTTGGAGCCCCTGCCCTGTGTGCCTCCCCATCCCTTCCTACAGACCCCTCAGCCAGGGGTCATTTTGTCAAGGAAGAAAGAACTTTACCTCCCAGCTAATTTGTCCTCTGCCATCAACCTGCCTCTTTTTCACCCACTGCCCTGCATGGAACCATGACTTGCCCTTTAGCCTCTACCTTTCCCAGTTTTTTCTATGCCAGCTGCTGAACCCCACCCAGTGCCCACCCCCCCAGGGCTCAATGGGGACCACCACTGAAAGCCACACCCTAGTTTCTTGCCCAAGGACAACTTCCTCATGCAAAAATTTCAGCTCAGTTCTGCCTCTCCTCCTTGCCGTCCTTACTGTGAGGGTCAGCAGGGTCAGGGCAGATGGAGAAACAATCGTCCGGGCTGGGTCGTCCAGTCCTTGAGGGAACTCATCAATCAGTAATGTTGACTTGGCACTGACTCTGTCCGTGCCGAGCACTCAACTAGGAACTTGGGAGAGTATAGTAGAGTTAGATGTGTTTTCGGGCCGTCATGGAGCTTCCCCTGCCTGGTTCTGATAATGATGATGTTTGTAAAGCACTTACTATGTGTCAAGCACTGGTCTAAGCGCTGGGGTAGATGCAAGCTAATCAGGTTGGACACAGTCCCTGTCCCACTTGGAGCTCACAACCTTCATCCCCATTTTCTGGATGGGGTAACTGAGGCACAGAGACGTCAAGTGACATGCCCACACAGCAGACAAGTGGCAGAGCTGGGTTTAGAACCCGGGTCCTTCTGACTCTCAGGCCTGTGCTGTAACCATTAGGCTATGAGGCCTTGTCATCCCCTCTGGTGCCCCCGCCTCCTTGGGTTCTGGAGTTTCTGTGCTCAGCAGGCCTGAGCCCAAGACCCAGGTGTCCCGTTGCCCAGAAGAGGCTTCCAGTTCCATCTGTCCCAGTTCCTCTCATCCCCGACACACACCCCCGCGCACCCGGCTTCAGTTGGTATACCATGGGACTTCTGTCCGGGCTGCCTCCTGCGACCCCTGACCCTTGGACAGAGCCCCGGCCCTAAAGGCAGCTGGGTGACCCCTGGCTGTTGCTGAGCTCTTGGCCTGAGTTGCGGGTGTGGTGGGGGAAGCAACTGACCCGAGAGGAGGGGTAGGGGAGAGGGGAGAGTCCCCGAGTCAGCAGAAAGGCAGGAAAGAGGCTGATGCACAGCACAAGGCGGAACCGCCGAGGGTGGGGGCTGCCCTCCCCTCACCCTCGGCCTCTGGAGCCGGAAGGAGCTCCGGTGCCCTTGTTGGCTCCAGGGCTGACCTTGGAGAAGGGAAATGGGGAGCCCCTTTCTGGGCCAGGGGGCAGGGTTGGAGGGAACGAGAGGGAATCTGAGCTGTGCGGTTGGCTGGGGACCCGGCCCCGGGGACAGGCTTGGGCCCGGGGGTGGACACCTTTAGAAGAGGACCGGATCCTGGAAATCAGGGCTCCTGGGTCCCAAGTGTGTCCCAGTGTGGGTGTGTGTACCAGATGGCTTTCCCCTCTGGGCACAGAAACACTATAGGGACTGGATGGGAGGCACTGGAATTCAAGAAGAGATCACTTGTCACTTCTCTGCTCTGTGATCTTGGGCAAGTCAGTTCACTTCTCTGGGCCTCAGTTACCTCATGTGTAAAATGGGGATTAGGATTCTGAACCCCACTTAGAACGTGGACTGTGTCCAACCCTATTTGCTTATATCCACCCCAGAGCTTACAACAGTGCCTGGCACATAGCAAGCACTTAACAAATACCACGATTATTATCATTATTCTCTGCCACCCTGCCCCTGTACAGGAAGCATAATAATAATAATAATTATGGTAAGTGCAGGGACTGTATCTGCTTATTCTGTTATATTGTACTTTCCCAATCACTTAGTACAGTGCTCTGCACTTAGTAAGCACTCAATAAATACAACTGACTGATTTGTTAAGCGCTTACTCTGTCCCAAGCACAGTTCTAAGCCCTGGAGTAATCAGGTGGGACACAGTCCCTGTCCCATGTGGGGCTCACAGTCTAAGTAGGAGGGAGAACAAGTATTGAATCTGCATTTTACAACTGAGGAAATTGAGGCACAGAGAAATTAAGTGACTTGCTCAAGATCACACAACAATCGAGTGGCCGAGTCAGGATTAGAACCCAGGTCCTCTGATTTACAGTCCCATGTTCTTTCCTCGAGGCCACGCTGCTTCCCAACTGTACCACGTATCAGCCAAATCCGGTTTGGGAGCCAGAGGACCCGAGTTCTAATCCTGGCTCTGCCATTCGTCTGCATTGTGGCCTCGGTTTCCTCACCTGTAAAATGGAGATTAAATCCTATTCCCTCCTATTTAAACCATGAGTCCCATGTGGACAAGGGACTATGTCCAACCTTATCATCCGTACCTACCCCAGCACTTAGAACAGTGCTTGGCCTCCAGTAAGTGCTTAACAAATGTCACCTTTATTCCCCAAATTGTACTCGTGGAAGGCACTTGGTTCCCCTTCAAATTGGCCTTTACTGGGCTTTGTCTTCACTTTTCCCCATGCCCTATGCTCATTCCCCTTCATTCTTCCCACTCTCCACTACACCAACAGTGTTTAGTACTCCTGGTTCCTTCTCCATAGGGTGTACACTTTTCTGAAGTGGTCTGAGCATTGCAGTGCCACAGCAGATGACGGAGCCCCAGATTAGAGCGTTCCCCTCTGGATCGGAGGGGCCTGGGTCCTCCCTGAACTCCCTCTCTTCTTGTAGAGACTTCCTGCCCCGTGGCTCTGGCATCGTGACCCGCCGCCCCCTGGTCCTGCAGCTGGTGAACGCCTCCACAGGTATGTCCTGGTCCGAGGCCACAGAGGGGGCCGGGGGCCTCTTGCCTCACTGCCCAGTGGGAAGACCCATCCCCAAACTGCTCCTGAGCAGGAGGGGGCCTCTTCCTGCGGAGAGAGAAGGGAGGGGAGGAACCCTGGCTGGATCTTGGGGAGATGTGGGGTCGGGATCTGGGAGGCCGGGGCGACGATCCCTGGCTCCATGTCTCCGAGCAGAATATGCCGAATTCCTGCACTGCAAGGGGAAAAAGTTCACAGACTTCGATGAGGTGCGTCTGGAGATCGAGGCGGAAACAGATCGGGTCACCGGCTCCAACAAGGGCATCTCTCCCGTGCCCATAAACCTTCGAGTCTACTCTCCTCATGGTGAGCAAGGGCCCGGGGCGTGCTGGCTGCCAGCCGGCCTCTGACCTCACCCTGGGACCTCTCCTTCCATCCCCCGGGGCCCATCTTCTCCCTCCCCGCGGCCCCGCTGGCTGCCCTTTGACCCCGCCCCCTCCGCCGCTTCCATCCAGTGCTTAACCTGACCCTGGTGGACCTGCCCGGGATGACCAAGGTGCCCGTGGGGGACCAGCCAGCAGACATCGAGTTCCAGATCCGGGAAATGCTCATGCAGTTCGTCACCAAGGAGAACTGCCTCATCTTAGCCGTGTCACCGGCCAACTCCGACCTCGCCAACTCCGACGCCCTTAAGATCGCCAAGGAGGTCGACCCTCAGGGTGAGCCCTGACGGGGCCCGGGCAGGGTGGGAGCGCCCCTCGAAATTCCTGAGGGAACCCCCCAATCCCGGAGGTTCCAGGTTGACTGGGTGACGGGAAGACTTCTAGGATGGCCAGAAAGTACTGGCCCCGAACCTTACCCCCCTTCCCCTTCCAGGCCAACGCACCATCGGCGTCATCACTAAACTGGATCTTATGGATGAAGGCACCGATGCCCGGGATGTGCTGGAGAACAAGTTGCTGCCGTTGCGGAGAGGTATGGTCCTGGTAGGAGGAGAGGACCTCTGTCTCCCCTTCCCCAGCTCCCCGCAAGGGGCTCCCGGTTCCCCACCCTGACCTCTGACCTCGGCAGGCTACATCGGGGTGGTGAACCGGAGTCAGAAGGACATTGATGGCAAGAAAGACATCACAGCCGCCCTGGCCGCCGAGCGCAAGTTCTTCCTGTCCCACCCGTCCTACCGTCACCTGGCGGAACGCATGGGCACCCCCTTCCTGCAGAAAGTCCTGAACCAGGTACCCGGCACAGGCAGGGGAAGGCAGGGCCTCCAGGCTGGAGATCCAGGCCAGGAGATTGCCAGGTTGGGTTGGTGGGGCTGGAGGGTGGGGAGGTCCTGTGGTTTGGATGGTGGTTTAGCTGTGGTCCCCAGAAGAAGTGGTGGGGAGACCAGCCATTGGAGGCCCCAGCTGGTCCTCGTTTCACCTGGGACACAAAAGAGGAAATGGGCTGAAATGGGCTGCCCCACAGGAGGGGGTTTAGTGGCCCTGACCTCAGGAAGGACTTCCTGACAGGGAGGTCACAAGTGCCTGAGGTGAGTTCCTGAGGGAGGGCGGCCCAACCGCCTGCGTTCTAGCAATCTGTTCCTGGAAGGCGCAACGGGAAGTGGTGCAGGGCCTAACCTCTCCCAGGGGGAACTGCTCCCTGGAGCTGAATCAGAGGGTCTTTCTCCCTGGGCTCCTGGACTTTAACCTGTTCATCCTTTGTACGTCCCCTCTGGCCAGCAACTGACCAACCACATCCGGGACACCCTGCCCGGCCTGCGGAACAAACTGCAGAGCCAGCTGCTGTCCATCGAGAAGGAGGTGGACGAGTACAAGAACTTCCGTCCCGATGACCCTGCCCGCAAGACCAAAGCCCTGCTCCAGTGAGTGACCTGTTCCTGCTGCCCTCTCCTCCCCCCGCTGCCTTAGGCTCCCTCCTCAGCCCGGGCCCTTGCCTCCCTCTCCTCCCTCAACAGGATGGTCCAGCAGTTTGCCGTGGACTTTGAGAAGCGGATCGAGGGCTCCGGGGACCAGATCGACACATACGAGTTGTCCGGCGGCGCCCGTATCAACCGCATCTTCCACGAACGCTTTCCCTTTGAGCTAGTCAAGGTGTGTCCTGGCCCTGACTGTACCGAGTCCGGCTTCCCACTGTGGCTCTTGGCCCCATTTTCCCACCCCCATGGCTCCCCTCCCTGTCCCTTATCCTCTTGCCCATCTCCTTCCCCCGCTCACTGAACAGGGCTGTACCTGTTTGTGGACTGCTGACTCCCCTTGGACCTGAGGTCTCTGGTCTCTTTCCCCGTCTTCTTTGGGGGACAGGACTGGGTTTGGTGGAACTCCCCGACCCCGGGAAAAGCTGAGGCTTAGCGACCTCCCATCCAGGCAGTGCCTGGGTGGCATCGCTCCTACGAGATGGGGGACTTGTCATTGCCCTCTGGCCCTTCTCTCGGGTCGGGGCGGATTCCTGGAGCCTTAAACTTTACTTGATGTTCCCCCTCTGCGTGTGTCGGGTGGGGAGGGGAGGAGTACCCTGTTTTCCCCAAATGTGGGTGGGAGCTGACTGGTTCTCCATTGGCCCAGATGGAATTTGACGAGAAGGAACTGCGCAGGGAGATCAGCTATGCCATCAAGAACATCCACGGCATCAGGCACGTATCTGCCCTCTCCTGTGGGCTGGGGGCAGGGCCGGGGCAAGGCGGGGATGGAGGGAGGGATCTGGACTTGCTGGGGAGAACTGGTCGGGGTGGGTGGGAGGGCAGGTGGGCAAGGAAGCCTGGAGCTGTCTTCCCCTCCCTGAGGAGGGGTTTTCAAGCTGAACTATGCCCAGCTTGGAGGAGGTGTTCATCATTTCACTGTCCTTTAGGAGACTCATTGAACAGCCTGCTCCCAGATACCCTCACCCCTGGGCAGAGGTGGGGGGCTGTGAGCTGGAAGTAGGGGGAAGAAACTGGATTTATCCACCCTTTTGCCCAACTCCTTCTGCCCACCCTTTCTCCTCCCAACCACCTGTCCCATCTTGGCTGTAGAGGGAGAGAGGAAAGGGATGGGAGGCAGAGAAGTCCCCAACCTGGAGTACCCTCAGGAGGGATCAAGGAGGTGCCTGCTCCTCTCCTCCTCTCCCTTCTTCCTCCCTTCTCTTCCCCTTCCCTCTATCTAGCCTTAAAATGGGCACCAAGCCACTGCCAGCAATAGGGAGCAGCTGGAGCCCGTGTCAGTGGAGGAAGGGAGGGGGCATCAGAATATCAACGTTCCCACATGACCCAAAAGAGGAGTCCTTCCTCCTCTGCTTCCTCATAATAATAACGATGGTATTGGTTCATTCATCCATTCATTCAATCGTATTTATTGAGCACTTACTGTGTGCAGAGCACTGTCCTAAGCGTTTGGGAGAGCACAATGCAACAATTAACAGACACATTCCTTGACCACAACATGTTTACAGTCAAGAAGCGGGCAGACAGACATCACTACAAATAAATTACAGATATGGACATAAGTGCTGTGGGGCTAGGAGGAGGGAAGAAAAAAGGGAGCAAGTCAGGGTGATACAGAAGGGAGTGGGAGAAGAGGAAATGGGGGGCTTAATCAGGGAAGGCCTCCTAGAGGAGATGTGCCTTCATTAAGACTTTGAAGACGAGGGAGAGTAATTGTCAGATTTGAGGGAGAGCATTCCAGGCCAGAGGCAGGTTACGGGTGAGGGGTTGGCAGCGAGAGAGGCGAGATTGAAGCACATTGAGAAGGTTAGTATTAGAGGAAAGAAGTTTGCTGGCTGGGTTGTAGTAGAGTAGCGAGATGAAATTTATTAAGCGCTTACTATGTGCCAAGCACTGTTCTAAGCGCCGGGGTAGATACAAGTTAATCAGGTTGGACACAGTGCCTGTCCCACATGGAGCTCTCATGTCATAGGTGTGAAAGCACATTATGGGCAGGGAAAGGGTTCTGCTTATTCTCTCGTACTGTACTCTCTGAAGTGCTTAGTACAGTGCTCTGCACAGAGTAAGCACTCAATAAATACCATTGATTGAGTGATAAAAAACCTCAGCACCCAGGATCCAGAGCCTGGCCCCTGTAGGCAGAGATTACTGGACTGGGGACGGGGGCAGTGCAGAGCCCCATCACCCATGCCTGAAAGGGCCTAGGTGCTGTCTCAGAGTAAATTTAGATTTGCTAAGACTTTGCATTCATTAATTTCCTTTCTGAATGCCTGGCCCACCTGGCCCCTCTCATTCCTCTGCTGGAAGCAGCCCGGCCTTGAGACCCTGGGGACGGAAATCAGGACTGATCCCTACCTGGTTATTTTTTTGTTTTTGTATGGTATATCTTAAGCTCTCAGTATATGCCAGGCACTGTACTAAGCACTGGGTAGATGTAAGGAAATCAAGTTGGACACAGTCCATATCCCACATGGGACTCTCAATCTTAATCCCCATTGTACAGACAGGGTAACTGAGGCATAGTGAAGTGACTTGCCCGAGGTCACAGAGCAGACAAATGGCAGAGCTGGGATTAGAACCGAAGTCCTTCTGATTCCCAGACCCATGCTCTCTGCACCAGGCCACATTGCTTCTCTGTATTCTCTCCCAGCGCTTAATACAGTGCTCTGCAGACAGTAGGCACCTGATGAATACTATCAATATTACTGCTACCAGCAGGAGACTGTCCCTGCCGGTGGCAGCCCAGTTTAGCCTGCTGGAGAAGGCAGGGGACTGGGCTGGGGCCTGGCCGAGCTCGGGAGCCCTCCGGAATCCCCCGGGGGTCTTTAGGTGGGAGCGTGCTTGTAATGCTGTCCCTTCTCCCTGCCCTGTCTCCCCGGGTGTTTAGAACGGGGCTGTTCACCCCGGACATGGCCTTTGAGACCATTGTGAAAAAGCAGGTGAAGAAGATCAAAGAACCCTGTCTGAAATGTGTGGACATGGTGATTTCGGAGTTAATCAATACCGTTAGACAGTGCACCAAGAAGGTAACCGGGCGGCAGCGTATGGTGCCCGCCTCCCCCTTACCTGCCTGTGCTCCCCTCCGCCCTGCACTTCAGTCAGACGCCCCTCCCTCTCCTTCCCTATCCTGTGCCACCTCCGCCACCTCTTTGGCAGCATGCCCAGGCCTGGGGGGAGGGGGTGGGTGGGCAGAGGGAGCCAGTCTAGAATATCTTTGCCCTCCAGGGGGGCACAAAGTGGAGGTTGAGATGGCAGAACCACCCACGGACCAGGCGGGCCTGTGGAGAAAGCGGCAGTGTCCTTCGGGAAGGGTTGACCCAGCCGGTCCTCCGGTGCCCGGAAATACTACTTGTGAGGGAGGCTTGGGAGGGGATGGGGTTGGCATGGCTTCCAATTCTTGTATCTGTCTCTGGGTTCCCCTTACCACGAGGGTTTATGTTGGACATAGCGGCAGGCTGGCACCTCCTGGATCGGGGAGCCTCTCACTGGGGTCCTGAGTGTTTCGTAGGTAGTCTGATGCAGGCAGAACTGGGGAGGAGGAAATGGGAGGTGGATGGCCTGCTCTGGAGTATCGTGACTTTTGCCAGGGGGTGGGGGAGTACGGAAATGGTGGGGGAAAGGGGTGCTGCACTGGGAGATGGGAGACCAGTATGCTAGGGCCGCCAAGTACCCAGAAGCCTTCATGGCCTCACATTCCCCATGTGATCCTATCCCACTTCTCTCCCTCTCTTTCCTTCTTCACTCCATTCCCTCCCCACCCTGCGGCCTCTTCTCTGTCCCTCATCCTCTGTCTTTCTACGTTTAGAGGCAGTGGGTGCCTGCTCGGGAGGTGGGGGGGTTGGGGTGAGAAAGTGGGAGAGAATGAGGCAGGCAGAGGAGACGGGAAGGAGTGGGATGGGGAGGCAGGGTCTTGGAGAGCCCAGTCAGGCTCGGAGAAGGGCCCAGAGCCTGAGGTGAGAAGAGATTTTCGATACAAGTTGGGCAGTCTCGGGATAAAGCATATCTGGGAATGAGGGCCAGGGTGTCAAGGGCTGCCCCCGCTGGCAGGCACCCTTCCCCGAGTAGACAGACTCTTGGGGAGGCTGTGCTGCCCCTGGGCCCAGCAGCTCAGTGCCCTGACTGTGCTTGCAGAACCCTCGGTATCTGGCAGCACCCAAGAGGTGCCCTCCTCCCGGGGCAGGGGGCTGAATCTCGCTTTTCACATTTGCCTTGTTCTCTCTCTCTGTTTCTGTCTCTGTCTCTGTGTCTGTCTCTGTCTGTGTCTCTCTCTCTTTCTCTCCCTCCGCCCCCACCCTGTCTCCTCCTCTGCCTTTGCCTCTCTGCTCTGTCGTCCTCTCACCTGGCTGCTCTTGCTCCTCCCCATCCTCCTCCTCCTGTTCTTTCTGGGTTGCTCAGAACGGGCCTCTTCACCCCTGACCTCGCTTTTGAAGCCATAGTGAAAAAGCAGGTGCAGAAGCTGAAGGAGCCCAGTCTCAAGTGTGTGGACATGGTAGTGAGCGAACTCACAACCACCATCAGAAAGTGTAGCGCCAAGGTAAAGATGGCAGTCAGCGCCCCAGAGCCAAAGTGTACTCCCTCTCTCCTACCGAGTTCTGCCCCTCCCGCTCACCAGCCTGGCTCCCGGGTCCATTCTCCTGCCTGTTTCCTCGCTTGGGCACCCTGTAGGCAGTACCCACTTCCACACACAGCCAGGCCCTCTCACCCTTGGGCGGCACCCTCGAACTGCCCGGTTGTGCACTGGGGCTCCCCTGTTGGCACTCCTTCCCCCTTGCACGCTCAAGCCCTCCCCGTTCAGCTCTGTTCACACCCCCCCCCCCACTCACACTCTCCCTGGAACACACTCACCCCTGCCTCTTTCTGCTCGCTCTTGCACTCTTGGGAGCGAGGGGAAGTGTGCAACCCACAATCGCATGTATTCCCTCCTGCTCTCTCACTTGTGCTCCTCCCACTCACTGCCCAGGGTTCATCCAAATATGGCTACATGTGTGTGCACACACATGTACACATGGGCATGCACACACACACACAGAGTGTGTAGACACAGACATATGCAAATACAATCTTCCTAGTCTTCCCAGCCCAATCAAGCCCTTCGGAAGACCCTGGCTGAGTGGCGGGGCAAGCTTAGAGCTTGAAGCTCAGGACTGGGCTGGGAACCTCAGCTTCCTTCATCCCTAGCTCCTCCATTCCCAGGTCTCTTTTGAGGAAGACCCCCTCCCCCCAAACCCCAAGAACTTCGGGGTTCACTGCCTCCCTGCCTCTGAATTTGAGGACACTAGAAGGGGAAAGCCAATCTGGAAACCTCCTCTCCCCTCTTCCCAGGGCCACCGTCTCCTCCCCATCCCAGCAGAGAACTAACTCTGCAGTGGGAGAGTCTCTCAGTAGCCCCCCGGGGATCTGGGTCAGCATGGGCCAGTAGAGGGCGCCCCACACCACCCCAAGGCACCAGCTGATGGGGGGGCTCCCTCCAGGGGCAGCCCCCAACACAGTGGTCTTCCCCACCCTCCTCTGCTGTCCTGGAGAGGTCCTGGGATGAGGAAGACATGGGGGGGTGGCAGGGCAGAAAAGACCTGAATTCCCTCTCTCTCTTTTCCTCTGCCTCTTCTCCCTGGTTCTTTCTTCTTTCCTCCTCAGATTTACCTTCCATTCCTTCGGCCGCTCAGCCTAGACTCCCCCCCGAGGAGGCTCTGGAAAGGGTGACCGGACTGGGGCGTCAGGGCAGTGCAGCGAAAGGGTCACTTCGTAATCATGATGGTATTTGTCAAGTGCTTGTTATGTGCCAAGCACTGGGGTGCTAATCAGGTTGGACACAGTTCCTGTCCCACATGGGGCTCACAGCCTTAATCCCCGTTTTACAGACGAGGTAACTGAGGCCCAGAGAAGTGATGTGACTTGCCCAAGGCAGACAAGTGGAGGAGCTGGATTAGAACCCAGGTCCTTCTGAATCCCAGGCCCGTGCTCCATCCACTAGACCATGCTACTTCTACTAGGCCATGCTGCTTCTTGGGTCCACATGGGGACCAGGGGTTCGGGCAGACCGCAGCAGCCGAGGGGGTGAGGTGGGAGGGATCGGAGGCTTCCAATGGGGAATCCTACCCAGGGTGCTGTTTCTCGTCCGAGGTTCAAGTTTCCCCTCCAAGCCTGTATTGGGTCCCGGCCCGCCAGCCGTGTCCCAGCTGGTCCGGGGCATGGGTACCCGGAGATCTGGCTGCATCTCTGGAGCAACAGAGCCAAATGTGGAAGGAGCAGCAGCCCACAGCCCTGGTCACGGAGTACCCTGGCTCTGGGAGAGGGTGCTAGAGTGCCACCCTCTGGCAGTGGATTAGGGGTTGAGAGTGCCTGCCCTCCTCTGCCCACTCCCACCCCATAGGCATGGGGCTAGCTGCCCTACCCAGTGGGCTTTGGGGTCTGGCATGGAAAGAGAGGGACCCCGTGAAATATCGGGCATCAGTGGGCTCGCTCCCCTCCCCCCCACCCCTACCCATAGCGAAAGGTCAGCATTGCATCCCAACGGATTTGTGGAGCTGGTTTTGGCTCCCTCCTACCAAGAGCGGGGGAACAGGCCAGAGGTCAAGCTGTCCTTTGAGTCCGGTGATTTGCCCTGAGGCTGAGGGGGCATCGTGTCAAGTTGAAGTTCCAGGTCGTCCTCGGGAGGAAGCGAGGAGCAGGGTCTCTCCCTGGGTACTGATGGCCATGGCTATCCCTGTATTTCTCGAATGCTTACTATGTGCGTCCACCACTGGGGAAGATGCAAGATCATCAGATGGAACTTGGTCCCATCCCCACGTGGGACGCACAGCCTAAGAGGGAGGGAGATGAGGTAGCTTCTCCCCGTTTTACAGATGAGGAAACTAAAGCCCAGAGAGGTTAAGTGGCTTGAGCAGGGAATGTTTCTATATTATATCATACTCTCCCAAGCGCTTAGTACTGTGCTCTGCATGCAGTAAGCGCTCAGTAAATACAATCGATCGATTGAATGCCCAAGGTCACACAGAAGGCCACTGGCAGAGCTGGGATTGGAACCCAGTGTCCTGACTCCCAGCTTTTTCCACTAGGGCTGCCATACTGCTCCTGCCCCCACAGAAGGGACCCTGAAGCCCAGTTGGGTGAAGTGACTCCTCCAGGGTCACTCAACTCAGCAGTGGGATAATGGGGACTAGAACAAGGCTTCAGCTCCCAGCACTGATCAAGACTGCAGACCCCCGAGAAAGCTCCAGTTGGCCCTGGGCCTTGGGCCCTGGACAATGGGAGAAAGGGCTCAGGTTGGGGTGGCCCAACTGAGCACCGTTTCAGTCCTTCCACCCTATTCCCCCAGCCTCATTTCATGTCTTTGAGACTAAGGGCGCCCCAGCCAGGGAGTTGCCTCTCAGGGCAGATCCCATGCACATGCTTGGTTGATCCTTTAGAGACTACCACCCAGCAGCTCAAACGTCCCCCCAATCCCCGGGCCCAAATGTGGGATCAGGGGTCTTTGGGCCCTGATGAGGATTGGGCAGTCTGGAGTGAGCCGGAGGAGGCTCTGCCAGGCTGCACCCCCATTTTTGCAACTCTGAGCCTGGGTCTGGCCCTTCCTCCCTGGCTCACTGCCAACTGGTGCCTGGGGGGACCAGTTTCTGTTCCCCAGAAGGAGTCGCCTGAGACCATCCCAGAGGGGAGGGGACCCATCAGGGAGACGGCCGCCTCCACTCCTGGGGTCCAGGTGGCCAAGACAGTTGGGGGAGGCAGGGGAGTCTGCGGGATCCCTTGGGGACAGAGAGGCAGAAAGAGGCTGGCTTGCCCAGAGGACCCCTTGCTCCCTGACTGAGATGAGGTTTGGTAGAATTTCAAAGTCCAAGGGGTTAGGAGAGGGCCTGGTTTGATCCGTGGCCCATCTGGGTGCTGCCCATGCTGCCGGCATCCATCCCCTGCATGCCCCCCCACCGACCACCCACCCACACCGGGGCACCCGAGCCCCCGTCCCTCTGCTTGCCCACGCATGCCTAGGCCTCTGGCTCCTCCTGCATGTCGTCTTCATGATCTCGTGACCCTGTGGCTGTGCTCCCCTCCTATCCCTGGCCCCTGCTGGAGCAGCACAGAGATCCCAAGTTCCCGTACTCCTCTGCCCCCGACATCCGGACTCCAAGGCCACCAGAGGCGTTACTCGGGTCCAACAGGACGCTCTCCCACCCCACGTGCCCCTTGGCACGGCCCTTCCCGCTGAAGTCGGCTACCAGTCTGCTGAGAAACTTCCCCTTCTGCCTTCCTCTCTCTCTCCCCCCTGACTGCCCACGAGGCCGGTCACCCACGCCCGGGACCCGAGCAAGTAGCCCCACAGCTGCCGGAAGTGAATGGTTTCTGCCAAGTACCCTCACCCTTCAAACCATAATGAAAAGGGTGCCCACGATTGATTGCTTGATTGATTGTCCAGTGTTCTGGGACAGTACTAAAGGCTCCTCACAACATCCTAGCCCAAACCCTGGGACCCTTACGGCCCCTGTTGTCCCCAAATGGAGGCGCTCCTGTTGTCCCCAAGTGGAGTCCTTAATCGAGAAGGCTACATCTAAGATGACACCAAGACTCGGGCCCATCTCCGAGGTGTTTCCCCAACACTCCCCCTCAGCATTGTGGGGTGGTGCCTGACCCCTGAAGGCCAGGTTCACAGGCTCCCCCAGCTCTCTGCTTTTCTGGGGAGGGGCTTGTCAGCAGGAATGGAAGGGCCTGTGCCCTAGAAATATCTGGCACAGGTGGCCACCACCTCCTGACTCCAAGCCCCTCAGCGTCCTCTTGGCAGCCTGGCGTGCCGCTCCCCGAACCCACCCGTGGGGCCCCAGCCCAACGCCCCCCGACTCCACAGGATGGTGGAGCCCGGCAGGGAGGTTCCCAGGCCCGGGGGCAGGCGTGTAGCCCAAACCCTCTCCCCTTGTGTACGTGGTCTCTTTCCCCCACAGCTCCAGCAGTACCCCCACCTGCGGGAGGAGATGGAGCGCATAGTCACCACCCACATCCGCGAGCGGGAGGGACGCACCAAGGACCAGGTGAGCTTCCCACCCACCCACCCACCCAACTAACCGCCTGGCTGCCTGCCTCTCTGCAGGGCCTGGGTGAACTTCGGACCCCACCTACTCGGAGGTCCTCCCCACTCTCTGCCTCTCACTCTCTCATTCTCTTTCTCCTTTGCAAAATTGCCCTCTTCTCTCTGCTCACTTTCTGAATTAGTTCTGTCTTCTCTGGTCTCCCACCTGTTTTACGTTCCCTTTTTCCCAGACTCTGCTTCCCTTCCCCGTCCCTTCTGTGTCTCCCTCTGGGTTTCTGGCTTCCCTTTTCTCTGTCTCTGTCTTTGTATGTGTCTCTGTACATGTGTATCTCTGTGTATCTGTTTGCGTGTGTCTTTGTGTGTATATTTGTGTCTCTGTTTCTCTCTCTCTCTGTATCTCCTTACTCTCCTTCATCCCTTTCTATCCTTCTCCAGGTCATGCTCCTCATAGACATTGAGCTCGCCTACATGAACACTAACCATGAGGACTTCATCGGCTTTGCCAAGTAAGCACCCCGGCTCTTCCCCGCCACCAACCCTCCATTATTCTCCCCTCAGCTATGGTTCTAAGGGTCCTTACCCTTAGAATTTATCTATTTATTTATATTAATGTCTGTCTCCCCCTCTAGACTGTGAGCTCAATGTGAGCAGGAAGGTGTCTGTTATTATAACATACTCTCCCAAGCACTTAGTACAGTGTTTGCACACAGTAAGTGCTCAATAAATATGATTGAATGAATGAATATATGAATAGAATCCCACAGTTGAGGAAGAGGCAACTTGGTCCCAGTGCTGTAGAGGAAATACATCTCAAACTTGGACTCATAGGACTAAAGCCTTTCTCCTCTTCCTCTCTCTCTTACCCCCTTACCTCTCTTCCCTCTTCCCTCTCTTTTCCCCTTCCCTCTCCTCTTTCCCCCTTCCTTCTCCTCTTTCCCCCTTCCCTCTCCTCTTTCCCCCTTCCCTCTCTTTTTCCTCCTTTCCTCTCTTTGCCTTTTCCTCTCTGTCCTCTGACAGTGCCCAGCAGCGAAGCAACCAAATGAGTAAGAAGAAAGCAGCAGGGAACCAGGTAAGTCCCACCCATGGGTGCCCATACCCTGGGCTATCTGCTGGCCCTACCCCCATCTCAACTGTCATTCCCTCCACTTGACCCACCTGGGACTCCTGGTCCCCCTGTGAGCCTGGCTTTGCGTGAGAACCCTGGAATTCACCCTCTCACTCTCTGGCTGCCCCAGTGGACCGGCAGCAGGTGCTGCCCTGAGATCTGCCCCATTAAAGTGTGTTTCTCTCCGTGACCTTTGGGATCTTGGGCAAAGGGAAAGGGAATTCAAGAAATTCCTGTGGGTTACTGCTTAATTCGTGCCAGGGATCAGCCCTTGGAATTGGCACTTCCGAGCCTGGGCGCTGCAGGTGAATCTACAGTTTAAATTTGTCCATACCTTAGGTGCTCTAAGTATCTGACCTCGTCCTAGAAGTCGGCTCTTTCACAATAACTCACTGGATTAATCTGCCCTTAGAATCTATTAGGTTCACCATTTCCTAGTCACTACAGACTAACAGGTTATGGGGACGTAGTAGTGTGAGCCCTGGCCACTCTCTCGTTACAAATTATGCCCTGCTCCAGGTTCCCGCAGCTTGTCGGAAAAAGCTAGTTTGGGCAGGAGGATTCCCTGCCCTGGTTTCTTGGGTGGATCTGGAAACTAAGGGCTGGCTAGCGCTGGTGTCCCTCTTCCCACGCTGGGAAATAATCGGCCTGCCTTAGAGGTGTCGGGCAGTCACCCCGTTATCTCTGGGGGAGTCGGATCCTGAGAGAGACTGGCGTTTGGTTATGGGCCGGGGTGGGGTGGATGGCGGGGAGGCCAGGAGCTTCCAGCAACTAACTGGCTTAGCTTATCTGTGGGCTTTGCTCTTGGTAACCCTCTCTCCTCTCTCCTGTGCTCCGGGGTGGTGGCACTGGTTGCCTTGTAAAGGATGAGATCCTGGTGAGTAGAAGGCCGGGGGGGTCACCTGGCGAGGAGGGAGGGCTGAGGGGGATCAGGGGAGCAGAGAGCCCCCAGGCAGTGGATGTGGAGTTGCTGGGGGGGCACGAAGACTGCTCCGGATCGCCTTCGTAGAGCTGAAGCAGGGCTCACCTGACGCACCTGCACCTCCACCTGGGGAACACGTGTGCTCTCACACCATGAACAAGAAGAACACTTGCAGTTGTGGGGGTGACAGTGGGTAGAGCCAACCTGCAGGTGGATGGAGCGGTCATAGGGAGAGCTGGGATCCCTGGCTGTGATGTGCTCTGTGATTTTGAGCAAGCCACACTTCATCTCTCTGAGCTTCTTTTTTAAAAAGAAAAAAATGATATTGGCTAAATGCTTACTATGTGCTGGGCACTGTACTAAGCACTGGGGTAGATATAAGCTAATCAAGTTGGACACAGTTCCTGTCCCACCTGGGGCTCACAGACTTCATCCCCATTTTAAGGATGAGGTAACTGAGATACAGAGCCATTCATTCATTCATTCCATTGTACTTACTGAGCGCTTACTGTGGGCAGAGCAGTGTACTCAGCTCTTGGGAGAGGACATTACAACAATAAGGAGGTATATTCCCTACCCAAAACACTTTTTCAGTTAGAGGGGCTAACAGATATTAATATAAATAAGTAAATAAATTACAGATATGAACAGAAGTGTGATGGGGCTGTTAGCGGGGGATGAATAAAGGGAGCAAGTGACGTGTCCAAGGTCAGACAACAGACAAATGGCAGAATGGGGATTAGAACCCGGGTCCAGACTCCTCAACCCGTGCTCTACCATTAGGCCACACTGCTTCTCAACTTTCCCTCAGGAAAGAAACCCCATCCCTTCCTTCTCCAGTGGGGGCCACAGGGGGAGGAAGAGGAGACAGAGAGACTGCACAAGAGGCATGTGCTGAGCTCCTCAGAGGAAAGGTGCTGGATAAATACGAGGGCCCAACTCTGGTTTGTTCCTGGCAACATTTCACAAATGATCCTCACCCCCTGGTCAGTCAGTCGATCAATTGATAGTACTTTCTGAGCATTGACTCCGTAGAGAGTATTTGCTAAGAGCCTAGGAGAGTACAATAAAGTTTGGTGACGCTATCCTATCAATCATTGGTACTAATTGAGCACTTACTGTGTGCAGAGCACTGTACTAAGCCCTTGGGAGAGTGCAAAAGAATGGAGTTGGTAGACATGTTCCCTGCCCACAAGGAGCTTGCAGTCTAGAGGGGGAGTAAATTATGGATACGTACATAAGTGCCATGGGGCTGAGGGTGGGGTAAATGAAGGGTGCAGATCCAAGGGCAATCCTTGCCGTCGAGGGGCTTATGGTCTAGCAAGGGAACCAGACGCTCAAGGGAATTACCGCCAGGTAGAAACAGGAAAGCTTCCGGAGCTATTCATGAGTGCAACAGCGGAGTGGAGAGTCAGAACCCAAGGTCTGAGATGATGCAGAAATGCTGAAAGAGCACGAAGTGGTTTTCTGTTGTCTCCAGGGACTCCCTAAGTCTCTCTCTTTTTTTATGGTATTTGTTAAGCACTTACTATATACCAGGCACTGTACTAAGCGCTAGGGTAGATCCAAACTAATCAGGTTGGACACGGTCCATGTCCCACATTAGACTCTCAGTCTTAATCCCCATTTTACGGATGGGATAGCTAAGGAACAGAGAAGCGAAGTGACTTGCCCAAGGTCACACAGCAGACAAGTGGTGGAGCCAGGATTAGAACCCAGATCCTTCTGACTCCCAGGCCTGCCAGTGCTCTATCCACTAGGTCGGACTGCTTCTTAGAAATGGGGCTGAGATTCAGGTCTCCAGCACCCAATGGCTCCCTCACGGATCCTTCAGGCCAGAGCACTCTTAAAGTCCCTTCTGGAGGCTCTAACCTCCTCCCCCCAGGTGCTGCCTCAGGGCGGTTCTGACTGACCAAAGAAACCCAGATGTCCCTCTGCTGTCCCCAGGGCTCCCATCCCTGCTCTTACTTCATCTGGGAGCAGCATGGTCTTGCGGAAAGAGCATGGGATGGGGAGTCAGAGGACCTGGGGTCTAATAACGGCTCTGCCACTTGCCTGCTGTGTGTCCTTGGGCAAGTCACTTTGCTTCTCTGTTCCTTAGTTAAGTCACTTCCTTTCTCCAAGCCTCACTTTCCTCACTGGAAAATGAGGATTCAATCCCTGTTTTCCCTCCCATTTAGACTATGAGCCCCATGTGGGACCGCACCCCTGCGCTTACTATAGTGCTTGGCACATAGAAAGTGCTTAACAAATATCACAGGGGAAAACAAAAACCCAACAACCTGGGAATCCGAGCAGGTGAAGGGGGTAGAGTGGGGACCTTGGGGCTCCTCTTCTCCATTTCCTCTGCCCCCGTTCTGCCCCTTAGGTGATCCGGAAAGGCTGGCTGACCATCAACAACATTGGCATCATGAAGGGTGGTTCTAAGGAGTACTGGTTTGTGCTGACAGCCGAGAACCTCTCGTGGTACAAGGATGATGAGGTGAGTGCCCTGAGCCCCTTGTGTTTGCTTCCTGGACACCGTGCTCCCCTGGGAGATTTGGTGGGAGGGAGGAGCAGGGATCGGTGTGTGGGCTTCTGGGAGGTAGGGAGGTAGGACATTTCCCCCGGGGGGGAGAGTGCTTTCCTGTAGAGAGAAGCGATGGGATCGTGGGACCTCGCTGCCAGTGGACCAGCACACCTGGGCAAAAACACTAGAGGGGACAGAAGGCAGGACCTCAGCCTGCGACTTCTCGGAGATCTCTGGGGTGCCGGGGGGGAGAGGTGGGGAGAGTGGAAGGACACAGAAAATGGTCTTAGACCCTCCTCAATCGATCATATTTATTGTTTCCTGGGTGCAGAGCACTACTCTTAAGCGCTTGGGAGAGTACAGTACAACAGTTGGTAGACATATTTCCTGCCCAAAGTGAACTTCCAGTCTAGAGGGGGAAAATATTGATATAAATTAATTACGGATATGAACATGAGTGTGGCGGAGAGGAGGGTGGAGTTGAATAAATGGTATAATTCCAAGTGCAAGGGTGACGCAGAAGGGAGTGGGAGAAAAGGAAATGAGGGCTTAGTCCGGGAAGGCCTCTTGGAGGAGATGCGCTCTTAATAAGGCTGGAAAAGATGGGGATATGAAAGGGGACGGAGCTGCAGCAGGTGGGCGAGGCGTTGGTGGCGAGATAGACGAATTGGCGAATTGGCGTTGGAGGAGTGAAGCGTGCACTTCATGGTAGTAGTGTCGTGGTAGACTGTGGTCCCTGGAGGTCCAGCTGTTGTCGGTGGAGCTGGGGCGGAATCCCCGGCTGCTGACATCTGACACCAGAACCGGCGGTTCTCGCGTCCAGGGGAGATGGCCAGCGGGGGCCTTTGACCCTCCTGGGGTCTGGGTTCTGGGGTCCAGTGGAGGCCCCCTACCGAGTGGAACGGAACCCAAAATGTGGCTTGGGCTTAGATGAGAAGGGCTTCCAGGCGCCCTCCGGCCATTCCTTGCCTTTGACTTTCTGCCTGGCCATTCGAGTCCCCTCCACCCCGGAGGGACCTCGGGGCTTAGGTGGACACGGGGGCGGGATGGGGGGGGGGGTGATGGGATGGACGAGTGTGCCTCCTCTGGACCCAGGCAGCTGCTTTCCTGTTTTCCTCATTCCAGGGCGTTCCTCCTCCCGCAGCCCCACCGGCCCCATGACACACACACGCACACGCACACAGACACAGGCCTGGCCCGGCCGCCCATGTTAACGCCTTCCCCCTGACTTGGGTCTGGCCAGCTGCAGGGGAGCCCCCAGGACGTCCCTGCAGAACGTAAGAGGGACACCCCGGCGGCCCGGCTGCTGGACTGCCACAGGCCTCTCCCTCTTTCTCTCCACACCCTCCTCCTCCTCCTCCTCCTCCTCCTCACCCTCTGTCTCCCACCCACCCCTGCCAGGCTCCTTTAAGAGCTTGGCTTTTGGCTTTAACATCTGGATTCCAGAGGTGACCGGAGTCCCAGGAATGGGGGGGGGGGAACCGGGATGCGGAGGGGGAAGGGAGGGGGATTCGTGGTAATGAACTCCAGCTGGCCAAGAAGGGGTGGGGACGGCTGGAGCAGGGCTCAGGTCTGCCCTGTGCCTCTGTGTGGGTGTCTGTCTGTGGGTTTGAGATGGTTGTAGGAAGATGGGGGTGCCCGCTCTCTGCCTTTCACCCCCCTCCTGGGTTAGGGGAGACCCAGGGCTGGTGGAGAAGAGGTGGGAGGGAGCGTCAGAGAGGGGTGCCTCTCAATGTTTTGCTAGCCCAGGGTGTGATCCCTAATCTCGGGTTTCAGGGAAGCCTCTGTCCGCCCTCCCCCGGTGGCTTGGCCTGGGCCCCAGCATCCCCCACTCCCTGCGGTGGCGGGGCCAACGGGGCCGGGGACAGGGGGACGGGCAGGGGAACGGGACCCTGTCTGACTTCCCTTCCCCGCCGTGCCCCCCCAAGTACTGCCGTGGCCCCTGGGCCTAGGTCAGAGGTCAGGGGTCAGGGGCTAGGCTGCTAGCCTGGGTGGGGGGGTTTCTGTCGGTCAAGGAGGAGCGGGCGGCTGCTGCCCCCTAGAGCCGGGTCCGGGATGGGAGGCGTGGGGCTCTGTGGCGCCCCTAGCGGCGGGGGTAAGACAGACAAAGGCCAAACCCGGCCCTGCTGCTGCTGCAGCCCCCCTCCCCCCACCCCACCGGCCACACCGGACCCCCAGACCCCGACCCCCGCCTCTCAATGACTCTCCCCCCAAAACCTCCAGCCTTCCCTTCCCCTCCTTCTGTCCTGGCCCCTGCTGGTGCCCGTCCCGTCCAGGCTCGCCCCCAGGCCCCGGCTGCATCCAGCCCCCAGCCCCCAGCCCCCAGGGAGGAGAAGTGCCCCTCCACGACCCCACACTCCGGCCAGTCACTTTCCCGCCCGCAGCCCGTTCGCGCCCAATTGTCCGGCTCCACACCTCCCCGACGCCCCCCACCCTGGCCCCGACGCCCCCCGCCCCCTCCGATGGGGCCAGCTGCAGGGAGGGAGGGAAGGGGTCGGGTCAGGTCGAAGAGAGGAGGAGGAGGAGGAAGGTGGTCCCGGCTGGTCCCGGCTGTGGGAGTCCGGTGGGTGAGTGGGTCGGCGTGCGTCTCCCAGCCCAGCCTAACCAATGTGCAGACTACTGTACAATCTTGGAGCAGTGAACAGGTAGTCTAAACACTGGGCAGACGGAGTGGAGCCTCTCGGCCTGTCCTGGCCCGGCCTGGCCTGTCCTGGCCTGTCCCGGCCTGTCCTCCGCGCGTCTTCTCCGTCCCTTGCCGTGTATTGTCTGGCGGTGGCCGCGCCGTCGGGTTGGGGGCTTGGAGGGAGCAAGCGGGCTCCTCCGCCTTGCCTTCCCCTCCCCCTCCCGGGTCCCCCCCAGGACAAGCACAACCCCCAACCCCCTACACACACACACACACACACTCTGCGGTGTTCCGGCTGGGCTCCGGCGACTGTCCGGGACGGCCGTCGAGGTTGTCCGTCGGGGGGCCCGTCGGGGCCAGCGCGCTCTCCATCCTCCTCCATCCTCCTCGTCCATCCTCCTCCTCCTCCATCCTCCTCCTCCTCCATCCTCCTCCGCCCCCGTCCGGCTGCTCAGTCTCCCCCGGTCCGGCCCTTCGGACCCCCGGCCCCCCGGTCCCCCGGCCACCGCTCGGCGCGCCCCTCCTGGCCCGTTTGACGTGGCAGACGAGGCGGGCGGCGGGGAAGGAGGGGCCAGGAGGGGAACCGAGGGGAGGGGACGGGGACGGGAGGGGAGCCGGCCCGGGGGCTGGGACTGGGGGGCCGCCAGGAAGTCAGAGCCGGGGTGGGGGGGTGGGGGAGGAGAGGAGGAGGAGGAGGGAAGGGGGAAGAGGAAGAGGAGAGGGGAAGGGAGAAGAAGAGGAAGAGGAGAAAGGGGGTAGAGAGGAGGAGGAGGAGGGAGGGGAGAAGAGGAGGAGGAGGGGGGCATGGAGGAGGAGGGAGGCGAGAAGAGGAGGAGGAGGAAGGGGGTAGGGAGGAGGAGGAGGGAGGGGAGAAGAGGAGGAGGAGGGAGGGAAGAGGAGAAGAGGAAGGGGGAGCAAGGACCTCGTTGTGGGCGGAGAACGTGTCTGCTCATTCTGTTGTCGTGTACTCACCCGAGCGCTTAGTACAGTGCCCTGCACAGAGTAGATGCTCAATAAAAACCACTGAGGAGGAGGAGGAGGGAGGGGAGAGGAGAAGGGAAGAAGGGGGAAAGAGTCGGAGGCTTCATACCTGACTGTGGCCCCGGCGGAGAGTCGGGCCCGGCCGCCACCGCCGCCCACTCTGACAGTTCCAGATGCTCCTAGACGCATATGGTGCTCCCACTTCCCCACTTCCTTTCCTCCGCCCCCCCCCCCGCCCGCTTCCTCTCGCTCTGCCCCAGCCCCTGCCCCTGCCCCAGCCCCTGCCCCTGCCCCTGCCCTGCCCTGTCCGGGATAAAGAGCGCTTTATATGACATAGAGGAGATCCGGCCTGGCCGGCTTGGGGGTTCAAATGGGCATCGACCCCGCCCCCCCACCAGCCCACCACCGTGGGAGGGGGAGAAGGAGGGATGACCTCGCCCCGACCCCTCCGCCACACCTCCCCTCTCCAGGGATGGAAAGGGTTAATGAGAAGGCGCCCCTTCAGTCCTGACTTCGAACGTAGGTTTTTGGCATCCTCGTGTGTGCCTACGTGGGGCTGGTGCCCGCTCCCCAACCACGCGTCCCCGTCCCCCGTCCATCCTCTCCCCTCCCCCTGGGGTCTCTGGGCCTGGACACACCTCCCGCCCACGGTTCTGTCTGCACCCCCAAAACCGGCCCTTTCTGGAGTCGCCAGGTGCCCTCTCCGGCATGCCGACATGCATGGGTCGACACATGTAGGTGACATGCCAACTTGCTGGTTCCCATGCCAACATGTAGGAGTGCAAATGCCCCGACCAGACACATCCAACACTTTATGCCACAACATACAAGAATGGGGGCAGCTCATGTCAGTAGATCACACTACATGGGTAGGTGTGACACACTAAGTTCATGTTAAAATATAGGACCCCCCCCCACTTCCCTTTCTCCCCCACTTTCCTATCTCCCGGGGCACACTGTCCAGGGCCTCACCCTTAGCTCTAGAGGTCAGGACCTCGAAAATGTTGGGAGGGGGCTGCTCGGGTGTCCCGGCTCAGGTGAGGTTAAAAGATTTTGGCTGCGGAGATGGGAGTTGGAGAAGAGAAAAGGTCGTCTTTTTCTCTGTCCTGGATTCTGGAAATTGCTCCGCGCCACGTCCCCTTTCTCCAGGACCTCCCGTTGTGCCCCTCCCTACCTCTCCTCCCCCCCCCCCCCCCGTTAAGGGGAGAGGAGTCTGTCCTGCAGTGCCCTCTTGGCCTAGTGCCTCCCCAGAAGTGTCTCTGTGCCTGGTTGTGGGAGAGCCGCGGGGGTGGGTCTGGGGGGACACGGAGAGGGGACTCCCCGGAGAGAATCTGGGCTGGCAGAGATCAGCCTCAGCCTGAAGAGGGGGCAGGGCTAGTTAAGGGGCTTGAAGCTGGAATGCTATGCTGCTTGGGTTCTGCCCCCACCTAGGGGATGGGGACCCTCTGGATGGGTTCTTAAGTTCTGCTCCCTGCTGAGCCCCCAGGGCTCCAAGGCAATCCCCCCCCCCCCATTTCTCCTCTCCTTGTGTGAGTTGCCTCTATTCCCAGAGCGGTGCGCCGCCCCCCCACCCCCCATCCTCCCTCCCACCTCCACTGTCCCCATTCTCCCCTGCTGGGCCATAAGGGGCCTCCGCTTCTGATCAAAGTGGGGTGATAGGCCAGAGGAGAATGCTCTCCCTACTTCCTAGCCGTGCTACTTTCTTAGGGTTGACAGAACCCTCCCCGTGCACATATTCAGTTCCTCCCCCAGCTGTACACATTATAACTCTGCACGCATTCATACTGCACACATTCCAGTCCCCCATGCACATATACACCCCCCCAGTGCGCACATATTCAACCGGCACACATTACAGTTCCCCATGTACACTCCCCATTGCACACAGATTCAACTCTTCCCCAGCTGCACACACATCCATTCCTGCACACATTACATTGTTGCCCACATTACAACCTCCCATGTACATATACCATCTCCTCACATACATACACAGCTCCTCAAACCCTCAAATATGTCCAACCCTCAATTTACAACCCTCAAATCCACACCCACCCTTGTGTCCACTGACTCAAGCCCAACTCCACCTCCCCGCCTTCCCCCACAAGCACATACCCAAACACACATCTGCTCATAGACACACACACACACACACACACACACACACACACACACACACACATGCGCGTGAGTGTACACAGCCCCTGATTGCTACCACATGGGCCGGGGGCTGAGCCAGCCCTTTGAAGCCAGGGCCCCCAGGCAGCCCGCTCCCCCCTTTCCTGTCTCCACACTCAGGAAATGAAGTCACAGCCTGATCTAAACCAGGCGCTGCAGGAGGAGGGAGGCCCCGGGCAGTTGTCGGGAAGGGTGGTGCGGGGTGGCCTCCAGGCCCCGGGGTGTTCTCTGACGGTCCATCCCTCAGTCCCCTCTCCTGGAGCGCCTGGGTCTAGCTGTAAGGACGGGCAGCTGGTGACTCCAGCCGAGCAGGAGGCTTCCAGCCGGGGGCACTGAGGGATCCCTATATCCCGCTCCCATCCTCTCCCCTCCTCGGGCAGGAGGGACAGGAGCAGACTGCCCCATCCAAAAACAGAGGAACCAGGGGTGGGAATCCACAGGGCATCAGAGACCCTCTCCTACTGTGTTGGCGCTCAGTGTCAGCTCTCTGCAGGTGGGGGTAGGGGGGCTGGTCCGGACCCCCCGAGGTGAGAGGAACCATCGGGTCAAGGCCGAGCTCCGAGGTCTGGCCCCCGAAACCTAAGGGCCGAGCCGCCCGACATCTCTGGCCTGGTCAGAAGGGATCCAGTGAGCGGGGCCGAGCTGGAGCCCGGGCTGCCGGATGCCACTTCGCCCGAGACACAGTCTGGGTGGGTAGTGAGGGACCGGAAGGTCCAGCGGGGCCTAGTGGGAGCCACAGGACCTGAGTTCTAATCCCACTTCTGCCACTTGCCTGCGGTCTGACCTTGTATCAATCACTTAAAATTCTCTGGGCCTCAGTTCCCTCAACTGCAAAATGGGGTTTCAATACCTGTTCTCCCTCCTGCTTAGACTGTGAGCCCCATGTGTTCGTCCTGATTAACTTGTATCTACCCCAGCGCGTGAAACAGTGCCTGGCACATAGTGAGCACTTAACAAGTGCTGTTAAAAAAACAAAAGGTTCATCTCAGGCTTCCCTGGAAAGCGGGGTCTACCCCTCACCCAACCTAGGGTACAGAACCTCCACCCCTTCCCCAGGGCCTCCTTCCTCATTCAGGTCTGTGGAAGTTCCTCGGTTCGGTCCCTGTCCGAGAAGCATCCATTGGGATGTGTCCACTAATTCGGATGTACCGTACTCTCCCGAGCGCTTAGTATAGTGCTGTGCACATAGTAAGAGCTCGGTAAATACGAGTGATGATTGATTGAAGTCGCTTCGTGTCCCCAACTGGTCTGGGGTAACTTGGGCGGGAACCCTGGGCAGAGGGCGCCCCCTGGTGCCCGCCTGTGGCATTCCGGCGCAAGCCGGGGGCAGTTTCAGCTGGGGGTCGGAGCCCGGAGGGAGGATGAATAATAATAATAATAATGTTGGTATTTGTTAAGCACTTACTATGTGCAGAGCACTGTTCTAAGCGCTGGGGTAGATAACAGGGGAATCAGGTCTTCCCACGTGAGGCTCCCAGTCTTAATCCCCATTTTACAGAAGAGGTAACTGAGGGACAGAGAAGTGAAGTGACTTGCCCAGAGTCACACACTGACAGGTGGCGAAGCCGGGATTAGAATCCGTGACCTCTGACTCCTAAGCCCGTGCTCTTTCCACTGAGCCACGCTGCTTTTCATGAAGGTCAGGAGACTGGCCTGGATGTGAACCCCCATCTTAGCTCTGCACCCGTTTTATTTATATTAATGTCTGTCTCCCCCGCTAGACCGTGAGCTCATTTGGGGCAGGGAATGGGTCTGTTATATTGTTACACTGTATTCATTCATTCATTCAATAGTATTTCTTGACCGCTTACTATGTGCAGAGCACTGTACTAAGCACTTGGGATGAATAAGTCGGCAACAGATAGAGACAGTCCCTGCCGTTTGACGGGCTTACAGTCTAATCGGGGGAGACGGACAGACAAGAACAATGGCAATAAATACAGTCAACTGTATTCTCCCAAGGGCTTACTACAGTGCTCTTTACCCCCTAAGTGCTAAGTAAATCCGGATCGACTGACTGACTGTGCCTTTCAGGAAAAGGAGAAGAAGTACATGCTGCCCGTGGACAACCTGAAGCTCCGAGATGTGGAGAAGGGCTTCATGTCGAGCAAGCACATCTTTGCCCTCTTCAACACGGAGCAGAGGTACCCGCCCTCCCCCTTGCCTCCACCCGAGTCCTGGAGGGTCTGGGGAGCAGGTTCAGCTGCCCCCTGGGTGGGCGGGCATGGGGGCTGGGAGGCAGGGCACCTGGGTTCTTCCTGTTCACCCTGGGGCCCCCGACCATCTCCCAGGAACGTGTACAAGGATTACCGGCAGCTGGAGCTGGCCTGCGAGACCCAGGAGGAGGTGGACAGCTGGAAGGCATCGTTCCTGCGGGCCGGGGTGTATCCAGAGAGGGTTGGGGTGAGTCTGGGTCCTTCGGGAGGGGGGGGTCCTTGGAGGAGAGGAGACACCACCCACGTCTCTCGGTGCCTCCTCTTGCCCCAACTATCCCCTCCTTGGGCTTGCTGGCGGCCTCCGGCCCAGAAGCTGAGCCTCTACCCTCTCTGCCTTCCCCAGTTCCTCCCTGGGCTATCTCTACCAGCTGAGTGTGGAGGCTCCAGGAGGGGCCTTGACTCCCCAAGGTTCCTGCTCTCTCTGGGGTCACGTCCCCATTCCAGCCCCCAGCTGGTTCCTCCCTTAGATCTACCCCGGCCTCTGGAGGCCCCTCCTCCCTGAGGGACCCAGGGTTCAGTGGTGATTTTCCCAACAGCCTTTTGGACCTCCTTGCTCCCACACAGTTTCAGCAGCTCCCATTGGATAGACTGTGGTTTGTGGTGGTGGCAGCAGGGCAGGGGAGGAAGGTCAACTCACAACCTCTAGAGAACTCCAGCACAGAGTGTCCTTTTTTTTTTATGGTATCTGTGTAGTCCTTACTATGTGCCAGGCACTGTATTAAGTGCTGGGGTACATACAAGGTAATCAGGTTAGACACAATCCATATCTCACATAGGGTTCACAGTCTTAGTCCCCATTTTACAGATGAGGTAACTGAGGCACAGAGAAGTGACTTGCCCAAGGTCACACACAATAGACAAATGGTGAAGCTACCTGCCCCAGCCTGACTCCTGTCTCTCTCTCTCTGAGGTTTTTTTGTCCCCCCCCACCTCCTCTCTGTTTCTTGTGCCTCCTCAGTCTCTCAAATGATGCTTTCTCACATTCCCTACTGAGGTTGCACTTCCCACTTCCCACTACCCACTTCCTCCAGTCCCTAGACCCATCAACCACCTGCTCCTCCTTAGATAGCATAGGGTTGGGTTGCCGAGTGGCCACTCTCAGCTCTAAATTCACCCCCCTTCCCACTTCCCTGTCTGTGTTTCTCCCGTTGGGCCCGCGGTGCGTGGTGGTGGTCGTGCTGCGGCTACCGGTCTTTCGGTGTGGGACCTCCGGATCACCCCTCAGGACAAGGAGAAAGTAAGTTTCTCCCCTCCCTTTCCCCTGCCTTAAGAGCCTCCACTCATCCTCCTGCCCCTCTCCTCCCTGCCTCTCGGCAACCTGCTCCCCCCCAATCCCTGCTCTTTCCCGGGGGCCTGGGCTGCCCCCCAACTCCCTGCCAGCTCTCTCGTCCTCGGGCTAGCTCTGCTTCGTCTGTGCCCAATCTGTTAGTACCGGGCTGGAGAGTTTGGCCTGGTGTCCGGGTCCCTGGAGATTCCTCCTTGCCTCTGCCTGAGCCCTAGAGGTTCTGGGGGAACAGGTCTTGCCTTCTTGTGGCCCCCATTATGGGGTGTCTCCTTCCCTCATCCCCACTGCTTGTGGGGGTTGAAGCCGGGTCAGCAGAGTCCTAAGATGAGTGGGAGGGACCGAACCCGCCTCTCCCACTGGCTCCTCCAAAGGGAGGAGGTGACGGCTTGGGATGCCAAGGAGATGACGGCCCAGGAGGGCAAGGAGCGGGATGCCCTGGACCCCATCCGTGCCCTCAGCACTGTCCTTCCAGGGCATCCAGCCTCCATCTACCCAAGCTGAAGAGCAGGAAGTCGGGGGGGGGGCCAGAGTGGGACTGCCTTGGTTCACCTCTAGCTGTATGCCTCTGCACTCCTATCCTCTGGGTCAACCCGGCATGAACCAATCAGGGCCAGGGAACTGGGGTAGGTTAAGGAAGGGGAGAGTGGAAGCTCGGAGAAATAAGGATGTGTTTGGGGCAGGGCCCAGGGGAAGGTCAAGGGAGGGTGAGCAGGGTGTAGGAGTGAGGCATGGAAGCAAATGACAGTCGGGGTGGGACTGGGGCAAGAGGGGCGGGGAAGGCGCAATGGGTGCGGTTAACTTGTCCTGAGGGCCAGAGTTGGAGTGGTGGTAGGGGAGCCGGAGCTGAAACCAAGCCGCCTGTGCCCTCCCCGCCCCTCCCCACCCCCAGGCCAGCGAGAGTGAGGAGAATGGCTCGGACAGCTTCATGCACTCGATGGACCCCCAGCTGGAGAGGCAGGTGGAGACCATCCGCAACCTGGTGGACTCCTACATGGCCATCGTCAACAAGACCATCCGGGACCTCATGCCCAAGACCATCATGCACCTGATGATCAACAATGTACGTGGTCACTGCGGGGCTGGGGAGGCTCCAGGACCATCGGCGGTGCCCTCTCCTGGGGGAGGGGGAGGGCCAAGGCAGGAGATGTGACCTTTATAAGGCTACGAAGGTGGGAAGAGTGGGAGTTTGATGTATATTTGGAGGGAGAAGGGAGGTCTGGATCAGAGGGAGGATGAGGGAAAGGGGTCAGTGGAGAGACAGACAAAATTGAGCTGACGCTGGAAGAGTGAAGTGTGTGAGCTGGGCTGTAGTAGGATCAGAGAAGGAAGAAGGAGGGGAAGAACGGATTGAGGGCTTTAAAGCCGACGGTGAGGAGTTTCTGTTCGATGCGGCGGTGGGTGGGTAACTACTGGAGGTTCTTGAAGAGTGGGGAAACGTGGACTGAACTTTTTTTTAGAATAATGATCTGGGCAGCAGAGAGAAGTCTGGACTGGAGTGGGGAGAAGTCAGGAGGCAGGGAGGTCAGCGAAGAGGCTGATAGAGTAATCGAGGTGGGATAAGCGCTTGGATCAGCTCAGTAGCAGTTTGGATGGAGAGGAAAGGGCGGAAATTAGCAATGTTGTGCAACGGAGAGCTAGCTCTGGAGGGGAGGACGGCTAATGAGACCCAAGCCAGATCCAGGGCTCTGTAGAATGGACTCGGCCTAGTCCCAGACTCAAATGCTAGGCCACTCTCAGACCCCAGGATTTTTCTGCCTCCCCGGTCTGTCCCTGGCCCTTTCCTGAAGGGTTCCTCTAATTAATTAATTCATTCAGTCGCCTTTATTGAGTGCTCACTTTGTGCAAAGCGCTGTGCTAAGCACTTGGGAGAGTACAATGTAACAATAAACTGACATATTCCCTGCCCACAATGACCCTCTCCTAGATCCTGCCGCTCCTGGTCATCCTGGGCTTCTTCACTTTCCCCTGCCCGGTGGCTCTTTCCTGCCGGTGGGTGACTCGCTCACCCACCGTCCCACTCCTCTTTGCAGCCAGGACCTCATCTGCTGTGCCCCTGCCCCCGTCCTTGAAGACTAACAGTATCCTGAGTTTCCAGCTTGTTCTTCACAAAGATAATAATAATTATGGTTTCTGTTGGGTGCTTAGTATGTGCCAACACTGTTCAAAGTGCTGCAGTAGATACAAGATAATCAGGTTGGACAGAATTCCCAACCCCCTGGGACTCATGCCATTCCCCAGCTCTTCTTTCCTTTTTACCCCTGGTCACTCTGAGTTGAGGGTTAAAAAGAAAAATTATAGCAACTCGTGCCCCACCCTGGAAGTTAACAGGCTTCCAGGGTTGGGGTGAGGATGGTCACCACGGCCGGCCACTGAAAAAGACGTCGGACATACTGCCCCGGGCTTCAGGCAGGGCATGGGGGATTGGGAGAGGTTGAGGCTGTGGCTGGTGGAAGGGGCTGGGGACGAGGCCGGGTGGCACTGCCCCTCCCCTGCCGGCCCAGAACACCTGCTCCACAGCTCTTAATTCTCTTGGAGCTTGGATTCAGGACAGATCTCATGATGGGCAGGGAACGTGTCCGCTAATTCTGTTGTATCGAACTCTCCCAAGCACTTAGTACAGTGTTCTGCACATAGTAAGCGCTCAATTAACTTAATGATCGGATCCATCTTACTTGCCTGGGCGCTCCCGCTTTGGATGCCAAAGAGAGACGGGGACTCTTCAGCCCATTTTGTGGAGAGGACTCTGAGGCCCAAAAAGGTTAAGCGACACTGAGGCCAAGTGGCACATAAGAGGTGGATGGACCTGGGTTAGATTTTGGCCTCCTGATTCCCAAACTCAGCCCAGTGAGAGAGGACAAAGAGGGGTTAATCAATCAATGGTATTTATTGAGTGTTTACTATGTGCTGGGCACTCTACTAGCTGCTTGGAAGAATACGGTACAGTGGAGTTGGTAGACATGTATCCTGCCCACAGGGAACTCAAAGTCTAAAATAGTAGTGATGATGATATTTATTTAGCTCCTATTGAGTAGTGCAGTGTACTAAATAATAATTCCGGTGTTGGTTAAGTGCTTACTGTGTGCCAGGCACTGTACTAAGCGCTGGGGCGGATACAAGCAAATCGGGTTGGACACAGTCCCTTGACCCACGTGGGGCTCACAGTCTCATTCCCCAATTTCCAGATAAGGTAACTGAGGCCCAGAGAAGGGAAGTGACTTGTCCAAGGTCACACAGCAGACAGGTGGCGGAGCTGGGATTAGAACCCATGACCTTCTGACTGCCAGGTCCTCTCCCAAGCGCTTAGTCCAGTGCTCTGCCGCCAGGAAGCGCTCAATAAATACCACTAATGGATTGATCCTCAGACCAAGGACTTCATCCACTCGGAGCTGCTGGCCAACCTGTACTCGTGCGGGGACCAGAACACGCTGATGGAGGAGTCGGCGGAGCAGGCCCAGCGGCGGGACGAGATGCTGCGCATGTACCACGCCCTGAAGGAGGCACTCAACATCATCGGCGACATCAACACCACCACCATCAGCACCCCCATGCCCCCGCCCGTGGACGACTCCTGGCTGCAGGTGCAGAGCGTACCGTCCGGACGCAGGTACCAGGGGCGGCCCCGCCCCCCGGCGGCTCCGCCCTGGGGTGGGAAGGAGGGGCCCCACCCCCTCCCGCGCCCCCCACCCCGGCAGGAGCCAGGGGGTCGGGACCGGGGCCTGGAATTCCAGCGGGAGAGAGGCTGGCCGGGAGGAAAGGGGTGCATCCGAGGAGCGTGAGGGCGAGGGTCTGGGGCCAGGAGGGCGGGGCGGTCCGGCGGGGAAGGCTGACCGTCTTCCTTGGCTTCTGTGTCACCCGCAGGTCACCCACCTCCAGCCCCACCCCGCAGCGGCGAGCTCCGGCCGTGCCCCCAGCCCGCCCCGGCTCCCGGGGCCCTGCTCCTGGGCCTCCGCCTGCTGGATCCGCCCTGGGGGGGGCCCCCCCCGTGCCCTCCAGGCCGGGGGCGTCCCCTGATCCCTTTGGGCCCCCTCCTCAGGTGCCCTCCCGGCCCAACCGCGCCCCTCCGGGCGTGCCCAGGTGAGTGGGGGCGGTGCGGGGTCGGGGAGCAGCAGCAGGCGCGGCACCCACTGGAAATGGCAGGGGACTGGCTCTGGGGGGGTGGGCCGAGGGGGAGATGGGGATGGCAGGGGGTGGGGAACCCCTCCGAGAAGACACCAGTGTCACAACGAGGCTGCCATCTGCTAGGCAGCGGCATCTGCCCTGACTGCTCCCAGAGGGGAGGGCGAGGGTAGAAGGAAGGAAGGGGAGAGGGGCGGAGGGGAGATAGAATGGGGGTGCTGACTCCGTGGGAACAGCTCTTCAGGCAACCTGGGGTACCCGCGCTACCCTGAGGCTCCCCCAGGAGATGAGGGCAGTATTTGTGGTGCCGCAGAGGGAGAGGCCCATGTGCCTTGGGCATGGTGCCCACCACGGGCACAGGCCTACGGGGCTGGGTCATCGGAGTCAAACTCTGGGTTCCGTTGGGGGGTGAGAGGGCTGGTGCCAGGGGAGGTGGCCTGGAAGAGCTATGGGGGGAGGGGGAGGGTCTCTGGGGCCTGTCCTCCGGACAATGGCATGTGGCTTCCTCACCCACTCTGCTCACCTCTTGGTCTCCCTTCTCCGCTGGGCATGCCTCTCCCGCCTCGCTCTCTCCTCTCCTCTTTTCTCCTCTCGTCACTAACACCGCCACATCCTCCTTCCTCTCCTCTGCCACTCCTCCTTCCTGCCCTCCACCCCTCCTCTCCCCGCACCGCTCCTGTCCTCCTTATTATTCTATACAGTCCTTGAGGAGAGCCCTCTCTGCTGCCCGGTCCTTCAGTGGGACCTGGTCATCGCCCCCACCCCCACCCCTTACCCCGCCCCTTCGGGCCGGCGACTTGCATCTTAGGGCGCCAAGGCTGTGCCTGCCTTGCTCCCCGAGCCCCTCGGGAGACACCCCGACTTTATCCCTATCCCCCGCCCCTATCCCGGATATAGAATAAGTGAGCTCATCCCAGTTATGGAGTCACCGTGCCCCATCTGCCGGGCCTGAGTCGGTTCCATATCCATTGTTGCTTTACCCCCCAAATCTCCATTCCTTCTGGCTTGCCCAGAGGGCACCACATGCTTCAGGAGGTCCTGGGCCTGGCCTGCAGGAGGCAGGGTGTGTGTGTGTGTGTGTGTGTGTGTGTATGTGTGTGTGTGTGTGTGCGCGCGTGCAACACGTGCAGGGAGGCGTGTGAGCGACTCGGGGAGGGCCTGGCTGTGCCCACATGCCCCGAGAGGTGGACAGCTGGTTAGCCAGCCAGGGAGAGAGGCTGGGAAAAACGGGGGCAGGACTCCTGGGTTTGTTGGAAGAGCTCCTGCCTTCACCCGGGGAGAGGGTTGTGGAGCCTGAGGATCTGGGAGGAGTGGAGCTGGGCTGTGCTGTGAGTGGCTGTGCCCCAAATCCCAGTGGCCAGAGAGCCCGGGGCCACCTCCCAATGCACACCCCACTCTTCCTCCCCAATCAGACATCACTGGTTCCTCCTTCCTCGGGCCCCCGCATGCCTCGCTGACCGGACTGGACCGAAGAGGGTTCTTCCCCTGGGTGAACCTGGTCAGAAGGGAGGTGTGAGACCCTCTTGGGGCAACGGCACCTGTGCCTTCCACCCCCGTGGTTGGAAAATTTCACCGCACATCGCCCCCATCATCCTCCTGCTGCAATTCCAGCCAACTTCCCCAGCTTGGGAATTCTGCAGAGGGCTCGGGACTGGCCGCTGATGACCTGGTCCCGGGCCAGGATTGATTGATAAATGGCATTTTTTAAGTGCCAGACATTGCCCTAAACCCCGGGACAAGGAGAAAATAAGTCAATTCAGGCACGCTCCCTGATCCCGTTCGACAGGGAGCTCCATAATCTAAGGTCGGGGAGGGTGTGAGGAACAGACACACACACAGGACAGCAGACTGAATTACAAACCACAGGAGCTGTTGGGTGACTGACCGACTGGGATGACCCTTCTTTTCAGTCCTTTCTCAGGAGTGTGGGAGGGGAGGGGACCAGTTGGGTGGGGACTGCGTTGGCACCTCACAGCAAGTCCAGAGAGGGTCTGGGAGCAATCAATCAATCACTGGCATTTATTGAGTGATTTCTATGTGCAGAGCAGCCAGGGATTAGAGCCCGGGCCTGGGATTCAGAAGGACCTGAGTTCTAATCCCAGCTCCGCCACTTATCTGCCGTGTGACCTTGGGCGAGCCACTTCACATCTCTGTGCCTCAGTTACCTCATCTGTAAAATGGAAATCAACCATGAGCCCTGTGTGGGACGGAGACCGTGTCCGACCTAATGAGCTTGTAAAGACTCCAGAGCTTAGAACAGCGCTTGACACATAGAAAGCACTTAATACCATCATCATCAGAGCATTGATACTCAGCATTTGGGAGAGTGCAATACAAGAAAATTAGACCCGATCTCTGCCTTCAAGGAGCTTACAGTCTGGGGGAGACAGACATTAAAAGAAGCTTTGGATTTGCACGTAAATGCTTAAAGTATCAAAGTGCTTAAGAATGATGTGGGACGGGGAATCAAAATATTTAAGGGGTACAGACCCAACCGTATAGATGACCCAGATGAAAAGGTGAATAAATAGGGAAATAAGGCGTTAGGGAAGATCTCATGGAGATGTGATTTTGGGTAAGGCTTTGACTATGGAGAGAATGACGGTCTGTAGGCTACGAAGAAGGGATTTTCTGGCTCGAGAGAGGACGAGGCCAGGAGTCGGCAAGACAGGTGAGATCAAGGTATAGTGAGTGGGCTGACATTAAGAGACCGAGGTGTGTGGGGTGGGTCATAGTGGATGATTAGCTAGGTTAGGTAGGAAGGGGAGAGCTGATTGAATGCCTTAAAGCTGATGGTGAGGAGAGTCCGTTCGATGCAGAGGTCAACGGGCAACCGTTGGAAGTCTTCGAGGAGTGGGGAGATGTGGACTGAACTTTTTTTTTAGAAAAATTATCCGGTCAGGAGAGTGAAGTCAGGATCGGAATGGAGAGAGACTGGAGGCAGGGAGGTCAGCGAGGAGGCCGATACAGTGGTCAAGGTGAGATACGTCAAGTGTTTGGATCGGCGTGGTAGCAGTTTAGATGGAGAGGAGACGGCCGATTCTAGAAATGTTACGAGGGAAGCACTGACAGGATTTGTGGCGATGGCTATGTGGGTTGAATGTGGGAGATGAGTTGAGGATAATGCCAAGATTACGGGCCTGTGAGATGGAGGGTGGTGGCGTCATCTACAGTGATGGAAAAGTTGGTGGGAGGAGACGGTTCGGGTGAGGAGATGAAGAGTTCTGTTTCGGACATGTTAAATTCGAGATGTTGTCGGGACATCCAAGTAGACTTGTCTTGAAGGCAGGAGGATGGGGGGGAGAGAGGCCTGAAGAGGTAGATTTGAGAATCATCTGCCTAGAGATGGTAGTTGAAGCTGTGGGAGTGAATGAGTTCTCTGGGGGAGTGGATGGAGACTAGCAGGGACCCAGAGCTGAACCCTGAGACTGAACTCCCACAGTTAGAGGCAGAGGAGGAGCCTGCAAAAGACACTGAGACGTAGTAGCCAGAGAGCTAGGCCCGGGAGAGGACGGTGTCAGTGAAGCCAAGGTTAGACAGTGTTCTGAGGAGAAGGTGCTGGTCCACGGCATCAAAGACAGGAGCTAGGCCAAGGAAGATGGGATGGGGGAGAGAAGAAGGATATTGGTGACCTTAGGGGAGGCGGTTGCTGCACCTTTGGGAGCAGACGCCAGGTCCAAGGGGGTCAAAGAAAGGGAGGAGAGGAAGCAGAGCAGGGTTGGGGATGTGGAGCTTCCTGGGAGAGTCCCTCCCCCAACCCCCTGCACCTCGACCCCTGGCCAGCCCAGATCGCCGCTGGCGTCGATCAGTTCAGAGCTGGTGAGGAGGAGGCAGATGTCAGAGGAGCGACCCTCTTTCCTCTGGTCCCCGCGGCCCGAGCGGCGGCTGCTAACCCAATCTGGGGGTCCAGAGGGGGTGGCAGTTGACCAGCCGAGACCCAGGCAAGCTGAGACGCGGGGCAACCCCGAGGCTGAAATTCCTTGCCCCTAGCATGGAGGCTGGGGTCCGGGCCCTGGGACCCACGGCCAGGGGCCGCAAGCTGGGGAGCCCAAGACCGGGACTCTCATTGGCCCGTCTGCCTGGCGGAACCAGCACCACCGGGCTGCCCAGCCTAGGCTTCGGGGTTCGGGGACCGGCTTGAAGCCGGGAGCCCCGCCGTGTGCCCATCGTGTTGTGCCATGGGATGTGCTTCCATGTCGTCATATGTGTGCTTCCCTGTGCACATGAGGGCTGCGAGGACGTACACCTGGGCTTTTTGCTGCATGCGTAGGCTTCTGAAAGTGCTAGAGTAGCATGGCGGGGATGTGTGTGTGTGTGTGTATGTGTTGGTATGTGCGTGCATCTGCATGCCCTTATGTGTGGGCCCCCGTGCACGTGTTGGTGTATGAGTGGGCGTGTGTGCGTGTCCACCTTTGTAGCCTGTCCACCCGCCTGGCCTCCTGCCTTGACCTGTCTGAACTGCCATGTTGATTTCGTGTTGTCTTTCAGAATCACTATCAGTGACCCCTGAGGACTCAAAGCCACGGTACGTGCTGCCCCACCGTGTGATGCATGAGTCAGTGTGCCTGTCCCGTCCCCGGCCTGCCCCGGGCTCCACGCCAGGCCCGGTGGCCCCGGCACCCCCCAGGCCCCCCAGGCCCAGGCAGGGCCAGCCCGCTGGACTCTAGGCTCCCGGCACAGGCAGCCAGACCCTTGGCGGCCCCAGGCCTCCTCCTCCTTCCACTGCTCCTGCTCTAACGGCCCCCCTCCAGGGCCCTACCTGCCTCTCTGCATTTCTCTTCCTCCTTCGGCTGCCTCCTGCTCTCCGAGTCTCCGCTGAGCATCTTGGACGTGGTGCCGGATTGAGGAGGGCCCCGGGTGGCGGGGAGCGATGCCCCCCGGAGAGCCCAGATTAGGGCAGGAGGCACTTCCCTGCCTTGGGCATTGCCCCCTTGGCCCCGGGCATCGTGTGGGGCCCACACGGGGGTCACCAGGGCTAGGGCTCAGGGCCAGGGGGAGATTTGCTCCCTGGCCCAGTTCCTCAGTCAGACCTTCCCCCCACCCCCTTTTGGCTCCTCTATTCTGGCAGTCCCCCAGGTTGGGCTGGGCTGGGCCGGCCCTCCACCCACCTGCCCTCTCTGGGCCCCTCCCCAAGACCCGTAGTCCCTCCAGGTTGGTCAGTCATCTTCTGCTCAGCCCTCTCGGGCCACAGGGTGATCAGCCTGGGGTCCTAAATGGGAGGCTGTGGGGTCTGTCTCCGCCTCTCCTGCCCCTTGCCCCCCATCCCTCGACCACCCCCTTGGCCAGATCCCGCCCTCACCCTTGACTCTCCTCTTCTGCTTCTCCCCCAGCAGGAAGGGCCCCGTCTCACCTACGCGACCTGCCAACCCCCGCCTGGCCGAGCCGCCCCTCTTAGATTTGTAACCCTGCCGCCTCTCCCCGACACCGAGGCCCGCGCCCCCCTCCCCCCCAACTCCCTCCTCCCTCTCCATCCTCCAGTCAGCCGAGACCCGAGGCGGGGGCCGGGTGGTCTGTTCCCCCGATTCCCTCTCTGCGGAAGGGCCGTCTGGCTCTCTGGGGGCCTGACCTTTGACTTTTCCTTCTTAGCACAAGAGCCAAACCTTGTTTTGTCTCAAGCCCAAACCCTCGAGGTGCCGTGACCCGGAGGCCGCGAGGGAGCTGAGACGGGGAGCCAGGGAAGGGGGAACTACAACTCCCAGTATTGAACGCTCCCCACAGGGCAGAGAGCTGGGGCCTCGAGGCCTCTGTGAGTGGGTGTGTGTGGGTGTGTATGCGTAGATATGGGTGTTGGCATGTCTGGGGAGCAGCCCTGCCGGCCACTGGGAGAGGAAACCCCCCTTCCCCTCCCAGGCTCGACACCAAGCCCTTCCTCCTCCTCTTCCCAATCTCTTCCCTCCATCCCCGGCTTCCACTCCTGTCACCACCTTCACCCCCTCCTCCGCCCTACTGCCTCTCAGGCTGCTCCGCTCTCCGTCTTGGGTGCTCCCGCCTTACCCGTGTTCTTCTCCTCTCTTTTTCTCTCTCTTACCCCCCTCCCAGCCGTGCGGGGCAGGCCAGCCCATCCCGGCCCGAGAGCCCGCGGCCACCATTTGACCTGTAACCCAGCTCCTCCTCCAGGATCCTCTCCCTTCCCCACTTCCTGCCTCAGACACACCCCGACCCCCAGACGTGTTTGGTCGTTGTCGTGAGCTCCGGAACATGTATCAGTCAGTAGGTGATGTTAGTGACCCCTGTTTTCAGAGCCCACTACCCTGGTCTGTGGCCCCAGCCCTCTATGCCCGTTCTATAAATATCTATAAATATATATGCACACACACACGCACATATACATACATATATAGAGAGCTGTCTATCCGTGCTCCACCTTGCTAGGGTGGGAGTCTGGCCATCGTGACGTCCACGTGGAGTCTTCTTATTGCTCAAACAGCCGGGGGGGTCTCCCCAGCCTGGAGATCCTGCATCCGCCCCCACCCACTGTGTTCTATCTCCTGTTTCCCGACTGTCCCCCGGGGCCGCGGCCGGCCGGGGGACTCTCGCCCGCCCCCCGTTTCCCCTCAGATGTGTGGGTGCTGTGTTGGTGGCTGTCGTGGCTGTCATCTCTCCCCGTTGCTCTGACCGTTGGCTGAGAATAAAAGTCCGTTTCTGTACGACGGAGATCCTCCCCTGGCCGGGGCTGCCTGAGAGTCTGTGTGGGGGGTGGGGACGGAGGGGGAGGGCCGGCCACAGAAGGCACAATGGTGGCCTGGGGAGGCGGAGGGGACTGCCACCTTCGAGCACCCACCTAAAGCAGCTGAAAAGCAATCAACTAGGGGGCAGGACAAGTCTTGTGGGTCTCTGTCCATTCCCTCCGTGTATACCCAAGGGCCAGCCTGTGCTTCTGGCAGTCGGGAGGGGGACTGAAGTTCTGAGGGCCAGGCAGAGCCCAGGGAGGGGGCTAGGAGGAAAGCAGCAGCGGAAAAGGTTGATCAAGCCCCTACCCCTGCTTGGGCAAGGAGAGAAATCAAGCCCCTACCCTCGCTTTGGGCAAAGAGAGAGGCCACAGTCAGGGTGGGTGACTAGGGGGAAAGGGTGTTGGCTTCTGCTTAACCTGGTGGGATCTACCTTCGCCCTTACGCTAGAGGGGCAAGAAGCAAGGGCTTTCTTCCGCTAGCTGGGAGGTGGCCATGACTGCCCTGGAGGCTGCCGGGTAACAGGGTGCCTTCCCCCACCCCGTCTCGACCCTACTAGGGTAACGGAGGCCCAGGGAAAGCGCAGATTTAGACTTTAGGTCCTTACGTGGCCCACCCGTGTGGCCCCAAGCTTCCTGGGCCCGGAGACTCAGGTTCTAGCAGGATGGTCCTCGGAGGAGCCGGGGCGGGGGGGGCAGGCTGGAAGACGCAGTGGTGGGCTGAATCCATTTATTCCGAAAGAGAAAGCCAAAGAAACAGGAGTCAAATCACCCAGGCCCCAGCCCCTCCTTGCCCTGCTCTGTGCCACCAATAAATAGTTTCCCCCATCCCTGGAAATAATTATTAGACTCTGAGTCCATAGCAAATGCCCCTGCCTCTCCCGGGGGCGGGGTCCTCGGCCTCTCGGGCAGAGGGGCCCACCTGTGGCACGATCCGCTGGCCGTGCTCCCTCCAATATACAAAATGTTACACAGCTACAGTATGTACACACCGCCCGCGCCCTGCCGCCTTTCCTGCCACAGCTCAAGCGGAGTCTATCCTCTACCCTCTCTCGTTGCCCTCGCCCGCCGGAAAGAAATGCCGCCCGTCCCGAGCCTGCTGAAAGTGCTGCCCGTCCCGCCGCTGCCCTCTGAAGGCTCAAGGAGCGGGGGATGGGAGTGGGGGTTTGGGGGTGGGGGGGAGGGCGGGGAATGGGGGAAACTCCTCGGGTGCATCACCAAAGCCAGGATAAGAGCCGGTCTGAGGGAGAGGGGCCCTAATGGCCCTCTTGTCACCCCCCGAAACCACCTCCCCGAGAGGGTGTGGGGAGAGGAGGGTGCGGGGGGGGGTGGTCCAAGGGTTCCCACACAGGCGCTGCCTGATTTGAGCTGCTTCCTCTCCGCCGTCAGCTGAGAATAAATAGACCCCTTGGACCCGGGGAGAAGAGGGGAAGAAGCCTGGGTTGGTAGCCAGGTGGCTGCAGGGAGTCCACCGAGCCCCCTGGTTCCTGCCCACTGGTGCGGGTGGCCTGGGGTTGGGGAGGAGGGGCCCCAGCCGGCCCCGGGCCCGCTCCCCACTCAGATCACCATGATCTTGACCTCGTCGTTCTCATCGGGCCGGTAAAAGAAGGGGATGCAAGGGCTGTCGCCCAGGCCTCCCGTCCGCTCGCGGGGGTTCTGGATCTCCCGCAGAAGCTGCATGATCTGCTGGGCCGTGGGGTCATCGGGCTGGGATTGGCTGGGGAGCGCTTCGCCAAGGAAGGGGGGCCCTGCCGCTGGCTCATCCGCCAGGCTCACCTCGCGCAGGTCTGGCAGGGGCAAAAACCTTCTCAGCTGGTCTCTCCTTCCCCCAACCACCCCCCCCACCTCTCCGGCTCCCACGCCTCCCCCCGCCCCCCTGCTCCTTCCCGACTCACCCTCCCCTTCGGCAGTGCTGCGCTCCGGCTGCTCCCCGGGGGCCAGGTCCCTGTCCTCTTCCGGGCCACTCGCCCCCACGGCCTCCGCCGGCTCCCGGGCGGCCACCAGGAATTTGCGGTACCACTGGTCGCGCTCCCTGACCAGCCGCATCACCAGGTCCTGCAGCTCCAGCAGCTTCAACTGCAAAGACCCTGGCCCGTCAGGCCCGCCGGGCCCTGGCAACGGCAGCAGCCTTCCGGGAGCGACGAACAGGAAGAGGGGAAGGGGTGGCACGGCGGGGGGGCCCGCGGGGGCCTCAAACCACAAAATGACTACCGGGGCCTGACGACAAGGGAGAAGTAGGCTCCGGGGAAGCTGGGAGCTAGGGGAAGGCAGGGCAGGGCAGGGTAAGGGCCCAACTATTACCACGGTAATGCCCAACTACCTTCATCTCCTCCTTGTCCTGGGCCAGCCGACTGATGTACTCCTCCTTCTCCCGGTGGCGTTCTTTCAGCACCGCCCGCTGGCTCTGATACAAGGCGATGTACTCGCCTGCAGCGGTGGAGGGAGGGATGGGGCAGATGGGCTCCAGGGGGTCCCCGAGCCCTCTGCTCCTCCCCAACCCCGACACCCTGCTCCCCGGCGCTCTCCCGCCACGGGCCCCCGCCTCCTCACCGATGGTGTCCGTCTCCCCGGATAGCTGGATGCAGCGATGTTCCAGCTCCTCCACCCGCTCCCGCAGATCCACCTTCTCCCGCATCAGCTCCGTGAAGCGGCCCTGGGGCGGGCGGCGGGGTCAGGGCCGGGAGCGGCCGGCCGGGATCCGTCCCCGACAAGCCTCCCCCGTGCCCTGCCGCCCCCTGGGATCGGTCTCACCTGCAGCTTCTCCATGGCAGCCTGAAGGGCGTGGTACACCTCCCCGGGGACACTGTCCCCGGGCTCGGAGTGCCCCGGAGCCAGAGGTCTGGGCCGCTGGCCGAGGGTGGCCGCCTGCCGTACCAAACGCTGGCATCGCCGCCGCAGCCGCTCCCGCTCCTCCTCCACCCCGGCCATCGTCGCGCTCAGGAACGCCACCTGGAACCGGGCACGGGAACAGGGTGGGACACGGGGGCTAGTATCCGGGAAAGGACGCATGGGGCCGGGGGGAGGAAGACGTCCCGGGACCTCGGGACGGCTCGGCTCACCATGGCCTCGCGGCTTTCGAAGTCCTCGGGGATGCTCAAGGCTGGCTTAGGCCTCTCCTCGGCCTCGTCCACCTGTTCCTCATTCTCCAACTCCCCTTCTGTGGGGTTGTAGGGGCATCGGTCAGAGGGATCGGTCGGCCTGATCCATGTCCCGGACCCTTCCTTCCCAGGGGGGCACCACTCACCTGGGGCCTTATCGCTCTCCCCCAGCTCAGCCATAAGGCTGAGCTGGGCCTGCAGCTGCTGGTTCTCCTGAGTGGTAGCCTGCAGACTCTCCTGGAGAGGGGGCAGGCACAGAAGGAAGGAGAAAGAGGAATGAGAGAGGGTGAAGAGAAAGGAAAGAGTGAGAAGTGGAGGGAGAAAGAATGAGAAGAGGGGTCAGAGAATGAAGGGGGAGAGAGAATGAGAGGGGGGAAAAAGGGGGAGAGGGAATCAGTGGGTGGCCAGGTGGGTGCTGAGTCCAGCCCCCTTGCCATCAGGAGCCCCCGCCCCTCACCTGGGCCTGCTGCAGCTCCTGGCGGGCCAGCTCCGCAGCCATCTTCCCCTGCACCTCCTCGTGCTGCAGCCGGTCCATAAGCTGGGTCTGGAGCAGGAACTGCTTTTGCAGCTCCTCCTTCTCACCTGCCAGCAGCTGGTAGGCAGCGGTGTACTGCTGCAGGTGGCCCAGGCACTGGTCCCGCTGCTCCTGCAGCCCCTGTGCCTCCTGGGTCTTCAGTTCCACCTGGCGGGGAGGCACCGTCGAGGTTCCGTCCGGAGGCTGGAGGCGAGGTCCGGCACCACCCACCCCCGGCTTCTCTTCCACTAGCCCCGCACCGGGTAAAGCACCACCCATTTTGAGCCCCTGGCCCCGTGACCCCAGCCAGTTTCGACCTCCCCCGTCCCCCAGTCCCATTTCCGACTCGGACTGGTCCCACTCCTCCACGGCGTCTCCTGCCCGAGGCCTCACCGTCTCTTTGAGCTCTCCCAGCTTCTCCTGCAGCTGCCCCAGCTTCTTGGCCAGCTCCTTCTTGACGTGCTGCTCCGACTGTAGGGCGCTGGTCACTTCCATGTTTTCGTTGGTCTGTCGGAGGGAGGGGAGGGCAGTGTGAGGAAGGGGGGAGGAGAGGGATCCTCTCCCAACTCGGACATCAGTTTTCCCATCTGCCCCAGGATCCCATCCCTCCCAGGAGCTTGCACTTCCCGGCTCAGTTCTGTGCCAGGCTCCGGGTGCCCATTTTCTCTCCCTGGCTTGGGCTCTTCCACTCGCCCATGGCCAACCACCCAGTCACACTGCTCTGCCACCTGGCTCTCAGGGGCACCGCCCCCAAGGCCTGTGGGAGCCACCAGCCGGCGCTGCCCTGACCGATCCGGGCCCTGCGTTAGACAGCGGGGCCGGCAGCGACCCTAAGAGAGGGAGGCAGTGGCCGGGAGTGGGGGATGGAAGGGGGGGGGGCAGCAAGGTTTCAGGGCAGCTGGAGGAGAGGCGCAGCCGAACGGGAAAAGGAGAAAGGCCTCGGGGTGCGGTGGCTGGAGGCCGGGGCCGAGATGGGGGAGGCGTACCAGCTTGACGAAGCCGTTCTGCAGCTCTGCCAGCTGCTCCTTGAGCTCCCGGTTCTGGCTGAGCGCCCGGCTGATGGTGGTGCGGTCGCTCTGCATGTTCTCCAAGATCTGCTCCCGCTCGGCCGCCTGCTCCCCCCAGCGCTCGGCCGCCCGCTCCAGCTCCAGCAGGCGCTCCTCCTGCTCGCGGTTCAGGCGGCTCAGCCCCTCGTTGTCCTGCACCTGGGCCCGCAGCTGCTCCGCCAACCTCGCCAGTTCCCCCTGCAGCCGCTCGGCCTCCTCCTGCAGCTGCCGCTCGGCCTCTGAGGGCCCCGGCGCCACCTCTGGGGGCGAGGGGGCTGCTGGGGGTGGGGGGGTGTAGTGGGTCAGGCCTTTCGGGCCCCCGATCGCCCGGTCCCGTTACCCCTGGGGAAAGGCTCTGACTGTCCCAGCCTCCAGCCACCCCCTGGCCCCCACCTCGACCCGGCCGAGCCTACCAGGCCGCGTCCTCAGCTCCTCCAGGCTGGTTTCTAGCTCCTGGATCTGACTCCGGCCTCGCTCTTTCTCTTCCCCCAACAGCCGCACCTGGCCGGGACACGGGCGATGGGTGGGCCCAAGACAAAGCTGCATGAGGGCAGGCCCCCTGGGAGGCGGACTCACCCTCAGATTCGCCAGCTCACCCACCGTGCCCACCCTCCTCACCTGGTCCGAAAGCTGCTGTACCCGCTGTTGCCAGACGGCCCCCTCCTCCTTCAGCTTCTCCGCATACTGGTCCCGCTCCGTCTGCAGCTGCTGCAGTGACTCTGACAGCTGGAGAGGCCAAGGAAGGAGGCCGGCTCGGGGGATCCAGCCCAAGGGCTCTCAACCTCCCATCCTCCCGCTGTCCTCCACCGCCGGGGGCCTGGGGGGCGGCCTCTGCACCCTCACCTGCCCCAAGTGAGCTTCCAGCTGCACACGCTCCTCTAGTGCCAGCTGCAGCTGCTGGTTGGCATCCGGGGCCCCTGACTGGCTGGAGAACTAGAGGAAAGAAATGCAACTGTCAGGTTCCAGCTGTCGACTCACAGCTCACACTTCCATCCCCTCCCTTTGTCTGTAATCAGGTACTCTTGCACCAAGCATCCACAGCATCGCGATATACATCGTGCTACCATCCCTGCCCTCAAGGAGCTTATGGGTTGGCCACAGAGTCAGGAGAGCCACCAGTAGCGTCACCACGGACGACTGACTGGACTGTCGGCTCCTTGAGGGCAGTGATTGTATCTACTCTCGTGAGCGCTCAGTAGAGCATTCTGCACCCTCAATAGGGCTTGACAAGCAGCACCGACTGATTGATCGATCTACCGAGATAATAATGTCAAGAAAGAGTTGAAGGGGCGAAGTGGACCGTGGACGGGGTACACGAGGCAGATGGGATAGAGACTGGGTAGGGGCAGACCAAGAGAAGCTTCCTGGATAAGTGATTTAGATGAAAGGAGAGAGGGAGAGAGCCAGATGGACAGAAGCAGGGAATCCCGAGGGCCCCCGAGGGCTGGGTGGCAGCCTCCCACCCCCAACCCTGATCCCGACCCCTGTTACCTGGTGCAACACCTCGGCCATCTCCAGCTTCTTGGTCAGTTCCTCCAGGCCCAGCTGAGCCGCTGCCTTCTCTGTCACCAGCGCCCTCAACTTCTCTTCCAGCTCGGAGTTTTGCTGCTTCAGCTCCTCGTTGCCCTTGCTGAGGGTGGAGGCCAGTGTGGAGGTCGGGGGGGTGGGGGGGGAAGGAGGGGACTGTCACACAGCTGTGCTCTCCTCAGTTCCTTTCATACTCCACATGCCAGACCTCCCCACCAACCCTCCTAGGCCTCCCTTAGCCTCTCCTCACCCGTGCTTATACAACTCCAGTTTCAGGGCGTCCCGCTCTTTTGTTAACTCCTTGTTGTGCTAGAAGGAAAGAGAGCCGGGTCAATCGGCCACAGTGTGGGAGAAGGCGAGCCCGTCTGACCCCTTTCACCCTACCCGGGGACCACGGACTGAGCACAGGCAACGAGAACCTGCCAGGAGCTGGATCGGGGGCAAGAGACAGTCCGGCGGACTGGGGCTTCCGCTCAGAACATCCACCTGCAGAGCGGAGTGAGGGACAGCCTGAAGGGTGGGCGAGTGGAGGGAGAGAGAGTGGGAGGAAGAGAATCTTTCTGGAGGTACTCAACCTTTTCTGCTTGTTTCTGCTGCGTAGAGACAGAAGACAGCGTCCGCTCCAGCTCCCCCACACGCTGCCGGGACGTCTGCAGTCGTCCAGCCAAATCCTCGGACTCCCCTGGAATGGGAAGCGGGTGGGAAAAGTTTTTTTGGCAGGGTAAGTGCGGGGGCATGGTGCACTCCCTAGGAGAGAACGGGGAAGGCCCACAACCTGTCCAGGGGAGCCAACCCGAAGAAGGGAGATCAGTGGGGTGGACAGAGAGAAAGCCATCTGTGATGTCAGAGAGTGGGGACCCTGGCCTCCTACCCGCTTTCTGCCGGGCAGCCTGCTGGGTGTGCGCCAGAGCGGCCTGCAGCTCCGTCTTCTCTGAAACGAGGATTCCGATGGTCTGGATGTGAACCTGAGGGAGAGCACAGGGGTCGGGGCTGGGAGGGAGGGGAAGCGAGAGTAAACCCCTCCCCAGAGTAAACCTACCCACCTACCTGCAGCTGCTCCCTCAGGGCCCCCTGCTCCTTGGAAAACTTCTGCTCGAAGTCCTTCTTCTCCTGGAAGGGGAAAAGTCAGGGGCCCATCAGAGAGGCGGGAGGGGCAGGGATGAGGACGGGTCAGTCCTGGAAGGGTGTCAAAGGGCCAGGAGGTGATCTAAGGGGTGGAGGAGAGCGGAGAGTGAGAGGTGGAAACCGGTGGGGTGGCGGAGACCGGACAGCGGGGAGGTGGTCTTACCTTCTCCAGCTGATTCAGAGCCTCTTGGTTCTGCTGTTTCTGTAAAAAGATCAGATCAGAGAGGCACCCCCGACGACAACCAGGGTTTCCCCAGTGCCCCGGACCTCGGGGCACTCCAGAGACTGGAGTGGGATGCTGCCATTCCTCTCACTCTCCTTGCTCTCCCCTCTCAGGAAGCCAATTTGGGGAGTTCCTGGGGCCATGCGGGGTCTGAGGGCAGGCTCAGGGGCAGAGAAGAGAAAGAGAGGGCAGGTGGGATGCACCTGGGGGTGTAGGATGGAGTCAGATAGAAGCAGCCAGGAGGGTGGGGCGGAGGGGGCAGGGTGGTTAACCCTCACTGGCCACTTCCCAGGCCCAGGACAAATCCTGAAGCTCCTAGCCTGAGGGAGCCCCCTGTCACCGGACAGTTCTGGCCTGGCCTTGGCTCTGGGGGCCCTGGAGGGAGAGGAGCCCCAGAATGGGGTTTGGGAGGAGGACTGGAAGCTTACCAATTCCTCTATCTTGCTACTGAGTTGTTTGTTTGTTAGATTGCTGGAGTCCAGGGCTACTGCTAGCTCTTGGTACCGGCTCTGAGGCGCATGCAAAGGAGGAGGGGCCGGAGGAAGCCGGAGGAGAAGGAGGGGAGGAGAGAGCAGTCGTTAGACAGAAGGCCCTTGGGGCAGGTGGATCTCAGCTCACCCTCACCAGGGACCCAAGCCACTTACCTCCAGTTCCTTCATGTTGGCAGAAGGGGCCGGGCCTTCTCCGTTGATGTAGGATGTGGACTGGAAGGGAAAGGAGGGAGAGAGGGTGGCAGCAACCCGAAGTCTAGCAGTAAGAGGCCCCTGGGATGCCCCATCTCCTGAGATCCTTCCACTCTCTGAGCCCCTGATCTTAGTACTGATCCCTTCTCTGCCCTCCCTCTCTTCACCCCCAGACCCTAACCTCACATGATTTCTGCCCTATAACCCCTTCTTCCCTCTCCCAGTGCCCTGCGAGTCTGACTCCAACCCCGCCCTGGGAGTACCTGGGAGACGATACCGTTGAGCTGCTCTGAGAGCTGCCGCAGGCTATCAGTTGAGGACAGAGACCTGCAGATGGACACAGATGGGGAAGGGAGGGCAGTGGTAAAGTGTGTGTGCGTGGGGAGGCAGGGGCAAGGGCAGCAGAGAGACCCCAGGGTAGAAAAAGACTCACTTGCTTTCGTCCAGAGGGCGGGACCCGAGGTCAGCATCCCACATCTGTGGGGAAGAAGGCACAAGGGGGAATGGTGAAAGGTGGTCCCAATGCCATTCATACCAGCCACACCTGGCTCGCTCAAAATGGTTGGCCCGAAGCTGGGCCCTCTCTCCTGCAACACCTCAGGAGGTGCCAGGAGAAGTCCACGAGACTGCAAGCCAGTGTGGGCTGGTTGCCACCACCCAGCCTCCCCCATGCCGGGGAAAGCCCAGAGCCCAAAATGCCCGGAGGATCGGGGGGGTGGAGGGCTGGAGAGGACACTGGAGGCACAAACCTGAGCTGGCGCCATGCTAGCGGGGCGGGGGGGGCTGGCGTAGCCAAGGGACCCGGTGACATCTGCAGGTGGCTGGGCGAAAGCGACACTCTCATGGGGCGCCTGTCACAGAACAGAGCACGGGGGTTAGGGGTGGCATGCACAGGGTGCAGGCGGGCAGGGCGTGGGGAGTGAGCTTCTGGGACAGAGGTGAGCGTGGCAAGGGTAGGGCGCCAAGAGAAATCCCCCACCAACTCTGTGTCTTCGTTCAGCTGGGGACTCTCCCATAGGGTGTAATGATCACGGATACATGAACATGTGACACCTGTCACACGGATGCATCATGTCGCCAGGACATAAGGCCTACATCTACACTGCTGACAGAGGCTTCTCCCTTCTTTCGGGCTCTGAGCCCTAATACTGCTTCCGAAACAATGGGGACCACGCACGCACCCAAAGGATGAGAGCAGCATTGGGCTCCGAGGTTTAGCAGTGTGGGATGGGGAGAAGAGAGAAGGGAGCAAGAAGGAAGGTCCCCGGGGTGGCCTGCCCAGGCCTGGCAGTGCCACACCTGCTCCCCAGTTTCCAGTTCTGCAGCAGGGGAGGGAGCCGGTGGGTCCCGCCTCCTCTCTCAGGCCCAGCCAGGGCTCCCTGACTCAGAAGCCGTCTGGCCGGAATTCTCTCTCCCTCCCGCTGAGCCAACCACAGGCACTCACACCTCCCTCTCCTGTGGCCTCCTTGCTCTGCGGACATTCCCCCCCGTCCCAAAGAATTGGGGACACCACAGCAAGGGTCCTTCCGCAGGCCCTGCCATGAGGGTATTTTACCCTGGACCTCCACAGTGAGTGGAAATGGCACCGGCTCTGGATCGGAAATTTAACAAGAAGCTTTGCTGGGCTTTGTTTGTGTTTACTTCCTTGAGTCATATGACCTTTGCCCCTCGCCTGCCTCAGGACCCGGGACCGCGGTCTATCTCTAGTCATCAGCCAGCGTGGCCCGACTGCCCACCCACCTCTTACCATCCTCTGCCACCCCAGGCCCCAACTGTCTCTACTCCATCCTAATCCTCCACCTCTCAGCCGCCTTGGACACTGTCATCCATCCCCTTCTCTTGGAAACGTTATCCAACCTCGGTTTCACTGACAGCGTCCCTCTCCTCGTTCTCCTCCTCTCCGGCTGCTCATTCTCTGTCTCTTTCATGGGCTCCTCCTCGGCCTCCCATCCCCTAATTGTGAGTTCAAGGTTCAGTTCTGGGCCCCCTTCTATTCTCCATCTACATCCAGTCCCTGGAAAATTCCTTCTCCCATATGGCTTCAACTAACGCTTCTATGTGGATGATTCCCAAATCTACATCTCCAGCCCTGATCTCCCTCTCTGCAATCTTGCATTTCCTCCTGCCTTCACGACATCTCTACTTGGATGTCCCGCCATCACCTCAAACTTAACACGTCAAAAACAAAATTCCTTCCCTTCACACCCAAACCCTCTCTTTCCCATCACTGTAGATTGCACCACCATCCTTCCTGTCTCCCAAACCCATAACCTTGGCGTTATCCGTGACTCTTCTCTCTCTCATTCAACCCACACATTCACACTATCATTAAATCCTGTCAGTTCGATCTCCATTACTTTGCTAAAATCCATCCTTTCCTCTCCATCCAAACTGCTACCACGGTAATCCAAGCACTTATCCTCTCCCGCCATGATTACTGTATCAGCCACCTTGCTGACCTCCCTGCCTCCTGTCTCTCCCTGCTCCAGTCCATACTTCATTCTGCTGCCCGGATCATTTCTCTTCAGAAATGTTCAGTCCATGTTTCCCTGCTCCTCAAGAACTTCCAGTGGCTGCCCATCCACTTCCGCATCAAACAAAAACTCCTTGTCATTGACTTTAAAGCACTCAATCACCTTGCCTCTTCTGAACCCATCTAGCTACTGTCCTACTCCAACCCAGCCCACATGCTTCACTGCTCTAATGCCAACCAACTCACTGTACCTCAATCTCGTCTTTCTTGTCGCCGACCTCTCGCCCACATCCTGCCTCTAGCCTGGAATGCCCTCCCCCTTCATATCTGACAATTACTCTCCCTAACTTCAAGGCCTTATCGAAGGCATATCTTCTCCAAGATGCCTTCACTGACTAAGCTCTCTTTTCCTTTCCTTCCACTCCCTCCTGCTTCACCCTGACTTGTTCTTTTTATTTATCCCCCCTCCCGGACCCAAAGCACTTACGAACAAATCCGTAATTAATGTCTGTCTCCCCCTCTAGACTGTAAGCTTGTTCTATTGTCTGTTATATTACTGTGTTGTACTCTCCCAAGCGCTTAGTACAGTTCCCTGCAAACTGAGGTGCTCAATAAATATGAGTGATCTATTGACTGTCACTCCACCTGCCTAGAGTCAAGGTTCTCGGGTTTCTCTATGTGCTCAGTGTCACCTCAGTGGTTCTGCCCCTCTGGAAGGGACCCTCGCAATACAAGGCTGAGCCCTGATATTCTGAGGATCCAAGCGCAGCTGAACGCAGGGGTCGGACTAGGGCCAACCCTGGCCTCTCTCTCCAGCTCCCTTCCACCCTGGCCCAACCAAGGGCCTGCTCATTCAGAGCTGTGGGATCTGGATGCCTGAACTAGGGGTCTGTGGGTGCTGGAGTCCCAGAGCAGCACCAGATCCCCCTAGGAGACAAGCTAGCTCCCAAGGGGTCGGGAACCGGGCCCAGCAGGAGAAAGTCTAAGGCTGGGCTAAGGGCTGGGAGGGTCCGGGGTCATCCCTCCCCGACAGAGGCTGAGGGGATGGAGCTCCTCAAGGGATGGGAGCCACAGGGTCTTAACGCATACCACAATCTCAGTAGACAGAGCATGAGTTTGGGAGTCAGAAGGACCTGGGTTCTAATCCCAGCTCCGCCACCTATCTGATATGTGACTGTCCCTCATCTGTAAAATGGGGATTAAGAGTGTGAGTCCAATGAGGGACGGGGACTGTGTCCAATCAGATTAACGTGTATCTTCCCCAGCTCTTAGAACAGTGCTTGGCACATAGTAAGCGCTTAACAAGTACTATAATTATTTTATTATGATAATCATTAGGGTCTGGCCAGAAAAAACAGGGGCCCAGAGGTGGAGGGGAATGGGGGGTGGGGGGAGGAGGAGCTAGTTTGCTCTTTGGGGTTGATGAGTCCACGGAAATAATAATAATGATGGTATGTGTGTGCCAAGCACTGTTCTAAGCACTGGGGTAGATGCAAGATTATCGGGTTGTCTCACGCGGGGCTCACAGTCTGAATCCCCATTTTCCAGACGAGGTATCTGAGGCACAGAGAAGTTAAGTGACTTGCCCAAGGTCACACAGCTGACAAGTGGTGGAGCTGGGATTAGAACCCATGACCTCTGACTCCCAAGCCCGGTTTCTTTCGACTAAGCCACGCTGCTTGTCAAAGAAGCTGCTTCACTGGCCCAGGAATCCTCTCCAAGCCTGGCTTCCATGAGGGTGAAAGTTCCCCTTCTCTGGTTCAGAAATGTACGAAGAAACTTTGTTGGGCATTGTGTGTGTTTACTTCCCTGAATCACATGACCTTTATCCCTTGTCTGCCACCGTGCCCAGGACCACGGTCTCTTTCTAATTATCAGAGAACACGGACCGAATTCTCTCCCCTGCGAGGCACTGGGCCAGACCCCTCTGCCCGCCCCGGGGAGTGAGTAGGGTCTCAATCACAGTAAGGAGAACAGAGACTGGGAGAGGGGGAAGGAGAGGGGGGACAGCAGGAGTGAGCCAGGAACCCGGCTGCTGGTGAGTTCAGCTGCTTTCTCAGATGGCTCCTGGCTCTCACAAAGACTTTATTTCCTCCTACATACCCTGGTCAGATCCCTCAGGCTGATCACCTGGCCTACAGAAAGGCTGGATACTCCAGGAAAGGACAGAGACGGAAAAGAGAGAGAGAGGGTGACAGGACTCCGACAGGAGACGGAGTGACCCGCGAATCCGAAGGCGAGTACGTGTGTGTGCTGGGGAGGTTGCCCAGGTTAGGGATCTGATCTCTGGGGTTCCGATCCGGGAGGAGTTGGCTGCTTCCCCTGCCCTCTGACAAGATGGTGGTCCCTTTCCTCCAGGGAGAGTGCCTTCCCCGCAGGCCCGCCAACAACTGGCCTTGGCTCTGAGGCGCTCTGTGTGGGTGTGATGGGTGACGCCGCTGCATTCCAGCCAGGTTCTGGCTTCCCGGCTCGGTGTGAGAGTTGCCCCGGGGGGGGAAACGCCAGCGTCACTTCCTGATGCGAGTCACCCGCTGCAGAGCTGACAGCAGAGTCGGCGTCCCAGACCCGAGCGCTCCTGCTCGCCCTCCTGGCAACGGGCTGCTCCCGAAGCCGGCCGGCCGACCCCGGGGAGCGGCTCACCCGCTTCCTGGGAGGCCTCGGGGGCCCTGCCCAAGGGCTGCAGCTCTACAGCTGGCGCTGCTCATCAAACCCTGGCAGGTCGCCCTCTTTGGTTTCCGCCTAGAGCGAGGCGGCTTCACCAGTTGGGCCGGCCAGGGTACGTGGACATCCCGTGGCCCATCCAGGGCATGGGCTTCTGGAAGGCCCATTTGGCTCCCAAACCTCCGGCACCAAGCCCATTTACTGTTCTGAATGAGCGTCTCCCCTCCTCAGCTCCGTTCTCCATCTTCACTGGGGCTCGCCTCCCTGCCCGCCCACCCTCCTACCCCCGTTTGCCTTTCTCCTCCCACCTTCTTCCTCTCCCACGTTCTTCTCCAATCTCACCTGACTCCGTCCACGGCGCTTAGGAAGTCCCTCCCTCAAGGAGAACCAACATCTCATTACATGCGAGAAGCAGCGTGGCTTAGTGGAGAGAACACTGACTGAGCGTCGGAAGACCTGGGTTTTAGTCCTGGCTCTGTGTGACTTGGGGCAAGTCGCTTTACTTCTCTAGGCCTCCCTTTCTTCATTCGTAAAATGGGGATTCAATACCTGTTCTCCCTTCCCCTTAGACTGTGACCCCCACTTGGGAACAAGGACTGATTATCTTGTATCTACCCCAGAGCTTAGAACAGTGCTTGGTAAATGCTCAACAAATACCAGAGCTATTATTATTACACATTTTCTTGTACTGGAAGGTCCTTCACAGGCCATCTAGTAATCCCCCTGCCTTCAAATAAATGACAACAAAACCCTCTAAACCAGATGGGTGCCTGGCCTTGTCTTAACAATTTCTAAGAAGGTAGATTCCATGAGATAATTTATTCTAATGAGTCACATGCCCCTTCCGTCTTCCAGGGAGACGGTCTCTCCTGAGGTCTCACTCTAAGCCCTCCAGCTTCAGTGAAGAATCCACTTCCTCTCACCTTAACCTTCGGACCTTAAAAGCAAACCAATTAACCCTCAGGAACCCCAAATGCCTCTGAAATGGGAGGCTTGCTGGTTTGGTCTTTTTAGCATGGACGCTCTTTGAGGTCTCCCCCCTAGACTGTGAGCCCGCTACGGTCAGGAAACGTATCTGCTAAGTCTGTCGTATTGTCAAGCGCTTACTATAGTTCTCTGCTCACAGTAAGTGCTCGATTAATACCACCGATTGATCGATCGACAGGGTCCAAGGACACTGCGGATATTAGACGAAACCGCCCCCGCAGCTGGATTCTGGGGATGGATCTCTCCCCCAGGTCATCCGGGAGACCTCCCTTGGGCACCCAAGAGGTGGAGGAGGAAAAAGCGACCAAGCAGGTCAACACAAGGAGACAACCACGTTGAGTGTTAAATGACGGCAACAGAAAAATCAAGCCAAAGGCAAAGCTGCCTCCAGATCGAGAGAGGCCCGGGGAGGCATGCAGAGCAGGGACAGCAAGCCAGTGAGATGGGACCTCAGCGTGGCCTCACCTTCCGCTTGTCCAATGGGGGCAGCGCTACCCCATTGGAACGACTAAGGTCAGACACCAGCACCTTCAGTATGTCCTGAATCTACAGGAGGCGAAAAGGAAAACAAAAAAGAAGGGTGGGAGGAGGGGAGAGACACACAGACGGTGTGAGAGAGAGACAGAGACAGAGAGACAGAGAGAAAAGATGCCTGAGGAGGAAAAGGAAGGGAGGGACGACGCAGGAGAATGAGGGCACCAAAACCAAGAGAATCGGGGATGAGGCCCCCAATCCAAAACCCAGGGTCAGCCTTCCAAATAGTCACTTGGACCACTCACCTATGGCGAGCACCAATCTAGGCCAGGTGAGTGGCAAGAAAGAACACAAAGAGTATTTACTTGACTCCCTCTGTGCCTTATAGGGGGAGGACAGGAGTGGTAGCTGGCTGGTAAGTTGTCCAAGGAGATAAGCCCATTTCCATTACCATTTGCAAGGCTGCCCTGGAGAATGGGGGGTGGGGAGGCACGCTAAAGGCCATTGGTTCAATTAAGAAGCCGCTCAAATCGCAAATCTCCTCCTTCCCTGTCCGGGAAGGGGACCACCCAGTTAAAACTCACGTCTTGAGGAGAATGGCGGCCACCGGAGGGAGGAGTCTCAGGGTTACTGCCATCTTTCGTTCTCCTTTTCTTCTTGGCTCCTGATGTGACGCTTGGGCTGTTCTTCTGCTGATACTCCTTCAGCTGGAAGGAAGAGGAACCAGGCACGTGAGCCGAAGTTCGAGCCACTGGACGGTGATGAACGGAAGGCAAGGCAATGCGCAATGGGGAGAACCGGGTTAGGCTCCGGGCTCGCTGAGTGAACTGGGGCAAGACCCGTTTCAGACCTGTACCTCTGTTTCCCAGGATCACTTTGGACAAGAGAGTGACTCACTCATTCAATAGTATTTATTGAGCGCTTACTTATTGTGCAGAACACTGTACTAAGCGCTTGGAATGTACAATTCGGCAACAGATAGAGACAATCCCTGCCCAATGACAGGGAGTACTTTAGTGGGGATACTAGGCAACACGGTGTCCAGAATCTGAGGGCATTTGTGGGGAGGGAGGACATCTGAGGAAAATCTGAAGGGGATCCAGTACGGATCTATGGAAAGTAATAACAATATTACTCGTTATATTCTGGGTATTCTGGGTATAATATACTGGGTATTCGTTAAGTGTTTACAATGTGCCATGCACTATACTGAGCACTGAGGTAATCAGATCCAACACAGCCCCTGTCCTACATGGGGCTCACAGTCTAAAGGGGAGAGAGAACGGGAACTGAACCCCCATTTTCGGATGAAGGAACAGAGGCACAGAGAAGTAAAATGACCTGCCCACATACACACACCGCAGGCAAGTGGCAGAAGTGGATTTATTATCAATAATAATGGTATTTGTTAAGCGCTTAGTATGTGCCAGGCACTACACTAAGCGTTGGGGTGGATAGAGACAACTAGATTAGAACTCAGGACCTCTGACTGCTAGATCTGCGCCCTTTCCACTAGATCATGTAGCTTCTCCAAGGTGGGGAATGGATCCAATCTTTCTGTCCCGCGCTTCCCTGGGATGTTGTAAGAATTACCAAGTGCTCTGAAATCACTGGAACCTAAACACTGGGCCTAGAAATTAACGGGGCTTATTAAGTCTGATATTGCTTTATTAACTGTCACCAAGGTAAGCCTTTAGGCTCAGCAGCTGACCTAAAGCTACAGCCTTACGAGTCCGGGCACCCCGTCTGGATAGATCGCGGGGACTCGGCTTTCCCAGCGGAGAAATGGGACAAAGCTGTGATCGCCAAGGATTGGGGGGTGGGGGGGGAGACACAAGGACATGGACGTGCGCGCACACATACAGAGACAGTGAGATACAGAGAAAAGATGGGGGAGGAGAAAAAGGAAGGGGGAATGGGGGTACCAATGCCAAGAGAACTGGAGATTCATTCAATAGTATTTATTGAGCGCTTACTATGTGCACAGCACTGTACTAAGCGCTTGGAATGTACAATTCGGCAACAGATGGAGACAATCCCTGCCCATTGACGGGTTTACAGTCTAAGCTGTAAGAAGCGGCGTGGCTCAGGGGTGGAAAGAGCCTGGGCTGGGGAGTCAGAAGTCATGGGTTCGAATCCCAGCTCTGCCACTTGTCAGCTGTGTGACTGGGGGCAAGTCACAACTTCTCTGGGCCTGTTACCTCATCTGTCCCCAAATGGGGATTAACTGTGAGCCTCACGTGGGACAACCCGATTCCCCTGTATCTCCCCCAGCGCTTAGAACAGTGCCCTGCACATAGTACGCGCTTAACAAATAGCAACATTATTATTAGCCGTAAAATGGGGATGAAGACTGTGAGCCTCACATCGACAACCTGATTCCCCTGTACCTCCCCTCATGTCGACAACCTGATTCCCCTGTACCTCCCCCAGCGCTTAGAACAGTGCTGTGCACATAGTAAGCGCTTAACAAATACCAACATTATTATTACCTGTCAAATGGGGATAAAGACTGTGAGCCTCACGTCGACAACCCGATTCCCCTGTATCTCCCCCAGCGCTTAGAACAGTGCTCTGCACATAGTAAGTGCTTAACAAATACCAACGTGATTATCAGCTGTAAAATGGGGGTGAAGACTGTGAGCCTCACGTCAACAACGTGATTCCCCTGTATCTCCCCCAGCGCTTAGAACAGTGCTCTGCACAGAGGAAGCGCTTAACAAATACCAACGTGATTATTATTAATCGGGGGATGAGGACCAACCCAAAGGGGAGGTCCAGCCTTCCAAATCATCGCTCGGCCCGCTCACCTATGGCAAATGGTGAGCCAGGTGGGTGGAGAGAATATGGAGATGATTATGTAATAATAATCATGTTGGTATTTGTGCAGAGCACTGTTCTAAGCGCTGGGGTAGTTAATCAAGTGGTCCCACGTGAGGCTCACAGTTAATCCCCATTTTACAGATGAGGTCACTGAGGCACAGAGAAGTGAAGTGGCTTGGCAGCGTGACTCAGTGGAAAGAGCGTGGGCTTTGGTGTCAGAGGTCATGGGTTTGAATCCTGGCTCGGCCACTTGTCAGCTGAGTGACTTTGGGCAAGTCACTTCACTTCTCGGTGCCTCAGTTCCCTCATCTGTCAAATGGGGATGAAGACTAGGAGCCCCACATGGGACCCCCTGATTCCCCTGTGTCTCCCCCAGCGCTTAGAACAGTGCTCGGCACATAGTCAGTGCTTAACAAATACCAACATTATTATTATTATTATTATTCTCTGGGCTTCAGTTCCCTCATCTGTCAAATGGGGATGAAGCCTGGGAGCCCCACGTGGGACCCCCTGATTCCCCTGGGTCTCCCCCAGCGCTTAGAACAGTGCTCTGCACATAGTCAGTGCTTAACAAATACCAACAATATCATTATTATTCTCTGGGCCTCAGTTCCCTCATCTGTCAAATGGGGATGAAGCCTGGGAGCCCCACGTGGGACCCCCTGATTCCCCTGGGTCTCCCCCAGCGCTTTGAACAGTGCTCGGCACATAGTCAGTGCTTAACAAATACCAACATTATTATTATTCTCTGGGCCTCAGTTCCCTCATCTGTCAAATGGGGATGAAGCCTGGGAGCCCCACGTGGGACCCCCTGATTCCCCTGGGTCTCCCCCAGCGCTTAGAACAGTGCTCGGCACATAGTAAGCGCTTAACAAATACCAACATCATTATTATTATTAAAGTCACACCAGATGGGGGTGGAGCCGGGATTAGAACCCATGACCTCTGACTCCACGGAGCCACGCTGCTTATGGGGTTCCCTCCGGGGCTTTGGGAGGGAGGACGGGGGAGGGGCGGGGATGGCCCACACTGTCCTGCGGGTGGCCCGGGGAGGGAGAGATCCAAGGGGCCCTGTCCGGGAGGCAACCGTCGGTCCTGCCAAGCTGGGCGGGGGGCGACGACCCTTCTCCAAAACGCTCAGGCCGGACGGTCCCGCCCAGGAGCAGCTCGGGGCGGAGGGGGGAGGGGGGCGGGGTCCGTCCTTCCCTTCCTCCCCCGACCCCGCCAGGACCGGCCGGGCTGTCAGGGGTCAAGGAGAGGGGGAAGTGCGGGGTTGGGGGCGGCGGGGGCCTCACCTTCTTCTTGGCCGCGGCCAGCTTGCTCTGTCGGGTCTCGTCCGCCATCCCGGGCCGGGGGGAGGGGGAGGGGGCCACATCACCGCGATCCCGGCAGCCACCGCGGCATTCCTCCCGGCAGCCACCTCGACGCTGGGCCTCCGGGGCGGGGCCGGCGGGCGGGCGCGCGCGCGCCGTCTCTCCCCGACGTGCGCGCTCCCGTGTCCGTCCCGTCCCGTCCCGTCCCCCCCCCCCGGCTCCTGGCGGGAGCGAGCTCGCGCGCTCTCGGGCGCGGCCCCGCGCTGGATTCCCCGGCTGGGCCCAGGCCCCCGGGGCTGAGGAGGTGGGCGAGGGGAAAGGACTGGCCCTCTTGGCTGGGGGGTCCTCCTCAGGCAGCCCTCCTGGATTGGGTGGGGAATCCTCCTCAGGCAGACCCCCTGCACTGCCCTGTCCCTCTTGGGGGGGGGTCCTCCTCAGGCAGCCCTCCTGGATTGCCCTGGCCCTCTTGGGTGGGGGTCCTCCTCAGGCAGCCCTCCTGGATTACCCTGGCCCTCTTGGGTGGGGGTCCTCCTCAGGCAGCCCTCCTGGATTGCCCTGTTCCTCTTGGGTGGGGGGGTCCTCCTCAGGCAGCCCCCCTAGATTGCCCTGTCCCTCTTGGGTGGGAAGCCCCCCTCAGGCAGCCCCCCTGATTGCCCTGTCCCTCTTAGGTGGGGGGTCCTCCTCAGGCAGCCCTCCTGGATTGCCCTGTCCCTCTTGGGTGGGTGGGTAGGTGGGTTTCTCCTCATTCCTCCAGAATTTCCTTGTCCCTCTTGGGTGGGGGGAGTCCTCCTCAGGCAGTCCCCCTGGATTACTCCTGTCCTTATTGGTTGGGGGGGGGTCCTCCTCAGGCAGACCTCCCCAATTTCCCTGTCCTTCTGGGGTGGGTGGGATTCTCCTCAGTAGTCACCCAGAATTTCCTTGTCCCTCTTAGGTGAGGAGTCCTCCTCAGGCAGCCCCCCTGGATTGTCCTGATTCTGGATTTCCCTGTCCCGCTTGCATGGGGGGAGTTCTCCTTAGTAGTCCCCCCTGAATTTCCTTGTCCCTCTTGCGTGGAAGGTCATCCTCAGGTAGCTCCCTTGGATTTCCCTGTCCCTTAGGTGGGATGTCCTCAGGCAGCCCCCCGGATTTCCCTGTCCCTCTTGGTTGGGGGGTCCTCCTCAGGCAGCCCCCCAGATTTCCCTGTCCCTCTTGGGTGGGTGTCCTTAGGCAGCCCCCCAGGTTTCCCTGTCCCTCTTTGGTTGGGAGGGGTCCTCAGGCAGTCCCCCTGAGTATCCCTCTCCCTCTTGGGTGGGGGGTCCTCAGGCAGTCCCCCCAGGTTTCCCTTTTCTTCTTGGGTGGGGTGTCCTCAGGTAGCCCCCTGAATTTCCCTGTCCCTCTTGGTCGGGGTGTCCTCAGGCAGTCCCCCCGGATTTCCCTGTCCCTCTTGGTTGGGGAGGGGTCCTCAGGCAGCCCCCCTGGATTTCCCTGTCCCTTTTGAGGTGTCCTCAGGCAGTCCCCCAGGATTTCTGTGTCCCTTTTGAGGTGTCCTCAGGCAGTCCCCCTGGATTTCCCTGTCCCTTTTGGGTGGGGAGTCCTTAGGCAGTGCCCCCATATTTCCCTCTCCTTGGGTGGGGGATCCTCCCTAGGCAGCCCCCTTGGATTGTTCATGTCCCTCTTGGATGGGGGGGTCCTCAGGCAGCCCCCCCCCGGATTTCCCTCCATAGAGAACCCCAAGACCGCCGACCCCACAGTCTTCTCAGAGCTCCCCACCCCCCACCTCACCTAACCCCCCACTTTCCCTTGGGCCTATTTCTAGGACGCCGCTTGGACCCACTGATCGCTGCCGTGCGGCTTTCCGATCCCCCGTGAGTATGTCCCAAACCTCCCCTTTCTGCCCAGGGCCCAGTCTGACTCCATTTCCAATCTCCCCTCCACCTTTTTTTTTTTCATAGGGTATTTATTAACCGCCTACTATGGCCCAGGCACTGTAACTGTATTAAGCGCTGGGGTGGATACAAGCTAGGTTGGACTTCGTCCCACATGGGACTCACGGTCTTAATTCCCATTCTAGAGATGAGGTAACTGAGGCCCAGAGAAGTGAAGTGGCTTAATAATAATGATGGTATTTGTTAAGCGCTTAATAATAATAATAATGTTGGTATTTGTTAAGCGCTTACTATGTGCCAAGCATTGTTCTAAGCGCTGGGGTAGGCACAGGGGAATCAGGTTGTCCCACGTGGGGCTCACAGTCTTCATCCCCATTTTACAGATGAGGTCACTGAGGCACCGAGAAGTGAAGTGACTTGCCCACCGTCACACAGCTGACAAGTGGCCGAGCCGGGATTCGAACCCATGACCTCTGACTCCAAAGCCCGTGCTCTTTCCACTGAGCCACACTGCTTCTCATTAGTCTTACTCATAGTCTTCTCATAGTCTTACTCTCCATTTTCCAGATGAGGTCACTGAGGCACAGAGAAGTGAAGTGACTTGCCCAGGGTCACACAGCAGACAAGTGGTGGAGGTGGGATTAGAACCCATGACCTGAGTCCCAGGCCCATGCTCTATCCCCTAGGCCATGCTGCTTCTCCTGCCCAAGGTCACACAGCAGACCAGTCGTTCAGACCTCTTCGGATTTGTGTCCCCGAACAGCAGTTTGAAGCTGGGGCTGGGTTCTGTGTGGAGCCTGAAATATTAATGATAACAATAAAAATAATTGTATTTGTTAAGCACCTAACCATGTGCCAGGCACTGTACTAAGCATGTGTACAAGCAAATCGGGTTGGACACAGTCCCTATCCCATATGGGGCTCACAGGGAAGAGGCTGTAGGTGAACAGGTGAAAGAAACCAGACAGATAAATCGATGGATACAAAGCTCTTTGGAGGTTGTGTTTTTGAGGATTGATTGGTTTAGCTTCGGAGTGGAGGAGATGGAACAAGGGAGAACAGATTTCCTTCACAGTAGGAAGAATTTAAATTAAGACACTGAAGGAGATGCTGGGTGGAAGAAAGCTCTTTCCCTGGTGTCCCCTAGTGAGGCACTGATCAATATTTTTTATAGCATTCATTCATTCAATAGTATTTATTGAGCGCTTACTATGTGCAGAGCACTGTACTAAGCGCTTGGGATGAACAAGTCGGCAACAGATAGAGACAGTCCCTGCCGTTTGACGGGCTTACAGTCTAATCGGGGGAGACGGACAGACGAGAACAATGGCACTAAACAGCATCAAGGGGAAGAACATCTCGTAAAAACAATGGCAACTAAATAGAATCAAGGCGATGTACAATTCATTAACAAAATAAATAGGGTAACGAAAATATATACAGTTGAGCGGACGAGTACAGTGCTGTGGGGATGGGAAGGGAGAGGTGGAGGAGCAGAGGGAAAAGGGGAAAATGAGGCTTTAGCTGCGGAGAGGTAAAGGGGGGATGGCAGAGGGAGTAGAGGGGGAAGAGGAGCTCAGTCTGGGAAGGCCTCTTGGAGGAGGTGATTTTTAAGTAAGGTTTGAAGAGGGAAAGAGAATCAGTTTGGCGGAGGTGAGGAGGGAGGGCGTTCCAGGACCGCGGGAGGACGTGACCCAGGGGTCGACGGCGGGATAGGCGAGACCGAGGGACGGCGAGGAGGTGGGCGGCAGAGGAGCGGAGCGTGCGGGGTGGGCGGTAGAAAGAGAGAAGGGAGGAGAGGTAGGAAGGGGCAAGGTGATGGAGAGCCTCGAAGCCTAGAGTGAGGAGTTTTTGTTTGGAGCGGAGGTCGATAGGCAACCACTGGAGTTGTTTAAGAAGGGGAGTGACATGCCCAGATCGTTTCTGCAGGAAGATGAGCCGGGCAGCGGAGTGAAGAATAGACCGGAGCGGGGCGAGAGAGGAGGAAGGGAGGTCAGAGAGAAGGCTGACACAGTAGTCTAGCCGGGATATAGCATTTGTTAAGTGCGTATTGTGTGCCAGACTCTAAGTGCTTAGGTAGATTCCTTCTACCTCAGTGTGGGGAGCCGCATGGCTTAGTCAGAGGACCTGAGTTTTGGGGTTTTTTGTTATTTTTTAATGATATTTCTTAAGCGCTTACTTTGTGCCAAGCACCGTACTAAGCCCTGGAGCTAATCATGTTGGACAGAGTCCATGTCCCACATTGGGCTCATAGTATTGAACTCCATTTTACAGATGAGGTAACTGAGTCACAGAGAAGTGAAGTCATTTACCCAAGGTAACACAGACAAGGGGCGGAGCTGGGATTAGAACTCAGGTCCTTCTGATTCCCAGGCCTCGGCGCTATCCACTAGCCCATGTTGTTTCTCTAATCCTGGCTCCGCCAAGTGCCTGCTGTTTGGACTTGGGCAAGTCATTTAACTTCTCTGTGCCTCAATTCCCTTATCTGAAAAATGGGAATATAATCCCCGTTTTTCAGTTTGGTTTGTTTTGGGGGGGTTTTTTGGTATTTGTTAAGCACTTACCTTACTGAGCATTGGGGTAGATAAGCAGGTTTGGACACATTCATTTATTCAGTCATATTTATTGAGCACTTACTGTGTGCAGAGCACTCTACTAAGCACTTGGGAGAGTACAATACAACAATACACTGACACATTCCCTGCCCACAACGAGTTTTCAGCCTAGAGCCGGGGAACTAACAGTCTGGGAGGTGGGCTCCCTCCCACATGGGGTTCCCAATCTTAACCCATTTTATAGATGAGGTAACTAGACAAAGAGATGTTCAATTCCGTCACACAACAGACAAGTGCCAGAGCTGGGATTAGTACCCAGGTTCTTCTGACTCGTTCTGTGCTCTCTCTACTGTGCTGCTTCTCTGTTCTCCCTCAATGAATAAATTGTATTTATTAAGCGCTTACCATGTGCAGAGCACTGTACTAAGCACTCAGAAAAGTACAATATAACAGATACATTTCCTGCCCACAACGGATTTACAGTCTAGTCTACAGTCCTCCTCCCACTTATATTGTAAACTCTGTGTATGACTGAATTGATTATCCTGTACCTTCTTCAGTGCTTGGAACAGTGCTTGATAAGTACGTAAATACTCCAAAAATCATTTTCATTATTATTATTACAAGATAAGCAGGTTGGATACATACAGTCCCTGTCCTGGATTTAAGCGATGTTGTGAAGGTGGGAACGACAGGATTTAGTGATGGATTGAATATGTAGGTTGAATGAGAGAGAGGAATCAAGTATCTAACCTAGCACTTAGAAGAGTGCTTGGTGCTTAACAAATACCGCAATTATTATTATTTCTGCTGCTTAGCTGCCGTCTCCCAGGACTGGCCTGGCCACCGAGACCAGTGAGGAAGCCTTGCGACTGGAGATCCAGAAGCTGAAGCAGAAGAAGGACACTCTGGATCAGGAAATCTCCCAGCTGTCCGCAGAGTAAGTTGGCCAGTAGCGTTATAAACAGTCACTCCCTCAATCAATAGTATTTATTGAGCACTTACCCTGGGCAGAGTACTGTAGTAAGCACTTAGGAGAGTACAAAAGAGTTAGTAGACATGATCCCTGCCCTCGAGGGGCTTACAATGTAGCGGAGGAGGCAGACACTAAAAAAAAAGACTCTGAAACTCACAACCTCGGCATTATTCTCCACTCTTCCCTCTCTTTCAACTCTCATATTCAGTCCATTGCTAAATGCTATTGGTTTTTCCACCTCAGTGTTTTTTGGATCTGCCCCGTCCTCTCAATCCAAACAGCTGCTACTCTGGTGCAGGCATTTATCAAATCCTGACTTCACTCCCGTATCAATCTCTTCACTGATCTCTCTGACTCCAGGGTCTCCTCTCTGCAGCCCTTACTTTACTCTCCTACCCTGATTATTTTTCTGAAGCATCATTCTGTACACCCCTCCCCGCTTTTCAAAAACTGTCATTAGTTGCCCCTTCCTCTCTGCATCCAGCAGAAATTTCTTGACCATTAGCTTGTTCTCGTCTCTTCCACTTGGACCACTTGCCCCTGTCCTTCTCCTGCCTGGAACTCCCTCTCCTTTCAAGTCTGCCAGACCCCAGCTCTCCCCAGCTTCAAAACTCTTCTGAAATCAGCATGGTCTAGTGGATAGGGCACGGGCCTGGGAGTCAGAAGGTCTTGGGTTATAATCCCGGATCCACCACTTGCCTGCTGCGTAACCTTGGGCAAGCCACTGCACTTCTCTGTGCCTCAGTTCCCTCATCCGTTAAATGGGAATTGAGACTGTGAGCCCCACATGGGGCGGGGATTGTGTCCAACTTGATTTGCCTGTATCCACCCCAGTGCTTAATAGACTGCCTGGCAAATAGTAAGTGCTTAACAAATACCATTACTATTATTATTATTAATAATAATAATTTTAAATCACACCTCCAGGAGGTCTTCCCAGATTAAACTTTCTTCTCTCTACATCCTATCCCCCAAACCATTACCTCAGTACTCCTGCATTAACTAGGCACTTATGCACTTGTGCCCATTATTCAGATCATTTTATGTACCCTACTGCTGAAGCACTTACTCATCTACATTTCCATTTTTCTTTTCACTTCTTCCATCTATAAACCGTAAGCCTTTTGAGGATAGGGATCATGTTTTCTAACTGTGTTGTACTTTCTCAAGCACTTAGTACAGCCCTCGACCCGCAGGAGGGGTTCATTAAATCGTTATGATCGACTGAGTGACAGAAGCCGGGCAGGTTTGAGGCCGACTGTCATGTAGATGGAAGGGCCAGAACTTGTACCTTTACCGCTGAGGATTTTGAAGTTCTTCGTAGCCCCTTTACTCCCCAAACACACAACCTGGGTCCCGGAAGCTGGTGTTAGAATCCTGCCTCCCAGGCCAGAGCCCTGCCACTGTGTTGTCAAAAAAGCAGCAGCATAAAGGAGACTCTGCCCTGCAATGTTTTATTTTTTTAAGATAGTCGTTAAGGGCTAGTCGCCAGACACTGCACTAAGCACTGGGGTAGTTACCAGCCAATCAACCTGGACACAGTCAATGTCCCACATGGGGCTCATGATCTTAATCCCCATTTTATAGTTAACTGATTCAGAGAAATCAAGTGACTTGCCCAAGGTCATACAGCAGAATAGTGAGGGAGCCAGGATTAGAACCCAGGTCCATTGACTCCCAGTGTTCCTGCCTCTCATGAAATTGCCAATGTTAACATTAGGCCAAGGTTTCTCTGATGGGGAATTATTGAGATCTGACTGGTTTGTTGGGTTGGGGGGGGCGGTGAGCACCAACCTGGAAGTGAAAAGGACCTGGGTTCTAATCCCAGTTCTGCCACTTGTTGGCTATGTGACCTTGGGCAAATCACTTCACCTCTCTGTGCCTCAGTTCCTTTATTTGTAAAATGGGGCTTAAGATTGGAAGCCCCATGTGGGAAGTGGACTCTGTCCACCCTGTTTACCTTGTATCTACCTCAGCATTCATTCATTCATATTTATTGAGCACTTAACTGTGTGCAGAGCACTGTAATAAGCACTTAATTATGGTATTTGTTAAGTACTTACTATGTGCCAGGTACTGTACTAAGCGCCGGGGTAGATAGAAGCAAATCGAGTTGGACACAGTCCCTGTCATCTCTGGGGCTTCCAGTCTCAATCCCCATTTTACAGATAAGGCAACTGAAGCATTGAGAAGTGACGTGACTCACCCAAGGTCACACAGCGGCAGAGCCGGGATTAGAACAGTGCCAGGCATATAACAAGTGCTTAACAAATACCATAAATAAGAATAATAATAATTGAGGAGGCTGGATCCACAGTGACTTTGAGAGCCAACGGACAAATGGGGTGAGCTGGCCACCTTCCACTGGTGCATGTCCTCCTTCTCTCCCTCCCTTTCTTTCTCTTCTGCTGCGATGCCACGAGGGAGATGGACTGGGCTTTTAATTTGGTGGGGAGGGTCGAGTCCCGGGAGCCTCGAGGGAGGTCATGGGATGAAAAGGTTCGAGCACCCCTGCAGCACACCACCCCGGATTGGCAGCAGACCCTGCTTTCTGCCCGCTGCCTCCTGCTCCCTGCCCTGAAGCACAGCATGCCGTCCTAGGCTCCCTCTTCAGCCACCATCAATCCAGTTTCTCTGGTCGGTCGAGCCCCCCCGCCCCTCGTAACTTTGTCCTTTCCACACTGAAGGCTTTCCTTTCTCTGTCTCAGGGGCTACAGCGTGTCTGAGCTGGAGGAACACATCTCCTTGCTTCACGAGTACAATGACATCAAGGACGCGGGGCAGATGCTGCTAGGCAGGCTGGGTAAGTCGTGGAAGTACCTCCCACCGACTCCTTCCCCTCCCTCGTCCACCTCCTCTCCCCTCCCTGCCACGTAGCTCCACCCTAGCCTCAAGTCTTGCTGTCTTCCAGCCGTGATCCGAGGGGTCCCCACCAAGGAGCTGTATCCCGAGTTTGATCTGGACGTGAATGACTGAGCCAAAGGGTTCCCCTCCCGCTCTCTGGGGAAGCTGCATGGAGTTGGGCGGAGGCATTGGAGGACTCTCACAGGATGGCTGTCAAAGAGATGGGGGGGCATCACGGAGAAGACCTTTGAGTGAGGGGGTGCCGGGCACTGGGCACCGAAGCCGCCCCCGCCTGCCAAGGGCTGCGGGCAGAGAAATGCCCAGACACTAAACTCTGCCCGCCTCGGTGAAAGGTCATTCCCCACACCTTGGGCTTTGAATCATTCTGAGTCTGTGTGTTACTTCCTCCCTCCTCCGCCCACCCAGGGGAGAGGGTGGGAGAAGGGTCGGCCATCAGAGCAGCCCACTCGAGGAGGAAGTGCTGGAGGAAAAATAAGTGCTGGAGGCAGCAGCGTGGCCTAGTGGGTGGGGATTAAGACTGTGAGGCCCACGTGGGACAACCTGATCACCTAGTATCCCCCTAGCGCTTAGAACAGTGCTTGGCCCATAGTAAGCGCTTAGCAAATGCCATCATTAATTAATTAGAGTCAGAAGGCCCTGGGTTTTAGTCCCGGCTCTGCCGCCCATCTGCCGCGTGACCTTGGGCACCTCATTTCTCTGGGCCTCCGTTCTCTCATCTGTAAAGTGGAGATGAAGACTGCGAGCCCCACGGGGGACGGGGACTGGGTCCAACCTGATTATAGCTTGTATCTACTCCAGTGCTCAGTACAGTGCCTGGCACATAGTAAGTGCTTCTAACAAATACCATTAAAAAAAGAAAAAAAAAAACCCCAGCGCTTAGTACAGTACCGGGGCCGTAGTAACTGCCTGACAGATACAAGAAGGGGGAAAAAAATGGCTTTGTCCATTAAAATCCTCATTTGGGGCCGGGAAAGAGCCCCCAGCGGGTTCCTTTAAGTGCAGCATTGGGCAGTGGCCTGTTTGGGGCAGTGTTACCCCACCGATGGCAAGCTGGGTGCCAAGGCCCTCCCCATTCCCAGGAGCGCGTCTTCTAGCTCGCCCCAGCGCCTCGCCCAGGACGGTTCAGGCAGGGACAGACTGAAGAGGGTGCCGGCCTTAGTCTGCATCATCTGAGCCTGGGGGAGGAAAAAAAGAAGAGGCCTCTGGCAACTTCCACCAGCCAGCTGGAAGGCCTAGAAAGGAAGAGGTGCCATTTTGGGCCCCTGAGCCCCTTTCCCGGCCTTGCTGGGGTTAAATGCCCACAGCGGGTCAGGCTCTGAACGACAGATCTAGGAGACATCTATGGCGCATGTAAATCCTGCGGGGAATATTAGCTCCCATGCCACCTCTTGGCATAACCAGGGAGGTCTGTGGGCTGCTTAGCTGGGCAGGGTGGCAGAGAATCCCTCTAAGCGGGGTCCTCCTGCTGGCTGTAAAGGGCAGTTTGGGCAACGGACGGAGACAGGTGGCACGAACGATCAGACTTAGATGGGAAATTGTTGTTGGAGTAGCCATTGTCGGCAGAGCCCGGCTGCACGAGGCCGTGTGGGAAGTACAAAAGAACGTGTGATGATTTTGCCCTCAAGAGCTTACGGGAGGCAGGTCAACCACAGATGCCTTGACGTAACGAAACCTAAAAAAGGAATATCCAAACGAAAGGCCATATTAAAGCCCCAATAAACATGTCATTTACAGGGATCTACTTTAAACGCCAAGGGTTAGCCGAGGGCCCAGTGTGATGGTGTTTAATCTTAAAAGGACTTCCTGGAGGAGGTGGTGCTGGAGGCTCAGCAGGTCACTTAGTGGTGGAGGTGGAGGGTAACTGCCAACCCCAGGGGTCACCTGCTCTCCCCGTCTGCTTCCTGGAAGCGAAGCGTTAAATTCAGGCATGTTACCAGGGCAGAGGAGGTGGGAGTGACTGGTTCAGGTGTGGAACTAGGTGAAAAGGGAATTGCGCACTTGACTCAGTCATCCCTATCGTATCGAGCTCAGAAGGTTGCCCCAGAGTAGTGATTTCGGCATCCTGTCCCTGCCTGAAGCAGGCGGTTTTTGCACATGAGGCCGCAGCAGAGACTCTCCTTCTTTCAGATTGGTCTTTGCCCAAGCCCCACCTCGAGATTAGGGGCGAAAGCTGTGGGCCCGGGCGGGGTGAGCAACTCAGGATCGTTTTCCCTCTATCCCTGATCCGTCCCTGCCAACCCCAGCCCAGCCTTTTTAAGGATAAAGTGAGCCCTCGGCCCCACCGTCATCTTAAATGCCCTCACGCTTGTTCAACTTGGACTGGAGCAGGGCACCCTAATGGATAGAGCACGGGCCTGGGAGTCAGGAGGACCTGGGTGCTAATCCCAGCTACGCCGCTTGGCTGCTGTGTGACTTCAGGCAGGTCATTTCACTTCTCCGTGCCTCAATTCCCTCATCTGTAAAATGGGGATGAAGACTGTGAGTCTCATGTGGGGCATGGACTGTGTCCAAACCGATTAGCTCATGTTTACTCCAGCACTTAGTAGAGTGCCTGGCACATAGTAAGTGCCTAACAAATACCATTAAAAAAAAAAAAGGCAAAACCACCCAGTCTTCCCAGCCAGTTTCCCCCTTACCATCAACCTATCACAAAGCAGGCACTCGGGGCTCCCAACAAGCCCCTCTCCAGCTGATTTATTCTGTTTTTCATGGCTTGCCCACCTGCTTCCGGGTGGGTTGGACACCATAAAATCTGCCAAACCTGCCTAGCTGGTTTGCCGAGTTGAGAGATGGGCTTGTTTTGCCGCCTCTGCAGCTCCCTCCGTTCACCCAGCCCACTCTCCTATGCCTCACAGTCCCCGGGGGTCCCGGTTCATCCCATAAATGGAGTCCGGCCTGGCCAGCTGATGTAAGGCATTCCAAGCACTTCCAGCATTCTGGGGAGGTGGGAGCATGAAGGGAATAGCAACCCCAGGAGGAGTGAGAAGCGGCACGGCCTAGTGGAGACAGCAAGGGTAGGTTAGCGGATAAGACCTGGGTTCTAATGCCGGCTCCGCTACTTGTCTGCTGTGTGTCCTTGGACAGGTCACTTTGCTTCACTGTGCCTCAGTTACCTCATCTCTAAAATGGCGATTGGGACTGTGAGCGCCACATGAGACATGGACTATATCCAACCCGTTTAGCTTGCATCTCCAGAGCTTAGTACAGTGCCCACAGGCTTAGTAGAGCGCCTGGTGCACAGTAAGCACTTAAATACCATAATTATCTACTCTGGCGCTTAGTACAGCACTGGATAAATACCATAAAAAAGCAGAGGATGGAGGAGACGGCTCACCTGGCATTGGCTTTGGCCACTGGGACATACCCAGGGATGGATGGGGCCTTGGAAAACTGGGCTGCCCCCTGCCTCCCACCCTGGCAGGAGGCTTTCACTCAAAAAAATCGCCCAGGGAAAGACTTCACAAGCAGCTCAATCAACAACGCGGCCAGGGAGTCCTTCCCAAATCCTTTACCCATCCTCTCACTGCAACCATTGCATTGGTCTCAGTGATACCAGGCCCTTCCAGGGGATGAAGAACTGGTCACTTTTTTATGGCATTTCTTACTATTATTAATAATAAGAGTAATGGTATTTGTTAAGCACTTACTATATGCTAGGCACTGTACTCAGGGCTGGGGTGGATACAAGCAAACCAGCTTGGACACGGTCACTGTCCCACATGGGGCTCAGAATCTTAATCCCTCTGAGTTAAGCTCTGTGTGCCAGGCACAGTTCTAAGCGCTGGAGTAGATGGAAGCTAGTCAGGTTGGACATAGTCCCTGTCCCATATGGGACTCGCAATCTTAATCCCCACTTTACAAATGAGGTAATTGAGGCTCAGAGAAATTAAGTGATTTGCCCAAGGTCACACAACAGACAAGTGGCAGAATGAGGATTAGAACCCAAATCCACCTGACCTGGCCCGTGCTCTATCCACTAGGCCACGCCTAGGAACAGGGACTGTATCCAGCCTGATTGTCTTGCCTCTACCCTAGTACAGTGCTTGGCACAAAGTAAGCACTTAACGAGTACCATTATCATTACTATTATCATTCAATGAGGGTTTAACTTTCTTCTGGCAGTTGAGATCTTACCATTTGGTAGCAAACAGATAAGCAGCTTGGCCTAGTGAATAGAGCACAGGCCAAGGAGTTAGAAGGATCTGGGTTCTAGTCCTGGATCCACCACTTGTCTGCTGTGACACCTTGGGCAAGTCAGTTCACTTCTCTGTGCCTCAGTTCCCTCATCTGTCAAGTGGAGGTGAAGACTGAGACCCTCACGTGGGTCAGGGACTGTGTCCAAACTAACTGGCTTGTATCTACCCCGGTACTTAGAACAGTGCTTGGCACATAGTAAGTGCTTAACAGATACCATTATCATTATTCGATAAACCCTCACCGAGGCCAGGTTTGGAGCCCAAGTCTAAGTAGGATGTGGGGCCAACCGGCCCGGCTCCGGGTGGCACCCTGAATTTAGCTGCGACTCCCAAAAGTGCCCCTTGGCTCTCCAGCTCCCTGACCGGAAGACTGAACCGTGGAACCACCCAAGTTTTCAGCGAAGTCAGGGCCCAAGTAGCGGCCTGACTAGGGGGCCATGGCTGGTGGGAGGCCATCAATGAGGGCAGCCCCCTGCCGCGGCCTGGTTGGCCTCCCTGTAAACCCGCCCCTACTTAGGGCAGGGAAGAACAGGAGCACGACTGAAGGGCCGGGGGTTTTCATGGCAGGGAGGGAGAGACAGGGAGTGCTTGGCTGAAGTGTAGGTGGGGACAAGAGGCATGGGGTCTGGGTGGCCCAGGGAGGAAGGGACCTTGAGATTGAGTCACTCTGAAGGAATGTTGGATCAGAGACAGGGGAACGAATACAGACACTGTCCACCGTCCCCCCGGCTCCCCTACCCCCCGCCTCCCCAATAGCAGAATGCTCTCAGGCTCCCAGCTCACACTAACTCACAAGAAGCCCTGGCTAGGCTTCCCCTGCTGGCTTAACGCTCGGGGCGGCCAAAGGCAAAGTGCCACCTCTGCTGAGAGCTGCTCGGAGGGTTCAGATCTGGCTCCCACCCTTCTCCAAAGGGCCACGGGACTGCAGGGAAACAGAACTGGGGGAGCTGAGCCCTGGGCTGAAAGGCAGGATTCTGGGGCCCGGTGTCCTCATCAGATGCAGGCAGGGTACCCCCATCCCCTCCCTCCCCACCATCCAGGACCCAGACAGGCCATCGCTTAAGAACAGACCTCATTCTCCCCTCCAGTCTCCCCCCCATTAGGGCAGATGGGTGGTGAGGGGCCCGGCCAGAGAGGGTGGACAGGGTGAAGTGAAATTCTTCAGGGAAGCACATCTTTGAGCCAAATTAACATTATTCTCACTGCTCTCTGTTGCATGGCAAGCCATAGCTCCAATCCCCCTGTCCCTGCTTTCCTCACTTCTGCCCCATTCTTTCATCTGGAGATTTTGCCTACTCAAGTGGGGCAACCAGCTCAGAAAAAAATCCCCTTTCTTCCACCCCGAAGCCCCTCACCGTCAACCACAAAAGCAATGGGGTTGTGACCTATTTGGTCCGAGGTCTTATTTAGGTTCCCCACCATGCACTTTGCCCGTCCGGTGCCCCCGCCTGCCCAGCTAAGCTGGCGGGGAGGGAGGAGAGGAAGGAAGGGGAGGCGACGGGGAGATGGAGTCTCCAGCCCAAGCACATCCCTTGTGTGCCCCCGAGTGACAGAGCTACAGAAGGCCCCCAAACAGCCGAGGCAGCAGGTCTGTCGGCTCTTCGCTAGCTCCTCACCAGCCGTGCACCGAGCCCTTTGGGAGTTTCCCCCAAGTCCGCGTTAACACTTCTCAGGCCGAGATGATAATAACAACGATGGTATTTGGTAAGCGCTTACTATGTGCTAGGCACTGTACTAAGCGCTGGGGTGGATACACACAAATCGGGTTGGTTGGACACAGTCCGTCCCATGTGGGGCTCAGTCTCAATCCCCATTTTACAGATGAGGGAACTGAGGCACAGAGAAGTGAAGGGACTTGCCAAGGTCACACAGCAGACGAGTGGTGGAGCTGGGATTAGAACCCATGACCTTCTGACTCCCAGGCCCGTGCTCTATCCATTATGCCATGCTGCTCCAGATGTGACCCTGAGCTCCCCCGGCAGCAGTGGTCTCTGTGGCCATCTAGAAAGGAGCGGTCGCAGCAGTGGGGCTCCCACAGTCCGCGTCGGGGCCCCGGGGACCTTCTCCCGGCCCGGGCGCCGACCCGCATCCACGGCCGACACGGGGAGGCCGGCCTGACGTGGGCTCTAGCCCCAGGACTGGGGAGGCTGTGCGTCCTTCCGGCGTCTCTGAGTCCAGGACCACCTCCCAGGTCTTCAGCAGCTCCTCCTCCAGGCGGGGCTTGACCTCCCGGATGGCGTCCTGGACGCTGCGCAGGTCCCACCGGGTCCTCGGGAGGGCATCGTCCACGGTGAAGGCCCCGTCTCGGGTGCGGCGCACCTGGGTGCACACGGCCGTCGACTTTAGCTCCAGCCCGATCTCATGAACCACCCGGCGGAGCTGCTGTTGGGTCTCGTTCATGCACTGGATCTCTGTGACGGCCGGGGGTGTGAGACGGAGAGGGGCAAGCAGAGAGAGGGCAGTCAGACGAGCTTGGACTGAGCTCCTCAGGTCCCCGATGACCTAAGGTCCCTGCCCTCAAGAAGCTTACTGCCTAACAGGACAGGCCTGCCAACCAGGTAATCGACCTAAATGTGTATAGAGATAATTGGCTTCAGACAAGCAGCGTAGCCTAGCGGATTGAGCACTGGCCTGGGAGACAGAAGGACCTGGGTTCTGATCCCGGCTCTGCCACTTGTCTGCTGCGTGACCCTGGGCAAATCACTTCACTTCTCTGGGCCTTTCCTGTCCTCCTGCTCCGCCAATCAGTCGTATTTGTTGAGCGCTTACTGTGGGTCCCCTGTGGGACAGGGACTACGTCGGATGTGATTGTATGGTCCCTACCCCGAGTGCTTAGTACAGCAGATATCGAGGGTTGAACAAATACACTATTATTATGGAGTGCGGAGAATAATCAAGAGGCAATCTGGACCAGTCAGGAGGGAGGAGGGTGTTGGGTGGAGTAAAGGGGGGTGGAGATGAACAAACTCAAATAGAGGGAAGCTAGAGGGAAGAAACGTGGTGAAGCAAGTCAAGGGGAAGGGGGAAATAAGGGAGTGGGAGCCTGGGGTGGCATGTGGGGAAGGCGGTAAAGAACATGACAAAGAGGAAGGAAGCGGAATGCAAAGCAAGAAAGTGTGGAAGAGAACAGAGGGGCAGAGGGAGGCTGGGGGGGGGGGGGGCACAAACTGGGACGGCAACTTCTGAGCCACCCTCTGAGCCTGGGAACAAGACTAAATATAAACTCCGCTCGTTGGGATTCGGCTTCAAAGAGAGTCTTGGCAGGAGACATGAAAGCATTTGTTCTAGGATCTCTTATCTGGCGCTGCCCTGGCGCGGAGCGGGTGAGGGCGGATGAAGGGAACAGGCCAGCCTGGAGCCTTTGGGGCAGACCCAAAGGGGTGCGGGCGGGCAGGGGGCCAAGGCTGCAGAGTGGCCACATCGAGGGGCGCACACACCAGGTGGATGCGGACCTGGACACCAAGGTCATTTCCACGGCTTGTCTTCCCTGTTCTCCTGCTGCCCCAGGCCTCTATTTTTTTTTTAATAGTGCTTAAGTGCTGTTCTAGTGCTGGGGAAGATACAAAGTAATCGGGTTGGACCCAGTCCATTTATTCAGTCATATTTATTGAGCGCTTACTGTGGACAAACCACTGGACTAAGTGCTCGGGAGAGTAAAGCAGACACATTCCCTGCCCACACGACCTCTCAGACTGGAGACGGGCTCAGTCTAGAGATAATTATGGTATGTGTTAAGCACTCACTGTAGTGGAGTGGAGACGAGCAAATTGGGTTGGATACACTCCCTGACCCACGTGGGGCTCACGGTCTCGATCCCCATTTTATAGATGAGGTAACTGAGGCCCAGAGAAGTGAACCGACTTGCCCAAGGTCACTTAGCAGACAAGTGGCAGAGCCGGGACTAGAACCCATGACCTTCTGACTCCCAGGCCCGTGTTCTATCCACTACACCATGCTGCTTCTCTGTTCTGCCTGCCCACTGCCCAGTCCCTGCCCCCTGCCTCCTCCCCCCGACCAGCCCTACCTAACAGGAATTCAGGAGGTGAAAACTCGAGACATCGGACGCCCAGGATGAGCATCGGCGCCTTGTCCATGGGCCGGATCAATCCCTTCACGGCCAACTCGTAGGCCTCTTGGGTCTTCAGATCCAGTCTGGAGTGCCTGCGCGGGTAGACGCAACCGAAGTGGGGGGCCGTGACGGCTCGACCGGAGACCCGACCCCCCCTCATCCCGGGCTCCCCCTCCGTCCCTCTGTCCGACCGACATCTGGAGCTTCGGCCTCCCAGCCCCAGGCAGGGGCCTGGGCCCTCGGAGAGCTGCTCCCCTCCCCCGCAAGTTCAGCCGTCGCGCTCGAAGTTTCTGGCGGCAGAAGCGGGAGGTGTGCTCTGTACCACGCGGACTCTCAGTAAATATCCCCGGTCTTCCTCCACCGCCCCGCCCGGTCCAGTGCCCCGCGTACATCACCAGTGCTTTCTGATGAGAGCCCTGAATGACTGCCAGGATGCGGTCCAGCTTCTCCTGGGTCACGTGATCTGCAACGGCCGGAGGCACCAGGCCATCAGACGGTGCCCCCGAACTTGGCAGCCCCACCCCTGCTTCTCCACCCAGGCTGCCTTGGGACCCGGGTCCCACCCCCAGCCCGGAGCCGGCCGCTAAAGATAAGGCCTGGCGCGGCTTCGCCGCCTGGGGGTCTCGTCCCCTCCGGAGCAGAGCTCTGATCGTGATGGGATTCAGACAGTCTTTCTGCGCAGGTCTGGAGGGGGGCAGGGAGTTGGACAGGATGACCTCTTGAGTCCTCTTCTAGGCCAGAGAGTCCAAGGGGAGTTTGGGAAAGGGGGAGGAGCTCAGGTGGTCCCCAGAGCTGGGTGCCGGGTCTCAGCTGGAGATCTGGGGTGACCGCATCCCCTCCCCGGCTGGGAAAGGTCCTGCTGGCAGCTGGCCAGACGCCCAAGAGAGACTTCTTGGGGATTCGGGGGAGCTCAGCCCGGCAAACGGGGAGGCTTTGGGTCAGGAGGTAGGAAACACTCCACTTGCCGCTCATCCCCCTCGCCCACTCCACCTCCACCCTGGTTTCCGGTCCCTCCCTCTCCTCTTATCTGGGAATCTTACCATAGGTTGTCTTCTCCACCAGCCTGCCCAGGTCAGAAAAGTCATCTGTCGCCTTCCCCAGAAGGCCACGCACTGTGTAATCCTTAGAGGAGGAAGAGGGGCGGGCGGTATTATGGGAGGGAAGGGGGACAGAACGTGGGGAGAGGTGGTAATCCAGAGATGGGACTGGGTTAGTCCTCCTGGTAGTCTGGGGGGGGGAGGGTAAGAGATGGCCATTCTCCAGCCCCTTCCCAAGCACCCCTAACCCCCTGAGGCCCCCATCCAGAGAGGCTAGGACCTTTGACCCGAGGATCCCCACCGAGATCATCAGGCTGATCGGAAACCTTAAGACTTTAGAGACCGAGGGTCCTTCTGACCCCCTGGATTTATCAGTGGTGCTCGATCCTTCCCGAGAGTCATCTCCCTCGAGCCAGGGGCGCATCCGTCTTCCACGGCCCTCCCCGCCACCACCCTTAGCTCCTGAGCCTCTCTGCACCTCGGTTTCTCCTTTAGGGATCCTCTTCCTTCCCCGCTTTCCAACCCAGAGAAGCTGAGAGGGAACCCTGTCGGGGCTGTGACTGCTCTGAACGCTGGGGAGCCCGACTGACCCACAAGGTGCTTGGAAATCCTCCTTCCTAGCTGGTGAGGCCCCTCGTTTCCACGGCGCCACGCCGGCAGCTCTCTCCCCAGAAGGGGAGCTGGGAGGGCAGGCAAGCGGCTGGGAGGCTACCTTGGTCAGGTGGGCGTGATGCAAGTCCATGAGCAGTTTGTTCCCGTGTCCCACGCCGAGCACTGAAATCAATCAATGGTATTTATTGAGCGTTTACTGGCTGCGGAGCACTGGACTAAATGGACTGGGAAAGTACAACAGAATTGGGAGACGTGATCCCTGTCCTTCTCTGAGTGAGTGTGTGTCTGTCCTCCTCCCCCACTGGCCTTTCTCCTGACTGCTCTGAGATTGGCCCGATTCTAACATGCTCCTGTCACCCTCTCATGTCCCCTGCTTCTGGGTAGGACCCCAAAACAGCTGGAGAGGAAATGGGAGAGAAATGAAGACCATGTAAATGGCGAGCCCCTGAAGCGCCCACCTATTGCTCGCAGAAGCCTTTGCTTTTTTTAAATGGCATTTGTTATGCGCTTGCTATGTGCCAGACTCTGTACTAAGCACTGGGGTAGATATGAGATAATCAGGTTGGACACACAGTCCGTATCCCACACAGGGCTTAGTCCCCATTTTACTTCTCTGTGCCTCGGTCACCTCATCTGTAAAATGGGGACTAAGACCGTGAGCCCCATGTGGGTCAGGGTCTGTGTCCTACCTGACTTTATCTACCCCGGGGCTTAGAACAGTACCTGGCACACAGTAAGCACTTAAATACCATTAACAAAACAGTTTTACCAGTTTGAGGGAATTTTGAGGCATAGAGAAACGAAATGACTTGCCCAAGGCCACAGAGAAGGCAAGCGGTGAAGCCGGGATTGGAACCCAGGTCCTTCTGACTCCCAGACCCGGGCTCTATCCGTTAGGCCACGCTGTTTTCCCTTCCTCCTGCCCCAATCCTCCCCATCTGACATGACGCCCCAACGGTGATGCCCTCGGACACTTAGGAGTGGTGAGTACTCAGGACTCCAGTTCTCAGCTCTATCCCCAATCTCTATGTCTCTCTGTGTCTCTGGCAGAGGAAGGGGAGCATGGCCCCAGCCTCACTGCGGGGGGAGAAAAAGCAGGCAAGGAGATCCCGTCCACCCAGTCAAAATTAGCCTAGTTTTTAGGGAGTAAGCTCGTTGTGGGCAGGGAATATGTCTGTTTATTGTTATATTGTACTTTACCAAGCACTTAGTACAGTGCTCTGCACAAAGTAAGCGTTCAGTAAATACGACTGAGTGGCCCAGGGAGACAGGCACGAGACAGGTTTGGACGGAAGGGCAGCCCGTGTCCCCAGAGGAGACGGGCGGAAGACCCGGCAGCCAAAGGGGTGGCCAGCCGGCCCGAGCACCCGCTAGGCGAGGCCTGATGGTCTCGCGGGGGCGGGTCAAGAAGGACCCTGGGGCCCGGGCCCCGGGAGCAGCACTTACCAAGCACGCCAGAGGCCTGGATATCCAAGACATGTCCCACACCTATCTTCAGGCCAGTGAAGCTCGGCCCTCTCACTGAGAAGGAACAAACTGGTTGGGACCTGAGGGAGAGAGCGGCCATCCGGGGCCAGCGGCCGGCCGGGAAGGCGCCCGGACACGATTGAGGCCGGGAGGGGTGGAACGGCTCCTAAGGCTGAGATTCCACCCTCCCCGTGGCTCGTTATCAAACTGTCTTGGTGGGGCCCTCTCGATAATCCGTTTGCCCCGGGCCTGTGGCCGCTGCCCAGAGTGGTTCTGACCGTCGTGGGCTCCCGGCGGCCGGGTGGTGGAGTCAAAGGGAGCAGGGTTTAGGGCGGGGGAAGGGTGTTCGAGTTGTTTTCTCTCCCAACCCAGAGGTCCAGGGACTCGAGTCCCAGCTCGGACCTCATGGGTTGAGGGACTTGGGTGGGAGGAGGGTGCAGGCCAAAGCCCCCCCGCCCCCTAAATTCCCAAAGTCCCCACAGAGAAGACTTCAGGCTTCACAAAGCTCCCAGCCCCCTGGGACCTCAGCAGACACACCTGCCTCCCTGAGGCCCAGTCCTTGCCCCTGGGGACAACCCAAAGTCCCTCCCCTGGGAGGGGTGATAGTGTCACTTCCTCTCCCCGGCCCCACCACTCCTCAAAGACCCTCTCCCTCCCGCCCCCCGAGCTCTTACCAAGGGGGTGATTGGCGAGAATGGGCACGCTGGTGGCTGTGAGGGTCAGCTCCTTCTCCTCACCACCTTCCTTGGGGCCCAGCAGGAAGCGGACCTGTTGCAGCGGTGCTGGCCTCTTCAGGGCATTGAGTCCTGACCGGGACAGCCGGGGAGCAAGAGGGCACTTGGTGGGGGAATCCAGAAGCGAAAGGCCCATCTCTTGTTCATTCAATCGTATTTATTGAGTGCTCACCGTGTGCAGAGCACTGTACCGAGCGCTGGGAAAGTACAATTCAGCAGCAGAGACGAGCCCTACCCACTCTCGCCGTCTGCGATGGTGGCAAAGGCATCACCTAGTCCTGAGAAGCAGCGAGGCTTAGTGGATAGAGCACGGGTCTGGGAGTAGGAAGGACCCAGGTTCTACTCCTGACTCTGCAACTTGTCTGCTGTGTGATCTTGGGAAAGTCCCTCCACTTCTCTGGGCCTCAGTTACCTCCTCTGTAAAATGGGGATTAAGAGTGTGAGCCCCATGTGGGACAGGGTCTGTGTCCAACCTGATTCCTTGTATCTACCCAGTGTCTAGAACAGTGCCTGGCTTAAAGTGAGCACTTAAGTACCATAATTATTATTATAGTTCTGCTGGTGCCGAGCACTTCCCAAACTGTACCCGAAGGGGAGGATCACTGCAAGATGAGGATCCAGGGTAAAGGCAGCTGGAAAACTGAGGCCGGGGAACCTTCATGGGGAAGGAGGAATGGAGAGTCCCTCTGGCAGACCCTTGTTAGAGGGGTTGGCAGGTGTCCCAGAGGAGGAATCTCCCCCAGCACTTGGAACAGTGCCTGGCCTAGTAAGCAGTTAAAAAATAGCGTTTTAAAAAAAAGCATTGCCCCTGACCTGGAGAAGCTAACAGTCCGAAAGAGAGTCTAACAGTCCCAGACACACCAACTGATCTAAATTGCACGTGACAAAGGCATAAAGTTGTTCGAAACTGTGCCCTGCTTCTTGTCTCACTTGTGACCCCTTCCATGCTCAAACCCTCCCTCCCGCCTGTAATTCCCACCCCGTTGATATCCAAGAGACCCTCCTCAAAGCCCTCCTAAAATTACATCCTTTCCAGGAAGCTGTCCCTAACTAACCTCTGAGCTCCCTACTCTATCCCCACGTGTCATCTATGCTTACAAGTCCACATCCCCTAAATCTCCTTAGGCATTCACCTCCACTTCCGCAGCACTTACATACCTTTACAGAACCTTATGCTTGGTAGCCTCCCCAAGCCTATAATTTATTTTAGTGTCCTCCTCCCTGCTATTTTGAAAACTCCTTGGGGGCAGGGATCCTGTTTCCTTCCTCTCTTGTTACTCTCCCATGCGCTTAGGACAGTGCTCTACACCGTAAACTCCTGCTAGGCTGTAAATTCATCATGGGCGGGGAACATATCTACCAACTCTGTTGTACTGCACTCTCCCCAGTGCTTAATATAGTGCTCTGCACATACTAAGTGCTCAATAAATACCACTGATGAACTGGCACAAAGTAGGTACTCAATAAATACCACTGTTTGACTGATCGGGGCCCTCCAGAGAATATACTAAACGCTAGGGTGGATACAAGCAAAAAGGGTTGGACGCAGTCGCTGTCCCACATAGGGCTCACAGTCTGAATCCCCATTTCACAGATGAGGTAATTGGGGCCCAGTGAAGTGACTTGCCCGGGGTCACACAGCAGAGAAGTGGCAGAGCCAGGATTAGAACCCATGGCCACCTGACTCCCGGGCCCATTCCACCTCATCTGTGAAATGGGGATTAGGTCTGTAAATCCTATCTGGGACAGGGATTATGCCCAATCCGATTTGCTCACACCCACCCCAGCGTTTAGTACAGTGCCGGGCCCATAGTAGGCATTTAACAAATGTCATTACTATTATTAATTAGAAGCAGCGTGGCTCACTGACAAGGGCCTGGGAGTCAGAGGTCGTGAGTTCTCATCCCGACTCTGCCACTTGTCAGCTGGGTGACTTTGGGCAAGTCATCTTAACTTCTCTGTGCCTTAGTGACCTCATCTGGAAAATGGGGATGAAGACTATGACGCTCACATGGGACCACCTGATGATCCTGTGTCCCCTCCCAGTGCTTAGAACAGTGCTGGGCACACAGTAAATGCTTAACCAATGCCATCACTATTATTAATCCCGACCTCGCCACTTGTGACTTTGGGCAAGTCACCTTCACTTCTCTGGGCCTTAGTTGCCTCATCTGGAAAATGGCGATGATGACTGTAAGCCCCACGTGGGACCACCCAATGATCTTGTACCCCCTCCCAGCGCTTAGAACAGTGCTGGGCACATAGTAAACGCTTAACAAATGCCATCAACATTATTATTATTAATCCTGACTTCACAACTTGTGACTTTGGGCAAGTCACCTTCACTTCTCTGGGCCTCAGTTCCCTCATCTGGAAAATGGGGATGATGCACTGAGTCCCAAGTGGGACAGCCTGATGACCTTGTATCCCCTCCCAGCGCTAAGAACAGTGCTGGGCACATAGTAAGCACTTAACAAATGCCAGCATCATTATTATTATTAATCCCTACTCCACCACTTGTGACTTTAGGCACGTCACCTTCACTTCTCTGTGCCTCAGTTCCTTCATCTGGAAAACGGGGATGAAGACTATGAGCCCACGTGGGACCACCTGATGACCTTGTGTCCCCTCCCAGCGCTTAGAACAGTGCTGGACACATAGCATTTAACAAATGCCAACATTATAGTTATTAATCTCGACTTCACCACGTATAACTTTAGGCACGTCACCTTCACTTCTCTGTGCCTCACTTCCCTCATCTGGAAAACGGGGATGAAGACTATGAGCCCACGTGGGACCGCCTGATGACCCTGTATCCCCTCCCAGCGCTTAGAACAGTGCTGGACACATAGTAAGCGCTTAAATGCCAACATTATAGTTAGTAATCTCGACTTCACCACTTATAACTTTAGGCACGTCACCTTCACTTCTCTGTGCCTCACTTCCCTCATCTGGAAAACGGGGATGAAGACTATGAGCCCACGTGGGACCGCCTGATGACCCTGTATCCCCTCCCAGCGCTTAGAACAGTGCTGGGCACATAGTAAGCGCTTAACCAATGGCATCATTCTTATTATTATTATGCCCTGCTGCTTCGGGCCGGACGCTCACCCTGCAGGAGCTTCAATTCCACCGTGTCCCGGACGTATTTCCAGTGCTTGCCGGGGGGCTTGTAGGCGGCGAAGAGCCCGTTGAGCCGGGCCAGTCCTGCCGACGCCATGGCCTGCAGCGCGCCGCCCCGCCCCCTCCCCCACGCCCAGCGCCAGACCGGAAGTGCGCCCCCGGAAACGCCTTCCCCCTCTCCGGCCTCCGCGCCCGCCGCACCGGAAGTGCGTTCCCCCCCCCCCCCCTCCCGAGTCCGGCCGGGAACACGCACCCGAAGGACAAAAGGGCCGGAAGACTTTGCTAGTAATAATCGTGTTGGTATTTGTGAAGTGCTTACTCTGTGCAGAGCACTGTCCTAAGCGCTGGGGGAGATGCAGGGTCATCAGGTGGTCCCACGTGGGGCTTACAGTCTTCATCCCCATTTGACAGATGAGGGAACTGAGGCCCAGAGAAGAAGAATAATAATGTTGGTATTTGTTAAGCGCTTACTATGTGCAGAGCCCTGTTCTAAGCGCTGGGGGAGATACAGGGGAATGAGGTTGTCCCATGTGAGGCTTTTACCCTGGTGATTACCGGTGATTACAGGTGATTACCCTGTATCTATCCCAGCGCTTAGAACAGTGCTCTGCACATAGTAAGCGCTTAACAAATACCAACATTATTATTATTATTATTAATAATAATGTTGGCATTTAAGTGCTTACTATGTGATGAGCACTGTTCTAAGCGCTGGGGGAGATACAGGGGAATGAGGTTGTCCCATGTGAGGCTTACAGTTAATCCCCATTTTCCAGATGAGGGAACTGAGGCCCAGAGAATCATAATAATAATGTTGGTATTTGTTAAGCGCTATGTGCAGAGCCCTGTTCTAAGCGCTGGGGGAGATACAGGGGAATGAGGTTGTCCCATGTGAGGCTCACAGTTAATCCCCATTTTCAGATGAGGGAACTGAGGCCCAGAGAAAGCACTGTTCTAAACCCCGGGGGAGATTTACAGAGTAATGAAGTTGTCCCACGTGGGGCTCACACTCTTCATTCCCCTTGTATAATAATAATAATGATAGTGTTGGTATTTGTTAAGCGCTTACTATGCTATTGAATGAATGCTGAGCACCGTTCTAAGCGCTGGGGGAGATTTACAGGGTAATGAGGTTGTCCCACGTGGGGCTCACACTCTTCATCCCCTTTTTATAATAATAATAATGTTGGTACTTGTTAAGCGCTTACTTAGTGCCTGTGTGACTTTGGGCAAGTCACTTCTCTTCTCTGGGCCTTAGCTACTTCATCTGGGAAATGAGGAATAAGACTGTGGGCCCCACGTGGGTCCACCTGATGACCTGGTATCTCCCCCAGCGCTTAGAACAGTGCTCGGCACATTGTAAGCGCTTAACAAATGTCATCATCATCATTATTATTATTATAATAAAAGGGGGATGAAGAGTGTGAGCCCCACGTGGGCCCACCTGATGATTTGCATCTCCCCCTGCGCTTAGAACAGTGCTCGGCACATTGTAAGTGCTTAACCAGTGCCATCCTCATCATTATTAATATTATTATTATTATAATAAAAGGGGGATGAAGAGTGTGAGCCCCACGTGGGCCCACCTGATGACCTTGCATCTCCCCCAGCGCTTTGAACGGTGCTCGGCACATTGTAAGCACTTAACCAATGCCATCCTTATCATTATTAATATTATCATTATAATAAAAGGGGGATGAAGAGTGTGAGGCCCACGTGGGACAACCTCATTACCCTGTAAATCTCCCCCAGCGCTTAGCACAGTGCTGGGCACATTGTAAGCGCTTAACAAATGCCATCCTCCTCCTCCTCATTATTCTCATAATAAAAGGGGGCTGCAGACCGTGAGCCCCACGATCCGATGCCCTTGTATGACCTTAGGTCAGCGCTCGGGGCCCAGTGAGTGCTTAGACAAAGGCGATCCTATAAGTGGGGGCGTCGGGATTAGAACCCACGACCTCTGACCGCCCGAGCCCCTCGGCCGAGGGGCGAAGAGGACTGTTTTGGCCGGTGCGAGGCTCCGTGGTGGCCGCCCCACCCCCTTCCCTTCGCCCCACCCCTCCAAACCCTCCGGTGCCAACCCTGCGGTACACGATGGGTTCCCGGGCTCTGCTCCGGCTCCGCTCCGCTCCCCCTGCCTCGCCCTTCACCTGCATCCGCTCCACCCCCCACCCGCCTCCATCAATCATCCATGGTATTTATCGATCACGGCTATTTATGCAGCCCTACCGTGTGCAGAGCGCTGTACTGAGCGCTCTGCGCCTCCCTGCTGGGCCGGTCCGACCGGGGGAAGGTCCTTGCGGGCAGGGAACGTGTCTGCTACTTCTCTTGTGTTGTACTCTCCCAGGAGCATCATAATAATAATAATAATTATGGTATTTGTTAAGCGCCTATTAGGTGCTCGGCACAGCGTGGCTGAGTGGCAAGAGCCCGGGCTTGAGAGTCCGAGGTCATGGCTCTGCCACTTGTCAGCTGGGTGACTGTGGGCAAGTCACTTTACTTCTCTGGGCCTCAGTGACCTCCTCTGTCAAATGGGGATGAAGACTGGGTGGCTCAGGGGAAAGAGCCTGGGCTTGGGAGTCAGAGATCATGGGTTCGAATCCCGGCTCTGCCACTTGTCAGCTGGGTGACTGTGGGCAAGTCACTTAACTTCTCTGTGCCTCAGTGACCTCATCTGTAAAATGGGGATTAACTGTGAGCCTCACGAGGAACAACCTGGTTACCCTGTATCTCCCCCAGTGCTTAGAACAGTGCTCTGCACATAGTAAGCGCTTAACAAATACCAACATTATTATTGTTATTATTATTACCCCAGCGCTTCGAACAGTGCTCTGCATATAGTAAGCACTTAACAAATACCAACATTATTATTATTATTATCTGGGCCTCGAGTTACCGCATCTGTAAAAATGGGGATGAAAAAATGTGAGCCCCACGTGAGACAATCTGATTCCCCTGTATCTCCCCCAGGCGCTTAGAACAGTGCTCTGCACATAGTAAGCACTTAAAAAATACCATAATTCTTATTATTACTCTCCCAAGAATGTAGTAATAATAATAATAATGATTATGGTATTTGTTAAGCACTTACTAGGTGCCAGGCACATCGTGGCTGAGTGGCAAGAACCTAGGTTTGGGAGTCAGAGGTTGTGGGTTCTAATTCCGGCCCCGCCACTTGCCTTGGGCAAGTCACTTCACTGCTCTGGGCCTCAGTTCCCTCCTCTGTCAAATGAGTTTTAAGACTGTGAGCCCCACGTGGGACAACCTGAGTAGCCTGTATCTACCCCAGAGCTTAGAATAGTGCTTGGCACATAGTAAGCGCTTAATAAATACCATCATTATTATTATTACTAAGCACTGAGGTGGATACAAGGAAATCGGGTTGGGCACAGTCCCTGTCCCACTTGGGGCTCACAGTCTTAACCCCCATTTTACAGGTGAGGGAACGCATCTCTGCGCACAGTTAGTGCTCAATAAATGCCATAAGAGTGATTTAAAGAGCTGGGCGACAGCTGGGTAGGCCTCCGGGAGGGAGGATCGCTCTGACCCCTCAGCTAGACTGTAAACTCGTTGTGGGCAGGGAATGTGTCTGTTTATTGTTGTATTGTCCTCCCCCAAGTGCTTAGTACAGTGCTCTGCACACAGTAAGTGCTCAATAAAAATAAATGGATGAACGAATGACCCCCACCAGACCTAGGCCTGTTCTTCCTCCTCTCCCACTCCATTCTGCGTCGCCCTGACTTGCTCCCTTTCCTCGTCTCCCGCCTTCCTGACCCACGACACTTATGTATATATCTGTAATTTTATTTATCTGTATTGATGTCTGTGTCCCGCCCCCCGTTTGGATTCTGAGCTCGTTGTGGGCAGGGATTGTCACCCTTTATTGTCATATTGTTCTTTCCAAAATGTTTAGCACAGTGCCCCACACAGAGTAAGCGCTTAATACATACGAACGAATGAACGTCACCCCGATGATCCACTCGCTCTCTCCGGCCGCCTTGCAGGTCCCGGTTGTCGTCTGCTCCACGCCAGGCCCTCGGGGCCCCCCGGTGTCTTGGCCCCGCTGTACCCCGAACACATCCCCACCAGCCCACTGCAGAAGGTGCTGCTGGCGGCCGGCTCGGCCGTCATGGCCCTCTACGACCCTTATCGGCACGGTGAGTAGGTCCAGACCAGGGACCTCGTCTCTTCTCCGGGCCCCAGCTAACGTTCCCGCCAGAGACGGGTCTCCCAAAGACAGGCTCAGGAGAGACGGGGCCGGGCGGAGCCGGCTGAGTGAGCACTGCTTTCCCGTCTCTGCCGTTGGCGTCTCTTCTGCCCGGGAGTCTGTCTGCCCGGCTCGGCCCCACCGTCCGGGCCGTTGCTCTCTGGTCCTGGCATCTCTCCGTGCCTCCCTTCCCCGGATTCGGTGCCCTTGAATGTGGGGCTGAGGTTTCAGTTAGCTCCCCGAGGCTCTTTCTCAACAAGCCCCCGCTGCCCCACACTCCTAAAGACATCTCCTTGGGTGTCTGGGGGAAATTCCAACCTCTCGAGGCAGACGGGATATCCCTTAGCTGCTCTTTCCCACTTTGCGGATAGAGCTCGGGCCTGGGAGCCGGAAGGACCTGAGTAATAATCCCAGCTCTGCCACTTGCCTGCTGTGTGACCTTGGGCAAGTCACTTCTCCGTGCCTCAGTTACCCCATCTCTAAGATGGTGATAAGAATGTGGGACGGGGACCGTGTCCAACCTGATTAACTTGTATCTATCCCGGCACTTAGAACAGTGCTTGGCACCTAGTAAGCGCTTAAAAGATACCGTAATTGTTCTTCTTCGTCTCCCTCCCTGCCTTTTCCCTTTCAGATATGGTCGCAGTCCTAGGTGAAACTACAGGACGCTGGGCTCTGCAGGCTCTCAGACAGCAGATGAGGAAGGACCCCGAGGGTGCCCTGATCCTTCAGTATGTTTCTGCCCCGACCACCCTCTCCCCACCCTCCCGGGATTGCGGCGCCAGGGGGGACCTTTAGTCAGCTATGACCCATGTGGAATCATCAATCAGTGGAATTTACTGAGCACTTATTGCGTGCAGTCCTGTACTAAGCGCTTGGGAAAGTACAGTAGAGTTGGTAGATGTTCATTCATTCATTCATTCATTCAATAGTATTTATTAAGCGCTTACTATGTGCAGAGCACTGTACTAAGCACTTGGAGTGTACAATTCGGCAACAGATAGAGACAATCCTTGCCCAATGATGGGCTCACGGTCTAATCGGGGGAGACAGACGGCAGAGGAAAACTGAATGAAACAAACAGATGTGATCCCTGCTTACCAGAAATTTACAGTCAACAGGGGGAGAGAGGCATTAATATCAATTATAGCTAAGGGAAATAGTGTCCCTCTCAGGGTCGCAGCCGGGGAGTTTCCAGGACTCTACCAGTCTCGGCTACGGGAGGGAGAGTCAAGCAGAGGCCTGTCCGTTCCATTCCTAGCTCGGGCAGTGGCTAGTGAGTGGAAGGCCATCTGCCACAAGGCAAAACTCACCCGCGCTGGGCAGCGGCGGCATGGGAGAGAGTCAAGGGTGGAGGCTCGAGTTGATTGATTCAATAGTATTTATTGAGCGCTTACTATGTGCAGAGCCCTGTACTAAGCATTTGGAATGTACAGTTCAGCAAGAGATAGTGACCATCCCTGCCCAATGACGGGCTCACAGTCTAATCGGGGGAGACAGACGGACAAAAACAAGACAATATAATCACGATAAATAGAATCAAGGGGATGTATACCTCATGAACAAAATAAATAGGGTAATAAAATCTATACAAATGAGCACAGTGCTGAGGGGAGGGAAAGGGAGAGGGGGAGGAGCAGAGGGAAAGGGGGCTTAGCTGAGGGGAGGTGAAGAGAAGTGAGGGGGGAGATAGATGGCAGAACAAAACAGAACAAAAACAAGACAACATTATCAAGATAAATAGAATCAAGGGGGTGTACACCTCATTCACAAAATAAATAGAGTTTACGGCACGGAAGGCGGCGGTGGTAAACCGCTTCCGGATTTTTACCAAGAAAACTCTCCGGATCCGCTACTGGAACGATCACAGAGGGAGAGCGGGGCGTTCTGGGAGACGTGTCCGTGGCGTCGCTATGGGTCGGAAACGATTCCACAACATAAGGCAAGAAGGGAAATGGTAATGGGGCGAAGGGGTACAGTAACTTCCCACCAGCCTTCTACTTAGCTCGACATTTCACTCCTCCCCGTGAACTGCTGGTTTCCCAGAAGATTTACGGGTAATAATAAGAATGGTATTTGACAAGCGCTTACTGCAGGCCAGGTATTGTATTAAGTGCGGGGGTAGAGCCAAGATAATCGAGTTGGACACAGTCCCAATCCCTTGCAGCCTTAGTAGGAGGAAGAACAGGTATTTAGGGCTCCATTTACAGATGAGTAAACTGAGACACAAAGAAGTCAAGTGAATTGCCTAGGGTCACACTGCTGGCGGGTGATAGAGCCAGGATTAGAATCCAAGTCCTCTGACTCCCGAGCCTACGCTCTTTCCACTGGGCCCCGCTGCCTCTCTTACCTCACCTCGCCTCTTCATCCTCTCCTCCTGCCTCTCCCGTCCCAGCCTAAGGCCTCACCTCCGCCCCACAGGGAACGACCCCGCATTCAGCTCTCTACTTTGGACCTGAACAGGCTCCGGGCCTTGCCAGAAGGCACTTTTGGCCGAGAATATGTGCACTTCTTGGATGATAACGTGAGTCCTTGGGCTAGCGGTTGGCTTCTCCCGTGCCCCTAGGGGGGAGGGAGAGAACCCGGGTCTGGAAATTTCCATGAGACACAGATTCTGGCCCTCCGGGGTGGGTGCTCCCAGGTGGGAACGTTTTGGACACCGGGTCAGGACCAACCTCTTGCCGCCAGAGCCTATTGTCATGTGGACCCTGGGCGGGACGGTGGGGAGACCGGGGCCTGCAATCGGTCGATCAATTGTCGTCTTCTTCTTTATGGCATTTGGAAAGCGCTTACTATGTTCCAAGCACTGTTGTAGAAGCTGGGGTAGATACGAGATAATCAGATTGGGCACAGTCCCTATCCCACATAAGGTTCACAGTCTTCATCCCCATTTCACAGATGTGGTAACCGAGGCACCTAGAGGTCAAGTGACTTGTCCAACATCACAGAGCAGATGAGTGGTTGAGTCACGATTAGAACCCAGGTCCTTCCGACTCCCAGGTCCACCAGGCCACACGCTTCTCGAACGTATTTATTGAGTGCTTCCTGTGTACAGAGCACTGTACTAAGCGCTTGGGAGAGTACAGTATAACAATCCAGCAGATATGTTTCCTGCCCACAGTGAGCTTAGAGTCTCGAGGACGAGTTTAGAGGGTAGAGGGCAGGGAAGAGCCCCGGCACTGGGAGGAGACCGAGACCTCGGGCTCGCCAGCCTCTTCCCCTCCCCCGGTCCTCGCTGAAGCAACAGCCCCGGAGGTTGTGACCCAGCTGGGATGGAGCCCCCGACAGCCCACAGATTGGATGGAGCAATGAGGCTGGCCGGGAGGTTACTCCATTCGAGGTCCAGGGTTCAACCCGTCTTCCTGGAACCTGATTCAGATGAATCACCCTTCGAACGATCAAAACGTCAATTAAGCCTCTGTCAGCACCGGCGCCGATCGGCGCAGACTAAACCGGACAGGATTCCTGCCCTCTGGGAGCGGGCAGGCCCTGTCGGCCGGCACCGCCCGGCCTGACCAACAGGTGTATAAAGAGGATAGCCGGACCACCCGACCCACACCGAGCCAGGTCCCCGGATTACGTAGCCAAAAAAGACGTTTTCTTTGGGGGCGAGCGGAGGGGGAGATCAGGGAAGGCAGAGGGATGGGGTCAGGGAGGGAGGGGTCAGGGAAGTTATCCGGCACTTCCTTTCAAAAGATGGGAGGCCAAGGGGCTGCGGAAGGCCCCCCCCCTACGAGGGGAGTTGAGGCATCTGGCCTCGAGGGTGTTGGCAGGGAGGAACCGGGGGCTTTAAGGTGATCGGGAGGGGTTCTGGCTGTCAGCGGGTCTCCCCAGACACCCGGGCCCCAACCCGCTTTGTGGACGATGAAGAACTGGCCTACGTGATTCAGCGCTACCGCGAGGTGCATGACCTGCTACATACCCTCCTCGGGATGCCTACAAATATGCTGGGTGAGCCCCTGGCCCCTCGCTCCTGCCTCTCCTGCCCCACAGTCCCCCGGGTCATCCCCCTCGGGCAGCGGCACGTTGGGCCCCGATCCCTCTCCTCGTCCCGGCAGCCGGGCCCCTGCCCAAGGGGGCAGAGACAATGATACGGCTGGGCTAGTGGTGGGCACAAGGAGATGGTGGGCGGCGGGGGACAAAACCTTCCCCCTTCACCCCCGCTTCCCATTTCCCATTTCCTCCGCTTCTTTCTCCTCAGGGGAGGTCGTGGTGAAGTGGTTTGAAGCCGTCCAGTTGGGCCTTCCCATGTGCATACTGGGAGCTGTCTTCGGTCCCATCCGCCTCAACGCCCAGTAAGCTTGCCTGCGTGGCCGGGGGGAGGGGACGAGGAAGAAAGTGGGAGAGTCCAAGAGTCGTTCTGGCATTGGGTCTCTCCCACGCCCAAGGCTGCCCCACGTCAGCGGGGCCAGCCGTTCCCGGGAGCCGGGGGGGGGGGGGGCCCAGAGCGAAGGCCGCTCTTCCCCTCTGCCGCAGAAAGCTGCAGGCGCTGACCGGCGACCTGATCCCGTGGGCCGTCCGCAGCGGCCGCGCTTCCCGCTGCGTCCTGAACCTGTACTACGAGCGGCGCTGGGACCAGCCCCTGGAAGCCCTGCGAGAGGAGCTGCGTATCCCCCAGCCTCCCCTGCTCAGCAGGAGGCGGAGGACCCCTGCCCCCCAACACTGAGCTATCCACAGCCCGCTCCCCTGGGCTTGGTGGTCCACCAGCTGGTACCTTTCCTCCCTCTTTCCCAGGCTGGCGCTGGGCCGGGGGTCAAGGAGGGAGCAGCTGGGGGGGTGGTTTGAGGGGGTGGAGGGGCTTTCCTCGGGAGCCTGGTGGAGGATCAAAGGAATCTACTGATCCGGAGGCAGAGGAGCTGTTCAGCGGCGAGCAAGAATCCGCAGAATCTGGCTCATCTGAGGGCAGTCCTAGGGATCTGCCTCTTCCCGGCTCCTCCACCATTCCTGGCCCCTGACCCTCTTCTTCCTCCTCATTTCTCTTCCCCTACGTAGGGGTCTCTGTGGGTAGCCATGGGGGCTGGGTCCCCCGGGTAGGACCCCTGGACTACCGATCGGCTGTCCGGTCCGAGGCCCGTGGCTGGGGGAGTGGGGAGGCAGATTCGACGAGGGAGGGAATGGAGCAGGTGTTGCCTCAATAAAAACCCCGTCTGGAATGGAAAACCCCCGTGTCTGAGTCCCCTATTGCCCCTCTGAGGGCCCTCCCTCCCCGCCCCCCACTAGCCCTCTTTTTTATTACGGTATTTGCTAAATGCTTACTGTGTCCCAGCCACTGTATTAAGCGCCAGGGCCCATACAAGCTACTCAGGTTGGACACAGTCCATGTCCCACGTGGGAGTCACAGTCTTAATCCCCATTTTACAGATAAGGTGGGACCCAGAGAGGTTAGGTGACTTGCCCTAGGTCACGCAGCCGACAAGTGGCAGAGCTGGGATTAGATCCAAGTCCTTCTGCCTCCCAGGCCCGTACCCCATCCACTAGACCACACTGCTTCTCCGGCCTTGTTTGCTGCTTTCAGCCGAGGGGGCAGAGGAGCTCCAAAGATACCTTCTGTAGAACCTAGGACGGGGGCTGGCCCTTAGGGTCCGGCTAAAACCTGGTCGGCGGGGGTTTGGACAAGGGCCTTTTTAGCAAAAAGCAGCTCTAGACTTGGGGGGATGGAAGTTTGGGGGTTGGGGAAAGGGTGGGGTGAGTCTTCGGGGAACCTGGGAGAATCTTGGATTGGAGCACGGGCAGCCAGGGAGGGTGGGGAGCTGGACTGCTGTTTTAGGGGTCTTTTTTAGCTGCTCTCCACCTCTGTCAGCTCATCCTACTCTCTGACTTTGGGCTCCCAGCGTTCTCTCCCGACTTACCTGGCTTCCCAGCGCTTAGTACAGTGCCTGGCACAGAGTAAACGCTTAATAAATACCATAATTATTATTATTCTCTCTCGGGCCTCAATATCTCAGGCCTTCCCACCTCTGTTGGCCTGTGATAGCTCCCAGCTTTTTCAGTGACCCAGAGTTGAAGAAGCATAGCCTAGTGGACAGAGCAGCGGTCTGGGAGTCAGAAGGACCTGGGTTCTAATCCTGGCTCTGCCACTTGTCTGCCATGTGACCTTGGGCAAGTCACTTTACTTCTCTGGGCCACAGCTACCTCATCTGTAAAATGGGCATTGCGACTGTGAGCCTCATGTAGGACATGAACTGTGTCTAACCCATTTTGCTTGTATCCAGCACTTAATACAGTGCCCAACACATAGTAAATACTTAAATACCACCACTGTTATTATTAGCTGATAATAAATGTTTTATGTTTTTTCATTTTAGGGTACTTCTTAAGCACTTATGTGTCAGACACTGTTCTAAGTGCTGGGATAGGTACAAGTCAACTAGGTCGGACACAGTCCCTATCCCGCTTGGGGCATATGGTCTGAAGTAGGAGGGAGAACAGGGATTGAATCCCCATTTTACAGTTGGGGAAACAACACAGAGAAGTTAAGCAACTGGCCCAAGGTCACACAGCAAGCAAGTGTAGTCTCCCAAGCTCTCAGTACAGTGCTTTGCACACAGTAAGTGCTCAATAAATATGAGTGAATTGGCAGAGCATCTGGCAGAGCGGGGATTAGAACGCAGGTCCTCTGAGTCAGAGGCCCGTGCCCTTCCACTCTGCCACGCTGCTCCTTGAGTCCTTGATGTCTGCCCAGTCAAAGGGAATCCATCTTGAGTCCAGATGATCGTTCAAGTCTGTCAGGGTCACAGCCTGGGCCTGCTGCTGTGGGAGTGATAAAAGAGGAAGAAAACTGGGCCCTAAAAAAACTGAGAGTCTATAGGTCAGATGCATATCCTGGCAAATAGCTATAAAATATCAGCTTAAAATACATCGACCAAGAAGTTTGATCAGATAAACTCACTAATGCTTTGAATAAGCCTACACCCTTATCCTCCCCTTCAAACTCCTATCATGAAATGATTATACAGACACAGGTACATATTTACGTGGATTGCATACTTGGTTGCCTTGTCTCGTCTCCCCTATGAGAGTGGAAGTTCCTCGAGGGCAGGAAGGATGTGTGTTCTTTAAAAGCAGGGCCCGGTATAGGTGAGCGCACCCTGAGGGAGCTCAGCACAGACCGGCCGGTGATTATGGCGTCGTTATGATCATCAAGCAGCGCCAGAAACGTAAACGTCTTTAACAGAGACAGATGTAAGAGCTAAAAGAGGCCTGGAGCGATGGATACGAGATGCTTGTCTCCAAATGTGAGGGTGTGCCCGGCTGCCCCAGCCAGCACAGCCTAGCTCCCAAATATCTCAGAAAGGAGCACCGTCTAATCTGGGGGTGAGAGTGTAGGTTGGGAGTCAGGAGACCTGGGTTCTAGGTTCTATTGCCAGCTCTGTCATGACCCGCTGGGCGACTTTGAGCCACTCAACCTCCCTGGCCCTCTATCTCCTTATATGTCAAATGGGGATAAGATACCTCCTGTCAGATTGTGAGTTTCATGTGGGGCATGGACTGTGTTCAATCTGATTATTTTATATTAAGCTCCATGTGGGACAAGGACTGTGTCCGATCTGATACTCATATCTACCCCTCTGATTTGGCACTCAGTGAGTACTTAGTAAATATCGTTTAAAGCACCGTGAGAAGCAGCACGGCCTGGTGGGAAGAGTCTGGGAGTCAGACGACCCGGGTTCTAATCCCAGTCCACTGTTTGTCGGTATATGACTTCGGGCAAGTCACTTAACTTGTCTTCGTCTCAGTTTCCTCAGATGTAAAATGGGGATTCAGGTCTTGTTTTCCCTTCGACCTAGGCTGTGAGCCCCATCTGGGACCGGGACTGTGTCCGAACTGATTATCATGGGTCTACCCGGCGCTCAGTACAGTGTTTGGCACCTAAAAGCACTTAAAGAATACCACAATGATGATTATTTGAAAACAAAAAACACCAACCACGGGATTATATCCGACCAATTCAGATTACCGGGGAGGTTCAACTGTGTTGAGCCTGTGTTCATTCGAACAATCAATTAATGGTATTCACTGAGTGCTTACCGTGTGCAGAGCACTCTACTAAGTGCTTGGGAGAACACAGTACCACAGAGGTAATAGTTACATAGCCTGCCCACAAGAGAAGCAGTATGGCCTAGTGGAAAGAGACTCCTAGTGAGAGTCTGAAGACCTGGGTTCAAATCCCAGCTCTACCACTTGTCTGCTGAGGGACCTTGGGAAGTCACTTAACTTCTCTGTGCATGAGTTACCTTATCTCCTTTACTACTGGGGATTAAGACTGTGAGCCCCATGTGGGACATGATCTGTGGCCAACCTGATTGGCTTGTATCTACCCCAGTGTTTAGTGCCTGGCACATAGTAAGTGCTTAACAAATACCATAAAAAATGAGTTTACAATCTAGAGGGGGAGAGAGACAATATAAATACATTATTTATAATATATAATTTATAGATATATATAGAATCTTTAGGCATTTGATATTCACTCCATCCTCCACCCCACAGCACTTAGGTACCTATCTTTAAATTACACATTCTAAATTTTTTATTTAGATTAATATCTGTCTCCCCCTTTAGACTGTAAAACTCCTTGTGGGCAGGGGCCGTGTCTGCCAACCCTGTCGTACTCACCCAAGCGCTTAGTACAGTGATCGGCACAAGAGCAAGTGCTCGATTGATTGATGGATCGATCGTGAGGGTGAGGTGAATATCAGAGGCCCAAAGGTCACAGATCCAAGTGGACAGTCCGGAAAGAACCTACGAGAGGAGTTGGGCGGGGATGACCGGAGCCGGCTGGTTGGCCGGCCTTGCCCTTGTTCAGCCAGAAAGACAACGTGTCTCCCTCGTGGATCTCAAGACACCAAGGGTCACGTCCTGGTCTTGGAACACAGGCTCCCGGCCTCAGCAGACCCAAGAGCTGTGAAAGTGATTCATCCCCTTTTTTTAATCATTGGATGGGGGCAGAGTCCCAGCACCAGCAGTATCCCTTGACGATGGTGATGACGGTGGTGTTTCTTAAGTGCTGACTACGTGCCAGGCACTGTACTAAGCGCTGTACAAGCTAATCAGGTTGGGCACAGTCCATGGCCCCTATGGGGCTCACAGCCTTAATCCCCATTTTTCAGATGAAGTAACTGAGGCCCAGAGAAGTGAAGTGATTTGCCCAAGGTCACCCAGCAGACAGGTGGCAGAGCCGGGGCTAGAACCTAGGCCCCTCTTCCTCTCCACCAAAGAGATCCCTGGAGTTGTGGTTCTTACGACTCCAAAGAGAAATATGCTCTGACCCAGACCCAGGGCTTTGGTGGGTGTGGGGAGAGGGAGGGGTTTAAATACTCCGGGTCCAAAGACACTCTCCGGGAGTTGTTCCCAGAGAGGGTTGACACCAAAGCCCAGCCACCCTCCTGGAGATTGTTCTCCAGGATCAATATAATCTAATTATATTAGATAATTATTCATTCAATAGTATTTATTGAGCGCTTACTATGTGCAGAGCACTGTACTAAGCGCTTGGAATGAACAAGTCGGCAACAGATAGAGATAATACTAATTATATTAGATAATTAGATAATATAATATAATCTTTTTATACTTAAGATTTGCAGGGGGGATTTCTCAAACAAGGTCATGTGGTGTCAGTTGGACTTGTTGAGTGCTTACTGTGTGCAGAGCACTGTACTAATCGTTTGGGAGAGTACACTCTAACCAGGTAACTGACACAATCCCTGCCCACAGTGAGCTCACAGTCTAGAGGGGGGACACACATTAATATCAATAAATAAATTACGGGCACGGGCGTAAGTGATGTGGAGCTGGTGGGGGGGGGGGATGAATAAAGGAAGCGAGTTGGGGTAATGTAGAAGAGAATGGAAGAAAAGGAAAAGAGGACTTAGTCAGGGAGGGCCTCTTGGAAGAGATGTGCCTTCAAGAAGGCTTTGAAGGGTGGAAAAGTCACTTTCAGGTATGAAGAGGGAGGACGTTTCAGGCCAGGGGTGGGACATAGGCCAGAGGTGGGTGGCGAGATAGAAGAGATGGAGGTACAGTGAGCAGGTTGGCACTAGAGGAGCAAAGTGTGCGGGTTGGGTTGTAGTTGGAGAGCAGAGAGGTAAAGTAGGAGGGGGCAAGGTGATTGTGTGATGGAGAGGATGTGGAACTGGGAGCCAGGACTCCTGGGCCCCATTTCAAGCTCCCTCACTGACTTGGAGAATGGCCTTGAGTAAGTCACTGCCCTGGCTGCCAAACAATCAATTAATCAAGATAAGATCTGGTGGGTGAAGGGCTTACGCAAAGGCAGGGACTAGTGAGAAGCAACACGGTTGAGTGGTAGAGCCTGGGCCTGGGAGTCATTCATTCATTCAATAGTCTTTATTGAGAGCTTACTATGTGCAGAGCACTGTTGTAAGCGCTTGAAATGTACAATTTGGCAACGGATAGAGGCAATCCCTGCCCAATGACGGGCTCACAGTCTAAACGGGGGAGACGGCAGAGCAAAACAGAACAAAACAAAAACAAGACAACATTAAGATAAATAGAATCAAGGGGATGTACACCTCATTTAACAAAATAAATAGGGTAATAAATAATATATACAAATGAGTCAGAAGGAACTAGGTTCTAATCCCGTCTCCTCCACATTCCTCCATTCGATCGTATTTATTGAGCGCTTACTGTGTGCAGAAGTACTAAGCACTTGGGAGAGTACACTACAACAATCAACAGACACATCCCTACCCACAACGAACTTACAGTCCAGGGGGAGAGGGGAGACAGACATCCATACAATTATTATTAAATAAATTACAGATATGTACATAATGTCTGCTCTGTGCCCTTAGAGAAGCAGCGTGGCTCAGTGGAAAGAGCACGGGCTTTGGAGTCAGGGCTCGTGAGTTCGAATCCCGGCTCTCCCACTTGTCAGCTGTGTGACTGTGGGCAAGTCACTTCACTTCTCTGTACCTCAGTTCCCTCATCTGTAAAATGGGGATTAAGACTGTGAGCCCCACGTGGGACAACCTGATTCAACTGTGTCTACCCCAGCGCTTAGAACAGTGCTCAGCACCTAGTAAGCGCTTAACAAATACCAACATTATTATTAAATTCTCTGTGCCTCATTTACCTCTGAAAAATGTGGAGTGAGAAGGTGAGACCCACGTGGGAAAGGGACTATGTCCAACCTGATTAACGTATATCTATCTCAGTGCTTAGAACAGTGCTTGGCACATACTAAGTTGTTAACAAGTATCATAATTACTACTTGTGTTCCCTTGCCCCGGGTAGAAATCTTAAAGCCAAAAGCTCAGGCGTGAACCTCGGTGAAATCCTGTCTTTTCTCCCGGGGCAACGCTACTGCAGCTGTTTCCATAATTCATTCATACATTAAATCGTATTTATTGAGCGCTTACTGTGTGCAAAGCACTGTACTTATCCCTTCACATTTACTTTTGATCCTCCATCCTATCTGGGGCTCAAGTAACAACAATAATGATGATGGTATTTGTTATGGGCTATGTGCCCAGCTCAAATAATAATAGTGATGGTATTCATTAAGCGCTTACTATGTGGCAAGCACTGTTCTAAGCGCTGGGGGAGATACAAGGTAATCAGGTGGTCCCACGTGGGGTTCATAGTTTTCATCCCCATTTTAGTAATAATAATAATTAAGGTATTTGTTAAGCAATTACTATGTGCAGAGCACTGTTCTAAGCGCTGGAGGAGATACAGAGGAATTAGATTCTCCCCTATAGGGCCTACATTTTTTAATCCCCATTTTTCCAGATGAGGTCACTGAGGCCCTGAGAAGTGAAGTGACTTGCTCAAAGTCACCCAGCTGACAAGTGGTGGAGGGGGGATTAGAACCCATGACCTCTGACTTCCAAGCCCAGTCTCTTTCCACTGAGCCACGCGGCTTGGAATTAAATCAGTCACTGGTATTTATAGACTCTAAACTCATCGTAGGGCAGGGAATGTGTCAGTTTATTGTAGTATTGCACTCCCCCCAGCGCTTAGTACAGTGCTCACTAAATAGAAGTGAATGAATGCTTGCATCAATTTACCGAGCGCTTCCTCTGCTCAGACCACTGTACTAAGCGCTTGCACTAAACAAGACTGAATGAATACATGCATCAACTTACCGAGCGCTTCCTCTGCGCAGACCACTGTACTAAGCGCTCACACTAAAAAGGACTGAACGAATGCATGCGTCAATTTACCGAGCGCTTCCTCTGCGCAGACCACTGTACTAAGCGCTCGCACTAAACAGGACTGAATGAATGCATGCGTCAATTTACCGAGCACTTCCTCTGCGCAGGCCACTGTACTTAGTGCTCGCACTAAACAGGACTGAACGAATGCATGCGTCGATTTACCGAGCGCTTCCTCTTTGCAGACCACTGTACTAAGCGCTGGCACTAAATAGGACTGAACGAATGCATGTGTCAATTTACCGGGCGCTTCCTCTGCGCAGACCACTGTACTAAGCGTTGGCACTAAATAGGACTGAACGAATGCACGTGTCAATTTGCGGGGCGCTTCCTCTTTGCAGACCACTGTACTAAGCGCTGGCACTAAACAGGACTGAATGATGCATGTGTCAATTTACCGGGCGCTTCCTCTGCCCACAGCACTGTACTAAGCGCTCGCACTAAACAGGACTGAACGAATGCATGCGTCGATTTACCGAGCGCTTCCTCTTTGCAGACCACTGTACTAAGCGCTCGCACTAAAAAGGTCTGAATGATGCATGTGTCAATTTACCGGGCGCTTCCTCTGCGCAGATCACTGTACTAAGCGCTGGCACTAAATAGGACTGAACGAATGCATGCGTCAATTTACCCAGCGCTTCCTCTGCGCAGGCCACTGTACTGAGCGCTCGCCCTAAACAGGACTGAACGAATGCATGCGTCAATTTACCCGGCGCTTCCTCCACGCAGACCTCTGTACTAAGCGCCCCCAGGGAGCTCAGCACAACCCAACTGCCGAAGCACCCCGCCGTTCCCCGGTGGGAGACCTAGCTCTCCCTTCTCCCGTCCCTCCTTCATCAAAACAAGCGGCCTGGGAGGGGGAGGCTTTCAAAAGACGACTCCGGTGGGACTCGACCCCACAACCTTTGAACGCCTCCGCCCCTCTAGAAGTCCAATGCGCTCTCCATGGCGCCACAGAGCCCCCGGCAGCAGGACCTGCCCGCTCCTCCTTTCCCCTTTGCTGACCTTTCCTCGTTGCTCCTGCGACGGCTACTGGGGAGGGAGAGGCCCTTCGGTGCCAACCGAGCTTCCTCGGCTGCTTCCCACCCCCCGCCATCCCGGGAAGAAAACGGGGGGGGGGGGGGAAAACGGGAAGAGGAGGAAGGGGGGGGAATGTGCGAGGATTTTCCCCCCAAATGGGATGGGAGGGATCTGGGCCTGGAGCAGGCCACGTGCTGGGTGGGAGGAGCCCGGACTACAACTCCCAGGGGGCTGCGCGGCGGCGGGGGGGCGCGCGGCTCGCTCCCGCGGCTCGCTCCCGTGCGCGTGCAGGAGGCTGCCGGCCCCTCCTGCTTCGTCCTGCCCGCACCCCGGGTTGCGGCGGTGGGGGGGGGAGGGAGGGAGAAAAGGAGAGAAGGAGGGAGGGAGGGAAGGAGGGAAGGAGCAAGGTCTGAGCCCGGTGTAGCCGGTTTGCAAGCAAGGGGCGGGGGGTGCAGGTGAAAGAGGAGGAGGAGGAGGAGGAGGGAGGGGGTGGCAGGCGGGCGGGGCCGGGAAGAGGCCAAGAGCCGCAGTTGCAACCATGCAAAGGTCAGAGCCGGCCGCCCCTCGCCCCTGAGCCGCCCCATGTAGGAGCCCCGGCTCCGCAGCCTGCAGCCGGACCCCGCCTAGACCAGCGGTCGAGCTCGCCCAGGAAGGTGAGTCTGCGGGCCCCAGGGCGGGGACCCACTCCCCTCCTGCTTGCACCTGGCCCCACCCTGCCAGCGGGGCCGAGGGGCTGCGGGACCTTCCGCGGGGACTGGGACGGCTCCGGGGGGCGGGGGGTCCCGGGGGGCGCGGCCCTTGGCATCCGGCGTGGGTCTGCCCCGGGCCCGGCGGGCCCCAGCATCGCTCCCCTCCGCAGGGCGGGGTCTGCGGGTGCCGCAAGGACCGGTCCCGGGAGGCCTCCCGGAGCTGGGCCTGGCTCCCACCCCTGATGGACGGACCCCCCACCCCTGGGGAATCCCCCGAACTGCAGGGCCTGGGGGTCACCCCGAGGGACCCTTGGAGGACCCCGACCCCCCCTGGGGCAGAGGGGAAGGCCGGGCCCCTCGCCTTAAGTCCTTACTCCGTGCCGGGCACCCTGTAGACACGGGTGACTCGGGTTGGACCCTGTCCCACGCAGGGCTCACGGTCTTAATCCCCATTTGCCAGATGAGGTCACCGAGGCCCGGTGAAGTGACTTGCCCAAGGTCACCCAAGCAGACCGGTGGCAGAGCCGGGATTAGAACCCACGGCCTCTGACTCCCGAACTGGCTGGTCCCATCCGGTCTCTTGGCTTGGAGGGGCCGAAAGTGCTTTCTAGGTCCCTCTGCTAATTGGCCTTGGGAGAAAGAGCCTCCAGAGAATCCGGGGTGGGGGGGGGGCAAAGGAAGAGAACCCAGGAGTCCTGACATCCAACTCGGACTGGGCGCCCCCTCCCCACCACCTCCCCCCTGCCTCGCTACTCCGGGATTCAATCTTTCCCTTTCGAAAGGTGGGATGGGGGTTGCAATCTTCTGGCCTGAATGACCCCCCCCCCCCCAACCCCACCCCAAGATGGTCACAACAGAGGGTCACAACAGGGGCAGGCGCCCTCGTCCCGACCCGGCCGCCCCCTCCCCAGGTTCATCTTCTTTAGATCCAGCGTGGTTTAAGGGCAAGAGCACGGTCTGGGGAGTCGGAGGTCGTGGGTTCTAATCCCGGTCTCCGCCGCTTATCAACTCTGTGACTTTGGGCAAGTCATTTCACTTCTCTGGGCCTCAGTGACCTCATCTGCAAAATGGGGATGAAGACTGGGAGCCCCACGTGGGCCAACCTGCTTACCTCGTATCTGTCCCAGCGCTTAGAACAGTGCTTGGCACCTAGTAAGCGCTTAACGAACCCCATGGTCATTATTATTATCCGGTGTCCGGGGGTCGTCCCCCCCAACCCCTGCCCCCAGGCAGCCCTCCGGGCTTTAGGCCGGGCCTAGACCTGTCTTCCCGCGCCCCCTCGTGGTCCTTGGCGGCCACTGCGTCGCCCCCCCTCCCCCCCCACGCCTCGGGCTGGGCATCCAGGAGGGCATCCCGGAGGGCACCCCGGACCCTGTGGAGCCCTCCCGCCCCTGCTTCTGGCCTAACGCTCCGGGGTCCTGCGGGACCAGGGGCCGGGAAGCAGGGAGGAGCCCCCAGAATCACTTGGGTCCCGGCCCGGGCTGGGCGGAGAAAACGTATCCGCCCTGTTCTCTGGCTGCCTCGGGCAGCCCCCTGAGGCGGAGGGGCGGTGGGAGGACTGGCAGAGGAGACGGACACCCAGGCCCAGCGGTCATCCTGTTTGGGAAGGGGGCCTCTAGGCTGGGGATTCGGGCAACCGCACTGTCCCTCCGAGTGCCAGCACCCTCTTTTATTTTCTTCTGGATTTGCTAAGCGCTTACTAGGGGCACGATATTAAGCGCCGGGGTAGGTACACGCTAATCAGGTTGGACACCGTCCCTGCCCCACACGGAGCTCCCAATCTTAATCCCCATTTTACAGGTGAGGTAATTGAGGCACAGAGAAATTAAGCGAGTTGTCCAAGGTCACACAGCAGACAGGTGGCGGAGCCGGGATTAGAATCCAGGTGCTTCTGGCTCCCAGGCCTGGGCTCTAGTCACTAGGCCACGTTCCCCCTCCGCCAGAAGTCTCTGCTCCCGACGGGTCCCGGGTCTTTACCCAACCGACTGGCGCCGGGCCCAGGGTGCCCTCCCCAGCCCAGCTGCGGTGGCGGGAGAGGCACCTGGCACCTGGCTTTCCTTTCTTTGCAGGTCAAGATGTGGCAGGCGGCCTCCCTGGGGGCACTGCTGCTGGTCTCCCGGCTGGTGCTGAGGTTGCCCTGGACACAGGTCCTCTTAGGACTCTTGGTCACCTACCTGGGCTCCGGTGGCTGGCGGTTTGTCAGGGTCGTGGTGAAGACTATAAGACGGGATGTCTTGTGAGTACCTCTCTGGGCCGCCCCTTCTTCCGCCCTCCCCTGGGTGGGCCGAGCACGATGGTCTCCTTTCCGGTTTGGCGGCGGGCAGAGAGAGCCGCTCGGCTCGCTAGCCTGCCACCGGTCAACCTGGTGGGTGGGATGCCCAAGCTGAGGGACGGCTCCCTTGGCCCTGGACTTCTTGAGCCAATACACGGGACGGGTAGGGAAGGGACGGGGCCCGAGTCTCTGGCCGACCCGGGCCTCAGACGTCAGGCTCCTGGGTGGGTTAGAGTGGAGGAAAGGCCTCCCCTCTACCCCTCTGCCCTCCCTTAGCCAGACTTCCTGTCCTGCCTTGGGGGCTGGAACCGTCCCTGGGAGAGGGTCCCCCCACCCCGGCCACGAGGGTCACCCCGGAGAGCTTCCTGGTAGGGCAGGGAGGCAAATTCAATAGGAGTCGAAAGGCTCTGGGTCTGGTTGGGTTTTGAACCTGGAAAGCCAGATTTTATACCACTTCCATGATGGTCTGGTCTGAGCTGAGGTTTCCCACCCCGGTGCCCCAGCGGCTACAGGGTGGGAGGGGAGGGAGGAGAGAAGTGAAAGTCCCAGAGATTCTCACCCACGCCCAGCGGGCATGACTGGAGATGGCAGACGTGAGCAAAGGCAAGCAGACACCAAGCTGCCACGGCACTAAGTGGATTCCGTTCGGGCTGAGAGTGATGCGGGTTGGCGTGGTTGTGGCAGGAGGCTGGGGGTGGAGGGTGCTAAATAAGGCCTGGGGTGGAAGCAGGTGCATCCTGGCGGGCTGGCATGGTGGTGCCAGGCCTAGGACAGGCGGGGCTGCCTATGGGCCAGTGCAGGAGAGGACTATGGTACCAGGTTGGCCCAGTTGGGACAAGCCCATTACCGGGGGTCGAGGAGGGTTCTATTGGCAATCCGACGAGAGGGGCCGCCTGCCCCCGGCCCCCGCCTGGGTCAGACCCGCTGACGGCGTCCACTTCCACCTTGACTGTGGAGTGAGTGACATCACGTTGGTCAGTGCCAGGTGGACGCAGAGGTTTGGCCCAACCCTAGTTGGCAGGGACTCGAGCCAATACGGTCCTTATTACCGTGGTATTGGTCCAGGGCCTCCCTGTGAGCCAAGCACTGTAGTAAGCGCTAATCGGTAGATACAAGACAAACGGAGCGAACCCAGTCCTCGGTCCCATCTGGGTCTCGCAGTCCAAGAGGGAGGGAGGGAGAGCAGGCATCCCATCCCCCATTTCACAGCTGAAGAAACCGAGGGCCAGAGAGGATAAGGGACCCTCCAGCTCCGTGGCAGAGCTGGGACTGGGACGCAGGTCTCCGGGAACCTCCCCCCGAGTTGGCCCCATGGCTCGTGCCCGGCAGGGTGGGCACTCAGGGCGGCCGGGAGCCCGGGCCCCGAGCCAGGGTCCATCTCCCTCCCTTGGCAGCGCCGCGATGGTCCTGCTGAAGGTGAAGCTGAAGGTGCGGAGCTACCTGCGAGACCGCAAGACGGTGCCCGCTCTCTTCGCCTCCACGCTGCGGCGCCACCCGGACAAGACGGCCCTGATCTTCGAGGGCACCGGGGCCCGCTGGAGCTTCCGCCAGCTGGACACCTACTCCAGCGCCGTGGGCAACCTGCTGCGGTCCCGGGGCCTGCGCCCAGGGGATGTGGCCGCCCTGTTCATGGAGAACCGCAACGAGTACGTGGGGCTGTGGCTGGGCATGGCCAAGCTGGGGGTGGAGGCCGCTCTCATCAACACCAACCTGCGGCGCGATGCCCTGCGCCACTGTCTGACCACGTCCCACGCTCGCGTCCTCGTGTTTGGCAGCGAGCTGGCCCCCGGTGAGCTAGGCCGGGGCGGGCGGCGGGGGTGGGCCGAGGACGGGAGAGGGGGCGGAGGAGGCGGTGGCAGAGAGGGCAGAGGGCGGTTTCCAAAGCCGTTGGTCCACCCCCCCTCTCCACAGCCATTATGGAGATCCATGACACCCTGGAGCCTTCCATCAGCCTCTTCTGCTCTGGGGCCTGGGAGCCGGACTCGGTGCCCCCGGGCACAGAGCACCTGGACCCCTTGCTGGAGGAGGCCCCCAAGGACCTCCCCAGACCCTCAGATAAAGGCTTTACAGGTAAGAAAGCTCTCCCCCCTTCCCCTGCCTCCCCGTCCCTTTGTCTACACGCGCACATATTTGGATTTTTATGGTATTTCTTAAGCACTTATTTTGTGTCAGCGACTGTACTGTGTGATGGGGTAGTTACAGGTTACTCAGGTTGGACCCAGTCCCTGTCCCACATGGACCTCACAGTTTTCATCCCCATTTTACAGATGAGGGATCTGAGGCACAGATAATCGGTGGTATTTGTTGAGCGCTTACTATGCGCAGAGCACTGTTCTAAGCGCATGGGAGAGTACAGGACAACAGAATAGCAGAAACGTTCCCTGCCCATAATGATCTTACTGTCTTGCGAGAATAAATTACGGATATATCTGTAAGTGCTGTGGGGCTGGTTGGGGGTGGTGGTGAATAAGGGGAATACATCAGGGTGATGCAGAGGGAGTGGGGAAAAAAGGAAATAAGGGCACTTACTATGTGCCAGACCCTGTACTAAGCACTGGGGTAGATACAAGATAATCAGGTTGGACACAGTCCCTTTCCCACCTAGAGCTCAGAGTCTTAATCCCCATTTTAACGATGAGGTATCTGAGGTACAGAGAACTTACCCACGGTCACACAGCAGACAAGTGACAGAGCCAGGGTTAGAACTCAGGTCTTTCTGACTTCCAGACCCGTGCTCTATCCACTAGGCCACGCTGCTACTATGTGTCAAACACTGTTCTATGTATTAGGATAGATACAGGCTAATTAGGTAGTGCAAGTCCCTGTCCCGCATGGGACTGTCACTCACGCACAAACACACTCTGGAAGTTGGAGAGCAGCACTCAGTTTCCTATCAGTCAGTGGAATTTATTGAGTGCTAACTATGTGCAGAGCACTGTACTATGAGCTTGGGAGAGTGCAACACAACAGAATCAGTAACAAGTTTGCAGTCTAGAGGGAGAGAGCGACGTTAATATAAATAAATAATTTATAATCTATAATTTAAAGCTGTGGACATAAGCGCTGGGGGGATGGGGGTGGCTCAAATATCAAATGTCCAGAGGACACGGATCCAAGTGCACAGAGGACGCAAAAGGGAGAGCAAGCAGGAGAAAAGTCAGCTTCATTGGGGAAAGCCTCTTGGAGGAGATGTGACCTTAATAAGGGTTCGAAGGTGGAGAGAGTGGTGGTCTGGCGTATATGGACGGGGAGGGAGGTCCAGGTAGGGGGAGGACGCAGGAGGGGGTCAGAGGCGAGCTAAGTGAGATCGGGGCACACTGAGAAGGGGAGTATGCGAGCTGGGCTTAGCAAAGCAATCAGTCAAAGCAAAGCACTGTACTAAACGCTTGGGAGGATACACTACGACAACAAACAGACACATTCCCTGCCCACGGCGAGCTCACGGTTGAGTGATTGAGGGCTTTAAAGCCAACGGTGAGCACTTTCTGTCTGATGCAGAGGCGGATGGGCAAGCACTAGAGATTCTTGAGAAGCGGGGAAATACGGCTGAACGGTTTTGTAGAAAAATGATCCAGTTGGCTGAGTGCCGTGTGGACTGAAATGGGGAGAGTCAGGAAGAGGGGAGATCAGCGAGGAGGCACAATGCAGTAGTCCCATCCTCCCCTTCTCCCAGGATGACCCCCCAGGGCAGTTTCTGCCATTGCCATCCCAAACTGGTCCCCAGTCTGGCGGCCCCCTCCGCCCCATGCTCATCCACGTCTCTGTCCCCTCCCTAGATAACCTCTTCTACATTTACACCTCGGGGACCACGGGGATGCCCAAAGCTGCCATTGTGGCCCACAGCAGGTGAGCGAGCGAGGGCGGGGTGGGCGCGGGGAGAACAGGTGAGACAGGTGCCTGGGACCCAACTCGGAGCCTCATCTCGCCCCGTCTCTCCAGGTACTACCGTATGGCCGCCTTGGTTTACTACGGCTTCCGCATGCGGTCGGATGATATCGTGTACGACTGCCTCCCCCTCTACCACTCGGCAGGTAAGCGGGATTCCAGGGGCCCATCCTGGCCCTGGAACCCCAAGACTTTTTTTTTTTAAATGGTATTTTTTATTGAGCGCTTACTATGTGTCAGGCACCGTACCAAGCAGTGGGGTAGATACAAGTCAGTCAGGTTGAGCACAGTCCCTGTCACAGTCTTAATTCTCATTTTATAGGTGAGGTAACGGAGGCACAGACAAGGGAAGTGACTGGCCCAAGGTCACACAGTAGACCAGTGGCAGAGGCAGGATTAGAATCCAGGTCTTTCTGACTCCCAGGCCCGTGGTCTGTCCACTAGGCCATGCTGCCTCTCTAGAAGCAGCGTGGCTCAGTGGAAAGAGCCTGGTCTTGGGAGTCAGAGGTCATGGGTTCTAATCCCGGCTCTGCCACTTGTCAGCTGTGTGACTGTGGGCAAGTCACTTAACTTTTCTGTGCCTCAGTAACTTCATCTGTAAAACGGGGATTAAGACTGTGAGCCTCCCGTGGGACAATCTGATTACCCTGTATCTACCCTAGCGCTTAGAACAGTGCTTTGCACATAGTAAGCACTTAACAAATACCAACATTATTATTAGTCTTGGTTGCCTCACCGGTGCTTGTGAGAGGAGAGGACAGTAGAGGCGGTAGACATGAACTCTGCCCTTGAGGAGCTTACAGTCTAGGGGGATTCCCCAGTGGTGCTCTCTGCCATCCTTCCTGTTGATGTCTCTGTGGCTCTGTGCCTGGACCAAACTGGGGTGAAAGGGGCTACTCTCAAGCTAACAATAATAAGGATAATTAACAATAACTACGTGCTAGGCCCTGGATAATTTCAGGATAATCAGGTCGGACACAGTGTCCGTCCTACCGAGTGCTCAGAGTCCAAGAAGGAGGGCGAATCTCCATTTTAAAGAAGAGGCAACTGAGGCCCAGAGAAGTTAAATGACTTCCCCAGGGTCACACGGCAGGCAAACTCCCTTCCAGCTTACCTTAACTTCACTCCCAACTCTGGTCTCGCCCCTCTGGGGGAACACCGTGGAGGTCTGCCAGGCTTCCCTCCCTCGCTTCACCGTGAACTTTGTGCCGGACCCCTCTTAGGGAACACTGTTGGGGGGCGGGAGCGTCAGCCAGGCTCCCCACCCTCGCCTCACCCCCAGCTCTGGGCCCGACCCCTCTCAGGGAACATCGTGGGGCTCGGCCAGTGTCTGCTCCATGGGATGACCGTGGTGATCCGCAAGAAGTTCTCTGCCTCCCGCTTCTGGAGCGACTGCGTCAAATACGACTGCACGGTGAGCCGGGGGGCGTGGGGCTGGGGGAGCCCGGGGCCGGGAGCCCGGGGAGGAGGAACACGGGAACCCAGCGTGGTGGCAGAGGGGTCCCGGCCCCTCCCCGCCGCGGGCGGAGGTCTCGCGGAGGGTGACGGCTGTCCCGGCCCGGCCCAGATCGTGCAGTACATCGGGGAGATCTGCCGCTACCTGCTGAACCAACCGGTCCGGGACGTGGAGCGGCAGCACCGGGTGCGCATGGCGCTGGGCAACGGGCTGCGGCCGTCCATCTGGACCGACTTCTCCAGCCGCTTCCACATCCCCCAGGTGGCCGAATTCTACGGGGCCACGGAGTGTAACTGCAGCCTGGGCAACTTCGACAGCCAGGTGCCGCCGGCCGGGTGACGGGGGTGGGGGTCCGGGCCCGGGCGGGGAGCACTCGGGGAGGGGCAGTGTGGTCTAGTGGTTAGAGCACGGACCTGGACGTCAGAAGGACCTGGATTCTAATCCCAGCTCTGCCACTAGCCTGCTGTGGGACCTTGGGAGAGTCACATCACTTCTCCATACCCCAGTTATCGCATCTGTAAAATGGGGATTAAAACCTTGAGCCCCATGTGAGACAGGGACTGTGTCCAACCTGAGTGGCTTGTATCTACCCCAGAGCTTAGTGGAGTTCCTAGCACAAAGTAGCGCGTAAAAACACCAGTAATAATTATAAGAGGAATTGGGATTTTAATTACTCATTTGCTATGTGTCAAGTACTGGGGAGAGCACTGGGGTAGATAAGCACAATTGGGTTAAACAGCCCCTGCCCCACATGGAGTTCATAGAATATTGAATCTCCATTTTATAGATAAGGAAACTGAGGCCCAGAGAAGTTAGATGACTTGCCCAAGGTCACACGACAGGCCAGTGGAAGGTCCCTCGCTCTTGCAGCCAGGGAGAGGTGGGGGTGGCCAGGGCAGGGGACGGGTGGGGAGAGGGGCAACTTTAGGCGTCCGGGGACTGAGCTCCAGGGGCCGGCCTTGCAGGTCGGGGCCTGTGGCTTCAACAGTCGCATCCTGACCTTCGTCTACCCCATCCGGCTGGTGCGAGTGAATGAGGACACCATGGAGCTCGTCCGGGGCTCTGACGGCGTCTGCATCCCCTGCGAGCCAGGTCAGAGCTAGGCCCGGGGCAGGGGTCGTTGCTAGGCTTGGGGCAGGGGTCAGAGCCGAGCCAGGGTAGGGGTCAGAGCTAAGGTAGGGGTCGGAGCTGGGCCCGGGGTTGGAGCTGGGCTTGGGGCAGGCCAGGAGGCACAGGGTGGTGTGGAGGCTGAGGCTGTGGGTCCGTCTCCATGGCAATGTGCCCCCTCACCCCGCCGCTCCCCTCCGTCCCCCGCAAACTGACCCTCTTGACCCCCGCAGGGGAGCCGGGCCAGCTGGTAGGCCGCATCGTGCAGCACGACCCCCTGCGTCGCTTCGATGGTTACCTGAACCAGGGCGCCAACAACAAGAAGATCGCCCGGGACGTCTTCAAGAAGGGGGACTCGGCCTACCTGACCGGTGAGTCGGGCGGCTTCCTCCTGCCCCGGGCGGGCCCCGGTCCCCGGAGGGAGAGGGGTGCCCTGGGCGGGAACACCGGACTCCGGCCCCTGAGCCCGGCTCCCCACCCAGGCGACGTGCTGGTCATGGACGAGCTGGGCTACCTGTACTTCCGGGACCGCACGGGGGACACGTTCCGGTGGAAGGGCGAGAATGTGTCCACGACGGAGGTGGAGGGGACGCTGAGCCGGCTGCTGGGCATGGCCGACGTGGCGGTGTATGGAGTGGAGGTGCCAGGTACCTGGGCGGACCCCGGGCCTCCGTCGCAGGGCCCACGGGGCTCTGGCCACCGCCTCCGGCCTCTGGCTCTGGGGACGGGCGGCCGCCAGATGTCGCCCTCGCCCTGCGGATGGGAAGACCCCCCCTGCCCTTGGGGATTGGGAATTTGGGTGGCGGGGCCGAGCGCTAGCCCTGCAGTCCGTCCCGCCATCCCCCGGCCTCCGTGACCGTCCCCCGGCCTCCCCGACCGCTCCCTGAACCATCCTCCGGCCTCCGTGACCATCTCCCGGCCTCCCCGACTACCCCCGCCTCTCCCCATGTTGGGACCTCAGGTGCCGAGGGCCGCGCTGGCATGGCCGCAGTGGCCGATCCCGACATCTCCTGTGACCTGGAACGGTTTGCCCGGGCTCTGGAGAAGGAGCTGCCCGTGTATGCCCGGCCCATCTTCCTGCGCTTCCTGCCCGAGGTCAACAAGACAGGTCAGGCCCCCGGGTTTCCCTCCCCCAGATAATCGGTCGGGCAATCCGTCGTATTTATCGAGCGCTTAGTGCACGCGGAGCACTGTGTACTAGGCTCTCGGAACGGTACAGTAAGAGAGAGCTGGTAGACACGTCCCCTGGCCACAAGGACAGAGACACAGCGTGGCCTAGTGGCAAGAGCACAGGCTGGGTGTCACAGTTCTTAATGGCAGCTCCACCTCTTGTGTGCTGTGGCACCTTGGGCAAGTCACTTCACTTCCCCGTGCCTCAGTTACCTGCTCTGTTAAACGGGGAATAAGACTGTAAGCCCCACATGGGACAGAGACTGTGTCCAGCTGATTGACTTGTATCTACCCTAGCTCTCAGTGCAGTGTCTGGCACACAGTAAGCACTTAACAAATACTACATATTGTTATCATTATTAAGGACCTTTCCGGATATCCTCATTCCCAGACCCCCGAGCTGTTTGTTCCCGAGCCATCCCCTGCTCCGGATTTTCTTCCATAGGCTCCCTCTTCTCCTTTTCTCTTTCTCCCGCCACAACCCGGGAGACAGAGGATCAAGCCCCCTCACCGGCCCCGACCAATCTCCGGGCAGGGCCTGCGGGGTCCCCGTTCCTCCTCTGGCTGACCCCTTCCCTTCCCCGTTCCTCCTCTGCCCACCCCCAACCAGGGACCTACAAGTTCCAGAAGGCAGATCTTCGACGGGAGTCCTTCGACCCGGCCGTGGTCAAAGACCCCCTGTTCTACCTGAACGCTCAGCTGGGCCGCTACCTGCCCCTGGACGCCGAGGCCCACAGACGCATTCAGTCCGGGGAGCAGAAGCTGTGATTTTTTTTTTTTCCTCCCTCCCCCTCCCCACCCTCAGCCGGATGGGGTTGGGGGCGGAAGGGTGCTGGACTGTGTCTGGGGCTCGGTCCCTAATGGCCAGAGCCCCCACCCCGGGCCTTGGAGGCCAGTGCTAGACCAAAGCGGGTGGCGCCCGGGACCAGGTCCCCCTGAAATGCTGACCCCAGGGATGCCCCCCGTTTCCCCTCCTTCCCCCACCAGCCTCCTGCCCTCAGCCTCCAGCTCTGAGCCTGCCAACTATCTTCACTGCCACCAGGGCTTTCTGTGAAAGCCTCATGTGTGGGAGGGGGACTGGGGGCAAGGAGGTTGGCAGGGCAGTGAGGGGCAGAGGAGGAGAGGCCACATTTTGGCATGCCTGCCCTCTCCTCATCCCCTTTTACAGGGCAGCGATTGATTGAGCATGCTCAGAATGATGTCATGAGGCTAGGGTGCTACATCCATCTCTCTAGGGCATGGGGGGCCGGGCGTGGTGAGGAGAGTGGCAGGGTCTCAGGGGGCTTGAAGCACCCCCAAGGGGGCTGCCCTCCTCCTTCCCCCTGGCCTGTGTGCCACCTCCCACCATCCCTTCACTCTGGGGGTTGAATCTGCGGGCCAGGAGGGCGCCAAAAGGCACTGGGGAGATGCCAGGGGGCTGGGCCCTGAGCATCCGGGGCCAGATCGTGGAGGAGACCGGGAGGCCAGCCGGACGGCCGAGGTCACCTCAGCAGTCTTCCTCTGGGCTTGCTGGCGGGGAGCCCCGAGCTTGGGTCTGGTGGGTGGACAGGGGTTGGGGTTAGAGTATGGGATGGGGAGAGGAATGATGCTAAGGTATAGTCCCCCTCCCCCTGCGGGCCGGGGGGCAAGGAGCCTACCAGCGGGAGGTGAGAATGCAGCAGAGATACCCTTTTCTTCCTCCCTCGCCTAACCTCACTCCCCATCAGTCTCTCTCTTTGCAGCCCCTTCTCTTTCCCAGTGCCTATCTCCCAAGGACTGAATCCCCTTCCCCCACTCTGTATTTGGGCCTGGACCACTGCGACTCTCCCACAATTTCTCAGGACCCTAGGTGGGGAGAGCAGAGTCGGGGAGGGAAGGAGGGGACGGGCTGGTCTTTCCCAGGAATCTCCATCCCATTCTCCCAGCCGATATTCTCTCTCTCTCTCTCTCTCTTTCTCCCCTTCCTCCTAGCTCCTACCTCTAGCTGTGGGGGACTTGTGTCTTCATGGCCAATAAATGGACTCTCCTCTGTGTGTATGTGTGTGTTTGTGGGTCCGCGTCTGTGTGTGTATCTGTGTGCTTGACCAGATTTGGTTATTGTCCTGCCCCACGTTCATCCTGATGTCAATCAGTGGTATTTACTGAGAACTTACTAGGTGCAGTCAGTCATATTTATTGAACTTTTTCTGTGTGCAGAGCATCGTACTAAGCACTTGAGAGAGTACAGCACAACAGTGTAACAGACACAATCCCTGCCCGCAACGAGCTTACAGTATAGAGGCGCTTGGTCAAGCGGGATTCAAAACCGTTTGAATTAGCAGATGGAGGGAAAGAGGTGGTCCCAGAGGTTAGGTGGGGATCAGTAAGAACAGGGAACAGAATTAGACTGTGAGCCCATCATTGGGCAGGGGTTGTCTCTGTTGCCGAATTGTACATTCCAAGCGCTTAGTACAGTGCTTTGCACATGGTAAGCGCTCAATAAATCCTATTGAATGAATAAGGGAACTGTTTTGGAGGGGGAGAGAAACTAGCAAAGGGAGCTTGTCGTGTGCAGAGATGTCTGTGTATTGTAGTCTCCCAAGTGCTTAGTACAGTGCTTTGCACACTGTAAGCGCTCAATAAGTACGATCGAGTGAATGAATGAAAGTCCAGAATGGGGCCCAGGAGACCTTGGCTACTCTACTAGAGAAGCAGCGTGCGTTAGTGGAAAGAGCTGGGGCTGGGGAGTCAAAGGTCATGGGTTCTAAGCCCCACTCATTCATTCATTCATTCATTCAATAGTATTTATTGAGCTCTTACTATGTGCAGAGCACTGTACTAAGCGCTTGGAATGTACAATTCGGCAACAGATAGAGACAATCCCTGCCCAATGACCGGCTGTCAGCTGTGTGACTTTGGGCAAGCCACTTAACCTCTCTGTGCCTGAGTTATCTCACCTGTAAAATGAGGATGAAGACTGTGAGCCCCACGCGGGACAGCCTGATTACCTGGTATCTACGCCAGCACTTAGAACAGTGCTTTGCACATAGTAAGCGATTAACAAATGTCATTATTATTATTAACAAGTACAATCGAGTGAAAGTCCAGAATGGGGTCCAGGAGACCTTGGCCCCTCTACTAGAGAAGCAGTGTGGTTTAGTGGAAAGAGGTCAGGCTTGGGTTCTGAACCCCACTGCACCACTTGTCAGCCGTGTGACTTTGGGCAAGTCCCTTACCCTCTCTGTGCCTCAGTTCCCTCCTCTGTAAAAGGGGGATGAAGCCTGTGAGCCTCACGTGGGACAGCCTGATGACCTGGTATCTCCCCCAGCGCGTAGAACAGTGCTTGGCGCAGAGTAAGCGCTTCTCAAGTAGTAGTATTTGATTACTGAAGTGCACGTAAAGCTGGAGGCTAGCCGAGGTTGAAGGTGTGAGCAGCAGAGGGCGTGCTGAGTTTAACCAATCTTCCCGTTCTGCCAGCTCCATTCATTCATTTATTCATTCAATAGTATTTATTGAACGCTTACTATGTGCGGAGCACTGGACTGAGCGCTTGGAATGGACAATTCGGCAACAGAGGCGATCCCTGCTCGATGACGGGCTCACAGTCTTATCGGGGGAGACAGACGGACAAAAACAAGACAACATAATCGTGATAAATAGAATCAAGGAGATGGACACAGCTCCAGGCCTGGGGGTTTGGGGAGGAAGGCCGGTGGTCAGCTCCTTCTTGTTGCCCTGGAGAGAAGGGGCGGGGGGTGCGGTAGGCTGTTGGAGGGAAACAGCCAGAGATCGCCAAGAGCTTCAGGCCGGCCTAGGAGGAGATCTGGGCACAGAAATTTGGGGTTCCCTGCCCTTAAGGTGATCTTAGTCAAGTCACTTCCACTTCTCAGCGCCTCAGTGACCTCATCGGTAAAATAGGGATGAAGACTGTGAGCCCCACGTGGGACAAACTACTTATCTTGCATCTATCCCAGTGCTTAGGACAGTGCTTGGCACATAGTAAGTGCTTAACCAATACCTTCATTATTATTAGTGAAGCAGTGGGGCTCAGTGGAAAGGGCCCAGGCTAGGGAGTCAGAGGTCATGGGTTCTAAGCCTGGGTCCACCTGGGTCAGCTGTGTGACTTTGGGCAAGTCACTCCACTTCTCTGTGCCTCAGTTACCTCATCTGTAAAATGGGGATTAAGATTGTGAGCTCCACGTGGGACAACCCGATTACCTTGCATCCCCCCCACAATTCCCCCGGCGCTCAGAACAGTGCTTGTCATATAGTAAGCACTTAACAAATACCATCATTATTATTATTCTCTGTGCCTCAACTACCTCATTTGTAAAATGGGGATTGAGACTGTGAGCACCAAGTGGGACAGGGACTCCATCCAATGCGATTTGCTCGTATCCACTCCCGGCACTTAGTACAGTGCCTGGCACAAAGTGAGCGCTTAACAGACACCATCATTATATGATAGTATCTGCTAAGCACTTGCAATGTGTCAAGCACTGTTCTCAAGGCTGGGGTTGATACAAGTTAATTAGGTTGCACACAGTCCCGGCCCCGCATAGGATTCAGAGTCTTAACCTCCACTTTGCAGATGACATAACTGAGGCACAGAGAAGTGACTTCCCCAAGGTCACACAGTTGGTGAGGGGCAGAGCCGGGATTAGAACCCAATTCTGACTCCCAAGTCCGGATTTTTTCCACTAGGCCACGCTGCCTCCTTCCCAAATTCCGTGCCTGTCTCCCTCCCACCCTCCCTCTCCTCCTGCCTCCTTTCCAACCTCCTAGCCTCTCTGCCAACCTCCATGCCAACTCCTTGCCACCCTCTTAAGCTCTCTGCCAACCTCCCAATCTGCAAGCCTCCCTGCTGACCTCCCTCCCCACTTCCCAGCCTCCCTGCCTCCCTGGGCGGGCGACCGGCTAATGCCATTCGGCTATTTTCCCGGGAGCTCGGGCTCTCTCCCCCGGCGGCAGTTTAACCCGAGCAGAGGGGCTGGCTTCGCTCTCACTGATCTCAGCTTGACATCCAATTAGCACAAGAATGGAAGAGGAAGCCTGGAAAAGGCTGGGAGCCCTCCGGACCCGCCCCGTCTCCCTTTCTCCGGGCCCCCCGGAGTTGAGCGCGGAGACCGGGGGATCAGACAAAAGGCCCGGGGGAGGGAGGTCCTGGGGGCGGAAACAATGGATTCCCGCGGGGACCCAAGAAGGCCTCACTCCCCTCCTGGCTCCTCCGGCTTATAAAAGCCTCTTCCAGGTACCAATCCATCACCCCTTGGGCTTGGACTGGCCGCCCCGACGGCTTGGGAGAGGACAAGCCACTTGGCCTCTCCGGCCCTCAGTTCCCTCATCTGCAAACTGGGGATGAAGACTGTGAGCCCCACGTGAGACCACCCGATGACCTTGTAACTACCCCAGCGCTTAGAACGGTGCTTGGCACAGAGTAAGCCCTCAACCATCATCACTATTATTACAAGTCAAGGATGCGCGGTCCCTGGCCCCGAGGAGCTTACGATTTAACCCCGGAACAATCGGAGAGAAATTTATTTACAAACAGTGGGAGCAGCAGAAAGAAAAACCGAGGCTACAAATGCTGGCAGCGGGAGTCTGGCAGGATAAATTGTAAAATAAATGGAAGCCGTGCCATCCACCCTTGGGAAGGATAAGTATGTGAGCCCAAGTGCCAAATTGTTGGATTGATTTGCTGTGGGAAGGAAGAGGTTAATCGGGGATCGCCTCCTGGCGACTGAATTCTTGGTTGCTTCCTCCCTGAAGACCAAACTAGAGATGCAGCAGGAGGGCTTCAGGGTAGAGTCTGAGGACCAAGTTGTTTCGTGGCCTGGAGGATTCTTCTCCCCCAGCACATCAGTCAATCAGTGAAATATTCAATGGTATTTTGAGGGCATTTGGTATGTGCAGAGCACTGTCCTAAGCACTTGGAGGAGCACAATACTACCAAATTAGCAGACAAGTTCCCTGCCCGGAAAATCCACTCCCGATCCTGGTCTAGATTGGTCTAGACCAGGATCGGGAGTGGATTGCTTCTCCTGCCTGTAGGCAGGTGGGCAAACAGGATTGCTCTCTGGATTTATCTTCCAACTCTGAGTTTCTGATTCTAGGCCATCTCAGCCTGCAGCTTATGGAGGGGGCTGTTTATTGTTATATGGCACTCTCCCAAGCGCTTAGTACAGTGCTCTGCACACAGAAAGTGCTCAATAAATACAATTGACTGACTGACCAGCTTTGGGTTGAAAAATAAAATGAAAGGAGTTGTGAGCAGGGGCTTATCCTCTGCCTTCTGCCCTTTACTACTACTAATAATGATGGTATTCGTTACACACTTACTTTGTGCCAAGCATCGTTCTAAGCACGAGAAGCAGCGTGGCTCAGTGGAAAGAGCACGGGCTTGGGATTCAGAGGATGTGGGTTCTAATCCCGGCTCTGCCACTTGTCTGCTGTGTGACTTTGGGCAAGTCACTTAACTTCTCTGTGCCTCAGTGACCTCATCTGTAAAATGGGGATTAAGACTGTGAGCCCCACGTGGGACAACCTGATTCCCCTGTGTCTACCCCAGCACTTAGAACAGTGCTCTGCACATTGTAAGCGCTTAACAAATACCAACATTATTATTATTATTACCTCATCTGTAAAATGGAGATTAAACTGTGAGCCTCATGTGGGACAACCTGATTACCTTGCATCTACCCCAGTGCTTAGAACAGTGCGTGGCACGTAGTAAGCGCTTAACAAATACCATTATTATTAATTATTATTATAAGCACTGGGGTAGATAGAAGGTAATCAGGTTTTCTCACCTGGGGCTCAAAGTCTTAATCCCCATTTTGCAGATGAGGTAACTGAGGCCCAAGCAAGTGAAGAAGCCTGTCCAAGGCCAGGCAGCGCTGGAATTAGAACCCATGACCTTCTGACTTCCAGGCCTGGTCTCTATCCACTTTGCTATGCTGCTGGCACCTGGATCTTCTAACCCTTGCTGAGCAGGCTGGGGATTCCCAGACTGAATGAACGCTGGGAGCAATTCCATCAATTCCATCACTCATGTATCAGATCCCTGACATGTGTGGCATCCAACTAAACGCCAGCAAATTTACCTGGAAGGTAGAAGAGACCATTCCTTGCCTTTCAGAAGCTCAAAATTTAGTAGAGGAAAACAAACCTGTAAAAGACTAGCACTACTGTTCATTTAACTAGAAGCAGCGTGGCCTAGTGGATCGAGCACAGGCCTGGGAGTCAGGAAGACCTGGGCTCTAATCCTGGATACAACACTTGTCTGCTGTATGACCTTGGGCAAGTCACTTCACTTCTCAGTACCTCAGTTTCCTCATCTGTAAAATGGGGATTAAGACTGTGAACCCCAGGTGGGACAAGGATTGTGTCCAACCTGAATCAATTGTATCTACCCCAGCCCGGGCAGTACAGTGCCTGGCACATTGTAAATCCTTAACAAATACGATTAAAAAACCCGAACAGGTATTTCATCCCCATTTTGCGGGTGAGGAAACTGAGAAACAGGGAAGTGAATTGACTTACCCCAAGATCACAAGCAGGCAAGTGGCAGAGCCCGGATCAGAATTCAGGTCTTCTAGCTCCCAGACCCATGCTCTTTCCACTAGCTCACACTTCTCTTTCTGAAGAGTCACTCTGATCATCCTTCTCTTCCTTAATCCCAGCTCCGCCTCTTGTCAACCTTGGGCAAGTCACATAACTTCTCTGTGCCTCAGTTACTTCATCTGTAAAATGGGGATTAAGACTGTGAGCCTCACGTGGGACAAACTGAGTACCAAAATTATTATTATTATCATTATTAATAAAAATCTAAAGAGAATTCCTGCCCCTGCTTTTGATCATACACTCAGCTGCCCCTTCTAAAAAAAACCCAAGCCATCCCGCATGGAGTCCTGACTACGCCAGCCACTCCCCTACTTCAGCACTTAAAAGTATCTCTGAAAGTCTCGAGAAGGTTTTTTCATCCCCTAGTGAATCTTATGCCCTCAGCCCTCGCCCTTTTCACCTGATTACGTATTTGTTTATTTGTTCATCCTCTGGCCTATAAAGCTATAATCTCTCTGACAGCAGCATCCCTATTTTTACAGTGCCTAGTAAAATGCTTCACACAAAGCCATAGTGGAGACTCCCACCAGGAACTACCGCTGAGCCTCGGGCCTGAAACTTCAGAACCAAGAACCTGTGTGGAGGATTGGATTATAGTGTTATTATTATCACTATCATTAGTACGGTTATTTTTATTATTGTCATTATCTTTAGAAGGGAATGCAGATAGTAGAAAATGAGTCACATGTCAGACAGGGTTGGTTTTTTAAATGGTGCTTGTAAAGCACTTACTTGGTGCCAGGCACTGTACTAAGCGCTGGGGTAGCTACAAGCTAATTGGGTTGGACACAGTCCATGTCAGTCACGCTGCTTCTCCTCTATCCCTCTAGACTGAAATGTCTGTTATAGCATTGTATTGTACTCTCCCAAGTGCTCAGTATAGTGCTCTGCACACTGTAAGCGCTCAATAGATCCGACTGATTGAATCCCCATTTTACAGATGGGGTAACTGAGGCACAGAGAAGTCAAATGACTCACCCAAAGGTGCTGAGCTGAAATCCAGTCACTTGGTGACCTCTGGTATTTACTAAGGGCCAGTAGAGAAATTAGGGCCGGACTAAACCTCACAACATCTACTACCTGGGAACTTGAAGCAGCGAGGCCTTAGAGCACACGCCTGGATGTCAGAAGGACCCGAGTTATAATCCCAGCTCCTCCACACGTCTACTGTGTGACCCTGGGTAAGTCGTTTCATTTCTCTATGCCTCAGTTACCCGATCAATCGATTGTATTTACTGAGTGCTTCCTGTATGCAGAGCACTCTACCTTATCTGTAAAAATGGGAATTAAGACCGTGAGTCCCAAGTAGGCTGAGAACTGTGTCCAACCTGGTATCTATCCCAGCACTAAGTATTTAGTGGTTTAGTAGATAGTGACTCAATCTTTAGTGACTAGGCCTGGGAATCGGAAGGACCTAGATTCTAATCTGGCTCTGCCACGTGTCTGCTGTGCGACCTTGGGCAGGTCACTCAACTTCTCTGGTCCTCAGTTCCCTCGTCTGTAAAATGGGGATTAAGACTGTGAGCCCCACGTGGGACAGGGATTGTGTCCAACCTGATTAGCTTGCATCTACCCCAGGGCTTGGCACATATTAAGTGCTTAGCAAGTACTATTATTATAGAGAAGCAGCATGGCATAGGGGATAGAGCATGGGGCTGGAAGTCAGAAGGTCATGGGTTCTTATCCCGGCTCCATCAGTTATCTGCTGTATGGCCTTGGGCAAGTCACTTCACTTTTCTGTACCACAGTAACCTCATCTGTAAAATGGGGTTTGAGACTGAGCCCCATGCGGGACAGGGACTGCGTCCAACCCAGTTTGCTTGTATCCACCCCAACGCTTAGTACAGTGCCTGGTACATAGTAAGCCCTTAACAAATACTGTAATTATTATTTTTATCATTATTAATAATAGTTTGATATTAATAATACTATTTTTAAAACCCTCTGGATTCAAGGAGGGGTAAATCCCAGAGGGAGCGGCGGCTTTCCCCGCATGGATCCTTTTACCCAGAGCCACCAGGGGCAGCCCTGCCTCTGCCCGGAAAGCTCAAGAGCCACTTTTCTCACTCCCTCTGCCCGCCTGGCAGAGTGGGAAACTGTTGAATTATTTAATTGCCCCACTCAGACTCTATCGGGTTCCCTGCAGGAGGATGTATTTAACCATCTAATGCATCATGTGGAAGCACAATGGTCAAGGTCTTGCATTCACCACCCCCCCACCCCACTCTTCTTCTTTCAGCTCTCGGCCTGCTTGACCCCCTCTGGATGTGCTTGATTTCTCGATTAACTCAAGGTAAGCACTTCACAACACATCTTCTTCCCTTCCTTCTTTGGTCTTCTGAAAGGAGTAGAATATCACCTGAAGACGAGCTGAAGCTACTCCCTTGATCTAATCAGGACCCCAGGCCCTGCTGTTCAGTGGGATTTAATCACCCAGAGAACAAAGCAGGGGTTGGATGGGAAAACGCCTTGTGGATTTATTGCTGCCTATGCTAATGTATTTATCCTGTTTTGTTCTCTTCTGATTGATTTCAATGCCAACTGCATATATATATATACTGTGTATATATATAAAATTCTGGATTGCTTAGCGTTGAGCTGGCCTTGATTAGAGAGGAAACTCCTACTCCCTACTAGTGCTAGAAGAAACTCTGGTAGTAATAAACTTGTCTCTGACATACTGGCTCCAAAACAATTCACAGTCCTGACGTTTTTCTTCCACAATCCCCAACAGACCTCTCAGTGCCCCCGTATTCAAGGGTGTATGCTAGATGTACTGACTATGTACTTAATTACAAGTACCCAAGTTTACCAATAAGAAGGTTAAACACTGAGGGTTTGGGTGCAAATCTCCTGCCTGGACCTGTTTTCCACTTGGATATAATAATAATAATAATGATGTTGGTATTTGTTAAGCGCTTACTATGTGCAGAGCACTGTTCTAAGCGCTGGGATAGATACAGGGTAATCAGGTTGCCCCACGTGAGGCTCACAGTTAATCCCCATTTTACAGATGAGGTAACTGAGGCACAGAGAAGCTAAGTGACTTGCCCACGGTCACACAGCTGACAAGTGGCAATGCCGGGATTCGAACCCGTGACCTCTGACCCCCAAGCCCGGGCTCTTTCCACTGAGCCACGCTGCTTCTCATCAATCAGTGGTATTTATTGAGCGATTACTAAGTGCTTGGGAGGGTCATAATAATGATAATAATTATGGTACTTATTAGAGAAGCAGCACGGCTCAATGGAAAGAGCCCGGACTTAGGAGTCAGGGGTCATGGGTTCTAATCCCGGCTCTGCCACCTGTCAGCTGTGTGACTTTGGGCAAGTCACTTCACTTTTCGGTGCCTGAGTTACCTCATCTGTAAAACGGGGATTAAGACTGTGAGCCTCATGTGGGACAACCTGATTACCCTGTATCTGCCCCAGTGCTTAGAACAGTGCTTGGTACATAGCTTAACAAACACCAACATTATTATTAAGCTCTTAGTATGTGCCAAGGACTGTGCTAAGCACTGAGGTGGATACAAGTTAATCAGGTTGAATAGGACACAGTTCCTGCCCTAAACGAGGTTCACACTCTTTATCCCCATTTTACAGATGAGGTAACTGAGGCCCAGAGAAGTTAAGTGACTTGACTGAGGTCACACAGTAGACCTATGGCACAGTCAGGATTAGAACCCAAGTCCTTCTGACTCCCCAGGCCCATGCTCTATCCACTAAGCTACGCTGCTTCCCTGTTCAGTACAACAGAACTAGCAGGCACGTTTCCTGCCCACAAAGAGCTTGCAGTCTAGAGAATGAGAAAGGCAAAACGAATGATTTCTCCACTTTCTACCAAGTACTTAGTACAGTGCTGTGCACACAGATAGTGCTCAATAAATACCACTGATTGATCTCTATCATAGCATACTCTCCCAGGTGCTTAGTACAGTGCTCTGCACACAGTTAGCGCTCAATAAATACCTTTGATTGATCCCTACTGTAGTGTACCCAGGACTAAGCGTTTGGGAGAGCCCGATGCCAAAAGGGAGAAGCGCTCCCCAGCTCCTGTGTCGGGGTTGCCGGTATGAGGAGATGGGCTGTGGGAGCCGGTGTGCTCCTCCCGCAAAACCAGAGCGCTGATCATTCCCGAGAGCTCAAAGCTTAAAAGGTGGATTCCTCCCGGGAGCCCGGATTGGGAAAGGGAATGGTTCTAAGAGACATACTGAGACTCGAGCATGGCCTGGTGGATAAAACACAGGCCTGGGAGTCCGAAGGACTTGGGTTCTAGTCCTGGCTCCGCCACTTGTCTGCTGTTGTGTGACCTTGGGCAAGTCACTTTGCTTTGCTGTGCATCATCTGTAAAATGGGGAGGGGAGACTGTGAGCCCCTGTGGGAAAGGGACTGTGTCCAACCTGATTAGCTTGAAGGTACTCCAGGAGGGTGCCCTACTAAGCTCTTTGAAAAGTACAGTACCATGGAGTCGATAGGCACTTTCCCTCCCCACAAAGAGCTTGCAGCCTAGAAGGGGGGAGACAGGTAGTAATATAAATGAATAGTTTATAATATAATGTCTATATAGACGCAGGTGCCGTGGGGTTTGCCTTCCCTTCTCATCCTGTAGACTGTAAGCTCATTCTGGGTAGGGAACGTTTCTGCTAGAGAAGCAGCGTGGCTCAGTGGAAAGAGCATGGGCTTTGGAGTCAGAGGTCATGGGTTCGAATCCCAACTCGGCCACTGGTCAGCTGTGTGACTTTGGGCAAGTCACTTAACTTCTCGGTGCCTCAGTTACCTCATCTGTAAAATGGGGATTAAGACTGTGAGCCCCACTGGGACAACCTGATTCCCCTGTGTCTACCCCAGCGCTTAGAACAGTGCTCGGCACAGAGTAAGCGCTTAACAAATACCAACATTATTATTATTATTATTATTGCTAACTGTTGTGTTCTACTCTCCCAAGTACTTAGTACAGTGCTCTGCACATAGTAAACGCTCAAAGAATACCATTGATTGATTGATCCTCTACACTCTAAACTCATAGCGTGGCTTAGTGGAAAGAGCACGGGCTTGGGAGTCAGAGGTCATGAGTTCTAATCCCGGCTCCGCCACTTATGAACTGTGTGACTTTCGGGAAGTCACTTAACTGCTCTGTGTCTCAGTTACCTCACCTGTAAAATGGGGATTAAGACTGTGATCCCCACATGGGACAACCTGATTACCTTGTATCTACCCCAGTGCTTAGAACAGTGCTTGGCACATAGTAAGCACTTAACAAATACCATTATTATTATTGTGGGCAGGGAGCACGTCTGTTAAGTTTTTTGTACTGTACTCTTCCCCCAGTGCTTAGTGCATCATTCTACACATAGCAAGCGCTAAATAAATATCACTGACTGACTGATGGATTGTCCTTCCTTCCCTTCTCTGCAGCAGATTGGGTCACGGGGAAGGTTTCGGTAGCCAAAGAGGAATGAGCTAAAGCCAAAGAGTAGCCCTGTAGACAGTAAGCTCGCTGTGGACAGGGAATGTGTTTTTTTATTATTATATTGTACTCTCCCAAGGACTTATTCTTTCAATCTTATTTATTGAGCGCTTAGTCTGTGCAGAGCACTGTACCAAGCACTTGGAAAGTATAATTCAGCAACAAAGAGTGACAATCCCTGCCCACAGTCTAGAAGGGGGGAGACAGGCATCAAAACAAGTAAACAGGCCTCAAAAGCATCAATATAAGTAAATAAAATTATAAATATATGTACACATCAAAACAATTACAAATAAGGCATTAATTATAAATAAATAGAACTATAGGTATGTACATAGATACACAAGTGCTATGGGGCTGGGGTGGGGGGTGGTACGCAGAGTAGGCGCTCAATAACTATGAATGAAAAAGTGAATGAATGAATGAAGGGGTGGATGGATGAATGAATGAATTTATTAATGAATGGATGGATGAAAAATAATGATAATAATAATGATGGCATTTGTTAAGCACTGTTCTAAGCCTGGGGAGGATACAAGGTGATCAGGCTGTCCCACGTGGGGCTCACAGTCTTAATGCCCATTTTACAGATGAGGGAACTGAGGCCCAGAGAAGTGAAGTGACTTGCCCAAAGTCACACAGCTGGCAAGTGGCGCTTACTACATTCGAAGCGCTTAATACAGTGCTCTGCACACAGTATGTGCTCAATAAGTACGATTGGATGGATGGATGAATGGATGGATGGATGGATGGATGGATGGATGGATGGATGGATGGATGGATGGATGGATGAATGAATAGATGAATGGACAAATGGATGGATGGACAAATGAATCTATAGATGAATGGACAAATGGATGGATGGACGGACGAATGGGTGAATGGACAGATGGATGGATGGATGGATGGATGAATGGATGGATGGATGGATGGATGGATGGATGGATGGATGGGTGGACAAATGAATGGATGTATGGACAAGTGGATGGACGGATGAATGAATGAATGGACGGACGGATGGATGAATGAATGAATGGATTGATGAATGAATGGATGGATGGATGGATGAATGGACAAATGGATGGATAGATGAATGGACAAATGAATGGATGGATGGACAGATGGATGGACGGATGAATAAATGAATGGATGGATGGATGGATGAATGAATGGATTGATGAATGAATGGATTGATAGATGGATGGACAAATGAATTGATGAATGGACGGATGGATGGACGGATGAATAAATGGATGGATGGATGGATGGATGGATGGATGACTGGATGGATGTACAAACTGATGGGTGGAGGAATGGATGAATGGACGGATGAATGAATGGATAAACGAGTGGACGAATGAATGGATAGACGGATGGATGAATGGATGGAGGATGAATGGCTGGACGGATGAATGAGTGAGCGGGGGGGGGGGCGCGGAGGGATGATGGACGGCCGGCCGGACGAATGAGTGGCGGGCGGGGGCCCCCGCTTCCGGGGCGAGAGGGCGGGACTTCCGGCGGCTCGGGTTCCCCCAAGATGGCGGCGCCCGTGTCGGTGCGGGTGGAGTTCGGGTGAGTGGCGGCGGGCGCGGGGGGGAAGGGGGGGCAGACCCCGGGCCTCGGAGTCCCCGGGACCTGGGTTCTAATCCCGCGCCTGGGGGCCTTGGGCGAGCCCCTTCCCTCCGCTCCAACCACCTCAGGGGGAAAATGGGGACGGAGGCTGCGAGCCCCGCGGGGGACAAGGATGGGGCCCAACCTGATGAGCGCCTCTCGGCCCCGGCGTCTAGTACGGCGCCCGGCACCTAGTGAGCGCTTCGTAAACACCCTTAAAAAAATGAGAGCGGGCGAGGCCTTCGCTCCTCGCCCACCGGTTGTGACTCGGCGGGGTCTTAACCATACGGAGCCGCATCCTTTTTGCCAAGGCCCGATTTGTCCAGGAACCAATTCTTATTTTTAATAATAATAAGGGCATCTGTTAAGCGCTTCCTAAGTGCCAAGCACTGTACTAAGCCCCGGGGAGGATCCAAGCTCATCAGGTGGTCCACGTGGGGCTCCCAGTCTTCATCCCCATTTTACAGATGAGGACACCGAGGCCCAGAGAAGTGAAGGGACTGGCCCGAGGTCACCCAGCAGACAAGTGGCGGAGTGAATGAATGAATTCATGAATGAATTTATTATTTATCATTTAATGTATTATTTATTATTATTTATTATTCATAAATAATTTAGTGAATGATGGTGGATGAAAAATAATGGTGATAATAATGATGGCATTTGTTAAGCGCTGTTCTAAGCCTGGGGAGGATACAGGGCCATCAGGCCGGCCCACGTGGGGCTCACAGTCTTAATGCCCATTTTACAGATGAGGGAACTGAGGCCCAGAGAAGTGAAGTGACTTGCTCTTGCCGTTGAGCCACGTTGCTTCCCGCCTGTCCCGGTGGATTCGGGCCTCTGCCCCACGGCTCCTGCACCTTCTTTTGGGCAGGGATCGTGCCCTAACGCATAGTACAGTGTTCTGCACATAAAATGCGGTCCATTGCTTGGCGGCCCCCCACCCGTGCTGGGCTTCGCGCTCTGCTTTCCTCCCAGGTCGTCCGTGTCCACAACCTCGGTCCCCATCTCCTTCCACTTCCACCCAGAGCCGTAAAGGGGATGAAATCCTTCTGCGCATTCATTTAGTCGTATTTATTGAGCGCTCACTGGGTGCAGAGCACTGGACTAAGCGCTTGGAATGGACAATTGGGCAACAGTCCCTGCCCAACGGGCTCACAGGCATCTATTCTGGGGGGAAACTGAGGCACCAAAGGAGGGAGCTGAGATAGTATGAGGGGTCAGAGGTAGACTGGGATGGACATTCGGAATCCCACTTCCCAGGCCTGAACACCCCCATCCTTTGCGAGTTCTCGCGTATTTCTTTTTTCTGTGTCCCTCTAGCCTGTAAGCTCGTGGTGGGCAAGAAATGTGTTTACCAACTCTGTTTTTTCTGTTGTACTCTCCCAAGTACTTAGTCATAATAATAATGGTGGTGTCTGTTCAGCATTTACTATGTGCCAAGCACTGTTCTAAACCCTGGGGGTGGGTACAAGGTAATCAGGTTGTCCCACCTGGGGCTCACACGCTCAAGCTCCATTTTACAGGTGAGGGAACTGAGGCACGGAAAAGTTAAGTGACTTGCCCGAAGTCACACAGGTGACAAGTGGCAGAGCGGGGGTTAGAACCCATGACCTCTGACTCCCAAGCCTGTGCTCTTTCCACTAAGCCGTGCTGCTCTGCACACAGCACTCAAATACAGTTGGTCAGCAAAAACAGTCTATATGTATCATAATAATAATTGCGGTTTTTGTTAAGCACTTACTATGTGCCAAGCGCTAAGTACTGGGGAAATCAGGTTGGACACAGTCCTTGCCCCATACGGGGCTTGCAGTCTTAATCTCCTTTTTGCAGAGGAGGTAATTTAGGCACAGAGAAGTTAAGCGCTCAAGATCACACAGCAGACAGGTGGCAGAGCTAGGAAATCCAGGTCCATCTGACTGCCAACCCCGTGCTCTATCCACTGGCCACGCTGCTTCAGTGTCCTAGATATGCTGTAGGATATCTTAATTGATCAAGCCCTTTGCCTTGTACCGTGTGCCACTGACTTTATAGACCTAGGTCCCAAACCTCGATTCTTTGGCTACACTGTCCTGTTTTATCCAGGCTTGAGAGCTTTCACGCCCCAAATCATTAAGATGTTTTTTTCGTATCCGAGAGCGTCTGTGTACCCGGGTGCCAAGATGCCAGCTTGGTTGTGCCATCTCTTTCAGGGATGGTGAGTCTAAAACCGTAAATCCCTTTGACCAAGGCAACACGCACCTAGGCTCCTTAATTTGGCTCAGGCTCTTGGACAGTGGAGCACTAGCAAGATAAATGCTTGGCTTCTCCCTTACGCTGTCAGCTGCCTATCCTGCCCCCAGGGTTCGCTGCTGCTTCCACCACTGCCCATTACTGCTCTGAAATCATCCACTCTTATTTTTTTATGGTATTTGTTCCACACTTCGTATGCGCCAGACACTGTCCCAAGTGCTGGGGTAGGTACAAGCTGATCAGGTTGGACACAGTCCGTGGTCTACGGGGGCTCACAGTTTCTTAATCCTCATTTTGCAGCTGTGGTAACCGCGGCACGGAGAAGCTGAAGCGACTTGCCCAAAGTCACCGAGCGGACAAGTGGCCGAGCCGGGGTTAGAAACCAGCTCCTTCTGACTTTCGCACTGCTTCTCGTGGCCTAGTAGCCCCCCTGCTCCCACTGTCTTCCTTTCCTTAGCTTGACAACCCCAGTTCTTATCTTTGAACCCAAACAAAAGGACCAAGCCCCATCACCAACGTGACCCTCCTTCCTATTTTGTTTCTAATTCCTTTTCTGTACCTTTCAAGATTGAAGCTCTGCTTATAGAGAGAAAGGTCTGATTCACACTTTTCTTCTCCCCATTGTCCTTTAGACTCCCACTCTGTGCCTTCCTATAAGGCTGATGCTTGCAGTCTTCGCTGCAGTTCCGGTCATATAATGCAGTCTGCCCATAATTTCCACGTTGTTGGTTTTCTCTCGGTTCTTATCGCAATTTTGAGGGCAGGCCATTTTGGCCCAATCCCGGATATTTTGTCAAGTCTTCCTTTACCTGAGGTGTGACAGAGACAATACCCCACAACTGTTTTTTTCTTCACTTAGTTTTTTGTGTTATTTTATAAATTCTTATGTAAGCAGGTATTCTGTGTCAAGCACTATTCCAAGCACTGGGATTAGACCTGTTGGAGCTGGACTTCCAGACGTGCTCATCCCAGGCCTTTGACAGACTTGGGAATTTCCAGTAAGGGCTGAAAAGTCTCAAAGTGGTGTGTTTCTAGCTTATTAGAAGCACCATAGCCTAGAGCATAGGGCAAGGACCTGGGAGTCAGAAGGACCCAGATTCTAATCCCAGCTCCTCCACTTGTCTGCTCTGTGGCTTTGGGAATTTCACTTTTTGGTGCCTCAGTTACCTCATCTGTAAAATGGGGATTGAGACTGGGAGCCCCTTATGGGACAGGGCCCATGTCCAACCCGATTTGCTTGTATCTGCCCCAGTGCTTAGTACAGTTCCTGGTACCTAGTGGGTGCCTAACAAATGCCGCAGTGATTATTATTATATCTCTGAAACTTGTCCCCTCCCAGTTCTCATCACCACTAAAACCCCTGCCCTTGTTTCACCCTCACACTCAGAAGAAAACATGGGCACCTCTGTGTAAAATGTGTTACTATGTGGCCAGCACTGTTCTAAGCCCTGGGGTAGATACAAGGTAATCAGGATTTATTTATTTATGGATTTATTTTGATTCATGACAGCTGGAGCCAGCGGGGAAAAATCATAGATCCAGGGAGGAATGCCATCTTCACATCCAGTTCTGACACTCCTTACCCTTCCTCCCTAGTAACCCCATGCTTTCCTGGTCTATCTCCAACTTGATGTAGGGAATATTTGGTGGGTGAGGGGTGTTCATTCACTAGTGTTTATGAAGTGCCTACTCTGTGCAGAGCACTGTTTTAAGCACTCGAGAAAACACGAAAGTGTTAGAACACGTGATTCTTATCCTCCTTCAATCATATTTATTGAGCACTTCCTCTGTGCAGAGCACTGTACTGAGCACATGGGAAAGTGCGCTACAACAATAAACAGTGACATTCCCTGCCCACAATGAGCTTGTGGTCTTGAGTAGGGGAGACAAACATCAATACAAGTAAAAAAAAAATTGCAGATATGTACAAAATTGTTTTGGGTTTGGGAGGGTGGAAGAGCAAAGTGATAAATAGAATTACAGATATGAACATAAGTGCTTTGGGGTTGAACGGGGGGAAGAGCAAAGGGAGGAAGTCAGGGCGACGCAGAAGGGAGAAGCTCCTCATGGAGCTTACAGTCTAACGGGGCCTGGATGGAGAGGGTCATTATCTCATTATCGGGAACAGTGACGGGAAGCAAGCACCATAATACCCGTTGTCAGGGCCAACATCCCGGCCCTTCCCATCGACCCTCACCGGGTAGAAAAACCAAGCAAGTTGGCAGTCAGCATAAGTGTTGGTGCAGGGTTAGGAGAAAAGAAGAAAATCTGCTGGGCAGAGAGGTCCTTCAGTAGGCTGACCCTCGAGGTCCTTCCGCTCTCAGGCTGGCCCTTGGACTCCCGTGATCGGATCTTGAGCCAGGTTATTTTCCAGCTCCCTACTGAGCACACCAGCCAGGAGGAGCCGCTCATCTGCCTGGGGTCCGGCTCAAAAAACCCTCCAGCACTGGAGAAACCTCCAACGAGGCCCCGCTCTCCCCCTCCCTTCGTGGACCAGCAAGCCCAGCTGCTGGTCGGTGAGTTCTCCATTGATCCAGCTTCGTTCTCCCTCCAGCGGAAAGCCCCACACAAACCAAATCCCCGTGGCTGGTACTACCGGGCTCTGCCACGGCCTGTTGTTTACCCAGCCGTCAGCCGTCCTCGTCCTTTGCCTCCCCCCTCATCCTTCTCCGTCCCCCAAGATGGCCATCACCTCTTCCCGAGGCAAAGAGCCCCCCGTTCTATTCTCCCCCCGGCCACCCGCCCCTCTTCCCAGCTGCTGCAATTCCCGATCTCCACCCTAGAAGAAAGCGCATCTCTTGGAGGCGCGTAAATGGAGGCTCTGTGCACCGTTCACAGCTGAAATAGCCCCAGCAAGCATGCCACAGATGGGCCTTATCTCTCCCTCCACATTTCTACAGCAACAAAGTGTGACCTTGTTTTGATTACAGACGCCCCATGTTTCCCCTGTCACAACTGCCTTGGCTCGGGCACCCTGTCTTGGGCTCTCGGTGGTCTCTGTTGCTCATCAAATCACGTTACTTGTGGGAGAAGGAGGGAGGGGGCCGGGGTTGATGGTGACTGTGTGTGCTTCGGGAAGGGATACCACCTCGCCGCGCCCCACAAACTGACCCGCCACCCTCCTGCTGAGACCCCAACAGGGATTCAAGGTAGTCTTAGTGAGAAAACCTCACCCACTCCCCCTGACTGGGATTGGTTCTGCCATCCCCCCACTCCGCATCCTGTTCAGAAGTGTATATGACTTAGCCCCTTAAGAAAGTCAAAAGCTCCAGCCAAGAGACAAGGTGTCTGGTTTAAAATCTTGGTAACTTGGCCTCCTTGTACCTGAGTTTCCTCCCCTCGATCAGGGAAAAGAGCGTGTCTGTTTCTTGATGTGGTTTTGATGGTTAGTGGGATGGGGAGGTGAGCGGGGTGCAATACGGACAGGAGTTTTGGTGTGTGATATGGAGCAGCCAATCGATTCATTACTCAGTGTCACGCAATAACACTGTACTAAGCACTTGAGAGAATGCAATAAAATTGGAGAAGCAGCGAGGCCTAGTGGACAGAGCACAGGCCTGGGAGTCAGAAAGACCTGCTTTCTAATCTCATCTCTGCCACTTATCTGCTGGGTGACCCTGGGAGAGTCACTTGACTTCTCTGTTCCTTGGTTCCCTCATCTTTAAAATGGGGATTAAGACTGTGAGCCCATGTGAGACAGGGACTGTGTCCAACCTGATTAGCTTTTATCTACCCCAGTGCTTAGTGTCAATTGTATTTATTGAGCCTTTAATAATAATGATGATGATAATAATTGTGGTATTTAAGTGCTTACTACGCGCCAGGCACCGTACTAAGTGCTGGGGAGGATACAAGCAAATCAAATCGAGTCGGACACAGTCCCTGTCCCATTTGGGGCTCACAGACTCAATCCCCATTTCACAGATGAGGGAACAGAGGCACAGAGAAGTGAAGTGTGCCTCTGAGAAGTGAAGTGATTTGCCTGAGGTCACACCGCAGACAATTGGAGGAGCCGGGATTAGAACCAAATGACCATCTAACTCCCAGGCCCCAGTTCTATCCACTACACTGTGCTGCTTCTCGCTACAGAGCACTGTACTAAGCGCTTGTGAGAGTACAGTACGACAGAATTAGCAGTCATGTTCCCTGCCCATAACAAGATTACAGTCTAGAGGGAGAGACAGACATTAATATGAATAAATAAAGTGATTTAATAAATAAGTACAGTGCCTGGCACATAGCGCTTAACAAACACCATTAAAAAAGGTACATGATGCTTGCCCTCAAGAAACTTACAGTTTTGCAAGCCACACTAAAGAATATGACAGATAGGAGGAAATAAGTATATAAGATAAGTAAATAAGGGCTACAAAGGTTTGAGAGGACTCGGAGGATTTGGTGTCATGCAGTTGCTGAAAATGGGAGTTGAGGAAAATAGGTGGGAAGATTGCAAATGTGTAGGAGAAGCCCTCCAGGGAAAATTAATTTCAGAAGGACTTTGAAGATGGGAGAGCTGTGGTCTGTCAGGAAGCAGGAGGGAGTTCCAGGTGCGGGGTTGGGGGAACATGAGTGAGGGGTTGGCAGGAGGAGAGATGAGAATGAGGCGCAGGGAGTAGGTTAGCTTGAAAGGAACCAAGCGTGTGAGCTGGGGATGTAGTGGGAGAAGAGAGTGGATAAATAGGAAGAAAGCTGATTGAGTGTTTTAAAACAAATTGTCTGCTCAATGCAAAGAGCAATGAGCAACCCGTGGAGGTTTTTGAACGGCAGTGTGGAGAAACAATCCGGGCAGCAAAGCGAGGTATGGACTAAAGAGGGGAGAGGCTGTAGGCAGGGAGTTTGGCCGGGAGACCGATACAATAGCCAAGCCGGGATAGGACAAGTGTCTGGACCAGCATAGTGGCCATTCAGCTGGAGAGGAAGGAGCAGATCTTGGAAATATTTTTGAGGAAGAACCGACAGGATTTGGCAACAGACTCAGAGAGGGGCGTGGGGTCAAGGATAATACCAAGGTTAAGACCTGAGATACTAGAAGTGAGTAGTGTTTTTCACTGTGGATGGGGAGGTTAGGAGGAGTAGATTTGGCAGGGAAGATGAGGAGTTCAGTTTTGGACTTATTACGATGGTATATCAGCACTTATGCATCGAGCATCGTTCTAAGCATCGGCGTAGATAGAAGCCCACCAGGTCTGACGTGGTCCCTGTCCCACGTGGGGCTCACAGTCTAAGGAGGTTAGACCTGTTGAGCTTGAGGAGCCAGAAGGACAGGAATCCCGGAGGCAGGAGGAAATGCGAGATTGCAGAGGACAGCAAGGGTATGGATCAGAGTTTGTCTACAGAGCATCATTCCGGAGAGAAGACCAGGTGCGCTTTGGTGGGGCACCGGGGGAGTCCTTGGACATCAGCCTTCCACCTATGTAGCTCGGGTCCCTGGACTCTGCCCTTCCACTTCTGCTGCTGGGGACCTGTACGCTTCTTCCCCCACCCCGGCTCTCCTCTATGCTCTCCCACCCACGGTCCTAAGCCCTTTCTCTGTCTCCGTCCAAATTGCAGAGGTGGAGTCGAACTCCTGTTTGACGGCGTGAAGAAGCACCTGGTGACCTTGCCCAGCCAGGCAGAGCCCTGTGAGTAGCTGATCTGTGCAGGCTGTTCCACCAGCCCTGCCAGCCCATTGTACATGTTCCCAGGGTGGGAGGGGAGAAGGGAGGGAGGAGGAGGGGAGGGGAGGCAGGGAGGGCTCCGCTTGCTCTGCGTGCAGGAGGTAATGGATTGGAACTCCCCAGCGGCCCTGCCATCTCAGCAGGTAGTGGTACAACCACGGGAAGGAAATCCCCTCCACAGAGCCACGTGGGGGCTCCCCCCAAAGCAAACAAACACAACGTCGTCAGTTCCTTGAGCGTGCTAGGTGACCATTTCTAGCAGCTTCAGAGATCCCCTTTGCCTCCCCATTCGGACTTCCGCTCTTACCTTAGGCCCTTCTGTTCCCAGGGGAGACTCTTCAATAGCTTTTTCACACAGGACCAGCCCTGCCCGATTACCTCAGTCTGGCTACCTCCCTCGGGTGAAGGAGACCACTTCTCCTACCTCAATCAGACTTTAAGCTCATTATGGGCAGGGAACATATCTTCCAACTCTGTCATGCTCTCCCAAGCACTTATTACAGTGCTCTGCACATAGTAAGCACTCAATAAATATGACTGAATCAATCATATTGATTGCTTTCTGCGTACAGAGCACTATACCAAGACTTGAGTGAGTACAATATAACAGATTTGATAGGCACATTTCCTACCCAGGAGCCTGCAATCTAGAGCGGGGAGACAGACACTGATATAAATAAACTACAGGTATGTACAGAATTGCTATGGGATTAGGGGTTGGTGAATGAAGAGCAAATCGGGGTGACGCAGAAGTGGGTGGGAGAAGAGGAAATGAGGACTTAGTCTGGAAAGGCCTCGGAGGAGATGTGCCTTCAATAAGGCTTTAAAGGTGGGGAGAGTAATGTTGTCTGTCCGGTAAATGAAGAGGGAGGACCTTCCGGGCCAGAGGCAGGGCGTGGGTGGAGTCAACGGCAAGGTAGATGGAATTGAGACCGGTAGATGAATCAGACTGAATAAACTCTGAAAATGCCCAAAGTGGGGGTTGGATGTGGTGTAGATTTGTTGACCAGCCACTGCTTGTAGCAAGCCAGCCAACCAGCCAGCCACTGCTGTCCCTTCCCTCCTGTGCTCCTCCCTTTCCAGACACGGATACGGACACGGACACACACAAAATCTCTCTTGTACTCTCTCTCTGCCCCCTTTCAGTGTAAACCCTAATTGCTTTTCTGTGTATTGGCTCCCTGGAAAGGCAACAGGGGAAGGTGGCTTTTTTCATTTTTTTTTTAATGGTATTTGTTAAGCGCTTACTATATGCCAGGCACTCTACTAAACGCTGGGGTAGAGACAAGGTAATCAGGTTGGACACAGTCCCTGTCCCACATAGGACACTCAGTCTCTGTCCCATTTGTCTCACTCCCTATTTTCCGGATGAGGTAACTGAGGCACAGAGAAGTGAAGTGACTTGCCCAGGGTCACACAATTGACAAGTGGCAGAGCTGGGGTTAAAACCAGGTCCTTCTGTATCCGTTAGGCCACACTGCTTCACGTTTCCTGTGTTTCAGACAGCCAGGAAAGTTAGCCCCCAAGCTCAGGCCCCAGTCTGTAGCTGTGTGTTCAGGAACTGAGATACAGCACCCAGAGGCTTGCTCCAGGGAGAGAGCCACAGGGGTCAACAGGTTGAAAAGTTGGAAGGACACAGGAGTCGGGATCATTTACCCTGGACACTAGCTTGGGGATCGGGGAAGATTTGAAGAGGACTGCGTTTTACAGAGAACGGTAGTCACCGGCTTTCCATTTTTTCAGAAGGCTGAACAAGAGGAAATGGGCTGAGATAGCAAGGGGAGGTTTAGGCTAGAAAGCAGTCATTCACTCACTAGTATTCATTGAACACTTACTGTGTGTAAGAGCACTGTACTAAGAGCTTGGGACAGTATAAGTACGACAGAGTTTGAGAGACACCATCCCTGCCCTCAAGCAGCTGATAATCGAATCGAGGCAGGAGACAGGCACTAAAATAAATTGTAAGTAGGGGAAAGTAACAGAGTTAAAAGATAATCGAAGGGGAGACAGGCACTAAAATAAATATAAAATTATTTTATAAATAAATAAATAGGGGGAAGCAATAAAGTTAAAAGATATGTACTACCTGAGGGGAACGGGCAGCAGTGGGGAGTGAGAACCTGAGATTTTAGGTGACAGGGTGGACCATAATCTGACACAGATGTCATGATACAAGGAAAACGCTCCCGTTGGAGGTATAGTAGAAGGTGAAACGGGTAGCTGAGAGAGGACCATCCCTGGAAGTACTTAACATTAGGTCCCGTTTGACAGCGTATCCTCTGGCTTGGATGCAGTTCTGCCTCGAGGCAGGGCGCTAGGCCAGGCCAACTCCCTTTGAGGTGATTGTGATTATGTGAAACCCCCAGAGCCCTCAGCCCACCAGAAAATTGAGTCCAGGGCCTCTCTCCCAGAAACGAGCTGCCTGGGTTTGGGTTTGTCCGACAAGGAGGACAGGAACGGGGAGAAGGAGCCCCCAGGGGAGAAATGGCCATCGGGATGTGGCAGAGCCCTTCTCAAACAGGTCACTGTGCACCTGCTCTTGCCTCCGCCCGCCGCCATGGACCCTCCTCAGCTCCGGGAGTTTTGCACAGTGGCAGGTCTGTGAGCGGCGCTCACTGGGCCTCCCTGGGAATGGAAGAGCTCCAGCTCCACTCAGTTGGGCAGAGGGGAACGGGCCTTGGGCGGGAGCGATCCAGGAAGAAGGGGGTGGGCACCAAGGGGCAGCTAGCGGAGTCCTCCCCGGTGGCGGAGGCCTGGGGTGCCCTTGGTTTTGCCCACAGCTGGATAGTTGTTGGAGTTGGGGGTGTGAGCAGAGGAACCTTGGGGATTTTAGTCGGGGATTTTAGTTTCTTCTCCCAAAAGCCCTCATGCAATTTCACAAAGCCCCTTCAGAGAGGGAGCAGAGTTTCTGCTTCCCCAGAAGGGAAACTGAGGCTCACACTGAGGACTGACTCCAGGCCTCTCTCTGGGGGTTGAGGCTGCTCTAATTCTCCCCCTGTGGTCTAAAAGCAGGTTTTTAGAGGATGGTGATTCTCATTTGTCCCTCCTCCGCCCTGAGAAGAAAGCAAAAAGAGATGGGTTTACACAAGGGAGGTGGAGCTCTCGAAGGTTCGCATGGCTGCCTACCTGCCTACCTGCCTGGCTGGAGAAGCTTGGGCATCTGTCGATCAATCAATCAGTCTCGACCTGGAGACCAGGTGGCTGTAATGAGACGTCAGCTCCCGTCCCGAGGAGCCGCCCGGCCCCAGCTCTGGGCCTACCGGACCAGGTCCCGTTCCACAGGGTTAGCACCCTTGGCAGTGTCCTGGCTTTCCTGTACTCTTCCTAGCACTTAGTACAGTGCTGTGGACATAGTAAGCACTCAGTAAATACCACTGATTGATTTTCCTCTGAGCCCTCCCATCAAACAAAGCACCAAGCTTCCTCCCTGCACCTCTTCTGACATACAGCATTCCTCCAAGGACACCTGGCAGGAGGGCTCCTGGCAGGAAGACATCTAGGAGGAGAACTCTTTGCAGGGGGACACCTAGCAGGAGGAACCTGAGTCTTTCCCCAGCCCAGCCCCTTCCCATTTATAGGGTGGCCGTGGTGTGGGGGAGGGAGGGAGCTTCAGTAGCTCTTTAAACTGCTTAGCATGCGCTTCACAGCGGCTCCCAGCGCCAGCTGTTCCTTTCTCCTGCCGCCCTCGCCCTCGGCTCGCTGGGGCTGTTTGCAGAGCCCCCCCAGCCCCTGTGCAAAATTGCTTTTGAAAAGAGCCACTTTCTGCTTAATTAAACAATGAGGAGCCAGTCCCCTCTGCACATCTGTAAACCTCCTTCTGCAAGCGCTTTATCCCACAAACTGCTCCATTCTTACCCCCATTCACTTGTAAATCGACTCTCTGATGCCCCCCCACCCCCCTCCTCCCGCTCCCCTCTTTGGTCTTTTCTTCTTCCCTTTTAAGTAAGGCTCAAGGGGCTGAGGCGGGCTGGGGGCAGGCAGAGGAGAAAAACCGTTTCATGGCCCTTGTTGGATATGGCCGGGACATTAGGAGAGCCACCCGGATGCTACTTCCCAGAGCAAGGGGTCAGACGGAGGAGGAGGGGGTGGGGTGGGTCAGGACGACAGTGACTCTGGGTAGGGCTTGGTCCTGGCTGGGGGCGGGTGGGCAAGGGTGTTGCGGGGAGGATTCCTGGAGGGCGAGGAGGGAGGGTTGACTGGCCGGCTAGCTGTGGGCTGTCCTTGTTGGTAGGGCCCAGCTGCAGGCCTTCCAAGGACATCTCCCCGAGGGGTCTCCGAGAGGGCAGTGCCAGGCCACGTCTGGCAGGGGAATCCCCTTCTGCGGCCTCCCCTCGGAGGAAGTGTGAAGCCTCTCGTGTGGTCACGAGGAGACGGCGTCTCAACTCCCCTTCAGCTGCCGCTTTGGGACGGGGGCCTTTGGAGGTGGAATTATGGGCCGGAAACTTGGCCCTTTGATTGGGACCAACCGTTAAAGTGGCCGAGGGCCCCCACCCGTAAGGGCTGTTCCTCCTTGGCCTCGCTCCCGGGGACACCCCAAGGGGCAGAAGCCAGGGCCTCGGGGGCTCCCGGCCTTGTTCCCTACCATGTCTAACTGCCCCACACCCGGGAGCCCGGGGGTCGGGGTGGCACGGTGTGGGCCGAGCTGCCGTGAGGTGAGGAATCAGCTGCCGAGTCCCAAGGGTTCCCCGCTGGACTGCTGCAAACAGATTGGCCGAGGGGTCCCGGGAGAGGAGCTCCGAGAAGGAGCCCCATCACCTCTGGACTGTCGCGCTCAAGCCCGGTGGCGGATCTGGGCCCGCAATCTTCCAGCTGACAACCTCCTGAGATGTGGGACCCGAATGGTCCAACTCAAGGGGTGATGATACTGATAATGTTGTTCATTACTGTTTTCCTTTTAGATAATAATTTAGTGATAATTATCGATGATTAATTAATGTAATGACGATTATTATTCTGGTATTCGTTAAGCGCTTACTATGCGCCAGGCACTGTAGTGAGCCTGAGGTCGTTACAAGCCAATTGGGTTGGACACAGTCCCTGTCCCACGTGGGGCTCACAGTCTCAATCCCCATTTTGCAGATGAGGTAACAGGCAAGGAGACATGAAGTGCCTCGCCCAAGGTCACACAGCAGACAAGTGGCAGAATCGGGATTAGAACCATGGCCTTCTGACTCCCAGGCCTGCGGGACGAGGTGAGGGAGCGATCCCCAGGCAGTAGGGAGTAGTCCCGGCCGCCATTTTCCTCCGTTCCGGGTGGCTCCTCAGCACCTGACTGATGCTGTGCTTCCCCCTTCCACCTCCCAGCCTGCCTTTGGAGAGCCGCCATCTGGTAAGGGAGGGCATTAGCATAGTCAGGCCTTCCCTGGGAGAAAGAAGGAAAGCCTTGGAGCTGAGCTGGAACCCTTCCCCCACCGCTAAGCACCTTCACCGCTCCTGGTCTCCATTTCCCTTCCTTCCTTCTTCCTCCCCACCATCACACCCCTCTCCCCGGGAGCAGAGCCGAGGAAGGTTGGGACGAGGCCGAGTGGGACCCTTCCGAAGGGAGCTGTGGATTTCCTCCCCCCCCCCACCCCCCCCCCCACCCCCAGATCCAGTCTGGGGAACAATAAGGGCGGAGAGGCAGGGGCCTCACCATGGTAACGGGCAGGCGGGTGAGAATGTGGGCGGGGCCAGGGGGTCCGCTGGAGTTAGTGACCTCAGCAAATGGGAGCAGGGTCTCGGGCACCATGATGAACGAGCCGAGCCCGGGTCAAAGGAAGCGTCTCCTCCCTGGGGGTGGCGCTGCCCGGGCTGGCCAACGGCCCTGGTTGCTTATCTGACCTCGCCATGAGGAGGGCAGCAAGACCCTCCTCCTCCTCCCCAAGCCGGCGTCCAAGCCCCCTCCTCCCATAAACCCCAAGGTCTGCACCCGGCGAGGCTTGGGAGGAGCCCCATCCCGCTGGGCGACTCCAGTTTGGGATCGGAGGCCACGGACTCGGGTTCCGGGGTGGGGGCTGGGCGTCCAGAGCGCTGTCCCTGGGGACCGGGAGCTGCTGGGTTGAGGCGGGGAGCGTTGTCCAGGGCCCGGGGAGACAGCTGGGGTGAGTGGGAGCAGGGGTTAAAGAGGGCAGCCCCGTCCTTGCGTTTGGTATTCCAGGCACTCGCCAGCGCCGGCGGTTCCTCTGCACACAGAGCCGCGCGCCCGCTCCCTCCGCCCATTCCCCGCTGATGAATCTGTCAGGCCTGGGCGGTTTTATCGAGCGGGAGGAAGATCTATGGGCCCGAGGCTCCCCGCCCGGCCGGGCCAAGATGGAGGCTGAGGGAGACGAGGCCCAAGGCCCCCCTCTCAGAACAGCCAGGTGTGAAGCCGGGCGCTAGGCGGAACTCATATGGACACGTACACATAAACACACACACAGGCCCAGAACGAACTTGAGGTCATGCTGGTTCTGGACGGACCTGCGGCCCACATCTCCAGGCCCTGGGGCCCTTGCTTGACCCTGGGTCGGCCTTTGGGCCGAACCCCGTTGGGGGGCGGGAGAAGGAGGGAGTACCAGGCAAGATGGTGGGCAGAGAAGAGCAGCAAGTCCTTCTTGCCCTCTGCGCTGCTATTTCCCTTGCACTAAAAGGGCATATGCCAATTTTCCCGATTACTGTGGTGGGGTTTTTGTGCTTTTTTTTTTTTTCAAGTCATACTTTGACATCATTTTTCTCAACTTTTGTGGCTCAGCATTACTCATCCCATTGCCCCAGGTGGGGAAACTGAGGGCTAGAGAGGAGAGGGCCTAGGTCAGGGTCACACTGCACAGTGGCAGCAAGGTTGGATCTGTCCCCCTCAGCCCCACATCGCAGCTGAGCTCCCCTCTCGCTGCTTCTCACACAGGAGAGACGATGGCTGAGTGTCTCCAGACCCTCATCAAGCCTATCCCCGTTGAACCCAGGCAACACCCACCAGCCCCGCCAAGACTGAGTTTCTGATGTACAATGACATGCACGCTCACTGCAGACCAAAGGGATGGGATACTTGGGGGTGCCAACCCTGCTCACGATCCTGGTCCTGGACCCCCGCCCCCTTTCTCTAGGAAGATAAAGAATATCCCTCCACCCGCCCCAGAGCAGCAGGGACATAAGCAATTATAAGAATGTGAGCTCTGTGTGGGACAAGGGACTGGGCCTGATCTAATTCCGTTGCATCTATTCCGGTGCTTAGCACAGTGCTTTGGCATATAGGATGAGCTTAATCCCATCATGAGCAAGGCAGCTAGTAAAGCAGGTGGGGATGACCCATTTCCAGCTGCACTGGTGCTTGTGCTTAGGTTCCCCCCCGCCCCCCGCCGCCCTCTCTCTCACTCTCCCTCTCCATCTTTCCCCTCCCCTTCTCCCTACTCCCATGCAGCCCCATGGCAGAGCCAGCTTAACGAGGGGTGGGTCTAGGGAATAGCCGGCCGGGGAGCCAGGGACCTAGAGGGAGCAGGAGAATCATTTGTCAGCGTCTTCCAGGCCGGTGACTGATTCCTCCCTCTCCTCAGCCTCCTCCAGAGGAAATTAACTGATGCTATCGCTCCCACAATTGTTTTTTTTTTTCCTCTCTCCCCTCACAAAGGACGTATGCCAGCAAAGGCGAAAGCTGCGTCCTCTCACCCTCCAGAGCCAAGATACATTCTCCTCATTGGGTGCTGCGGTTCAGCGCAACGGGAGGGTTCCTGAGAACCGAGAGCGGGGGGGAATTGGGCTCCAGTGCAGAGCCACAGCGGTCAGCCTGTTGTCCGGCTGTGTGATAGACTGGCAGGCAGGAGGACCTCTAGCCTACTCCGGACAGGGGGTTCATCCGCAGCCTCCCCTCAACCCTTTTTCCAGTGTCCCCCTATGTCCCTCTAGACTGTAAACTTGGGATAGGCAGGGAACGTGTCTATTTTATTATTATATTGTACTCTCCCAAACACTTAATACAGTGCTTTGCACACAGTAAGCACTCAATAAATATGACTGACTGACTGAATACTCCTGATGCCTAATCCAGATCCCTCCTTTAAAAAATAAAAGTGTACGTTAAGCCCTTACTTTGTGCCAGGCACTGTTCCGAGCACTAGGGAGATCCAAGCTAATCAGGTTGGACATGGTCCATGTCCCACATGGAGCTTGCGGTCTTAATTCCCATTTTATACATGAAGGAACTGAGGCACAGGGAAATTAAGTGATTTGCCCAAGGTCACACAGCAGACAAGTGGCAGAGCCGGGATTAGGACCCAGGTTCTCTGGACTCCCAGGCTCTACCCACGAAGCCTCTTGGCTTTTTCAGCTCTTGCTGCAGTTGAAGCTGTTCCTTGTTAGACTTTCAGAGGAGAGGTAGAATGTGGTGCCGGATTTCACTGCCAGTGCTCAACATTTGTGGAAGGGAGAAATTTTCTGTACGTACGTGGTTTGCAAGCAGACAGTCACCCATGTGTTCAGGGATCGGTTGCTCTCTTGTTCGTTGACACTTCAGGGTCTCTGCCCCAGGGGTACGAGTGGGGTTGGGGCAACTGAGCCCAGTCTCCGGGGCAACTTGAGGACTCAGGGGACGGTAGGGGTGGGGGAGTAGTGATGGAATTTCATAATTTGTCTTTCCTCAGGGGACATCCGGCACCTCCTCGTTTGGATCCAGAGCAACCTGCTGAAAGAGCGACCCGAGCTGTTCATCCAGGGAGACAGTGTGTGAGTCCTCAGTCAGCCGGGACGGGCTTGTCGGGGGTGAGGAGGGTGGGAGGAAAGAATGGTGGAGAAGATCTTAGCGGACGAGGATCCAGATGGGTCCAGATGGCTTGGAGAGTACCTGGGCCCTGGAGGATCCTGCACAAGCTCCAGGCCTTGTCTCGCAGCCCTTATCTCCTCATAATTTTTGTAAATGGTCTTTGTTAAGCACTTACTATGTGCCAGGGACTGTACTAAGCGCAGGGATAAGCACAAGCTACTCAGGTTGGACACAATCCCTGTCCCACATGAGGTTCACAGTCTTAATCCCCATCTTGCAGATGTGGTAACTAAGGCATGGAGAAATGGAATCTCTTGCCCATAATTATAATAATAAGGATTATGGTATTTGTCAAGCGCTTACTATGTGCCAGGCTCTCTGTACTAAGCACTGGGGTAGACACAAGCAAATCGGGTTTGACATAGTCCCTGTCCCATGTGGGGCTCCCAGTCTCAATCTCCATTTTACAGATGAGGGAACTGAGTCACAGAGAAGTGAATTGACTTCCCCAAGGTCATACGGCAGACAAGTGGCAGAGCCTGGATTAAAACCCATGACCTTCTAAATCCCATGCCCGGGCTCTATCTACCAGCTGGGTGTAGAACCCAGAAACTTCTGAGTTCCAGGCCCACACTGGGCCACACTGCTTCTTAAGGAAAAAGGAATCTTACCTATGGTAAGAGGGGGAATCAGGGGCCCAGATTGGGAAAGGGACTTGTCTGGGAATCACCCAGTAAAACAGACTTGTCATCAGCCCATGGAAACTTCCACCTGTCCTGCAGCGATTCGTTAAGAGGAAACTTCCTCTCCCTCCACTTCAGTGTGCCTCTGCACTGCCACCGTCTAGATTTTTCCTGCTCTCAATCTAGGTTTGGGATTTTTTTTTTCCCCCAAGATGGAGGGGTGGGGAGAGAAACTTAGTGAACTAGCCACATGGGTCGGAGTGTGTGTGTGCACGCACACGTCTATGCGTGTATGCATAGTGTTGTCAGTCCTCAACTGGACCGCCAATGGCTACAGCTCCACTGACTCTTCCAGCCTTTTATTGGGATAGTGGCCGTTGCCTTCTCCTGGGCCCGCTTTCTCTCCCCCTGCCCGCGCACCCTAGATCATGCTTGTCCCCATCCCCATCAGCTATGGACGGGGAATGGACAGGGCCGGGGAGACCTCCGAGCCACCTTCCCCCTCTTTCCTCCTCAGCCTTCACGCACTTCCTGGCACCCGATCGAGCCTCTCCAAGAAGCTGCTGGGATCGATCTGCTGGGAAATCGCTTTATTTTTAAAACGAGGCCAGCCTGGTGGAAAAGGGAGCATGCGACTCCGAGCTGGGCGCAGGCAGCTGCGGGGCAGAGGGAGGGAGGGAACGGGTAGACCTGCCCTTTTGATCCCGATCCGCAGGGTGCCCCAGACCCCGGGAGCCAGGAGGAGCTGGCCACAGGCCCTACCCACCTCCAAGAGGGTGGATGATCCTGTTGGTCTGCCCCTCCTGCTTGCCGTCACTTTCAGCCTCCCCAGGTCATTCCCTCCCTGAAATTAGATCTGTCCCACGGCCCTCTGCTACCGAGGGCTGGAAGCCTCGGGAGAGTTATTGCAAGGAGGGTAGATCAAGAGGGAAGAGGCTGAAACTGTAGCATGAGAAATTCAGGTTAGACCACAGGAAGAGAGGCCGCTGGCCTAGTGAAAAGAGCATGGGGCTGAGAGCCAGGAAACCCATAAGTTTTTTTTTTCTTTTTTTAATGGTATTTGTTAAGCACTTACTATGTGCCAGGCACTGTACTAAGCATTGGAGTAGATACAAGCTATAATCAGGTTGGACACAGTCCCTGTCCCATGTGGGGCTCACAGTCGTAATCCCCATTTTACAGATGAGGTAACTGAGGCACAGGGAAGTGAATTGACTTGCCCAAGGTCATACAGTAGGCAAGTGGCAGAGTTGGGGCTAGAACCCAGGTCCTTTTGACTCCCAGGCCCATGCCGAATCCCAGTTCCACCACTAGTCTGCTTTGTGACCTCAATCAAGTCACTTAACTTCTCTCTGTCTGTTTCCTCCTCTGTTTAATGGGGATGAAATACCTCCTCTCCCATCCTCTTGAGCCCCATATAGAACAGGGACTAGGATCAGGGTCCAATCTGGTTATCTTGTGCCTACCCCAGTGCCCAGTACAGTACTTGGCATGTAGTAGATGCTTAATAAATACCGTCATTAAGAACTTTTTAGAATAATCTTCTTTGAGAATTTAGTTAATTTGTCCTTTGAATTCAAAGGTGACGCCAGCGACTCTGAAGTTTCTTAGGGTGTATGGGTGGCTGAAGAGGCCACAGTGAGATTCAGTCTCAATCACACCAGGTGCCGATGGAAATTGTCCCTGGGAATAGGAGGGCAGCGGAATGGAAGCTCCGTGAGGTCAAGAACCTTTATGGGCTTAGGTTCCCCTATCTTTCTCTCTCTCTTTTTTTAAATGGTACTTGCTAAGCCCTTCTGTGTGCCAGGTTCTCTACTAAATGCTGGGGAGCTACAAGCTAATCAGTTTGGACACAGTCCTGGTCCCAGATGGAACTCTCGGTCTCAATTCCCATTTTACACACGAGGGAACCGAGGCCCGGAGAAGTTAAGCGACTTTGCCCAAGGTCACACTGCAGACAAGTGGCAAAGCCGGGGTTAGAACCCAGGTCCACTGAGTCCTGGTCCCAGGCTCTTTCCGCTAGGCCACGCTGCATCTCTTGAAGGTTCTGCTTATTCCACTGTGGCCGTTAGGTGCCTTCGTCTCTTCAACCAACTCCTCTGTCCCGCAGGCGGCCCGGAATCCTGGTGCTGATCAACGACGCCGACTGGGAGCTTCTGGTTAGTACCAGGGGCTGTTACTTAAAATCCCTCACACCAAAGCAGTTCTACAAGATAAAACCACCTGGACCTTCCCAATGGCAGACCCCCAGGTCGATCTTAGTGCCCGCCTAGGGCTGGACCAAACCCAGCCAGGTCCACGCTTGAAGAGATCAGAGGTTGAGGGGGCAGAAGGTGAAAGAGAATTAAGCCCGGGCCTCCCTCTGTCCGGGGATCCAAGCGCATCCTTCCCAGCAGCAGCAAAGCCCCCGTCCATCCATCCATCCATCCCCCCGGCCGCCCCTTCCTGTCAGTCAAGCCCCGCTGGAGGGAAGGAGTGAACAGGAGCAGAAAGCCCTGGGCCGGGAAGTGGGCCTGATCCCTGGACTTCCTGGCCGCCGCTGCCCTATAGGGTGAGGGCAGGCGTCCACTCGGGGTTTTGGCCATCACTGAACTGGATGCCTCCCATGGTTGGGGGGAGGGTCTGGGGAGTGTATGGCTGTGGGGGAGACGGACAGTCTTGTCCACGGATTGAGTTCTCCAGCTTCTCACCACCAAAACTTAAAGAGAGTAGGAGGTCCAAGCCCCTCTGTCCCCTGGGTCCAGTGTCCAACCTTCTTCCCAGCTTCTGCCCAGGTGGGAGGGAGTAATCCTCCTCTGCTGGTTTCTGATGACCTAACTCTCTCTTCCTTTCCCTCTTTTCCCCCTTTCTCTCCCCCTTCAGGGTGAGCTGGACTACCAATTGAAGGACCAGGACAACATTATCTTCATCTCGACCTTACATGGTGGTTAAAATCCCTGAAAGCCCAGAGGCAGAAACCCTCAAGATGGGGGATCAAAATTAAAAAAAAAAAAAAAAGGAAGACTCAACCTTTGCCCCCTGGGCTCTCAGGGCTGCTCAGGGTGCTTCTGGCTGGCTGGCTGTCAGGAAGGACTAACCAGTGACAGTAAGAAGCCCAAGCCCCCCTGCAGTGGCTCCTGGAACCGACTCCTTTCTTTCCCACCTTCCCTCCTTGTCCCAATCTCCTCCCTATTTTTCCGTCTCCCCAGCTCTCCCTCCGGACAGGGAAATGAGGCCAAGCACTCAAAACAAGCAAGGGAACTGGAGGACGCAGCTTTCTCCCTCTCCCCGGCCCCAACCAAACTCAGCAGATGGACCGCCCCTTGGCCAAAAGTGCCTTGACGTCTTGTGTCTATCCGTGTTGGGGTCCGGGTGGTCAAGTGAGGAACCGAGTAGAATATTCAACCCCAAGTGGAGTCCCTGAGGGCCCTGGTTAGGGGTCCTAGTCACCCTTCTACCTCCGGTTCCATTCCTGGAAAAGTGGGGATGAGCCTCCCAGCAGATGGACTAAAAAGACCCTGAACAAGCACCCCTAGGGTAGCGCTCTCTGCCTCTTCCACCCCAATCTCCACAACTGGCTTCAGGTTTTCCGAGCCGCTCCAGCTTCTCCTCTCCCTCTGCCTCCTCATGCCCTGGGCTTCAATTTAGGGCATTACCCCAGGTCAGACAGGCCACCAGCCGACCTACCTCCACACCCCTCCAAGAAAGGACTGCTGCCGGTCAAGCCCCGCTGGAGGGAAAGAGTGGACAGGAGCCGACAGCCCTGGGCTGGGAGGTGGAACCGACCTCTGGACTTGCCGGCTGCCACTGCCCAGTTGGATGAGGGCGGGCGTCCGCTCTCTGGTGTCACCCGGGATTTTGGCCATCACTGAATGGGACGCCTCCCTTGGGAGAGGGAGCCTAGGGAGTGTATGTGGAGGGGCGGGAGGGAGGGGGGACGGATTGCAGCCTTTTGACCCCAGATTGAGTTCTCCAGCTTCTCACCACCAAAACTCAAAGAGAGCAGGAGTCCCAAGCCCCTCCCACCCCGCAGATCCGTCTGGAGGCCAGCGCCGCAGAGCTTGTAACAGCCGGTGTCGGGCAAATAAAGGCCTGCATGCTTGGCGTTTTTTTCTTTATTGCCTGGAGCTTTGTCCTCCACACGCTCGGACCGGACAGGGGCTGGACTCCACTCCAAACTCGCCAGGACCTCCTGGCTGGCAACTTCTTGGTATTTAGCAGTCGTCTCCTTTGCGTGTGGGTGGGTCAGAAATGGACCCGGAGGCTCAGGAGTGTCGCTCCCAATCAGTCGTTTTTATTGAGCGCTTACCATGTGCGGAGCACTGTTCTGGGCCCTTGGGAGAGTACAATATAACAGAGTTGATAGACACGTCCCCTGCCCACATCGAGCATAGAGTCCCCCGCTGCTGTCCCTGGCCTTCAGCCCTACTGTGACGAGATGTCCCAGAGGTTGATTGCGAGGGGCCCCCTTGACAGCCTTCGGTCAAGGGGCAGGGCAAGCAGTTGCCCTAGAGAAGAGCGGGTAGGCTGGAGTGGGGTGGAAGTGCCATCCTGAACCCAAATTATCCTTCCCCCTCACCAAAAGGGAGGCCTCAGGTGCCCCCTACCCTCGATACCCAGCTGGGCACCAGCAGCCTATCAGTAGGACCTGGCCTGACCCAAATTTGGGGGCTTCAGTGGGGCCCAGCCCTTGGATGACCTACTGTTGCCCCTTTGCCTAGAGTCTGCAGGCCCTTCCCCACTCCCTCTCCCAGGTGCCCACCTCCCAGCCCACGGCTAACCAGCTGCCACCTGCCTCCAGCCACTCCCCGAAACGGGAGAGGCGGCCTACCCTAGGGGATGTCCCTCAAGCTATAATAATTGTGGTACTTGTTAATAATGGTATGTGCTGAGCACTTACTTTGTGCCAGGCACTGTACTAAGCCCTGGGGCAGACAAGGTAATTGGGTTGAACGTAAGTTAAGCCCTTACGCGCCTGGCACCATGCTAAGCACCGGGGTAGGTGCGGTACATGTAGATCGGTATATGTAGATCCCCGCCCCGCATGGGGCACAGAGTCCAAACAGGAGAACCGTTATTGAATCCCCGTTATACAGATGAGAAAACTGCTCCCATTAAACTGGAGGTAGGAGAGGCAGAAAATGTAAGTAATGGGACCCTGAATCTGCATGGGGCAAGGCAGGGTGGATGTCCCTGCAGGCGGGTGAGTACCTGTGTTTCTGGCCATGGCTGCCTCTCACCCTATCAGATAGTATTCATTAAGCGTGCGTGCGCACACGCATGCAGCTATACAACCGTCGTCGTGGCTGTGCCGGTGTGTGTTGGTGTGTCTAATCGGGTGGCTCCTCATTTTCGGGCCTTTGCTGTGTGTGAGTCCACGCCTCCGCCGTGGGTAAGGAGCGGAGGTGGATGTGAGGCTGAGTCTACATCCTTGCGTGTGTCTTTTGAATGCCCAGGGGAGCCGTCTAGTCTGCCTTGGTTTCTGTACTGGTGTGGGCGAAAATTAATTTGTGGATGTTTGTGCCTTCTTCCTTGTGTGCGTATAAATATTGGAGTGACTGAACTTCTCCGGGGCTGTCTCTGTCTCTAGCCGGGCGATGAGTGGGGTAGCTGTGGCCAGGCGACAGTTTTGACGGTGGATCAGAGTGTGCGATGGTAGGTGTTGAGTTTCGGGGCCTACCTGTCTTTTAGCGTGGCAGCCTAGGCTAGGGTTGTCCGGGGGAGAGAAAGCGCAGGCCTTCCCCTGCTCTTAACCTCCGGGCTGCGGCCCAGACGGGCTCCGAGCCGAACCTTTGTCCAAGCCCTTAGCCGGGGTGGGGGCAAGGAGGGTTGAGACACCACCCCCGGTGCCTCCTCCAGCCTGCCCCGCTCCCGACCTGCCCCTCCGCCACTTCGGCCTTCCGCTCTTCTCCAGCCAGCCCCAAGCTTCCCACCGTCTATCCGGCCTTCCCGGCTCCGGCGGCCACCCACGCGGTTGCGGCGAGGGAATTCCCAGCTTGGCCCGTCGCCCCACGCGGGGACTTTTACCTGGCCGGGGGCGGGAGCGCGTGGAGCCAGCCCATCCTGGGGAGCTCGGCTGCCCCCGCCGTTCCCGTGGGGGGCGGTCCCCGTGGCCCCGGGAAATCGGGAGGGGAACCGCAGCCCGTTAGGCGGGAGATGGGCCGGGCCCGCGGAAAGCCATAGTCCCAAGTCGAGGGAAACGGGTCGTTTCGGCTCCCTGGGGATGTTGTGTGTGTGTGAGGGGAGGGTGTCTGGGTCTGTGTGGTCTGTGGGTGTGCGTGCGCGGTTGTAGAGGGTTGGGGGGGGATCCTCCTCCCTCTTTCCCAGCTCGATGGAAGAGGCGTCGGTGGGGAAGGGGGGCCTCGGACAGGACCGGACCGGCGGGACAACTCACGGGTTTGCTGGGAATCGGACCTTCGAGCCCCGAGACAAACGATTTCGGGTGCGGGGGTCCCCCCGTCCCCTCCCGGCAGAAGTCGGGGAAAGCCGGAGCCCCGGCTCCGGCCCGCAGCCCGAGGTCACCGAAACCCCGCGGCGGGACGGCCGGGACCGGGGGACGCCGGGGTCCGTCTGGCGCAGCTCGCTCGGGACGGTGGGTCCGGGGCCGCCCCCGGCCGGTGTCCGGTCCTTGCCCGGTCCTTGCCCGACCCGTGTCCGGCCCGCGTCGCGCCGGGAGCCCAGCCACAGATGTCCAGTCACAATTCTCGGTTGGCCGCAAACTCGCACAAGAATTGCGTTTGGACAATCAGCGGCGGGGCCCCGCTGGCTCGGTTGGGCCCGGTTCGGTTGGTCCCGGAGATGCCGCCCCGGACGCCGGGGCCTCGGGAAGGCAGGTCCGCGCCCGGCCCGGCCCGGTCAGGTCCGGTCCGGTCCGGTCCGGTCCGGTCGGTCTCCTGCCCGGAGGTCCCGCTCCACCGGGAAACATCCGTGCCCGGGAGTGCCCACGAGCATCCTCCGCCGGGGGGCCCCGGGCCGTCGCCCTCCAACGGCATCGGCCAACCGGACGAAATCCAGGACCCGCCCCCGCCCCGGACAGTGTCCGTCTGTCCGTCCGTCCGTCCCCAGCCCCCAGCCCGCCGGACGCCTGGGTCCCCGGCTCACGGCCCGAAGGCGAGCGACGGTGGCGGCGACTCCCTCGTCGCCCCGGTGGCTGGACAGGACCGGACGGGACCGGACCGGCCCCCGGCGGCCCCCAGTCCCCCGGCCCTGGACCTCCCGGGGAGGAGGGAGGGCGGGGGGCTCCGGCCGGGGCCGGCCCGGGGGGCGGTGGGGAGGGGGAGGGGACCCGGTGTCCCCGGCGTCCCCGGCGTCCCCGGCCTGGCGGTGTCCCGGTGTCCCGGTGTCCCGGTGTCCCGGTGTCCCGGTGTCGGCGACGAGGCGCAGGGAGAGCGTCGGCCGGCGGCTCTGGCGTGTCGGGGGCTCGGGAGGGTTTTTAGTCGCCCCCTCCAACAATACGGGGCTTGCAGTGGAGGCCGCCGAAGAATGGGGATGGGCTGCAATTGGTACTGGATTTGAATAACGCCACGGGGAGATCAATGGCCATTGTGTCGGCGGGTAATGAATCTCCGCTGTCTCCAGAGCCGAGCCTCGCAGCAGCTGCAACCTGCAGCCAGCCGGCTCTTAAAGACACAGCGCGGACCCTCCCCCCCAACACACACACCCCCCCTCTCTCACACACACACACCCCCTCCCTCCCTCCCCGCAGACCCCCCGCCCCCAGGCCCGGGACCCCTGGGTCCACACTCAGGCCTCTGTCCCTCTGTCGGGCCCGGTCCCCGCGGTCCAGCTCGGGGAGGCCCTGACCCTAAGCGGCCCCCAGGACGGGACCGTCCCGGGATCCCGGCTGATCCCCCCCGCCCCAAATCCCTCTCCCGGGCCCTAGTCCTCGGATCCCATCCCCTGCCGGCACCCTCCTTCTCCGGGGTTGCAGACCCCCACCCCCCAAGCCCTCACCCCCCAACTCTTCCCCGGGACCGACCCCCAGGCCCTGTTCCTCAACCCCATCCCTCCCGTCGGCGAACTCTCTTTCCCCGCAGCCAGCGCCTCTAATAATAATAATAATAATGGTATTTGTTAAGCACTTACTACGTGCCAAGCCCCTTTCTAAGCGCTGGGGGAGATATGAGGTCACCAGGACTGGTCATGGGGGCTTGATAATAATGTTGGTATTTGTTAAGCGCTTACTATGTGCAGAGCACTGTTCTAAGCGCTGGGGTAGATACAGGGTCATCAGGTTGTCCCACGTGAGGCTCACAGTTAATCCCCATTTTACGGATGAGGTAACTGAGGCACAGAGAAGTTAAGTGACTTGCCCACAGTCACTCAGCTGACAACTCTGTCTCCCCGGGGATGCGGGGGGGGGGGGAGAAAGAGAAAGGGAGAAGAAGGAACCCGTGGAAGAAAATCCGGAGCAGGGGACCGCTCAGGAAGAAAGCTCTGGGGAGTCTGGGAATGAGGACACCTGGGAAGGTCCGTAATAATAATAATGATGACGATGATAATGATAATGGCATTTGTTAAGCGCTCCCTGACTGCCAGGCACTGTACTAAGCGCTAGGGTCAAGTTAATCAGTTGGACTCAGTCTCTGTCCCATAAGGGACTCACACTCTTAATCCCCATTTTACAGATGAGGGAATCGAGGCCCAGAGAAGTGAATTGACCTGCCTAAAGTCACACAGCAGACACCTGACGGAGGCGGGATTAGAACCCAGGTCCTTCTGACTCCCAGGCCAGTGATCTAGCCACTAAGCCACGCTGCTTCTGCCTCTAGTCCCCGAGACCACCAGCTTTTCAGATTCTTCAGGCACCCCGGATCTTGACCCTCGGCTTGGGGGCGTCTGCAGGCCCCCAGCCCCGAACGGACCTTGGGGTGGACAGCGGGCTCAGGGTCAGGCCAGGGAGGGGGGACGAGCTGCCCCCGTTAACCGTTGCCCCCCTCTCGCTCCCCCAAATTGTCCGCAGCCACCGGGATTCAGCCCCCTCCCGGGGGCGACCCCAGCGAGGAGATGGGGTGGACCTCAGGGATCCCCGGGGGAGAATGGGGCGAGGGGGAATTCCGTGGACGGCGGGCTCCTGGGCCGGGTGTGACCCTGGGTTTGGACCCCGAGTGGACTTTCGGGGTCCGGAGAACAGGTGGCCCCGTTCTCACGGAGTTTAGAGTGCGTCCAGGCAAACCACTTGACGCGGCCTGTCCCGTTTATACCCCGGCCGGGACTGACCCCACCCGACACGCTCCGTTCCGTTTATACCCCATCCAGGGTGCGCCCCGGCCAGGGCAGACCCCCCACCCGACATGTCAATTTCTATTTATACCCTGTCCAGGGTAGGACCCCCCCCGGACACCCACCCACTCCCCCTGACATGGCCCGGCCAGGGCAGACTCCACCCGACACGCCTTGTCCCATTTATCCCTTGTCCACGCGACACGCCCCGTCCAGGGCAGCCCCGTCTAGGCGGATCCCCCCCTTCCCCACCCCTGACACGTCCTGTTCAGGGCAGATCCCACGCAACACGCTCCGTTCCGTTTTTACCCCGTCCAGGGCAGACCCCACGCGATACGCTCCGTCCAGGACAGATTCCTCCCACCCGCGACACGCCCCGTCCAGGGAAGATTCCTCCCACCCCCGGCACGTCCCGTCCAGGGAAGATTCCCACCTAACTCGCTCCATTCCGTTTATACCTCGTTCACGGCAAACCCACGCGACACGTACTGGCCGATGTATACCCGTCCCTCCCACCGGACACACCCTGTCCCATGGCTTAGTAATAATAATAATAATAATAATGTGGGTATTTGTTAAGCGCTTACTATGTGCCAAGCACTGTTCTAAGCGCTGGGGTAGACAGAGGGGAATCAGGCTGTCCCACGTGGGGCTCACAGTCTTCATCCCCATTTGACAGATGAGGGAACTGAGGCACGGAGAAGTGAAGTGACTTGCCCACAGTCACACAGCTGACAAGTGGCAGAGCTGGGATTCGAACTCATGACCTCTGACTCCAAAGCCCGGGCTCTTTCCACTGAGCCACGCGCTGAGGAATCAGAGGCCGTGGGTTCTAATTCCGCCTCCACCTCTTGTCAGCTGTGAGACTTGGGGCAAATCACTTTACTTCTCTGTGCCTCAGTTCCCTCATCTGTAAAATGGGGATGAAGACTGTGAGCCCCACGTGGGACAACCTGATTACCTTGTATCCCCCCCCAGCGCTTAGAACAGTGCTTGGCACAAAGTAAGCGCTTAACAGATGCCATCATTATTATTATTATTATTTCTCGCCCCGCCCTGCCGCTCTCTGCCCCGCACCTCTATATCCTTTAATAATAATGATAATAATAATACTGGTAATTATGTTGGCATTTATTAAGCGCTTACTATATGCTCAGTACCAAGAGAGGGGGCAGGTACAAAATAATCAGGTGGGTCAAAATCTCTGCCTTCGAGGGGCACACAATTTAAGTAATAATAATAATATTGGTATTTGTTAAGCGCGTACCATGTGCCGAGCAGAGAGAGTAGATAGAAGGTAATCAGATTGTCCCACGTGGGGCTCACAGTCTTAATCCCCATTTTACAGTCAAGGGAACTGAGGCACCGAGAAGTTAAGTGGTTTGCCCAAGATCACACAGCAGAGAAGTGACGGAGTCGGGATTAGAACCCACATCCTCTGACTCCCGAGCCCGGGCTCTTTCCACTGAGCCGCGCTGCTTCTCTAGGAAAAGGCACAGGTTTTGAATTCTCATTTTTACAAATGAGGATGCTCTTCCTGCTCGTCCCTGCCCCATTCCTCCCTTCCACGCCCGTTTATGCCCTTCCGTGCCCCATCTGCCCCCATCCCGCCCCTCTCTGCTCCTCCCGTCGATGCCCTCCCGTGCCCCATATCGTCCCTCCCTGCCCCTTCCGTCTATGCCCTCCCGTGCCCCGTCTGGCCCCCACCCCGCCCCTCCCTGCCAGGCCCATCTATGGCTTTCCATGCCCCCGCACCGCCCCACTCCACTCCCCTCTGCCCGCCCGTCTATGCCCTTCTGTGCCCCACCTGCCCCATTTCGCCCCTCCCGTCTGTGCCTTGCGTGCCCCATCTGGGCTCACCCCGTCCCTCCCATCCGTGCCCTCCCCTGCCCCGCTTCGCCCCACTTCGTCCCTCCCTGCCCCTGCCGTCTATGCCCTTGCGTGCCCCGTCTGGTCTCACCCCGTCCCTCCCGTCTGTGCCCCTCCGTGCCCCGCTTCGCCCCATTTCATCCCTTCCTGCCTTTCCCGTCTCTGCCCTTGCGTGCCCCATCTGGTTTCACCCCGTCCCTCCCGTCTGTGCCCTCCCGTGCCCCGCTTCGTCCCTCCCTGCCCCTGCCGTCTATGCCCTTGCGTGCCCCGTCTGGTCTCACACCGCCCCTCCCGTCTGTGCCCCCCCGTGTCCCGCTTCGCCCCATTTCGTCCCTTCCTGCCCCTCCCGTCAATGCCCTTGCGTGCCCCATCTGGGCTCAACTTGTCCCTCCCGTCTATGCCCTTGCGTGCCCCATCTGGGCTCTCACCCCGTCCCTCCCGTCTGTGCCCTCCCGTGCCCCGCTTCGCCCCACTTCGTCCCTCCCTGCCCCTGCCCGTCTATGCCCTCGTGTGCCCCGCCTGGGCTCACCCCGTCCCTCCCTGCCCCGCCCGGATCTGCCCAGGCAACTTTCTCTGCTCAATTTCCACTCCCGCTTCTCGGGCTCCATCCCGGCCCTCAGTTACCTGCCCCCTTTTCCTTGCTGTGGCTCTTTGGGGGGTTGTGGGGGGCAGCCGTGCCCTCCCGCGGGATCCCACCTTGTCCAAGCAGGGCCCGAGGGTAGAGAAAGGACCGAACCCCCGCGTCCCTGTCGCCCCTTGCAGGGTGCGGGTCCGAAACGACTCCTCCTCACCCTGCTCCCCAAGACCTGGGAGGGCTCTAAAGGGGAATCCCTCACCCTCGGGCTGCTGCGCTTGGCTGAAAGCTGTGTGACCCGGGGAGAGTCGCCTAACCTCTCTGGACCTCAGTTTCCCTCTCTATAATGGGGGGAGTCGAAAGAATCTTGGCTCCTCCCGGCGATCTCCGGAGAGGCGGTGAATTAAGCGAAAGAGCTTTTCACCTTTAGGAGGAAAGCTAACGCTATCGTTATTATCGCTACTTTTATTATCGTTATTCCTCTTCCGAAAAAAAAAAAAATCAATAATGAGTCTTATTAACCTCATCACCTCCCGCTGGTCAATTTCACCCCTGTTCCTTCAGGTCCCTCCCTCTCCCCTTCGCCAGACCTTGGGCTGGTGAAACTGCCGAATCTTCCCCGAGAATGGGGCTTCTCAGCGACACCCCCCCACCAAAAAAAAAAAACTACGCTGCTTTCTTGCTCCCTCTTGTAATAAAGAAAATTTCTTGGCTGCCCTGCTCCGGTTGCTTGGCAACCCCAATGGGGTTGGGCGGGCGGGGTGTGGGGGGGGTGGGGGGAGACGGGAGGACAAAATGTAGCCAATCCCGAGACAAAGAGGAGGATTTGGGTGACACGTGAGCCGCCTCGAAGGATAGCGGTAACCTGTGCGAGGTCTGGATGGCCCAGCCGGGAGGACCGCCTTCCCCCCACCCGCCCCCCTTTTCCCCCAGCCTCACACCAATAAATATGGATTAGGGAAATTGGCGGGGGTTTCCCACAGCCCTGAAAGGCCCCGCTTGACCTTTCCACCCCTTTTATGTACCAACCTGACAGCTAGGACCCACAAAGGGCACGCCCCCTCCCCACCTCTCTGGCCCCAAGGGACCCTCACCACCCCCCGGGTCACCAGTCCGGAGCCAGCACCTCGGGCCTCCCAGGAGGGGGACAGTGTGATGGTCTAAGGTCCCTCGGGCCTGGCCCTTGGGGTTGAGATTTGGGGTTCCGCGGCTGCCTCCATTCCTCGGCTCTGGCTCTCAGTTTCTGCCTGTCTACCTGACATTTTGCCTGTCTCTCTCACTCCCTGATTTGTGCCCCTTCCCGCTCCCTCTTTCCTCCTCACCCCCACGTCTTACCCCCCAACCTGGCTCACCCTCTTCCCTCTTCCCCCACGCCATCTCTTTATGGGGAGACTGGAGGTGCACAAGAGACCAAGCTGCCTCTCTCTTGGCAGGCGGGGTGGGAGGGGGAAGGTGTTTCCTTCTCACAGACAGACCTGCCACTCAGCCTTGCTGTCTATGGCCTTCGGGGCTGAACTGAGCCCAGTGTGACCAGAGGGAAAGACAAACATCTCCATCTGGGGCAGTGAGGGAGCCCCGGGGAGGTCAGGACTCTGGCCAGACTCCCCTCCCTCCTACCTTGGAGTCAGAGCCAGGGTCCAGGGGTTGCCCCCCACCTAAGGGGGTTGGGAGGAGCTGGGTGAGCCCCCCAGGACCTAGCCCCTGCAGCTGGGGCCTAAGGCAGAGGGAGGGATTTGAGGCCTGGGGCAGAGGGAGCCTCCTTCCTCAGCTTCAGTCTCCCCTTGCCAGCAGCGTCTTTCCTGCCCCACAGCTGCCAGGAAAAAAAATCACGGAGGACAAATAAAGTGAGCGGCCAGGGTGCCCGTTCCTCAGAGGAGGAGGAGGCAGACAGACAAACGCACTTTCAGCAGCAAAATCCCCCATAAGCCACCCCAGCTCCGCTGTGCCTGCAAAACCGGCAGTTGGCTGTGGAGGGAAATGGATCCCCCAAACCCTCACTCTGTGGTGAGTGGGGAGCGGCCACTGTGGCCTTGGGGGAAGGGGAGGGAAGCTGAGAAGGGTCAGTTGCTCCGAGGAATGGAAGAACCACCCCCCCGGAAATCTCCTTTTCCTCAGCCTCCCTGGATCCCTGTTTTCCTAACTCTTTACAGCCTGCCTTCCTGCTCCTCCTCACCCGTCTCTCTGCCTGCCACCAACCCTCCACCCCCACCTCTGTCCAAGCCTCCTGGTCACTCTGCCTCCCCAATCTGAGACACCATTTCAGACTGCTTCCCATCTCTTCTTCTCCCCTTCTCCCCGTGGGATTCCCTTAGTTCTAAATCCCATCCCAGACCCTAATTTAGGACCAGGCCTCTCGGGGGCAACAGCTAGAACTGATTCGGTAGCCCAGCGCTACCTTCTGGGGGTCCTGGGAGGAGAGGACAGGTAGGCCAAAAGGTGGGGCACCACGGGACTGAGACCCGGACTTTCCATCTCTCGGCCTCCCTGGGGACCACCTCCCCATCTTAACCTAGCGGTCTGCTTCCTTGTGGGACTTCCGGGGACTAGGTTTGCTGTCTCATCCAGGAGAGGGCCAGGTGGGAGTGGGAAGGTTCCTGGAGAGGACAAGCAGGGGAGGGGTCTTGTGAGAATTACTGAGGAAAGCCAAGGAAGGGAGGGAAGAAGAGGGGAGGGAGTTACTATTGTTTATTATTATTATTATTATTACTACATTTGTTAAGCACTTACTGTATGCCAAGCACTGTTCTAAGCGCTGGGGTAGATGCAAGATTATCAGTTTAGGCACAGTCTCCATCCAGCCTGGGGCTCACACTCTAGGAAGGAGGGAGTACGATTTAATCCCCATTTTACTGATGAGGAAACAGAGAGATAGAAAAGTTCAATAAATTGCCCAAAGTCACACAACAGACAAGTGGCAGAGCGAGGATTAGAACTCGTATCCTCTGACTGCCTGGTCCATGCTCTTTTGTTTAGGCCACAGGGATGGTGGGAGATAGAGCTGGGAGTTGGATGCCCTGATCCTTCCCCACTCTTCAGCTGCTGCTGCTGCTGCTGCTGCTCTGAGCCCTCTCTGAGCTAGTTTGCAAATGTGGGGGAAGCAGCAGTGGGAACTGGGGGTAAAGCTGGGATCTGGGGCTCGGAGCAAAGGATTCTGAACCCAGGAGTTTGGCAGGTGCCATCTCCCTGTTTATTCTTTCCCTCTGGGGTTCCAGGTGTGTCTGGGCCAGATGGGCAATCAATCAATCAATCAATCGTATTTATTTTGCACTTAGATTGAAGGGCAGCATCTGAGGGACCCTCTGGAGAGAACATAGAGTTCAGCTGTGCAGCCTCCAAGTGTTTCCTCAGCCCCACAGCACTTTTGTCCATATTCATAACTTATTTATATTAATGCCTGTCTCCCTTCTTGACTTTACATAAACTCTTTGTGGGCAGGGAGCATGTCGACCAACTCCACTGTATTATCTCTCCCAAGTGCTTACTACAGTGCTCTGCACACGGTAAGGACTTAATAAATACATTGACTGATTCCAGACTCTTAAGCTTCTCGACCAGGGTGTGGGCCAGCCCTCCAGCCCCTGAGATGTTGTTGGGGACCCCGCCATCCCCAGTCAGAAGCCCTCGGGAGCTTGATCACACAGACAATCACTCTCCCACTCAAATCGTTATTGAGGGTGCATCTCCTCCAAGATGCCTTCCCAGACTAAGCCCCTCCTTTCCTCTTCTCCCACTCCCTTCCACTTTGCCCTGACTTGCTCCCTTTGTTCTCCCACCCCCCAGCCCCATAACACTTGAGTACATATCCGTCATTTATTTATTTCTGTCATTTATTTGTATTGATGTCTGTCTCCCCTTCTCTAGACTGTAAGTTATGAGCAGGGAATGTGACTGATTATTGTTGTATTGTACTCTCCCAAGCTCTCAGTACAGTGCTCTACACACAGTCAGCGCTCAGTGAATACGAATGAATGAATAAATTCAATGAGTGATTCACAGTCACATCCCAAGTTGTGCCCCTTAGGGTGGGCACAGGCAGGGCAACCCACTGTAATTGAAGATAAAATGTCCCCAGGCACATTGCTGAGCACCCCAGAGCCTTTCATCTGGTCCAGTCTCCTGCCCTCACCCCCTACATCCCTACCCCCACCCATCAGTGACTCCCCTTGTGTTTCCTCTCAGGTTCCCTTTTCAATAGCTGCAAACTTCACAGACAGGAAGGTGGTTGTGTGTCGCGGGGGAAAGGAGGGGAGAGTACTTGTTAAAGTACTTGTCACACTCGTACTATGTGCAGGGCACCATACTGCACCCTGGGGCAGATTAGGTCTCAGTTCCACTTGGGACTCGGTCTAATCAGAAGGAGGAGGAAGTGAATTGCCTACAGCCACTCACCCAACAAGTGGTGGAACTGAAAGTTCTAACTGTCTAACCTTAATCCCTTCTGCTGCAAACTCAGCCAGTCTCTCTGGTAGAACAGAGGACAGATGCTCCGCCCATTCCCACAGTGTCGTGCGGAAGACAGGCTACCCCATGGCCAGCTCTTCTCTCAGCCCTGGCAGGGTCACCTGGAGCCCGGTCCCCTCTTCAGCTAACCTCAATCCCACTTAAAACTTGCACTCCATATAGGGGATGGGTCTCAGTGGACCTCTGTGGGCTCGGATTCCCTCCCCAACGTACTCTCTGGGAGTTTAGAAAAGAGCACCTGGGTTCGGCCAGGACCCAGGTTAATCCCTAGGCCTGGGACAAGCAGCGGGACTAGCCCAGCATTGAGAAATGTTGGAGGAAGACAAGCAGATCCATTTTTCCTTCTGGGCTGCAGCCTGATTTTGTTTAGTCCCTCCAGATGGCTGGAAGGGTCATCTAGGCCAACCCCTGCCTCTGGATGATCTTGCCTAAGCAGGAGTGGAAGCAGAGCTCAGGGACTGAGGCTGGGGATGAACCCACCCCGAACCCACCCAACCCAAGCCAGTTTGGAGCTGCCGAAGCCGGAGGGAGGGGTCTTGTGCCGGGGCCGAAGCGACCCCCTTGGGGCGGCCCCCCCCAGGACCTGGGGAACTTGTTCCCATCACCTGCTGCACCTACACCAGTCAGGAGTCCCCAGAGAGCTGGGCCCAGCCAGCGGAGAAGCCGCCTGACTTCTAAAGGCCCAAGAGCGGAGAGACTGGCAGCATCCATTCTTCCTGATTCCGGGCCCGGGGACCCTCCCGTTCAGGAAGGTCTTCTGGCTCCCCACCCCTAGACCCCCTCCTGTGGTGCTGAAGCTGGTTCGGAAACAGGGGAGTCAGGACCATCCCCGGGGCCCCTCCTAGGCTTCTCCCGCTGCCCGCCGCCCACCATCCAGGCCAGTGCTCCCGTCGGCTAAGCAGCAGAAGGAGGCCTCAGAGGGCAGGAGGTCGGGGTGATGTGGCTGCAGAGGGCCTCGGGGAGATGGCCAGCGTGGCCGGGGCCCACGGGAGAGCAGGTGTGTGTGTGTTTGTGTGTGTGTGCATATGTGTGTGTGTGTGGCGGGGACTGGGGGGAGGTGGCCGGCAGGGAGAAAGTGACAGGCTGGTCCCCTCCCAGGGCGGGCCGGCAGCCTTGTGCTTTCCCAGCTCTGGCTCCTTTGTGTCCCCTTTGTGATGTTAAGGCTTGCTCCTAAATCAGTTCCATGACACTGTTATTGTTTCACCGGCTCTGGGTTTCTAAACTTTTCCCCCGGGGTCAAGAATGGCCCGGCTGCGCTGAGGGCTGGGTGGCTGGGGGTGGGGCCCCGGCCTCACCCCTGGCTCCTGGGGTCAGGCGGGGAACAAAACCCTTTGAAATCCCTCCTCTTCATCACTGCCAACATTGTCTCCTGCCAGCAGGGGCCTGGCACGGCCCCGCGGTGTCTCGAGCCCCTGTCTCTGGCCAGGGCTGTGGCCGGCATCTGGGAATGGACAGAAGGTTATTGTGTCGGCCTCATCGCTTTGTTCCCCCCAGTTCCAGCTGCCTGGGTTGGGACTGACCGGTGGGGAGAAGGGGGGGCGGGCGGTGGGGAGGGGGAGAGCACGGGTCACTGCATCCCCTGGGGCCGACTCAGGTCCCTCGACTCCCACCTTCCTGCCCTCCTCCGCCCCGGCCTGGGAGGAATCACTCCCCAAATGGACGGTCCCATCACGCCCAGACCCCTGGCCTCCCCAGAACTGCAGGGCTGAGGTCCGAGCCTTCCGGTCAATCGATCGATCATTCAATCGCATTTATTCAGCACCCTCTGCGTGCAGAGCACTGTAATAAGCTCTTGGGAGAGTACAATAAGAGTAGGGGGCTTGGAAATTGGAGTGTGAGGGTCTTAAATGGATCTGGAGTTTGAGGCAGGGGGCCAGAGGAGAGGGGCGGGCGGGGACCCCCATGGGCGGGGGCTACGGGAACCCCACTGCCTGTTTCCCAGCCTCCTGTCTCCACCACCTGGGGTCCCTCCCCCCCCACCCCTTTCCCAGCCCAGGAAGTAGCATGGCATAGTCGATAGAGCACGGCCCTGGGAGTCAGAAGGTCATGGGTTCTAATTCTGGCTCTGCCACTTGTCTGCTGTGTGACCTTGGACAAGTCACTTCACTTCTCTGTGTCACTTCACTTCTCTGTGCCTCAGTTACTTCATCTGCAAAATGGGGATTGAGACTGGGAGTCCCTCGTCGGGCAGGGACTGTATCCAACCCTATTTGCTTGTATCCACCCCAGTGTTTAGTAAAGTGCCTGGACACAGAAAGCGCCGCTTAACAAATATTACAGTTATTAATTAGAAATGGAGCCTGGTGGGCCTGGCCCCTTTAAGGATTGGGAATGCCTTTTGGGCGGGACCCGTCAAGGTGCCAGGCTGCAGGCAAGACAGAGAAGTGTTGGCGAGGCCATTCTGCCCCCACTTGGTGGCTCCTGAGGAGGGTGAACTTCTTTGGATCCTAGGGTCACCTGAGGACAATCCCCTGTGGTGGAGCGGGGCACCCTGGCAGCAGCAGGTTGGGTTTCCCTGGCATCAGTTGGGGTGGCCTTGGGTTTGGGGGTGAGGGGCTCAGAAAGGAGATTGTCTGGCTCTGAGCCCAGACCTTCTTGGAGAGGGGAAATGGGTGGGTACGGAAGCTCGGGGACAGTGAAGAGTTAACCCCGGTGGGGCCTGGAGCCGCCACGCTGCAGAGCAGAGAGGGAACGACTTTAGCAGAAGAGTTGGAAGAGGAGGAGGAGGAGGCAGTGCCCTGATAGGGGAAACAGCTGGATTCCTGGAGAAAACAGCTGGACCCTGCCCAGCCTCTGGAGGATGAAGGTACAGCCTCTCTGGGTCCTCGGGGGAGAGAAATCTTCAGTCCCTGGTTCCTCAGAGCACAGCAGAGAGGGATTCAGTCTGGGAAGCAGCTAGGGTAGGGGACTTAGGAGTCCTGGCAGAGGGAAGGTAGGTGGCTGATCCCAAGAAATGCCCCCCTGCACCCCTACAGAGCGGGCTTGAGGATGCTGCAGGGGGAGGGGGAGGGAACCAAGAGCAGAAACTTTCTTGGTCGCTCCACTAGGACCTGGGCTCGCCCGAGAGATCCGCTCAGGGAGCAGAGCTGCCTTTGGGGTTGACATCTGACTCCTGCTCCTGCCCTCACCCTAACCTCCGATTTGGGGATTTGGGGATGAAGAGGAGGGGCCCGTGGAAGTGTCCCTGCTGGAGGGGTCCCGTCCCCCTCCCCCTTTCAGCTGGGAATTGGGCTACCTTGGTAGGGAGAAGGAAGGCCAGGGGGGTGAAGCCCGGTGGAGGGTGGGAGAGAGGTGGGCAGGCTAGCAGGCAGCAGCACAGGAGGCGGAAGAGAAAGAGAACAACCTCAGTCTGGTAAGAGAGCTCTGCTCCCCTGTCCTCCCCCTTTTTCCCAATGGCCCCCTCTCCTCTTCTTTCCTGCCCAACCTGCACTTCCAGTCCCCTTCCCATAGAACGGGGGTGTTCTCAGCGGAGGGTCTCAGCCTGGTGTGCAGCCTCCTCCTCTGTATCTAACCCACCCCAGTGAGGGGCCCGGTACTGGGCCCACCCCATAGGAGAGACCCCCGACGAGGGCGAGGAGGTCAGGGGGAGGGGGCTGAGGCTTTGGGGGGGCCCTGCCCCCAGGGCCTGTGGATCTGAACTAGGGTGGGAGGGGGGCAAAGAAGCCAGTGACTTTTGGGTCTGGCGTGGCTCGTGGCTCCGATCACGCCGGTGTCATTTTCATGGGCCTCCAACTGTGGGGACAGGTATGCCCCCCCCCGGTTCTAAGAGTGGGAGGGCGTGGCCGTCCAGTTGCCAAAAGTACCTGACCCTTTCATTCAAAATAAGTGAAGCGGAGTTGCCCTCCTTTGGCGTGTCTCTTGCTTAATGTCCAGACGGTCAGCGATCCCCCCTGGTCGCCGGCCCTTTCTCTCCCCCACCCCTCCGAGGTCCCCCCAGCTGCCAAGGGCTGGTCCAGCCGGGAATCACGGCTGCTCGGTCCCGTCGGGAAGAAGAGATCCGGATGACCTTGGGGGTCATAAGGAGGCTGGAGGGGGGCAGGCTAAGGGGCAGAGGCCTGGGATAGGAGGTGGGGCCGGGCCGGGCCGTCTGCTCTGGTCTCTCTTCCTCCAGAACCACCTGGGTCTCTTAAACCTGGCTCACCAGCGCCACCTCCCGGCTTCTCCATGGAACGGCCAAGCGGCCAAGCCACTCCATCACTCCCCTTCTCTCCCCACATCAGGGCGGCAGGAATCAGTTAATCGATCAATAGTATTTACTGAGCGCCTACTCTGTTCAGAACACTGTACTTATTGCTCGGGAGTTCGCTCTTGCAACACCAGCCTACTTATTGCGCCCTGATCTCCTCTCTCCGTCAACCCCTTGCTTAGGTCCCCCTTCCGGCCCCTTCACCTGGGACAGACCGCCCCTCTCCCCAACTTCAAAGCCCTACTAAAATCCTGTCTCCTCCAAGAAGCCTTCCCTGACTAACCTCTCATCTCCCCACCCTATTTTCTCGGCTGCCTGTGCACTTGGCTCGGTAACCTCTGAGTACTACTTTAATCCTCACCCCACCCCAGCTCTCAGAGCACTGATGCCCTTGTCCTTATAAGCTGCAGCTTCCCCTGTCTGCAATTTATTTTATTATCTGTCTCCCCTAATAGGCTGTAAGCTCCTTGAGGGCAAGAATCACATCTACCAACTCTGTGGTATGATACTCTCCCACCCCAGCTCTCAGAACACTGATGCCCTTCTCCTTATAACCTGCCGCTTCCCCTGTCTGCAATTTATTTTATTATCTGACTCCCTTACTGGGCTGTAAGCTCCTTGAGGGCAAGAATCATGTCCACCGACTCTGTGGTATTGTACTCTCCCAAGTGCTATGCACACTGTGATCTCTTAACGAACACTATTGATTGATTAATTGATTACAATAAAGTAGACACCATCCCTTGCCCTCAAGGAGCTTACAATGTCGCAGCCACCTAACTTTCCCATCGCAGTTGACACCACTATCCTCCTTGTCTCCAGAGCACGCAGCCTTGGCATTATCCTTGTCTCCTCCCTCTCTCCCACATCCAATCAGTTGTTAAATCCTTTCAGTTCTTCCTTCCCAACATTCCCGGGATCCGCCCCTTCCTCTCCACCCAAAGAGTCACCATCTTCATCTAGACGATGGTATTTGTTAAGTGCTTACTATATGCCAAGCCTTGTTCTCAGCGCCGGGGTAGATACAAGGTAATCAGGTTGTCCCATGAGGGGCTCACAGTCTTTATTCCCATTTTACAGGTGAGGTAATTGAGGCCCAGAAAAGTTAAGAGACCTGCCCAAAGTGGCAGAGCAGGGATTAGAACCCATGACCTCTCACTCCTAAACCTGTGCTCTTTCCACTTAGCCATGATGCTTCTCACTTGGCATATCCTTGGATCCTCTAGACTGTAATCTCATTGTGGGCAGGGAATGTGTCTAGCAACTCTTTTATGTTGGTAGACACATGTATAAGCGCTTAGTACAGCTCAGTAAATACCATTGATGATGATGATGGTGGTGGTGATGATGATGATGATAGTGTTTAATGATGATAGTGTTTACTGCATGAGCCTACTCACTGATCTCTTCCCTCTCCAGTCCTTAAATTATTTTGATGGCTGGATCATATTTCTAAAATGTCCTTCTGCACCATTTTCCCACTCTTCAAAAGCCTCCAGTGGTTGCCCATTCCTCTCTACAGCAAGCAGAAATCTGTGACCTGTAGTTCAGGACATACCACCACCTTTCTTCCTCTTACTGGCACTCCCTTCTCTTACTAAAATAGTAGACTATAAGCTCATTGTGGGCAGGGAATGTGTCCATTATATTGTTGTATTGTACTCTCCCAAGTGCTTAGTACAGTGCTCTGCATACAGTAAGTGCTCAATACCGATTGATTTACTACACCCCAACTCACACTCTCTGTTTCTCTCAAGCTCACTTACTCACCACTGAGTTGAGTGCTCCATGGAGGTAGTGGGCATGTCTACTGATTCTAATCATTCAGTCAAAATTAATCAATAATATTTATTAAGTACTTACTCTGTGCAGAACATTGTGCCAATCACTGAGGAGACTACAATAGAATAGGCAGACACCATCCCTGCCCTCCAAGAGCTTACATTTCTATGGGGGGGGTGTGTGTGTGTAGAAGCTAAAATAAATTACAGGTAGGGAGAAGCAACCAAGTATACAGATATGTCCATAAGTGCTGTGGGGAAAGAAGGGGGCTTGGGGGATGAGGGTGAGGACTCAAGGGCATAGGTGACACAGCATGCAGGGAATAGGGTAGGAAGATGAGAGATTAGTTGGAGAAGGCTTCCTGGAGGGGATGTCATTTTACTAGGGCTTTGAAAATGGGGAGAATGGTGGTCTTCTGGATGTGAAGGGGGAGGGAGATTCAGGCAGGGAATGTGTCTACCAACTCAGATGTATTGTACTCTCCTAAGCAATTAGTTCTGGATAGTGAAAAAACAGGATAGAAAGAGCACATGGGGCTCACAGTCTTGAATCCCCATTTTACAGATGAGATAACTGAGGCACAGAGAAGTGTAGTGCCTTGCCCGAGGTCATGCAGCAGGCAAATGGCAGAAAAGAGATGAGAAGGCAGGTCCTTCTGACTCTCTGGCCCCTGCTCTATCCTCTAGGCCGTACTGCTTCTCTTAGATGACGCTGATAAGGAATGGAAAGCATAATATATAGTTCCTTAGTTCTAGTCATCAGTGATAGTGATGATTTGAGGGCTGGTAAAAGGCCAAGGGAAGAGAGGTTAGAGGATTGTTTAGACTGGAGGAGAGAAAGCTGAGGGCGGTCACTGGCCCCCGTCTTAAAGTACACATAGGACCAGCTGTTCTCCATCTTCCTTGTTCACAGCACAAGAGGGACTGTCTTCCACTGGTAGCAAGACGGTTGAAGGGTAGACATCAGAAAGAACTTTTTGACAGAGAGCAATGTTGAGTTGTGTAGCTTCCAGGTCAGGATGGTTTCATTTCTGTATCCACTGGAGGCAGGAGGAGGGACTAGTTGGAAAGCAGTTAGTAAAGTGCTCTGCATACAGTAAGAGCTCAATAAGTACCATTGATTGAAATAATTTCCTGTGTAAGCATTCTCATTCTAATAGTAATAATAGTGACTGAATCCCTATGATAATAATATCTCAAGAAGGGATCTTCTGCTCATGGCAAATCCTGCCCCTCCACAAGCGCCTCTGACCCCATCCCTTCCCATCTTATCAGAACACTTGCCCCTTCCCTTTTTCTTGCCATCTTCAACTGCTCACTTTCCAATGACTCCTTCCCCACTGCTTTCAGACACCAATAATCAAGCAGTGGTATTTTTTGAGTGCTTACTCTGTGCAGAGCCCTGTGCTGCTTGGGAGAGTACAATACACCAGGATTAGCAGACATTTTCCCTGTCCACATCGAGATTACAGTCTGGGGGGAGACAGACATTCAAAGAAATTACCAATCAATTACACCCATGTTTCCTCTATCCTAAAGAAACCCCTCCCTTGACCCCAAGGCTCCCTCCAGTTATCACCCCATCTCCTTCCTACCACACTTTCCGAACTTCTTGAACAAGTGGTCTGCACCCACTGACTCCACTTTCCCTCCTCACTTTCACCCCCTTCATACCATGGAAATAGCCCTCTCTAAGGTCACCAATGACCTTCTTGCCAAATCCAATGACCTCAACTCCATCCTATTCCTCCTAAACCACTCAGCTGCCTTTGACACTGAAGACCACCCCCTTCACCTTGAAACATCATCTAACTTTGGCTTCACTGACACCGTCCTGCTTCTCTTGCTGTCTCTGTGCAATCCTTCTCAGCCTCTTTCATGGGCTTCTCCTCTACCTCCCACCCTCAACTGATGGGAGCCCCTCAGGGCTCATTTCTAAACCCCTTTTTATTCTCCATCTTCAGAAACTCCTTTGTTCCCATGCTTCAACAGCTTGGTAAGGTAAGTGGAGGAGAGCAAAGGCCGAGGTCATCCCTGGTCTATCTGGGATCCATCCCAGTGACTCTCCCATCTTCGAAGCCTCTGATTCCCATTCCTCTGCTCTTTCCAACTAAGGGCTGTTTAGCTTGAGTAGTGGGAAGTCTGAGGACTCTCACTCCCAAGACCCCTTCTTTCACTTTTCCTGACATTGTCATTTTATTAAATGGTATTTGTTAAGCTCTTACTTCGCCGATCCAAGTCCTGCAACCTGGAAGTGGGAATTCCGGAGAGGCAAGATGGAACCCGGGCCTGCCTGCCACCGGAGCTTGAGTTGGCAGCTGGAGGAAGTTAGTCATATTCCAAGGGTTAACGGCTCATGTCTCTTCCAAACAAGGTGAGTTACCAGGAGGAAGCCGAACTCCAGGTGAGTTTAAGAGAGGGCAGAGGTTGTTTGTATCTATTCTTGGGGCAGAGGCAAAGGCCGAGTCCACTGGGAAGCGGCATGGTATAATGGACAGAACCCGGGTTTGGGAGTCAGGAGGTCATGGGTTCTAATCCCAGCTCTGCCACTTGTCTGCTGTGTGACCTTGGGGAAGTCATTCCACTCCTCTGGGCTTCAGTGACCTCATCTGAAAAAGGGCGATTAAGACTGTGAACCCCACCTGGAACAACCTGATTACCTTGTTATCTCCCCAGTGCTTAGAACAGTGCTTGGCACATAGTAGGCGCTTAAATTCCAGCATTATTATTACCCCCGGTCCACCTGGGGTCCATTCCAACAACTCTCTCCACTTTCAAAGCCTTACTGAAGGCACATCTCCTCTGAGAAGCCTTCCCCGACTAAGCCTTCATTTCCTCTTTTCCCACTCTCTTCTGTGTCACCCAGCCCCACAGCACTTAGGTACTTATCCAAAATCTATTTACTTATTTGTATGAATATCTGTCTCCCCCTCTAGACTATAAGCTCGCTGTGGGCAGGGATTGTGTCCGTTATATTGCTGTGTTGTACTCAACGCTTGGAACGGTGCTTGGCACGTAGTAAGTGCTTAACAGATACCATCATTATTATTATTCTAGACTATTATATCTTCTAGACTGTGAGCCCATTGTTGGGTAGGGAAGCAGTGTGGCCCAGTGGAAAGAGCCCGGGCTTGGGAGTCAGAAGTCATGGGTTCAAATCCTGGCTCCGCCGCTTGTCAGCTGTGGGCCTTTGGATAAATCACTTCACCAGCTGTGTGACTTTGGATAAGTCACTTCACTGCTCTGTGCCTCAGTTACCCCACCTGTAAAATGGGGATGAAGACCGTGAGCCCCACGTGGGATGAACCGGTCCCCTGCTATCCTCCCCGGCGCTTAGAACAGTGCTTTGCACATAGGAAGCGCTTAACAAATGCCATTATAATTATTATTATTGCCTCTGTTGCCGAATTGGACTTGCCAAGCGCTTAGTCCAGTGCTCTGCACACAGGAAGCCCTCAATTAATACGATTGAATGAATGAGTCCTCTCCCAAGCGCTTAATAGAGTGCCCTGCACACTGTAAGCGCTCAGTAAATATGATCGATCGATTGATTGATTGCCGTCCAGGGGCCTCGAGTTGGGGGGGGTCCATAGTCGCCCCCTCCCCCGGCCTGTAGGTCCGGCCTTGGCCGCTGGGTGGCGCCGGTGGGCTGCGGATGGCGGCGTCCCGGGGGGAGCCCCTTTCTGCTGACCACGTGCCCTCCTACTGCAGCGGGGGGGAAAAACGGGCCCCCGCCCCGCAAATAACACCCTCCCACCCACATACAACTCCTCGTCCCCCAGGGGCTCTGTCCGACCCGCTCCTGGCCCGGGACCCCCGCCCCACTGGAAGCCTCTAACCCTTCGGATTCTCCCCCCAGATCCCCAATCCTGCAGGCCCCTACTCGCCTCTGCCCGCCCCTGTCCGTTCTTGCCCACCCTTTACGCGCCCCTGCTGACCCCTACCCGTCTTTGCTTGCCCCCGACAGGCCCTGCTTGCCCACCCCTCCCCATCACTGCCCGCCCCTGCCCGTATTTGTCAGCCCCCCTGCCCATCCTTGAAGCAGCGTGGCTCAGTGGAAAGAGCCCGGGCTTGGGATTCAGAGGTCATGGGATCTAATCCCGGCCCCGCCGCTTGTCAGCTGTGTGACTTTGGGCCAGTCACTTCACTGAACCTCATCTGGAAAATGGGGATTAAAACTGCGAGCCCCACGTGGGACAACCCGATCACCTGGTATCTCCCCAGAGCTTGGAACAGTGCTTTGCACATAGTAAGCACTTAACAAATGCCATTATTATTATTATCCTTGCCCGCCCCTGCCAGTCCTTGCTTGCCCCTCCCCATCACTGTCCGCCCCTGCCGGTCCTTGCCCGCCCCTCGCCACCCTGCGGTCCGTCGCCACCCCGGGCCGGCGCGGGGGTCTCGGGGTGGGGGTCTCGGATTCCCGCCATGTCGTCAGGGTTGGGCTGGGCCCGGATCCCAGCTGGGGCCCGATGCCCGGGCCAATACGGCACTTGGAGATCTTCGACTAACGGGCGTTGGGGGAGGCCACGGAGTGCAGGGGAGGGGCGAGGGGGCGGACCCTCCCCTCCTCTCCCCTCCCTCCTCTCCCCTCCTCTCCCCTCCCCTCCCCTCCCCTCCCCTCCCCTCCTCTCCTCTCCCCTCCTCTCCCCTCCTCTCCCCTCCTCTCCCCTCCTCTCCCCTCCTCTCCCCTCCTCTCCCCTCCTCCCCCCTCCTCTCCCCTCCTCTCCCCTCCTCCGGCCCCCGGCTCCACCCTCGCCCCCGTTGCTGGCCCTCGGCTCCCGCCCCTCCTGGCCCTGCTTCGCCTGCTCCTCCGGCCCTGCTCCCCGGGGGCGGCCAGCACACTCTCCCTCCGGCTGCCGGCCCGACATGCCCCCTCCTCTCGCCGCCCTCCTGCTCCTCCCGCTGCTGGGGCTCCCTGCCCAGGGCATTCGGGAGCCGGGGGGCCCGGGCCCTGCCCCGCCGCCGGACCCCTCCGTGGTCATCGCCCTGCTGGCCCGCAACGCCGCCCATTCGCTGCCGCACTACCTGGGGGCTCTGGACCGGCTGGACTACCCCAAGGGACGCCTCGCCCTCTGGTGAGACGCCCAGACCCCCGCCTCGCCCCCTTCCCTCCCCTGCCCGCGGGCACCACGTGTGCCCCACCCCCAGCCCGCTTCTTGGGGTGCATGTCCATGGCATCTGCGCCCCTCTCTGTGCCAGGGCTTCCGGGCCGCCCACCGCCCCTGGGTCGCCCGGGGGTCCCGGGCACTTGGTTCCCAAGCCCCATCGTTGAGCCCCCGCTGGCTTTGAGGCCCACAGAGGTGCCGCTTCTTGGACCCGTGCCCCCGGGGGTGCCCCACAGCCTCTCCCTGAGTTCTGAGACATCCCAGGCCAGGACCCGCCCATCCTGCCCCTTGGTGGTTGGGCCCAAGTCCCTTGCAGGAGAAAGGGCAAGAGTTGGGGTGTCTTCCCTCCCCTCCTGGGTGAGGGCATGACAGAGCCCTCTCAGGGAATCCCGCCGGCCTCCTTAAAGGGTGGATCCCTTTCGATCAATCAGTCAATAGTATTTATTGAAAACTTTCTGCATGCAGAGCACCGTACTAAGTGATCGGGAGAGTACAATACAGCGATATTAGCAGATGTGTGCCTTGAATGGATGCCCCCCACCCCATACATTCCCTTAGTAAAGCCCACGTCCCTCTCCTGATCAGCCCCAGCTCTCACTCTGGTACCGAGCTGGGGTTTGGGTGCAGATTGTTGTATTCCCAATAATCAGCACCCACACCCCCCACCCAGGGAATTACCTCCCTCAGGTCAAAGATCAGGGCAGGGAAGTGAAGTCCCTGCAGTCGTCCTAGCCTCCCCAGGCCCTCTCCAGCTCCTCCGTGTCCCCCCATGAGGTCCCAGGAGAATCTTCCGGAGGGGGTAGTTGGTGGGCACAGACTCCACCCCGGGGCTCAGGGGGCGACCAGGAGGCGGACCTGGAACTCTGCCACCCAAAGGATGGGGTTGGGCACCTTTCCACCTCTGAAATTCTAGCTCTTTGGGCAGGGAGTTAAACTGGGGAATGGGGTTGTGTATTCCCCCCCTCCCCCCCGGCACTGTATGTGTGTGTGTGTGTCTGCGTGTGTGAGCGTGTATTGTTGAGGAGGGGCGGTAGGGGGTGGAGCAGGGACAGAATGGTTGGCCCAGCACCCTGCAATTTGGGGAGCAGGGAACTCTCCAGCTGTGAATGACACGTTGTGTTCTCTCCTCTCCTGGGGGCTGCTCTGGGCTGGGCTGAGGCCTTAAAGAAAAATAAGCTTCTTAAATGAGGACTAGGCCCAGGGCAGGCGGGACCCCACCAGTGGGTGACCTCTCCGGAACCCCCAGGAAAAAACAAACAAAAATTTGTGGCATTTATTAAGGAGCTTACTATGCGCCAAGCACTCTCTGTAGGAGATGCAAGATAATCAAGTCTGACAGAGTCCTTGACACTCATAGGGCTCATGGTCTAAGTAGGAGAGAGAACAGCTACTGAATCCCCATTTTACAGAGGGGGAAACAGAGGCACAAGTGACTTGCCCAAGTTCACACGGTAGGTAAGTGGCTGAGCTGGGATTAGAACCCTGGTCCTCTGCCTCCCAGGCCCGTGCTCCTTCTGCTAGGCCACGCTGCTTCCTAAACACAGAAGCTCCACCTTTCTTCCTAAGAACTCAAAGCACTTTCATCTTTACACTGGCTTGGCATTTTTTTATGGTACTTGTGAAGCGCTTACTATGTGAGAGGCATTGTACTAAGCGCTGGGGTAGATACTAGTTAGGTTGGTCAGAGTCCCTGTGGGGCTCACAATTTTAATCCCCATTTTACAGATGAAGTAACTGAGGCCCAGAGAAGTGATGACTTGTCCAAGGTCACACAGCTGACAAAGCGGTGGAGCCGAGACTAGAACCCGCTTTCTTCTGTCTCCCAGGCCTGTGCTCTATCCACTAGGCTATGCTGCTTTTCCACTTGCACACCAACCTGTAGAGAGGCAGATTACTTTCTCCATTTCACAGACTGGTAAACTGAGGCCCAGAGAGGTTGTTTGTCCAGGCTCATGCAATGAGTCGCTGGCAGAGCCAGTATTTGAACCCAGGTCTCCTGACTTCCAGCTCTCTTTTCATCAGCTGCAAAAGCCTGGGCAATCCCTCTCCCCTTCCTTCACCTCTCCCGCCAAGACCCTTTACAGACTCTTGCTCTGGCCCAGGAGGGCCCTGTTGGACAGAGGGAGAAGCCAGGACTCCAGGGTGCCCGGCGGGTCGGCGTCCGAGCTGGGACCAGAGGCCACCACTGTTCTGATTTGGGGCTCTGCCACCTCAGCCACGTCACCTCCAGTTGAGCCGGTCTTGCCGGGGCCCCTGGACTCTCCCCGTGGGACCGTCTGGGAATCCCTTTCTGGCCCGAGAGTTTCACAGAACAGCATTCCGACAGTCCATTGTCCTTGCCCAGACCAGAGCTGCCCCCAGACTCCACCGGGGGTTTGTGGGGGGCGGGGTGCCACACTCCCCGCACCCCAACTCCAGCCTGTCACAGGTGTGCTACGGACCACAATGAAGACAACACGACGCAGATGCTGCAGGAGTGGCTGGCGGCCGTGGGCAAGGACTATGCCTCTGTGACGTGGCGTCCCCAAGGCGAGCCTAGGTGGGGAGCCGGAGGAGGAGGGGTGGCGGGGTGGTGCGGGAGGAGCGAAGACGGGGGTCGTGATGCTCTCTACCTGTTCTGCCGCTGGGGCGAGGACTAGGGGCCCAGCCTGAGCCTCTCGAGGAGTCCCTCTGCTCCATGAGGGCCCTGCTCTGCCCACTCCCACTCCATTGGAGTAGTGGACAATTGCCCCGTGCCCTGCCCAGCCTGGTCTCTGGCCCCCACACAGGTCCTACCCGGAGGAGGAAGGCCCCAAACACTGGACCAGGGAGCGCTACCAGTTCCTCATGGAGCTGAGGCAGGAGGCCCTGGACTTTGCTCGGTCTTGGGGGGCTGACTATATCTTGGTAAGCAGGGGTGGGCTACCTGACCTCTTCTCCCGACCCCTGACCCAGGAAACCCGGGTGCGGCTGGCCAACCGGGTCCCTTGTCCCAGATCGCTGGGCCGGATCCTGGGTCGGGACAAGTTCCTGTACAGGATCTCTTCAGCCCAGATCGCATCAGATTCCCGGGGGATCTAGCAGGATGGGTGTCCTCCCCACCGGCCTGGATCTCATTTGGCCTCACTGGGAGGGGTACTTCAATTCCAATGAGCACCCCCGTCCCCGGTCAGTTCCGGGGTGGAAGGAAGATTAGGGTTCCGGATCGAGGGCCTGAGCCGGCCTCTCCCTGCTTCAGTTCGCCGACACGGACAACATCCTGACCAACAACCAGACCCTGCGCTTCCTGGTGGAGGAAGGGCGGCCGGTGGTGGCCCCCATGCTGGACTCCCAGACCTTCTACTCCAACTTCTGGTGCGGGATCACCCCCCAGGTGAGGCCCTGGCTGGAACCCAGACCTCCCCCCTTCCCCGGCCGGCCCCTCCAGCATTTGGGACAGCTCCCATGTTCAAAGGCTGAGTCTCCTGGACTGCAGGGGGCTGCAGGGGGCATCGGGGCAATGCGGCTGGGCCTGGGAGGAGGCTGGTAGGACCCAGGAAGCAGAACTGGGAGCTGGAGGAGATTTCTTGGAGTCAGGGAGTGGTATGGGGGTGTGGAGCAGGGGGCAGACTGGACTCTGCTCCCCCTCTCCATCCCTCCCCCAGCTCCAGGGCGGCCGTGTCCCCCCAGGGGTATTACCGACGCACGGTGGAATATTTTCCCACCAAGAAGCGGCAGCGGCTGGGCTGTTTCTCAGTCCCCATGGTCCACTCCACTTTCCTGCTGGCTCTACGTGGGGAGGGGGCTGCCCGGCTCGCCTTCTACCCCCCCCACCCCAACTACACCTGGCCGTTTGATGACATCATCGTCTTTGCGTTCTCCTGCCAGGCTGCAGGTGATGGGCAAGGAGGGATGGCAGTCTGGGAAGGGGAGGAGGGGACGGAGTGGCTGCTGGGGTCTGGGGAGGGGTGGAGGAATTGAATTTGGAATAGAGAAAGGAATAGAAGGAATTATCAGGGAGTTAGCCCACTAGCCCATCGAGTTGGCTAGAAACCAGAGTGCTTGGGTCCCCATCCTCAACTGTGCCCCGATCACTCCATGCCTCAGTTGCCTCATCTGGCCTGGATAAAACTAATTCCTGCCCCTCATGGGTTCCCGGTGGGAGGGATGAATAAGGGCAGCAGACAGAGGGGAGGGTGAAGAAGGAGGGAGGGCAGAGCTTCTGGAAGATTCCTAACATGCCACCATCTCCCCTCTCTGCCAGGCGTCTCCATCCACGTCTGCAACCAGCAGCGCTTCGGCTATTTGAACGTGCCCGCACAGCCCCACCAGGGTCTGGAGGACGACAGGGTCAACTTTATCCACCTGGTCCTGGAGGCCATGGGTGAGGGGGTGTGGTCACCACAGGCTTCGCCCACCCCACCCCTTGGTGTCAAGCTTTCCGGACACTTGAGCCCCCTTGCACCTCAAGCTCCAGCTAAAGACAGTTCATGCTGTGGTGGGAGGAGGGAGTGCTGGGACTCCTGGCTTTGCTCTTCTTTGTCTGTTCCCAGCCCCAGTCCTGTGGCTCCCAATCCTCTCCTCCAATCAATCGATTGTAGAGAAGCAGCACGGTGTAGGGGATAGAGCACAGCCCTGGGAGACAGAAAGACATGCTTTCTAAACCCGGCTCCGCCACTTTTCTGCTATGTGACGTTGGGCAAGTCATTTTACCACTCTGTGCCTCAGTTACCTCATCTGTAAAATGGGTATTGAGACTGTGATTCCCCACATGGGACAGGGACTGTGTCCAACTCAGTTTGCTCGTATCTTCCCCAGCACTTAGTACAGTAGCTGGCACATAGTAAGCGCTTAACAGATACCTTCATTGTTATTATTATTATTATTTATTGAGCACTTACCATGTACAGAGTACTGTATGAAGCTCTGGGGAGAGTACAATATAACAGAGTTGGTAGACACTTAAGAAACTTAAAGTCTGGAGGGGGAGACAGGGATTAAAATAAATCATAGCTATATACGCTAAATGCTGTGGGACTGATGTTGGGGCAAATAAAAGGTAAAAATAGAAGTGCAATGGTGGAGGAGAGAAGGAGCAGGGGAAAATGAGGAGTTTAGTCGAGGAGGCCCTCTTGCAGGAGATGTGATTTTAATAAAGCTTTGAAGGTGGAGAGAGTGGTGGTCTGTCAGATGGGGGGGGGGCGGAGGGAGTTCCAGGCCAGAGGCAGGACAGGGACGAGGGGTCACGGGGTAAATAAATGAGATCGAGGTATAATGAGTGGGTTGTTTCGTGCCTGGGTTAGGGATTCTTTCTCAAGGCTTGAAGGATGAATGAGGCAGCAGGGTAGTTCGGACATCGTTTCAGTGGGAGAAATAAGACAGTGGAGTGGGTTAGCTCCATGTTGGAGTTTAGCACCTTCCTGCTCTTCCCTCCCCACCAACATTCACAGTCTGAGCAAGGGAGCAGGGTCATTGTGGTCTTCCCTGAAGAACCGTGCCTCATCCTGCCCTTTCCATTGTAGTGGATGGCCCTCCCATGCAGCCTTCAGTCCACGTGTCCCTGCCCCCCAAGAAGCCTAGCCAGATGGGGTTTGATGAGGTAAGTGATTCTTGGGGCTCAGGCGCTCCCAGTTCCCCCCAAAGCCCCTCTCAAACCTCCTCCCCGGCGCCGCCCCTAGGTGTTTGTCATCAACCTGGCCCGCCGTCCAGACCGCCGGGAGCGGATGCTGAACTCGCTGCACGAGCTGGAGATTGTGGGGAGAGTGGTGGAGGCCGTGGACGGCAGGTGAGGGCTCGGGGGCGCCAAACCACTCCCCAGCAGGCTGGCTCTGCACCCCCCATACCTCTGCTGAGCCTTCTGGGTCTGCTCTCCAGACTCCATGGCTGGGGGCTCCAGGATGGAGGGTCCGTGGCAGAGAGAGAGAGGGAAGGGAGCGTTCTACTGCCTTGGCTATGGTGGTACATGGAGGAGAGGAGGGTTCACTAGACTGGAGTCTCAGGAGATGGGGTTGAGCTGCTCCTCCTCCACGGCCCATCCCTCTCAGGGTGGTGAGGTTTCTGGGGCTCAAGGACTCAGACTTAGGCATCTAATGCCCCCAGTTAACCCACTGATTCAGGGACCTTTCCTTAGCCCTGCCCACCGTTTTTCTCCTACGAGAATTATAGAGGTGCAGCATGTATAGTGGAAAGAGCCCAGGTCTGTGTCTGAATCCTGGTTTTGCCACTTGCCTGCTTTGTGAGCTTGAGCAAGTCACTTAACTTCTCTGTGCTTCAGTTCCCTCACCTGAGAAGTGGGGATTCGATGCCTGTTTTTCCTCCCTTCCTCACTTTACATCCCAGGTGGGTCAGGGATTGGGTCTTCTTATCTTGCATCTACCCTGGTGTTTGATACAGTGCTTGATGTGTAGCGTTGAGTAAATACCCTAATAATAATGATGATAATGATTATTGCTACCAGCGCCCTCAACAGCAGCTCCATCAAGAGTCTAGGTGTGGATCTGCTCACTGGCTACTATGACCCCTACTCCGGCCGCACGCTGACCAAGGGGGAGGTGGGCTGCTTCCTAAGCCACCATGCTGTTTGGGAGGAGGTGAGGACCTGGCCCTGGGAGGGGGTGGGAGAGGGACCTGGGAGGACAAGATGAGGGAGATGCCTGGAGGGGAGGCAGACAAGGAGGTGCCCGATGAGGGTGGGAAGGTAGAGACAGGATGGGGCAGGAGGGGAGATCTGGGGAAGTCCCTTCCCTCTGGAATCCCTGCCCCATCCCGGGCCCCACCCTCTCCCTGCTCTTGGCCTGGTCCCCATGCTGATCCCCACTCTTTCCCCAACCCGTCCTTATCCCCACCCTTTCCCCATCCCATCTTGACCCCCATGCTTTCATCATCTGATCCTGATCCCCACTCTATCCCCACACTCATCCTGACCCCCAAGCTGTCCTCATCTGATCTTGATCCTCATGTTGTCTCTACTCCCATTCTGACCCCCACGTTATCCCCATCCCATCCTGAGCCCCATGCTATCCCCGTCCCAACCCGATCCCCCCATTATCCTTGCTCCCAAATTAGTCTCCATGCTCTCCCCACCCCATCCTGGCCCCCACACTCTCCCTGCACCTGCAGGTGGCAGCTCGGGGCCTGGGACAGGTTGTGGTGCTCGAGGACGACGTGCGCTTCGAGGCAAACTTCAAGCGTCGACTGGAACGGCTGCTGGAGGAGGTGGAGGCCAAGCAGCTGGAGTGGGATCTGATGTATGAGGACCTTGGCGGGGAGAGAGAGGGTTGAGGGTGGAGGGCAGCGCTGGGACCACTACGCCGGGGATCCGGTCAGCTCCAGGCTGCGAATCCGGGGCGCGAAGCAGCAGCAGAACTGCCCCTAGTCGTGTCTCGCCTCCAGACGGCCTGGGATTTATAGAGCCTCTAACATTGGGAGAAACCAGTAAGCAGCTCCCCGCTTACACGCCTAAGGCTGGGATCGGGAGGGAGAGGGGTGTGTGGGGCGTGGGATCCCGAGAGTTGCATGGTGTCTGATCTCCCCCCTCTAGTTACTTGGGGCGGAAGCAGGTGACGTCGGAGGAAGAGGAGGCTGTGGCAGACGTCCACAACCTGGTGGTGGCCCACTACTCCTACTGGACCCTGGCCTACGCCCTGTCGCTTAGTGGGGCCCGTAAGCTGCTGGCGGCCCAGCCCCTCGGCAGGATGCTGCCTGTGGACGAATTCCTGCCCATCATGTATGACAGGCATCCAAAGTGAGAGCCAGCAGGGGCGGGGCGGGGCAGGGGATGAGGGGCAGGCGCTTGAACTAAAGGTGGCGGGGGAGGGGCCGGGAGGAGGGAAAATGGCAGAATGACCAACTGTAGAGGGCCTGGTGGCGGGGTCAGTGGGGAATTGGAGCTAAGTAAGGGTGGGGTGGGAGCTGAGAGTCAAATCGCGTGGGAGCTGAGAGACAGGGGACTTCCTCTGGTGGAAACCCCCTGGGCACTGGGATGGGCATCAGTGAGCATGCCCAGGGTCTTGCCGACGCCCCAAGAGAGAGACGCGGGGTCGGGAGCAGGTCTGCCTCGCAGGGAGCCGAGGGCCAGTGTCTGTCGGAATCGGAACGCGGCAGCTCCAACTCCTTCCCGCCTTCCCCCGATAATCAGAAGCAGCTGCTGGGTCACGTTTCCCCCCCATCCCTCCCACCCCCACCCCCGGCTCTGGAAAAGACGACTCAGCAGCCCCAGGGGCCCCCCAGGCTGGGAAACGAGGGAGGAGCCGGGAGCCTCCCGGGTGCATGGCACATCTGCAGCCCTGGATCAGAACCCAAAAGGGGGAGGTCCCAGGCTGGCTCCCCGCCCGTGGGGGCGGGGGGGCTGTCAGTCAGCATGTTCCTCTCCGTCCACTGGACCTTCCTCCTGGCTCTTCTGCCTTCTCGGCTCCATCCCCACCGAACTAGGCCTCGAGCAGGAGCTGGGACACCAGGCAGGGAGGCCTCTGGATCCGCCCACCCCTCCCGATGTAGCAATAATTTGCACTCTGGGTTAAGAGCTTATGACATGCCGAGCCCCGTACTGAGCGCTGTGTACCGAATGCCACGGTGGGTGGAGCCGGGCGTGACCTTCCCCTACCATTTCGCCCCCAGTGAGGATTACAAGCAACATTTCAGGCCCCGGGACCTGCGGGCCTTCGCGATGCGCCCTAGTCTGGCCTTCCCCACGCACTACACCGGGGACGCCCAGTGGCTCAGCGACACGGAGACCTCCACCATCTGGGACGACGACAGCAGGGCCACGGGCTGGAGCGGCTCCCACAAGACCCTGAAGGACACACGGCTCGATGGCGGGGGCAGCAGCGGGCACAGCCTGCGCCCTACCTCCCGGGACGAGCTGTAACCCCGGGACCCGAGGGCCGGGTTCCGGGGATCCTCTGGCCGGGTGCCCTCCGGAGCTTCAGGCAGGTTGCGCCGGAGGGAATAGAGGTACCTACCTCCATGGACCCCAGGCAGACAAGGATTAAGTGAAGTCTCCTGGAAGTCGATAACAGGGCCCCCCCGCCTCAGTTTCCCCTATAGAGAGAGACTCCTTCCCTTTAGCAGTTATCTGGGGCCTCTTTTCCCCAGACAGTTCCTCCCCAACCTGACACCCACACACACGTGCTTTCTCAGGGTTGGTCCTTGATTCAGAGGGGCCAGGTTGCACCAGGGGTCCCCGTAATGTGCCCCCTCACTGGCATTACCCAATCCTCAAATGACTTCAAATGATCCAGTGAGGAGTATCTAATGAATATTTTCCCTAAAAGGGTAGTGGTGTTGGTTGGGCACCGGCAGGCACAGTCTCTTGCTGACCAGGGAAAGCCAGTTGGCATGGCAAACCCCCAGTTTAAAGGGTAGGGACAGAAGGGGCTGTGCCCCTCCCACCCCCCCCCCCCCCCCCGCACAAGGCAGGTGGCTAGAAACCTCCAGTCCTGACTGGATCTCTGCTAGCCTTTGCCCTTTCCTTGCCAGTGATGTCTCTCCCCTCCTGGGAAGGGATAAAGCCGGCTAACTGGTGCCAGCAAGGATGTGGGGATGCTTCTTTGGATATCTGGATGGCTTCTCTGGAACGGGAGGTCTGCTGGGGGTTGGGGGAGGTGAGGAGAGGGTGAGTGGGTGGGTGGGGGCGGGTTCTCTTCTGGGATCTGATTCATGGAATAAAGTGGAAAAAAATTCTCCAAAGGAACAGCCCCTGGTCTCTGTCTTGTAGCTCCCACTGCTTCATTCCTTCTTTCATTCTATTTTCCTGAACATAAGTGGAATGAAAGAGCTGGGGGAGGCTTTCCCAAGGAAGAACTGGAGGAGCTCCAGGGCCTGAACGGGGCAGGGGACCCCAGGATGGGCAAGCAGGGGAGACAGGGTAGGTTAGGCTAGGCTAGGGCAGAGGGGAACCGGGCCACAGCCCTTGTGTTCCCTGGGTCTAGTCTCCCCGGTCCTTCAGTCCAGCTGAGGCTATCCTCATTTTCCCCTCCCTGGTTCTGTGCAGCCCTGCATGCTTTAGCCTTGACGCCTTGGGCAGCTGCCCAGGGACTCTTCTTCCTGCCCATTGCCAGGGCTGTGTGTGAAGAACAGCAGGAGTTGGAGCATCTGGTAAGTTTGACTTGACTTGTCCTCCCAGACCTGTTCTGGCCTTGCTGGGAGACCCTGGAGGTGGTCCATCTCTCCGGGCGCCCGTTTCCCCTTCTGTCCGGAAACAAGGGCAATCCCTGCTCTCTCCTGGTGCCTGGTGAGATCATGTCTGCACAAGGCTGGAAGGGAAGGGAAGGGGGAGAGTCCTGGGGCTCGTTAGCAGCCTCCTCTCTGCCTCTAGTGGGGACAGACTTAGGCAAGGAAGAGGCAGGGGTCTCTGAGTTGCCACAGATTAACTTCTCTGGGCCTCAGTTTCTTTATCTGTAAAATGGGGATTCAATACCTGTTCTCCCTCCCACTTAGACCATGAGACCTGTGTGGTGTGGGACTGGGTCCAACCTGATTATCTTGTAACTCCCGCAGAGCTTAGACCAGTTTCTGGCACAGAGTAGGTCCTTACCAAGTACCACAGTTATGATTATTAGGGTTTTAATCCCAGCTCTGCCACTCGACTGCTGTGTGAGCTTGGGCAAATTGCTTAACTTCTCTGGGCCTCAGTTCCCTCATCTGCACAATGGGGATTAAGACCATGAGCCTCATGTGGGACAATCAATTGTATTTATTGAGGATTTACTGTGTGCAGGGCATTGTATTAAGCACTTGGGAGAGTACAACACAACAATAGAGCAGACGTATATATACACACATATGCATATGTATGTATATTTATATATATATAACAGTCTTACATATTACAACGTAACATTCCCTGCCCACAATGACCTTACAGTCTAGAAGGGGATACAGATATTAATGTAAATAACATACGATATATAAATAATAATAATTTAAATGGTGCTGTGGTGCTGGGGGGGGGTGAGGTAGGCAAGGACTGTGTCCAACCTGATTATTTTGTATCTACCCCAGTGCTTCATTCGGTGCCTGGCACATACTAAGTGCTTAACAGATTCCGATAAAAAAATTAGATGTCCCGATTTCTAGCCCTCCAAGAGGGGTGGCTGGAGCCAGGGAGCTCTAAGCGGGCTCACTGGCAGGTCTCTGCCAGGAGAGGTGCAGACCTCCACCTCAAAGTGTTTGGTCCAGTGCTTTGCACAAAGTGCGTGCCCAATAAATACTATTGAACGAATGAACAGCTTTGGGCTTCCCAGCCCCTCCTCCTCCAGGGCTCCTGGGACTCCTACTCGGAATTGGCCAAGGCTGGGGTGGGACCCCTCCCGCCCCCCCCCCCCCCACCTCCCCCTCCTGTTGCTATGTACAACAGCTTCCTTAGCGACGAGCTGGCTTTTTTAAAGGGCCACAGCGGGCAGATCAGGGCCTGTCATCATGCCGCCGAAGGATGGGGAGAAGGGCAGAAAGGGGAGCAAGGAGCCAAATCCTCTCCAAAAGCCCCCCGAGGAGCCCCTCACGGAGGTGACCCGGGAATTCTACCTCATCCAGATTCGGGATCTGGAGAGCCGCCTGGCCCGGTGGGTGATGAGGGAGCCCCAGCCCCGGGAGGGGAAGCCCCCAGGGGATGTCAGGGGGGAGCGGAGCCCCCCAGGCTTCTCTGGGGGTCGACGCTGATGCCCGGCTGCTCCTGCAGGGGAGACGCACGAGGGGACGGAGACAGGGGGATGGGGCTGAGGCCAGGCCGGTCCTTCTTCCCCTGCTTCTCTGTCTCCCCGGCCCCCTCGGGGAATCACATTTCTGTCGTTCATTTTTTATATTAATGCCTGTCTCCTCACTCTCTTAGGCTGTAAACTTGTGGGCAGAGAATGTGTCTGTTTTTCGTTGTATTGTACTCTCCTAAGCGCTTAGAGAAGGAGCATGGCATAGTGGATAGAGCATGGGCCTGGGAGTCAGTAGGTCATGGGTATAATCCAGACTCTGCCATTTTCCTGCTGTGACCATAATAATAATAATAATAATAACAATAATAATAATATGGTATTTGTTAAGTGCTTACTATGTGTCACGCACTGTACTAATTGCTGGGGTGGATACAAGCAAATTGCGTTGGACACAGTCCCTTTTCCACTTAGGGCAGATGAGGTAGCTGAGGAATAGAGAAGCAAAGTGACTTGCCCGAGGTCACACAGCAGGCAAGTGAAAGAGCTGGGATTAAAACCCATGACCTTTTGACTCCCAGGCCCGTGGTTTATTCATTACACCATATGCCATGCTGCTAGACCTGGGTTCTAATCCCGGCTCCACCGCTTGTCTACTGTATGACCTTGGGCAAGTCACTTCACTTCTCTGAGCCTCAGTTGACTCATCTGTAAAATGGGGATTGAGACTGGGAGCCTCACTTGGGACAGGGACTGTGTCCAACCCGATTTGTTTATATCCACCCCGGCACTTAGTACAGTCCCTGGCACATAGTAAGTGTTTAACAAATACCATAATTATTAGTGGTAGAAGTACAGTGCTCTGCACAAAGTGCTCAATAAATCCGATTGAATGAATAAATGAATTTCTTGCCCATGAGTTAGGAAGCCTCGTTTGAGCAGCAGCACAAAATCCTGGGTGTGAGACATTGTGGTATTTGTTAAGTGCTTACTATGTGTCGAGCAGTGTTCTAAGCAGTGGAGTAGATCCAAGCCAGTCAAGTAGGGCTCAGTCTCTGTCCCACATGGGGCTCACAGACTAACAAGGAGGGAGAACAGGGATTGAATCCCCATTTTAACAGTTGAAAAAGCTGAGGCGTAGGGCAGTTAAGTGACTTGCCCAAGATCCCGCAGCAGAAAAGTGGCAGAAGGGGAATTAGAACCCATGTCCTCTGATTCCCAGAGGAGTCACTCCCACTCTGCTTTCCTACTTACCATACCTTTGGCCCAGCCCTGCCTCCGCCCCCTACTTTTTCCCATTCCTTCAAGCCTGAGGCATGCAGCACACACTATGAAGTCCTGAACCAAACATGGGGGAAGATGGAAGTAGAGGCGGAAGAGGAGAATCCAGAGCCCTAAGTCCTGTCAGCTTGGGCCAGAGCTGGGGTTTGAAGGTGTGCTCCCCCAGGAGTGAGGGGCGACGAGGAAGTCGGAGGAGGAAGCTTCCTGACAGGGCGGTGATGGAGGAGTGTGGGGGCCCGGAGATGAAGACCCGTAGTGAATCCCACCTGCTCTGCCCTCAGGTACCAGCGGAGATGGGACGAGCTGGTGGTGGAGGAAAAGCTCTTCCGCCTGGAGTTTGAGCAGCTGGCCAACAACAAGAAGGAGATCGTGGCCTTCCTCAAGCGCACCCTCAACCAGCGGGTGGACGAGATCACCGACCTGAACGAACAGCTGCAGGGCCTGCAGCTCTCTAAGGAGGCGGAGAAGGACGCCTTCGAGGCCCAGCTGGCTCAGGTCCGCCATGAGTTCCAGGAGACCAAGGACCAACTCACCTCGGAGAACATGGTGCTGGGTGAGAGTCCCGGCTCCAGGAGGAAGTCTGGCTGCCTCCGCCGGTCTGGGTCTGCTCGGAGGCAGGGGAGGGTGCTGGATTACACCCTCATCGGCAGTTGGGGGCGGGAGGAAAGGCCTAGTGGAAAGACCCCAGGCCTGGGAGTCAGAGGACCTGGGTTCTAATCCCGACTCCACCACGTGTCTGCTGTATGACCTTGGACAAGTCACTTCACTTCTCTGGGCTTCAGTTACCTCATCTGTAAAATGGGAATTGAGACTGTGAGTCCCACATAGGACAGGGACTGTGTCCTACCTGATTTACTTGTATCCACCCCAGAGCTTAGTACAGTGCCAGGCACATAGTAAGTGCTTAACAAATACCACAGTTATTATTATTATTGTCTGTTGCATGACCTTGGGCAAATCACTTCATTCGTCTGTGTTTTCTCAGTTCTCCTACTTACTTAGAACGTGGGCCCCTTGCGAGACAGGGACCGTGTCCAATCTGATTCACTTGTATCTTCCCCAGTGCTTGAAACGTAGTAAGCGCTTAACAAATGCCATTAAAACAAAGAAAAACCAAACGCAGGGCTGGCTTCCATCCTCTGGTGGTTCCTGGGGCCCACGGGAGAAGCCGGGCCCTCTCGCTTAACCGGCTTCTGGGGTGCAGGGGGGAAGCTGGCTGCCCTGGATGACTTCCGGCTTCAGAAGGAGGAGCTCATGGCCCAGTTTGCGCTGCTGGAGGAGCAGCTGAAGAAGCAGGAGTTGGAATATAAGGAACACATCTACCACCTGGAGAAGAAGGCCGTGCTGGACAAGGACAAGTCAGTAATAATAATAGTTGTGGTATTTGTGAAGTATTTACTACGTGCATTCATTCAATAGTATTTATTGAGCGCTTACTATGTGCAGAGCACTGTACTAAGCACTCGGAATGTGCAATTCAGCAACAGATAGAGACAATCCCTGCCCAATGACGAGCTCACAGTCTAATCGGGGGAGACCGACGGACAAAAACAAGACAACATAGTCACGATAAATAGAATCAAAGGCATGTACACCTCATTAACAAACATGCCAGGCACTGTACTAAGCGCCGGGGTGGATACGAACACGGTATCGGGTTGGACACAGTCCTTGTCCCATGTGGGGCTCACAATCTCAATCCGCATTTTACAGATGAAGTAACTGAGGCCCAGAGAAGTGAAGCGATTTGCCCAAGGTCACGCGGACTAGTGGCAGAGCTGGGATTAGAACCCATGACTGTCTGACTCCCAGGCCCGTGCTCTATCTGCTTGGGCGTCTGAGGGTTGCTGTTGGGCAGACTGGAGCAGGCTCATGGCCCTCTGGCTATCCTCCGGCCCCTCAAGTCAGGGCTCTGGGTGGGACTGCCTGGGGGCTCCCAGAAGAACCAGGCCTCTAGGGCAGGAAGGCCACAGGGATGGCAGGGTAATCAAACAATCAGTAGTATTTATTGAGCACTTACAGTGGGCAGAGCACTATACTAAGCACTTGGGAGAGTATAAAGGATGATGGATTTCAGGTAAGTGGAGTCAGGCCTCTGCTGGGGGGGAGATGGGTCCCATGGAACCCCATTGCATGCTCTTCTCTCCCCACCTCCCCCCCACAGCCTGAAGAAGGAGATCATCCAGCGGGTGAACACCGTGGCGTCCGAGTTCCGCAAGATCTCCTCCAGCCAGATGGCGGAGACGACCAAGCGGGCCATCCGGGAGAACATGAGGGTGACCCTGCAGCTGGCCAACGTGTCCTCCCGCAGCCTGGCCCTGATGCAGGAGAACGAGCAGCTGCACTGCACCGCGCAGGAGATGCGGAAGGAGCTGGTCCTGCTGCAGCACATGGAGAAGGCCATGGCCAAGGACGGCCTCGGCAACAAGAAGGTGGGCACGGCGGGCACTGGGCTCTGGGGGAGGTTCCGCCCGCAGGGTTTGAGCTGGTCAGGGGTAGGGAAGGTGTCTGCTTATTGTTACGTTTTACTCTCCCAGGCACTTAGTACAGTGCTCTGCACACAGTTATCACTCAATAAATACAATTGAATGAATGAAAGGGGGAGATTGAGATGTTCCTGGGGCTGTTTCCCCACCTGGAAGATTTCCTGCTCCTGCAGCGGTGGTGGACCGTGCCGGGGCCGAGGTGGGCAGCTGTCTGTCTGTCATCCATCAGTCCGGCCAACTTTCACCCCACCCACCTCTCCATCCTCCCCAGATGATCCAGCTGCTGAGCGAGAAGTGTCGGGAGCAGCAGCAAGGGGTGGAGGAGGCTCATCAGCTGAGGAAGGAGCTGGGCAGCCTGAAAGTCGCCTTTGAGCGGCTGCAGAGCACCAACCAAGCCCTGAGGTGGGTGGTCACAAGCCCCTCGTCCCCTGTATGAGCATCAGGATTCAAACCAGCTTTACCTGCCCAGGAAAAGAGTCTGTCTCCCTGGGAAAGGGAAGGAGCTTAGGGGCTTGTTGGGGCGAGGGGATGCGGGGGAAGGTACTGTGTACCCTCCCACCATCCTCTGGGTAACCTCCTGGCCCCCCTGCCCGGGACCTTTGGTCAGTTGGAGCCCAATGGACCTCTCCCTCCTAGTGGACTACCCTCCTTGCCCCCACCCCCTGGTGTCCAGGAAGGAGGTGAAGCGGCTGGAGGAAGAGGTGGAGCAGCAGAGGGAGGAGGGACAGCGCCTGAACCAGGAGCTGGATGGGGAACTGAAGCAGAGGCAGAACCTGGAGCAGGTGTTAGCCCAGGCCACCTACTCCCTCAAAGACATCCTGTCGGTGAGCGGCTGGCTGGCGCGGGGGTGGATGCCAAATGCGGCTGGGTCCGCCGTGCTGGGAGGCGGGACTCCTGAGCCCCAGCTGGCAGATGTCTGCACCTGCTGGCTCCAGGTCTTCTCTGACTCACGTGAGCTCCCTGGCTGGTGGCTGCCAGCCGCTGGACCCTCCGGCCCCCTGGCTCGCCTAGATTTTTCCTCCCACTGCTGTTCGTTGTTAGAGTATATGCAGAATAGTAGAGTGCTCTGCACACAGTAAACACTCAATAAATGCAACCGAATGAATGAATGAAAAGAGCCCGGCCGACCGGCTGAGAGATCTGTCTGGCCCGACCCCGGCCCAGAGACCCGGCTGGCCTGACCTGCACCGACCCCCCCCGGGATATCCAGCAGCCGGGATACCCACGGCTGGGGGTGGACGTGTCTGGCGGGGTGGCCCTGTCGGTCCGGCACGCCGAGGTCTCTGTCCCGGCAGGAGCGGCCGCCCGCGGAGGATGGCCACTTCGACGTGCGGTTCCAGCTGCGGCGCAACGAGCTGCTGCAACGCCTGCTGTCCCAGCTGAGCAAGATCGCGGCCGCCCGACTGCACGTCCCCGAATTTGTGCCCCCGCCGGCCGTCGAGCCCCAGGAGCAGAGGTGAACGGGGGGTGCGGGGGGAGAACCACAGCCGTGCCCTGGCCCACCAGAGGAAGTGGCACAGGCCCCAGGATGGGCAGAGGGGCTGGGAGTTGGGCCAGCTCTCCTGTGCTGATGGCCTCTGGCCCACCTCTCCCCAGCCCTCCCCAGTCCCCGCTGGGGCCCCTGCTCCAGCAGCTGAGCAGAGTGGTGCACTACAGGCCAGGGGACCTGGGACTCATCCCCCGCCCGCTGCCCCCCCACCTCAACCCCCACGACATCGCTCTGCTCTCACGGACCAGCCGGCTTGGTCCCCTCCAGGCTTCCGTCGCCTCCCAGGTGCGTGGGCGGGAAATCCCCTCCCCCAGAATTGGAGGAGGTGGGGAGGAGGGAAAGACACCTATGGCCATGAGCGGGGAGCCAGCAGACCACGAGCTGGAGGAGGGAGAGGGGTGAGGCCAGATAGGAGTCACCGCCGTGCCCAGAAGGCAGTGAGCTCTCGCCAGCCACGCCTGACCCGGCTACCCTGCTAGGGCAGGCCAGGGCTGTTGGTTTGGGGGCTCCAATTCCAGTCCCTCCCCTTTCTTTTTCAGAACTCTGTTCCTCCCCACAAGAAGGGAGCAAAGCAGGGCAAGCTGCCTGCACTCCCACGGCCCCGCCAGTAGGAAAAGGACACATTTATCCCTCAAAAGACATCGGTGGCCGAGCAACAGAGTCCAGCCCAGCCTGACTCCCCGCCTTTATTCCCCTCCCGCCTCGGGGTTGGGAGGGACTCTGGGGGTGGGGGGGGGTTCTATAAAGCAGCTATTTCACAGAGTGACCGGGCAGGTCTCTTTGGGATAGGGAAAGGCCCTGGGGATGGCAGAGGCCTGCCTCACCCCTCCTGATTGCTCTGCCCAAACCATGGAGGAGGTCTCTGTCCCTTCTGGAGCTCAGTACCATCCCTCAATGATGGTGGCACTTATTGAGCACTTACTTTGGGCCGAGCACTGAACAGAGGATGAGGCAGACACAAGATAATCAATCAGACCCAATCCTTACCCCTCTTAGGGCTCAAAGTCTAAGTAAGAACAGGCATTGAACCCCCAAGTTTACAGATGAGGTCGCTGAGGCACAGAGAAGTGAAGTGACTTCCCCAAGGTCAAACAGACAGGTGGGAGAACCAGGATTAACTGTGGTATTGGGTAAGCGCTTATAATATGCCGGGCACTGGCCTAAGCGCTGGGGTGGAATCAAGTTGGACACGGTCCATGTCCCACATGGGGCTCACAGTCGTACGCCCTATTTTACAGATGAGGTAACCGAGGCACAGAGAAGTAAAGTGACTTGCTCGAGGTCCCACAGCAGACAAGTGGCCGAGCGGGGATTAGAACTCAGGTCCTCTGCCTTTCAGGCCCGTGCCCGTTCCACGAGGCCAAGATTCTTCCTCTCCCGGCACCTGGCAAGGATCTACCAGCCCAGACAGAGCCAAGAGTGTTTATGAGTCCCGCCGGCCTGTGGGCTGTCAGCAGGTGCTGGGGGCTCTGGGGGCGCTGGGTCTCGGGCCTTTGGTGCCATCTGTCCTCTCCGGGCTCCGCTGGAGGATGTGGCTCAGTAGCAGCTCCGCCGCCTCGTCCAGGAGCCGGGGCAGCCGCTCCCGCTCAGCCTCCGTGAACCTGCCCAGCACGTAGCGCTCCACAGCCTCAGGGTGGGTAGGGCGGCCGATGCCCACCCGGAGCCTGGGCATGGCCTGAGGGAGAACCCCGAGGGCGGGGAGGGGAGTCAAGGAGGGAGGGGGCTGGGTCCCGGGCCAAGGCGCCGTCAGCTCCTCCCCCGGCTTGGCTCGGCTCCCGGCCGGTAGGGACAAGCGGCAGCGAGGGGGGCTGGGACACCTCGCCGGCATGCCTCACTCACCTGCCTCGGCCCTGCACGCACTAACTGCAGGGTCTGCCGGGAGTGACAAGGCCGGGGATGTCAGAAGGGATAAAGCTGATGCTCCCCTCCCTACCTCCGGACAGCCCAAGGGCTTAAAGCCTCTACACAGTCATGGTGGGGCAGGTAGTCAACACCCAACTAAACTCAGCGTCGGACTCCCGCCTCCTTCCGGGGTCTTTGGGCCAGAGAATTAGCTTGGGCTGGGGCGGGGGGTGGGTAGGCTATGACCCATCCGTGGGGAGAGAACTCACGTCCGAGCTGAAACAGTTGATGCAGGACCGCACTCCGTTGTGACCCCTAGAAAAACAGCACGGAAAGAGAAAGCTTCAGAACTGCCCAGCGAGCCAGGAGAGCAGCATGGCGTAGCGGAAAGGGGGCGAACCTGGGAGTCAGAGGACCTGGGTTCTAACCCCGGCTCCGAAGCTTGTCTGCTGTGTGACCCTCGGCAAGTCATTTCACTTCTCTGGGCCTAGGTTACCTCATCTGTAAAATGGGGATTAAGACCGTGAGCTCCAGGTGGGACACGGACTGGGTCCAACATGATTAGCTTGTATGCCCCCCAGAGCTTAGTACAGTGCCTGACACATCGTAAGCACTTAAATACCATTTTAAAAAAACCCAAAAAACAAAAGGTGGTCAGGAGAGAGGGCAGTTAGCTCCCATAGCCCGGAATGCCTTGGACATTTCTATTTCTCTTGCAGTGTTGTTGTCCAAGTTCAGCAAGCCTCTGTGAAGGTGGATGACAATATGACTGCAGGCTGGTGAGGGGTGGTCTACAGACCACAGAGGGTCTGGATCCTAGCGGAGCAGGGGCACCCTGCCCCCCACTTCTCAGGCCCAAATGGGAGAGGGCAGTTCAGACCCAGCCTGCTCCTCTTCTGGCCCCAGCTCCAGGGCCCGGAGAAGAAGGAAGGGGATAAGGGTGGGGGGGACCATTCCTCACCTCGCACTTCCTCCCAGCTTCATGGCCAACTTCCCGAGTGGCTTGTCCAGCTCGTCGTGTACCAGGTAGACATCCTCAGCTTGCAGAGTGTACATCTTGGCTTGCAATAGTTATCAATGAATCAATTCAGAAACAGTAATGATAATAATACTTTCGGGAGTTGTTGAGCGCTTACTAGGTGCCAAGCACTATTCTAAATGCCGGGCCCACCGCCTTCATATCTTGACAGATGATTTCACTTTCCCCACCTTCTAAATCTCATTAAAATCACATCTCCAAGAGACCTTCCCTGACTAAGCCTTCATTTCCTCTCCCCCCCAATCCCTTTGCGTTACCCTGGCACTTAGATTTGCATCCTTTATTCAGGCCCTCCTCAGCACTTATATAAATATCTGGAGAAACAGCATGGCTTGGTGGATAAAGCACGGGCCTGGGAGACAGAAGGTCATGGCTTCTAATCCCGCACATAATAATAATAATGTTGGTATTTGCTAAGCGCTATGTGCAGCACACTGTTCTAAGCGCTGGGGGAGATACAGGGTAATCAGGTTGTCCCTCGTGAGGCTCACAGTCTTAATCCTCATTTTACAGATGAGGTAACTGAGGCACAGAGAAGTGAAGTGACTTGCCCACAGTCACACAGCTGACAAATACCGGAGCCAGGATTCACACCCATGACCTCTGACTCCCAAGCCCGTGCTCTTTCCACTGAGCCACGCTGCTGCTGTGTGGTCTTGGGCAAGTAGCTTCACTTCTCTGGGCCTCAGTTACCTCATCTGGCAAATGGGGATTAAGTCTGAGCTCCATGTGGGACAGGGACTGTGTCTGACCTGACTATCTCCTATCTGCCCCACTGTTTAGAACAGTGCTTGGCACTTAGTAAGCACTTTACAAGTACCATAATTATTATTACACCTGCAATTTATTTATATTGTCCGTCTTCCCCTCTAGACTGAGCTCATTGTGGGCAGGGAACGTGCCCACCAACTCTGTTTTATTGTATTCTTCCATGTGCTTAGTACAGTGCTCTGCACATAGTAAGCACTCAATAAATAATGGCTGATTGTTTGATAGATGGCATGGCAGGGTGGAGAGCTAGAGATACTGTGTGGACCCTCCTTTGAGTAAATCGTGGGGAATGGCCTAACTAAGGCTTCACAACTGAACTGGGAATTTCGGGGAGTCAATCTTCGTAGCTCGCAGTCAATCCATGGTATTTACTGAGCACTTACTATGTGCAGAGCACTGTACTAAACGCTTTAGAGAGTACAACAGAATTAGAAGAGCCATTCCCTGCCCACACTGAGCTTACAGTCTAGCGCCTACAGTCCCCTCAGCAGCTAGCTGTTTATTAAGTCACAGCCGGCTTCACCCTAATTTTGGTTCTGGCACAACACAGGCGTCTCTCCAGGAAGTTTCTTTTAAGTCAACCCGGTTGGCTGTTTACTGAGCACCCCTGAGGTCAGGCCTTAGGAATGCCCTCAATTAATTTTGAGAACCCTGAACAGGTCAGACCTTAGGAATGCCCGCAATTAGTTTTGGGAGCCCTGAACAGGTCAGACCTTAGGAATGCCCTCAATTAGTTTTGGAAGCCCTGAACCCCGAGTCGGGCCAGTCCCCAATCTCCGGCTCTGATCCCGAAACCCGCGCCTTTCCCCCCCGACGCCGGGACCGCCCCGTTTCCTCACCGGCCTGGGCCACGCTGTGCCCGTTGACGTTCATCAGCCTTCGGGGATTGAGGAGCAACAGCTCGGTCTCCCCGACCCGGGCGACGGCCAGGTCCGCGCAGCACCTCCGCTCCTTCTTCCACTGGTCGGCCACATCCAGGCGCCGGGCGAGCTGGTTCAGCACGGCCATGCCCACGTTGTGCCGCGTGCCCTGCATCCCATAGTTCCCCAGCCCGGCCACCTGAGGACACGGAGGCTGGAGTCGCTGGGCCGTCGTGGGGACCCAGACTCCACAGCTAGAAACCTTTCGGGTCCCGACCCCTCCGGGGGGCTGGGCGGTGAGGGGCTCGGGGGTTACCACCCCAGACCGGGGCAGTTCTCCCTCCCCCAAATACCACTGTTCTTGCCACCCTAGAGTCTCTAGACTGGAAGCCTCTTATGGGCAGGGGGCGTCTCTGCTAATTCTGCTATACTGTACTCATTCATTCAATCAGTCTGTCTCCCCCTTTTAGTCAGTAGTATTTATTGAGCGCTTACTAGGGGCAGAGCACTGTACTAAGCGCTTGGAATGGACAATTCGGCTACAGATAGAGACAGTCCCTGCGGGAGCCCGTCGTTGGGCGGGGATCGTCTCTAACTGCTGCCGAACTGTACATTCCAAACGCTTAGTATGTGCTCTGCCCACAGTAAGCGCTCAATAAATACCACTGGTCCAAGGGTAACTCCCACCTCACACCTTCTGATCCCGCTTCTCCCCGACCCCTCCTTGTGCCCCATCCCCTTCCTAGTAGGGAACGTGTCTTCTAATTCTGTTGCATTGTAATAATAATAATGATGATGATGACATTTGTTGAGTGCTTACTATGTGCCAAGCATTGTTCTAAGCGCTGGGAGGGAGGAGATACTTAATACAGTGCTCCACACATGGTAAGCGCTCAGGGAATACCACCGTTCCAAAGGTAACATCCACCCCCCACTTTCTGATCCCGCTTCTTCCTAATTTTGTCGCATTGTAATAATGATGATGATGATGTGTTGAGCGCTTACTATGTGCCAAGCACTGTTCTAAGCGCTGGGGAGGAGGGGATACTTAATACAGTGCTCCACACAGGGTAAGCGTTCAGTAAGTACCATTGTTCCAATGGTAGCCCCCCCCCCCCACTTTCTGATCCCACTTCTTCCTAATTCTGTGGCACTATAATAATGACTATGACTTGTTGAGCGCTGTGTGCCAAGCACTGTTCTAAGCGTTGGGGGGGAGGTTACTTAATACAGTGCACGCACGGTAAGCGCTCAGTAAATACCATTGTTCCAAGGGTAACCCCCACCCCCACTTTCTGATCCCACTTCTTCCTAATTCTGTGACACTGTAATAATAATAATGATGATGACAGTTGTTGAGCGCTGTGTGCCAAGCACTGTTCTAAGCGCTGGGGGGGGGGGGGGGGGGCGGTGGTTACTCTGCGGGAAGCAGAGTGGCTCAGTGGAAAGACCATGGGCTTTGGAGTCAGAGGTCATGAGTTCGAATCCCAGCTCTGCCACTTGTCAACTGTGTGACTGTGGGCAAGTCACTTCACTTCTCTGTGCCTCAGTTACCTCATCTGTAAAATGGGGTCTAAGACTGTGAGCCCCATGTGGGACAACCTGATTCCCCTGTGTCTACCCCAGCGCCTAGAGCAGTGCTCTGCACATAGTAAGCGCTTAACAAATACCAACATTACTTAATATAGTGCACGCACGGTAAGCGCTCAGTAAATACCACTGTTCCAAGGGTACTCCCCACCCCCCACTTTCTGATCCCGCTTCTTCCTAATTCTGTGACACTGTAATAATAATAATGATGATGACAGTTGTTGAGCGCTGTGTGCCAAGCACTGTTCTAAGCGCTGGGGGTGGGGGGCGGTGGTTACTAAATACAGTGCACGCACGGTAAGCGCTCAGTAAATACCACTGTTCCAAGGGTACTCCCCAACTTACTGATCCCGCTTCCATCCGCCCCCTTGTCCCCCACCCCGTTCAGTCGACAGTATTTATTGAGCGCTTCCTATGTGCAGAGCACTGTACTAAGCGCTGGGAATGGACAATCCGGCAACAGATAGAGACAGTCCCTGCCCTCCCATCCGAGCGCCCTCCACGTGTAGCCTCACGGCGGGCCCGGGACGCCCCCCGCCCGCAGCGATCCCCCTCCTCTCCTCCGCCTTCTTTGCCCTTACCAGCCACCTCCTGGCCGGGGGCGGGAGCTCGGCGGCGGCGGCGACCCCGCTCATCACCCGCCTCAACCAGAGGCGGCCAGCCGGCAGCATGGTCCTGCCCGCCCGGGAAACCCCGCCCCCCAATGTAACAGCCCTCGACCAATCACGGCCCTCGCAACAGGCCCCCCCCCCCCGGGCCCTCGCGACCAATCACGGCCCTCGCAACAGGCCCCCGGGCCCTCGCGACCAATCACGGCCCTCGCAACAGGCCCCCCGGACCCTCGCGGCCAATCACGGCCCGGCAACCGCTCCCGCCCCTCGCGACCAATCACAGCCCTCCAGAGGGGCTTCGGAGTGGTTTCCCCCCCTCCCGACGCCACGCAGGAACGTGCTGACGTCTTGGGTGACGTCAGCGCCTCGGGGGGCCGGCCTCCCCAGAGGTCACGTGACGGGAGGGACTTGGGGATGGAGGCGATGCCTGAGGCGTCAGGCCGCCATTTTGGTTGCCATTTTGGTTGGGGGCGGAAGTGCCTGCTTTTTAAGGGGCACTTGAAGTGCCACACCCTTGGGAGGCCCAAGCATCAGTTTGGGTTCTTCCCCCCCAGCTAGGATGGCTGGTCCCTCTTTCATAACGATAATAATAATTATGGTATATGTTCAGCACCTACTATGTGCCAAGCACTGTGAATGCAAGGTGATGAGATTGCCTCATGTGGGGCTCACAGTCTCAAGCACAGGGAAGTGGCTTGCCCAAGGTCACGCAGCAGACAAGTGGCGAAACTGGGATTAGAACCCATCCCCTCTGACTCCCAAGCCCCTGTTCTTGCCAGTAGGCCGTGCTGCTCATCATCTGGCCTGACTCCTGGACATTCATTCATTCAATAGTATTTATTGAGCGCTTACTGTGTGCAGAGCACTGGACTAAGCGCTTGGAATGTACAGTTCGGCAAACAGAGACAGACCCTGCCCATTGACGGGCTTACAGTCTAATCAGGGGAGACAGACAAAAACAGTAGCAATAGGTTGAACTTAAATGTGATATTCTTATTTTCAAATGCCTACAGACTCTAAAGATTCCTTTTTATATGTTTGCCTAAAACAGAATCTATTTTCCCACCCAAGCCCTTCCTCCCCCTGAAGCCCATAATCATTGGGTCATCCTTAATAATTATGTTGGCATTTGTTAAGTACTTACTATGTGCAGAGCACTGTTCTAAGCCCTGGGGTAGATACAGGGCAATCAGGTGGTCCCATATGAGGCTCACAGTTAATCCCCATTTTACAAATGAGGTAACTGAGGGCCAGAGAAGTGAAGTGACTTGCCCACAGTCACACAGCTGACAAGTGGCAGAGCAGGGATTCGAACCCACAACCTCTGACTCCCAAGCCCGTGCTCTTTCCACTGAGCCATGCTGTTTCTCTTGACTCTGCTGTCTCATTCAATCCACATATTCAATCCATCACTAAATCCCATAGGTTCCATCTTCCCGACATTGCTAAAATCTGCCCTTTCCTCAGCATGGCTTAGGGAGTCACAGGCTTGGGAGTCGTGGGTTCTAATCCTGGCTCTGCCGCATGTCTGCTGGATGACCTTGGGCAAGCCACTTCACTTCTCTGTGCCTCAATTACCTCATCTGTAAAAATGGGGATGAAGACTGTGAGCCCGACATGGGACAACCTGATTACCTTGTGTCTACCCCCAGCGCTTAGAACAGTGCTTGACACATAGCACTTAACAAATATGATTATTATTATTATTATAACATTAGTCCAATCACTGATCCCATCCCGCCCTGTTTACTGTATCAGCCTCCTTGCTAACCTCCCTGCTTCCTTTGTCTCCCCCCTCCAATTCATTCATTCATTCATTCAATAGTATTTACTGAGCGCTTACTATGTGCAGAGCACTGTACTAAGCGCTTGGAATGTACAAATCGGCAACAGATAGAGTTCCTGCCCTTTGACGGGCTTACAGTCTAATCAGGGGACCCAGTTCATACTTCACTCTGCTGCCTGGATCATTTTTCTACAAAAACAATGGGGTCACATTTCCCCGCTCCTCAAGAACCTCCAGTGGTTGCCCATCCACCTCGGCATCAAACAGAAGCTCCTCACCATTGGCTTTAAAGCAGTCTGTCACCTCGCCCCCTCCTCCCTCACCTCGCTCCTCTCCTACTACAACCCAGCCCGCACTCTTTGTCCTATAATGCCAACCTTCTCACTGTACCTCGATCTCACCTCTTTCGCCGCCGACCCCTCACCTACGTCCTGCCTCTGGCCTGGAACACCCTCCCTCCTCATCTCCGACGGACAATAACTCTCCTGTGACTTCAAACCTTCATTGAAGGCACATCTCCTCCAAGAGGCCTTCCCTGACTAAACCCTCCTTTCCTCTTCTCCCACTCCCTTCTGTGTCACCCTGGCTTGACCCCTTTATTCATCTCCCCTCCCAGCCCCACAGCAGTTTTGTACCTATTTGTAACTTATTTATATTAATGTCTGTCTCCCCTTCTAGACTGTAAGCTTGCTGTGGCCAGAGGCAGGGAATGTGTCTACTTATTGTTAGATTGTACTCTCCAAGTGCTTAGTACAGTGCTCTGCACTCAGTAAGCGCTCAATAAATACAATTGACTGTCACGGTGTGGCTGCAGCTGGCGTGGATTTTGCGCATTCCCTCCGGTGGCGTGTGTTATTGAAATGTGTGAAATGGCACCTTTGAGCTCCCAGGCAGTGGGCCGTGGGCCTGGTGTGGACAGGCACTTCGGTGTTTCCCTGACTCTTCTTTACATCGGGCTTCTTCTGCATTTTCCCTGATTTGCCCCGAAATGGCAGTTTAGCTAAACATGGAGTCACTTAGGTCTCTTGTAACACCTGTGGGAAAGAAAAGAGAAACAGCATGCCTTAGTGGAAAGAGCATGGGCTTGGGAGTCAAAGGTCGTGGGTTCTAATCCTGACTCTGCCACTTGTCAGCTGTGTGACTTTGGGTAAGTCACAACTTCTCTGTGCCTCAGTTACCTCATTTGTAAAATAGGGATTAAGACCGTGAGCTCCACATGGGAAAACCTGGTATCCCCCCCAGTGCTTAGAACAGTGCTTGGCACATAGTAAGCACTTAACAAATACCATTATTATTATTATTATTAATAAAAGGTGCAAGCATGTAGTGAAAATGTTTGAGCATTATATTCTGGGTCACTTTAAAGAAAATTATCTCTGTATTTCCTTTTGGCCACCGATTTCCTTAACAAGGGAGCAATCAAGTTTTTCCTCTTCATTTTAAAATATTTTCATTTTGAGAAGAGGATCCAGCATATCTGTATCCATTCTGAGTATTTTGTAAAGATTTCAGTGCTAAGCACAGTGCTTGGCACACTGGAAGCTCTTAATACGTACAATTCTCATTAGATATATGACAATCACTCTCCCCACCTTCAAAGCCTTTTTGAGGGGACATCTCGAAGAGATCTTCCCTGACTAAGCCGTCATTTCCTCTTCTCCCACCCCCTTCTGCATCGCCCTCGCAGTTGGATTTGCGCCTCTTATTCACCCTTCCCTCAGCCCCACAGCACTTTATGATAATATCTGTAACTTATTTATATTAATGTCTGTCTCCCTCTTTAGACTATAAGCTCTTCTTTACAAACAGGGAACCTGTCTACCAGCTCTGTTATTTTGTATTCTCTCAAGCGTTTAGTACAGTGCCCTACATAGTGCCCTGCACACAGTAAGCACTCAATAAGTACAATTGATTGGTTGATAGATTGAAAACCTCTTGAGTGTAATCTGGGAAGACTTTGTGGAGGAAAGTTTTGTTTTTATTGAGTGGGAAGAGGTGGGGTCCTGGGGTTGGTAGGGCAGAAAGGAATACCATGTACAGTGCTCCAGAGCTGGGAGATCATTAATAATAATAATAATAATAATGGTGGTATTTGTTAAGTGCTTACTATGTGCAAAACACTGTTCTAAGCGCTGGGGGGGATACAAGGTGATCAGACTGTCCCTCGTAGGGCTCACAGTTTTAATCCCCATTTTACAGATGAGGTAACTGAGGGACAGAGAAGTCAAGTGACTTGCCCAAAGTTAGAGAGAGAGGTGGTGCAGAGTGAAGAGCAAGTATGAGTGAGGCTCCCGAGGGAGAAGAGAGGGCCTTGGGTTCTGGTTTCGGTTCTTGAGTCAAAGTCCAGAAAAGACCTGTGGTTTTGTTAGGGCAACAGTGGAGGGTTTAATGTTTTGCCATCTCTGGGCCGGAAGAGTATCGCTGCCTCTTGGTTTAGTCACTAGCATGTGTGAATCACTCTGAAATCGTAATAGAACGTAAACGTGTATTTCATTCTGAACCTTGCTCTCCACCCAGCCCCGTGCCAGGATCCAATGATGCCTGGGACAATTGGCGGAAATATCTCTGATACTTTACCTTGCTCAGCCTGACCCTGAATTATGCTCCGCCTTTCTCTCCCATCCTCCAGTGATGAAAATTTTTAAATGTTCTGAAATGTATGATTAGTATTGTTATTATTAGTAGTAATAAAATAGTATTAAGTGCTTACTGTGTTCCAGGCACTGTTCTAAGCAAGGGGGTAAATACAAGGTAATCGAGTTGGACACAGTCCCCGTCCCACATGTCCCCATTTTACATAATTTGCTGCCCTGTAAAATGTGCAGCCCAGGGCTGGAACCAATGGGGCTTATAAGAAAGTGTGTTACTGACTGCCTTGTCTCGTCTTACGCTGTCGAATCATTTCCAAACCATGGCGACTCCATGGACACATCTCTCCCAGAACACCACCCCCCACCCCCTTGTGCAGTCGTTCTGGTGGTGTATCCATAGAGTTTTCTTGATTTAAAAAATCTGGTGCAGTCGTTCTGGTGGTGTATCCACAGAGTTTTCTTGATTTAAAAAATCCAGAAGGGGTTCACCACTGCTTTCTTCCTCGCAGTAAACTTGAATCTCTCCCTGTACTCTCTCCCACGCCGCTGAGGCCCAGCACAGGTGAGCTTTGACCTGTAGCAGATGGTCTTCCCCTCGCTAGACACCACCCAAGCTAGGACTGGAACGGACAGGCCTCTGCTAGAATCTCCCTCCGTAGTCGAGATTGGTAGAGAACTGGAAACTCTCCAGTGTCATCCCGAGAGGGGGACTGACTGCCACACAGCCACTGTTCCAAAATGTGGGGAACGAAGAAGGCTGGGAATAATTGTAGACAAGGTAATTTAATAATGATGGCATTTGTTAAGCGCTTACTACGTGCCAAGCACAGTTCTAAGCCCTGGGGTAGACACAGGGGAATCAGGTTGTCCCATGTGGGGCTCACAGTCTTAATCCCCATTTTACAGATGAGGTAACTGAGGCACAGAGAAGTGAAGTGACTTGACCACAGTCACACAGCTGACAAATGGCAGAGCAGGGATTCGAACCCATGACCTCTGACTCCAAAGCCCGTGCTCTTGCTACTAAGCCACGCTGCTTCTTAATTTGAGGATTCCTTGGGAGCAGGCGTCTAAGCCAATGAGCTCAGCCTACTCAGCGTGGCTCAGTGGAAAGAGCCTGGGTTTGGGAGTCAGAGGTCATGAGTTCTAATCCCGGCCCCACCACTTGTCAGTTGGGTGACTTTGGCACTTAACTCCTCTGAGCCTCAGTGACCTCATCTGTAAAATGAGGATTAAGACTGTGAGCCCTACGTGGGGCAACCTGATCACTTTGTTTCCCTCCCAGGACTTAGAACAGTGCTTTGCACATAGTAAGCGCTTAACAAATACCAAAATGCATTTATTTTATTTTTTTTCCTCAACAGATAAAATAACGCCACCTTCTGGAATATTTGAAAAGGAGCAATAGTGCTCATTCTGTAATAAGATTCATTCATTGTCAATCGTATTTATTGAGCGCTTACTGTGTGCAGAGCACTGTACTAAGCGCTTGGAAAGTACAATTCAGCAACAGAGAGAGACAGTCCCTGCCCACAAGGGGCTCACAGTGTAGAAAGGGGGAGACAAGATGGAAGGAAATGTTCAATAGCAGCCTATTCATTCGCTCGTATTTATTGAGTGCTTATTGGGTGCAGAGCTCTGTACTGAGTGCTTGGGAGAGTACAGTGTAAGAAGAAACAGACGGATTCCCTGCCCACAGTGAGCCTAGGTTTTCAGATTTAAGTAAGTACTGGCACAGATAAATTGATTCTAGTTGTTCCACAATGCCACTCACACTCTGGCCCCTGCAGGTCATGTTCCAGCTTGCTGGCGCAGTGCACCGTGAAGTGTGTCGTTGTAGGCCTTACCCACATTAGCCAGCTTCGGACAGAACCGGGTTTAGAACCCAGGACCTCTGATTCCCAGAGCAGCTTTGGACCAACAGCGGGGCTGTGGCTGGGTCCATACTGGCTCTACGTGGCTCAGTGGCAAGAGCGTGGGCTGGGGAGTCAGAGGTCATGGGTTCTAATTCCAACTCTGCCACTTGGCAGCTGTGTGACTGTGGACAAGTCACCTCACTTCTCTGTGCCTCAGTGACCTCACTGAGATTACCTTGTATCTCCCCCAGTGCTTAGAACAGTGCTTGGCACATAGTAAGCGCTTAACAAATGCCATCACTATCATTCTTATTATTATAAAAGGGGGATGGAGAGTGTGAGCCCCACGTGGGGCAACCTCATTACCCTGTGAATCTCCCCCAGCGCTTAGAACGGTGCTTGACACATATTAAGGTCTTAACAAATGGCATCACTATCATTATTATCATTATAAAAGGGGGATGAAGACTGTGAGCCCCACGTGGGACCACCTGATGACCTTATATCTCCCCCAGCGCTTAGAACGGTGCTTGGCACATAGTAAGCGCTTAACAAATGCCATCACTATGATTCTTATTATTATAAAAGGGGGATGGAGAGTGTGAGCCCCACGTGGGGCAACCTCATTACCCTGTAAATCTCCCCCAGCGCTCAGAACGGTGCTTGGCACATAGTAAGGTCTTAACAAATGGCATCACTATCATTATTATTATTCTAAAAGGGGGATGAAGAGTGTGAGCCCCACGTGGGATAACCTCATTACCCTGTAAATCTCCCCCAGCGCTTAGAACGGTGCTTGACACATAGTAAGCGCTTAAATGCCATCACTATCATTCTTATTATTATAAAAGGGGGATGAAGACAGTGAGCCCCACTTGGGATACCCTGTAAATCTCCCCCAGCGCTTAGAACGGTGCTTGACACATAATAAGCGCTTAACAAATGCCATCACTATCATTCTTATTATTAAAAAAGGGGGATGAAGAGTGTGAGCCCCAACCTGATGACCTGGTATCTCCCCCAGCGCTTAGCAAATAGTAAGCGCTTAACAAATGCTATTATTATTGTGGATGTTATGTCTGTGAAAGGAGGGGTGGTGGCCGGCCCCCGGGGGTCGGGCCCGCCCCTCCTCCCGGCGTCCTGGATACGGGCGCCTGGCAACGGGGAGGGGGGCGATGGCGGCCGGGGGTCCGTCCCGGGACAGCCGCCCTCCTGACCCGGGCCTGCCCTCCTTCCCTCCTCTGCCCTCCTCCCCGCAGGCCCCGGACAAGCCGGAGAGGGATCCGGCCGGTCCCGGCCTCTTCCAGACCAGCCTGAGGGTCCAGGCGACCGGGACCCCAGCCCCCAGGGAGCAGAAATTCTCGGAAGACATCGTGCTGAACAAGATCAACGACCAGTGAGTGGGCCAGGGTGCCCCCGACCCCTTCCGCTTTGGGGCACAACAATAATAATTATGCTATTTAATTGCTCTAAGCTCAGGGGTAGATACAAGGATGTCCCACATAATAATAATAATGTTGGTATTTGTAAAGCGCTTACTATGGGCAGATCACTGTTCTAAGCGCTGGGGTAGATACAGGGTCATCAGGTGAGGCTCACAGTCTTCATCCCCATTTTACAGATGAGGGAACTGAGGCACAGAGAAGTGACTTGCCCACAGTCACACAGCTGACAAGTGGCAGAGCCGGGATTCGAATCCATGACCTCTGACTCCCAAGCCCGGGCTCTTTCCACTGAGCCACGCTGCTTCTCTACATGGGGGTCACAGTCTTAATCCCCGTTTTACAGATGAGGTAGTTGAGGTCCAGAGAAGTGAAGTGACTTGCCCAAGGCCACACAGCAGACGGGTGGTGGAGCCGGGATTAGAACCCACGCCCTCTGACGCCCACGCCCGGGCTCTTGCCACTAGGCTATGCCGCTTCTCTGCCCCTGACACCGTGCCCCCCGCCGTTGGTCATCGTGTCCCCAGGTGCCCCTCACCTGAGCCCAGGTACCCAGCTCTCTTTTTCTGCCCAGCTTCCCCTGGCCAACCACCCTCCATTCCACAGAGTAACCCCTTGGCTACCTCTTCTCCCACCCCTCGGTGCCAACTGCTAATTTTAAAGAGAGGGGTGAATTTGGGGTGGGGCTCAGAGGGGGGCAGAAAAGCCCTTGCCCGGGCCCTAAGGGGGACACAAAAATCTTCAGTTGGTCTTGGAGGACCCTTGGAGAGAGCAAACCACTCCACCCTGGTCTCAGTGACAAACAGTGGGATTTAAGGAGCACCATAGAGTGCACTGGAAGCAGGCGGTGCCTTCCCTGCTCTTGAGCATTTATATTTTTTGGGATGAAATAGCTGAATAAGTGAGTAAATAAACAAATACATTTATAAAAATGCAAATAAAAATATTCACATGCGTATAAGTGCCGGCATTTCCCTCTGCTCCTCTCCCTCTCCCTTCCCATCCCCTCAGCACTGTCGTCTGCTCAACTGTATATATTTTCATTACCCTATTTATTTTATTAATGAAATGTACATCCCCTTGATTCTATTTAGTTGCCATTGTTTTTACGAGATGTTCTTCCCCTCGACTCTATTTATTGCCATCGTTCTTGTCTGTCCGTCTCCCCCGATTAGACTGTAAGCCCGTCAAACGGCAGGGACTGTCTCTATCTGTTGCCAACCTGTTCATTCCAAGCGCTTAGTACAGTGCTCTGCACCTAGTAAGCGCTCAATAAATAGTATTGAATGAATGAATGAATGAGGATGGGAATACATTAATCATTTGTATTTATTGAGTGCTTAGTATGTTCAGAGGATTGTACGAAGTGCTTGGGAGAGTACAGTACACCAGAGTTAGCTGTCACGTTCCCTGCCCATAACGAGTTTACAGTCTAGAGGACATTATTCACTGCCGTGGATGGTTGCTGGGTTGATGTGACTGGGATTAATCAGGGAAGGCTTTCTGGAGGAGGTAAAATTTTGGGAGGGCTTCAAAGAGAGCTAGAACTGTGGCCTGGCAGAATTGAGGTGGAGGTGTCTTAGGCTTGAGGAACAGAATGAGTGAGGCCGTTAGAAGGGGAGCTTGGTGGGGAGTGAAGTGAAGGTCCTCGAGGGCAGGGACCAGGGATTTTGCCTTTAGAGAACTCTCCTGGTGCCATCTTGGCAGCTCGACTTCCAGCCAAGAGAGGACTGGCATTTAGGAGGCAGGGGCAGAAAAGGGCAGTGTCCTGTCCCAGCTCGAGGATGAGGCGCTGTGGGGTTTCCAAGTCAGAGCAGCTCCTCAACCCCAACTAACACAGACCACCCCTCTTTCTCACCTTCAAAGCCTTAGTAAAATCCCATCTCCTACAAGAGGCCTTCCAACTAAGCTCTCACTTCCCCTCTTCCCTCACCCTTCTGCATTGCCCTTACAGTTGGCTTCGAACACTTTATTCTACCCCCAACCCCACAGTACTTATGTACAGAGCTGTAATCAATCATATTTATCGAGCGCTTACTTGGTTCAGAGCCTTGTACTAAGCGCTTGGGAGAGTACAATATGAGACACATTCCCTGCCCACGCTGAGTCCAGCTGCAATTTATTTTAATGTCTGTCTCCCCCTCTAGACTGTGAGCTCCTTGTGGGCAGGGAACTTGTCTACCTACTCTAGTATAATGTACTCTCCTAAATCTTTTGTACAGGGCTCTGCACATGGTAAGCACTCAATAAATATGATGGATTGATTGACTAACACCTCCACCTCAGACTACAGGCTGAAGACTCTTTGGGGAGACGGGTCACCAGCTTGAATCTCCACCTACTCTGGAGACGGGTCACCAGCTTGAATCTCCACCTACTCTGGGGCCCGAGGCCGGAGGAGCCTGCTACCTGGTTTTGAAGCCCCCCTGAGGCAAGAGGAACCCCAGCAGATTTTGGAACTGGGTTTTATAAAATGGTATTTGTTAATCAGTTGTATTTACTTTGTGCAGAACACTATACTGAGCTCTTGGGAGAGTACAGTGTAATAGAGTTGGCACACATGTTCCCTGCCCAAATCAAACTTACGGTCTAGAGACTGGTTAAGTGCTCGCTGTGTTTCAAACACCGTTCTAAGCTCTGGGGTGGATACAAGTTAATTAGGTTGGACACAGTCCCTGTCCTGTGTGGGGCTCGCAGTCTAAGTAGGAGGGAGGACAGACATCCCCATTTTACAGTTGAGGAAACTGAGGCCCAGATAAGTGACTAACCCAGCTCAAGCAACAAGCAATCGGCAGAGCTAGGATTAGAACCGAGGTCCTTCTGATTTCCAGACTCATGGTCCTTTCACCCTGCTTCTCCCTGGAGATCCCAGCTGCCATCTTGGGGCGGGGGGGCAATTTCTCCTTTCCTTCAGGCCAAGGGCAGGTTGCAGCCCCACCCAAAGGGTCCCTGGCCCTCCATGGACCTGGTGACCCTGATCAGGGACCCCCATGAGCAAGGCGACTGGAGACACACGCCCCCTCCCCCTGCACCTCCTCCTTTTCATGCAGCTCTGACAGGTAGACTAGACAGAGCTGTCCACCCCGCCCAAAAAGCTTTTATCTCGGTCCCCACAGTCCAAACTCTGTGGCTGACAACAGAGGAATAATTATGAGGCACTGAACCCTGTGGTAAGGGCTAGGGTAGTTACAAGATAGATTGGACACAGCCCCTGTTCCCCACAGGATTCACACTTTTAAAGGTAGAGAGAGAGCAGGAATCTTATCCTCAGGAAACCGAGGCCTAGAGAGGTTAGGTGGCTAGCCCCAGATCACACAGCAGGCCAGTGACAAAAACAGGGATTAGAAGCCAGGTCTTCTGACTCCCAGTCCCATGCCCTTTCCATCAGACCAGGCTGCCTCTCCATCACTACCCTAAATTGCTCCCTACTTAGACTTGAGCTCTGTTATGTTGCTATATTGCACTCTCGCAAGCACTTAGTACAGTGCTCTGCACACAGTAAACACTCAATAAATGGCACTGATTGATTGATTCTTCCCTTAGCTATAAGCAGGGGCGGGACCACCTGGCCAGTGAGGAGTGGGAGAGCGCCATACTGTGTTTCTCCAAAGCCATCAACTTCAAGCCCCTGCCGGTATGGAGGTCCCGGGGTCGGTCAGGGTCTCCTCAGCTCGCTTTGCTCCGTAGGGGTCGGGGCAACACCGTGAGGAAGCCCGAGCTCCGGATTTCTTCCGGGGACGGCAGTTCGCTCCATCTTCTGGGCCCCTGAGGGCGGGCATCGGAGTGGGCGGCGGGGTGCTCGCCACAGGGTGAGGCTGGGGGCTCTCCCAGGTGTTCTTCCTGAAGCGGGCCGAAGCTTACATCCGACTGTGCGACTTCGGCTCGGCCACCCAGAACCTGCGCAAGGCCTGGACCCTGGGTGCTCGCCACAAGAAGAATCTGCTGCGGCTCACCTTCATCCTCTACTTGCAGGTCAGGGCTTGCGGCTCCCCTGTCAGTGTGTCTCCTCCCCCCGATCCCCTGTCCCCCCTTCCTGGGCCCCGCCAGCCCTCCCCCCCCCAAATACTCTCTCTCCGTGACTTGGTCAGCCTTGCACCCCACAAGGTGGATGGCGGAGAGAGGCAGCGGCAAGGGAGAGGAAGAGAAAGGAGTACAGGGCGGGGGGCATGGCTGGGAATTGGGGCCGCTCCTTCTCCATGACTGACAGACCACTGTGGAAAGACCCCGGGCCTGGGAGTCAGAGATTGTGAGTTCTATCCCGGCTCCGCCACTTCTCTTTGTGTGACCTTGGGCAAGCCACTTCACTTCTCTGTGCCTCAGTTAGCTCATCTGTAAAAATGGGGTTTAAGAGTGTGAGCCCCATGTGGGACAGGGACTGTGTCCAACCCGATTGCCTTGTATCTACCCCAATGCTTAGAACAGTGCTTGTCACATAGTAAGTGCTTAACAAACACCACAATTATTATTATTATTATTACTATTATTCAATTCTATTTATTGAGCACTTACTGTGTGCAGAGCACTGTACTGAGCGCCCGGGAGAATACAATACAATGTTGTATTGTACTGATTCCAACATTATTACTGTCTCTGGGTCTGTCACCGGCACCCCACCGTTTCCCGCTCCGGCTTCCCCTCACCGGGCTCCCGGGGCCGGAGCTGCCCACGGTCAGGGCTGGATCTTCTTTCCCTTCCCGGCTCCCTCCATGCAGGGCCAGTGTCTCTATGAGCTGGAGTCTTACCTGGAAGCCCTGGAGCTGTTCACCCAGGCCAGGGAGCTACAGCCCCGCAATGTCCTTTACCTCATGTGCAGGTGATGCCTTGGCTGCCTGGGGGCGGGGGGCGGGGGGGGGGAGGCGGGGGAGGGGGAGGAGACCAGGCCGTTGGCCATCTCTCCCCGCTGGTCCCTCACCCCGTGCTCTCCCCATCCCACCCGGCTCCAGCGTCACCTGCCTGTGCAGGCTGAACCACCACAAGAACTGTCTCACCCTGGTCAGTAAGGAGCTGAAGACCAACACCCACAACCCGGACCTCTACATCCTCCGCGCCCGCCTCTATAACCACTTTGCCCAGGTATGCCCTGCTGCCCACCGACTGCCCCGGCCCCTGCCAGCTCCGGCATCCATCCTGGGGTGCCCTGCCCTGCCCACCAGGATTCCCCAACCCATCAGTCTCTTCTTCTGATGATGATGATGATTAATATTAAAAATTTCTGGATTTTGTTAAGCAAGTACTTTTTTTTCCCATGGTATTTAAGTGCTTACTGCATGTCAAACCGTGTTCTAAGCACTGGGGTAGGTGCAAGCTAATCAGATCCATCACAGTCCGTGTCTTACCTAGGGCTCGCGGTCTCAATGCCCATTTTACAGATGAGGGAACTGAGGCACACAGAAGCTAACTGACTTGCCCAAGGTCACCCAGCATGGAAGTGATGGAGCTGGGATTAGAACCCAGGTCCTTCCGACTCCCAGGACCACTCTCTAGTCACTAGGCCAGGCTGCTTGGTACTCTGTGCCAAGCACTGTACTAAGCCCTGGGCTAGGTAGAAGATAAGTAGGTCTGACACAGTCTCCTCATTAACTAATCAGTTGTCTTTATTGAGCGTTTACTGTGTGCAGAGCGCTACATTAAGTGCTTGGGAGGGTACATTATAAAAGTGTCTGTAGACATGCTCCCTCCCCACAAGGAGTCTAGGGACCAAGCCCTTATAGCACTCACCGTCTAAGGGAGAGAGAGAACAGTTATGAATCCAGTCCTCCCACTCCCACTTTCCCTCGCATGGTCACTAGAAGCGAAGTTTTGCACGCTTGTTATGGGCAGGAACTGTGGCCTAGTGGACAGAGCGTGGGCCTGGGAGACAGAAGAACCTGGGTTCTAATCCTGCCTCTTCCACCTGTCTGCTGTGTGACCCTGGGAAAGTCACGTAACTTCTCTGTGCCTCCTTTAGCTCGTCTGTAAAATGGGGATTAAGACTGTGCCCCATGTGGGACAGGGATTGTGTTCAATCTGATTAATTTGTATCTACCCCAGAGTTTAGAACAGTGCTCGGCACATAGTAAGTGCTTAACAAGTACCATGATTGTGATTATGTCCGCTCACCCTGTTGCACTGAACTCTCCCAAGTGCTTAGTACATATAGCACACAGAGTAAGTGCTCAATAAATACGATCGAGAGACAGGGCCGTTGGATGGTCCAGCCCTAACCGCAAGGATGGAAGCCAACCAGCTCACAGTTGCTCCATGTTGCCCGACGCCTCTGTGGGAGGCAGAACTGTGGGGGCTGGCTGGGTCCGGGGACCAGTCGAGGAATGGGGGCTTGCAGAGTCTTATCGTTCATGTTTTCTCTCATTCTCTCCCTGCCCCTCATTTCTGAAGTGAATCCCTTAATCACTTCCATTTCCTCCTCTGAGAGCCTGGGCTTTAATAGCTCCAGGCAAGTTATGTGAAACATCCCTGAGCACATCGAGTTCAAATTCCGGCTCCTCCGCTTGTCAGCTGTGTGACTTCGGGCAAGTCACTTAACTTCTCTGTGCCTCGGTTACCTCATCTGTAAAATGGGGATTAAGACTGTGAGCCCCACGTGGGACAAGCTGATTTCCTTGAATCCTTCGCAGCGCTTAGAAAGGTGCTTTGCACATAGTAAGTGCTTAACAAATGTCATTATTATTATTATTGTTATTCAAGACGCCTTCCTCAACTAAAGCCCCCCATTTCCTCTTCTCCCATTCCCTTCTGGGTCACCATTGCATTAATCCCGACTCTGCCACCTGTCTGCTGTGTGACCTTGGGCAAGTCACTTTACTTCTCTGTGCCTTAGTCACCTCATCTATAAAATGGGCACTGAGACTGTGAGCCTGTTGCGGGACGGGGACTGTGTCCAACCCAATTACCTTGTATCTACTTCAGTGCTTAGTACAGTGCCTGGCACATAGTAAGTGGTTAATAATAACAATACTTACGGTACTTGTTGAGCGCTTACTTTGTGCCAACCACCGTCCTAAGCGTAGCTTACAAATACCACCATTATCATTATTATTGTTATTATTATGAATGCTATTAGCAAAGTTGATGGGAACACTAGAGCCGTGTGAAGGGAAAAGCTCAAGCGAGTGGGCTGGGGCAGCAGTCCCACAGTTCATCTCTCGTTTGCAGGTGACACTGTGTTACCAGGACATCCACAAGGCCCTAGCCCTAGAGCACCAGCACCCGGAAGCCCACAACCTGCTGAAGAAGCTGGTAGGGCAGGCCCAGAAAGCCCGGGAAGAAGCGGTCAGGCTGGCCTTGAAGGGCAACCTGCGGGATTCGCTGCTGCGGATCCACTGGGCTATCGAGAACAGCCCGCTGGACCCCAGCTACTTTTTGTTCAGGTCTGTACTCTGGGAAGTGGATACTGGGGCTGGCAGCAGGGGCAGTCCCGATCCTGGACCCCCCCGGCCCCACCATGGTGCACTTTGGGGGGCTCTGGGTGGGCTGCGCCTCAGTCTGCCCGGACCCCCATAAAGGCTTGCGAGCCAAGAGGTGGGGGACAGAGACAGTGAATCTTCCTCCCTTTAGAGAGACCAGCTGCATGGACTCTGGGATGATGTGAGCTCATAACGGTCAGGGCGCGGGTCTATTTACTGTTATATTGTACTCTCCCAAATGCTTAGTACAGTGCCCTTCACACAGTAAGTGCTCAATAAATACGATTGAGTGATTGATTGTATTTATTGAGTGCTTCGTGTTCAATTTCACAGACGCATTATCTGCTCACAAGGGTTTTACAGTCTAGATGGTCCAGACCCTGAAAAGAACAAGAGAACAAATGTCACCATCTTCTCAGAACTATCCCCTCTGCCCTCCAGCTGAATGATTGTGGTATTTGATGACTGTGGTATTTGTTAAGTGCTTACTGTCAGGCACCATACTAAGCGCTTGGGCAGATATAAGATAATTGGGTTGAACACAGTCCCTGTTCCACATAGAGTTCATATTCTAATCCTCATTTTCCAGATGAGGGAACTGAAGCACAGAGAAGTGAAGTGACTTGCCCAAGGTCACACAGCAGACAGGTGGCAGAGTCAGGATTAGAACCCAGGACCTTCTGACTCCCAGCCCCATGCTCTATCCCCTACGCCAGGCTGGATCTATCCCAGATCTGCCCTGACTTGTCCCTCCTTCCCTCCCCCTTCCCTAAGTTGACCAAAGTAATAAACTCACTTGTTTACTCTGTGATCTTGGGCAAGACACTTCTCTTTGCCTCAGTTACCCCCATCTGGAAAATAGGGATTAAGACCATGGGCCCCAAATGGCGCAAAAACTATGTCCAGCCTGATTAACTTTATCTAGCCCAGCGCTGAGAACAGTGCCTGACACATAGTAAGAGCTTAACAAATACTCTAAAAAAATAACAGACAAGCACATAAATATTGAGAGGGTGGGTGGGGAGGGGAAGACAGAAGGGATCAGTTGGGAAATGGTTTCCACAGGATGTGGCTTTTTAGGGGGCTTGGCAAGTGCAGAGAGGGGATACAGATGTGAGCTGGGAGAGCAGGTAGGCAGGAAAGAAGGTAGGAAGGCATCTAGGTTCAGTTAAAGACCGTCTTGGCGGGAGCGAAGGGTGCGAGCTGGGCTATGGTGGGAGGAAAACCCTGACTCTGCCACTTGTCTGCTGGGTGACTTTAGGCAAGTCACTTCACATCTCTGCACCTCAGTGACCTCATCTGTAACATGAGGATTAAGGCCGTGAGCCCGATAGGGGACAAGAGACTATGTCCAACCTGAATTAATTGGATTCACTCTAATGCTTAGTACAGTGAGTGTCACACATAAGTGCTTAACAAATACCACAGTTATTATTACTATTGTTAGAAGAGAGGCAGGAGGTGGAGAGCCTTGACGCTAGCGGTCTAGGGTTTCTGTCTTATGCAAGGAGCAACAGGGAGCCTCTGGAGATGTTTGGCTGGGGGAGGACGGGTGGATGGAAATGGTCGCGGGGGCTTCCTTCGCTGAGCCTCTCCCGTGGCTGTTTGAACACTGTGTCCCCTGCTTCTCCCCTCCCTTCCTCTCCCCTCTAAGTTGAGGTGCTTCCCTCCCCCCTCTTTCCAGAGGCACCTTGTACCGGCGGCTCAAGGACTTCCAGGCGGCCATCTGTGACTTCCACATGGTCCTGGACCTGATCCAGGAGTGGAAAGGCAAGGGGCCTGAGGTTCTGGCCCAGACGCAGAGGCAACTGCTCCTCTCCTACAACGACTTCGCTGTCCACTGCTACAGCAAGGGCTTCTACCGGGAGGCCATCCTTCTTCTGAACAAGGCCATCAAGGGGGAGACGACCGAGAAGGGGCTCTACCTCAACCGGGGAGGTGAACCAGGAGGCTCCGGGGACCTGTGAAGGAGGCAGGGCTGCCCCTGCGCAAGGCTGGAAGGGGAGGGGTCACAGAGAAGCAGTGGGGCCTAGTGGACACAGCACGGGCCTGGGGGTCGGAAGGACCTGGGTTCTAATCCCGGCTCCGCCACTTGTCTGCTGTGTGATCTTAGCCAAGTCACTTCACTTTTCTGGACCTCAGTTACCTCCTCTGTAAAATGAGGATTAACATTATGAGTCCCATGTGGAACAGGGACTGTGTCCGACCTGATTACCTTGGGTCTATCTCAGTTGCTTAGAGCAGTGTCTGACACATAGTAAGCGCTTAACAAATACTGAAAAAAAAAAAAAGATCATCTACTCCAGCCTCATGCCTCCACATAGGCCCACCCCAAACCTTCCTGGGGAAATGACTGTCTCTCGTTTTCTCAAAGTTGCAACAAGTCCAGTCCTCCTCTATTAGCATGGCCCAGTTTGTCCTTCACTTGTGCCTCTAGGAAGTTCCCCTTTAGGTCTGACCTAAGTCTCTCTTGCTACAATGGCGACCCAGTCACCCAACTGGAAGATGGAAAACAGTAGGCCAGAGCTCTCTTCAAAACCCTCTAGGCTGAAAGCTTATTGTGGGCAGGGAATGTTTCTCTTTATTGTTAAATTGTACTCTCACAAGCGCTTAGTACAGTAAGCGCTCAATAATGTGATCGAATGAGTGATTGAATGAACGGAGGCCATATTCGATGGGCTGTGGGCCCAAGCAAGCAGGGGGCAGAGAGGGAGCCTTGGCTAAGGGGAAGATTGGGGGGGCATCCGGTAACTGCTGCTCTTCCAAGGCCCCTCCTCTTCTTCCCCCCGCCTTCTCCAGATTGCTTCTTCCAGCTTGGGGAGCTGAACTTGGCCCTCGCTGACTACCAGCAGGCGCTGGAACTGAGCCCGACAGATCAGGGCGTCCATGTCCGCTTGGGGATGTTGCAGAACAGAATGGGCCTCCAGGAACAGCAGAGGAGGTGTGTATATGTGTGTGTGGGTGTGTGCGCGGGGTCGGGATTCCTCCCATAGCAAGAAAGCATCTCAGGGCCTTGACTCCATGCCAGGGGTCTCTGCCAACCCTCTGCCTGCCTGCGGCTCTAGGATCAGGATCACCGTCACTCTCAGCATCAGCAACCCTGCTGTTGGAGCTTCCCGGACCGGACACTTGGGAAACACACAATTGGGGTTCAAGACATGGTCCTTGCCTTTGAGGAACTTACAGTCTAGGGAAGCACTGGGCTCTCGGAAGCTTACAGAATACAAGACAAGGTCTCCGCTCTCAAGGAACTTATAAATCTGTTGAAGCACTGGACTCTTGGAAGCCACTGTTAGAGGACAGGATATGGTCCCTGCCCCCTAGGAGTTTATAATCTAAGAAAGCCCACAATTCAAATACAAGACATGGTCCCTGCTCTGGAGGAGCTTATAATCATTTGGGGGAAATAATAGACAGAAATTGATGACTGTACTTCAGCTAAAAGTGAGAGAATAGTTAGAAATATCACACTGAACTGAATACGCAAATGAATGAATAAATCTCTTAGTGCCGAGAGGTTTGGTGGGATGGGCTGATGGAGGAGGTAGGGACAGATCTGGGAATGCCTCCTGGAGGAGGTGACTCAGGGAGGGAAGGGCTCTGGTTTGGCAAAGCTGTGGGGGAAGGAGGAAAGATCCAGACTACTGTGTTTGCCATCTCCTCCTTCCCTCTCTACCTGGTCACCAATCTCTCCCCTCAACAAGCATCTGATCCCCAGCCCCTGCTCCTTTCATAGATTGGCTCCCTCTTTTTTATGGTATTTAAGTGCTTATTACATGCCAAATTCTGCACTAGTGCTGGAGTGGATACCGGCTAATCAGGGTGGACACAGTCCATGTCCCACATGGGGCTCACCGTCTTAATCCCCATTTTATAGTTGTGGGAACTGAGGCACAGAGAAGTTGTGACTTCCCCAAGGTCACCCTGCAGACAAATGGTGGAGCAGGGATTAGAACCCAGGTCCTCTGACTCCATGCTCTTTCCATTAGGCCATGGTGCTTCTCTCTTACCCAGATTGTGAGCCCATTGTTGGTAGAGGTTGTTTCTATCTGTTGCCAAATTGTACTTCCCAAGCGCTTAGTACAGTGTTCTACACACAGTAAGTGCTCAATAAATATGATTGAATGAATAATCCTTCATCAAAGCCATATCCCTCACTTGCAATGCCCACCCCCCACGCACCTTTTTTTTTTTCCTTAAAACCAGATTCATTCCCTATCTCCAAATTGAACAAACATCCTCTCTTCTAGGAAGCCCTCCTAGACTAGCCCATTCCTGGCTCTGATTGCTCCCATGACCCTGTGGCGTTTGTCTCTCTGTAGAGTATTTCTCGAGTTTTTTTTATGCACACTTAAAACCTTTCACTTTAAAACCTTTCACGAGATTTTTTTATGTTTTTATGTCTGCCACGTGTGTTCCATGCTTATTTCTACACTTGTCTGTTGACTGGTGTTTGATCTCTCTCCCTGATTGGAATGGAAGCTCCTTGGGGAGCCGGGGACCAGCCCAGAGAACCATCCTCCCCACCCCACAGCTCCTTGTACCACTCCCCACCTTACCGGGCTCAAAGAACACCAAGATCTGCTCGCTGTAAATCATTCCGGTTCCGTACCCCGCCCCCACTCCCGTGTGTCCCCTGGACCCCTGCAACATCCTCAGGAAAGCCAAGTGCAAAAGGAATAGAGAGGATAAGCAGAATAGATTCAATTTCTGGTCGCCCCACTGCCTGATTTCTTTTAGGGACCTCCCCCCTGCCCCTGCATTCCCTTAGGCCACCCTCGTTTCTCTGGTGCCTGGGGCTAGAGCTTATTTTCCCGGTTGGGTCAGGGTGCCATGACCTGTCCCGTCCCTCCAGGCATTTCGGCAAGGCAGAGGTCCACTTCTCCTCAGCCATCGAGCACAACCCCGAGCGGGCCAACTACTACTCCACCGAGCCAAGATCCGCCTGCTGCTGCAGGACATCGCCGGGGCCCGCCAGGACACTGCCGTCGTGCTGCTGCTCGACCCCAACCTCCCACAGGTGGGTCTGTCTGCGCCCCTTCCCCCGGCCCAGGAGGACCGCCCTCCTCCCCGCCCCCAGCCTGGCCAGGGGCCTGGCCACGGGCTGGATCCAGGGTGCTCACCAATGACACTCCGGTGAAGCGGACAGCAATAAGTTGGTGTTGGAGGAGGAAAGTGTGTGGGCTGGCTGTAGTAAGAGAGCAACAGGAATAGGTAGGGGAGAGCTGATTGAGTATCTTAAAGCCAGTGGTGATGAGTTCCTACTGATGCAGGGGTGGATGGGCAACCACTGGAAGCTCTTGAGGAGTGGGGAGCTGTGGACTGAACTGTTTTTTAGGAAAATGGTCCAGGCAGCGCAGTAGGGGGAAACTGGAAGTGGAGACTCCAGACTGACTGATGCAGTAGTTGAGGTGGGGAATTATTCATTCATCCATTCATTCATTCAATAGTATTTATTGAGTGCTTACGGTGTGCAGAGCACTGTACTAAGTGCTTGGAATGTACAATTCGGCAACAGATAGAGACAATCCCTGCCCAGTGACGGGCTCACAGTCTAATTGGGGGAGACAGACGCCAGAGCAAAACGGAACAAAAACAAGACATTATCCTGATAAATAGAATCAAGGGGATATACACCTCATTAACAAAATAAATAGGGTAATAAATAATATGTACAAAAGAACACAGTGCTGGGGGGCGGAGGAGAAGGGGATGGAATGGGAAGGGGAGCGGAGGGGTAGCAGAGGGAAAGGGGGCTCAGCTGAGGGGAGGTGAAAGGGGAAGGGGGAGGAACAGAGGGTGGAGAGGGAGCAGAGGAAAAAGGGGGGAGCTCAGTCTGGGAAGGCCTCTTGGAGGAGGTGAGCTCTCAGTAGGGCTTTGAAGAGGGGAAGAGAGTTAGTTTGGTGGAGGTGAGGAGGGAGGGCATTCCAGGACAGCGGGAGGACGTTGGCCAGGGGTGGTTGGCGGGACAGGCATGAATGGGGGACGGTGAGGAGGTGAGTGGCAGAGGAGCAGAGTGTAAGGGGTGGGCAGTAGAAAGAGAGAAGGGAGGTGATGTAGGAGGGGGCAAGGGCATGGAGAGCTTTGAAGCCAAGAGTGAGGAGTTTTTGTTTCACGTGGAGGTTGATAGGCAACCACTGAAGGGTTTTGAGGAGGGGATTGACATGCCCAGAGAGAAGCAGCATGGCTAGAGAAGCAGCCGTGGCTCAGCGGAAAGAGCCCGGGCTTGGGAGTCAGAGTTCATGAGTTCAAATCCTGGCTCTGCCACTTGTCAGCTGTGTGACTGTGGGCAAGTCACTTAACCTCTTTGTGCCTCAGTTCCTTCATCTGAAAATGGGGATCAACTGTGAGTCTCATGTGGGACAAGCTGATTATGGGACAAGCTGATTACCCTGTATCTACCCCAGCGCTTAGAACAGTGCTCTGCACATAGTAAGCGCTTAACAAATACCAATGTTATTATTTCTGCAGGAAGATGATCTGGGCAGCGGAATGAAGAATAGACTGGAGTGGGGAGAGACAGGAGGAAGGGAGATCAGAGAGAAGGCTGACACAATAATCCAGCCGGGATATTATGAGAGCTTGATGATAAGTCATTTGGACCAGTGTGGTAGCAGTTTGGGTAGAGAGGAAGGGGCTGCTTTTAGCAATGCCGTGAAGGGAGAATCGATAGGATTTGGTGACAGTTTGAATAGGTGGGTTGAATGAGAGTGATGAGTCGAGGATGATGCCAAGATTATGGGCTTGTGAGATGGGGAAGATGATGGTGTTGTTGTACAGCTGTCGTACTGTACTCTAGAGAAGCAGTGGGGCCTAGTGGATAGAGCATGGGCCTGGGAGTCAGAAAGACCTGGGTTCTAATCCTGGCTCCGCCACATCTGCTGAGTGACCTTGGGCAAGTCACTTCTCCATGCCTCAGTTACCTCATCTGTAAAATAAAGATTGACCGCAAACTCCACATGGGACAAGCACTGTGTCTGACCTGATGAACAAATACCATTATTATTATTATTATTACTCTACCAATCACTTAGTACAATGTTCTGCACACAATAAGCACTCAGTAAATACCATCAATTGATTGGCTGTTACAGGGATGGGAAAGTCAGGGGGAGGACAGGGTTTGGTTGGGAAATGGAGGAGTTCTGTTTTGGAAATGTTAAGTTTGAAGTATCGGTGGGACGTCCAGATAGAGATGTCCTGAAGGCGGGAGATATGAGACTGCAGAAAAGGAGAGAGATCAGGGCTGGAGATGTAGATTTAGGAATCGTCAGCATAAAGATGGTAGTTGAAGCCATGGCGGTTCTACAGTGGAGTGGGGAAGGATGGAGAATAGAAGGGGATCCAGAACTGAGTCTTGAGCGGTGATGGGGTGGGAGGCAGAGGAGAAGCCCGCAAAAGAGACTGAGAATGAACAGCTAGAGAAATAGGAGGAGAACCAGGTGAGGACGGTGTCAGTGCAACCAAGGTTGGCTTATATTTCCAGGAGATCAGGGGTAGTGTTGAAGGTAGCTGAGAGGTAGAGGAGGCTTTGGATGGAGTAGAGTCCATTGGATTGGGCAAGAAAGAGATTGTCGGTGACCTTTTAGAGGGCATTTCAGAGGACTAAAGGGGGCAGAGGCCAGATTAGAGGGGGTCAAGGAACGAATTGGAGAAGAGGAAGTAGAGGCAGCAGGTGTTATCAACTCCAGTGCTTAGTACAGTACCTGGCACATAGTAAGTCCTTAAAAAATACCGTGATAAAACCCAAAATGCTTAAGGGGTTTGGAGAGGATTCTTTGGTGAGTGATGGGGCGATAACTGGAGAGAGCTGGGGAGTCAAGGGAGGATTTTTTTAGGATTTCACTGATTTGCACTTTTTGTTCACCTGTCCCTCATCCCCACAGCAAGAACATGTATATCCAAAATTTACTTATTTATATTAATGTCAGTCTCTCCCCCTAGACTGACTGTAAACTTGTTGTGGACAGGGAATTTGTTTATCAACTCTGTTATATTGTGCTCTCCCAAGTGTTTGGTACAGTGTTCTGCACACAGTAATTGCTCAGTAAATACAATTGATTGATTAGAAGGAGCCATTGGAAACTGATCATGAGCCCCCCACTTCAGTCAATCAGTGGAATTTATTGAGCGTTTACTGAGTGCAGTGCAATGTGCTAAGTGCTTGGGAGAGTACAACAGGGTTGGTAGGCATTCTCCCTGCCCTCAAAGAGTTTACATTCTAGAACTGGCATTTTCCCTTCCCAGGTCTGTGGGAACACGGGAGCCGTGTTTGAGCCATGGAACTCGGCAGAGGGAGGCTGGGGGCAGACAGTAAAAATAACAGCAATCGGGGGCTGAACCCATTCCAGGCAAGAGGACGGACCAACTGAAACCAGTCTGTCTGGTAAAATATCGGAACCTGACTGCCCTAGCCAGACTCCTAGCCTGGCTATTGATCTGGTTGTGTTCTCTGTTTCACCCCTACCTTTTTATTTTGCCAGTGGTATTTGCTAAGCCATTACTATTTTCCAGGCACTGTACTAAGCACTGGGGTATTTGTGAGATCATCAGGTACAGTCTGTGTCCCACATGGGACTCAACAGTCTTCGTCCTCATTTTACAGATGAGGTAACTGACGGACAGAGAGATTAAATGACTTGCCCAAGGTTACACAGTGGGCAAATGGTGGAGCTGGGATTAGAACCCAGGTCTTCTGACTCTGAGGTCCGTGCTCTTCCACAAAGCCATGCAGCTTGCCCTTTCTCTCCTGGATATTTGAGGGCCCGAGGGTCTCTCCCCCGAGAGCAGGCTGGGCTCCAGCCCTATTCCTGGATCGTGGTGAGGATGGAGGGCTTGAGTGACCAAGGAAAGCCACTGTGGATGACTCCTCCGGAGGGAGAGCCAGTTTGATCCTGGCTCTGGACTGTAAGCTTGTGGTGGGGAATAATAATAATTAAAGTATTTGCTTACTATGTGCCAGGCACTGTACTAAGCACTGGGATGGATACAAGCAAATAGGGTAAGACACAATCCCTGACCCAGGTGGGGCTCACAGGTAGAGAATGGGTCTACCAACTCTGTTCTATTATACTCTCCCAAGTGGTTGGTAGAGCATTCTGTACACAGTAAGTAGGCAAGGAATGTGTCTACCAACTCTGTTATATTTGCACACAGTAAACACTCAATAAATATGATTGAATGAATTTATAGGGTACTCTCCCAAGCACTTAGTATGGTACTCTGCACACAGTAAAAGCCCAATAAATACAACTGACTGATCGAATGGGGCTTATCCAGGCTGTGGGTAGGCTTCTCTCTCTTTTTTTTTTTTCTCACTTGCAGGGGGAGTAAAATGAACACTGCCCATATTACATTGCAGAAGCAGCAGCAGTTGATGCGGGATGAGTTTGAAAACTAATAAGAACCTTAGGACTGAAATGGATTTATCCCTCGCTCTCCATTAGCACTAGTGATTGAGCGGGAGTTGTACCCAAACGGGCTCATTTCACCTGATTCATTTTCTGTTGTCCCGGCTGGCTAGAGAGCGGGCAGAGTTGCCCACCTTCCTCCCCCTGCCTCGGGACCTGAGGAGCCTGATGGTCGTCTAATCTGCAAGCTCTTTGGGTTCAGGGAATGTGTCTATTGTTCTGTTGTACTCTCCCAGGTGCTTAGCATGGTGCTCCGCACCCAGTAAGCGCTCAGTAAGTTCGATTGAATGAAGTTTGACCCCCGTAGGTGATGCCCATCATGACAAACCTCTTTCCGGGCCAGTCCAAGGAGGAGGTGCTGAGTAGCAAAGCAGCAGATCTGGCCCAAGTCATCCTGAAACGTGTCACTCAGGGCCGCGTGTATCCCGGGCTCACCACCAGCATGCTCAGGTGAGGGGCGGGCTCCCTGGGGACCGTCGATTCGGGTCTTCTGGGGCGCGGCTGTGCTAAGCGTGCTCCCCAGGCCGCTCCCCCGTCCGCAAGGCTTCGGTCTGTCCGCGGCTGATGTGCCGCTCTGTCAGCCCGCCAGCACAGTCCCCCCCAGCTTTTGGGGACTGATGAGGTTGTGAGCAGTAGCCATGGGTGGGTCCCAGCTCAATAAGTGTGGTATTTGTTAAGCGCTTACTGCGTACTAAGCGCTGGGGTACATACAAGATCATCAGGTCTTCCATGGGGCTCGCATTCTAAGTAGGGGAGAGAACAGGTATTGCAGCCGAGGGAACCGAGGCCCAGAAAAGGGAAGTGACTTGCCTAAGGTGACACAGATGACAAGTGGCGGAGCTGGGATTAGAGCCAGGTCCTCTGATTCCCAGGCCCACGCTCTTTTTCACTCAGTCACGATGTTCTCTTTTCCCTCTCCCTTCTGCTTCACCCGACTTGCTCCTTTTATGCATCCCCCCGCCAACCCCGCAGCACTAATGTACATATCTGTGATTTACCTATCTCTATTAATGTCTCCCCCTCTAGACTGTAAACTCACTGTGGGCAGGGAATGTGTCTGTTATATTGCTCTATCGTAGTCTCCCAAGGGCTTAGAACAGTGCTCTGCCCACAGGAAGTGCTTAATAAATACAATTGGCTGATTGACTGCTGCCAACGGCACCAGAGTTCAGCTCCTTCTTGGGCCTAGGCTGCTTTGCCCGATTGGAGGGAAGGAGCGTGCCAGGCCCCACTCACCCCAGAGAGATTGCCCAGTCCCGGGCCCTCAGCTGGGTTCTCTCCATCCAGATCCTAGTTGACGGTGCCCTGGCTCCACAGGAAGCCGTGGCCCCAGAAGACGGAGTACTGGCTTGCCAGACAGCTGAGGGCAGCGGGGCAGCTGAGGGCAGCGGGGCAGCTCCCGGGCCAGGGGGCACAGGTGGAAAAGCAGCCGGGCCAGAGCAGACGGGAGAACCTGGAGCCCCACGCCTTACCCCAAGGGAGCCAACCCTTATCTGCGACAGAGTTGACCAGAGGACAGAGGCACCAGGTGAGGCAGGGCACTGATCACGAGGTCTCGGGTGGGGGACCCTCACTCCTTGCCCCATTTTCTAGCTGTGCACTTGTGGGGAGAATAACCCTTGTGCCCTCTGCCAGGATTAAACAGGCCAAGGGATAAATGGGGGTGGAGATGGGACGCTGCAGAGAATGGGGAAGAGGGGAGGCACGGACGTGAGGCCAGAAAGGAGACCCGAGTGAAGATCTGTGAAGAACGGGGAATGCTGTTTGGGGAGTGGGAGAACTAAGCTATTTGAGGGAAATAGGAGGGATGTTAGAAGGCTCAAGAAGGGTTAAGCGGGTCCCCAAATGATAGACTTCCCCATAGACTATTAGAGGGGAAGGTTAAGGGCATTAGATGGGTGCACTACCTCTTGGTTGAGGACGTATCACGGTGTTGGCGCGAGAGATGGTCCCCTGGGCCGCAGCGACGCTGACCCCAGGGGGGAGTGGTCCGCCTCAGGGCGACGGGCCTCCAGCCCCCATCAGATCCCACCCTTGGTCCTTTCTTATGTTACCCACAGGAAGCAGAGGAGGCTTCGGACGGGAAGGGGCCGTGCGTTTGGCTGGCGTCCTCTGTGGGAGCAGACACGGAGGAGACACCCACAGACTCCATTCCCTCAGAGAAAGAGGGTGAGCCCAGGCCCAAGGGTCTTTTCTGAGGAGAGGGAGTGGGGATGCAGGTGGGGGAGGGGAGGAAGAGCCTCGGCCCTGGCCTGCCCTTAGGCCAGAGGGAACAGCAATTGGAAAAAAAAATGGTATTAAGTGCTTAATATGTATCAAGCACTGTTCTAAGCGCTGGGGTAGATGCACTCTAACGAAGTTGAACCCAATCCCTGTCCCCCATGGGGCTCCCAAACTTGATCCCCATTTTACAGATGAGGTCACTGAGGCATAGAGAAGTGAAGTGACTTGCCCAGGGTTACACAGTAGTCAATTGGCAGGATTAGAATGCATGTCCCGACTACCAGGCCCATCCGCTAGACCTTGCGCAACAGTCCCAAGGCCTGCAGCTAGTTTGGGCTAGGGGCCACTGCCTCCTGACCCTTGTTACCAGCCGTATCCTCCATTGGCCATATCCCCGACTAGATGTATGACTGGGGCATGCATTTTTCTCCTTTGAGCCTCAGTTCCCCTCCCAAACCTGGGGCCAGTGAAGCCCACTTTTCAGAGAAGACTGAAGCCCAGTCAGTCACTCCAGACCGTAAGCTTGTGGAAGGCAAGGAACATATCTACCAACTCCGTTATTTTGAACTCTCCCAAGCTCTCAGTAGATTCGACTGATTGATTGATTGACCAGAGCTGGCTGAGGCCTGAGCACTGGCCCAGGTGCTCGGAGTTCTTGAAGAGACACGGACCAACCCGCTCCACCTTCCTTCCCTTGGCCGTAGGAAGCGTCCATCATCCTCTGACCCCTGAGGGTTTGGGGAAGTCTCCCGGTCTGTGGCCGCAGGGCCTGCGTGGAGCCAGTCAGCAGAGCTTCGCCCGTTGGAGTCCCACACCCAGCTCCTCGGCACAGTCGGACACTTGCTCTAAGGAGGCCTAGGGACCGAGGGGCGACGCATACCGGTCTTACACCAGCGGCTGTCAGGTCCAGGACAGCCTGCCCCTCTCCCACCACCCCTCAGGCCTGAAACCAGGCTGTGTGTCTGGAAGCATGGTGGATGCCCTCCTGAATGCCCGATTCCCACAGAGCCGTCTTGGAACCCCCACCTCGTCCCACCTGCAGGTAGGAGCCCACTGGGCTTCAGGCTCAGGGCCCTCTTTTTATTAATTTTTTTTTGGTAAAGATAAAAGGATTTGAGAACTGGCACTGTGCTGGTGGGTCTCTGTCCTTGGGCACTCGTGATGGGGGAAGTGCCCAGCCCTGGTTTCCGGAAGATGAGGATCCTGCTCCATCCTGGAACCAGCCATAGCTGAGCAGGTCTTCCTAGGCAGCCTGCCCGTTCCCAGCTGTCCACCTCTGCCTGGTGGCCCTCCCCTTGCCGCAGGGAAACCCTGCAGCAGCCACCAGAGCTGTGGAGGAGACCTGGGAAGGAAGAGATGGTGGTGTAGCTGAGGGAGGCGCAGCCCCCGCCGGTGGTGGGGAGAGGCTGGGAAGGAGGAGAGACCCAGAAATAAATACCAGTCTGAGTTTAGCTTAGCAGCTTTGCAGTGTAGCATCCCTGAGAGGCAGTGATTCACAGAACAGCCATAAAGAGGGGGTTGGATTGGGCTCAGATGAAGCCTTTTGGTCTTGGCCCCTGGGGACTGGCTTGGACAGCAGTGGTTGTTCTAGGGCTGGGCCGGGCCGAGATGCCGTCAGAACAGCGGGAGGGCATCCCCGGCCCCTCGTGACCGGGTGGGGCTCTCTGCCCTGGTGGCAGCCACGTCCCGCCTCGCTTGCTTTCGGCGGGCCGGCGGGGCAAAGGGCGAAGCCGCAAGAGGAGGAGGAGCCCCACCCTGGGTCGAGGCGAGTGGGCGTTCCCGTCTGTCAGAGCGGCGGCTCCCCATCCGTGCCTGGCCGTGAGGGTTGAGTTTCGGAGGCCGAGGTTCCTGACCCGGGGCCCCCGGGGTCACATGAAGAAGGGAATGCGGGAGGCCACGGTTTTGCAGCCGTTGGAGGAGAAAAGCTTTTCTTCCTCGGGGAAGTAGGTGATGCTGTCTACGACGGCCTCGATCGTAGGCTCCAGGGGCTCCAAGCCCTGCTGGGCCAGCTCGTTGGCCACGCAGTGCCGCACGTGGTGACGCCGGAGGGGGAGGAAGGGCACCAGCAGGTCGATGAGCTGCTCTTCCAGGATTCCCGACTGCCAGAAGCCATCTGAGAAGGAGGTGTGGGAGCAAGGGAGGGAAGCTGAGTTAGGGAGGCCCACTGTCTCCTTCCTTTCCACACATGCACCCGGCCTCCACCTGGGCTGTGAATGTTCAGGGGCTGTTGGCCATGGTCCGGCCCCACTCTGGACTGGGCTGGTGTCTGTTCTGAACCTGGAGGTCTCCTCGCCCCCAACCCCTTCCTTGCAGCTGGTGGAAGACGAGCCGGCCAGGATTTTGTGCAGCCAACTCGAGAGGGAGGCCGGGAGAGTCAGGGAGCTGGGACTTCTTTTGGTCAGGGGTAGAGGATTGTGTGTGTGTGTGTGTATGCGTGCGTGTGTAATGGACACACCCAGGGCAGAGTGCAGAATGTGTGTATGTGTGTAAGTGAGACACACAGGGCAGGGCAGAGAGGGCAGAATGACACCTCCCCACCATTTCCTGCCTTTCTCCAGGAAAGGAAGGGGTAGCCAGAGCCCTGGGGATCTAAGGGGGAGGGAGGGGTACTCACGGCGAGGGTTGTCCAGGACGGCCTTGGAGATGGCCGGCTCCAGGTCCTGCAGACGGATCTCCTCCCGGTCCTTGCGGAGGCGCCAGTACTCCAGGGCCAGCTGGTTGATCTGTTCCCCTCCGGCATTGCTAGACACCAATGGTGAGAGGAGAGCTCTGGTCAGAGTGCGCGTCGAGGGGATCCCAAAGGGCCCAGACGGGGGCCCGCGTGGGAGAAGGGACTTCTCTGACAAACCCGGATTTACAGCAGCACTTTATTGTGTCGGGGCTTTGCAGGGGTTGGTGGGGACAGCCCCTAGTCCCATCCCCAGCCCCAGGAAAGAGCAGCAGTGATCCAGCTGCCTACAGTCATCACAGATGTAAGCTGCAGAGTGGGGTGGGCTGTGGAAGGGTGGGATGCTGCTATCCCGTTAACCCAAGCACTTATCCTATCCCGACTTGATTTCTGTACTGTTCAGCCTCCTTGCTGACCTCCCTGCCTCCTGTCTTTCCCCACTCCAATCCACACTCCATCAGCTGCCCGGATCATTTTTCTAAAAAAACATTCACACCATGTTTCCCTACTTCTCAAGAAACTCCCATGGTTGCCCATCCACCTCCATATGAAATTAAAAACTCCTCTTCATTGGCTTGAAAACACTTCATCACCTTGCCCACTCTTACCTCACCCCGCTACTCTCCTACTACAACCTAGTCCGCACACACCATTCCTCCAATGCCAACCTTCTCACTGTACCTCCATCTCATCTCTCTCACCACCATCTTGTTGCCCACATCCCACCTCTGGCCTGGAACACCCTCCTTCCTCATATCCGACAGACAATGACTCTCCCCCTTCAAAGCCTTATTGAAGGCACATCTCCAAAAGGCCTTCCCTGACTAAGCCCGTCTTTCCTCTTCTCCCAGTCCCTTCAGTGTCACCCTAACTTGCTCCCTGTATTCATACCCCCCCGGCCAAACAGCACTTCTGTACATATCTATAACTTATTTATTTATTCATATTAATATCTGTCTAGCCCTCTAGACTGTAATCTCTTGGAAGGCAGGGAATGTGTCTGTTCTTTGGTTATACTGTACTCTTCCAAGTGCTCTGCACACAGTACGGTGCTCTGCCCACAATAAGCACTCAATAAATAGGATTGAGTGAAAAGGGTGCCCCCCCGCCAACATGCCCAGAGTGTGTCGAGACCTGATGAAGATGAAGATGGCCTTGCGGTAGTTGGTGCCGAAGAGCACCCAGGAGGGACCCAAGAAAGGGCGCAGGACGTCTATTAGCCCCGGGTGCATCTTGTCCATCTCGTCAAAGAGGAACAGGGAGCGGCCGCAGGCGGTGAGGTTCCCCTGGATCCAGCCCTTCAGGTCCTCCTGCGGGAAAGGCACAGGGCACGGGGAAAGATGACCAAGCCGGGGGACAACAATCAGTCCATCAGTGCTAGTCTATTTTTCTTTTCTTTTCTGGTATTTGTTGAGCACTTATGTGCCAGGTACTGCAGTAAAATGCTAGGATAGATACAAGTTAATTAGGTTGGATGCGTTGTGGGCAGGGAATGTGTCTTATATTTTTGCACTGCACTCTCCCAAATGCTCAGTACTGCGCTCTGCACACGGTAAGCGCTCAATAAATACAGATGTAGTAAGCGCTAGATAAATACCAGTGATAATGTTAGCAAACCCTTAACAGCGAGAAGCAGTGTGGCTTAGTGGAAAGAGCACGGGCTTGGGAGTCAAAGATCGTGGGTTCTATTCCTGGCACCGCCGCTGGTCAGCTGGGTGACTTTGGGCAAGTCACTTAACTTTTCTACGAAAACATTCAAAATGGGGGTTAAGACTTTGAACCCCACTTGGGACAACCTGATAACCTTGTATCTACCCCTGCGCTTGCCACATAGTAATCACTTAAATACCGTCATTATTATTATTATTCTTATTATTAACAAATACCATCGGCAAAAAGAAAAATGCCAACTGAGCATGTAGAGTGGGGGATAAGGCCGTGCCTTAGTTTCCCTTCGGGAAGCACCGTCGGAGCCCGGACTTACCTTGTAGAGGTCGATCCGGTCGGGGTGGGGAAAGTGGACGATGGGGGAGAAGTAGTGGACGTGAGGGCTGCGCATTCCCTCCTGGAAGAGGTAGCGGACGAGCAGGGAGCTGACGTAAGACTTGCCGGTGCCGGTCCAGCCGTGGAAGGACAGCACCAGGGGCTTACTGGGCGCCGGGTCCTGCACAAAGTCCCTTACTGCCTTGGTGACCAGCTGCCGGGCCAGGGGCTGCCCAGCAAGGTGCAGGGCCAGGTCACACTCTAGGCCTGGGGGAAGGAAAGGAGCGGGGGCTCAGGACGCCAGGGTCCTTCTTCCTCCAGGCCCCATGGCCTCCTTGCTCCCCATCTCTTGGGCTTTGGGGGACCCCCGGTTTCCCCATGAGCCCTGTTCCTCATGTCCTGTCCCCGCTTCCTTGATCCTTCGTTCATCCAGTCGTATAGAAGCAGCGTGGCTCAGTTGAAAGAGCACGGGCTTTGGAGTCAGAAGTCATGGGTTCGAATCCCAGCTCTGCCACTTGTCAGCTGTGTGACTGTGGGCAAGTCACTTCTCTGTGCCTCAGTTCCCTCATCTGTCAAATGGGGGCTGTGAGCCCCCACGTGGGACATCCTGAATCCCCTGGGTCTCCCCCAGCGCTTAGAACAGTGCTCGGCACATAGCAGGCGCTTAACCAATACCAACATTGTTAAATACTACCGAATGACGGCATGGGGCTGGGCCCGCAGGCCCCCGCGTGACCCCCGCGTGACCCCGACCCTCCTGCTCACCCTCGAGGTCGGGCCGGAAGTCGCACTCGCAGTAAGTTCGGAAGCTGCAGCTGAGGGAGCGCAAGTCCCAGACGCCTCCGCGCGCCCCCGCCAACCCGGACAGGACCAACAGCATCAGCGGGAAAACGGCGACCCCGCCGGGACCCCGGATCCCCCATTCCATCTCCCACCTCATCCCCCAAACCATCCCCCACCGCCAAGGCCGCCCGCTCTAGGCCCGGGCTCCGCCAACCCCCGCACTACTCCCGCCGCCTCCGGACTACAACCCCCACAATGCACCTCGCCGCCTACAACGCCCAGAAGGCCCCGCGGGCCCGAAGGAGGGCAAGGGTTGGGATGATGAGGAGAGATAGGAGTAATTCATTCCGGCCTATCTATTGAGCGCTTACTATAAGCAGAGCCTTCATTCATTCACTAGCACTTGCAAAGTGCAATTTGGCAACATGTAGAGACAATCTCTACCCAACAAGGGGCTCACGGTCTAGAAGGGGGAGACAGGCAACAAAGCAAATAGACGGGCATCAACTCAACTGGATATATTTCCATTACCCTATTTATTTTGTTAATGAAATGTACATCGCCTTGATTCTATTTAGTTGCCATTGTTTTTACGAGATGTTCTTCCCCTTGACGCTGTTTATTGCCATTGTTCTTGTCTGTCCGTCTGCCCCCGATTAGACTGTAAGCCCGTCCAAGGGCAGGGACTGTCTCTATCTGTTGCCGACTTGTTCATTCCAAGCGCTTAGTACAGTGCTCTGCACATAGTAAGCGCTCAATAAATACTATTGAATGAATGAATGAACATAGAGAAGCAGAGTGGCTCAGTGGAAAGAGCCCGGGCTTGGGAGTCAGGTCATGGGTTCGACTCTCGGCTCTGCCACTTGGCAGCTGGGGGACTGTGGGCAAGTCACTTCACTGGGCCTCAGTGACGTCATCTGGAAAATGGGGATTAACTGTGAGCCTCACGTGGCACCACCTGTATCTCCCCCAGTGCTTAGAACAGTGTCCTGCACCTAGTAAGCGCTTAACAAATACCAACATTATCATTTATTGAGCGCTTACTATAATTACAGTTATGGCATTTGTTAAGCGCTTACTAGGTGCCGAGCACTGTTCTAAGCGCTGGGGGAGATAATGCCCATTTTACAGATGAGGTAACAGGCACAGAGAAGTGAAGTGACTTGCCCAAGGTCACACAGCAGACAAGTGGCGGAGCTGGGATTCGAACCCACGACCTCTGACTCCCAAGCCCGGGCTCTTTCCACGGAGCCACATTGCTTTGCAGAGCACTGTACTAAGCGCTTGGAATGTACAAATCGGTAACAGATAGTCCCTGCCCTTTGACAGGCTTACAGTCTAGTCGGGGGAGACGGACAGACAGACAAGAGCACTGGACTAAGAGCTTGGAATGGACAATTCGGCAACAGATAGAGACCATCCCTGCCCGATGACAGCCTCACGTAATAATGTTGGTATTTGTTAAGCACTTCCTATGTGCAGAGTACTGTGCTAAGCGCTGGGGAGCCCGTGAGGCTCACAGTCTTCATCCCCATTTTACAGATGAGGATACTGAGGCACAGAGAAGTGAAGTGACTTGCCCCCAGTCACCCAGCTGACAAGTGGCAGAGGTGGGATTCGAACCCACGACCTCTGACTCCCAAGCCCGGGCTCTTTCCACTGAGCCACGCTGCTTCTCTAAGTGTGGAGCACTGGACTAAGCGCTTGGAATGGACAATTCGGCAACAGATAGAGACCATCCCTGCCCAATGATGGACTCACGTAATAATGTTGGTATTTGTTAAGCGCTTACTATGTGCAGAGCACTGTTCTAAGCGCTGGGGGAGATACAGGGTCATCAGGTTATAATAATTGTGGTATTTGTTAAGCGCTTACTGCGTGCAAAGCACTGTTCTAAGCGCTGGGGGATACCAGGTGATCAGGTTGTCCCACGTGGGGCTCACGATTTTTTTTCTCCCCATTTGACAGATGAGGTAACTGAGGCACAGAGAAGTTAAGTGACTTACCCAAGGTCACACAGCTGACTAGGGGCCGAGCTGGGATTAGAACCCATGACCTCTGACTCCCAAGCCCGGGCTCTTTCCCCTGAGCCACATGATGTTGATGATGATGATGATGAAGAAGATAATGGTCTTTGTTAAGCAATTACTATGTGCCAAGCACTGTTCTAAGCTGCAAGGTAATGAGGTTGTCCCAGTCGGGGCTCACAGTCATCATCCCCATTTTACTGATGAGTTCACTGAGGCTCAGAGGAGTTAAGTGACTTGCCCAAAGACACACAGCAGGCGGAGGCGGGATTAGAACTCACGTCCTCTGACGCCGAAGCTCGGACTCTTTGCACTAAGCCTCTCCCTCCGCATTTGTATCTGTGACCTGCAGACATTTGATATTCACCCCATAGCACTTATGTACGTATCTTTAAATTACATGTTGTAAATTATTTCTATTACGTCTGCCTCCTCTTCTAGATTATAAACTCGTCGTGGGCAGGGAACGTGTCTGCTAACTACTATATGGGCTGTGCACATATTAAGCGTTCAGTGTGAGAAGCAGCGTGACTCAGTGGAAAGAACCCGGGCTTGGGAGTCAGAGGTCATGGGTGCTAATCCCGGATCCGTCACTTATCAGCTGTGTGACTTTGGGCAAGTCAGTTCACTTCTCTGAGCCTCAGTTACCCCTTCTGTAAAATGGGGATTAAGACTGTAAGCCCCACTTGGGACGACCTGATCACCTTGTATCCCCCTCCCAGCGCTTAGAACAGTGCTTCGCACATAGTAAGCACTTAAGTGCCATCCTTATTTTTAACATTAGTAAATATTATCACTGATGGTGATGACGATGCTCCAGGGGCAGAGCCCTTGTTCTCCTTCCCTGTATTTCTAAATACCCACGAGGGGGCACCACCCCACCGCCCGATTGGCAGCCGGCCCCGTTTCCATGGTGATGGGCCTCCATGCCGGTAGCTACAGTGGTCCCCAAAACCCCCGGAAAGCCAGGAGACCCTACTGGACACCCACACTGAGTCGAGGCAGACCGTGGGTCCTAATCCCGGCTCCGCCACTCGCCTGCTGTGAGACCTTGGGCAAGTTTAGTACAGTGCTTGGCACATAGTAAGCCCTTTCAAAATACCACAGTTATCCTTATTAATGGACCAAGCTTCGCCTTGTTTGCTGAAAGCCCCAGAGACTTTGATAACTGACTCCGTGTCTGGCCTCAGGGCAAGATCAGTAGAACTGGGACTGAGGACAGAAGGGTGAGAGAGAAAAAGAGAGAGAGAGAGAGGATGGATTTCTGCCCCAAGTTCAGTGCCCCAAGATCAGCTGAGAGGAGAATGGGGAACAGTTGGCCAATGTGGAAAGCTACTGAATATTTCCCTCCCCCAAGTCTAGGAGCTCAAACACTGAAGGGAAAGAGGCCAAGAGTGTTATGGAGCCAAGATTCCTCAATTTCTCCGTTGTTCCTCCATAGCATCCTGGGGGGCAAAGTGCCACGGATGGGGCTACCTCACTTTCTCCTGGTGGAAGGAGCACTGAAGCTGCAAGGGGTCAGTATCTTTGACAGTCACAGACCTTGGGGTGGGGGCCACACTGCTGGTCCGATATATGAGCCCTGTGACTCAATAGGTGAATGGAAGACACCAGGAAGAAGTTTATTCCTGGCATTTCCCTCCACTGTCCACCATGGACAGAACAGGCTTCCTCTCGCTCCCCCCATCCCCTCCCATCCTGTTCTCCAACCCCAGGCTGCATCCCTCTCCTCATCAAAGCCCTGCTTGGAGCTCACCTTCCTCAGAAAGTCTTCCCTGACTAGGAATCCATGTCTCTCTCCCCTACAAAACCCAGACAGGAATGTATTTCTAGGACTACATATATATATATATATATATACTTTGGTATTTGTTAAGAGCTTACTCTGTGCCATATACTGTACTAAGCCTTGGGATAATCAGTTTGGACACAGTCCCTGCCCCACAAGGGGCTCACAGTCTTAATCCCCATTTTTCAGATGAGGTAACTAAGGCACAAAGAAGAGTGGCTTGTCCAAGATCACGCAGCTGACAAGTGGCTACTATATCCTGGTCATGCTTTGAAGCAGACCTAATAAAAGAACTGACCTAAGTTCGTACAACATTTTTGAAAGTTTCTGGGGGAACTGGTGGGATGCCGGAACAATGGAGTTGGATGAGACTTGTATATTAAACGGAAAAGGCAGTGTTCCCCCACTACACTGTAGGGCCCCTGAAGGCAGGAATCATGCCTACCAACCCTTTCACACTTACTCTTATGTACTACGGTGTTCTGCCAGTATTAAGGGTTCAAAAATTACCACTGATTACTGTATTTATTGGGTGCTTATTGTGTGCAGAGCACTGAACTAAGCACTTGGGAAGAGTACAATGTAACAGAGTTGGTAGACAAATTCCCTGCCCACAATGAGCCTGCAGTCTAGACAGGGAGACAGATATTAATATAAATAAATAAATTATGGTTATGTACATGAGTGCTGTGGGGCTGAGTTGGGGGGGTGAATAAAGGGTGCAAATCCAAGGGCGAAATTATTTGATTGATAATCACCTTGGCTGAATGTTCATCTGTCCAGGCTTAATGAGATTTTAAAATTTCTTGCCACATCTCCTCCAGGAGGAGGCCTTCTTTGCTTAGTTTCTAGTCTGCCCAACTCTCAGGTCAACAATTTTGTGGCACCTAAACATTTAAGTACTCACCTGCCTGATTAACACTTCAGTTCACATCTGTACTCTATTACTTTTTCCTATCTGTAATTTACTGTCTGTCTCCTGGCTAGATTGTAAACTCCTGGAGGGCAGTGGTCAAGCCTGCTAATTCTACTGTAGTCTCTCAAAGGCTCAGTTCCGGGCTCTGCTCAGTAAATACTGTTGATTGATCGCTCTTATGTACCTGTGAATGCTTTAATTTCTATATTTTACCGTACATGCAGTTATTTGTTCAGCTGTTTCAGCTTGAAATGTCTATATTGCTTTCTGTGTTATCCTTGTTCTCCCTCTAGTGGGAATCAGTCGCTCCCAACAAGCTGTATGCTTCTTGAGTACTTAAGCACTAGTACAGTGTCTAATACTCAGTAGACACTCAAAATTGACTGTTTGAGAGCAAAAATCATCAATCAGTTGTGTTTTTGAATGCTTACTGTGTGAGGAGCACTGTACTAAGCATGTGGGACAGTATCATATAACAGAGTTGGTAGAATATAACAGCTGGTAAACATGTTCCCTGCCCACAGCGAGCTTACAGTCTAGAAGGGAAGGCAGAAATTAATATAAATAAATTACAGATATAGACTTCCGTGCTTCAGGGCTGAGGGAGGGGTGAATAGAGTGCAAATTCAAGTGCGAGGGCAACTCGGAAGGGAGTGGGAGAAGAGAAAATGAAGACTTAGTTGGGGCAGGCCTCTTGGAGGAGATGTGTTTTTAGTAAGACTTTGAAGGAGGAGTGATCTTCTGTCAGATATGTAGAGGGAGGGGGTTCCAGGCCAGAGGCAGGATGTGGGCGAGGGGTTGGCGGTGTGATAGATGAAATCGAGGTACACTGAGTAGGTTGACATTAGAGTAAAATGTGAGAGATGGGTTTTTGCCAGATTCAGTGAGGTGCTGTAGAAGGGGACAAGGTGATTGAGTGCTTTAATAAAATCCAATGGGAAGGAGTTTTTGTTTGATGCGGAGTTGGATGGGCAACCACTGGAGGTTCTTGAGAAGTGAGAAAACATGGAAAACGGTTTTGTAGAAAAATGATCTGGGCAGTAGATTGAAGCTTAGACTGAGGTGGGGATCAAGTGGGATAGGATAAGTGCTTGGGTTAACGTGGTAGTTTAGATGGCAAGGAAAGGAAGATTTTAGCAATGTTTTGAAGGTTGAACTGACAGGATCTGATGATAGAATGAATATGTGGGTTGAATGAGAGAGAGGGGAGTCAAGGATAACGCTCAGGATATGGTTTGTGAGTCAGATTCTCCCCACCCAGCCACTGTCTTGTCTCCCTACAATCCCATCCCAGGACCTGCTGTAGGACACTGTGCTGCCTCTTGTGGGTGTGCGATACGCCAATCAATCTATCAATCATACTTCTTGAGCACTTACTATATGCCCAGCACCATAAATAGAGGTTTGGAAGAGTACAACAGAATTAGCAGACACATTTCCTGCCCATAATGAGCTTACACTCTAGAATTGAATTGAGTTGGGTTAGCTTGATGTCAACTGACAGCTAACAGGTAAAAGATGCTTCTTCCCCTTGAGCGTCTAACCCTGACCAGAGGCCTGAAAACGCCCCTCTGAGCAAGAACCTGTCAGGCGTTAGGAGATCCTTCTGCCCCAAAATGTAACAACCATTTCCACCTGGTCCCCGCACCGCGTCCCTCCCCTCCGGGTTCTCTCCCCACTCTGGCCCTGACCCCAACCCCAAATAGAGACAAGGAAGATCCATAAAAGTTTATTATGTGTAAGAAAGACTAGGGATCTGTACACGTATTTACAGAACCAACCGGACTTATTTACATCGAGACCAAGGCTGTTCAGCATGGGGCCGGGCCCGAAGCTGGACGGTGTCGATTCGGGTGACCCGGGGGATGGAACTTCCGAGGGATAGAGCGCAGGGAGTGAGGAGAGCGGAGGCTGAGGGAGGGATGCTCAGCGGGCGGGAGGAGAGAGGGAATGGGCTTCTGAGACCTTCCTACCTGGGAGTCCCAGCAGTGTGTTGGGGGAGGCCAGGAGTGAAACTGAGGTGGGAGTCCTCAGACAACTGTGGCCTTTACCAAGGAAGGGACAGCTGAGAAAAGGCCCAGGGGGCAGTTTCTTGAAAGGTTTGAGGGGGGAGGAGAAAGTCTGGGCCACGACAGGGTGGGGCTGACGGTTTTGGGAGCTCACCATTCTTTCTGATCTCTGGGAGCCCCTCTGGCCCAGTATCCCCCCACATCGACCTCGCCACACATTCTAGGTTCTTCTGGATGGCTGTGAGCAGCCATTTTGTTTTGGCCCTACTTCATGTTCCGGGATCCTTGGGGAGCAGGCTTTCCTCCCAGAGATAGTGATCACCACTCCCCCCAACCTCCCACCATCCCACCACGCTGTCTGCCCCCTTAGAGGGGAGAGAAAACGTGGGTGGGGGCTGAGGTGGCTCTGGGGTGGGGGTTGGGGGATGTCGGATGGCTCTCAGAGACCTTCTCTGCCCCTGTGGGTGACGCTACAGCTCACTGGAGCGGACGGGGGGTTCCACCTTATGGGACAAGGCCGTGAGCACCTTGTCAAACTTCTCGTAGCGCTTGGCCTGGTTACTGCCTGCCCCCTGGCTTCCCCAGAGGAGGCGCATCTGGAACTCAGTGCTGAAGATTTCCAGGAGCTCTGGATGGGCCTGGAAGCCTGGGGACAGAGACAGAGAGCAAAGGAGTGTGGTTGGAGTCAGGGGCCAGGTCTGGTTTAGCCCGGCCGGACCCCTCAGGGCTTCTCAAGTTGCTTCTTGGAATTTTTCTTCCCTTTTCATCTCTGATTCTCCCTTCAGGACTCCCAAACTCCGGGAAAGAGCACCAAGAGAACTCACAGAAGGAAAAGAGAGGATGAGGGATCAGAAGAGGAAACTGGAGTAGCTAGAGGGAAGGGAAAGAGGGTTAGAGGAGAGAGAGGCAGAGATGGAGGAAATAAATAGGGAGAGGCAGGAAAATGAAGAGGAGGGGTGAACGGTTACCCAAGAGGTGGTCTCTGTGTTAACTGCCCAACTAGATCAAAAATTGAGCTAGATGGAGCAGTCAACAGATTAATCCACTTCACTTGAAGCTCTAATCCCTCAGAAAGGCTGGGCGTGTGATAACGAGAGGGAAAGGAAGGAGGGAAGGAGAGAGACAGAGAGAAGAGACAGAGAGAGAACAACATGTGTCGTCATCCATATCAAGTTCCGATTCCCTTTCTTCCCCAGTGCTCATCATCTTCCCCTCCACCGGAGCACTTCTCAGAAGTTGCTGGAGCACGGCAATGCTCCTGACCCCTGGGCTGGCAGCTTGGGCTGTGGGAGGTCAATTGGTCTGAAGACCTATCCCTAGGGCAGCAGCAGGGCAGGTTCACCCCCTCCCCGGGGCCCCAGCCCCCGGTCCCCATCCCCAGCCTCACCCTGCAGCTTGACCTCGGCGTTGGTGTGGTAGAGGCCCCCGTGGTGGGCCACCATGCGGGCCGCCTCTAGGTGCGCCAGGACCACCTCCACCCCCTGGTCGGTGGTCTCCCAGGGCTGGGGGCCCTCCGGTGGGGCCGTGTCGCACTCCAGCAAGGTGATGAGGGGCAGCACGTGGGGGAAGGTGGTATTGCTCAGTGGAGGGCCTTCTGTGGGGACAGACAGACGGGTCTCGCTCTGCTGCCCGGATCTTTTTTCTACAAAGACGTTCTGGCCATGTTTCCTCTCTCCTTAAGAACCTCCGCGTCAAACGGAAACTCCTCACCGTCAGTTTTAAAACACTCAAACACCTCGCCCCCCGCTACCTCACCTCGCTGCTCTCCTGCTACAACCCAGCCCACACCGCCCACCTACTCACTGTACCTCGATCTGGTCTATAATAATTATGGTATTCATTAAGTGCTTGCTATGTGCCAAGCACTGTTCTAAGCGCTGGGGTAGATACAAGGCAATCAGGTTGTTCACAGGCCCTGTCCCACAGTCTCAATCCCCATTTTACAGATGAGGTAACTGAGGCACAGTGAAGTGACTTGCCCAAGATCGCACAGCAGACAAGTGGCGGAGCCGGGATTATCTCACCGCCGAGCTCTTGTCCACTTACTGTCTCTGGCCTGGAACACCCTCCCTCCTTATACCCGACAGTGAATTTCTCCCTCCCGTTTCAAAGCCTTATGGTAGGCACACCTCCTCCGAGAGGCCTTCTCTGACTAAACCCTCCTTTCCGCTTCTCCTCCTCTCTTTTGTGTCGCCCTGACTCGCTCCCTTTTTTCACTTCTCCACCCCTACCCCCACAGCACTTATGTATATACCTGTAATTTATTTCTATTAATGTCTGTCTCCTCCTCTGGACTGTAAGCTCATTGTGGGCAGGGAATATTTCTGTTTTTTATGTTATTTTGTTCCAAGGGCTTAGTACAGTGCTCTGCACACAGTATACACTCAATAATACGACCAGCCTCTTCTCTTCTGGCCGGGGCCCAGGCAGCTCCTGCTGGCTGGGAAGGAGCTGATTGGATCGGGGATCCCCGGGACTCTGAGCCAGGCCCCCCCAACCGCCTCGGCTCAGTTTCGGGGCCGCCTGGCAGGGCTGGGAGAGTCGTGCTTGGTCTTCCCTACCTTTGCCCTCATTGAGGCTCTTGAGGAACGGCTTCAGCTTCTTCTCGTACAGGATGGCGCCCTCCGTATGCCTCTGCCGTAGCAACATCCACGTCTGCTCCAGTCGGGCGATCTGGGGTGGGGAGGGTCCCAGCTCATGGGCAGTGGGGCAGGAGAGGGGCTTCCAGCCTGTTTTTGCTGTACCCCGCTGACCCACCCCAGCAGGGAGCTAGGCCCCCATCTCATCACCCAGGCTGATACGGTCTCCCCTATGGAGTCCAGGGACTCCTCTCCCCAAGGAGATCTCTAGCCCAACATGGGCCAGTCTCCCCGAGGGACCTAGTCCTCAGAGGATCCAGTCTCCATCAGGAGATCTAGTCTCCCCAGGAATCCCACCTCCCCCCCAGGCCCTCTCCCACTCCTTGTCAGAGACACCCAGCCCGGCGGGCCTGCGAGTGCAGGAGCTCCCTACCTGGGCCATGTCCAGGGCACCCATGACGGCAGCGAAGCTGAACATGTTGCCCATGGTGTTCCGCAGCTCGGCCGCCAGCTGGATGGTCTTGTACAGCAGCGAGGCCCGGTCCTCCGTGGCGCCCGAACAGCTCAGGATGTCCACGGCCAGCATGATGGACATGGTGTGGAATCTGTCGGGGATGGGACTGATCAGAGGGGAAGTGGGGGAGGGGTCCCTGGCCTGGGGTTGCAGGGGGTGGGGCTGATCACAGGAGTTGGCGCTGATCAGAGGGGCCGAGGTGGGGGGGAAAAGTCCCTGGCCGAGGGCAGGGCTTATGGGCGGTGTGGGGGGCCAACCAAAAATTCACTCAGTTGTGTTTACTGAGTGCTTACTATGCGCAAAGCACTTTGCTAAGTGCTTTTCTGGGGGGGAAAACCCTCTCAGATGGAAGCAGCAGAACCTCAGGGTTCCCGGTCAGTGAGTGGTTGCAGGGGACGGGTCTGAACCGGGGAGGAGGGACACATGGTATTGGGGTAGCGCGTGATTTATTCACTCGCGTTTACTGAGCACTTACTCTGTGCAAAGCACTGTACTAAGCACTTAAGCACTGTACTAAGCTTGATGGCCTCTGGCCCCGGCGGCCGGGACCGGCTCAGGGTTCCCCAGAGGCCTCTGGGCTCCCGAATACTGCCTCTGCCTCCTTCCCACGGGCGGCCGGGAATCAGGGCCGGAGGACCCAGGAATCCGGGCCCCGAGGGGGTCCTCCCCCCATGGGCCTCAGGGCTCTGTCCTACCGTTCCAGCAGGTCCAGCCGGAGCTGCCGTCCGTGGGGGAGGGTGAGCAGCTCCATGCCCGAGCTGACTCCCATGAGCTGCTGCATCTCCTTGGTAACGCCCAGTATCCTAGCAACCTGCCCGGGACGCCAGGAGAGCTGATTAATTTCCACTCATTGGGGAAGGGTCTGGGGGCAGGGGCGGTCGGGGTCAGCGGGATGTGGGGGCCGAGAAAGGCCTCCTTCACTACTACCAGACTCGGCCTCTCGGTCAAGGCTGGACCTGCGGGCAGAGCCAACCTCCCCCTCCACGACCCTTGCCCCCTCCAGGGGGGATGGGGGCCCAGAGGGCAGGTTCTGCCAGGACCAGTTCTTCTAAATGGGACCTGGCCAACCAGAACTGGGATGGTCACTTCCCTCCTCAATGCGATTGAGGGGAAACTGAGGCCCCCACTGGCCAACTTGGGAGGGTTCGTCTTTTTCACTGAGCCTAGGTCCCCTTCCCTTGGCATTTTTGCCAGCACTGTGGGTGCCCTCTGCCATCTCCCTGCCCAGAGGCCAACCTGGGCGCCCCTTCCCCAAGGCCCTCTCCAGTCGGGCAGCAGGGGACCTGCCCCTTGTCTGGCCCGGTCTCGTACCAGGCAGTCAACTTTGGTGATGTGCCGGGCCAGCGTCTTGGCGTCGGCCTCAGCCAGTAGCTCCTTGACCCGCCTGAGGATGCTCATCTCCAGGGGCTTGTTGTCATGTGGGATGAGCAGGGACTGGAACGTGGTTGGGTTGAAAGAGGAGGGAGCTTCCACCAGGGGGGTGGTGAAGCCCCCATCCCGGTGGCCCTCTGAGGGACCACCGTCTGCCAAGCGCGGCCCATCCTCCCCCTTCAGCCGCTCCACATAGCTCTTAGTCCCACGGCCTGGGGGTTCGGGCCCTGCCCGCTCCCGACCACCCGGGGAGGGCGGGTGCAGCTGGCAGTAGTGGCCGGAATCTGGGTCGCTGTAGCTGTTGAGGGAGGGCGAGGGCGAGGCCTGGGGGTAGCCGGGTCCTGGGGCCGAGTGAGCGCTGCCGGTTGGCTCGCCCAAGGGCTTATGGTTGCTGCCCGGACAGAGCTGGGGTTCGCTGGATCGGCGGGTGGCGGGGGAGGCGGGGGCCACGCCTGTGGCTGGGGTTCCTGAGGACTTTAGCCGGGTCACTGTGGAGAGGCAGAGTGAGAGATGGGATTCCTGGGGGGTTGGGGCTGGGACTGGGGGCAGGCACCTACACCCAGTCCTTGGATAAAGATAACAGAGACCTTCTAGCTCTTGTCAGACACAAACACACACACACATATTGCCCAAGAAACACACACCAAGGCAAGACGTGCATCTCCCCTCCCCCCCACATACACATATTGCCAAACACACCGAGGCAAGACGCACACCCACATCCACCCACATGCCTGAACACAGAGATAGATTCACAGGTAGACCAGGAGACAAACAACATACACCCATACATACACACACCCTGGGTCTGTGGGCCTGGAGGGTCCATACCAGTGCTGTAGGCTGGGGAACCCGGGCTCTCTGAAATGGGGGACATGGGTGCGTGCAGATCCTGGATCTGGTCCATGCTGAGGGCGCAGTTGCGGATGGCGTCCCGGTGATGGGGCAGAGAGACGCTGGGGAGCGGAGGGAGAGTGGGGTTCAAAGGCTGGGTCCCCCACTGGCAGGGCCCCTGTCCCTTCTCAACCCCCCTCTGCTGACCCTCAGTCCTGCCGATCCTGCTCCACCCCATCAACCTCTGGCCCCTGCCGTCCTCCTCTTCCTCCTCCTCCTTTTCCTCTTCCTCCTCTTTACTGTAGCCCCAAGACTGGCCATCCCAGACCCATTCCCCTTTGGGCTATCCACCCCTTCCTCCTGGCCTTTCTGCCCCCTCCAACTCAAGTGTTCCCGGGCCCCCAGCCCCTTGTCCCCCCACAACCCGCTCCTCCTCCCCCTCTGAGCCCCCTCCCAGGTCCTTTCTGGTTCCCAGGCCAGGCCAGGCTGCCGGACTGTCTGCTGTCCCTCAGACCCAGGCAACACCCTGCCCCTCACCTGGTGGGACAGCCCTCCGCCCGGGTGATCTTGTCAGCCGTGAGTCCGTCCGTCATGGTGATGCTCCGCCTCTTCATGTGTCCCCCCTTCTGGCCGGAGGGGCTGCCGGACCCCCCCGGCTTGCCGTGGCTGAGCCCATAGCTGGCCTCCAGGTAGCGCAAGGGGAAGGTGCGGTTGACGGGGCAGTAGATGATCGCGCCGCTCTGCTCTGACACCGCCTTGCGGCTGCCCACGTAAAACCGCACCAGGGCGGGGACGTGATCGAAGCTCTCCTGCTCAAACAGGTACTGGATGTGGGTGTAGCTCTCGCCGGCCTTGACCATGACCTTGTTGATCTTGAAGTGCAGGGGCTTGTGGTGCCAGCGGCAGGTCAGCACGTAGTCCCCCAGGCTGGTCAAGGAGTCGCGGATGAGAAAGTCTCCATTCCTCTGGACCAGGCTCTCCGAGACCTGCCGGACAGTGAGTGCTCAGACCCGTGCACCCGGGTGCCTACCCGTGACCTGTCCATCCCGGGAGTGGACCTGCTGCCAGCTGGGCCCTGGCGACCGGTGGACTGACCTCCCCCCTGGATCGCCTGTGCTTAGGAGCTGGCCAGCCAGGCTCTGGCGGTCGGACCCTGGCCCCTTTATGTGGGGACGTATTGTGGTTCTTGTGGGCCCGGGATAGTGACAACCCACTGGCTACTCTCCAGTCCTCCTTGTCTTCTGAGCGGTAGGAGGGATCTATCCTCACCTCCAGGGCATCTCCTGACTCCACCAGGAGCCAAGGTGGAGGGAAGGAGTGGAGGGAGACAGAGAGGTGCAGTCTGGATCACTGCAGAGATACTACCCCTGGGGTGGAAGGCCTGAGGGCCTCAAATGCCCCTTCTGCCCAGTGGTTAAAGGGGACATTGCCCTTCATTCCTGCTCCAGTCCTGGACCCTTTTTTTTTGTAATAAAAATGATATTTATCAAGCGCTTACAATGGGCCAGACACTGTTCTAAGTGCTGGGATAGACACAAGCTAATCAGGTTGGATATAGTTCATGTCCCACGTGGGGCTCACAGTCTTAATTCCCATTTTACAGAGGAGGGAACTGAGGCCCAGAGAAGTGAAGTGACTTGCCCAAAGTCACAGAGCAGTCAAGGGGCAGAGCCAGGATTAGAGCCCAGGTCTTTCTGACTCCCAGGCATGTGCTCTTGGGGGGTTTCTAGGGAGGAGGAAGAGGAGAAGACCTTGGGTCCAAGTAAGAGGACCGACCAGCGCATCCCTATAGCCTTTGGAGGACCCAAACTGTGGTCCCATCTTCCCACTGGACTACAGAAACAGCTGCTCGAGGAGATGGGGGAAAGGAGTGAAGGATTATTTGCCCCTTCCTGGGCAAATAATCAGGTAGAGGCAAGGTAGAGCTAGGGGGACCGGCTGGGGCACTCAGCCTCTGGCCTAGTCCAGGATCTCATCACGTTATGGTGCATTCTTGGCGTAACGTGTTATGGGCGGGGAATGTGTTTATTGTTATATCGCACTCTCCCAAGTGCTTAGTACAGTGCTCTGCACACAGTAAACACTCAATAAATACAAGTGAATGAATGAATGCTCTATCCACTAGACAACTACAGCGTGGCTCGGTGGAAAGAGCCCGGGCTTTGGAGTCAGAGGTCATGAGTTCGAATCCCAGCTCTGCCACTTGTCAGCTGTGTGACTGTGGGCAAGTCACTTAACTTCTCTGTGCCTCAGTTACCTCATCTGTAAAATGGGGATTAAGAGTATGAGCCCCACGTGGGACATCCTGATTCCCCTGTGTCTACCCCAGTGCTTAGAACAGTGCTCGGCACATAATAAGCGCTTAATAAATACCAACTAGGCCACACTGCTTATCTAGTCTCCAATCCTGAGAACGGGTCCCGGGCTACTGCTGCTTCTGCTGTTCACTGAGACTGTAAGCTCGATGTGGGCAGGGAATGTGTCTCCTCTATTGTGATATTGTACTCTCCCAAGCGCTTAGCATAGTACTCTGCACACAGCAAGCGCTCGATAAATGCAATTAACTGACTCACCTCTCGGGGGATGCGGCCGTGGTACCATGCGTGGCTGCGTAGGTCGGTGCTGCTTAGTTTCAGTTCCTCCTCGAGCTCCTTGTGCAGCTTCTCCGGGGATGAGTCGAGGATGTACTTTTCCTTGGAGAACTGAGTGGGGATTCAGGAGAAGTGAGCAACATGAAGTGGACTTCACTGGACGACCGACCTCCCTCCCCTCATCACCGTTACTTTCCCATTCGGTTCTCCTCCCTGGCTCCTGGGGAAACAGGCCCGGAGCCAGGCAAGTGAAGACTCCCTCCGCCCGCCGCAACTACGCTCCTGGGAGAGCCTGGCGTAGTGGGCCTGGGAGTCAGAAGGTCGTGGGTTCTAATCCCTGCTCTGCCGCTTGTGCCCAAGGTCACACCACTTCACTTCTCTGTGCCTCAGTTACCTCCTCTGTAAAATGGGGATTAACACTGTGAGCCCCGAGAGGGACAGGGACTGTGTCCAACCTGTTTTGCTTTTATCCACCCCAGTGCTTAGTACAGTGTCGGGTGCACAGTAAGTACTTAACAGATACCACAGCTATTATTATTGATTATTACTCTCCCAAATGGGCAGTTGGGATTGAGGATTCCTGGGTCCTAGTCCCAGGTGGCATGAGGATTATCTTGCCACTTGTGCAGGAGGTAAAAGTGTAAACCGAGATAAGATTGGGAGAGACGATAATTTCCTAGTTCTCCTAGGGTTGGGTTTGTGGGCTACCTGACTGGAATCCAGGACACCCAGGTGTGCAGAATCATATGCCCGGGACCTGTTGTCCAGCCTCAGTTTCCATCCAGTGGAGCTAACATCTCCTAAATGGTAAAAACAGCACCGTCCCTAGCAGGTTTCCTCCTGTGAGAACCCAATACCGAGTCAGGATTGCAGGATTTGCTGAGCTACAACTGGCATCCTCAGACCCATGTGGAGGTGCCCGTGGGCAGAGCAGGGAGTCCCAGCTGGCAGAGCCACAGGGGGAGATGTAGCTGGCCCGGGAACACCGTGGGTGGGCCGAAGGCGTGGATGGTAGGACCCTGGGGACCAGCAGAAGTGTGGGCAGCAGCGGGGGATGCCCCAGCCTGGCTGACGGTGGTCTTGGTAACCAGCCATGTGGATTAGTGGGAACAGGAAGAACCAGTCCAGAGGACCCTTATTACCTTCCTCTCTCTCTAGGGTTCCCCCACCGGGCACCCTCCCCTCCCCTCTCTGGGGATGGGCCTGGCCCCTCCCTCCCTGGCTCCTACCTCCCCTCCACCCCGTGCCCCGCAGGAATGATGTCACTGGGTTATTCCTGGCTCGCTTCTCCCAGCAGGCAGAAGGCTGACGAACCCAGAGGGAGCCCCGCTGGGGATCGTCTGGGGACCCCGCTGTAGAGTCGGAACCTTCTCGTCCCTTCCTCCTCTGCATATGCCGCGAAATCTACCTCTCCTGCTTTCCTCCTGCCCAAATCCCACACCCTGGCCCTGGCCAAGAGAAGGTACTGATGCCCACCTAGAGAGCCAGACCGAGGCTTCATGCTTTCTTTATTTCACCCTTCCGGGGTGGGATGTGGGGGTGGCTGGCACCCATGAGGGGCTGGAGAACACTCACTGAAACCAACCTGGAACCAAGCATGGGAAGGGAGGGACTTGTCCCAAGCAGCAGGCGAGAACAGGACCCAGGTACCCTGTCCCCCAGACCCATTCCCTGCTACAGCCTCTCGGCTCCGCATTTCCCCCCAACCCTGCCCTGCTCTTCTCCTCCAGAGTGATGGCTAAATCAGGGAAGGGACGTCTGGTCCAGGGATATGAATTTGCAGAATGCTTATCTGTCACCCTCTGTGTTGGAGAAACTCAGCCCTGCCTGGGGCTACACTCCCTGTCCCCAATGACATGCACTTGAACCCCACCACCCTTCAGCCTAATGGAAAGAGCACAGGCCTGGAAGTCAGAGGACCTGGATTCTAATCCCAGCTCTGCCACATATATGCTGTGTGACTGGAGACAAATCACTTAAATTTCTCTGCCTCAGTTACTGCATCTGTAAAATGGGGATTAAGACTGTGAACCCCATGTGGGACAGGACCTGTGTCTGACCTGATTACTCTGACCTGATTGCCTCGTGTCTTCCCCGGTGCTTAGAACAGTGCTCGACACATAGTACATGCTTAACCAATACCAGAAATATTATTATTATTATTCAGCCGAGTGTCACAGGGATTGGGTCCCACGAGGCTTCTGAGCTCTGTGTCTGGGATTGCTGCCTCCCCCGTAATCGCAAATAGCCATGGTCATCATCTCCTTCGTCATCGCCATCCTCACCATCGCCATCCTCCCCAAACCCTCCATGGCCAACTGGGGGGAGCCTTACTGCCGGGCATAGCAGCCCCCCCAGCCGGACCCCAAAGGAGGGCTGGTGGACTAACACTTTTGAGCAATCCCCATCAGAAACACACGATTCAGCATGGCCTAGAGGATAGAGCACAGGCCCGGGAGTCAGAAGGACATGGGTTCTAATCCCAGCTCTGCCACTTGTCTGCTGTGTGACCTTGAGCAAGTCACTTCATTTCTCTGGGCCTCAGTTACCTCATCTGAAAAATGGGGCTAAAGACTGCGAGCCCCATGTCTAACCTGATGAGCTTGGATCTACCTCAGTGTTTAGAACTGTCCTTGACATTTACTAAGCACTTAATAAGTACCATTATTAGTATAAATCATCCCTGAGGGTGGAAAGGGGGCACTTCTGGCCTAAGCTCCAGCCCTCAGGAGTCCCCACCCCGGCCCATCCTCTCTTCCCAGGATCTCTTAAGGACTTTCATCTTCCTGCTCTCTGGAAAGGAGAACTGAGGCTGGGCAGGATGGCCACCACATGAGGAGGAGGAGGAAGAGGCCCAAGAAGCCAGGTATCCCTCTTCCCAGGCCCCTCCCTGATGGGGGGTGTCACTGGCATGAAGCTTCCACTGGTCTGTGGCCAGGGGGAATCTTATTCAGATCCCTGACCCCCTCCCCGCTGACCCATTAGTCCGGGCTTCCCAGGGACAGACGGGAGAGGCCCGGTAACTTCCTTGCTCCCCTCCCCCCCCGGCAGCAGAAATGAACCCGATTAAGGCAGCTAGAGACCCTGGAGGCTGAGGTCCGAGCATCCTGCCTCCTGGGGGTGGGGGTGGGGGTAGGGGAAGGGGATTGAACAGATGTGGTTGCCGTGGTAACTCCCTTCTCGGCTGAGCTTCCTGCATCCCTGCATTACCATGGTTTGGGGGTAGGGATGGGACGGAGAAGGCAGTCTCTACATCTCCAGGTGGCAGTCTTGAAACCTTACCGAACTGGGCTGTGGTGCCGGACTGAGGCCTTGGGCACACCCCTCACAGGGCCCGGAGGTCTTCCCCTTGGAACAGTCATGGGGAGGGAGGAGAGAGGGACGGATGGGCAGGGCATGACCCTCTTTTGGGATCCTGATAATTCTCAGTTGGGTGAGGGCGGGATGTCTGGACAGCTCTCACTGCCTTGGCCCTTCAGCTCAAAGCAGGACGTCAGTCCTTGGGGTTTCATCAGTGATGCTGGCCTCTGGAGTGCTGGTGACCTTGGGCAAGTCACTTAACCTCTCTCTCTCTGGACCCTCGATTCTTTCTACATGGAAAGAATAACCCCTCCTCCCTGAGCACTTTAGGGCCGGGGTCAGGGGGGCACACGAGTCCCTGGCCTAAATGTGCCTTGAGCTCAATGGAAATGAGTGTTGGTCACAGCTGGGTTTCCTGCTCCTCCCCCCTCCCTAATGGTAAATTTCTGGGTTCCTCAAAGTAGGAGGCAGCTGTCCCTTTAGTATCCCCAGGCCCAGTTTTTTCTGCTCAAGCTCCCCTGCTGACCCCAGAGTCAGCCTGCCAGGAAACTGTGGACTGAGGGCTCTTGGAACCCTCTCCTGCCTTTCATCAATCAATCAATCCATTGTATTTTTTAAGTGTTTCCTGTGTGCCGAGCACCTTACTACTACTACTAATAATAATGATGGCATTTATTAAGCGCTTACCATGTGCAAGCACTGTTCTAAGCGCTGGGGTAGATACAAGGTAATAAGGTTGTCCCACATGGGGCTCACAGTCTTAATCCCCATTTTACAGGTGAGGTAACTGAGGCACAGAGAAGTTAAGTGACTCACCCAAAGTCACACAGCCGATAAACGGCGGAGCTGGGATTAGAACCCATGACCTCTGACTCCCAAGCCCGTGTTCTTTCCACTAAGCCATGCTACTAAGCTCTCGGGAGAGTCCAATATAACAGAGTTGGCAGACACGGGCCCTGCCCACAAGGCGCTTACAGTCTAGAGGCCCCTGTGGCTCTGCCTTCTCCTGGGCCCTGGAAAAGCTCTGAGGAGAAAGTGAGATGTGGGATCCCTGTCCCAGCCCCCTGGTTCCTTGGCTGAGAAGGCACAGCCCCTCCCCAGCCGGGGCAGTTCCATCCGGAGCAACCCCGCTCTATGTTTTCAGCTACTGTTTAAAAGAAGGAAAAAGCTTCATGGGCAGGAGGTGACAGGTCTACCCGCCGCTGTGACGGAGGCTGGCAGGTCTCCCTGGGGCTGCGGGCAGCCGAGGTGGGGGGGCCTGGTCGCAGCCTGCGCTCCCTCCTGGAGTTGGGGTGGGTGGGGGCTCTGCGTCACCATCCCAGGAATTGCCACCCACCCTGGGGCCGGGGTCTAAGGGATGGAGAGGGAGGGAGCGAGCGGGGCTGATGCTGCATCCCTTCCCTGCCCCATTATTGGTTAGCGATGAGCTCACTGCTTCCCGGGCTGGCTGCATGGGATTGGACGAGGCGCAGGGATGCTGCTGTCAGCTGGAAAGGAGCCACTCATTCATGGAGGGATGAGGGCTCCGTTTCCTTGTGTGTGTGTGTGTGTGTGTGTGTGTGTGTGTGTATGCATGTACGTGTGTGTGTGTGTGCGTGTGTCTGAGTGTGTGTGAGAGAGAGAGAGAGAGAGAGAAAGGCAGGGATGCGCTCAACCCAGCATCTCTGAAAAGACTGGAGAGAGAATGGCTGAGCCCGAGGCCCCCGACGGCTTGCCATTAACTCCTTCTGCACCAGCCCTCCAGCCCCACCCTGCTCCACTTCTAGCTCCTGCCTTGGTTTCCCCAATCCTCCTTATCCTGGTTGGCCATAAGACTCCTATCCAAGGAGGTCTTGGACTTCTCCTCTGTTCTCCCAACCCTTCGTCCCAAAGCATCTCCCATGAGTCATGGCTCACCATTCCTATGTTGGGGAAATGAAAGCTTTAGCATCTCTCCCCCGCTCCCTGCCCAACCCAAGGTGAGGTCTGTCTCATTCCAGCCCTGTATTGAGGAGAAGGATTCCCTGCGTGCTCCCCTGGCATCCCATTGCCAACCCAGGCAGCAGCTCCTCACCTCACTAAGGTCAAGAAAGTGTTTGGTGCCTGTGACACCTTCCCCAGCTCCAGCCCAGTCCCTGGCATCTCTGGTCCTGCCCCTTCTCCCCTCTCCGCAGGTTTACCTGCTCAGAAGCCTGCAGCGTCAGGAGCGGTTTCGCACCAGCACCGGTGGAGCACCAGAGGAGCACCAGAGGAGCACCAGTGGAGCACCAGTGGAGTACCAGCAGAGCACCAGCAGAGCTCAGACCTCAGAACTCAGAGATCCCGACGGCGAGGAGAGTCTGCCAGAAGCTCTGGATCCGACTCAGGGGGAGGGAAGGAGTCAGGGTCAGAGAGGACCCTCTTCAAGCCAGCTAGAGAGGTGCGGGGATCTGACTGTGGGGTCTGGAGGTTGCCCAGGTATTTCCTGCCCCCTGCCCCAAACTAGTCCGAACCGGGCCCTTGCCCGCTCAGCCCCACGCTGCTTGGACTATGCGGGCTGGACAGGGTCCCATAGCTGGCCAGACCTATTCTCAGAAGCCAGCAGTAGGAGGGGAGGGGGTCAGACAGGCAGGACACGACCCTTCTCCTGGCCTTGGGGGAGTTGGAGAGAGGAGAGGCTAGGATGGAGAGGGGAAGGATTTGTCCTATAGGCACCAAAAGGCAGCAAGGACGTTTGAGGGAGGGGGGAATCAGCAGGAGAGTCCCCCGTTCCTTCATCTTGCGGCAGGCAGGACAGCCAAACCCCCAAATCCCCGGGAGATGACCACTACTGCTGGACAGCCCATGACCCCCTGCCCCCCAGGATGGAGTCACGGGGAAAGGAGTCCCCATGAACAGAGATCTCTCCCTGACCTCCACCTCTCTCTGTCTTCCTTGGGACCCCCGAGACTGATCCAGCACCCCAGTCCCTGTCCTTTCTGCCCCCCTCCCCAGCACCCCAGTGCAGACCCCGGGAGTTCTGTCCCCACCGCGCTCCCCGCCATCTCCCGCAGATGTCCCTACCACCTCTCTGGCTCCTAGGCAGACCGGAGGATGCCCCCCGACCTCCCACCCCTCACCTGCACCTGCACGAAGGAGCCCCGGTAGAAGCAGCAGGCGGCGGCGGAGAGGGCACTCCAGAGGCTGCAACGCTCCGTCATCGCCAGGGTCTGGGGGGTCCGGGCCCCGGGGTCAGCAGGGTAGGGGTGGGCCGGAGCCTGGGGTTGGGGGTGTGGGGGCGTGGGGGTCCGGCCTGGGCTGGGACCGGGCTGCTGGTGCCTCTGTTCAGCTTAGATTTGCTGCCTCTTCCCCGATTACCTCATCTCCTTGTCAGGACCGGGGGAGGAGCAGGGGGAGGGAGGGAAGGACAGAGGGGCGGGGAGACCCCACCCCCAGCCGGCGGGAAGAGAGAGAGAGAGAGAGGGGAGGGGGCTATTGTTCCTCCCTCTGCCCGCCCTAAGCTTCTCCTAGTCCCCCTTCCTGGGAGCCCACCCTCCTCCCATCTCCCAGCCCTTCCTCATGCGGGGGACCCCTTCCCGCCCCCTCCCAAAGTGCCAGGGAAGACCAGGAATAGGGTCTGGGAGTTGGGGGGGCAGGGACCAGGGATGCTTGGAGAAGGTCCAGATCCCATTGTTCGCTCCTCTTCACATATCCCCGTCCCTCTCCCTGAGGACAGTTCCATCCTCCACTGACCCTCCGCACCAGGTACCACCCTAACTCTTCCCCCACACCCTGCACCCTGCACCCTCCAGAGCCGATGGCTCGTCCGGCCTGGTCACCCCCTCCCCTCGAATCCTGCACCCTGCAGATCAGAGGCCCCTGTGGAGGGGATGCTGGTGAACCAGCCTGGAGAGGAGAAGGCTGATAGGCGATTGAACAGCGGTGATTAACCTGGGGCTGGTTACCGTAGGGAACGCACTCCCTATTGATTGAGGACCGACCGGACGGAGGGAAACGGACTGGAGCTTTAGCATGATGGATTTCAGTCAGACTAGCTCTCTGGGAGAATTTTCTGCCTGTGGGTTGTGAGTCATGCTGGGACAAATGACCGAGGGAGATTGGGAGATCTCTTTTCTGGAGGAGTGGAGCTGCCTGGGTTGGTTTAGGCAGGGAGGGGGATGGCCTAGGTGACCCTCTCGAGGACCTCTCCCACCCCAGCAGTTTAGAATTTTCCTCGCCCTGGGCTGGAGCAGAAGCGATGAAGTTTCATGAGTAGAGAAAGTCTGTGAGCCTGGATTCCTGAGATTTCTCCTTCCTTATTCCCCTCCTATCTATCAGGGCTCCCAGTAAAACTCCCTCATCTGCCTTGCACCTTGGTTTTGCTGGTTATGTGTGACAGCTGATGGCCTCTCCAAAGGCGGCCTGAGAAGGGTTGGGCTCAAACCTGGTTCTGCCGCTTGCCTGCTGTGTGACCTCAACTTCTCGGGGCCTCAGTTTCCTCAACTGTAAAATGGGGATTCAATACCCGGCCTCCCTCCCCTTTAGTGAGCACCAGGCGGGATGGGGATGGTGTCTGATCTGATTGTACTGTACCGACCCCAGCAGTGCTTAGCACAGAGTAAGTGATAAACTAATACCACAAACGTTATTATCAATAAAATTAAAAAATAGTACTTTTATGGTATCTGTTAAGCCTTCACTGTACTAAGCCTGTACTAAGTGCTGAGGTAGACATAAAATAATCAGGTGGGACACAGACTATGCCCCACATGAGGCTCAGAGTCTTAATCCCCATTTTATAAATGAGGTAACTGAGCCCCAGAGAAGTGAAGTGGCTTACCCAAGGTCACACAACAGGCAAGTGGCAGAGCTGGGATTAGAACCCAGGTCCTTCTGACTCCTAGTCCTGTGCTCTACCCACTATGCCATCCTGTTTCTTCTTCTTCCTAATAATAATCACAATGATCAATCAATCAAAAATGTTGAGGGGCCACACTGTACAGAACACTGTACTAAGTGCATGATTCCTGCCCTCAAGGAGAGTACAATCTAGCAAGAAAGATGAACCAAAATAAATGACCAGATAGGAGGAAGTAACAGAGTATAGGATTCATAAATGAGTGCTAAGGGGGTTGTGAGTACCTAAGTGCTTAGATGATACAAAAGTGCTGGAGTGATGGTTTCAGGAAGCAGGACAATGGGGGGTACAAAGTGGAGAAATTGGAGGTGAATTAGGGAAAGCCTCCTGGAGATGTGATTTCAGAACGACTTTGAAGATGAGGAGAGCAGTGTTCTTTCTGTATGATGTGAAGGTGAAGGTGAACTCTCCTTGTGGACAGAGTTCCGGGCCCAGGGCAGGGTGTGAGCAAGAGGTTGGAGGTGAGAGAGATGGGGCTGAGGTACGATGAGAAAGTAAATGTGAAAGGGACAAAGGATAGGGTGAGCTGAGGTGCAGGGGAAGAACAGCAGTGTGGTCTAGTGGATAGAGCGCAGGCCTGGGAGTCAGAAGGACCTGGTTCTAATCCCGGCTCCGCCACTTGTCTGCTATGTGACCTCGGGCAAATCGCTTCACTTCTCTGGGCCCCAGTACCTCATCTGTCAAATGGGGATTAAGACTGTGAACTCCACATGGGACATGGACTATGTCCAACCTGATTTGCTTGGATCTACCCCAGCTCTTGGAACAGTGCTTGACACATATTAAGCACTTAACAAATATGATGATTATTATAATTATTGTTATTATTAATAAAAGAGAGGGTAAGTAGGAGGGGAGAGCTGACTGAGACCTTTAAAGGCAATGGTCAGGTGTTCCTGTTGGATGTGGAGAGGAATGGGCAACCATCGCAGGTTTTGGAAGAGTTGAGAGGTGTGTACAGAGTGAGGTTTTACGAAGATGATCTGGGCAGCAGAAGTGATGTATGTCCTGGAAAGGGGAGAGACGGGAGGTAGGGAGATCCTTGACGAGATTCGGTGAGCAGGGCGGCCCGTTTAGATGGAGAAGAGGGGACAGATTCTGGATACGTTGTGACGAAAGAACAGGTGGAATTTGACACCAGACTGAAAATGGGAGTTGAGAGAGAGTGGGGAGTCAAGGCTAATGTCAAGGTTGTGGGCTTGAGAGACGGGGAGGATGGTGGGGTTCTTAAATGGGACGGGCAGGTTAGAGGAGAGGATTGGGGAGGGAAGATGAGTTCGTTTTGAGGCATGGCAAGAATTCAGGTGTCCTGACTCCTATCCCCAGCTCCGACACAGGAGAGCCATGTCATTCTCCCTGAGCCCCTCTGTACCCCAATCCACACGGCCCCCATCTCCCCACCCCCACCAGGTCACTCTGACCTTTTCTCCTTTTAATGGCTCCATTTTCCTCTCTTCACACCAGGGGGCAGAGTGGAGTCAACAGATATAAAAGTGATTGATTGATTTATGTCACTATCTGTTCTCCTCCTCTAGACCCTAGGTCCTTGTGGATAGGAAACGTCTCTACCAACTCTATTGTACTCTCCCAAGAGTTTAGTGCAGTGCTCTGCCCTCAGTAAAGCTCAGTTAATACCATGGATTGAATGACTGATGGATTGCTTTGAGATTTCTGGAAAGTAAGGGCTGCATGGAGCCTCAGAGTTCAGGTTTGGGACTTGTGCCCCATCAGGAAGCTGACCTGATACCCAGAGGTTGAACAAGGAACTCCTCTGGATTCCTCAGACAGCAAGATCGCAGGGGAGAGAGTAACCCACGCATCTGGGTTTTAATAATCATAATAATAATAATGATGGTATTTGTTAAGTGCTTACTATGTGCCAAGCACTGTTCTAAGTGCTGAGCTAGATACAAGGTTATCAGGTTGTCCCACTTGGGGCTCACAGTCTCGATCCCCATTTTACTGATGAGGTCACTGAGGCACAGAGAAGTTAAGTGACTGGCCCAAAGTCACACAGCTGACAAGTGGCAGAGTCGGGATTAGAGCCCACCATCTCTGACTCCCAAGCCCCGTGCTCTTTCCACTAAGCCATGCTGCATGTATCTGCTAAATCCTTAGTATGTGCCACTGCACTGGGGTAGATACGAGATAAGCAGCATTATCTACTGGAAAACAGCATGAGCCTGAGAGTCAGAGGACCTAGGTTTTAATTTTAGCTTTACCAAATGCTTGCTCTGTGTCCTTGGGCAAGTAATTTTACTTCTCTTGTGCCTCAGTTACTTCATCTGTAAAATGGAGATTGAGGCCATGAGTCCAACCTGATTATCTTGTATCTATCCCAGAGCTTGGTTGAGTGCCTGACACACAGAAAGCCCTTAACAGAAAACCTAAACAAAACCAAAAAAAAAGACACTCCAAAAAAACAAGGCCTTGGGGGAGAGAGTTACTTATCAATAAATCAATCAATCAATCACTCGTATTTATTGAGCACTTACTGCATGCAGAGCACTGTACTAAGTGCTTAGGAGAGTAGTCAGTCTCTCATATTTATTGAACACCTACTGTGTGCAGAGGACTGTACACGCTTGGGAGGGTAAAATACATGTTCCCTGCCCACAGTGAGCTTACAGTCTAGAGGTCCCTGTCCCCCACTAAGCCTCAGATCACCCATCTGCTTCAGTCAAGGTCAGAAGCCTGGATAGATTCGGAGGGCCCAGGGCTGGGGAACCACCGAACGGCAGTTATGGAAGATGGGCAGAGGAGAAGATGGGGGCATGAGAACTGGGGCTACCAAATTTGGGAGACGTCAAAACACTTTTCCCAAGAGGTGTAATTTGAAGCAGCAAAGGGTTTCGACTCCCTGAGCCACTGGGGGACCCAGGCGCACAGAGGAGGAGGGACAGGCCTGGGGGAGATAAAATCAGGACCTAAAGTACTCGAGCTTTTTCTTTATGGCATTTAAGTGCTTACTATGTGCCAGGCCCTGTACTAAGCGATGGGATAGATACAACCTAATCAGGTGGGACACAGTCCCTGTCCCACATGGGGCTCACAGTCTTCGTCCTCATTTTACAGATGAGGTAACTGAAGCGCAGAGAAATGAAGTGACTTGTCCAATCTCACCCAGCGGATGAGTGGTGGAGGTGGCATTAGAACCCAGTTTCTCCTGACGCCCAGGCCCAGGCTCTATCCACTAGGCCACATAGTTTCTCAAGTTTCTGAAGCAAACTAGATGTTCCAGCTATACCCCGGTCCTTCTCCCAATTGCCCCAGTTCCCCAAAACAACTACTTCAGTACCCAAGCTCCCCCAACAACTACCCCAGTACCCCCAGCCTCCTCAAAGTGCCCTGTTCCCCTTCCCCCAAAGACTCTCTGTCGAGTTGGGTGACGTTTCCTGACCCCCAGGATCTGGATGAAATTTACTTACCCTTACATATTCGCTGCCGGACTCCTGTCCATTGGGGACCCTAGAAGGAAAAAAAAATATGGTACTTGTTAAGCGCTTACTGTGTGTCAAGCACTGTTTTAAGGACTGGTGTAGATACAAGTTAGTCATGTTGGATATAGTCCCACATAGAGCTCATGCTCTTAATCCCCATTTTCCAGATGAGATAACTGAGGCACAGAAAAGTGAAATGACTTGCCCAAGGTCACACAGCAGACACGTGACAGAACCAAGATTAGAACCCATCACCTTCCGACTCCCAATCCTATGCTCTATCCATTAAGCCACAGAGGAGACGGATGAATGGCATTGAAAGGGCAGCAGCCCTTTTCTCCCTTAGAACCAAGGGACAGTTCTGCCCTCCAGCCCATCCTAACCTCCACCAGAGCTCTCAGGTCAGGCCTCCTCTTGGGTCAGGCCAGAACCTTGAGAGGTCACCAAATCCATCCCCCTGCCTCCAGGCATGACAACTCCCAAGTCAACTTAGATTGGTTTATTTATAGTAATGTCTGTTTCTCCCTCTAAACTGTAGGCTTGTTGTGGGCAGGGAATGCATTATATTGTGCTCTCCCAAACATTTACTACCAGCCTTGATTACTATATCTGTATCAGCCTCCTTGCTGACCTCCCTGACTCCTGTCTCTCCCCACTCCGGTCCACACTTCACTCTGCTGCTGGCATCATTTTTCAACAAAAACATTTGGATCTTGTATCCCCGCTCCTCTAGAAACTCCAGTGGTGGCCCATCCACATCAGCATCAAACAGAAACTCCTCACCATTGGCTTTAGAGCGCTCAATCACCTTGCCCCCTCCTACCTCACCTCTCCACTCTCCTACTACAAGCCAGCCCATACACTTTGCTCTTCCTGATGCTAACCTTCTCATTGTACTTCGATTTCATCTATCTTGCTGCCCACCTCTCATTCACATCCTGCCTCTGGCCTGGAACGCCCTCCCTCCTCATATCCGACAGACAATGACTCTCCCACTTTCAAAGCCTTATTGAAGGCGCCTCTCCTCCCAGAGGCCTTCCCTGACTAAGCCCTTCTTTCCTCTTCTCCCACTCCCTCCTGCATCATCCTGACTTGCTCTCTTTATTCATCCCCATTCCCCAGCCCCACAGCACTTATGTCCATATCTGGAATTTATTTATATATATGCCTGTCTCCCCCTCTAGACTGTAAGCTCACTGTAGGCAGGGAATGTCTGTTTATAATAATGTTGGTATTTGTTAAGTGCTTACTATGTGCAGAGCACTGTTCTAAGCGCTGGGGTAGACAGAGGGGAATCAGGTTGTCCCACATGGGGCTCACAGTCTTAATCCCCATTTTACAGATGAGGTAACTGAGGCACAGAGAAGTTAAGTGACTTGCCCACAGTCACACAGCTGACAAGTGGCAGAGCTGGGATTCGAACTCATGACCTCCGACTCCAAAGCCCCTGCTCTTTCCACTGAGCCACGCTGCTTCTCTTTATTGTTATATTATACTCTCCCAAGGGCTTAGTACAGTGCTTTCCACATAGTATGTGATCAATAGATATGATTGATTGAATGAATGAATGCAAGTGCTCTGCAGACAGTAAGCCCTCAATAAGTATGATTGACTTTAAGCTCATTGTGGGCAGGGAATGCATCTCATATTGTTGTGTTGTACTCTCCCAAGTACTTAGTACAGTGCTCTGCATACAGTAAGTGCTCAAAAAATATGATTGATTGATTGATTGATTGATTGATGAGAATCTCTCCAGGGCTTAAAGAAACCCCACACTTGCCTTCAGACACCAATTCCAGAGTTTCCCAAACCTCGGTCAGAAAGTTCTTCCTTGGGTCCAACCTAAATCCCTCACAGTATATCACTGCCTCAGACAGAACCCCTTGGTGGTAGGAAGTGAGACGGCTCTATCTCTGGCTAGCGGTGGCAGCAGCAGTAGCAGCAGAAGGCTAGGAGGGCCAGCTGGGTGGAACTTTCCCCGGGTGGAGTGTTGTGTCCCGGTTTCCGGCTATTCAGGCCCGGATATCCAGGCTCTTCTGGGAACAGGGAGTTCCCGGAGCCCTGGGATCACACAAGTGTTTCCTCTGGCTCTTCCTGCCCAGCTTCCCCCATCGCCCTGGCTTGGGGCAGGAGTGTGCAGGGAGCAGGACTCAGGAAGGTGGGGGGAGGGCACAGGGGAGAGGAGGGAAGCGGGATGGGTCCTGGAAGCAGGGCTGGACACAACGTCCAGCCCATCCCAGGATCAGTTCCCAGGAAGCAGATCGGATCCTCTAGGCTCAGAGGCTTCACCCTTAAACTCAAGGACTGGGTCTGTTATTTAATGTTAGTTATGTAGTGGATAGGGCACGAGCCTGGGAGCCAGAAAGACCTGGTTCTAATCCCGTTCTGCCACTTGTTTCCTGTATGACCCTGGGCAAGTCACTTCACTTCTCTGGGCCTCAGTTCCCTCATCTGTAAAATGGGGATTAAGACTGTGAGCTTCATGTGGGACAGGAACCGTGTCCAACCTGGTTAACTTGTATCTACCCCAGCACTTGGAACATGCCTGGCACGTAAATGCTTAACAAATTAAAAAAAAGATGGATGGGGCACTTTTCCGCCCATGTTAATGACCAAATCCATTACTAAATAATATCAGTTATTGAATCCTGGAGAAAATTGATTCTTTACTCAGTTGAATTAATAACTGAATTGGGTGGATTTAATAATTCATATCATTAATTGGATTAATTCAGCTAATGAATATTAATTACCATTAGTAGTAGTCCATGACTTTCTCCAAAGAGCTTATAGCACTTTCCTGATTTGACCTACTTCCTCTTACAGGCATGGGACTCAGTAATAATGATAACTGTGGGATTCGTTAAGCGCTTGTGCCCAGCACGACACCTAGTTCTGGGGTAGATACAAGATCGTCAGAGTCGACACAGCCCTTGTTCCTCATGGGGTTCACAGTCTAAGTGAGTGGGAGAACAACTACTGAATCCCCATTTTACAAAATGAAGAAACTGAAGCTCAGAGAAGTGAATAGACTTGCCCAAGGACACACAGTAGACAAACGGCATTTTCAGGATTAGAATCCGGATCCTCTTACTCTCAGGTTCATGCCCTTTCCAAAAGGCCCCGCTGCTCCTTCTCTGTGGGCAGCTGGTGACTCGATAGCATATAGAGCAAAACTGGTGTCAGGGAAAGGTGGAAACGGGCTCCAGGTCACACAGCACATTGACGGCAGAATTGGGATGAAACTCAGAGATATCCTGCCTTCTGGCTCTGGTCACCAGGCCCGTGGCCAATGAGGAGGGAGGATCTGCCTTTGATTGTTGGGCTTCCCCAACGCCATGGTAAAATAGGGTTGGGGAGAGGGAGACACTTTCTATTCCTTGGGGAAATGGGACGATGTGTAGCACTCAAGGGATCTGGGGACAAAGGGAACACCTTTGTAAATAAAGCCTTGGAGGAAGAAAGCTGATGTCAGTCTTCCCTGTATGAGGCATCCAAGAGCGCTGAGAGCCCCTAGGCCTCACACTCAGCTCCCAACAGAGCCAGGGTCCTCAGAGATCCTGGAGGCATGGGTGGTGTGACTTCACTATTCACTGATAGCGCTCAAGAGAGAAGCAGGGAGAAGCAATGTGACCTAGTGGATAAAGCACAGGGCTGGGAGTCAGAAAGACCTGGGTTTTAATCCCGGCTCTGCCGCTTGTCTGCAGTGTGACCTTTGGGCAAGTCGCTTCACTTCTCTGCACCTCAGTTCCCTCATCTGTAAAATGGGGGTTAAGACTGTGAGCCCCTATGGGAGGGAGGCTGTGTCCAACCCATATTGCTTGTATCCACACCCCCAACAGCATTTAGTACAGTGCCTGGCACATAGTAAGCACTTAACAAATACCATAATCATTTTTTATGATTATCAAGGAGACCAGATCCCCCTTTGCCACCCCTCCCTCAACCTCACCCCAGAATTGCCAGACGGAGGACCGACCCTCCCCTCTAAGCTATAAACTCCTTGAGGGAAGGGAACGTATCTACCAACTCCGTTTTATTGTACCCTCCCATGTGCCTAGTGCAGTGATTTGCACACATTAAGCACTCAATAAATATGAATGATTGATTGATTGATTAACCAGCTGAAAACAGGACAATTTCTAATGGACTGGCCAAGCCACTGGCCAAGTGGCTACTGTGGGTGAGGCGGTCATCTTGCTTTGGTCAGGGAGTGTCCATGACTGAAGAGGGATCTGGCCCAGACCTGAGGGAGGCTCCCTCTCAGCTGGCCTTGGTCTCATAGTCTAACTCAGAGAAGCACTTTAGTGTTTAATATTTAAACAAAATCCCTTAATGTTTAAACACTTGTCTTCTCCCAGGGGGTGGGGAGCGTGGGGGGAAATCAACACGGAAATTTACTCGGGAAAGGGGAAGGTGCACTAGACTCAAGGAATCGCCACCTTTTGGAGTTCCCGTTTTTGGGAGGGATGGGGACATTCGGTGCTCCTTCACCTCTGGAGCACCCTTCCACTGAACATCAGGCCCCAACTCACCTCAGGATGCCCCTGATAAGTACCAGGCACTGTACTAAGCGCTGGGGTAGATACAAGCAAATCAGGTTGGACACAGGCCATGTTCCACATGGAGCTCATTGTCTTAATCCTCATTTAGCAGATGAGTTAACTGGGAAGTGACTTGCTCAAGGTCACACAGCAGACAAGTGGCAGAGTCAGGATTAGAACCCATGACCTTCTGACTCAAATTATTAAAGTTAATGGTCTTCATTAAGTCCGGGCATTCTGCTCCTGCCTCTCTTGGGCACTCAGAGCCCCTAAGAGCAGATGGGCTGCAGAGTGGAGCCAGACCTGCAGTTGTGTAGTTGGCCCTGGCCTGGAGCCTGTAGGATGGTTCCTGGAACTGTTCTAGCTTTGCTCCTGGTGGTCTGGCCCAATCAGAGATTTTTGCAGGGTTGAGAAACAATGTGGTATAGTGGGACCTGGGAGTCAGAAGGTCATGAGTTCTAATCCCAGCTCCGCCACTTGTCTGTTGTGTGATCTTGGGCAAATCACTTCACTTCTCTGTGCCTCGCTCATCTCATCTGTAAAATGGGAATTTAGACTGGGAGCCCCACTTGGGACAGGGACTGTGTCCAACCTCATTTGCTTGTATTCATTCAATAGTATTTATTGAGCGCTTACTATGTGCAGAGCACTGTACTAAGCGCTTGGGATGAACAAGTCGGCAACAGATAGAGACGGTCCCTGCCGTTTGACGGGCTTACAGTCTAATCGACCCAAGAACTTAGTACAGTGCCTGGCACTGTACTAAGCATGCTAAGTGCTTTCCAGATACTATTATGGTTATGATTATGATTAATAATAATCTCTCCTTGTGATGGGGAAGGGGTGGAAACTGAGGCATGAGAGAGAGATGTGAGCAGAATGGGGGGAAACTCATCCCACATGCTCGTGGTGGAGCTGGAAAGAGCACCCAGGAGCCAGGAATCCTCACACTGCCCCCAGCCCAGAGGAGCTCCTTTTTCCCTGTAAGGGAAGCCTGGCTGTGCCAAGTTTATGAAAAGCCTGATTTTTGATCAGTGGCCTGCTGCAGCCCCTGCAGTAGATGAGGTGTGGGATGGGGGAGACAAGGAGAATTGGGGCATCAGCCAAGCCCACTCCCCTGGAGTCACAGACTGCTGGGGGGTGTGGGGAAGGGTCGGTCTCAGAGGGAGGTGGGGTGGAAGTAGTCCAGGACAGGGTATCCAGCATTATTTCTATGTTGGAGGTAGAAGCAGTGTAGCCTAATGGAAAGAGCACTGTTTTGGGAATCAAGAGACCTAGGTTCTAATCTTGGCTCTGCCGCTTGTTCCTGTAGGCTGTAAGCTTACTTTTTTATGGTATTTGTTGAGTGCTTATTTTGTGTCAAATACTGTTCAAAGCACTGGGGTAGATATAAGTTAATTAGGTTGCCTCAGTCCTTGTCCCGCATGGGGCTCACAGTCTAAGTAGGAGGGAGAACAGGAGAATTGAAGAATAGAGAAGTTAAGTGATTTGCCCAAGGTCACACAGCAAGTGATTCGCAGGGTTAGGATTAGAACCCAGGTCCTCTGATTCCCAGACCTGTGCTCTTTCCACTAGGCCAGCTTGTGTTGAGCAGGGAATTTGTCTACAGACTGTTGTATTATACTCTTCTAAGCATTTAGTACAGTGCTCTGCACATAGTAAGTGTTCAATAAATAAGATTGATTGATTGATTGTTATGTGCTCTAGGGCAAGTCACTTTACTTCTTTGTGCCTCAGTTTTTTCATCTTTAAAATGGGGATTCAATAGCTTTTCTCCCTCCTCCTTAGACTATGAGCCCTGTGTGGGGCAGGGGCAGTGTCTGATTTGGTGTCATTTTTTTCATGGTATTTGTTAAGCACTTACTATGTACCACACACGATGCCGTGGTGGGATAGGTACAGGATAATTAGGTGAGACACTGTCCATGTCTTTACCCCCATTTTACAGATGAGGTAACTGATGCTTAGAGAATTTGAGTGATTTGCCCGAAGTCATCCAGCAGACAAGTGGCAGATCCGGGATTAGAATCCAGGTCTTCCTGACTCCCAGGCCTGTCCTTTTTCAACCAAGCCACTCTGCTTCTCGTTGTCATTGCATCTACCACATAGCTTAGCCCAGTGTCAGCTGCATAAATATTTAAAAAATGCCAGTTATAATTATTAATATTATTAACATGAGGAAACTTGGAGAAAACTTGATTCTCCCTGGTGGTTGGGATGGGAAACTCTTCTTACTTGTCCCTGGATGGGGACCAGGGGAGTCAAACTTGGGTGGGACAGAGAAGGGAGAGAGGGACTGGGATGTTGTAGGGAGCTCTGGTCTCTGACCTTCTAAGGAATCCCAGCTCTATCACTAATGTTCTGAGTGATCTCGGGCAAGTTCTAACCACTCTGGGCTTCAGATGCCTACTTGGTATGTTGGATATAATAATGTTTCTAATTCTCCAAGTGTTTTCACATTCTTGATTTCATTCCACCTTCATGTCCCTATGAGGTATGAAGATGCAGGTCCCAATTTATTTCTATCCTCACCTTACAGAATAATAATAATAACAATAATAAAAAAATTGCATATTTGCTAAGTGCTTACTGTGTGCCAAGCACTGTACTAAGTGCTTGGATAAATTCAAGATCATCAGGTCCCTCCCAGTCCAAGTCAGAGGGAGAACAGGTATTGAACCTCCATTCTGTAGCTGAGGGAACTGAGGCACACAGAAGTTAAGTGACTTGCCCAAGATTACATAGCAGACAAGTGGCAGAACCAGGATTAGAACACAGGTCCTCTGACTCCTAGGCTCGTGCTATGCTGCCTCCCATTCAACAAACTTTGCCCTTCCCTATTTCCATCCATGACAGGGTTTAGCACCTTAAGGAGAAAGGAACTGTAGACTTTTATAGCGTATCCCTCTGTTATTGCATCATTATTATTATTGTCCAGTCACAGCCTGTCTTGCATCCTCCAAGGATCTCAAAGCCCAGGATAGAACTGGCAGCCTTGCAACATCTTTAGGAGGCAAGAAGGCAGCAGGAACAAATGTCATGAAGAGGAGGAAGCCAGCACGGAGGGGGAAGTGCCCCAAACAGTTGCACAGTAAGCCAGGGCTGGGATTTGAACCCAACTGTCCTGATTCCCGATCCCACCCTCTGATTCTGCCCGACAGCTGCCTCTCCCTGGAGCCGGATGGGCGAGGGGGCGCGGGGGGAAGCAGGAAGAAGGGGAAGCTGGAGAAACGACCGACAGCTGAGAATCCTCCAGCCAGCCAGGCTTCCCCTCCCCCTCTGGCTCCCGCTGACCCTGCTTCACAGCCAGAGTCCCCTTGTGGGGGCAGGGGGGCTGAGGGTCGTGAGAACCCTGGAGAAGGGGATGGGAGTGGGAGCAGGCTGGGAAATTTGGAATTGGAGGATGGTCTGCTTCCTGGGGCCCATCCTGGCCATCGGTCCCAGCCACTGTATCTGGGGAATGAGGCCTAACTGGGACCACACCGTGCCTCAAGCTGGGGGCTGGGAAGGGGTGCTGCTGGAAAGACCCCCTTCCCCTCCACCTCCCAGGCACTTCCCCCAGCCCCTGATAATGGCCAGCAGATACCCAGCTGCTGACATCACCTGGGAGCAGGAGGGTGTGGCTTCTGGGGCTGTGAGACTCTGCTGGCTAGGGGAATTCAAGTGGAGTCATGTTTGTGACTGCTACTTTTCCGGGGGAGGAGAGGCCAGTGGACCCCCATAGTAGGCTGGGTGAGTATGGGTGGTATTCCCCGTCTTTGGACTTCAGGGCCTTTGAATGAAGGGTGCTCTCCACCCCACCTCCCAGTTCCCCAAATGGGAGAGGATAGCCAGGAAGTACAGTGGTCAGGGGAGAGGAAGAAAGGAGGTGGAGGGGGCTGCTGCCTTCAGAACTCTGGGCTTGGGAACAATCCATCTATCAATTAAACATTGGTTCTTGTTGATACCAATTTAGAGAAGCAGTGTGGCTCAATGGAAAGAGCACGGGCTTGAGTGTCAAAGGTCGTGGGTTCTAATCCTGGCTCCACCACTTGTCAGCTGTGTGACTTTGGGCAAGTTACTTAATTTCTCTGGGCCTCAATTACCTCATCTGTAAAATGGGGATTAAAACTGTGAGGTCCCACCTTGGACAACCTGATAACCTTGTATCTCCCCCAGCGCTTAGAACAGTGCTTGGCACATAGTGGTGCTTAACAAATACCTTCAATATCGAGCCTTTGGGGGGCTGAGTTTGAGGGTCTCAGAGCCAACTCTGGGGGCTGAGGATGGGGAGAGCTAGAGGGCTTTTTCCTCTTGGGCTCACATTGATGCAGGAGTGTCCCCTGGGGGCCCAGTGTCCCTGGCCCAGAGCCCTGGCTTTCCCGTCCCCAGCCCGGTGACCTCAGCGGCCTGTTCCTCTGGGATGCAGGGAACCTCCCGCAGCCGCCGCCTGACTGCTCGACCTCCCTTCCTCCGGATCCAGGTGCAGCCCTGGGCTAGCCTCCGGGACCCGGGCCGAGGAAGACACTCCCCACAGGGCTCCTTAGCGTATTCTGGGCATCACCCTCCCCCACCTCCCCCAGCTACCCAAGATCCTCAAACTCTCCCTGAACTTCCCCAACTCCCCAAGCTCCTTCCAATTCCCCTACTCCCTCACAGATCCCTGAGATCTCCCAGCTCCTCCAGCTCCCTGAGCTCTCCCCAATCCCCCAGCTCCCTTAGGTCCCCGACTTTCCCCCACTTCCCCCACTCCCTCAGATCCCTGAGTTCTCCTAACTCCCCCCCAAGTCCCCAGCTCCCTGAATTCCCCCAGCTCCCTCAGATCCCTGAGCTCTCCCCAATCCCCCAGTTCCCTTAGGTCCCCGACTTCCTCCCAGTTCCCCAGCTCCCTCAGATCCCTGAGCTCCCCCCATTCCCCAGCTCCCCCAGATCTCTGGGCTCCCCAAACTCCACCAACTTCCCCAGCTCCCACCAACCCCCCAGCTCCTTCAGATCCCCGAGCTCGCCCAGCTGGCCCAAGCGCCCAGGGACTGTCCCCGACACCGGCCTTCGGGCTGGGGGCACCTGCCCTCCTCCTCCCCGCCCCCGGACTCCGGCCCAGGCCCCTGGACGAGTTGCTGCAACCCAACAGTCACCAAGTCGCCCAGAAGGATTGCTGGGGAATGGAATGAATGGCGATTTCTTGGATTTGACGGTTTGGATTCCTCCGAGGCGTCCGGGGGCCGCCCGATTGTTTATTCTTAAGTGCGAGGCTGGAGAGTCTAGGGCAACAGCTTGGCAGCAGACACAGAAGGCTCTGAAGCCTCAGTGCCCGAGCTTTCCTCTCCTGATCCTTTCCGAGTCGTCTCCCCCACCCATATCCACAGATCCACACCCGCCCCAGAGCCCCTCCGGCCCCTCCGAGGACGCCGCAGGACACGATCCCGGGCTGAGACCACCCCCCTTTTGGCAGCCACCCGCCTCGACCCCCTCCTCCGACCGGGCCGGTCCGGGCCGATTCCCTTCTTCGGCCCCCTTCCCCAGTCTCGGTCCCTCGGGTCCCCGCAAAGCAGCGTCCCTCTCCGGGCGTGGCCTGGGATGCCCACGGACTCACCTGCCATGGCCCAGGGTGTGGTACCTCCTGCCCACTTCCGTCATCTGGGAATCCCACTCACTGTGGCCCCGGGCCGAGAAGTTTTGCGTGCGGCCCCGGGCTCCGGCTCCCTAGTGACTGAGCCGGCGGGGCTGAACTTCAGGGGTTGGGCCGGCTGCCGGAATCCCCCCTCCCTCCCTTCCTTCCCTGGGCCCTCACTCCTCCTCCCGGTCCTCCTCCCGGTCCTCCCCCACGGTCCTCCCCTTGCCACCCCCATCCTCCCCCGACCCTCCCTCCCGTCCCCCCATCAACCTCCTCCTCCCCGCCCCCTCCCGGTCCTGCCCCCGTCCCGCCCTCCATCCTCCCCCCCCCCGCCCTCCCTCCACTCCCCCCATCAGTCCTCCCCCCAGTCCTCCCTTCCGTCCCCCCACCAGTCCTCCCCCAGACCCTTCCTCCGGTCCCCCATCCGTCCTCCCTGCAGTCCTCCCCCCTGCCCCCTCACCATTCCCGGCCTCTATCTCGTCCCCCACCATTCCTGTCCCTAGTCCTCCCTCCCTCCCCCAACCAGTCCTCCCCCGACCCTTCCTCCGGTTCCCCCACCCGTCCTCCCCCCAGTCCTCCTCCCCGTCCCTCCCGTCCTTTCTCCACCGACGTCCTCCCCTCAATCCTCCGTCCGATCCTCCTTCCCGCCCCCGGGTCCTCTCCCTCCCCTCGGGTCCCGGAGGACTGGCTCCCACAGCTCCAGGAATGCCTGCTCATTAACACGCTCCGGGCATCTCGGAGCCTGGGAAAGAAAGGCAGCCCCGCCACTCCGCCGGCTCTGCGGGAAGGACGCTCGTCTCCGCTGGGGTCAGGGGCCACCCGGGCTGGGGAGACACATTTCCCAGGCTCTTCGGAGCCTTCCAACCTCTGAGCTCATCCCTCAAGATTTCAGGGGTCCCGGGGAAACGGGGGCAGGGCAGCCAGCAGCGGGAAGGGAGGATGAGGATCGGAGGGCTCCGCCTTCACACCCCAGTGGGGAAACCAAGGCACGGGGCTATATATATAGTCCTCTTTGTAGCTAGATCGGTGCTAAGAGAGCCCAGGTCACCTGAGGCTCAGTCCTAGTAATCCAAAGAAGGGGGATCCCCAGTGTTTCTGTTGCCACCTTCCTCGCAGTCTTCAGCTCTCCCGCTGACAGACTCGCGGGAGAGAATGCTAAACTCTCTGCTTCTCCAAAGAGTGGGAACGATCTGAGTAGGGTTGGGGATGGGGGGAAGGAGGGACGAGGCTAAGGAGAGTCTCAGATGGGCACCCAGAAATTCTGTTTCCCAGCCTATATGGGCAGTGAGAACCCCCGTCCCCTCTCCCCCAGCTCCCTGCTTTCAAGTGGGACAAGATTCTGACCTTCCCAAGATTGAGCACATCCCCAGAGCCCTCCCTGCTGGAGACTCAGCCCCCACCCACCTTTCCGATGATGTTGGCAGTGGGGATCCCACCTCCTCAGATGCCTCTCCCTCAGGCTGGCAAGCTTTCTCCTTCTTGGCAGGTGGGTCTGGTGCCTCCTGGGCTAGAACCTGCCCTGGCATGGAGGGGGAGGCCTTGGAAGGCAGTGGGGGACTCGGGGGAACGTTCACCTCCGGGGGTTTTACGTCCTCTTTGGCCCCTGAGGCTGGTACCGGGGTGGGGGCGTTGGGTTGCCCCAGAGGTGCAAGTTCAGTGGGGGCGTTGGGTTGCCCCAGAGGTGCAGGTTCAGCAGGCGAGGTGGTGTCCAGCTGCTCCTTGCAGGGTTGGGGGTCCAGCCCCCCTGGCCCTCGCTTGGAGCTGTGCCGGGGCATGGTACCCATATGGCTGTACATGTCACTGGAACGGGCATAGGCCAAGGGGCTCTTGGGCACGGTGCCCAGGTCATCCTGGGTGTTCTCGAAGGACCTCTCCGGCTCCAGGCGGGACTGGGGACTGGCAGGAGCAGACACCCTGCGCAGGGTGAAGGACCGCGAGAGGTTACTGAGGCTGCCAAAGCCCTTGAACTTGAAGAACTCTAGGGAAGGTGAGAGAAAAAGAGAAAGAAAGAGAGACAGAGAGAGAGAAATCAGGAGTTAAATCCAGGAATTGGACTCTCTCAGCCACTCAGGTTGTCAATTCGCACTCACCTGAACACTGACTAATAATAATAATTGTGCTATTTGTAAAGTGCTTACTCTGTGCCAGGCACTGTACTAAACCCTGGAATGGATACAAGCAAATCAGGTTAGACCCAATCCACGGCCCACATGGGGTTCACAGACTCAATCCCCATTTTACAGATGAGGTAACTGAGGCCCAGGGAAGTGAAGTGACTTGCCCGAGGTCACACAGCAGATAAGTGGTGAAGCCAGCATTAGAACCCATGACCTTCTGATTCCCAAGCCCATAATAATGTTGGTATTTGTTAAGCGCTTACTATGTGCCGAGCACTGTTCTAAGCGCTGGGGGAGATACAGGGTAAACAGGTTGTCCCACGTGAGGCTCACAGTTAATCCCCATTTTACAGATGAGGGAACTGAGGCACAGAGAACTTAAGTGACTTGCCCACAGTCACACAGCTGACAAGTGGCAGAGCTGGGAGTTGAACTCATGACCTCTGACTCCGAAGCCCAGGCTCTTTTCCACTACGGCATGTCACTTCTCTAGCGGGTCAGGGTTTATAAGAACGTCGACGGGCCATCTCCTCAAGCCCCCTGCTTCCAGGCAGATGATTGCCTAAACTTTCCAGGACAAATGGAAGTCCATTTTTTTAATGTTCTCCAGGGATGGAGGGTTCACAACTCCCCATGCCTCCCCACCTCCCACCAGCCCCCATTGTCTGTTCCACTTTTTTTATCAGCTAGCATGATATGATAAAGTCCCTAACAAGCATGATTAAAAATCAATTAGCAAATGAATACAAATTAGGCAAGAATGAGCAGGCCCCTTAGGTAATTTATGTACTTCATGATATGTACTGGCCAATACATGAATAGGTATTAATGAATGAATGAATAGAAGTAGAGGACTTCCTGATTAACTTGCATTAATGAATCATTGCCCATTAATTCTTTTTTTGCAAGGGTTCTGGATCGTCATTCTGGACACTACTGTGAGTCCTCTTTTTATTAATATTATCATTGATACTATCATGAATGACACTACTTCTAATGATTGTGGTATATGTTAAGCATTTGCTATGTGCCAAGCACTGCAGTAAATATAAGATCATCAGGTCCCACGCAGAGCGACACTGTAAGTACGGGGGAGAATAGGTATTGGATCTCCTTTTTACAGATGAGGGAACTGAGGCTCAGAGAAGCTAAATGACTTGCCCAAGGCCACGCTTCAGGCAAGTCACAGAGGCAGGTTTAGAATTCAGGTCCTCTGATTCCCAGGCCTGGGTTCTTTCCACTAGGCCACGCTGCTTCTCTACTATTAGTATTACTAATTACTAGAAAAACTATTACTAATATCATTGATCAAAGTAATTAGTCAGGGTTCCCCAAGCCTTGGCCAGTGGAGGGGCTGGTGGTAGATATGCAAGGGATGGGAAAGGAGGAGGGAGGTGGAGAGCTGGGAAACCTGCTGGAACAGCTGGGGGCCAGAACTTCTGGGTTCCCACGGCAGATTGGCTCCAGACAAATGACTTTGGGACCTCAAGTTCCTCTTCTGGGCACTGGGTTTGGTTGCAGTGCTGAGTGTGTGAATATATGTGTGCCTGCCTAAGTGATTTCACATTTGTGAGGAAGGGTTAAATGCTTGGGGAAATGAGGTGCATGAATTTATGTGTGAGCTGTGTGTATGTGGTATGAAAAGCAGCATGGCTTAGTGGATAGAGCGCGGACCTGAGAGTTGTAAGGATCTGGGTTCTAATCCCAGCTCCTCCACTTGTCTGGTATGTGACATTGGGCAAGTCGCTTAACTTCTCTGTGCTCAGCTTCCTCATCTGTAAATTAGGGATTAAGACTGTGAACCCCATGTGGGATCAGAGCTGTGTCCAACTTGATGAGCTTGTATCTATCCCAGAGCTTAGAACAGTGCTTGACACTCAGTCAGCGCTTAACAAATGCCATCATTATTATTATTATAATCCTGACTCCACCACATGTCTCCTGTGTGACTTTGGGCAAGTTACTCAGTTCTCTGGGCCTCTATTTCCTCTGTAAAATGGGGATGAACACAGGGACTGTGTTCAACCTGATTAACTTGTACCTACCCTAGTGCTTAGTATAGTGCTTGGCACATAGTAAGTGCTTAATAAGTACCATAATTATTATTAATTATTATCTATATATGCATAGCAAGGTGTGTTACCCTAGACAACTTAGCCATTCCCCTGCCCCAAATGGAGTTTTGCTTGAAGTATCCGGGTAATAGAAGGCAAATTGTAAACCATTCTGTTTTGGGGGTTGGGGGTTGGGGGTGGGGTGGGGTATGTGTGTGTGTTGTCGTCGGAGAGGTGTGTTTCCCCTTTCCGTTCCGCCCATGCGCCTGGCCCTGTTAACAAGGGCTGAGACACTGCCTCTCTTGGGCAGCAGCCTCGTGTTGGTTGATCACATCTCCCCACATCCTGGACTTGTGGGCCTCCCATCCCCCCCTTCAAGCCGCCCCCACCCCCACCCCACTGCCTGGTACTGCCCTCACCCCCACCCCAGCCTGGCCTTGCTGTCTTGCTGCCAACTGCCAGCTTGGTAAGCAGCCATCCACATTGCTTCCGGACCCCAGGGCCCTGGATCTCTCCGTTCCACTCCAGCACACCCCAATCTTTGACCCAACCCCCCCAAGCCCTAGCCTGCTCTCTCCATCAGAAAAGTCTGAAAATCTCCAAGTTGGCCCACATCCCCAGACTCCCCCTCACTTCTGGCCCACACTCTACCCAGGTCCATCTCCTCCAGGAGGCCTTCCCGGATTAATCATGCATCCCCGCCATCCTACTTCCCTGCTTTCTGCTACTTCAGCACTTCTGGGTTACTCAAGCACTTGGGTACCCACAACTGCTTCCTAGCACCCTGCAGCTCTTAAAGTACATATCTTTAAATTCAATTTCTTCCCCCATCCATAATTTCTTTTAGTGTTTGCTCCCCCACTAAATGGTAGCTCCTTGAAAACAGAGAGCACAGGTCTGGGAGTCAGAGGACCTGGGATCTAATCCTGGCTCTGCCCTTTGTCTGCTGTATGACCTTGGACAATTCATTTCACTTCTCTGTGCCCCAGTTCCTCATCTGTAAAATTCAGTACCTGTTCTTCCTATTTACACTGTGAGCCCCATGTGGAACATGATTACCTTGTGTCTACCCCAGTTCTTGATACGTAGTAAGTGCTAAACAAATACCACTATTATCATTATTATTATCACCTTGTGTACTGATAATTATCATATTTATAATAATAGTAATAATTATGGTATTTGTTAAGCGCTTACTATGTGCCAAGCACTGTTCTAAGCACTGGGTTAGATACAAAGTAATCAGGTTGTCCCACATGGGGCTCACAGTCTTAATCCCCATTTTACAGATGAGGTCACTGAGGCACAGAGAAGTTAAGTGACTTGCTCAAAGTCACCCAGCTGACAAGTGGCGGAACCGGGATTAGAACCCACAATCTCTGACTCCCAAGCCCATACTCTTTCCACTAAGCCACACTGCTTTTCTGAGTGCTTATTTATAAGTGCTTACTATGTGCCAAGCAATGGGGCAGACATGATATAAGCAGATCGGACACAGTCCCTGTCCTACAAGGGGCTGACAGTCTAAGGGGGAGGGATATTTCATCTCCATTTTACAGATGAGGAAACCGAGGCACAGAGAAATTAAATGATCACACACTAAGCAAGTGATGGAGCTCGGCGTTAGAACCCAGGTCCTCTGACCCCAGGCTCATGCTCTATCCACTCAGCCATGTTGCTTCTCATTGGAGAGTACCCTGAGGGGTACTACTGTACTCTCCTAAGTGCTTAGTACAGTGGTCTGCACACAGTAGGCACTCAATAAATGGGATTGATTGATTGACTGATTGAAGCCTGTAGTTCCCTTTACACATTCCAGGGAAATCGGTGATCCATCCATCGATGGCGTCTGCGCTGGGGTTCCACCCTGGGGCCAGGCAGCTGTTGGCCAAGCCTGATACAAAGCGTCCACCCACCAGCTGCTTCCCCAGTCCAGCGTCTTTGAGGGACGCTCCGGGATGGGGAGGTGGGGTGGGATAACTGACGAGCTCCTGTAGGAGGGGGGGTCTGAGTGAGGCAGGGCTCTGGTCTGGCTGGGAGGCCAGGGGTGGGCACAGAGCTAGGGGTGCCACAGGAAAGGCTGCGAAGCACCAAGGTGGTTTATGGACTTGGGCATCCTCTGAGCAACCCTAGAGACTCCACGAAGTGGGTCCTCCCACAGCTCCAACCACTTCCCTGTGGACTTTTCCAAGCAGGCTCTGCACCCTGACTCTGCTCCCCTTTAGCTCACCCAGCCCCCAACACCCTGACTCCGCACCCCTTTAACTCAGTCCTCCAACACCCTGACTCTGTGCTCCATTAGTTCAGCCAGCCTACCTCTACACTGTGACTACAACCCATTGGCTCACTCAGCTTTGTCCTGCAGCCTGATTCTGTACCCCATTAGCTCGGCCAGCTCCTACCTGCACCCTGACTCTGCAACGTGTTAGCTCAGCTAGCCTTCCACCACACTCTGACCATACCCCATTAGCTCAGCCAGCTTCCCCCTACTCCCTGGCTCTGTACCCTGATAGCTCAACCAGCTTCCCACTGCACCCTGACTCTGCAAACTGTTAGCTCAGCTAGCTTCCCCTTACACCCTGGTTCTGCACCCCATTAGCTCAGCCAGTCTCCCCCTGTACCCTGGCTTTGTACCTTATTAGCTCAGCCACCTCCCCCTGCACCATGACTCTGTACCCCATTAACTCAACCAATCTCTCGGTACCCATACTTGGCACCCCATTAACTCAGCCAGCCTCACCCGACAGCTTTGGCTCTGTGACCGGTTAGGGAAGCTAGCCTCCCCCTACGCCCTGCCGATTTGTACATTCCAAGTGCTTAGTACAGTGATCTGCACATAGTAAGCGCTCAATAAATACTATTGAATGAATGAACCCTGACTCTGCACCCCATTAGTTCAGCCAGACCCTAACTCTGCATCCTGTTAGCTCAGCCAACCTCCCCCTTCTGCACCCCACTAGTTCAGCCAGCCTCCCCCCACACCCTGACTCTGCACCCCATTAGTACAGCTAGCCTCACCCCACCGTCTTGGCGGTATACTCCCTCAGCCCCCCCGAGTTCAGCCAGTCTCCTCCCTCCACTCTTCTCCCAGTGTACACAGTTGAATGTGAGCATGCAGGATGCATTCTGGCTGGGGATTAATCAATCACATTTTTTGAATGCTTACTGAGTGCAGAGCACTGTACTGAGCACTTGGGAGAGTGCGAAACCAAGAGTTAGTAGATATGATCCCTACCTAAAAGGAGCTAACCATTTAGTCGGGGAGTTGGATGCTAAAATAAATTACAGCTAGGGGGAAGCAACCATGTTTAAAGATAGGTCCATAAGCCCTAGCTGCGGTGCAGGACGTGGGTAAAGGGGAGGAGTGAGCACCTAAATGCTCAGAGAGGCAGGACTAAAGGGCTTAGATGACGCAGAAGTGCTGAAGTGGCTGCAGCAGAGGAAATAGGGTGGGGAGGTTGGGGAGACTAGGGCAGACCCCCAGAGGATAAATAATCCGTTACCACTTGACCCAGAACCCTCTACAGCCCCCGGGACCCCAAAACACCAAGCGGCTTGGGAGATGCAGTCTCCCAGTACTCACTGAATTTCTTGCCCATCTTCTTCTGCCCCTGAGGTAGTTTTAGGGCCATCCGGAACAGCAGAGAGAGAAGCCTGTTGGATTTCTTCACATCAACATGTAGAAACCTCCCCACCCCTTCCTCTCCCCTTGAGTGCTCTCTCTCTCTCTCTCTCTCTCTCTACTCATTTCCTCTGTGTATTTTTAAATCGAGTGAAACTTCATGGCCCCTCCCCTCTTCACCCTGTCTGTGGGGGAGGGAAGGATGCAGCTCGGTGGGCTGGCCTGGCCCCTTCTCTGCCCCGGTCGGTCGCGACCATGGTATTCCTGGCGGGCCTTGGGCCAGAATCGGGCGAGTCACAAGCAATTGGCTCTGGTTCCCATTCTGCTATCCGGATCTGACGTACTATAGCTACGGCTGTCCTGAGGACCCCCTGGAGGTGGGGTCTGCTCACCCCGGGCCCTATCCCAGGATCCAGGAAAGAGGTCGTTGAGCGGCAGGGCCTGGGGCTGGCTGAGTTTGGCTCACCTGTGGCAGTCGGGTGAGGGGCCGGGGCTGGGCGGGCAGACGGGATGCTGACGGCGCTTTCCTCTGTCTTTCAGAGATTGAGCCAGAGCTGGGCGAAGGGCTCCCACAGAGTCTTAACCACACCAGCATCCTATTCTCCGAGCAGCCGTACCACTTCCCTGGGGGTGAATTGCCCCATGGAGAGTCTCCAGCACCCTCATCCTCCGGTGGCCAGGTGTCGGAGCTGAAAAGCCTGGGGAAGGCCAGGAAAGAGGATGTATGACCTCTTGGTTTTTCACTTCTCACCTCCATCTGCTCTTCAGCTCCCAGCTGCCTGGGGTGAGTTGGTGCCTCGGTGTGTGTGTGTGTGTGTGTGTATGGGGGGGGTGGGGTGTGCCTGGGAAAACATCTGGAAAGCATCTGGAGTGAACTCTGGCTGCCCAGCCTGCTGCCATTCAAAACCCACCATTCCCAGACCTTCAGCTCAAGCCCCCACCCCCCAGGGAAGACCACTGTGCTCCTGAAATTGCCTTGTTCTGCTTCGGGCATCATGACCCATCTTTCCCATGGTCCTCAGAAACCCAAAGGGCTGGGGGTGGGGCCCGGTGACCGAAGCGGAAACTGAGATCCCAAAGTAGAGGGAAGCCCAGGATCTACAACAAATATCTGCTTTGCAGCAGATTTTGTTTTCCTAGAGTAAAGTCTGAGTACTCAGTAGACCGAGGGGATCCAGCCCAGGAGACCGGGGAGCCCAACACTCTAAAGGATCTTATGGAGAGCAAAAGGGGCCCTTAGTCGGGAGCCTGTGGGCCCTCCACGGGTATTCCACAGTCAGAGGGCCTGAGAGGCTGCTGGAGGGGAAGGAGCAGAGACTAGTGGATGTTCTTGGAAAGGAAGAAGAAGGCAGAACAGGGTTCAAGAGAGGGGCCTGGGGAAAGACAGCAGCCCTCCTCTGTATGGTGGAGAGTTGAGGAGGAGGAGGGGAAAGAGGGACTTGAACCGGGTGGTGGGGAGCGGGGCGATGGGGCAGTGTGACACTGGTCCCAGGCAGGGGCTGGAAATGGAATGGAATGGAACTGTGGGTGGACTCGGAGTCCTGTAGGGCGGGAGCGGAAGACAGAGGCAGCTGGGATGACAGAGAGCAGGGCGGCGAGGTCCTCTGGGCTGGAGCAGGAGCATCTGAGAAGCATCAGGGCTTGAATAATGGGTTAAGGGGAAGTCCAAGGACAGTGGGCAGAGGCTGAAGATGAGGTTTGGGGGCTTTCTGGGACTCATAAGCAAGCTGGGGAATCTAGAAAGGGCAAGGGTCTTTTTTGAGGTCCTCTGGGAAAGGAGTTGGCAGGCATCCAAGCTCCTGGCCTCCTGGAGGACTGCCGACCCAGCAGCCATCCTCAACGCCCACATTCAGCCCTAGATTGGGTTCACTAGGGTCCATTTACCATCTGATAAAGGCACCCACGTTCCAGGGAGCCTCAGGCCTCCTTTTCACACACACATTCAAGCGTTTGTGTCCCAAAGAACATGCAGACATCCACACCTTCTACCTTTGCACAGAGCAGATGGCCCTGGGGGTGTCTCTGTTTCTGTCTCTGTCTCTCTCTCTAGATGAGCATACCAGCAAACCTTCATTTCCCCTCCCAGTGCAGAGACTCCTGAGCTTCTCTCCAGGGCCTTTAAGCTTCCTTTCAGCATCTCCCAGGGAGGATCGACTCATCAGCTTCCTGATGGCCTCTAGCTCTCCCTGGATCCTGCTATTTGGGCCTCTCCTGGGTCCCTAGGCAGCCTTTTCTGAACTTCCTCAGGTGTGAACAGGGTTTTTTGGGGGGTGCTTTGTGCCTTTAGCTGGCCAGGGCAAAACTGATCTGAGTTCATTTTTACCTCCTCTTTTGAGATATAGGACACTCTGCTTCTCCTGAACACAAACACCCCCCACATCCATCTCTCTCTCTCTCTCTCTCTCTCTCACAGACACACACACACACACACACACACACACATATCCTGTTCTTCCCCAACCCCGGTTCCTGGCCATTCTCGGTCAATGCCGAGACTCCAGAATACCCAACTTCCATTCCTTACTCCTTGGAGAAGCTCGTTGTGGCAGGGATTGTGTCTGTTATATTGTTATAGTGTACTCTCCCCCAAGTGCTTATTATTGTGCTCTGCGGACAGTAAGCGCCCAATAAATATGATTGATTGAAGTAGTGAGCCAACAGGCTGTGGTTCCCGCCCAGATTCCCCCCACTTCCCTCAGGACTCCTTGGGTTCAGTTTGGGACTGGTCCAGTGTGGCCAGTGAACCCAGCGGGCAGGCCCGGCTGGGGCCAGGGAGACCCCAGGCTATTTAGGGCTTCGACCCAGCACGGCCCGGGCCTCAGCCCCCACCAGGCCGACTCCCGGCAGGGCGGGGCGGGGTGGGGAGAGGAGCCGGGAAGCCGCCGCGTCTTCGTCGTTCCGGCCCCCCTTGCCGTTGGCAGCAGCGTCAGAGTAGCAGCCAAGTGCTCTTCCTGGATGAATGGGGTCTCAGTGTGGCCGGGGCTGGGCTCAGAGCCTCGATTGTGGAGGCTGGAGTGGCCGTTGGGCCGTTCAATGTGTCTACCTGTCTGTGGGGGGCAGAGAGAGAGGAGGGGTCAAGTGATCCAGGCAGCTGGTCTCCAGAGGGGCTCCCTTGGGGGATTGCAGCGGCAGCAGAATCAGTCGCGGCAGGCCTGCTGCGAGAGCGTGGGCTGCGGATGTGTCCGGCAGTTGTGGCTGGATGCTGGGAGACCCGGGAACCGATGACTGACGGGGGCAACTTCTCCAGACTCTTCTGGAAAGGTCCGCCTGGGTCATTTTTTGCAAAGCCTGGGCTCGAGGCAGGACTTGGCCTCTGGGAGGTCAGGCTCAGAAACCCAGGACAGGCCGGAAATCTGACAGCTGATGAGCAGTTCTCTAGACTGTAAGCTCATTGTGGCCAGGGAACATGTCTTCCAAGTCGGTTATACTGTACTCTCCCAAGCACTTAGTACAGTTCTCTGCGTACAGGAAGTGCTCAATAAATACAATTGATTGATTGACTGGAATAAAAATTGGACCCACTTCAGGTGATGGGGCCCCAGGAGACTTTTCCCATCCAAACTTTTTTTGGGGGCCCGGGAGGACTCTGTCTAGGCCAGGCACGTGGGCTGGAGGAGTTGAGGTACTTGCTGATGAACTGCGAGTGGGGCAGGGAGAAGCCATGTGGCCTAGTGGAAAGAGCACGGGCCTGGGAGTCAGAAGAACCTGGGGTCTCATCGCAGCTATGCCACTTGTCCTCTGGGTGACTTTGGGTAAGTCACTTCATTTCTCTGTGCCTCAGTTACCTCATCTGTAAAATGGGGATTAAGACCGTGAGCCTTATCTGGGATGGGGACGGTGTACAACCTGATTATCTTGCATCTACCCCAGTGCTGAGTACAGTGCCTGGCACACAGTAAATGCTTAACAAATACCATGAAAGAAAGGGAGTCGGGACCTCCGCAGACCTGTGAAGATACACTGCGTCGCTTTTTCTAGCCCCCCCACTCGATCTACCCTCTCCTGCTCCCCACAATCACCCCGACCCCAAACCCTAGCTCTGCCCCGCAGCCAACGCACCCAGACCTCACCTGCCCCACAGATGCAGATCCCCAGGAAAAGTAAATTCCGTGGAAAGGGCAAGGAGCATTGGGACAGAAGAGGAAAAACAGGAAATAGATCTGGAGTAGTGTTTTGAACTTGAAAAATGGCCCTGAGGCTGAAGTTTACCTCTGGTGCATGTGTGACGGTGAAAACCACTGTGTCCGGGAGTCCCACCCCGGCCACTCTGTGGACACACAAAGGTTGCCTCTTGTGTGCTGTCACGTTTGTTTTTGGCTTTGGCCTCCTTGTCTCACAGAAGGAAGGAGGGTATTGAGAAAGTGTATGTTTCACTGAGGAGGACGGGAGAAAAATGCAAGGAAGGCAGAGTGGGAGAGGAAGAAAAGGAAGAGGAGGGACTCGGTATCCCTGGGAAGGCAGAGATGAATAAATTCCCATCCAGTCATTCATTCGATTGTATTTATTGGGCCCTCACTGTGGCAGAGCACTTTACTAAGCGCTTGGGAGAATACAATAATAAACAGACACATTTCCTGCCCACAACGAGCTGACAGTCTAGAGACGAGCTTATAGTTCACCTGCTGATTTCTTGTGCGGATTGTGAACCAGTCTTTGATGAGCAGTTACTTGCCCTGGCCCTTCCAAAGGATGGATGGGGAAGAAGAGAGGCAGAGAAAGGGCGTGGCTTAACAGGTAGCGCCTGGGCCTGGGAGTCAGAAGGACCTGTGTTCTAATCACGGCTCTGCCACATGCCTGCTGCGTGGCCTTGGACAAGTCACTTCACTTCTCTGGGACTCAGTCACCTCATCTGTAAAAGGGGAATTAAGAGTGTGAGCCCCATGTGGGACAAGGACTTTGTCTAACCTGATTAACTTGTATCTACCCCAGTGCTCGGCACATAGTACACGCTTAACAAGTAGCATGATCATTATTACTGTTAAAAAGCTGGAGCAGTGGAGGCTCCAGCGTCAGGCGTCTCAGGAATGGGCCCTGCCCAGCAGTGTCCCAGACCCAGATCGGACCCAAATAGACCTACCCCGTCCGTCCGGAATTTTCGGCAAACCAGCAAACCCTCTAGACTGTAAGCTTGTTGTGGGCGGGGAATGCGTCTGCTGATTGTTGTATTGTATTCTCCCCAGCACCTAGTACAGTGTTCTGCGCAGAGTAAGCGCTCACTAAATACGATTGAATGAATGGGAGTCGGTTAAGAAGCTGGAAAGGGGCTGAGTCAGAGAGGGTTGAGCCAGAAGCGGCTGTCATATCCCCCTCTACATTCCCCCCTCAGGGCTCAGCCCCTCCTCAGGGAGGGCTCACGGAGAACTCTGCCCCAGGGAATCCCGAGTTGCCTGGATGCGACTGGGGCAGCCCACAGTGCTGCCATCTCTGGGGTGGGGACATGGACCCGTTTAGCTTTTCCTTAACGCCTTTCGCCCGAGCGCGTCTGGGGGGTGCACAGTAGAAGAGGGTGGTGAGGAGGGTGTGGGGACACATTTAAACCACGAGGCAAACCCAAAGCCTCCGCTCCTCTCCTCCAGCCTCAGTTTGTGCAATAACTGAGGTATTTGTTAAGCATTTGCTATGTGCCAAGCACCCTACTAAGGGTGGGGTATGAGATAATCAGGTCCTACATGGAGCTCACAGTCTAAGTAAGAGGGGAGAACAGGCACTGAATCCCTATTTTGCACGAGGTCCATCCGGAGAATTGCAGTGAGTTGCCCAAGTTCACACAGCAGGCCAAGTAAGTGGCAGGGACGGGTTGAGAACCCAGGTCCTCTGACTCCCAGGCCTGAGCTCTTTCCACGAGGCAGCGGGTCACAGATGATCTCCTTCTTGCCAAATCCAACAGCCACTACTTCCTCCTGATCCTCCTTGACCTCTCTAATGCCTTTGACGCTGTCGACCACCCCCTTCTCCTGGAAACATTATCCAACAGCTTCAGTGAAACTGTCCTCTCTTGGATCTCCTCCTATCTCTCTGGGCGCTCACTCTCAGTCTCTTTTACGGGCCCCTCCTCTGCCTCCCACCCTCTAACTGGGGGGTCGTCCCTCAAGGTTCAGCTCTGGGTCCCCTCCTATTCTCCATCTACACCCATTCCCTCGAAGAACTCATTTGCTCACACGGCTGCAACTACCACCTCTACGCTGATGATTCTCAAGTCTACATCTCCGGCCCAGATCTCTCTCCCTCTCCACGGTCTCGCATTTCCTCCTGCCTTCAAACATTTTATTTGGATGTCCCTGCAGCACCTCAGACTTAACATGTCTAAAACAGAACTCCTTATCTTCCCACCCAAACCCTGCCCTCCCCCTGACTCTTCCATCACTGTAGACGGCACCACCATCCTTCCTGTCTCTCGAGCCCCTAATCTTGGCCTTATCCTTGACCCGTCTCTCTCATTCAACCCACGAATTCATTCCATCACTAAATCCTGTGGGTTCGGCCTTCATCACATCACTAAAATCCACCCTTTCCTCTCCATCGAAACTGATGCCCCGTTAATCCAAGCATTTATCCTATCCCGCCTTGATCACTCTATCAGCCTCTCTGCTGACCTCCCAGCCACCTGTCTCTCCCCACTCCGCTCCCCACTTCACTCTGTTATCTTGATCGTTTTTCTACAGAAACGTTCAGGCCACATTTCCCCGCTCCTCAAGAACCTCCAGTGGTTGCCCATCCACTTCCGCATCAGGGAGAAACTCCTCATCGCTGGCTTTAAAACTCTCAATCACCTCGCCGCCTCCCCCCGCACCTCACCTTGCTTCTCTCTGACTCCAGCCCAGCCCACACACCCGCAGGCTTCGCTCCTCTAATGCTAACCGTCTCACTGTACCTTGATCTCATCTCTCTCACCGCTGACCTTTTGCTCACGTCCTGCTTCTGGCCTGAATCACCCTTCCTCCTCATATCCGACAGACAAATTACTCTCCCCCGCTTCAAAGCCCTATTGAAGGCACATCTCCTCCAGGAGGCCTTCTCTGACCAGGCCCTCTTTTTCTTTTCTTTAACTCCCTTCTGAGTCACTCTGACTTGTTTCCTTTATTTATCCCCCATCCCAGCCTCACAGCACTTATGCCTAGATCTGTAATTTATTTACTTCGATTAATGTCTGTCTCCCCCTCTAGGCGGTAAGCTCACTGTGGACAGGGACCGGGTCCGTTTATTGCGGTACTCTCCCGAGCTTCGATCTGCACACACTAAGTGCTCAAGGAACATTTTTCTACCAGAATGTTCAGGTCACGTCACCCTGCTCCTCATAAAACTCCAATGGTTGCCCTTCCACCTCCTCGTCGAACGAAAGCTCCTCACCATTGGTTTTAAAGCACTCCAGCACCTCGCCCCTCCGACCTCACCTCCCTTCTCTCCTTCTACCATCCAGCCACCCGCCCCTTCACTCCTCTAGTGCTAATCCTCTCACTGTGCCTTGATCTGCCTATCTCGCTGCTGATCCGTAGCCCACGACCTGCCTCTGGCCTGGAACACCCTCCCTCCTCAAACAATGACTCTCCCCCCACTTCAAAGCCTTATCGAAGGCACATCTCCTCCAAGAGGCCTTCCCAGACAAAGCCCCACCTTTCCTCATCTCCCACTCCCTTTTTCCTGGCCCTGATTTGTTCCCTTTGTTCTGCCCTCACCCCCAGCCCCACGGCACTTAGGTACATATCTGGAATTTTATTTATTTGTCTTCATGTCATCTGTCTCTGCCCTCCTCTAGACTATTACATGTCTAAAACTGAGCTCCTTATCTTCCCTCCCAAACCCTGTCCTCTCCCCGACTTCCCTGTCACTTTGGATGGCACAACTATCCTTCCCTGTCTCACAGGCCCGCAACCTTGGTGTCGTCCTTGACTCAGCTCTCTCATTCACGCCACACATCCAATCAGTCACCAACGCCTGCCGGTCTCACCTGCACAATATCGCCAAGATCCGCCCTTTCCTCTCCATCCAAACTGCTATCGTGCTGGCACAAGCTCTCATAATATCCCCCCTGGATTACTGTGTTGGCCTCCTCTCGGATCTCCCTTCCTCCTGTCTCTCCGCACTCCGGTCTATTCTTCATTCTGCCGCCCGGATCATCTTCCTACAGAAACGCTCTGGGCATGTCACTCCCCTCCTTAAAAACCTCCAGTGGTTGCCTGTCAACCGTCACACAAAACAAAAACTCCTCACTCTTGGCTTCAGAGCTCTCCATCGCCTTGCCCCCTCCTACCTCTCCTCCCTTGTCCCTTTCCACTGCCCACCCCGCACGCTCTGCTCCTCTGCCGCTCACCTCCTCACCGTCCCCCATTTATGCCTTTCCCGCCGTCGACCCCTGGGCCCACGTCCTCCCGCTGTCCTGGAATGTCCTCCCTCCTCACCTCCGCCAAACTAACTCTCTTCCCCTTTTCAAAGCCCTACTGAGTGCTCGCCTCCTCCAGGAGGCCTTCCCAGACTGAGTCCCCCCCCCTCCCTCTGCTCCCCCTTCCCTCCCCGCCCCGGCTCTTCCCCCTTCCTCTCCCCTCAGCATTGTGCTCATTGGTATATATTATTTATTACCTTCTTTATTTTGTTAATGAGGTGTATATCCCCTTGATTTTATTTATCTTGATGATGTTGTCTTGTTTTGTTTTTGTTCTGTTTTGCTCTGCTGTCTGTCTCCCCCGTTTAGACAGACATTGGGCAGGGACGTTAGCCGTCACTGGGTGGGGATTGTCTCTGTTGCCGAATTGTACATTCCAAGCGCTTAGTACAGTGATCTGCACATAGTAAGCGCTCAATAAATGCTACCGAATGAATGAATATAAGCTCTTTGTGGGCGGGGAATGTGTCTGCTTATTGTTGCACCCTCCCAAGCACTTAGTACAGTGCCCTGCACACAGTAAGCGCTCAGTAAATACGAGTTAATGGATGAATTAATAAATGCAGGTGACTGACTGACTGAGCCGTACTGCTTCCCCCACGGGATCCCACGGCGTTGGACGGGCTCACGATAGCCTGGTGGCAGATGCCGTCCTCCTGCCGCTCCCTGCCTGAACCTTGGGGGGGTAGAACTGTCGGCGTTGGGCTGGGCGACAGTTGGCCATTGTCCTGGTGGGTGGGCTCCTTGGGTCCCCGGTGTCATCGGCGGGCTAGCCAATGAGTTGATGGGCTCGCAGTCTCAGGAGTTCTGTTTTAGACAATGTTAAGTCTGAGGTGATGGTGGGACATCCAAGTAAAATGTCTTGAAGGCAGGAGGAAACGCGAGACCGCAGAGAGGGAGGGAGATCAGGGCTGGAGATGTAGACTTGGGGAGCATCAGTAGAGAGGTGGTAGTTGAGGCTAATGGGCATGGGGAGCCCACCCTTCCTCTGCCCAATGTCTGGGCCAGATGGGCCAGACCACCCCCCCCCCGATGGCAGACCAGGGAGGGGATCTACCGGGGGGAGGGATGGGGGAAGAGGGTGGACTAACCAAGCCCTCCCAGGTCTTCACGACCCACATCCCCACATCCTGACCCTGGCTTTTTTGTTTTTATGGTACTTGTTAAGATTTATTTCGTGCCAGGCCCTATGCTCACGGCTGGGGCAGATAAAACGAATCAGGTTGGTGGCCCTTGGGGCTCACAGTCTTCATCCCCATTTTCCAGATGAGGGGAGTGAGGCCCAGAGAGGCGAAGCGACGTGCCCACGGTCACACGGCAGATGAATGGGTTAGAACCTGGACGCTCCCCACTCCCAGGCCGGGGCTCTACACCCTAGGCTATGCAACTTTAACTTCTTCTTCTTCCTCAGATGCAGGGAGGTGCCGAGCTGAGAGGGTCCCTCCGGTTGCTCTGGGGGAGTAGCTGGGCGGAGGGGTGGTGGCGGGGAGGGAGGAAAATCTGCCTCGCTGGGCCTCCAGCAGCACGGCTCTGTCAGCCAGTCGACTCTATTTATTTGTTTATGCATTCGGTCGTATTAATTGAGCTCTTACCGTGTGCAGAGCACGTCACTCAGTGCTTGGAAGAGTACAGTCCGACCCTAAACAGACACATTCCCTGCCCACAAGGAGCTCACAGTCTAGAGAGGGGAGGAGGCAGACGCGAATTCAAATTCATAAAATGACAGATGTTCATTCATTCAATCGTATTTATTGAGTGCTTACTGTGTGCAGAGCACTGTATTAAGCGCTTGGAAAGAATGATACAGCGATAGAGACAATCCTTGCCCACCCCGGGCTCACAGTCTAGAGGAGGGAGACAGACATCAGGACAAGTAAACAGGCAACAATCTAAATAGAATTACAGATGAGATAACTGAGGCCCAGAGAAGTGAAGTGACTTGCCCAAGGCCACACCCCAGACAAGTGGCAGAGTGGGGATTAGAACCCAATTTGACCTTCCGACTCCCAGGCCCGTGCTCCCTAAGTGCTGTGGGGCTAGGAGGGAGGGAAGAGCAAAGGGAACAAGTCAGGGCGATGAGGGAAGGATGTGGGAGAAAAGGAAAAGGGGGGGGGGGCTAAATCTGGGAAGGCCTCTTGGAGGAGACGTGCCTTGAGTAAGGCTTTGAAGGAGGGGAGGGTGAGTCTATATCTGTTGGAGAAGCAGCGTGGCTCAGTGGAAAGAGCGCGGGCTTGGGAGTCAGAGGTCATGGGTTCTAGAGAAGCAGCATGGCTCAGTGGAAAAAGCACGGGCTTTGGAGTCCCAGGTCGTGAGTTCAAATCCCAGCTCTACCACTTGTCAGCTGTGTGACTGTGGGCAAGTCACTTAACTTCTCTGTGCCTCAGTTACCTCATCTGTAAAATGGGGATTAAGACTGTGAGCCCCACGTGGGACAACCTGATTCCCCTGTGTCTACCCCAGCGCTTAGAACGGTGCTCTGCACATAGTAAGCGCTTAACAAATACCAATATTATTATCATCCTGGCTCCGCCGCTAGTCAGCTGTGTGACCTTGGGCAAGTCACTTTACGTCTCTGTGCCTCAGTTCCCTCATCTGTCAAATGGGGATTAAAAAAAAACTGTGAGCCCCACGTGGGACAACCTGATCACCTTGTATCCCCCAGCGCTTAGAACAGTGCTTTGCACATAGTAAGCGCTTAACAAATACCACAATTATTATTATTATATATACTTGTTTACTTGTTCTGATGTGTATATATATTATATATCTAATTCTATTTATATTGATGCTATTGATGCCTCTTGACTTGTTTTAATAATAATAATAATAATAATGTTGGTATTTGTTGAGTGCTTACTATGTGCAGAGCACTGTTCTAAGCGCTGGGGTAGACACAGGGGAATCAGGTTGTCCCACGTGAGGCTCACAGTTAATCCCCATTTTACAGATGAGGGATCTGAGGCACAGAGAAGTGAAGTGACTTGCCCACAGTCACACAGCTGACAAGTGGTAGAGCCGGGATTCGAACTCATGACCTCTGACTCCCAAGCCCGTGCTCTTTCCACTGAGCCATGCTCTGTCTTCCCCCTTCTAGACTGTGAGCCCTTTGTGGGTATGGATTGTCTCTGTTGCCGAATTGTATTTTCCAAGTGCTTACTAGAGTGCTCTGCACACAGTAAGTGCTCAATACCGAAAATAACGATGGCATTTGTTAAGCACTAGGTGCAAAGCACTGTTCTAAACGCTGGGGTGGATACAAGGTAATCAGGGTGTCCCTCATAAGGCTCACAGGCATCATCCCCATTTTACAGATGAGGCCCAGGGAAGTGACTTGCCCAAAGTCACATCGCTGACAAGTGGCAGAAGCGGAATGAGAACCCAAGACCCGTGACTCCCAAGCCCAGGCTCTTTCCACCAAGCCACGCTGCCTCTCCGTTGGAATGAACAGTCTCTCTTGGTTGCTGCACTGTAGTTTCCAAACGCTCGGTAGAGCGCTCTGCACACAGTAAGCGCTCCATAAATACGTTGGAATGAATGGTCTCTCTTTGATGCGGCATTGTAGTTTCCAAGCGCTCGGTACAGTGCTCTGCACAGAGTAAGCGCACAATAAATACTTTTGAATGAATGAATGGCCTCTGTTGCCGCACTGTAGTTTCCAAACGCTCGGTAGAGCGCTCTGCACACAGTACGCGCTCCATAAATACGACTGAATGAATGAACGGCCTCTGTTGCTGTATTGTGGTTTTCAAGCGGTCCGGAGAGCGCTCTGCACACAGTAAGCGCTCAATAAATGCGATCGAATGAACGAATGAATGAAAATCCGAATGAATGGTCTCTGTTGCTGTATTGTAGTTTCCAAGTGGTCGGGAGAGCGCTCTGCACACAGTAAGCGCTCAATACATGCGATCGAACGAACGAATGAGTGAAAATACGATTGAACGAATGGTCTCTGTTGCAGCATTGTCGTCTCCAAGGGGTCGGGAGAGCGCTCCGCACACAGTAAGCGCTCCAGCTCCACTCTTCTGCCGCTCACCTCCTCACCGTCCCCCGTTCACGCCTGTCCCGCCGTCGACCCCTTGGGCCACGTCCTCCCGCTGTCCCGGAATGGCCTCCCTCCTCACCTCCGCCAACCTCACTCTCTTCCCCTCTTCAAAGCCCGACTGAGAGCTCACCTCCTCCAAGAGGCCTTCCCAGAGTGAGCTTCCCCTTTTCCCTCTGCTCCCTCTCTGCCCGCCCCTTCACCTCCCCTCTGCTAATCCTGCTTTCCCCCCTTCCCCTCCCCTCAGCACTGGGCTCGTTTCTATATATTTTTATTACCCTGTTTATTTTGTTCCTGAGGCGTCCATCCCCTTGATTCTATTTATCGCGATTAAATTGTCTTGTTCTTTGAGAAGCAGCGTGGCTCAGTGGAAGGAGCCCGGGCTTGGGAGTCAGAGGTCATGGGTTCGAATCCTGGCTCGGCCACCTGTCGGCTGGGTGACTCTGGGCCAGTCACTTCTCTGGGCCTCAGTTTCCTCGTCTGTCAAATGGGGATGAAGCCTGTGAGCCTCACGTGGACCACCCGATGACCCTGTATCTCCCCCAGCGCTGAGGACAGTGCTCTGCACAGAGTAAGCGCTTAACAAATATCAACATGATTATTATTATTGTCCGTCCGTCTCCCCCGAGGAGACTGTGAGCCCATCAATGGGCAGGGATGGTCTCTATCTGTTGCCCAATTGACCAGTCCAAGCGGTTAGTCCAGTGCTCTGCATATAGTAAGCGCTCAATAAATACCATTGAATGAATGAATTTGTAGACATCTTTTTATTCCCCTATTTATTTTGTTAATGAGGCGTCCATCCCCTTGATTCTATTTATGGTGATTAGGTGTCCATCTGTCTCCTCCGATTAGACTGTGAGCCCATCAATGGGCAGGGATGGTCTCTATCTGTTACTGAATTGGACACTCCAAGTGCTTAGTCCAGTGTTCTGCACATAGTAAGCGCTCAATAAATACTATTGAATGAATGAATCTGCATATATATTTTGATTCCCCTATTTATTTTGTTAATGAGGCGTCCATCCCCTCGATTCTATTTATGGCGATTCAGTTGTCTTGTTTTTGTCCGTCTGCCTCCCCCGATTAGACAGTGAGCCACTGGGCAGGGATGGTCTCGTTTGCCGAATCGTACCTTCCCAGTGCTTCATCCAGTGCTCTGCACAGAGTCAGCGCTCACTAAATCCCGGCTCTGCCACTTGTCAGCTGTGTGACCGTGGGCAAGTCACTTCACTTCTCTGGGCCCCAGTTCCCTCCTCTGTCAAATGGGGATGAAGCCTGGGAGCCCCACGTGGGACCCCCTGATTCCCCTGGGTCTCCCCCAGCACTGAGAACAGTGCTCTGCACATAGTAAGCGCTTAACAAATACCAACATTATCATTATTATTCTCTGGGCCTCAGTTCCCTCCTCTGTCAAATGGGGATGAAGACTGGGAGCCTCCCACGGGACCCCCTGATTCCCCTGTGTCTCCCCCAGCGCTTAGAACGGTGCTCATCACATAGTAAGCACTTAAATGCCAACATTCTTCTTCTTCTTCTTTGGGCCTCAGTTCCCTCCTCTGTCAAATGGGGATGAAGACTGGGAGCCTCCCACGGGACCCCCTGATTCCCCTGTGTCTCCCCCAGCGCTTAGAACGGTGCTCTGCACATAGTAAGCACTTAAATGCCAACATTCTTCTTCTTCTTCTTTGGGCCTCAGTTCCCTCCTCTGTCAAATGGGGATGAAGACTGGGAGCCTCCCACGGGACCACCTGATTCCCCTGTGTCTCCCCCAGCGCTTAGAACGGTGCTCTGCACATAGTAAGCACTTAAATGCCAACATTCTTCTTCTTCTTCTCTGGGCCTCAGTTCCCTCCTCTGTGCTCTGCACCTAGTAAGCGCTCAGCAAATACCCACCTGATTATGGGGGGGGGGGGGGGGGTGTGGCCCCGCCCCCTCGGGTCTTGGCCCCGCCCCCCGCCGCTCCGCCGATGGCGCTGCTCCCCCTGGCGGCCGCCGCCCGCCACGTCCAGCCGGGGCCCAAGGGGCGGCGGCGGCGGCGGCGTCTGAGCCCTGCGGCCCCCGGACCGTCCTCCCTCCTCCTCCTCCTCCTCCTCCGCCTCGGAGCCCGGGCCCCGCAGGGCAGCGCCGCCTCCCGCCCCGGCTGCCGGGGGCCGGGGGGGGGGGAGGAGGGGGGGGAAACCGAGGCAGGGGGCGGGGCTCGGCGGCAGGTGCGCCGGCGGGGAGGAGGGACGAGTCGGGCGGGCTTCTCCTCCTCCTCCTCCTCCTCCTCCTCCTGCTCCTGCCGCCGCGGCCCGATGCAGCGGGACGGGCCGGGCCGCGGCCCCGCGCCCCGGCTCGCGGGCGGCGGCGGCGGCGGCCTCTCGGGGACTCCAAGTCCCAGGGGTCCCGGCGGCGGGCGGCGGCCGGAAGAGGCGGGGCCGGCGCCGCGCGGCCGGAAGTGGCCGGGCAGGCGGAAGTGGCGGGGCCGCGGGGGGGCGGGGGCGCGCCGGGGGGGGCGGGGCGGGAGCGGGCGCCGCCACCTCCGCCGTCGTCGCCGCCGCCGCCACCGCGGGGGTCTCCTCGGCCGCCGCCGCCGCCGCTGCCGCCGCCGCCGCCGAGGCCGCCATGGCCAAGCAGTACGACACGGTGGACTGCCCCTTCTGCGACGAGGTCTCCAAGTACGAGAAGCTCGCCAAGATCGGCCAGGGCACCTTCGGGTGAGGCCTTCCCTCTTCCCCTCCCCCGCCCGCGCGCGCGCGCGCGCCCGCCCCGGCCCCACCTTCATCCCCACCGCGGCCCTAGGGAGCGCCTACTCCGTGCCGACCGACGTGCACCCGCCCCCCCCCGCCCATTCGTTCAGTCACTCACTCGGCTTTCGGGAGCGTCTACGATGTGCGGAGCGACGTGCACGGCCTCCCCTTATTCATTCAGTCAACCGTGTTTAGGGAGCGCTCACTATGTCCCGAGCCCCGTGCACGCCTCCCCCCTTATTCATTCATTCAGTCAACCGTGTTTAGGGAGCGCTCACTATGTCCCGAGCACCGTGCACGCCTCCCCCCTTATTCATTCATTCATTCATTTCCATTCATTCAGTCGTGTTTAGGGAGTGCCTACTATGTGCAGAGCAACGTGCGCGGCCCCCCCCCCCCCATTCATTCAATCACTCACTCGGCTTTTGGGAGCGTCTACTATGTGCGGAGCAACGTACACCCCCTCCCCTTATTCATTCATTCATTCAGTCGTGCTTAGTGAGCGCTTACTATGTGCAGAGCACCGTGCACCCCCCCCATTCATTCATTCATTCATTCAGTCGTGTTTAGGGAGCGCCTACTATGTGGCGACCAACGTGCACGCCCCCCATTCATTCATTCATTCAGTCGTGTTTAGGGAGCGCTTACTATGTGCGGAGCACCGTGCACACCTCCCCCCTTATTCATTCAGTCAGTCAGTCGTGTTTAAGGAGCGCTTACTATGTGCACAGCACCATGCTCATCCCCCCCCTTCATTCATTCAGTCGTGTTTAGGGAGCGCCTACTATGTGCAGAGCAACGTGCACATCCCCCTCTTCATTCATTCATTCAGTCGTGTTCAGTGAGCACTTACTATGTGCAGAGCAACGTGCACGCCCCCCCATTCATTCATTCATTCAGTCGTGTTTAGGGAGCGCCTACTATGTGCAGAGCAACGTGCACAGCCCCCCCCATTCATTCATTCATTCAGTCGTGTTTAGGGAGCGCCTACTATTTGCGGAGCACCGTGCACGCCCCCCTTATTCATTCAGTCACTCACTTGTCTTTAGTGAGCGGTTACTATGTGCGGAGCACCGTGCACATCCCCCCCCCCTTCATTCATTCATTCATTCATTCATTAATTCGTGTTTAGTGAGTGCTTACTATGTGCGGAGCACCGTGCACATTCCCCCCCCATTCATTCATTCATTCAGTCGTGTTTAGTGAGTGCTTACTATGTGAGGAGCACCGTGCACGCCTCCCCTTAATTCAGTCGTGTTTAGGGAGCGCTTACTATGTGCCGAGCAACTTGCACACCCCCCCCCATTCATTCAGTCACTCAGTCGTGTTTAGGGAGTGCCTACTATGTGCAGAGCAACGTGCACATCCCCCCCCCCATTCATTCATTCAGTCAGTCTTTAGTGAGCGGTTACTATGTGCGGAGCTCCGTGCACACCTCCCCTTATTCATTCATTCAGTCGTGTTTAGTGCGCGCTTACTATGTGCAGAGCACCGTGTACGCCCTTCTCCCCGCGCTTTCATTCATTCATTTAATCGTGTTTAGGGAGTGCTTACTATTACTGTGTGCTCAGCACCGTGCGCAACCCCCTCCCCCTGTCATTCATTCATTCAGTCTTATTTAGTGAGCGCTTATTGTGTGCCGAGCACAGTGTGGCGCCCCCCCCCCCCTTCATTTATTTAGTCTTATTTAGTGAGCGCTTACTATGTGCCGAGCACCGTGCTCACCCCCCCTTCATTCATTCAGTCACATTTAGGGAGCGCTTACTATATACCAAGCAACGTGCGCACCCCCTCCCCCTTTCATTCATATTTACTGAGTGCTTACTATGTGCAGAGCACCGTGCGCACCCCCTCTACCCCCTTTCGTTCAGTCGTATTTAGTGAGCGCTTACTATGAGCCCAGCACCGTGCGCACCCCCTCCCCCCCCCTTTCATTCGTTCGATTGTATTTAGTGAGCGCCTACCATGTGTCGAGCACTGGACTGAACGCTCGGACAGTTCAGCAACAGAGACCATCCCTGCCCCACGATGGGCGCACAGTCCATGAGAAGCAGCGTGGCTCAGTAGGAAGAGCCCGGGCTGGGGAGGCGGAGGTCGTGGGTTCTAATCCCGGCTCCGCCATTCAGCTGGGTGACTTCGGGCGGGGGCCTGCGCTGCTCTGGGCCGCAGGGGCCTCCTCTGGAAAGGGGGGGTGGAGCCCCACGTGGGACAATCTGATGACCTTGTATCGACCCCAGCACTTAGAAGAGTGCTTGGCACATAGTAAGCGCTTAACAAGTACCAGCATTATTGTTATTAAACGGGTCACGGTCTCCCGGAGGCCGGGCTGGGCACGCGGCGGGAGAGGGGCCCGGCCCGGGCCGGGGAGGTTTCCGCTCCCCCCTTGCTGCTGCTTAGACCAGTGCTTGGCACGTAGTAAGCGCTTAACAAATACCATCGTTCTTGTCAGGGACGCCCAGGTGCCCCGGGAGCCAGCCAGGGAATTAATTAGCCATGGAGTGCGTTGAGCGCTTGTTATGTGCCAGGCACTTAACTGAGCGCTGGGGCGGATACGCGCCAAACGGGTGGGACTCGGTCCCCGTCCCCCATGGGGCCCGCGGTCTTAACCCCCATCTTCTAGATGAGGAACAGAGAGGCGAAGCGGCTTGATCAGAGTCGCACAGGAGACAAGGGGCAGAGCCCGGGATTAGAACCCGGGTCCTTCTGACTCCCAGACCCGGACCCTGTCCACCAGGCCGCGCGGCTTCGGCGGGAGGATCAGCGGGGGACGGCCTACGTTCAGCGCTCGTTAGGGGTCAGGCACTGCACCGAGCGCTGGGGGAGACCCCAGATAGGTCGGACCCAGCGGCCCCGTCCCCAACTGGGCCTCCCGTGTGGCCCTCCTAAGATTCGGCAGGGACTCTCTCTATCTGTTGCCGATTTGTCCGTTCCAGGCGCTTAGTACAGTGCGCTACACATAGTGAGCGCTCAATAAATACTATCGAACGAATGAATGAATTCGTAATTGCCTGCAGGGAGGTGTTTAAGGCCAAGCATCGGCAGACGGGCAAGAAGGTAGCTCTGAAGAAAGTGCTCATGGAGAACGAGAAGGAGGGGGTAAGTCTGATCAACAGTGCCGTCTGGCTCATAGATCCTCACCCCAAGGCGGGACACCCACCCCATCCGCGCTGTCTTTCGACGTTTCTGCAGGAGTGGAGCAGCTCCCTCCCTCTTCAAGCGCACCGGGCCTCAACTGTCCCCCTCCCTCGGGTCTTGCCAAAATCCCGTTTCCTCCGATTTATTTCTCTGGGCCCAACGGCGCGTCCTCCCAACTTCCACCTTAGCGCTCTCAGCTCTAGCACGATCGTACGAGTTGATTCTGGGGCCCGGCTGTGTCAGCGCTCGCTCGAAATGGTAATCTGTGATCCTTTGTGGAGGGCATAGAGCACGTAGCGGGGTAGTCGGCGTGCCAAGAATGGTATCAGACTTGGGTCCAGAGTCAATATCGTGGGGGTCAGACACCGTCCCCGTCGCCCGTGGGGCTCACCGGCTAAGAGGGAGAGCGGGTATCGAATCCCCATAATACGACTGAGGAAACTGAGGCCCGGAGAAGTCAAGTGACTTGCCCCTGGTCACCCAACAGGCAAGGCTGAACTCTAAGCTTGTTGTGGGCAGGGAAGTTGTTCCCAAACTCTCTTATGTTGCGCTCTGCTCAGTGCAGTGCTCTGCTCACAGTAACCACGCAATAAATACGAGTGATTGATGGGGTGGGGGGTGATAAAAAAGGCCAGGGGGTGGGGGGAGGGAGCAGAATTGGAATTAGAACCCGGGTCCCCTAACTCCCGGGCCCATAGCTCTTCCCAGGAGGTCATGATGCTTTTCAACCGGCTATTCACCGTCTCCTTCCGTTGTTTAGTGACTCTTGGTCTGCCTCCCCTATTAGATTGCAAACCCCTTGAGGGCAGAGATCTGGTCTTTTACATCTTTCAGACTCTTCTAAGTGCTTGGTCAAGTGCTCTGCCTCTAGGAGGCCCTCGATGCCCACTCCTGGCGTGATTCCACGGTTGTCATCCCTTGGTTTCTCTGCAATGTCTAGAAACGTGGTCGGCCTCCACCGACCGCCCAGTTGCAGCTTCAGGAGAACTCTTGGAAGGGTTTTAGAGAGGAAAAAGACGTGCATTGGCTCCAGGACGAGCTGGCACTAGAATCTCCTTCCCTGGAGAATTTGGAGAGCTGCACCCACCCACTGCAGGAGCGATTTACCGAACTAGGCTGAGAGTTGGTTAACCTGGATTCCCAAAAAGCCAGGAGCATTCAAGTGCAGTCCATTTCTCTCCATCTTTTTTTTTTTTTCTTCTTTATGGTATTTGTTAAGCACTTACTGTGTGCCGGGCATTGGAATAATAACAATGTTGGTATTCGTTAAGTGCTTACTATGTGCAGAGCACTGTTCTAAGCGCTGGAGTAGACACAGGGGAATCAGGTGGTCCCACGTGGGGCTCACAGTCTTCACCCCCATTTTACAGATGGGGGAACTGAGGCACAGAGAAGTGACGTGACTTGCCCACAGTCACACAGCTGACAAGTGGCAGAGCTGGGATTCGAACTCGTGACCTCTGACTCCAAAGCCCGTGCTCTTTCCACTGAGCCACGCTGCTTCTCCCAAGCACTGGGGTAAATGCAGGCTAATCGGGTTGGACCCAGTTCCCGGTCCACTCGGGGCTCACAGTCTTAACTCCCATTTTACAGATTGGGGTAACTCAGGCACAGAAAGTGAGGTGATTTGCCCAGGGTCACACAGCAGACTTGTGGCGGAGCCGGAATTAGAACCCAGCTCTCTCTGACTCCCGGGCTTGTGCTCTTTCTCAATCTCACCTTTAACCGTGATACTGAGGCTGGTCTGAGCAGATACAAATGAAGAATCCCGGGGCTGTCTTTGAGTAGAACTGTTGAGACTCGCGGACACCAGTGCGAAAGCTCGCTGTGTCTAGTCATGCTACTTCTCTTGAAACCAACTTTATTAGGGTCTCTGACTCCTCTCTGCCCCCCCTTCCAGGACCCAACAGGGCAAATCCAGTCACTTTCCAGACCTTGCAGCTCTGAAGCCGGGGAGTTTGCCTGACAATAGACTGTATACTTTGTGGGTCTCTCTCTGTTCCTCCGTCTCTCACTGTATTTAAGCACTTACTATGTGCCGGGCACTGTACTAAGTGCTGGGGTATTTACAAGCTAATCGGGTTGGACACAGTCCATGTCCCTTATGACGTTCACGTTCCTGATCCCATTTTACAGATGAGGTAACTGAAGCACAGAAAAGCGATTTGCCCAAGGTGACACACAGCAGACAAGTGGCGGAGCCGGGTTAATAATAATAATGTTGGTGTTTGTTAAGCACTTACTGTGTGCAGAGCACTCTTCTAAGCGCTGGGGTAGATACAGGATAATCAGGTTGTCCCATGTGAGGCTCACAGTTAATCCCCGTTTTACAGATGAGGTAACTGAGGCACAGAGAAGTGAAGTGACTTGCCCCCAGTCACACAGCTGACACGTGGCAGAGCCGGGATTCGAACCCATGACCTCTGACTCCCAAGCCCGGGCTCTTTCCACTGAGCCATGCAGCTTCTCAGAGCTCAGGTCTCTGTGACTCCCAGGCCCGGGCCGTATCCCCTTAGGCCTTGCTGCTTCTCAGAAACCAGGTTGGACATAGTCCACATCCCACGTGGCACGCGCTCTTGCTGTCTCTCGCTCGGTAAGTAAGCTTTACTGACCTCTTCTATGGCAACTGCTATTGGAGTCTCACCACTGGCGAGGGAGTCGGTCCTTCCTGCCCTCAGAGAGCTTACTAACTAATGCCGGAAGGTGCTTAGATTGAAGGAACAGGCATAAATATTAGGCATATGGGAACAAATCAATAAGCGCCAATGGAAACAACTGTGGCGAGCACTCGCTAGGTGCCGAACGCTGTACTGAGCACTGGAGTAAGGTACAAGATAATCAGGCCCCGTCTCCCGTGGGGCTCCCGATCTAAATAGAAAGGAGAACAAGTACTGAATCTTCCATTGTACGGTTGAGGAAAGTGGGGTCCAAAACAGTTAAATGACTTGCCCCGGGTCACACATCGTGTGTTGAGATGATGACCGGATTCATCCAGTTTGAATGCTTTTTCCTCCTTTCTCCCTTTAGCCCCCGCCTTTTTTTTTTTTTTTTTTTTTGGCGGAAGCATCTCTGATGTTCCGTGACGAGGAGAGGCCGGCCAGTCCTGAGACAATCGGCAACCCTAACGGCCAAACTGGAAAACCTGCCCCAAATCTGACCTCCTCCAGAGCCCTTATGTGATTTCTCACCGTGGGCCAGTGTGATGGGGCTCCTTTCTCCTACAGTGCAGCATGCCAGGACTCAGTCAGTCAGTTGTATTTGTTGAGCGCTTACTGTATGCAGAGTACTGTACTAAGCACTTGGGAGAGTAGACTATAGCATTAAACAAGACCGTTCCCTGCCCACGTCGCGCTTACGGTCTAGAACTTACAGGCTTGAAAGCGTTAGGTAGAGGGTGGGAAGGAGGACGGGAAGTTTTCCTCTCCTGATGGATGCTGGTCTTGGGCCTTGCCTAAGTCCTGGGGTGGAATCATTATCATCAATGCTGTTTATTGCGTGCTTACTTTGTGCAGAACACTAAGTACCGTACAACAGAGCTGATAGACATATTCCTTGCCCGCAATGAACTTGAGCTTACAGTCTAGAGCGGAGGATGACTGCAACCCCAGCCTACAGCCGAGGGGAATGGAAACGCTCAGTCAGGTAGTTTCCCCCCCCACCCAGGGAAGGTCAGAAAGTGGACTACCTGGCTTCCCAAATTGCCAACCCTGACTGCCTAGCGTCTCTGATGGCATATATTGAGCGCTTACTGTGTGCAGAGCACGGTACTAAGCGCTTAGACGAGTACAATATAACAGAGTCGGTAAGTATGTTCCCTGCCCGCGGCGAACGTATAGTCTGATCCACTGATGGTGGATTAGCCCTCTGCACTTGGAGGCAAAATAAATCTTAATCAGGAGCATTTTTTAAATTCCTGAATCCGGTCCCTGCACAGGCCCGGGCCCCCTTTGCAACTACCGCACCCCCCCAACCCCCACCCCGCCGCCGGCAGATTGCTCCCTTCCTTTGAATTACAACATCCAGGCAGTTTCCCTGAGCTGTAAATGTAGCCACGTGGTGGTAGGGAGTCCCGGCTCCCTCACTCTTGCCACGCACCGTCTTCCTCTCCCTTGCCAGTTTCCCATCACTGCCCTGCGGGAGATCAAGATCCTGCAACTCCTCAAGCACGAGAACGTGGTCAACCTGATAGAGATCTGCCGGACCAAGGGTAAGGACTGGGCCGTCTTCTCTCCCCCCCGTCCCCTCTCCTGTTCCCCGGCTGCCGCTTCCGGAAGCCTCTGCCCTCTTCTGTGTCCGGGAACGAAGGTTCTCCTCCCGCCGGGTAGCAGGTGCCCAGCGTGGGCCGGACTCTCCCCGCCGGCCCTGGCTCGTTAACCGTCCCCTCCGGGAAGCCCGCTCGGTCGGGCGGCCTCCGGCTGAGGCCCGGGATCCGTGGTGGTTGCCCGCCCGACCGAGCCGGCTCTTCGACCTTCCCCAACCTCGTATCGCCTCGATGCTCCTGGGCAGGGAACGGTGCCCTAGGTGGGAGGTTGGGGCACTGGGAAGCAGGCGACCTTAGACCCAGGCTCGACCCCCCCCCAAACCAAACGGTCCTTTGCTTTCGTTCGAAGGAGGTTATCTTCTCCCTTATTCGAGCCAACATCCAGGTGGGTTTCTGCCCACGGCCTAGTGGGGTGAGACCCACCTGGAGTCGTGGGTGCCAACTTTCCCCTGGACACAGCGTTGGGGGGCCGGCAGTGGAGCTCGGATGCGGTGGCAGGCCAGCTCCAGAGAGCCGGCGGGTCGGAGGGACCCGGTTTGGGGTCTTGTCGGTCTTGTTCGGAGATTCTCCGGTCTTGTCGGAAGCCCGGGGTCACCCGGCGGGGGCGGGCGGAGAAGCGTCACCCCTCCCTCCCGTCCGCCCGTGCCTCGGTGGGCCCGAGTGGAATTTCCGCATGTGGTGCCGTCCGTACCCCTGATGGAAAGCGAGGTTCGGCCGCCCCCGCAGAGCCCCCAGCTGGGGCCGGGGCTGGTTTGGGAGGGGCGGGGGTCGACGGCGGGATCTGACCCGCCGCCCTCTGTTCTCTCCGCAGCCTCCCCGTACAACCGCTGCAAGGGCAGCATCTACCTAGTGTTCGATTTCTGTGAGCATGACCTGGCGGGCCTGCTGAGCAACACGCACGTCAAGTTCACCCTCTCGGAGATCAAGAAGGTCATGCAGATGTTGCTCAACGGCCTCTACTACATCCACCGGAACAAGGTGAGGAGCCGGGGGGCGGGGGTCAGGAACGGGGAGACGGCGCGGCAGGTGGCAGGGTGGCCGGGCCCGGGGGCGAGCGCCCCTTCGCAGTGCCGGCCTCCGGTTCCCACTCGGGGCCGGGAGACCCGACCCGCCGGCCCGGCCCTACCTCCGTGGTCTCTCTCCGCCCAGATATTACACCGGGACATGAAGGCAGCCAACGTCCTCATCACCCGGGACGGGGTCCTCAAGCTGGCCGACTTTGGGTTGGCGCGAGCCTTCAGCCTGGCCAAGAACAGCCAGCCCAACCACTACACCAACCGGGTGGTGACCCTCTGGTACCGCCCCCCGGAGCTGCTCTTAGGTACGGGCGCCTGGAACATCCTTGGGAGCGCAGGGCCGACCCGAGCCGGGGTGTCGCCGCAGTGGTGCTGAGCCAGCCCGGGCTGTAAGCTCCCGGTGGGCGAGGAACGGGTCTTCCGACTCTGGCGTTTTGGACGCTCCCAAGCAGGTGCCGTGGTTCCCTCCGCACGGTCGGCACTCAGTAACTACCATCGGTGGATCACGACGCACTGTTCCCGGCGCCGGGGAAAGGACAACAGAGCAGAACACGCGGTCCTTGCCCACACGGCGTTTAAAATTCAAAGGAGGGGTGCGGTGGGGGAAGGGGCAGACCTACAAAACAGCTTCCGGGAGCAGCAGTTGGAGAAGGAGGGGCCCGTTAGGCAGTGAGGATGGCAGGGTGGAAGAGGAGAATAAAGAGTCCAATGTGCAGATGAAGGCGGGTTTAGAGAAGTGCTGGCCGATGTTGCCCGTCCCATTGGCAAAGGATGTGCCTGGGACCAGAGTGCCTCTTCTCCCCATTCTCTCCCCCAGAGCGCCTAGTCCAGAGAGGAAGGCAGTTAGGGTGGAGGACTGTGACCAGAAAGGTGAGGAAGAGGAGCAGAGTCCCTCTGGAAGAGCTCCCTGGGGATGGGGATTGCGTCTCCCAACTCCTTTATGCCGTATTTGCCCAAGCGCTTAGTACAGTGCTTTGGATGCAGTAAGCACCAATAAATTACACTGATTGATTTAGTCAATGAAGAAACTGGAATGATAAGGTCCCTGCTTGAGGGAATCTCTGGCGATGGCAGCTGCAGCACAGAGAGCTGCTGAGGCGGGTTGGGAATCGGGCTAGAGGACCAGCCAGGCTGGGAGACGGCCCCAGGCCTCTGCTACTTCGGGCGTCCTTCTCTCTGGCTGCCTGGGATCAGGGTTCTGGGGACCTCGGTGCTGACGCTCCACTGGTTCTGTCACCCTCAGGGGAGCGGGACTACGGCCCCCCCATCGACCTGTGGGGCGGGGGTTGCATCATGGCCGAGATGTGGACCCGCAGCCCCATCATGCAGGGCAACACGGAGCAGCACCAGCTGACGCTCATCAGCCAGCTTTGCGGCTCCATCACCCCCGAGGTAGGGGCCCGGAGGCTGGGGCTGGTCGGGGGGCCGGGGGTTTCCGTGCGTCTCCCCGGAGCGACTCGCCACTGTGCGGGTGTCTCGATCCCCTTCCCCTCCCCGGCATCCTCTTCTGTTAAACGGAAGCACCATTTCCTGGCCCCGTGCGTCGGTGCCCTGCCGATCAAGCCGGAGAGAAAATCGATATGCCCTCCGCAGCCCCTGCTTTGGCAAGTGGTTGAGGCCGCCCCGGCTTTCAGCCCGATTCTCGTTCACCTGCCGGCCGATTCCTTCTCGGTCTCCCCGGTCATCCCCCCTCTGGTGGCCCCGGATTTACTCGGGCCGACGGGTCGAGGCGTGAGCTGCCTTTTTTCTCCTCCCCCGGCCCCTCTGAGTTAATGTGTGTCCCCCTGTGTCCGTGCGCCTTCCCCGTCTCCCAGGTGTGGCCCAACGTGGACAAGTACGAGCTGTACCAGAAGCTGGACCTGCCCAGGGGCCAGAAGCGGAAGGTGAAGGAGCGGCTCAAGGCCTACGTCAAAGACCCCTACGCCTTGGACCTGATCGACAAGCTGCTGGTGCTGGACCCGGCTCAGCGCATCGACAGCGACGACGCCCTGAACCACGACTTCTTCTGGTCGGACCCCATGCCCTCGGACCTCAAGAACATGCTGTCCACCCACAGCACCTCCATGTTCGAGTACCTGGCCCCGCCCCGCCGGAGGGGCGGCCACATGCCCCAGCAGCCGGCCAATCAGAGCCGCAACCCGGCGGCTACTAATCAGACAGAGTTTGACCGCGTGTTCTAGGGCCGCCGGATTGGGTTCTTCTCTTCCTTTTTTTTTTTTTTTTCATAGACACCGATTACGTTGCTGAGCCGAAGCAGCGTTCACTTGCATCCCCAGATCTCTTTGTGCCCTGCTCTGGACAGCCGGGATTCCGGATGGACTGATGCCGGACTTCCTGGAAGGAAGCCGACCGGACCGGCCAGGGCAAGTCTGGGACTCGGGTCGCCTCCTCCTTGGACCCCGTTTCCGGGACGGTGACCTGCAGACGGCACTGACGGCTCTCCTGTGGGAGAGGGGTTTTGGGCGAGGGGCCCTTCAAACTTCCTGGTCGTGGGGGTTCGGCAGGAAGCTGTTCCAGACCTCCGTTTCCCCCTCTGTAAAAGGAGAGGACTGTAGCCGAGACCGGGGTCTCTGTGTTCCGAGAGAGAAGCCCCCTCACCTCTCGCTCTCCAGTCCGAAGGGAGCCTGGGGCCGCCCACCCGTTACGGCGAGATCCTTCCCAGAAAGCAGCAGCTCCCACCGCCACCAGACTGGAGGGAGCCGGATCGGGCCACAGAGTGGGAACTGGGACTCGGAAAAGGGATCTGTTGGGTCTTCCTCCTCCTCCTCCTCATCCCACAGAAGGCCCGGGGGCGGAGGAGAAGGGACCAAATTTCCTCTGGGAATCAATTTATCACGTGGCCTCTGTCGGATTGGGTTGACTCTGTGTACAAGTGGGTTCAATCAGTTTTAATTAAAAGGTTGACTTTTCGTAGCCACCCGTCGGTGTCCCTGCACTTGGGCCTCTGTCCGCACCCTGACGGCGAGCGGTAGGGCCAGGCCGGAGTCTTGGGCCCCGCGGGAGCCTGGCATCGGAGCGATGCTTCTGGAGGCATCTTAGGAACGCGGGGGTGGCCCGGAGTGGCCACAGGAGGCCGGGTGGACCGTTTCCGCCCCTCTGGACAGGAGGACAGACACTTGAGGATTTCCAGCCTGTGCCTAGCTGCCGACCCACCCGCTGGCTCAGCGGGGGCTCGGGAGCAGAGCTCCTTTCTCCAGACAGCCAGGGAGATGAAGCACTTGGTGGTGGTCGGGCTTTGGGCTGGACCCAGCGATCCATGCGCCGCAAATTTACCTGCGTGATTTAGAGGGCTCGTTGGCTGAGCTCATGGGAAAAGTGAATCCCTTACTTTCCTAATCGAGTAGGAGCCGGGGCCAGGGTGGCACTCAGGAAATGGAGGATATTCTGAGCACTTGGGGAGCTCTGGGTGTTGGGCAGGTGTGGGGCTGGAGGAATGTTCATGGGCCAGTCAGTTTCTGGGCGACTGGTAGATGGAGCTGCATGGGGGTAGTGGGGTGTCTGTGGCACGGGGTCGATGCAGAAGTAGTGTGGTCTAGTAGGTAGAGCATGGGCCTAGGGGTCAGGAGGACCTGGGTTTTAGTCCTGGCTCCTCCACTTGTCTGCTGCCTGATCTTGGGCAAGTCGCTTCACTTCTCTGTGCCTCAGTGATCTCATCTGTAAAATGATGATGAAGACTGCTAGCCCCACGTGGGAGAGAGACTGTGTCCAACCTGATTACCTGGTATCTACCCCAGCGCTTAGAACGGTGCCTGACACATAGTGCTTAGCAAATACCATGGAAAAAAAAGGTGTTTCAAGGTGTTCCCCTTGGTAAGAGGAACGCGCCAATCATCAGAAACTCCCAGAGCCCGCTTTGGGGTCAGGGCTGCCCATGCTTTCAGCCCTCTTCCCCTCACGCTCCAAGCCCCCAACCAAAGCAGTCCAAAAAGGAGTGGAAAGGAGTTAAGTGAGATTCGGGCTGGCTCTGACAGGAGCTTTCCAGTCCTGGAGGGGTCAGGTGGGCCTAGGAGGCTGTTGCTGCTAGAATCATGTCCTGCCTGAGGAGCCGATCACCCCACCGAGCTCTCACGGACTACGGTACCTTTGAAGTCACCCTGACTTCCACATTCCTGGTTTATGTTCACCTTTAACCCACCCCCAGTTGTTCTTTAACTTGCGAAGGAACAAAATAGCTCTAAATAGTCTAGTAACCCACGGCCAGAACCTCTCTGAGCCTAGCCACGGATGGGGAGTCTGCATGAGGGAGGAAGCATATGAGGTAAAAAGAAAAGCTTTCCTTTGCAGCAGGCTGAAAGTGACGGGCGCGGGGTGGAAGTCCTTGGGTTGAGGAAGAGAAGAGGTGGTGGAGGAAGAGGATGTTGGAAAGGGATCGGTGTGGCGGGCCAACGGAGTAGGGGGTGCGGGTGTCCAAGTCTCTTGGCGCCGATCTGCCTCTGAAACCCGATCTGTGGTGGTTCGAAGAATCCTGTTGGCTGGCCAAGGGGATGTGAGTTCATCTCTGAATCAGAGTCCAGGGTGTGAGGATGGGGAAAAGAGACAGTTTAGAGTGACGGAGAACTGACCCCCCGCGAGCGCCTCGGCTGAACCTGACCAAGGCCAGGAATCCCCCTCGCGTCTCTTCCCTTTGCAGTCCCCTCCTTTACCTGCCATTGATCCCGGCCTCCGGCTCGTGTGAGATGTGAGATGGGCCTTGCGGGTCGGCCGCCAAGAGGGGCGACGGCTCTGTCTTAGGGGTGGGGGTGGGGGCGGGGGGTGGATGTATTGACTTTGGCAGCATGCGGGGCGGGATCAGAGAGCTTTGTAATGAAGGGCTTAGAGCCTCAGTTGGCTCCGGGCCGGTGGCTTCAGGTCCGGAGCATCGGGTTTGAAGGGACGATGCATGGTAGAAGATTGAATCCCCGGCCCCGCGGGAGCGAGGTTGCTGCTTTTGAGGTACGTGAACCGAGCCCAGAGTCTTGGGGTTGTGGGGGAATCTAGAGACCCCCTGCTAGGGGGGAAAAAAGCTCGTGGGTAGAAAACTTGTCTATGCACTCTGTTGTATTGTGCTCTGCAGTGCTCTGCACCTAGTGAGCGCTCAGAAAGTACCAATTGCTGCTGGGTAGTTTGGGGGTGACTTAGGTGGTTTGGGACGGGGCTGCAGCGCTGAAGGATCTACTGTTTAGTGGGAAGGCCTGCTGACCGAGAACTTTGTAGCTGGGAGCTCAATGGAGAGATTCCGTCTTTTTGGGATTGGATTTTTTTTTTTTTTTTTTTTACGGTATTTAAGTGCTCGTTGTGTGCCAGGTGCTGTGCTGAACACTGGGGTCGATAAGAGCTAACCCGATTGGGTACAGTCCGTGTCCCAAATGGGGCTCATGGTCTAACCCCATTTTTACAGATAAGGTAACTGAGGCCCAGTGAAGTGACTTAGCCAAGGTCACACAGCAAACAAGTGGCGGAGCTGGGATCAGCCAGGCCCGTGTTCTATCCACTAAGCTACGCTGCTTTGAAGTTCTGCTGCAGGCAGTGCCGGGCAGAGTAATGTGTGATTAAGCTGGGACTGAGTTTTCCTTTTCCCAGACTGTTAGGGAGAATCCCAGAATTGCTTATGGCTCTCATCTGTCACTCAATCGTAATTATTGAGCACTTACTGTGTGCAGAGCACTGTAATTGAGGGAGTGCAATATAGCAATAAATAGGTACATTCCTTGCCCACGGCGAGTTTACAGTCCAGACTCCCAAGCCCGTGCTCTCTCCACTATGATGTACAAAAGTGCTGTGGGGCAGGGAGGGGGGATGAATAAAGGGAGCAAGTCAGAGTGACGCAGAAAGGAGGGGAAGAAGAGCAAAGGGGGGCTTAGTCAGAGAAGGAAGGCCTCTTGGAGGAGATGTGCCTTCAATAAAGCTTTCAAAGCAGGGAGAGTAATTGTCGGATTGTTTCTTGTGGCACATGATTTCATTCTCCACCTGCCACCCCCATGAAGTACCATGCGGAGGGGGTTAGGGACACGGTCCCAGCTGTCACAACTGCAGAGTTGCCCTGTTGATTGGGGTTGAGAGGTGCAGGGAAAGGGGCCGCCACATTTGGCAACGTGGTTCGGTGGGTAGAGCCCGGGCTTGGGAGTCAGAGGTCATGGGTTCTAATCCCGGCTCTGCTGCTTGTCAGCTGTGTGACCTCGGGCAAGTCACTTAGCTTCCCTGCGCCTCAGTTACCTTATCTGGGAAATGGGGATGAAGACTGAGAGCCCCACATGGGACAACCTGATTACCTTGTATCTCCCCTAGTGCTTAGAACAGTGCTTGGCACAAAGTAAGCGTTTAACAAATACCAATGTTATTATTATTATTTTGCTGCTGTTTCCCTCAGCAAAGCCCTGAGGGTCCAGTGATCGGGAACCAACTGCGGAATGGGTTCTGGGGTCTCAGAAAAGACATTGCCCAAAGCTTAATGCCAATTTCACCATTTTCTCTCTTCCCTTGTTGCTGAAGGGGAAATGGTCAATCCCGGGGGCGGAGCGGGGAGGAGAAGGAGCTGTGAACTCGGCCAGTTGTCAGTGGGAACCACTGAGCTTTAGCCCCAGGAATGCTGCCAACCTCCCGTCTCCAAGTCTCCATTTCGCGGTTGGCAGGAGGATAATATTTTACCAACCTGTTGAACGGCTTCAGTTATGAGTCCCCTGGTCTTTCTTGGAAAATGCCTGAGAAATTGAGGCGGTACCAGGGCCGGGGTTAGACTCGTTACTATATTTCGGGAGAGGTTTTGTCCGTGTGGAAGGCAGATAAGCTATTTCGGAAGTGGGGGGTTGAGGGGGGTGGGGTGCATCGAAGCCCTCAGGATTTTAAACATCCCCCGGTTTTAAAATGTCTAAACCACCCAGGGCTGCCCGCAACGGCTGGTGCCCTTGGACCTGATGAACTTAGTTATTTGTGCTCCGGGATAGATAGGGTTCTTGTTCTTACGAGGCTGCGGAAACACATGGTCTCAGTCGTGCTTCGGGAGTCTTGTGTAAGAGGCTCTTCCTGTTTGGTGTGTTGGACATTTCACACGTGGCCCCAGGGCTACTCCAGTTTCTGCACTGGGCAGACTGGGCAAGCACCTGACTGGGCCTCAGTTTCCCTTTCTGAAGAGTGGGCTGTGGGAAGGTGTTTTGAGGATGCTTTCATGAAATCTATCCAGTGAAATGATGGTTTTTTGGGAGGGGAATTTTTTCTTTGCTTTTCCTGTCTCTTGCTCCACTCCCCTGCCTGCCCCGTGATGCTCTTCAGTCCACCACCCTCTCTTCCTCTGATGTGATGTTTTCAGTGGTGGTGAGTCAGCCCTGGGAAGGGCTGGGTCATTTTTTCTGGTTGCTCACATCCCGTCCTGGGCCTGGAGCTTTCTAACTGCTGCATCATGATGATTTTTCCCAACCACCCTGACGCTCCAGTTGCAGGAACTGAAGCACAAGGTGGAAAATCCTCAGAGAGCACGGTGTAAGGGACACAGAGCCGTCAGATTCAAACCATTCAACCTCTTGTTGACTATTTTGCCTGGTCACTAGCCGCCCCTAGCGTGAGGACTGACCTCCATGCTGAGAAGCAGTGTGACCTAGAGGAAAGAGCCTGGGCCTGGGAGTCAGAGGCCCTGGATTCTAATCCCAGCTCCATCATTTGTCTGTTGTGTCACCTAGTGCAAGTCAATCAGTCAGTCGTATTTATTGAGCCCTTACTGGTACTGAGAGCACCATACTAAGCATTTGGGAGTGTACAATATAACAATACAACAGATGCATTCCCTGCCCACAAAAAGTGTACAGTCTAGAATATAAAGATGTCCTCTAGACTGTAAGATCTTTGTGGGCAGAGAACATAACAATCAACTCCATTGGATTGTACTCTCTCACGGCGCTTAATACAGTGCTGTGCATATGTAAGCCCTCAACGAATGCCACTGATGATGATATGGACATAAGTGCCTTGGGACTGGGGTGAGAATCAAAGTGCTTTGCTCCTCTGCCAATCGGGGACGTGTGTCCGGCCTAAGTGTCTCTGCCCACACAAACTCATCAGGTCAGAGATTATAGATTTCCAAGATGGGAGAGCTCTCTCCCTGCCCCTCCGCATCCCCCTCACCCCCCATCCCTTTCCAATCTACCCCTTGGTTGCCGTGGAGCTGGGGCAGGTACCACAATCAACCCCAGACCAGATTTGTGTCAATCCCATTGTTAATCCTCAGAGAACCAACCCCTTTGGAACCACACCGATGTCTCTTTCACCTCACTGTCAAGAAGGTCTTCTTTGGGTGTAACCTAAACCCCTCTTGCTGTAGTTCAAATTATTTCTTCCTCTTGGTGAAAATGGGGAACAGCTGGATTCCGTCGTCCTGATAACCATCAGGCTCTAGAAGACTGGTGAAGTTTGGAATCTTTTCTCATAGATTTCATCCTGCTTGTCATTAAGCCTATGCCCCCTGTCCAAACTGTAATGACAATAAACTCCACAACTGTCACTCCAATGCCCTGCTAGGTTACTGCAGCACTGAGAATGCTTTAGCGTTAATAAATATTTAATCCTGTTGGCCGGAGGTCATTGTTTGCTCAAGTTGGCCCTGAGAGATACCTGAACCAAAACAAGAAATTCCTTCTCGTGTTTAGATCCTTTATCCAGTGAAATCTCTCCATGCCTGATAGCATTTCAAAGGCATTTGGTCAGGATTGTTTTTGTGCACAAGCTGTGGAGAACAAGGGAGAACAAGACCCTCAGCAGAGTCAGGGAATTAGAACTCCAAGTCCTCCATTTCAGATAGCCAGGAAACAGAACACACGCATTATCTCTTTCTTTCTTTCTCTATCTCCCTCCCCCTTTCTTTTTAAGATGGTATTTGTTAAGCATTTACTATTTGTCAGGCACTGAACTAAGCACTGGTGTAGATACAAGAAAATCAGGTTGGACCTAATCCGTGTCCCTCATGGGGCTCACAGCCTTAATACCCATTTTACTGATGAGCTAATTGAGGCATAGAGAAGTTAAGTGACTTGCCCAAGGTCACACAGTGGACAAGTGGCAGAGCCAGGTCTAGAATTCATGTCCTCTGATTCCTAGACGAATGCTCTTTCCAGCAGGCCACACTGCTTCTCTCTCCCTTTCTGGTTTAACCTCGGCTCTTTCGCAGCAGGGAAAAGGTCAAGAAGGCGAGGAGTTCTGCATTTCAAACATCTTAATCCAACATGAAAGACTGTGTTTGTTACTGGGGCTGGAACCCAGAGAAGGGTCTCTGTGGGCACTGCAACTGACATTTTGGGGTGACTTTTGGTAACATCTTCCTGTATCACTGCACCTCACTTTCTTTTAGAATAGAGAAGGGCAGGGAACTAAAATCTTTTGGGATTGAGGGAAGGCCAAAGAGATCAGGGCTCCAATGAATTGAATTGATCTGAGAGGTAGTTTCTCAAAATCAATGGGTACCCATATTTAAGTCAGCACTTAAATGCCATCATTAATTAATTGAGGCACTCCCCGTTTACTCTGTGAGCCAGTTATTGGGCAGGGCTTGTCTCTATCTGCCAAATTGTACATTCCAAGTGCTTAGTAATAATAATATTGGTATTTGTTAAGCGCTTACTATGTGCCAAGCACTGTTCTAAGCACTGGGGGAGATATCCATGTGGGGCTCACAGTCTTCATCCCCATTTCCCAGATGAGGTAACTGAGGCACAGAGAAGTGAAGTGACTTCCCCAAGGTCACACAACTGACAAGCAGCAGAGCGGGGTTTAGAACTCATGTCCTCTGACTCCCAAGCCCGGGCATTTTCCACTGGAGCCATACTGCTTCTGCAGGGCTTAGTACAGTGCCCTGCACCTAGTAAGCGCTCAATAAATACTCTTCAATGAATCCATGCGCTTCTCTGTGCAAAATGGGGGTTGACAATAATAATGTTGGTATTTGTTAAGCGCTTACTAGGTGTAGAGCACCGTCCTAAGCGCTGGGGGAGATACAGGGACATCAGGTTGTCCCACGTGAGGCTCACAGTTAATCCCCATTTTCCAGATGAGGTCACTGAGGCCCAGAGAAGTGAAGTGACTCGCCCACAGTCACCCAGCTGACAAGCGGTGGAGCTGGGATTCGAACCCATGACCTCTGACTCCCCAGCCTGGGCTCTTTCCACTGAGCCACGCTGCTTCTCCAGTGCTTAATACAGTGTCCTGCACCTAGTAAGCGCCCAGTAAATCCTCTTCAACGCATGCATGCGCTTCTCTGTGCAAAATGGGGGTTAATAAGGGGCAGCCGGCTGCGTCCCCCCCCCCCCGTCTATTAGTTCGTTCGTTCATTCATTCATTCATGCATGCATTCATGCATTTATTCATTAGTTCGTTCATTCATTCATGCATGCATGCATTCATGCATTTATTCATTAGTTCGTTCATTCATTCGTGCATGCATGCATGCATTAATTTATTCATTAGTTCGTTCGTGCGTGCATGCATGCATGCATGCATTAATTTATTCATTAGTTCGTTCATTCATTCGTGCATGCATGCACGCATGCATTAATTGATTCATTAGTTCGTTCATTCATTCGTGCATGCATGCATGCATGCATTCACTTATTCATGCATACATCTATCCACCCCAGGCCAGCCTGGCCCCTCGTGAGCGCCGAACGCACGCCTTCCAAAACTAGAGCGACAGGGTCCCTTTAAGAGGAGGAAGGGGCACCCTTCCCCTTGGCGACATGGCGTCTGCGGCTTCGCCCCTCCCCGCCGCGCTGCCTGCCGGTTAGCGGCGTCCCCGGGCCGCGATTGGCGGAGCGGGGCGGGGCGGCGGGCGCTGATTGGCGGAGGGCGGGGGGCGGGGGAGGGGGGGCGAGGGGAGGCGGTGGGTCCGGCGCGCGCGCGGCGGGGGCGGCAGCATGTCTGGGGCCTGCTGGCGCGCGCTGCGGCGCGCGGAGCTGGGGTTGGCGGGCCGAGGCCTCAGCGCCCGCCCGGCGCCTCAGGAGCCTGCCATGGAATACCAGGTACCCACACCCACCCCACGTACCTTACTGACAGCAGCCAGGACCGCCGCGGGGGCTTGCCCCCTGCCGCTCCTCCTCCAGACCCCACCCGTTCATTCATTCATTCATTCATGCTTGCATTCATGCACGCACACGTGTGCACTCACTTATTCATTAGTTCGTTCATGCATGCATTCACTTATTCATTAGGTCACTCGTGCGTGCATACATGCATTCATATATTCATTAGTTCATTCATTCATGCATTCGTTTATTCATTAGTTCATTCATTCATGCATTCGTTTATTCATTCGTTCGTTCATGCACGCACGCGTGCATTTATTCATTCGTTCGTTCATTCCTTCATATAGGCATGCATACATGCATTCATTTATTCATTAGTTCGTTTACTCGGTCGTTCGTTCATGCATACATGCATTCATTTCTTCATTAGTTCGTTCATGCATGCGTGAATGCATGCACTCATACATGCATTCATACATGCATTCGTTTATTCATTAGTTCGTTCATGCATGCATGCATACATACATGAGTTCATTTATTCATTAGTTCGTTCATTCATTCGTTCATTCATTCATTCATGCATTCATTTATTCATTGGTTCGTTCATTCATTCATGCATGCATACATGCATTCATTTATTCATTAGTTCGTTCATTCATTTGTTCATTCATTCGTTCGTTTATTAATTTGTCCATTCATTCATTCGTTCATTCATTCGTTTATTCATTAGTTCATTCACTCATTCCCTCCTTCATTCTTTTATTCATTCATTCATTTAATAATCATGTTGGTATTTCTTAAGCGCTTACTATGTGCAGAGCACTGTTCCAACTGCTGGGGGAGACACAGGGGAATCAGGGGGTCCCACATGGGGCTCACAGTCTTCATCCCCATTTGACAGATGAGGGAACTGAGGCCCAGAGAAGTTAAGTGACTTGCCCACAGTCACACAGCTGACACGTGGCAGAGCTGGAATTCGAACCCATGACCTCTGGCTCCCAAGCCCGGGCTCTTTCCACTGAGCCACGCTACTACTGCTATTCATTCATTCATTCGTACTGACTGAGCGCCTGCTCTGCACAGAGCACTGGACCGAGCGCTGGGAACGGACTGCTGCTATTTATCTTTTGAAGCAACCTGGCTCAGTGGAAAGAGCCCCGGGCTGGGGAGTCAGAGGTCATGAGTTCGAATTCTGACCCTGCCACTTGTCAGCTGGGTGACTGGGGGCAAGGCACTTCACTTCTCTGGGCCTCAGTGACCTCCTCTGGAAAATGGGGATGAAAGCTGGGAGCCCCACGGGGGACAACCTGATCACCTTCTATCCCCCCAGCGCTTAGAACAGTGCTTTGCATATAGTAAGCGCTTAACAAATACCACCATTATTAGCATCTTGGTGATGGGGCCCTGTTGGACGTTCCGAGGGCTCATTACAGTGCTCTGCGCTTCGTGGCTCAGTGGAAAGAGCCCGGGCTTGGGAGTCAGAAGTCATGGGTTCGAATCCCGGATCTGCCACTTGTCAGCTGGGTGGCGTAGGCCAGTCACTTCACTTCTCTGGGCCTCAGTGATGTCATCTGGAAAATGGGGATCAAGACTGTGAGCCTCATATGAGACAACCTGCTTACCCTGCAACTACCCCAGCGCTTAGAACAGTGCTCTGCACATAGTAAGCGCTTAACAAGTACCAACATTATTAGTAGTAGTAAGTGCTCAGTCAATACAGTTGAATGAGGGAATGTTGTCTTGGTCTCTTTCGCTCTGCTGTCTGTCTAGACGGTGAGCTCGTCGTTGGGCAGGGAGGGTCTCTCTCTATGGTCCAGTTGGACATTCCAAGCGCTCAGTGCAGTGCTCTGCACATAGTAAGCCCCCAGTCAATACAATTGAGTGAGTGAATGTTGTCTCGTTTGGGTTTTGTTCTCTTTTGCTTTGCTTCTGTCTAGACGGTGAGCCCGTCGTTGGGCAGGGATGGTCTCTCTCTGTAGCCCAGTTGGACTTTCCAAGCACCTAGTGCAATGCTCTGCACATAGTAAGCGCTCAATAAATACGATTGAGTGAATGTTTTCTCGTTTGGGTTTTGTTCTCTTTTGCTTTGCTTCTGTCTAGACGGTGAGCCCGTTGTTGGGCAGGGATGGTCTCTCTCTATGGCCCAATTGGACATTCCAAGCAAGGGCTTAGTCCAGTGCTCTGCACATAGTAAGCGCTTAGTCAATACGGAAGAATGAGTGAGTGTTGTCTTGGTTTCTTTTGCTCTTCTGTGTGTCCAGACGGTGAGCCCGTCGTTGGGCAGGGAGGGTCTCTCTCAAAGGCCCAGTTGGACATTCTAAGTGCTTAGCACAGTGCTCTGCACCCAGTAAGCGCTCAGTCAGTACGATTGAATGAATGAATGGCCACCTGCACCCCATCTCACCCACCCGGCCCTTGGGAGATCTTCGGGAAAACTCCGGCTGTCTCGTTTTGGGCAGGGAATGTGTCTGTCTATTGCTATATGGTACTCTCCTAGGTGTTTACTACAGTGCATACAGTAAGCGCTCAGTAAATACGATTGAATGAATGAATGCCCACGAGGGGCCAGCTTCCTGGAACCAGGCCTGGGAACCCCAGCGAGCTGCCCCGTCCCCAGCTCAGCCCGGGGAGGGGGTTGGGGGAGCCTTGGGCCAGTCCCATCTTCCCTGGGGAATGAATTAGACCCCTGTGGGGAGGCAGCACTCCGCCCCGTTGGGGTAGGGGGTGTTGAAACTGAAGTGAAACCAGTCTCTAAACTAATCTCTCTGTGGGCAGGGACTGTGTCTGCCAGCTCATTCATTCAGTCGCTTTTATTGAGCTTTTATTACGTGCAGAGCACTGTGCTGAGCACTTGGGAGTGTACAGTACTCTGTTGTATTGCAATACAGAACGGGAAAATCGTTCTGGCTAGCTCCTTTGGGGCAGGGAATAGGTCTGCTTGTGGTTGTATTGTACTGTCTCAAGCACTTCGTTCAGTGCTGTGCTTAATAAATACCAGTGATTGATTAAAGCCAGGGACGAGGCCTTATCTGATGGTAAGGGAGGACTGTGTGTTCTCTGGGCTCAGTCTGTTCCGCAGCCCCGGGGTGGGCTGTTATGAGCCTGGAGAGATATCTCGTCTGACTCTAGGCATCACGGGCGGCCTGGGAGCAGGGCCGTCCCTGGTGCCGGGAAGGGGTCGTCACCTGCGGACCCTCAGGGCAGCCGCTCCTTCTGTCTTCCAGGATGCCGTCCGGACCCTCAACACTCTGCAGACCAATGCGGGCTACCTGGAGCAGATGAAACGGGAGCGGGGCGATCCCCAGGCTCAACTGGAGGCCATGAAGCAGTACCTGGTGCGAAGCGGGCTGCAGGTGAGCTGGCAGGTGCTGAGGGAGAGCCCTCCTTGGATCCTAGCTCCAAGGTGGATCCAAGGAGGATCCAAGGAGAGAAGCAGCGTGGTTCAGTGGAAAGAGCACGGGGTTTGGAGTCAGAGGTCATGGGTTCGAATCCCGGCTCTGCCACTTGTCAGTTGTGTGACTGTGGGCAAGTCACTTCACTTCTCCGTGCCTCAGTTACCTCATCTGTAAAATGGGGATTAAGACTGTGGGCCCCACATGGGACAACCTGATTCCCCTGTGTCTACCCCAGCGCTTAGAACAGTGCTCTGCACATAGTAAGCGCTTAACAAATACCAACATTATTATTATTATTATCCTAGGCCTCCAGAAGTTGTCTGTCTGTAAGCTCTCCCTAACCCCCTCGTTGCAGGTCCAGGGGCCTAGTGCTGCTCTGAGCCACTGGGGTTAAGGCTCAGGCTATCTGGACCTGGAGCCCCCTCCTTCCCCGATAGGAGTATGGCTCTGCTTCCCCCGGCAAACTCAGTGCCACTCCTAGCGTGCCACCCGGCTTCTTTTCGGCCTCTCCGTCTAAACTTCGGTTGGGAGCCTGTTTCTTCCCCATCTTCCCACGAGGCACATCCCTGACTCCGGGAGAGAATGCCAGCCCAAGGGATAGTGCCTGGGGATGGAGAGTTCTACCCTCAAAGGGGGAAGGGGTCACCAAGGTTGGTCTGCCAGACCCCTGAGCCCTGTCCGTGTCTGCGGCAGGTGGAAGACTTGGATCAGCTGAATATCATCCATGTAACTGGGACCAAGGGCAAGGTGAGAATGGGGAATGGGTCCTGTGGGGGGAAGGGAGACGTGAGGTTTGGGCGGCTGGCGGCTAAGGCCAGTCATCTCCTTCCAGGGCTCCACATGTGCCTTCACCGAGCGCATTCTGCGCAACTACGGTCTAAAGACGGGATTCTATAGGTAAGGACCGCTGAAGGGCTTGGATGGGAGGCAACCCACAACTTGGATGGGAGGCAACCCACAGTTCCAGAGCCCCTCTGGAGGGGCTCGCAGGGGAGCTGGAGCTGAGGCTGCCTTCGGGTGGGCCCCCCCCGCCACCTTCCGTGTTTGTCCCCACAGCTCCCCCCACCTGGTGCAGGTGCGGGAGCGGATCCGCATCGACGGGCAGCCGATAAGCCCCGAGATGTTCACCAAATACTTCTGGCGGCTCTACCACCGGCTGGAGGAGACCAAGGTGCGAGGGTCTGGCGGGGACGGGGGGTAGGCAGAGCTCTGAGGGTCTCTGCCATCGTGGGCCGCCGGGATTGTGCCCCTGCCCCCCACTAGGGCCCATGGAGTTTGGAAACAGTTGGGAGGGAGGGAGGGGAAGCTGGCAATCAGGATTCCTGGTTTGTGATCCCTGCTTTGTGCCCATAGGATGCAAGCTGTGCCAGCATGCCTCCTTACTTCCGCTTCCTCACCATCCTGGCCTTCCATGTATTCCTTCAGGAGAAGGTAGGGTTAGTCTCTCCCTCCTGACTGGGAGTTTCTTTCTTTTTCTCCTACCACTGTGGACCTACTCACGGGCATCTTGGTTGGAACTTTGTCCTCTCTCTCGCCTCAGGCGGTATCACCCGGGTCCTTTAACCCGTGGGCTGGCACTGGGTTCGGTACCCCCAGGACTGGCTCCCTTGGGGGCGGGAGAACTGAGGGGACTCATCTTTGCTCCAGAGCTTGAATGCCAGCTGGGGCGGGTGGGGGAGCTGTCAGCATGAGCACAGTTTATCCCGTGATCCCCCTGGGTGCCTGTTGCAGGTGGATCTGGCTGTGGTGGAGGTGGGCATCGGGGGAGCTTATGATTGTACCAACATTATCAGGTGAGAGGAGGAGGCACTTTTAGGCCCCGGGTCCGATGGTAGTCGGGTAGGAATTAGGAAAGGGTGGGAGACTTAGCCCTCTGACTTCCGTGGGCTGGGAGGGGTTAATGAGGGAGGGTGGGGAAGGGTTGCTGGTCTGCTATGGGGGTAGCCGGGATCGGGCCTAGGAGTTGGCAAAAGGCTTAAGTTCTAAGAGGATGGGCCTCACTTCCTCTCGGCCCTCGCCCCCAGGAAGCCGGTGGTCTGTGGAATCTCCTCTTTGGGCATCGATCACACCAGCATCCTGGGGGATACCATCGAGAAGATCGCTTGGCAGAAGGGGGGCATATTTAAGGTAGGAACCCTTATCGGACAGTTCGGGACTCTCCAGGGCCCGGGAGGGTTCGTTCTGGACCCAGGGCGTAGAGCCAGGCCTCTCTGACTTGTGCTCTGGGTTTCTTGAGGCTTCAGGCCTGAGCTAGGGATGTTGGGCTTAAGGAGTGAAGTCTTGGGGTGAGCTCCTTGTGGGCGGGGAACGTGTCTACCAACTCTATTGTATCATGCTCTCCCAAGTGATCTGCGCACGGCATGCGCTCAGTAAATCCCACTGCTGGATTGGGGCCTCAAGGAAGCTTCTCCCTTCCTTCCCCCTGTGACCCTCACCGTCTTGTCCCCCAGCCTGGAGTTCCCGCCTTCACCGTGTCCCAACCGGAGAGGCCCTTGCAAGTGCTCAAGGACCGAGCCCGCTGCCTCCCGGTCAGTTGGCATTCAGTTGTGTGTAGTGGGAAGGGGAGAGGCCCGGGACCTTTCCACCTTCCCTTTCCCCCTCCATCTTTCCCCCACCCCTCTCCCCTTCCCCTATTCCTCCTCCCTTATGTCCTCGGGGATCTCCCTCCCCTTGGGTTGGGTGGTGCCTTGTGACCAGCTCTCGTCTCTGTCTCTCACTCTCTCTTTCCCTCCTTGCAGTGCCCCCTCTACCTGTGCCCTAACCTTGATGTTCTGGAGGAAGAGGAGCAGGTGCTGGGTCTGGGGCTGGCGGGGGACCACCAGCGGGACAATGCAGCCTTGGCCCTGCAGCTGGCGCGGAGCTGGCTGCAGCAGCATGGACACAAGGGTGCGGTGGGAGGGGAAGGGGGCAGGAAGGTAGGGAGTGGGCTGGAGGGGAAGAGGAGGGGCGGGGAAGATGGGAGGTGGGGGCGAACCCCAGAGCAGGCGGGAGCAACTGATACCCTCTCTCCTCTTCCTAGGGATTGGAGAGCCGAAGGTCCCCCGGCAGGGCCCCAGGCGGATCCTGCCCTCGGCACCTGTGTTCCGGCCCACCCTCTTAATGCAGCAGGGTGAGACCTTCACCCCTGGCCGTCCGTCCCGACGCGGATCCTCACAATTCCCCGGTTCTCAGCCGGCCCCCCCATCCCCGCTTGGCCAGGATTGTCCAGCCTGAAGCTCTCTCCCCACCCCGGTTGCCCTCCCCCATCCCCACACCCCCCTCCCGCTCTGAAAGGCCTCTGCTCCTCCTCCTGTCCGTCTTAGGGTTGCGCGACACAGAGTGGCTGGGCCGGACCCAAGTGCTGCAACACGGGCCCCTCACCTGGTACCTGGACGGGGCTCACACCACCAGCAGCATCCAGGCTGGGGTTCGCTGGTTCCGCCAGGCCGCCCTCAATCAGGAGAAGCCAAACAAGTGAGATCTCGGCCGGAGAGCCGGGGGCGGGAGGACCAGTATGTCACTGGGGGTGGAGGGTGAGGGGAATTTTGCCCTTTCCCTTTCGGTTGTCGACTTCTTGGCGGGGCCATGCTTTGGTTCGTGCGACTTCTTGGCGGGGCCATGCTTTGGTTCGTGACCCTTGACCTTTTGCTTGTAACTTGACCTGGTCTCTCTCCGCGGTAGAGCTGGGAGTCTCAAGTTCCAGCCCTCAGGGCTGAAGTCTGGGCTTGCCTTCCCATGAGTCCTGTCTCTAGGCTTCTGACAACCCCCTCGGGCCCCTGGGACCTGGCCCTGCAAGCTCCTGGATTGACTCCTCAGTGGCAAGGGTCTGGTCTTAGGGGCTCAGGGTGTTGCGGTGAGACAGCGGGGTCCCCTCAGTTTGGAGCGTTCAGCAGGGGTGATCGGGCTCTCTCCTCTGACCCGTCCCCTCTCTCGCCCCCACTTCTTCGGCAGCGGCTCGGAGGTGCGGGTGCTACTGTTTAACGCTTCGGGGGACCGAGACACGGCCGCGCTGCTGAAATTGCTACAGGTGAGGTGGACTTGTCCCCTCTTTAGAGGTTGGGTGCTGGCCGGGGGCTGCAGAAGAGGAAGTTGTGCTTTGAAATCTCCCTTCAAGGGGGGCTTTGCAGCCGCACATGACACCACCAGGTGGCCTCCACACACTCAATCGCTCGCACTCCTCTCCCCGCTTCCCCTTAGATTATACAATATCTCTGAACCACATAGATCTCCATTTCTCCCTCCCCCACCTTTCAGCCCTGCCAGTTTGACTATGCTGTTTTCTGCCCCAACTTTGCCGAGGTGTCAACTGTGGGAAACGCAGGTAAGAGATGGAGGCCATTGGTTAAGTGCACAGTACCAAGCCCTGGGGTAGATACAAGTTAGGTTGGATGCTGTCCGTATCCCACGTCGGAGTCACAGTATTAATCCCCATTTTACAAACGAGGGAACTGAGCCACAGAGAAATGACTTGCCCAAGGTGACACAACAGACAAGTGGTGGAGATGGGATTAGAACCCGGGTCCTTCTGATTTCTAGGCCCATGCTCTATCCACTAGGCCACGCTGCTTCTCGGTTCCTGTGCCTGCCTGGTATGAAGGCTCTTTGCTGCCCAGCCCAGCAGGGGTTCCCTCGGAAATTGAGGTCCATTAATCCAGCCGGTCTCTCCTTCAGTCCCCTCTAGGCTCTCCCAAAAAACAAGTGAGGGGCTTTGGTTCAGTCCCCGATGTGATCATCCATTAACCCACTCCTACCCTTTCCCATGGGTCTGGGGCCACTCTGGCATTGCCCCCAAAGGGAGACGGTCTGAACCTTCCCCTTCAACACCCCCGACCATAATTGTCTTCTTCCCCTTTTAGACCAGCAGAACTTCACCGTGACCCTGGACCACATGTTGACTCGCTGCTTGGAGAACCAGAAACAGTGGAATGGGCTGGTGGAGGAGAAAGCCGGGCTGGACCCCTGGCTACCTGGAAGTCCCGACCCCGAGGGCCCCCTTCATGGACCGCTGAGGCTGGTGCCCTCCTCTCCCCGCCCGCTCAACTCCAACTCCCTGGTCTTCAGCTGCATCTCCCACGCTCTGCAGTGGATCAGCCAGGGCCGGGACCCACATTTCCAGCCTCCCGCGCCCCGGGGGCTCCACAACCACCCCGTGGCCAGCAGCGGGGCCGTCCTCCTCAAGGAGGCCACCGCCATCCGCGTGCTGGTGACCGGCAGCCTGCACCTGGTGGGCGGGGTCCTGAAGCTGCTGGACCAGTCGCTGTCGCAGTAACGTAGCGGGTCTCGTCCCCGGGGGACGTGAGGCCTTCTCCCTGGGCGGCCTTCCGTCGGCCCTCCCCGCCCCCGCCCGGCCCTCACGGTGGGTGGCACGTCGATCCTCGAACAGGTGCCTTCTTCTCCCTTGGCCCAGGCTCCTCCTCTGCCGGATGTCAGGTTGGAGGATTTGGGGACTGTGGTTTGGCGGTTATGGGGATGATGAAGTAGTTGGAGTGGGTCGTGGGGCACAGCTGAGAGAGGGGTTGCTTCTCTCAGACTGTGCAGCCATGGGCAGCTCCCTGGGCGGGACTGGAAGCAGGAGGCTTGTTTAGGTCTAATCTGGCCTTTGCCCCGAGAAGTCGGGAGTGGGGGTGTCAGAATTCACTCCCAAGCGGCTCAGGATTCTTGGCTTCTAGGCCCAGCTGTTGTGGACTCACTGTGACCTCGATCAATTCCCTCTGTGCCTGATTCCTAATTCCCCCCTCCCCTCTCCCGGAGAAAGAGGAGAACGTGGATTTGTCCTCCCACGGCCCGGCTGCGTCCGAGGGAGCCCCACGCTCCGGAGCGGCCCGCGTCCGTGTCCTCTTCCCGTCCCTGCCGGACCCCGAGTGACGGCGGGAGCCCGGAAACCCATGGAGCCTGCTGGCCTTCCTGCCCTGGGCCTGGGCATTGTGAGAGCTGGGCTGGCTGGAGGCCCAGGCTCCTGCTGCTAGATAGATTTTTTTCCCCCCCTTCCCACTGAATTCTGTAAAAGCTGGGATTTGGTACTCTCAGCTGATAGGTCTTTGAGAGGCTAGGCCTGTAGTTTACTAGGAAGTATTTAATTTTTTTTTTTTACTAAAATGTAAATAAACAAAAAGCAGTTGGATTGGTGAGTCTGAGTTTTCCCCGATCCTCTGGAACTGAGGGAAGAGACTGGCAGATGAGAGGGTGGCTTCAGTAGCTGGTAGGGTTTGTGCGCAGAATGGAAGGGATGGAGAATAGGCGGCAGGAGGGAGCCCAACAGCTTGGGCTGAGAGGGGCCCTGGTGAGGGTCTTCCTGCGAGGCCCTGGATGCGCTGCCTCTCCCCCCGCCCAACGCTCCCATACACATACCCGAGGAGGAGGGGCAGCAGCAGCCACTGCACCAAGTCTGTCAGGCTTTTAGTCCATCCAGTGAGGTCAGAGTTGCTCCAAATTGGGGCTCAGGTGTCAGACCCTCCTCCCCGCCTTGCGGTTGAGGAAAGCAAGGGCAGCAGAGTGGTGTTTTCTGGGCTAGGTTTATTGGTGGCAGGTAGAATGCTGGAGCCCCCCAGTTCTGGCGCTCTCTGGCGAGGACCACTGCTTTCTCTCCCCCTCACGTCTGCCACACGCTAGGGGCGGGACGCTCTGAGACAGGCCAACAGGAGGCAGTCACTGTACCCTATTTCTGGGCAGGGTGGACCTGGGTGGGGCGGGGGCGGTTAGGGATTCCTGCCAAGGGACGGTGGCATGGACTGTAGTAAATGGGAAAAGTGCGGTCTGACCCTTTCCAGGGAGCCTCTTGGAGTTCAGCAGGATGGTGGAGGGCTGCCCTTGGGCCAGCAAACCTCTCTGGATTGGCTTTCTTTGTCCAGAGCCTGCACTGGCTGCACTTAACTCCAGCTGCAAAGCTACGGTGGAAGGCGTTGGATGATGGGCCCCGGCTGGCAAAGGAAGCTGAGGCCTGGAGGAACTTCACAGGCAGAGACGGCCGGGCTTGTCGTCCCCTGCGGCCGGGACTCCACTCCTTAGCACAGCTCCAGACCCCAAAGAGGACAGAGAGGTACTCTGGAACTGGCATCCTTCCCGGCCCCCATTCTCCCACTTCACCCCGGCCCTCACCCATGAGCCCGGTCCAGCCTGTGAGGCGGCAGCTGAGCCCCTGGCCTGGGGGTCCCATTAAGAGTTCAGCTTGGGTCCCTCAAGTCCCTTGAATAAATAGCAGCTGACTGGAGCAAAGCCCACAGGTGTGCTGTGGGCTTCAAATCCACTCCTCTGGCTTCCCCAGCCTTCTCTGACCTCTCATCTCAGGATAAAAATACAAGGAAGAAATATGTTAATACAATAGCTTTACAATGCCGTATGCACAGGTACAGAGCGGGCTCTCTGCTGGCCTCCTCCCTTCCCCTCTACCACAGCCAGAGTCAACCCGAAGGTGCTTCAACCCTCCTCTCTTCCACTCCTCAGCCCTCCGGACACTCGGGAGGATTTGACTGCAGGCAGAGGTTTCTGGGGGCGAGCAGGGAAGAAGCCTAGAAAGAGGGAGGCAGGGCCTGTGCTGGGTTAAGGGAGGAGGGGGTTTACTTGGGGTTGGAGGCTGGGGTGGATACAACCATTCATTGAATGTATAAGACCTTGACGTCAGGAGAGAGGGCCGCAGCCCAGGCTGGCCAAGACATCGGACGCTCCTCGCCGCCCAGGAAGGGGAAGGGGAGCACGGCCCCAGTCCCCAGCAGCCGAGCCGCAGGTAGGTGGGGATGACGGAGGCCCAAAGTCTTGCTTATCGGCAGAGCCGATCTTCCCATCACCAGGGCACTGTCAGGGTCTGCGACGGTCAGGTTAAGGTGAGCCCTCGACCGGCCTGTCCTCTCGCCTGCTGGGCACTTACCGGCTGCCCTCAGTCTGGAGTGGCCAGGCTCCAGCGAGCTCCGTGACCTCTGAAAGTTCAGGGCCCAGAGAGGGGTGGGAGGGGTGGCCCCCTGGTCTTTGTCCGGCAAGGGGGCGGGTCTGGACCCGACTGGCCTGGCATTTGGGTAGCAAAGGGGCCGGGATGAGGCTCTCCGTGGTGCTGTCCGTGACCTCCCTCTCCGGTGACTATGGTGCAGTCTAGGCTAGATGGGCACCCAGTCCTCTCCCGTGGATGGGTGGGTGGAGGGAGGGCTGGGGCCGAGGCAGGCTACGCCATGCTGCTGGTGGAGCAGGGAGTGCTTTGGGTGCTGCCGATGCTGTGGTTGGTGCTGCTGCTCTCGGAGGCCGGGGCTGTGGCCATTACAGGCTCCCTCTTGCCCGTGGGACCTGCATGGGCACCAATGGTAGGCTCGGTGAGCCCTCCCCACATCCCCCCATCCCTGACTGCCCCTGCAGTGCCCGGGTGGGAGAAGGGGCGGTGGTTGTCAATGGCTTGCTCCTCATCCCCAGATAACCTGGTAACTGGCTTCCATGGGGCCTCAGACCTCCTTGGCTTCAATTAGGTGAGCAGGGGGAAAGTGGTGGGGGAGGACAAGGGAGGGGTTCCTAGCTTACAGCATGGAGGGGATTCCCCTAGAGAACCCACTCTGGAACTGAGCACCCCCCCCCCCCCCCACCTTGGCTTTGGCATCTCTGCGACAATGTGATGACCTTGGGAATACTTGAGGGGCAGGAGGCAAGAGGGCACAAGGAGGGCGACGGTTACTTACGGGTATGCGAGTAGATGTACCAGAGGGCGGCCGTGAGCAGTGCCCCGATGAGGAAGGCGCCAAAGGTGATGCCCAGGACAGCAGGCATACCCAGGCCTTGGGCTGGGGGCAAAGGGGCAAGGGGGACACAGAAAAAAGAATGGTTAGAGAGAGGCATCTCCCCTGGAGATGGACCCCCTTCTCCACCTCACTTCCCCTCTCCTTGGCCCAGTTCATCCAGCTCCCCTGCAGCCCCAGTGGAAGGGGCTAAAGAATGACTTTTCCTGGCAGAAGTTCCCAGGCCTTGGTTATATAAAGATTAGTTTACCCTGTTACCCGTAGGGGTCTGGGTGAGGAAATGCTTTGCGTTTCAGGGAGAAAATACTCTGGGAACTCAAAGAATGACTATCCGGTGCCTCTTTGGGGGTAAACACAGAGGTTCCTGGGAACTCCAAGTGCAGCTTGGATGTCTTCCATCTGTCCCAGACTTGTACGTCTGTCTAGAGAAAGTGTGTCTTGGACCCTTGGGCTGAAGCAGGCCAAGCCAGTGAGGGCCTGGGGCTGGCGGGGGACAGTCCTGGCTCCACCGTCAACCTCTTCCTTGCTTTGTGGCTCTGGGGTTTGGGGAGGAAAGCGAGGCGACAGAGGCCGGAAGCTGAGGGGGGGCGGGGAGCTGAGCATTCCGGGGGCCCCTTGGGAGCCCTGTCCAGAGAGATGTGTCTCAGACACGTTCCAGAGAGGAAGGAAGGCCAGCCACGCTCCCCGCCCGAGTGGCCATCTGGGCCCAAGCCAAGGAGGAGGAAGGCGGGGTCTGGCGGGGCCCAGGCCGCCCGGAAACCAGGGGGGCGAAGATCGGCTCCCCTTCTCCCCTCCCCACCGCTGCTTGGCCCTGCCCCATCACCCACCTTGGGACCAGAAATTCATGAAACTGAATGGGCCAGACGAGTGAGTTTGGGCCAGGATGGCTTGCCCCCGCCTGCTCCCCTGGGAACCAAGTCTCCCTGTGGCAACCACCTCTGAAGGGAAAGAAGCGTGGCGCAGTGGAAAGAGCATGGGCTTTGGAGTCAGGGCTCATGAGTTCGAATCCCAGCTCTGCCACTTGTCAGCTGTGTGACTGTGGGCAAGTCACTTAACTTCTCTGTGCCTCAGTTCCCTCATCTGTAAAATGGGGATTAAGACTGTGAGCCCCACGTGGGACAACCTGATTCCCCTGTGTCTACCCCAGCGCTTAGAACAGTGCTCTGCATATAGTAAGTGCTTAACAAATACCAACATTATTAAAGAACTGATTGGCACCACCTAGTTAGAGAAGCAGAGTGGCCTAATGGATTGAGCATGGGCCTGGGAGTCAGAAGGAACTGAGTTCTAATACTCATTCTGTTGTTTCTTTTTTTGTTTGTTAAGTGCTTACTATCTGTCCAACACCATTCTAAGTGTTGGGTAGATACAAGTTGATTGGGTTGGACACAGTCGCTGTTCCGCATGGGCTTCTCAGTCTAAGTAGGAGGGAGAATAGGAGAACTGAGGCACAGAGAAATTAAGCGACTTGCCCAAGATCACAGAGAAAGCAGTTGGCAGAGTTGGGAAAAGAACCCAAGTCTTCTGTCTCCCAGGCCCGTGCTCTTTCCACTAGGCCATGCTGCTACTTCTTGTCACTTGTCTGCTGTGTGACCCTGGGCAAGTCACTTCACATCTCTGTGCCTCAAAAGGAATCTGAGGCAAAGTGACTTATGGTTATAATAATAATAATAATGTTGGTATTTGTTAAGCGCTAACTATGTGCCAAGCACTGTTCTAAGCGCTGGGGTAGACACAGGGGAATCAGGTTGTCCCATGTGGGGCTCACAGTCTTAATCCCCATTTTACAGATGAGGTAACTGAGGCACCAAGAAGTTAAATGACTTGCCCAAAGTCACACAGCTGACAAGTGGCCGAGCTGGGATTCGAACCCATGACCTCTGACTCCAAAGCCCGTGCTCTTTCCACGGAGCCACGCTGCTTCTCTATATTCTTTATACAATAGCCAAGCAGTAGAGCCGGAATTAGAACTCAAGTCTTCTGACTCCTGGGCCTGTGTTCTTTCTACCAGACCACAATGCTTTCAGAAGTAACCCGCTTTTCTCCCCCTCCCATCTTATGGCTGGAGCTGGGGAGGCAGGGCTGTTGGACTCTGACTGTTCCTTGCCTGTTCCCTACCCCTCTGCTCCAGGGCAGAAAAAAAACAGAAATGTAACTCACTGGGCTGGACCGGATTCCTGATCTTCAGCTGCTTCAGAACTGACACCTGGAAATCCTGAGGAGGTAGAGGAAATCGGTCTGCAGATGGCCAGGTGCTCCCGCCTCTCATTCATTCATTCATTCCTTCATTCAATCGTATTTTTTGAGCGCTTACTGTGCGCAGAGCTCTGTGCTAAGAGCTTGGAAAGTACAATTCGGCAACAGATCGACAACTCTCGACACTGGATCCCTCCGTGTCGCGGCCGCCCGGTCCGCCCCCTGCCTCCCCTACTGCAGCCGCCCACAGCGGCCCCTCACCTTGCTCCAGCTCCTGTATTGCAGGCGGATGCTGCAGTTGAGGGTGACCGTGGATCGGGCGGGCATCAGGTCCTTCCAGAAGAGAAAGCTGAATCTCTTGTTAGGCCCCATGGGGGACCCAGGGGACAGCAGGCTGACCCAGGGACTCTTGGCCATGCCCAGCTGGATCAGGGTCCAGCTGTTGGGGCCCGGCTCCAAGTCCAGTGTGCACTCCTGCAGCTGCAGGTTCATCTCCTTGCCTGCTGGTGACACCTTCACCTAGGGATAATAATAATAATAATGGTATTTAAGCACTTACTATGTGCCAGTCACTGTTCTAAGTGCTCAGGTAGGTACAGGGTAATCGGGTTGTCCCACGTGAGACTCACAGTCTTCAGCCCCATTTTACAGATGAGATACCTGAGACCCAGAGAATTTAAGCAACTTGCCCAAGTTCACACAGAAGACAAGTGCCAGAACCGGAATTAGAACTTCAGCCTCTGACTCCCGAGCCCATGCTCTTTCCACTAAGCCACGCTGCTTCTTGATAATACTATCGGATTACTATCCGACAGAATATCACTCTCCCCACCTTCAAAGTGTTATTGAAAGTATATCTCCTCCAAGAGGCCTTCCCTGACTAAGCCCTCATTTTCTCTTCTCCCACTCCTTTCCTCATCTCCCTGATTTGCTCCCTTTATTCATCTCTCCCTCAGCCCGACAGCACTTACATACATATATGTAATTTATTTTTTTGTATTAATGCCTGTCTCCCCTTCTAGACTGTAAACTTCTTGTGGGTAGGGAACATGTCTAACAACTCTGTTATATTAAACTCTCCCAAGTGCTTAGTACAGTGCTCTGCACACAGTAAGTGCTCAATAAATAGGATTGATTGATGAGGACTCATGCCTAGGTGACACTGTAGGAGAGAAAAGAAGGTGGGAGAACATAAGAGATTAGTCAGGGAGGCTTCCTGGAGGAGATGTAATTTTCGTAAGGTTCTGAAGGTGGGGAGAGTGGGAGATTGCTCATATATAAAGGGGGAAGGAGTTTCAGGCCAAAGGCAGGATGTAGGAAAGGGGTCTGTAGTGAAATAGGATTGAGGTACAGTGAATAGGCTGGTATTAGAAAAGCAAGGGTGCAGTTTGTGTTGTAGTGAGAGAGGAGTGAAGATGAAGGTGGGAGATGTGACACAATATCACAGAGTAGATGGATAAATGAAAAGAATAATATAATCCCAGGGCAGCAACACCAGACCCAAGTCAGAGTGATTGCCTCAGAAAACTAACTGGCAGAGCAGAGGAATAGGAGAATAAAACAGGCAAGGCCAGAAGGTAGGAGGTGGGTTTGGAGGGGTAGGACCTTAGATACATCTCCATTTCCAGATCCTCCCACCTTCTTCCAGGACCCCAGCAACCTGACAGGCCCAGGGAAGGTTAGGGTTAGTCTGCTCGTGCTCTTCAGCCCTAGGAGAGGAGGCTTCATAAAGGGAGATGCTCACCGATTGTTCTCACAGGAAATGGACAGACTGTGGCAACAGAGTTTGGTTTGACTTAAAAAAATAACTTTCTGACTGGAAGGGGAAAGAAAACCCTGGGTCTGGTCCTGGAGGGAGGTTGTGGAGTCTCCAATCCTGGAGACTCCAGTAATATAAATTAATATTAATGTCTATCTCCCCTCAAGACTGTAAACTCGTTTTGGGCGGGGAATGTCTGTTATTGTAATGTACTCTCCCAAGCGCTTAGTAAGTGCTTTGCACACAGTAAGCACTCAAATATGATTGACTGAATAAATGTCTTTGAAATAAAAATAGCCTACCTGTTGCCCTGGATTGTGTCAGTGAGGCCTGCTAGATTAGAAGCTCCTTGAGGGCAGGGATGGTGTCTATTGCACTGTACACCCCCAAGTGCTTAATACAGTGCTCTATCCACAGTAAGGGTGCAATAAATACCATTGATTGAGTGGGGGTAGCAGAAATTGGGAAGCCAGAGATTCCACCAGTGAAAGGGCAGAACAACTAAGTCATAAATTGAGAATTAAAACAACACTTGGGAGGGGCAGAGTAAACTTTAACAGTAAACAGAGAAGAGACCCAGCCCTAGGTGAAGGTCAACAAACCACAGATTCCCTTCTTCCTCTTGGGGAAAGCAAACCAAAGTGGGACTCCCCTCGGGGGCGTGGGCTAATGGGTGGGCTTTCAGTCAGTTAATCACATTTGTCGAGAGTTTACTGTGTGCAGAGCACTGAACTAAGCACTTGGGAGAGTACAATATAACTAATACCTGTGACTCAAAGGCAGTGGGTTAGGCATTGTTCCTCCCAGCTCCAGGATTCTCCAATCCAGATCCCCTCTCCCTCACCTTTCTGAGAAATAAAGATGCCTGTTGCCCGGGGAGCAAGGGGAACCTGGATCCAGAGAGGGGCAGTGGCTGGCCTAAAATCACATGGCATGGGTGAATTTGAAATTATAAGGAAATTCTTGGGATTCCTGGATTAGGATTTTAATAATAATAATGTTGGTATTTGTTAAGGGCTTACTATGTGCAGAGCACTGTTCTAAGCACTGGGGTAGATATAGGGTAATCAGGTTGTCCCACGTGAGGCTCACAGTTAATCCCCATTTTACAGATGAGGTAACTGAGGCACAGAGAAGTTAAGTGACTTGCCCACAGTCACACAGCTGACAAGTGGCAGAGCCGGGAGTCGAACCCATAACCTCTGACTCTGAAGCCCAGGCTCTTTCCACTGCACCACGATTTTAGACATACGTGTGTGTGTGTAAACGAGAGAGAAAGGGAGAAAGAGAGGGAGAGTTTACAGTCCTTCTAGACTGTAAGCTTGCTGTGACCAGGGAAAATGTCTACTGTTAAATTGTATTCGCCCAAGTGGTAAAGTATAATACTTTGCACGTAGTAAGAGCTCAGTAAATACCATTGATTGATTGACTGACTGAGCGAGAGAGAGAAATTCACAACCATGGGCAGGGCAGCCCTTACCTGAACGTAAATCATTTGACCTGGCTCAATGGACGTGAGGAGTTCTTTGAAGTCTGGGCTGTGGTATAGGTCCATTTGGAAGGAGAGGTCATCAGGGTTCATGCACTGGACAGGCACCTAATAATAACAATGGTATTTATTAATAATAAGGCACGACAAGTTTCCTAGGTGCCAAGCACCGGGCTAAGTGCTTGGAATGGTTATAGGACAAATAGATCAGACAGTCTCTGCCCCATTTGAGGGTCACAGTTTTAAAGGGTGGGAAAGGGAATAATGTTGGTATTTGTTAAGCGCTTACTATGTGCAGAGCACTGTTCTAAGCACTGGGGTAGACACAAGGGAATCAGGTTGTCCCACGTGGGGCTCACAGTCTTCATCCTATTTTACAGATGAGGTAACTGAGGCACAGAGAAGTGAAGTGACTTGCCCACAGTCACACAACTGACAAATGGCAGAGCTGGGATTCAAACCCATGACCTCTGACTCCAAAGCCCGTGCCCTTTCCACTGAGCCACGGAAGCTACCATTCCCTTTTTATCGATGAGGAAATTCGTCACAGAGAGGGTAAGTGATTTGTTTAAGGCTATATAGCAGGGCAGTGGAAGAGCTGGGGTTAGAACCCGGGTCTCTTGACTCTCAGCCCCATACCCTATCCACTACACCTTGCTACCTTCTCAAGGGATACCTTCTCACCTCTCTATCATCCAGGGAGGGCCTGGGCCTAGAGGTTGGCAAGACCCAATCTAAGGCTGGACAAGTCAGCATCTAAGTCAACAGGGCTACAGCTGAGCCCACAGGCACTCGGGGGTGGGAAGAAAGGGCAAGGGAAGAGGGAAGGAAAGGTGGGAGACAGGCCCACATCCCCCGCTGCTCACCACCAGGGGCTCTGGGTCCAAGGTCAAGGTCACCACCACCTGTAGGAGGCAGAAATCGAGCAGTTAAGAGCTTGCTGGGGAGGGACCCGTCAAGGCTGGGCAGGTTTGGGTGAGACCTCTTTCCGACGGGGGAACTGGACCTGAGGAGACCAAGGAGGCCCAGCCAGGCATGGATGGGGACCCAGGAGTTTGTCTGACCAGCAGAGGCTATGAACAGCAGCCCCTGGGTAAACTGGCAGCCGATCCCCGCCTGACCTGGTCACGGCCTCGCGATGAGGCTCCCGGGGATGGGGGTGTGTGCTTGTGGGTAGCGAGAGGAAGGGGGCGGGGTGTTTCCATCTGCCTGCCTCCAGTACCACCTGTGTTTTCAGTTCCACAGCCCCGGCACCCGCCCCTCCACGCACCACCTCCCATCTCTCCCCTTTGACAGCCCTCCCTCATGCCGGGCTCAAGGGAGGGGCCCTATGGAAGCCCCAGCTTGGGGTGGGGTTCACGGGGCCTGTTGAAGCTGATTGGGAAGGGATAGGCTTGAGGTGGCAGGTGAGGATGGGGCCTTGCAGAACTCAAACACTTTTTATCGTGAGACGGAAGCCAAGGGCTTGGGATTTCTGGGGAGCCCTGGGGGCGCCGAGGAGGAGAAAACTGGTTGGATGGGTGCCACCGGCTCGCCCTCTCCTGCCCAGGATGGCAGGCTTGGGGCATCCCTGCTTTACCGCAGCTGCCTTACCTCGTTCTTGAGCAGGAGGGAGTCCTCCACCTGCATGGCGCACTCAGACGAGGACCTGCGCAGGGAGAAGTGGCTGGTGTCCTCCTGCGCCTGGCAGCCGGGCATTTTCCGGAAGGAGATGTCTGATACCGGGCATTGCAAGGCCTGTGGGAGGACAGCCCAAGATCACTGCCTGGGACAGGTCTGGGGCACTGGCCTGTGTACATCAGGCCAGGAACTTGCTTTGGGGCCCTCAAGGCCCCTTGCCTATACAGCCAAAGGAAGGAATTTATTATCCCAAGCAACACCTCTCTGATCTCCCATCCTCCTGTCTCTCCCGACTCCAGTCTAATCTTCATTCCGCTGCCTGGATCATCTTTCTGCAGAAATGCTCTGGGCATGTCACTCCCCTCCTCAAAAACCTCCTCTGGTTGCCTATCAACCTTCATATGAAACAAAAACTCCTCACTCTTGGCTTCAAAGCTCTCCATCACCTGGCCCCCTCCTACCTCACCTCCCTTCTCTCCTTCTACAACCCACCCTGTACACCCCGCTCCTCTGCCCCTAACCTCCTCACGGTGCCTCGTTCTCGCCTGTCCTGCCGTCGACCCCTCGTCCACGTCCTACCGCTGACCTGGAATGCCCTCCCTCCTCACATCCTCCAAACTCTCTTCCCCTCTTCAAAAGCCCTACTGAGAGCTCACCTCCTCCAGGAGGTTTTTCCAGACTTAGCCCTCCATTTCCCTCTGCCCCTCCTCCCCATCCCCCCATTCCCTCTCTCTGTTCTTCCCCTTCCCCTCCCCACAGCACTTGTGCACAGTTCTCTTCTCCTCATATTTGTATATATTATTTATTACTCTATTTTATTAAAGATGTGTATATATCTATGATTCTATTTATCTTGATGGTATTGACGGCTGACTACTTGTTTTGTTTTGTTGTCTGTCTGCCCCATTTAGACTGTGAGCCCATCGTTGGGCAGGGATTGTCTCTATCTGTTGCCGAACTGTACATTCCAAGCGCTTAGTACAGTGCTCTGCACATAGTAAGTGCTCAATAAATGATTGAATGAATTGAATGAATGAATGAACACCACCCACTGATTGGATCATTGTGTGGGGAGGAGGAGAGGGTCTAATCTCACTCCCTCATCCCCTAGCCAGCGAAGTCCTCTCGATGGAGATGATTGAGGGGGTGTCACATGACTCATCTCCCTGATAGACCAGTTAGAACTCATTTTCTTTGGGGCATTCAAGTCATTTTCAAATTCTCGGAGAAACCTAGTATGGTTTCTGCTGGTAAGGACCCAGCTTTAGGCTGCTGTGAAGTCCCTGTCTCCTCCACCTCTTAGAAACTGACTTTGCTTGCCACTTCCATCATCTAATGCCAGTGTGGTTTTTTTAATGGTATTTATTAAACGCTTACTTTGTGCCAGACATAGTACTAAACACTGAGGTAGATTCAAGCTAATCAGGTTGGATACAGTCTATGTCCCACATGGGGCTCAAAGTCTTAATCCCTATTTTACAACTGAGGGAACTGAGGCACAGAGAAGTGAAATGATTTGCCCCAAAGTCATACAGCAGACAAGTAGCGAAGGAGACATTAGAACCCAGGTTCTTCTGACTCTCAGGCCACACTACTTCTCATTTCGTGGCTTAATGGAAAGAGCACAGTCTTGGGAGTCAGAGGTCATGGGTTCTAATTCTGGCTCTGCCACTAATCAGCTGTATGACTTTGGGCAAGTCACTTCACTTCTCTGTGCCTCAGTTACCTCATCTGTAAAATAGGGATTAAGACTGTGAGGCCCACGTGGGACAACCTGATTACCTTGTGTCTATCTCAGTGCTTAGAACAGTGCTTGACACATAGTAAACACTTAAATATCATATTATTATTTATAAAAAATGTATGGCCATTGATGAGGCCAGAGGGCTGGGACCCTTGCCGAACCAGTAGCCGGTGTCTGGGCCCGCCCCTTCTCTGCCTCCTCCTGCCCTCAGAGAGCTGTCCCGGGCCCAGACTCCTGGCTCCTCACCATTAGAACCTGCTTATCCAGCACGATCTCCATGAAGTTCCCAGAGCACTCGGCTTTGAGCACATCTGTCAGCATCTGCCGGGCACAGCTTCGCTTGGTCAGGATCACTTCTGGGGTAGTTGGCATCTTAGTGCTTAGGCCTGGGGTGAAGGTGGAGAGAGAGGGAGGGGAGAGCCAGAGATTCAGGGCCCAGCTCTGAACTGTCCTTCCCTAGGGGAGGAGGGGTCAAACCTAAGCAGAATGAAGTTCAAGGGGTCAGGACCCTCCGTGAAGGGGGTTGGGGATGTTCTCTGGGGGTCATGGATAAGGAGCAGCTGAGTGGTGCTGAGGGGTGCATCACAGGAGGTGACAGTGAGAGCCATAGCTGAAGGAATGGAGTGAACCCTCGCCCCACGTGCACACCCTCCCTCCAACGGCAGACTCTGGGGAGCTAGCAGGGGACTGGAGAATGTGGGGCATGGGGTTGTGCAAAGAGCTTGGGGATAACAAAGTTGTAGATCCTCTGTGTTAGTTGGAGGACAGTGTCAGGCAGAGTGGCTTTAACAGCTGGGCAGAAGAGTAGCTTTCCCCGCTGTTTATCTGCTCACACCCACCCCTCCCCATTCTTTGTGGTGCCTGCTGCCACCCTGGAATAGCCCCCAGCCAGAGGTAGGGGCTTGTGTCACTACTGGGGCCAAAAAAGGGCCACCTTGGCCTAGGGGCACCCCACTGGGCTTCCTGTGTCCCAAACCAGCAGCAGAGGCTTAATCTGCCCCAGAAATGGAGCATCTCAAAGGATAGGGGACAGAGCAAAGCAAGTGGCTCAGGGGTTCCTCATCCCCAGCCTCTTTTGGGGGTGCAGGTCACCCGCGGGGGGTTGGGAAGGGAAAAGGGAGGGTCCCGAGGCAGGATCAGCTTACCGCATCTGGGGAAGCTGAGGGTCACCTGGCTGGAGGGTGGAATCTCAGTGTAGGAGGCGATGAGGCTGGCGTTCAGCTTCAGGGCCTCTTGCAGCAGCCCTTCCTGGGTGTTGGGGAGGGCGAAGCCGGAGACCTTCATTTCAGGAAACACCTTGACGAAGTAAACTCCTGTGGACTGTAGAGACAAGAGATCCACCGATAGACAGAAGGACCAACCAACAGAGGGAGATGAAAGAAGAGACAGAAATTCAGAGAAAGAGGGAGGAAGTGGGGAAGGAGAGAAGCAGAGGAAAAAGAACTGCACATCTAGAGGAGGAGTGGCTCCCCGGTAGCCTGGAGTTCAAGCCTCTTCCTTCCTCTAAGCCCTCAAAGGATCCAAATGCTTCCTCCTAGCTCCCTCTCCCCCTTACCTTGCCCACCTCCTTCTCCTCTCCACCAGCCACAGCAGAATCAGAAAGCCACCAACCCCTTGCCCACACCCTCCTTCCTGACTGGAACTCCCTCTCGCTTCAGATCCAGAAGACCACTGCTCTCCCCCATCTTCAAACCCTACTCAAAAAAAGCTTTACATCTTCCCACCCCATTCTGTCCCTCCTACTACTGACTCCTCAACTATTCATGCCTCCTAAATGCAGCCGGTTACATTTAGAAACCTATCATCATACTCTATTTCTTTTCCTATCTGAAATGCATTTAAGTGTCCTGTCTCCCCAATGGATTGTCAGGTCTCCTAGGGCAGGGATTATGCCTATTAACGTTATTGTACTCTCCCAAGTGCTTAGTAGAGTGCTTTGCCCATAGAAGGTCAGGACCAGGGTCCACTTTCCACCTGCATATTCCGCCTCCACCCCCCCCCCCCACTCCCAAGTGCTTAGAACAGTGCTCTGCATAAAGTAAATGTCATTTTTGTTGCTATCATTAATAATAATAATAATAATAATGATAATGTTGGTATTTGTTAAACGTTTACTATGTGCCAAGCACTGTTCTAAGCGCTGGGGTAGATACATTATTACTATTACTGCTATTTCTTTCTCCTGAATTCATACTAGTGTTAGTTGCCATCGGTTTTTACGAGATGTTCTTCCCATTGACGCTGTTTAGTGCCATTGTTCTTGTCTGTCCGTCTCCCCCGATTAGACTGTAAGCCCGTCAAACGGCAGGGACTGTCTCTATCTGTTGCTGACTTGTTCATCCCAAGCGCTTAGTACAGTGCTCTGCACATAGTAAGCGCTCAATAAATACTATTGAATGAATACTAGTGATTGATTTTAGCCCTTGGTAGTGTGACTCTAAGTGGTAACAAATACCCTTGTCATTACTATTATTATTATGGGTTGATTGTTTGACTCCTTTCCATCAGCTTTAAAACACTCAATCGCTTTGCCCCCTCCTACCCCTCCTCACGACAGCCCAGCCCACACACTTCTTTCCTCTAATGCCAACCTTTTCACTCTACCTCAATCTCATCCATCTTGCTGCTGACCTCTCACCCACATCCTGCTTTGGGCTTGGAGTGCCCTCCCTCTTCACATCCTGCAGGCAATTCTTCTCCCTGCCCCTGCTTCAGAGCCTTACTGAAGACACATCTCCGAAAGGCTTTCCCTGACTAAACCCTCATTTCCTCTTTCCCCACTCCTTTCCGCCTTGTCCTGATTTGCTCCCTTAATTCAGCTCTTCCTCAGCCCCACAGCATTTATGTGCATATCGTAATTTATTTATTCATATTAACGTCTGTCTCCCCCTCTAGACCGTAAGCTCACTCTGAGGGGGGAACGTATCTGCCAAATCTGTTACATTGTTATAATTGTACTTTCTCAGTTAGTACAGTGCTCTGCACACACTAAGTGCTCAATAAATACTATTGATTAATTGATTCATGTCTGTTTCCCCCTTGAGACTGTAAGCTCATTATCGGCAGGGAATATGTCCTCTAATTCTGTTGTATTGTTCTCGCCCAAGCACTTAGTACAGTGCTTTGCACACGGTCAGTGCTCAATATATCGACTGTTTGATTGAACTGTGCTGATGATCACTCACCCATTAAGGAGGCCCATTTAGCCAGCCGAGAGGGGTCAAAGGGAGTCTTACTCTAGGTGTCCTCATGGGGAGAGCAAACAGGGAAGGAAAGAGAGGTGGGTAGCCTGCTGGTAATTGGATGGATTAGGCTCAGCTGACTATCCGCAGGGGTGGGGGAGAGTGGAGGGGAGCAGAGGGGAGGGGGGCTTACCCAGATCTTCACTTGGAGGGCATCGATGGCCCAGGTCACGCTCTGCTGACTCTGCAGAATCAGGATGGTCTCCTCCCCTTGCACCGTGTTCCCCTCCTGACAGGTCAGGTCCAGCTTCACTTCCACCGTCTGAGCACTGCAAGGCATCCCATCCATCATTAGATACCGGCAGGGATGGCGGGGGGATGGGGGCCTGGAGGAGAGAGGCCATCTGAGGGAGACAGGGCACTGGCTCTCCCACTTGCCCAGGACAGGTCCACTGGAAATCCAGGGGTCAAGAGCAGGCAGAAGTAGCTGGCCCTGAAGCGTTCTTGGGGTTTAGTTGGGGGCAGTGAAATTTTTCCGATTGAAGTCATGCTATCTTCTTTTGGAGGGGCAGAAGGGAGAAAGAGTGAAGAGGAAGTGGAGATGGTGCTCAGGTGTCGATTGTATTAAAGAGAACGGAGCTTAGCAGGACTGACAGCAATTGACAGTGTCCTGGTCCTGGTTCAGTTGGGAGATGGTGCCAGAAAAACATAGAAAAACTCTAGCCCGGATCCCGATTCTTGAGCTAATCCTGGTTCCACCCCATCTCAAGACTCCCCAGCCTCAGCAAGGCCTAATGGATATAGCCTGGGCCTGTATGGGGACCTGTATTCTAATTCCAGCTCCACCATGTGTCTGCTCTGTGACCCTGGGTAACTCACTTAACTTCACTGTGCCTCAGTTACCTCATCTGTAAAATGGGGATTAAGACCGTGAGACCCATGTGGGACCTGATTATTTTGTTTTTACCTCAGTGCTTAGTACAGTGCTTGACACATAGTAAACATTTAAAAAGTAGTGCTTAACATCTTCTTCTTATCATTTTTAAATAATAATAATAATGACATTTGTTAAGCGCTTACTATCCGTCAAGCACTATTCTAAGCACTGGGGTAGAAACAAGTCAATCAGGAGGGAAAACAGGTATTGAATTCCCATTTTGCAGATGAGGGAACTCAGGCCCTGAGAAGTTAAGTGACTTGCCCAAGGTCACACAGCAGGCAAGTGGCAGAGGAGGGATTAATAATAATAATGTTGGTATTTGGTAAGTGCTTACTATGTGCCGAGCACTGTTCTAAGCGCTGGGGTAGACATAGGGGAATCAGGTTGTCCCACGTGGGGCTCACAGTCTTAATCCCCATTTTACAGATGAGGGAACTGAGGCACAGAGAAGTTAAGTGACTTGCCCACAGTCACACAGCCGACAAGTGGCAGATCTGGGATTCGAACTCATGAGTCCTGATTCCAGGGCCCGTGCTCATTCCACTGAGCCACGCTGCTTCCCCTGGTCCTCTGACTCCCAGGCCTGTGTTCTATCCATTAGACCACACTGCTTCTCAACATTGCACAATCCCAGTATAAATCCAATATCATCACCACCACTCCCCCCCCCCCGCCCCAGCCTTGACTGGGCACCTGCTGTGGGCACTCTACTGGTGCAGGACACTCTACTGGGTGCAGGGCACTGCTCCTGGGCCCTTAGGAACTCACACTGTTTTGATCCTTCCTTCTCTTCCAGGTAAACACTAAACCATACAGAGTAACTGTTAATGTAGGTAGACTAGACTGTAAGCACACTGTGGGCAGGGAATGTGTCTGTTGTGTTGTACTCTCCCAAGCACTTAGTACAGTGCTCTGCACACAGTAAGTGCTCAATAAATACAACTGATGGATTGATAGAATATTCATATTCATGTGTGATGTTATAATAGATAACATTAAGACTAGCAACACTCTCCCAAAATGTTGGCTCATCCTCTGTTGTCCAGATCATCTTCAACAGTATTTATTGAGCACTTTCTATGTATAGAGCACTGTACCGAGTTCTAGGGAGAGTACAATACAGCAGCGATGGTAGACATGTTTCCTGCCCACAATATTACAGTCTAGAGAAGGTCTAAAATCGACCAAAATCTCAAACCCTCACACTACCAGTTCCATGTATTGAGGCCTTTAGATTGATTGAAGGGGTTGGGGGAGAAGGGACGAGGGAAAGAGAGGTGGGGGGTTCTCAGGGAAAGAGAGAGAGTGGGGATGGGGATTTGGAGGGAAGCCGGCCTTCTGCCTCCCAGGAAACCTTGGAGAAGCGCTGTGGAGGAGGCAAGCTGCCTGATCCTGGTGGCACAGGAAGGGTGGATGAGGGATCTGAAGAAGGCACCCACGAGGGTCCCTGAAGGAGGCCGAGCCTTCCTGCCCACTCACCTGGTCGTGGGGTCCTGCCGCACCCTTAGGATGTGAGCCTCCTTCCCAACCAGCCCACTGTGGAAACTGCAACTTCGCACCTCTGAGGCCCTGGCCTCCCACTCCATGTAGCTCCCCGCGTTGAAGTTGGCTTGTGGGTTGCATTCCTCTGGCCGCTCAGGAGCTGGGCAATGCAGAGCAGGATAGGGGAGTGTCATGGGGGGGTTCTCCCCCACCCCCCACCTATCAGACCTGCTCCCGCCTCGGCCCGTCTGACTCAGCTGAGGGATCATGGCTTGCTGGGAGAAGGTTCCCCCATCCCTTCCAGGCCCTCTTCCTGGTCCTCCTTCTCTGTATTACCTCCACTCTTCCTTTCCTATCCCCCCCACCACAAACTAACTCATGTATTCATTCAATCACATTTACTGAGTGTTTATTATGTGCAGAGCACTGCACTTAGAGCTTGGGAGAGTACGATACAACAGTAAACACATACATTCCCTGCCCACAACAAGCTTCACTCACTCACTCACTCACCCTTCCACTCCCACCCTGCCCGACCTGGCATGAGGACTCACCCTGGCCCAGCCGGAAATTGATTTTTTGGGGATCGTCCATCTCTGCGTAGGATGTGATGCCTCCAAAGCGGTCCTGTGCCCACTGAAGGAGCTGGCTGCCGTTGGCGAGGTAGGGCAGCTCGGTGTGGGGCGGCTGTGGAGTTGAGGGGTACAGCAGGGTAGGATTCTAGGGAAGAAGCAAGGTGCAAAGTGAGATTTCTCTCTGTCAATGGGGCTCGCAGGGCCCATGCCCAACCCAGGGTCAGAACCTGACCGGAACAGTGTAGTCCAGTGCTTGGCACAAAGAAAGTGTGTGATACGGTCCACTGATTGACGAGTAAGTGGGGAATTGGACAAAGGATTACAGTAAAGGTGGAGATGGCCGCAGGGCATGGAAGCAGGAACACTCTGAGGGGAAGGTTACTGGAAGGGAAGGTGAAAGGAAGGGGGGGGTTGATGAGCCTGCTTCTTGAGGAGAAGGTTTTTTGAGAAGCAGTGTGACCTAATGGATAGGACCTGGGCGGACCTGGGTTCTAATTCCAGCTCTTCCACTTGTCTGCTGTGTGACCTTGGGCAACTCACTTCACTTCTCTGTGCCTCAGTTTTCTCATATGTACAATGGGGATAAAGATCCTGAGCCCACTGCGGGAGATGGATTGTGTCCAACCTGATTAGCTTGTATCTACCCCAGTGCTTAGTACAGCGCCTGGCACAGAGTAAGCATTTAACAAATATCAGGAAAAAAAGGGCCGAGGGGTGTCCGACTTTAGCACAGCTTTCATGAGGAGCCTGCTGACAAGTCATTCTCCATGGCCAGTGAGGAGCGAATGAGAAGAAATGGGATTGAATTGCAGCCAGGGAGATTTTGGTTAGATATAAAGAAGGACTTCCTGGTTGTTGGGAGATGAGACCTCAGAACAGGCTTTCCAAGGAAGGTGGGGAGCGTCTGTTCTTAGAGAGCCTTATATAAGCCCAGTGGGGCCCTTCTTTGCTGGTTAGCTATGGGTTTACTTGCCTGGAAGCAGGAGCTTTAGACAGCCTTTAGAGGTCCTCTCCTGAGTGAGAATTCTAGCTCTAACCCTGTCAGCCTTAACCTGTCCCTATCTGCTCTTATTAACCCTTGTCTAATCCTTAAGGGCCCCCATTCGGCCTCCATCTCTCTCTTCTCCCCCACTCACCCGGCCCAGCCAGCAGCCTAGAGGGCAACCCCAGGAGGTGGAGAGATGCGAAGATGGAGGAAACATTAAGAAATCTTTGCTCCCTGGGCCCCTCCCACCCTTCATCTCTGCCTTAACCCTCTCGTTCCCACTTCCTGAGGACCAGCTTCCATCCCCTAAATTATTGATTTATATTTATGTCTGTCTCTCTTTCTAGAGCATAAGCTCGTAGAGGGCAGGGAACATGTCTACCAACTCTGTTATATTGCCCTCTCCCAAGTGCTTAGTACAGTGTTCTGCACACAGTAAGCACTCGATAAATGCCACTGACGACGATGATGATGAGATGCCTTGCTGTCCCTGCCACCCCAGGGCTGACCTGGCCTATCCGTCCTCCTGGGAGGAGAGAGCAGTCCAGCCTTCCCAGCAGGAAATCTGACTCAGCATTCGGGAACCTCACCCCCTCATACCCATCCTGGCCCGGATTGGGGCGAGGGTGGGACCGGCAGAGGGGGACCCCGCTTGGGTCCAAGGGGAGGGCTCTGACACCGGATGCTTGCATCCCGCCCACCCCCGCCCCGCCCCGATCTCTGACCCCTCTCTAGTGAGAGGAGGAGTGGTTGCTTCGCAGGGAGCAGGGTCGGGGTCAGTCTCCCGCCCGGCCCTGGTGCCAAGCTCCATCAGATAGCGGCCACCCCCGTCCCCACCATTGTCTACCCGGGGTATTATTAGCTGTGGAGAGGAAGGAGCTTGGCTGGACCTGAAGAGCCGGCCCTTGTGGTCCCGGTCGGAGCCAGCGGCCGCCACAACCTTCCTGCCCGGGACCCAGGTCCTTTTCAAGTCCTTTGCGTCATGCCCAAGGGTCCGGCCGGTTTGGGGCTCAGATCGGGTGCCAGGCCCGGCCCAGGCTGCCAGGGAGTGGGGATAGTGCCAGGGGGCTCCCCTGGGGAGTGAGGGTGCCAGCGGGGGGCTGCCCTCATCAAGGAGAGCCAAGTCTAGAATGCCGCTGCCAGCCCTTTTTCTTCTCAGGTTCACTTTGGCGATCTCCCCTGACGGGACCCTCTGCTCCCAGAAGCCACAGAACTCAGCATTCGGGACCCAGAGGTGCTCTGCCTGCTGTCTGTGGGGATCCCCTAGGCCCCGGAGCCAGTTGGGGAAGGGAAAGCCTGACCCACCTGGGGAACTTATCGGTGCGGGAGAAGGAAGCTACACGGTGGGCCTGGCCACACCTAGCGCCTCACTCACCATCCACCCCAAGGCACCCCGAGCTTCCCCGCCATTCAGGGGATGTTTAGTGGTTTTGGAATGGCAGTTGAGGCACTGACCCTGGGACCAGCCCACAGAAAGCTGCAGACCCAGAATCTCCGAGCTTACGGCAGGGGGAGAGCCTGAGTTTGTGCAGGAGAAAATGGACACCAGGGGCTGCCTCTCGTGGCTCTCTCCAAGTCAGCTGCAGCTGCTCGGCTGGAACCTGGGGCAACCACCGAGAGAGAGAAGGGAGAGGTGAAGCGGGTTGGGGAAGATGGTTGCAGCACAGGGAGAGTTGTGGGAAGAGGGGGAGGGGGAAATGGGCTCCTAGCTGCTCCATGAACTGGCCTGGCTCTAGGGTCAGAGGAGATGGCCAGGCCAGGGGGTGGTAACTGTAGCCCTTTTGGTTTTGAATTGGACCCAGTTCTCCCACTTCACAGAGGGGGATCTGAGGCCCAGAGATGGAAGGGGCAGAGCTGTCCCCTCCTTAGACCACCCAGAAGCCAACAGCTGTCGGGGTCTGGGGGGGGGGGAGCATGCTAAGAAGCAGTGTGGTCTAGTGGATAGAACGCGGCCCTGTAAGTCAGAAGGATGTGAGTTCTAATCCTGACTGCCACTTATCTGCTGGGACCTTAGGTAAGTCACTTCATTTCTCTGTGCCTCAGTTCATCTGTAAAATGGGGATTAAGACTGTGAGCCCCATGTGGGACATGGACTGTGTCCAACCTGATTAACTTGTAACTACTTGAGCACTTAGTACAGTTCCTGGAACATAGTTAGCACCTTTCAAATACCATTAAAAAAAAAAAGATGTGGGGCCTTGTTTCTGAGAGGAGAGAGCAGCGGCAGGAGGAGGAGGAGAAAGAGGGCGAATAATACCAGAAAGGGACAGATGGAGGATGGTAAAGGCAGACAGACCCAAAACAACCCAGATAGGAAAAAATTGAGACCAAAAGAGATAAGGTCTTCAGTCCAAGGAAAAAGAGATTGCCAAGAAACAAGAGGCAGAGACAGGGAGATACAGGGAGTAATGAAAAAAACCAGAAGACCAGAGAACGATGAGGCAGAAAGGCAAGAGATGAAAAAAATTAGTTCCCGCCTACAGCTCCCTCTCTCCCTCGTTCCCAGACTGCTCTCAGAGCACTGGGGGAAGGGCTGGCCATGCGGCATCTTGGCTTTGATCACCCAGGCTCAGGACCCCCCACGAGCAGACAGCCAAAGAAGGTCGGCGTTGGTTCCAGTCATTTCTCGGCAGAGGAAGTGAAGGAAACAGAGGGGCCTATCTTATACACAGTTCCGGGCTGGGAACTTGGGTTCTGTCCCTGATTCACTAGGTGACAACTCTGGGCCTTAATTTCCCCCACTGGAACACGGAGCAGGCATCCCAGGGTCAGGATGGGGGGAGACAGGCACTCCAGGGACCGTGAAGGGAGGGTGCCCATGGTGCCTGGGGGCCTCCGGCACTCACATAGGACAGGCTGAGCTGGATTCCTGGTGCCTGCAGACGGAGAGAGATGGCAGTGTTGACGCTGATCACCAGATGTACCTCCCGCCGCTGGGTGTCTTCTGACTTGATTTCCAGCTTCAGTTCAGACATCTGCAGGAGGGGGAGGGGGAGAGCAAGAGATGAGGAGAAGAGAAAAGGGATTCTGTTATTCCTGCTCGGTGGCTTGAGGCACACAGGATCAACTTTTCAAAATGGGAAAAGAGGGCTTCAGTCTTCCGTAGCACCATTGATTCTGCAAGACTGCATTATCCGGGTTACCTTGCTCTCATCTCTGAGCCCCATTAACCAATGGGCCAGAAGTATTCTCCCAGGACAAGGATCTCAAGGACCAATCCCCTCAAGGGGAAAAAGGAGGGAATTGATTTGCACTAGAGGATCCACGGGAGTCAATGGTGAAGAAGGAACAGGATAGCTGGTTAAGATGCCTGTGTCCCTCAGAGGGTGAGGACACTTGGCCGTGGGTGGAGGATCTGAGGCTCTTTCTTAGGGCAGAAGGGGCAGAATCTTATGGAATTATCTTCATCAGTATTTACTGGTGACTCCCTGGTGCAAAGTACCTGCTCAGCCCTTGGGTGAGAGGGATGGGAAAGAAGAAAAGACACTGTCTCAGAGGACAACAGGACTGCACTCTGGGCAACCCTCTGGCATCCCCACCTGACACTCACAGTGTCTCTGTGCCACAGGACAGCCCACTCTGTCTCAGTCCTCAGACCCTAGCATGTGCAAATGTGTGCTCGTGTGTGTGTGCGCGCGCGCGCGCACACACACACACACACACACACACACACACTGGATAATTGAGGGTTGAGAACCTGGGAGGATATAGGTCCAAGACCTTCCAGAATCATCAATATGCAAAAAATTAAACAGTAGCCCACTCAGGGTTTCCAGATTTCTACTTTCATAACAGAAGTCAAACATTCGTAAATTTCTAAGTACACATATGGAGACATATGCTCCCACACATATGTTCACAGATAATTTCCCACACAGGCACACACATTCTCCCAACCCCCCAAGCATGGAAATTCACATATCTCTATCCTTCCCAACCCCACATACACTCTAACACACCCACATTCATTCTCAACCACATAAATCCCTTACATCCTCACACGGAAACACACTCACCAACTTCTTCCCAGTTTCCCCTAAGGTAGGAAGCCAGCTCTACCCCCTTAAGTTAACTCATTTACTCCCCAGCTCCCCTGGCTCAGTCAGGGACCAGCCAAGAGACATGATTTCTCAGGTCCTTTCTGCTCCACTTCCATCCCTTTCCCTCATCCTCACTCCCTGGGCCCCGGGGTGATGGCATCAGACCTGGGTCCCTCTGCTGGGAGTTGGGAGGACCCAGGCCCTCAACCCAGGGCTTCAGCCTCCGTCTGACCCTGGGTTGCTTGGCCGCGTGGGGCCTCAGTTCTATTTTTGCCTCCGTGTTATGCAGAAGCCATTGTTTGGAACCTGGGCTGGGGCGGGGAGGTGGATTCTACCTCACAGTCCAGAGTGAGGGGAGCCACTTATAGAAAGCAGTTTCCAGGAATTCTTCCAGGCGACGACTCTCCCCTCCCTCCAGTGCTGGCTGGGAGTCAGCTGCCTGCCCGCCTGCCGCTGCCCTGACCCCGGTATCTGATTCTTCCCTGCAAACTAACCTGACTGTTCCAGCCCAGCTGCCAAGCTAACGCAGTATCCGAGCTGCTTTCTGGGGGCACTGGTGAGGAGGGGCTGTGGAAGGGGAGGCTAGTGTCCAGGTCTGAGTCCTCCTTTAGCCCCGTGACCCATCTCCCTTTCCACATCCTGAAGACTGTCAGCTCTGTCTCCCAGGGCAGGAGGGAAAAGGAAGGGGAAAGCGAAGAGAAGGAGGAGGAGAAGGAGGAGGAGGAGAAAAAAGAAGAAGAGGAGGAGGAGAAGGCAGGCGAGATCAAGTGGCATACCAAAGATTACAAAGATGAAGGTGAAGAGAAGGCAGAGGAAGATGAGGACGAGGAGGATGAGGATAAGGATGAGGAGGACAAGAACAAGTATAACCCAGACTGCACACTTTGCTTCTCTAATGCCAGTATACTCAATGTACCTTGATCTCTTCTATCCCTCAGCCACCCTTTCGCCCACATCCTGCTTCTGGCTTGGGACTCCCTCCCCGTTCATCTCTGACAGACCCCACTCGCCCCACTTTCAAAACCTATTGAAGGCACATGCCTAGAGGCCTTCCCTGACTAAGCCCTCTTTTCCCACTCCCTTCTTTGTTGCCTGATTTGTTCCCTTTATTCATCTCCACTCCCAGCTCCACTACACTTACGTATGCATGTGTAATTTCTTTATTTATATTAATGTCTGTCTCCCCCTCTAGACGCTAAGCTCATTGTGGACAGGGAATGTGTCTGTTACATTTTTATATTGTACTCTCCCAAGTGCTCAGCATAATGCTCTGCATCCAGTAAGCGCTCAATAAATACACTTGATTGATTGACGATGAGGATGTGAGGGTGAGGAAGACAAAGGGGACCACCTGAACCAATGAAGTCAGAGAAGCAGGTTCAGCTGCTGGAAGGGTCCCAGGGCTAGACAGCCAGTGGGGCAGAGGTTCATTCAATCTTATTTATTGAGCACTTACTGTATACAGAGCACTGAACTAAGCGATGCCACAGGGGTGCCAGGAAGTGTCAGAACTTAAGGGCCTGAGTTCTCAGGGGTGGGGAAGAGCAGGGCCAGGCTACGAGGCAGGCAGGGACTCTGTTGGTTCAGGAAGAGATCAGATCCCAGTGGAGTCAGGAACACGAGAGCACCTGTCTGCCCAGAGTCCTGAGTTGGGATGCTTTGAAGCAGGAGTCTGTCCATCAGATCCTGTCACCCCCGAGCAGCCTATGTCCCTCCCTGACCAGAGCAAAAAACCAAGGGCTCTGGAGCATAGCCAGTTGAACTGGGAGTGCAACCTTAGCTCCTGGTTGCAAGTTCAATGGTTCCTGGTCTCTCCTGGCCCTGAGCAGTGAGTACCTGGCCACCATCCTGGACCAGCTGACCCTCAGACACCCCAACATTCCTGTCTGGCCAATGGGCCCCCAAACCTATCAACCCTGGGAGATAGGAGACCCAGTTCTTCTTGGGCACTGGACTCAGGGAGTACTTTGGCCCAAGAGAAGCCACAGGTCCACTGGCCCAGACTGCCCAGCCTATCCTGCCTCCTTGGGTCCTAAAACCAGAGGGCCAGTGACGGGCTGAAATGCTAATTCCTTGGTTTGTGGGGTGTGCATAGAGATTCCAGGAACTCAGTCAACTAGCCAGAGCCAAAGAGCTGATCTGTCTTTTCCACCCAAGGACTTCTCATTAGTCATAGGGTGACCACGGTGGGGGGGGGGGGAGGATGTTATACTGGCAACACAATGGGATTTATGGAAAGAGCTACCAGCTGTGTGGGGTTGAGCAATTTCTGTTGTGCAGCAGTAACTGGACCAATTAGCACACCATTTTAAAGATTCCGGGAGATGAATGGCGCCTAGCAGACTCTTGGAGATGGAGGAGACAGACAAGAGGAAATTGATCAGCAAAGGGAAGAGAAGAGCCTAATGGATAGAGCACGGGCCTGGGAATCTGAAGGACCTTGGTTCTAATCACAGCTCTGCCACTTGTCTGCTGTGTGACCTTGGGCAAGACACTTCACTTCTCTGGGTCTCAGTTTCCTCATCTGTAAAATGGGGATTAAGACTGTTAGCCCTGTGGGTGACAGGGACTGTGTCCAACCCGATTTATCCACCCCAGCACCCAAGCACTTACAGTGCTTGGCACATAGTAAGTGCTTAACAAATACCACAATTAAGAGCTGGCTGTCAAAGAAATCCCCTGAGAACCCATCGCCCATTTCTAGCAGAACCAGAACTAGGAGACCCAGCCGGCACCTTGACTGAAATCTGCCCGGAAGGGGGTTGGCACAGTGAGTTATTGTTTGCAGTTTCTGGGTTTCTGCCTTCTACTGACTAAAGTCTACAACAATCGTATTTATTCATTCATTCATTCATTCAATAGTATTTATTGAGCGCTTACTATGTGCAGAGCACTGTACTAAGTGCTTGGGATGAACAAGTCGGCAACAGATAGAGACGGTCCCTGCCGTTTGACGGGCTTACAGTCTAATCAGGGGAGATGGACAGATGAGAACAATGGCAATAAATAGAGTCGAGGGGAAGAACATCTCGTAAAAACAATGGCAACTAAATAGAATCAAGGCGATGTACAATTCATTAACAAAATAAATAGGGTAATGGAAATATATACAGTTGAGCGGAGGAGTACAGTGCTGTGGGGATGGGAAGGGAGAGGTGGAGGAGCAGAGGGGAAAGGGGAAAAAGAGGGTTTAGCTGTGGAGAGGTAAAGGGGGGGTGGCAGAGGGAGTAGAGGGAGAAGAGGAGCTCAGTCAGGGAAGGCCTCTTGGAGGAGGTGAGTTTTAAGTAGGGTATTTATTTATCCACTAAATAAGTGGTAAGTGGTAAGTGGTAAGTATTTATCCACTGCAGGGTACTATACTAAGCACTTGGGAGAGTACAATATAACAGAGTTGGTAGACACGTTCCTTGCCCTCACTGAGCTTATAGACTAGAGGGGGAGATGGATATTAATATAAATAATAAATTATGGATAGATACATGAGTTCTACGGGGCTGAAGGAAGGGTGAATAAAAGGTGAAAATCCAAGTGCAAAGGAGATGCAGAAGGGAATGGGAGAAGAGGAAATGAGCACTCAGTAGGGGAAGGTCTCTTGGAGGAGGTAGGTATATCTACATTCATAGACAGTCTTTTGTAATGGCCATGGACCGTTCCTCTTGGCTCAGTATTAGGGAACTGGGCCCTTAGAGGATGCTGAAGACTTCCAGCTCTAGTTGATGGAATGGGGCTCAGTCTCAGAGTGGACTCGTTGACCTTGGGGCTCTGTCTGCCTCTGAGGTTTAGCATCAGAGGGCAGTGAGTGAGCATGTACAGGTGAAAGGGAGAAGCAGAGTGGCTTAGTGGAAAGGGCATGGGTCTAGGGGTCAGACCTGGGTTCTGATCTCAGCTCCATAATTTGCCTGCTGTGTGACCTATGCCTCAGTGTCCTCCTCTATAAAATACCTACTCTACCTCTTAGACTGTGAGCCCCATATAGACAGGGATTATATCTGATTTGATTATCATACATCTAACCCAGGTACTTGGAATAAAATACTTAACAAATGCCATAATAATTATTAATTATTATTATTACTAGTAGTAGTATTGTTTCTTACTCATTCCAAATCTGGGGTCCTTTATTTGGGCTCAACTCTTCTCCCCAAGGCTCTCAGCTCCCCCAATCTGCCCAGCTCCATTTTCAGTTTCATGACCTCTCCCGGTCTCTGATGATAATAACTGTGGAATTTGTTAAGAAATTACTCTGTTCCAAGTACTAAACTAAGCACTGAGCTAGATTCAAGGTAATCAGGTGGGACCAAGTCCCTGTTCCTCATGGGGTTTATCATTCACTCAATCAGTCAATCATATTTGTTAAACATCTTTGATGGCCAGAGTGCTGTATTAAGTACTTAGAAGATTATGAAAGAGTTAGAAAGCTTGATCCCTAACCTCAAAGAGCTTAGTGGGGGAGACAGACACTTAGAGATGGGGCAGCAGTAGAATACATAACATTTACATCTAAAAACTACAGGGGTTAAGGTAAATTAAGTACTTGGTGGCATGGTGGAGCTGCATGACATTTGGAAGAGTGGAGATTTCTTGGTGAAGGCCTCCTGTGGAGATGTGATCTCAGAAGGGCTTTGAAGATAGGGAGAGCAGTGGTCTGCCGTATGTGAAATGGGAAGGAGTTCCAGGCAGTGGGGAGAAGTGAGCAGGAGTTTGGAGTCAGGAGAGAGGAGAACAAGGCCCAACGAGGAGGTTGGCTGGACAGGAATGAAAATGGAGCACTGAGGTTTACTGGGAGAGTAGCTAGGATAAGAAGGGAGGATTGAACTTGGCCCTAGGGGCCACACAGAGGACACAGAGGCAACACATAGTGTATTCCCACCCCTCCCTTGCTCTGCTCCATTGACTCCCATCTACCCTGCCTCCCCTCCAACCTCTACGGAGATGGGGGATGCCTCCGAGCCCCCAGGGTGCCTACCCAGGAGCCCCACCCCGAGTCCCTCTCATGACAGGGCCCTACCTCTTTTCTCCCAGGACTCTGATGGAGTCTGACTCCACAGAGCCTCAGCTCTCCAGGACCCAGGGCTGATGGACCACAGGCTGGGGGCAGCTGGAATCAGTGCCAAAGGGAACAGAACATTGGCCTCCCTTGCTGCCTCAGCTCAACCACCCCCTCAAATGTACTCCAAGCCTTACCTCTGCACCCCTTTGAGAACCCAACCTGCCCGCCCCCAGTGCAAGCCAATCCGGCACCCTGGCCCCAGGGGGTGGCAGGACACCCTGGTAAACACTTTCCAAAGGCAGCCAGAGAGGTGTGGCTGCCTGCTGAATGGGCTGTTCCAGAAGATCAGAGGAACCTGGGAGGCCCCAGGCCTGACTTCCTGTCTCCTGAGGAGCAGGAAGTGACCCTTCTGTCCACTGCTCCTGGAATTTGGGCTCTGAGGATGCCTCAAAACTGCAGGACAGACTCCCCAGATTTAAGTCTTCCTGGTCCCCACAGCGGGGGAAGAGGAGGGAGAGGGGAGGATGAGCCTTCTGACCGGCCTTTCCTGCCAATTGCTCTTTGACTCTTGCCCTGAACCAGGACCAGGTTCTTGAAGGTTCTTGGCCCTGTTTGTTTTCTTTGACATCTGGGAAATCTGAGGATTGTAAGGCATCTCCTGTACGGGAAGCAGGATGGGGAAACTGTCTCCTTTAGAGAATGACTAATGTCTGAGGGATGGGGGAGGGAGGCCGGATGTCTTTCCTCACTTGTGACTAGGGAAAGAGAAATTATCCCAACTCCCTTAGGGGAGGACTGTGTGTTGGGGGCTGGGGTGGGGGGAAGGAGGAGGCAGAGGCAGAGGGGATGGAGAGGGAGTGGCCTCTGAGTTCCTTGGAAGAAGAAGAAAATCCCAATATGATGTCTGCCATCCCCACTTGGTTTGCTCTGAACTGGGATTTCTGATCTGGGGATTGTTCTGTGAGCCCCTGGCATGTCCTGCTGCTCTGTCCTCCCTTTCCCCCAGCAGAGACCTCCACCCTCCACCCTCTGTACTCAGGGAGTCTGAACCCCTCCAAGACCTTCATTCCTCAGAGATTCCTCCACCGTCTCTGTCCCCTTTATCCCTCTTTCCCTCCTATTTATCCACTCCCCTAATCCCCAACAATCCAGCTCACATGCTGTGCCCTTCTAAAACCAACCTGCTCACTGTTGGTCACCCTTGACTCTCTCGCAGTCACTCCTTGCTCATGACCTCACTCCAGCCTGGAAGACCCTCCCTCTGGCAGACCACCACTCTCCCCATCTTCAACGCTCTACTAAAATCATCTCTCTGCCAGGAAGTCTTCCCTGGCTAACCTCTCATCTGCCCACCCGGTTCTCCCTTCCTTCTATGTTGCCTATGCACTCATTTTGTACCTCCTAAGCACTTTAATGCTCACCCAACTCCCACCCCTAGAGCACTTAGGTTCATGTCATACTCTATGGCTTCCCCTCCCTGTTATGTATTTTAGTGTCCATCTTCCCCACTAGATTGTAAACTCCTTTGTGGACTACCAACTTTCTGGGTCTCTCCCAAGTGCCACCTGAAAACTCTCTCCTTCCTCACTTCCAACAAACCAAACCCTCCTTGTCTCTTAAGCCTCCCAAAAAGCCACCTTCTCCAGGAGGTCTTCCCTGATCAATCCTCCCACCTTCCCATCATGCCTCTACCCTCAGCCGCCTTGGCCTTTATAGATTTATTTGGTTATCTGTGATTGCCACCTTTCTCTATTGGTAATTATTATTTAGCTGCACTCTCTTTTCACTATAGTTTGGCCAGTGTGACTTGCTTGCTGTCTCCCCAAAATGTGGGCATCGTGCCTTTTCTGTTGTTTACTCCCCAGGTTCAGAACTCTGTCCCCATTTGCCACTCAGTTTGTACTGGTGATGATGATTGGAGAAGTGTGATCAACTTCAAGCCCAAGTTGGCTTGGAGCCAGGAATTAGGACTCCAGGTTCCATTTTCCATTGGCTGGTGTTGAGATTCATCCATTCAGTCATATTTATTGAGCACTCACTGTGTGCAGAGCACTGTACTAAGCACTTGGGAGAGTATAACAGTAAACAGACACATCCCTGCCCACAACGAGTTTACAATCTAGATGGGGAGACAGGCATTAATATAAATAAATTACCTTTCCCAGGACTATCCCAGTCTTCCCGCTTTTCTTTCCCAGTCGCTCTCTGGAATTGTCTCTGATCCTTTTCATCCCCCAAAACTCTTCCCTCTAGCATCCTCCCACCCTGCCTCCACTCACCCCCATTCACCTCCCCTCCCTGGGATCTCTCTCTGGAGGCCTCAGAATGAAATTTTGGGGTTAACATTTATCCTGGTAGGGATCTTGATATGAAATGCTACCCTAGTGCCCTTTGGGTGCTCCCACCCTGACAGAGACAACCATCCAGCAAAGACCCATTTCCCAGCTGGGAGGAATTCTACTCCCAACCCAAAACCTGGCTGTGCTCTGGGGGTAACAGCAGGGGAGGAGTGAGCATCCTCCTGGACCTCTGAGCCCCCGCTTCGGGAAACTCACCTTTGAGAACTTGAGATGGAGGACGTGGACTTCTTGGGCTGAGTCTGCAGGGCCCCGACTGGCACAGCCACTAGGAACCAGGCCAGTGGTGTAAGTCACTTCCCCACGGTGAGGGTCCAGAGGTTGCAGGTCACAGCCCATGGTCTCCATGGGATCTGCAGGGAGAAACACAGCTGCAGAAGTTAAACACACCTGATTCATTTTCTTTCCTCTTCCTCCCTGACCACTGGGGCCAGGGGTGGTGGGGACCAGAAGATTGCCAAAAAAAAAAGAAAGCTGAAGGGGAGTGAGAAGGAAACCTGGGATGGACCCCTTGGGTCCTCTTCCCAATTCTTTTACCATCTTGTTGACCTGCAACTCCAGTCCTCAGATTCCCTATCTCTGGCCCATTGGCTTATACATCGGCTTTTCTTACGTATCGGCTCTCTTCACCCCTACGCTCCAGTTCACATGCTTTACTCCTTCCAAGCAAACCTTACTGCCTCTCACTCTTGACTCTTTCATCTCCTACACTTTCGCTCTCATCTTTCTCCCTGCCTGGAACTCCTTCCCATGTCAAATTCAAGAACCGCAGTTCTCCCCTCCTTCAAAACCCTCCTGAAAGCCCACCTTCTCCAGAAAGCCTTCCCAAGTTAGTTTCCCCTTCCCTAGCAGGCTATACCAACAACCTCCTCAACCTGAATTGATTTACAGCAACTAGAGTACTTATATTAATCTATGTACATTACTATCAATCAACTTACCAATCTATTCCTGCTTCTGGGAAAGATTTACTTCTAGTTTTATTTATGTTTTATTTCTGTTTTCCCACCTCTGCCTGTCTCCAGTTTAGAGTGTAAACTTCCTGAGGACAGGGACTTTGCTTAGTACAGCGTTTTGCACATGGTTGGTACTCAGGAAATGTTATTGGCTCAATAAATGTTGCAATGATAATAAATAATTGTGGTATTTGTTAGGCCCTTACTCTGTGTCAATCATCATACTGAGTGCTGGGGTAGATACAAGAACAACAGGTGTTAAGTGGGGTTCATGGTCTAAGTAAGAGGGAGAATAGGTATTGAATCCCCATTTTGTAGATGAGGGAACTGAGGCACAGAGAAGTGAAGCCACTTGCCCAAGGTCACACAGCAGGTGTGTGGTGAAGTCAGGATTAGAATCCAAGTCCTCTGGCTCCCAGGCCCGTGCTATTTCCACTAGACCACATTATTTCCCTACTTCCCTGGTGACTGACGGGATGAAATGATGGGTAGGTAGAGCCCAAACTCTGGCTCCCTCTGGCTTCCGAAGCCTCTGGGGGATGCAGATGAGATAACTTCACCCTCAGCAGCAGCAGAAACCCACAGATTCCACCAGGACATAATGATTGCTCCCCCATCTTAATCCCAGATTCCTGGGTAGTTTCTAAGCACTCCCACTTCCCAACCTCCAGAAGTGGCTACAACCCATACCCACCCCTTTGACTCTCCCGATGCCACAGGGGGAATCCCGATTACCCCTACCCCTGAGAGCGGCCAAGGAGAAGGCCAGAGATGGAGAAGAATTTCAGCTTGGCGTCTTTTCTCGAAACACTTGGGGGTCAAACATCATGGAGCTCTGTTTTTTCCAAGCCGCTCCAGGCGGGAGCTCTGGCCGCAGCTCTGTTTTGAGTGAGGAAGAGAAAGCAGTCCAGTGGCCAGGGTTTCTGAGAAACCAGACTACACCAAATCACAACCAGACATTGGCCTCAACTTGAAGCAGCCGGGCTCTCTGGGAGTCCAGGAATGGAAGGTTTGACACCCAAAGGAAGGGGTCTGAAGGGGGGGTCCTCCAGACTCCCATTAATATAAATATTACTTATTTATATTTATGTCTGTCTCCCTATCTAGACTGTAAACTCACAGGTGGCAGGGACTGTGTACTAACTCCATTGTGGCGTACACTCCCAAATGCTTAGTGCAGTTCTCTGCAAACAAGAAGCTCTCAAATAACACTGAGTGATCAATTGATTGAGTACATCAGAGGGGGCAGGATTGCAAGATTCAAGACTCTTCGGCCCCTTAAGGAGGCGATGCAACCACCTCTGGGGTGGAATGGGACACCTGGATGAATCTTTCAACCACACCTCTAATTCTAGAGTAAAGCCTGCCTCCCAATCCCCATTCTCACCTCCCAGGTGGAGAATGGCTTCAGCCTTTAGGAGACTTTGGGGGTCCTGAAAGTCAAACCCCCAACTTTGCCCATTTAATTATTAATAATAACTGTGGTATTTGTTAAGCGCCTATCATGTGCCAGACTCTGTACTAAGTGCTGGAGTCGACACAAGATAATCATGTTGGACATAGTCCCTGTCCCACTTAGGGTTCCCAGTCTCAATCCCCATTTTATGGTTGAGGAAACTGAGGCATAGAGAGGTTAAGTGATTTGCCCAAGTTTTCACAGCAGAAAAGCGGCCCAGCCGGCATTAGAACCCAGGTCTTTCACCCGAGCCCTGGTCCCCAGATAAGAACGGTGACTGGAATGGAGAATGAGGGCCAGGGACAGACTTAGGGACCCCCAATCTTTTCCCGGCTTGAGGCAATGTTGGGGGCTCTTCGCAGCGGTGGAGATATTCAACTTCTCCCAGACTTCCAGGAGCCCCTGCCAGAGCTCCAGGGACAACTTTCAGAGCCAAGGAACTCTGTGCTGCTCCCAGGAGAGGAAACTGGGTGCAGAAGCCAGTTCTAGGTGGGGTGGGCAGGGCCCGAGGAAGAACTAAGGCACCGCCCCGGCCCTCCAGATGCTTACTGTCATGGGGAGACCGACAAACACAAAGAGCCAAACCTGACAGCAAATGTAAAACTCAAGAGCCTCGAGCTGCAAAACATGTAGGAGGTCAAAAGGACACAAACAGCAGGAACACACAAGTGAATGAAGGATTTCCAGAGGCTTTCACAAGAGCAGAAGGCACTCTGCGGATCCCCTCAGCACTGTACTCGTCCGCTCAACTGTATATATTTCATTACCCTATTTATTTTGTTAATGAAATGTACATCGCCTCAATTCTATTTAGTTGCATTGTTTTTACGAGATGTTCTTCCCTTGACTCTATTTATTGCCATTGTTCTTTGTCTGTCTGTCTCCCCCCGATTAGACTGTAAGCCCGTCAAACGGCAGGGACTGTCTCTATCTGTTGCCGACTTGTTCATTCCAAGCACTTAGTACAGTGCTCTGCACATAGTAAGTGCTCAATAAATACTATTGAATGAATGAATGAATACTTTATTCCCCTCCAATCCAATGCATCAGGAAGAAATGCGAATGACCCAAGTGGATAGAATACGGACCTGGGAGTCAGAAGGACCTGGGATCTAAACCCAGTTCCACCACTCATGTGCTGTGTGACCTTGGGCAAGTGACTTCACTTCTCTGTGCCTTGGTTTCCCCATCTATAAAATGTGGATTAAGGTCGTGAGCTCTATGTGGGACAGGGACTATGTCCAACCTGATTACTCTTTATCTATCCCAGCGTTTAGAACAGTGCCTGGCACATAGTAAATGCTTAACAAAACAACATAACAACAAAAAAAGCAAATCTTTCCTGGTAAGTGCGGAGGTGCAAAGTAGGCAGGGATTTTAGCCTTGATGAGGACTGGGAGGAGACAGGCTTTGAAGGACTAGTAGGGCTTTTAGACACCATTTTGAGTTTCTTCAGCCCTACTTGGAAACTCTCAGAGTATTTTAAAGAGAACTGGGCTGAGCAACTCTGGTAGGCTAGAACACACAGCTGAGGAGGCCATCATCCTTCCCCCCCGGGAGGTGCGGAATCTTCAGCCTGGAGACAATTTGGCCCAGCCAGAAGCTGGGAAGAATCTAGATAAGCCCGGCATTGCCGGTGAATGAGGAAGCAGATTGCACGGTTCTGGAAAGGAGATGGGGGAAGCGAAGCTTAATCAAGGGACTGACCGGCTTCCTCGGACTCCCGCTTCAGAGAATCACCTGGCTTTACACCCATGGCCTGAGCTGGAGGCCAGGAGCCAGAAGAGAGTGAGGATGGTGGCAGGCAAAAACACCCATCCCTGACCATTCCTGTGCCAACTCAGCTATGGGCTTTGACGTCTCCCGTTTCCTCTTCCCCTGGAGGATCGCCGGTCTGGAACTAGAGATGCTTACGTCAATTGGAGCCACTCATCAGCTCCTTCCTTCCCGATTCCATCCTGCCTCAGGAATTTACATGATGTGTTTCATCTCTACTAGGGAACAGACAAGAGAAAGGGGGCTTCAGTTGCAGCAGGAGAGACTGAGTGCAGACCTCAGGAAGGACTTCCTAGCTGTAAGGGTAGCAAGAGCCAAAAAAAGGTTATTAAGCTTGGAGGTGGTGGTGGTGAGAAGCAGTGTGGCCTAGTGAATAGAGATGGACATTAGACAGAACTGTGAATGGTCTAGTTGATAGATTTTGGGCTTGGGAGTCAGAAGGACCTCGGGTCTAATTTCAGCTCTGCCACTTGTCTGCTGAGTGACCTTGGACAAGTCAGTGTGGCTCAGTGGAAAGAGCAGGGGCTTGGGAGTCAGAGGTCATGAGTTCGAATCCCGGCTCTGCCACCTGTCAGCTGTGTGACTGTGGGCAAGTCACTTAACTTCTCTGTGCCTCAGTTACCTCATCTATAAAATGGGGATTAACTGTGAACCTCACGTGGGACAACCTGATTACCCTGTCTCTACCCCAGCGCTTAGAACGGTGCTCGGCACATAGTAAGCGCTTAACAAATACCAACATTATTAATTCCCTCATCTGTAAAGTGTGGATTAAGACAGATCCTCATGTGAGACATGGACTGTGTCCAACCTGATGATCTTGTATCTGCCCCAGCGCTTAGTACAGTGTCTGGCACATAGTAAGCACTTAAATACCATTTAAAAAACCCCCAAAGAACTCAACCCACTCTCCCAGGGGCCCAGAGCTTGGAGGCAAAGAAGACTCTTCCCTACAGCTTGACATTCTTATGGAGGGATTTCGAGGGATGGAAAGAAAGCTTTAGGGTTCTCACTACACGGATTAGGATTGGAATGGGTCACCAGCAGAACTTGGGAGATCTAGGACCTTGGGGTTCCATGACCATCTTTCGGATGGAGGAGGATGGGGGAGATTGGGAGTTGGGGCTGACCAAACGAACCTTGAAACCCTGCGAGTCACAGAAAGTGTCCCTGCTGCATTTAGGTCTTTCTGATTGAGGTGTGGGCTAAGGATCCAAGCACAGAGGGCACTTTTCAAAGCCACAAAAGAAGCATAATGCTGCTAGGTGTTGTGGGGAGGGCAGGGTAAACACTCAATACATCAATTAATCAATCAGTGGTATTTATTGAGCACTTACTCTGAGCAGAGCACTGCTCTAAGTGCTTGGGAAAGGAAGTTCTGGCTTTGGGGATGAGATTTCTGGTTTTAATTTCCACTGCTCTGCCACAGACCCTTCAGCTGGCTTTGCTCTCCCAAGACTAGGCCTTTATTTCCCCTTGGCTCCTGCCCCATTCTCCCAGTCTTTGCCCACTTCTAAACTAATAGCAATAATAATAATAATAATAATAATTGTGGTACCTATTCGGTGCTTACTACGCTCCAAGCACCATGCCCAACCCTGGGATAGATATAATACAATCAGATCAGGCACAGTCCTTGCCCAACTGGCTCAGAGAAGTTAAGTGATGGGCCCAAGGTCACACAGCAGGCAAGATATGAGTGCTTGGGGCACTAGGGGTAAGCTGAGCTAGTGGGTCCGGCTGCCCGGGCTGTCAGTCAGGTGCAGGAAAAGCAGGGGGGTGGGACTGGGAGGAGCAGAGGATGTCCAGACTGTGCCCTGGGCCCCCGCAGGGACAGACAGGAAATTCAGAGCTAGGAGAGGAGAGAATGGAAATTTACCCTACATGGGGCCAGAAGGGAAGAGGAAATGCAGGCCCCTACACCTCGAACATCGCAGGAATGTGGCTGGGGGCGGGGGAGCCCAGAGAGAAGGAGGGTGGAGAAGGGGAGACTGCTTAGATGTTTGTGTCTCCATCTTGTCGCGCTCTCTTCCTGTTTTCTTCGAGATCAAAGCCGGGTTCTGGGGCACCGGTCTCCCAGTCAGCCGCCGTGGTCTGGCGGGGGCACCTGGCAGCCTCTCCTGACGCGAGAATTTTCTCTCCAGTCCTTTCACCCGCCCTGCCCCCGTGGCCTCTCCCCCCTCTCAGAGTCCTTCCCTTCCCCAACACAAAATGGCTGCCCCCCCGGTCCCCCTGCAGGAAGAGTTCTCTTTCCTCCCTCTGCTAAGTTCACCGGGGCAACAGGGCCTGATCTAGGGGCAGAAGTGAAGGGTTGGGAGGAGGACAATACTGCGGGGCCTCTGTGGTCACCTGAAAACACCTGGGGAGCAGTCTCCAAGCCATCCCAATGGGGCCAGAGCCCAGGGCTCTCCCTTGATGCAGTGGTCCCTCCACATCTATTGTCTACACTTCCCTCTCACCATAGTCACCACCGGCAGCCCCATGGAGAGGAAGATAAACAGCCGCTTATCTGGGGCCCTCAGGCCAGCCTGCTCTTCCCCTTTGCTTGGTCACCTGGTCCCAAGCCTGACCTCCCACCTGAGGCCTCAATGGTCAGCCGCCCTCTGTCCTCCCATCCGCCTGATGGAATAGGCACATGGCAGGAGCGGCACGGCATGGCCTACTGTGGCTTTCCTAGGGCAGACAGTGCTAAGATCTTCTGCCAAATGTCAACCCTGCCCCTCGCTCTACTTTAATGGGGAACACCCTGGCGCTGGTAGCCAGTGGCCTTGGGTTCTAATCTTGACTCCATTACTGATGAGTTCTGTGACTTTGGGCCTGATCACTTATTTCCTCAGTGCCTCAGTTTCTCCCTCTATAAAATGAGGAGAACAATCCTCGCCCCTCCATGACTCCCAAATCTATTGGGTGGACCAATGCCAAAAAGGCAGTCTTACCCAGAGGTAAGGTCTCATTGCCTAGAAATACAAGTTAATATTATTAAGGACACAATGCCATAAATGATAATAATAAGAATTGTGGTATTCGTTAAGGGCTTACTATATGCCAAGCACTCTACTAAGCACTGGGGAAGATACAAAATAATCAGGTCAGACACAATCCCTGTCCTTTATGGGGCTCCCAGCCCAAGAGGAAGGGAAAACAGGTATTTAACCCTCATTTTACAGATTAGGAAACTAAGGCCCAGAGAAGTTAAGTGACTTGCCCAAGGTCATACAGCAGGGAAGTGGCAGAGCTAGAATCAGAACCCTAGTCCCCTGATACCCAGGTCCCTGTTCTTTCCACAAAGCTACCACCCTTCTTCCTGCATCAACCTAATGGACTGATGGCTTTTAGGAAAACCATCTATCGGGTTGGTTACCTCTGGATCATTCATTCTAATGTTGATGGATGGACTATCTAACATCCCAAACTTCCTTCCTCGATATCCCTAACTTTCCCTCTAGGAATCCACTGTAGATCTTTGGTCCATGAAATTTATTCACATTCTTCTACAACCTGCTGATATTTTTGGTCTGTCCCACTTCCCGTGAAAATGGATACCACGTGCTGACCAATGGCCAGGGGAAGTGTTTCCTTGTGTTTGTTCCATAACAGCCTCTCAAACCCCGTCGGTTGCTCCTTTGCCCTGGTGCGATGGGGCTTGGGGGACAGTTCTGTGTCTACCCTGACCGCAGCCTGATCGAGACAACTTGGTTAGAGCTCAGGGCTGGGGACCACGGATTTGATGTGACTTTGGTCAGATGCCAGCTTCTCTTTAAGCCTCAGAATCCTCTTCTCCCTTGGTTTGCTTTTCCTCTCTCAGAGTTCCAGAATTGTTGACTCCCTCTAGACTGCAAGCTTATTGTGGGCAGGGAATGTGTCTACCCATTCTGTTGTACTGTACTCTCCCAAGTGCTTAATACAGTGCTCTGCACAAAGTAAGCGTTCAGTGAATACCACTGATTGACGGATTCCTTGCCTGAGCCCAATGATGAGACTCTGATGTTGGCTCAGTTGGAGTCAGGGAAACTCTGGAAGGTAACTTGGCGTCTGCTTGTCTTTCTCTGGCTTAGGGGTTTGCCCTCCTTCTGTGGATTGTTTATTGAACATCACAAACTTCACCTCGTTCATTCATTCAGTAGTATTTATTGAGCGCTTACTGTGTGCAGAGCACTTACTAAGCACTTGGGAGAGTATAATATTCATTCATTCAATAGTATTTATTGAGCGCTTATTATGTGCAGAGCACTGTACTAAGCGCTTGGAATGTACAATTCGGCAACAGATAGAGACAATCCCTGCCCATTGACGGGCTTACAGTCTCAACAAACAGACACATTCCCTGCCCACAATGTGCTTAGGTTTCTCAGGAAACGGTCCTGAACCCAAATTGGTCTCCATGAAATCTTGGCCCAGAAGAAATTATTCAAACCTGGGAGATTTGGCACTATTCTGGGCATGTGGGGTGGAATAGGGATATCTCTATTAGGGGTTCCTGGGGAGGCAGGCCAGGTCCTAGCTAGCTAGTAGCTAGTTAGGGAGGCAGAATGGTCTAATTCATTCATTCGATCGTATTTATTGAGCACTTACTGTGTGCAGAGCACTGTCCTAAGCACTTGGAATATACAATTTGGCAACAGAGACAATCCCTGCCCAACAACGGGCTCACGGTCTTAAAGAAACAGCACAGGCCTATGAGTCAGAGGATCTGGGTCTTAATTCCAGCTCTGCCACAAGCCTACTGTTTGACCTCGGGAAAGTCACTTAACTTCTTTGAACCTCAGTTTCCTCATCTGTCAAATGGGGATTAAATTCTCCTCTTTTCTACTTGGACTGGGAGTTCCACGTGGGATGGGAACTGTATCCAACCTGATGGCCTTGTAACTACCCCAGTGCTTAGAAGAGTGCCTGGCACATAAGAAGTGCTTAATAAATACCATCATTATTATTTGTAGTACTAGTAATAAAATTTATTGAGTGCTTATTTTGTGTGCAGAGCACTGGGAAGAAGTATACTGGTGGGAAATAGACACAGAGCCCCCCAGGCCCTGGAAGCCACTCACAGAGCCCGAGGGAGGTTAGAACAACCTCTGAGTTGAGATATGTTTCCTCATCTGTAAAATGGGGATTCAATACCTGTTCTTGGAAAATGAGCCCCCCCTCTTAGACTGTGGATCCCATTAGGGACAGGGCAGCGTGGTCTAGTGGAGAGAGCACAGGCCTGGGAATCAGCAGGATCTGGGTGTAATCCTGGCTCCACCACATGTCTGCTATGTGACCTTGGGTAAGTCACTTCACCTCTCTGTGCCTCGATTCCCTCATCTGGAAAATGAGGATTAATACTTTGAACTCCATGTGGCACAGGGACCGTGTTCAACCCGATTTCCTCACATCCACCCCAGTGCTTAGAACAGCTCCTGGCACATGATAAGATCTTAAATACCACCATTATTATTATTATTCCAGCACTTAGCATAGTGGCTGGCACATAGTAAGTGCTTAACAAATACTATTTAGACCGTAACATATATCACAAGTATCATTATTCATTCAATTGTATTCATTGAGCACTTACTGTGTGCAGAGCACTGTACTAAGTGCTCAGGACAGTATAATATATTGTATAATATAAAAATAATGTAAACAGACACAGTCCCTTCCCACAGTGAGCCTTTATCTCACACGGCCAAACAACCAGGCACGGAAACCCATCTGATGGAATCAATCCATCAAGCGAGGAACACTGTACTAAGCGCTTGGAAGAGTACAATATAACAATGTAACAGTCACAGTCCTTACCCACAATGAGGAATGAGTATCAAAGTGCCTTTCCATCATCCCCCAGGCCAGAGGAGCGCCCACCACAGACTTGGGGTGGTCAAGTCCTGCAATCCACCTGCTCCTCTCAGAAAGCAGAGTTCCAGCGGTTAAAACCAGAAAAATCACTGTCTATTTCCTGTTCTCCTCCTGGCTGCTGCCCCAGTCCAGTCCCTGTAAAATCTGGGAATTACCAGGAACCCAGTTCCCGCCACATAGCAGATCTGGTATAAACACAATTGCCTCCCCTGGCTCAAGCTCAATCGATCAATCGGTTGTATTTATTGAGCGCTTGGGAAAGTATAAACTCACTGTGGGAAGGGACCGTGTCTACCAACTCTGTTATATTGTCCTCTCCCTAGCACTTAGTACACTGCTCTGCACACAAAAAAAGCTCAATAAATACAATTGATTCATTACAATGCAACAGAGTTATGTTCCCAGCACTCAAAGAGCTTACAGTCTAGAGGGGGAGACTATACATAAGAGCTGGGAGAGGGGGGGCTGAAGGTGGAGTGAATATCAAATGCTGAAAGGGTACAGATCCAACTGCAAAGGTGGCACAGAAGGGAGAGGGAGTAGAGGAAATAAAGTCTTAAGTCGGGGAAAGTCACTTTGAGGAGATGCAATTTTCATAAGGTTTTGAAGGTGAGACAAGTGGTGGTCTGCAATATGTGAAATGAGAGGGAGTTCCAGGCCTGAGGGGGTGGTCATAGGGAAGGCATGAGATAGGCAAGATCAAGGTACAGTGAGTAGGTTGATGTTAGAGAAGTGTAGGCTGAGTTGTAGCTGGAACTCATTAGTAATTAGGCTGGAGAGAGCTGATTGAGTGCTTTAAAGATGTCTCTGCCACTCTATTTCTTCATGATATTGTTTAAGTGCTTACTATGGGTCAAACATTGTTCTAAGCACCGAGGTACATTCAAGTTAATTAGGTCAATTTGTATGTTGTATTTTCCCCAAGTGCTTGGTGCAGTGTTCAGCGTATAGTTAGTGCTCAGTAAATACAGCTGATTGAATAATTTACAGCCAATGATAAAGACTTTCTGTTTTGATATGGAGGTGGATGAGCAGCCACTAGAGGTTTTTGAGAGAGTCATGGACTAAATATGTTTTAGAAAAATGATTTGGGCTGGATTGGAGAGAGACAGGAGTCGGAGTTTAGCAAGTAGGCTGATAGAGTAGCTGCATAGCCTAATGGATAGAGCATGGGCCTGGGAGTCAGAAGGGCCTTGGTTCTAATCCCGGCTCTTCCACTTCTGTGTTATGACCTTGGGCAAGCAACTGAACTTCTCAGTGCCTCAGTTCCCTCATCTGTAAAATGGGAATTAAGACTAGGAGCCACACTTGGGACAAGGACTGCATCTAACCTGATAGCCTTATATCTACCCCAGCTCTTAGAACAATGCGTGACATATAGTAAGCGCTTAACAAATACCATTATTATTAGTCGACAGGATATGATAAGTGCTTGGATCACCGTGGTAACAGCTATTTGAATGGAGAGACAGGAGTGGAATTTAACCTACATGGATGTCATGTAGGTAGAACCGACAGGACTTGGTGACAGATTAAATACATCAATCCCAATGGGGCCCGGGACATTCCTGCTTTCAGCCAGCAGCCACAATGTCAGCTGCAGGGGAGGTTGTCCCGGACTGGGCCATTATGTAATCATCAGATAACGGGACCCAGCTGGGCCAGCAGTGGGGAGATCAGATAAGAAGCCTGTTTATTTCTGTTCTTTCTTGCTTTTTTGAATTCCCACCCTGGCTCCTCCCCATCCCCCCCCCCCCCCCCCAGCTCACCCCGACGGATGCAGACGAGAATGGGGAGACAGAGAGTTTGACGCCTCGTCCTGTCTCCCTCCTGATAGGGTGTGGGGGGAAGGGCAGACACAATCCAAACAAAGCAAATAACAATCGGCCGGGCATAGGGTGGCAGCGTGGCACCGGGCAGACATGCAAGGGGCCAGACAGGAGCTGTCTGATCACAGCTAGGGCCTGGAAACCCCTCTGGATGGCACACGGTGGACGGACACAAATCATATTAATGATCCATGAATGAATCCAGGTTTCCAGGTTTCCTTGGCTGGCCGGGGGTGGGCTTCTGACAATCTCTGTGGTGGGAAAGAGTAAAGGTCCTTATGGGGAAGGAGGGGTCCGAGGCCAGGGCTGATCGATGCAGAGGCTCAGAAGAGTTAAACCCAGAGTTTGAGGGGACCTCAGCCAACCCCCAGAATCATTCCCTCTCTTTACCTTACTGAAATGTCTCCTATTTGGAGGTGTTGAGAAGATGGCATTCCTCCCTAAATTATCTCCGTAAGGTGGTCCAGGCAGGGAGCCAGGCTCTCAGACGGCTTTAAATTGCAGAGAATGGAACAACAGGAAAGAGAAACCTACTTCTCCCCAGCTCTTCCTTTGAATAAGGGAGACAGGTGCTAATCACCAGTGCTAATTTTCACCCCTCTGGCTCATTATGTACCCCACCTTAACTCCCCAGCAGGAATCCTGTTGATTTCCTGGTTTGGAGAGGGCAATTTAAGCAGATGGTGAATAACCGAGGGAAAAGCTTCTTCCATGTTTAAAAGTACTTTGGATGATTAGGTGGAGTGTCAAAAATCAATCAATGGCGTTTTTTGAGCGATTACAGTGTGCAGAGCACTGTAGTAGGTGCTTGGGAGAGTACAGTTCAATAGATTTGGCAGACAAGATCTCTGCCCACAAGGAGCTTTCAGTCTAGAGGGAAAGATAGAACAAATTATGGATAGGGAAATGGCAAAGAATAAGGATTTTTTAAATGGAATTTGTTAAGCACTTTACTATGTGCTAAGCCCTGTTCTAAGCACTAGGATAGATGCAAGCTAATCAGGTTAAACACAGTCCATGTTCCATTTGGGGCTTATGATCTTAATTCCCATTTGACAGTTTGAGGGGACTGAGGCACAGAGAAGTGAAGTGATTGGCCCAAGGTCACACAGCAGACAAGTGGTTTATCTGGGATTAGAACCCAGGTCCTTCTGACTCCCAGGCCTGGGCTCAAACCAATAGGCCATGCTGCTTGCTGTGGAACTGAGGATGAGGTGAACTCCCTTCTGCGTCTCCCCTGACACCCCACTCCCCAGCTCTATAGCACTATCTACATATCTGTAATTCACTTATTTATATTAATGTCTGTCTCCCCTTTTAGACTGTAAACTCACTGTGGACAGGGAATGTGTCTGTTTATTGTTATATTGTACTCTCCCAAGTGCTTAGTACAGTGCTCTGCACACAGTAAACACTCGATAAATACAATTGAATGAACTGAATGAATCCTCCTACTCCACCTCGAGGAAAAAAATGCAATAAATTACCCTGCAAATACCTTCCTTACTAATAACTAAACTTTCTTTGAACATGGAAATGTAAAGCAAGGAAATCTTACTTGTCCATCGAAATCCTGATGGCCTCTCATCTGTAAAATGGAGATTAAGACTATGAGCCCTATATGGGACAGAGACTGTGTCCACCCTGACTACCTTGTGTCTACCACAGTGCTTAGAACAGTGCTTGGCACATAAAAGACACTTAAACACCAATATTATTATTATTACATCAGGCTCACAATCTAAATAGGGGGGAGAACAGATGGTAAAGTGATTCTCCTAAAATCACATTCTAAGGGATTAAAATCTAATTGTTCACACTCCCAGCCCTGAGTCATATCTAGCACTTAAAACAGTGCTCAACATGAGGTATATATTTAATATAATAATAATAGTAGTAATAATAATCTAGCTTCTACTGCCTCTGCTCCGCAGGAGTAGCTGTTCACTACTCCAAGGTCTTTGAGTGACAGGCCTGGATCAACCTCCAGGAGGAACCAACCACCTATTTGGAAAAACTGAAACACTGAGGGATGGAGTCACTTTTCCAGGGTACCGAGCAGGGGTTTTGAACCCTGGTGACCTGGAAAAACTCCAATGGTAGCCCATCCACTTCCGTAGCAAACAAAAACTTCTCACCATTGGCTTTAAAGCACTCTGTCACCTTGCCCCCTCCTACCTCACCTTGCTTCTCCCCTACAACCCAGCCCACACACTTTGTTCCTCTAATGCTAACCTTCTCACTGTGCCTCGATCTCACCTGTCTCCCCGCTGACCCCTAGCCCGCGTCATGCCTCTGGCCTGGAGCGCCCTTCCTCCTTTAATCGGACAGGCCAAGCATTATTAAAGGCACATCTCCTCCAAGAGGCCTTCCCAGACTAAGCCCCACTTTTCCTTATCTCCCACTCCCTTCTGTGTTGCTCTGATTTGCTCTCTTTGCTCATCCCCCCTCCCAGCCCCAAAGTGCTTACGTACATATCTGTGATTTTATTTATCCCTTTGCTCGTCCCTGCTCCCAGCCCCAAAGTACTTAGGTACATAGCTGTAACTTTATTCATTTGTATTGATGCCTGTCTCCCGCTCTTTAGATTGTGAGCTTGTCACTATTTATTGTTGTATTGTACTTTCTCAAGCTCTGAATGCAGTGCTCTGCACATGGTAAGTGCTCAATAAATGTGACTGACAGAATTGAATTAATGAATGAATGACAGCAAGGTTCTGAAAGGGTGTGGAACCCTAGAGCAACCCTTCCCTGACAAGGAGAAATCCATGGGTCACCTGGATGGGGCTGGGGTGGGTCAGAAGGAAGCCACATGAGGGAGCTGCCTCGCCCTGTTCTGATTGCCCTTGGGAATAGGGCAGTTAACAGCTGTCTAGGAAGAGGGATGTGGGGAGGGGCACATGGAAGTTTGTACTAGGTCACTGTTTGTCTCTGAGTTTTGCCTTCCTTCCTCCTCTGCCAGCCACTGAGGCCCTCCTAGGGCCTCCTTAACACTCCCCACCCCAGGACGCAGGAATGAGGGCTCCTCATGGGAGCTGGTGACTGGGTCCTGGGGCTGGAGGGGAAAGGGAGCAATAATAATAACAACAAAAAATGGATGTTTACCAATCCATTTAGTTGATTCTCATGACATTCCTAATAGACTCAGTAAGGAGCTTTTATTCCCATTTTACAAACTTGCCTATTCTGGTACAGTGACCAGGCTGGGGTTATCCCCTCCCGGCCGTCCCTGGGGCCTTGTCCTTTGGGAGAACTCGCTGACGGATGGCCCAGGTGGCGGGGACCCCGTGCGGAGAAGGGGGGCCACTTTCTGCTCCTCCAACCCTAAGCCCCCACCCCACCACCACAGACAAAAGGCCGAAGCGGGCGAGGCCTCTGTGGGGGCCCTGGTCCAGCCTGCCTTGGCGGTTTCAGTCCCTGCGGTGCTTCTGGGAACGGAGAACACATCGCGGCTCCGGAGACGTCCAGCCCCGAACCGGAGGTGCCTCCAGAACCGCCTCTGTCCTGTAGGAGGCGGGCACACAGAGAGGGGCAACACCGCTGTTTCCAGGATGAGGGGAAAGCCAGGGCCCTCTCTCTCACCAGGACTGGGCCAGGCCATCCGGGACCACAGTGTACAGTACACACTGTGCACTGGATTCATTCTAGACAGCGGGTGAGGCCGGGATCAGGGAGTGGGACAGTGGCGAGTGAACGATACGGAGCCAGAGCCGGCCACACACCCGCTGCCAAAGGAGACATGGGAGTTCCAAGAAGAGAGGGGAAAATGGTCTTCCTCTCCAGCCTGGGACCCCCAGCGAGAGCCCACACTTGGCTGGAGTAGTCCCCCAGCCCAGCCTGGCACGCTCTGAACCCAGTGCCCAGCTCAGTTCTAACCCAGTCCACCTTATCCATCCCGGCCTTAACCTGCCCAGTCCTTACCCTGCTCAGACCTAACTCAGCCAGGACCTAACACAGCTCAACTCCACATCCAACCCAACTCCCCGCTAACCCTGCCTGGCCCTAGCCCATCTCTCCCTTAACCATCCCACTCCTAACTTATCCTACCCCAAGCCCCGCCTGCCCTAACCCAGTCTGGCCATAGCCATTCCCAGCCTTAACCCTTCCTTGTCCTAACCCTGCGCAGCCCTGACCTTGCTCCTCCCTAACCCAGCCTGTCCTTAACCCATTCCGGCCCAACTCAGCCCAATCCTGACCTGGCCCAGCCCTAATCCACCCCAGCCCAGCCCATCCCAGCTCTCCCGTGGCCCAGGCCAGGCGGGAGACTTGGGGCAACAGACAACCAGTGCCTGCTCGCCAACCTACCTGCAGAGCAGAAGGGGCAGGGGAAGGGGCAGGCGAGGAGAAGCAGCAGTGCACTGGCCAAGCACAGGGCCCCGTCCATGGTCTCCGTCCGTCAGCGACTCTTTATCCAGTGTCCAAGGGCAGCGGTCCCGGGACAGACAGCCGGACCGGGCGGCGCTGGTGGCGGGCTTGGCCGCTTCTCTGATCCAGCCTTCCCTCCAGGGGAGCAAGAAGAGGAAGAGGCAGGAACAGGAGGAGGACGAGGAGGAGGAGGAAGGAGAGGGGGAGGAGGAGGAGGAGGAGAAGGAGAAGGAGGAGGAGGGAGAGAGTCTTATGGTTTTGGGGGCGGCGGTCCGGGTCCCGGCTGCTGGCCAGGGGTGTTTGTGCGGCGGCGGGAGCTGTCCGGAGTGAGCTGTTCCAGCCCAGCCCAGCCCAGCCTGGCCCAGTCCGGCCCAGCCCCAGTGACCCACCGAGGCAGGAAATGAGTCTTTTTAGAGGAGGGCCCACAGGCGGCCTTCTGCCAAATCGGGAAAGGAAATACCGTTTGCAGAGGCTTGACTGCTGGGGGGAGGTCAGGGCCCAATGGTTGGGGCGGGGGACGTGGAGGGGAGAGTGGGGAGGCAGACCAAGCTCCATCACATAAACACACACACACACACGCACACACACACACAGTTACTGGCCGCTCCTCCCTTCCAAGAGTGCTCTGCCTGGCCTGCTCACCCTAAACTGGGATGAGGGAGGCCTGCATATATGTCCGGCCAGTCCCCAGCCCCTGGGTCCTAGCTGGGCCTTCTCTTCCCCAGGGTCTAACAATCCCCTGGGCCCTATGAGGAAAGCCAAGGAGCTGGGGATCCTTGGAGAGAAACGGGCAGATGCCCACTAGGGAGATTCATCCCAGGTTTTTGCCAGGCAGATCTTCCCACCCACATTTTCTTGGAGTCCCATTTTCCACATGACCTCGGAGAGCTAGACCCAGACTGGGGCATTGTTTGGACCAGGGGTCCCGCTCCTCCAACTCCCGGAGTTTTCTGCAGGGTCTCTCTGTGCTTTTGGTGACTGGCCAACCTCTGCCTCTGCACTCTGCAGCAGGATCCTGCTGCTCTTGCTCCTTGTCCTCCCACCTCCAAGGCTCGCTGGGCCCTGAGGGAGGCAGGGGGCTGCGGGTCCAGAAGCTCCGGTGCCAGCGCCGGGGGAGAGGCCGGCCGGGGGTAGGTGTCAGGGGCAGGGGCTGTGAGCAGAGAAGGGACAGACAGGAAAGTCAACATGGCGCCTCCGTGCAAAAGCCAGCGCCGGCTGAGACCTCGCATAAAGATAGCAGTGGCCTGGACTGGCCAAGCAGAGGGGAGCCGAGGACGCTCCGAACCAAGGGCCCAGAACCCGTGAATGCACCCGCCTCATAATAGCCTCCAATCAAAGGAAATACCCGGAACCCGGCTCTGCTGGAATCTGCCAGGAAAAAGATCCCGGGGGGTCTGGGCCTGGCCCATCTCAGACAATGGAACCGGGATGCCGGCCCAGCAGCTTCCAGGAGGGAAGGAATGCTGGAGGGAGGGCCGGAGGGAGGGCCGGAGGGAGACAGAGTTCTGCCTCCGAGCTCCGAGGGCAGTGCTGGACAAAGAGCAAGACACAGGGAAGGTGGGCCAGGCCAGTCACAGACACGCAATCTCGTAGCAGTGAGTGGGAAACGCAAGCAACCAAAGCTGGAAAACATGCAAAGCTAAAGGTCAAAGACTCACAAATGGAGCTACCAGTGCCGGGGGATTTCCTGGAGGGATTGGAGCCCCTAGAAACGGGCGAGTTTAATTTAGGAAGGCTTCCAGGAGGAGGTGGCTTTTTAGTAGATTTGCAGGAAGGAAGATGCCTGGCTTGGGAAAGAGGTGTGGGGAGAGCAGAAGGGTGAGTCCTCCACCACTTCCTAACTCCAGGACCTTCCACGCAGGTGAGCGGTTGTCCGCATTTATGCCACCAGGGCTTCCAACCATCAGCCCCTGCTTCAGCTCCAGAAAGGCTCGGACAGCGGCAGCATGAGGGCTTCTCAACTTTTAGAAAGTGGAGGCGGCTCTGACTTCTGAGACTCTTGGTCTGAGCACTGAGGAGTCTCAAATCAAGAGAAGCAGCATGGCCAAGTGGACAGAGCATGGGCCTTGGAGTTAAAAGGATCTGGGTTCTAGTGTTGGCTCCGCGACTTTTTCTGCTGTGTGTGACTTTAGGCAAGTCACTTCACTTCTTTTTGCCTCTGTTCCCTCATCTGTAAAATGGGAATTAGACTGTGAGCCCCTTGTGGGATAGGGGCTGTGTCCAACTTGATTTGTTCATATCCACCCCAGTGCTTAGTGTAGTGCCTGGCACATAGTAAGCACTTAATAAATACCATAGTTACTATTATTGCTACTAAAATAATAAATCCTGCTGCTCCTCTCACATTTACAACCATCCTTGTCTCTTATATTTATGTTTCGTATTTCCTTATGTCTCTGTAATCAACTCCCTCCATTCTTAGAATGTGAAGCCCTGTAGAGGCCAGGAGCTCTGTCTATCTCTTAATCAAGTATTCTTTCCCAGTGCTTAGTACCACTCTTTGCTCACAGTAGATCCATCCATCCATCAATCAATGGCATTTATTGAGCCCTCACTGTGTGCAGAGAACTGTACTAAGGGCTTGGGAGAGTACAATATAACAGAGTTGGTAGACACATTCTCTTCCCACAAGGAGCTTCCACTATAGAGAGGATGATGGACATTAATATAACTGAACTTGAACAAGAATGACCAGTCAGCTTCACTGCCCTTTTACTGGTTTAATACACCATACAGCTTATTAATCAAGTAGCTGGGCTTTCACAGTGCATGTTTAGTAATTATAACTTCTATACCTCCTACTACCTCCTTTTATTGGCATTTGTGAAGCATTTACTATGTGTCAGACACTGTATAAGCGCTGGGGTATATTCGAGCTACTCACATTGGACACAGTCCTTGTCCCTCAGGGAGCTCCTAGTCTCAATCCCCATTTTACAGTTGAAGTAACTGAGACACAGAGAAGTGAAGTGACCTGCCCAACTTCACACAGCAGACAAGTGGCAGAACTGGGAATAGTCCTTCTCCCATTCTGGCATTCCTGGAGTGGGGAATACCCTTCAGAGAGGGAGAGTAAGCTCATTATGGGCAGGGAACTTGTCTGTTAATTCTGTTGTACTCTCCCAAGTGCTTAGTACAGTGCTCTGCACATAGTAGATGCTCAATAAATACCACGGATTGATTGACTGAGTGATGAATGGAGAAGAATGAGCTGGTTTTCTTGGTAGAGAATCCAAGATGGGGCAGATGGGATCAGCAGGAGGAGCCAACCCCAAATGGGAAGTTTAAATTTAACACAACTGGCAACTAGGAATGATATGGTCAGGGTATCACCTAAGGATCTGAGGCTTGCAGCCCCTCACTTGTTTGCGTCTCGGTGTTTGAGAGCATTGTAGTGGACACACATCAAAAAGGACTGAGACGCTGATAGTTAAAATGGCTCTCGGGAGCAGCAAGCTCCGGGGTAGGAAAGGAGTTGGTGACAGAGAATAAAATGATTGAATTTCAGGGGGCTTTTATATGTGTATGAAACAGTATTCTAAGCAATGGGGTAGATACAAGGCATTCAGGTTGGACACAGTCCCATCCCACATGGGGTTCACAGTCTTAATCCCCATTTTCCAGATGAGGGAACTGAGGCCCAGAGAAGTTAAGTGAGTTGCCCAAGGTCACAGATCAGGCAAGTGGCGGAGGCAGGATGCGAACCCAGGTCCTTCCAACTCCCAGGCCCACGCTCTATCCACCGTACTTCCTGCTGCCTCCTCCTTCCTCTTTGTCCTTGTATTGTTTCCACCCCAGCACTTAGCATGGTGCTTGGAATAGAGGGAGGGCCTCTGCAGTCTATTGCATTGCACTCTCCCAAGAGCTTAGTGCAGTGTTCTGCACACAGTATGTGCTCAATAAATATGATCGATTAAGTCAGTAGACACGTTCCCTGCCCACAGTGAACATACAGTCTTGAGGACGAGCTTACATTCTAGAGTAATAACAATAATAATGATAAATCCAAATGTGTTTTATTGCACTTTCCCAAGTGCTTAGTACAGTCCTCTGCACACAAAAGGGCTCAGTAAACACCATTGATGATGAAATTACTTTGCACAGAGTGTTCAATAAGTGTCATTAATTGATTGACTGAGGTGGTTCCTGAAACCATGGAAGCAGATGAACTGTCTAAAGGAAGTGAGTATAGAGGGAAAAGAGTCTTTACCTTAAGGGATGAGAGTCATGGCATAGCTGGGAGAAGGAGAGAATAATGATAATAATACTTATTTTTAAGTAATTAGTTAAGTGCTTACTCTACACCAAACACTGTGCTAAGTCCTAAAGTCCTAAGTCCTAAGTGCTAAATCCACAAAATAATTGTGGTATCTGTTAAGTGTGCCAGGCACTGTACTAGATGTTGGGGTAGATACACGAAAATCAGATTGGACACAGCCCCACACGAACCTAGGGAAGTCACCTCACTTCTCTGTGCCTCAGTTACCTCATCTGTAAAATGGGGATTAAGATTGTAAGCCCCATGTGGGACATGAACTGTGTCCAACCTGATTACCGAGTATCTACCCCAGCGCTTACTACGGCGCCTGACACATAGTAAGCCCTTAACAAATATCACTGAAAAAAACAAAAACAAATCAGAATTGCTAGACAACAGAGTTCTTAGACATGTTTCCTGTCCACAAGAAGCTTATGGTCTACAGGAGGAGTTTACAGTCTATAATCCTATAATTACTTCCCCTCTCAGTGCCCAGGGAAGATTGTTACAGACAGGAAGCGTGTCTGCTAATTCTGTTGTATCGTACTCTCCTAAGCACTAGTCCAGTGCTCTGCATATAGTAAGTGCTCAATAAATACCTCTGATTGATTGATCTCTCTGCCATTACCTGGAGGGCCTTGTATCTTCCTCACTCACTTGTTGCGCTCTGATCTCTGCCAGCTCCTCCAGAGGGAGATCCACCAGCCAGATGGAAACCTGGCATAACTTCAAACCAGGCCAGCAGTTCCCAAAGGTGTCCCATACCCCATTGTGTTTAGGCGCCCAACAGGGTCTCCTCCCCTCCTCTCCAGGGCTAAACCTCCCCCACTATCGTCCTCCCCCAGCATCCTCACCGGCATCCTTCTCCCCTGCTCTTCAGTTCTCCCATTTCTCTTCCATCTGCCCCAGTCCTAATCATCCATCTGTCAATAAGTTGTTTTATGCAGCTTCTACCGAGTGCAGAGCACTATACTAAAGACTTGGAAGATTGCAAAAGTGGTAGCAATTATTCACTCCACTCCATTTATCAATCTTTCATTCATTCATTCATCCATCCATCCTTTCTCTCTCTCTTTCTTTCTGTCTGTCGTCTTTTCTTTCTTCCCTCCCTTCCTCCTTCCTTTCTTTCTGTCCCTTCCTTCCTTCCTTCCTTCCTTCCTTCCTTCCTTCCTTCCTTCCTTCCTTCCTTCCTTCCTTCCTTCCTTCCTTCCTTCCTTCCTTCCTTCCTTCCTTCCTTCCTTCCTTCCTTCCTTCCTTCCTTCCTTCCTCCCTCCCTCCCTCTCTCCCTCCCTCTCTTTCTTTCTCTCTTTCTTTCTTTCTTTCTTTCTCTCTTTCTTTCTCTCTCTCTCTCTCTCTCTTTCTCTCTTTCTCTCTTTCTTTCTTTCTTTCTTTCTTTCTTTCTTTCTTTCTTTCTTTCTTTCTTTCTTTCTTTCTTTCTTTCTTTCTTTCTTTCTTTCTTTCTTTCCTTCTTTCTCATTTGTTTGCCTGGAGCACCTACTGTTTGCAATACCCTGTACCAGGCACTTGGAAGACTATAGTAAAAGTAACAGACATAATTCCTATCTGAGGAATTTATAATTTAATGGTGGGAGGCAGGCAGGCCCAAATTTTGTATCTACAGAGAAAGAGGAGGAAAGGTATGCATGCAATGGTCAGATGAGAAGTAGGGTGCCCGATGAGAAGCAGTGTGGCCTGGTGGGTAGAAAACGGACTTAGGAGTCAGAAGGAACCGACTTCTAATCCTGGTTCTGCCACTTGTCTGCTCTGTGACCTTGGGCAAGTCACTTCACTTCTCTGTGCCTCAGTTACTTCATCTGTAAAATGAGGATTAAGACTGTGAGCTCCATGTAGGACAGGAGCAGTGGACAACCTGATTAGCTTCTGTCTACCCCAGCCCTTAGTATCATGCCTGTCACATAGTAAGTGCTTCACAAATACCGTGACACAAAACAAAACAAAAAACCCCACCGAAAAGAAGCAAAGTAAAAAATATCAGCAAGTGGAATAAATGAACCAATATGCATTGGTGGTCCAAGGGAGAGTCTGCCAAAAAAGGTGGGGATTAATAATGGAATGCCTCCTGGAGGAGGTGGCATTTAAGGAGGCGTTAAAAGTGGGGAGGGGTGTGATTTGATGGATTTGAGGTGGGAGGGAGTTTCAGGACAGAAGAAGGTGTGAGCAGTGGTTCAGATCTGGGAGAGTAAAGAGGGAGGAAGATTGAGGTTCACTTAGGAGGAACAATGAGGGAGAGCTGAGGTGTAAGTGGGTGATGGAGTAGAAAAGGAAGAAGGGGAGAACGGAAGGACAGCCTGGAATCCAATGAACGGGAGTTTCTGTTTGAGGCTGAAATAGGAAGCCAATGGAGGCATAGGGAGAGCAAAATGATGTGTTCTGAATGGCGATTCAGGAAGATGATCTGCACAGCTGAGTATAGTGTGGACCGAAGAGGAGAGAGAGCCTGGATTCATGGAGGCCAGTGTTGAGGCTGAGGAAGTAATCCAGCGGGGGGATGATGAGAGACTGAACCAGGGTGGAACCTGGAAGGGTGGAGAGGAAGGGGCACAGTGATTTAATATTTTAGAAGAAGAACAGGCAGGTTGTAGAGTCCTTGCTGAATGAGGAGTCAAAGATAACACCAACGCTGTGAGCTTCTGAGACATGTAAGATATTGGGGTTGTCCACCATGTTGGGAAATTAAGGAAGAAGAGTGGGTTTAGGGGAGAATATGAGACAACTAACTGCTTCCACGGTGGTCCTAGTACTTAACATAATCCACCTTGACTACCGCATCAGCCTTTTGGTTTACCTCCCTGCTCTAGCGTCTCCCTTCTCCAGTCTAATCTTCCCTCTGCTGCACAGATCATTTTTCTAGGAAAAGGTTCCGTGCCTGTCTCTCCACTCCTCAAAACTCAAAAACCTCCAGCCATTGCCCATCCACCTCCACATCCAGCAGAAACTCCTCATCCTCTCGACTGAAAGTTTCTTGTGGGCAGAGAATGTGTCTGTTATAATGATGTGTTGTAGTCTCCCAGTAGCTTAATACAGTCCTCTGCATACAGTGAGGGCTCAATAAATGTGATTGATTGACCATAGAGAAGCAGTGAGGCCTAATGGAAAGAACACAGGTCTGGGAATCAGAGGACCTGGTTCTAATCCCAGCTGCACCACTTGCCTGCTGTATGACCTTGGGCAAGCCACTTAATTTACCTTAGTGCAGTGCCTGGCACATAGTAAGAGCTTAACAAATATAATTATTATTATTAACAGCATTAAGACACTCAGTCAGCTCTTCCCCATCCTATCTACCCTCACTTATATCCCCCTGCAAACTAGTCCATATACTTTGTTCCTCTAACATCAACATATTTATTGTGTGCCTCAATCTCATTTCTCACTATCGACCCTTGCTCACACTGTCACTCCTACCTGGAATTCCCTGTCCCTTTGTATCTAACAGACTACTGCTCTCCCTGTCATCAAAACCCTACTAAAATCATATCTTCTCCAGGAAGCCTTCCCTGACTAATCTCTCATTTCCCACCCTAATCTCCCACCTTTCTGCATCATCTATCCTCTTAAGTTCATAACCCTTAATCAGTTTGATACTCACCCCTCTCCAACCCAACTCCTAGAGCATTTACAAACACATCCTTATATTCTGTTACTTATCCAATCTGTAATTTATTTTACTGTTGTCTCTCCCCCACTAGATTGTAAGTTCCTTGTGGGAAGAGATCATGGCAATCAACTCTATTGCATTCTCCCGTGGGCCTAGTACCAGTCAGGCAGTCAATCGGATTTATTGAGCACTTACTGTCTACAGAGTACTGTACTAAGCACTTGTGAGGGTACACTATAACAACATATCAGACAGATTCCCAGCCCACGAAGAGCTTAACAGTGCTCTGGATACAGTTCGATAAATACCACTGATTGTTTTTTTAATGGCATTTGTTAAGTGCTTACTATGTGCCAGACACTCTACTAAGCACTGGGGTAGATACAAGATATTGGCCCATATGGGCCTCACAATATTAATGCTTAGTTTACAGATGAGGTAACTGAAGCTCAGATAAGTTAAGTGGCTTGCCCGAGGTCACACAGAAGGCAAGTGGTGGAGCTGGGATTCTGACTCTCAGCCCCAAGTTCTTTCCACAGGACCACTTTGCTTTCTTATTATATCATATCTTATCGTATCTTATCATGTCCCAACTTGACTACTCTAACAGCCTCCTTGCTAATCTCCCTGTCCCCCATCTCACACCTCTCCAATCCTTACTTCACTCTGCTGCCTGGATCATTTCTCTGAAAAAAACTTCAGTCCATGTCTCCCCACTCCTTAATAATAATAATAATAATAATAATGTTGGTATTTGTTAAGTGCTTACTATGTACAGAGCCATGTTCTAAGCACTGGGGTAGATACAGGGTAATCAAAAATCTCCAGTGTTGCCCATCCACCTCTAAAGCAACATGGCTTAGTGGAAGGAGCCTGGGCTTGGGAGTCAGAGGTTGTGGGTTCTAAACCCACCTCTGCCACTTGTCAGCTGTGTGACTTTGGGCAAGTCACTTCCCTCCTCTGTAAAAGGGGGATGAAAACTGTGAGCCCCACATGAAACAACCTGATTACCTTGAATCTACCCCGGTGCTTAGGGCAGGGCTTGGCACTTAGTAAGTGCTTAACATACACCATTATTCAAGAGTTTAGTACATTGCTCTGCACACAGTAAGCGCTCAGTAAATACGATTGAATGAACATCAAAGAGAAATTCCTTGCCTTTGGCTTTAAGGTACTTACCACATCCATCTGTTACTGCAACTCAACTCACGTTGCTCCTCTGACACCAATCTACTCACTGTACTTAGATCTCATCTGTCTCCCCTCTGGACTCCTTTCCCAAGTCCTCCCTCTGACCTAGAACTCCCTCCTCTCTCAAAACTGACAGACCACCACTCTCCCCATGTTCAAAGCACCGCTAAAGTAATATCTCCAAAATATCTTCTATCACTAGCCCTCATTTTCCCTCCCTTCCTTCCCCTCTCTGTCACCTATGTATTTGGCTGTGTGCCTTCTTAATCACTTTGATACTCGACCCTTGACACTTTTGTACACACAAGGAACAGAGCGCCTAGTGGATAAGCACAAGTCTAGGAGCCAGAGGACCTGGGTTCTAATAAGGACTCTGTCAGTTATGTGACCTAGGGCGAGTCATAACTTCTCTGTCCCTCAGCTACATCAATTTGTAAAGTGGTGATTCGATGCCTGTTCTTCCTCCTACTTGGACTATGAGCCCCATGTGAAAGAGGCACTGTGACCAACCTGATTAACCTTTTTTTTATCCCAGCGCTTAGGACAGTCCTTGACATATAGTGAATGCTTAACAAATGTAATAATCCTTATACTCTGCTATTTCCCCTAGCTGTAATTTATTTTAATGTTTGTCTCCTCCAAAGACTGTAAGCTCCTTGTGGGCAGAGAAGTAGTCTACCAATTCTATTGCATTGTACTTTTCCAAGCTCTTAGCTTGGGGCTCAGCAAACTGTAAGAACTCAATAAATGCCTCTGATTGATTGATTAATCAAGTGAAGTCTGCAATCTGAAAGCCAGATTGTAGTAGGTCCAGAAGAGAGTTGGTAGAGAAAAAGAGAAGGGAGAAAGGGTTTATCTAAACTTTAAGGTCGTTATGGATGGTGAATGTCACTGCTTATTGTTATATTGTACTTTCCCAAGAGCTTAGTACAGTGCTCTGCACACAGTAAGCTTTCAGTAAGTACAGTGGAATGAATAACCTGTCCTATTAGTTTGGCTGGGAACAGGCAGAGGGAGATAGGGAGAGAGCTGGAGGATGGGGTGGGATGTTGAGAAGGCTTTTCAAGCTATGGGGGAGGCTTGAGCAAGTTTGAAGGGGAGGAGTCAGTGGAGCATGAGAGGTTGGAGATGCCAGTTAGGGTGGGGAAGGGAAGAAGGGGGAGCAAGTATTTGACATGGTGAGAAGGGTTAGGTTTCTTGGGGAGCAGGTTTTGAGAACCAACATGAAATGTCTTTTGCTTTCCTGGGTATGTACCTCTTAGACAAAGCAACCCTTGGGTGACTTTCTAGGACTTTCATTGCTGCCTGAAGTCTCTTGGATAGAAAAATTTTCTTGGAGCATCACCAGTACATTCCAATGCGGACTCTGGTTACATCCTTCAGCAAAGAGGGAAGCAGCATGGCCTGGTGGATAGAGTTAGCCAACTGTATTTATTGAGAGCTTGCTGTGTGCAGAACTAAGCACTTGGAAGAGTACAATGTAACAATAAACAGACACATTCCCTGCCCATAATGAGCTTACAGTCTAGAGGATGGGCCTGGGAGCACGGCCATGGGAGTCAGAAGGACCTGGGTTCCAATCTTGACTCTGATGCATGTCTGTTGTGTGACCTTAGGCAAGTTATTTAACTGTTCTGGGACTCAGTTACCTCATCTGTAAAATGGGAGTTTTGACTGTGACCCCCATAAGGAACAGGAGTGGAGCTGAAGTCGAGGGGGTGAGCTGGGATGGCTCAGGAATTGTGGTCAGGCAGTTAGGGTGAGTGAGATTAGCTTGCTGGGGAAGACTGAAGCTTGACTGCTATCTGATTTGGAAGGTGATGGGGAGGAGGCCCTGGATGGGCATGAAAAGCTGCCCCATATCCCAGATTTCCTCCCCACTTACCAGTTATGTGAGTAGGAATGGATGTGGTTTAATCAATCAATCAATCAATGGTATTTACTACATGCAGAGCACTTTAATTAGTGCCTGAGAGAGAATACTACAACAGAATTAGCAGACACATTCCCTGTGTAAGGCTCAGAGAGGTCTAAGACAAGACAATAAGACCCAGAGAAGCAACATAGATTAGTGGAAAGAGCACAGGCCTGGGTGTCAGAAGGACCTGGGTTCTTATCCCGGTTCTGACACTTATCTGCTCTGTAACTTTGGGCAAGTCACTTCACTTCTCTGTGCCTCAGTCCCTTTGTCTGTAAAATGGGGATTAAAACTGTGAGCCCCACGTGGGACATAAACTGTGTCCAATCTGATTATCTTGTTTCTACCCTGGTGCTTAGAACAGTACCTGACACAGAGTAAGTGCTTAACAAATACCATTTAAAAAAAAAGAGAGAGAGATAGACAAAGTAAGTTATCCAAGGACACAAAACAAGTCAGAACCAGAGCTAGAACACAGGACCCTGGGCTTCTTGGCCAACTGAGCCTTCCACAAGGCCCTTGCTAGCTCCCACGCTGGCTGGCTCTATCAGAAGGCTGGCCTGGGAGAGATTCATTAACCTTTTCTCCTTCCCACCCCAACCCCGCCGACTTGGTGAGGGGCCGATTTCCGAAATCGGCCGTTGTTTGCTGCTGCTGGAGGGACAGATGGAAAAGAGCTTATAACAGCCTTGACTGTCCATCAGGCTAACGAGTTAACCTGGTCCTTTCCGCTCCCCTCGCTGACCTGGGCGGTCTGGAGGGGAGATGGATGGGGGAAGAGGGAGGCAGCTCCTCTCCGGCCTAATCGTCCGGTGCTAGGTAGGAGCTGTGCAGAGGCTTCTGCAGGAGGAGGCCCTCCCTCTTGCTGGATGCTGGCCGCTGGCCACGGGGAGAAGGCAGGAGAGGCCCCGGGGGACTGGCCAGGCCAGACTCTCGTCTCCAGCCCCGGCCCGCGGCCAGAGGCGTCGGAAGGCGCCTCAACCCTCCGCGGGGTCCCCCGGGTCAGTCGGCTTCCTGCCCCAGCATCTTGACCGTGCGGGAGGAGATGGGGTTGGGGAAGACGTGGGACTTTTCGGTCTGTCACTGAGAGGCCGGATCAGCAGCCCCCCATCCTGCTCCACTACTCCCTCCAGTTTCCCATCCTGCTTTGAACACTCCCTTGCTCCCGGAGGGGAGAGGAGACCACGAGGATTGTTGTGACCTTCAGTGTGGAGCACCTCTACCCTCTGGTGGGACCCATAGCCATTCCTGCCCCTCCTGGGTTCCCCTTCTGCCAAATGAGAGAACAGAATCCTGGCCTCTCAATCCACTCCAGCCTAGTCACGGATCGAAGAGGCACTGACTATTCCCAGAGCAGGATCATGTCAGCCATCCCTCTGCCTCCCGGCAAGAATGATCTGCCCCATTCTGAGCCAGTGAGAACCCAGTTGCCCCAGCCTCCCTCCATAACCAGATCCCGGGGGCAGTAATCCTCTCTGGCAGGGAATTCTTTTTAGTGTCTAATCCAGATCCCTCCTGCCGCAACTTCATTTAAATGGTCATACTGTACTTCCCCAAGTGCTTAGTACAGTGTTCTGCACACAGAGAGCACTCAATAAATATGACTGACTGAATGAATGAATTTAAATCCATTTCTCTTGGTTCTCAGCCTAGAAACCTGGTACTATGTCATTCCTCTGCTTCCCTGTGTTCACACTCGGCCCTTTCTCCAGTCCCTAAGCTCCACTGGCCTACGTCAGAACATGGCCAGCCAGTGGATGGGCTGGCACCAGGGCCAGGCAGGCTTGACCTCTCTGCTCAGCCCCTCTAGACTAAGCTCGTTGTGGGCAGGGAATGTGTCTGTTTACTATTATATGGTACTCTCCCAAGCGCTTAGTACTGTGTTCTGCACACAGTAAGTGCTCAATAAATACAATAGACTGACTGATTCTGGTGAGGGGTTCCTTATCCTGATGTCCATCTCCTTGGCCTTTACCCTTGTGCTGGTCTGGGGAGCAGGTCCGAGAGGCACCAGAGCTCAGAGAGGAGGAAGAAATGCACCCTGAGGTCCGACCGGTGGGGAGCAGGGGATGAGAGCAGGCTAAGGCGGAGGGAGTAGGGCCAGTGGTGTCAGAGGAACCCTCTTGTTTAGCGGGGCTTGGGCACCCATCTCCCATCTTTCCTGAGCAAGGATGCCAGGCCCGGAGGAGAGCGAGTGATGGGGAAGCTGAACCCAGGCGTCCGGCCTCCTGAGCCCCCGCCTGGGTCGGCGCCTGTGGTCTGTCTGGGCCGCCTCCCGCACCCGGGGGAACCCAAGCCCCCAGCTCCCTGTTTGTATTCTCCATTGTCCCCAGAGCGCTTATCTGATCTGGAGGGGCTGGGCCATGGGCAGGCCTGTCCCGGCTCCGGACGGGCGCCCGGGCCTCTCTCCCTGGCCGAGGAGGGGGCTGGCTGCCCGGACGGACGGCCCATCTCCACGGGGGCCTGAACGCGGAGCTCCGGGGAGTTCAGGTCCCTCGAACCGGCCAGAACCCTGAAATGCCTCTGCTCCTCTTTCCCACCTTGCTCATAGCCCTAGTCCCAGGGGGTCCTTCCGACCCCCAACTGGTACTCTCTGGGAGGGAAGGGTGAGGAGCAGTGGGAGAGAGAGAAGGGAGGGGATGAGATGACACAACCCCTTCCCTCCCCAACCAGGAGCTGGACCCTCAAGCCAGGGCCCAAGAGAGTCAGAAGGAAAAGAGGAGAAGGAGGAGGAGGAGGAGGAGGAGGTACAGAAGGGGAAGAGGAAAGAGGAGGAGGAGGAGGTGGGGGAAAGGTTACTGGGGTGGATGGTTTCATGAGGGCTTCTGAGTTTTTAGCAGGCAGCCCCTTCCTTTCCCCTGCTTGTCAGAGGGAGAGACCAAGCCCCCCAAGCAGCCATCTCTCTCTCCTCAGGCTCCGGGAACTGCCCCTCCCTGGAGGCGGCCCCATCCCCCTGCTCTTCCCCCTCTCCCCCGCCTCCACTCCTGCCCCCTCCACATCATGGAACTTGGAGCGCTTCCTGTTTACTCTCCAGACCCTCATGCAAGGGGGAGAGAGGCGACATCTGGGCCCTTTGCTGCTCTCGCTTCCTTCCTCTCCCACTTCTCGGCAGCTTCTGCTTTATTTTGACGACGGTCCCTTCCTCTGGCCCAGGCTGGGCTGGTGGGCCGGGCCTCCAGGCTCTGACGTTCCCTGGGACACCGGCCTTGCGGCCCCCCCGACATCAGCAAGGGAGAGCCCAAGACCATACGGGTCTCTGACACATGGCGGGCCCTGGGTGTCCCCTCTGGGCCTCAGTCTCCCCTTCTGCGTTAAGTGAGGAAGCAGCATGGTCTAGTGGATAAAGCATGGACCTGGGAGTCAGAAGGACCTAGGTTCTAATACCAGCTCTACCACTTGCCTGCTGTGAGATCTAGGGCAAGTCACTTAGCTTCTCTGGGCCTCAGTTACATCATCTGTAAAATGGGGATTAAGACCTTGAGCCTCATGTGGGACAGGGACTGGGTCCAACCTGATTACTCTGTATATAGCCCAGCACTTAGAGCAGACCCTGGCACATACTAAGTGCTTAAAAAATACCATAAAAAAGCAAAAAAACAAAAAGATCAGAGGGTTTGGTAAGGGATGTGGAGGAACTGGAGAGGATGCAGGGAAGAGTAATAAAGTTGGACAATATTCAATCATTGGCATATAATAATGATAATAATATTTGTTAAGCTCTTACTATGTGCTGAGCACTGTTCTAAGCACTGGCATAGATAAAAGTTAATCAGGTTGGACACAGTCCCTTTCCCACATGAGGCTCACAGCATAAGTAGGAAGGAGTAGAATTGAATCCCTCTTTTACAGATGAGGTAACAGGCCCAGAGAAGTTAAGTGACTTGCTCAAAGTCACACAGCAGACTTATGGCAGAGTCTGAACTAGAACCTGGGTCCTGGCCCTTGCTCTTTCTGCTAGGCCATGCTGCTTCTCTTACTGAGCTCTTACTTGGTGCAGAACTCTGTACAAAGCACTTGGAAGAGTACAATGCAACAGAGCGGGTAGACTCAGTCCCTTTCCCAAAAGGAGCTTACAGGCTAGAAGGGGAGACAGACGTTAATATAAATACATTATGGATATGTACATAATAATGATAATAATAATAATGATGAAATTTGTCAAGTGCTTACTATGTGCCAAGCACCGTTCTAAGCACTGAAGTAGGAACAAGGTTATCAGGTTGTCCCACGTAGGGCTCACAATTTAAATTCCCATTTTACATGTGAGGTAACTGAGGCACAGAGAAGTTAAGTGACTTCCCAAAGTCGCAGAGCTGACAAGTGGTGGAGTTGGAATTCGGACCTAGGACCACTGATTCCCAAGCCCATGCTCTTAGCACTAAGCCATGCTGCTTAGTGCTACGGGGTCAGTATTGGGTGAATATCAAGTGCCCAGAACAATAAGTTCTATGAGGGCAGGCTAAAAATGTTATGAGTTGTTTAATAATGTTGGTATTTGTTAAGCGCTTACTATGTGCAGAGCACTGTTCTAAGCGCTGGGGTAGACATAGGGGAATCAGGTTGTCCCACGTGGGGCTCACAGCCTTAATTCCCATTTTACAGATGAGGTTACTGAGGCACAGAGAAGTTAAGTGACTTGCCCACTGTGTGACTGTGCTCTTTCCACTGAGCCACGCTGCTTCTCTAGACTAGAGGGAAGGAAGTTGTAAGTTTCTCCTCTAGACTCTAACCTCCTTGTGGGCAAGTAGTTAGTGCCTACAAACTCTATTGGATTAAACTCTCTCAAGAGCTTAGAACAGTGCTCTGCACACTGTAAAAATGCTCAGTAAATACCATTGCATGACTGAGTTTCCTGGCCTCCAAGGGGCCCTAAATGGAGACAGTGATTGACTGCTCTCCTGCTCCCCAAGGGACAAAAGAAGAGGAAATAGGCTTCTACTGCAGTGAGAGAATTTGGTTTGACGTAGGGAAGAATTTCCTGACTGTCAGTCAGGGATCAAGTCCTGAAAATGACTTCAGAGAGAGGTTGTGGAATTTTCAGCTTTGGTAACTTTTAAAGGAGGAGACACCCACCTGCCCTGGATGGCTTAGCCAGGGCCTTGCCCAGAAGCAGGGGTAGGACTGGTTGATTTCTTCGAGTTTTTTCCCTCTCTGCTTTCTATGGCTTCTTTCTGCCTCCCTGTCTGGATGACTGACTCCATCACTGGGGCCAACTCCCTGTCAGTGATGGTTGCCTCTGCCTGCCCATCCCACCCACCATGCCCCCTCTGTGTATCCAGCTAGGGGTGAAGCCACTGTTTTCAACCACCACTGTTAGGGCTGGGCTCTCGCTCAGGCTCATCCAGGGTCTCCTGCAAGCCTTAGAGCCTGAGGGTGACTCTAGAAAGCTATTTCCAAGCATAATAACACCAACAGTAATAACAATAGTAATACTAGTTAAGTGGTTAGTCCCCTCTCAGGGTTGCACCTGGAGAGTTTCCAGTACTATATCAGTCTCGGCTGCGGGAGGGAGAGTCAAGCAGAGGCATACCCGTTCTGTTCTTAGCTTGGCCAGTGTCTAGCGAGTGGAAGGCAATCTGCTACAAGTCAAAACTCACCCGTGCTGGGCAGCAGCGGCGTGGGAGAGAGTCGAGGGCGGAGACTCGAGTTTACTGTGCGGAAGGTGGCAGTGGTAAACCACTTCCGGATTTTTACCAAGAAAACTCAATGGATACACTACCAGAACGAATGCAGATGGAGAGCGGGGCGTCCTGGGAGGGATGTGTCCATGGCGTCGTTATGGGTCAGAAATGACTCGACGGCATAAGACAGAACAAAAGCACTTAGCACAGTCTTCCGCACCTAGTCAGCGCTTAGTACAGAGTGCTTTGCATACAGTAAGTGCTCAATAAATATGATCGAACGAATGAATGAGGAGTAAGCACTCAATCAATACCACTGATTGATTGAGGTCAGGGCTAAGCCCACCCAGCTGCCCCTCAATCCCTACTGTCCCTGAGTCTGATGGAAGTGCAAAGGCTGGGAGCTCCATCCTCACTCCTATGGGGCCCTCTTTACCTGAGCCTCTCTGGGGCTCAGCCTCCATCTCGAAGGCTAAGCCTATGGCCCAGGCCTGTAGGACCAGCCCCATAAGCCCATAGGCTGGCAGGGAGGCAGTACAGGCCTCAGCAACCCTCTGATCTCTAAGGTCAGAGGGACCGGGAGTTTTTCCTTCTGTCTGATGAGCTGAGCCTTTGCAGACCTCTGGGGGGAAGGGAGGGAGGGGAGGTATGGGAAAGAGGCAGGAACTCATACATAACAATTCCTAGGAAGGCAGGCTGCCCCCGGCCACCTCTCTCTCATCAGGAGCTGTTCCAATTCCTCACACTTTCCTTTTCAGGCCCTCAAGCTGTATCTCCTGAGACCAGAGAGGAAAAGAGGAGAAAGGGTGTGGACTCCATCCAGCTGCTCCTCAAGAGATACCAGGAGCTGAGTTTCACCCTTCAGCACCAAAATATTTCTCCTCCCCCTCCTTCCTCCTCCTCTCTACTTCATCCTTCCCCTCCCTCCCTTCACTCTGGGCAAGCTCAGCTTCTCAGTACCCTGGACTACTGCCCCCTCCTCCCACGTCGCTTTCTCTTCCCTCATGCAGTGTCTTCCTCTCTCCAAGGGAGCCTGTCTCAGTTGAAGAGGAAGGGCCAGACTGTGGCTTAGTGGAACGAGCACAGGCCTGGAAATTGGAGGACCTGGGTTCTAATGCCGGTTCTGCCAAGTGCTTGCTGTGTGACCTTGAGGAAGTCACTTAACTTCTCTGTGCCTCAGTTTCCTCAACTGTAAAAGGGAGATTAAAAACCTGTTCTCCCTCCTACTTAGATTGTGAGCCCCGTGCAGGGCAGGGACTGTGTCCCATCTAATTCACTTGTACCTACACCAGTGTTTAGAACGGTGTTTGACAAATAGTAAGCGCTTAACAAATACCATAAAAAAAATCCAGCTCTCCCAAGCCTAGAATGGTAGATCATTACTTCTTCTCTGGGATGCTCTCTTATTCACCAAACCAGACCCCTCCCCTCCTTCAAAGCTCTTCCAAACCCCCAGATCCTCCATGACGTCTTCCAAGATTTGTTCTACCTTGTTTCAGTCATTCAAATCACCCCAGCAGCAGTTTGGCACAAGTATTTCTGTGATTTGTGTTTCCCATATATCACTTAGATTTTCTGTTCTTTTCTCTTGCATTTTATATTTAATGTATGCTTTAAGCAATTGCATTTTCCCAGGTTCCTCTATGGACCATAAGCTCTCCAAGGGCAGAGACCAGGTATTGACCAGTACAGGACTCTATCCAAAGAGGGCACTCAATCAAAATTGCTAACTTACCTGACTCCTGGTGGCAAAAGTGGACCACCAATACGGACCCCTCAGGGAACAAGACACATAAAAAGACCTAATGGAAAAAGCCCGGAACTGGGGAGTCAGAGGGCCTGGGACCTAGTCCTGGCTCCAACGCTTGTCTGCCCTGTGACCTTAAGCAAGTCACTTCACGTCTCTGTGGTTACCTCATCTGTAAAAAGGGGATTAGGACTGAGAGCTCTATGTGGGACAGGACTGTGTCCAAATCGATTCCCTTGTATCTAACCCAGCGTTTTGTACAGTGACTGGCACATAGTAAGTGCTTAATAAATACCATAATAATTATTATGATCATTATTATTAATATAAATACCATTAAAAAATAAAAGGGACAGACAGTTGAAGAATCCTCATGCCGGAAGAGACTTGAAGACTCATCTGGCCCATTCCCTTGCTTCCAGGCAGCATTATGCCCAATTCATCTCCCTTTTTCTTAAAAATCTGAAAACAGGGTTGGGGATCAACACAGGAAAATGAGCAATTTCAGGAAAGGTGGAGGGAAGGTTGGGGGGTGGGAAGGGGACACAGCCAGTGGTCTCTGGGTGACCATCCCCTTAACCGCTCTGTCCTTCCCTACTCCTGGTCCTGCCACCCTGTCGCTCATGCTGACGTCTGGTAGAGACACCCTGTCGATTCATCTTCGAACCTCCCATTTCCTGATGTCAGGAAAGAAAAGAGACTGAGGAGCCCAGGGCATCGTTAGAACGAGCTTTACTTTGAACAGGAGAAAAGGAGCAAAACAAAATGTCCTTGGAAATTCCTTAGTGCAGTTCTGTCCATGAAAACAGGATAAAGCCGCTTCCTCTGTCTGTGCCGCAGAGCTCGGGGATGGGGAGGGAGGCGGGGAGGGGAATCGGCAGGGGAAGAGGAGGGGGTGGGAGTGGGAGGGGACCCAGATGCTTTGGAAACACCATCCTGGGGTTGAGGTGGTATCCCCACATTTGAGCAGAGATGGGGTGGGAGCCGATCAGATGATCTTTTCTGGATTTGAGGGAGGAAAGGAGCAGTGTGGAGGAGTCCTTTTTCCACTTTACTTCAGGGAATCCAAAACGGTACAGACCTGAGCAAACACGTCATCCACTGAGCCTTCGGCATTAAGCTGTGGAGGAGACAAGACAGCTGTGATAGGAGAAGGGGCTACTTATCCCAGAGAAGAAAAGGCTGGAGCTGGTGCACAATAGTCTAAGTCTCGAAGGGATTCATTTTTAGAAGACTCTCCATCCCCACTGATGGCAGAGCAAGAGAATAATGGCTTCAAACGCAGAATGAGGGGTTCAGGCTAGATATCAAAAAGGATATTCTAGCTATGGCAAGGAAGAACGTGGAGAAAATTTTTGAGAGGTTGGGAAACTCATTTCCTGAAGGGTTTGAACAAGGGTTTCCCAGTTCCCTGGGCAGATCTAGGTGTAGTCCTCTCTGGAGACAGAGGGAGGGAGCCAATGACCTTTCAGTTCAAGGGTTTCAGCGGGGAGTTGCTTGGAAGGTAGAAGCAGGCCCCCTTTCTAACAGCCAAAGGCCAAGTGTTAACAGGTCCCAGCAGAGGGTTCAAAGTGTACCAACTGGTGAGAACTGCCACCTGGAGACTTGAGTAAGCTCACTCTGGGCAGGGAATGTGTCTGTTTATTGCTAAATTGTACTCTCCCAAGTGCTTAGTACAGTGCTCTGCACACTGTAAGCACTCAAGAAATATGAATGAATGAATGAATGAATGAATGGCAACATACCATTAGACAAAGACCCATTTAGAGTGGAAAAACAGTGAGCTGAAGATGTGATTCATTAGCCACAACAGGGCTGTTATGTCCATTTGCTAAAGGACGGGGGGGGGGGATGGGGGGGAGGGGGGGGACGGGTGTGTGTGTGTGTGTGAGTACGCTCACTCTAGTCACTTCAGCTCTTAGGGAGTAACTTAATTTCCTCTGTGACAGTTTCCTCCATTTGCAACTCCTATTTCCTAGAGACACTAAACAACTAAGACCACAACAACCATGATATTTAGTGAGCACTTACTGTGTGCAGAGCACTGTATAAGAGCCTGGGAGAGTACAATACAACAGAGATGGTAGACATGTTTCCTGCCCGCAATGAGAACAAATGACTGAAACACTCAGTTGGCAACTGTAAGTACAATAAATAAATACAAAGACAAGAATTAAGTTCTAAGAGAAGCAGCGTGGCGTAGTTGTAAGAACACAGGCCCAGGAGTCCGAGGACCTGGCTTCTAATACCAGCTCTGCCACTTGTCTGCCATGTGACCTGGGACAAGTCACTTTACTTCTCCTTGCCTCTGTTTACTTATCTGTAAAATGGAGATCCAATACTTATTCTCCCTCCTACTTAGATTTTGGGACAGGAACTGCGTCCAACCTGATTAACTTGAATCCACCCCAACGCCTGACACATAGTACGATTGATAATGCGACCGATGGATTGATAGTAAGTGCTTCAAAGATATTATTGTTATTACTATTATTTTGTAGCTAATTATTTAAGGTGTTAAAACCTCTAGGCTGCAGGCTCCTGGTGGGAAAAGAACATATCTACTAGCTCTGTTGTTTTGTGCCTGCCAAACACCTTACAGTGCTCTGCACACAGTAATCACTCAGTAAATACCATCGGCTGATTAAAACCCAGTGTCCTTAGGCAAACAATCACTGTAAGCTCATCTGTTGTCAGTGACCTGCTTTCTGTTTTCTGCTATACCTCTCATTCCCCACTCTCAATCTGGGGTAGACAAGAAGGGAGTTGGAGATTTGAAAACCAAGCTCACACTTGCCATGGGGCACAGCAGGAATGGCAACATTCTCTCCAGTTGGTCTCCTCCTCGCTACTGTCCCTGATTTATGCGGAAACTGAGTCACTTGACTGCCCATGGTAACTTGGTGGGACTGGAATTAGGACCCAGGAATCCTGAGCCCCAGCACCACCTCCCTCCAGACTGTAAGCTCTCTGTCTAGGCTATAAGCTCTCCCTCTAAACTGTAAGCTTGCTGTGGATAGGGAACATGTCTACTACATTGTTGTGTTTACTCTCCCAAACATTTAGTATAGTGCCCCGCTCACAGTAACCACTTGATAAATATGATCGACTGATTGATTTCAAGGTGGCCAAACCTCCAGAAGTCACTCTGCTTGTCTTGGCTTCTCTGAACCCCTGGGGTCCAGCCCACCACCTGCTGAGACCCCTCCTTCCCCTCCCGTAGCCCACCCTGTGGCCAGTGGGCTGGGGAGGCAAGGGAAGCTGGCGCATGGAGCACCCGGGCATCTCCATCCTCGGGGGAGGCAGAGCCGATCAGTGCCTGAATGGGCACTGAGCCAGGGGACGAGCAGTCCTCACCTTGTTCTTGGTCCCCGCTGTTCTTGGCTCTGGTCCTGGGAGAAATGGAGTACTCTCCAGGTCCCAGGCCCCCTACCTTGCCTATCCCAGACAGTCCCAGGTTCAGCTTCACCCCCAGAGGTTCGAGAACGGATCTCGGAGCCCGAGTAAGGCCGGCTCCGAGCCAGAGTGGACCCGAGCCAGGCCCAAATGGGAGAGACTCAGCCTGACTTAAGTGGTGGTGGGGGAATCTCAGGGGCTGCTGAGAGTGGCAGTCCCAGCAGCCCGGGCGGGAGGGAGCAGCGTGCCAACAAGGCCCTTGGCAGGCCTCCGACAGCCCATCTGCAAGTTAAGTCTGAGCCCCTCCGCTTTGCCCCAGATTCACCTGAGCTGCCACTCTGAGGCCCCCAGCTGATAGCAGATGCTGTAGTAGAGCTTGGTCTGAACACTGCTGAGCTTGGCTTTGGGCCCATGGAGCCCGCAGGCTTGGACTGGCCTATGGCAAGGCCCTATGGTGAAGCTGCAACTTCTGTCTTGCTTGTACCTACTGCAGCGTTTAGTACAGTGGCACACAGAAAGCATTTAATAAATACCATCATTATTATTATTATTATTATTATTATTTGAGTCTGGGTCTATCAGCAGGAGCCCTGTCGGTCTGGCCCTTTCCCTTCCTCTCTCCAACAGCCCCCCGCCCCCACCTCCCACTCCAGTAGCAACAAGGACTCAATTAGGTTTGTGCTCCAGCAACTCTGGTTACTGTTTCAGGAGCCTGGAAATTCAGTTCAGACCGGAATAATAATAATAATGTTGGTATTTGTTAAGCACTTACTATGTGCCGAGCACCGTTCTAAGCGCTGGGGTAGACACAGGGGAATCAGGATGTCCCACGTGGGGCTCACACTCTTAATCCCCATTTTACAGATGAGGCAACTGAGGCACAGAGAAGCTAAGTGACTTGCCCACAGTCACACAGCTGGCAAGTGGCAGAGCTAGGATTCGAACTCATGACCTCGGACTCCAAAGCCCGTGCTCTTTCCACTGAGCCACGCTGCTTCCCGGAATGCCCTGGGGCAGACCTAGACCCTTGGAACAGTCATCTGAGCCCCGTCCCATCTCCCCAAGGACCTCGAGCCAAGGGTCCGGCCCCTCCAGGGACCACTACCGCTGGGCGCTGACCTTCAGGATACAAACCAGAGAAACAGCATTGTGGTTTAGTGGATAGGGCACGGGTCTAGGAGTTAGTAGGACCAGGGTTCTAATTCCTGCTCTTTCACCTGTCAATTGGGTGACCTTGGGCAAATCACTTCACTTCTCTCCCCCCTTAAAAAGCCTTACTGAAGGCACATCTCCTCCAAGAGGCCTTCTCAAACTAAGCCACCCTTTTCTTTTCCCTCACACCCTTCTGCGTCACCTTGACTCGCTCCCTTGGTTCTTCTCCTACCCCAGTCCCACAGCGCTTATGTGCATATCTGTATTTTATTTATTTGTATTGATGTTTGTCTCCCCCACTCTAGAATGTAAGCTCATTGTGGTCAGGAAATGTGTCCATTTACTGTTGTATTGTTATTGTTATACTCTCCCAAGCACTTAGTACAGTGCTTTGCACACAGTAAGTGCTCAATAACTATGACTGAATAAATGAATGAATTCTCTGTGCCTCAGTCACCTCATCTGTAAAAGGGGGTTAGGCTGGGAGCCCTATGTGGGATAGGGACTGTGTCCAACCTGATTAATTTATACCTACCCCAGTGTTTAGTACAGTGCCTGGGGTTAAAAAAAATGGCTTCCAGCACTGTGCCTGGCACAGAGTAAATGCTTAACAAATACGATTTTAAAAATCCCAAAACACATCTTCCCATGGAACTGACCACCTCTGCCCTCCTGCCCCCAGACTTTAAGCTCATTGTGGACAGGGACTTTGTTTATTGTTGTACTGTACTCTCCCCAGCACTTAGCACAATGCTCTGCACACAGTAAGAGCTCAATAAATACCACTGAATGAATGAATGAAGGACCACTGCCTAGCTCCCTCCTTTCTTCTTGACCGCCCCAGCTCCTGCCCCCTCCATACCTTACGCACGATGCCCCGGTTCTGGTAGAAGCTGATGACGGGCTCAGTGGCCTTGTAGTAGGTTTCCAGGCGCTTCTTAATTGTCTCCTCGTTGTCATCCACCCGCCCGCTCGTCTCCCCTCGCTTCAGCAGCCGCTTCACCATGGTCTCCGAGCCAGCGTCCACGTAGAGCAACAGGCAAGGGGCGCCGATCTGGGGAAGCAGGCGGAGGGGGGAACAGGGAGATGGACCCTAGGCAGGGAAGCCCCTGAACACAAGCTAAATGGGGAGTGGGCCGGGCTGTGACCCTTTCTCAGCCTCAGCCTTTCCACTAGACAGGCCCTGAACTCCCTGGGAGGGAATGTGGTGGGTAAGTGAGAATAGGGCTGTGAAAGTTTTGGGGCCTCTTGGAAAAAAGTGATCTACGCTACATTTTGACTTCTCCGATTAACCAGGATTCTATGTAATAAAGCAATAAGGCAATTAGAACCATTATAATCCTTTACTCTTGAGCTATAGGATTCCTAGCTATGTGACGGGTATCCGGCAGTATTGCTTTTTTTTTTTTATGGTATTCATCAAGCACTTACTATGTGCCAGGCACTGTACTAACCCCTGGGGTAGATAAAAATTAATCAGGTTGGACACAGTCCATGTCTCACATGGGCTCACACTCTTAATCCCCATCTTACAGATGAGGTAATTGAGACACAGAAAAGTGAAGTGATTGGCCCAAGGTCCCTCAGTAGACAAGTGATGGAGCCGGGATCAGAACCCAGGTCCTTCTGACTCCCAGGCCTGCGCTCTTTCCACTACGCCACACTCCTGAACTGACACCGGCATGTAAAAGATCCCAGTTCTTTGCATTGTTTAAGTAGGGTACGCCGATTTACACTAGTGGCCACAATCAAAAATGGCTTTGCTGCTTCGGGAAGCAGCAGGATCGCAGCTCGGTTAGGCTGTTGGAACAGCAGAATCTTGCCTATTGGCCGGCATTTGTTACTAAGTTCACTGATCTGTCCCACTGTGCCTTTGAGACTGCTTTCCAACACATTCTTGGGTTCAAACTCTGCTCCTCTGGCCACAATCCCTGTTAGTCTTGTATTTATCAATGTTCTTGTCTTGTTTATTGCTTTTGCGTTTTTATTGTTTCATCTTTCCTCTGGTGCCTGTTGCCACCCTCCCCCACCCCACTTATTCTTAGATTGTCAACCTTTTGGGGGCCAGGGATTGCCTCTAATTCTCCATGTATTTTTTTCCTCAGTGTGCACTTTAGGGCTTTGCACACCGTAGATGCTTAATAAATACTGTTGTTACTAAAAAGGCATGAATCGATTAACTGATTCTTATTGGCCTGCTGTGAAAGTATAATTTTTGTTACTTTGCTCTCTTAGTGCCCACAGTTTCTTCCTAGCAGAAGATGGGCATGAATTTGGAAATGATAATAGACAATAGAACAGAGAAATAGCTACCAGTCATATAACCAGAAGATTTTATTTCTACAATAGATCATTATGTAAATGTCCTTGGCTACTGCCCTTGCTGTAGTGTGTATTGAAATGAAAATGATGATAAAAATGATTAAGAGGAATACATCTGAAAACAATAACAAGGAAAGCCGCTGGCACTGAGCGCCTAACTGGAAAGTGGGCAGACAGAGTTGGCCTGGAAAGATTTTTGTTTTGCAATTCTGAGAAGCAGTGTGACCTAGTGGATAGTACTGTGCTTAGTACAGTGCTCTGCACACAGTAAGTGCTCAACAAATAATTGACTGAATGACATATTGTTATGTTGTACTCTCCCAAGTGTTTAGTATAGTGTTCTGCACATGGTAAGCGCTCAACAAATACAATTGACTAATAAAACACAGGCCTGGGAGTCAGAAAGACCTGGATTCTAAACCCAGTTCTGCCATTTATCCTGCTCCACCACTTGTTTGCTATATGATCTTGGGCAAGTCACTTCACTTCTCCATGCCTCAGTTACCTCATCTATAAAATGGGGATGAGACTCTGAGCCCCACCTGAGACGGGGGATGTGTCCAACCTGATATGCTTGTCTCCACCCCGGCGCTTAATACAGTGCCTGGCACATAGTAAGCACTTAACAAATACCACAGTTGTTATTGTTATTCTTGATTCTTGATTCTATTTAGTTGCCATTGTTTTTACGAGATGTTCTTCCCCTTGACTCTATCTATTGCCACTGTTCTTGTCTGTCCGTCTCCCCCGATTAGACCGTAAGCCCGTCAAACGGCAGGGACTGTCTCTATCTGTTGCCGACTTGTTCATTCCAAGTGCTTAGTACAGTGCTCTGCACATAGTAAGTGCTCAATAAATACTATTGAATGAATGAATGGTTATTATTACCTTGGGCAAATCACTTAACTTCTCAGTGCCTCAGTTCCCTCATCTGTAAAATGGGAATTAAGACTGTGAGCCCCATGTGGGACATGGGCTATGTCCAACTTGATCAGCTTGTATTGAATTAATTGCTTAGTACAATGCCTGGCATATAGTAAACGCTTAACAAATACGAACGCTTGCTCCCCAAACTCGACTTTTTTCACCAGGCGGGCAGAGCAACAGGTACATTTCCAAAACCACCAGAGCACCCCTCTGTGCCCTCGAAGGGCATAACAGCCAGTGGATGGAGGGCGGCCCCCTGCAGCAATTGGAAATAATAATAATTATGGTATTTGTTAAGTGCTTACTATGTGCCAGGCACTGTACTAAGTGCTGGGGTAGATACAAATTGGGTGAGACACAGTCCCTGTCTGATGTGGGGCTCACAGTCGCCATACTCATTTTACAGATGAGGTAACTGAGGCTCAGAGAAGTAAAGTGATGAGCTCACACAGTAGATGAGAAGCAGCATGGCTCAGTGGAAAGAGCACAGGCTTGGGAGTCAGAGGTCGTGGGTTCTAATCCCGGCTCTGCCTCTTATCAGCTGTGTGATTTTGGGCAAATCACTTAATTTCTCTGTGCCTCAGTTACCTCATCTGGAAAATGGGGATTAAGACTGTGAGCCCCATGGATGACATGATTACCTTGTATCTACCCAGCGCTTAGAACAGTGCTTGGCACATAGTAAGCGCTTAACAAATACCAAAATTATTATTATTAAGTGGAGGAGCTAGGATTAGAAACCATGACCTTCCAGGTCTATGCTCTATCAGTGGCCTGTCCCTGTCCCTGCTTCCTGGGAGAACGATCTCTAAGGGCAGGGGAGGGGAGAGATCTGGTATCTCCCTGGGAGTGGTGTGCCCTCCAGCGCTTCCCTGCTGGGGCTGAAAGGGGACTGGGAGGGGACTGGTTGGCTGTAGCTGGTCCTCTTCTTTACAGGGCCCCACCCCATCTCTGGGCCCTAGGATGGCTGCGGGGGTGTCAGCTGGGGGGTATGGTTCAGGCCCATCCACCTCCGCAACAATCAATTAATTGTATTTATTAAGCACTTTCTATGCGCAGAGCACCATACTAAGTACCTGGGAGACTGCATACAACAGAATCAAACAGAAACTCCCAACCACTGGGTTTAGAGCACTCACTCACCTTGCCCCCTCCTACCTTACCTTGCTGATTTCCTACTACAACCCAGCACGCTCACTTCACTCCTGTAAAGCCAACCTATTCACTATCAGTCATGTTTATTGAGAGCTCGTGTGCGGAGCACTGAACTAAGTGCTTGGGAGAGTGCAACCCCATGTCCTCTGTCTTCCAGCCAACCCATCGCCCACGACCTCCCTCTAGTCTCCCCCTTCAATATCTGGCTGACCTCCACTCTCCCCACCTTCAAAGCCTTTTTAAAATCACATCTCCTCCAAGAGGAATAACTCATCTGAGCCCTTAATTTCCCCTACTCCTTTCCCTTCTGCATCACCCTCGTAAGTGTACCCTTTATCCACCCCACCCTCAGACCTACAGCACAGTGAGAAGCAGCGTGGCCTATAAGAAGTGGTGTGGCCTCCTGGACAGAGCACAGCTCTGGGAGTCAGAAGGACCTAGGTTCCTATTCTGGCTCCACTACTTGTCTGCTGTGTGACCTTGGCCCTCAGTTACCTCATCTGTTAAATGGGGATTAAGACTGTGAGCTCCATGAGGGACATGGACTGTGTCCGACCCGATTAGGTTATATCTACCCCAGCACTTAGTACAATGCCTGGAACAGATACCATTAAACTACTTGCGCGACCCCTCAATGTACCCCGTTCTCACCTGTCCCACCGTCAACCCCTGGCCCTTGTCCTACCTCAGGCCTGGAATGCTCTCCCTCCTCAAATCTGCCAAACAATCACACTTTCCCCCTTCAAAGCCCTACTGAAGGCTTATCTTCTCCAAAAGGTCTTCCCAGACTAAGCCCCCCTTTTCCTCAGCTCCCCCTCCCCTCTGCTTCACCCCAAATTGCTCCCTTTGCTCTACTCCCTCTCCCCACCCCATAGCACTTATGTATATATGTACATATCTATAATTCTATGTATTTATATTGATGCCTGTTTACTTGATTTGATGTGTATACATCTATAATTCTATTTATTTATATTGATGCCTGTTTACTTGATTTGATGTGTATATATCTATAATTCTATTTATGTATATTGATGCCTGTTTACTTGTTTTGATGTCTGTCTCCCCTTTTCTAGACTGTAAGCCCGGTGTGGGCAGGGATTGTCTCTCTTTCTTGCTGAATTGTACTTTCCAAGCGCTTAGTACGGTGCTCTGCACATGGTAAGCGCTCAATAAATACGACTGAATGAATGAACTGAACGAATCCGGAGCACAGGAGAGATTCGAAGCCCCATCTAGTGGATGTGAAAGGGGACTAGCCCGTCCTGGGTCTGTAGGGCGGGTGTCCAGAGAGGGACTCAATTCACTTCCCGAGCCTCTAGACCCTGTTCCCCTCACCCCCAGCTCAAAGTGGGGTGCTTCAGACCATCCCCGGAGTAAACAGATGTCCAAGATTCAGGCAGGTTTAGCTGCAAGTGCATCACTTCGAGGAGACCCCAAGCCCTTTGCCTGTTCCTCTGTAGATAGGAGTACTGGCAGCTGAAATGCACCCACTTCTGGGATGGGGGTGAGTCTTTTGTCTAGGACAGCCTAGGTTCCCAGTGGGTATAAACTCTCCCAAGGGAACCCAGATTGATCTTGTGACATCCAAGTCGGTCTGCTCTAATGCACTTCCAATGGGCACAGGACCGGATTGGGAAGGGCACTGCCAGCTTGGGAAGGAACGGTGCCAGCCTCCCTGCTGAGGGGTATTAGCTCTTTGGCTGCCTGTTCTGAGGAGCCGCTTCTCCTCTCTGCTGTGGTTCTAGTGGCCTGGCTGCTGGGCTGATCCCGGGAAGGGCTGGTGGGGGGTGAGGCGGAGAACAGATGGACTAGAGATGAGGACTGTCCAAGGGCACCTGGTGAAAGTAATGCTCGGTATCCCGCTGCCCCTACTCACCCTCCGTTCAAATTCTTCTCCTTGCTTGACTTCTCGGGGATAGCCGTCAATCAGGAAGCCCTGGGAGATGTCTGCTTTGGCGACCATGGCATCACGCAGCATGTCTAGCACTGTGTCCTGGGGAGGGAGGGGGCACCGGCAGGAGAATGAGAGAGCATCTCTTCCCCCTCCCCTCCCTTCCTCCGAGCCACACACACACACACAGACACACACAGTGCTCTGCAAAGGCATGGCAGCAGGGCATCAAGGGAATGAAACTATGCCCCAGCAGGAGCCTGACCAATCTCCTCTTTCATTTTAGGCCTGGGTGGGGGTGGAGGGGCTGCTCCCTACCACCACCACCAAAGTCAACTGCACTGGGGTGAGGAGAGTTGGGGCTCCTATAGAGTTCCAGCTGTGGGGTGATGGTAGCTGGAGTGCCAAGGGGATTCCAGCTGTGGGGTGATGGGAATCAGGGCGACCCTGGGGTTCCAGCTGTGGGGCGATGGGAACCATTTTGAACCCCAGTTGTTTGGGTTCGAGTTCCAGCCTCACTCCCCAGGTCACCAGCAGGACCCGAGCCCCTAAGCAGGGAGAAAAAAATCCCAAATTGGATCTTTATAGCCAGGTAACTCTCTGATTCCTTGCTAGGCCCTCCCCCCGGCTCTCTAGCGGCTCGCTAAAAGCTCCCCCAACCACTCTGTCCCTGATCACCCATTGAGAAGTTGGCCCATTTGCCTGCCTGCAAGTGTAATAACAATAATAATAATAATTGTGGTATTTGTTAAGCACTTACTATGTGCCAGGCACTGTATTAAGTGCTGGGTTAGATACAAGATGATCTGGTTGGACACAGTCCTGTCGCATATAGGGCTCATAGTCTTAACCTTCATTTAGCAGATAAGGGAACTGAGGCAGAGTGAAGTATAGTAACTTGCCCAAGGTCACATACCAGACCAGTGGCAGAGCCAGGACTAGAACCAAGACTCCCAGGCCCACGCTCTTTCCACTAGGCCATGCTGCTTCTCAGGTAACTGAGGCACAGAAAAGTTAAGTGACTTGCTTAAGGTCATACAGCAGACAAGTGGAGGAGCTAGGATTAAAACCCAGGTCTTTTTGACTGTCAGGCTTGAGCTCTATCCACTAGTTAGTCAGTTAATCCTATTTCCTGAGAGCTTACTCTATGCAGACCACTGTACTAAACACTTGGGAGAGTGCAACATAACAATATAAGAGACACTTTTCCTGTCCACAACTAGCCTACAGTCTAGAGAGGGAGACAGACATTAATGTAAATAAATAAAATACAGATATGTTCCTAAATCCTGTGGGGCTGGGATGGGGGATGAATAAAGGGAGAAAGTCAAGGCAGCACAGAAAGGAGTGGGAGAAGAGGAAAGGAGGGCCTAGAAAGGGAAGGCCTCTTGGAGGCTATGCCTTCAATAAGGCTTTGAAGCGGGGGAAGAGTAATTGCCTGTCACATATGAAGAGGGAGGGCATTCCAGGCCAGAGGCAGGGCATGGGTGAAAGGTTGGCAGCGAGATAGACACGATTGAGGTACAGTGAGTAGATTGCCATTAGAGGAGCAAAGTGAGAGGGCTGAGATGTAGTAGGAGAGTAGTGAGGATGGAACAAGGTGACTGAGTGCTTTAAAGCCGATGGTAAGAGTTTCTGTTTGCTGTGGAGGTGGGTGGTTACTGGAGATTCTTGAGGAGTTGGGAAACATGGCCTGAACATTTCTGTAGATAAAGTAATCCAGGCAGCAGAGTTAAGTATGGATTGGAATGGGGAGAGACAAGAGGTTGAGAAGTCAACAAGGAGGCTGGTACAGTAATCAAGGCGGAATAGGATAAGTGCTTGGATTAACATGGTAGCCATTTGGATGGAATGGAAAGGGTGGATTTTAGCGACGTTGTGAAGGTCGAACTGATAGAATTTAGTGATGGATTGAATATGTGGGTTGAATGAGAGACAGTCAAGGATAACACCAAGGTTATGGGCTTGTGAGACAGGAAGGATGGTGGTGCCGTCCACAGTGATGGGAAAGTGAGGGGAAGGACAGAGCCTGGGTAGGAAGATAAGGAGTTCTGTTTTAGACATGTTTAGTTTGTGGTGACGGTGGGACATCCAAGTAGAGATGCCTTGAAGGCAGGAGGAAATGAGAGGCTACTGAGAGGGAAGCTGGAGAAGGAGATTTGGATATCGTCCACATAGAAGTGGTAATTGAAGCCAAGTGAACGAAGGAGTTCTCCAAGGGAGTGGGTGTAGATGGAGAATAAAAGGGGAAACAGAACTGAACCTTGAGGGACACCCATAGTTAGGGAGTGGGAAACAGAGGAGGAGCCCGCGAGCCTGAGAATCCGCAGCCAGAGAGATTAGGGGGAGAACCAGGAGAGGACAGTGTCAGTGAAGCTGAGGTTGGAGAAGGGGTTAGTCGACAGTGTCAAAGGCAGTTGAGAAGTCAAGGACAATTAGGATGAAGTAGAGGCTGTTGGATTTGGCAAAAAAGAAGTCATTGTGACCTTTGAGAAAGCAGTTTCTTTGGAGTGAAGGGGACAGAAGCCAGATTGGAGGGGATCAGGGAGAGAACTGGGAGAGAGGAACTTGAGACAGCAGGTGTAGATAACTCACTCAAGGAGTTTGAAGAGGAATTGTGGGAGGGAGACGGGAGTATAATTGGAGTGAGCAGCATGGCTTAGTGAAAAGAGCATGGGCTTGGGAGTCAGAGGTCGTGGGTTCTAATCCCGCTCATGCCGCTTGTCTGCTGTGTGACCTAGGGCAAGTCACAACTTCTCTGTGCCTCAGTACATATCCTCTGTAAAATGGAGTTTAAAAATGTGAGCCCCACGTGGAACAACCTGATTACCCTGTATCTACCCCAGCGTTTAGAACAGTGCTTAGCACATAGTAAGCGCTTAACAAGTATCATAATTATTATTATTTTTTAGGATAGATGAGACATGGGCATGTTTGAAAGCAGTGGGAAAGAAGCCATCGGAGACCAAACAGTTGAAAATGGCAGTTAGGGAGGGAGGAAGGGAGGGGGCAAGAGTTTTGATAAGATGCAAAGGGACAGGGTCAGATACACAGGTGGAGGGGGTGGATTTTGAGAGAAGGCAGGAGATCTCCCCTAGAGATACTGCTGGGAAAGATGTGAGAGTTGAACAAGGGACAGGAGAGGGGAGGGACTGAAAAGGGGCAGGGGAGATTTCAGGGAGATCAATTTTCTCAATAAAGTAGGTGGTCAGGTCATTAGGGGCAAGGGATTGGGGGGACGGGGGGACAGGGCCTTTGAGGAGAGGTTGAACATCTCAGGCAATGGGCATGGGAGACAATAAGAATGGAGAGATAATTTTGCCAAGCAGAGGAGAGGCAAAGTTAAAGCACTCAAGGATCAACTTGAAGTGGACAAAGTTGACCTGATACCTAGATTTCTGCCAACATCGCTCCGCTGTTCGTGCACAGAAGCGAAGGAGTTGGACTGTGGAGTTGATCCAGGGCTGTGGGTAAGTGGTATGAGACCCACAAAGGGATAGGGGAGAGAGTGAATTGAGTTCTGTAGAGAGGGTGGTTTTGAGAGCATCAGTTTGGTCATCAAGGGAAGGTAAGCAGCGTGGCTCAGTGGAAAGAGCCCAGGCTTGGGAGTCAGAGGTCATGGGTTCGAATCTTGGCTCTGCCACTTGTCAGCTATATGACTGTGGGCAAGTCACTTAACTTCCCTGTGCCTCAGTTCCCTCATCTGTAAAATGGGGTTGAAGACTGTGAGCCCTATGTGGGACAACCTGATTACCCTGTATCTACCCCAGCGCTTAGAACAGTGCTCTGCACATAGTAAGCGCTTAATAAATACCAACATTATTATTATTATTATTATTAAATGATTTCAGAATATTGGATAGAGTCAAAAGATCGGAGGTTTCTGTGGGGGAACAGCACAGATTTGCGGAGAGGAGGTGTGTGGGAGAGAAGGCAGATGAGGAGACTATGGTCAGTTAGAGGGATTTCAGGTTGGTGAGGATAGAGGTTGTGCAGTGGCTAGAGATGCCATGCTGCTTCTCAAGTGTTGAGGCTGGGATGTCCTGAGCAGGCACAGTACTTCCCCCTTTTTCCTAGGAGTGAGCTTGGACTCTCAGTCCTGAGTTTGGCTTGGCTGTGACTGAGTGCAGCTCTGTGTGGCGTGATTTCTCCATGCCAGCTCTGCCCAATCTCTCCTAGGAATATTTCCAGAGGCAAACGGGAGCTCACCGCCCCCTAGTTTAGGAAAGGAGTCTGCTAGTCCTGGCCAGAACAGGGTAAGAACAGGAAACCTGTGGAAGTGAGAATGGGTGAGGAAGAAGGAAAGCAGAAAGGGGAGGCAGCGTGGAAAGAGCACGGGACTGGGAGTCAGGAGACCTGAGTTCTAGTTCCGGCTCCACCATTGGCAGAGTATGGTGACCTTGGGAAAGTCCTTAACTTCTCTGTGCCCGTTTCCTCATATGTCAAATGGAGATAAAACACCTGTTCTTCTTTCCTTAGATTTGTGAGTGACCTATGGGATAGGCACTGGATCGAATCTGATCATCTGGAATCTACCCCAGCACTTAGCAGTGTTAGCACACAATAAACACTTAACAACTGCCATTTTTTTCAAAAAGGTAGACTGTCTCCGGCTGTCTTATTTCACTGAGAAAATCACATTTCTAGGATCACTGGCCTGCCCTATCTTTTGCTTTCATTAGCATAAATAAATCCAGGAGAAGCAGCATAGCATAGTGGATAAAGCACAGGCCATTCAGAGCTCACACTCTAAATAGGAGGGAGTAGGATTGAATCCCTGTTTTTCAGTTGAGGAAGCTGAGGCACAGAGATGTTAAGTAACTTGCCCCAAGGTCACCCAGCAAGCAATTAGCTCTAATCCCAACTCTGTCACTTGTCTGTTGTGTAACCTGGGGCAAGTCACTTCATTTCCCTGGGCCTCAGTTCCTTCATCTATAAAATGGGGATTAAGACCATGAGCCTCATGTGGGGCAGGGAGTGGGTCCAACCTGATTACTCTGTATATACCCCAGCACTTAGAGCAAAGTCTGGCACATAGAAAGGACTTAACAAATACCATTAAAAAATCCCCCAAAACATGGCACAGCATGGATTAGAATCCAGGTCCTCTGACTCTCAGGTCTATGTTCTTTTCACTAGGTCACACTGCTTTTCCCTTTCCTGAGCTTGAGACACACTTAGTTGAGGCTCTGCCTGACATGCTGGGGAGACGGAAGAGCTTGGGTTCTTGCTCCTCTCTCCCTCATTAGGTGTTTGCAACAGCCGCTGGTCCCACCGACCTCCTCCCCACGGTTTTGCCTCCCAGCTCACCAGGGGCACCAGCTCTCCTTTCTCCATGATGGCCGACAGTTTCTTGCCCCTCTCCGAGCCTGAGTTGACCTCGTCCCTCAGGAGGTCTCCGGTGGACAGGTGGGTGTAGCCGTACTTCTCCACGATCTTCTCACATTGTGTCCCTTTGCCCGAGCCGGGCCCACCTGAGAGAGACTTGAATCAGCAGTCCCACTCTAGACATCCAACCACAGCTGCCGGAAACAGAGTCCGGGTCCGGTCCTGGATAGCTGCAGATGGGGCTTTTTTAATAGTATTATTATTATTACTATTACTACTACTAATGATGGTGATGGTATTGATTAAGCGCTTATTATGTGCCAGGCACTGTACTAAGCCCTGGGGAGGGTACAAGCAAATTGGGTTGGACAGAGTCCCTGCCCTCATGGGGCTCACACTCTCAATTCCCATTTTACAGATGAGGCAACTGGGGCCCAGAGAAGTGAAGTGACTTGCTCAAGTCACACAGAAGACAAGTGGCGGAGCCAGCATTAGAACCCAGGTCCTTCTGACTCCCAGGTCCTTGTTCTACCCAATAGGCCATGCAGGTTCCAAGAACCTAACACAACATATTCCAGTGAACCCACCTGCTCCTGTGTTCAGGAGGGGGCCTTGGACCTCAGGGAGGTCATTTTATCCAGCTCTCTACTTCGTGACATGATACCTGGAGACCAGCTCCCCATATCCTAGAAGCACACTTCTACCCCTGATGGCAGAGAACAATGGAATTTTCCAGTTTTTAGAGGAATCTCAAAAGGCCAACTAAGTCCATGACCCCGCCTCCGGATAAGCGTCACTTAAATTATTCCAGGCAGATTGGAGTTGATTCTAGCCATGAAGTCTCCCAAGGAAGATGCTTCCACAGGATCCCTTAATAGCCAGCCCTAGTGTTTTCCCGAGTCGTTTGGCCAAGTTAATAATAATAATAATAATAATAATAATATTGGTATTTGTTAAGCGCTTACTATGTGCCGAGCACTGTTCTAAGCGCTGGGGTAGACACAGGGGAATCAGGTTGTCCCACGTGGGGCTCACAGTCTTAATCCCCATTTTACAGATGAGGGAACTGAGGCACCGAGAAGTTAAGTGACTTGCCCAAAGTCACACAGCTGGCAAGTGGCAGAGCTGGGGTTCGAACCCATGACCTCTGACTCCAAAGCCCGTGCTCTTTCCAGTGAGCCACGCTGCTTCACTGCAGAGTTCTAACTCTGTTGCCGACTTGTACATTCCAAGGGCTTAGTACAGTGCTCTGCACATAGTAAGCACTCAATAAATACTATTGAATGAATAACCTCAAACCTTCTCACTGCAAATGAAGCCCTGTGGCTTCAAAATGGACTTGAAGAAGCATGGTCTAGTGCAAAGAGTGTGGGGCTGAGAATCAGAGGCCTAGGGCTCTAATTTCGACTCTGCCACTTGTCTGCAGTGTGACCTTGAACGAGTTACTTAATGTTTCTGTACCTCAGTTTCCTTGTCAGTAATAGGGGAATGCAATACCTCTTCTCCCTCCTACTTAGACTGTGAGTCCCATGTAGGACAGGGACTATGTCTGAACTGATTATCCTGAATCTACCCCAGGGCTCAGTACAGGGCACCAGGATAGATAATAATAATAATAATTATTATTATTATGGTACTTATGGCACTTACTATGTGCCAAGCACTGTTCGAAGCCCTGGGATAGATATAAGTTAATCAGGTTGGACACAGTTCCTGTTCCATGTGGGGCTCACAGTCTTTATCCCCATTTTACAGATGAGGTAACTGAGACACAGAAAAGTGAAGTAACTTCCCAAAGGTTAAATTGCAGACAAGCATCAGAGCTGAGCTTAGAACCCAGGTCCTTCTGACTCCCAGGCCCACGGTCCATCCTCTAGGCCACGCTACTTCTCTGATGTCATTCTTCTGACTCTGCAAATGCTCCCTACTTTTGGCCATTCTCCCTCCTCTCTCCATCCCACCCTTCTACCACCAAAGTTCAGGATCATGGCTCATAGACACAAAGGACTGGATCTCTGAACTCGGAGTGGCAGCAGTCGGAAGGTTGATGGGGAGAGGCTCTCTCTTGGTCAAGGAGGGTTAGAATAGGAAGCAGTGGCAATTTGGAAGCAAAGAGTAAGGAACCTTAGTACTGCTTCCACCTGGTCATGTTCATCTATCTATTTTACTCTTCATCCTTTATTTCCTGGATTTGTAAACACCCTCTAATGCAGGTAAGGGTTTTTTTTTTCCTACATGGGAAGCAGCATGGTCTAGTGGAAAGATCCTGCAGCTAGGAGTCAACGGACCTGAGTTCTAATTCTGGCTCTGCCACTTGCCTGCCATTTGACTTCAGGCAAGTCACTTCACTTCTCTGAACCTCAGTTACCTTATCTGTAATATGAGGATTAAGTCCTGTCCCCTCCTACTTAGACTGTGAACCCCATTTAGGACACGGGACTGACCTGATAAAATTGTATCTATCTCAGAGCTTAGAACAGTGCTTGACACATAGTAATCACTTACCAAATATCATGATTATTATTATTATTATATGTTTTTCTTTCCCCACCTAGGTTATAAGCCACCATGGGCCTGGGGCCATCACCGAACTATTTATCTGGTATTCACCCCAGTGTTTAGATCAGTGCCTGATAAACAGGAAGCACTTAAATATCTCAACTAACTACCTAGTTGCAACTATCCTGCAGTCCTGCAGGCCGGGGCAGCTGCTGATGCTGTGGCAGTTAGGGCGGCTGAGACTGTTGGACGCTGAATCGTGAGGAGCCCCAAGCTGCTCCTCTAGCCACCGCATTCTACTGCTTCTTTGTGTTTTTTTATTTTTTGAATTTGCTCTTGTCTTTATGTGTTTATGTGTTTTGTGTTTATTGCGTCACCTCTTCTTATTTACATGTCAGTCGCCGGTGCCCCTTCCCCATTTTACACTTAGATTGTGAGCCTCTCATGGGCTGGCGGCGACATCTAATTCTCACCCGGGTGGTCTTTCCCAGGGCTTAGTTCGGTGCTTCGCACAAGTAAGTACTTAATAAATATTGGATACATGACTCCTGTCCCATGCCAGGGGCCTGGGCAGTGAGGGGTGCGGAGGGGAGGGAAGGAAAGGGGTCTGAGAGAAATCGGTCAGACCTGAGACCTTCCAGAAACAGCCAAGAAGGAGACCGAGGGCACCCCCAAGATCCCACAAGCCACCCCTCGTCCCCTCCACATGCCACCCCTCGTCCCCCACTTACCCACCACGAAGATGATCTTGCTTTTCTTCAGTTTTTCTGGGGGAGAAGGAGACAGTGGGTTAGATCCATGGGGCCTGGGAAGAGGGATCGGTGCAGGGATGACCCCGGGGGGCTGGGGATTTCAACTGAGCCGGTGCGGGGGAGGGCTTGGGGTACCTTTAGCCATTTCATCATCTTCGTTGGACTTGACGAAGAAAGAGCACGAGCCTCCCATGTTTCCGTCGGCCTGGTTGTTCCGTGGATCGGCCCCCCACCCCTCCTCCTCTCCCACTCACTGCATCTTGCTGTCTGTGCTGGGCCTAGGCCACAGGGCCAGCGGGCGGGACTGGGGAGTTGGCCGTAGGAGTGCAACACACGTTACCATGGAAACGGTTGCTGGGGGCGGGGGGAGGGGGCTGTGGAGGAGGCCTGAACCACAGGCCCTTGACTGCCACAGTGTTCTCTGTGGTCTCCCTGGCAGAGACTTCCCTTGAGCTGGGGAGACCTAACAGGAAGGTTGGAGCAGCGCCTGGACAACGCGTTCAAATCCTCATCACCCCCAACTCAGAACAGTTAAAATTATGGTATTTGTTAAGTGCTTATTATGTGCCAATCACTGTTCTAAGCGCTGATCCAACACAGTGCCAGCCCCGGAGGCTGAGGATCATGGAATCCTAGAAAGGCAACTCTCCAGGTCCCAAGAAGCTGTGACAAACTCTCCCTGATCCTCAAAAATCGCTTCCATGGGATCCAGTTGGAAGGTCAGGGGAACAGCCTCTGCCTTGCTGGGGTGGTGAGATGAATGAAGGGTCTCATCTCCTTCCCGTTTCAGGGGAGCCTCCCCAGGGTTTGACCCTCCCACTGACCAGACAGCAAGCTCACTGTGGGCAGGGAATGTGTCTGTTTATTGTTATATTGTACTCTCCCGAGTACTTAGTACAATGCTCTGCACGCAGTAAGAACTCAATAAATATGATTGAATGACTGAACAGGGAAGGCCCCCTGGAGGAGTTGTGATTTCAGAAGGACTTTGAAGTTGGGGCGGGCAGCGGTCTCTTGAACATGAGGGGAAGGGATTGATTGTTCTGTTTCTATCAACCCAGGCTATGAAAATTGACACTGCAATGGAAGATTCTCAGGGGGGGAAATGGTGATTTAACATACAATCAAGGGGGGGAGAAAAGGTCCCAAAATGGCTGCATTTGATCTGCTAAGGGTCCAAACAGCTCCTGCCTCTTTAAGAGCTACAGGTCTTAGGATGAAGCCCAGTAATGACAGAGAATCAATGCCAAGCCTGGGGCAGTGCCAACCTGGCATCCCCTTTGAATAGCCCCAGTTGTGGCCACTGGGCAGAGCTCCAGGAAACCGGGAGAGAGCTGCCCCCCACCCCCACCCCCTGACCTAGCAGAGCTTGGCCTGGCCCTGAATTTCCAGACACAGGACTATGGGACCTAGTGGCCTCTAAAAATAAAATCTAGGGGAGGGAGAGGAACATGTGGGCAAGCTTTCTGGAGACGTAGGAGGGGTCTCCTGATTACAGCTTCTAAAATTAAATCGCACCTCGTAGCAGATGGCCCCTGGAGTCGAGGACCTTCTCAGGAAGGAGACCCTCAGAGGAGGAGAAGGAGGAGGAGGAGGAGGAGGAGGAGGTGATGGAAGAAAAGCCAGAAATGAGGCCCAAGGGGAAGATGGGAACCTCCAGCAGGGATCTAAGGTGGGCCTTCAGTGTCCCAGACTGATCTGGGGGCAGGTGGGTTTTTCCCACCCTTGCTAATGGGGATGGGTTGCTTTCAGTACCCAGGGGGCAGTGCCCTCCAGTCATTCAGTCAGTCAGTAAATCTTATGAATTGAGCACTTACTGTGTGCAGATCACTGTACTAAGTGCTTCAGAAAATACCATATAACACCTCTCACTTCAGTCAGCTACTTCTGAACTAAAGGGTGCCCACTGCCCTCTTTTTTTATTATTTTGTAAAGGTATTTGTTAGGCACTTTCTATATGCCAGGCCCGGTACTAAGCACTAGGGTGAATACGAATGGGGAATGTGTCTGCTAAATTCTGTTTTATTGTACTTTCCCAAGAGTTTAAGTGCAATGCCTGGCGCATAGAAAGTGCTTAACAAATATCACTGGTTGCTTGACAGAGAATAATCAGGCTGAACACAGTCCCTGTCCCCTATGGGGCTCCCAGACCAAGTCTGAGATTTCCCACCATGAATGCCCAATCCTTTCTTGTGTTTGTGTCAGTCTGTATAGCTCTGTTTGTGTGTGTGTGTGTGTGTGTGTGCATCTGTTACCGATTTGTACATTCCAAGCGCTTAGTACAGTGCTCTGCACATAATAAGCACTCAATAAATACTATCGAATGAATGAATGTGTGCAAGACAGCACGTAGGTGTGTGTATCTCCCAATTCAGGAGGAGAGTAAGTGGATATATTTCAAATTCAGTTCTGTGCTTCCCAAGTTTTCTGTCCTGAATATTGGAGGTTGAATATAATTACAGCAGGTTGGACAAATCAATGAATTTTATTTTATTTTACATAAAGAAGGAGAGGATAATATCCAGATGAATCGAAGTCAGAGAAATTAATATTCTACCCTATGGTCCAGGTTCCTGGACCATTTTTATCAAGGCTGCAGATTGACTCTAGCTCCTCATGGACTCACACTGGCAACCCAAGAAAGGTGACACTCAGGACAGGGAAATCAGATCAGTGCCAGAGAACTGGCTGGCATTTCCTTGGCGACCCCTGGCCTCCAGCAGAACAGTACAGGGGAAGGAAATTTCTCCTCAAGGAGAGGGAGCCAGGGGCACCAGGATCAAACCAAACACAGGAGGGATATGGGCTCAGAGGAGAAAGCTGCAAAGAGGCAGAGGAACTGGGAATCAGTCAATGGTATTTATTGAGTGCCTGCTGGGTGCAGAGCACTGTACTAAGCACTTGGGAGAGTAAAGTGCAACAGAGTCAGTAGACACAGTCCTTGCCATTCAGGAGTTTACAGTCTAGAGGGTAGGAAGAGAGGGGGCCTAAGAAGAAGAGAGAAGGGGAGCCAGGGCCAGAGGCTGGAAAGCCAATGTTTGGTGATCTCTCTTCTTTCCTCCCACCTTCCTCATGCCCCCACATCACATACCTGCCATCCTGCTGAGATCGGGCCAGCGGAATCCTTCACTCTGAAAGGCAAAAGACTTGGGTGAGGGGGCCCTAGGGAATCACACCCCTTCAGAAGAAAAGATGGCCCAGACTCTCTCCTTCTGGAGTAAAATATCCATCCCGTTCCACCACACCCCCGCCCACATTCACCCCCATGATTAATTCATTCACCCTGAATTATTGACTCCAATATGCTGGGTTCCAATTTCGCTCTGAAGTGTCTCCTGGGGAAGTTGTGTGTTTCAGCCCCTCCCCACACCCAGTGGTTCCTATGGAGAAAGTGGAGCTTGATGCTTCCAGGGCAGGGATCGTGGGGGTCGGGAGGGGGAGTGGAGTGTCCTGGGACTCAATCGAACAACTCACTGTTTCCCCTCTCTGGGGCCAGTTGCCTCCTCCCGTTCTCTCTCCATGGACCCTGCTGACGTTCTAGCTCTCCTGGAGTGATCAACAACGACTCCCTCTCCCTGGAGACTCCAGGCTTCACCTGCGCGGAGTTCTCAAGGGACTGAACAGTGAGCACATCCCACTGACCAGAGCGGGGAGAGGAGAGTTGAGCCTGGCCTTGCCAGAGGACAGTTCTGGGAAGGGGAAAGAAGCCCAGAAGAGCCGGGGATCCAAGTTCTCCATCTCTGAGGGACCCGCCTTCAGTGTCCCAATAGCAGAAGCCTGGGGGCCGACGATCCCCACCCTCTCCCTCACCGGAGACTTCTAAGCAGCTAAGATCACTGGGTCCTGGGATGCGTCCTCGTCTTCCTCCCCTTCTCCCCTTCCTTCCCCTCAAACTCCCCCTCCCTGCAGCCAGGAGCCCGGAGCAGACTCGGGATAGCCGGGGCCTCATTCGCTGGGGCCTGGCTGAGGCTCCTTGGGCTTAAATTAAGGAATATGAGTGGGTGGGGGTGAGGGGAACGGGGGTTGGGTTTCACTCCCCAAGACGACTCCTAATAAGGGCAGCAGTCCTACGGCACCAGCCTGCTCCCCGCTCTAAGTATGGACCTGTTCTAAGAATGGGGTCGGGTCTCCAGACTTGCACCCTGAGCTCCCCAGTCTGAGGTGCAGCGTGGCAGGGACCAGTCAAGTGGGTAGCAAGCAACGGAGAAAGGGGTGGAAGGGTTAACGTCAGGGCCCGGTCCACCTCACTCCTTGCCCTCACCAACCATCCCTTTGACCTCGCAAGCTGCCCCTTTGATCTGATGGTGCAAAGGCTGGCACTGGGAGGACTCTGCCTCCCTGCTCAGAACCCCTTCCCCACAGCTTTCCCTTTCTCTGGGTGGCCCTGGAGAGAGAAGCCAGACATGGGGAGGTGCTCAGGCATCCGTTTCCTTGGCAACCTGAGGATCCTTGGATGGACGCTACCAGGAAGGGGTCGGGGGGCGAGAGAAGGATCCTTCCCAGTTTGGGTGACATTACCTCCATCCCAGGAGGGAAGGGCAGAGAACCCCATGCAGGTGCTGGGAGTATCTGCTTTCAGGAGCCTTGAATGGCTGAGACCTGAGGTCAGGGTTTGGGGTCCCTCGGGGGCCTGCTGGGGTCTGGACACCAGGAATTCTCCACTTACCTCTTTGCTGTACCATTGCCCTTTATTTCTGACCTGCCGGCTCCCCGCCGCTTCACTTCCGGGGGTGACCCAGCTAAGGCCCAGCAAACTTACGACACCAGGCTCCCTTAGCTCCGAAGCCACCTCTCTCCCTCCAGGGGCCTGTCAGTATGACCCACAGAAAGGACACGCTCCAACCGACACAACACGCAATCCCCAAATGCTCGCGGAAACACCAGCTAATGTGTGATCTAGATCAGGTTGGGACATGCCACGAGGCAAAGATAAAGACACACACACGCACACACATACATACATAGAGGCACACACACTAATAATTCAACCAATTCAATAAGGCAAGGGCATGTCCTGACACTGACTAACACAGTAACACAATCCCCAACTGCTCAAGAAAACACCAGCTAACGTGAGATCTAGATCAGCCTGGGACACACCACAAGGCAAAGATAAAGACACACACACACAGAGACACACACATACAAATAATTTCAACCATTTGGCAAGGGCATGTCCTGACACGGACTAACACCGTAACTGCAGTGAGGTAAAGACATCCGGACGTGACGGGATACGTAACCACCACTAAGGCAAGGCCACAGACTGACAACCCAGCTCCATACTCCTCCACGGGTACACAACATTCAGTGCAAGGAGGTGACATGCATCGACAAGGATTTCCAGGGAATAGCACAAAGGTGCCCCAGGCAGCCGGGATACCTGCGCCACCTCTGCCAGGGATTTCCCTCAACGCGGATCCTGCCGGCAGTCCGAAGGACAAACGCAGGGAGAAGAGGGCAGGATTGGGGGAGGAGGCGTGGGAGAGTATAAGACCCAGACACACGGACACACACACACGCACGTATGCACAGGCTGACAACCTCAGGACAAACCTCAGGGAGGGGAGACTGGACGTGGGGGCGGTTCCGACAGTCACACAATGAGGCTGCTGTGCATCCTGACCACAAAACCCACCCCCTGCCCCAGTCTCCCCTCAGAGAGAGTGGACTGCCGGCTCCCCCTGCCCTTCCACCAGGACAGACCCCATTCCCCCCTTCCCCTCCAAGACCTCGGCACTGACCTCGAGGAGCAGCACGGGGGATGGTGAAAGGGGTCAGCAGGAGGCAGGTCCTGTCCCCAGCAGCCCGCTGCCCTGCATGTCCCCTCCCCAGTTATGCCTAGCGCTATATATAACGCTGTCACTGCGCGCGGCATGCCGGGAGGGGAATCTCTGACAGCTTTGGCGGCGGCGGGATGGGGAGCGGGATGGGGATGGGGAGGGGGAGGGGGGTAAGGAGGGGGAGCAGGAGCAGCTCCGCCCAGCCAGGCCACGTGCAGGGATGTGGCCCACAGAGCAATGACCCGGCGGGGACCGGGCTAGCGGAGATGGACAAAGCAGAGTGGAACGACTAGAGAGTCTGCAAGGAGGGCTGGGCAAGTGGACCCCCAGGGTCAGCCACAGACGGGGAGACGGCTTCACCGGCAAGGGTGGTTCGGGCCGCTGGACCGGAACCGAGACTCCTCGGGTCGCACCCCATTCCTCTCTGTGTTTTGATTTTCCTTTCTAACATGATATAGTGGCAAGAGCATGGGCTTGGAAGTCAGAGGACGTGGGTTCTAATATCGACTCTGTCATTTGTCTGCTGTGTGACCTTGGACAAGTCACTTCACTTCTCTGTGCCTCAGTTACCTCATCTGGAAAATGGGGATTAAGACTTTAAGCCCCACTTGGGACAACCTGATTACCTTGTTTCTACCCCAGTGCTTAGAACAGTACTTGACACATAGTAAGCGCTTAACAAATACCATAATTATTATTATTATTATTGTTATCAGTGACAACTCGAACACTCCTCCTTCGTCCCTTTGGGAGTAAACAGAAGTGACCGCTGCAATTCATTAGGGCAACCCCCGACCCCCTTCTAACCAGTGTGAACGTGTCTCTCCATCTGACAACCTGAAGGTTAGGGCCTCAAGTAATAATTGTGGTATTTATTACTAGTAGTAGTAATAATAATAATAATAACAATAGTGGTGTTTGTTAAGCAATTATTATGTTCCAGGCACTGTACTAAACTCTGGGTTAGATACAAGGTAATGGGTTGGGCACAGTCCCTGTCCTACATAGGGCTCACAGCCTTAATTCCCATATTAGACTGTGAGCCCGTCACTGGACAGGGATTGTCTCTATCTGTTGCCGAATTGCACATTCCAAGCGCTTAGAACAGTGCTCTGCACATAGTAAGCGCTCAATAAATACTATTGAATGAATGAATTTTACAGATGAGGTAACTAAGACCTGGAGAAATTCATTCATTCCATAGTATTTTTTGAGTGCTTACTGTGTGCAGAGCACTGTACTAAGCGTTTGGAAAGTACAATTCAGCAACAGATAGAGACAATTCCTACCCAACAATGGGCTCACAGTCTAGAAGTGAAGTGATTGCCCAAAGTCACACAGCAGACATTTGGCGAAGCTGGGATCAGAACCCAGGTCCCTGGCTTGAGGTCTATCCACAAGGCCACAAAGCACTTACTATGTGTCAAGCCGGGGAAAATACAAGATAATAAGGTCAAAAACAGTCCCTGTCTCACACTGGGCTCGCAATCTATGTAGGAGGGAGAACACTGTCACTGTGTTCCAGCTGGGACCCTGGGACTCTCCCTGGGGCTTCAACAGACAGACAAGTTCAATTATGAATAATAATAACATTAATAACATTTGTTATTTTTCTCATAGTCACCGTCACTAGCAGTGGGATCATCCAGGCTTGGGGGAGCTAGATGGGAGTCCCAGTGCAACCCAAAAAGGGAATAGAATCATAGCTTCCCCATTGGGTATCAGGACCAGAATGAGTACCACATGGCATAGTAGATAGAGCACAGGCCTGGGAGTCAGAAGGTCATGAGTTCTAGTCCCAGCTCCACCACATGTCTGCTGTGTGACCTGGGGCAAGTCATTTCACTTCTCTGTGCCTCAGTTACCTCATCTGTAAAATGGGGATCGAGACTGGGAGTCCCACGTGGGACAGGGACTGATTCCCACCCAATTTGCATGCATCCACCCCAGTACTTAGAACAGCACCTGGCACATACTAAGCGCTTAACAAATGCCATAATTATTATTATTATCATTACGCTGCTCAAGGTCTCACTGCTGCCCAAGGTCACGCCAAGGCACACTCACCCTCTCTCAGTAGTTTGCTTTTGGCGTGTGTTTTGGCCCAGGGGATGGAGGAGAGAAGGGGACAGGGGACTGCACAACCCAAAACACTGGTAGGAAATGGAGCAGTCGGGGAGATTACAGGGGAGGGAAGATGGAACCCACAGCCCAGGCGGTGCGCACTCAATCGAGAACTTGCCCCAGGGTGCAGAAAACCTAAGCATGCCATTGAAGCCAGGAGATTTTAATAATAATTATGGTACTTATTAAGTGTTTACTATGTGCCAAGCACTGTTTCAAGCACTGGGGTAGATACAAGTTAATCAGGTTGAACATAGTCCTTGTCCCACATGAGGCTCAGGGTCTTAATCCCCATTTTACAGATGAGTTAACTGAGGCCTAGAGAAGTAAAGTGACTTGCCCAAGGCCACCCAGCAGACAAGTGGCAGAGGTGGAATTAGAACCCACGGCTTTCTGACTCTCAGGCCTGTGCTCTTTCCCCTACGCCATTTTGATCTCAGCTATAGAGGATTAGATGCTACTTGGTGAATGCTCACATTGTTACCATTTGTCAGTACTAGATTAAATCGGAGGAAGAAATAAAGGTGGGGACCCAAACAGATGTGGAGATTGAAGGCCGGAAAAGCCCCAGCAATAATGATGGTATTTGTTAAGCACTTATCACGTCAAATACTGTTCTAAGTACTGGGGTAGATATAAGATAAGCAGGTTGGACACAGTCCCTGTCCCATGTGGGGCTCAGAGTCTTAATCTCCATTTTACAGATGAGGTAACTGAGGCACAGATAAGTTAAGTAGCATGGCTCAGTGGAAAGAGCCCGGGCTTTGGAGTCAGAGGTCATGGGTTCGACTCCCGGCTCTGCCACTTGTCAGCTGTGTGACTGTGGGCAAGTCACTTCACTTCTCTGTGCCTCAGTGACCTCATCTGTAAAATGGGGATTAACTGTGAGCCTCTCGTGGGACGACCTGATTACCCTGTATCTCCCCCAGCGCTTAGAACAGTGCTCTGCACAGAGTAAGCACTTAACAAATACCAATATTATAGAGAAGCAGCGTGGCTCAGTGGAAAGAGCACGAGCTTTGGAGTCAGAGGTCATGGGTTCAAATCCCGGCTCGGCCATTTGTCAGCTGTGTGACTTTGGGCAAGTCACTTCACTTCTCGGTGCCTCAGTTCCCTCATCTGTAAAATGGGGATGAAGACTGTGAGCCCCACGTGGGACAACCTGATTCCCCTGTGTCTACCCCAGCACTTAGAACACTGCTCGGCACATAGTAAGCGCTTAACAAATACCAACATTATTATTAAGTGTCTTGCTCAAGGTCATCCAGCAGACGAGTGGCAGACCTGAGATTAGAACACAGGTCCTTCTGACTCCCAGGCCTGGACTCTATCCCCTAGGTCACTCTGCTTCCCCAAATGATACTTGGGCAATTGAGGTGATTTCCTGAAAGGAACCCCTGGCTTCAGATAAGGGCAGTACTGCTGATTGCCTGTCACATACAGAGGAGACTTTTGCATCAACATTAGATGATAAAACTTGATTAAGGCCTACATTACAAGAATATGTAAAGACCAGATCCACCTGGGAAATAAAAAATAGTTTTAATGATAACAACAATAACATCCCCTGTAGGGTTATAGCATCCAGTAATTTGTCATTCCTTATAGTATCACCCTGTAAGATCGTGCCCATTTTTATCAGTGGAGAAAACCCACACAGAAGGCATAGGGAGGTTATGGGATTTAGCCAAAATTAACAGCACATCTCAGGCAGACCTGAATGAGCCTAGAACTCAGGAATCTCAACATCTAGACTATTTATTGTCATATTGTATTCTCCCAAGCCCCTAGTACAGTGCTTTGCACACAGTAAGTACTCAAAAAATATGCTTGAATGCATGAATAAACTGTTCTGTCACCAGCAATCTCCCTCTCAGCCTGGCCTAATCCCTTTCCATCATCCCATTCTGTTCTGTCCTTGACCTCCAGTGCCCAGAGCCCTCATCAGCTCTGGGACTTGGTGGTGGGTGGATAATCTTAATCCCACCGAGAAGCGGGGTGAGCCTAGCCCAGCTCTTGGAAACCGGCCCTTGAGCTGGGCACTGCACTGGGGCCTTACCTGCCCGTCCTCCTCTTCCTCTTCTTCCTCCTCTTCCTGTTCAGCTTCTAAAGCAGCTGTGTGGGAATACCCTGAGTCAGAAAGTCAGAAGCTCCAGCTCCACCAGCATGTGACCAGTGGCCAAAGCAAAAGGGGTAATGGTATGGAAATTTATGGTATTTGTTAAGCACTTACTATGTGCCAGGCACAGTACTAAGCACTGGAGACAAAAGAGGGAGAGAAGACTGGGGAAATCTTCTAGACTGAAACCTCGATATGGCGGGGGGGGGGAATGTGTCTACTATATTGTTATATTGTACTCTCCCAAGTGCTTAGTACAGTGCATTGAACACAGTAAGTGCTCAATTGATTGATTGGGAGAATGAAAACCCAGAGCCCCAGAGAGAACTCAAGCTCTCCCAAGGCTTTAGTGGTCAGAGTGACTGGATGGGCCACTAATGAGTATACCACTAGTCCACCTTTCCTCCTGCAGGGTCCTAGAAAGTTGAGTGACTTTTGAGTGAGATGCACTAGGCTCAGCCTGATTTTTCTCTCCTCTTGAGACCACCCTTGGTGCCTCCCCCTATTTTTCTTGATATGCTAGTTCCACAAGCTTCCTCTAACACTCAAAGGAGCAGGGAGGGGATGAGAAAGGACTCCCCGACACATCATGCAGGATTGAGCTGATCACCATGAAGATATTAATGGCCTCCATCTTGAAGCCTACTGAGGCCTGAAGATGGAAGTGCAACTCCCCCATTCCTGGCCCACAGGTGTGAGGAGAGAAAGAAGAAAATGTGAGGAAAAATCCTCACAGCCATTTTTCTCAGGTAATCTCAGTGCCACCAAAGTGACTCTTCTGGGGAGAATCCAGAAGGATGAGATCCAAAGCTTGGTGACCCAGTTCTCAGCCCTAACCTGGCCAAAATTGGGGGTGGGGGTGGGAAGAGCCATAGAGAAGGAGGGGCTGTGACCTGCAGAGTGCCCCTGGGACTGGCTAGAAGCAGCTCTTCCCAAGGAGGTTAGGGAGATGCAGAGTATCAGCGTGGCCTAGTGGATAAAACAGGGGCCTGGGAGTCGGAAGGATCTTGGTTCTAATCTCAGCTCCATCATTTGTCTGCTGTGTGACTTGGGCAACTCACTTCACTTCTCTATGCCTCACTTACTTCATCTGTAAAATGGGAGTCCCATGTGGGACATGGTCTGTGTCCAACCTGATTAGTCTGTATCTACCCCAGCGCCTGGCACATAGTAAGTGCTTAGCAAATACTATTTTTAAAAAACAGTGAAATTCTTCTAGGTCACCTTTTCCCCCAATTGTCATGATGTGAACTGCTCCCCTGCTCTCTGCCTCAGTTTCCCCAACTGTGCCAGTGGGGGGTTTGAGAGGCTGATGGAGCCCCTAGGGAGAAAGGATGGTACATGGAGGTAAATCACCTGCGGGGTCCAGTTGTCTGGGGTACAGCCGCTCCTCCACCACCGAGCTGATGTCCCGGAATATGTCCTCTTCCTCCCTGTCTGCATCAAACTGTGGGGGGAAGGGGAAGGGACCGAGGGAATGAAGAGAGAGGGGCAGGATAGGAGAGAGGAGAGAGAGACAGTGTGAGGGGTATAAGAAGTAATAGAAGAGGGGTTGGGAGAGTGCTTCCCTGAAGAAGCGGCAGATTTGTCCACTCCACCCCTTCCTCCAGCCCTCCCTTGTGCTCCCAGCTGCATGTTGTGATGACTTCAATTCTCCTGCCCTACTGGTGAGGCCTCTCACCCGCTCAATGGTCCCCTTCTCCTGATAGTACTTGGTGATGAGGCTGATGTTCTGCTTAAAGGTTTCCACTCGCCGCTGAATGGCGCGAGAGTTGTCATCTGGGCGGCCTTGCTGGGCGGCTCTCTTCTCCAGCCGCTGTCGGAAACGCTGGCTGGAGCAGGACAGAAAGACCACCAGGTCTGGGGAGCCGATCTGCCAGGGGGCGGAACGGGCAAAGCCAGATCACACCTGAGTCTCCTGAGTTGTCTCTTCCTCCTCCTCCTCCTCCTCCTCAGCCTCCTTCTCCTCACCCTCGATCTCTTCCTCCATCTCCTCTTCCTCCTCCTCCACCTCAGCCTCCTTCTCCTCACCCTCGATCTCTTCCTCCATCTCCTCCTCCTTCTCCTCCTTTTCCTCTTTCTCCTCCTCCTCCTCCATTTCCTCCTCCATCTCCTAGTCATCATCAATCTCCTCCATCTCCTCCTCATCTTCAATCTCCTCCTCCATCTCCTCCTCATCCTCGGTCTTCTCCTCCATCTCCTCCTTCTCCCCCTCCCCATCCCCTGGCTCCCTGCTGTAGCAATGAATTGGAAGGGCTCTCCAGAGATTATCTCATCTCTCCCTCTGCCTCCAGGCAGGATGGCATCTAAACTCTACCAGATGGGTGAAGGGTCTTCCCAGCTATATTGTCTCCACAACCTCTCCCAGAGTTTCACCGCCTGTACCATCAGAAGGATCTTCCTTGCATCTAACCTAAATCTTTCCTGCTGCAATTAATAATAACTGTAGTACTTATTAAGCACCTACTATGTGCCAATTGCTGGGGTTGGTACATGATAAGCAAATTGGACAGAGTCCCTTTCCCACATGGGGTTCACAGCCCAAGGAGGAGGGAAAACAGGTAATTTATTCCCTATTTTACAGGTGAGGAAACCGAGGCCCCGAGAAGTTAAGTGATTGGACGAAGGTCACACTGCAGGCAAATGGTGGATCCAGGTTTACAACCCAGATCTCTTGACTCTCAGGACCTTCCCGCTAGGGCATACTGCAGCTACAATTGATAACCATTCTGTCTTGTTTTGGCCTCAGTAAAGAAGGTCAGTCCCGCAGCACTTATGTCCAAATCTTCTCTAACTAGACTGTAAGCTCCTTGAGGTCAGGAATCATGTCTACCAACTCCATTATATTGTACTCTCCAGAGCCTCTCTGCACACAGTAAGCGCTTGATCAATACCACTGATTGATTGACTGACTGAGAACACGCAAAAGTCATCCTCCTCCAATATAACCCTCCACAGACTGTTCCTCACTAAACTAGTTCCAACTCCTTTAACCAAAATTTTATTTCCAACCCCGTCCTCATCCTGTCTGTGGCTCCCCCCGGACTCCCTTCACCATCCCTACATCCCACCCCAGGCCTGGACGTGGGAGCCTTCCACAGAGAAAGGAGGTGAGGGAGGGAAGCAAGAAAAGTGGCTTCTCCCCTTCCTTCTCCTCCCCTCTCCTGCTGAGTAACCCACCTCCCCCCACCCTCGCCCCTTCTCCCACCTGCTCCTCGAAGGTCAAGGCTTGGCCGATCTCCCGGGGGAACCCGTCTACCACGAAGCCCCGGGCATCCTGATGCTGAATGAACTGTTGCTTCAGCTCCTCAATGGTGGTTTCCTGTAACGTGGTCCAGTCAGCCGAAGAAGGTCCTCTTGGGGGTGACCTGTAGGGGGGCGCTCTCCCTTGGGGTCAAACTTTCCCAGGACTCCAGCTTCCAGGGGTGAGGTCCTCAGCCAATGCTGGGGCATAGGTCAACCAGCCACCTTTGTTTCCTGTTGTCCCTCCCCTTTCCCCCAACCCCCAAGGGAAAAGCATGGGCTACCCCCCGCCCAGGGGGCTGCCCCATTTTTCTGTGACTGGCTACCCCACTGGCCCAGCTCTGTGATGACCCTGGGGAAAGAAGTAGAGGGAATGATGTGGGGCGGCCCCCTTCCTGAGGTCCCTGGGCTGGTAATGGTGGTCATGGGGCCTTTTTGGGAGGGGGACTCACCGAGGGGGCCAGCTCGCCGTTGGTGATGATGTGGGCTATGAGCTCCCACTTGCGATCGCTGGGGGCATGATGGAGCATCTGTTTCCGGAGGATCTCCCCCACTGACACGCAGATGAAGCCAAAGCGTGTGGCCATCTTGCCGCTCTGCGTGCCCTTCCCGCTGCCTGGCCCACCTGTGACAGGATGTGACAACGGGCCCACTGGAACACCCTGCCCCAGGAAGGGGGCCAGAGCACCTGGAAGGCCTCAGGAGGTCAGTCCACCTTCTCTCCACTCCCGGAGATGGCTGGGCCCCAAACCAGCTGGTTGCCCCTGGAGAAGTTCTGGGCCAAGTCTTTCCGTCTTTCGATCTCTCTCTCTAAGCAGCTGGTCCTCAAACCAACTGATTGTCGTTCTACAGGGTCTCGGACAAGTCTCTGTCTCTCTTCCACCGAAACCATCTATCAGCTGGTTGCCGGTGAGAGATTCTAGACCAAGTCTCTCTGTCTCTGTCTCAGTCTCTCTCTGGGCTGCCTGGGGAACTGCTGGGGTAGATACAAGATAAGCAAATTGGACACATTTGGACACATGGGGTTCACAGCCTAAGGGGGAGGAAGAACAGGTAATTTATTCCCCATTTTACAGGTGAGGAAACTGAGGCCTAGAAAAAGTAAGTGACTGACCACCCAATGTCCCTCCCCATGTCCCAGGGGTGGGACATTTGCAGTTTAAATAAATCACGATGAACCTGAGAGGTCTCTCCTGTTCACCCAAGGCAGCTGGTGGGTTTAGCTGCCTTTATGCTCCAAGCCTACCGAGAGGAGTAAGAGGAAGGGAGAGGAGGAGGGGCTGGGAGAGGAAGGAAGAGAGGTGGGATGAATTTCCCGAGCTTCACCATAGGAGAAACCTAAAGAGAGGGGAGAACCTCGACAAACAAGCCAGTGGATTATCCAGTGATGGAATTTGAGTTGGACCATTGCAGGAGTTTCATTCAGGGAGGTCTGGAGACCTGCAGGGTAGTTGGCTGGTTTCTGGAGCTGGGGGGTGGTGAGCATCACAGAGACAAGCAGTAGACCACCATCTCCTCTCTGTCCTCCCAGGGACCCCAACAAGAGGGTTACGAAGCTCAGGCAGTCCTAGACCCAAGGGGTCCCACCCCTAGAAGTCCCTTTCCCTGGATATCCCATTCCAGAGCCAGGCATCTTAGAATTCACCCACTTGCTGGACAGTGGAAGTGAAAGAGGTCCAGGTATCCAGACAAGGGGCATGTGAACTAGTCCTTAGACACTCCAAGGGAAAGAAGGGTTCCTGCCTTCTCCTCATCCCTCCGGATGCCACTCAGTCCTCTTTTGAGGCATCTTTCTGGGTCCCCCTCCAAGCAAAGACCAGGCAAAGTCAGAGAACGAGAAGCGGCGTGGCTTAAGTGGAAACAGCGCAGGCCTGGGAGTCAGAGGACCTGGGGTCTAATCCTGTTCCACCACTTTTCTGCTGTGTGACGCTGGGCAAGTCACTTCACTTCTCTGTGCCTCAGTTACCTCATCTGTAAAATGGGGATTAAAACTGTGAGCCCCGTATGGGTCAGGGACTGTGTCCAACCTGATTAGCTTGTACCTACCCCGGCTTTTAGGCTTGGCACATAGTAAGCACATAACGAATGCAATAAAACAAAAACCAAAAAATGATATCCCTTGGCTCATCGCCTCCCAATGCTCACCGATCACAAAGACGATCTTGGGTCGAGGCTGGCCAGGGTCGAAGATGTCATATTCTTGGATGAGGCCGGTGGACTCGGTCATGTCGGAGTCACTCTCGATGGAGAACTGGCTCTGGATGGGAGGCAGGCACTCATAGTGCCGGTAGGGGCTGGCGGAGGTCTCTGTAGGGAGATTGAGATGGGGGGCTAGGTTCAAGGAGCCAGCACAGGTCACAGTCTGGGAAAACCTATTCAGGCCTGGCAACTAAAGCCGCCTAAGCAGAGTCCAGAGAGTCCTGGGTGGGGAGGGGCGGAGTCTAGGGAAGAGTGAAAGCCAGACTGTGAGGGCAGTTGAGGGGTCTCAGAGAGTCCCGGGGGTGCAGAGTGTCTAGGGACGCATAAGGGTCAGACTGCAAAGGCAGCTGAGGAGCCCCAGAGAGTCCTGGGGGGGTGTGGAGGGAGTGACGGGAAGGTGTCTAGGAAGCATGAGGCCCAGGCGGTGAGGGCAACTGAGGAGACCCAGAGAGTCCTGAGTTAGGAGGGGAGGTTTCTAGGGAAGAGTGAGAGCCAGACTCTGAGGGCAGCTGAGGAGCTCTAGAGAGTCCTGGAGGCACAGATTATTATAATTATTTAATCCAGCATGTAGTATGGTGCCTAGCACATGGTAAGCATTACTGTAACACTAAAAAACAAAGCAAGAGGAAACAAAACAAAAAAATACTCACCTGTCCAGAAGAGTGATTTCTTCCCCTGGCCTCCAATAATGGGCGGCAGGGTCCTGCGCTCCTGGGTAAGGAATGTGTCCCACTGCACCTTCTCGGGGCCGCCCAGCTCCCGCACCCTCTGCAGGCAGCTCTCCAAGTATCCCACGGGGTCCTCCGGGCGGTGATACATCAGGCCTGTCAGCATGCTCTGTGGAGGCAGGACAGGGTGGCCAGGGATGGGGCAACCTGGGGGTGGGCAACCTGGGAGCTCCTGGCACCTCTCAACCACTGCCTCTGACAGCGCTTTCACCCCCACTCCCTTGCTGGGCCTCAGTTTCCCTAGATTGTAAGATAATTATGGGTAGGGAGCATGTCTACTAATCCTGTTACATTGTACTCTCCCAAGCACTTAGTATAGTGTTCTGCACATAGTAAATGCTCAATAAATACCATTGCTTGATTGATGGATTAATTTCCCTGCCTAGACTGTAAGCTCGTTATGGGCGAGGAAGGTGTTTGCTAATTCTACTGTACTGTACTCTCCCTAAGTGCTTAGTACAGTGCTCTGCAACTGACTGATGAAGGGGAAGGGGGACTCATCCCTATCCCCGTCCAAGGTGGCAGGAAGCAGCGTGGCCTAGTGGATGGACCTGGGAATCAGAGGACCTGGGTTATAATCCTGGTTCCAACAACTTGTCTGTTGTATCACCATGGACAAGTCATTTGACTTCTCTGGTCTCAGTTCCCTCATTGGTAAAATGGGAGTTAAGACTGTGAGCTCCATGTGAGACAAGGACCCTGGTGTAACCTGATTAGCTTGTATCTATCCCAGTGCTTAGTACAGTGCCTGGCACATGGTAAACACTTAACAGATACCATTAAAAAAAAAAGAAAAGGCCAAAGAAAACTGAGGGGTTATGATCTTTCAATGGGTGTTTGAGAGGTCAGGCCCGGGGCCTGGGCCCAGCAGCTGATGGTTCTCTGCCGGCCGCTGTGTCTGTGACCCAAGTGGCTGCTCCCGCTTGGCCTGAGGATCCTGTCTCTGGGAACCTCCGTCTCAAATCTGCCCGGACTTCTGTCCAGGGTGGGAGAGCGGAGAGGGTCAGCTGGGCATAAAGCTTCGGGAAAGAAAGCTTTGGAGAATCCGGCACCAGAACTGGGGACGGAGAGTCCCTCGGGCTTGGGGCTCCACGTTAGTCCGAGCTCTGACCAGAAAGTCCCATTTCTGGCTTGGCAAGAGTTGGACAAGAGCTGGGCAGCCGCTGGGCAGGAACTAGGTTGGCAGCTGGGTGGCAGAGGCATTCAGAACTGGGAAGGGGGATTTAACAGTCCAATTGCACCCCTAAAGGCTGATGTGAGCATTTCACCCTCTGACGTTCCCCTCCTCTCTGGAAGAACAGCTGGCTCTTTACACGCAGGATCTCATTCATGGCTAAGGATAATGGTGGTATTTGTTAAGCGCTTCTTATGTGCAAAGCATTGTTCTAAGCGCTGGTGGATACAAGGAGATCAGGTTGTCCCACGTGGGGCTCAGTTTTAATCCCCATTTTACAGATGAGGTAACCGAGGCACAGAGAAGTTAAGTGACTTGCCCAAAGTCACACAGCTGGCAAGCGGCAGAGCCGGGATTCGAACCCATGAATTCTGACTCCCAAGCCCGGGCTCTTTCCACTGTGCCACGCTAGGAAGAAGGCAGAGATGTGGCAGGGTCATTCTCTTCCCATTCTAGGGGGAGACTGACGCCCCGGGGTGGGGCTTGACCCAGAATCCTCCAGTCCAGAGGATGCGCTAGGCTCCGGCTACCCTGACTCCCAGTCCAGAGCCCCTTCTCGCCCACAGCAGCCTGCCCCGGGACTCTGACATGAGACGATCCCCATCACTGATAGGCCCCTGAGCCCTCTCAGGCGATTTTTGCCCATTTGGGTGGCCCTTGGGTCTGTCGGCTGGCAGAGTTGGGCCCCTGGATTGCCGTTTCTTAGCTTTCGTCCCAGGCCCTCCATAATACAGGTGGCCTATAGCACAGGGACACGCCTCCCCATTTTACTCAATCATCTGGGAAATGGACAATTAGGAAGGGGGAACAGGGACAGGGTGGTAGGGGCAATGAAGATGCCAGTTGGCAGTCTTCTTGGTGGGCTAATATTCATTCATTCATTTATTCCGTCGTATGTCACTTACTTTGTGCAGAGCACTGCATTGAGTGTTTGGGAGAGTACAATACCACAATAAACAGACCCATCTCCTGCCCATATGAGCTTACAATCCAGAGGAGGGAAGACAGACATTAATACAAATAAATAAATTACAGGTATGTACATCGGTGATGTGGGGCTGGGAGAGGGGAAAAACAAAGGGAACAAGTCAGGGTGCTGCAGAAGGGAGTGGGAGAGGAGGAAAGGGAGACTTAGAGAAGGCCTCTTGGAGGAGATGTGCCTTCGATAAGGTTTTGAAAAAGGGGAGAGAAATTGCCTGTCGGATTTGAGGAGGAAGGGCTTTCCAGGCCAGAGGCAGGATGTGGACCGGGGGTTGGCGGAGAGATAGGCGAGATTGAGGCGCAGTGAGAAGGTTAGCAAAAGAGGAGCAAAGTGTGCAGGATGGGTTGTAGAAAGAGAGTAGCGAGGTGAAGTAGGAGGGGGCCAGATGGAGGAGCGCTTTAAAACCGATGAAGAGGAGTTTTTGTTTGATGTGGAGGTGGATGGGCTTTGGAAACATGCTTCAAGCAGAAACCACATGGAGACAGGGATGGGAGGGTTGGGTGGTGCAGTGCAGGGAAGGGGAAAGGTATATCTGGGCTGATGGAATCTGAATTGGAGGAGGAGGAGCGGAATGACAATTGACACCTTTCCTCTGGTTAGGTGAGAGTGATCGAGGAGAAATGGGAAAGGAAAATTCAGCTGATGCAACAGAGGGACAACAGACCTGCTGAGACCTGGCAGAATCATCTCACCCATGAAGACCGGAAAGGTAGGGGAAGTTAGAGTGGTGGTGGGAAAAGAGTACCCTGGCTGCCTGACTGCCTGGATGGGAGCCATATCTGTCAGAGCTCCAACTTGTCCCAGCTCCAGGCCTTAGTTTCTTCTTCCAGGCTTTAACACAGTCTTACAAAGAGCCCCAACAAGGGGCAGGGACATCAGCATTTTAGTGCCTAGTGGGCCTCATGCAGCCTAGCTTAGTGGTTACTTACAGGCCGATTAGGGACACAGTAAGAGGTCCTGGACCTTGTTATCTCCACACCAACCTGGGATGACACCCATTCTCTTCTCCCTCCATCATTGAAAGAACAAAACACCCAATCTAAGATCTTAGGAGTTCCACCCTAAGCCTCCATCACATGAGACTACCAGCCAATACCATTTCTGGGCCAAACCAATGGTCCCTTCAGCTTTAGACCCAGATTTTATCTCTGATAGGGGTGACGGGTGGTTAGAAATGTCCCTTCTAACATCCCTGTCTTTCCTCTCTAAGGACCTATTCTGAATCTTTCACCTATGAAATTATCTAAGCCTTCTTGAACTAATGAATACTTTCATTTATTTATTTATTTATTCATTCATTCATTCATTCATTCATTCATTCATTCAATTGTATTTACCACCTGCAAAGCACTGTACTAAGTACTTGGGAGAGTGCAATACAACAACAAACAGACACATTCCCTGTCCACAACGAGCTCACAGTCTAAAGGGGGAATACTTTCATCCTACGTAACTTCCTGTGGATCTGAATTCCTGTGTACAGGGATGTTTCCTTTTGTTTGTTATGAATGACACCTTTAAGACTTCAAAAGTCGCCCTCATCCTGGTGTGTGAATTGGTCGAGAGTTTTGTACTGATCCTGTCCAAAACTTTCATGAGTCAGTAAAATTAATTTATTCCCTTTACAGCCTCCATCTTTTTAGACCATAAGGTCCTCATTTTTTCAATTGCTCCTCCTGACCATCTTAGTTGATCTTCCTGCTCTTTTCCATCCTCCGGAAGGGACCATTCATTCATTCATTCATTCAATAGTATTTATTGAGCGCTTACTATGTGCAGAGCACTGTACTAAGCGCTTGGGATGAACAAGTCGGCAACAGATAGAGACAGTCCCTGCCGTTTGACGGGCTTACAGTCTAATCGGGGGAGACGGACAGACAAGAACAATGGCACTAAACAGCGTCAAGGGGAAGAACATCTCGTAAAAACAATGGCAACTAAATAGAATCAAGACGATGTACAATTCATTAACAAAATAAATAGGGTAACGAAAATATATACAGTTGAGCGGACGAGTACAGTGCTGTGGGGATGGGAAGGGAGAGGTGGAGGAGCAGAGGGAAAAGGGGAAAATGAGGCTTTAGCTGCGGAGAGGTAAAGGGGGGATGGCAGAGGGAGTAGAGGGGGAAGAGGAGCTCAGACTGGGAAGGCCTCTTGGAGGAGGTGATTTTTAAGTAAGGTTTTGAAGAGGGAAAGAGAATCAGTTTGGCGGAGGTGAGGAGGGAGGGCGTTCCAGGACCGCGGGAGGACGTGACCCAGGGGTCGACGGCGGGATAGGCGAGACCGAGGGACGGCGAGGAGGTGGGCGGCAGAGGAGCGGAGCGTGCGGGGTGGGCGGTAGAAAGAGAGAAGGGAGGAGAGGTAGGAAGGGGCAAGGTGATGGAGAGCCTCGAAGCCTAGAGTGAGGAGTTTTTGTTTGGAGCGGAGGTCGATAGGCAACCACTGGAGTTGTTTAAGAAGGGGAGTGACATGCCCAGATCGTTTCTGCAGGAAGATGAGCCGGGCAGCGGAGTGAAGAATAGACCGGAGCGGGGCGAGAGAGGAGGAAGGGAGGTCAGAGAGAAGGCTGACACAGTAGTCTAGCCGGGATATAACGAGAGCCCGTAATAGTAAGGTAGCCGTTTGGGTGGAGAGGAAAGGGCGGATCTTGGCGATATTGTAGAGGTGAAACTGGCAGGTCTTGGTAACGGATAGGATGTGTGGGGTGAACGAGAGGGACGAGTCAAGGATGACCAGAACTGCCAGCAGTATTCCAGTCTTGCCCGGGCATCTTGAGGCTTACAGAATGGCATCTTTTGTTTTGTTTTCCATTCCCTTCCTGAGACTATGTCCATAAATCACATTTTAACTGCATCACATAATTTCATCACTCATGAGAAGCAGCATGGCCTAGTGTAAAGAGCATGGGCCTGGGAGTCAGAGGACCTGCTTTCTAATGCCAGCTCCGTCAATTGTCTGCTTTGGGAACTTGGATGAGTCAACTGTGCCTCAGTTACTTCATTTGTATCATGGGGATTAGGACTGAGAGCCTCATGGGGGACATGGACTGTGTCCAATCTGATTATCTTGTATCTACCCCAGCGCTTAGTATGGTGCCTGGCACACAATAAGTGCTGAACAAATATTTAAAGTAATAATAATTTTTAGTTTCATGTAGGAGGTCCCTGAAATTCCTAGAAACCTGATTGAATAGAGCAAGGAAATTTTCCCAAAACACAGATCAATGTCCCTGGGAAAGAAAGGAGAGATTTCCCAAAGGGCAGGGGAAACCATACTCAGATGCTGTAGCGACCTTTCCAAGAAAGAAGGAGGTTAGACGGAGCTGCTTCTCACTAGTAAACTTAATGTCGGTTCTTAGGAAAGAGATGTTACCAGAATCAGGAAGAGAAAGCTTGGATTGCCGCTAACCCTCCAGAAGGAAATAGAAGCATAAACAATATAATGTTCGGGAGGGACAAGACGCGCCCACTGGACTTAGCCTCCCCAAGGGACGGGCTTCAGGGTCTGGCAACTGGGGAATTAGAGGGTCTAAACTGGGCCTGAGGGGAGGAGCCTGTGCCAGCGGTTCCTCTGCATTTCCCAGCAGATTCCCTCCCCTTCAGCCAGGATTAGAGCAGGGTCCAAGGATGGGTATCAGGAACCCAGTTGATAAAATAAGAGCTGCAGAAGGTCTTCGCCCACACTTCCTACTCTGGTCTAAGTTGGGGGCAGCCTGTCCAACCCATCTCCAATCCCAGATAGGATAAACCAAGTGGTTGCAGGGCATTCCGGGACTTGAAGGTTGAGGGAGACCATGTTGTCTGACCTTCGGGGAGGCCCCTCCTCAGCTCATATCTCGGTTTTCCCCATCGGTTTAATGGAGAACGTAACCTTTTTATTTGAGTCAGAGAGGGATCTGAAGAAGGAGGATGGGTGAGATCAACTCCATGAATTTCTCCTCTGAGCAACTCCGAGCACAACCTCACCCCACCTTCTCATTCAATCCAGCAGCTCTGGGGGACCGAGGTGGGAATTAAGGGTCAGAGGGAGAGAGCAAGCCTCACCCAAACCCACCCAGAGGCCAGGGCAGTGCTGGCCCCCTGCGCCCCTATTTTCTATCCAGAATCTCTTCCCTCCTGTGCACTGGGGACATCGGAGAAAGGAGTTCAAAAACCCTCGGTTCAGCACTACACAGAGCAGGGAAGATGGAGCCTCCCATTGATGGAAATAGGCTCCCAGATCAGAAGACACAAACAGGGGAGGTGACTGGTGGCTAACATTTGAAGCTGAAAATGCCAGTCAGGGAAAAAATCTGGCTAATAATAAAAATTGTGGCATTTGTTAAAGAACTTATGGTGTTCCAGACACTGTACTAAATGCCGGAGAGGGATGCAAGTAAATCGGGTTGGACACAGTCCCTATCCCATATTCTTAATCTCCATTTTACAAATGAGGTAACTGAGGCACAGAGAAATGAAGTGACTCACTCAAGGTCACATAGCAAACAAGTGGCAGAGCTGGGAATGGAACTCATGTCCTTCTGACTGCCAGGCCTGTGCTTTATTCACTAGGCAATGAAGCTTCTCTAGGAAGAAGCAGCATGGCTAGGGAGGCTGGGATTATTCCTTACTCTCCACTCCACAGCACTTGGGACACTGACCTTATACCCTGTTGTTTCTTCTCCTTGTAATTTATTAGAATATCATTCTCCTCCTCCAGAGTATAAACTCCTTGAAGGCAGGGAGGATTGTGCCTAACGACTCCACTGTATTTTAATTTTTGTCACACATAATTTCATGATAATTGCATGAGAAGCAGCAGTGGCCTAGTGCAGCATGGCCTAGTGGAAAGAACAAGGGCCTGGGAGACAGAGGACCCGGGTTCTCTTAATATAGTGCTCTGCACATAGTAAATCCTCAATCAAAACCCAATGATTGATTGGGCAGTGATATCTAGATGCAGGATGAAGAATCCCCAGAAGGGTCAGGAGTGCCATGCTCTTCCCAGTGGTCTCCCAGCTCACTCAATGCTCTCATGACCTCTAGCCCAAGACTCCACCTGCTCCAAAGCTGTTCTCTTGATCTCGAGGGCTAACTCCTTGAAGGCAATGGAGGGTGAAGGAGAGGGAATTTCTCTGGCAGGTTTCAGGTTGTGGGGAGAAGTAATTATTTTCACTCCCACACGTGTTCGTGTTTAACTTCCAGCCTCAGTCATCCTGGGTCTCCAACATCCAAGAGCTTCGGAACAGAGTTGAAAAGACCTCAAACTGCATTTTCCTGATCCACTATCTCGGGGAAGCCTGCCTGTCCCAAGTACTGACTGGCCACTCCCCTAAAAGCCCAGCCCCCTTTCTCTGCCCCCTTTCTAAAAGACAAAGGGGACACCTAGGTCTGGGGTGGAGGTAGAAGGCAAGATGATAAGACCCCTCCCCAACCCCTAACTGGCAGGTGACAATGGGTCGGCTAATGACCAGAGACCAGAGAGACCAGGATTCTCTCTCACAAATGGCATCAACTTGGGCTCGAATGAATCGTGTAATGGATGCCCAGCCGGGTCATAAGCAACCCACCCTTAATACCCAAGCCGGATCCCACCATGTCCCGCTCCATCCAGGGCTGGGCAGCCCTCCAAGGAAGCCTGGACCTTTGAATTCATGGATAACACCCAGGGCATGAGGTAAGAGCTTCCCCAGAGGGGCCACAGGGGTCAATGAGGAGAGGAAACACATGGCGGAAACCTACCCTCAGCTCCTTATCTCTCCTACTGGGTTCCAGTTGCTGGGCTAAATCCAAAGGAAGGACACTGGCCCTGACCTGGGAAAAGGAAATTGAGGGCAGGGGGTTTCTGAAACAGAGGGAATTGCTCAGAAACAAGCACGCTCTTACTCCTTCCATCTCCCTCCCCCCTCACCTCTCTCTTTTCTTTTGCTCTTCCCTGAAATCTTCTTTTGAGATGCTCAAAGTCCAACACTTAGTACGGTGCCTAGCGCTTAGTACTATGTGCCTGCCACATAGTAAGCACTTAATGAATACCATATTACTATTATGAGCCCCAGTGATCCCTTGCTCCCTGCCCAGTGGGTGAATCTCCTCATTTTACACATGGTGAAACTGAGGCCCAAGGAGAATTGCCCAAGATTGCACAATCCCTCTCTGCCCGTCCCTCCCCCTCCCCCTACCTTGTGGGGAGGTTCATCTTAAAAACTCTCTCCATCTCCCCCCAAAATCCACCTCTTGAGGATCTGAGGGTGGAGCCCCATGGATACAGTCCCATGTGGCTACATAAGGAATCACTGGAGTCCTGGAGTCAGCATCAGTGGAAGAACAGGTTTATTCATCCCGTTAAGGCAGCCAGGGGTGGGTCATTTTTCCCATTTAGCACTTAGTACAGTGCTCTGCCCATGGCAAGTGCTCGATAAATCGCATTGATTGATTGATTGCTTAAGGCAGCTCAGGGTGAGGGGAGGGGGCTAGGGACCCCCGAAGCCTCTTTCTCCATCCCTCCAGGACCCTGAGCAGGTTTAACCCTTTAGCTCGGGAGAAGCACGAAAAGTAATCAATGCGTCTGGTACCCCTGGAATCAACTTTGGGGGGGCGGGGGAGGGTACCAGGCTCGGGGTTCCTGTAAAACAGAATGTGGGCTCTGAAGGTGGGAAGGCCCCGAAACTAGCTTCACCCTGGGCAGGGTGCTGGGGTCTATGGGAGAAGTGAAGGGTATCAGATTTGGAGATCTGAGAGGGGGGCTCAGAGATGGGGAGAGAGACTGGAGGTGTTTGGGCTTGGAAGGAGTCAAATTTGGACCCACCCGTTTTGGGGGGTTCTGGGGAGACATATCTGGGGAGGCGACAGGGATTATCCCTTGCGTTGCGGGATCAGGGAGTGGCAGGTCTGGGGGAGTTGGGGACTATGGAAGGGGCGGGGAAGGGTCCCCGAAAAGGGTCCGGGAGCCCCCCTCTCTGTGTCCCGCTCCCCCCCGCCCCTTCCGAGCCCCTTCCGCAGGCCCCCCGGCCCGCTACCTCGAAGAGCTGCGGAATCTCCCGACGGGACAGATATTCCTTGGCATCAGCCGCGGTCATCCTGGGCCGGGGGTCCGGGAGCAGCGGGAGGGAAGGAAGGAGGGGCGACCGAGGCTCCGCCTGGCAGAGGGAGGACCAGCCTGGGGAGGGGAGGGCGGAGGGACAGAGAGACGGGGAGGGGAGAGGGGAGAGGGGAGAGGGGGGAGGCCATCCTGCAGCCAGGCTCCCTACTGGAACCCGGCCCGGGGGCGCAGGGTGACATCGGCAGTTCATTCATTCATTCACTCGATCGGATTTATGGAGACCTTACTGTGCGCAGAGCACTGTGCTAAGCGTTTGCGAAGCCCAATTCAGCAACAAGTAGAGACAATCCCTGCCCACAGTGGGCTCACAGTCTAGAAGTTAAGGCCCGAGAGAGACCCTGCAGCTTCCACCCCACACAGCTCCCCAATTTGGGGCGGGGTGGGAGGGGAGGGGGCACGCTGGACAGACCCAAATCCTCCAACCCGCTTCCCTCAATCCCTTCCCCAAACTCGGGACCCTCTGCCCTGTCCCAGAACCCTTTCTTATCCCTTTCCACCAGGAACTCCCCCAGTATCACCTACCCCATGTCGCCCCAACCCCCAAATAATAATAATGATGATGACACCTGTTGAGGGCTTACTATGTGCCAAGCCCGGTTCTAAACGCTGGGGTAGATACAAGATAAGCAGGTTGTTCCACATGGGGCTCACAGTCTTAATCCCCTTTTACAGATGAGGAAAGTGAGGCACAGAGAAGTGAAGAGTCACTGAGCCACAGAAGCAGTGTGGCTCAGTGGAAAGAGCACGGGCTCTGGAGTCAGAGGTCACGGGTTCGAATCCCGGCTCGGCCACTTGTCAGCTGTGTGACTTCAGGCAAGTCACTTAACTTCTCGGTGTCCCAGTTATCTCATCTGTAAAATGGGGATTAAGACTGTGAGCCCCACGTGGGACAACCTGATTCCCTTGTGTCTACCCCAGCGCTTAGATCAGTGCTCGGCACGTAGTAAGCGCTTAACAAATACCAACATTATTATTATTATTATTGTCTTGTCCAAATTCACACAGCAGACAAGAGAAGAAGCGTGGCTTAGAGGAAAAAGCACGGGTTTAGGAGTCAGAGGACGTGGGCTCTAATCCCAACTCCACCACTTGTCTGCTGTGTGACTTTGGGCAAGTCACTTAACTTCTCTGTGTCCCAGTTCCCTCATCTGTAAAATGGGGATTAAGACTGTGAGCCTCATGTGGAACATGGACTGTGTTCAAACGGATTAGCCTGTAGTGACCCCAGCGTTTAATAGAGTGCCTGGCTCATATTAAGCGCTTAACAAATACCATAAAAAGGTACCTAAATCCCTCCGATCACCTGATGGCAGGATGAGAAATCTTCTCCCCCTCGCTCCCATCGTGTTCTATTTGGGGGCGTAATTGGTCGTGTTTGGACCAATTGGACCTATTTGTTCCAGGTTGAGTTCTACCCATAAAGTAAAAAGCTGAGCCGTGTGGCTGCTGCAGGAGTGGCCAGTAGCGTCAGTCAATCATATTTATTGAGCCCTTACTGTGTGCTGAGCACTGTACTAAGTGCTCGGGAGAATATGCTGTAACAATGAACACATTCCCTGCCCACAACGAGTTTACGGTCTAGAGGCTGACAGACAATATGACTAAGTAAATAAACAAATTACAGTTTACAAGAGCAGCTGTCCACTTGTACACCTGTGGGTCTCGCAAGTTTACAGCCTAGAGGGCAAGACAGACAATATGACTAAATAAATAAATTACAGTTTACATAAACATCTATCCACTTACGTATCTGTGGGTCTCACTCATGAGCTTACAGTCTAGAGGGAAAGACAGACAAAATGACTAAATAAATAAATAAATTACAGTTTACATAACCATCTTTCCACTTGTGTACCTGAGGGTCTCACTCAGGAGCTTACAGTCTAAAGGGGAAGACAGACAAAATGACTAAATAAATAAGTAAATACGTTACAGTTTACATAAACGTCTATCCACTTGTGTACCTGAGGGTCTCACTCACATGGCTGCTTTCCACTGCAGGCCCCTGGAGATCCCGGTAAACTCCCCAAACCATGAACCCCGCAGCTGCCAGGAACCCGGCCCATCCCAGTAACCTGCGGCACGTACAAGTATCTCCACCCCACATGGATTCTGAGTACATGTACGTTGTATTTATGGATGTCGATTTACTTGTATCCACCCCAGTGCTTAGTACAATGCCTGGCCCAGAGTAAGCGCTTAACAAATGCCACAATAATTATTTATGGACATTTTCTCCTGCTTGCTGCGCTGTGTTTGTTCGGCCTCCCCCACTAGACTGCAAGCTTCCCCAGGGCAGGAGCAACTGTAAGCTCATTGTGGGCAGGGAATGGTTCTGTTGTGTTGTTCTATTGTACCCTCCAAACGCTTAGTACAGTGCTCTGCACACATCAAGCACTCAATAAATACAATCGAACTGACTGCTTCCCTTTCTAAGTACTCTCAATGTTTAGTACTGAGCTCTGTGCACAGGGAACCCCCAATAAATGTTGACTAACCAACTGATAGGGATGGGACCCATTTTAGCTGATTTGTTAATACGATTAACAAATAACAACTTGATTTCTGCTCCTTTTCCCTTCTTCTTCCCTGTCATTGCTGATTTCCCCTAGGGGAGTGAAATCAGCAGTATCAGCATTTATTGAGCAGTCACTGTATTAAACATTTGGGAAGCACAAAATAATCAAGTGACACACATTCCCCACCTACAAGGAATTTATAATTGAATGTCGGGGGGAAGACATAAGAAGCAGCTTGGCCTAGTGCATAGAACATGGACCTGGAAGTCAGAAGGGCCTGGGTTCTGATCCTGGCTCTGCCATTTGTCTGCTGGGTTTCCTTGTGCAAGTCACTTCACTTCTCTGTGCCTTCATCTTTAAAATGGAAATTAAGACTGTGAGCTCCGTGTTTGACAGAGACTGTATCCAACTGATTATCTTGTATCTATCCCAGTGTTTAGAACAGTGACTGCTAAATGGTATTATTATATAATAAGTGCCGTCGAGTCATTTTCGATTCATAGTGAGTTCATGGATATACTTTCTCCAGAACATCCTGTCCTCTGCCATAATCCGTAACCTTTCTAATGGTTCTTCCATTACCGTTGTTATGGTCTTTATCCATCTAGCTGCTGGTCTGCATCTTCTGCATTTTCCCTGGCATTAGTATCTTCTCCAGAGATTAGTCCTCCTGATTATGTGTCCAAAATATGCCAATCTAAATGGAATAATTTGGCTTTCCAAAGACCACTTTGGTTTAATTTGCTCCAAAATCCATTTTTTTGTTTTTCGGACAGTCCATGGTATTCACAAAAGTCTTTTCCAACACCACATTTCAAAAGAATCGATGTTCTTTCTATCCTGTTTTTGCACTGTCCAGCTTTCGGATCCATATATTGTCACTGGAAACACCATAGAGTTGACAACTAAACACCATAAAAAAGAATAATTGTAGAATAATTAAAGAAATAATTGAATTGAACTTATGCATAAGTTCTAAGGATGATTACACTCAAAGACAGTTCTAAAATAATAGCCTATGCACTTGGATCTGTACCCTTTAAGCACTTGATATTCACCCCACCCTGAGTCTCACAGCACTTATGTACAGATCCATAATTTATTTTAATGTCTGTTTCTCTCTCTAGACTTGTAAACTCCTGGTGAGCAGAGTATGTGTTTACCAACTCTGTTGCACTGTACTCTCCCAGGTTTTGCACACAGAGCATACAGTAGGGACTCAATAAAAACCATTGATTGATGGATTGAAATAATAATGGATGGTATTTATAAATGCTTACTATGTGCCAAGCACTGTGTTGTGCTGAGAAAGATACAAGAAAATCAGATAAGACATAGTCTCCTGTCTCATATGAGATGCACAGTTAAGGAGGCTAAATGTGGGTAAACTGGGGCACAGATTAGGACCCAGGTCCTCTGACTCCCAGGCGCGTGCTCTCCAATCATGAGGAATCGATCAATCATCAATCAGTGGTATTTTACTGAGTGCTTAATGTGGGCACGGCACTTTACTAAGCACTTGGAAGAGCATTCATTCAATCATAATTATTGAGCACATACTGAGTGCAGAGCACTGCACTAAGCACTTGGGAATGTACTATATTACAATAAACAGTGACATTCCCTGCCCACAATGAGCTCACAGTCTGGAATTGGGGATGCAGACATCAATACAAGTAAATACAATGACAGATATATATAACTGCTTTGGGGTTGGGATTGGGGAAGAGCAAAGGGATAAATAAAATTTCAGATATGAACATAAGTGCTCTGGGGCTGGGAGGGGGGAAGACCAAAGGGAGAATGTTAGGGTGACGCAGAAGGGAGTGGGAGATGAGGAAAAGTGGGACTTAGTCTGGAAGGCCTCTTGGAGGAGATGTGCCTTCAATAAGGCTTTGAAGCGGCGAAGGGTGGTTGTCCGTCAGAATAGAGGAGAGAGGGCATTCCAGGCCAGAGGCAGGACATGGGCTGGGGGTTGGTGGTGAGACAGGTGAGATTGAGGCACAGTGAAAAGGTTAGCACTAGAGGAGCAAAGTGTGTGGGCTGGGTCGTAGAAGGAGAAAAGTGAGGTAAAGTAAGAGGGGGCAAGGTGATAGAGTGCTTTAAAGCCAATCGAGAGGAATTTTTGTGTGATGCAGAGGTGGATGAGCAAACACTGGAGTTTTTTTGAGGAGCGGTGTGATGAGTCCAAACGTTTTTGTAGAAAAATGATCCAGGCAGCAGATTGAAGTATACAATACATGGGTGATGACACACACAAGGTTCATGGGAAGGATGTTAAACCCACGGGAAAGTCTTCCCGACCTTCCTGCTCTCTTCCAACTGTTGGATCAGTCACCAGACAGGGACACTAGCAGTTTAACTTCAACTGAACAATAAGCCATATGCCGGTTAGTATGACGATGACTCTAACTCTGGGTCAGGCTTTGCAGATGAGAAGAAGCGTGACAGTGGATAGAGCATGGGCCTGGGAATCAGAAGGATCTGGGTTCTAATCCTGTCTCCACCACCTGTCTGCTGTGTGACTTTGGGCAAGTCATTTATCTGGGCCTCAGTTACCTCATCTATAAAATGGGGTTTAAGAGTGCGAGCCCCGGGTGGGACAGGGACTTTGTCCAACCTGATTAACTTGTATCCCCAATGCTTGGCACATAGAAAGTGCTTACCAAGTACCATAATTGTCTAATTCCCACTTATATATTCTCTCTCAGTGCTTAGTACAGTGCTCTGAACACAGTAAGCACTTAATAAATACTATTACTACTACTATTATGTTTTTAATGTGCCACTTCAGGAAGTTGGAAGAATCCTGGGACAGGAGCATCCGAACCAAGGTGAGGTTAAAGGTTCTCAGCTCTCTGCCTCATCACCTCAGGGCTGATCGCAGAGGGAGAAATGGAAGCCCAGAACTAGTCTGTAAACTCTTTGGAGGCAGGGAACATGTCTACCAATTCCGTTATACTGTACACTCCCAAGTGCTTTGTACAGTGCTCTCTGCATATAGTTATGCACAAAGTGCTTAATAAATATAATTGATTGATTAATCGATTGACTGATTGATTGAACTGGTCCACACCTCCTAAGGGTGGTTTAGACGCCAGGCACTCTGGCTTCTAGCACAATCCCCTTTAAAGCAGGCAATAACTGAAAAACAGACTTAAAACAAGCAGAAGGTTGAAGAAGAGTTCTTTCTCTCCTCAACTTTCCTCACCTTCTGCCTAGCAACAGATCTCCACCCGAGGAATGCAGATAAGGCACCTTGTTCAACTGTGCTTCTCCGGATCTCCTGCTTTACCCTAGAAGCAGGGCTTGACTGGAAAAACTACTATATCCAGAATCCTTTTCACAGAATTAGGAGTCCCAGAAACTTGTATCTACCCCAGGGCTTAGAACAGTGTTTGGCACATAGTAAGTGCTTTACAAGTACCATTATTATTATTATTATTATCATTGAGAGGTGCAGGCCAAGTGTCACTAACCCAGTCGGCCAACCGATTCAGCCTTTTTTTATGATATTTGTTAAGTGCTTACTCTATGTCAAGCACTGTTCTAAGCCCTGGGGTAGATACAAGTGAATTAGGTTGGAGAGTCCCTGACCTGGCTGGGGCTCATAGTCTAAGTAAGAGGGTGAACGGGAGGACTGAGGCACAGAAAAGTTAAGCGACTTGCCCAAGGTCACCCAGCACAGAACTGCGATTAGAACCCAGATCCTCTGACCCCCACCCCCGGGCCCGTGCTCTTTCCAGTAGGCCATGTAGCTTCTCAGCAAAGCAGGGTGTCTTTGGCTGCAGCTGTCTAGAATCAGGGAAAATTTGGAACTGGGTCAGAGGAAGATATTCGAGAGGCTGCAAGGATGGTTTCCGGTGTGGCCTCACTACAGGATGCTGCAGAGATCGATCGAGCTGCCTCGGGGGCACAATGTGGACTACACGGGCTGGCCGTCTCCTTGGGAATGGAGCTGTGGAGACAGAGGTGACACAGTGGATGAATCTGGGTTACTGGGCTGACTTGAGGCTGGATGAAAAGGCAAATTTGATTGCTTGTGCCCAGGGAAAAGATCATGAGAGAAAACAAGGTTAGCCCATCATTAGACTGTGAGCCTGTCACTGGGCAGGAATTGTCTCTATCTGTTGCCGAATTGTACATTCCAAGCGCTTAGTACAGTGCTCTGCACATAGTAAGCACTCAATACATATTATTGAATGAAGGTTAGGCCTAGGACGCCATCTCCTCCTCGAAGCTAGTGAGGGTAGTACAGGAGTACATTTTCAGGATCAGGAAGACTGAAGTTTCCGCAGCTAGAATCACCAGGATGTTGGCAAAAGGCGACAAACAACTGGCCCTTGAGGATGAGGGAAATTAACTTCCAAAACCCATTAAGGAAATCAAATGGCCCAGTCTCAGGAAACTCAAGATTACCTGTCCCAGGCCATAAATTTAAAGAGACTAGTGACTTTCCCTCCAGGGGGGAATGGCAAGAATGAGCTTTTTTGACTTTGGTTTCTTCTTTAGACTCTATAAAATCTTAAGTTAACCCTTTCCATCTTTGATGATGAAGATGATGATGATGGTATTCGTTTAGCACTTACTGTCAGGCACTGTACTAAGTGCTGGAGTGGATACAGGCAAATCGGGCTGGACACAGTCCCTGTCCCATGTAGGGCTCACAGTCTCACTCATTTTACAGATGAGAGAACTAAGGCCCAGAGAAGTGAAGTGACTTGCCAAAAGTCAGACAGCAGACAAGTGGCAGAGCTGGGATTAGAACCCAGGCCGGTTCACTATCCACTACACCATGCTGCTTCTCGAAGATAGGCCCTATTTTTGCAAAGATTGGGGAGCAGCATGGCCTAGTGGCAAGAGCACGGGCTTAGGAGTCAGAGGACCTGGGTTCTAATGCCAGCTCTACCACTTGTCTGCTGTGTGACGTAGGCAAGTCACTTCAGTTCTCTGGGCCTCAGTTCCCTCATCTGTAAAATGATTCAATACCTGTTCTCCCTCTTATTTACATTGTGAGCCCTGTGTGGGACCGTGCCTGACCTGATTACCTTATATTTTCCCTGGCACTTAGAATAGTGCCCGACACATGGTAAGGGCTTTGTTTCCCCTCTGGACTGTAGGCTCACTTCGAGCAGGCAATGTGTCTGCTAATTCTGTGTACTTTAATAATAATAATAATAATGTTGGTTATCTTGTATCTTCCTGCTTAGTACAGGACCTGGCACATAGTAAACACTTAATAAATTCAATAAAAAAGGTTTTTTCTTTTGAAGCCCGGGGTGGACTTTGGGCAGCTGCAGCATCAGTGCCACTTTGTCTGCCAGTTATCTTCCCTCTCTGTGACCACCTGAGTTCACTGAGGCAGCAGGGAAAATGGTTTGGCTGCTGCCTCAAGACAGTAGTAAATGACATTAAGATGCAGTGATGTCAGAGAACCATTTCTTCGCCTGAAAGGGTGCATCTGAGTGAACAGTAAATACAGTATATGCCCCAGAGGCTGACCTGGCCTGGTTCCAAGGAATGAGGATGCATTTGCTGCTTACTCTGAGGCACGAGGGTCCGTCGAGACACCCTCGGCCCCTTCCTTCCCTCAGAAGCCTCCCAGAACTAAGAGCTCTCACCCACAAGAGTAAACATGGTTCAGAAAGTATATCTTTCCTCAGATGGAGCCTCTTTTACGTACCAGAAAAAGCCCTGACATGTCCCTATTACATCTCCATTCTTCTGCTGATTCTCTCTCATACTCTTTACTCCTCCCAATTGCCTCTTGAGGGCACATATCTGCTCCCAGTCTTCCTTTTGCATTCCTCTCACCTCCATTTCAATCCACCACCAGACTTCCCAATCTACCTATCAAGGTGCCAAAAATGTTACCTCTCCTCCAGGATGCACTCCCTGATTACACTGCAAGCAGTGTGATCTAGTGGAAAGAGCACAGGTCTGTGAGTCAGAGGTCCTGGGTTCTAATTTTGGCTCTGCCACTTGTCTGCTGCGTGATCTTGGGCAAGTCACTTAACTTCTCTGAGCCTCAGTTTCCTCATCTATAAAATGGAGATTAAGATTGCGAGCCACATGTGGGTCGGGAACAGTGTCCAATCCAATTACTTTGTATCTACCCTAGTGCTTAGTACAATGCAGAAGCAGCGTGGCTCAGTGGAAAGAGCACGGGCTTTGGAGTCAGGGCTCATGAGTTCGAATCCCAGCTCTGCCACTTGTCGGCTGTGTGACTGTGGGCAAGTCACTTAACTTCTCCGTGCCTCAGTTCCCTCATCTGTAAAATGGGGATTAAGACTGTGAGCCCCACGTGGGACAACCTGATTCCCCTATGTCTACCCCAGCGCTTAGAACAGTGCTCGGCACATAGTAAGCGCTTAACAAATACCAACATTATTATTATTATTATTATAACAACATGGGAAGCAGCATGGCTTAGTGGAAAGAACCCAGGCTTAGGAGTCAGAGGACACAGGTTCTAATCCCAACTCTGCCACTTGTCTGCTGTGTAACCTTGGGCAAGCCACTTAACTTCTCTGTGCCTCAGTTACCTCCTCTGTAAAATGGGGATTAAAGCTGTGAGCCCCACCTGGGACAAGCTGATTACCTTGTATCCACCCCAGTGCTTAGAACAGTGCTCGGCACATAGTAAGCGCTTAAATATCATAATTAGTACTTAATCACCATAATTATTATTATTCACTCCAACACTACCTTAGCACCCATGTGTCTATCCTTGTTATTGCTCATTTCATCGCTTACTTTTGTTTCTATCACTGGAATCCATGTTAATTGGCTCTTCTCTTTCCAACTAGACTGTAAGCTCCTGAGGGTAGGATCCAAGGCCAGACTGAGGGCAGTCCCAGGTACCCAGTGCCCAGGGCTCTGCTCTCGGTCTCCCCAGTTGGGGCCGGTGCTAGCGAGGAAGAGGAAGAAGACTGGAGATAGGATCCTGGAAGGTGGGATTAACTCCCCATCCCGAGACGCTCAGAGCAGGACAGTGACATCGTAGCAATATTTATTCCTGTACAAACCATTACAAAACAACTTCTGGCAGGCGGGACCGGTTGACCCTAGCACTTCCTGTCCAGGCCTGGCCCTGGCTTGCCCTCCACAACGGGAGTGGGCAGTGAGTTGCAGAGGCCCTCAGCCTGCCCCCCCAGTTCCCGGCTTCTTCAGCTGCCGAACCAAGCCCCGGAGCTTCCCCTTTCTTCGCTTTGGCCCCTGGGATTCTCCCACCTTCAACAAAATGAGGCCAGGCTGGAGAGCAGAGCTTGCAAAAGCCAATCCCCTCCTCTGGCAGGGAAGGCCGAAGCCCAGAGGTAAAGTGACTAAGGCAGGGAAAGCAGATGTCCTCACTCCCACACCCCTGAGGGCAGGTGGGGGTGGGGGAGCCCTCTGGGCCTGAAAATCAGGGTCCCTGGGGCTGCCAAGAAAGGTGCTCTATAAAGTGCCAAATGAGACTCCCCATCCAGCCAATATCCTGGTGCTGGGGGCATCCCCACTGCCAGACCCCACCCTCAGCCCTGCCTCCCGTTCACCGGGAACTTGACTGAGGCTTGGAGACTGGGCCAACCATTAGAAGCAAGTTCCATTTGGAGGGGGATATGGGGCTGGACGGGACAGGGCAGGAGAAAGCGATTGAGGAGGGGACAGGAGTTGGGTTCCGGACGTGCTTTGAGGGCAGGGAGGAGGGTCAGCTCCAAAGTTTCCACTCAGTTGGGATTGACTCCTGTGGCAGCCTGGTCTTGGCAGTGGGAGAAGGGCCAGCAGGGGCCTCTCCTGGCTGCTGGTCCCCAACAATGCCCCCTGTTGGGGTGTGAATTGGGAGGATGTGTGGGGTTGGGGAGGGAGGACTAGGATTTGGGAACCTGACCTAGCCCAGTCTCAGGAATGTGGGACTTCCAGAAACATGGGGCCCGACAACTTCCACTAGTAGGAGGCTTAGGCCCTGTTGGCTTCTGGGACTTTGTAGTCTTTCCACAAATGCCCAGATGCAGGCCTGTCCAGAAGTTACACATCCTTCCTGACCCAAAGTGACCTTTGCGGTCTGGGAAAGGGGAATGGACCTTCCTCTTGGCCTGAGGGGTGCCTGGGGGGTTTTTCAGGAAGAATCCATCTGTCCCTTTCTGAGCTAAGGGCAAAGATCGGCTCTAAGGTCCCACTCCATCAGCCTTTCTCCCTTGGCCATTCCGCTCTGGGCTTGGGTGGGGAGGGAAGGGGATGGTGTGGGCGGTGTGGGCAGTGTGGGAGAGGGGAACTGAGCTTTGGAAAGGCCACCCCTCTGGGGAGAAAGCCTGGAGCTGAGGGGCAGGATCAATTCCTCTGAGCTCGGGCCAGATGGTGCTCTTGTTGGGGAGGCAGGTCTAGAAACAAATGGGGCAGCTAGGGCCCTGGGGAATAGAGAGATTGGGGCACACTTGGCCCAGGCAGCCTCTCTGCTGGAGTCGCTCCTTGCCCTGCCCCACTCCCTTGGGATATTGGTGAGAGCCCAGGACTGAGGGGGTAGGTGTACCAAGTCTGTCGGATCAGGGAGCCCATAGCCAAGTGACAGCTACATTCTTGGGGGGCTTCGGCTTCCCTTGGGATGGAGGGTGGGGATGAGGTCTGGGGGACAAAGGAACATCCAGGTGAGGAATTTCCAAGCCTTTAAAAGAGGCTGAGATGCCTGCTCAAGACTCAGCTGACAGGAGGGGAATTTATGTCAGTACTCTTGATAGGCAGGTGGAAGGGTCATAGAAACCAGGACATGGCCCCAGGACCCTGATAGATGGCTGGGACAAGGTCCCAGGACCCCAGTGATTAGTTGGGACAAGGTCCTGGATCCTGATGATTGTCTGGAACAAGACCCCCAGGACCCAATGTTTGGCTGGGACAAGGCCCCAGGGCCCCGATGGTTGGCTGAGATCTGGCCCCTCGGCCCCCTCTTTGTCTGGGACATGACCCCCAGGGCCCCGATAATTGGCTGGGCCATGCTCTATGTCCAGGAGGGGTGGGAGAACGTAATGTTATAGAGTTGAGCCCAGGAGGAGAAGACCTTCTTCTCGGTGATGAAGCGGTGGTGGTTCCCCTTGCGGCTGCGCTCGTTCTGGATGTAAGTGACACACTCGTCCGGTCCCTTGGGTTCATAGTAGTGATAGGGCATCCGGTGGGGCTGGGGCCGCCGGCTGTGGGGGCGGAGAGGGTGGTGAAGCACAGGAAGCTGGAGAACCGGAGAGGGGAGCAGAGGAACTGGCAGGGGTGGGAATGGCTACGGCAGCGGCAGCAGCAGAGCCAACCCCAGGGCAGATAAGGCAGCCAGTGCCTAGGAGAAATCAGGCTGCAGCCCAATCAGAGTTTGGACCAAGACAGCCCACTTCTCCGGGCTCTGCCCACACCGTGCGGCATCTGTGGGATCCGGGGACCCGGCGGGAGGGATGAGGAATGTGCTTACTTTGGCAGAACTTTCTCGGGGAGGCTGGAAATTGCCGACTGAGGCCAGATGGGAATCTAAGAAAACCACCCCACGCAGGGCTCAGGATGGGGAAGGAGGACAGGCAGGGGCGAGGGGCTGGGCAGACCTCTCACCTGCAGTAGTTTGGTGGCACCATCCCATAGACATGTACCCGGTCACAGAGCTCCACTGCAATCACCATAGTGAACCAGCCGGTGCTCAGCCAGGAGTGGGACTTCTCCCTGAGTGGAAACGGAGGGGGAGGGAAGGGGCAGAAGGAGAGAGGGAGAGGAAGGGATGAATGGGGGAAAAAACCAATATGCCTCTGGCCTCTATAGTTCAAAGCACCTCTCTGCTCAAGTCTCAGGCCCCTCTGTCACCCCAGCCCCAAGGTCCCAGAGGTTCATCCAGGGGAGCCGGGTATGCTGGGAACGGACCCCGTCATGGGATGGTGTATGGACCAGTGCATGCTGGAAGCAGGAGTGGGAGCAAGGGCTGGGCACAGGCTAGGAACAGACCCTACCATTGATGGTGTGCGGACCAGGCATGCTGAGAGGAGGAGTGGGGCTAGGGATGGACACAGGGAGCCGTGGCAAAGAGAACTCAGGAAGGAAGAAGGTTTGAGAGTCAGGTACCTGTCTCGGCCCGTTTCACCCCGAAAGAGGTCATCAAACTGCTTCATCCGGGTGGGCGAGACGACATAGGCGGTCATATTGGGGAAGGAGAGGCTGACGCGCTGGATGATGCGCAACAGGATGCCATTGGGTTTCTGCATCTTGCTCGGGGGTCCCCAGAAGATGAATACCGTATCTGGGGTCTTGTTGACAAACTCCTGGGGCCTCTTGAGGACTCGGTAGATGCTGGAGTGGGCCACCACGCGAAAGGTGGTCTTGTTGCCCACGTCGGCGTCGAAGCTGGTGGTGGGCGCGTCGTTCATGCGGATGGTGCACTCTGCCCGCTCGATCTCTGGCCCCAGCTTGCTGCCCAGGAGGTGGCTGGAGCTGGTGATGACCACACACTGGTGGCAACGGGTGGTGAGGGTCTACAGAAGGGGAAGGCAGGCCTTTAATGTCCAACAACCGTCACCGACAACATTCTAGCAGCCCCGGCCAGAGCCCTGGGAGAGTCAGAGGGAGAGCGCAAATGCCCAGGATCTTCTGTCGTGCTCCAGGAAGAGAGGGAGTTTCTGCAGAGACCCAGACTCCGGGGTGGCAGAGAACCAGACTCTAGGGTGGCAGAGACCCAGCTCCCAGACCAGCTCCCAGAACAAGAGACCCAAACTCCAGGACAGCAGAGACCCAGATCCCAGGTTATCAGATACCTAGTCCCTGGGGCACCAGAGACCCAACTCCCAGGGTAACAGAGACCCAGCTCCCAATCAATCAATCAGTCAATCAATGGTATTCATTGAGTGCTTACTATGCACAGAGTACTGTACTAAGCACTTGGAAGAGTGCAACACAACAGGGTGGGTAAACATGTTCCCTTCCCACAATGAGCTTACCGTCTATAGAAAACAGAGATCCAGCCCCCTGGGGGCAAAAGAGACGCAGACCCTTAAGGGGCAGAGACCGAGTTTCTGGGGCAACAGAGATCTCTGGGAAGATGGGGAAAGTAACTCAGCAGGTCATCGTAGGATCTGGTCTGTCTCACCCACCAAGTCAGGAGCAGACCTGGTCCCCAGCCTCCGACTCCATGCTCTCTTCTCTCGGGTGGAGGGCGGGGCAGTGAGGGAGGCCTGCCAGCCCAACTCCTTTGAGTTCTAAGTCAAAGGTTCCTGGACTCCGTATAATGAACTAGAGAAATGAGGCAGCAGATCACACAGGGCTAACCTCCAGGCCAAAGCAAACCCCGGCTCTCAGCGGCCAATTTATTTCCCTGGCTGGGGCCTTCGTAACTTGGGTCGGCCCAAAATGCTTACAGGGTGAGACCTACCAGAAGCCAGGTTCCCGAACCACGACACCACTCGGTACCACTGAGGGGGTCGGGAGTCGTGTGTCTACCAACTCTGCTACGCTGGACTCTCCCAGGCGTTTAGTACAGTGCTCTGCACAGATTAAGGGGTCAATAAATAGCAAGGACGATGATGATGAGCAGCCTCATACAGGCTGACTCGCTGGCTGTGTATTTCAGAGGTGCCCAGCAGATGGCAGAGGGGCCCCACTCTAGTCACTTCCCTGGCTTACCACCCCAGTCCCGTCCTGTCCTGTCCTACCTTGTTCCCGGACACCGGGACGTAGCTTTCGGTGATTCCCCATTTCTTGAGGTTGGTGGGACGCTGGAATCGGGCCCGCAGGGCGGTGTAGTGGAAGACCTCGTTGCCGCTGTTGGAGCTGTAGAGGATGAGGAGCATGATGAGGGCAAAGAGGAGAACCCAAATCACCGAGCGCTGGGTCTGGGGAGAGGAGGGGAGAGAGAGCGGTGAGAGGCCGGAGGGTGTGACCAACTCAAGCCGGGGTCCTCTTAGTCCTACCATCTCCAAGCCTTTTTCAGAAAGGGTCTTTTTCTTTCTCACCCGACCCAGAGAGAAAGGCAACGAAGTGGGCAGACTCCCCCGGGACAGATGAGAAAGCTGAGGCACCTGTCCACCCTGTAGATCATACAGGGACCGAGTGAGCTGAGCCGGAGACGCCAACCCAGAGAAGAATCTCCTCCTGATGTGATCCAAGACAGCTGGTGGGAGTCAGACCTCTTTCAGGGTGGGGTGGGGTGGGGTGGAGGGGAAGGTCCGCTTTTGGTTCAGCCAGGATCCTTCATGGGTGCTCTATGCCTCGATTTCTCCTGCTGGACAGGGTGGGGGCAATACTGGCTACTAAGCTCCAATAGATGAAGTGGGGAATTCATAGCTCTCAGGCTCCAAGGATATCTCGCTATTCCTTGCCTTCCTCCTCTAGCCTTGCCCCCTCATGCAAGGCCTAAAATAGGACCAGGGGGTCTTGGCTACCTGTGTTCTGCCTCCTGTAACCTGTCCTGGCTTTCCTTCCAATTTTCAGAGCCTCTGGGGCAGCTCAGATGATCCCTGCCAAGAAGTTGTGGAGGTGGGCGGGGGACGACGACGACTCAGAAATGGGGAGATGGGGCCAAGTAATAGTAGTCGTAATAGCGTTTATTAAGCACTTACCGTATGCAGCGAAATGTACATAGCACTGAGAAAGAGTATACAACTAAGGAGGACTTGAGATATGGGAAACTCAGTTGTTCCCAGAAGCCACTGTCATGTGCATAGAGCATCTGTGTCTCCAAAGGTTCCTGAACCTGGCCATGTGCACCACTATGTGGTTCCAGGTACAGCCAGCAGGGTCCACAAAGAAGGCTCTGAACTAAAAGGGGTGGCAGCTTAGGACATTCTGGGAAAATGCTCCCCAAATCATGGGGCTGAGTCCAGTCCCGCCAATAACTAAAGAATTCCCTCGTTCAACACACTGTCTCTATAGAGCCCTTATTTATGAGGTTCTGGCCTGGTTTTCTGTTTATATGTTTCTGTCTTTTGTGTTCTGTGGGCCTTTGTCTAGCCTCACCCGGAACACTGGGAGCCCTCAGAGGGAAAGGACCAACCCCGCCTTTTATTTCCTGTATGCCTCTTCCACCCCTCATCCTCCTAGAGTCTAGCCCGCAGAGGATGCACAGGACTGACCAGGAGAGATCCTGGGGAGACAGGGGTGTAGTTGGAGTGGGGAAAGGGAGGAGTAACACCTCCTGCTGCAAGAAGCAACATGGCCTAGGGGAAAGAGTATGGACCTGGGAACCAGAGGACCTGAGTTCTGTTCCCAGCTCTGCCAAATGTCTGCTGTGTGATCTTGGCCAAGTCACTTAGCTTCTCTGGGCCTCCGTTCTCCTGTTCTCCCTCCTACTTAGACTGTGAGCCCCATAAGGGACAGGGACTTTGTCCAATCTAACTTCTATCAACCCCAGCGTTTAGAACAGTGTTTAACACATAGCGAGTGTTTAACAAGTACCATACAAAAAGAAACTGGACTGTTGCAGAGACACAGTCCCCAGAAGGGTGGCTACTTAACTCCTGGTCAGCCTAGGGTGAGCAGAACCCGGTGAGAATGTCCCTTTCTTTCATTCATTCGTTCAACAGTATTTACTGAGCATTTACTATGTGCAAAGCACTGTGACTCTGAGGCATCGGGTCTGTTCCAGGGCAGGGAAACTCAAGGGGGATAAACTGGACCTGCTCATGGTGGGGGAAGAGGAGGGTGGGCTCCTCACCCTGGACCACTCCCTGCTTTGGCCCCCTTCCACCTCCCCAACCAGGGCCAAACTGGGCCCCAGGAGTGACCCTGCTACTGATCACGCTTCTGCTGACAGATATGGAAAGAGATTAGAAGTCCTCATTTCCTCTTCTCCCATTCCCTTCTGCATCGCCCTTGTACTTTAATTTGCTCCTCTTCTTCACCCCTCCCTCGACCCTACAGCATTTATCTATAATTTACTTATTTATATTAATGTCTGTTTCCCCCTCTAGATCGTAAGCTTGTTTTGGGCAGGGAATGGGCCTACCAACTCTGCTATATTGTACTTACCCAAGCGCTTATAGTACAATGCTCTGCACACAGTAAGTGCTCAATAAATTGATTGACAAAAGACAGAAAGATGGAGAAACAGGAAGGCAGAAAGAAGAAATGAGCAGCATGACCTAGTGTATAGAGCACAGGCCTGGGTGTCAGAAGGTCCTGAGTTCTAATCCTGGCTCCACCACTTGTCTGCTGTGTGATCTCAGGCCAGTCACTTCACTTCTCTGTGCCTCAGTTACCGCATCTGTAAAACGGGGGCTAAGACTGTGAGCCCCACAGTGGGACAAGAGACTGTGTCCAAACCGATTAGCTTGTATCTACCCCAGCGCTTAGTACTGTGCCTAGCACATAGTAAGAGCTTAATAAAAACCATTAAAAAAGAGAGAGATACAAAAATGGACAGGGTCAGGGTTGAAGAGAGACACAGAGAGGGAGCGTCCCGTCCTTCTCCTGGCTTTTCTATCACTGTAGACAGCACCACAATCCTTCGTCTCACAAGCCTGTAACTTTGGCATCATCCTCAGCTCGTCTGTCTTGTTTCACCCACACATTCAATCTGTCACGAGATCCTGTCAGTTCCACCTTCACAACATATCGAGAATCTGCCCCTTCCTCTCCACTCAAACTGCTACCACGCTGATCCAAGCACTTATTACATTTCACCTTAACTACTGCATCACTCTCCTTGCTGACCTCCCTGCCTCCTATTTCTCCCCTCTCCAGTCCATAATTCACTCTGCCGCCCAGATCATTTTTCTAGAAAAACTGTTCAGTCCTTAATCTTCCCACTCCTCAAATATCTCCAATGGTTACACATCCACCTCCGCATCAAACGGTTATTCACTGACGTCTACTGTAAGCCACTCAATCAGCTCTCTCCCTCCAACCTTTCCTCAGTGATCTACTACAAACCAGGTGGTACACTCCGCTCCTCCAAGACCAACCTACTCACTGTACCTCCTTCTCGACTATCTCACCGCCGACCCCTCGCCCACGTCCTCTCTCAGGCCTAGAACTCCCTTCTCCTTCATATCTGACAGTCCGTCACTCTCCCCACCTTCAAAACCCTCCTAAATCACATCTCCTCCAAGAAGCCTCCTCACTTTAAGCCTTTTATTTCCCCTCCTGTTCTATCCACTGCATCGCTTGTACACTTGGCTGTGGACTACCTAAGCCCTCTGATACTCACCCCAGGCTCATGGCACTTGTGTACATATCTTATACTCTAATTCCCCTACATGCAATTTATTTTAGTGTCTGTCTCCTGCTACAGACTGTGAGCTCCTACGGATCAAGTACAGTGCTCTGCACACAGTAAGCGCTCAATAAATATGATTGAATGATCAAGACTAACAACTCTATTGCATTGTAACTTTCCCAAGTGCTTAGTACAGTACTCTGCACACAGTAAGCGCTCAATAAATATCATCAATTGATTGATTGAGAGATGGACGGAAGCAGGGAGAGAGCCAGAGTGAACAACCGGGAAGCTGGTGGCTACGGAAAGAGCATAGGAGAGCCGGGCTGGATCTTACCGTGTTGCTACTCATGTCTCTCCGGAAGTCTTAAGTTGGCGTTGACCTCATCCACATCACCCAGGGGTGGGGTCAGTCCTGCAATCCCAGCAGAAAGGAGTTGAATCCCCTACCCTCCGGAAACCCAAGGTGGGAAGGACCCACGTGGGAGGTGTCCCAGAGGGGCTGTGAGAGCCCTAGACTAAGTTGTCCCCCCCTCCCACCAGGATCACCAAGCCCCCCAACTCTCCCACCCTCTCACCACACTTTGAGCTTCAAAGGAAAACACAGATGGTTAGGAGAGGCTGCCCAACCTGGGAGAGGGCTGCCCCCCATCCCCAGAACCCATCCCATCTGATAGATTCAGAGCAGAGGTCACAACAAGGACACAGGATTGTTGGAATGGGAGACATGGAGGGAGGTGGCCAATAGGTTGTCGTAGCGGTCGCTGGATTTTTCAGAAACCAAGATATAAGCAGAGAAGCAGTGTTGCCTAAGGAGATACAGCAGGGGCTTGGGAGTCAGAAGGACCTAGGCTCAAATCCTGGCTATGACCCTGGGCAAGTCACTTTACTCCTCCACGCCTCAGTTGTCTCATTTGTAAAATGGGAATTAAAACTGAGAGCCTCTCATGGGACAGGGACTCACCTTGTATCCACCCCAGTGTTTAGTACAGTGCCTGGCACCTAGTTAGCATTTAACAAACACTACAGTTATTATTACTGTTATTACCGCAGTGCTCACTGTGGGCAGAGAACATGTTTGCCTACTCTGTTGCACTGTACTCTTCTGAGTGCTTAGTACAGTGCTCTGCACGTAGTAAGCGCTCAATAAATACCACTGACTGATTGATTGGCACGCCCCTCTGGCATGCCATATGTGCCTGGCACACAGTAAGCGCTTAACAAGTACCGCAATTATTATTATTACTATTATATCCAAGCTGGGTGATGATGGGAAATCCACTCAAACAGATCCTTACTAAGGAGTCATAACCCTCGGATAGGCACCTTAACCAAATAGCTTCTGATCATTTCTCTAAGAGCCAAGCGGCTAAGGAGATTTCTCCTCAAATCCAATTAGAAGTAGGGAGGAGAGGAACAAGGCCACAGCAGAGGTTGTAGGGAGGGGCATGCCAGCAGCTCTGGGGCAGCCCTGAATCTGCCCTCATCTTGGGACTTTGGGACACTAATGTCTGATATACATTTCCCACCAGCTAAGTGCCCATTGAGTGGCAAAATTTCTAAGGGTAGGGGAGACCTGCAATCTGGTCTGGTATACAGGACCCTGCCCAAAGTCGGTTTAAGATGGGAGGCAGGACCTCCTGGGTTCAATTCAGTTTCCCCACCAGGCGTGGTGCTCGCTGTTCCTCTTAGGCTCTCTCTGGGCCTAAGTTTCCCACCTTGCCTTCTCGAAGCTGAGCCCCAGGATCCCTGGGCTAAAGACAGGGCCCCAAGAGGCAGAGTTCTGGAGCTGGGCCAGGGCCTAGCCAAAGCCAATGAGCTCGGGGCCCTTCTTTGATCCAATTCCCAATCAAGTTGACCTGACTTCCAGCGAGTCCCAGCGGATGCACAAGGCCTTCCTACCTCATGGATAGAACCTCATGGATCAAGGAGTCAGGAGACTGGGGTCTGGCCCCAGTTCTGTTGTTGACTTGCTGGGTGACCTTGAGCAAAACCCTTAACCCTCTCTGCACCTGTTTCCTCTCCCCCACCTTAAAAAAGGGAGAGAAACACTTGCCATTTCTTACCTCAGAGGGATGTTGTGAGGATGAAATGAGATCACTGATGTGAGAGCACTTTGGGAAAATAAAAGCGTTCGACAGATGTGGGATGTTGTCGCTCTTATTGTCATTCTGTGCAGGCCCAGTGTGGATTGTGCATGCATGCACTGGCCATTACACAGTGGCCTACTCCCCTCCCCCAGCCTGGGATAACCAATATGTGGCTGAAGGGATCCAAAGTGAGAGGTTAAAACAATTCCGCCTTGGCTCAAGCCCAGTCCATCTCTCTCCAGAGCCCAGCCCAGGCTAAAGCAGCGCTCCAGCTCGGCCCTACAGAGAGGGGCTTTTTTGGGACCCCACTCCTGCCCATGCCAGACCTGAAGAAGCCACGGCCCTCTGAAGCGGGGAGGGGGTCCATCATAGCCCAGCCTGGCCTAACGGACAGGAGCTACCAAACAGGGTGCCAGGCCTGGTCACGCACGGGGTCTCTTGCCTCTAGGAGGTCGATGTCCCTGCCGCAAATCGGGGACAGTGGGCAAAGTTGGCCCTTTCCTCCTCCAGCTGGGACTCCTGCGCCCTGCCCTGGCCTGATCCGAACCAGGGAACTTTAAGCACCACCCACAGGGAAGTAGGTGAGAGAGAGGAGGGGGAGATAGGAACCTTAAATGAGTTGGGGGGCGAGGCACATGTCCAGCCCCCTCCTCACTGGGAGGATTTGGGAAGATGAGTCATGAAGGCAGGGAGCAGTGAACGAGGAGCATAGGGAGAGAAGCCCACATTCCTGACACCCAACACGTCCCTCTGCCTCCCTCCCTCCTCCTCCCTCTGCGTGTGGGCGGCTGCTGGTGTAAAGTGAGACACGGTTCCCCCTTCTCCCCTCCCCCCCGCTGACAAACACGGCCCAAACCCCTGCCCAAGCAGAACGTCAGGAGGGGCCCAGGGAGGAACTCAAAGCACAGATGTTGGCTCCGCCCTCCTCTAGCCCCAGGGAAACTGAGGCAGGACCTGGGAGATCCGAACTGGGGCCAAGACACGGCCTGGGCTAGGGCGAGGGATGGCTGACAAGCAGAGCCCTTGTTTTAGCTCCCTTCTCTGCCCTCCCTGCCCCCTCAACAGCTTCTTCCCTTCCCGGCCCAAGCCTGGAGAGAGCGGTCCAAATTGAGCTCAGTTGCCCCATCTTTGGCCCCCTGGAAGGTCAGGGGCCAAAAGGTCAAGAGCCAGGGAGGCAGGAGCACCATCAGTAGTGTGGCCTAAGTGTGGGCTCTTGTGGGCGCTGGCCTGAAACCCCACCACCCTGGCCTGCCCCCTTGTAAAATAGAGCCTGGCTTGGGAGTCGGAAGGACCTGGGTTCTAATCCAGGCCCTGCCACTTGTCTGCTATGGGACCTTGGACAAGTCACTTCTCTTCTCTGGGCCTCAGTTATCTCATCTGTAAATTGGGGATTAAGACAGTGAGCCCCATGTGGGATAGGGACTGTGCCAACCTGATGGACTTGGATCTGCCCCAGGGCTTACAACAGTGCTTGACAAATAGTAAAAGCTTAACAAATTGAGTACTCTTAAGTATGAGAAGCAGTGTGGCTCAGTGGAAAGAGCCCGGGCTTGGGGTCAGAGGTCATGGGTTCTAATCCCGCCTCCGCCACTTGTCAGCCGTGTGACTTTGGGCAAGTCACTTAACTTCTCTGGACCTCAGTTACCTCATCTGTAAAACGGGGATTGAGACTGTGAGCCCCACGTGGGACAGCGACTGTGTTTAACCTAATCTGCTTCTAACCACCCCAGCGCTTAGTACAGTGCCTGGCACATAGTTAAGCACTTAACAAACACCATAATTATTATTACTCCCAGACCCCTGGACCTGGCAGATTTACCTCCTTCCCTGCTGGGAGGGTCAGGGGTGAGGGACTTCAGTCCTGGTCTCTACCAACACCCAAGGAGGGGCCCCTCCCCAGGCTGCTTGAACGGACCCTCTCCCCTCCGGGCCTCCACGGGGCAAGGAACTCGCTGCCCCTACCTGGGGACAAACAGGATGCCCTGGACACCTCTTGGCCAGTGCAGGGTCCAGGGTCAGGGAGGGGGTGGGGATTGGGGGAGGGAGGGATGGGAGGAGGAGGGGAAGAGGGAGGGGGAGGCCCCGGATCAGCTGTCCCAGCCCCTGGCTGAGCCGAAGGGATTACTGAAGGCGCTTAGCGGTTGGGAGTGGAGCCCGGGCTGGGGGTTGGGCCCGAGGAAGCCCACCTCCAGCGTGGCTTATTGGAAAAGGCACGGCCTTTGGAGTCAGAGGACGTGGGTTCTGCTCCTGGCTTCTCCACTTGCTGCTGTGTAACCTTGGGCAAGCCACTTGACTTCTCTGTGCCTCAATTACTTCGCCTGTAAAATGGGGATTAAGACTGTGGGCCCCACGAGGGACAACCTGATCACCTTATATCTACCCCAGCGCTTAGAAAAGTGCTTGGCACATAATAAGCCCTTAACAAATACCATCATTAGTATTATTATTATTATTCGCTCCCTGCTGGAGGCTGATCCAGACAACAACCCCATTCGTCCCTGAACCCGCACCCCAGCTCAGTGGAAAGAACCCAGGCTGGGGAGTCAGAAGTCGTGGGTTCTAATCCCGCCAGCTCCGGGGAACGCTTATCCTCCGGCCCATCGACATGTGGGTGCGGGCTGGGGGGGGGGACGACCCAAAACCCAGGTGTCCTGCGCCCGAGGGATGGGGTGTAGGGGCGGGGCTTGGGGCTCTCGTTTAGACTATGAGCCCGTTATGGGGCGGGGACTCTGTTGCCGAATTATACATTCCAAGCGCTTAGTCCAGTGCTCTGCACATAGTAAGCGCTCAATAAATACGACCGAATGAATGAACGGGAGATGTGGGAGGGGGACGGGCAGGACCGGAGTGGGATGGGGTGCGCGGCCCTGCCCGGGCCTGGACCCCCAAATGGGGGGCAGCTGGTCCCACTGGCTCCTGGACCGTGGCGGGCCCTAAACCCACCCTGCAACGGTCTCCCCGCCTCCCACCCCCGCAAGAGCCCCTCTGCAGCATCAGCCTCCCCCCAGGGCTGCCCCCCGGGCCCCGGGCTGGACTCACCTGCCCCGGGGGGAGCCCGGCTCGGCGGGCCCCATGGCGGGGGGCTCCCCGGCCGGCTCGGATGCCAGGCCCTCCCGCTCCGCAGCCCCGCAGGACCGGCCGGTCCAGGCCCCGCCGCACTCCCGACCGATCGGGTCCTAGAGCCCGAAGGAGGGAGATGGGATGGGCGGGAGAGGATGATGATGGGCGGGAGAGGATGATGATGGGCGGGAGGGAATCTGGCCCCGCCCTCTCCGCCGCCTTCGGGCTCACACTCTGAGAAGCCGTTCAGTCGTATTTATCGAGCGCTTACTGTGTGCAGAGCACTGTACTAAGCGCTTGGGAGGTGCAATTCAGCAACAGAGACAACCCCTGCCCACAACGGGCTCACAGTCTAGAAGGGGGGGGGGAGACAGGCATCAAAACAAGTAAACGGGCATCAGTAGCATCATGATAAATAGAATTATAGATATATCCACATCATTAATAAAATGAATAGAATTATAATTATAAATATGTACATATATGCACAGGTGCTGTGGGGCAGAGAGGGGGGTAGAGCAAAGGTAGTGAGTCAGGGAGATGGGGAGGGGGAGCATTCATTCTTTCATTCATTCACACTGTAGAAGCAGTGTGGCCTCAGTGGGACGGGCTGCGGCCTGGGAGGTGGAGGACCTGAGTTTACTCATCTATTCATGCAATCGTATTTCTTGAGTGCTTACGGGGCGCTGAGCACTATACTAAACGCTGGGGAAATAGAGAAGCAGCGTGGTTCAGTGGAAAGAGCCTGGGCTAGGGAGTCAGAGGTCATGGGTTCTAATACCGCCTCTGTCACTTGTCTGCTGGGTGACCTTGGGCAAGTCGCTTCATTTCTCTAGGCCTCAGTGACCTCATCTGTAAAAATGGGGATTAAGAAATGTGAGCCCCACGTGGGACAATCTGAATATCCTGCAACTACCCCAGCGCTTAGAACAGTGCTCAGCACAGAGTAAGGGCTGAACAAACACCATAATAATTGTTATTACAATTCAGCACCAAAGAGAGATAATCTTTCCCCAACAACGGGCTTACTGTCTAGAAGGAGTTCTGATCCCAACTCCACCACGCACTTACTATTATTATTATATAATAATAATAATGATCCTAATGGTATTTGTTAAGCGCTTACTATGTACCAAGCACTGTTCTAAGCGATGGAATAGATAGAAGCCAATGAGGTTGGACACGGTCCCTGTCCCACATTAGGCTCGCACTCTTTAATCCCCATTTTATAGATGAGGTAACTGAGGCACAGAGAGGTCAAGTGACTTACCCAAAGTCACACAGCAGACAAGTAGTGGAGTCGGAATTAGAACCCACGACCTCTGACTCTAAAGCTGGTGCTCTTGTCACTAGGACTTGCTGTGTGACCTCAGAATCCAGCTGGGATTCTGACCGTCCCATCCTGTGACTCACTTTCCCTCCCCTTCTCACCCGGGGAGATTGACGTCCCTCCCTGACACTGCTTCCTAGGGCAGTAAAGCGGGAGGATTCTGCTTCTTAAGTGGGGGTGGGGGCTTACGGTGGAGGAGGCTCAAGACGGCTGAGGGTGTCAGGACTCACAGGAGTGGACACTCAGGACCGGCCCCCCACCTCAAAGCTGGACTTATTACTACTACTACTCATAATAATAATAATTATGCTATTTGTTAAGTGCTTACTATGTGCCAGGCACTGTACTAAGCACTGGGGTGAATACAAGCAAATCAGGTTAGAAACAGTCCCTGTCCCACATCGGGCTCACAGTTTCCATTCCTATTTTATAGATTGGGTAACCGAGGCCCAGAGAAGTGAAGTGATTTACCCAGGTTCACACAGCAGACAAGTGGTAGAGTGGGATTAGAACCCATGATCTTATCAATGTGTGCACAGAGCACTGTACTAAGCACTTGGGAGAGTACAATACAACAGAGTTAGCAGATTTGTTCCCTTCCCATATTGAGCTTACATTCTGAGAAGCAGTGTGGCCTTAGTGTGAAGAGCAGGAGCCTGGCAGTCAGAGGACCTGAGTTCTAATCCTGACTCCATCACATACTTGCTATGTGACCTTAGGCAGAGCACAGGCCTGGGAGTCAGAGGACTTGGGTCCTAATCCCAGCTCCATCACATACTTACAGGATGACCTTGGACAAGTCACTTAACTTCTCTGTGTCTCAGTTCTTCCATCTGAAAAATGGGGATTCAATACCTGTTTTCCCTCCTACTTAGACTGTGAGACCCATGTGGAACCTGATTACCTTGCATCTACTACCCCAGGGTTTAGTACAGCATGGCTTAGTGGAAAGAGCCCGGGCTTGGGAGTCAGAGGTCACGAGTTCAAATCCCAGCTCTGACACTTAGCTGTGTGACTGTGGGAAAGTCACTTCACTTCTCTGTGCCTCAGTTCCCTCATCTGTAAAATGGGGATTAAGACTGTGAGCCTCACATGGGACAACCTGATGACCCTGTATCTCCCCCAGCGCTTAGAACAGTGCTCTGCACATAGTAAGAGCTTAACAAATACCAACATTATTATTACAGTGCTTGGCACATAGTAAGCACTTAACATATGCCATTATTAATGAGAAGCAGCTTGGCCTAGTGGATCGAGCAGAGACCTGGAAGTCAGAAGGACCTGTATTCTAATTCTGGCTCCGCCCTCATCGCTGTGTGACTTGTGCATGTCTCTGTTCCTCAATTCCCTCATCTGTAAAATGAGGACTAAGACCACGAGCCCCATGTGGGACAAGGACTGTGTCCAACCCAATTAGTTTGCATCTACCTCAGTGCTTAGTTCAGTGTCTGGCACATAGTAAGTGCTTAACAAATACCATAGAACATAAAGAGACGGGAAACTTAATAATAAGAAGCAAACTGGGTTGGACATAGTCCCCATCTCATGTGGGGTTAACAATCTAAATTCCCATTTTACAGATGAGGTAACTGAGGCCCAGAGAAATGAAGTGCCTTACCCAAGGTCACACAGCAGACAAGTGGCAGAGCCAGGATTAGAACCCATGACCTTCTGACTCCCAGGCCTGTGCTCTATCCACTACACCATACTGCTCGATATCCACTGGAGCAAGGCTAATCAAACTTGGACTCGCTGCACCTCCGGTCCCTAGGGTATGTCCTCGGCATCGCCCCTTCCCTCCTCCCATCCTTAACTTCTATCTTTAACCACTCACTCTCCAATGGCTTCTTCCCCTCTGCCTTCAAACATGCCCATGTCTCCCCCATCCTAAAAAACCCCTCTCTTGACTCCATTTCCCCTTACAGTTATCACCCTATCTCCTTCCTACCCTTCCTTTCCAAACTCCTAGAATGAATCGTCTATACTCGCTGCCTCAAATTCCTCAACTCCAACTCTCTCCTGGACCCCCTCCAATCTGGCTTCCGTCCCCTCCGCTCTACCGAGACTGCTCTCTCAAAGGTCACCCATGACCTTCTTCTTGCCAAATCCAATGGCTCCTACTCTATCCTAATCCTCCTCAACCTCTCAGCTGCCTTCTCCTGTCACTGTCACTGTCGACCATCTCCTCCTCCTCCACACCTTATCTCACCTTGGCTTCACTGACTCCATCCTCTCCTAGTTCTCCTCTTATCTTCCTGGCCATTCATTCTCGGTCTCCTTTGTGGGCTCCTCCTCTCCCTCCCATCCACTAACTGTAGGGGTTCCTCAAGGGTCAGTTCTTGGCCCTCTTCTCTTCTCCATCTATAATCACTCCCTCGGTGAACTCATTCACTCCCATGGCTTCAACTATCATCTCTATGCAGATGACACACAAATCTACATCTCCTCCCCTGTTCTCTCCCCCTCCCTTCAGGCTCGTATCTCCTGCCTCCAGGACGTCTTCACCTGGATGTCTGCCCGCCACCTAAAACTCAACATGTCCAAAACTGAGCAACTTATCTTCCCTCCCAAACCCTGTCCTCTTCCTGACTTCCCTGTCACTGTGGATGGTACGACCATCCTTCCCTTCTCTCAAGCCCGCAACGTAGGTGTCATCCTTGACTCGGCTCTCTCATTCACCCCACACATCCAATCTGTCACCAACGCCTGCCGGTCTCACCTGCACAATATCGTCAAGATCCGCCCTTTCTTCTTCATCCAAACGGCTATCGTGCTGGTACAAGCTCTTTCATAATATCCCGGTTGGATTATTGTGTCAGCCTTCTCTCTGGTCTCCCTTCCTCCTGTCTCTCCCCACTCCAGTCTATTCTTCATTCCACTGCCCAGATCATCTTCCTACCGAAACCATCTGGGCATATCACTCCCCTCCTTAAAAACCTCCAGTGGTTGCCTATCCACCTCTGCACGAAACGAAAACTCCTCACTCTGGGCTTCAAGGCTCTCCATCACCTTGCCCCCTCCTACCTCACCTCCCTTCTCTCCTTCTACAACCCACCCTGCACGTTCCGCTCCTCTGTCACTCACCTCTTCACGTCCCCCATTCACGCCTATCCCGTCGACCTCTGGCCCATGTCCTACCGCTGTCCTGGAATGCCCTCCCTCCTCACCTCCGCCAAACTAACTCTCTTCCCCTCTTCAAAGTCCTTCTGAGAGCTCATCTCTTCCAAGAGGCCTTCCCAGACTGAGCTACCCCTTTTCTCTCTGCTCCCTCTCTGCTCCTCTTCCATCCTCTGCTCCTCCCCCTTGCCTCCTTCACCTCCCCTCAGCTAAGCTCCCTTTCCCTCTGCTCCTCCCCATCTCCCTCCCCTCAGCACTGAGCTCATTTGTATATATATTTTTAATACCCTATTTATTTTGTTAATGAGGTGTACATCCCCTTGATTCTATTTATCGTGATTATGTTGTCTTGTTTTTGTCCGGCTGTCTCCCCACATTAGACTGTGAGTCCGTCATTGGGCAAGGATTGTCTCTATCTGTTGCCGAATTCGGCATACATTCCAAGCACTTAGTACAGTGCTCTGCACATAGTAAGTGCTCAATAAATACTGTTGAATGAATTAATGACAGGGATCCCTACCCCCACGTGGAGATCCAGAGGCTCCTCCCAAGCTCAGGTAAGGTGGGACATTCCCTCTCCCTGAATGTCCAGCTGTTCAACTTCTGAGTCAGCATCCGACCTGCCACTCAGAGGCCCTAAACTTTTGATGGATGAGCCCTCTGGAGGGCTGTGGAGCTCTTCACTGACTCATCCTCACACCTGCAGAGAAGTTATTAGGCTGAACACAGGTGGGGTTCAGCAGCAGGCCAGTCAGGTCTTCCAGGACCTCCCAGTTCAATCTCTCAATCAATCAATGGCATTAATGAGCCCTTATTATGTGAAGAGAACTAAGTGCTTGGGGGGGTATAATACAATAGTTAGCAAACACATTCCCTGCCCATAGTGAGTTTACAGTCTAGAGGGGGGAGACTAAATTTATTATGGGTAGGGAAAGTGTCTGCTAATTTCTCTTGTTTTGTTTTCTCCCAAGCTCTAAGAACTGTGCTCTGCACATAGCAAGTGCTCAATAAATACCACAAATTAAGACATACATTAATATAAATAATTTAGAGTATATATTTTAAAGACATGTACATATCATTTGTTCCAAGCGATTCCCCTTGGCACCAGAAATTGCAGGATGTACTTTAAACCCTCCAGGCTCTGCCACTACAGGAGGCAATTATCCATTATTCAGTGGTATTTATTGAGTGCTTACTATGATCAGAGCACTGAGCTATCAATCCATTCCATTCCACAGACCACCAACCTCCTCATCTTAAAAGTCCTCTTAAAATCATACTACTTAGACTGGGAGGGTTAATCCTTCATTCATTCATTCATTCAATTGTATTTATTGAGCACTTACTGTGTGCAAAACACTATACTAAGCACTTGGGAGAGTACAGTATAATAATAGACACATTCCCTGCCCACAACAAGCTTCAGGGTCAGATGCTGCTGTTCCCAGCTCCTGTTCACTGCCCTTTAGTGGCTTCCAAACTGAAAAATCTCCTATTATGCTGAATAACAATTATAATAATAATTAATAATTATGGTGCTTGTTAAGAGTTTACTATGCACCAAGCACTGGAGTAAATAAAAGTTAATCAGATTGGACAGTCCCTGTCCCATATGGGGCACACAGTCTTAAACCCCATTATTAGGGATGAGGCAACTGAGGCACAGATAAATTAAGTGACCTGCCCAAGGTCACACAGCCAACAAGCAGCAGAGATGGGGTTTGAACCCAGGTCCTTCTGACTTCCAGGCCCGTGCTCTATCCCTTAGGCTACACTGCTTCTCCTTACCTACTCCTAATCAATTAATCAAAGGTATTTATGAGTGTTTATTGTGTGCAGAACACTGTACTAGATGATTGGGAAAGAACAATACGATCGATTTAGTAGTCATGATCCTTGCCTTCAAAGAGTTTACAGTCTAGTGGAGAAGGCAGATAAAATAAATTACAAATAGGTGAATTGGCAAAGCATAAGGATATATGTTCATAAGTCCTGTGGGGGTGAGGTGAGTATAAAAGTGATTTAGGAGTACAGACCCAAATACATAGGCAACACAGAAGGGAGGGGGACTAGTTGGAGAAATGAGGGCTGAGTCAGAGAAGACCTCTTGGAGGAGATGTGCTTTTAAAAGGGCTTTGAAGATGGAGAGAGTGATCCTCTGTCATATATGAAAGGGGGAGGGAGTTCCAGGCCAGAGGGAGGAGGTGGAAAGGTGTTGGCGGAGAGACAGATGAGATCAAGGTACAGTGAGTAGGTTGATATTGGAGGAGTGAAGTGTGCAGCCTGGGTTGTAATAGGAAATCAGAGCAGTAAAAGAAGAGGGAGAGGGATGATTTGAGTGCTTTAATGCCAATGCTAAGGAGTTTTTTGTTAAATGCAGAGACGAGTGGGCAATCATTGGAGGTTTTTGAGGAATGAGGTGATGGACTGAATTTTTTTTAGAAAAATGATCCAAGCAAGCAGAGTGAGGTTAGAAGTGAGAAAAATGATCCAAGCAAGCAGACTGGAATGCTGAGAGACTAGGAGGCAGGGAGGTCAGTGAAAAGGCTTATGCAGTAGTCAAGGTGGGATATGATATGTTCTTGGATTGGCACAGTAGCAGTTTGGGTGGAGAGGAAAGGGCAGATTGTAGCCATGTTGTGAGGTACAACTGAAAGGGTGTGGTGACAGATTGACTACATGGGTTGAATGAGAGAGATGAGTTGAGAAAAATGCCAAGGTTACGGACTTGGGACAGGGAGGAAAATGGTATTGTCTATAGTGCTAGGGAAGATGGGAGAGGACAGGCTTTGAAAGGGAAGATGAGAAATTCTGTTTTGAACAAGTGAACAAGGTAAATGACAAAGTAGGTCTCCTGTCTCCTAGTCCTTGCTCGTTCCACTAAGCTACCCAGCTTCTCCTGACATAATATTAACTGTAGTTTTTGTTAAGCACTTACCAAGCACCAATTACAGTAATAAGCACAGGGGTAGATACAGCATAATCAGGTCAGGCACAGTTCCTGTCCCACAAGTTCTGGCCCAAGAGGTTCTATGATACTAAGGTCCTTGAGTGCCCAGCATGGAGAAAACTTAGGGGTGACTCCTTCCAGAAAGATATGCGGTGAAGCTGCTGCACCCTACTAACCCCGGATGCAGAAGGCCACCAGCCTAACTGCTGACCTCTTTGGGAGGACCGGAAGACAAGGTCAGAACAAGCACAGCCCCAGCCAGTCTGTCAGCACAGTGCTGGAAAGGGCTGTATGTGTCCACGGTGTGGCCGGTTCTGCCCAGCCCTGCATGCTTGCACCCCTAGTTAAACTTCCCCAACAGTGAGGTCATCTTCAAATTCAAAGGGAATTTGGTTGCTGAACCCAGAGAATCTTCATAATAATGGTGGTATTTGTTAAGTGCTTACTCTGTGCCAAGAACAGAGGTAGATACCAGATCATCGGGTTCATATGGGGCTCACCATCAATGTAGGAGGGAGAACAGGTATTGAATCCCCACTGTGCAGGTGAGGGAACTGAGGCCCAGAGAAGTTAAGTGACTTGCCCAAGGTAAAACAGACACGTGGTGGAGCTGAGATTATTATTATTACTACTACTACTAATAATACTTGTTAAGCACTTACTGTGTGCCAAGCACTGTTCTAAGTGCTGGGGTAGGTACAAGTTAAGCAGGTTGGACACAGTCCCTATCCCACATGAAGCTCACACTCTTAATCTCCATTTTACAGATGAGGTAATTGAGGCCCAGAGAAGTGAAGTGACTAGCTCAAGGTCACACACCAGACACGAGGCAGAGCCAGGATTGGAACCCAAGTTCTCTGTCTCCCAGGCCTGTGTTCTTTCCAGTAGGCCTTGCTACTTACTACTAGGTGAAAATCTCTCAGCAGATCCAGGAAATTCAAACTATGTGTTCTGCTCCACTTCCCCACCTGCTGACAGCACAAGGAGGGTGAAAAACATCAGAATCGGGATCACCATTTGGATTCAAGAGGATTTTAACTCCATTCCAGCTGGACATCTCTTGTTCTGGATCACTGACCTGTTTTTTAAAAAAATTTTATGGTAGTTGTTAAGCATTTACTATGTGTCAAACATTGTTCTAAGCCCTGAGGTAGATACAAGTTAATCTGGTTTGACACAGTCCCTGTCCTGCATGGGGCTTACAGTTTAAGTAGGAGGGAGAACAGGAGAACTAGGCACAGAGGAGGTATGTGACTTGCCTGTGGTCACACAGCAAGCAGTTGGCAGGGTTAAGATTAGAACCCAAGTCTTCTGATCTGGTTTGTTCCTAGGATTGCAGAGAGCAGTGCATTCTGGATATCACCAACATTATTAGATCAGCGTAGTGGACTTTGGAGTCACAAAATGATTATGACCAACTAAGAACCATTTAAGCCATTACTACAGGACACGGAAACCTCATTTGGAAACGTGGGTACTCCCTTGTTTGTTCTTGCTGTTTTTTATGGCCCAAATAAGTTAACGATCCCATCTGTAGCTTAACATTTGGCACAGAACAGTCGAGGCAATTGAGTTAGAACAGTTAGAACAGTTGAGGTAGCACCAGCAAAAGGGAATTGACCCAACTGTCTGGTGAGTGGGAAGAGACAACTCTCTGTCAAGTGGCTTGGAGTACCTGCTCTCATTTCCCTTCTGTAGTCCTGGCCTTAGATTGGCTACACGAAATTCAAACTCACTTTCCAGTCACCTGAGCTGACACTGGTGTCAAATCCCCGCCCTGTAGACCTGTCCTGAAAGCCAGAAGCTTGGGGGTCTTCTCTTCTGGGACCTCCAAACTCCTGGAATCAGCTTCTCTCCCTTCCCCATTCCCAGGTTCCACACTTAACTTCTCTGGGCCTCAGTTCTCCCTCCTACTTAGACTGTGAGCCCCATGAGGTACAGGGACTGCATCCAACCTTATTAACTTGTCTCTACCCCAGCTCTAGAACAGTGTTTGACACATACTAAGCTCAACTCAGGAAGAGAGGCTAGGGTTGGCCAGCCACTAGGAGACAGGGCAGGCAGGCCAGGCCAGGGCTTTAGATTCTGTAGCCCCAGCAGTAGTCAGTAATGAATTCCTATGGGTCCCACCATTGGGGAGGATCAACTAGGAGCTTCAGTCAACCCGAGAACAGAGTTTTTACTAAATCCAGAGCTTGAATGCTGGGTAGGGCAGGTGTGGCTGTTGTCCCATGTGAATCCACATACCTATCCCACCTGCCCTACAGAATGACCAGTTACCTGGGGAACACCCAGGTAACCTGAAACCTAAAGGCCAGAGAAAAGGCACTTTGAAGTGGGGCAGGTGGCCTCTTGATAGTGCTTCCTCCATCTGAGCCCTCTGACCTACTCCCTCCATTGCCACCAATGAGGAACAACTTTTTTTATGGCGTTTGTTAAGTGCTAACTGCATGCCAGGCACTGTACTAAGCGTGGGGGTTGGTACAAGCAAATCGGGTTAGACACAGTCCCTGTCCCAACTGGGGCTCACAGGCTTAATCTCCATTTTATGGATGAGGTTACTGAGGCCCAGAGAAGTTAAGTGACTTGCCCGCAATCACCCAGCAGACAAGTGATGGGATTAGTACCTAGCTCCTTCTGATTCCCAGGCCTGTGCTCTATTCACTAGGCCATGCTGTTTCACAACTGCTAGCCTGCTCCAATGGGCCCAGAAGGAAGGTTTAACAAAGCTCGTGGCTTAGCGGAAAGAGCATGGGCTTGGGAGTCAGAGGTCATGGGTTCTAATCTTGGCTCCGCTGCTTATCAACTGTGTGACCTTGGGCAAATCACTTAACTTCTCTGGGCCTCGGTTACCTCATCTGTAAAATGGGGATGAAGACTGTGAGCCCTACGTGGGACAACCTGATTACCTTGTATCTACCCCAGCGATTAGAACAGTGCTTGGCACATAGTGCTTAACAAATACCAACATTATTATTATTATTATTCCAACCCTTTAGAACACTGGACCCTGGACCACTTCGCCAGAGACGTAAGGACTCTTATCACCATCATAAATTAATTGTACCGTTACCCTTGTTTTCTTCCATTAGTTTTACTGTAGTTGCCAGTTCATCCCTCACCCACATTCTTAGGTTGTGAAGGGCTAAGAGGCTGGAGACCAGTCTGAATGGCCAAACTTGCAAAGGATTTTGTTCACAGTAAGCGCTCAATACATAATATTGCATCAGTGAACGAATGCAGAAATCTTGAGTCCCATTCGTGCCCTGGGAAAGGCTCTCCTAAAAACCGGCGTCTTCAACAGCCCGACAGGGAATGTGTCTACAGACTCTGTTATACCGTACTCTCCCAAGCCCTTAGTACAGTGCTCTACAAATGGTAAGCGCTCATTAAAAACAATCGATTACCCCTCAATCCTCCACTACTGCCGAGGAGTTTGTGTTCTCCTTCCCCATCTCTACCCAGAACTGCAGAAAGAGAGCTTGCAGCTGGACACTAGGAAAGATTTCCGGGTACTTGGGGGCTGTCAGGGAGGGGAGCTGTCTCCTGAGAGAGGTTGTGCATTAGGGCATTGGTGGAAGCCTTTTGGATGAGCTGAGTAAATTTCCCAGAGTCTCATCCCTGACCAAACGCTAGGAAGTAGAAGGAGAATTTATTTAGCACCCTCTGCGTGTGAAACACTGCCCTAAACCCTGGGACAGAATACACTGGGGACATCCAGAGCCGGTCCCAGGCTGGAGATTGGGTTATCTGAGTTTTGTCCTCCCTGAGGACCTGGCCACACCAGTCCCGGATAGACGAACACCTGTCTGCTGTATGACCTTGGACAAATCACTTAACTTCTCAGTGCCTCAAGTTACCTCATCTGTAAAATGGAGATTAAGACTATGAGCCCCATGTGGGACATAGACCTGATTACCTTGTATCTACCCCAGGGCTTAGAAGATGGCCTGGAGCACAGTAAATGCATAACAATTACCATAAAAAACAAAACCATAAATCCTAATCTGATGACTGAGCGATATTACTGTAAACTCATTGAGGGGAGGGAATATGTCTGTTCTATCGTTACATTGTGCTCTCCCAAGCCCTTAGTACAGTGCTCTGCACACCATAAGCGCTCAATAAACACGACTGACTAAAAAAAGTTTGACTGATGCCTCATTGCCTTCCGGACTCCCTCTGCCACCCCCACATCCTTAAGAGCGCCTCTGGGGCTCCCTGTTACTCTGCAGGAATGAAAACCTAGGTGCGCCTGCAAAAAATGGCACACGGCACCAAGCAACAGCTCAAGGCATATCAGAGCACTGCCTTGGGGCTGTCGGCTATGTTCTCCAGGAAAGCCAAAAACCACCACACTAACCTTTCTGCACTTCGCAATCCCTGGGAGTGCCAGAAAGAAGAGTCCAGGTTGTCCAAAAGTGACCCCCAGCTTCTTGGCCTAGCACCTGTTTAACTCTCGGCATTTGCTCTCCTCCCTAGGGAGCAAATGGTGTCCTTTAAAGACCAAGAAGTTGACTGGGTAGGGGAGGGCCCAAGGAGGATGCTGAATGGCTGGGTGCCAATTTCGGCCATGCAAGCGCTCCACCCTGGTTGGGCAGGCGGGCCTTGGCCTTTTAGGGGTGGAACAGCAGGGCTCTTGTTTACCAAGAGCGGAGGGGTGGGCCTTGCTCTGCCCGGTCAACATTCCCTGGCAGAGGGCTGAACCGGGCTGAATGTTCCTTCACGTTCTTTCCAGTTCATGGGCCGGGCCTCCGGCTAGCTCATTGTGGGCAGGGGAATGTGTCTGTTTATTGTTACACTGTACTCTCCCAAGCTCTTAGTACAGTGCTCTGCACGCAGTAAGCACTCTGTACACAGTAAGCATTTAATAAATCGGACTGACTGACTGATCCTCTCCCCATCTCCCAGAAGGCAGAGTGTTACTGTTTCCAAGGCTACTCCCCTCTCTCTCCTTCATGTACATGACCCTGGCCCCCTTCCCCCTCCATCCAGCCATCTGTCCCACACCCTGATCCTCTATTCTGTCTTGGTTTTCCAGAGCAAGTCAGAAGGACAATATCCTAATTCACTTTCCTGTTGCCTCTTTGCTCCAGATCCCACTCCCAATATCCATAAATAGCTGGTGGGCTCAGCTGGGGCTTGTAACTAGTTCCTGGTTTGTCCATAGTTAAGGCTGGGCAGGGGCTGGATCATCCCACCCCCAGGTTACCTCCTCCCACTCAAGTGCTGAAGGTCCCATTAAGTTGGATGGTCTTACCTCAAGGGCCCGAATTCTTCCCACTCCTGCAAGCCAGCCCTGGGCGTCCAGGGCCTTCCACGAGAGCTGGAACTCAATCAGAAAAGATTTCTGAAGTGTCCCATATCACTGGTAGCCGTCTGCAACCCTAGCAGAAGTGGCGGTCCTGGCTGCTGGATAGGGTATTTGAAGCAGAGGGCAAAGAGCAGCCCAGATATCATGAGCAAAGTGACGTGCAACTGGGTTTGTGCCAGCTTCCCAGTCTCTGTCAGCAGTGGCAGCTCCCTGAAAGGAGCCCAGAGAGGCCAGCTATGCTATTCCACTGGGGAATTTCAGGTTCATTCTTGCCAGGGCCAGGGCTTGGGGGCCGCTTGTGCATCTTGGGAAATTTGTAGCCCTCTGCAGCCAGATTCATTCATTCATTCATTCAATCATATTTATTGAGCACTTACTGTGTGTGGAGCACTGTACTAAGCACTTGGATTATGGCACACGGCAAGGGGGTTGAGAGTGAGGACTCCTGGGTTCTGATCCTGTAGCCCCACCAACCCACTGGAGAATCTGGGGCCACGTCTATCATCTGACATCTCTTGGGGTGCCTCTGCCCCTTGGGCTGGAATGTAGGATCAGTAAGAAAACAGGAGCTGGAAACCAGGACTCTTGGGCTCCTGGCAAGAAAATCAAAGGCAGGTAACTGGAGCCAAAAACTCCAGCTATACAGGGAATGGCTTCAGGTGATAAGTAAGATAAACCAATGCCTCAGGAAGCCTCGTGTTATGAGGCAGCTCTGGCGATCTTCCACAGATGGTGGCTTTCTGGGACCTTCCAAAGACAGCAGCTTCTCAGAACCTTTCAAAAATCACACCTTCCTGGGACCTTCCAAAGATGGCAGCCATCTGGCCCGTCTCAAAAACGGCACCATACGGCTACTCTCAAAGATGGCGGCCCAAAGGTAGTCATAAATTGGGGCCCCAGACCTAGGTGCCCAGAGATCTCGGTTAGTGGGGAAGCAGAGAGATGCTCCACTACAGAATAATGCGATGGGGGTGCATGCATGCCCCCGCGTGTCATGACAGTATTCCATGGGTCACTGGGATCATTCCTTCCTGCCCTGCCCTGGGGTGGCAGGATATCTGAAGCCGGGCTCTGGTTATGGCAGGGGAGGGTAGAGATAAAGGCCCAGATATATCTCAAGCCTCTCAGCTGCTCTCTTCCTGCTTTGTTCACAGTCTCTTCTCTCTGTTTCTCTCTATCCTCCCTAACTAGATTGCTCTTCCACTGTTCTTTGTGTTTGGAGATAATGACGCAGAGTGAACTTTACCTAAGTGAGCAGTGTGGCTGGGAAGACTGTTGCATGTCAGAAAGACCTCCTACCTTGTTCACACATGTGCACGCACCCACACATACACACGCCCAGTTTCCCCACTTCTCAAGCACCTCCAGTGATTGTCCATCCACCTCCACATCCAAAAGAAACTCCTCACCCTTAGCTTTAAAACACTCGATCACCTTACCCCCTCCTACCTCACCTCGCTACTCTCCTATTACAACCCAGCCTGAAGGATCATTCTTACTGTACCTTGATCTCATCTACCTCCTTGATCTCGTCTACCTCGTCGGCCGACCTCTTGTCCCCATCCTGCCTCTGGCCGGGAATGCCCACTCTCCTCAGGTTTGATAGACAATTCTCTCCCCACCGCTTCAAAGCCTTATTGAAGGCACATCTCTTCTAAGAGATCTTCCCAGACTGAAGCCCTCTTTTCCTTTTCTTCAACACCCTTCTCCATTGCTCTGACTAGCTCCCTTTATTCATCCCCCCTTCCCAGCCCCACAGCATTATAGTACATATCTATAATTTATTTATTTATATTAATGTCTTCCCCTCTAGACTGCAAGCTCATTGTGGGCAGGGAATGTGTCTATTATATTGTTATATTGTACTCTCTCAAGCAAGTTAGTATTATTAATCGTATTTATTAAGCGCTGACTGTGTGCAAAGCACTGTACTAAATGTTTGGGAGAGTACAATATAACATCAAACACATTCCCTGCCCACGATGAGCTCACAGTCTAGAGGGGGAAACAGACATTAATATAAACAAATAGATAAATAAATAAATTGCAGGTATATATGTAACATGGTACAATGCTCTGCACTCAGTAAGGACTCAATAAATATGATTAAAACACACATACACACACATACACACTCACACATTCTCATGCAAGTGCCCTGGGACATCTGTTCTTATGGGAGCAAAACTCCACATGTCTCTTGTTCAAAAGATGCCCGATTCTGGAGTGGCCTAACGGCCTCTACTGGCTGGCTTCCAACAAGCTGCAATGTCTATATTCTTTGCTGCATCCTTGAGTCATTCACTCCAGACTTCCTGTTCTCTGTCATCCCTCCTCCATTCACCCATCTGCAGTGGCTTGGACCTCTGTTGTTCTCCTTTCTCTGCCCATCCCACCTAGGGAAGCTACACTGAAGGGAACATCTCTTTGATACTATCTTTTGGGCTAGTGGTTGGCCTAGGCTTTATGGCAAAAATGCTATTCGCACATAGGAAGTGGGTATTTTTATATTAGGTGACTCAGATGAATCTTCATAAGAAGCCGGATATGGCAACTGCTGTGGTTTCAATCCAGACAAAAGCTTCTCAGAAAGGCCTGCTTCCTGCTTGTCTTTGCCCACGTGTTACCTTGCTTTTTATTTTTTATTTCTATTTATGGTGTTTCAGGTACTTAGCTTTGGGGTACATAGAAATTAACTAGGTTGGACATAATCCCTATCCCACATGGGCTCACAGTCTTAATCCCTATTTTACAGATGAGGGAACTGAGGCACAGATAAGTGAAGTGACTTACTCAAGGCCACTCAGTAGATGAGTGGTGGAGCCAGGATTAGAACCCATGACCTCTGACTCCCAGGCCCATGATCTATCCACTACGCCATGCAGCATCTCATCTAGGTTGGGTGGGATTCACCCAGCCTCCTGTGGAGTAACACAGGCCCTTGACAGCTTGTCTTTAAATCAGTCAATCAATCAATCAATCAATCAGTGGTATTTTTTGAGCACTTACTGCATACAGAGCACTGGACCAAACACCTAGGAAAGTACAATATGACAGAGTTATAGAAGTGATCCCTGCCCACAAGGAACTTATAGTCTACAGGCATTAAAATAGATTAATGAATATAGGGGAAATAGCAGAGTGTAAGGATGTGGACTTAAGTGCTGTGGGGTTGGGGTGAATGTCAAAGTGCTTAAAGAGTACACAGCCAATTGCATAGTCACTGCAGAGGGGAGGGTGGATAGAGGAAATGTGCCTCCTTTGGTTTCAGTTTTCTGTCTATAATGACCTGTGCACATGGTGTGTGCCTTTCTCTCTACCCTACTTAGGAGTAGCTTAGCAAATGCTGCAGAGTGGCCTCTTCAGCATTCTCCTTTTTTTTCCTCCTCCGATCATAGGCTGGCGGTTGTTACTCTGGATTTTCGACCAAACAAGCCCCATACTTTCCCTTTGGTGCTCTGGAACACCCTTCAATCGATCAATCAATTAATCAATCAGTCAATCAGTGGGCAGAGCACTGAACTAAGCTCTTGGAAAAGTGCATTAGAGGTAAAAGATGATCCTCGGCCTCGAAAGTATGCTTTCTTAGAGGAGTCAGACACGAGCTAGTTTACAGAGAAGAGAAAAAGTTAGACTGGAAAGGCGGAGGGGAATAAATAAGAGCTTAAATAGCAGAATACTAAATCGATTTGAACAAATTTTTTACAGGTAGTTGTGGGTGCAAACTGCACCCACGGAATGATGGGACTTGAGTAAAAGAAAAATAATTGGGGGATGCCTTCTGAAGGCATTTCAGGAGTGTTTGACAAGGGGGAATGCTGTGATCTGGCACATTTGAACGGGAAGGGAGTTCTAGGCAGGAGGAAGGGTGTGAACCAGGGGTCTGAATGAGGGGTCTGAAGTGTGGAGAGGAAAGAATAAGGCAGAGTAAGAAAATGAGTGGGGGAAAAATGGAGAGTGCGAGCTGGGTTGTAAAGAGAGAAGAGAGAGGATAGATAAGAGGGAGAGAACTAAGATAGTGCCTTAAAACCAATGGCCAGGAGTTTCTGCTTGATGCAAAGATGAATGGGTAATTATTGGAGGTTTTTGAGGAGTGGGTAGAAATGTACTAGAAAAATATTTTGAGCAGCAGAGTCAAGTATGGACTGTCTGTTGTTGTACCATATTCTCCCTAGTGCTTAGTACAGTGCTCTGCACATAGTAAGTGTTCAATAATACCATTCATTGATTGAGAGGGGAGAGAATGGAGGCAGGGAGACAGTGAGGAGACTGATATCATAGTCGGGTTGGGATATGAGAAGAACCTGGACCAGGGTGGAGTGGCGAGTGCTCGGATAGAAAGGGCAGGGCGGATCTGGGAAGGAAAAGCCAACAGAATTTTGCAATGGAAGAAGCAATAAGTCAAATACCAGGAGAATGGTAGTGGTGTCAACTGCAGGTTTGAGAGAGATGAGGAATTCTGCCTGTGACATATGGAACATGAGGTGATTGCAGGACATTCACGTGGATCTGTTCTGGAGGCCAGAAGAAATGTGAGACTGCAGAGAGGAGTGGCCAGAGTTAGCGAGATAGATTTGGGAGTCATCCACAGAGAACTGCTGGCTGCAGTCATGGGAGCAGATGTGCTCTCCAAAAGAACAGCATGGCCTAGTGGATAGAGCACAGGGTCTGGGAGTCAGAAGGGCCTGTGTTCTAATTTTGGCTCCTCCACATGTCTGCTGTGTGATCTTGGGCAAATCACTTACTTCTCTGAGCCTCAGTTACCTCATGTGTAAAAAAGGGATTAAGACTGAGAGCCCCATGTGGGACAGGGACTGTGTCCAAACTGATTAGCTTGTATCTACCCCAATGCTTAGAACAGTGCTTGGTACATAGAAAGTGCTTAACAGGTACCTTAATTACTATTATTATTGCTTTGCACACAGTAAGCGCTCAATAGCAGCATTATGTAGTGGATAGAACATGGGCCTGGGAGTCAGAAGGTCATGGGTTCTAATCCCGACTCCACCACTTGTCTGCTGTGTGACCTTGAGCAAGTCACTTCATTCATTCATTCATTCAGTCAGTCAGTCATATTTATTGAGCGCTTACTGTGTGCAGAACACTGTACTAAGTTCTTGGAATGTACAATTCGGCAACAGAGACAATCCCTGCCCAATAACGGACTCACAGTTTAAAACATAATGATGGTATTTATTAAGCGCTTACTATGTGCCAAGCACTGTTCTAAGCACTGGGATAGATACAAGGTTATCAGGTTGTCCCATCTGGGGCTCACTCTTGTTCCCCAGATGAGGTACCTAAGGCACAGGGAAGTTAAGTGACTTGCCCAAAGTCACACAGCTGACAAGTGGCGGAGTCGGAATTAGAACCCACAACTTCTGACTTCCAAGCTCGGGTTCTTTCCACTAAGCCACGCTGCTCTGTGCCTATCTCACCTATAAAATGGGGATTGAGACTATGAGCCCCCACATGGGAGAGGGACGCTATCCAACTCGAATTGCTTGTATCCACCCCAGTGCTCAGTACAGTGTCTGGCACATAGCAAGCGTTTAACAAATACCATTATTATTAATTAATATGATTGATTGACACTATTTCCCTTCCCCACCCCTCTTCTACAGAGCCACACTCCCAGAATCCAAAGTGACTTTATTGGCTAATTGCTTTGGTCTTCAATCCAAGGACACTTAGCAACAAAGGGACAGAGCATCTCAGGGCAAGGAAGAGGAAAGGTGGTCCCTTTCCAGAGTAGCTGATGTACTGACCGAGGCTCTGGACAGAAATCGCCCTGCCAGGCCAGACACCCTGAGATTGATGAGACATTTCATTATTCTAAAACTCATTTTCCCAACCAGATAGAGCTTGGGGCAAGGGTGAGTCTTTATTGCTGTTTCCATCTGATGAGCCAAGACCAGCCCTACCAAACCACGAGCTGATCTGATCCCGACGCAAGGAGGCCCATTACTGCAGAACCTAAACTAACCTTCATCTCCTGTGGGGAACTAGGGGTCTTCATGTCCTGTTTCCCGTGGGAGTGCATGGGGTACAGTACCACCCTAGAAGTGGCTGCATTTTCACAGGTGAAGTATGTGTGTGCGCGCGCACGCATGAGTGAATATGTGTGGAAAAATCCTTATGAGAATAGGTCTGAAATGCCCAAGGAGGAGGTAAATACCTGTCGGGCTATCCCTTTTGGGTGGCCAATAGTTCTTGGGGGTGTTGGGTGATGAGTCCTGCGTCTGCTGGGGGTGTGGAGGTTTCTAGACTCCAAGCTCATTGTGGGCAAGGAACCTCTCTGCTTACTCTGTCCTATTGTATATTCCCAAGCACTTAGTACAGTGCTCAATAAATACCACTGATCAATTGATTGAAAGGAGGCAGGATGGAGAAACTCACAGGGAAAGGACTGGGCTAGGGTAGGGAGAGAGGCCAGACTTACATTCCATCCTCTTCAGTCACATCCATTCAAGGGAGAGAACAGTTCACATAGTTGTTAACTTAACCCCCTTTCCACTCCCCAAGGGAGCTATCTGGCTGGGCTAGGAACACGACTCTTGCCCGGGCACTGAACATGGTGGTGAGGATGGACCAAAAAGCAGAAAATCTTCCTGTACAATCCTAACACCTGCTGGCAACTAGCAGGGGGGTGGTGATGGGATTTTAAGTCTCTTTCCCTAGAAAATCCTTTGCCCTAGGCCTCACTGCTCCCCTTAAGAAATGACTTACGTAGCCAGTGAGAGGCAACGAGACTCTCCATTGATCGGCAGCAGAGTCCCTCCTCATTCTTTTCCTAATGGCTGCTTACTGGCTCTGTCCCACTACCGTTGCGGGGTGGTGAGGGGGACTACTGACCCACCTTTGGTCATCTTGGAGGCCCTGCAAATACCCCTGCTGTTACGCTTCCAAAACCTCTCTGGGCAACTGAAGGGGAAATCCAGTGATTTGCTCACCCTGGCAAGCACCCCATCAGCTGGGCCTGAGGCAGCTGGCCTGATCTCTCGGCTCTAATCCCATCCCAGTCAGAGGGGGCTAGACCACCACTCAGCTTCCTCATTTGGGCACCAAGGCCTCTTGATTGTCCTTAAAGGTCACAGCCAAAGTCATTCTGCTGGTGAAGAGTGGCCTGATCTCCCCTTGACCTTTGTACAGCTCAAAGGTCCCACCCCAGGACTCCCAAAGGTCGGTTTCCTCCCACGGATTGGGGTCCCAGTGTCCGGGTTCTGGGAGGAAATGAAGGACGGGCCAGCCACCCTCTCTTTGTGTTGGAGGCAGGGAGGGGCGGTGGTGGAGGGGAGGATTAGGGGAGGGAAGTGGAAGGCGGTTGAGGGCTTCATGGGAAGACCTTACCTGATCCCAACCGTGGCCCCACTGTGATCCCAGTCTGTCCAGACCTTGATCTTCCATCCTCCCAGGCCCATTCCCTCACACCCAGGTGCCAGGGAGAAGCAGGAGAGGGGGACATTTGTTCAGGTAGATGTGGGGATGTTTCCCTCACTCCAGTGGGCATGCCTGACTGGGGCCCGGGGCTGGCCGCCCCCTCCCATGAAAATTCATTTCCAGCAAAATCACATACAAAAGACGCAGAATCAGGTTTCCTCCAAACTTCCAGCAGTAGTGGGACAGGGAGGAGGAGAAGAATTCTGCCTTCCTTCCTCTTCCCGGATCTCTCCAGAGATCCCGGGGAGCAGTCGCTAGTTCCGGAAACTGGAAGCCATCAGACTTATAAATTAAACCTTCCAGGTTCGGAGTCAGGGCTGAGACCCGAGGCTGCCTGGGGAGTGGGCTGGTCCCTCTCCCCTTCAGGTCCCGCTGGGCAACCCCGTGCATCAGAAGAGACTCGGCTAAAGGCCGGAGAAGCGTGCTGGTGCTGAGGAAAGCTTCTGGGGAGCCTGGAGCTGCCGAGACCAGCCCGGGGGCCAGGATGGGTCGAGAGGTGCTGGTGGTGCCCCTTGCCCATGTGGGGAGTTGGGGTCCTGGGGGCGGTCTCCTCCCTGCCTGCCCTAGTCCCCCTGCCAGGAAGGATGGGTGAAGACGATGTCCCGTTTCTTGGCCCAGCGGGAGAAGACGGCCTTCTCTGTGATGAAGCGGTGGGCCCCGCGGGGAGCCCGCTCGTGGGCCAGGTACATGCGACACTCGTCCAGCTTGCCCTTCTCGAAGTAGTGATAAGGCACGGAGGGAGGGCTCTTCTCTCTGTGGAACAGCGGGGAGAGGGGATGGGTCAACGGCCAGCCCAGGACTCCAACCGGATGCCGCTCGGCCGGAGGGGATGGACCCTGAAGTCTGGGTTTCTCTCCTGGCTGTGTGAACGAGGTGGTGCGAGGGGGGTTAGTCGCTACAAGTTTAGGAGGGGAGGGTAGAGTCCCATAAAGGTCTGACTGAGGCAGGCTCCACTGAAGGTTCACCAGCGAGGCCAGGGAATCCCCTCCTCAGTCTTGGGAAGCGGCACTCTTCTGGCCACCCAGTCAGCTTCTCACCCTCCCCATCCCCCCGCCCGCCACCGGACCTGCAGTAGCTGTCGCTGACCATGCCGTAGACCACGATCCGCTCACACAGCTCCATCGCCAGGATCATGGTGAACCAGCCGGTGCTCAGGAAGGAGCCTGATTTCATCCTGGGAGGGATAGGCAGGCTCCCTCAGCTCTGCCCTCAGCCCCCCAGCTCCCCCACGCCCCAGGGTCACCTCACACGCCTCACCGGGGTCTGCTGGGGCTGACCTCACCAGCGCCTCCCCTTGACACAGATTCCCAGGAAAAGCAAACCCCAAGTACAGCCGATCCCACTACTTTTGACCCCATTGCCTGATTTTCAGAGGATCCAGCCTGATTTCTTTGAGTCCCGTGGGCCTGACCTTGTTCTCATGACTGCTTTAACCCTATGCCGCCAACTTCCACTTTGGAGCAGGGGCAGGGGACCAAGAACATATGGGAGAGCACCAGGGGCGGGGGACCAAGAACATTTAGGAGAGCACTCTTCTAATGGTGCCGAGCTCCGGAGGCCCGGAGCACCTTTCTGTTGAAGCGGAGCATGCGGCGGGCGCAGGGTGGCCCCGTGGCACTCACCGGTTCTTGCCGGTCTCGTTCTGGAAGACCTCGTCGCAATAGGCCATCATGTGGTCGGTGAGGGTGTAGAGCTGCAGCCCAGGGTACATCTCCTTCACCTTCAGCAAGGTGCGGTAGGTGGAGCCCCCCGCATCCCGGTTCATGTGCTTCCCGGGCCCCCACACCACGTACACCGTCTCCCTGGACTGGCCGAAGAAGTAGGACTGGTTGCGGAGGAGCAGGGGAACGCTGGTGTGCGAGACCACCCGCAGGGTGCTGCGGTTGCCCACGTCCGCCTCGTAGCCGGCCGTGGGCGCCTGGTTCATGCGCAGCACGCACTCCGTCCTGTCGATCTCCGGCCCCCTCCGGGAGCCCAGCATCTGGCCCGAGCTGGACACCACCGCACAGCAGCCACACGGGGAGCGGACCAGCGGCTGTGGATTGGAGAAGGATGTTAACTGGCCAGGCGCTGCTGGTCGGCCGCAGAGGAGGGGCGGTGCCTTCCTCTCAACCCCCAAGATGCGGCTTGGGTGAGCACCCTCCCGCGGGCAATCGAAAGACCAGCTGGTGAATGGGAGAGAGGGGTTCTGGGGATGTGGAGGGTGATCAGCCCGGCCTTGGCCAAGAGGAGGCCTGAGCCCCTCCCTCAGTCTTCCTCCACCCTAGCTCCAGCTGTCTCTCTTCTGCCTCCTTAAAGGATACTACGGGAGGGGGACTTTGATCACAGCAAGAGAGGATGATAGGAAGTAAAGGAAGAGACTTCCTGCAAGAAGAGGGAGACACTGAACCAGGGCATTTGGAAAGGTCCCTGCCCCAGAAGTTCTTCACTAATAATAATAACAATAATAATAATGATAGTATTTATTAAGCACTTACTATGCGCCAAACACTGTACTAAGTCCTGGAGCAGACACAAGATAATCAGGTCCCATAAGGAGCTCACAGTCTAAGTAGACTGTACTGAATCCCCATTTCGCAAATGAGGGAACTGAGACAATGAGAAGGGAAGTGACTTGCCCAGGGTCATATAGCAGACAAGTGGTAGAGGCAAGGTTAGAATTTAGGTCCTCTAACACCCAGGCCTATGCTCATTTCCCTAGGCCATGCTGTTTTTCACTAAGATAGACACACCTCTTTCCAAAGGCAAGAGGAAGCAGTGGTGCCAGAAGAGAGCAGAGGAGCCTTCCAGGGCCAAGGCTGCATGAGGAGCCTGGGGGCAGGGAAGGGGTGACCAGCTGCTGAGCTCCAGAACCTCCAGAACACACACACACACAAACACACACACACACCATGCCACCCACCTTCCCACCTACCCATCCTAAGGAGCCCCACCCTAACAGTTGAGAACTTAGCTGGGGAGCAAGTCTTACCTGTCTGCTTTCTCCCATCTATTAACAATAAGGATAATAATCATGGTATTTGTCGAGTGTGTACCATGCGACAAGTGCTCTGCTAAGTGCTGGGGCAGATAAGAGATAATCGGGTTGGACACCTTCCCGGTCCCTCAGGGGGCTCTTCTCCAGCTTCATTTCCCTCCTCCACACCCCCATGCCCCACTCCCTTCTCACCACCCCCCACCACCCCCCAGCTTCGGCCAAGACTTGGGATCTTTCCATACCAGTGGCCGGAGCTTATTTATGGCTATCGAGGCCTAGCACCAGGCAGAGCCCTAACGGGCTGGGAGTTTGACCCAAGATGCTCACCTTCCCATCGGGAACGCTGCTGTAGCCCTGGAAGCGCAGGGGGCCAGGCACGGTGGGCCAGGGGCGGTCAGGCTGGCGCCGCGGCTGGCACATGTGCCAGCAGAGCCCGGAGCAAAGCTGGCCGCAGAGGAGGACGTACAAGGCGGTGCCGACCAGGAGACACAACAGAATCAGAAAGAGGCGGCCCTGGAGGAGGAAGGAGGCAGCATAGGGGAGCGTCACAAACACTGGGCATTCATTCATTCATTCAATCATATTGATTAAGCGCTTACTGTGTGCAGAGCACTGTACTAAACGTTTGGGAGAATATAATACAACAGTCAACAGACACAGGCCCCTGGAAAGGACTCTCAATTTCCAGGCCCAAAACCAGACCACAGTTCCCAGATAAAGCCCTGACTGGGGGCCTCCAGTGGGAGTCCTACTGACCACCTCTCTGGGCCAGTGTCCACCAGGCTGCGGCAGGGAAGGCTTTGGGGGCTCTCACTCTCTCTGCCACATTCTGTCCCTCTCCCCTCTGCCTAAGTCTTCTTCCTCTCTGCTGTGCGATTCTGGAGCACATGATCTGGGTAAACAGCAGCCGGAAGAGCCAAAAGTCAAGGAACCCTTGAGAAGAGATCCCATCACCTACCACATGACGAATTCGCTATGTTGATTTTATGCAAAACTGTCCCCACACACACACTTGGGCTCACTTCCTCCTCCACCTCCTCTTCCCCATGCAGCACGGTGAGCTACTCTTTCCTGCCTGCAGGCCCTGGAGATTTTCTCCCAAACTGCTGCCCCTCAGAGATTTCCCAAACCAACCCTCTCTGTCATTCCCCAAGCAGAGCCTAGAACTGACCGCATGGCAGGTCTGCTGACTGTCCGTTGGCTTTCTCTAGACCGTAGAATCAACCACCAGCTGGTGGGGGGAAGGATACTTATAACTCACCCCCAGAGCCTCTCCCCCGCCACTGATCAGAAAGCAGAGCAGGGAGCTGAGGGCCTGCCCTCCCCACCCCTCCAAGGGCTTACTGAGGGCTTTGCATCTTTCAACAGGAGCGACAACTAAAAATTGGCAAAAGAGGATGCGACGTTGGGGGTCTGATATCTGGCCGGGTCGGCTAACGGTTGGACCAGATAACAGCCGGTTATGTATTTGCTACAACCACAAGAGTTAAAATACGGTATCTTTTATCCAGCCTGGGTTTTGGCTGAACTAAATATAACCGTCCCCACTCTCTCCCTCTCCCTCCTCCGCCCCCACAGCCTCTGTCTACATTACAATACTCAGAATTTCCTCCCCACATCCAGGGATGGGGAAAGGAAGACCCTTCGGGAGGGAGGAGCTGTGGGTGGGACCTGTACGGGACTCTAGACACAGGAAGAGTTCTCGAGCCACAAGAATTCTGGAGAATTCCGGTAGACCGGTCCCGGGCCTCTGGACATATGGTGTGATTTTCTCTCCAACCACCGGCAGGAAATGAAGGAGCTAGACCGGAGGTAGCAAGGGGCTGGGGGATGGGCGGGCGGGTCGAAGCAGAGGCGAACAGCTACAGGGTCATTCCTCTTCCAGAGCTGGGGCCCTGGCTCGACCAGAGACTCATGCAGACAGGTGAGGGCATGGGTCTCTCTCCATGGCCTATGACCTACACCCTCCATCCATCTCTGATCTCCACTGGGCTCCCCACATACACCCTAAGGAAAAGGGAGAAATTCAGTAAAAACCCACAAAGTATAAACTTAAATGTGATGACCTCTGTAGAGCCCAGAATGTTTCTCTGTGTCTGTAGTCACCTTCTTCTTCTATGTTTATGTTTCTGCCCCAGAATTTGTGTCTATGTTTGTGGGTCTGTCCTGCATCTCCCGTGAGGCCTTCTTCCTCCTCTGCTCCCCAGCCACCCGAGCCCCCGGCTCACAGCCTGGTCCTGGCTGGCCCTGTCTTATCCTCCTGCTCAGTCAGCTGCCCACGTCAGCTTTGTGGACTTAGAAGGGCTGAGCCCGGGTCTTGGATTCTCCTCCAAATCCAGATGCCCCGCCTAGGCCCTGCTGACCAGCACACTTAGTCCCTCCTGGTTGGACACTGGGTCTGGGACCCAGGAAGAGGGAGAACCAGAGCGCATACAAGGCTGGGCTGGGAACCTGGAGTGTCCGGGTCTCTGATCTCTGACCCTAAGAGGTCTTCATAGTCTGATTGGCTGATGGGCTGGAGAAAACCCCCTCCAGCAATCACCAGGAAATAAAGAAAATCCATTTATCTCCTGCAGAGGAATTAAAAGGTTCAGTTCTAGTCTCCTTGGTGATTAGGAGCTTCTCCGAGTTTCTCTCTCTCTCTCTTTCTCTCTCTCCACTCCAATCACCCTCTGCTCAAGCCAACCATCCTTCCTTTCCGCATCAAGGACCTCTCCCTCAGTCTCCCCAACCTATCAAGGAGGGACCGGGGTGACCCCAAATCCTCCATGGGTGAAAAGGACACCCCAGATTCTCAAGCAGCAACAAGACCACGGTTGCTTAAGCTTCCCCCAGGCTTTCCTCAGGCTTGGCCCTCTCAGTTACTCACTCTTGTCTTCATTCTTCAGTCTGTTATCCGGTGAGGATGTCTCTCCGGAGGGAGCCCAGCGAGCAGGACCTGCCGAAGTCCCAGCCACAGCAGTGTCAGTGAGTGGCTCCCTCCAAGCCCCCTGAGGCCCCTGCCCTGCCCGACCCGGGCCCTATCAGATCAATGAAACCTCTCAGGCTTCCGCCTCCCGAGGACCAGCTCGGTTCCCGCGGATCTGGGACCACCGCCTCTGCCCTCCCCTTCGGGAGGCCCTCGAGGGGCTCTCAAACTTCTCTTCCACACCCTGGGGAGGGGCGAGGGAGGAGGGGTCCAGGCCAGGGTCTGGGATCTGGGCCTTGCCCCGAATCAAGCCTTCTCCCAAAGGGGAACAGGACCCAGACCTGGCATGCCTGGCTCCGGACCCCTGAAGACTGGGGCTCCCCATGCCTGGAGCCCCACCCTGGAGGAGGGGTGTATCTCTAGTCCCTTCCCACCCACCCCCCGCCACCACCCGCTCTTCGGTCCCTCGGATAAGGGACAGTTCACTCCGCAACAAACACACACACACCCGGCGAAAGGATCAGTCCTCGTAGTGCCCCGAAAAAGTGCCGGTCCACTTCTCCCCTCCACCCATAAATGGCTAGCCCACTCCCCCCAAAAGGGTCAGTCTACCCCTCCGATAAAAGGCCAGTCCCCTTCCTCCCACCTAAAGGCCCAGTCTACTCCCCGCATCATAAAGGCCCAGTCCATTCCTCCCCAACCATAAAGGGCCAGTCTACTCCCCCCAATACAGGGCCAGTCTATTCCCCCTCCCCCCCATAAAGGACCAGTCTACTCCCCCCAATACAGGGCCAGTCTATTGCCCCCCTTCCATAAAGGGCCATTCCACTCCTGCCCCCACTCCTATACAGGGCCAGTCTACTTCCCAGCGCTGAGTACAGTGCCTGGCACATAGTAAGCGCTTAACAGATATTATTATTATTATTTTAAAGGGTCAGTCCATGCCACCCTTCTATAAAGGGCCAGTCCACTCCCCAGCGCTGAGTACAGTGCCTGGCACATAGTAAGCGCTTAACAAATGCGTTTCTTCTTCCTATTATTATAAAGGACCAGTCCACCCCTCATAAAGGGCCAGTCCAGTCCCCGGACAAAGGGCAGGTCCACTCCCAAGTGCCCGGGGCCCGCTAAAGGGCCAGTGCCTCCCCGGGGCCCGTCCGGGGAGAGGTGCGGTGCGTTGCGGTGCTGTGCGGTGCGGTGGGTCCCGGGCCCGCGGTCGGGGAGCCCCGGGGCTGTGTTGCCTACCGGGCCGGGAGGCTGCGCCTCGTCTGCCGCTGTCGATCCGCTACTTGGCGCCGCTCCATCTCCGGGCCCGGGGCCCGGGGCGACCCTCCGCCCCGCGGCCGGGGAAGGGGGATGGGGGAACGGCCGTCGGGAACCGCCCCCCCCGGGGAACCGGGACCCGAGCGCCCGCAGCCCGGGCCTCTGCCGGGGGAGGCCGAGGGGAGGAGCCTCACGGAAGAGGCCCGGCTGCCTGGCTCCCCGCGCCCGCCTCCCTCTCCTCCCCATCCCTCCCTCCCTCCCCTCCTCCCACAATCCGTCTTTGTGGTCCTGAAAATTTTCCCTCCATCTGGATGCGTCCCGCCTTTCTCGGATCCCACCTCCTCCCTCCTCCCAACACCCCCCCCGCCACTGCAAGCGCCTCTAGGACTTCCCCCCGGCGCCTAGTCTACTGCTAGCGTCTAGTGCAGAGCCCTGTGCGACAGGGGACCTTGGCCGAATCCGTTTGAATCGCCTCCGACACTGTCTCTGTTGGACGCAGTCCCGGTTCTGCCACTTGTCTGCTGGGTGACCTTGGACCGGCCACTTCACTTCCTCTGGGCCTCAGTTACCTACTCTGTAAAATGGGGATTGAAGACTGTGAGTCCCACATGGAACAGGGGCAATGTCCAACTCGATTTGCTCCCATCCACCTCAGCGCTTAGTAGGTCGTGGGTTCTAATCCCGCCTCCGCCACTTGTCAGCTGTGTGACTTTGGGCAAGTCACTTCGCTTTTCTGGGCCTCAGTTACCTTATCTTTCATTCATTCAATAGTATTTATTGAGCGCTTACTATGTGCAGAGCACTGTACTAAGCGCTTGGAATGAACAAGTCGGCAACAGATAGAGACAGTCCCTGCCATTTGACGGGCTTAAAATAGGGATGAACCATGGGACAACCTGGTTACCTTGTATCCCCCCCCCCCCCGCCAGCGCTTAGAACAGTGCTTGGCACATAGTAAGCACTTAACAAATGTCATCATTACAGTGCCTGGCACATAGTAAGCGCTTAGCAAATACCATCGTTATTATTAGTAATCGTATTTATTGTGCACTTATTGGGTGCAAAGCACCATACTAAATGCTTACCTACCCCGTTTCCTCGCTCCCATCTGGCAGGCATCCTTCCCTGTCCCGCCACTGACCATCGTGACCCTCTCCCCCGCTCCCCAAGTCCAGTTCATTCCTCTGGCTCCATCGCCCCTCCCTCACCCCCATCACTTCATCCCATCCACTCCCTTCCCCCTCGGGTACCCCTCAAGCTCCTCCCTAGGGTGCCCCCATTCCTACCTCTCCCGCCACCATCCCTCTTTCAGATCTTAACCCCCGACTGCCCTGGAGCGTCACCCACCTGACCGGTCCAACCCAGAGTAGAGGAGGAGCAGCCGCCGGGCCCCCTCTCCACTTGCTGTCCCCGTTCCTGAAATGACGAGCCTTTTCAGATCATCGATGAAACTGAAAAACCCCGACTTCATGGGATGGTTTCCGGTTGGCCTCCGGCTGTCATTTCCCCCAAATTGACTGTCCAAGTCCAACAATCCTCTCCAAGCCTCTGGGCCTCTGGGCAGGACTGGCATTTCCTGTGGAACACTGCGTCCCTCCCCCTGCCCTTCCTCCTTTGGTCCTCAGTGTGCCTAAACAATTAGAAGGTGGAGGGTGGTGGGGAGGGGTTCCCGTCCTCAGGAAGGAGGGAGCTTCAGTGACACCCCTCTAGCCTGCTTGAATACAACAAGGTTCTTGGAGACCCTCAGGAAATCAGTCAATGGTATTTATTGACGGCTTACGTGTACTAAGCACTTGGGAGAGTACTATACAACAAAAAACAGAAGCATTCCCTGACCACAAAGGGCTAAAGTCTATAGTCAGAACTTCCGCCCCTAGTTCTAGAGCCTCTCCTTCCAATCAGTCAATCCATCAGTGGCATTTACTGAAGGATTACTCCGTGATATGAACTGTACTAAAGGAGTGGGGGTTAGATCAGAAGCAACGTGGCCTAGGGGAAAGATCACGGGCCTGGGAGGCAGAGGACCTGGGTTCTAATCCCCATTCCACCACTTGTCTGCTGCGTGACCTTGGGCAAATCACTTCACTTCTCTGTGCCTCAGTTACCTAATTTGTAAAATAGGGATTAAGACCGTGAGCCCCATATTGGACATGGAACTGTGTCCATCCTGATTATCTCTCCTCTCTGGACTGTAAACTCACTGTGGGGAGGGAACATGTACAACTCTATTGTATTGTACCTCTCCCAGGCTCTTAGTACAGTGCTCTGCACACAGTAAGAGCTCAATAGGATGAAGGGGGTCATTGGTAAAGTTCTGGAGGATCACTGTAAAATCGGAGAAACAGAGAAAGAAGGTGAGAATGGGAGCAAAATGGTTCCAAAGGTTGGAGGTAAGGGCTCTGGAGGGGTAGGGGGGCCGTACATGACTGCACAGGGAAAGAGAGGGTGGGGTGGTGGGATGGTGTGAAAGGGGTACGGAGGCAAGAAGGAAGCCAACTCTTCTCACTTTCCCAGTGACAATGACGAAAAGTAGGGGCAGGGAACAAAGGGGCAGGGGGAGTGAGTCTGGACCCCTCTTCCCCCAGAGTGCCTCTTCCCAGAGCCCCCCATATAGGATCCTTACCTTTTAGGCCTACCTCCCTCTCCCTGCGCTGAAATCCATGGCATTTGCTCCCGGAGTCACAGCCCTTGGATAGGGAAGTCACTCTCTCACCCGTCGCTCATTTCTGGACCAGAGACCTAGGCATATTTAATCTGAATCTGAAAACATACAATCTAACACATTCCCTGCCAAAGAGCCCCAGGCCAGGGGAACAGGCAATTAGACACTGTGGCTTTCATTATCGTTTAATAAAGCCCTCGGGGGCGGGTTCTAACACCCGGAACTAGGGCACACCCACATTTCCTGGATCCGATGGTAGGCTCTGTCTTCTCAGGAGAGGTCACAGCTGGCATTGTCGAGCCTTCTGCCTGCAGGGAGCAACATGGACTAGTGGATAGACCACGGGCCTTGGAATCAGTAGGTCGTGGGTTCTAATCCCGCCTCTGCTTGGAGAAGCAGCGTGGCTCAGTGGAAAGAGCCCGGGCTTGGAAGTCAGAGGTCAGGGGTTCGAATCCCGGATCTGCCACTTGTCAGCTGTGTGACTGTGGGCAAGTCACTTAACTTCTCTGAGCCTCAGTTCCCTCATCTGTGAAATGGGGATTAAAACTGTGAGCCCCACGTGGGACAATCTGATCACCCTGTATCTACCCCAGCGCTTAGAACAGTGCTCTGCACATATTAAGCGCTGAACAAATACCAACATTATTATTACTTGTCTTGTGACCTTAGGCAAATCACTTCAGTTCTCTGTGCCTCAGTTACCTCATCTGTAAAATGGGATTAAAGAGTGGGAGCCCCTAGTGGGATACGAACGGTGTCCAACCTGATTTGTTTGTTTTTCTCCCCACAACACTTAGTACAGTGCCTGGCACACAGTAAGTGCTTAACAAGTACCAAAATTATTGCACCCCCATCTGTGTGCCAGGCCCCACAGCCAGGAAGTCCCTCACCCCAACCCCAGACCGCCCAGATAGACCTGGCTGGGGATTTTCCTCCACCCCGGGGGATTTTTAAGGAATGTCCAATTTCCATGGTCTCTGGGATTTTTACAGGGCAGCACAAAGGTCTTGACCAGGATTTTTGCGCAGGTCACATCCCCAAATATGAATGAGGGAAAGTGTTTATAGTACAGCACAAATGGTCTGCCCATCACCACTCACCCACCCTCTCGTCCCTGCCAGTCACATTCCCACTAGGGCCCCGAGTGCGGTGAGTGAGGAGGTGGGCAAGGGTGCAACCCATGGCAAAATGCAAGACCTATTTGTGGCTGAAGTGACCGCAGCAGACTATCGAGGCTGCCCCAGCACCATGGCCAGGAGGGTGGTTGCTCTGTTAGCCGCTGCAGGCATCGCCACCCACCTTAAGCCATTGATTTCTCTGGATACCCGCTGGGCCCTCACGATTCCCAAAGCTTCCACCAGACCAGTCACTCACTGCTGCTCTAATTGGATGCTGTCCATACTTACTGGTGACCCAGCTCCAAGACCTGGATAATTGAGTGCCCAAACTTCTTCCCAGGAAACTGACTCCACAGTTTCTTCCGCCTCCTAGGGTGGATAAAGACCTTAGTCAATTTTCACATTAAAATGTCACTGCCTGGATCACTGTCCTGAGGACTGTCATTTTTCTGTTTGGCTTGCGCCTAACCCCAGGGCTTACAACAGTTTTTGGTACATAGTGAGTGCTTAACAAATCCGCACCCGGGAAACTCTCAGTAAATATCACTGATTGATGAACAAACATCATTGTCATTATTATTTCCCAATTTTCCACTTTGGGGTTTTCTGCCCCACCTGGGTCTTGGGCCCATAGCTCCAACCCGGGGAATGGGGAACAGGGAAAGGGGAGACCAATGGGTAGGGACTGGTGAAAGCTCTGGCTTCCACTTGGGAAATGCTGCCAGAAGAGCTTCGCTCCAAAGGGGTCCCACCCGGGATTGAAATCCTGCAGGCCGGGGGGTACCCAGGCCTACAGCTGTGGCCTTAGAACACATCAACCATAGTTCTCAAATTTGGTAAGTAACCGAGAGGGAGGGTATGGAATTCTTCAATGCACGGACAGTCTCATCTATCTGGGATGGTATGCCGCGAGGGTCCTGCCCTGAGGCGGAGGGAATGGACTGGATGACCTCTCAGTGTTTCTCTTTAGCCCTGTCGATCTCACAAGGAGCAATGAGCATATCTCAGTGGATCAATCAATCAATCAGTGGTATTTATTGAGTGCTTACAGTGGGTGCTCCAAGAATACCCCTACAGAGTTATGGGCTAGGTTGGGCTTGGGTTAGCTTGGTTAGAGAACTGGGAACCTGAGGCCACTGCCAAGTGTTCAGGGACTACTACCCCCTGTGGCTAGCCTGGCCTGTGCTGCAACTGCCCACGATGAGCACTGTGGCTAGCCTGGACCTGTGCTGCAAGCTAGCCATGAGATGCCTAGTCCCATCTGCTCTGCAACTTTCCAGATGAGCACTGCGGCTAGCCCAACCTGCACTGAGCCTGCTCAGGATGGCCTGGTGGCTAGTCAGATGAGAGGCTGCCTTGACCCTCTCCCCTCTTTTTCCCTTCTCCCTCCCCACTCCTGCCCCTGCCCCCTCCACCTCCTCCTCAAGGCACCACTCTGTGCTGAGAAGAGCTCAGCAGAGCAAAGACCAGGAGAAAGACGGGAGGGGCAGGCCACTGCTCTGCCCCTTCTGCCATAGAAACATAGCAATTATCACGGTATTTGTTAAGCGCTCACTCTGGGCTGGGCATCATCCCTCCTTCCTCATATCGACAATTTCTCTCCCCCGCTTCAAAGCCTTATTGAAGGCACATCTCCTCCAAGAGGCCTTCCCCTAAGCCCTTTTCCTTTTCTTCAACACCGTTCTGTGTCATCCCGTCTTGCTCCCTCTACTCAGCCCCACAACATACCTTATGAACATACCTGTGATCTATGTATTTATTTATTTATTGTCTGTTTCTCCCTCTAGACTGTAAGCTCGTTTTGGGAAGGGAATGTGTCTGTTAGGTTGTTACACTGTACTCTTCCAAGCGCTTAGTACACTGCTCTGCATACAGTATGTGCTCAGTACATACAAATAACTGACTGACAGATCATGGAGCCCCCAGATGTCAGCAGTGATTCCAGCCCAAACTGTAGACACCACGGGAAGACTGCTTGTATCCATCCCAGCACTTAGTACAGTGTCTGGCATACAGTTAGCGCTTAACAAAGACCACAATTATTATTATTATTATTATTACTGCGGGCAGGGGGGGTAAGTAGATGATCTTTTCTGGGGTAGGGTGTGGGTGGGTGGGGATTCTTTTGGGCAGGGTTAGGCATTCCTGTAGGTCTCTTTGCCTTGCTGTCTGTACTGCTGTGTCCTGCTCACCCGCCCAGGACCTTCAATTGCTAGGCCAAGAAGAGTAGCATGGCCTAGTGGAAAGAGCACAGGCCTGGGAGTCAGAAAGACCTGGGTTCTAATCCTGGATCTGCTATATGCCTGCTGTGTGACTTTGGGCAAGTCACTTCACTTCTCTGTGCCTCAGTTACCTCATTTGTAAAATGGGGATTCTCAATACCTGTCCTCCTTCTTACTTAGATTGTGAACCCTGTGTGAGACAAGGACTGTCTGACCTGATTATCTTTCATCGTCCCTTGAGTTTAGAACAGTGCTTGACACATATATGCACTTAACAAATACCACATTTATTATTATTACTATTATTCAGGCTTTCTCACCAGAGCTTCATAACTTCTATTTTTAACCACTCAATCTCCAAGGGCTCCTTCCCCTCTGCCTTCAAACATGCCCACGTCTCCCCCATCCTAAAAAAACCCGCTCTTGACCCCACTTCCCCCTCCAGTTATCGTCCTATCTCCCTACTACCCTTCCTTTCCAAAATCTTAGAACGAGTCGTCTACAATCGATGCCTAGAATTCCTTAACTCCCATTCTCTCCTAGACCCCCTCCAATCTGGCTTCCGTCCCCTCCACTCTACCGAGACTGCTCTCTCTAAGGTCACCCATGACCTCCTTCTTGCCAAATCCAATGGCTCCTACTCCATTCTGATCCTCCTTGACCTCTCTGCTGCCTTTGACACTGTCGACCATCCCTTCCTCCTCCATACCTTATCTCACCTTGGCTTCACGGACTCTGTCCTCTCCTGGTTCTCCTCTTACCTCTCTGGCCGATCATTCTCGGTCTCCTACGCTGGAGCCTCCTCCCCCTCCCATCCTTTAACTGTTGGAGTTCCTCAAGGGTCAGTTCTTGGCCCTCTTCTGTTCTCCATTTACACTCACTCCCTCGGTGAACTCATCCGCTCTCACGGCTTTGACTACCATCTCTACGCAGATGACACGCAGATCTACATCTCCGCCCCTGTCCTCTCCCCCTCCCTTCAGGCTCGCATCTCCTCCTGCCTCCGGGATGTCTCCACCTGGATGTCGGCCCGCCACCTAAAACTCAACATGAGCAAGACTGAGCTCCTCATCTTCCCTCCCAAGCCCGGTCCGCTCCCAGACTTCTCCATCACCGTGGATGGCACGACCATCCTTCCCGTCCCGCAGGCCCGCAATCTCGGTGTCATCCTTGACTCGTCCCTCTCGTTCACCCCACACATCCTATCCGTTACCGAGACCTGCCGGTTTCACCTCTACAATATCGCCAAGATCCGCCCTTTCCTCTCCACCCAAACGGCTACCTTACTATTACGGGCTCTCGTTATATCCCGGCTAGACTACTGTGTCAGCCTTCTCTCTGACCTCCCTTCCTCCTCTCTCGCCCCGCTCCGGTCTATTCTTCACTCCGCTGCCCGGCTCATCTTCCTGCAGAAACGATCTGGGCATGTCACTCCCCTTCTTAAACAACTCCAGTGGTTGCCTATCGACCTCCGCTCCAAACAAAAACTCCTCACTCTAGGCTTCAAGGCTCTCCATCACCTTGCCCCTTCCTACCTCTCCTCCCTTCTCTCTTTCTACCGCCCACCCCGCACGCTCCGCTCCTCTGCCGCCCACCTCCTCGCCGTCCCTCGGTCTCGCCTATCCCGCCGTCGACCTCTGGGTCACGTCCTCCCGCGGTCCTGGAACGCCCTCCCTCCTCACCTCCGCCAAACTGATTCTCTTTCCCTCTTCAAAACCTTACTTAAAAATCACCTCCTCCAAGAGGCCTTCCCAGACTGAGCTCCTCTTCCCCCTCTACTCCCTCTGCCATCCCCCCTTTACCTCTCCGCAGCTAAAGCCTCATTTTCCCCTTTTCCCTCTGCTCCTCCACCTCTCCCTTCCTATCCCCACAGCACTGTACTCGTCCGCTCGACTGTATATATTTTCGTTACCCTATTTATTTTGTTAATGAATTGTACATCGCCTTGATTCTATTTAGTTGCCATTGTTTTTACGAGATGTTCTTCCCCTTGACGCTGTTTAGTGCCATTGTTCTTGTCTGTCCGTCTCCCCCGATTAGACCGTAAGCCCGTCAAACGGCAGGGACTGTCTCTATCTGTTGCCGACTTGTTCATCCCAAGCGCTTAGTACAGTGCTCTGCACATAGTAAGCGCTCAATAAATACTATTGAATGAATGAATGAATGAATCTCCAGAAAGAGAAGACTCTTAGGGAGAAGGAGCATGACCTAGCATAAAGAGTAAGGACCTGTAAATCAGAGGACCTATGTTCTAATCCTGTCTCTGCCTCTTTTCTGCTATGAGATCTTGGGCATGTCAGTTCACTTCTCTGTACCTCAGTTACCTCATTTGTAAAATGAGGGATTAAAACTGTGAAAACTACTTGGAACATGGACTGTGTCCAACCTGATTAACTTGTATCTTCCCCAGTGCTTAGAATAGTGCTTAACACATGGTAAGTACTTGACACATACTATATCCTCTCACCCACTCCCCGTATTGTAAATCTGAGAGCGGAGTCCTTGGTAACAGGGCATCCCAGCTGAGTTCCTGGGCTTAGATCTGCCTGAAAAAACCTCACAGTGGAAATTCAATCCCTCAGAAGGCTATGGGGCTGGTCCACCAGTGCCATCTTGGAGGCAGTGGGCTCTTTCCATCTCTTTCCGCACAGTGGTGTGGGGACGTGGCGGAGATCTAGCTGTGCTGGAAGAGGGAGTTGGGCAGTTTGAATCTGGTTTTATTCTCTTCTCATGAGCCAGAATAAAGCAGTCAAGCCCTGTCAAAGCTTCCTCTCCACTAGGCCAAGAGAGGGGAGTGGCTGCCACCTGGCAGGATTTTCCCAGCCTGGAACTTCTCACCTTGCCAATTCGGCACACCCTCCACAAGGCCATGGCCACACAGATGGAACAGCCGGGGATGGGGTGGTGCCCCAAGAGGGAAGAGCCCTTTGTCTTCTGTCTACAGGACCAGCCCAGCAGGAAGGAATTAGCCTGTTCTGCCTGAGTTGACCAAACAGGTCAACTGAGGCCTGGTCACAGGTGAGGAAAACCAAATCCTGGGGGCAAAGGAGGGTGGGAGAGAAGGGTGGGATAGACGCAGGGCAGACAGGATGGGGAAATTGGGGGACAGAAGCAGGACAGGGTTCTTTCAGGAATCATTCGGAATCCAAGTTAGGGTTCTTCCTCCTAGGAGACGCCCAGAAAGACTGGTTTCCTAGAAATGTCCAGTAACCATGTGTGCCCCAGTCAGCCTGGCCACCCTATCCCCACCCATCTGTGCTGTGTGACTTTAGGTTGGTCATCTAACCTCCCTGGGCTCTCTGTTGTTCATAAAAGTGAAGCGGTGAAAAAGTACAAATAAAGGCTGCCATCTTTGGAGAGCTAGTTGTGGGCAGGGAGTGTTCACTCAGTCGTATTTATTGAGTGCTTACTATGTGCAAAACACTGTACTAAGCGCTTGGGAGATTATAATATAACATTAAATAGTCACATCCCTTGCCCACAAAGAGCTTACAGTCTAGTGGGGAATATATATCTGTTTATTGTTATATTGTACTCTCCTAAGCACTTAGTACAGTGCTTTGCACAAAGTAAGCACTCAAATATGATTGAATGAATGAATGAGGCTATTCATTTTTTTAAAACTGGAGCATGGATACTGGGAGGATAAATTGGAATTTGGCTTTGCTAAGCACGCATACGTTCTTTTTCTTTTTTTGAAGAATGTTTGGTTTCACGTACAAACTGGTTTGCTGCTCCATTCCTGACGAACCTTAAACAAGAACTGCAGGAATGAAGCATATAGTAGGGTAAAGCCGAGAGGCAGATTCAGGAGGGAGTTTATTCCAACAGCGGTCTTTGTTACAATCACATCCCACTCCCAGTGCCCCCAACCCCTGGGAGTTAATGTTAGTATTTGTTAAGCGCTTACTACGTGCCGAGCACTGTTCTAAGCGCTGTGGTAGATACAGGGTAATCAGGTTGTCCCACGTGAGGCTCACAGTTAATCCCCATTTTACAGATGAGTTAACTGAGGCACAGAGAAGTGAAGTGACTTGCCCACAGTCACACAGCTGACAAGTGGCAGAGCCAGGAGTCGAACCCATGACCTCTTTAAAGCCCTGTGCAGGGCTGGGGCCCTGACCTGGCTCACAAGGAGGATCCCCAAGTGGGGATGGTGGCCTCAACCCCTTAGACTGGACCTCCTTAACCCTTGGGGGTGACAGGGCCACGGTGCGTACTCAGTGCCTTGTACACAGGTGTTCACTTCCCAGTGACCTCCCATGCTCAACCGTGCAGTCAAGAGCATTCATTGAACACGGAGAAGCAGCGTGGCCTAGCAGATGGAGCACAGGCCTGGAAGTCAGAAGGACCTGGGTTCTAATCCTGGCTCTGTCACTCATCTGCTGTGTGACCTTGGACAAGTTACTTTGCTTCTCTGTACCCCAGTTATCTCATCTATAAAATGGGGATTAAGACTATGAGTCCCAAGTGGGGCAGGGACTGTGTTCAACTTGATTACCTTCTATCTACTTCAGTGTTTAGTACAGTGCCTGGTATATTGATCAATCAATTGTATTTATTAAGTGCTTACTGTATCCAGAGCACTGTACTAAGCGTTTGGGAGAGTACAATGTAACAAAGTTGGTAGAAATGTTCCCTGCCCACAAGAAGCTTACAGTCTAGAGGGACATAGTAAGGGGCCGTAAGAGGGTACACAATAAGCACTTAACAAATACCATTAAAAAAAGGGTGACTGTGGTTCCCGAGGTCAGCCAAGATGAAGGATTTTAGGCAGAATAGGCCCAGTATTTGCTGGGTTGGGCTGAACCAGACCCCGTAATATGGACCCATGTAGGACTTCCCTCGGCAGCACATTCTGTGGTCCCCACTTCAAATATGGAGAAACTGAGGCCCAGGAGAAGAAATGGCTGATCCAGGGTCCTAGTGAGCCAGAGGCAGACCTAGGAGTTTTCCAGCCTCTCTGGCCAATTCTGCCACTTTGGTTCTAGTGGTTTAATTGTTGGATCCCCGGCTTGGCTGGCTGATGAGGGCATTACATGTGCCTCTCCTAACAGCAGGTATCTGAGGACCCCAAATCCCTTCTACACGCTTTAAGCCTTGTTTAAGCCCTCTGTGTGCTAGGAATGAACTTGACCCTTTTGCATAGAGAGGAAATGAGGCACAGGGAGGTTAAGTAACTTGTCTAAAGTAGCATAGCAAGCAGGTGGTGGTGCCTAAATCTGCCCTTTCAAATCCTGCCTGCAGGCTTCCCTTGCCTACCTTGGGCCTGCTCCTGCTCACCTTCTCATAGCAGTTTTGAGCCTTTTCTTTCAGGCCTTGTATGGGCTAATATAATAGTTGAGGTTGCCGTAATGACTGCTCTCTGATGAGCTTCCTGAATACTGCCTCGGATTCTGCTATGATCACTCCACCCCACTTTACAGTTGAAGACACTGAGGCACCCAGAGGTTAAGCAAGCTGTCCTGGCCACACAAGTTAGGGTTGGAGCCAGGATTAGAGCCCAGCTGTCCTGCCTCCCGGCTCTGACTTTTCTGACCCATCTCCCTCAGCTTGCGCACGCCCACACATGCACACACACACACACAGACACACACACATCTGTGACTGGCTCTCGCCACAGCTCCATAGCGTCCGCCCTAGTCGGCGACCTCCTGTTCCTTGCCGAGGCCTACTCTGACTTTCCTCGTTGGCCTGTGAGTCTGGCCTTGGCAAGCAGCAGGAGCTGGGGGTGGGGAAGGCAGAGGGGGAGGGCAGAGTGGGATTTTCATGGAAATAAGCCCAGGTTGGCACAGGGCCCATGCCCATGCCGGTCTCTAGGCAGCTAGTTGAGAGGGTGGTGAGGGGGAGGACGCTCAGGCCGGAAGAGGAGGGGATGCTGAGGGTTCAGAGGGCCACTCAGCCTCCACTCAACTCCCCAAGATGTTGAGCTTGAAGGGAGAGAGGGGTTAAAGTGAACTCAGACTCTCAGGCTCCTTCCAGCCCTGGCTGCCGGATATCCGGCCCCCCGCCCTTCACCTGCAGGAGGATGGAGAACTGGCTGGACGCCTAGTGGGCCGGGGCTTCCCTCTTCTGGCTGTAAGATGCTACCGCAGGCTGCTTCCAGAGGCCTCGACTGAGCGTCCTGCACCCCCTTCGCCCATCCCAAAGGCCCCCGGTGTCCAGTGCCTGTCACACGCTGTGGGTCTCCGCCCAGCGGCACAGGCGGCGGGCATAACGGCCGGGGCTGACGGTGGAGAAGGTCTGGCCCGGGTAGCGCAGGCACTTCCACAGGTGCTCCAGCCGCTTGCGGAAGCTGTAGACAGTGAAGAGGTCGATGAGGCCCACGAAATAGCGCTGGTCCGGCCCATCCAGCACGTGCAGAGCGTTGCGCGCATCGGGCAGCAGCCGGCGGTTCTGGGCCAGCAGGTCTGGGCTGGACGGGCTCGCCGACAGCTGGAGCCCGCCCGGCATCTCAACCACCAGACCGTCGGCCTCCTCCTCCTCCGGGGTCCCTGGCTCGGTGGACTGGGGGCTCCCAGCTCCCTGGATGGACCTGCCGGAGAGAAGAGCACGGGGAGGGAGGGGAACGAAACACCAGTCAGGGGTCGCCCACCTGAACCTCGATTGAAGTCTTGCTGGCATGCCTCCTAGCAGGGGCTGCCCCTCAAAAAGCTGAGCCTGGCCGGGGCTGTAGGCAGCAGGAAGATGGGGCCGAGCTCCCAGGGGTCTCCCCCGACCCCCGCCTTCTCACACCACCCCCCAACCTCCCCGCAGACGGTGTTGTGTTCAGATCTGCCTTTAGTTCCCCAGGGAGAGAAACCTAGAGAGAAACCTAGGACAAAAGATGAAAGCATTGAAATATTGGTTGTCCCTCTTCATCCCTGGCAGGTGGGGAGGTTTGGGCTTGCTGAGCCTGCCGATCCCTAAACTGGCATTTTGCTGGACCATTCTGACCTCTGTCCGTGTCCCCTCTCCCGCTCCAATGCCCCTCCTTGCCTCTGGTCCCCAAGCCCCAGTGGGGAAGCAGGCCACCAACACCCCATCCCACCCCACGCTCAGTGGGAAGATTCACACCTAGATCAGTTCATCAGTAGTACTTGTCAGGCACTGTGCTAAGCACTGGTATAGATACAAGCTGATCAGGTTGGACACAATCCGTGTCCCACATAGGGCTCAGTCTTAAACCTCATTTTACTGATGAGGTAACTGAGGCACAGAGAAGTAAAGTGACTTTCCCAGTCACACAGCAGACACGTGGCCAAGCCGGGATTAAAACCCAGGTCCTTCTGACTCCCAGGCCTGTGCTCTATCCATTAGACCATACTGCTTCTCATGCTTCTGTGCAGGCAGTATACTAAATGCTTGGGAGAGTCACGAGCGTAAGTGGACACGATCCCTTGTCCTCGAGGAGTTTACTACAATCTAGCGGGGAGAGTTTCCTCCGCTTGCACACTGTTTCCCCCTCTCAGACAACCAGGCGGTCCTCGACACAGCCTTGCATGAAGCCATCGCTCCTCACCCTGACCCCAGCCTGATGCTGCAGCTGTGGCCATTCCCCACCCCTCAGACCCCGCCGCCCCAGCCGCGGGCTCACCGGGCTGTGCGGAGGACAAGGTGGCCGCCCCCGCCCTTCTCGTCCTCGTGCAGGAGCTGGGTGGCCAGCAGGAGGCTATAGTCCAGCACGTTCAGATCCTTGAGGAAGGCCGTGTCCAGTTCCATCTGCCGCAGCAGCCAGGCGCGCTGGGACCCTGCGGGCCGGACGGGGCCGACAGAGGGACCGGCGGGGAGGGAAGGGCAGAGGGAGTGAAATGATGGAGGCGGGAGGGAGGTATGAGCCGCAAAGCGCCCCCGAGCAGGATAGCTCCGGGTCCACGCAGCAGGTGATGGGCAGTGGGCAGCTTGAGATGGGCATCTGCTTGGGGGTCTAGGTTTGGTTGGGAGGCAGGAGTGACCCAGTTTCAAGCCTTTTTTTTTCATGGTTTTTGTTAAGCACTTAACTATGTGCTAGGCACTGTATTAAGCACTGGCCACTGGCCTTGGCAGTGTCTCTGTCTGCCTCCATCATGCCACCCATTCCCTCTCCCTGAAGCAGCCTGCTCCGCCCTGGTACTACCCACTCAATTCCCTCAGCATAGATTCCCCCTCACCCTCAAATTTCCCTGAAACCAGCATCTTGTATCCTGTGCCCAGCCCCTCTCTCCCTCCAGCAGGAGGGTCCCGTGAAGCTGTAGAAGCAGAAGGGGACCAGTCTTAGCCAGTGCCTCTTCGTGCTCAGACTACCGAGGCACAGGAGCCCAGACACAGGAGCACAGCCAGGTCCCGGTCCAGGGAGAGGACTCACCCAGGCGGAGGACACTGCCCTCAAAGTTGAGATCCTTCAGCACCACAATGACCGGGCTGCCCTCTGGCATGGGCTCCGTCCAGCGGCTCACCTGGCAGCCCTTGATGTCGTACCTGGACCGGGCCGGGCGGGGAGCGGCGATCCTCAGGGCCTCCAGGAATTTCTGCCCCCGCCCTGCCAGAGCGAGGTCCCGTGCTGTCCCCAGTCCCGCACCCCAGGAGGGAAGCTCGGCCGGGGCAGGGGGTGGGTTCAGGTCCATGACTCACCTGTCGGTGATCCTTTCGTCGGGGTAGAAGACGCTCTGCATGATGATGAAGTATTGCTAGGAGCAGAGGGGAGCGAATGCCGTGGGCCGGGTGGACCAGGTGGCTTGGGCTGGGCAGTCCCCTCCTCCCGGCCCAGCTCACCTACCTTCTTTCCCTGGGCCACCTGGAGGCTGTGCACACCTGGGGCAGGAGAGGAGGGATGAGGGAGGGGACGTGGCGAGGCCTGGGAGGCCCGGTGCCCCCGGCCGTGCCCCCCACCCGGAAGGCCCTCGGGCCGCCCTTACCCAAGAACTTTACCAGCAGGGAGTGTGGGTAGCGGTGGAGGTGCTGCAGGTAGCGGGGCAGGAGCTGCAGAAGGAAGCGGGCCTCCCGCTTGTCCTGGGTCTTCAGGAAGAAGCGCTTGTCGTTCCTGGGTGGGGTGGTGCTGAGTGCCAGGGCCTGTGCCACTCCCCAACCCACCCCCAGGCCTCCCACTGATCACACATGTCCTCTCGATCCACCAGCTGGTCCCGGACACATCCAAGAAGGCAGAGCGGCCTGCCTCCAGCCGGCCAGAGCACTGGTCCCCCGCTCCCGAGATGCCCGAGGTCCCAGGGTCCAGCATGCCTACTTTCACCCTGTTCCCAGGACACATGCCAGCGACCGCCCCCACACACACATTGCCCCACCCCTCCCTGCCAGGCCCGGCCAGCGGGCCACTTACGACAGGAAGAAGCTGGCCTTGCTCTTGGAGTTACTGATGAACTGCAGGTAACAGGCCCCTGAGGTCAGGGAGTGCTGGTAATCTTTCTCAGCCAGCCCCAGGGAGTGGCGGAAGTAGGCGAAGGCCGAGCCTGAGAAGGTGCGGAGCTCAAAGCCCTGTGGGGAGCAGACCCTGAACCCTCAGTGCCCAGGCCGCAGGGGATGGGGGCAGGAGGTGGGGAGGCAGGGGCAAGCAGGACTGGGGGAAGGAGGGGACGGGCAAGCTAAGGAGCGGAGGGCAGGGGAGGGTTGGGCTGGGCCATTTTGACTACTACCCAGGGGTAAAAGGGGAAGCAGGTGGAAGAGCAAGTGACTGAGGCACAGAGAAGTTAAGTGACTTGCTCGAGGTCACGCCTGTCTGCTTTGTGATCTTGTAAGGGAATCACTTCACTTCTCTGTGCCTCAATTACCTCTGTAAAATGGGGATTAAGTCTGTGAACCTCATGTGGGAACATGGACTGTGTCCAACCTGATTAGCTTGTATCTATCCCAGCGCGCTTACCAAATACCATGTACATAAAGAGGCTGAAAAGAATCAGAAGTTGAGGTGGTATGTCCTAAGGAGTGCGGGGAAACTGTATGTGAGAGAGTTTGTGTGTGTGTGTTTGTGTATGTCTGCGCGTGCACATAATGTGCCCGTTGGATTGAGCATGATGTGTACATACATACGTGACCATTCATCTTGTGCATGTGTGTGAGCCTTTGTGAACACCGGAGTAGGCAGCCTGTTTCTCGGGAAGCTCTAATAATAATAATTAATAATTACGGTATCTGTTAAGCGCTTTACTATGTGCCAGGCACTGTACTAAGTACTGGGGTGGATACAAGTAAATCAGGAGGGACACAGTCCCTGTCCCACCTGGGGCTCCTGGCCTCAATCTGCATTTTACAGATGAGAAGGGAAGGGATGAGAATGTACTTTGGGAGCACATCTGTGAGGCACATGGACCCGAGCTGTTTGGGGATGACCAGGAGGAAGGGTGGCCAGGGTGCAAGGGACTTGGTAGCCGGCAGGGTGGACGTGCATGGGAGGGGCAGGGCTGGCGGCAAGGCTGACTCAGGACCCCACCCTCCTCCTCCCCCACCCCCCTCCCCACCACCTCGCACCACCTCTCCAAGATGCCTGGGGTTCTGCCTACCTGGTGTGGCTGGGTCAGGACGTCTGTGAAGTCCGCACCGCTGGGAGGCTTCTGTGGGGGCAGATGGGGGCTTCCAGCTGGGACCATCCCCCACCCACCCCTACCCCTAGTCTGGGGGTGCCCCCGGAGCTGGGCTGGGCCACTGTCCGGGGTGCTGGATGTGGAGGCCGTGCTCCAGAGAGTTCACTGCTGCCAATGTCACCGCCCATCTCTTCCTGCCCTCCTGGCCACTTCTAGTGCCTCGAAAGTTTCTGGGACTGCAGTCTCAGAAACCCCCGGGGCCAGGAGCACTCCTCCCCCAGCTGGCAGGGCCAGCGGGTAGGTGTTGGGTTGCTCCTGAAGACCTCAACTCTAACCCTCTGGGCATCTCTGAAGCTATCCAGATCCCCCAGGGGCCCCACTGCCTTCTTCCTGATAACTGCACCCCGCCTCCCCCCCGGCCCCCGAGGAAGGAAGAACGGGAAGTCCAGGAAGTCTGGGAAACAGAGGAGCATGTCCAACCACCTCACCAGGTCGGCAGACAGGGTTCAGGTGGTTTTCCAAGACAGCGCTCTCTGCCCCTCTGTCCCTGATGGCTGATTCCACCCGCCACGCCATGGGGCTGGAATTTGGACTTGGGGTAGCTCGGGGATGCCAACCCACCCTGCCCAGCCTCTCAGACAGCTGACCCCGAGGCCTCCTCCCTGCTCCAGCCCTCCCCCCAGTAATAATGTTGGTATTTGTTAAGCGCTTACTATGTGCAGAGCACTGTACTAAATGCTGGGGTAGATACAGAGTAATCAGGTTGTCCCACGTGAGGCTCACAGTTAATCCCCACTTTACAGATGAGGTAACTGAGGCACAGAGAAGTGAAGTGACTTGCCCACAGTCACACAGCTGCCAAGGAGCAGAACTGGGATTCGAACCCATGACCTCTGACTCCCAAGCCCGGGCTCTTTCCACTGAGCCACGCTGCTTCTCTAGGTCTGCCTGGCCCAGGCCTACCCCGATACTGCCCCAGCACTGCCCAGCTCTGTCGGGTTCCACCCCAACCCTACCCAATCCTACCCAGCCCTGCCCCCCAGGCTCCTCTCCCTAGGTGGAGGGGCTGCTTGTGGAGTCCAAGGCAGCCCCCCACCTCGGGCCCCTGTAACCCAGAGCTCCCTGGCCTGTTCCAACGCCTGAGAGGAGCCATGCCTGGAGCCACATGGCCCTGGACCAGGACTATGGTCGCAGCTGCACCTTCCCACCGTGCTTCTGGGCTGGCACTGGGGCAGCAGTGAGTTCTGCTGAGCCGGCACTGGCTGGCCTCCCAGACTCTGGCTAGGGAGGCTGGGGATCCGCGGTGGGAGGGGGCAGTGCACATGTCTGGTTGGCTCTCGGGCAGGGGAAAGGGGCAGGGAGCAACATGCAGGGGCAGAGCCCACTTGACCTCCCAGTTCTTCCTCCTCCTCCTTTTCCAAGGTCTGCCTGCAATACCACTCCCTAGTGCCCAGGCCACAGATATTGTCCCCTTTCTCTCCTCTGCCTCCTTTCTCCCTGCCTGTGGGCGAGGAAGTGGGGTGTCTGGTCCAGAGCCTCTCCACAGAGCCTCTCTCTGCAGGTACCAAACTTGGGGGTGGGGAGGGGGGAATCTTTTTCTTTCTGCTCCTGAGGCTGGCAGGCAGCACCCAGGTGGGGCTTCGCTCCATCCCATTAAAAAGGTGCCCAGGGAAGGAGCACAGCACAGCGGTTAGAGCGCGGGGCACGAGCCTGGGATTCAGAAATCCATTGGTTCTAATCCCACCTCTGCCACTTGTCAGCTGTGTAACCTTGGGCTAGTCACTTCACTTCTCTGGGCCTCAGTTACCTCATCACCAAAATGGGGATTGAGACTGTGGGCCCCACATGGGACAGGGACTGTGTCCGATTTGCTTGTATCCACCCCAGCGCTTAGTACAGTGCCTGGCACGTAGCAAGTTCTTAACAAATACCGCAATTATTATTATTAGTCCCTCTTGCCTTCACAGTGGAAGTCGAGGTAGGGGTGTGCCATGACTGTTCCTTCAGAGGATGTGAAACTGAGGCATCACTTTTCTCCCTACCTCCCTCTGCTCCTTTAGCGAGGGCTGTCACTGGACTCGTGGGCAGGACAAGGGAGGGTGGTGGGAAGTGAGGACGGGAGGAGTCAAGGCATGAACAGAGGCCTGCTGCCCACCTTGGGGAGGAAGGAGAGGGAAACTAGATCCTCAATAGGATGGGAACTCCTGCCAATGCCTTGCTTAGCCCCTAGGCCTCGTCCTTGGAGGGGCCAAGCCCGGATGGGAGCTGGGCTCGGGGTTGGGGGGTCGGGACTCAGAAGTTGGGATGAGGATGTGGGGGAGCAGGGGCCACCTCACCGGCGGGGGAAGGTCGACGGAGACCTGGAGGGCGTCCCGCAGCCCCTGCTTCATCATGCAGGTGAGGCCGTACAGCTCGTGGTCCTGGCCGATCTCAAACAGCCCCAGCAACTTCCACTTCTGCTGCAGGCGCCACAGGAAGCGACGGCGCTCAGTGCGGGTCCGGCGGGAGGGCCACGCCTGTTGGGGAGAGGCAGGGAGAGGCGGGAGGACCAGGCCCATGGGGGACAGGGAGGGAACTGAGAGGGGAGGACCAGGACTGTTGTCGGAGGGAGGTGGAGAGGTAGGGAGAGGCCAGAGGACCAGGCCCATGGGACAGAGGGAGGGAACGGTCAGAGGACCAGGCCCATGGTGGAAAGGGAGGAAATGGCCAGAGGACCAATCTCATCTCTGCCATTTGTCCACTGTGTGACTTTGGGCAAGTCACTTCTCTTCTCTGTGCCTGAGTTACCTCATCTGTAAAATGGGGATTAAGGCCGTGAATCCCACATGGGACAGGAAGTGTGTCCTACCCGATTTGCTTTTATCCAACCCAGCGCTTATTACAGTGCCTGGCACAGAGTAAACACTTAACAAAAGCCACAACTATAACTATTGGGGCTGGAGAGGCAGAAGGACCAGGCCCATGGGGGAAAGGGAGGAAGCAGCCAGAGGGCCAGACCCATGGGAGAGGAAGGAATGGCTGGAGGAATAGACCCATGGGGGAGAGGGAAGAAGCAGCCAGAGGGCCAGGCCTGTGAGGGAGAGGAAAAATGCAGCTGGAGGAACCGATCTACTGGGGAGAGGGAAAAAGCAGTGGGAGGACCAGATCCGGGGGCGAAGGGGGAGCAATGGGAGGGCCAGGCCTGTGGAGGGGAGAGGGAGGGAACATCTGAGAGGGTCAGGCCTGTGGGGGAAAGGGAGGGAGTGGCCGGAGGACTGACCCATGGAGGAGAGGGAAGAAGCAGCCAGAGGACTGGGCCCATGGAGGAGAGGGAGGGAACGGCAGGAGGGCCAGGACTGTTGGGGAGAGGGAAGAAGCAGCCGGAGGACCAGGCCCATGGAGGAGAGGGAGGGATCAGCGAGAGGACCAGGCCCATGGAGGAAAGGGAGGGAGCGGGGCGGGAGGAACGGCGGGAGGACCAGGCTCTTCGGGAAGAGGGAGGGAAGGGGTGGAGGAGGCCAGCAGGGAAGTCATGGGAAGACGGGGGCCCAGAGCCAGGGGCCAGGATTTCTCTGCCTGAGGAGTCCTGCCAGGGTACCGGCTACGCACATGGGCCGAGAACTGGGGACCCTCTGCTGACAGCGACTAGGGGAGCTGCAGCAGTGCTCCGGGCGGGCAGGTCAGAGGAACCTGGATTAGAGTGTGTCTGCACATGCTGCATACATTAGTCTCAGAGAAGACATGACTGTGCACACGTAAGACATCACTGGGCAAAGGATTTAAGGAAGGAAACTTTCCTTGCACAGGGACACGTCACACACATATGAGTCACAGAGCGTATGGGTCTCTGCACCGGGATGCAGATGTCAGCCCACCGATGTCCCATGCCTGCACCCTAGAATCAAAGAATGGGTCCCTGTACACACGGACATCCTCTCATGCACACCACACCACGTGCAGGTCTCAGAGGGAGTGTGACACCAAAAAAAGATGGCACTCTGTCCCAGGCGCCTCGGAGGGACACACGGACTTCCCATCGAACAACTGTTTTACTCTCCCCAGCACTTTATGCAGTGCCCTGCACATAGTAAACACTCAATAAATACCGTTGATTTACACATGCTGTAATTTATCAACCAGTCATATTCATTGAGTGCATACTGTGTGCAGAGCACTTGGAAGAGTACAACAAAACAACATAACACATATATCACTTAAGTTCTCTGGGCCTCATTTACCTCATCTTTAAAATGGGGATTAACTGTGAGCCTCACGTGGGACAATCTGATTACCCTGTATCTCCCCCAGGGCTTAGAACAGTGCTCTGCACAACGTAAGCGCTTAACAAATACCAACATTATATTATATATTCCCTGCTCACAATGAGCTTACACCCAGGAGTCATGGAGGGAGCAGGCCCCTGCCCAGATGGACATCCCATCAAACTGCTGCCTTGTAATCCCGGCGCCGCCACTTGTCTGCTGTGTGTCCTTGGACAAGTTACTTCACTTTTCTGTGCCTCTGTTATCTCAGCGGTAAAATGGGGATTGAGACTGTGAGCCCCACGTGGGACAAGGACTCTGCCCATCCCTGTTTTGCTTGCATCCACCCCAGTGCTTAGACAGTGCCTGGCACATAGTAAGCACTTTACAAATACCACAATTATTATTATTATTAAGTCACTTCACTTCTCTGTGCCTCAGTTCCCTCATCTGCAAAATGGAGATGGGAGACCGTGAGCCCCATGGGGGGCAACCTGATTACCTTGTATCCACCCCAGCGCTCAGAACAGTACTCGGCACATAATCAGCGCTTAACAAATATCATTATTATTATTATTATGACCTCGCATGTCCTCCAGAGCGCAGAACGGTGCTCGGCACACGGTAAGTGCTTAGCATATACCATCGCTGTTATTATTATGACTCTGTATCTCTCCCAGCGCTTAGAACAGTGCTCGGCACGTAGTCAGCGCTTAGCAAACACCATCATCATTATTATTATTTTGACCTTGTATCTCCCCCAGCGCTTAGAACAGTGCTCGGCACATAGTCAGCGCTTAACAAAATACCATGATGATGATGAGCGGTACCTTCCCAGCGCTCAGAACAGGGCTCGGCACAGAGGAAGCGCTTGCCGCTAGATGACATGAAATGGCCCAAGGTGACCCAGCCGAGAGGCGGCAGGGGTGGAATTAGAACCCAGGTCCTTCGGACTGGCAGGCCCGGGGTCCCCGGGTGGGCACCTACCTCGTCGGGCAGCGGGCGGTGTCCGGGCATCGTCCCGGCTCCGGTCCTCGGTGGCCGGTGGCCGGTGGCCAGTGTCCGGCCCCTCCTCCCGGCGCCGCAGTCCCGCCCGGCCCGCCCCTCTCCTCCCTCCCTCCCTCCCTCCCCCGGGCCTCAGTTTCCCCCCCAGCCCCGCTGCCTGGCTTCCCTCCTCCCTCCCCGCCCCCTCGGGACCCCACCCGCCCTTCCGATTAACCACTAGAGACTAATAATGAGGACCGTCGTTAATCAGAGCCGACTGCGTGCCAAGCACTGTTCTAAGCGCTGGGGTAAGGATGATATCACCGTAACGATGGCATTTGTTAAGCGCTGACTACGTGCCAAGCACTGTGCTAAGCGCTGGGGTAATAATAATAACGATACTAATGATGGCATTTGTTAAGCGCTCACTATGGGCCAAGCACTCCTCTAAGCGCTGGGGTCATAATACTAATGATGGCATTTAAACGCTTACTACGTGCCAAGAACTGTTCTAAGCGCTGGGGTGATAATAATAATGATGATGATAATAATAATGGCATTTGTTAAGCACTTACTGTGTGCCAAGCACTGTTTTAATTGCTGGGGTAATAGTACTACCACCAATAATGGCATTTTTTAAGTGCTTACTATGTGCCAAGCACTGTTCTACGCACTGGAATAATAATAATACTAATGATGGCATTTAAATGCTTACTATGTGCCAAACACTGTTCCAATTGCTGGGATAATAATAATAATAATAATAATAATAATAATAATAATAATAATAATGGCATTTAAGTGCTATGCACCAAGCACTGCTCTAATTGCTAGGACAATAATAATAATAATAATGATGGTATTTGTTAAGTGCTTACTATGTGCCAAACACTGTTCTAAGCACTGGGGTAATAATAATAATGGCATTTAAACACTTACTATGTGCCAAAAACTGTTCTAAGTGCTGGGGTAATAATAATTTAAGTGCTTACTTTGTGCCAAGCACTATTCTAAGTGCTGGGGGTTGGGGGTACAAGGTAATCAGGTGGTCCCACATGGGGTTCACAGTTTTAATCCCCATTTTACAGATGAGGTAACTGAGGCACAGAGAAGTTAAGCAACTTGCCCGAAGTCACCCAATTGACAAGTGGCAGAGCCGGGATTAGAACCCAAAACCTTTGGCTCTAAGCGCTTACTGTGTGCCTGGCACTGTGCTAAACCTCTGGGCTGGATACAAGCAAATCGGGTTGGGCACAGGCCCTCTCCCACTAATACTATTACTGATAATCATGGTACTTGTTAAGTGCTTACTATGTGCTGGGCACTGTGTTAAGCGCTGTGGGGGAAAGACAGTCAAATCGGGCTCGACACAGTCCCTTTCCCACGTCGGGTACAGTCTCAATCCCCATTTTCCAGATGAGGTAACTGAGGCCCAGAGACGTGAAGCGACTTGCCCAGGGTCACACAGCAGACAAGTGGCAGAGCCAGGATTAGAATCCATGACCTCTGACTCCCCAACCCGTGTTCCACCCACTATGCCGTGGTTCCCAGGTGGCTTCCCCCACCAGAGACATCGGGATCGAAATGCGGGCTCCAGGGCACCGTCCTGACAGTCGGCACCCGGTTCAGCTTTGTCTTAGGCTGCTGAGGGTCCTGGGCTGAGGGACGAGGATGCAGGCAGCGGGAGTCAGGCTCGATCCAAGGCCCGTGAGGAGCCCGCAGGGGCCCGGGAAGGCAGGCCGAATGTAGGGTAGACCCCGTCCCCACCCCATCCTCATTCCTCCTTGGACTGAGGGAGCAGCCAGTCCAGCAGTTGGGGGGCCTCTTCGCCCACCTGGAATGTTGCACGTGTGCCAATTCACCGTGTTCTTCCGGAGACTCCAAGCCCCAGCAGCTCCAACTGATTATTAATAATAATAATAATAATGATGGCATTTGTTAAGCGCTTATTATGTGCCCAGCACTGTTCCAAGCATACAAGGTGATCAGGTTGTCCCACGTGGGGCTCACAGTTTTAATTCCCATTTTCAGATGAGGTAGCTGAGGCACAGAGAAGTTAAGTGACTTGCCCGAAGTCACCCAGCTGACAAGCGGTGGAGCCGGGATTTGACCTGTGACTCCCCAGCCCATGCTCTTTCCACTGAGTCACGCTGCTTCTCACACTAGGGGTGTCCCCTCCGCCCCCAACTCCTATTTTCTGGGCATCCAGGGCTCTCTCAGCTTCTGACCTAAGGCGTTCCCCATGGTGGTGGGGCCCAGTAGGAACTTGGAGAAACAGCCTTCGTCCCCATTTTACAGATGAGGTAACTGAGGCCCAGAGAAGTGAAGTGGCTTGCCCAAGGCCATATAGCAGACATGTGGCGGAGTCAGGATTAGAACCCATGACCTTCCGACTCCCAGCCACACGCTCTATCCACTAAGCCATCTGTAAAATGGGGATTGAGCTTGAACCCCATGTGGGTCATGGACTACGTCCAACCTGATTAGCCTGTGTCTATTCCAGCGCTTTGTACAGTGCTTGGCACGTAGTAAGTGCTTAACAAATACCATTAAAAAACAGGAAAAACAGACAGACAAAAGAACCCTCTGGAACCTGCTGATGATGATTTTCTCTGCTAGCCACCCACTGGGCGGGACGAAGGACAGCGGCAGAAATGGTTGAAATATTTAATGAGATGTGAATGAAACTGTTGACTCTGTGGCTCTGGAGTGCGGAGAGCCACTCAGCAGTCTAACTGGTAGAGCACCTGGTCCCCCTCAACCCCAGGGAAACCGACGCCAGGCTGGTAACCTCTGCACCAGCCTTGGTCCACACGGATTGAGGTCTCTGCAGTCTGTGGCTCTTCCTCTCCTTCTGGGTCAAGAGATAAGTCGGAGCGTTGAGAACTCTTCTGGCAACGATGGGGTCGGCGGGACAGACGGAGAGTGTCTGCCGAGACCACCTCGGCAATGCCTCCGGACAGCTGCCTTGCCCCATCGCAAGAGGTAAAGACGACAAGGAAGGGGCTGGAGGAAATGTGGCTGGAACAGCCATGAGAAGGGCCAGGGAGGAAGGGGATATGACGCGGGATGAGGAACGAGGATCCACTGCCCTCGCTCCTCCTAAGAGGTCATTTATGTGGAACCCAGTGGAAGTCAGGAAAGATGGGGAAGTCGCTGGAAGCCCACGAGCCTGAGGCCAGGGAGAATTCAGCTCACGCTACGGTCCTAGGGCCAAAGTGAGCAGCGGTGACCCGGGGGCTCCGACACCAGCCGAGTGATTCTGGGACAGAGCCGGGACTGGGCTCCACCTCGGCACCTTATTTTACGCTGTCATCATGCCGCTCCATAAGAGCTTGGACCTGACGGACGACTGACCTCAGCTCGTTGGTCTCAGGGTTGGCTGCACTGCTCTCCGCTGTCAGAGAGAGAGTGGGGGAGGGCAGGGGGGAGGGAACGATGAAGAGGGGCAGCCCCTGGACCAGGCCAGCTCCTTTATGCCTCTTGCCCCATCCCTGACCTGGCTGCCTTCTCAGTTTGACTTCTTGGTGGGCTTCCTGTTCTTCAGCATCACATATGTGATGAATATTCCTGGAATATGGGAGAAAGAGAGAGCTTGTGAGACCCCTCCCGGCGGCTGGGATCCGGCAGTTTTGAAGGACAAGGAGCCCCTTCCCAGCTCCCTTACTGTCCGGGAACATTAAGGACTGTGAAGGGACAATTTTTCCTCAACCACCCTCGGGCACATGTGCCTCGGGAAGTGTAGCCTAGCGCACAGAACACGGGCCTGGGAGTCAGAAGGACCTGGGTTCTAATCCCGGCTCCGCCACCTGTCTGCTGTGTGACCTTGGGCAAACCACTTCACTTCTTTGGGCCCCAGTTACCTCATCTGTGAAATGGGGATTAAAACAGTGAGCCCCATGTGGGACAGGGACTGTGTCCAACGTGATTTGCTTGTATCCACCCCAGCGCCTAGACCCCATCTACAGACTGTCTTACAGGCCGGGAGGGCTGAGTCCTGACAGCCGGCTCCATCCCATGTCATTTGGAGCTCAGTACCGGGGACGGGAGAAGCTCCAGAGGGAGAAGATGTGGCTCTTGACCTCAAGGAGTCAAAGGACACGAAGGTGGTGGTGAGGAGCCCGAACACACGGCGCTACTCACCGACGAACAGGAGCAGGATCAGCCCCACGACCAAGGGGATCGTGACCGCATATTCACGGGGCAGAAAGTACTTGTGGATCACGTGATCGCTGTCGATGAAGGGCTGAGGTTGAAGGCAGAGGGATGAGGACAGTTACACATCAGCATTCCTGCTTGGAGCCACCCCCACCAGCATCCAATGGAAGAGACCCAGACCCTTCCTCCCAGGGACCGGCAGATGCTAAATGCCAAGGGGCGAGCGTCAGCCCCATGGGCCAATCCAGGGGATGGTGGGGGCCTGCAGAAAAGGGGCGATGGGGTCAATCCTGGGGGTTTGGACAAAAAAAATCGTATTGGCCTTCCAGCCTGGGTTAAGACAAGGTGCTGCCTAACCTTATGTGTCGGGTCTTCTCGGGGGTCCCTGCTGAAGGGGGGTGGGGATCCATGGCTGGCTAGAGATAGGGAGAGAGCCAGCCCTCTGCAAACCCTGTGGCCTCTGCCTCTTCCCGTTCCCCTCTACCACGTCCCAAAACCAAGTCCCAGAACCAAGGGCAAGGGTCAGCCCGCTGGGGCGATCAATGCCACGAGATGGGGCTCATACCAGGATTATAATCCAGATGGTGTAGTAGGTGAAGACCACAAGGCTAAAGGCCACAAGGCCAAGTCCAACCAGCTGGTCTGTTCCTGTAGCCTGAAAAGAAGATGAAGGGTCAGATTTGGGAACATCGCCACATGCCCTGTGTGCCTCTGGCCCACCTCTGCCCAGCATGTGTGTTCGCATTCCTTCTCACCAGCCCCCTAGGGACTGCCCTCTTCAGATTTTCGGTGGGGAAAAAGAGGCAATTGAAGGGGTAGAAGTTTGCCCAAAGTGATGAGGGCAGAACCTGGGCTCCTGACCGGGACACTAGCTGGGGTCATTTTAGAAACCTGAATGGGGCTTCTTGGCTCTGGGGATCATTCAGTCCGCTCCTCTGCCTTCAGGCAAACCGAAAAGCTCCAGGCAGAGGGCAGGGGTCTAATGGACCTGCTAAAAAAAAAAATCCACCTAAGAACTCAGTGTCTCTTTGGGTAACCTGTTCCAGGGCTTATTCACACTCACACCCGTTAGTCCTGACAGCTACCTCTAGCTGTACCATAAGCCTAAATCCCACCAATGGGAGCCCCCAAATGCTACCCATGAGGTGAAAACAAAGCTCTGGCCCCCCTGTAGAGCGTGAAATACAGCCAAAGTCCCACCTCTTCAAAAAAGACCTGAGAGATATGCCACTCATCCCATCTCCTCCCTCAGACCCTGGGGGGGCAGGTTTATTTCCCCTTGTTCTTCAGTACAAGAGAAGCAGTGTGGTCTAGTGGTTAGAGCACGGGCCTGGGAGACAGAAGGACCTGGGTTCTAATCCCCCTCTGCCACTTGTCTGCTGTGTGACCTTGGACAAGTCACTTCATTTTTCTGGGCCTCAGTTCCCTCACCTGCAAAATGAGGATCAAGACTGTGAGCCCCTTGTGGGACAGGGACTGTGTCCAAACTGACTACCTGGTATCTCCCCCAGTGTGGAGTACAGTGCCTGGAACTTAGAAAGCACTTAACAAGTACCACACACACAAAAAAAGGCCCAAATGCCTCCCCTCAAGGCAGGTGAGTGATGGGGTTGCTCTACTCCTCCCAAAAAAAGGGCAAACTGTATCCCTTCCGGGTACAGCTTTTTGGTTGCCCCCGCTTGACTGTGTCCGTGAGGAGGATTCTGGTTTTAAAGCTCCTGTCACAGAGGATCCCTGACCCTGAGGGGTCTGAGGGCACCAGCATGAGCCTCGGAACCAGTGATATGGTGATCGTTATCTTGACAAGGTAAGGAAGGGAGGGTAGAGGGCTCACTGGTCTTGCCTGAATCTCTCTGACACAGGAGCTGACCCAGGGAAGTAAGGAGCCTAAGACAGTAAGGTGGTCTAGTGAAAGGCCACAGGTTTGGGAGTCCAGAAGTGCTGAGTTCCCATCCCAGCCGGGCCGCTGGTCTGTTGAGTGACCTCGGCCAATATACTTGACCTCTCTAGGCCTAGGGTTACTCACCTGTAAAATGGGAATAATACCTCAGGTGTTTTGAGAACAAAATAAGCTTTGGAAAAATGAAAGCGTCATAGAAACATGAGCCATCCATATCGCCTTCCTTGGAGGTTCTTCCAAAGAGCAGAGATGCCCTCTCCTCCGATCTCTTGCCCAGAAACTGATCATGAACTAAATGGTCTTTAGCAATCTTCTCCAACTCTGTTTTTGGGATTCTAAAACTTGGCGGTGAAACTTCGGCAGAAGTGGGTAAGAGAAAGTTTGATTAGTTGAGACGACTGAAAGTTCACACCACAGAAGGTCTTTGTCCCTCTAAAAGGTATGGAGACACTTTGGTTTGGTTCACTGAGTTGTTTCTCTGATTAGCCAAGCTAGTTTTGTTTCAGTAGCCAAACACTTGGAAGAAGAGACATTCTGATACCAGCAAATGGTTTGCTACGGACTATTGCAAAGGGGATGGGACAGGTTGGAGGGGCTTGATGGTTCCGTGCTCTCTTGAGGTCTAGACTTGGCTAAATGAGTGTCCCTAAACCCCAAGAATCAGATTGGGTCACACTTCTGTGTCACCTATGCACTTGGAACTGTGACCTCTGGATATTTAATATTCACCCCATCCCCAACTCCACAGGACTTGTGTACACACCTTTAAATTACACATTATAAATTATTTATTTATATTAATGTCTGTCTCCCCCTCTAAATTGTAAGCTCGTTATGGGCAGCGAATGGGTCCGCTGATTCTGCTGTACTGTACTCTCCCAAGCGCTTAGTACAGGGCTCTGCACATAGTAAGGGCTCAGTAAATACCACTGATTGATAGCACCTCCTTGTATTAGGAGTCTGAAGTGTGGCCATTAGTTCTACTGGAAAAGAGAAAGTCAAGGAGCTACGCCATCCTCTTCTGGGTAGGCGAGAGAAGGGCAATGAGAGTAAGTTTGAGTCGGTCAAAAGTTTTATTTGAATTTTTCTGTTTGTTTTGGGGCAGCCTTATGAGTCCACCGTTCAGGCTGCTGTGGAGGCTGATGCCCTGGACCCGCCATAGAGCAGGGGAACCCTGAAAAGCAGCATGGCCTAGTGAAAGAGCACGGGCCTGGGAGTCAGAAGGACCTGGGTTCTAGTCCCGGCTCTGCCACTTATCTTGTATGACCTTGGGCAAGTCACGTTTTTGAAAAATGGTATTTGTTAAGAGCTCACTATGTGCCAGGCACTGTACTAAGTGCTGGCATAAATACAAGCTTGTCAGGTTGAACACAGTCCCTGTCCCACATGGGGTTCACAGTCTTAGTCCCGTATTACAGATGAGGTAATGGAGGCTCAGAGAAATGACGTAAAGTGTTCAACTGTGTCCAACTTGATTAACCTGTAGCTACTCCAGTGCTTAAAACAGTGCTTGGCACCAAGTAAACCCTTAACCAGGACTGTAATTATTATTATTATTATTGAGTTGCCCAAGGTCACAAAGCAGAGCAGGGATTAGAACCCAGGTCCTTCTGACTCCACTAGGCCACAGTGTTTCTTCCCTTCCCTGCCTCCATTACCTCTTCTGTAAAACAGGGATTAAGACTGTGAGCCCATGTGGGCCATGGACTGGGTCCAACCTGATTAGCTTGTATCTACCCCGGCACTTACTATAGTGCCTGGCATATAGTAAGCGCTTAACAAATACCATTTTCAAAAAACAAAACAAAAAACAAAAACCAACAACATCAAAAACCGAGCATGGCATAGTGGATAGAGCATGGGAGTCAGAAGGTCACGGGTTCTAATCCCGATTCTGCCACTTGTCTACTGTGTGACCTTGGGCAAATCACTTCACTTCTTTGGACCTCAGTTCTCTCCTCTGTAAAATGGGGATTGAGACTGTGAACCCCACATGGGATAGGGACTGTGTCCAACCCAATTTGCTTGATTCCACCCCAGCACTTAGTACATTGTCTGGCACATAGGTAAGCACTTAACAAATGCCATAACTATGATTATTATTATCTCCCGGGTGCCTGCATGCCATATTCCTGGTAGGAAAAGGCTGGGACAGCCCAGCATTTAGTACAGTGCCGGGTACACGGTAAGCGCTTAACAAATACCACAGTTATCATTATTATTACTGGCCAAATTCTCCCACACCGGAATCCTGCCTGTCTTCAGCCTTGGCAAGACCGCTCGGAATCCCTTCCCTCCTCTGCCCCCTCCCCATTTCAGCCATTCCCCTGCAAGTGAGAGTTTCACCCTCCCCAGCGATGCCCCTCTCCTTCGCAGTGTGGCTTAGTGGAAAAAGCACAGGCTTGGGAGTCAGAGGTCATGGGTTCTAATCCCTGCTCTGCCACTTGTCAGCTGTGTCACTTTAGGCAAGCCGCTTCACTTCTCTGTGCCTCGGTTACCTCATCTGTAAAATGGGGGTTAATAATGATAATAATAATGATGATATTTGTTAAGCGCTTACTAGGTACCAAGGACTGTTCTAAGCGCTGGGGGTAGTTACAAGGTTATCCGGTTGTCCCACGTGGGGCTTACAGTCTTAATCCCCATTTTCCAGATGAGATAACCGAGGCCTAGAGAAGTGAAGTGAGTTGTCCAAAGTCACACAGCCGACAAGGGGCGGAGGCGGGATTAGAACCCATGACCTCTGACTCCCAAGCCCAGGCTCTTTCCCCTAAATGAGGCTGCTTCTCTGCAAACCACTGTGATTAAGACTGTCAGCCCCACAGGGGGCAACCTGATGACCTTGTAATAATGTTGGCATTTGTTAAGCACTTACTATGTGCAGAGCACTGTTCTAAGTGCTGGGGGAGACACAGGGTCATCAGGTTGTCCCACCTGAGGCTCACAGTCTTAATCCCCATTTTACAGATGAGGTCACTGAGGCACAGGAGAAGCAGCGCGGCTCAGTGGAAAGAGCCTGGGCTTGGGAGTCAGAGGTCATGGGTTCGAATCCCGGATCCACCACTTGCCAGCTGTATAACTTTGGGTAAGTCACTTAACTGTCTCTGTGCCTCAGTGACCTCATCTGTAAAATGGGGATGAAGCCTGGGAGCCCCACGTAGGACCACCTCATTCCCCTGTATCTCCCCCAGCACTTAGAACAGTGCTCTGCACATAGTCAGCGCTTAACAAATACAGACATTATTATTAAAATAGGGATTCATTCATTCAATAGTATTTATTGAGTGCTGACTATGTGCAGAGCACTGGACTAAGTGCTTGGAATGTACAAATCGGCAACGGATACAGTCCCTGCCCAATGACGGGCTTACAGTCTAAGCGGGGGAGACGGACAGACAAGAACAATGGCAATAAATAGAATCAAGGGGAAGAACATCTCATTAAAACGATAGCAAATAAACAGAATCAGGGTGATGTACAGCTCTTTAACAAAATAAATAGGGATGAAGACTGTGAGCCCCAAGAGGTACAACCTGATCACCTTGTATCCCCCCAGCGCACAGAACAGTGCTTTGCACCTAGTAAGCGCTTAACAAATTCAGACATTATTATTATTAAAATGGGGATGAAGACTGGGAGCCCCACGTGGGACAACCTAATTCCCCTGTATCCCCCCAGGGCACAGAACAGTGCTCTGCACATAGTAAGCGCTTAACAAATACCGACATTATTATTATTAAAATGGGGATGAAGATTGTGAGCCTCACGTGGGACAGCCTGATTCCCCTGTATGTCCCCCAGCGCTTAGAACAGTGCTCTGCACACAGTAAGCGCTTAACAAATACTGACATTATTATTAGGTAAAATGACGAATAATACTGACATTATTAGGTAAAATGGGGATGAAGACTGGGAGCCCCACTTGATCCCCTGGCATCCCCCCAGCGCACAGAACAGTGCTTTGCACCTAGTAAGCGCTTAACCAATACCACCATTATTAAGTGACTTGCCCCCAGTCCCCCAGCTAAGTGGCAGAGCCGGGATTCGAACCCAGGACCTCTGACTCCCAAGCCCGGGCTCTTGCCACTGAGCCACGCTGCTTCTCTATCTCCCCCCCCCAGCGCTTAGCACAGTGTTTGGCACATAGTAATTAACAAATATATTCATTATTATCATTATTATTATTAATTTAAACCCAGGCCCCTCGGGGCAGCCGGGGAAGGGGGTGGTCAGAGGGTGTCCAGGCCCTAATGCCGTTCGCGCTCGACCTATTTTGGCCGCCACCGGGCCCCCGTCGCCCACCCCTTCCTCTCACCATCTCCGCGAGCCCCGCTCTCCAATTGCCCAATGCCACTTCCGGGTGCCGCTCCTTCCGGCCCCGCGCCGCGGAGCACTTCGGGAATTGTAGTCTTTGGGGGGAAAAAGGACCCGAGTCACGTGGTCTGGAGCGGCGACGCGCCATCTTCCGCCCCGAATCCCATTGCATGGCGGGAGTTGTGCCCCTCCGGGGCATCATGGGAAATGTAGTTTTATTTTTAGTTAGTTAGCTAGTTAGTTTTTAGTTAGTTCGTTTTTAGTTAGTTGTTATTTTTATTTTTGTTAATGAGATGAACTATTTTGTGCTTTGCAGACAGTAAGCGCTTAACAAATACCAACGTTATTATTAATATTATTGATATTAATAATAGCATTTAATTAATTAATATCAGTTAATATTACTGATGATTAATTGATTGTTATTATTACTATCAATACTATTTAATTAATATCAATATTATTGATTATTATTAATAATAACGTTGGTATTTAAGCGCTTACTATGTGCAGAGCACTGTTCTAAGCGCTGGGGGAGATACAGGGGAATTGGGTTGTCCCACGGGAGGCTCACAGTCTTCATCCCCATTTTACAGATGAGGTCACTGAGGCCCAGAGAAGTGAAATGACTTGCCCACAGTCCCCCAACTGACAAGTGGCAGAGCCGGGATTCAAACCCATGACCTCTGACTCCCAAGCCCGGGCTCTTTCCACTGAGACACGAGATGTACCTCACCGTGATTCTATTATTTTGTTAATGAGATGTACATCACCATGATTCTATTTATTTGCTATTGTTTTAATGAGATGTTCATCCCCTTGATTCTATTTATTGCTATTGTTATTGTCTGTCTGTCTCCCCCGATTAGACTGTACGCCCGTCAAAGGGCAGGGACTGTCTCCATCTGTTAATAATAATAATAATGTTGGTATTTGTTAAGTGCTTACTGTGTGCAGAGCACTGTTCTAAGCACGGGGGTAGATACAGGGTAATCAGGTTGTCCCACGGGAGGCTCGCTGTTAATCCCCATTTTACAGATGAGGTAACTGAGGCACAGAGAAGTGAAGTGACTTGCCCACAGTCACACAGCTGACAGGTGGCAGAGTCGGGATTCGAACCCATGACCTCTGGCTCCCAAGCCCAGGCTCTTTCCACGGAGCCACACTGCTTCCCTGTACATTAATGAGATGTATATCACCATGATTCTATTATTTTGTTAATGAGATGTACATCACCTTGATTCATATTTATTGCTATTGTTCTTGTCTGTCTACTTGATTAGACTGTAAGCCCATCAAAGGGCAGGGACTGTCTCTATCTGTTACCTATTTGTAGATTCCAAGCGCTTAGTACAGTGCTCTGCACATAGTAAGCGCTCAATAAATACTATTGAATGAATATTTATTTGCTATTGTTTAAATGAGATGTTCATCCCCTTGATTCTATTTACTGCTATTGTTCTTGCCTGTCTGTCTCCCCCGATTAGACTGTAAGCCCATCAAAGGGCAGGGACTGTCTCTGTTACCGATTTGTACATTCCAAGCACTTAGTACAGTGCTTTGCACATAGTAAGCGCTCAATAAATCCTATTGAATGAATGAATAGTTCCTAAGGCCGGGCAGTCGTGCGGAACTTCAATGGGGGTGGAGTGAGTGGTGGGCGAAAAGTCTGCCACCCCTTCATCCTTGCGTCCTGCAGCTGCTTCGGAGCTGAAGGAGAATAATAATAATAATCATATAATAATAATTCATTTAATCGTATTTATTGAGTGCTTACTATGTGCAGAGCACTGGACTAAGCGCTTGGACTGTACAATTCGGCAACAGATAGAGACAATCCCTGCCCAACAGTGGGCTCACAGTCTAAACGGGGGAGAATAATAATGTATTTGTTAAGCGCTTACTATGTGCCAAGCACTGTTCTAAACGCTGGGGGAGATACAAGGTAATCAGGTGCTCTCATGTGGGGCTCACAGTCTCAATCCCCATTTTCCAAATGAGGGAAGTGAGGCCCAGAGAAGTGAAGTGACTTGCCAAAGTCCCACATTTAGAACCCACGAAGCAGCATGACCTGGTGGATCCCGGCTCCACTGCTTGTCAGCTGTGTGACCTTGGTCAAGTCACTTCACTTCTCTGAGCCTCAGTTACCTCATCTGGAAAATGGGGATGAAGACTGTGAGCCCTACTTGGGACAACCTGATTAACTCATATTTCCTCCAGCGCTGAGAACAGCGCTTGGCACATAGTAAGCGTTTAACAAATACCCACATTATTATAGAGCACAAGCCTGGGAGACAGAAGGACCTGGGTTCTAAATCTGAATCTAGACTTTAAATTCCTTGTGGGCAGGGAATGTGTCTGTTATATTTTACTCTCCCAAGCGCTCTGCACACAGGGAGTGCTCGAGGGAGCCAGAGATCATGGGTTCGAATCCCGACTCTGCCACCTGTCAGCTGTGTGACTGTGGGCAAGTCATTTCACTTCTCTGTGCCTCAGTTACCTCATCTGTAAAATGGGGATGAAGACTGTGAGCCTCACGTGGCACAACCTGATTACCCCGTATCTCCCCCCGGCGCTTAGAACAGTGCTCTGCACATAGTAAGCGCTTAACAAATACCAACATTATTATAAGTAGGATCGACTGACTGGCTCCCCACCATTTGTCTGCTCCACAGCTCCATCTGCCGAATTGCACAATTTAGATAAAGCGCCGAAGGTTTGACAGATTGGCAGGGGAACACACAGGCTCTAGAACAAGTGTGGGGCTCAGAGATCCCCCCCGGAGAAATGTGCTAGGATTGCACAAGATCGTTGATGCTTATCTGGTATAATAATAAATAATAATAATAATGATGGTACTTAAGCGTTTACTATGTACCAAGCCCTGTTCTAAACACTGGGGTAGATACAAGTTAATCCGGTTGGACTCAGTCCCCTATCCCGTATGGGGCTCACACTCTTAATCAGCGTGGCTCAGAGGAAAGAGCCCGGGCTTGGGAGTCAGAGGTTATGGGTTTGAATCCTGGCTCTGCCACTTGTCAGCTGTGTGATTGTGGGCAAGTCACTTCACTTCTGTTTGCCTCAGTGACCTCATCTGTAAAATGGGGATTAAGACTGTGAGCCTCACGTGGGACAACCTGATTCCCCTGTATCTCCCCCAGCACTTAGAACAGTGCTCTGCACATAGTAAGCACTTAACAAATACCAACATTATTATTATTATTATTATTAATCCCCATTTTGCAGATGAGGTAACTGAGGTCCAGAGAAGTTGTCACTTGCCCAAGGTCATACAGCAGACACGTGGCAGAGCCAGGATTAGAACCCAGGTTCTTCTGACTCTCCACGCTGATGTGTGTGATGTCTCCTTGTCTGGAATTTGCAAGATCTGTCAGTGGCCAGCTACAACCCAGGCAGTTCTCGTCATCCCTGGGACCACTCCATGCCCTACATGTCCTGGTTCCCTGCACTGGCCTCATGTTCTAGACCAGGCTTGTTGGGCCCTGATCCCTGGGGCCTTTTTAAACAACAGAGACCCAAGGTCCTCCTGGCTTGAGTAAGTGTGACACTGATGTGACCGCAGAACAGCTCCAAGGACCTAGCCTCTGTGTCTAGCTGGGCTCCCTCTCAGCCTTTTCCCACTTAACACTTTCTTGTTCATATTATCGGTGTGCCTGAAAGCACAGCGATCTGACTTTCATTGGCTCTTAAGGGTCAGGCCACTTCGGGGCCTGGGAATGAGGGGAAAAGCCACATTTGGAAGATAGTTTCTAAAATGGATGTGTTGGTACTTTTGGAATAAAATGTCACCCTCCCCCAAGAGAAAAACTGTGTCTATGTTCTCCCTTTTTGGATGGCTACCCTACTCCTTTTCCTCAGCCCCTGTCCCCTTCTTCTGTCTCTTTTCTCACCCTCTGCCTCCCTCCCCCCACCACCCTCTCCAACTCTTCTCCTTGCCTTGCCACGTGAGGCTGGATCTTCGGCCTCCGCTATTTCTGTCACCCCCGTGTCAGTAGCTCCGGCCATTCCTCGCAGGATGGAGGGCTTCAGACTGCTGCTTCTTCTGCTGCTGCCCGGCTGCCTGTGGGACGGCGTGAGGGCCCCGGTCCAGTCCCCGGGATGCATCCGGGTCTCCCCCTGTGAGTGCCTCCTGTGGGACGGCTCGGGGGTCATCAATCTGGCCGCGGTAGGGCCCCTGGAGGTGTCCCTAGAGCCGGGGGCGAGGCTGGGGGAGCAGGTCCTGTTCAGTCCCTGCCGTCCATTCAGCGAACCAGCTGACTTCACCTCCACCGACTGCCTTCAAGTGGCTGTGTGTGTGATGAGCAGGTAAGGCCTAGCCAGGGCGTGGGGGCTGCCTTGCTCTCCACCTGGGTCTCCCCACCCATAAGCTGCATAAGCTTCTGCGTAAGCTCACCTCACCCTCTCTACTCACTCCTGTTCTAGGCAACCTGGCCCCGGGAGTGCCCGCTACACGGCCTACGGCCGGCACAGCCACAACGAGTTTCATTATAGCAATGGTACCGGCGTGCTGACAGTGATCTACCCCGGTGAGGAAAGACGGGGGCTGGGGGACTAGGTTGTCCTGACTGAGGGGGCTGGAGGAATCGGTGAGGACCAGATGGGCCATAGAGACTTGGCACGGCCTCTCTGGGAGCAAGATGGGGTGGGCATCTCCTTGAGGGAGAGAGAGAGAGAGGAGAGAAGGAGGGAGATGTGGGAGGGGGCAGGGAGAGGCCATGGACTTGGTGACTGTGACTGGAGGCCTTCATCTGGGGAGAGAGCGAAGCGGGAGCTCATCTTCCCACTCAAACCCTGTCCTCCCCCTGATTTTCCTATCACCATGGCCAACACCACCATCCTCCCTGTCTAATAAGCCTGTAACCATGGCATTGTCCTCGACTCATCTTTCTCATTCAACCCACACAATCTGTCATGAAATCCTGTCAGTTTACCTTCACAACATCTCTAAGATCCACCCTTTCCTCTTCATCCAAACTTTTACCATGCTGATCCCAGCACTTATCCTAGCTCACCCCTACTACTGCATCGGTCTCCTTGCTGATCGCCCAGCCTTAAGTGTCTCCCCACTCCTGTCCATACTTCACTCTGTTGCCAGGATCATTTTTATAAGAAAAAGGATTCAGTCCAGGTCTCTCCACTCCTCCAGTAGCTGCCCATCTACCTCCACATCAAACAGATTGGCTTTAAGGCACTCGATCAGCTCTCTCTCTCCCCTGCCTTACCTTGCTGATTTCTTTCTACAACCCAGCCCGTACACTTCACTCCTCTAACGCCAACCTACTCACTGTACCCCGTTCTCGTTTATCCCACCACCGACCCCTTGTTCAGATCCTTCCTCTGGTCTAGAATTCCCTCCCCCTTCAATAATAATGACCGGCAGACCACAACTCTCCCCTTCTGAAAAACCCTCCCAAAATCATATCTACTTCAAGATTCCTTCCCCAACTAAGCCTTCATTTCCCTTCTACCCCTGCCACACCCATGTCATCTATGTACTTCAATCTGTACCCTTTAAGCACTTGATATTCACCTCACCCTCAGCACCATAGGGCTAGTGTACATATTCTTACCCTCTGCTATTTCCCCTATCTGTAATTTATTTTAATGTCAGTCTTTCCCTCTAGACTGTAAGTTTTTTGTGGGCAGGGATCATGTCTATTGACTTTACTGTACTGAACTTTCCCAAGTGCTTAGTAGAGTTTTCTGAACACAGTAAGGGCTCAATAAATACTATCTACTCTGATTATTTTAGGGAGAGCAGCAGCAATGGTGGGAGGAATTTAGATCTCGGGTGGCCAGTCAGGGACAATCACCGGGGAAATTCCTCTCTCCTTCTGCTCCCCCTACCCCAATGCCAACCCCTGATTCCTCCCACCCCTCCCTAGCCCTACATGATTAGTAGTGTTGTCTAGTGGAAAGAGCACAGGCCTGGCAGTCAGAGCACTGGGGTTCTAATCCCGGCTCTGTCACTTGCCTGCTGTGAGACCTGAGGCAAGTCACTTCATTTCTCTGTGCCTCCCTTTCTTCATTTGTAAAATGGGGATTCAATTCCTGTTTTCCTCCTCCTTAGACTGAGAGCCCCATGTGAGAAGGAGATTGGGTCCAACCTGATTATCTTGTATCTACCCCAGAGAGTAGCACAGTAGTTGTCACCTAGTCAGCTGTTATCAATTATTATTATTATTATTATTATTTTTCAGCCTGGCCTGACAACACCCTGCGCACCTTCGTCCATTTCAATTGCAGCCTCTCAGCTCCCAGGGCCTCGGCCTCCCGCCGGCCAGACGGCTTGGAGCTCTTCATCCAGACCCCTTGTGCTTGCCCACACCACTGCCAGCCCTGGGCCCTGGGGCCGGGCACCCTCCTGGCTGCTGCCTTCACAGTGGCTCTGGCCCTCTATGTCCTCTGGGGTAAGTAACGGACCCCAGGGTGACCGGCCTTCCGGGCCCAGAGAGTGGGGCAGAGCAGAGCCTGGGGAAGAGCCTACCTACTCTGCACTCCTTCACCCAGTGGCCTGCACTTTGCCCGACACGTTCAGGATCAGGCAAGCGGACTCTCGGGGCCCCAGGGCCACGAGGAAGGGGTCAAGAGAATGGCAGAAAGTGGATTCATTCCTTGGAGGGTCCGGACACCAGGGGCCGAGGGTGGAGCCAGTTCTCGGTGCCGCCGGTCGGCCTCGGGGCCGGGGGCTGGGCTGGCCCAAGCTGGCCACCCGGTGCCGGTCCCGACCCTCGCCTTCCCCTGGTTGCAGGCTCCTGCGGGCTGCGGGTCACTCACACCGCAGAAGGTCCTCGGCTGCTCCGGGAGGACTGGCTCTGGCGCGGGCCCTGCTCCTTCCTGGGCCACGGGACCGGAGCTCATCACCCGGCCACGGATCAGACCCTTCCTCTTCACAGCTTCGGGCCTTAAGCCGGGAAGGAGACCCGACCCGGAAGCCGGGATGGCAGTTTCTCTTCCCCAAATCCCTGACCCCTACGCGTCTCAAGGGGTGGGCTGGAGGTGCAGGCCGAATGGAGAGAGGCCTCTATTGGGGAGTTCGGAGAGGGACAGGCGGATCCTGTGCCGATACTGACGTCCTGAGTGCCGCATTACGCTAGGCAGCCTCAGAGTGGTCGATGTTGCCGGGGCGGGACCATCATTAAAGAAAATACCATCCTCAATGATGCCACCTTCTGACTGGTGCCATGAGGGGTCTTGGAGGGTGTATATGTTCTGTCTGAGTCTCTAGGCTAGGAAGTAAATAGAGAAGTTAGAATCTGGAAGCCCTGGGAGAGGAGCTGAATGCACAGCGGTTTGGGTTGCTTCGTTGAATGCCTTGCCACTCACTCGCACACTGGGGTCTGTTTCAAGATTCCCTCCACTGCTACCCCGAGAATCACATCTCTATGGGAGAAAGTCCCTGCTTTCTTCCTCTGCCTTATTGTGTGTCCCGGGGCAACCCCTCTCTGGACCAACTGAATCAGTCTTAGCTCTTCCTGGGGATACTCTGAGGTTAATAATAACAGTAAAAATAATAATAATTATGGTTGTTAAATGCTTACTATGTGCCAAGCACTATTCTAAGCACTGGGGTGGTTAATCAGATTGGATACAGTCCCTGTCCCACATGGTGCTCACACTCTTAATCCCCATTTTATAGATGAGGTAACTGAGGCCCAGAGAAGCTAAATGACTTGGCCAAAGTCACATAACAGATATGTGGAAGAGCCGGGATCAGAACCTACGTCCAGCAGATATGGAAGAGCCGGGATCAGAACCTACGTCCTTCTGACTCTCAGGCTTGTGCTCTACACACTGTCATGCTGCTTCTCAAGTCACCCTTCCCAGTGCCCTCCATCTGCACATAGCCTCATTTCTAAAGGGATTGGCAGCACCGAGCTTCCAAAACAGAGTAGAGCTGCTGTGCAGAGATGGGGGAAAATGTCTTCCATCTCTAGACTGAGTTCGTTGTGGGCAGGGAACATGTCTACCAACCCTGTGGTATTGTATTCTGCCTGCTTTTTAGTATGGTGCTCGGCACATAGTAAGCAGTTGATAAATACCACTGATTGACTGATTGATTGATTGGCCTCAGGGCCCCTTTCTGGCCTGTGACTCTGCCCAATGCCTTTCCCCAGAAAGGCTTAGGTAATGTCTGGAAGGCTTTCCAGCACTGCCGCTGAGCGGTCCCTTCTCCGCCTTACAAGAAGCTCCTATTAAATTGTCCTTGGGTTATTTTGCTTTTCGTGGCTGAGTTTGAGAGTCATGCCTCGCTTGGCTCTGGCCTCCAGCCCAGTCCTTCCCAGACTGCGGGTGGCTCTTTGGCTCTCCATCTCCTCCGGTGCCGGCCCGGGAAGTGTGCAGATCTGCTCCTGACTCTTTCCCCATCTCACCGCTAACTGTTGCCATCCCATAATCATCATGCTTTTCTTAAAAATGGCATTTGTTCAGTATTTACTATGTGCCAGGCACATAGTAAGAGGGCACATGTAACTGTAAAATGGGGATTAAGACTGTGAGCCCCACGTGGGACAACCTGATCATCTTGTATCCTTCCCAGCTCCTAGAACAGTGCACTTTGCACATAGTAAGCCCTTAACAAATGCCATCGTCATCATCATGTGCCAGAGGGAGACACAAGCACATCAGGTAGACACAATTCATGTCCCATGGGGTTCACAGAAGTAATACCCATTTTACAGACAAGGTAACTGAGGCACCAAGACATTAAGTGACTTGCCCGAGGTCACACCGCAGACGTGTGACCGAGCTGGGAGTAGAACCCAGGTCCTTTCGACACCCAGGGCCTGCTGCTTCTCAACTCACTTTTACTGAGTGCAGAGCACTATACTAAGCGTTTGGGAGAGGGCACTACAACAGAGTTGGTATGAGACCTGTTCTCATCCCATTATTGCTCGACGTCTCCGTTTCTCCCTCTGCCTCGTGGAACACGAAAGCCTGTCCCTTCTCCTGCCCTGCCACTGGAGGCTTCCCCGATTCATGGACTCGTTTGTTGCCAGCATCTAGCGGGGTGATGAGGAGCGCTGGACTGTCAGCCTACCAGTGGATCTCTAAAGTCAGAGCGACGCCTGACTCACTTTCCCAGCTTGTAGACACAATACCTGGCTGTGGCTATGCTGAAACAAGGAGAGCCGGATTTAGCCTGGGATAGGAGAGGAGGTGGGTGGCCTGGACCCAGTGACAACAGGGCCAGCAGTGAGGGTGAAAAGGGCAAGGCAGAGTTTAGTGAGTTTTCCACATCCCCTTTCCAGCTTCCTCCTCCTCCTCCTCATCTCTTGTGGGCAGATATAGAAGTGGGGGTGCCTAGTTCCTTCCTTCATTCATTCAACTGTATTTATTGAGCACTTACTGTGTGCAGAGCCTTGCACTAAGCACTTGGGCGAGTACAATTTAACGAGCTTACAGCCAGAGGAGGAGACAGAAATTAATATAAATAAATAAATTACAGATATGTACACGAGCGCTGTGGGGCTTGGAGAGGGAATGAATAAAGGGACCATGTCAGGGCGAAGCGGAAGGGAATGCGAGAAGAGGGAGGACTTAAGTTGTTATTTTTTGGTTTACCCATTTCCCCCCAGTCCAGAGGATCCCCCCACCTGTCTTCCTCCTGGGCTGGGTGCTGGCATCCCTCATTCCCCCAGGATCCAAGGCATCGGGCTGGCAGATAGCCCCGACTCGCCCCTCTAGAGGGGACAGCTTCCATCAAAGCCACTCGAAACCCCGACCCAAGCAAGACAGAGAACACATGGCTCGAATACCAAAAACCCCACAGCTTTAATTTCCCTCAAACCATAATGACATCGGACCCTAGATCGATTCCTCTTACACAGTTATTCTACAGTAGGAATCAACTGGATACAGAAATACAAACACAATCTTTTGAATCAGAGTTGGCGGCGGCATTCCGTTAGAAAAAAAAAAACGAAAAAACCAAAACAAAACAAAAAAAACAAATGGGGGGGAAACACAAGAAACCCCCTGGCCCCCCCAAGAGCAGGATTTCACAAAACCTCCAGGGGAGAGGGAGGGGGAAGGGGAGGGAAATGCATCCCTGTCCCAAGAAGTCTCCGAGAATCATCAAAATAGAGCAGTCCCCGTTATCCACGCGCTTTTAGGTGAAAAAAATCAATTTTCCCTCACTTTTAGTTTTCCCAGTAAAAACGATAATCTGTCTCTCAAGAGATTTCCCAATTGGTTTTGCATAGACCTATCCCCATTCCAAAAATATCTCTAATATAATCTGTCTGTCTCTCACGATTTGAATATAAAGCACTGGCATGGCCTGGTTGGAGAAACCCAGAGCTCGGGAAATCAGTCGAAGAGGACAGGCATCTCCCTCCCCGGGGAACTGCCCCAGGCCCAGATCATTGCATATTCCTTTCAACCCCAGGGGATGGCCAGGGCCTCCCTGAGGGGTGGGTGAGTTGGGGGGAGGGGGGGAAATATGTGTGTGTGTGTGTGTGTGCAGCATGAGTGTGTGTCTCTCAGGGGGCAGGACTGAGGAGCCCTAAAGCTGGAACGTGAGAGATCATGAGGAATAGAAGGGGAGAAGGGTGGTGGGAAGTGGGGGGTTGGGGGCGGGAACCCCCCCATCCACAGGAACTCCGGGTCAGGAGCCCTCAAGGTGCACAGTCCAGCTGTGCACTCTTTAAAAACCAAAAATCATTTCAAAGAAAAAGATTCCCTTCCCACCCCCTACCCCGATCTCTCCTGGTCAACAGCCCATGATGCGGTTTTCTCCCCAGCTCCGCTCCCGGAAGAAGCTTTCCACAAACCGTTCCAGAGGAGCCCACATCCCCCAGGAGAAGAACATGGGGCTGGGATGAGGAGGAGGAGAAGAAAGAGGAGGAGAAAGGGGAAGAGAAGGAGAAGGAGGAGTAGGAAAAGGAGGAGGAGGGGGAAGAGGCCTTGTGATCCTGGGACTCCTCAGGACCGAGGCCAGTTTCCATGTAAAGTGCCAGTCGTATGCAGGAGGAGGGGTGCCTGCCCGCCCACCTGCCCACCCAGGGCTGGGGTGGCACCTTTCCCGATCAGGGCCCATTGCAGACAGCAGACAGCAGGGTCTGCCTCATTGGATGCTGACTGCCATTCATTCATTTCTAAAAGGGTAATTAAAAAAAAAATACACACTTGGGACTCAGTCTTCCCTGTATAGCGGCCTTCCAGAAACTAGGATTTGGAAACACCCAAACTGCTGTCAAACAGTTGAGAGGGAAACTGAGTCACCTCTGCTTTGGCGGGGTCGGGGAGTGGTGGAGAGAAAAGCAGAGCAGAGTCCAGCTCTGCCCCATGGCTCCCTCCACCTCAACGGAGTTGATCAGCTCCCCGCATTCCCACCAGGGGAGCGAGAGCCAGCTGGGCGGGGTGGGAGGAGAGAAAGGGAGAAGACACTTTCTCTCTGGGGAATAAAATACCAAAGGAAACAACATCAACAAAAAAAAAAAAAAAAGAAAAACAGGAAGCACACACAAAAAAACCCCTAACACCAGCCCGCTGGGTTTATACAAAATTACAACTTTACGACGGAAAACAGGAAAAAAAAAAAGAAAAAAGAAGTCTAGCCAGTGGTTTTAGCATTGAGGCTGAAATGGCCACACATGGCAACACCACAATATTCAGAATTTGGCCAAGAACCAGACCGTGGCAGGGTGGGGGCCGGAGGAGGGGCAGCAAGACGGAAGCAGGGGGAGGGGAGCCCCCGGGTTCCCATGGTAACTGGGGCAGCCCCTGACAGGGACAACCCCCAAGACCGCTGCTCGGGAAATAAAGAAGTCTTCCCTGTGGATTGCCCCGCTCCCAACGACCACAACTGCCCCACTTCCCAGGAGCCTTGAGGGCAGCAAGGGAAAAAGGAACGGGGGAGTGGGGGGCAAGAGGAGTGGTCACCAGGTGGCACGGGCAGCAAGGGTCGCGGGAGATGAGCCGCCACCCGACCCCTCCGTCCTGGCTGCTGCTCCTCCGGCCTCATAATGGGGTCCTCTCCTCAGGGCCGGGTTCTTTGGGTCTCCCTCTTGCCCAGCTTCTCCACCGCTCCCACGGAGACTCAGCCCTGGGTGGAGGGGGACCCGTGCCCCACTGTAGACCATGAGTCCGCACATAGGGACTGAATCACTTCAAAGCAGGAGGCCCTGCCTACCCCAGGGGAGTCGAGCCCCCTCGGTCTCCTGCTTGGCCTCCTGTGGAGAGGAGGGAGGAGAGGAGGGAGGAGAGAGAGACCGGAGCACAGATTCCAGCTGTGCAGTCTTCTCTCCACTAGCTTCAGTGCCTCTTCCTCTTTGCGTGGGCCCGGCAGTTTGGAACCCCAGGGTGATCCTGCAGGCCCATTTGCTAGTCAGCTTGGCATCCAGGCCTGACCAAGGGGACCACTGAAAGGCCCGCCCTAGTCCCCATTCATTCCAGTTCTGCAACACGACCCGCCCAGCAGGCCGAGCCACACACCTTGGATAATTCCAGGGAGGCCAGGAGAGTGGGAGGAGAGGGTTAGAAGCGGGGAGGGCATCTTATCACCCTGTGAGCGTTGGCGACAGGGTGTGTGGCGGGTGGGTTGGCAGGTGGGCCTGGGTTGGGGGCGGTCCAGGCCGGGTGGAGTGTGCAAAGTGCAGGGCTGCTGAGAGCAACAGCAGAAACGATTCCAAAGGAACAAGGGTGGCATTGGGCAGAGTAGCTTATCAGCTGAAAGTGAAATGGTTTTGGGGTGAGGGTGGGAGGTTGCAGGCCAGCAGTGGACAGCAGGGTTTTTGCAGGGCCCGCCATCCGATACCAGGAGAGGGGAAAAGCATCTTTACTGACCGTAGTCACGCAGGCCCCTCTCTGTGGCCACTGAGGGCACGGCCCTAGTTGAACGAGCGAGAGAAGAGCAGTGGAAACCTCGCCCTCCCAATCCAAACCACTGGGAGGGCAGAGTGGGAGCAGGTGTGCCACGCAGCAGGGACCCCAACCTCTCACCCCGAGGGGCAGGGAGGCCAGGCAGTCGATCTTGCCTCCAGGAACAACCCTTTTATGTGTCCCAATCCTGGCCTCTGTTACTGAATGGCATGAGGAGGAAATGGTGACAGGGAGAAGGGAGAAGTCGGGGGGATGACTACTCTCAGCCCTCACCCTCCCTGGGGCCTGGAGGAGAAGGAGGATACTCACAGTCGTTGTTGTAGGACAGATGGGAGGCTGAGGACACGGACAAACCGTGCTCTTCGCCTGCTTCTCCGAGGGGGTGACTGGAAGCGACACCTAAACGCCACTCCCCGCCTAGCCACAGAGCTACAGCCCACCTCTGGACGGGGCTCACAAGGGCCGGCCCGCCCCGAACCCTGTCTCCTCTCCCCTTCGATCCAGGCTCCGGAGAGTAGTTTGCTCCGACTGGACGGTGGGGGTGTCTTGAGGGTGACCCGGAGGTTGAGCCAAGATGGTTTCCTCGTTTCCCAGGAACCATTCTACCCGTCACTGGCCCTGGCCTTTGGCTCCCCACCGGTGTGGCTCCCCCCGGGTGAGTGGTTAAGGTAATGTTCACAGTGGCTCCATCCGGCCAGGGCTGGAATTTGGGGAAAGGACTGAGAACAGGATGGCCTCAAAGCTGCGGTGTGGGAGGGATAACAGCTATCTTGAGCCATTTTCCCAAGCGGGGCAGGCCCGGTCCAGGTCTGGAGTGCAAAAATGAGGAGTGGAGAGGGGCGAGAGGCCAAGCTGGAGAGACGGAGGAGAGAGAAAGGGAAAGGTAGCCTGTAGAACTGAGGGGCCACCCTTCCGGAATGACGGGTAGCTGACCGAGGATGCTGAGAGGCCCACGGGCATGCGGGGAGCCGGCCTTCTAGGCGTCTCCTCCTCTGGGATCAGTGGCTTTCAATCACTACTGGCTCGTAAACTCCAGAGGAGACCCTGTGGGGTGGGAGAGGAGGAGGGAGCCTGGTTAGAAACAAAGAGATGGGGGAGGAGAGCCAAGGTCAACAGCCCAGGGGTCCAGAGTCAAACAGCGATGGCAGCAGGGGGTTGCAATGGTGACTCTTGAACAACAGCGGGTGAGAAGAGGCATCCGGGCCAGGCAGGGTCAAACCCTCTTGGCAGGACTAGGGGAGGGCAGGGCCAGGGTTCCCAGTTGCTCTAGCCAAACTGCTGTTTGGTGAGATTTCCAGCCCAGGAGGGGGACACAGCCTCCTCAAATAAGTCCCTGGCAATAAGTCCCCAAACCTCACTATCCCCCCTCAAAACAGTCTGACAGCCAGGCCCCTGCAGGGGAGGGGAAGCCCACAAAAACCAGCAGACTGTGATAGTGGTCTCAAGCCTGGTGGACTGTTTGTTTTTTTCTGTGGTATTTGTTAAGTGCTTACTCTATGCCAGGCACTGTTCTAAGCACTGGGGTAAATACAAGTTAACTGGGACACACAGGGTTCACAGACTTAACCCCCATCTTACAGATGAGGGAACTGAGGCGCAGAGAAGTGAAGTGACTTGCCCAAGGTCACACAATGGCGGAGCCAGGATTAGAACCCTCGTCCTTCTTACTCCCAGGCCCGCGTTCTCCCCACTAGGCCACGCTGTTTCTCACTGAGTTCAGGCAGGGAGAGGGGCTGCTTTACCTGTTGGCCAGCTGGATCCCGCTCAGCGTCGTGGTGCCGTCTCGGCTCACAAACAGCCGCAGGTTACTGTCTGTAGGGAGGAAGTGAGGGGTTGAGAGGGGCAGGAAGGGGCCGGGGCAGGGGCACCCTTCTCCCCACCCGCCTCTTGCCCTTTGGAAAACTTCCTGCTCCAGATAGGATGGGGGGGAGGGAGCAGGGACAGGCTCGGGGGGGACCCTCACCCTCGTTGTTGCTGACGTCGGTGAAGTCCTGGCTCTGCATGATCTTCTCCACAATGTCATCGGCGTCGATTCTGGTGTCATCGACCCACGTTGGGTGATTTTCCACCGAATCCTTCTTCCTCCTGAAAAACGATCCGCAGGAGGGTGGGTCGGGGGCCAGGTCGATGATCTGAGCGGGCGAGGGGCTACCAGGGACTCCAGGGTTGCTTTATGGGGGGGCCAAGCGCCACCCGCATATCTTCCTCCAGCAACCCCAGCTTCTTTGGACTTGTCTGCTGGCTCTCTTTGAGGGGGGGTGGGGGTAGAGTAAGGGTTTCCTCACCCTAGCTGAAGACAGCCTCACCCAGTACTGGGGGAGCCAGTACTGGGGGAGCCAACTCTACTTCAACTGACCGACCAATCCAATCACTCATCCTATCCCGCCTCGATTACTATATCAGCCTCCTTGCTGACCTCTCTACCTTCTGTTTCTCCCCACTCCAGTCTGTACTTCATAATGCTGCCCAAATCATTTTTCTACAGAAACATTCAGGCCATGTTTCCCCACTCAAGAACCTCTAGTGGTTGTCCATCTACCCCGATGGACAACCACAGTCAAACCACAATCAAACGCCAATTCCTCACCATTGACTTTAAAGCACTCAATCACCTTGCCCCCTCCTACCCCACCTCGCTACTGTCCTACTACAACCCAGCCAGAACACTTGGCTCGTCTAATGCTAACCTTATCACTGCACCTCGATTTCATCTATCTCACCGCCGACCTTTCGCCTCCATCCTGACTCTGGCCTGGAATGCTCTCCCTCCTCATATCTGACAGAAAATTACTCTCCCCCAATTTAAAGCCTTATTGAACAGGCCTCTCCTCCAACGGGCCTTCCCTGACTAAGCCTTCCTTCCTTCTTCTCCCACTCCTTTCTACATCACCCTGACTTGCTCCTTTTATTCATCTGCCCCTCCCTGCCCCATTGCACTTATGTACACATCTGTAATTTATTTATTTGTTTACATTATCTGTCTCCCCTCTAAACTGTAAGCTCGCGGTGGGCAGGGAATGTGTCTGTTTATTATTATATTGAACTCTCCCAAGAGCTTAGGACATTGCTCTGTAGACAGTAAGCGCTCAATAAATACAATTGACTGACTGATTGACTAGTGAACGTTTGGGTGGTTATATGCAATTTGGGTTGGGACATGGTCCCTATACCACATGGGGCTCAAAGCCTTAATCCCCATTTTACAGATGATGTAACTGAGGCCCAGAGAAGTGAAGTGACTTACCCAAGATCACATGGTACACAAGTTGCAGTGCCAGAATTAGAACCCAGATCCTTCTGACTCCCAGATCTGTGCTCTATCCACTAGGCCACAGTGCTTTTCACTAAAGCAGCCCGAGAGAGGGCAGGGCTGGGATAGCTTCCCGGTGCCCTCTAGACCTCTCACCTGAATGATCGGTCTGGCATATGTGGAGGCCTGGGGGGTCGGGGGGGCTTGTCGGGCTTGTGCTCCCTCTCTCTCTCAGGACATTCCACCACCGTCATGCTGAGCCCCCCGGAGGCACTGCTGCCTGTGGATGTGTTTCTGCGGTGCGTCAGGTCCGACGTGCTGGAGGAGCGGGAGTGCTCCGTGCTGTAACCTGGGGAAGGACCAGTCACCCTGGGATTAGTCCATGGCCCCAGAGGCCCAGGGGGCTCGCCCCGGCAGCCAGAGTCCCGGGCCGCTCTGGTGCCAAAGCTCCCGGAAACCACGCCTCACCAGGAACTCACGGGGGGGGCACTCACCCGAGATCTTGGACTGCTGGCTGGCGTAGCTGGAGTTGCGGGAATGGCCAGAGTGGAACACCTCTTCGGGGCTGGAGAGGTTCTGATCTGGCTCCTCGGGCACCCCTGCAGGAGAGCAGAGGAGGGAGATCAGAAGGGGTCCCCCTCTGACCGGTCTCCTGGGATTGAGGGGGAACTCCTTATCCAAAGAACTCCTCCACTGCCCCCTTCTTCCAGCTGCCACTGCCTCAACTCAGGGCTGGTCAGGAACCTGAGCAGCTCTACCTAGGCTGGGCTAGCTCCCAGAGCCGGGCCTTGGCCCCCAAATAATCAATCAATCAATCAATCAATCAATCAATCCATGATCCTTATCAAGGGCTAAACAGTGTACTACACATTTGGGAGAGCACAGTAGAAGTAAACACATGCTCCTTGTCATTGAGGCGCTTATAATCAATTGGGCAGACCAAACTAGTTAATAATAATAATAATAATAATAATAATGTTGGTATTTGTTAAGCGCTTACTATGTGCAGAGCACTGTTCTAAGCGCTGGGGTAGACACAGGGGAATCAGGTTGTCCCACGTGGGGCTCACAGTCTTCATCCCCATTTTACAGTTGAGGGAACTGAGGCCCAGAGAAGTGAAGTGACTTGCCCACAGTCACACAGCTGACAAGTGGCAGAGCCGGGATTCGAACTCATGACCGCTGACTCCCAAGCCCATGCTCTTTCCACTGAGCCACACTGCTTCTCTAACCAAGTTAACCAAGAGAGGAAGCAGGGGGACTGAGGAGGTCGGGGGTGTAAGTGTGAGGAGGTGTCTAGGGGAACCCTTGGCATTCAGCTCCCCAGATGGCCAACCCCTAGAGGTGCTAGTTTGGCTGATTAAAGAGGACGAACGGGCCTCCTCTCGGAGAACTTTTCCGGCCAGGGTGGTAAGTTTGGGAATGAATTGCAATAGTTTTTTTTCCAGTGCGTGTTTAGCATCATCACAGGCCCACAGGAAAACTGGGGCCAAAGAGCTCAAAAAGGAACTTGCGGTAAAGCCAGGAGTCTTGCTCTCTCTCTCTCTCTCTCTCCATTCCCCTCAGGGGTCCCCAGAGGAGGGTTTGGGGAGAAGCCAGGACTCTAGGGGGAATGTGAGGGCAGGTCAGACACACAGAAAAAGCTGAGACTTGGAGGGAATCTGAGAAGGTCAATAAGTACTGTCCGTGGGGTGGGAGGAGAGGTAAGGAATCCAGGTAGTCAAGAGTGGCTGAGGGATTCAGCAGCCCAAGACCTCTGGGGATGGCCACTTTCCTGCCCCTACCCTCCCCAAACGGATAGGATGGAACCCCAGGGTGGTGCCCAGGCCTCCGTGAGGTCCTCAGACTTGCCAACCAGACCGCACACAGTCCTCCCGTTCAATCCCCTAGACTGTAAACTCATTATGGGCAGGGGATGTATCTGCTGATTCTTTTGTACTGTACTCTCCCAAATACTTGGTACAGTACCCTGCACATAGCATGCATTCAATAAATACTATTGACTGATTGATCTGGGCATCGAGACTAGCAGAGAGACAGACTCCCGAACACATCTAAGACCGACTTCCCTTTCCTCTGCCCTCTAGCGGGAGACATAACTGGGCATGACCTGTCCAAGTTGGCAGGGGGAAGTCTCTGGTCCGACCAAATCGGTGCCAAGTGAACGAGGAATGTACCCCTGGGTCAACGGGCAGGGCCACGGGATCATGGGGGTCTGGAGGAAGCTTTTTAGAAAGGACTCCCCATCCTGACCCGCTCGGGGAGGACTCTTGGTTTCGCTTCCTCGGGCCAAGGGGTGGCTCCTGCAGGCCCCTGCGCTGGCCCTGGCCGTCTATTTTTAAAAGGCAGAGTCTGCACAAATCCCTCCACCAGGCCCAGGAGCGAGCAGCAGAACTTGGTTCACCCTTCCAGTGCCGAACTGGGGAGGCAAGGGGATCCCTCCTCTAGCTGCCGATGGGAAACTCCAGATGCCCAAGGGGCAAAACCCTGCATGCCCTCCAAAAGTCCCGTTGGAGCCCACTCTCTGGTCTCCGGGCAGGGCTCTATCTAGGCTGGGTCACCTATCCTAGCATTTCACTCCCTACACGGGGCTCCTGCTGGCAAAGGGTTTTCCCCATCTTACCCACGGGCTAAGGGAGGGGCGAAGGAAAGATGCAACGACCAGAGCCCGGCACCAAGGGGCTCGGGTGGCGGAAGAAGGGAACGTACCTGAGCCCAGGATGGTGGGTCTTGCCTTGGGCTGCTTCACCCCGGTGAGGGTGGCCGAGCCACCGCTCCCGCCACTGCAAGTCCCCTCGCCCTTACAGGTCAGCTGCAGTGAAGAGTCTTGCCCCGGAATGGAGATGGACTTGGCGGTGGAAGGGGGCCTGTGGACACAGAGGAGTGAATCCTCAGAGTCTTCCCCCGGGAGAATCTCAGAGACTTCCCCGGGGTCTCTCCAATCCCATGACCCTTGGCAGAGGCCCCGTTCCTTCGGGTCTTGGAGCCCAGCCACGCAGAGAGGATATGAGCTCCGGGCGTCCTTCCTCCCACTCCCTGCTGAGCTAGGCTTTGACCTGCTTGACCTTCCCTCTAAGGGTCAGCTCTGGGATCCAGACCATGCTGCCCACTTCCTTGCTGCTCCATCTCTCTGGAAAAAAGAAAAGCCCCTCTTTCAAGGCACGGGGAAAAGGAAACTTACGTCTTGAAGCAGGGATCTCCTGACAGCAGAGACATCCCGATAGTGACCTGTCAGGAAGAGAAATACAGTGTTACAGAGCGGGGAGGGAGAATCACTGGTCCCATTTCCTGGTCTAGAGTGGATCTTGGTCTCTGGCATTAGACCCAGACTCCTTCCAGAGTCCCTCACTTCTTCTACTGGAAAGGGCACAGGAATGGGAGTCGGGATACTCGGATTCTAATCCAGGCTCTGCCTGCTGTGACCTCGTGAAGATGACTTAACTTCTCCGGGCCTCAGTTTCTTCATCTATAAACTGGGGAGAAAATACCTGTTTTTCCTTCCCACTTCTATTGGGAGCCCTATGTGGGACAGGGACCTTGTCTAATTTGATTGCACTATATCTACCCCGGCACTTAGTAAAGTCCTTGGCACATAATAAGCACCTACAACAATTTTTACTATTATTATTATTATTATTACCCAGAGCCGTGTCGGACCTCCATATCTGTGTTAGCAGTGACACGTAACATTATGTCTAATTTCTATTTGTGTATTCTTTCTCAGTGTTTATCCAGTGCTCTGTGCCCATGAAGCACTTAATAAATCGCATCATGACTATTACTACCACCAACAACCACCACCACCACAGGGCTTTGGGACAATGAGGTGAACGACCATGTCTCTGGCACAGCACACAGCAGAGATTTCAGAGACTGTTGCCTCAGAAACTAATTGTGTTTACCATGCTAGATGCCGCCACCGTGCTTCCAAATGCCTCTGGCCTCTGTGCCTGCGACAAATCAGCCTGTGACCTTCCTGCGTACGTGGTTGAGATTGAACTGCTGCCCTAACCAGAAGGATAGGCTTGGAGATCAAGAAGGAGCCAGGGTAGGAAGTCCTTCATGTCCCACATTCCTCTCCAACTCCTGATCTCTCCTTGTCTCAAGGAGATGGGAAAGACCCGGGCTTTGGGGAAGTTTCCTCAGTCAGTGAATCCAGACTGAGGGGATGCCACCATGCTTGCAAAAGGCACTCATCCCAGGTGACCCTCATTGTATGACAATTGTCCAAAAGAATGTTGATTTTTCTCACTACCTTTTCTAGAACCCAGCATGGACCTAGCCCAGCAGTGGGGGCTGTGGAGTCTGAACTTGTGTGCAAGGTGGCTGAACCTAGGCAGATTATGGTTCCACACTAGGCCTCCCAAAGTCCCTGATTTGAGGCCGGGACTGGGGCACTGCAGAATTTTAACGGGATTCCACGCGCGTGCAGTCATGCCCTGGGGACTACAGATCGCAGCAGTCCATGGGGCAACCAGGCATACACGAAACCATCGCACACAGAGCAGTGACCCCTGCAAGTGAGGCCTCGACACTCTTTTTTATTCAGCCCAGACTCACATCCAATCCTACCTGGGCCAAGACCACATTTGAATTCACAGCCTGGGGCTCTGCTCAGGCCAGGTCAAGGCAAAAGATCGGAAAATTTGCCTGGGGTCAGTGCTAATCTACAAGGCCGGAATCCAGACTGGGCCCTGAGAGTCTCTGTAGTACCTTCAGAATGGAGTTGTCCTGCCGAGTGTTCTTGGTGTCATACCCCTCCAGCAAGCAACAGCGGACGGTGGAGCCGGAGCCGGCGAACTCGGCCAGGTTCAAGTCGGCAAATCCCAGCTAAAGGGGATGATGAAAAGACAACAAAAAGAAAGTGTGGGTGAGTTGGAGATGGGGTGGGTGACGGGGGGGGGAGGGAGGGAAGAAGGGTAAGAGGAGGGGAGAGAGGGAGAGAGAGAAAGAGCGCATGCGTGACAGAATCTAACCCAAAAGTGAGTGGGAGCTCTAGTTGGGAGGCAGGAACACCTGTTGACATTTGGCCCAGAGGCTGAAATCCCAGAGGATGTGAGGAGGAAAAGGAAATGCAGCTTTGTGTTGGCCAGGAGAGCGTTAAACAGCCTGCGGCTGTTGCATAACCAAGGACAGGGAAGGCACTAGGTCAGTGATGTGGAAAAAACAGAATCACACATCTACACCGCACAATAAGGCACTCTTTGTCCCCAGCCATCCCAGCGTGCACTGGGACCGGCATGCCATGAGATGAAAGGATATTGTTGTGGATGAAACTGACACATTGTTCCCGAGAAACAAGAATGTGTCTGTCGGAAAATGCTAGTGGGAGAATCAGCTTCTGGGGCCGAGCGGGCCCTAAACCGGTAGGCTTCAATGAGAACGTGAGTGCTCCGTCTCCCAGGGGACCCCGGAGGAGCGGAAGGGGAGCGCCCTACCCTGCTCCTCCATCTTCACCTCACAAGTACAGACGCCAGAGACAGAGAAGGGAGGATATCTCAGTGGGGGCAGGGAGGAAGGGAAGAGGGCAGGGGTTCTCTTCAAAAGAGGAAGGGGATTTTGGAAGTGGAAGATTCTGGAGGAGATGGAGAATTGCCCAGTGACAAGAGAAAAACATAAAACAAGGGACACACAGGTCCCGTCCCTGAAGCCACAAAGCAGGAACCCACAATGTTTTCCAACGCATTCCCCAAGTGACCAAAAACAGAAAACGCCCTTGAAGGGCTGCTGGGGAGGCCAGGTGAGCCCAGGACTAGGAGAGGGGGAATTTGGAGCTTCTAGCCCAGCCTGACCCCAAAGCCTCTCAGATTCTCCCACTGGAAAGACAGGGAGAATCCAGACTTGGCTCCACCCTCTAGAAGCTGGCTGAGGAGAGATGGAGAGAGGACACCTGATGAAGAGCAGGGCAATTCGGGGAGCCAAGTGGAAATGGAAGAGAAGGTGTCTAAAGGTAGGGAGGAGAGAAATGGGGAGGAAGAGGAAGGTGAAGGGATTAATACAAAGCCGCCCAGGCTAAATATTCCTCTGAGCCAGAGGTGGTGCTGCTGATCCTGGTAGGCAGCAATGCCAGGCAGGGGGGAACCAGGGAAGCAGTGTGGTCTAATGGATAGAACCTAGGCCTGGGAGTCCTTCTGACCCGGGTTCTAATCCTGGCTCCACCACATATCTGCTGTGTGACATGGACACAGATATGGACATTATTAGCTTGTATCTACACCAATACTTAATACAGCGCCTGGCACATAGTAAGCACTTAATACCATAAAAAAGTAAACAAACAAAAAAAACAGGACTGAACTTTTCCTCCTCTTGGGGAGAAGTGCTGCTGGGTTTGCCTTTCATGGTCACTAAGTTCCCCCACTTCAAAAGGCAAGCGGGGAGTAGGATTTGTGACTATGAGTGGCTTCTCTGTAGTGGGACAGGATCTCAGGTGGGGTACTCAAAGGATGGAGGTAGAACCGGTTGAGGCGGGACTGTTTAATTTTGGCCTTTAATCGAGGAAATCACATCTTAATCTGGGCCACGTGCCAAAGTTGCTTCCCCTTGTCCTATCTCAACACCCCCCCAAACCTACGCACCCCCACTGGTGGCATTACTCAGCCCTCTTCACACTAGTTAATGAAAAGCTGACTTAGGCAGGAAGGCAGCAGGTCCCACAAAAGCCAGGAATTGATTTAAGTCCCAGCACAGAACTGGTCTAAAGCTCTGCTAGACGGTCAACTCTGGCCTCTAAAACTGACTGGAAAACAACATTCTTCAGGACTGGGGGAAGTGGGAGGGTTGGGTGGATGGGGGAAGGGGGATATCATCAGACTTCCTGAGTGAGCCATCAACCCCCAAGTAGCCAGAGTGCTGGCCCCTTCAAACTGGGCACCCCCCTCCTCTGGACCCTCCCCAGATGAAGCAGAAACTTCCCATCAGATGCTGCTTCCCCTGGGGCTACGAGCTGGTGTTTTCTCCAGCCGGTTGCTACCCTGGTGGGGCTGGGGGGAGGGGGATAGCGGGAGGGCCCTGGACTGAAAAGGATACTCTCAGCTTTAACCTCTTGGCGCCATTTCCTAAGGGGTTTTAATTTTTCAGCCAGAAGCAGTTGTTTGCATCCAGCTGGTCGGCCGGCCGGGACAGGAGAAATTATTTCCACTTTGAAAGTGTCTCCCCCTGGGCCGGTCCCATCCCCTTCCTGTTCCCCTGAGAGTGGCAGCAGAGCCCAGAAGGCTGGTCTCAGCCTCTTAGTCTCAGCCTATCCTTCCTGACCTCCAGCGTGGCCCCGGCCACCTGCCTGGCTGAAGGATGTGCTCTAGGCGGCCTCCCCGTCGCTGCTGAGCATGGGAAAAGAGGCGAGGTCTTGAAGGCCAGTGTGAGAAGCACTCAGGTTAACCACAACCTGGACCGTTCCAATTTCAACTTTGGGTCTCTTTTTTTTTAAAAAAAAAATTGTATTTGTAAAGGCTTACTATGTGCCAAGCACTATACTAGGCATGGGGTAGACACAAGAAAATCAGGTTGACCACAGTCCATGTCCCACATGGGGCTCACAGTCTTAATCCCCATTTTACAGATAAGGTCACTGAGGTACAGAGAGGTGAAATGATTTGCCCAAGGTCACACAGGAGAGTGGCGGAGCTGGGATTAGAACCCAGGTCCTGACTCCCAGGTCCATGTTTTAGTCATTCATTCATTCAATCATATTTATAGAGCACTGTACTAAGAGCTTGGGAGAGTACACTACAACAACAGACAGACACATTTCCTGCCCACATTGAGCGTGGAGTCTAGCTTACAGTCTATCCACTAGGTCATGCTGCTCTCCTGGGGGCAAAGGGATGTGCTGGCTGCCAGATGCCCTCCAGCTGCCTTTGGGACTGGAATCAATCTCAACAGCATTTATTGAGTGCTTACTGTGTGCAGAACACTGTACTAAGACGTTGGGAGAGTGAATTTGGTCTCTTAGTTTTTTGCCCCACCCCAAACAACAGGGAACTAGATTCTTCTGCACCCTAAGAGGAGCGGAGTATGTTCCCAAGAGAAGCAGCATAGACTAGTGGATAGAGAATGGGCCTGATAGTCAGAAGGACCTGAGTTCTTATCTCGGCTCCGCCACTTGACTGCTGTGTGACCTTGGGTAAATCGCTTCACTTCTCTATGCCTGTTACTTCATCCATAAAAATGGGGATTAAGATTGCGAGCTCCATGTGGGACAGGGACTGTGACCAACCTGATTAGCTATCTACCCAAGTGCTTAGTACAGTGCCTGGCACACAGTAAGTGCTTAATAAATACTACAATTATTATTAGTAGTAGTAATAATAATAACAATGTTCTGCAGGCCAGGGGAGACTGCTGTCCCATCTCCCCGAAGGATGGAATACCAAGAAATGGACAGCAGGAAGGATATCAGTCAAACAAATGGAAGGGCTGTAGACACTATCCTGGGTTCCTCAGGGAGGATGGGGTAGTCTCCACTGGAGGTCTTTCAACCAGAGTACAGCTTCATTTTTCTGGGGAAGACAGGAAAGATGGAGATGACCTGTGCTAACCCTAATGTATCTGAGCAGGTCAAGAGGCTTTTCCCTCACTGCTAATTCCCTGTTCTGTATCTCTCACCCCTTGCCTGGCTGGCACACCTGGCAACGCTCTTACCTTGGAGTAGGCCTTTCCACCTTTCAGCTCCTACAGGGAGAAAAGAGAGGAATTGGTGTTGTTACTATGGAAACCAAAGGCCCCTCTCACTCACTTGTTCAGGCTGGCCAAAGCCTCGGAGTCTCTAATCCCAGTTCCCAAGGAGAATTCTCTCCCTCTGAATTGGTCTCATAAACTCCCCTCTGCCGATTCCCAGGCCAACCCCCGACCCCTCCGTGAGATAGGGCAGGGAAAATGGCTGCCCTGGTCCAAAGATGCGTCCTGAAAGAGGCTGTGACGGGCTCAAAGGCACCCAACACATCGAGGGGAGAACAGGAGATAGAATTCCCGGAGTCCAGAACCCCAGATCTCAAATAAAGGACTCCCTTCCCACCCCCTTACCAAAATGCCCAGGGGTTCCGGAAAACGCTCACCTTGCGGACGGACACTCGGCAGACACAGGGGTCCAGGAGGCCAGTGGCTGGGTTGGCGCTCATTTTACACACAAAGGTGAACTTCTTCCTCCAGCGGACACAGTTCTCCTGCACTTCCTCCCTGCGGGTGAGAGATTCAAGGGGGGATGCTCAACCAGTCTGAGTCCAGCAGATGCTTCCCCTCTGCCCAGGTGGGCAGAAGTCACCAGCCAGGCAGGCGGAGGAGACGAGCTTCCCCCGTCTCTGGCACCTGTGGACTCCCTGCTCTCTCTCTTCCCTAAATTTTCTCTCCAGGCAGGGACGGGGGAGGTGAAGGGGGAGGGATTGGCTCCATTTTAACTGACGGGAGCTTTGTTTCCTGCCTTTTAAACCCTCAGAGAAAACTGTGGGAGGGGGGCGGAGGGTGTATGGGAAATCCAAGAGAGAGCTTGAATTAATTTTTTCAGCAACGGCAGGGTAAGGGGTGGGGTGCCTGAAGGGAAGGGGGCTGCAACTTGTGCGTGCGTGTGTGTTTGTTTGTATGCATGGGTTGGGTGTGTGCAGTGTCTGTGTGCGTGAGAAGAGGCATCAGGGCCATGTGTGAATGCCTGTGTGCGTGGCTCCGAAGTACTAGAGGAGGGCGAGGTTGCCTGGGGCGGTCCGCTCAACTCATATTACCGCTCCTCCTCTGCACACGGGGCCAGAGATGCTCTCAATTTCCTAGTTCCAGTCTGGGCTACAGCATGGGATATAGCCTAGCCTTGAGCTGATTAAGTGCTTAGGGGGCGATGCCGCAGCATGAGGAATCCAAACAACTCCAGGAAACGGTTTAATCCAGATTATCACCAGGATCCTGGGAGACAACAGGAACGGGAGGAAGTGAGGGAGGGGAGGAAAGGGGCAGGGGCCGGGCAGTCCAGGGAAAGGACCTCTCCTGCCCCAGCCAGGGTCAGCAATCAGATCGCAGGGAGGGAAGAGGGTGGGCAGGACCAGTTTCTCATTGCCACAGCTCCCAGCGGCCTGGGCACCTTGGGCGCCGGAATGGCCTGAAGGCTCAAGGGCAAAATGGGATGATCCCAAACCCTAGTAATCATTGTGGTATTTAAGTGGTTACTAGTTATCAAGCTCTGTGCAAAACATTGGGGTAGATACTGAACAATCAGATCAGACCCAGTTCCTGTTCCACATGGGGCTCACAGTCTAAGTAAGAGGGAGAACAGGTACTAAATCCCCATTTTGCAGAAGAGGAAACTGAGACATGGAAAAGTGACTTGCCTAAGGTTGCAGAGCAGGGACTAGAACCTAGGTTCTCTGACTCCCAGTCCTGTACTCTTTCCACAAAGCCACACAGGAATGGGAGGATTAAGAAGAAGACTCTAAGCTTGTTTTGGGAAGGGAATGTGCCTATCAACTCTGTTGTACTGTACTCTCCCAAGCACTTAATACAGTGCTCTGCACACAGTAAATGCTCAATAAATACAGTTGATTGATTTGAAGTTTAACTGGGTGATGATTTCAGGTGATGCTTTCAGGATCCAGGCTGCTGGGAAACCATTTGAAAGGTTGGTGGTTTGAATGAGTTAAAGTCACACAGAGGAGTCAAACCACACATAATCAGAAAAGGGGACCCACACTTGCAATACCGGGCCTAGATGAGGAACGGAATTCTGGGCTCTGCAGTTCTCCCGCTAACTCTGTCCAAGCCTAGTCGGGAGTCTGAGGGCAATATCTCTCCCACCAGAGCTGCAGAAAATGGTAGGTGGGGGGCCTACCCTTCCCTTCTGGAGGCTGGAAGAACAGGTGAGAAGCAGCATGGCCTGGTAGATGGAGCATGGACCTGGAAATCCTGGGTTCTAATTCTGGCTCCGCCACTTGTCTGCTCTGTGATCTTGGGCAAGTCACTTCACTTCTCTGTACCTTAGTTACCTTGTCTGTAAAATGGGAATAAAGACTGTGAGCCCCATGTGGGACATGGACACTGCCCAACCTGATTAGCTTGTATCTCTCCCAACGCCTATTACAGTGCCTGGCACATAGTAAGTGTTTAACTAATACCATTTAAAAAAAAAAAAGATGAGGTGAAAAGGCACTGAACTCTCTGGAAGAAATTCAAGATATTTATAGAATATTGTTCCCAAGACTCTAGAACTCTCCCAGTTCAGAGTCCCACCTGGGGACTCCTCCTTGCTGAGAAAGGTAGTCCCAAAGGTAGGCTAGGGGACTGGTCTCTGGTCCCACCTTTTTTCTGGTGATCTTAGTAAGTCACTGACCATCCTGGGCCAAGCTTCTGCAGTTATCCAAGATACTCCCAGACCCCTTTTTAGAAGGATTCGGGCTCTCTGGGGATGAGGGGCAAGATTTGAAATGTCTTTCTCTTTCTATCCTTCTCACTGTGCCTTGATCTCGTCTGTCTCATCGCCAACTCCTGAAACTCAATTCCTGTTCTCCCTCTGACAGACTGAGAGTCCACGGTACTGGGGCTGTGTCCAACAAGATTACCTTGTATCTTTCTGAGCACTTAGAACAGTGCATGGCTCATAGTAAACACTTAGGTTATGGGCAGGGAATGTGTCTTTATTGTTATATTGTACTTTCCCAAATGCTTAGTACAGTGCTTCGCACACAGTAAGCACTCAATAAATGATGGACTGAATGAATGCTTAACAAATACCATAATAATAAAAACTCGCTCCCCCTTCATATCTAACAGTCTACCACCCTTCCCACTTTTAACGCCTTTCTAAAATCACATCTCCTCCAAGAGGTCTTCCCTAAGCCCTCATTTTTGCCCTCCCTTCTGTGTCACCCATACACTTGGATCTGTGCCCCTTTAACACTTGCAATACACCTCCAGCCCCACAGCACATATGTCCACATCTTTATATTTGCCCCTTTCCCTCTCTGAAATTCATTTTAATGTTTGGCTCCCCACCATGATTGGTAAGCTCCTTGTGAGCAGTGATCATATCTACCAACTTTACAGTACTGAGCTCTCCCAAGCAATAAATTCCAGCGAGTGACTGAATGATTGATTTCTGCCCATCAGCAACATCCCTGAATGTCAGTCCCACAGGACAGTGACCAAAACACTTTCTGTTCTCTATGAAGGCTTTGCTAACATTCATGGCCTAGTGGAAAGAGCCTGGGCCTCAAGAGACCTTGGGTCTAAATCACTTTACTCACTTCTGTGGGCCTCGGTTTCCTCATCTGGAAAATTGGGATTCAATACCTGTTTTCCCTTCCCCTTAGTCTGTGAACCCCAGGTGGGACAGGGACTGTGCCCAACACGATTAACAAGGCCTAATGGAATGAGCATGGATCCTGGAGTCAGAGAACCTGGGATCTAATCCCGGGTCCTCCACTTACTGCTGGGTGATCTTGGGCAAGTCACTGAACTTCTCTGTGCCTCAGCTTCCTCATCTGCAAAATAGGGATTCAATACCTGCTCTCCCTCGTACTCAGATTGTGAGCTCCACGTGGGACCTGATTATCTTGTATCTACCCCAGAGATTGGTGCAGTGCTTGGCACAGAGTAAGTGCTTAACAAATATGACAATTATTACCTCAGTCCTTAGCAGTGTTCTTGGCCCATACTAAGTGCCTAATCAATACCATCATATTATTTCTTTCGGAGTTGGATGGGAGTTCATTGAGGTAGGAAGGACTGGGGAAAGCCACTGGTCAGTAGACTGATCTGTTTAGACTGTGTGCCCGTTGTTGGGCAGGGATTGTCTCATCTGTTGTCGAATTGTATATTCCAAGTGCTTAGTACAGTGCTCTGCGCATAGTAAGCGCTCAATAAATACGATTGAATGAATTGAATGAGTAGAGCCCCCCACCCACCCCAAACCAAGGAGGTTTGGGTAAAGTAGGGAAGGGCCGGGAGAGAATTCAGCTGTAAAAGGGATATGAAAGGAAGATAAAGGAAACACCCCACCCGACACACAAATAGCCTCACCCTGCAAACATCAGTCATTAACCGAGCCATGGCAGGCATGATGGGACCAAACAAAGTTTCCAGATAAGAGCTCTCTGCTGAGCAAGGATCCCACCTGCTTTTTTTTTCTTCCACTGTACTTGTTAAGGGCTTACTGTGTGCTGGGCACTGTACTAAGTGCTGGGGTAGATAATCAGGTTGGATACAGCTCCTGTCCCACATGGAACTCACAATCTTAATCCCCATTTTACAGGTGAAGTAACTGAGACCTAGAGACTTAAAGTGACTCCACGAAGATCACACAAACAGACAAGTAACAGGGCCAGGATTAGAACCCAGGTCCTCTGACTCCCCAGCCAGGGCTCTTTCCACTAGGTCACGTTCAGTTCCCACATAGTTCCCATCCCAAACATCTAGGAACTAGTTTTCAAGTGAAGTACCCCTTAAACTTCTTCAAGCCTCAGCTCCCTCCATGATCAGTTGATCAGTTTTTCTTAATCAGCTCCTTATAAATACTATTCAAGCCAGCAACTTCCCCGGAAGACTTCTCAATCACACTTTCCCTTGTCACCCCGCCAGTCACCATTGTTAGGCCTCAAAATGACCACAGAACCCCAGGTGGTCAATGGGGCCGAAAGAACCCCAGCTGGTCTTGCGGGGCCCAGCCCCCTGCTTTCTCAGGAACAACTGTTCCGGGGGAGGTGGAGTCAATAGGGAGGAATAAAGACCCAACTCCCACCCTGCCAAGGAAGAAATGATTCAGAACCACCAAGAAGAAGCTTCGGCTGGGGTTTGGAAGGGGAAAAAAAGCTGTTTGCCTTGCAATGGAGAGGGGAGGGGGAAGGGGGTGGCGTGGGGGAGGGTTTGTAGGTGTAATCTTTGTACATTCTCCGAGAAGGAATCTGAGATTATTCAAAGTTCCCCGTCACTTGTGGGGGTTGGCGGGGGGGGCGAGTGCGGGCGGCCTCCAAAAGATTTAACTGGATCCTAGATTGTGCGTGTTGGAACAGCCTAGAGGATTAGTCACTTGGAACAAAACCCCAGCTCTAATTGTGGGATTTTTTTTCTTCCTCTTTGTGGAAAAGGCCCTGGGAAGAATATGGGGAAGGTCGTGGCCTGCATGTGATTCAAACATGTCTTGTCAGGGGTTGATCCAATTCACTGTGCGTTGATTCAAGATGTCTTGGCCCCCGGGGCTTGGGTGACAGTCCTGGTCTCTGGTTGTGGGAAAACAAGACCAAGCTGCGGCGGCAGGATTTTCTGCCATTATGCGATTGTCTGTCGGGATGTGGCTGGGACTACCTCCACCATGCCTCCGCGGGGCTTTGCGAACACAAATGGGAAGCAGTCATCTCCCTCTCCCCAGTCTGGGGGAGAAAACGGTCATTCTCTCAGAGAGGCCAAGGAGTGGACATGATGGTAGACACAGAGAAAAGTAGCTACCCCGTTAGACTAAGACCCGGGTTACAACTGTCAGGCCCTGAAATGTCCAAAGAATCCCAGCTGGCCTCACGGCCCACCGCCCCCTGCCCTCCAGAACCCCAGTTGGTTTTTGTGGGGCCCAGCCCCCCGCCTTTCTCAGGAAAACTATTCTGGAGTGGGTGGGGCCAACAGGGAGGAATAAAGACCCAACTCCCATTTTACCTAGGAAGAAATTATTCAAAACCACCAGGAAGAAGCTGCAGCTGGGCTCTTGAAGGGGAAGAGAAGCGTGTAGACCGCCAGGTGCCCAGTTCAGGGGTCTGCACAAATGGCTCCTGATTCTCTGGCCTGGCTCGTCCCCAGAGAGACCCACAGAAGCATTTTGGCTTTGGGGAGGGAGCCCCATATACGAGGTTCTGTGCCTACTCCTGGAACTACCCAGGCTGCTTCCTCTCTTACCACTCGCTGGTTCTAGATGGGGAAACTGAGGGAAGGAGCAGCGGCCCTTCCCTCGCAGCAGTTGGAAGGGTAATGCTCTTGTCAGCTTCTGAGGCACGACAGGTAGTCAGAAAGCACCAGCAGTGTTGACGTGAATGCTGGGCAGTGGAAGGAGGTCATGGAAGTTCAGGAGCTTGGTGTTAACAGGAGTCAAGGGCCCATTCACTCTCAGGATCGAGTAGGACATCAGCACAAGAAAACCTACTCTGAACACAGCGTCAGAAGGACCTGGGTTCTAGACCCAGCACCATCACTCATCTGCTGGGTGACCTTGGGCAAGTCACTTCTCTAAGAGGCAATCATCTGATCTGTAAAATGGGACTAGGACTGTGAGCCCCATGTGGGACTGGAACTGTGTCCAACCTGATTACGTTGTATCTAAACCAGCTCTTAGAACAGTGCTTGGCACACAGTAAGTGCTCTGACAAATTACCATTTCTTCTTAACCTTAAGAAATTTTTTTAAACCCAGCTGGTTGAGCTCTCCTGAGGGTTCGGGGCTATTAGATTTTTGGAGCCGCTGCAGACAAGTCTTTTAAATAACTGTGGCATCTGTTAAACTCTTACTCTGTTCCATAGGTACAAGATAATCACAGTCTCTGTCCCGCAAGGAGCTCAGAGTCCATGGGGGAGAGAGAACAGGTATTGAATCCCCTCTTTACAGATAAGGAAACTGAGGCAGAGAGAAAATGAAGTGACTTGCCCAAGGTCACATGGCAGGCAAATAAATGGTAGAGTTGGGATTAGAACCCCAGGTCCCCTGACTCCCAGGCCTGTGCTCTTCCCACTATTATCACAGTTCTGGCATTGAGGCTAATGATGCTCTACTAAACTTGTACTTTTTTAAAACATAAAACTATTCTTTGGCTTCATTTCAGTCTTTAAAAAGGTAGTCTATAATTTGAATTCAAAATAGCCTACTACTGATTTAGAACAGTGGCGGCATTTATTGAACAACCACTTCGTGCAATGCACTGTACCAGGCACTTGGGAAGAACGGAATAAAAAACCGTCCCACTCTACCGGGGGAGAGAAACATAAAAATATCTTCAACTAGAGTGATCAAAATAAATAACTGAATATATATATATACATATATATACATATATGTATATATATATACACACACAAGTGTCGAAGATGGGAGGAAATTAGCTCATAAATCCTAGAGTTGCCTGTTGGGTTTATATAGGTTGGGTTCTAGGAAATTAATCGGGGATAGCTTGTTGGAGGAGATGGGATTTTTAGAGGGCTCCTCCAGGAAGTCTTTCCTGACTAACTTCCCCTCCCTCCTGCTTCGTCAGTGCATTTGACTCCGTACACCATAAGCACTTTGATCCTCACTCCACCCTTACGTCCATATTCTTATGCCCTGCCGCTTCCCCTATAAGTAATTTATTGAATATTTACCATGTTGGGCACTGTACTAAGCGCTTGAGAGAGGACAATAATGTTAGTAGACACGATCCCTGTCCTTATCTGGATGTCCAAGGCAGCTGTCCCAGCCGACTTGATTCATAGCCTTGTGCCAACCCAGTACCAATGATTACAGACACTGCATCTTAAAAATGGCTCCAAAGGTTTCATTTTCAGCTTTGGGATCCTCCCTGGTCCACAATTAAACACCTCAATCCCTGTGGAGTTGGAGATTGAGGGTTGGGGGCAAGGGGAGACTACGGAGGGCTGCCAAGGAGGCACCTCCTCGGGCCACTACGCTAATCACAGGCCTCTAACCACACGGGCCCAGCCCTAAGTGGGGCTCTATTTCTGGGTCCCCCTGAAATAGAGCAGCACCACAGCGGACCAGGGGCACCCACAGTGGTCAGAAAGGCTCTCATTAGGAGCCGAACCATCCACAGTAACTACTCCAGGCTGCCTTGACCAGCTGGTTTACCCGAATCTCCTTGAGACCTCTGGGAGCTCTTCCTGAATGGGAAAAAAAAGCCATGTGGCCTAGTGGATAGAGCACAGGCCTGGGAGTCAGAAGGACTTGGGTTCTAATCCCGGCTCTGCCACTTGTCTGCTGTGTGACCTTGGACAAGTCACTTCACTACTCTGTGCCTCAGTTCCCTCATCTGTAAAATGGGGACAAAGGCTGTGAGCCCCATGTGGGAGGACTGTGTAGAACCCAATTTGCTTGTATCCACTTCAGCGTTTATAGTACAGTACCTGGGAAAAAGCGCTTGACAAACACCACAATTATTATTATTATGATTATTGTTGTTTTTTTAAGAAAGCAGGCCAAGATGCTCATCTTGGATCACGGTCCAGGGGCAGTTCCTGCTGCCCCCATCGATGAGGCGGGAAGGGGCCAGGAGACCTGATTTGGCACCTGGAACTCTGAATGTTACATGTTACACTCTGTGCTGGGGTTTTCCAGCAGCCAGGGTTGCCCCAGGGAGGCAGAGGGAGAAGCTGGGAGGGGGAAAAGCCATTTATTTTCCCAATGATGAAATCTCCCCTCTTTGAGGAGCGCCTCAAGTTTCACACCCCAAGCGGAGCTGGCAGACGGCAGCTAAAATTAGCTGTGTTTCCGATGAGTTTACTTTGCGGGCAACAGAGTCTCCAGCTAGTTTGACTGAGGGCTTTGGGTTCTCAGTTGGAACCCATCGCTCCTGGTTCTGCTCCTGAGGGGGAAGAGCCGGTTTCCCACCCTGACTGTTGCCCGGCCAGGTCGATGATGACCCTTTCCCTCCCCTGGAAATGCAAACCCTCTCCCTAGGCACAGCACAGCCTCTGTCCCAGCACATCAGCCAGGGGGAGTGGAGGTTCGGTAGTCGGCCCCACCGGAAGGGGTCAGAGACACCAGTTTACCCCGACCCTCCTCTGGGGTTGGGCTGCACTGAAAATCCAATCCCCAACTCCTGCCCGAGATGAACCCTGGCACCATAGCCGCTGCCCTTGACTCAGCCCCAGCTGGGCTCCCTTCTGGGGTCCATCGTCTCATGTGTGTAGTCATCCTTGGGAGCCCCGGGGGCTGCGCAGAGTCAAACTTGTAGCCGGGGGGCCCATGGGAAAGTGGCACATGTGCCCAGCTGCCAACCTAGGTTTTCCCTGCCCTGTAAAAGCTCTAGGTGGGGGGGGAGGATATGGGGATGTGTTGATGCCTGCCTGCCCCAAGCTGTACAGGTGGTCAGGCTTGGGCCCCAGCTGGGAGCCAAGGTCTCCTCTAAGCCGGGGAAGCACCGATACCTCCCTCACAGGAAGGAGAGAAAAGGTCGTCTTTTGTGCTGTGGGGAGAAAAAGCCTCTTGGTACTGCAGCGCAGAGGAACGTTTGGTGGAGCTCAGGAGGAAGGGCCGGGATCTGGGTGGAGCTTTGCCCACCCCTCATGCCGGTGAATGCAGGAAGGCCATGGCGGGGTGGGTAGAGGGTCCAGGGGCTTAGCCCAGGTTGACAGAGCCCTGGGCAGGGACATAAGTCACCTGGGGTCAAGTCCTACCTCTGCCCTGGATCTGCTGAATGACTCACAGCACATTCCCTCAGTCCCACAGAACTTTATTTTTTTTTTTTATGATACTTGTTAAATGCTTACTATGTTTCAGGCACTGTTCTGAGCACTGCGGTAGATACGGGTTAATCAGGTTGGACTCAGTTGTTCCACATGGGGCTCACTGTCTAAGGAGGGAGTAAGATTGAATCCCCATTTTACAGATGGGGAAACTGAAGCACAGAAGTGAAGTGACTCACCCAAGGTCGCACAAAAGACAAGTGGTGGAGCCAGGATTAGAGTTCAGGTCCTCTGACTCCCAGGCCTGTGCTCTTTCCACAAGGACACACTGCTTCTCATGCACTTATGTACCTATCTACAAATTAGTTCTATTAATGTCCATCACCCCCTGCCAACTCTGTTAAATCATACTTTCTCATGCACTTAATACAGTGCTCTCAATAAATACCAGCGACTGATTAATTGCACCTCAGTCTCCCCATATGGAGAAGAGGAAGAATGTTGGAGAATCTCAGCCATCAGGGCCCAAATCCACAGTGTGTGTGGAGGGTGCAAGGGATGAGCTTGGCGTCCTGAGGAAAAACCCCCGGCAAACCTGAATCCTGTCTGTACAACAGTGAGGGCTGCCGATCTACTCCAGGTGCCTCGCCTCTGGAGGAGAGTCAATCAATCAGTGGCATTTATTGAGCACTTACTGTGTGCAGAGCACTGTACAAAGCACTTGGAAGAGTACAATACAACAGAGTTGGCAGACATGGTCACTGCCCACAAGGAACAGCCTCTGTAGACTATGAGCTCACTGTGGGCAGGGAATGTGTTTAGTGTTATACTGTCCCCTCCTAAGCACTCAGTACAGTGCTCTGCATACAGTAAGTGCTCAATAAATGATTGACTGACTCACTACAACAGAATTAACAGACATGTTCCCTGCCCACAACGAGCTTACAGTCTACAGTCCTGACCGAACACCACTCAGCCTTCTGCAAAGCCACCCAACGGGGACAGCAAGCCCGCAAGCGTGGCCTATGGATAGGGCAAGGGCCTGGGAGTCAGAAGCACCTGGGTTCTGATCCCGGTTCCGCCACTTGTCTATATGTGACCTTGGGCAAGTTGCTTAACTTCTCTGGGTCTCAGATACCTCATCTGTAAAATGGGGATTGAAATTTGTGAACTCCACGTGGGACATGGATTATGTCCAACCTGTTTGGCTTGTATCTACCCCAGAACTTCATACAGTGCCTGGAACTTAGTAAGTGCTTAACAAATACCATTAAAAAAAAAAACAAAAAAACTTCATTTAGCAATGTGCTTTTCGTCAGCTGTTTCCCAACTGGCAGAGGTGTAAATCCCCTAATAAATCTGGTCCTGGCAGCACCCGAGCCAGAGTGAGGTCTGCATGACCTTCCAGCCCCACCCTACCCACCCCCCTCTCAGCCAATGGACCCAGGGGACAAACCCAGAAATCTGGACTGCCCTGCATCCCAAAGAGGAGCTGCGGATGATGCACAGTCCTGTTGCTACTTCCTCCTCTTCCTTCTCATGCATGGGTTTTGGAGCTGCCCCTTCCCCTCTGGCTCACACAGGCTCTGATCATCGCTCATCTGGACTAGGGGAGCCTCCTTTGGCTTTCGGCCCTTTCCCCTCCTTCAGCTGGGCCAAACGTGCCTCGGAGGCTGCTTTGGCTCACTCGCCCCATTCCTTAAAGTGCACTTCTCCGAGATGTCTCCACGTCTCGGGAGTCTTCCGGCGACCCCTCTCAATGGGCCTCCTCTTCGCTCACCTCCCCGCTCCTTCACAGCCCTCCGCTGCTCCAACACCCCCCGACTACTTCCACTCCACAAACCATCACCCTTGCTCCTCCAACTGCCAGGAAACGGTCTTCTCTTCCAAAGCCCTCCACACAGCACTGACTCAACCAGACCGGGAAACCAACATGCCTTTGGCCATAAACCTCCCTCGCTTCGAAGCCCGCAGTGCTCCTTCTCATCCGTCTTTTGTACGTTGCTCTCGAGTTCCGTAGGGAACCTAGGAACGCTGCCCTTCACCAGGTGACAGTGGAAAAAAAAAAGGTCTGTTCAGCTGAGGAGTCTCAGTGGCAGGTGGCGGAGGAGTAGTAAGGGCATTTATTAAGTGCTTAATGTGTGCAGATGCGGGAGGAAATTGATAACGTTCCAGGTACAGGGAGAGAATACACCGACAGGAATTACCCTCCTGCAGACCCTGGGAAGGGGGCCATGTACACATCTGGGTTGAAAAGGGTGCAGTCAACCTCATGCTGCCCTAGCCAAAAGATCCAGCTACTGTAATCCTTGTGTAAGGTGGAGGTATGGGAGGGCTAACAGACAAGGCAGTGTAACCTAGTGGATAGATCATGGGCCTGAGAATCAGAAGGACCCAGGTTTTACTCCCGGCTCCGCCACTCGCCTGCTGTGTAACCATGGGCAAATCACTTTGCTTCTCTGGGCCTCAGTTCTCTCTTCTGTAAAATGGGGATGAAGACTGTGACCCCATGAGGGAGAGCGACTGACTCCAACCCGATACATTTGGATCCACCCCAGCACTTAGTACAGTACCTGATACATTGTAAGCGCCAACGAATGCCACAATTAATTAAGTTGGGAGGGCTGACAGACAAGGCAGGATAGTAGACTAGGATCTCCCCACTCTCCCAAATGCTTAGTACTACGCTCTACACATAGTAAGTGTTCAATAAATACCATGGATTGAGTGACTGATAAAGTGGCTCTCCAGCAAATCCAGCCTTCTTCTGACTACGGCTGGCTTCCCGCAAAATAGGCAGCAGCGATGACACAACTGAAGAGCCCGACTGATGAAGCCCAGAACAGCCCAGAGATGCAAGTGTCTAATGGGGAAACAATTTAAATCTAGAACATCTGCCTTTCCTATGTGCACGCAGCAAGGTTAGCGGTCGGGACCTCAGCAAAGCGCCTCGAATGGGAGAAAAAACCTGTGGCTTCATTAATTGCTTAGCTCAGAAATGAACATCGAAGTGAAAGCTTTTCTTTCCTCCCTCCGGAGAGCGTGGCTGGGTGGGGAGGGGGGACGACCGGGGCTGGCGTGGTTTGGGGTCAGTTGCCTCCCGCATCGACAATGCCTCCGCCGCATGGATGATGTCAACTGGAAAAATGTTCCAGCGAGCAGATCGCGGGAAGTCACTCTGTTCTCTGATAAGTGAGGCATTCAGAGATTGCTGCGGGTAAATCTTTCCAGAGGAAGAGAATTTATTCTTTGGCTCGGCCACAGTCGCATCATCGCTCATCCACCTTAGGCACCAAATATTTCCTCCTGGTCTTGAAGCTGGCCACGGAGATGCCGAGAAAAACAAACAAAAATCCCCAAATATCCTTCTGACACCTCCGGCTGAGAGCTCAGGAGACAAGAAGGACAAGTGGTCACCTGTGGAGGGGGAAAGATACCTGTACCTGATGGCACCCAATCAATCAATCATATTTATTGAGTGCTTACTGTGTGCAGAGCACTATACTAAGCACTTGAGAAAGTATGATATAACAATATGACAAACACATTGCCTGTCCATGACGACTGAGGGGAAAAGGAAGCTCCCCTTTTCTCCCAACTACAACCAACCATGCCAAGTGCACCAGGCTAAACAAATACACTCGTCCTCCTCACCCTCACCCCACTCCAGACTCGGGGTGGGCCTGGACCTTCCCCCAAGTACCGTCTCTGCTGAGAGCTGGAGTGTGAGAGAAACTATGGCCCTCAGGATGGGGGCTGGGGTCCTGCCTTGTTTATGCCATGCATTAGTGCATGCACAGGGGCCCACGGGGGCATGCTAGAATGCACCACCCACATACAGCTGGGCCCCACTTAAGGGCAGCCAGGTCCAGGAATCCTGGAAGTCCGGGGGGTGCCCACACTAATCCCACCGTTTCCGGCACCTTCCTTCCATTTGGGGGTGGTCTTGGCTATGGAAATCACGCTGTTGCTGATCCAGACAGGATCAACTCCCACACGCTTCACACCCCAGATTGATTGAGGTCTCTCTGGAGAGAAGAGTACTGCTGAATAAGGCCACAGATGTTAATGAACCACTCCTTTTTGACTCTGTAGACGGTCAAACCAAACCACTACAGCAGCCACTGGAAACAAATGACTGGGCTGAGAGTGAGCCGCTGCTCCAGCCTGGCAAGTCCATTCCCCTCTTACTCTTGTGAATACACGGTATCAAGAGAAGCAGCATGGCATAGTGGATAGAGCACGGGCCTGGGAGTCAGAAGGACCTGGGTTCCAATTCAGGCTCCCCCACTTGTCCACCGTGTGGCCTTGGTTAAGTCGCTTCACTTTCCTGTGCCTCATTTGCTGATTTGCTTGTAACCACCCCAGAGCTGAGTACAGTGCCTGACACATAGTAAGGTTTAACAAGTACAATTATTACTATTATCATTATTGTTGTTAAGACTTGGCCGGTGGGACAGATTTTGGACATCCAATGGCAACTCCGGGCCTCGGACTGAAAGGAACATTTCTGCCATGTAGAAATACAACGGGAATGATTCACCCTTGAGATTCTAGTACAGAATTTGTATAAATATTTGGTAGACAATGTAAGCAAAATACCACTCTGAAGTGCAATTTCTTAAGTTTACTCAACACACCAGCTCGCCTGTTGAAAGAGCCGATTCTGGAGAAGACGTTTGGAGATGACGTTCATTATATGCCTCCTCCCAGAGTTAAGCTAGAAGGGAAACTCCGGCAGGAAGGTCCTCCAGCCTTTCTTTTTTCTTTTTAAATTTAATGGTATTTGGTAAGTGTTTACTATGTGTCAGGCCTCATACTGAGCTCTGGGGCAGATAGAAGCTAATCAGGTTGGACACATGGGGCTCACATTCTTAATCCCCATTTTACAGATGAGGTAAGTGAGGCACAGAGAAGTTAAGTGACTTGTCCGAGGTCACGCAGGTGAGTGGAGGAGCCACGATTAGAACCCAGGTCCCCGGACTCCCAGGCCCATGCTCTTTCCACTAGGTCACGCTACTTCTCTAGACTCTAGGTCCTGCCCGGCTCAAACATGTCCAAAGCACTAGTGTTTTCGCTGGGGAGGAAGGGAAACATGAAGTTGGCCTACCAGGATGGGAGACTGAGGGAAGGATGAATTTTTTCTTTTTTATGGTATTTGTTAAGCACATCTCAAGAATGTGGATACCATGTGGGAGATATGGCGGGTAAGGAAGGAAGAAGCCTCTATCCCTGCTTCTGCCTCCACTGGTGAGCAGGCAGGTGAGAGAAGCAGTGTGGCTTAGTGGAGGGAGCACAGACCTGGGAGTCAGAAGCATCTGGGTTCTAATCCTGGCTCTGCCACTTGTGTGCAATGTGACCTTTGGTAAGTCACTTCACTTCCCTGTGCTTTAGTTACCTCATTTGCAAACTGGGGATTAAGACTGTGAGCCTTATATGTGAGACAGGGACTGTGTCCAACACAATTAGCTTGTGTCTAACTGAGCAACTAGAATAGTGCCTGTCACATAGTAGGTGCTTAACAAATACTATAAAGAAAATGGATGAGGGGAATGGGCCAGCACTGCAGGCCTGGGACATAGACATTAATAAAAGAAGTCCAAGAGACTGCTGTTTCATGAGTGGTCTAACCGTATGGAAAAGGAGCCCTTGACTGAGAAGGTCTGCCATTACCAAGGAGGTGTGGAGCAATAAACAGGGTGCCAGGATTTTCCATTACTCCCGGAAGCCACCCCTTGAAGCGCAGGGAGCTCCCTAGTGCCTCCCCCCGCACCCCGATAGCCAGAGCTCCATTCAGACCCACCGTTCACACAAGCAGACTCAGGTGCTAACCAACTTACACTTAGCACAGGGGTCTGCATGAAGGAAATGCTCAAGAAACACCTCTGGGCCTCAGTTTCCTCAACTTTAAAATGGGGATTCAGTACTTTCCAAGCGCTTAGTACAGTGCTCCGCACACAGTAAGCGCTCAATAAATAAGACTGAATGAATACCTGATCTCCCTCCTACTTAGACCGTGAGCCCCATGGGGGACAGGGACTCCGTCCAACCTGCTAAACTTGTATCTACCCCAGAGCTTGGAACAGTGCTAGACACCAAGTAAGTGCTTAATAAACACCGTAAATAAAATAAATACCATTGACTGACCGACTAATTGGAGGGGTAAACGGAAAAGGGCCATGCAGGTCACTCTGAGAGCGAACCGCATCCTGGCCAACTTCCCCTCACCCCTCACCCTGTGTGAATCGAAGCGGGCAGATCGAGAACAAAAGTCTAGGCCACACTGTTCTCCACCCCCAGTTTCCACGGACTGTTTACTCAGCAGAAGCTGCGAGCCCAGCGTAGCGGGATGACATTTGGAGCTGCCGACATAGGTTGTTGACCCCTGGATGGCCTGGAGAAGCCGGGCCAGAAAGTGCTGAAATACTCTGCCGCACATCCGCTCCCAGGGTTCAGCCAGAAGCTCCTGCTGTCCCCATAGCGGAATCTCAAAGGGTGGGAGGGAGGACGTGGGGGATTGAGAGGGGCTGTCCGACCCGCCCCGGGGGAGCCCCAGCAGAGGGGGTCTCCAGAATCCCGGCCGGAGCGGAACCAGCAGGCCCGGCTCCGTGGGAGGAGCTCGCCCGGACGTGCCGGGGCACGCTCCCGTCTGATTCATCCTCTAGGGCCGTCCCAGGAGGTTCCAGAGCTTTGAGGGAGGGAGAAGCTTCAGCAGACTACCCGGCTGCCCAACCGACCCCAGGGGGTTCTAGGAAACTACTCTTGGCGGCTCCTAGGCAGCCGGTGACTCGGAAGGAGGTCTTTCCCTTCCGGTACCGTGCTTTCCTTCTTCCTTCCTGGGACCAGAGTTCAGCCACTGGGAAATTCAGGATGTTACAGCCTTTTTTTTTTTTTTTTGTACTAAGCACTGGGACAGATACGAGATAATCAGGTTGGACACAGTTCAAGAGCAGTCCACAGACAAGTGGTGGCGCCAAGATTAGAATTCAGGTCCTTCTGACTCCCAGACCTGTGCTCTATCCACCAGGCTACGCTGCTTCCCCTTGAGGCTCAAAACCACCTTGGGTTGGAAGGGACCGACCTAGGCCAGCACAATCATGCCCTGCCTTCAGACCGACTGCTTCTACATTACTCAAACGGAGACTTCTCTCGGCCATACATTCTAGTATCGTGTTGTTAGTGGATACAGCATGAGTCTGAGAGTCAGAAGGACCTGGGTTCTAAACCTAGCTTGGCCACATGACTGCTGTGTGACCTTGGACAAGTCAATTATCTTCTCGGTGCTTCAGTTACCTCATCTGTAAGATGGGGATTAAGACTGTGAGCCCCATGTGGGACTGGGACCGTGTCCATCCTAATTAGCTTGTATCTACCTCAGTGCTTAGAACAGTGCTTGACACATAGAAAGCACTGAACACCATAATTATTATGATTATTATTGCCGATTTCCCATCAAAATCCCTCCTGCCACAGCTGAAACCCTTTCCTCTTAGGGGAAAGGAAGATGCCATCCACACCCCGATTTCCAGCTAACTCAGATGGCATACCTGGAATGTCCTGGACATCGGGACTCCCCCACAGCTGTGGGCCTTTGGGGGAACCCTGGGGCCGGGGCTTCCTCACACCTGCTTGCTTACATGGGCCTCTGGTATGTCCCCTTTCAGCTGGAAACTCAGCCTTCAGACCTGTTTTTCCTGCTGTCTGTTTGGCGACTCCCTGAAACATCAACCATTTGCGGGACAGCGTCGGTCGGGAGGGATCCCGGCCTCAGTGAGTCAGCTCTCTGGCCTCCTCTTTTGGGCCACCTGAGTTTTTGCTACAGCTTCCATTACCAACTTCCTGCATGACCCTGGATAAGCCACTTCCCCTCTCTGGGCCTTCTCTTCGGGGAAATAGTCGCAACCACCCTTGCGGGCTCTCCCCGGCCGGACGCTGGGAGGAGCGAGTCTCGGTCAGCAACCAGGAAGACCCCCAAAACTATCATCATTTCCTCTTGGGGCCCCTCAAGGCATTCGGGCTTTAGAGGCCCCATTGTGGCTTTCAGAATGTGAGGCAGGCAAAAGAAGACCACCCAATCCAGCAACAGGCAAGAAGGCCTAGCTCAGGCTAGAGAGATGGATGGGAAGGGGTGAGCTTGGGCAGAGAGGTGGAGAAAGAGTCAGTCAGTCAATCGTATTTAGTGAGCACTTATTGTGTGCAGAGCACTTTCATTCATTCATTCAATAGTATTTATTGAGCGCTTACTATGTGCAGAGCACTGTACTAAGCGCTTGGGATGAACAAGTCGGCAACAGATAGAGACAGTCCCTGCCGTTTGACGGGCTTACAGTCTAATCGGGGGAGACGGACAGACAAGAACAATGGCACTAAACAGCGTCAAGGGGAAGAACATCTCGTAAAAACAAACAGAAAAAACGTAAAAACAAAAAAAACCAAAAAAAAACAGAGCACCATACTAAGCATTGGGGAGAGTACAATATAACTATAAACAGACACATTCCTTGCCCAGTCAGTCAGTGGTATTTATTGAGCGCTTACTATGTGCAGAGCACTGTACTAAGCGCCAGATAATTACTTTCCCCCTTCAAAGCCTTATTGAAGGTACATCTACTACAAAAGGCCTTCCCTGACTAAGCCCTCCTTTGCTCTTCTCCCACTCTCTTCTGCGTCACCCTGACTTGCTCCCTTTATTCACCCCCTCTCTCAGCCCCACAGCACTTATGCACATATCTATAATCTATTTATATAAATGTCTGTTTCTCCCTCCAGACTCTAACTCGTTGTAGGCAGGGAATGTGTCTGTTTATTGTTTTTATGTACTCTCCCAAGTGTTTAGAATGTGCTCTGTATTCAGTAAGCACTCAATAAACATGATTGAATTGAACTGAGAGTAAAAGACAAGAGTTGGAAGACACATTCCTTACCCAACAACAAGCTTACTGTCCAGAAGGGGAGATAGACATTATTAGGACTAATTTAGTAACATATCATTTTAAGTTCCCCAATGAGCTTACAGTCTAGAGACAGTGGCAAGGCAAACGTTCCTCAAGAAAACTCAAAAAAAAAAAATCCCTCCAAACTGCTACCTCTGCATCGAGCTGGGGCAAGTCAGGGTTTTGGATTTTCCCTGTATAGCACCACAGGTTCCTCAACAGGGCCAGTAATTGTTTGCGGGCCAACCTGTCCCACAGGAAGGGCTGAAGTTAGCCAATGGAGGAATGATGCGGAGAGGAGTGTAGTGGGGAAATGCAATGGAGCCAGAGAATCTCTTTCTCTGATAATTAATTATGGCATTTACTAAGCACTTACTATGTAGCAAGCCCTGTTCTACACATTGGGGTAGATACAAATCAATCAGGACAGCTCCCGTCCCACATGGGACTGAGTCTGAGCAGGAAGGAGAAACAGCGTGGCCTAGTAGAAAAATCACGGGTCTTGGGAGTCAGAGGACCTGTGTTCTAATCCCGGCTCTGCCAACTGCTTGCTGTGTGACCTTCGGGAAGTGACTTGACTTCTCTACGCCTCAGTTTCCTCAACTGTAAAATGGGGATTTGATACCTGTTCTCCCTTCCACTTAGACTGTGAGCCCCCTGTGAGGCAGGGACTGTGTCTGACCTAACCGACCTATGCCTACCCTGGTTCTTGGAACTTGACTCATGGTAAGCGCTTAACAAATACCATAAAAAGACCAGGTCCTGAATCTCCACTTTACAGTTGAGGAAACGGATGCACAGTGAAGTCAAGTGACTTACCCAAGGTCACACAACAGACACAACAGAGTGGGGAGCTGGGATTAGAACTCTGGCCTTCTGACTCCCAAGCCCCTGCTCTTTCCTCTAGGCCATACTGCATCTGAAAACAGGGTAGATTTGCATCTGACTGGGTCAGGGTAGGTGAGGTCCTGCCCGGAGGCAGGGAGATGGACCCAATGACCTCCAAGTCCACACCAGCCCCTGAGATTCAGCAAACCTTTCAGAACGTTATCGAGATAATCTGGGAAACGACCCAGGAGTGGCACTTCTAAACACCAAAGGCCAATTACTTGGCTCGTGTTACTATAGGAAAGAAGTTATCTCCCCCCACGTCTTGACAAAAGTCTTTATTGCCCCACTCTTGACAAAATTCTTTATGGGGAGACCCTCCACCTGGTCAAACATGTTTTTCTCCCCTGGGTATAGTCTCCTCTCAGAAAAAAGGGACCCTACTGATTCATTCATTCACTCGATCGTATTTATTGAGCGCTTACTGTGTGCAGAACACTGTACTAAGCGCTTGGGAGAGTACAATATAACGATATCACACTGCTGAGTCCTTCTCAAGCACAATGGACACAAAGCCCTGAGGTTTCAACCTCCAGCCCTTCATCCAAGGTGGGATGGGGGGCACCTAATGGAATGCGTGGGGGACTGGGAGCCAGGAGACCTAATAAGAACTGTAGTATTCGTTATGCGCATACCATGTGTCCAGCACTGTGCTGGCGTAGATGCAATACAATCAGAACAGACATAGTCCCTGTCCCATTTGGGACCCCCAATCTAAGGGGGAGGAAGTCCAGGTATTTTCCCTCCATGTTACTGATGAGGAAACTGAGGCTCAGAGAATTTAAGTGACTTGCCCAAGATCACTCAGCAGTAATAGAGCGGGGATTAGAACCCAGGTCTCCTGCCTCCTAGCCCTCTGGGTTTTGGTCTCGGCTCCACCGCTCTTATCAAATAACATTAGTGCCGTGCACTTGTAGGACATGTTAGTCGTTTGGCAATCAGCAGTTTGAAACTGAAAAGGCAGATGGAAGAGGAAATGGGGACTGAGGTGTGGCTTCAGTTGCGTGCACCTTTAGCAACCGGGACCTCAGAAAACTGAATCGGCGAGCAGGCAACTGGAGAACTCATCAAGGCCTGAGCGCTGTGGTTTGGAAACCTCAGACAACTCACGGTCTTCAGATGCGGCTCTTCCTGTTCTGATTCTCTCATCTCCCTCCATTCCCCACCTCCGGAGAACACCTGACCCTACCATCTTCCTCTCAAAAAAACCCCGGCTCAAGAGCTGGAGCCACTTGCCTCAATCCTGTTTTCCTGTCATAATTCAGAACTCTTCATTCAAAGCAATCTCCTCGCAAACATGGTGTGGATAACAATAATAATAATGAGAGTATTTGTTAAGCGCTTACTATGTGCCAGACACTGTACTAAGCACTGGGGTGGGTACAAGCAAAATGATGTGGAAAGACTACCTGACCCCATGTGGGGCTCACAGTCTCAATCACCATTTTCCAGAGGAGGTAACTGAGGCCCGGGGAAGCGAGGTGATTTGCCCAAGGTCATAAAGCAGACAAGTGGCAGAGGCAGAATTAGAACCCATGACCTTCTGATTCCCAGGCCCGTGCTCTGTCCATTACACCACGTTGCTTCTCATGCTCCCTCTGGCATGGAACTCCTTCCCCCTTCATAGATGACAGATTATCACTCTGACCATTTTCAAAACCTTACTAAAATCCCATCACCTCCAGGAGGCCTTCCCCGATTAAGCCCTCATTTCCCCTACTACCTCTCCCTTCTGCACCCATTATCTTTGAATCTGGGTGACACAGAAGGGAGTGGAAGAAGAGGAAAGGAGGGTTTGGTCAGGGAAGGCCTCTTGGAGGAGATGTAGCTTCAGTTAGGCTTTACTGAAGTGGGGGAAAGTAATTGCCTCAGTTACCTATCTGTAAAGTGGAGATGAAGAACATGAGACCCCTGTGAGACACGGACTGTGTCCAACCTGATTAGCTTGTATTTGCCCCAGCACTTAGTACAGTGCCTGACACATAGGAAATGCTTAACAAATACCCTAAAAACACCCCAAAAAACAAAAGCCAGAGCAGAACGTCATGCTCGTCATAAAGGCTGGAGAGTCAGGGAGCACAAATCTTCCTGTGTGGCTCAGGAAAGCTGCCTCTCAATAGCCGTCTCTGAGATGGGATTCAGGGCCCAGCTGCTGGGGATGGCGGAGAGAGCCGTTCCTGACACTGGCTGACCATGGTGGAAAGCGAGTCCTACTCGGCAACAGATGTGGGGAGGAGAAGGGCAAGGGGGAGAAGGAGGACCAGAGGACAATTGAGTCCCGACACCTGGACTGTCCCAGGAACGAGCAACGTGTCTATTGTCGGGGCCGGGGATAACTGAAGTGCTGTGTCTCTGCCAGAGGGCTCCCGTGGCAGGACTGGGAGGGGTGCCAGCCTAGCCTTTGGGGCCAGCGTCTCCCTTACCCTGGAGTTGGCAGGATTGCTGGCATCGGAGAAGAGCTCGCCCCCTCCAAGCACCCAGGGGACGGCACTGGCAGCCCGTCAGGTGACCCCGGCCTGGTCCCATTGGGTCACAAGGGGCGATTGTGCCCCTCTCCTACTACAACCCTGCCTGTACACTTTGCTCCTTTTATGCTAACCTTCTCACTGTGCCTCCATCTCGTCTATCTCGCTCACTCGCCCATGTCCTGCCTCTGGCCTGGGTCACCCTCCCTCCTCAAATCCGACAATTATTTTCCCTGCTTTGAAAGCCTTATTGAAGGCACATCTCCTCCAAGAGGCCTTCCCTGACTAAGCCCTCCTTTTCTCTTCTCCCACTCCCTTCTGCGTCACCCTGACTTGCTCCCTTTGTTTATCCCCCTCCCAGCCCCACAGCATTTATGGACATATCTGTCATTTATTTCTTTTTATTAATGCTTGTCTCCCCGCCTTAGACTGTAAGTTCATGGTGGGCAGGGACTGAGTCTGCATATAGCTGTACTCTCCCAAGTGCTTATACAGGGCTCTGAACACAGTGAGCACTCGATAAATACAACTGAATGAATATGCAGGGACTGCTCGCAGGGTGGGGGTATGACTGCTAAGAGACCCTGGGAACAGAGGAGCATGAGGTGTTCAGTTTCCAGTTCCACAGCTCTGGGGGTCCCCTGCACCCCATCGACACGCTGGGCCCTGCCTGGTCATCCCCCTACGCAGAAGATCGGGTCCTGGTTGGCATATTCCAAGCTTCTCCTCCATCACCTTCTCCTCCCCTCCCTGCTCCAGCCCCCTCATCCCCCAGCCTCCTTTCAAGGCTCAGGCAAGGTCCTCTTCCTTTCTTTCTCCCTCTGCTGTTATTTTAACCCTGCAGGGAGTTTGGAGGAGGCTTCTGCCCAGAAGACTTGCCACCAAAGAAAGCTGCATTGAGTGACCCCCTCTCCTCCCTCCTCCCCAACCCCCACCCCAGCCCCCCCTAGCCCTGGGAATATAGCTGGGAACTCCAGCTCTGACCCCCTTGCAGCGGGAGGGCTGGGATTGGCAGCACAAAGAGCTCTCTGTCTGGCTGGCTCGCTTAACGCGGGGCAGGCCTGGTCTTTCCAGCCGGGGCAGAGCCGGAGGGTCTGGGAGAACTCCCTCCGCTCCCCACCGGATTCCCGTTCTCTGGCCAGAGCCCCCGACCCAGACGACTGAAACTTGGGCAGAGACTGCTCTTCTCATCTCTCTACTCTGGTTGTGCACTGCCTAGGGTAGGAAAAAAATGCCCTTTTCTCCTCTGACTCGGTCCAAAGAAAGAAGAAGGGGGGGAAAAAAAATAGTCACAAGATGTGGCGTCAGCAGTTTAGTCAGCTCCAGCGGGACAAAGCCTCCTGGAAAGTCAGAGGTTTAGAGGGGTCCAAGATGCAGCCCCGGACTCTTTTGATACCCACTCAACTCACCCACAGTCAGTGAGTGACTCAAGTCTAAACACTCGGTTGGGGCTCCGGCTCAAATCTAACAGTCCTAGAGAGAGGCACCGCCGACTCGCCCTGAATCACTCGAGGGGAAGAAGCAGCATAGTCTAGTGGACAGAGCACTAGGCTGGGAGTCAGAGGGACCTGGGTTCTAATCTTGACTCTGCCACTTGTGGGCTGTGTGACCTTGAGCAAATCATTCACTCAATCGTATTTACTGAGCGCTTACAGTGCAGAGCGCTGTACTAAGTGCTTAAGTCAATTCCCTTCATTGTGCCCTCAACTGTAAAATGGGGATTAAGCCTGGGAGCCCCAAGTGGGACATGGACTGTGTCCAACCTGATTAGCTTGTATCTATCCCAGTGCTTAGAGCAGTGCCTGACACATAGTCAGCACTTAAACCATTAAACAAACTAAGCTGTGGCTGCCTTTTCCTGGCAGAGAGGGTGCTTATCCGACCCAGTTTTGGAGCATCTCTTGTCAGGCTCCCTGGACACCTGCAGAATTTAATTTTTTTTTTATGGTATTTGTTAAATGCTGACTATGTGCTCGGCACTATACTAAGGGCAGGGGTAGATACAAGTTAGTCAGGTTGGACACAGTCCTTGTCTCACATGGGGCTCACCATCTTAATCCCATTTTACAGATGAGGTAACTGAGACCCAGAGAAATGAAGTGACTTGCCAAAGGTCACACAGCAGACAAGAGGTAGAGCCGCGATTAGAATTCGGGTCCTTCTGAATCCCAGGCCCATGCTCTATCCACTAGACCAAGTTACTTCTCTGCTGAGCCTGGCTCCCATTTTCTGCATGAGGGAGGTAGACTCCAACCTCCTCTTAAAGCACTAGTGATCAAATATCAGAAAAGGATCTGGGGTTCTAAAGGCCTAGGCCTCACACAGCACCGGAAAATGGTTTTGCCAAAATGGTCACCACGGCTCAATTTAAGGTGAGTATGAGGTTCAAGGAGACCCCTCTAACGCTTGGCTAGGCCTAGATGATATCGCTCATCTCCATTAGACTACAGACCTTTAAGGGCAGGGATGGGGTCTACCACTGTCCTCTTCCAAGCGCTTGGGACACCGCTCTGCACACAGTGAGTGCTCAATAACTATCATCGACCCACTGATTGATTCTGGCCTCCTAAAGTCATTAGCTGGCCCAGTTGTCTACCCAGCTGAAGCTACTAGTTTGTCATCTGTCTCCGCTTCCTGCTTTCTTTCACTAAAATCGGGGGCTCTTTGAGGGCCAGAAACCATTCCCAATTTCCCACGTATGCTCATTCCCAGTGCTTAGTACAATGCTACACACACTACATAAACTAAATACTATTACTTTGGATGTCACAGGCACCCAGTACTAATTAAGGTGATTGAGGAGAGTGGATTCCCTTTTGGGGATCTGGGGAAATATAAAGAACTAGAGAAGCAGCATGGCCTAGTGGAAAGAGCCCAGGCATGGGAGTCAGAAGGATCTGGGTTTTTCTAATCTTGGCTCCATTACATGTCTGCTGTGCAAACTAGGGGCAAGTCACTTCACTTCTCTGTGCCTCAATTACCTCATCTGTATAACGGAGATTAAGATTGTGAGCCCCATGTGAGACAGGGACTGTGTCCCAACTGATCAACTTATACCTACCCCAGCATTTAAAACAGTGCTCGGCACGTAGTAAGCACTTAACAATACCCAATGGTGTAGTGGATAAAGCATGGGCCTGGGAATCAGAGGGTCATGGGTTCTAATCCTGGCTCTGCCACTTGTCTGCTCTATGACCTTGGGCAAGTCACTTCATTTCTCTGTGCCTCATTTACCTCATCTGTAAAATGGGATTGAGACTGTGAGCCCTATGTGGGACAGGGACTGCATCCAGCCTGATAAACTCTTATCTACCCCCACACTTTGTACAGTGCCCGACACATACAGTAAATGCTTAACAAATACCACAATTAGTATTAATGGTCTTTCTTGCTGCCAGGACCCTGTGAGTTGACCACATACAGATAAGCCTTCTCCTCCCTGTCCCCAGAGAGGCTGTGATTGGAAATTAGTAGGGCGAACAGACCTTAATTTACAAAAGAGGCCAAGGACCCAGACCAAATTGCAGAGCTGAACAGGCCCTTGCAAACAAACACAATGAACTGACCAGCCCACGAGTAGGTTTTAACCAGTCTGCACTCTCTAGAGGAAACAAAATAATATTCACATTCTTTTTTACTCATCAGGCACCAATTGTGACTCAACCCTGGTGTGTGGGTAAATGGCTTCTTGCCAGAGGCCACTGGTCAAAGGGGTGCAGCCCAGTCAGATCAGCTGAGAGCTGAAACCTCTCTCCAGGATGTTGGGGATCCTTAATGTGGTAAAGACTTGTTAAGCACTGCAACGCGTTCTTTGGAGCTGGGGTACTCCCTGGGTTTCTCCCGTCAGCTAGAGAAACTGCTGACTTGCTTTTTTTTTTTTGGCATTTGTTAAGCGCTTACTATGTGCCAGGCACGATACTAAGTGCTGCGGCTGATATAAGTTAATCATGTTGGACACAGTCCCTGTCCCACAAAGGGCTCGAAGCCTTAATCCCCATGTTACAGATGAGGTAACTGAGGAACAGAGAAGTGAAGTGACTTGCCCAAGGTCACTCAGCAGACAAGTGCCAGAGCTGGGATTAGAACCCAGGACCTTCTGACTCCCGGGCCCGGGCTCTATCATTAAGCCATGCTGCTTCTCAAAATTTGCAGACTCTGGGCTTGACTTTGGATGTGACAGGAGAGTCAGAGCAGTCTCTCCCCTAACTCTGGAACCACCTGCACAACACAGGAAGGATTGGTATTTATTAAGCCTGTGCTCTAATTCACTATGCCATGCTCACATTCTGAATCCCCATCTCACAGACGAGGTAATTTAGGCCCAAAGAAGTTAAGGGACTCGGCCAAGGTCACACAGCAGAACCTCGGTCCTCTGATTCCCAGGCCCAGGCTCTAGCTCCTGGCACAGATGCTCAACTCCAGCTTTCCACCTTCCCACTCATAGTTCTGAGGATGACATCATCCTCACATGGGTAAAGGACGGTGAAACTACAAAATATGGAATTTTCTGCTTGAGGAGATTTAAATCAGCTCCCCCTATAGATTACGGAAAAGGGGGTTACTCTTGTTAACCTCCAGGACTTGCTGCAACCGGACTCCCTATTATGAGCCCCAGGGAGTCATTTCCCAAAGACACGACTGCTTCACCTTTCTGAGAAAAGTGCAGGATGGAACAGCCACCTGTTCTAGCTCAAATTGGGTCAGATAAGAAAGCCTTTACCCAGGGGGCTTTCATGGAACCAAACAGACCAAAAGAGACAGAGACAGAGAAACAGAGAGGGAGAAACAGAAACACAGAGAGGCGCCGAGGGAAAATGAGAGACACAGAGAATTAAAGGACTACAGGGGAAAGAGGAGGGGAAGAGAGACAGGTAGAGAGGTCCTGCAGTGCAGCCCTGGGTTCAGCTTAATTGTCTCAAAGTCTGATAGGAAATTGGGTGGACATGCACTGAGAATTCAGGATCCCTAAGTGCCGCCTGAAAACTGTCCCAGGAGGGTTATTAGCAGGGGAGGAGGGAGCTACTTGTGATTCAGCCTCATTTTTTTTCTCAGAGAAAATTCACCGGGCATTTGCAGGTGATTACCCCGAACCTAAGAATGTTCAAAATGTTCCCACCCACTTTCGAGCAGCCAAGAGTGCCAGGATCCTGCCTTGCTGTGTTTTCTGCTTGCCAAGCAGCATTGCTGGGAATACGATGGCCTAATGGAAAGAGTCAGAGGACCTGGGTTCTAATCTCAGCTCTGCCACTTGCCAGCTGAGTGATCTTCCCTGTGCTCCAGTTTTCTCCTCTGTAATACAGTGAGAAGACACCCGTTCTCCTGACTCAATTGTGTCGGATGCTCCCAAATGCTTAGAATAGGGCTCTGCACTTAATAATAGTAATGGTGGTGTTTGTTAAGCGCTTACTATGTGCAAAGCACTGTTATAAGTGCCGGGGAGATACAAGCTGATCAGAATGTCCCACATGGGGCTCACAGTTTTAATCCTCATTTTACAGATGAGGTAATTGAGGCACAGAGAAGTTAAGTGACTTGCCCACAGTCACACAGCTGACAAGCCACGGAGCACTCAATAAATACCATCGATTGATGGACTGATTGATTCTAGCCTTCATTTAGAGCCCACGCGTGGGACAGGGACAGTGTCTGATCTGATTCTCCTGTACCTACTACCCCAGCGCTTAGCACGGTGCTATGGCGCTTAATAAATACCATGATGATTTGCTTGGTTTGCAGAAGACACACCTTTCCCGATACACTCCTTCCTGTGTTAAATCCAACTCTAGCCCACCCAGCTATTCCCTGAGCCCAGATTTCCCCAGCTACAGGAAAATCTGCTCAATTAATTCCCCAGCTTTCCTCCATCTTCCTCTGCTGCTGGGAGGTTAGCGCAAAGGAAAGCTGTGAGATCAGAGCAAGACTTTGGTGCAGAACTGCCCGAGATCCCAGATGGTTCTTGGGAATCCATCACTGCTGGTGGCAGACAGAAAGGTCAGAAAAAGGTGAATCCCAAGCGAGTCCGCCAAGACTGGTAACTTTCCACGTGAGGCTGGGCGGTTGACACACACGTCTGCCCTGCCAGGCAGGTAAGGGAGGGCTGGAGTAGCCTCCTGTGGCCACCTACCCCACCTGCTCCTTCACCGCCAGCCTGGCGAATGGCCTAGGCAGTTGGGGCGACACCCCGGGCTTGGTTGAAACGACGGCCAACTGCTCTGCTAGAACACGTCCTGCGATCGGCACCACATCGCCTGCTGAGCAACCAGGGCCAGGCAGACCATAGGGCTGGCAAACAGCACCAAATACCAGCAGCTCTGCCCGCATCCTGCAACCTGCCAGCCAGGCTTCGGGGGCATCAAAGGCTTCAGGGGCATCAAAGCCTTCACCCATCTTGCCGCTCCCCGGCCCCCCACCGTCCCCTCCACCTGACTCAACCCTGGGGCCACGCAAGCAAGAGATCACCCCACCTGGCTCCCAGGGCAACTGAAGCAGAGACCACAGGGTTAAAACTTCCTTCTTCCTCCTCGGCCCCATCCGAGCGACTCAAATTCCTCAGATAAGCGGCTTCCACCAAACCGGGATACAAAGGGGGGCGGGGGGATTACAAGGAAAAGAGTTTTATGATAGGATTCAATCTTCCCAATCTGACTTTGCTGCAAGCGTGGCTACAGAGAGAGAGACGGACAGTCATTCCCCTCCCGATGTGCAAATCTTTTCCACCCTGTAAAATCTGGACGAGCCTCGTGAAGGCCGTTCTGTGCACAGAAAGGGTTTCCACTGCGAAGCAGAAGGCCCCTATTCTTTGGGGAGAATGAATCGCCGCCCAGCCAGCAGAACAACAGACTTTAGGGCTGCTCTTCTTCGGTTTGCTCCCCCGATCGGACTCAGTACCCGAGAGGTGGTTTCGGTGCCAGCAGAGACAGCCTCCGAGGAGGACAAGAGTTAGCCAAGGAGTTGGGCAATACAGGCTCTTAGGAAGAGAACGGGATGGGGGAAAAGGCAAGATTACAAGATCGAGTTCTTAGCACCTCTTTGCCACATCTTTAAAAGAGCTTTAACCCGGCTTCGATTTCGCGGCCTGTCCTAATAGGTGATGTACAGGTGGGAAGCCCGGCCCTTCAACGAGATAAGCTTTTTGACTCCCAGCAACTGTCTTTTTCTATGGCCATTTGCAATGCAAAGCAAGCCATTTCAAGCCGATGAAGAAACTAAATTCGAAGCGAATGGAAAAGGGGCGGGGGTGGGGATGAGAGATGGGGTAGGAGCTCAGATCCCCATTCTTTCTTGGATCTGTATTTGGCCCTTCACCCCCTCGGCCTCCCAGCTCGTAATTGAAGGCTACTAACTCACTGCTCAGGAGAGCAGTTGGTGAGGTTTCGGGAGGTTGTGCCATAGGAGGGCTCACTATTAATTACATAACTGCTCCCTTTCCCGGTCCATAGGAGAGGCAGTCATCTGGCCATCTCGGAGATTAGAATTACGGAAAGGACAATGAAAGTCTGCAGAGCTCTCAACAGTGGAAATGCCCTCCCCCCGGTGATAATAATAATAATAATAATAGCCACAGTATTTGTTAAGCACTTACTATATGCTAGGCCCTGTACTAAGTGCTGGGGTGGACACAAGTTAATCAGGTTGGACACAGTCCCTGTGCCAGATGGGGCTCACACTCTTAATCCCCGTTTTACAGATAACTGAGGCACAGAGAAGTGAAGTGACTTCCCAAGGTCACACAGCAGACATGTGGCAGAGCTGGTATTAGAACCTAGGTCCTTCCGATTCCCAGGCCCGTTCTCTACCCATTACAGCATCATCACCCTTGGGTGCTTAGCACTGTTTTAAGTGCTACATAGGGGAAGGGGGCAGGGGAAGGAGAATGAGCAGCAGCAAAGCAGCAGATCCTAGGTTGGGACTGCCTCCAGCTTGTTAAAACTGCTCAGAACATTTTGCTCTCGAGTTCGTTCATTCATTCAATCGTATTTACTGCGCGCTTACTGGGTGCAGAGTCCTGTACTAAGCGCTTGGGAGAGTACAGCACAACAATAAACAGACACATTCCCGGCCCGCAACGATCTTACAGCCGGAGGGCGGGGGGGGGGGGGGACGGGACAGACATCAACACAAATAAATAAATGTCTGATATGTACATAAGTGCGGTGGGGCTCAGGGCTCGAGGAGCCTGGGGACAACTCCCGCAAGGAGCGCGCTCAATCTTTCTAAAAGCGCAATCCGGGCTTTAAAAAAAACCTGTCCCAAACTGCGACTAGCACTGATACACATTCCCGGAGACCCCGACCCTCTTCTGATTGCAGGCCACACACACACACACGACCCCCTCCCCCGACCGCTGCCTTTTACATGCAGGCCTTCAAGGCCATCGGAGGGGGGGGGGGGGGTCCCTTTGAAGCCGGGGTCCCCTTCCGCCCCCATCATGTGGAAGAAGCTGCCAGAGCCGATGCGTGGCTTCGGATGGGGGCCCGGAGAAGGAAGAAGGGGCCGCCGAAGTTCCTACCTGGAGGACAGGCTGACAAAATCCCCGCCATCCAGCAGCCTCACTTTGCAGAACAGCACCCCGTTGACGAAGGGGACGGCGGTCAGCTCTTCCAAGGTAAAAACGGTCTGAAATTTAAATTTCTTCTTCTTCATCAAGAAAGCCATGGGCAGATTCCCTGAGACGAAGCCCTAACGCTCAGGGCCAAAAGGTAAGCCACGACGACCGAAATAATAATAATTTAAAAAAACCACAAAAACTCCCTCCACCTCCCCGCTCCCTAAAAAAGCCCAGTAGGGGAGGCGGGGGGGGGGAGGGGGGGCTTAAGCCGGTCAACCCAGACGCATGGACGGGGGCAAAATGAGTAGCGGGGAGGGGCGGTGGACCCCCAAAATGGGCAGAGGGGAGAGAGGAGTCTCAGGGTCGGAAAGCCCTCGGCTTGAAGTTCAGACGTCCAGTTCCGTTGAGTGTCTGGAGGCCGGATCCCGGGGGGAGGTCAGCGTTTGCCCAAGGAGAGGAGGGGAGGAGGAGGGGCGGGGGGACCGTCCTCGCATCTCCGTCCAGAACCGAGGCTCCCAGGCCTGCAGGAGCCCGAGCCCACCCGGCCCCCAGATTGGAGGGGACCGTCGGCAGGAGAAGGTGCGAAGGGAGGTCGGTGGGTGGTCTAGCCCCCGGAGGGACCCTCGCCCCGCGTCCAGCCGCTCTCCCGAGCCTGCACCCCGGCCGGGGCTTGGATGTCGCGCCCTCGGGCCGTCCTCATGGGGGACGGCTTGGGCCTCTGCTGTCAGCCCGAGGGAGGAATCAGAGCGACGGGGGCCGGCCCATTCCCCACGGCTCCTCCTCCTGCTCCCGACCTGCGGGGACGGCCCGACGGAGCTGCGGCCCGGTCCAGCCGAGCGGCGGTCCTGCTGCCGGGGCCGCCGAGGGGCAGGGGGTCAAAGGTCAGCCCGAGCTGCGGCCTGCCCCCCACGCTGCGGCCTGCCCCCCACGCTCCGTCCCTCCTCTTCTGGCCGGCGGGACCGGTCGGCTCGGGGCCCGATGCGCTGGGTCGGTCAGACCTCCCGGGGTGGAACGGGGCAGGACCGGTCCTTCCTCCCGGCTCCCCCGCTTCTTCTCTCCACGGCAACCCCCTCCCTACGCCGACTGCGCCCGCTACGCTCCCTGCGCAGCGCCCGGCCCGGGAGGCCGCCGAAGACTACGGCCGCTCCCTTTGGAGAATACCGATGCCCTCCTCCGCCGGCGGACCTGGAAGGAGACTAGGCAGGCGGCAGGGGGGCGAATGGAGCCCTCTGATTGGACGGCCCGAGGAGGCCGGGTGGGGGGAAAGGCCGAAGCGAGCCCTCTGATTGGGCGGCTCGAGGAGGCTGGGAGGGGGAGGCCAAAGCGAGCCCTCTGATTGGACGGCCCGAGGAGGCGGGGGGGGCGACAGCGAGAGAGAAAGAGAAGCGCCAACACGGAATCTCGGCCTCTGATTGGCGGAGATGGAAGGAGGGGCCTCCCTGATTGGCCGAAACGATGGTTGACCCCGCCCCCTTCAGCCCCACTGGAGGCCGAAGGGGGAGAGGTGTAGAGAGCAGGGGCGGGAAAGAAAATAATAATAATGACGGCATTTGTTAAGCGCCTACTATGTGCCAAGCACTGTCCTAAGCGCTTGGGGAGGATACGAGGTCATCAGGTTGTCCCACGTGGGGCTCACAGTCTTCATCCCCATTTTATTCATTCATTCATTCAATAGTATTTATTGAGTGCTTACTATTCATTCATTCAATAGTATTTATTGAGCGCTTACTATGTGCAGAGCACTGGACTAAGCGCTTGGAATGGACAATTCGGCAACAGATAGAGACAATCACTGCCCAATGACGGGCTTACAGTCTAATCGGGGGAGACAGACGGACAGAAACAGGACAACATAATCACGATAAATAGAATCAAAGGGATGGACACCTCATTAACAAAATAAATAGGGTAATAAAAATATATACAAATGAGCACAGTGCTGAGGGGAGGGGAACTGTTTTACATTTGAGGGAACTGAGGCCCAGAGAAGTGAAGTGACTTGCCCAAAGTCACACAGCTGACAAGCGGCGGAGCCGGGATTAGACAATGATGGTATTGGGGAAGCGCTTACTCTGTGCAAATCACTGTTCTGAGCGCTGGGGTTGATAGAAGGTCATCAGGTGGTCCCACGTGGGGCTCACAGTCTTCACCCTCATTTTCCAGATGAGGTCACTGAGGCACAGAGAAGTGAAGTGACTGGCCCAAAGTCACACAGCCGATTAGTGGCGGCGGAGCCGGGATTAGAACCCATGACCTCTGACTCCCCAGCCCGGACTCTAAGCCAGGAGGAGGGAAAGCCAGAGGAGGGGGAAAGGGAATTGACTCCAAAATGAACACGTGGAGGAGAGAGACGAGGGGAAGAAGGCGGAGCAGGGGATAGGGAGGAAAGACAAGCCTTTCTTGGGGGAAATCTTTTCAGATTCCCTCTCTGTAGCACCAAAAATTAAGGTGCCTGGGTCGGCCTTGGTGAACTTGGGTCTGATTGAAGACTCAATTTCCCCATCGGTAAAATGGGTAAAACATTTTACCATTCGAGAAGCAGTGTGGCTTAGTGGAAGGAGCACAGGCTTGGGAGTCAGAGGTCGTGGGTTCTAATCCTGGCTCCGCCACTTGTCAGCTGTGTGACCTTGCGCAAGTCACTTCACTCTCTGCACCTCAGTTACCTCACCTGTAAAATGGGGATGAAGACTGTGAGCCCTACGTGGGACCACCTGATTACCTTGTATCTACCCCAGTGCTTAAAACAGTGCTTGGCACATAGTAAGCGCTTAACAAATACCAACATTAATTAATTAATTAATTAATACCAAACGCCACCCCCTTTTCCTAACGCAGGACCCGGGACTGGGACTGCATATGAATTTGGGAGGAAGTCTCGGGCGCTCGATGGACTTCTCAAGCCAGCAGAAGCTGTTCGTCCTGGGTCGTTTTGGCCAAAGAGACAAGTGCCTGCCGTTTGGTGAAGGCTTCTTTTTCCACAAGATGAATCACTAGAAGTAGGATTCGAGAGGAAATAAACAGCTGCGGACTGGGGAGGGCCCCTCTGGCTGCGAACAAGTATCTGTGTGTAACCATAGTAACTCGTGCCTATGCAGGGGTTGGGAAGGATTGATCTGATTGCCAGATTTAGTGTGGGGGTGAGGAGTTTATTCCCCCTCCATCCTGAGCCGTGGAGGACTGCCTTCTCTTCTTCCCTCCTGAGCTCCTAATAGGGGCCTGAAGGGTGCCACCCCTGTCACCTGTAAGAATGAGGAGGGGTCAATCAATCAATCGATCAGTGGTATTTTTATTGAGTGTTTAGGGTACGCAGCGTTCTGTACTAAGATCCTGGGAGAGTACAGAACAACAGAGTTAGACAAGTTCCCCACCCACAACGAGCTTAAAGTCTAGAGGGGGAGACAGACATTAATAGAAATAAATGAATTCATTCATTCATTCAATTGTATTTATTGAGTGCGCACTATGTGCAAAGCCCCGTCCTAAGCGCTTGGGAGAGTACAATATAATAATAATAATGTTGGTATTTGTTAAGCGCTTACTATGTGCAGAGCACTGTTCTAAGCGATGGGGTTGATACAGGGTAATCAGGTTGTCCCACGTGATGCTCACAGTCTTCATCCCCATTTTACAGATGAGGTAAGTGAGGCACAGAGAAGTTAAGTGACTTGCCCACAGTCACACAGCTGGCAGGTGGCAGGGCCGGGATTTGAACCCATGACCTATGCTCCCAAGCCCGTGCTCTTTCCACTGAGCCACGCTGCTTCTCACAGATGCATTCCTGCCCCCAGTGAGCTCAAGGGGTAAGTGAGAGGGTTGATTTTTATTGCTTTCTCCCTCAACCCTGCTCCAGGGAAGAGTTGCGGTATCCAGAAGTTCAGAATCTGAGCAACTGGGCACCAGCTGGGACGATTCCCGGAAACGATTCCTCATCCTCCTTCTCACTCCCGTCTTCCCCACCAAGCTCCATTTGCTCATTTCTGCTGTTCTTTGGTCTCTAGAGAAAGCAGTGGGGACCTTGGGTCACTGCTGTGATGCAGTGCCAAGCTATCGGTGCTGATTCACTGATGGCTATTGCTCAGACTGTTTACTTAAGTTGAAGTCAAGTCAAAGTGAGAGACATCCATAGGCGGAGGGAACGTAATGATTTAATGGAGTGAGCCATGCTAATATTTGAACTAGTCACACAGGAAGATAAATGTTTTATATATCCTCCCAAAGCTATTCTTTTTATAATTTGTTGCTTCTATCACTGCTTTTACCAGGCCCTGTTTATTATCTGACTTCTGATGACCAATTAACAGCGTGGCCTAGTGGATAGAGCAAGGGCTTGGATCAGAAGGACTCACTCCTGGGTCTGACACCTGTCTGCCGTGTGATCTTGGGCAAGTCACTTGATGTTTCGGTGCCTCAGTTACCTCGTCTCTCTCTCGTCTGCAATGTCCATAAACTTCGATCTGTGACAACTGATAGCTTCCCCACCCCCCACAGCACTTATGCACAAATCTTTAAATTATAAATTACGTACTTATTCATATTAATGTCTCTTTCCCTCTCTAAACTGTAAGCTCTTTTTGTGCAGGGAACGTGTCTGCTAATTCTATTGTACTGTACTACAGTGCTTTGTACAGAGTTGGTGCTCAATAAATTCCACTCATTGTTAGTAGGATTACTTGGGAGCTAAATGGTACCACCACCTTATGACATAGTCCAGAAACTTGGACGTTTTTAACTTGTATTTTTGTGGAGTTCTTGAATAAATGGGAGAGAAGCAGAAGGTTTAAGACTGGAATTTGAAGGAAACTTGCTTGTAATATCTCCAAGTTCACCAGAGTAAATACTGAAATTAGACTAGAACTGTGGAGGGTAATGAAAAATGGGAGAGAGATGGTTGTGTCCAAATTGGGTGTTCAAGCCTCCTCTCTGCCTGCCTGTTTGAAGCATAATGTCTGGTTCCGAGGAGGCCACAAGTCCTATCCTGGTGCTCCTCAAGAGTGGGATGAGAGGTCTGGGCTCAGGAGGAATTTTCAGGACTAGAAATGCTGCCAGAGTCGAGAGAGAGACGGTGGAGGGATCAGGGCCTGAAGAGGAGAGGTGAAGGCAAAGGATGAGGCCTAGTGTGAGGGAAAGAAATCGCAGGTCGGGAAGGGAGAGGAGAAAGGCCCAGGGACCTGGTTGAGAAGAAATAGACACAGACTGAAGCTAGAGAGGAAGAGGAAGAAACACTGATTTTATAGACACAGAGTGGCCTCCTAGGCCTGGGTGTCTGAGGACCTGGCTCTAATCCCAGCTCTGCCGCTTGTCTGCTTTGTGACCTCGAGCATGTCACTTAACTTCTCTTAGTCTCAGTTTCCGCCTCTGTCAAGTGGGGATCTAATACCTGTTCTCCCTCCTACTAAGACCAGGAGACCCCTGTGGGGCAGGGACTGCATCCGACCAAATTAACTTGTATCTACCCCAGTGCTTAGAACATAGGAAGTGTGTAACAAATACCATAATTACTTTTAAAAATTATAGATGACAAGGGGTCCCGGAAATATCGCTACCCAGCGTTTCCATCCCTCTGGGACATAGTTATAAGAACCCCGAGACTGGAATCAGCTTTTAGGAATTAGAATCCTTAGCTTCTCATGTCCCTAGCCACTTCCGTGCTCTTTGCCTGAGGGTTCTCTGACTACAAAGCAGGGAGCGGGTCTGCCAACTCTGTTCTACTGTAGTACTCTCCCAAATACTTAGTACAGTGGTCTGCACAAAGTAAACACTCAATAAATACCACTGACTGTAAGCTTGTTGTGGTCAGGGAACAAATATCTCCCAACTCTGTTATATCATCCTCTCCCAAGCACTTAGGATAGTGCTCCACATAGGGTACTAAGTACGATTGATTGATGATAACGATGATGTGAAAGAGAGGTGCCTTTCTCTCAGGATGTCTGCGAGGTGTAATACTATTCAGCCTTAATAAAGCATCGTGCAGAAGTGCTTTGGTAAAATACGACTGTGACAACTACGGTTGATAGTGCCAAATCAGCCCTACTTTTTCTTATACAGAAGGAGGCGATCCAAAGTCTTTCCTGCATTTCAGTGCTCAGATTCTCTCTTTCTGGATGTCTTTCACTTTCACCTGTGAGCTACAAATGCGGATTGGCCAATAGAAAGGTGGGAGGAAGAGGAGAATGCGTTTAAGTGAAGTAGCCAAAGCTCTTATGCTGACAAGCCCCTTTGCTCCCGGAATGTTTAAATGACACTTTCTAATGAACAGCCCTAGCTGTAGTTAAGTTTGATTAAATGGAATGTTTTTTGGTGGTAGACTTTGTCTTCTGGATAATGATTAACTTCCACTGAATGACAGATCCCAGATACCTCTGTAAGAAGTCAATGTGAAGGACACAGATGTTTGTGTAAGCCCAAGACACGGCCATTGTGGATATCTGGACCTTTCGCCTAGAAATTTAACAGCTGTGCCCAGTTCACTAGTAGGGTTCGATAGAAAATTAATCAACACCCTTGTTATTACACTCATCACTTAGTATTTACAACTTTTACAAAATTCATCACCCTATTAATTTAGCATATGCAGAGTCTTGGGAATTGGCATTTAGCTGAGACAAAAGCGGGATAAAGGATGCTTTTATAAACTTCTTCCTAGTATAGGAAGGATTTTTATGAAGCAAATTTTGAGCAGTTGTCTTCTATGCCTTCCAGAGGCTGGACAAGAGGAAATAAGCACAATTAGAACAGAGGATATTTTCATTGGATTCAGGGAAGTCTTTCCAGAAGGGTAAATAAAACACAAGTTATTACTCAAGACCTGTGTCTAGTTGACTGGGGTTAGAGAAGCAGTGTGGTCTAGCAATGGCTCTTGGGCATGGGAATCAAAAAGACCTGGAGTCTAATCCCAGCTCTGCCACTTATCTTCTGGGTGACCTTGGACAAGCCACTTAGCTGCTCTGTGCCTTGGTTATTTCATTCGTAAAATGGGGATGAAGACTGTGAGTCCCATGCAGGACATGGACTGTGTCCAACCTGATTAGTATGTATCTACCCCGGCCTTAATACAGTACCTGAAACATAGTAAGTGCTTAACAGATACCTTTAAAAAGTCCCCCAAAACAAATTATCTTCCTTTCCTTTGATCCATACAGAGACCACCTTTGAGACTTTCTACCCTCCGGTCTCTTCTGCTGTTTCTGGTCCCTCCCTCTCTCCTCCCCATCACACCTAAGATGACAGAGAGTTCCAAACCAGTCAGAATGGGCCCTGACTTTAGCCACCCATCATGCCCTTGAAGAAAGTTTCTGCAGAAATCCTAAAAAGTCCCAAACTATGGGGAAGGCGGCAGTAGACACCACATGGCTGGAATCCTGCACGGGGTTGTTAACAGGAGCAGCAGTAAAAGGGTAGAGAGAAGGCAGCTGCTGCTAACTGTCCTTCGCCATTACCGTGACAGGCATGCTCACCGTTGATGTTGTGGGCACTTTTGCAGATTGGCCCCAGAAGTTTCTGCAGAAAGTGACCCACGGAAGTGGCCATGGTGGTAATAGTGAATAAGGCAGTGGTGTGGTAGAAAAAAAATCATATCAATTATTCTTGGGTTACCTCCTAGTTTCACTTACCTTGTTGCTGCTGCCTTTCCTGTTTTGCGGCGGGGGCGGTTTATATATATGGTATTTGTTAAGCACAGTTCTAAATGCTGGGGTAGGTACAAGTTAATGAGGTTGGACACAGTCCCTGTCCTGTAAGGGGCTCACAATCTAAGTAGGAAGAAGAACAGGTATTGCATCCCTATTTCACAGTGGAGTAAACCGAGGCACAGAGAAGTTGAGTGCCTTGCCTAAGCTCACAGAGCAAGAAATTGGAAGAGCCAGGATTAGAACCCAGGATTAGATCGGGTCCCCTGATTCCCAGGCCCGGTGTTCTTTCCACTAAGCCGTACTGCTTCGCTGAGTTAAAATCATCTTCCGAACGAGTATGTCTAGGTTTGTGGTGTTTTGTGTATGTGGGTCAGGGAAGCAGCGTGTCTCAGTGGAAAGAGCCTGGGCTTGGGAGTCAGAGGTCATAGGTTTGAATCCCGGCTCTGCCACTTGTCAGCTGTGTGACTGTGGGCAAGTCACTTAACCTCTCTGTGCCTCTGTTACCTCATCTGTAAAATGGGGATGAAGACTATGAGCCTCACGTGGGACAACCTGATTACCTTGTATCTACCCCAGTGTTTAGAACAGTGCTCTGCACATAGTAAGCGTTTAACAAATACCAACATTATCATTATTATTGTTTCTCTCTCTTCTCACTGTTTTTTCTCTTTGTACTTCTGTCTATCCTGTTGCCCTTTCCTGTTTTCTCTCTTCCCCATCCTCCAGCTTCCCCACTTCATTTTTGGACCAACTGGTATCACGCCCCTGGAAACCCCGTTCTCTGGCCCACATTGAGCTCCAAACGAGCAATCGATCGATCAATCACTTGTATTTACTGAGCACTTACTGTGTGCAGAGCACTGTACTAAGTGCTTGGGAAAGTACAGTATGACAATAATAATAATAATGTTGGTATTTGTTAAGCGCTTACTGTGTGCAGACCACTGTTCTAAGCGCTGGGGGAGATACAGGGTAATCAGGTTGTCCCACGTGAGGCTCACAGTTAATCCCCATTTCCCAGATCAGGAAACTGAGGCACAGAGAAGTTAAGTGACTTGCCCACAGTCACACAGCTGACAAGTGGCAGAGCCGGGATTCGAACTCATGACCTCTGATTCCTAAGCCCAAGCTCTTTCCACTGAGCCACGCTGCTTCTCTAACAATGTAACAATGTAACAGACACATTCCCTATCCACAACGAGCTTACGGTCTAGATGGAGAGACAGCCGTGAATATAAATAAATTAGGGATTTGTACATAAGTGCTATGGGGTTGAAGTGGGGGCCCTGGGTAAAGGGAGCAAATCAGGGGGACACAGAAAGGGGTAGAAGAAAAGGAAATGAGGGCCTAGTCAGGGAAGACGTTTTGGAAGGGATGTGCCTTCAATAAGGCTTTGAAGGTGGGAAGAGCGATTGTCTGTCAGGTATGAAGAGGGAGGGCTTTCCAGGCCAGAGGCAAGACATGGGCGAGAGTCTCCACTTCTCTATTCACCCCTCCACTTTCCACTCCTCTCGTCCTGTGGCAGCTTACCAATCAGGCAGGTCAGCATTCTTCTCCTTTTTAGAGAAGGGGATTTTGAGGCCTGGATTAATAAAAAGCTTGCTGAAATCTTATCACCCGAACTGCAATTGGAGTCCAGTTCTCTATATCCAAACTTCTCCTCAAACAACCTGGCCCTGCCCTGCCCGGTTATTTCCAGCAAAGGCCCTGGCCGTTGGCATTCAGAGATTGAGGGTTTTCACAAAACCTCGCTCTGGCTGAGGCCTTCTTTGAAAGCCTCCAGTGTTTGTTTTTTAATTCTATTAAATAAAGCGAATGATGTTAAAAATAAATTCCTCTGGAAAGGGGCCCAGAGAAGTCTCTGAGATGGTAAACAACTGTGGTCTGGACTACAGAGGTTATGCTCTTAAGGGCCGGCCGAAGACCCCAACTCAGATCAGCACTTCAGTGGATGCATTGTTTGTCAGACCGAGATCCATTGTGTTGGACTTCCTGGAGCTGGAATGTCATTTTGTTCATCCCCGTCAAAAAGCTCCCCCAAATATGCTGGCCAGAAAGCAGCTACTCCCTAGAGGGGAAATGTATGGATGACGTTCTCTCTTTTTTTTTTTTAATGTATTTAAGTGCTTACTATGTGCCAGGCACTGTACTAAATGCTGAAGTAGATACAACCAAATCATGTTGGACGTGGTGCCTGTCCTACATGGGGCTCATAGTCTTAATCTCCATTTTACAGATGAGGTAACTGAGCCCCAGAGAAGTGAAGTGACTTGCCCAAGGTCAGACAGACAAGAAGCAGAGCTGGGATTAGAACTCACGTCCCCTGACTCCCAGGCCCATTTTCTTTCCACTAGACTAAGCCACGCTGCTTCTCACAACTCCATGCTGCATCTCAAGGCCTTGACAGGTACAGACTGACTTGCCTGTCTTCCCTGGATCTCCATGAAAGGAAGATGCTAATATTATTTAATAATAATAATTAATGTGTTTTTTAAGCACTCACTATGTGCCAAGCACTATTCTAAGCTCTGGGGTAGATACAAGGTAATCAGATTGGACACAGTCCCTGTCCCACAAGGGGCTCACAGTCTTAATCCTCATTTTACAAATGAGGGAACCGAGACACCGAGAAGTTAAGTGGCTTGCCTTAAATCACACAGCAGGCAAGTGGCAGAGCCGGAATTAGAATCCACATCCTCTGGTCCCCAAGCCCACGCTCTTGCCACTAGATCATGCTGCCTATTATTTGGTTCATCACACTGCCCACTTTGTACCCAGGATACAAGCAAAAGAAACAGAGGCACAGGAAAGATAAATGTCAGGCTGCCGGTCACGTGATGGCCGGGGGGCGTGGTGGATCCCAGGATTCCCTTCTGCATTGCCCTCGCACTTGAATTTGTCCCCTCTATTCATCTCTCCCTCAGCCCCACAGCACTTAAGTACCCATCCATAATTTATTCTTTATATTAATGTCTGCCTCCCCCTCCAGATCCATCGTGTGCAGGGGAAAGTGTCTACCACTTCTATTGTACTCCCCCGAGCACTTCATTCAATGCTCTGCACACAGTAAGCGCTCAATAAATACCATCGACTGGCTGATCGATTCCCTCCCCTGACTTTGGGCCACTCTGAGCCAGTGTGTTGGAGTGGATCGATGAAGTGAAGTGGTGGCAGCTAAGGACTCGATAACTTAGGGTAAAGGAGAGGAATGTAGTGGATGGTTTAGCTGGCAACCATGCTGGGGGCTAAGGCGATGGGGACCAAATGAAAGCCATCTGGGAGTGAGCTGTGACTCATCAGCCTTGTCCTCATCATTTAATATTACTGAATGTCTCCGCCTGGCAACTTTATTTCTCCATCCTTATTGACTCCCATGCCCATTACCCTCACCAGTTGGGTCAGATGTTTAGCTCCCTCCTCAAATACCTTTCCTCTCCCCGAACACACACATTTTTTGCCCCAGTGACCTGACCCCGGACTTTATTGATAAAATGAAAACCATCAGGTACGACCACCCTAAGATCTCCCTGTCCTCCTCCAGTATCTCCCTCCTCCTGCTCCTTCTTTAACTCTCTCATCTTTCCTAGTGGCATCTCAAGAGGCGATCTCCTTCCTCCTCTCAAAATCCACCCCCTCCACCTGTACCTTCAACCCCACCCCTTTGCACCTCATCAAAACACTTGCTCCCTCCCTTCTTCCCTCCCTGACCGCCATCTTCAAATGTTCACTCCCTGTTGGCTTCTTCCCTACTCATGTCTCCTCATCTTAAACAAAACCTCTCTTGACTCTATGGTTTCCTCCAGTTATTGCCCCACCTCCCTCCTACCATTCATCTCCAAACTCCTTCAGTGATTTTTCTACACCCACTGCCTCCACTTCCTTTTCTCCAATTATCTCTTGACCCCCCACCGCCCACTCCCAATATGGTTTCCACCCCCTTCATTCATCACATACTATTCTCTCAAAAGTCACAGTGACCTCCATCTTGCCAAATCCAACCACCTCTACTCCATCCTAATCCTCTTCGACCTCTTAGCTGCCTTTGACACTGTCAACCATCCCCTTCTCCTGGAAACTTTATCTAACCTGAAAATACACATCTCCAGCCCTGACTTCTCTCCTTTTTTTTTTAAATGGTATTTGGTAAGCACTTACTATGTGCCAGGCACTGTATTAAGCTCTAGGGTAGATACAAGCTAATCAGGTTGGATATTGTCTATGTCCCACACGCACTCACAGTCTTCATCCCCATTTTACAGATGAGGTAATAGACACAGAGAAGTTAAGTGATTGCCCAAGATCACAGGGTAGACAAGTGGCGGAGCTGGGACTAGAACCCAGGTCCTTCTGACTCCCAGACCTGTGCTCTATCCATTAGGCCATGCTGCTTCTGCAGTTTCTCATTCCCTCCTGCCTTCAAGACCCTTCTACTTGGATGTCCCGCTGACACCTCAAACTTAAAATGTCCAAAACAGAACTCCTCATCTTCCCACCCAAACTGGCTCCTCTCCCTGGCTTTCTCATCACTGTAGGCAGCATCACCAATACTCCCTGTCTCACAAACTCATAACCAGGGCATTATCCTTGACCTTTCTCTCTCATTCAACCAACATATTCACCAAATCCTGTCTGTTCAACCTTCACAACGTTCCTAAAATCCTCCCTTTCCTCTCCATCCAAACTACTACTATGCTGATCCACACATTTATTGTTTCCCACCTTGACTATTGCATCAGCCTCCTCGCTGACCTTCCCGCCTCCTGTCTCTCCCCACTTCAGTCCATACTTCACTCTGCTGCCTGATTCATTTTTCTAAAGAAGTTCAGTCCATGTTTCCTGACTCCTCAAAAACCTCCAGTGGTTGTCCATCAACACCAGTGATTAATAGACACTCCATATCATTGACAGTAATGCACTCAATAACCTTGCCTCTCCCTATTTTACCTTGCTGAATTCCTACTAAAACACAGCCCACTCACTTTGTTCCTCTAACATCAACCTACTCGCTGTACCTTGAGCTTGTCTATCTTGCTGACAACACCCACGCCCTGCCTCTAGCCTGGAACGCCCTCCCTCTTTATATTCAACAGAAGATCACTCTCCCCACCTTCCAAACCTTATTAAAAGCATATCTCCTCCAAGAGGCCTTCCCCAACTAAGGCATCATTTCCTCTTCTCCTGCACTTGGATTGGCATCCTTTAATCACCCCTCCTTCAGTCCCACATCACTCCTGTATATATCCATAATTTCTTTATTTATATTAATGTAATAATGTTGGTATTTGTTGGTATTTGTTAAGTGCTTACTATGTGCAAAGCACTGTTCTAAGCCCTGGGGTAGACACCAGGGAATCAGGTTGTCCCACGTGGGGTTCACAGTTTTAATCCCCATTTTACAGATGAGGTAACTGAGGCCCAGAGAAGTTAAGTGACTTGCCCACAGTCACACAGCTGACAAGTGGTGGAGCAGGGATTCGAGCCCATGACCTCTGACTCCAAAGCCCGTGCTCTTTCCACTGAGCCATGCTGCTTCTCTGTCTGTCTGGGAGAATGTCTGTCTCCCCCTCTAGACTGTAAGCTTTTTGTGGACAGGGAACACGTCTGCCAGCTCTATTATATTGTACTCTCCCAAGTGCTTAGTTCAGTGCTCTGCACAAAGTAAGCATTCAATTCAATGAACCCCAATGCTTGATCAATTGTTTGATTGCATAGCCCTGTTCCAAGAGCATGGAGCTGGAAGATCAGGGTTCAGCCAATTCAAGTTTTAAAGATCCTGTCCTCTGGTGGCTTCCAGTCTAATTCATTCAATCATATTTATTGAGTGCTTAATGTGTGCAGAGCATTGTAGTAAGTGCTTGGGAAAGTACAATACAACAATAAACAGACACATTCCCTGCCCACAATGAGCAATAAATGCAGTATAATAAGAGATAGATAATAATTATAGTTATGGTATTTATAAAGTGCTTCTGTGTGCCAAAGTTCTATGCTATCTGCTTGGACAGATACAGATAATCAGGCCAGACCATCTTTTTCTCATTCAGGGCTCACAATCTGAGATAGCTAAAAAGAAAGCTAGACACAACAGTGCAAAGCATTTGGTATTTGATCAGTCAATCCATGGTAATTATTAAGCACTTACTATGTGCAGAGCACTTCACTAAGGGCTTGATCAATATCAGCCATGCAAAGTAATGCCAACCCACGGTCCGTTGTAAACTGGGCTTCAGACAGGTAGGGATTCTAATAAAAATGGAAATTCTGACCCTTAAGACCTACAAGTTGCTCTGCAAGAAAGAATGCACAGCTGGGTTGCTTCACACAATGCATCACTCTCTCTGACTGATAACAGCCTTAGTTCCTTTAATAATAATAACAATAATAATTTAAAAAAATGGGGATATTTGTTTAGCGCTTACTATGTGCCAAGCACTGCTCTAAGTGCTGGGGTAGATACAAGGTAATCAGGTTGTCCCACATGGGGCTCACAGTCTTCATCCCCATTTTACAGATGAGGTAATTGAGGCACAGAGAGTTAAGTGACTTGCCCAAGGTCACACAGCTGACAAGTGGTGGAGTCAGGATTAGAACCCATGACCTCTGACTCCCAAGCCTGGGCTCTTTCCACTAAGCTATGCTGCTTCTTTACTCTAAGCTCCTTGTGGGCAGGGAGCTTGCCTACCAAATCTGTTGTGTTGTACTCTCCCAAGAGCTTAGCACAGTGCTCTGCACACAGCAAGCGCTCAGGACTTCTTGAGCACTTAATGTGTGCAGAGCATATAATAATAATAATAATAATAATGTTGGTATTTGTTAAGTGCTTACTATGTGCAGAGCACTGTTCTAAGCGCTGGGGTAAACACAGGGGAATCAGGTTGTCCCACGTGGGGCTCACAGTCTTAATCCCCATTTTACAGATGAGGGAACTGAGGCACAGAGAAGTTAAGTGACTTGCCCACAGTCACACAGCTGACAAGTGGCAGAGCTGGGATTCGAACTCATGAGCCCTATCTCTAAGCACCTGGGAAAGTCAGCCAGTCAATCATATTTTGTGAGCACTGACTGTATGTAGAGCACTGTACTAAGCGCTAGGGAGAGTATCGAATAACAGAAACATTCCCTGCCCACAACAAGCATAGTCTAGAGGAGGAGACAGATATTAATATAAATAAATAAATTACAGATATCTATATAAGTGCTGTGGGGCTGGGAAGGAGTGAATAAAGGGAGCAAGTCAGGGCAATGCAGAAGGGAGTGGAAGAGGAAAGGAGGGCTTAATCAGGGAAGCATCTAGGAGGAGATGTGCCTTCAGTAAGGCTTTGAAGGTAGGGAGAATAATTGTCTGTCAGATATAAAGAGGGAGGGCAATCCAGGAAAGAGGCAGGATATGGGCGAGAGGTCAGCAGTGAGATAGACGAGATCGAGCCCACACTCCGAGCAACGTTTTGTTCTAGACAGAGTGTTTTCAAAGGGGAAAGACATGGAACTCCTTCCCCATCCAAGTGGCCCAGCTCCCTATGGAGAAGGAGAGGGATGCTCTTTCAACTTGCAAAAGAAAACACACTTTAACTGTGTAGGCTCAGTAAGAGGCTTTGGGATTCTCGTGGCCTTTCTCCTATGAGCGGTATGGCTGTAGATTTGCTATAGGGTATAGAAAAGATGAATCTTCTCTCAAGCAGGGAAAACCAGCCCCAGGAGGCCTGCAGGGAAAACTGAGTTGAATTTGTAGTCACCCAGGTTTGGAAATATATCATCAATATATCATCACTCCACAGGCGATGGGTGTGCTCAGAGTCAGGAAGCAAACAGTCCCCTGTTTTGCAACTTAGATCCCCAGGGGACTAACCACATTTCGTTTCTGGTTTGAGAAAGATCTTTTCAAGTACAATCCAGAAACTGACAGACAGGAAACCAAAAACTTAAATGCCACCACTGCATTTGAAGGGATGGTGACGGGAAGTGAAGAGGCTTGAAGAATCTCGGATTGAAGGTAGGCCATATTTAGTCTTCCGGTAGCTTCTTGCGGGCTGGGAGCCTTAGTGTCCTCACATCCGGAAAAGGGAGTAGCAAAGATGGATATCTTGGTAGATTTCCTGGCTCCCCTGGATATGAATGCAAAGCAGTATTTGAAATCAGGCTCAGTATTTGTGATCAGCTAGGAGAAATGGCGTGGCCTAGGGGATAGAGCAGAGGCCTGGGTGTCAGAAGGACCTGGATTCTAATCCTGGCTCTGCCCCTTGCCTGCTTTGTGATCTTGGGCGTATCACTTAACTTCTCTGTGTCTCAGTTTCCTCCTTTGTAAAATGGGGATTAAGACTGTGAGCTCCACGTGGGACATAAACCGAATAGCTTGTATCTTTCCCAACATTCAGTCTAGTGCCTGGCACACAGTAAGGGCTTAACAGATACCATAAAAATAATCATAAAAAAAACAGGCGGATTCTGGGGGCTGCTGTGTTACAGTTCACCAGCTTCTATCTGCAAAAGAATAATTTCCGGCACTGTTAAAACTCAAACTTTATCCCCGAGCCCCAATTTGTCCCGTTAGGGCAGTGGGGAAGGGGAGCACCCAAGATGGATTGGAGTAAGTCTGGAGGCGAAGGGAGAGCTAGGAATGGGGTTAGGCTGCAGTACCTCAATAGTAATAACAATAACAATAATAATAATAGTAGCATTTGTTAAGTGCTTACAATATGTCAAGCACCATTCTAAGTGTTGGGGAAGATATGAGATGATCCGGTCAGATAGTCCCTGTCCCACACAGGGCTCACAATGCGAGTAGGAAGGAGAACAGATATCGAATCCCCATTTTCCAGATGAGGAAACTAAGGCACAGAGAACTGAAGTGACTTGTCCAAGGTCACACAGCAGGCATGTGGCAGAGGGGGGATTAGAAACAGGCCCTGTGACTCTCAGGCCCGTGCTCTTTTCACTAGGCCACGCTGCTCCGACTGAGGGCAGTTGTGCGGGGATTCTTTTCCTGAGCGCATGGACGAGTTCCACCTGAGAAAACTTGCCAGAATCCACGACTCCAAGGGAACCAGGACTCCAGGGTCCTTGGGGGCGTTTTAACTTCTCCTCGTCGTGGCCACACCCTTCTGGCGGAGGTGGAAACTGTAGCCAGAGAGGCTAGGGGCAACCTTTCATTCATTCAATAGTATTTATTGAGCACTTACTATGTGCAGAGCACCGTAGTAAGCACTTGGAATGTACAATTCAGCAACAGACAGAGACCATCCCGGCCCAATAAGAGGCTCACAGTCTAAACCTATAGCTCCTGACTGAATCAGTGACTGACATCCAACCCGGGGAGGGGTGATCCAGGGTTCGGCCTGCCTTCTTGGAGCCGGTTTGGGTGCCCAGGTTCCCCCCCACCCTCCCAGGTCAGCCTCACAACCTTAGAACTGGGCTGTAGAACTCCCTTGAGGCCAATTTGCCCTACAAGTCACTTCACTTCTCTGTGCCTCAGTTACCTCATCTGTAAAATGGGGACTAAGACTATGAGCCCCAGGTGGGACGGGGGCTTGTGTCCAACCCTTTTATCTTGTACCTACTGCAGTGCTTAGTAATAATGTTGGTATTTGTTAAGCGCTTACTATGTGCAGAGCACTGTTCTAAGCGCTGAGGTAGACACAGGGGAATCAGGTTGTCCCACGTGGGGCTCACAGTCAATCCCCATTTTACAGATGAGGTAACTGAGGCACAGAGAAGTTAAGTGACTTGCCCACAGTCACACAGTTGACAAGTGGCAGAGCTGGGATTCGAACTCATGACCTCTGACTCCAAAGCCCGTGCTCTTTCCACTGAGCCACGCTGCTTCTCTAGTACAGCACCTGGCATGTAGTAAGCACTTAACAAATACCATAAAAAAGGAGTAACTTGAATGTTAATAAGGCAGTGGCACAAAAGTTGTTGAAATGGGTTCAGAGGGGCTTTGGTGATGCCTGTCTATTTGTTTTGCTTTGTTGTCTGACTCCCCTCTTCTAGAGCCCGTTGTTGGGTAGGGATTGTCTCTGTTTCCCAACTCGACTTAACAAGCGCTTAGTACAGTGCTCTGCACACAGTTAGTGCTCAATAAATAAGATTGAATGAATGAATGAATGAGAGGAGTTGAGTCAATTCAGTTAGAAAACTATTCTTCTTTGGAAACAATACAGTAGTTCACGGGCAAGAAAGAACTAGGGTCCTACTGGTCTTCTGGGCTCAAGCTTCCCCTTTGCATAATTTCAGCTTCTCTCATCTTTTCTCATAATCTCATAAAACGCTGTTTGGAATGCATCACTTCCCCCCTTCAAGCCTCCAATGACTCAGGGCTTCTTCTCACATAAAACAATCATTTTTGAGACTGTGAGCTCTTTGTGGGCAAGGAACATGTCTACCAAATCTGCAAATTGTACTTTCCCGAGAGCTTAGTATAGTGCACTGCACACAGTATGTGCTCAATAAATGCCATTGGTTGATTGATTGATTGATAATAGTATTTGTTAAGCACTTACTTTGTACCCAGCACTATACTAAGCACTGGGGTAAGTACAAGGTAATCAAATTGGACACCATCTCTTTCCCACATGGGATTCACAGTTTTAGTTGGAGGAAAATCAGGTACCGAATCTCCATTTTCCAGGTGAGAAAACTGAGGCATAGAAAAGTTAAGTGACTTTCCCAAGGTCACAGAGCAGGCGGGTGGCCATGGTGGGATTAGAACTCAGGTCCTCTGACTCCCAGGCCTGTGCTCATCCCATTGGGCCATGCAACAAGCTTCTTCCACCTGGCCCCTTCTTACTTCTTTCTGCTAGACTCCTCATAGTTGACCTACCTATCCCGGGTTTATGACCCATTGTTCACACCTTGCCTGATGCATGGAACTCCCTTTCCACCCCAAATCCACCAAACCACACCCCTCTTCCACATTATAATAATGGTACTTGTTAAGCACTTCCTATGTGCCAAGCACTGTACTAAGTGCTGGGGTAGACACAAGACAGTCAGTTTAGACACAGTCCCTTTCTCTCATGAGGGTCACCGTCTAAAGGGGGAGTAGGATTTTACCACCATTTCATAGATGAGGAAATTGAGCAGTGAAGTGACTCAGAACAGTACTTAGTGCTCAGAACAGTGCTTTACCCACAGTAAGAACTTTACAAATACCATTTTTAAAAGAGTCACTTGTCCAAGGTCACGAAACAGACAAATGGCAGAGCTAGGATTACAATCCAGTCCTCTGACTCTCAGGCCTGATCTGTAAAATGGGGATTAAGACTGTGAGCCCCATTTGGGGCAGGGACTCTGTCCAACCTGATTGTCTTGTATCTATCTCAGTGCTTAGAACAGTGCTTGGCACACAGTAAGTGCTTAACAAATGCCATAATTATTAATGGAGGAACAGGGAGCCTGTGGCTGGGGAGAAATGGAATGAGATGCTAAGGTTATACAGTGCACAAGTCCAACTTGATTAGCTTGTATCTATCCTAGTGTTTAGTACAGTGCCTGGCACATAGTAAGCACTTAACAAATACCACAGTTATTATTTTTATTATTCTTTCCACCAGGTCATGCTGCTTCCCTCTCAAAGCCTTCCTAAAAAGCCACCCCCTCCATAAAATTTGCTTACTAATTAGTTCTACCTCCGCCTTTCCTCTCTTGCCTATTGTATGTTTGGCAGTTGCCATGCTCTGTTTCCCTCCTTAAATTCTAAGCTCCTTGCTGGCAGGGACTTTGTCTTTATAATGCCCAATGTTCTGGCAGAATCCTGGAAACCAGCATGAGAGGGAGAGGGATCAATATGGAAAAAAAATGTTATTTTTACTATACAGGGGCATCTGTTAAATCTAATCTTGTGCCCCCTGGGTCATTCAGATTACCCCTTCCTATGACAAATATTATTACTCCAAAGAATGTGCAGCCTTGACATTTCCTTTCTCTTGGAGGGTGATTTTGCCCAAGTAATCCAGGGAGGAACCAGAAAAAGGATTGTGGAGAGGAGTTAGGAGATGTTTTTTTTGATGGTTTTTGTTAAGCGCTTACTATGGGCAAATGAATTTTATTGAGCACTTACTACATGCAGAGCATTGTACTAAGCACTTGAGAGAGTACAAAAGAACAGAATTAAGCAGACACATTTCCTGTCCATATTCAGCTTACAATCTAGAGGGCACTGTACTAAATGCAGGAGTAGATTCAGAAAATCAGATTTGGACACAGTCCATGTCCCACATGGGGCTCACAGTCTTAATCCCCATTTTACTGATGAGGTAACTGAGGCACAGAGAAGTGAAGCGTCTTGCCCAGGGTCATGCAGCAGACCAATGGCGGAGCCAGAATTTAAACCCAGGTCCTCCTGGCTCCCAGATCTGTGTTCTTTCCACTAGGCCATGCTGAAACTGAGGAGAGTCAGGGAAAACAGGGAGTGAGAGAGGGAACATGGAACTGCGTCAGTCCAGCTGGAGCCAAAATATGCAGCTATCAAAATGCCCCAGGGTTGAGGGATGGGGTTGGGAGAATGGAGGAGCAGGGAGTCTGAGGCTGGGGAAGAGAGAAATGGAGTGGGATGGTGGGTTTGGGTCTCAGCTGCTCTCTGAGCTGCATTTATCAGTCCATTTTCTCGTTATTTAGAACATGATGTTCTGGGGGATGGGAGGGAGGGCGGACGTAGGAGGAGGGTGGGGAAGAGGTAACAGATGGTCCCTGTTGGCCTAATGAGCGGGGAAGGGGGGCACCCTTTTATTTCTGTCACGAATTGTTCTTTCTCAAATCAGGAGGGTGGTGGGGCTTGAATGGTCCTTGAACTGGACAAATTGGCCGTGGAATGGGAGCCGGGGAGTGCTATGTTCCTTAGAGCCGGAGAAGCCTCCTTCCTGCCGACCCCACAGGAAGCGTGGAATTCTAGGAGAATGCTTAAAGAAGCAGTGTGGCTTAGTGGATAAAGCCCGGGCTTGGGAGTCGCAATTCTAATCCCGGCTCCTCTGCTTGTTTGCCGTGGGACCTCAGGCAAGCCCCTTTACTCTCTGTGCCTCAGTTATCTCGTCTGTAGAATGGGGACTAAGACTGTGAGCCCCATGTGGGACAGGGACTGTGTCCAACTTGATTAGCTTGAATCTACCCCAGAGCTTAGTACAGCGCCTGGCACATAGTAAGCGCTTAACACTGTAAGCTTGGTGTGGGCAGGGAATGTGTCTACCAACTCTGGTATAGCATACAATCCCTAGTCCTGACTACAGTACTCTGCATACAGTAAGCACCTGGTAAATACGATTGACTGCTTAACAAATATCATAAACTCCCCAACAAAAAATGTGGAGGTGGCTGCTTGGGTCTACCTACCTCCACTAGACAGAAAGCTTCTGACCTCGCGTCCACGGGAAAGGAGTAGGAAGCATCCCACCATCCGGGTTCTATCCCACTGCCTGGGTTCCGTTTCTTTTGACCTCCGGTTCGTTGAACACACCTAGAGGGGAGGAACTGAGGATTGTCACTCATCCACCCATGCGCTTGCTTGAAAGATGTGGCTTCCATGACCTGCAAAGACAGGAGAGAGGTCCCACCTCCCCTTTCCTCCCAGATTGGTTTGGAAATGGAGCAGTAGTTTGGATCACTTCTGGCCATCACTGGCCTGCCTGGGGGTCAATTTTTTTTAATGATATTTGTTAAGTGCTTACTACGTGCCAGGCACTGAACTAAGCACTGGGGTAGATACAAGATCATCAAGTTGGACACAGTCCCTGTCCCACATGACATTCACAGACTTCTTCCCCATTTTACGGATGAGGTAACTGAGGCACAAAGAAGGGAACTGACTTGCCCAACGGTGCACAGTAGATGAGTGGTGGAGCCAGGATTAATGATGCGTGGACTTTCTTCACACTGGATTGAAAAACTGTGGCGCTCAAGAGGACCAAGAGTTTTGCTGTGCCCACTGCCCTTGGGTCACCCTTCCCTTTATGTGGAAGAAGCAGTCCTTTGTGGATAGGTTTAAATGATCCAGGACCCCTGGGTTCTCTTCCTAACTCTGCTGCTAATTTCACCCTAGGCAAAGAAATGCTTTGTCTCCTTTAGGTCCCCCGGGAGAAGTTTAGGGGAGATTGAAAGTTTCTTTTTTGTTTGGATCATCATTATCATCATCATCAATGGTATTGATTGAACACTTACTGTGTGCAGAGCACTGTACTAAGCACTTGTGAGACTACAACAGAATCGGTAGACATTCCCCTGCCGATAAGGGGTTCAGAGTCTAGAGGGGGAGACAGACATTAATATAAATGTTTGACAGATCTGAGGGGAAATGTAGGGGGTTGGGGAAGGGAGAGAGAAGGAGGAGATGGAAGAAGAGGAAGGAAAGGGAGGTTGGTCCCCAGAGGAGAGATTAGCTTGCAGCTCTCAAAAATTCATCTTTGTAGCTGAAACCAGTAAGAGGATGTGGGTTCCACTTTCTGTGATGGGCAGGTCTCCTTGGTGCTGGGTGTCAGTGGGTTTCGGTGGCACCCGGCCAGGTGGACATTTTCCCTAGAAGAATGTCTCTTTATTGTTATACTGTACTCTCCTAAGTGCTTAGTATTGTGCTCTGCAATAATTATGATTGAATGAATGAGTGAATAAGACTGTGTGGAGCTGGACTCTGAACCTCAGTAGTTCAGTGCTACTGGAGCATTGACCTGGATGTGCCTGGCCCATCCCAGAGAAGCAGCGGGGCCTGGTGGAGAGAGCAGGGGTCTGGGATTCCGAAAGACCTGGGTCTAATTCCAGCTCTTCCACTTGTCTTTGGGTGACCTGGGGCAAGTCACTTCACTTCTCTGGGCCTCATTTTTCTCATCTGTAAAATGGAGACTAATATTGTAAGTCCTCTGAGGGACAGGGACTGTGTCCAGTCCGATCAGTATGTATCTACCCCAACGCTTAGTACAGTGCCTGGCACGTAGTACATGCTTAAAAAATACCATTAACAAAACAAAACCAAAAATAAAAAACCCAGACTCCTCCCCGCAGGTAGGTGGACAACCCTCCTGCCTCCTCATCGCCTTCCTTCCTTCCTCCCTCCCTGACAGTCAGGCACTTTATGTCTTCCCTGGCTTTCCTTCCCTCATGGGAATGCTCCTCTGGGTGACGAGCAGCCATCTTCTGACCTGTTCTCCCTCCTGATTAGACTGTGAGCCTGATGGGGGACGGCAACTCTGTCTGATCTGATTGCATCATAATATATAATGATTGTGGTATTAGTGAAGTACTTATTAGGTACCAAGGTCTGAGGCAGATGCAAGATATTCATGTCAGACACAGCCCCTGTCCCACATGGCGGCTCCCGTCTAAGTAGGAGAGAGAACATGTATTGAATTCCCATTTTACAGATGAGGAAACTGAGATCAAAGTGAAAGGACTTGCCCAAGGTCACACAGCAGGCATGGGGCAGAGCCAGGATTAGTACCCATGTCCTCTGACTTCCAGACCCGTGTGCTTTCCATTAGGCCATTCTGCTCAATACAGTGCTTGACACCTAGGAAGTGATTAGACTGTAAACCCGTCAGTGGGCAGGGATTGTCTCTATCTGCTGCCAAATTGTACATCCAAGCGCTTAGTACACTGCTCTGCACATAGTAAGCGCTCAATAAATGCTATTGAATGAATGAACAAATACCACAGTAATTATTAATTACTATTAAGCTCTTCCCCTCATTTGTAAAATGGGAAAGAAAAAGAGTACCTCATACTTTTCAAGATCTTTTTTTGCCAGAGGAGCATCAACCCTCACAGAAAGGATCACCCCATCTGGACAATCACCCTGAGGCCTGGGTACGAGAGTATTCTCCTCTGAGGTCCAGATTGGGGTTCCAATTGTCCTAATTCATGCAGCAATTTCAAGGCATAAGAAGTAAAGGGTCTGGGAATTTCAGTTAGAGGACTGGAGGAAGAGGGATTTGTAAACTATGGGGGGAGCACTGTAGTGGAGCACAGGGAGAGCCCCAGAGGGAGCACTCTTTAAAAACATTAAGATTGGCAGTATCAGCATCTGTCTTAACCTTCCCATGACTCCCTCACTCCCCCACCCTCTGCAGTTGGTAACCCCCCTGATTAGAGAATGACTGCCCTAAAAGAAACTCCTATTCTAAGAAATAATCATAATAATAATGATAATTTTAAAATGGTCACTGTTAAGCACTTACTATGCGCCAAGTACTATTCTAAGCACTGGGATAGAGACAAGTTAATCAGGTTGGACACAGTCCCTGTTCCACCTGGGGCTCCCACTCTTAATCCCCATTTTACAGATGAGGTACCTGAGGCCCAGAGAAATTAAGTAACTTGTCCAAGGTCACACAGCAGACATGTGGAAAAACCGGGATTAGAGCCCAGGTCCTTCTGACTCCCAGTTCTGTGGTCTATCCAGTGTCATAATGTTTCTCATAAACCCCAGGCTGTGCCAAGATCTAATAATGATAATGACAATAATAATAACAATATTTGTTAAGCACTTACTCTATGTCAAGCCCCATACTAAGTGCTGGGGTAGATACAAGATAGTCAAGTTGGACACAGTCCCTATCCCACATGGGGCTCAATTCTAAGGGGGAAGGAGAACAAAGGGGAGGAAGAAGAAATATTGAATCCCATTTTCTAGATGAGGAAACTGAGACCCAGAGAAGATAAGCACCTTGCCCAAGGTAATAAAGCAGGTGAGCGACAGAGCTGGAGTTAGAACCCAGGTCTCCTGACTCCCAGGTCTGGGCTCTTTCCCCTAGGCCTCGTTGGTTCCACTCTGGTCTTGCCTCGGGTTTTATTTGATGAGATCTCTTGCTGGGCCCCTTTTATGGGTGGAGAGTGGATATTCTCCTGAGAGCTGGGAGGAAAGCAGATGGTAGTGGTTAGTGTAGTCACGTGGTAGAGAAATCTTCTAGTCCGGCCCCTGCTTTAGGCGGGCGACATGAAAGGAGTAGGGAGGGGCAAAGCGTAGGACTGGCTCCTCCCCGAGGGTGCCCGTCTCCTGCCAGGGGAACCAGCTGGGGAGAAAGCTGGCATCTGGCCCGTTTGGCTTTGACTCTGGGCCCCAGGGCCTTTTGGCCCGAACTCGGTTGACCTCACTGGCCCCACCCGGCCGGGTGGGGAGGTCATGCCCCGGAAAGGAGGTGGCCAGCTCAGGCACTTTTTAAAATGACATTTAATAATAATGATAATAATAATAATGGTACTTGATAAGTGCTTACTGTGTGTCAGGCACTTTACCAAGCTCTGAGGTAGATACAAGTTAATCAGGTTGGACACAGTCCCTGTCCTACATGGGACTCCCACTCTTAATCTCCATTTAACAGATGAGGTAACTGAGGGCCAGAGGAGTCTAAGTGATTTGCCCAAGGACACAGCAGAAATGTGGCAGAGCTGGGATTCGAATCCAGGTCCTTCTGACTGCCAGGTCTGTGCTGTCTCCACTAAGCCACGCCGCTTCCCAACTTGTACACTCAATGCAGTAGCAGAAACCTAAGTGCAGAGTGGACATCTCTGGGGGACTGGGGAGAGGGGAAATGAGGCTGATTCGCTAGTTCATCAGGTTATGGTATCACCCTCAGGTTTCCTTACTGCCGATTCAGCCCAGCAGACCACGAGAAGAGGGCCGAATGACTTCAGGAGACCCTGCCATGCTGCTTTTCCTTCCATCCCGTCCCATTCATTCACCCAGACTCTGCAAATCCAGTCTCCGGAGCGGATTCTAATCTCGGCTCCACCACTTGTCTGCTGTGTGACCGTGGACAAGCTAGTTCACTTCTCTGGGCCTCAGTTTCCTCATCTATAAAATGGGGGTTAAGAATGTGGGACCTGTGTGGGACGAGGACTGCATCCAGCCCGATTATCTTGTGTCTACCCCAGCGCGAAGTACAGTGTCTGGCCTATAGTAAGCCCTTACCGATACCACGAAACAACAGCAAAAAGCCAATCAAAAAACAAAACTTGGCTGAGGAATCCTGGAAAATGCAGTTTTCCAGCTCTGTTCCAGAGCCGCCACCTGCAGGCCTACATGGGGATTTGTACATTCCCGATCTGTGCATTCCAAGCGTTCAATTTGTACATTCCAAGCGCTTAGTACAGTGCTCTGCACATAGTAAGCGCTCAATAAATACTATTGAATGACTTGACCCCGGAGCCAGCAGGCTAGTGAACCAGGGACGGTCCTGAAATCGAACCGGGGCTCAGCTTGGACCTGGGTCCACCGGCCCAGTTCCTGAAGGGGTCAGAGGATCTTTAAACTGGCAGGGAACCTGGATGGTCATCTCGACTGCCCCCCGACCCCAGGCCAGACAATACTTCCCTAGGGGAGATTTCTTGAGAAAGCAATGTGACTTAGCGCAAAGGGGACAGGCCTGAGAGTCAGAGGACCTGGGTTCTAATGCCAGACTTGTGACTGTGCTACTGGTGCGACCTCGGCAAGTCACTTTACTTCTCCGTGCCTCGGTTCCCTCATCTTGCAAAATCGGGATTCAAAACCTGATCCCCCTCCTACTTAGACTGTGAGCCCCATGTGGGACCTGATTATCTTATATTTACCCCAGCACTTAGTACAGTGCTTGGCACATAGTAAACACTTAACAAATACCACAGATACTCCATAGGTCCCAGTGTTTAACTACTGTTTCACAATCAGATAATTCTCCCTGATGTCATCCTCAGGACCGTAAGCTCGTTGTGGGCAGGGAATGTGGCTGTTTATTGTTGTATTGCATTCTCCCAAGCGCTCAGTACAGTGCTCTGCACACAGTAAGAGTTCAATAAATACAACTGACTGACTCTAAGGGTCTCCTGCTGCAGGCCTATTTTCTTTATTGTCCACCTTCCTTTTCTCCCAGCATCCAGTAAATTCCTGTGGCGTGCCCCTCTCCCCCCATCCCCCCTCCTGCAAAAGCAGCTGGTGGAATCGTGGTGAAAGGTTCCCCTCCCTCTCCCCTCCATGCTCTATCCACTAGGCCACTAGCTGCTCCTCTGGCAGAGATGAACCATCCCTGTGTCCGTTTCCCTGGCCAGTGTTGGTTTGAAGACTTTAGAGTCTTCATGAGGAACTGGAAATCTGCCGGTGAAGGAGTTTGAGTCGGGGGGATCCCGGGATTTGTGAGCAGGCTTTCAAACGGATCCATCTTTCTCGTTCTGCTCCTCGCCTTGTGGCACCAGAGTCACCGGTCCATATTTCACCGGGTTTTCTCTTTCAACCGAAGACTATTCCTCTTGTGCCATCCCGGCGAGTCTGTTACAAAGATAAATGGACTCGCTTGAAAAGAACTGTAAGGAGGAAAATAGAAGGTCATTGTTCAGCCATGAAACAGCTCCCCAGATGTGTCTAAAATGCTAAATGTCTCAAGAAGCAGCCCTTAGCGAGGGGTGATTGTGTCTCCCCGCTGTCTTTGTAGTAATGACTTCTGGCTCTGAATCACAGAAAAGCAATTTTGAAAATTGCTCCTCAGCGTAGCTCCTTGATAATCCTAATTGATTTTGTGTATTTCTGTATTATTATGTATTTGTGTAATAGTCCCTGTCCCACATCTGGCTTACAGTTTAAGTAGGCTTTAATCCCCATATTAAAGATGAGGAAACTGAGGCCTAGAGAAGCAAAGTGACTTGCCCAAGATCACACAGCAGGCAAATGATGAAGGCAGGATTAGAATCTAGGGCCTCTGACACCCAGTCCCATGTTCTTTCCACTAGGTCATGCTGCTCCTCTAAATAGGGGTGATGGATATTTCTAGACTTGCTAATAATGAACATCAAGCCCCCAGAAGATGCAATTTGGTACCTCCGATTCTGAGTCATTTCAAAAGCTGCTGAACTCGTTCGTCTTGTCAACAAGTGGTATTGAGGAGGGGGCTGCGTGGTCCAATGGAAAAAACATAGGTCTGGGAGTCAGAGGACCTGGGTTCTAATGTTGGTTCTACAACTTGTCTGCTGTGCGATCTTGGGCAGTCAAGGAATCAGTGGCATTTATTGAGCACATGCTATGTGCAAGGCACTGTTATACACTTGGGACAGTACAGTATAACAGAGTTGGTAGACATATTTCCTGCCCACAATGAGTTTCCAATCTAGAGGGCAAGTCACTTAATTTTCTGCGTCTCAGTGTCCTACTTAAATCCAATTCCCTTTTAGTGCACCATCAGCCCCATATGGGACAAGGGACTGTATTCAGCCTGATTATCTTGTATCTACCCCAGCACTTAATACAGTGCTCGGCACCACTTAAGCGCTTATCAGGGCTGTGAGCATCAGCCCTGGTGACTGACTCACTTGTGCTGTGTCCTTCTCGGGTCTGATTCTGGCTCTTCTTTATCACTGATGGGTTCCGGACCAGGGACCCTCTTGCTGGACCCTCGGAGCTGTGGGGAGAAGGAGGGATCTAGAAGGTGGGAGCGGAAGAGGAGGGGTTAAATGCATTTCCACACTGGGGAGGGCAGGTTCCTTCCCTCTCAGGACCGCACCTGGAGAGTTCCAGTACCTACCAATCTCCGCTACGGGAGGGAGAGTCAAGCACAGGCATAGCCGTTCCATTCCTAGCTGGGCAGTGGCTAAGACAACCTGCTACAAGTCAAAACTCACCTGTGCTGGGCAGCAGCGGCATGGGAGAGAGTCCAGGGCGGAGACTCAAGTTGGCTGCATGGAAGAAGGCGACGGAAAACCATTTTGTCCAAGAAAACCTGATGGATACACTATCGGAGTGATTGCAGATGGAGAGTGGGGTGTTCTGGGAGAGATGTGTCCATGGAGTCGCTACGGGTGTGAGACGACTTGACAGCATAAGACAAGAGGGCAGGTCCCACCATTGCTCAGAGAATATTTGCTCATAGAGTCGCAGAGAGCCACCTGGAGGCCTATAAAGCTCCATAGAGCCTCCTAGAACCCCATAAACCCTCCTAGAGCCCCAGAGGGAGCCCCATAGTGCCTCACAGAGTCCCAAAGAGCCCCAGTGAGTCTCAAAGAGAGCCCCGCAGGACCTCACAGAGTCCCATAGCGCCTCATAGGCCAGAGGCCTGGAAGAATTGGGGTTACTAGTGATTGCTGGGGCATATTATGGCCAGGAGTCACCCCATGAATTGGATGCCTTGAGTCCAGTACTGAAAGTCTCTGCCACTTCATAATCAATGGTATTTACTGAGGGCATAATGTTGTACGGAGCACTGTACTAAGCTCTTGGGAGAATCCGGTACAACACAGTCGATAGACGTGTTCCTTACCTACGATGAGCTCTGTCCCCTTTCCCACCCTGGAGGCGAATGGGGCTTGGCAGGGGACGATGGTGGCAGCAGCTGTGGGGGCCAGCGAGAGGCTTTTGGGGGTGGCAGGGGCCGGTCAGCCTCTGAAGAAGACACAAGACATGTGGCCCAGGCCCCGGTGGTAGCGTAAGTTGGGAGGATGGGGCTGTGGCTGCCAAGGAAAATAAACCAGGAGGGGTTGGGGGTGGGCAGCGACCCCGCCTCATTGCGCCCTATTCTGGGCCATTTTGAGGCTGGTTCAGATTTCCAGCCATGCCCCATTCAGAACGGCAGGAGTACTGGCCACCTAATAATAATAATTGGGGTATTTGTTAAGTGTTTACTATGTGCCAGGCACCTTACTAAGCCCAGGGGTAGATACAAGTATATCAGGTTGTACACAGTGCTCTGCACACAGAGAGCATTCAATAAATATGATTGAATTGAATGAAGTCCCTGCCCCAGCTGGGGTTCACAGTCTCGAGCCCCTATTTTATAGATGAGGTAACTGAGGCACAGAGAAGTGAAGTGACTTGCTCAAGGCCACCCATGACCTTCTGACTCCCACTTCTGTTCTATCCATTATGCCATGCTGTTTCTCATTAGCCATGACCTGCCCCAGCCCTGCCCGACTCAGGCAGAGGTTTGGTGACCTGCTCCAGCCCCCACCAACCCAGGGGCGTGAAGCTAGACTCGTAAGCTCATCCCTCTTGACTGGAAGTTCGTTGTGGGCAGGGGATGAGTCTGTTTATTGTTGTATTGTACTCCAAGCGCTCAGCACAGTGCTCTGCACACAGTAAGCGCTCAATAAATACGACTGAATGAATTGGGAGCTGGCCAGCCGGGTTAGGTCCCCTAATTGCCACCCGGGCAGGGCTCTACGATGCCAGGGGTGATGTGTTGACACCAGGCCACGCCACGCCACCCACTGCTGTGATGATCAATTAAGCGAGCATTTATTGAGGTCCCACAAGGTGCGGGGCGCTTAATTGGCTGCTGGGGAAGGTACCTGAAATGAGAGACGATCCAGTTCTTGCCCTCAAGGAGCTTCTATTACTATCTCACTGCCCAGCCTCCTCTGCCTTTCCAGACAGCGGGTACCCCCAATCAAAGACCCTAGCTCTTGAATACCAATGTTTACAATAATGATAATAAATATTATTAGTATCAATCAATCGTATTTATTGAGCGTTTCCTTTGGGCAGAGCACTGAACTAAGCGCTTGGGAAGAGTACAGTGTGACAGAGTTGGTAGACACGTTTCCTGCCCACAATGAGCTTACAGCCTAGAGTCTATAACTATCGTACTTGTTAAGCACTATGTGCCAAGTTATACACTGAGCACTGGGATGGATCCAGAGGAATCAGTTTGGTTAGTTTCTGTCCCAAATGAGGTTCACATTCTAAGTAAGAGTGAGTAGGCTCGAATTCCCATTTTACAGATGAGGTAACTGAGGCACTGTGAAGTTATTTGCCAAGGCCACACAGCAGACCCTGGGCAAGCAGCGTAGTGTAGTGGATGAAGCACGGGCTTGGGAGTCAGAAGGACCTGGGTTCTAATTCCGGCTCCTCCACATGTCTGCTGGGTGAGCTTGGGCAAGTCACTTCATTTCTCAGGGCCTCAGTTACTTCATCTGTAAAATGGGGATTAAGAGACTGAGCCCCACGTGAGACAGGGACTGTCTGACCTGATTAACTTGTACCTACCCCAGCACTTAGAAAAGTGCTGGGCATATATTAAGAGCTTAACAAATACCATAATTATTATTATTATTATTATCAAGTGGTAGAGCTGGGACTAGAACCCAGGTCCTCTGTTTCCCAGGCCCGGGCTCTTTCCTAGGCCAGGCTGCTTCGGGTTGTCTTTCAACTGAATGGAGCATCCCTGTTGAAAGCCAACAGGGGCACCCTGCCCTTTCCATCCTTTGGCAAATGGGAGTCAAAAGGCCACTAATCTGCAACAAAAATTGGGGCTGTCAGACGTTAGGTCCCCCACTAGACCGCAAGCTCTTTGTGGGCAGGGAATGTGTCTTTACTGTTATATTATACACTCCCAAGAGTTTAGTACAGTGCTCTGCACACTGTCAGCACCACAACAGGCCACTACAAACCTAGCCCACACACTTCACTCCTCTAACTGCAAACCACCTCAATTTCGCCTCCACCCTTTGCTTGTTCTCCGTCCTGAGTTCCAGCCTGGAACTCCTCCCCCTTCATATCCGACAGACGGCCACTCTCCCTACCTTCAAAACCCTACAAAAATCTAGAACCCCGGTGATTTAGAACCTCACGGGTCTAGAACCTCGGTGATCTAGAACCTCACGAGTCTAGAGCCCCCAGAGGGCAGAGCCGCCTCGGGAACCTAGAGCCTCGGGGCACCGGAGCCCTAGGACGCCAGGGCCACCTCGGGAACCTAGAGCTTTTGGGAGTCGGAGCCGTCTCGGGAACCCAGAGCCTCGAGGTGCCAGAGCCCCAGGATGCCGGAGCTGCCTTGGGAACATACCTCCTCCTAGAAGGCTTCCCCGAGAAGCAGCGTGGCTCAGTGGAAAGAGCCCAGGCTTGGGAGTCAGAGGTCATGGGTTCAAAACCCAGCTCTGCCACTTGTCAGCTGTGTGACTGTGGGCATCACTTCACTTCTCTGTGCCTCAGTTACCTCATATGTAAAATGGGGATTAAGACTGTGAGCCTCATGTGGGACAACCTGATGACGCTGTATCTACCCCAACGCTTAGAACAGTGCTCTGCACGTAGTGAGCACTTAGCAAATACCAACGTTATTATTATTATTATTAACATCTCATCTCCCCATCCTATTCCCCAATCCCTTCTGCACCACTTATGCATTTGGGTCTCTCTCCCTTTAGCACTTTGATAGTCACCCAAACCCGAGCACCTCAGCACTTAGGTACATTTCCTTACACTCCGCCTCTTCCCCGCTCTGTAATTTATTTTAATGCCTGACTCCCTGACTAGTTTTTAAGTGCTTTGAGGGCAGGGAATAGGTCAAATAACTCGATTGTACTGTACTTTCCCAAGAGCTCAGTACGGTGCTCTGCACAAAGAAAGCAGGGGCCTGGGAGTCAGAAGGACCTGGGTTCTAAATCTTGGCTCCACCACTTGCCTGCTGTGTGACCTTGGGCAAGCCATTTCATTTCAATGTGCCTCGGTTACTTCATCTGTGAAACGGGGATTAAGACTGTGAGCCTCATGTGGAACACGGACCATGTCCAACCTGATTAGTTTGAATCTATCCCGGTGCTTAGTACGGTGCCTGGTACCTAGTAAGTGCTTAACAAATACCATAAAAACCCCAATAAATGCCACTGATCGATAGAGAACATTTCTATATCTCACCCGTGTTCTTCTTTCCCAGCTTTTAGTAGCGTGCTTTGCACATACTAAGACCTTAATCAATAATAATAATAATGGTGGTATTTGTTAAGCGCTTACTAGGTGCAAAGCACTGTTCTAAGCGCTGGGGAGGATACAAGGTGATCAGGTTGTCCAAAGTGGGGCTCACATTCTTCATCCCCATTTTACAGACGAGGTAACTGAGGCCCAGAGAAGTTAAGTGACTTGCCCAAAGTCGCACAACTGGCAAGCGGCGGAGCCGGGATTAGAACCCACGACCTCTGACTCCCCAGTCCGGGCTCTTTCCACTGAGTCACGCAGTTTCTCTACTAATATCGTAGACTGTAGGTTTTAAACTCTAGACTGTAAGTTCACTGTGGGCAGGGAATGTGTCTGTTATACTGTTATGGCATACTCACTCAAGCAGTTAGAAGAGTGCTCTGCACACAGTAAGCGCTCAAAGTAAATACGACTGACTGATTGACTATTACCACTAAAGCCCTGCAGTCTCTGCTCTCTCGTCGCCCATTGAACTCTTGAACTAAAACTAAAGGGTCAGGCAATAATAATAATAATTCTGGTACATATTAAGTGCTCACTATGTGCCAGGCACTGTACTAAACGCTAGGGTGGGTACAAGGAAATCAGATTGGACAGACTCCCTGTCCTGCATAGGGCTCACAGTCTTAACCTTGAGAAGCAGCATGGCTTAGTGGAAAGAGCAGGGGTTGGGAGTCAGAGGTCGTGGGTTCTAATCCCGGCTCTGCCACTTTCCAGCTGTGTGACCTTGGGCAAGTCACTTAACTTCTCTGTGCCTCAGTTACCTCGTCTGTAAAAATGGGGATTAAAAAATGTGAGCCCCACGTGGGACAATCTGATCACCCTGTATCTACCCCAGCGCTTAGAACAGCGCTCTGCAAATAAGCGCTTAACAAATACCATAATTATTATTATCAACTCTCATTTTACAGATGAGGTAACTGAGGCCCAAAGTGAAATGACTTGCCCAAGGTCACACAGCAGACAGGTGATGGAGCCGGGATCAGAACACAGGTCCTTCTGACTCTGAGGCCCGTGCTCTGGCCACTAAGCCACACTTCTTCATGGGGACTTCCGTGAGTGGAAGTGACTTTCACCTTCCTGTCTAGAATTCTGCATTATCACCATCCTAAAGGCAGCCCCATTTTTGGTAGCGTCAGTCCTCAAACAGCAGCTCTGCTGTAGTTGTATAGAAATAGGGTTTAATGAGCATGTGCTGGGTGCAACACCTGTGCTAAACCCAAAACCAAGAAGAGGCACGTCTGCTGCCCACAAGGGGTTTAGGCTTCCAGCCCTGTCCTGAGAGACTGGTCGGGAGATGCTCTTGGGGGAAGGGGAGGCGGGGGAATGAGTTGGCACCGCGGCAGACGTGTTGGACATTAGAGAGGTCAGAGGCCTTATGTGTCAAGACTAGGGGCTGCCTGGATCAATTTATCAGGGGCCGTTCCATTCGCCCTTTTGAAACACCTTGCGATTTCAACTTCCTGCCATATTCTGTTTGGCGGCTTGCCGGCCTGCCCCCATTCGCCCATCCCGGTTCGTGTCTGCCATCCCCGTTCCCAGGTCCTAAGGGTTCGCGCTTTGCTTTTTGCCCAAATTTCTGAACTAGGATCTCTAGCGCCGATAGCCCGGGCTGAAAAATCCGGAGAGACCCCAATCTGTCAGTGGGCTCCTCTGAATGCCCAGGAATCTCACCAGAGGCAGCTCCAGTGAGCCTTAACTAGTGCCCTTGGACCCTGGACTGGATCTGTGTTTCTCGGCAGATCTTTTCCCTCCAAAACTCAGCCTCCCAACCAGAGACACTTTTACGCGAGATCAGTCGACTTAGCCGGAGACGTGTTTAAAAAAAAAAAAAGATTTTTAATTAAAACAAATACCTGGAAAGAAGAAGCAAATACCATCAGGATTCCTGTTGGCACCTAAAGTCAATCAGAGTTGGCTGACACTTCAAAAATGGGTTGGGAGTCCACAGAGGATTGCACCTGCATCACGAATGGAGACTCGGGGAGCTGAGCTGGGCTGCTCCGTCCCGGTGCGGATGCCGAATCGAGATTCCGGGGAAGGAGCGAGGCTGGGGTTGGAGGTCGTTTGCCGTCTACGCCGTCTGCCTCTTTTTCTTTCCCTTCCCTGCCTCTCTCCCTGCCCCATCACAGAACCCAAAATGATGCTCTCTGTCAAATGTCACAGCGGACCTAAGCACGGCTCGGCGTCGGAGCTCGTCGGAGAACAGCTGAAGATAAATCCAGTCTCCCTATGATTGACGCCACGGGGGACTGATGGAAACGGTGACCTTCTTTTGGATTTGGCTGTCACGGGGAGGCGGGTAGGGAAGAGGCGGAAGGGATCGGCTTGAAGCAACAGGTTTGGAAACGTGCGTTGGCTCACAAGGACCTTTGGGATGGTGAGGCGCGTCCATTCTAGCTACGCCCAGTGGTCCTGCTCAGCCCCAAGGCTTGGGGGTGGAACCGCAAAGAGCCTCGGTTAGAGAGGGAGGAGGAGGCTCTTGAAACCCATCTGGAGAAATTAAAGCCACCAGCTACCGAACGTAAGGCGAGCAGACTCAAAGCGATGAAGAGTGAAACATTTACTCTCTACTGCTCTCCCATTTTAGCCCCAATGCGCAAGCTTGGAAGCAGGGTGGAGGGGGCAAATTTCCAGGAATCCAAAGGTCCTAGCCTCTGTGGCAACCCTGATCTACCCGATCCGTACATTCGGTGTCGGTCTTAGCTTTGGATTCAGCCCGGTTGGGGATTGCACATTCCGCAGTAACACGGGGGTGGGAGCCAAATGGCATAACGCCTCGACGACACCGGCTTCGTTGCGGGACTGGATCCCGGGGGGTGTGCGTGCTTATGGGAAGGAGGAGTCACCTTAGCTCCTGGCTAATCCCAGAAATGACAAAGTCAGCCCAGAACTCAATAGGGGACTACCTTCAGGCCGGGACCCTTCACTCATCTGTTCAATTTCCCTCCGGTTTGCAATGTGATCTAAAAGAAGGGCACTGGGAAAAGCCGGGCACGAGAGAGCTTTGATGACGAGCTCCTGGTGGCCAGAAGGCATCTCTCCCCGACCCCCCAACCCCCGAGCTCTCCTGAGCAGTCTAGCTTGAGGGGCTTAGCTTTTAAAATCAGGGCGGGGGGTGCCAGTATGGCTGTCCCATGAGGTATTCCTGAAGAGTAGGGAGAAAGATGCCATGAGAGAGATAAAGAGAGAGAGAGAGAGATGGAGAGAGACCCAACCTTTGTGACATTGAATGCATTAGCCCAGGTGCCTAGGCACAAGCAGGTGGGAGAAGGGGAGGGAATTTTAGCCTCGGACCTACTGACATCAGTCCCCGGAAGGGGAGAGAGATTAAATCCAGCATCGGGTGTTCACAGTGGTGGCCCGTTGGGTTGAAGTAGCTTGGCAGGAGCACTTATCTGCGTTCTCTTCAATCAGTACCTTCGTATCGAGAGAGAGATGAGATGGCAGGTCAGCTCTTGCCACTTCCATCACAGCAGGGCCCGCTCCCCCCAGCTCGGAAACAAAACGACCGGCCAAGCTTCCAGCTCCGGGACGGAGCAGGGCGCGGGAGGGGTGGAGAAGGGGGTGGGGGGAAAGAGATTCTCGTTCCAACTGGCAGTGCTACGTCCCCGGCCCCGCCGTCATTCCAAAGGCACGGTCTGTGCCCAGAGTCCCGAGTTCCTCCGAAACGAGAGGTCGCTCCTGGAGTCCGCCCGACCCGAGGGGCACGCCCGCAAACCCGCCTGGGGCCCGGTGGAGGATGCCCTGCCCCGCCTTCATCCGGTCAGGGCAGAGAGACAGCTCGGCCAGCCTCCGGGGTCACTGGATGATGCCGTCCTGTTGCCCGTTCTGGGTCATCTGTCCGGGATCGGAAGGTGGTGCAGGGCTGGGCGTGTTGCTCTGCAGGTAACGGCGGAAATCTTTGATCATCGGACGGAGGACCTGGATGAGGGCGCTCAGGGCTGCCTGGGTCCCTTCCATGGCCTGGGCTTGGCGCTCCTGGGCGCACGCCTGCACCTCCTGGGAGCGGCGGATCATCTGCAGGAGGTCGTTCTGCTGCTCCAGGTGCTGGGCGATCTCCTTCACGTGGAGGTTGGTGACGCGCTGCTCCTGCAGCAGCTTGGCCGAGTTGAGGGCGATGCGGCTCTTGAGCTCCTGGGGCTTGAGGGCCACGTCGGCCGGGTGGGCCAGCATCTCCACCGGGGCCTCGGCCGTGACCGTGGAGGGGGCCTCCGTCGTGCAGTACTCCACCACTCCGTCCTCCAAAGTGTGGTACGTGGCCTCGGCGGGAACTAGAGAGCAAAGGGAGAAGAAAGCCGGGTATCATTCCTCTCTCTGCGGACCATTCGATCGTATTTACTGAGCGCTTACTTTCATTCATTCAATCAATCGTATTTCTTTAGTGTTTACCATGTGCAGAGCACTGTACTAAGCACCTGGGAGAGTACAATAATAAACCGACTCATTCCCTGCCCACAGCGAGCTAACGGTCCAGGGTCGGGGGGGGGGGGGGGGTGAGGGGGGACCGGACAGACGATGACACAGCCAATCATATAAATAAATGACAGATATGTACATAAGTGCTGTGAGGCTGGAGGGGGGCGATGAACAAAAGAAGCACGTCCAGGTGACGCAGAAGGGAGTGGGAGAAGAGGCCGGGAGTGTTTAGTCAGGGAGGGTCTCTTGGAGAAGATGTGCCTTGGGGGAGGATAACTGTCTGTCGGATTTGCGGGGGCGGGGGGCATTTCAGACCACTCAATCGTACGTATTGAGCGCTTACTGTGCGTAAAGCACTGTACCAAGCGCTTGGGAAAGTTCACTATAACAGACACATTTCCTGGCCACCACGAGGCCAGAGGCAGGACGTGGACCAGATGCCTGGGAGGGAGACCCGGAGGGAGGGGGGAAAGAGAGATGGGCGGGGGGGAGAGACAGAGGAGAGGGCTACCAGGAAATTCGGCAGAAGTACAGAGGGGCGGGGCCGGGGACTGCCCAAGACACGGCAATCATCATCATCAGTATGGTACTAGTCTTCTAGACTGTGAGCCCATTGTCAGGGAGGGATTGTCTCTCTCTGTTGCCGAATTGTGCAAGTGCTTGGTACAGTGCTCTGCACACAGTAAGCGCTCAATAAATATGACTGAATGAACGAATATTAGTTAAGCATTCTGTTAGGAGCAATGTGACTTAGTGGAAAGAGCCCGGGCTTGGGAGTCGGAGGTCACGGGTGCTAGTCCCGGGCTCCGTCACTTGTCAGCTGTGTGACTTGAGGCAAGTCACTTCACTTCTCTGGGCCTCAGTTCCCTCCTCTGTCAAAGGGGGGTGGGCGATGAAGCCCGTGAGCCCCACGTGGGACAACCTGATTACCTGCTACCTACTCCAGCGCTCCGAACAGGGCTTGGCAGATGGGAAGGGCTTAAATACCGTCATTGTGTGGCTTAGTGGAAAGAGCCCGGGCTTGGGCGTCAGAGGTCGCGGTTCTAATCCGCCACTTTGCTGTGTGACCTTAGACAAGCCACTTCACTGCTCTGGGCCTCAGTTCCTTCATCTGTAAAATGGGATGAAGACCGTGAGCCCCGCATGGGATGACCCGATTACCTTGTATCCACCCCCGCGCCCTCCAGCGCTTACTTAGAACCGTGCTTAGTCAGTTAGCATAGTAAGTGCTTAACAAACACCATCATTTTTATTAATAGGAAGGGCCGACTCTGTGCCAAGCCCTGCTGTGAGCGCTGGGGCAGAAGGTGAGGGCCCAGTGGCCGGGGGCAGACTTTCTCGTGCACGGGGGCTAGCGGGGTCGACGGCGGGATAAGCGTGAAGGGGGGACAGTGAGGAGATGAGGGGCAGAGGAGCGGAGTGTACGGGGTGAGAAGTAGAAAGAGAGAAGGGAGGTGAGGTAGGAGGGGGCAAGGGGATGGACAGCTTTGAAGCCGAAAGTCAGCGAAGAGGGCAGGGAGTCCAGTGCTCTGCACAGAGTAGGTGCTCCATAAATACTATTGAATGAATGAATGTTGTCTCGTTTGGGCTTTGTTCTCTTTTGCTCTGCTGTCTGTCTAGACGGTGAACCCGTCGTTGGGAGGGATGGTCTCTCTCTGTGGCCCAACTGTTCATTCCAAGTGCTCCGTCCAGTGCTCTGCACAGAGCAAGCGCTCAATCGATACTGGTGAATGAATGAATGTTGTCTTCTTTTTGTTTTGCTATCTGTCCCCCCGGTTTAGACGGTGAGCCCGTTGTTGGGCAGGGAGGGTCTCTGTCTGTGGCCCAGTTGGACATTCGAAGTGCTCCGTCCAGTGCTCTGCACGTAGTAAGCGCTCAATCAATACTATTGCTTGAGTGTATGTTGTCTTGTTTCGGTTTTGCTGTCTGTCTCCCCCGTTAAGATGAGGTGAGCCCGTCGCTGGGCAGGGAGGGTCTCTCTCTGTGGCGCAACTGTCCATTCCAAGCACTCCGCCCAGTGCTCTGCACATGGTAGCACTCAGTCAATACTGTTGCATGAATGAATGTTGTCTTGTTTCGGTTTTGCTGTCTGACTCCCCCGTTTAGATGGGGTGAGCCCGTCGCTGGGCAGGGAGGGTCCCTCTCTGCGTCCCAACTGTCCATTCCAGGCACTCCATCCAGTGCTGTGAACATAGTAAACACTCAATCCATCCCAGTGAGTCCCTTCCACGGCCCAACCGTCCAACCCAAGCGGTCCGTCCAGTGCTGTGCACACAGTGAGCGCTCAATCCACCCCAGTGAATCCCTTCTGCGGCCCAACCGTACATCCGAATTGCTCCAGTCCAGTGCTGTGCACAAAATGAGCGCTCAATCCATCCCAGCGAATCCCTTCTGCGGCCCAACTGTCCATTCCAAGCGTCCGTCCAGTGCCGTGCAAATAGCGAGCGCTCAATCCACCCCGGCGAATCCCTTCTGCGGCCCAACCGTCCGTGGGAATCGCTCCAGTGCAGTGCTGTGCACAAAGCGAGCGTTCGATCCACCCCGGTGAATCCCTTCTGCGGCCCAACCGTCCATCGGCAGCGGTCCGTCCAGTGCTGCGCACCCAGCGAGCGCTCGATCCATCCCGGTGGATCCCTTCTGCGGCCCAACTGTCCATCCCAAGCGGTCCATCCAGTGCTGTGCGGAGAGTAAACGCTCAATCCATCCCAGTGAATCCCTTCTGCGGCCCAACCGTCCCTCGGCAGCGCTCCGTCCAGTGCTGCGCACCCAGCGAGCGCTCGATCTATCCCGGTGGATCCCTTCTGCGGCCCAACTGTCCATCCCAAGCGGTCCATCCAGTGCTGTGCGGAGAGTAAACGCTCAATCCATCCCAGTGAATCCCTTCTGCGGCCCAACCGTCCATCGGCAGCGCTCCGTCCAGTGCTGCGCACCCAGCGAGCGCTCGATCCATCCCGGTGGATCCCGTCTGCGGCCCAACCGTCCCTCGGCAGCGCTCCGTCCAGTGCTGCGCACCCAGCGAGCGCTCGATCCATCCCGGTGCATCCCTTCTGCGGCCCAACTGTCCATCCCAAGCGGTCCATCCAGTGCTGTGCGGAGAGTAAACGCTCAATCCACCCCAGTGAATCCCTTCTGCGGCCCGACCGTCCCTCGGCAGCGCTCCGTCCAGTGCTGCGCACCCAGCGAGCGCTCGATCCATCCCGTTGCATCCCTTCTGCGGCCCGACCGTCCGTGGGGATCGCTCCAGTCCGGTGCCGCGCACCCAGCGAGCGCCGGATCCATCCCGGCGCATCCCTTCTGCGGCCCGACCGTCCCTTCCAAGCGGTCCTTCCAGCGCCGCGCACACAGTGCGCGCCCAATCCCTCCCAGCGCATCCAGCGCCGCGCCCCGGGCGAGGGCCCGACCCATCCCGGCGCATCCCTTCGTCGGGCGCGCCGTCCACCCCGGGGGGGCTGGGCTGGACGCCCCCCGGCCGGTCCCGGGCCCCCCACCCCCCGGTCCCCCGCTCACTCTGGGTGAGGGTGACGGTGGCGTCGGCGCTGGGCAGGGGCAGGGGGTGCAGGGGCTCGGGCCCGGGCAGGCTGACGACGGTGGCCTCGCCCAGCAGGTTGCAGATGCGCTGCTGCATGGGGGTGAGGAGGACGGGCGCCAGGCCGGGGTCTCCCGCGTCCCCCGCGGCCGCTGCGTGGCCTTCCCCGGGGTCGCCGCCCTCCACGGCCGCCCGCACCTGGGCCACCTTGCGCCGGACCTCGGTCTTCAGGTCCGACCACTTCTTCTTGACCTCGGGCAGCTCCCGGCGGCAGGTGGTGACGGCGTTGACCCGGCGCAGGATGTCCTGCCAGGCCGCGCTCTTGGCGGCCAGCGGCACGCCCGCGTTGAAGTGGTTGACCAGCAGGTGCTTCTGGCGCTCCAGCTCCTCCACGATGATCTCCACCTCCAGCTCCGAGAAGTTCATCTTCCGCTTCTTGACGGGGGCCGTCATGGCCCCCCGAAAGGGGCCGGTCCCGCTCCTTCCTCCTCCTCCTCCTCCGCTACGCCAAGGGCGCACCTCCAGGCCCGGCTGCCTTACGCCAAAGGCGTACCTCCGGATCCCAGACGCCTTACGCCGAAGGCGTACTTCCGGATCCCGGACGCCTTACGCCAAAGGCGTAGCTCCGGGCCCCCACTGCCTTACGCCAAAGGCGTACCTCCGGGACCGGCCGCCTTACGCCAAAGGCGTACTTCCGGATCCCGGACGCCTTACGCCAAAGGCGTACTTCCGGATCCCGGACGCCTTACGCCGAAGGCGTACTTCCGGATCCCGGACGCCTTACGCCAAAGGCGTAGCTCCGGCCCCCCCCCCCACTGCCTTACGCCAAAGGCGTACCTCCGGGACCGGCCGCCTTACGCCAAAGGCGTACTTCCGGATCCCAGACGCCTTACGCCGAAGGCGTACTCCCGGATCCCGGACGCCTTACGCCAAAGGCGTAGCTCCGGGCCCCCACCGCCTTACGCCAAAGGCGTACCTTTAGGCCCAATGGCCTTACGCAAAAGGCGTACCTCCGGGTCCCAACTGTCTTACGCAAAAGGCGTACCTCCGCGCCCCAACTGCCTTACGCAAAAGGCGTACCTTTAGGCAAAACTGCCTTACGCAAAAGGCGTACCTCCGCGCCCCCAACTGTCTTACGCAAAAGGCGTACCTCCGCGCCCCAACTGCCTTACGCAAAAGGCGTACTTCTGGATCCCAGCCGTCTTACGCAAAAGGCGTGCCTCCGGGACCGGCCGCCTTACGCAAAAGGCGTACCTCCGGGTCCCAACTGCCTTACGCAAAAGGCCTACCTCCGCGCCCCAACCGCCTTACACAAAATGCCTACTTCCGGGCCCCAACCGCCTTACGCAAAAGGCGTACTTCCGGGCCCCAACCGCCTTACGCAAAAGGCGTACTTCCGGGCCCCAACCGCCTTACGCAAAAGGCGTACTTGCGGGCCCCCAGCTGTCTTACGCAAAAGGCGTACCTCCAGGACCGGCCGCCTTATGCAAAAGGCGCACCTCTAGACCCAACTACCTTACGCAAAAAGGCGTACCTCCAGACCCCCAGTCAATTTACGCAAAGGGCGTACCTCTAGGCCCAACTGCCTCTCCAACGGCCTTACGCAAAATGCGTACTTCCGGGCCCCCAACTGCCTTACGCAAAATGCGTACTTCCGGGCCCCCAGCAACATACGCAAAGTGCGTACCCCGGGGCCTTACGCCAAAGGCGTACCTCCAGGCCCAGGCCGCCGCCGCGGCGCTGCGTAATGGCTTCGTGAATCCGCCCCTTCCGCCGGCGAAGCGCGCAGAAGCGCCCCCTCGAGGCCGGGCCGTGCACCGCCTCCCTTTAGCCTCAGGCCCCACCTCCGCGGGGGAAACTGAGGGCCTTTTCATTCGGCCGAGCGGCCCCCGCCCCCGCCCCCGCCCCCGCCCCCTATTGGGCCTCCCATCCGTCCGTCGCTCTCCAAAGTCCCGCCTCCCCCCTCCGATTGGCCCTCTTCGTTGGGCATCATTCATTCATTCATCCAATCGTATGGATTGGGGGCTGACTATGGGCAGAGCACTGTACTAAGCGCTTGGAATGGACAATTGAGCAACAGATAGAGACAGATAGAGAAGCAGCGTGACTAGGGAGTCAGAGGTCGTGGGTTCGAATCCCGGCTCTGCCCCTTGTCAGCTGGGTGACTGTGGGGCAAGTCACTTCACTTCTCTGGGCCTCAGTTACCCCATCTGGAAAATGGGGATGAAGACTGGGAGCCAACCTGATTCCCCTGACTCTCCCCCAGCGCTTAGAACAGTGCTCTGCACGTAGTCAGCGCTTAACCAACACCAACATTACTATTATTCTTCCCTCTGCCTCAGTTACCCCATCTGTAAAATGGGGATGAAGACTGTGAGCCTCACGAGGGACAACCTGATTCCCCTGTCTCTCCCCCAGCGCTTAGAACAGTGCTCTGCATGTAGTCAGCGCTTAACAAATACCAACATTATTATTCTTCTCTGTGCCTCAGTTACCCCATCTGTAAAATGGGGATGAAGACAGTGAGCCTCACGAGGGACAACCTGATTCCCCTGACTCTCCCCCAGCGCTTAGAACGGTGCTCTGCACATAGCACTTAACAGATACCAACATTCTTCTTCTTCTTCTCTGTGCCTCAGTTACCCCATCTGTAAAATGGGGGTGAAGACGGCGAGCCCCATGTGGGACAACCCCAGCGCTTAGAACAGTGCTCTGCCCATAGCGCTTAACAAATACCAACATTTTTATTCTTCTTCTCTGTGCCTCAGTTATCCCATCTGTCAAATGGGGATGAAGACAGGGAGCCTCACGTGGGACCACCTGATTCCCCTGTCTCTCCCCCAGCGCTTAGAACAGTGCTCTGCCCAGAGTAAGCGTTTAACAAATACCAACATGATGATTATTATTCCAATCCCTGCCAAAGGAGGGGTTTACCTTCTAATCGGGGGAGGCAGACGGATAAAAACAAGATCACATAATCCCGATAAAGAGAATCAAGATAAATAGATCAATAGCATCGCCGTTCATTCATTCAGTCCTATTGATTGAGCGCTTACTCTGGGCAGAGCACTGGACTGAGCGCTTGGAATGGACAATTCCAATCAGCCCCATCATAAATGATGGCCTCGGTTAAGCGCTTACGAGGTGCAGAGCACTGTTCTAAGCGCTGGGGTTAGGGGGAGGGGGAATACAAGGTCATGAGGTGGTCCCTCGTGGGGCTCACAGTCTTCATCCCCATTTCCAGATGAGGGAACTGAGGCCCCGAGAATAACTCCTGGCTCAGTGGAAAGACCCCGGGCTTGAGAGTCAGAGGTCCTGGGTTCGAATCCCGGCTCGGCCACTTGTCAGCTGTGTGACCGTGGGCAAGTCACTTCACTTCTCTGGGCCTCAGTGACCTCATCTGTAAAATGGGGATTAACTGTGACACTCACGGGGGACAACCTGATCACCTCGTATCCTCTCCAGCGCTTAAAACAGCGCTTAGCACAGAGTAAGCGCTTAACAAATGCCAACATTATTATTATTATTGACAATAATTATTAACAATAATAATAATAAAGTTGGTATTTGTTAAACGCTTACTCTGTGCTAAACACCGTTCTAAACACTGCTGGATTACAAAGTAAGCGGGTTGTCCCATAGAGGGCTCACAGTCTTCGTCCCCATTTTCCAGACAAGGTAACTGAGGCACAGAGAAGTGAAGTCACTTCAAGGTCACCCAGCTGACAAGCGGCGGAGCGGGAATTTGAACCCAAGACCTCTGACTCCCAAGCCCGGGCTCTTTCCACTAAGCCATGAGAAGTGAAGTGACTTGCCCAGAGTCACACAGCAGAAAGGTGGCGGAGTCGGAATTAGAACCCATGACCTCTCTGACTCCCAAACCCGGGCTCTTTCCACTGAGCCACGCTGCTTCTGTGAGCCCTATGTGGGACCACCTGATGACCCTCTACCTACCCCAGTGCTTAGAACAGCGCTTGGCACATAGTAAACCCTTAACAAATACCAACATTATTATTAGAGAAGCAGTGTGGCTCAGTGGAAAGAGCCCGGGCTTTGGAGTCAGAGGTCATGAGTTCGAATTCCGCCTCTGCCACTTGTCAGCTGTGTGACTGTGGGCAAGTCACTTAATTTCTCTGGGCCTCAATTACCTCATCTGTAAAATGGGGATTAAGACTGAGCCCCACGTGGGACAACCTGATTCCCCTGTGTCTACCCCAGCGCTTAGAACAGTGCTCTGCACATAGTAAGCGCTTAACAAATACCAACATTATTATTATTATTTTTAAAAAATGCGTTTTAATTCTCCGGATCGCTGTGGTTCCTCGCTCTCTCTTGGAGGGGCGTGTGCTATTTAATAATAATGATGGTACTCATATAATAATATATACTAATGATATATTAGTATATATTATTATATAGTACATTATATATACTACTATATAATAATATAGTAGTATATATTAATATACTAATAATGATGGCGCTTACTATGTGCGAAGCACTGTTCTAAGCGCTGGGGAGGATACAAGGTGATCAGGTTGTCCCAAGTGGGGCTCCCAGTCTTCATCCCCATTTTACAGATGGGGTAACTGAGGCCCAGAGAAGCGAAGTGACTTGCCCAAAGTCACACAGCTGACAAGTGGCGGAGCGGGGATTCGAACCCACGACCATTTGGAACTTACCATTGCCCGCCCTGTTTGCCAATCATGCTATTTTCAGCCTCTGGCTCAAGAGAGAAGCGGCGTGGCTCAGTGGAGAGAGCGTGGATTTGGGAGTCGGATGTTGTGGGTTCTAATCCCCGCTCTGCCACTGATCAGCTGTGTGACCTTGGGCCAGTCACTTCACTTCTCTGGGCCTCAGTGACCTCATCTGGAAAATGGGGGGGGGGGGGGGAAGATTGTGAGCCCCACGTGGGACAACCTGATGACCTGGTATTCATTCAAAAGTATTTACTGAGCCCTTACTATGTGCAGAGCACTGTACTAAGCGCTACTAAGCGGTTGGAACCTTGTACCTACCCTAATGCTTAGAACAGTGCTTAACAAATACTCTTATAATTATTATTATATTATATATTATTACAATAATATATTATACTATATTATTATATATAATATATTATACTATATAATATATAAATTATTATTATTATTATTATTGTTCCCGACTCTGCAGCTTGCGGCGTGTGACCTTGGGCAAGCCACTCCACTTTCTGGGCCTCAGTTCCCCCGTCTGTAAAATGGGGATTAAAAGCAGCGCGGCCAGTGGAAAGAGGCCGGGCTTGGGAGTCAGAGGTCATGGGTTCGAATCCCCTCTCGGCCACCTGTCGGCTGGGTGACTGTGGGCGAGTCCCTTCACTTCTCTGGGCCTCAGTTTCCTCATCTGTCAAATGGGGATGAAGACTGTGAGCCCCACGTGGGACCACCTCATTCCCCTGTATCTCCCCCAGCGCTTAGAACAGCGCTTGGCACATAGTCAGCGCTTAACCAATGCAATTATCATGATTATTATTATCAACAAATATCAGCATTATTATTTTTATCCTGCATCCGCTGGCGGGCCCGGGCTCCGGTTTGAACCTCCCCTGGCCGAGGAGCCCGATTGGCTAATCCCTCCTCTCCGGGGCGAGGGCTGCGGGCGCCCATTGGCTGGCGCTGGAGGGGAGGTGGGCGCCCATTGGCTGACGCCGGAGGGGGCGGGCGGCCATTGGCTGGCGCTGGAGGGAGGAGGGGGGCCACTGGCTGGAGCTGGAGGGGGCGGGCGGCCGCTGGCTGGCGCTGGAGAGAGGTGGGTGTCCATTGGCTGGCGCTGGACGGAGGCGGGCGCCCATTGGCCGGCACAGAAGGGAGGCGGGCGGCCCATTGGCCGGCGCTGGGGGGGAAGCGTGCGGCCCCCGACCGGCTCAGGAGGGAGGCGGGCGGCCCTCGCCCGGCGCTGGGGAGAAGTGGGCGCCCATCGGCCGGCGCAGGAGGGGGCGGGTGTCCATCGGCCGGCGCTGGAGGGAGACGGGCGCCTATTGGTTGGCACAGAAGGGAAGCGGGCGCCCATTGGCCGGCACAGAAGGGAGGCGGGCGCCCATTGGCCGGCGCTGGGGGGAAGCGTGCGGCCCCCGACCGGCTCAGGAGGGAGGCGGGCGGCCCTCGCCCGGCGCTGGGGAGAAGTGGGCGCCCATCGGCCGGCGCAGGAGGGGGCGGGTGTCCATCGGCCGGCGCTGGAGGGAGACGGGCGCCTATTGGTTGGCACAGAAGGCAGGCGGGCGCCCATTGGCCGGCACAGAAGGGAGGCGGGCGCCCATTGGCCGGCACAGAAGGGAGGCGGGCGCCCATTGGCCGGCGCTGGGGGGAAGCGTGCGGCCCCCGACCGGCTCAGGAGGGAGGCGGGCGGCCCTCGCCCGGCGCTGGGGAGAAGTGGGCGCCCATTGGCCGGCGCAGGAGGGGCGGCGGGCGCCCATTGGCCGGCGCGGAAGGGAGGCGGGCCGCCATTGGCCGGCGGGAGGCGGGGTTCCCGGAAGCGCGGGTGTCGGTTGTCCCGGCGGGCGGGCGCTGGCGCCATTTACCGGCGTCTGTCGGGGCGGGCGGGCGAGCGGGCGGGCGGGCAGGCAGGCGTGCGCGCGCTCCCGATGGTGAGCAGCGTGCTGTGCCGCTGCGGGGGCGCGCCCGGCCCGGACTCCGCCGCTGCCGCCGCTGCTCCGGGGGGAGAAGGAGGAGGAGGAGACCGAGGAGACCGAGGAGACCCGTGCGGCGGGGCCGTGTGCGGGGGCCCCGACCACCGCCTGCGCCTCTGGCTGCTCTTCCAGAAGCTCGACGTCAACCGCGACGGCGGCCTGTGCGTCAACGACCTGGCCGTGGGGCTGCGGCGGCTGGGGCTGCACCGCACCGAGGGAGAGCTCCGGGTGAGGTCCCCTCGCCCCCCGGCCTGCCCGCCCCACGAGGAGCGCGCGTGGTATTTGGGAAGCGCGCACTCGCGAGGCTTCATCCCCATTTGACAGATGAGCTCACTGAGGCCCAGAGGAGGCAGAGAAGCAGCGTGGCTCAGTGGAAAGAGCCCGGCCTTGGGAGTCATTCATTCAATAGTATTGATTGAGCGCTTCCTAGGTGCAGAGCCCTGGACTAAGCGCTTGGAATGAACGAGGCGGCAACAGATAGAGACGGTCCCTGCCCTTGGACGGGCTTACCGTCTAATCGAGTCAGAGGTCATGGGTTCGAATCCCGGCGCGGCCACTTGTCAGCTGCGGGGCCACTTGTCAGCTGCGGGGCCGTGGGCAAGTCACTTCACTTCTCTGGGCCTCAGTGGCCTCATTCGTAAAATGGGGATTAAGGGTGAGCCTCATGTGGGACAGTGGGATCTCCCCCAGCGCCTAGAACAGTGCTCTGCACGTAGGAAGCGCTGAACAAATACCAACATTATTGAAGGGACTTGCCCCCAGTCCCCCAGCTGGCAAGGGGAGGAGCCGGGATTCGAACCTGTGACCTCTGACTCCCAAGCCCGGGCTCTTGCCACTGAGCCACCCTGACATGGTGGGATGGGCCAAACCCTGACTCGGTGCAGAGCACTGCGCTGAGCGCTGGAGGGAGATCCGGGCTCCTCGGGGTGGGGGGGTCCCGCGTGATCTGCCAGCTTCGCTTCCCTGGGCCTCAGTGACCTCATCTGGAAAATGGGGATGAAGACTGGGAGCCCCACGGGGGACCACCTCATTCCCCTGTATCTCCCCCAGCGCTTAGAACAGTGCTGTGCACATAGTAAGCGCTTAACAGATACCAACGTTATTATTATTAATTAATGTTAATATTGTTGTTGTTATTGTGAGTCTTCCCCCCCATTTTGCAGATGAGGGTGTCGAGGCCCGGAGAAGTGACTGGCCCCCAGTCACCCAGGTGGCAGAGGCGGGATTCGAACCCGTGACCTCCGGCTGCCGGGCTCTTGCCACTGAGCCACTCTGCGGGGGCGGGGAAAAACCACCCCCTTTGATCCAAAGCGTGCAGCACAGCCCCCTGCACACTGGGGGGGGGCTCCCCAACCCCCTCTCCCCCCCACCGACACCTCTTAGAGACGCAGCGTGGCTCACTGGCAAGAGTCCTGACTGGGGAGTCAGAGGTCGTGGGTTCGAATCCCGCATCCGCCCCTTGTCTGCTGGGAGACCTTGGGCAAGTCTCTGGGCCTCAGTGACCTCGTCTGGAAAAGGGGGATGAAAAAAGGGGAGCCCCACGTGGGACAGTCTGATGCCCCTGTATCTCCCCCAGCGCTTAGGACAGTGCTCCGCACGTAGTAAGCGCTTAACAAATACCATCATCATTATTCTTATTGTTACCTCTTAGAGAACCGTGGCTGGGGTGGAAAGAGCCCGGGCCTGGGAGTCGGAGGTCGCGGGTTCTAATCCCCGCGCCCCGGGTGACTTTGGGCAGGTCACTTGACTGCTCGGGGCCCCGGTGGCCTCCTCTGCAAAACGGGGATTCAGACGGTGAGCCCCCCCCCCCGATGACCCTCTCTCTCCCCCAGTGCTTAGAACAGTGCTCAGCACACAGTAAACGCTTTACAAATGCCAACGTTATTATTATTATTCCCCGATTAGACTGTGAGCCCATCGTTAGGCAGGGATGGGCTCTGTCTGTTGCTGAATTGCCCATTCCAAGCGCTTAGTACAGTGCTCTGCACATGGTAAGCGCTCAAATACTATTGAATGAATAAATAATGATTAGACACCCCCAGACCCCGCAGCCCCAGGTGGTGCGGGAACTTCGAATCGGCGCTTAGAACAGTGCCGGGCACATCGTAGGTGCTTAATGACTACTGTAGTTTAGCCCCCCCCCCCCGTGACGCTCGGCACAGCGCCCCGCCCGCCCCCGGTAGTCGCTTAGTCGATAGTAATAAAAACCGTGTGCCGAAAAGGGTTGGTCAGGAGGTGGCCGACGTCCAGGCCGCTCCCGGGGACCCCGCGGAATTGGGCCTGTTGGTCCCAAGGGGGTCGCAGAATCAGTCACCGGGCGCCTGCCGTGTGCGGAGCACTGCCCTAAGCGTTGGGGAGGGTGCCGTACGAACGGCCAGCCGAGGCTTGGGTTGGCCCGGGTGGTGGCTCTGCCGGTGTCGACTAAGCGGTGACCATCCAGGCCGAGGAGATTGACCTCCGGCCCCGGGTTCGATGAAATCACCAGGATGGACGTTGGGCAGCCTAAAAGAGCAGTCATCCTTCTTCAGGCCACGTGGCATGCCAGTTTTGCCCGGCCCTTCCCAATCCATGACGGCAGAAGCAGTAATGATAATAACGTGGGTATTTGTTAAGCGCTTACTACGTGCAGAGCACTGTTCTAAGCGCCGGGGTAGATTGACAGGATAATCAGGTGGTCCCACGTGAGGCTCACAGTCTTCATCCCCGTTTTGCAGATGAGGTCACTGAGGCCCAGAGAAGTGAAGTGACTTGCCCGCGGTCACACAGCTGACAAATGTGGCCGAGCCGGGATTCGAACCCGTGACCTCTGACTCCCAAGCCCGGGCTCTTTCCACCGAGCCACGCTGCTTCTCCGCAAGCAAGCCGCCGGCCTGGGGTAAATGCAGATTTAATACTCTGGTGGATGGGTCCTTTGCGTGGGTGCCGACGCAAAGATGGGATCGGGTCTGGGGCCATCGGAGGCGGCCGGTGGCCGCCGAGGAGTTACGTTTTTCAAACTCGATCTGAAGAAGTTAGGCGGGTCACTGTGTCCCGTCGATCCGTGGCACACCTACTGTCGACCCTATCCCGTTTTCCTTGGCGGCCCCTTCTGAGGGCAACTGTGAGTTGGCTGCCAACTCGTTGCTCACGGGAGATTGTTTCCTCCTCCAGGTCTGAAGAGAGAAATTGAGCCAAAGGGAACTGGAATTGCATGATGTAAGGCCACTTAAAAAAAAAAATAAAATAAATAAATCTGCATTTGGGCCTTTCAGCTGTTGAAGGAGGTACACTGGTGTGCTGTTTCACATTAAAATGAGGCCTGGTAAATAAACATCAAGGCCACAGAGGGGATGTTTTGTCTTCACTGGCTGTACAGCTCGGTGAACCTCTGGGTGTGGGTAAAAGGCTTTAAGGGGGGAAAAAAAAGCTCCCTTTCAAGTTGATCACCCACACCAGACAACAGGAAAGTCTCTTGGGTACATTTTAAAAAGACAGTCTGGAGAATCACCATGTGCCAAGTGGCTTAAAACCACACTGCCTCCTTTTGAAGTGGTAAAGCGATGATCTGGGGGAGTTTACGTAAAAAGCCGGAGGGTCCGCCCTGTCAGATTAGACGGCAGGTACCCAGATTTTGGGGGGCACAGATAAGAATCCCCGCGGTGATGCTCGCGGGCAGGGAACGCGTCTGCTGATCCTGTGGTATTGTGCTCTCCCCGGCGCTTAGTACGCCCCCCTGCACGTAGCGTGCGCTCAGTAAATAGGATTGATCGATGATAAGTGTCTGGTCGATGGCCCGTCACGGGATGAGGCCCAAGAGCCAAACAGAACCCATGTCCGAAAACTGTTTGGTTTGTGCTTAGGACGGGGCTTTGCCGTTCTTATCAGTGGTGGTGGGTTAGAGTACAGGCCTCGTGACTCCACACGCACCGTCCCCTCCTTGTCTCCGGACCGCAGCTGGAGGCGAAAAGTTTTCTGTAGAAGCAAACTGACAAGCCGTTGGGCCCTTCTTTCTTGCAGGAGGGATTGGGAAACTCAAAGGAAAGGAAAATTACTTAAAATGGAATTGGGCAGAGAGACCAATGGCAGCGAGCCAGGGAAATTATTCTGTGGAAAAAGCATGCCGGTAGCTGATTCTGGGACAAAGGGGTGGGGGCGGGGTGGGGGTGCAGAGAAGGGCGGATTCAGAAAAGATGATTTTGAGAACTGTCTTCACTGATGTCAGGTCTAATTATAGCATTTATTAAGCTTCCCTTTTAAGGCATGTTCTTATGACCAACCAGAAGCAGGATTTTAAAGTATAGGTTAGAGGGGGCTGGTCAGCTGAAAGAAAATAAGCGGGTGAATGGGTAAATAACATCGAGTCCCAAACTAGTGGAGGTGATGCGGCGAGGGAGGGGGCCGTAGACTATTTTGAGGTGATAATCTGCAACTCAGGCGCAGTCCACATTTGTATTTGTTAAGCGCTTACTATCTGCCGAGCGCTCTTCTAAGCGTCAGGGTAGATACAGGGTAATCAGGCTGTCCCACGTGAGGCTCACAGTCTTAATGCCCATTTTAATAATAATAATAATAATAATATAATAGTGTTGGTATTTGTAAGCGCTTACTATGTGCCGAGCAATGTTCTAAGCACTGGGGGAGATAGAGGGGAATCAGATTGTCCCATGTGAGGCTCACAGTCTTAGTCCCCATTTTACAGATGAGGTAACTGAGGCATTGAAAAGTTAAGTGACTTGCCCAGTCACACAGCTGATAGGTGGCGGAGCAGGGATTAGAACCCGTGACCCCTGAGTCCTAAACCCGTGCTCTTTCCACTGAGCCACGCTGCTTCTCAAAGCATTCTATATACCAGTTAATCAGGTCGGACCGTCTATATACCAATTAATCAGGTCAGACAGTCCCTGCCCTATGCGGGGCTCAGTCTCAATCCCCATTTTCTGGATGAAGCATCTGAGACCCAGAGAAGTGAAGTGATTTGCCCAAGGTCACACAGCAGACAAGTAATAGAAATTTGCTTTCATGGTGTAAGCCAGCCCATGGTGTGAAAGGCTTTGCTACTGTGAGAAGCAGCAGGGCGCCGTGGATCGAGCGGGGGCCTGGGAGTCAGAAAGTCATGAGTTCTAATCCCGGCTCTGCCGCTCGTCTGCAGTGGGACTTCCCTCGGCCAAGTCACTTCACCTCTCTGGGCCTCAATTCCCTCATCTGTAAAATGGGGATTAAGGCTGTGTGATTCCCCATGTGGGACAGGGACGGTGTCCGACCCGACTGGGCCTGTATCCACCCCAGCATTTAGTACAGTGCCTGGCACCCAGTAAGCACCTAACAAATACCATAATTTTTTATTATATTACTCTGCTACCCTTTTTTTGTTGTTACCCTTGTTTATCGTTCCTGGTTTCTAAAAAAGAAAATGTTTTTACTTGGGTTCGGCAGCGGACGTTTACAGTCACTGATAACTTTCTTCTCTTAGTACATCAGTGATGAAAGGAGTGGGTTATTTTGAAGATGATGATAATTGTCCCGTGGAGTGACTTCATAAAATTTGACATCCAGTCAAGCTAAAAGCTTAAACTGTGATTGCACAGTAGCAAAAGAAATGCTCCTAAAAGTCATGTTTCAAGGCTATCCTGTGGTGGGGGTGGAAGATTGGAGAACCATTAACCTGTCCTGTCCCAAGACTTCGCCATGACCTACCTGAGCTGGGTGAATGGTGCAACCACCTGTTGACTCAAAGCTGATTCCTGGACTCGGAGGGAAAGCCGGGTTTACTCACCTCAGAGCTCCTGGGATCCTAGGAGCGGGGTAGAGAAAAGGTGGCGTGTGTTCGTGTGCTCAATCAATTGTGATTTTGAAATCCTCAGCCTATATTATATTATTGACGTTCTTACCCTCAGGCAGAATTAGGTCCTGGACAGTTAACCATTTCTCCTGGATGTGTATCTAAAGCCTTTATGGGGTTCCCAGTTGGCCCAAGTTTTTTTTTTTTTTAAACTTGGTGAGTCAGAGGGTGGGGTGCCATTTATTTAAGGTCCTGAGAGGGGGTAAATTTGAAAAAGGAAATTGCAGATTTTTGCAGAAAGAGAACGTCTTTGTCTCAGAGGTTTTTAGGAAGGCGTCAGTCCTGAAAAACTGACCTCTTTTAGAGCTAGTAGTAACCAAGGCAGTACTACAGATTAGTGAGATAGTTGAGGTAGTATTTTCTGTCTACCTGGTGTCCCCCAGATAAGGAATTTACCTTACCAATTTGAAGGCTTGATCTGGAGAGCATTTTGCCTTTGCTGTCAGATATCTCCAAATCAGCTTCTTGAATTCTGTGGTGAGCTGCTCTGAACCCGCCACCCTATGCTTCCAACAGGCAATCAACAGGCCATTTGACTTTGGGACCCGAGGCCCCAGAAAGAATGGCTGGCTCTTAGGAGACAGGGTCATTTGAGCCTCTGTCCTCTATGTCGCCTGGTTTCCCTCGGGCCTGGAGTAAGGCCCCGTGTCCTTTTAAAAAATGGAATTACATTCTATGAGACAAGCACAATGCCAAACCCTGGTGTAGGTGTGAGGTAATCCAATCAAAGTCCCCCTTGGTCCATCAGTCGTAGCTATCGAGTGCTTACTGTGTGCGGAGCACTGAGGAGAGTACGGTATAACAATAAACAGACGCATTCTCTGCCCAGAGACAAGCTTAGAGTCTAGGGCCCAAAAGTGGCTCGCAAACTAAGAGGGCGGAAGAGCAGGTGGTCTCATCTCCCCGCTTCCTAGATGGGGAAAATTGGCCCAGAGTGGTTAAATGACTTGCCCAAGGTCACACAGCAGGCCAGCGGCAGAGCTGGGTTGAGAACCTAGGTCTTCTGACTCCCAATCCCATTCTCTTTCCACTAGACTATGATCGTAGAGTATTAGGAAAGGGAGAATGTTTGTTAAATCTTACGTCTCTTTTAGGGCATAATTACTCTAGGCTCCTTTTTAATTAGCTAGTCTGTTCAATCTAATGGAAATATAGGGACTAGATTAAGATGAGCTATAGAAAGGTGGGGCTTGTACTCTGAAGTTCATTTTTGTTCATTTGTGAACAAGAAGCTCCAGGTTGACTGCCTAATTGGGATCTTAGGGTGGAGCGGTTTTCTCAAATCCTGCAGATCTATTGATCGTGAAGAACTTTGAGGTTTGGGGAATTGAAGCCAAATGGGAATGAGCTAATTGGGCAGCTTTTCTTCTCTTGCAGTTATGATGGGAGCTAGAAGTACTGCTTCAAAATGGGCGTTGCTTTTAGTTTATGCTTTCTGTACACCTTTCTCATCAGCCCCCAGTCCTGTGCCTCAGTTTTCTCATCTGTAAAATGAGGATGAGAACCGTCAGCCCCATGGGGAACATGAACTGTGTCCAACCTGATTAAGTTGTATCTACCCCAGCGCTTAGTACAGTGCCTCTGTATTAGATAGGACTCAGGGTTTGCCTCCAACTTGCGAAGGTGAGAAGTAAAACCCAGAGAGTGGCCCAGTGGATAGAGCAAAGGCCTGGGAGTCAGAAGGACCTGGGTTCCCAATCCCCATCTGCTCTGTGACCTCGGGCCAGTCACTACCCTGCTCTGAGCCTCAGTTCCCTCATCTCTAAAAGGGGAATTAAGACCTTGAGCCCCACGCGGGATGTGGACTGTGCCCAAGCCGGTTACTATATTTCTACCCCAGTTCTTAGAACAATGCCTGGCATATAGTAAGCGCTTAACAAACTCCATTTGCAAAACAAAAAAACAAAAAAACCCTGCCAAGTCAGGTATAGAGTGAAGGCCAACTACCTCTCCTTTCCTAACACAAGGGAAAGAAGTCCAAAAGGGAAAGGAGCACTGGCCGAAGAACTCTTGCTAGAGAAATGGCGGGGTACAGTTAAAGGGGAAGCAGTATGGGCATAATGGAAAAAGCCTGGGTTTGGGAGTTAGAGGACCTGGATTCCAACCACTCCCTTGTCCTTGCTCCCTGTCTGCCGTTTGATTGGTGCCTCAGTTTCCTCATCTTTAAAATGGGGATTAAATCCCCCTCTCTCCACTTCTGCCGTGAGCCCCAGTTCGGGCCGGGATCGTGTCCAACCCGAGGACTATACTGAGGGGCTTAGTACAGTGCTAGGCACTTAGTAAGCACTTAACAAGTACCATAATTTTTTATTTAAAGGGATGCATAATATTTAGACAAAAACGAAAGTGGTTTTGTTGTGAGAAATGGCTGCGAACTGCGCATGAGAATTTTCCCTCTCCCCATCAGAACAGGGCAGAGGATGTAGTCACCTTTTACGCCTGTGCGGTCCAGCTGCACTGACCCCCAGGGAGTCAGCTGATATGGGGTGAACAGCCCTTTATATGGCTCAGAAATGGAGACCTGGGCAGGAGCACTTAGTTCATTTCCTAGTAGTAGTTAACAGTAATGACTCCTACTACAGCCTGGCCTGCACACTCTGCTCCTCTAGTGGCAGCTTACTCGCTGTTCCCCGATCTCCCCTATCCCGCCGCCGAACCCTTTCCCACATCCTCCCCCTAGCCTGGAAATCCCTCCCCTTCCATTCAAGCCAGACTACCTGCTCTTTCCATCTTCAAAGCATTATTGAGGTCACATCTCCTCTAAGAGACTTTCCCCAGTGAAGCCGTCTTTTCCCCTGTTTGCTCTCCCTTCTGCGTCAACTGTGCACTTCGATCTGTGACCTTTGGACGTGTGATATGCGCTCCACTCCCAACCCCAGAAATTATGTACATACCTTTATATATTATAAATTATCCTAATGTCTGCCTCCCCTTTAGACTCTCTTTGTTATGGGCAAGGATAGTGTCTGCTAATTCTGCTATACTGTACTCTCCCAAGGGTGTAGCGCAGTGCTCTGTACATTGTAAGTGCTCAGTAAATACCATTGACTGATATTGACTAAGCACTTAGTGTGTGCAGAGCACTTTACTAAGCACTGGGAAAGAATACTCAGGTGGGAATTAGATACAGTCCCTGTCCCCAGGGGGACTAGTCCCAGAGCCTGGACCACTCTGGCTACACCTACCTGCCTTTAGCTGTCCCCTCTGTAGTCTGGGGTGACCTTCTGTCCCAAACACTTAAAATATCTTCTGCAGCCTGTGGCCTTGTCCCAGCTTCTCATTTGCCCAGACCCTAGGTTTGGCCTCTGGTTGTGTCTTCTGGCCCTGGAGGCCGTTACTTCAGAGTCTACGGACTTATCCCTCTCAACTTCTTTATTAACTCAAAACAGTGCAGAAGTGACTGAGAAATGCCTTTGGATGGAGAGACAGAACTGGGAAAGTGGTGGCCAGGAGTACATTGAGCTGCTAACAACCGCACTGACCTACCCAGGCACATTAGCTCAGAAATCTTGGTCTAGAGCCAACAATAGTTCCCCGGGCAGAGTGCAAGAAGCATCGGCTGAAGTGTCTGGGTGGGACTGGTTTAAGTTTCATCCCTGAAAGGTAGAGAATCTCACTGGCCCTTTTTTTTAAAACAACAAAAAAAAAGATGAATGGAAAACTTGAAAAACGACACCTTTTTTGCCAGCTCTGATAAATGAACAGCACTGGCATCTTAGGAGACGTTTCTCATCTGCGGCAAACTCTTGTCCTCTTGGCTTAATATTTTGAGGGAAGCTTGGAAATAGGATGAGTCACACTGTATCTTTTGCAGGGCCACATGGGAGAAACCAGATACGGCAGCTGCTCCTATTCCCGCTGACTCCTTGCATTGGGAGGAAGAGAGTGCTATCATTACAGTCCGGTCAATAGACGCCTGCAGCAATTCTTCCCATTTTCTACTAGCTCGTGGTTGGTGGGACACTGCAGGGAAACGGAGCAGATTCTCCACTGGTTGAGGAAATGAGCAGAAACCAGTTATAGTAGGAGGAGGAAGAGGAGGAGGTATATGAGTAATAGGAGTAGCATGTATCGAGGAGTTTGATAGAGCCACATGCAGTCCAAAGCTCAATTCTCCCCGTCCTATCTAACCTCCTCCTCTTCCACTACAGCCTAGCCCGCATGCTTCACTACTAACACCAGTGTACTCTGCTGTACTTAGATCTCGCCGCTGGACTTTGATCTCATCTCTCTTTCTCTCTCCCCTCCACGCCTGCCCCCCTCTCACTCTCACTGCCGACCCCTTGCTCACATCCTCCTTCCTGTCTGAAACTCCCACCTTCATAGTCAGCAGACCCCCACTCTCCCCATCTTCAAGGCCGTACTAAAATCCTATCTCCTCCAGGAAACCGCTGACTAACCTCATTTCTCCACCCTGTGTGCCTTCCCTTCCACATCACCTATGCACTTGGGTCTGTATCCTTTATGTACTTTGATACTCACTCCACTCTCCCTGCAACCCCACAGCACTTATGCACACTTCCTTATACTCTGCCACTTCCCCTAGTTGTAGTTTATCTTAATGTCTGTCTCCCCCTCTGGATTGTAGACTCCTTGAAGGCAGGGAAGGTGTCCACCGGCTCTCTTGTATTGTACTCTCCCAGGGCTTAGTGCAATGCTCCGCACATGGTAAGATAACTACCCTTGTTTGATTGGTGGTTGCTCTCTGGTGTGTGAAAGTCACCAGTTTCCATAGAGTCACTGTTCTTGCCTTTTATATGCAGCATAATGCACGTTGGTGCTCCCCTCCCCCCCTGCCCCAGCAGATACAGTGGAGCAGGAAGTGGAGTCTTTTTATGACTGGTCCTTCATGCTTTGTGGGCTCTTGCAAGTTTTTCCTCTAGTAAAATTCACATCTGGTGTAGGCTGTTTTGTTAGCTAGGGCCTTCTCTTGAGTCTAATCCATGGAAGACTTTAAGGCTCTAATCTCTAGGCAGGTGGCTGGGCAGCTGAGAAATTCCTTCTTAGATGTGCGTCGTCGTCCAAATGAGCTAAGCCGGCTCTAGGATGTAGCTGAAGGCTAACAGGCGGCCCTTGGCCCAGGTCAACCGATTGCCCCTCATCAAAGGCCCCTGGCCCGGGCCGAAAAGCCTTGATGAGTGGAAGCCCCTTGGAAGTGGCCATTTGGGCATGATATGCCACCTTGCCACCCTGCTCTGCCACCCATTTGCACCTCCTCATCCCACCTGAATGATCTCAGTAAGAAGAGCAAGCGGCTGGTGAGTGGGTTGCTTTTGCACTGGATGATTCAGAATGGTAACAATAATAATAACTGTGGTTTTTGTTAAGCCTGACTGTATGCCAGGCACTGTACTAGGCCCTGGGGCGAATACAAGCAAATACGGTTAGACACAGTCTCTGTCCCACCTGGGCCTCCCAGTCTCAATCCTGGTTTTATAGGTGAGGTAACTGAGCCCCAGGGAAGTGAAGTAACTTGCCGAAAGCCATACAGCAGACAAGTGGCTGACTCCCAAGCCCGTGCTCTATCCACTACGCCATGCTGCTTCTCTCAGAAGGCCTGGGGGAGGGGTGGCATGGTTTGCCTAAAAACCTTCTCCCTGAGTTCTCCTCCATTCTGCGAGACGACTGTTGTGCTGAAAGCAGAAGATCGTATTGACTTTTCAACTGGTAGGGAAATGAGGATTTCAAGAACTGAGGTTACTGGGCGTCTCCGACTTAGTTGTTCTTTCACATTTTGGTTAATTGAGCAAGTTCTAGGCTTCTCGCATCTTTCTTGGACAATCACCGTAACCCGTCACCCCTGAGACTGGTACATTGCCACCAGTAAGTACCATCCATCAAAGAATTAGGTGGCATCTGCCAACCAGGGGAAGCAGCGTGGCCTAGTGGATAGAACATAGGCCTGGAAGTCAGAAGGACCTAGGTTCTAATTCTGGTTCTGCCACTTATCGGCCATGTGACCTTGGACAAGTCACCTCGCTTCTCTGTGCCTCAGTTAACTCATCTGTAAAATGGGGATTAAGACTGTGAACCCCATGTGAAAAAGAGACTGTGTCCATCCTAATTAGCTTGTATCCACCCCAGCAGTTAGAACAGGGCCTGGCACATAGTGCTTAACAAATACCGTTAAAACAAACAAAAAACAACAATACTGACAAAAAAACTACTTCTCAACTCACCTCTCCATCTTCTATAGGATAGGCCCTCTGGAAGCTTTGTCCCAAGCCAGACTTTCCAGTTTCACTTCCTAAAAAGGAAATAGATCAGGGGATTTCACCGTTTTTACCACGGCAGCGTTGTCATCTTTATTTCTTGAATTTCTTCTTTTGTGAATGGGGCAGGTGGTGCCTCTCTTAATTACTGCTTGAGTCACCTGGAAGAAAGGCGTATTAGTGACACATCTTCCACCTATAGTTGGAGCTTCCCTCGGTCACCTCCAAATTGAAGTGCATTTAAATTAACTTGCTGCTTTGTTTCATTCATGATCGTAAAGTTTTATATATGTGGTATTTCAGCCACCTTTTAAACTGGGATCTAGTAAACTTAGGAACTGTCTTAGAGCCTCCTGTGGGCACATATTAGGTCTATTTTCACAACTTGGTAGAGTTTTATATAGTAAGGTCCATTTATCTGTTCAGGACTTTACCACTAGAACTCCCCTTGTTTTGAATGGATTCAAAACTGAAGCACACTAGGCTTCTGGTTCATCAGTGGTATTTACTGAGCACCTACTGTGTGCAGAGCACTGAACTAAGTGCTTGGAAACGGATGCTACAACAGAGTTGGTGGACAGAGTCCCTGCCCACAACAAATTTACAATCTAGAGGGGTCGTGTTCTTTTCCCATGTTGGTTTTCCTTTCCCAAATAATCAGCCTATTGAGGCATAGCCTGTGCATTTTTGTTTTAAGTGGTTTGGTTTGACATCCAAAGGTGATAAATCTGTCAATGTTATTGAGTACTTGTTTTGTCCAGAGCACTGTACTGAGAGCTTGGGGGAGTACAACAGATATAGGAGATACGATCCCTGCCCTTCAGGAGCCGTCGATCTTTACCTGGGGTCACTCCAACAGCCCGATTGAAAAATGGATATTCCTGGAATAGGGACCCAGATGTTCTTAAGAAAAATAGTGGGGAACCAGGGATTCACAAGTATTAAGCAAAATGTTGCGGAATGGAATCCAATAAGAAATGAAGTAGTGTTGTAAGTCCGTGAATGAAAAAAACAATCTATCAGCTCAGTTTTAGTATTTAGTTCCCAAAACATCGCTGTCGCCAACACTTTCACATGTCCGTCACATACTTGACAATTCCAGTGGTGCTGAGTCAACTGAGAGCAGGTGAGCGGGCAGGAGATATTGCATCAGAACTTTGGGTAGCATTTTCAAGTTCAGTTGTTCACACTGACTCCTTTTTTTTTACCCCCAAGTTTTGGACCCCAGATACTTTGATTTAACTAGGTGTTAAAAACTGACTACCTGCCCGATCTCCGAAGCAGGAAGGGCTAGACAGTATAGAAAATGTTTCCCGTTTAGTAGGAAGGATTTTAGAGACCTGGATTCTATCACCGCATATTCGAGGATCCTTGAACCTACAGCACTCCGCTACCTCGGCTCGGGTTTCCGGCCTCCGCGATGCATTTGGCTGCTTTTAGGGTCAGTCTCTGTGCCCAACTTTCGAGAGGGCAGCTAGCCATTGAAACTGCTAGTGGTCGCGGAGGCGTCAGTGCTGGGATGGAGAGAGGCATCTAACGGAAAGGATTCTAGATGCCAGGAGGGTAGGGACTGCAAAGGAGGAATTTGAATTCGGTCTGATCGTATTCACGGAGAGATACGACCTTAGAATCCAGGTTTGACTCCAGTGAGCCGGCGTCCCCGCCGATATGTGCCCCCTCGTCGATTGTATTTTCTTTTCTTTTACTTTTGGCCTCTGGGACTTCGTCTGGAGGCCGCAGTCAGCACTTCTCTGCAGAACTGCTGGACTGCATGCAGGAGATCATCCGGTTGCGTGCTCTCGTGATTGGAGGACTACTGCCGGTTTGAATAATGAACATGTTAGTGTTGGGAGAGGTGATTGGCCGGGCGCTGCTGCAGTGAGAATGCAGACTGGATGCTCAGCGCTTCGGCTGATTTGAGGTTCATCAGTTGAGCCGGGGACAGCAGGTTAATTCAGAGCGCGTCTGAGCGGCTCTTGCCACCGGAGGGGTCGGTCCCGTCATTGCCTCCTCGTCAAACTGAGCCTCCCCCGGGCTCGGTCTCCCCTTCTACCTGCCAGAGGGGCTTCCCATTGTGGAAGCTGCAGCTTTGTCTCCTTTTGCCGTGAGCCCCGGGGAGCTTTCTTACGGCGAGGGAGCTGCTTCTCAGGCTAGGCACGACCACCACTAGAGCAGCGGTAGTGAAACGGCAGGAAGCGGGCCCGGTGTCGGACCGCAGAGTCTCCAACCTTGCCAGGCTCCCCCGGTAGGGCCCGGCCCACCTCTCTGCGGGGCGAACGACCACCCGCTGCGGAGGTTTTTCCCGACCGGGCGCCCGGAGAGAGAGCGGTGATGCTGCAGATGCTCGGGCGTTTTCTGTCCGGCTTCTTCTCCGGGGCCGAGTGCCAAGGCCCCACTGGGGGGGAGGATCGGGAAGCCCGCGGCCCCCAAGATCCCACTGTACCGGGAGGCCAGACGCCAAGCCCCTCGGGGAAGCAGGACAGAGGGATTGAGTCCGCCGAAAAGAGACCGACCATCTTATTGGTGGTGGGACCCGCAGAGCAGTTTCCGAAGGTAACTTTTGGGGAAGAGGGGCTGGGAACCCTTCCTTTGACGAGGAGCCCGGGACGGGAGGCCAGAGTGGGGAAGCCCAAGGACCCCCGACTGGGGCCGGGATGGTGGGTGGTCTGCATCGCAATGTGGCTGGGAGGAATTGAAGTTGCCGTAAAAAGCCCAGTTGCCTTGAGGCACGTAACCGTGGCCCCAGAAATCCTTGGCGCTCAAAGGGCTTAACGGCCAGGGCTGGATTAAGCCCGAGTCGAAGCTTCGAAGCTGGCCTGGCTTTAGAAGTTCAGGCCAAAGGCTGGGATTGCGTAGCTGAGTTTTCGTGTTGTACCCTGAAGGTCAGACTCTTCCCACCTGACCCTGGCAACAACCGACCCCCCGACCTCCCCTGGAAGTGAAGCAGAGTAGCTTAGTGGATAGATCCCTAGATAGATAGATGCGATTAGAGAAGCAGCGTGGCGCAGTGGAAAGAGCACGGGCTTTGGAGTCAGGGCTCATGAGTTCGAATCCCAGCTCTGCCACTTGTCGGCTGTGTGACTGTGGGCAAGTCACTTAACTTCTCTGTGCCTCAGTTCCCTCATCTGTAAAATGGGGATTAAGACTGTGAGCCCCACGTGGGACAAACTGATTCCCCTATCTCTACCCCAGCGCTTAGAACAGTGCTCGGCACATAGTAAGCGCTTAACAAATACCATTATTATTATTATCCCTACTGTCCGGAGTCAGGAGGATCTGGTATCTGATCCTGCTCTGCCACTTGTCTGCTGCTGTGTGAACGTGGGCAAGTCACTTCACTTCTCTGTGCTTCAGTTACCTCATCTGGAAAATGGGGATTAAAACTGTGAGCCCCATGTGGGTCATGGACTGTGTCCAATCTGATCAGCTTGGGTCTACCCCAGTGCTTAGAACAGTGCCTGGCACGAATTCCTTAAAAAAATAGAGTGGAACGAAAGGGGAGTCGGGGCTGAGAGATGAGTCAGAGTTGATGGTTCAGGCTCTAGACTGTAAGCCCTCCGTGGGCAGGGATCGTTTCGACCAGCTCCGTTGGTGATATTGTACTCTTCTAAGCACTTCATACAGGGTTTTGCACACAGTAAGTGTGCAGTAAATACCATCGATCGATGTCTCTGGAAAGTAACTTGCCCCTTCTTCTGTCGAAAAGACTTAAGTACATCTTGGGGCATTTAGCTAAAATCGATAGGCGACCCGAAGCTTTCTTCTCAATAAGCGGGTGGGGAGCCCATGACCTTGGGCATCTGCTTCCCAAGCGCCGAAGAAAAATGATTTGGGGGATGGCATGGGATGACTGGAGAGGGAAGAGTTTTTTGTCTGGTACGGGCAAGGGGAACGAAACCTTTGCTAACTTGCACTTTGTCGGGGGACTCTGGATGCAACAACTCTACAAACAGTTCTGTTGGCAGCGAAGCAAATACCACAGTCCTCTTTGAACTGCCGGGCCCCCTCCCCTTGGAGTCGAGTGGGCTCTTTTAGATCGAGGGTTGGCTCACCGGGCCGAGGTCGCTGGGCTTTCACGTTGCGTCCATCCCTTGGAGAGGCCAGGAGTTAGGATTGGCACACCGTCGGCTCTCCGGCCAGAGAGCGTTCAAGCCAGATGCGTTCCCCAACCTTGGCAGTCCGTTTTCATCACCTGGCTCTGGGGAAGAGGTCAGGAGTCTGGCAGTTGAGGGCCACTGTAGGGTCATCTGCCCTTGAGGCTCAGCAGGCTGCCCCCGCCCCTACCCTGCCCACCTTAAAACCCCTAAATAATGTACTGCTCCCTTCTCTGCCTCCACACTCTCTCTTCCCCCTTCCTAGAGATGGTCTCACATTGTTTCTGCCGTAAATAACTTATTCTGGTGGCTTCCAAACCTGTGGTGCCGGCGTCCTTGGGGACCGCTAATAAGTTCCACCGGGACAGTTGGCTCCACCGAGTAGGAGGATATTCGCAGGAGGATCGGGCTCGTAGTACCAGTTCTGGATTTCATGTGTCGTCGTATCTACGGGAGTAGGAGTTTCAGGGTAGGGAGAAACAACACATTAGACCCGGGAGAAGGAGCATGTCCTATTGGAAAGTGCATGGGCTTGAGAATCAGAGGCTCTGGGTGCTAATGGCCACTCTGGCACCTGTCTGCTGTGTGACCTTGGGCAAGTCACATAACCTCTCTGGGCCTAAATTCCCTTATCTGTAAAATGGGGATTAAGACTGTGAGCCCCATGTCGGGTATGGATTGACAACCTGATAGCTTGTATGTACCCCGACACTTAGTACGGTGCCTGAAACATAGTGCTTTACAAATGCCATAAAAACTATTATTATTATTATTATTATTATTATTATCGCTACTACTACCGCAATGAGAGTTTTGACTGGAGCAGAGAACTAGAGACAGGAGTGAACCAGTAGATCCAGAAGGCACAATTCAACTTGGGTGGTTTGTTTTTTTTTTCCTGATTGGAGTGGTATAATTTAACTAGCTTGGAGCTCTGCAAAATAGGACTTCCAATGGAAGGCTGCTTAATCTTTCAGGGGACTAAGGGCACTTGTTCTGGTGGGCTAGTAAAGGAATATGGGCATTTGTTTGTCTGGTTTCGCACTCTCCCAAGCACTTCGTACAGTGCTCTGAACACTGTAAGCCTCAATAAATACCATTCTAGTTTTCCACAGGATGGGGAACAAACCTTTACGGAAGAGCTTACGTGCCTGAATTGCCACATTTTGATTTAGTTGGCCTCCCACATATGAATATGTTTGTTCACGGGCCCCTCTGTAAGTTTATTCTGGAATAATTCCAAATTTTCTTTGTATCCTTGTCTTGAAGTTGATCTGCCGTGGAAAGGGGGAGGAAAAAAAACCAAAACAGTTTCTCTGGAGCCTGTGCTCTCTGCGGCTTTGTGGTTCTCAATTCCTGAGGGTCTCTTCTCAGAAGCTCCAAGGTTTCACTCATTGTGTGTCTAATTGCCAAGTGTAGGCGGGTTTCATTGGAAATGGCTGGGCTCTGCTGCCATGGCAACCCAGTCGTCAAATGGATACGGCAGCAAATGATGGGGCAGAGCCTCGGGGATGGGTGGAACCTGAACAGCAAGATGCTGGTGTGGCTTCTTAATGTTTTAAATATTTCTGGAATTAAACTGAGTCACTGCTGATAGGAAAAACCCCATATGGCCTAATACAGTTTCCCTCCAGGCACCTGCCTGCCTCCTGTATTTGACCCTCCCCTGCATTAACTTTTTTGGCACTTATAGGAAGGGCATATTTTTTTCCCAAATTTGGAGGGGAGAGGAGGAAGCCCACCCCGTGGCACCGACTGGTTTAGGGGCCTGAAAAAGCCGGAGAAACTGCTGGATTATAGGTCAGAGGAAATCTGATGCAGCTGAACTCTAAGAGGATATGGAACTGGGCGTTTGAGAATCCTGTTCTCTGTTGGGATGGACGTCAGAGGGATGCGGGTTAAGCGTCCTTAGGTAATGGTGAGCTAAAGTAGGGTAAGGGGAGGTGGGGAAGAAACTCAGGTTAGATGGGAACGGAAGGAGCTTATGACCCATTAAACCGGAGACTTGGACGTTTGTAGGGCGGGAGTCGAGGCTGAAATGTCAGTAGTGGAACATGAGCTCCCCTGTTTGTCTCCAGTGTTTATTGTTTCTTATATGCGTGCTTAGAAGCCGCTCTGCTGGATTTTTGGAAATCGAAACACCCATCTTGAACTAACTCACGTTTTTAAATGACTGAAATGGTACCCATTTTAAAATGGCATCTCTTCAGTAGAGCCTAAAACAGGCTAGATGCAAGAGGTGCTCGGAAAAACGGGATCATTGGTCTTACAGCCAAGTCACGGGCCCCTCTGGGCCTAAGAAGGTCTTTGGGCAGCTTACCACCTGGGACCACCGTTCTGTTTTCAGTTCTCAGCGTCGGAGGCCCTTCGTTGAATATCTTTCGCAGTGTTGTCCGTACAGTGTCCGAGCACTTTTCCCTTGTTTTTCTGACTTCCAGAGGGATCGAGCACCTAGGTAGAAAACAGAGTTCTGAATTAGTTGTGAAAACTCTCCAGGGAATGGGGTACCAAATCCCTCTAAAATGACCAACATTAAAATATTAAGCTATGGTGTGCTCATAGACATCAGGGATAATTCCTCCTTCACTGTCTTGCTGATCAGCCGGGGCAGTGGAAAGTAAGTGTGTGTGTGTTTGTAAATCTTTCATTGCCAAAGCACATCCTACCTCTGTCAGACATTGCCTCTCCTGGGTGTCAGTGGGCCACAAGTGGAAACTGGATAATGCAGTGCAAGCCATCTTCTGTCGGAAAAGTTTGAATCCTGCTGATAGTAGGACTCAAGTTTTTTTCAAGAAAGAGAAACAGCATGACCTAGTGGAAAGACCACAGACCTGGGAATCAGAGGACGTGGGTTCTAATCCCAGTTCTGCCACGTGTCTGCCATGTGGCTTTAGGAATGTCACTTCACTTCTCTGGGCCTCAGTTGCCTCACTTGTAAATTTTTTTTTTAATGGTGTTTGGTAAGCGCTTACTATGTGCCAGGCACTGTTCTAAACCATGGGGTAGATACAGGTAGTCAGGTTGGACACAGTTCCTTTCCGACACAGAGCTCATAGTCTTAATCCCCATTTTACAGATGAGGGAATTTAGACACAGGGTAGAAAAGTGACTTGCCTAAGTTTACATAGCAGACGAGTGGTGCAGCCGGGATTAGAACTCATGGCCTTCTGACCCCCAGACCCTTCCTCTGTCCCTTAGGCCATGCTGCTTCTAAAATGGGAATTAAGACTGTGAGCCCCAGGTGAGTTATGGATTGTGGTCAACCTGATTAGCTTGTTTCTACCCCAGTGCTTAGTACAGTGCCTGGAACATAGTAAGCACTTAACAAATATTATTTAAAAAAAACAAGGTCACTTTTACATAGTGATATTCACTTAAGTTATATTGCAATTTCTCCGAGTTCTCAACATGCTTTCATCTCATTCATTTCAGAAAGAGAGATAGGAATGAGATAATATATAGAGATATCTATACAATAGAGATTAAATAGATTTCTCTTTATACACAAACACAAATGCAGAGCGAGGGTCAAAGTTGTCTCCTCATTATCATTCATTATTGTATTTGTTAAACACCCGCTATGTCTCAAGCACTGTAAGTTTGGACACAATCCCTGTCCCACACAGGGCTCACAGATACTCTCTGGGTCTGTGCTGAGCACTCTGGCTTGGAGGAAGATGGAAGCATGGCATAGTGGTTAGAGCATGGGCCTGAGAGTCAGAAGTATTTATAGAGCGCTTACTATGTGCAGAGCACTGTACTAAGCTCTTGGGAAAGTACAATAAAGCGATAAACAGTGACAGTCTCAGCCTATAATGAATTCAGTCTGTTGGGGGAGGGTTTGCTATGAAAGCCACGGAGCTCGGGATGGAGGTTGGGGGCAAAAGATGGGGTGGAGATGGGGGGCTAGGTGCAGGCTACAGCCAGATAATCCTCACCGAAAGGATGACCAGGATTCGCATGCTGGCTCCACCTGGCACTGTTAAACTGATGTGTGTTTGAAGGGTGGGAGGGTTTTATCTCAGGGTCTGCCGGCCCCAGATGCTGTTTCCGGTTCTCCGTCTGCCAGCACTCTGAAACCGGCTGCCTGCCAAACACCTAGACCTCATCACCCCGAAACCATGGCGTCAAGGCTGACTTCAGCCTCCCTCCTTTCCGACTCCTTCAAACGTGCTCCAGTTGGATCCGGAGGATGCGGGGTCACGTGAGCCTTCCGTTTCGGACCGGCGTCACTGAGCCCTCCTCTTGCCGTTCTGGGAATTGTCGATCTGGAGGGAAAAGTCGGCTGGGAAGAAACGGGCACAGTTTTCCAGTCAACTGTGGACTTGAGAACACTGTCAAAATAATGGGCCAAACTGTTCACTCACTCTGAGGAAAGAAGTAGGGTGCGACCGAGGGAGGAGCGAGCCGGCCATCCGGAATCTCCCGTCTGCAAAGAGTTAAAAGCGGGGGAGTGAGTGACGTGGGCCCCGCTCTTCACAAATGTGCACATGGAGCAATCGGAAGCCACGGCTCTCTTGTCAGCAGCCCTGCTCTCATTGGTTGCCCGGGAAGGATTTACGGTGGATTTTTTTCTTTTTTTAATTGAGTAAAAGGGCAGGGCTCGAGCAGCCAATGACCGCCGAGCACTGACAGCTTCTCCATATATCTCATTGAATGGGCGGCCGGCATTTCCACTCCTTGTGCCGAGACAGCCCCGGGAGGAGAGCTCCCTTCCTTCCTCCTTGGGCGGCTGAGCGCCAGCTTCTCTAGCCAGAATGCTCTGCCTGTGCCTCTATGTTCCCGTGTTTGGCGAGGCCCAGACAGAATTCCAATATTTTGAGTCCAAGGGGCTTCCTGCCGAACTCAAGTCCATCTTCAAATTAAGTGTCTTCATTCCTTCCCAAGAGTTTTCTACTTATCGCCAATGGAAACAGGTCTGTATGGCTAGCTGCTTCTTTTGAGGGGTGGAGAGGGTAGTCCTTTTTTGGACTACTACTAGAGTCTTTATGGGGAGGCTGTGTGTGTGTGTGTGAGTGTGTGTGTGTGATGAGGGAGGGAGAAACTGCTTTGTGGCAAGACGTAGAAAGTAAAGAATGTATCAAATGAGATTGTATGAAATGCAAGCATCAGGGAAAGAATGTGAATTTTTTTTTCAGCTGCCTTGGGCTGGCATCCAATTACCTCGCCCCATCGACATTCAGAATGACTGGTTCCCATGTGATTTATGGGGAAGGCAGGAAGTTCAGGGAAACTGATTTCTAGGGTAAGAAGTGAATCGCAGAACAGAAACTCCGTCCCTGCAGGCGTTATTTCTGAAATGGGGTAGTTGAGGGTAGACTCAGTTAACAGATGTCCCTGCAGCTGTTTCAGGCGGCTGGCCGCTATCGACTTTTCTAAGGTGGCTCTCCGGAGCCGGGGAGATCTGGCTTCTCCCAAGGATTTTGGTAAATGTTTAGAGCACCAGTAATGTAACTAAACCCCTTGCTGCTGGATTCTAGGAGAGGAGCAGCTGTAGCCCCTTTGCCTCAGGAAAGTTTCTTACTCTGGTAATGTCACTCTCCCTGGCCCCCAACCCGATTTGTGTGCTTTGGTATGTTCTCGTGAGCCAGAGTGCTGAGTTGGGAGTGAAATTGAGCCTGGCTTGTATATTTTAGGATGCTGTGTATGCCAGGCCCTGGACCTAACTGCCCCAGTGGGTATTTTGGAATAGTTTGAAATGTCTTCTGGCCACTGTGGGTCTGGCTTAAAAGAATCCATACCTCACCCAGTCCTGTAGTCCAGTCACTGAAGTGTTGTCGTACACCGTGACCACCTTACTCTACTCTTCTACTACAACCCGGCCTGCACACTTCGCTCCTCTAATGCTAACCTTCTCACTGTACCTTGATCTCGTTTGTCTACCTCACAGCTGACCTCTTGCCCACGTCCTGATTCTGTCCTGGAACGCCCTCCCTCCTCATATCCAACAGACAGCGACTCTCCCCTCCTTCAAAGCATTATCGAAGGCACATCTCCTCCAAGAGGCCTTCCTTGACTAAGCCCTCCTTTCCTCTTCTCCCACTCCTTCCTGCGTTGCCTTGACTTACTCCCTTTATTCATTCCTCCTCCCAGCCCCACAGCACTTATGTACATATCTATAATCTATTTATATTAATGTCTGTCTCTCCCTCTAGACTGTAAGCTCATTGTGAGCAGGGGATGTGTGGGTTTACTATTGTATTGTACTCTCCCAAGCATTTAGTACAGTGCTCTGCAGATAGTAAGAGTTCAGTAAGACGATTGACTGAACTGAGGTGTTTGGCTCCTACTAAGCAGTCAGTGCAGTAACCCTAGATGTAGTTTGCAAGCCTCTGGCAGATTGTTAATAGGTAATAAAAAAGGGAGACTCACGTGGCAGCGGCAGCCCTGATGTGTGATAGCATCTGTCTTCATCCCCCGCCAGCTCTGCGTTGAGTTGGCTGAGCGGTGGAGTAAGAAGGTGTCCTTTCAGCACCTCTCACTTTTACAGGGGTTGGGATGTCTTTCTGAGCCAGGAACCAGCCTGAAGTGTTAGCTGCAAGAGGGAATTCCCCAATTAGCCATTGGAGCCAAAGATAACTAGCCCATTTACAAACAGGCTCTTCAATGATGTGTGACTGGTCGGCAGATGAAGCAGCAGGTTGAACCTGTAAAAATGCCTCTCTGTTGAAAGGATAGTCATTTCCTCTTTGCGGTATTTGCTGTCCAGTGGACATGATCCAGGTGGCAGGTGGCAGCCGAGTCCAGTGGCACCGAATCCATCTATCTTCCTTTTGGTGGTTCTTTCGCTAGCACGAAAACCACCCAAGGACTAGTTATCTAAGAACGATGGATCCCTGTTGCTGAACTAAAGGTATTTGAGGCCCATGGCTACAGAAAGGCTTAGTAAAATGAGATATGTTCTAGTGTTTCTGAGTATGTCAGATATCGCTAAGTGTAGCTGGCGTCACACACCCTGTTTGGAGAATCAGTTTTGGACACATCATCTGTCTTCCTTATGATCGGGCCCTGGCAGAACCCTCAAATGCCTGCCCGCTTGAACACCCTCTGGCTCCTTCCTTGGGCCTCCCAAGATCGCTTGGCGTTTCTAGCAAGCCGGTTCTGGCAGCCGCTCAGCGGGGGTTTGGCTCTATACCACGCTGTTAATTTTCTGTTGAGAGGTGGGCAGGGGAAGTTGGACTACAGCCAGATCTTCAAGTGAGTTAGAGAGCCGGGGTTCTTTTCCTCTCCACGTTTAGATTTGTCCCAGTTAGTGATCCTGGGCCTCGCTGCCTCATGAGCCTTTTGTGGCAAAAATTTCTTCCCTTCCCAGAGAGCCCTGGGGTAGTCAGGCCCGTGCAAAAGGGCATAACTGTAGGGTAGCAAACCAGCGTAGCCTGGCTTGGAACGTGCTCTTAAAAGAAAATCTGGGACTTTATTTCTTTAAGGCAGTCTCTGGCCAGTCAACAGTGCCTCTCTTGAAGACCGTTCCTTTTCACACTGCTTGACGGGGAAGTGACTTGGAATCAGGGAGCAAGTTGCAGCTTGGTAAATTGTGTTCAGCATCTCAATGGTGGCCCTGAAAAGACCATGGCCCGAATGAGATGGTAATGTCCCCGAGGAGAGGCCAGGATGCCTCAAAAGCAACACAGAAGTCTTTGTTCCGCTCCCACCCAAGAATCTGGCACATTTCCTTGGGAATGGGTGCCATGGAGTGGGAGGAGGCATGGAAGCATATTCAAAGAAAGGCGTCCAACCATGGGTATTTTTTTTTTTTCCTTTTTAGAAAATTGTGAAAGCTGGAGACAAGGACTTGGATGGCCAGTTGGACTTTGAGGAGTTTGTTCACTATCTCCAAGATCATGAGAAGAAACTAAGACTGGTGTTTAAGAGTTTGGACAAGAAGAATGATGGTGAGGAAAGTGTCCAGTACCTGAGGTCCTGTGTGAGCAGTGGCTCTGTGTCATTGTCTGTACCGTCTCTCCTCTCCCTCTCCCTACCCAACGTCTCTCCTTCCCTTCCACTCCCTCCCCGTCCCGACCCCCAACCCTCACCTGGCCTTCGGCCCTGTTGGGCAGTTTGTTCTCAGCTCAGTGGGTTCTGTTGTTTCAGGGTGCATCGATGCTCAGGAAATCATGCAGTCCCTGCGGGATCTGGGGGTCAAGATCTCTGAACAACAGGCAGAGAAAATCCTTAAGAGGTGAGTGTTTAACCAAGTCTGCGTGCTCTTCGGGACATGCATGACGAAAGAGATGCTCTCAGAGTGACCTTCCTCACCCCGTCCCGTACGCACACCCTGACACCAATGCCATTCCTTCCACCGCTGAACTTCTGTTGATCTGGACTTTGACTAGTGACATCTGAAGAGAATGAATAAGTAATCTTGCTTTAAGAGTGAACTGCCCTCCTACTGCATCCTGGGCAGTGCTGATGTTACACTGGAGGGTCAGTTTTCTAGAATGTTCTGCAAAAGTCCACCACTCTTGAAAAAGCTACAGTGGTGGCCCAGTCTTTTCTATTTCAAAGCAGACACTCCTGACCAATGGCTTTAAAGCCCTTCAATCAGTTCTTTCCCTCCTACCCATCCACTCTCTTCTTCCACTATACCCCAGCTCCCACTCTTCATTTCATTCAAACGAACCTCCTGTGCTGTGTTCTCACCTCTCCTGCCCCGCTCCAGTCCTTGGTGCCATTTAAAGAACTCACAGAGCCTCTTAGCACTTACTACAGCTACATTATATGTTCTATTACTTCCTCCGTTCTGTGCCTTATTCAAGCGTCTGTCTCCCCTGCCAGATTGCAAGTTCCTCGAGGGCAGGGATCATGTGTACTAATCCTTCTGAACCTCTCCCAAGCGCTTAGTACAGTGCTCTGCACATGGTAGATGCTCAGTAAGTGCTGTTGCTAGATTGAGGAGCCACTGTAAGCAGTCAGTGGTGTTTGAGTGTCCATTGCAACGATCCTGAACCAACCTGAGGAAGTCCAGGAGAAATAGGTTACTTAGCAAGGAGAAGAGAAGGCTGGGTTGGGGAGACTCCTAAGAAGATGCAAGGATTTTGGTTGGTGGTGGCGAACTACTGTCCTTAACTTCAGTCGAGAGTCCAAGAGCTAATGAATTTAAAATGCAGGAAGAGAGATTTGTTGGGCGTCAGGAACAATTTTCTGTCGTCAAGGATTGAGAGCCATGGAAACACGTTACTAAGGGAACTCTTCATATAAAGAACATGGTGCATAACTCTTTTTTCTGGTTGGTTTATTTCCAGTCCCTTCTGGAAACAGGTTAGAGTGGATAACTCCTCGTCTCTCTCGTTTCTTTGATTCTGATTCTTTCACCTTTTTCCCCGTAACAACTCTGAGGTCCAGGGTGAAGCCACCGATGATCTGATCTGTTTCCTTGGTAGGCCAGACCCAAAAAGGCTAGGGGGCAAAAAGTGCTCCCCGAGTTGTTTGCTTTGGAGAGGAGTCGGTCCATTTTTTCTGTCTAATTGCTTAACACTGTATGCTTGTCTCACTATTGTCTGCGAACGAGCACTTATTTGCACTGTTTTTCCTCTCTGTGTCTCTCTCTCTCCTTTGCCTCCCACCCCTGTCCTGTCTGTCAGAATACGGACGGGCCATTTCTGGGGCCCTGTCACCTAGTAAGTATGCGGGACCCCAAACCCTGCCTGTTCAGAGCATTGATTCCAACCTGCGGCCCTCTCTGTTTCCATGAAGTGTGGGAGGTGGGAACGCCACCCGTCACGTGGACGCTTTTCTTGCCGACGTGGCCGGAGGTGCAGTGACTCCTTAGCAAGGGCTTTGCTTGGTCTGTGCCGCCCCTGTGGTTGGGCGCGTACTGACAGGAGGGGCCCATGGATGCAGGGCATGGCTTCATGGCGCGTCTTGTTCTTCCCCCGCAGCATGGACAAAAATGGAACTATGACGATTGACTGGAATGAGTGGAGGGACTACCACCTCCTGCACCCCGTTGAAAACGTTCCCGAGATCATCTTGTACTGGAAGCACTCTACGGTAACGTCATGCCCTCTCCCCACATGTTTCTCTACTGATTTTCTTTGAGTTGGTCATTAAAGATTAATATGAGCAAGGTTAGCCAACATTCCCAGAACATTTTCTTCTTCCTACTTCAGCATGGCTTCTAACCACCCCTGAGGAGGTGGAGCACTCCAGCAGAGAGTAGCATAGATGGGAGGGCTGACTGACCGGTTTGAGTGGACCATAGCTCCAGAGGTCGGATCAGAACCGGCTTTGGCCTGCTCGGGGCTTAACCAAGACCGGAAAGCGATATGCAAGCGATGATATGTACACAGGAGTGTTGCATAATGCTCTGCCGGCATGATCTGGTTACACATTGGGTTTCAGAAATCTTTCTCTCCACCATCCATTGACCCCAGCAGTCAGACTCTAGGATGACCCACTCACTGTGTGGAGCTGTGCAGAGACTGGGGTACCTCAGTCTTGAGAGAAAACTCTTTGATGCTGTTCTTCTGCTCTTTGGGCTATCTGAATCGGCACTTTCACGTAGCAGTTTGGTTATTTTTAAAAAAGCTGAAAAAATAATTGAAACAGATGTTACATTTACTGATCTTACAATGCAAGCACATAGTTGCACCTTATTCCAGATGATTTTTTCCACCACTGACCTATTCATTGCCCCACACCCATCTTCTTATATCCTCCTAACCCGACGTTCCTATTTTCCTATAAAATATTACACTAAAATCTAGTTTTTCCTGCAGTTCATATTTCTTGAATTTAGGAAGAGCATAGATTTTAAGTTAAAAAAAAATATGGAGTGCTATATCTGGTCTTCCAACTCATTTGCTCACAATGTTCAAATGTCTTTTGCAACTTGGACACTCTGGTATGTATTCCTGAGTTTCCTTCTCCTCCCACTCTTTCCTTAGGTTAGCCTCCAACTTGCCACCCAACTCTCTCTCCAACCCTTTTAGGTACATCATATTTAAATCTGGTTTCTCTGGTTTCGTCTTCAGCGCACTCTACCCACTGTACTTGATCTCACCTTTTCTTAAAAATATCCTTATAGAAGCCTCCTGTGTTGTAACTCACAATTAGTCTTCAGGATTTCCAATGGAATTATTCTTTTGGTATTTTCTCTGCCTCTGGTTGGGCTTTCTCCCACCCCTACTTTCCTTGTCAGGAGCGTGTGACATTATTTGGGGTTTTTAGCCTTAAATCCCATCTGAAAGAGCCTCCAGAGTTGCTTTAGGGCCTGGGAGCCAGAAGAACCTGCGTTCTAATCCCGCTTCCACCACTTGTCTGCTTGGTGACCTTGGGCAAGTCACTTAACTTCTCTGTGCTTCACTCAGTTCCTCCATCTGTAAAACAAGGATTAAGAGTGTGAGTCCTATGTGGGACAGGGACTGTGTCCAACCTGATTATCTCGCATTTATTCCAGTGCTTAGAACGGTGCCTGACACATAATAAGCGCATAACAGATTCTACAGTTATTATTACAGTTATTAACCGTTCCCAAGTCAGCCTCTTGAGTCCTAACGCTCTCCAATTCTCTCATTCTTCTAACACAGATTTTGGGGGTGGCCTACTCACTGCTTCCCAAATCCCTGCACCACCAGTCATTACCACCACTCTAAGCCTTTGGTGAGATGCTTAGGCTACAGCCGTAGAGCTCACCGATTACTAGCCTACCACCCGTCTCTGAGGGGTGGCTCCAATAAGCTCACGGACAAAGCACTCCCTCCTGTGCCCGTGCTGTCCAGGTTCCTGTGTTTCCCTGGCACCCGTAGCTATTCCTCCAGCCCCCACCATAGGCAGACACCAAGTCCTGGGGTGTCAAAAATATTTAATAAGTTCTTAAGGTAAGAGATGAAAACAAATCCAGTTCAAAGGCCTTCTGTACTTCCCTATAGGAGTCTGAGAGTTCATATTCTTCGCCCCCTTTAGGTGCAGGAGCCTCAGTCCTTTTAGGGTCCTAGCCACTGGACTCTGAACCTCTCCGGAGATCCCTCTCTATGTCCTCAGTCCATCCAGGGTCCACAGCACTAGCTTTCCCCGTATCCTGTTCTCCCAGGCACATGGCCCTCTTCCCCTCACCTCAGGTGGCTGAGGGTCTTCCCGCCACCCGGCCCCTGTACATCCTCCTCAGTAACTGTCTGATTGGTTTGGCTTTCCCTTTTTTTTGTGGTATTTGTTAAGCACCTACTGTGTGCCAGTCACTATACTAAATGCTGAGGTAGATTCAAGACAATCATGTTGGAAATAGTCCCTGTCCCACATAGACCTCACAGTCTTAATTTTCGGATTTATAGATGAGGTAACGGAGGCACAGAGAAGTTCAGTGACTTACTCAAGGTCACCCAGCAGGCAATGGCAGAGCCCGGGATTAGAACTCAGATTTTCTTGACTCTCAGGCCCGTGCTCTTTTTACTAGACCATGCTACAGCTCTTCACTTTAGGGAGTGGCAGCACAGAGTGACTCTCTTGGCTTCCTCCTCTCTCCCCCCTAAGTGTGGGGGCCAGTGGAAGTGGTCACCACACAGAGAAGAGCCTTCCCACCCCTTTTCCAGCTCTTCGAGGTGTCTTTCGAAACCCCATCCCCTCTACTACCGTTAGCGCTTTCTGAAAGCTACAATACATTGAAATGGCTCCAATAAAAACACCCAGATTGATCATTCCCTCCCTTCTCCCCTTCCCAGCCAAGTAAATTCTCTCTCTGCAGAATGTCAATCCTGTGGGTTCGACAGGGGGTAAAAAAGCAGCCACCAACAGCCTCTAGAAAAGTATTAATGGTTCACCACAGAAGTCAAAGCTCTTAGGCAGCGCCTCATTCGTACCTCTAACTAGGTTAGGAGGCAAATGAGTTAGTCCTCTTCCCTCCACCCCACAATTGGTAGAGAAAACTGGTGGCACCGATAGGGGAAATGACTCGTCCAGGATCCCAACGAGTCCCTCACTGGTTTTGGAAAATGGACTTTCTCTTTCTGGCACTGCACACTGTCCCTTAAACACATTGGCAAGATTGCTTTCCTGCTAGTCTATCACTTGTGATCTCTGGTCCAGAAGAGGGCACATCGGTGGAACCTGTTAACCGTGGGATTCCTGAGCGAGTGCAGTAAGTTGTCGCCCTCATTTTCTTGCAGATCTTTGATGTCGGTGAGAACTTGACAGTTCCAGATGAGTTCACGGTGGAAGAGAGGCAGACGGGGATGTGGTGGAGACATCTCGTGGCCGGGGGAGCGGCCGGTGCTGTGTCCAGAACCTGCACGGCCCCGCTGGACAGGCTGAAGGTGCTCATGCAGGTAAGAAGGAAGGAAACCCCAGGAGAGGTTTGCCCCACCTAATAGTCATAGCATTTATCAAGTGTCCATTGGATACAGCACACCACATTAAGCATTTGGGAAGTACAGAATGGAAAAGTGAGACGTTACTTGCACATAGAGAACTTCCAGTGTAATAGGGGAGACTGCCGTAAAAATAATTCAACAGCAGAGCATCAAATGTATAAGTGACTAAATGGATAGGCACAGTGGATAGGCACAAGGGATGAGGGGTGGGTGTAAATAAGTGGCCAACTGCCTTGTAAGTCCTGTGAGATGATTTCAGGTTTGTTACTCTCCCGCGTACCTGTGCGGTGTTCCTAGGGCATGAGAAACCTTTTGCTTCTAGATGATTCACACTTTTATCCAGGAAATTTCAGAGCTGCTTTATGAGATTTGGGATGGGAGCAATCCCTGCTTTCTTTGCCACGTCCTCCATCCGTCTTACAAGGGGACTTTGGAAAAGAGCAGGTCCTCTCAGGCTCTCATGTCAGTCGGAAGCTTCAGAGTGGCTTTGGCAGGGTCCTCAGCTGCACGGAGACAGGACAGAGTTGAGCAGAATTGATGTCAGAAGCAATTGTGAAATAGGATTGCGAGAGGACTGCATTTGGACTTTGACGCCTCTCAGCAGGGAATGAGTCCCCCAGTTTTCCCTAGCCCCCTTTAACCTATTTGTCTCTGTGCCAGGAGGTGGGAAGGGAGAGAAGTCACTCTGGATGGTAGAATCCACACCTGGCCTCTTCCTTTTCCCCGGCCCCTACCTTGTGCTCATGTGGTTGGGGGAGCTGTTAGGGCATAAATCTTGACTTCATGTAGTCTTTTCAAACCCAAATACTGTGGGATATATCACATTTCCCTTTAGGAGACTCTCAGTCATCCTTTGGGCAAGAAAAAGCCCTTCTTTGGGAATGGGTAGGTCCCGGGCCAGAAGTCCCTGCGGAGTTGGAGCTGATCAGAGTCCATTCCCTTCCCCCGCAACTCCCTCATCCCCTACCAGGTCCACGCCTCCCGCAGCAACAACATGTGCATCGTTGGCGGCTTCACCCAGATGATCCGCGAAGGAGGGGCCAGATCTCTGTGGCGCGGCAATGGCATCAATGTCCTGAAGATCGCCCCTGAGTCCGCCATCAAGTTCATGGCCTACGAGCAGGTGAGGGGTGGGATCGGAGCCCTCCATCCCAGTTCTGCGGCAGGCTCAAGGAGGGGTGGCAGTAAAATGGTGGCACATCTCTGACGGCCAAACCAGGGGTGGGGTGGGGGCGGCGGTAGCCCCATCAGATACCACAGTCACTTTGAGATTCAGAATGAATCCCAGAACTCATTGGAGAAGGAGGCCGAAGTGGGTGACTGAAGCCAATAGAGCTGGTGGTTCTCCACTTCTCCCCACTGCTCGGCCCCGGACGGCATGGGTAGGGAGCAGGGGAAGCGGGGATTGGTCCGAGATAGTCTCATGACCTCAGCCTGTTCCTCTTCCTTTCTCTCCAGATCAAACGGCTCGTTGGGACTGACCAGGAAACCCTGAGGATTCATGAGAGGCTGGTTGCGGGTTCTCTGGCAGGTGCTATCGCCCAGAGCAGTATCTATCCGATGGAGGTGAGCCCCAGCTCTGCCGCTGGGCTCTGGGGGTGGGGTAGGGTGGAGTGGAGGACGGGGTTGTCTCTCTCCGTCTCCGGACCGAGACTCAGGTGAGACGTAAAGCGAAGAGGTGCGGAGGCATCCGAACCCGATGGGATGTGCCGAAGGTTCTTCGACGATGGGGCTCTCTAGGTTGTTGGGTGCCTGAGGCGGGCTAGGCCTTCTCCTCCTCCTCCCCGCAGACTTCCGAAGAATGGTTTCCTTGGGCTAATGTGCCTGCTGATGTTGTAGGTTCTAAAGACCCGAATGGCCCTGCGGAAAACCGGGCAGTATTCCGGCATGCTGGACTGCGCCAAGAAGATCATGTCTAAAGAGGGGATGGCGGCTTTCTACAAAGGCTACATCCCCAACATGCTTGGGATCATTCCGTACGCTGGCATCGACCTGGCTGTGTATGAGGTGAGCAGCTGCGGCACCCAAGGGGACGAGTTTCTCCCGGCCCATCCGTCGCTCTTACGGAAGCTTCCTTCCTGGGGCTGGGGCTGAGCACGAGAGTTAGAGCCCTCCTCTGAAACTTCCTTGTGGGGAGGAGGAGGAGGGTAAGTAAGGGGGTTGGGGGAGCTAAATCTGGCAGTAATGCAGAAGGGAATCTGAACTTCTAGGACCCCATTTCAGAGTGACCCGTTTTGCAGTTCTCTTTTGGTCCCGTGCACATCATCCACCTTCCTCTAATGTTCTCGGCCGAGCAGTGGGGCGAGTCACTCACTGTTCCACGTCTCTCCTTTAGACCCTAAAGAACGCCTGGTTGCAGCGTTACGCGGTGAACAGCGCAGACCCCGGTGTGTTCGTCCTCTTAGCCTGTGGGACCATGTCCAGCACATGTGGCCAGTTGGCCAGTTACCCCCTGGCCCTTGTGAGGACCCGCATGCAGGCCCAGGGTAAGAGCTGTTTCTCGGGCAGTGCCCAAGAAGCCCCCGGGCCGTGGAGGGGGGTTGCTTTGTGAGCGAGGGCTTCTTTGACGCATCGATGGCCTTTCTCCCCTCCAGCTTCGATCGAGGGAGCCCCGGAGGTGACCATGAGCAGTCTCTTCAGACAGATCCTGAGGACAGAAGGGGCATTCGGCCTGTACCGAGGCTTGGCCCCAAACTTCATGAAGGTGATCCCGGCCGTGAGCATCAGCTACGTGGTGTACGAGAACCTGAAGATCACTCTGGGGGTGCAGTCTCGGTGACGGGGCGGTCACATCCCCGGGCATTTCGGACTCCCATCTTGGGCCGCGGACCCAGGATGTATAGCCATCTCATTCTGTGAATGTGTCGACACTAAGCTGACTCAAGCCAAGCTGTGAAAACCCCAGGAGGTGTGGGCGAGGGTGGCGGGGAGGAGCTGGAGCCTTGGGCCGGCCGGTAGGTCCTGCTGACCTGGCCCGTGACCTAGTGTGGACCTTCCAGGGGGGAAGCCCCTTCCCCACGGGGTCCGTGGCAGTGGGAACAACGGCCTCCGGCTCTCTGAAAGGGAGGAGGGGGTTGTTCCCAGTGGTGTCTGTTGAAGGAGGGGCTTGGGAGCTGGCTTATTTCCACCGTCTCACATCTAGCCGCCACCAAGCTATCCGTCCCAAAGGGCTAGTAGCCTCTTAACTAGTTAAGAGTTTCCCCTGTTAAATCTTCGCTCTCTTCCCACCCGCCGTGGGAAGGGGTCGCCGCTTCCCAGGCCACGTCTCTCGTGTTTACCGAGGTTCCCGGTGTCAGGAGTGCTTCTGGTTGAACCTCCCAAATGGCATTTTCTGAGTCTGTTGTAGTTTCAAAGCCGTCCTGGTTCCCGCCGGGATTGGGGGGTGGAGTGGTAGTGGGAGACAAGCTCTCGAAGGCGGGCCCGAGAGACGTGCGGCCAGCGGCAGACGGTTACCTCGCATGTAGTTGGCATGCATGGCTTTCAGGGTCCAGCTAGAGAAACGTGTCCACCGCCGTGCAGCTCAGCATCCCGACGCATGGCTTCCTTCCTCTGACGGTACCATGACGGGGGCCTCGTCCCCCAGCTCCGCTTAGCAGCGGCCAGGGCTCCCCGCTCAGCCAAATCCACAGCCTAGACGGCCTCCTCTCTTCCCCCAGATAGAATCTGCAGCTGGTGGGAAGGGAAGGGCAATGAGGCTCAGAGGCCTTGGGTTGCAGGGGGGCCCCAGCCATGGTCTGGCTGGAGCCCGGGGCACATTCTTGCTTTGCTTCCAGAGGACGTCTGACACAGTAGAAAGGGGAAAGGGGGCGGATATACAATGATGATTTCCTCCGACTGCATTAAGGTCTGCTTTAAGGATCAGGTTTCCGGTGCCCCAGGGATCTTGGGCCAGTTCCCTGTGGGGGCCATGAGGGACCGGCCTCACATTCCACTGACGCAACACATTGTACTGCTCGAAGCGTATTTATTTTGTATTTATTTGAAAACTATTTTTATAGATTTTTGTCTAATTATTAGCCTGTCCTCTTAGTTTTCCTTTTTTATTCATATTTATGTTCCTAGTCCGTTGCACCTTTTTTTTTCCCCCCTTGCATCCCCATGCAGCAAGGGGCCGAGGGAGGGGCGAGTTAGGCCCCTCCCCAATGCCTGTGCTGCCTGCCTTAGATCTGGGAGGTCTCAGCCAAGAGGACAGGGGAAGAGGAGGAGGAGAGGGCTTGGGGCAGGAGAGACCCGATCAAGAAGGAGATGCCTGCTTCCCTGTTGGGTGGGGAGTGGCTCAGCTCCTCCTCCTCCTCTGCCAGGGATCCGGCCATGCCCGTGATTCAAGGCCCGGTGGGCAGGGCGGCCAGTGGTGGTCGGGGGTTGGGAGCCATCCCAGCATTGATTGTCAGAAGGGGAGAAATCTCAGGGATTTTTCCAGGTAAAAATCCAAATTGTTTCTGCAAAGGAAGCTCTTCTCCTTTCTGAATCAACCCCCCAGCTCTACTGGGCATGTGTGTGTGCCCACTTGACCTAGACCTCTGCCTGGTAGAAGGGGTGGTTGGGCAGATGAGGAGGGAGACTCTCCCTGCAGACTCCTCACCTGCCCCCACTCCCCTCCCCGGGTGGATCACTTGCACCGTTTCAGTCCTCAGGAGGCTGGTTGTGCTCCTGGAGCTGTGTTTCAATCGCAATTATTGAGCGTTTACTGTGGGGCAAAACACTGTATTAAGCACTTGGATCACAGTGCCCCCTCCTCCAGTCCCCCTACCTCCCCCTCAGGCTGCTGGAGCTGCAACTGTGGTCCCCCATAACCCTCACCCCCCCGAATAGCTGTTTATGGTGCAGAACAGGATTTGCCTTTCCATCTCACCGGTTTGGCCTACCAGGAAGCACAGGACGCAAAGATCAATGCAAAAATCACAGTCTAGCTAGTTACAACTGGAATTTGACAAAATCCTAATTATTGAAAATGGAAGTCTTCGCTTAGAACAGCTTTCTAATAAAGTTCTTTAAAAGCTATGATGTCACTGCCGTCCTCTCTTTGGCCCAAGTGTGGGGGCAAGCCAGGAAGCAAACTTGAATTTCACAAAGCTGTTTACTCTTCCTCTCCCAACACCAGTGCACATTCGTGCCTATCCTCCAGGGAGCCACTGTTTGCATGGAGAATGATGAGTTTAGATGCATCTTAATCTTTAGTTTGCGTGGGGCTCGGGCTTTGGGCACTGGTCCACTTGCCCAGGGCTGTGATCGGATCACCCAGGTGGTGTGACCAGGGATTTGAGAATGAGTTGGAAGGCTAAGGGGACTGGAATGAGTCAGCTTGTGTCTCATCCCAGTTCTCCTGAAGGATCATAAGCAAACACCTTTGCTCCCTGGGGCGGGGTCTCCTTTGGGAAACAGGACCCCTGTCTGGAAAGTGTCTCCCCGAGTCCAGGTTGTTTGGGTGATGGGCCCAGGCTGAGAGTTCAAGGCCTCCGGCACTGCCTCAGAGCCAGCAGCACTCACAGCCACGACCTTTGGAACGGGTGCCTTCTGAACTAGGAGCACTAGCCTAAAGGATTAGCCCTTCCAGGTTTGGTTATGATCTGACGTTCTGCCGGTGACTCTGGAGTGGAGTGGTGGAGTGGACTCCCGGTGGAGTCCGATAGCATTTCCTTTTCTACCTGTTTTCCAGTACGTGCTCTACTGCCAAGCTTTCTTTACTATCTGTGGGCTGCCTCTTCCCGAAGCTCACAAACGTGATGGTCTGTCCACAACATCTCTCCCATGTGCCTTCCTGCACCTTTTTGGGATCACAGCTAGGGTCTGGGTGGAATCCCTTCTGAGTAACAGAGTGCTGTTTTGCCACAGATCCAGTAGCTAGTTACCTAATTCCCCTTCATAACACCTTGGGTCCTGGGAAGGTGTTTTCATGAGTGCTGTGGATTTCAGAGAATGTGTGCTATTCCTTTCCCAATAATTTGAGGTGGAATTTGAAACTGACAGAAGGCCAAATGCTGTTTCCTGCATCCCATCTGGGTTTTTTAAAATGTTTTCCAGCTTCTGGAAGGTAGGGGTGTATTCCCTCCCTCTTTATGGTATTTGTTGAGCACTTACTGTGTGTCAAGCACTGTTCTAAGTGCTGGGGTAGGTACAAGTTAATTAGGCCAGACACAGTCTCTGTCCCTCATGAGCCTGACAGCCTAAGTAATAGGGAGAATATTACTGAATCTCCACTTTGCAGTTGAGGAAACAGACACAGAGAAAGCAAGTGACTTGTCCAAGGTTAGAACCCTGGTAACTTTGGCTCTTTCCACTAGGCCATGCTGCTTACTGCACTAACTGGCGGCAGGATTAAATTTTAATTTTCCGTGCCCTTCTCCCCCCCACTCCCTATTTGAAGGGGCTTATGGTCTTAGAGTCAATAAATACGGAATTTGTATTGGGCTCTGGCAATTCCCAGCAGCCTAGGATTTTTAGTTTCAGAGCTCCCTCTACTGCACAGTTCCCATCCTGGTGCTCTAGGTTGCTATTGCATCATGTAGCGTGAGCATGTACAAGAACGAAAAGGAAAAATGAAAGGAGTGTTGAGAGAGGGTCCGAGTGGTTGGGGGAATTTTCAGAAACACGATGTGTACTCCCTTTACTGAGTTGGCTCACCTCTCATGGGGGTCTCTCTCCACTGGAGAGATTGTCTCGAGTGAGGGACTTTGCCCAAGGGCACTGTTTAGTTTGGCTATCAGGGGTCCTTGGAATCCAAGAGCCCTGAGAACAGCATGCCCACGCTTGGATGGGTCTGGCCAGGGCCCTGGTGGCTCCGCCCCTACTTGGGGTGCCCAAGAGAGAGGGGCTGGACTCTGGCTCGGAAATAGTCCATCTCTCTCCAGTTACCTATTCTGTCTTTTTCATTCCATTTGTTCAATTGAATCTATTGAACGTTTACTGTGTGTGGAGCACTGTAATAATAATAATCGTGGTATTTGTTAAGCACTTACAATGTGCCAGGCATTGTACTAAGTGTGGGGTAGATACAGGGAAATTGGGTTGGACACAGCCCCTGTCCCACAGGGGGCTCACGGTTTCCACCCCCATTTTATAGATGAGTAACTGAGGCACAGAGAAGTAAAGTGATTTGCCCAAGCTCACACAGCAGACAAGGGGCAGAGCCAGGACACTAAGGGCTTGGGAAAGTACAATACAACAATAAACAGAAACATTCCCTGCCCAAAATGAGGGAGTATATGCTGGGGCTGTGGGACTTTAGCTTTTGGGCCTTCTTTAAAGTGGATTGTCTACACCATATTAAAATGGAGCAGCTGTGGGACACTGTCCAGGTATTGAACTCAGTCATGGCTCCCTCAGCCCCACTGCTGTGATGGCATGTGAGAACAGGGCCCGGGTGGGGGGGGTGTGTGGGGGGAATGGTGAGAATGGGAAGGGAAGGGAGGATGGTGTCCCAGTCCCCTTGATCTAAATTGGAGTGTGAGGACTGACCCTGGACCTAGGCCTCGGGCCTCCCGTCAAGTAGCTGACTTGTCAACCTTTTCTGTCATTTTATCATCTCTTTTTCCCCCAATATCCCCATGTTTCCCATTACATTGCTGATTTGTGAAGGACAGGGTGACTGCTGAAGAGGGAAATGGGCAAAGTGGGTGTAGCCAAAGTCAGGGAGGGTTGGCTTGTTTTCCTGCTGGAGGAGGACAAGGAACAAGGGTGAGGAAGAGGCTTACCAGAGGGAGAGTGGGAGGTGGCTCTGGGCATGAGGGATGGAGGGGTAGACAAGAAGGCAAGTCTGTGGATCAGGAATCAAGGAGAACAGACGGGCAGGCGAGGCTGGGTAGAAGGGAGCAGGCGCGAGTGGGTGGGATCAGGCAGGTTGGAGGGTGGGGGCGTGTAGCGACAGTAAAGTATAATGTAAATGGGAGCTTGAATTTTTTCAGTACTTTTCTATAGCCCTTTCAATGAATCAATCAATTATATCTATTGAGTGATTACTGGGTGCAATGCACTGTTAAGCGCTTCCTGTCAGTTACCTCATTTTGCTCTCACCCCAACCCTGTGAGGCTGGGAGAGGAAGGAATTATTCTCTCTATTTTACAGAAGAGGACACCACCCAGGACGGCTAAAGGATTTAGCCAAGGTCACACGGCAGGGCAGACAGAGCTGGGACTAGACTCTGACCTTGGGCGGGAGCCAGGACAAGCAGTCAGGATTGGATCTGGGAAAACAGTGGTCGGGCTCTCCCTTCTCCTCCAGCTGCGAGGGGGAGGAAGACCAGCTGTGGAGGATTTCTTTACTTTTAAGACATTGGGAGCGGCTGGGGCTGGGGCTGGTGGACTGAGCCTCGAGAAGCCTGAAACTCTGCTTCTCTGGCCACGATGCCCTCCTGCTCTTGTGTCAGTTGTGCCCCTCATCTCTTATGTTGTTTTTCTGTTCTTAAGAGTCTGTCAATACCCCTCAACCTCCCACCCCATCATACTTTTAGGTTGTGAGCCCCTTTGGGACAAGTGAGTGGGTCTTATTTTTGTCTGTGAATTTTTTCCCAGAGCTTAGTATTGTGTTTTGCACTCAATAAGCACTTAATAAATAAAATACTGTACTATTACTACAACCATTCCTCCTTGGTCTCCTTCCTTTAGCACTGCGGCTTCACCAGGCTCATACTTCCTGTGGGGAAAATGGCAGATCTTTCTGTCAGCGCTAATCAGGGCTCTTGGCCTGGCACTGAGTGTCCAAGTTCTCAATGCCAAAAGCTCTGGTTGATGATGTGTTCCAGGTTGGACTTCATCAGCCCCAAAGACCCCAGACTCCCCTACTGTCTCCGACCTTGTGGAATCAGACTGTGATGAGCCAACTCAGAAATACCACTGCTGAGACTCCCTCTGGGACCATCCAGCCTCACACTCACCACTGGCTAAGTGCACTGAAGCTTCAGACCCCCCATTTTTTTTTTTTTAGTATTTGTTAAGCACTTACTCTATGCCAGACACTGTACTAAGAGCTGGAATAAGCACAAGCTAATAAGGGTGGACACAATCCATGTCCCACATGGGAATCACAGTCTTAATCCCTATTTTACAGATGAGGTAACTGAGGCACAGAGAAGTTCAGTGACTTGCCTAAGGTCATACAGCAAACAAGTGGCAGAGCCGGGAACCACCAGTGAGTGATGGGCTGAGGGCCTCCCATTCTCCCTCTCTGCCCAGTTTCCTCATCTGTAAAATGGGGATTAAGACTGTGAGCCCCATGTGGGATAGGGACTGTATCCAACTGTGCTTAGAACAGTGCTTGGCACATAGTAAGCACTTAACAAATGCCAAAATGAAAAGCAACATGACCTTGAGGCAAGAACATGGGCTTGGGAGTCAGAGGATATGGGTTCTAATTCCAGCTCTGCCACTTGACTTCTGTGTGACCTTAGCCAAGTCATTTCATTTCTCGGGGCCTCAGTTACCTCATCTCTAAAATGGGGATTAAAAATGCGTGCCCAACCCAATTACATTGTATCTATCTTAGCACTTAGTATATAGTAAATACTTAAATATCCCAATTATTATTATTATTATGCCTGAGAAGCAGAACCCACCCACTGCAGGGGTGTTGGGCCAGAGGACCTTCTCTCCCCTCATCGCCCATAGGAAGTTGCACTTTGTAAGCGCAGTTGTTGAAGGAGTGCAGACTGGTGAGGCAGAACCTAGGCTCCTCTGAGCCCTACAGAAGCACAGACTTCCTCATTTGTCTTGCCTTGGGGTGGGATGGTGCCCAGTGGATCGGGTCCCCAGGGATGGCAGCGGTCTTGCCGTCCCAGGGCTGAGCAGCAGCAGGAGCAGCAACCTACCCTGAGGAAAGGTAAGTCTAACATCTCCCTCCCTGGTCTGTTTTCTGCCTTAGCTCGTATGGCTGTATCCCAGACTTGGGGAAGACGGGACTCAGCTCGTCTAGTCCCTTCTTTCCAGGCCACAAGTCCCCAATTTTCCCAGAGAGAAGCTGGGAGGGGTCTCATGTTAGGGATCCTTACTCCGAGACCGACCCCTCTGTCGGGCGTGAGTGAGGCTCACTCCAAACTGCTGGCCGGGGAGGGATTCAAGGCCACTTGCTCCCTCTCTGCCTCTTTCTCCTGCCCCTGGAGCCTTGAACATCTTTTAGCAAGGCGGCTGGAGAGACCCAACTGAACTACTGAACTCTAGTCCTGGGCACTAGCATCCCCCTCGTGCTGCTTCTCTGTGCCCTTGGGGCCGGGCCCCAGGAAAGCACACCAGACCAGAGCAGGAGGTGGTGAAACCCTTTACTACCCACCAACATTGACAACAGGTGTGATTATACCTCTTTCTGGCTGCTTCATGTCCTCTGGCTCTGCTGGGGTGGAGGTTGGTGTTATGCTCTACGTGGGGTAGCCGAGGAACGTGAGGCGCAGAGAAGGTTGGTGGCTTCACCGTGTCACCCAAGCATCTGAGGTAGCATTGAGGTGAGGATCCATAGTTCCCCTGGAGTTTTCCACTTGGGGTCTAGCCAGTGGAGACTTGATTCCCTGAAGATCCTCTTCCTTCTCCTCTCTCCCCAAGGGACATGGATCCTATCCATTGGAAAACATAAGAGAGAAGAACATTCAATCCCTTCCTGGAGAGCACCAAGTTTGGAGAGATATCAAACGCTTAGTACAATGCTCTGCACACAGTAAGTGCTCAATAAATACAATTGAATGAATCAGGCCAGGGCCTCTGGACAGGCTGGGTGGTAGACAGAATTGTCTTGGTCTTTCTTTGGCCTCTTTTTTTCTCCTTTCCTCTCTGGGGAAAGAGGACCCCGGCAGGCTCCGGGAACACATTCACTTTTCCAGCCTCTCTGACTGCCCCCAAGTCTTGTAGACTTCCATCAATCAAACAATTGTATTTATTGAGTACTTACTGTGTGCTTGGGAGAGTACAATATAACTGAGTTGGTAGACATATGCCAACAAAGAGCTTATAGTCTAGACTTCCTTGTTCTTTAGTAGTGGGGGTCCCAGGCCAGGAATTACCCTTGAACACTGCCTCTGAGGCTCCTGGTAATAATAATGTTGGTATTTGTTGAGCACTATGTGCCGAGCACTGTTCTAAACACTGGGGTAGATACAGGGTAATCAGGTTGTCCCATGTGAGGGTCACAGTTAATCCCCATTTTACAGATGAGGTAACTGATGCACAGAAAAGTGAAGTGACTTGCCCACAGTCACACAGCTGACAAATGGCAGAGTCAGGATTCGAACCCATGACCTCTGACTCCCAAGCCCGGGCTCTTTCCACTGAGCCATGCTGCGGGGAGACCACTAAGTTTTTAAAATAATCAGCCATTTCCAGTTTGGAAGTTTCCTGAGGGTGGGGGGTAGCTGTGTCTATTATTTAATTAACATGACACAAGGCGGGTCCCCCTGGGTGTCCTGTTTATGCACTGGCTGGAACTTTTCCCTTCTCCCTTAGAAATAATAATAATAATAATGTTGGTATTTGTTAAGCGCTTACTATGTGCCAAGCACTGTTCTAAGCGCTGGGGTAGACACAGGGGAATCAGGTTGTCCCATGTGGGGCTCACAGTCTTAATCCCCATTTTACAGATGAGGGATTGAGGCACCGAGAAGTTAAGTGACTTGCCCAAAGTCACACAGCTGGGAAGTGGCAGAGCTGGGGTTCGAACCCATGACCTCTGACTCCTAAGCCCGTGCTCTTTCCAGTGAGCCACGCTGCTTCTCTGAAATATACCTGTCAGACTTGAGCAACCCCCCCAGGAATCCCTCAGTCAACAGGTCATGGATTCAAGTCCTGGCTCCACCACTTGTCTGCTGTTTGAGCTTGGGTAAGTCACTTCACTTCTTTGGGCCTCAGTTACCTCATCTATAAAATGGGGATTGAGACTGTGAGCCCCACATGGGTCAGGGACTGTGTCCAACTTGCTTATCTTGTATCTACCCCAGCGCTTAGTACAGTGCCTGGAACATAGTGCTTAACAAATATCATTATTATTATTATTAGCAGCAGGTGAGGATGATTCCAGATGCTGCTGAGGAGGAACAGGGGCTGGGGTTGGGGAGGGGGGTTAGAGGGAGGGAAGGGGAACTTTTACCTTCCTTGCTGAGTTATAAACTACCTCCTCTTCCTCCAGCCCCAGGCACTTGACATGTTCTGCAAAAGCCTCCAGCTGTTCCCTGCTTGCATTCCTGCTGCGAGCTAGTACAGAAGAGAAAGAGAGACAGGGGCCAGTTGGGGAGACCCGGGTGGCTGGCCTCTCCCAGCTCGGAGAGCCATGGGAAGATTGGCTTTCGAGAACTCGGTCTGAGATGGAGGGCAGGATTGTGTCAACCAATGCCATTGTATTCCCCTAAAAGCCAGGTATAGTGTTCTGCAAACAGTAAGTGTTCAATAAATACCAATAATTGATTAAGTCTTCATTTAACAATAGGGCCCGAAGGCCGTAAAGAGAGAAGACCTAGGAGACATTGGACTGAGATCCTTTTTTTTCCCCAATTCCCTCTCCTTTCCGCATCATAATAATTAAGCCCTTACTGTGTGAGCAGCACTGTATTAAGCACTAGAGTAGATACAAGATAATTGGGTCAGACACAGTTCCCATCTTATATAAGGCTCACAATCTTCACTTCTCTGTGCCTGTTTCCTCATCTGTAAAATGGGAATGAAGTAATAATGTTGGTATTTGTTAAGCGTACCTGCCTAAGATCACACAGCAGACATCTCCCCCTCTTCAAAGCCTTACTGAAGCCATATCTCCCCCAAGAGGTCTTTCCAGACTAAGCCCCACCTTTCCTCATCACCCCCTCCCTTCTGTGTCGCTCTGACTCACTCCCTTTGCTCTCTCCCATCCCAGCCCCACAGCACTTAGGTACATATCTATAATTTTATTTATATGTATTGATGTTTGTCTCCCTCCCACCACCCCAAGACTGTAAGCTTGTTGTTGGGAGGGAATGTGTCTGTTCATTGTTATATTGTACTCTCCCAAACAGTACAGTGCTCTGCTCACAGTAAGCACTCAATAAATACAATTGAATGAATAAAATGGCAAAGCTGGGATTAGAACCCAGGGCCTTCTGACTCCCAGGCCCATGTTCTAAGCACTAAGCAACACTGCTTCTCAGGCAGGATACAGTGAGGGTCAGCCAATAGTAGCTAATTACATTTGTTTGTTAAGAGCCTACTCTGTGCAAAACACTATATTAACTGCTGGAAAAAGTACCTGGATAAAAATTAGACATGGTGCTGGGCCCTCACAGTTTAAGAATACAGGAGAGGTGGGTGGTGGATGACAGATACATAAGGAAAAGAGAAACAGTGAAAAACATAAAAAGACAAAAATAAATTTCACAGAGCAAAGGAGATAAAGCTGCAGGAGGAGTAATCTCTGGGCAGTGAAGGAGATTAGACCCTGGGGTGGGGTAGGCAGAGGTTGTGGATGGGGCCACAATTTGTCCAATTTTAGACAAGACAGTCTGGCTTTCAGCAGGCCTACCTCATCAGGTAATGACAGGTCACTGAACTTCTTTATGCCCGGCATTTGCATTTAAAATTTTCTGCCGCTGAGTCCTTGTTCTCAGGACCTGGGTGGAAGGGTGGAATGCAGTAGCTTTGGAGAAAAGGGAGGGGGTCCAGAGATCCCCACAGGAATATAACCTAGATGTTTAAGATTTCCATCAAATAATAATTATGGTACTCGTTAAGTGCTTATTAAGTGCCAAGCACTATTCTAAGCGTTAGGGTTAATCAGTTAATGAGTTAATCAGGCTGGACACAGTCCATGTCCTACATGGGGCTCACAGTCTTAATCCACATTTCATAGATGAAGTAACCGAGACCCAGAGAAGTGAAGTAACTTGCCCAAGGACACACAGCAAATTTATGATAGAGTCAGGTTGCTCTGTATAACATCATTATGTGACCTGGAGTAAGCAGCGCGGCTCAGTGGAAAGACCACGAGTTTGGGAGTCAGAGATCACGGGTTCTAATCCCCGCTCTGCCGCTGGTCAGCTGTGTGACCTTGGACAAGTCACTTAACTTCTCTGTGCCTCAGTTCCCTCATCTGTCAAATGGGGATTAAAACAGTGAGCCCCACGTAGGACAACCTGATCACCTTATATCCTCCAGCACTTAGAACAGTGCTTTGCACATAGTAAGTGCTTAAACAAATACCACAATTTTTTTTTTTTTAGCACAAACATATATCAGTTGCTTCCAGACCAGTTCTGTGAGCATTACCAGAGGGATCCCTGACTGTGGGGACTCCATCTCCAATGGTCTTCAAGAACATCATCATCCTCCCAGACACGGAGAGCTGCCTGGAGGAGGGGGGAAGGACTAGTTGACCTTTAGTCTGGTGTGCCTTCTCAGAGCCAGCCAGGCTGGATGTTTCCCACCCACGCTACAACTCCCTAGGGAAAATTCGGAACTTCCTTGGGCTCCACAAATCTGTGAAGAAGAGAAGAGCAGAGGAGGAATGAGGCCCCCTTCAAGCAGGAATCCTGGGGGTTGGGGGAGGAGGGGGCTACAAGGCAAATGACAGAGAGCGTGGCGAAGGACTAAGCTGGAGAGGAGACTCCCTGCTCATTGGGCAATAGCCAACCTGTAGTCAGCCCCCCCCGAAACAGAAGCCTGAACCTGGGCATGAACTTTGATTCCACACTCTCTTTCGTCTCTCACGTCCAGTCTATTCCTCAATCTCATTGGCTTTTCCTCCACAACTTTTCCTTGATCTACTCTTTCCTCTCCATCCAAAGGAGCATCACTGGTCTAGGTGCTCTTTATATCCCAGCTTGCATAACGGACTGGCTTCCTCACTGGTCTCCCTGCCTCCAGCTTCAATCAATCAGTGAGTGCAACTTACTGAGCACAAGAGTTGGTAGACACTATCCCTGTCCACAAGAAGCTTAAAATATAGAGCCTCTCCCCTCTCCAGATCTTATTCTGCTTCTCAGATCATCATCAATCATATTTACTGAGCACTTACTTTATGCAGAGCACTGTCCTAAAGGCTTGGGAAAGAACAATACAACAGAGTTGGTAGACATGCTTTCCGCCCACAAAAAGGTTTTTTCTAAAATGTTATTCTGCACACATCTCTCCGCTCCTATAAAATCTCCCATGGCTCACCTTCACTCCAAAGACACCAGTGATACTCTCCATTAGCTTTTCTCTTTATCCACTCATTCATTCAATCAACCGTATTTATTGAGTGCTTAATGTGTGCAGAGCACTGTACTAAGCACTTGGAAAGTACAATTCAGCAACAGAGACAATCCCTACCCAACAGTCTAGTCACTCCTCTACTACACCCCAGTTTACACTTTCTCTTTATTTCTCTTTCTCTCTCTCTCCCCCCCAACCCCATTCCTCCCAAGGTCACTTTCTCACTGAATCTTTTTATTTTTGACTCTGCCACCTCCTACCTCTTGCTCATGCCCTCCTTCGTCTTGCCTGAAACTCCCTCTCCCTTCCAATCTATACAACCACAGCTCCCCCCAATCTTTAAGATCCTTCTGAAACCCTACCACTTCCTGGAGCCTTTCCCCAATATTTTTTCTTCTCCCCAGGTCACATCTTCGCTGCTACCTTCCTTCTCAGACCTTGGGAGTCTCCTTATACTTTGGCGCTTCCTGTTTTCCCTTGCAATTTTTTACAAATCATAGACATATTCACTATTTGGGCCTTTCTTTCTCCAATTTAATGTCCTTGTGGGCAGGAACCAGGCCTACTAGTCTACTATATTCCTCTAGTCTGGTAAACCCCTTGTGGACAGGGATGGTGACTCCAAACTCTACTATATTGCACTCTCCCAAATGCTTAGTACAGTGCTCTGCAAAGTAAGCACTCAATAAATAGCACTGATTGATTACTCTCCCAAGTGTTTAGTTCAGTGACTGCACACCATATGTGTTCAATAACTATGACTGATGGATTGATTAATTGATTTATATCCTGGGGCATAGACCTACTGTAGAGATATAGCTCTGTGAAGTTCAGCTGGTTCCACGTCAACAGGTATCGAATGAGGAAAACATCTTCTGTGCTGTTCTCAAGTCGTCCTCTGGCCTGACGGTTCTTCTCTGCAGGGAGAACCAGGTTGGGGAATGGATACATTATTAATGGCCCAATCGGGACTGGATCAACCCTCTCCAACTGACCTGGAAAACTCCCACAAGCTAGGGTTCTGGGCCAAACTTTTCAGGGTGATTTTCCTCATGGTGATTCAAGGGGGCGGGATTAGGGTGGGTTTAGCGAGGTTGGCAAGTTATTATTCTTATGGCACTTGTTAAAGAACTTACTTTGTGCCATGCACTGTACTAAGTGCTGGGGGAGATACAAGATAATCCAATTGGACACAGTTCCTGTTGCCCTTGGGACGCACAGTCCAATAGAAGGTAGTAGGACTTAATCTCCATTTTACAGATAAGGTAACTGAGGCACACAGAAGTTAAGTAATAATAATATAATATAAATAATAATATTTAAGCACTGATTATATGCCAAGCAGATGTACTAAGAAGTGGGATAGCTACAGGATAATCAGTCCCACATGGTGCTCAGAGTCGAAATAGGAGGGAGAATAATTATTGAATCCCATTTTGCAGATGAGGGAATTGAGGCCTAGAGAAGTTAAGAGACTCGCCCCAGTTCACACCAAAAGTACATGGTGGAACCAGGATTAGAACCCAGGTCCTCTGACTCTTAAACCAGCGTTCTTTCTGCTAGGCCAAGCTACTTCCAGTTCTGCCAACAAGTGGGGAAATGCTGGAATTCTGCCCCTAGGATGGGAGCCACTCCACTTCTAGGCAGAACCTCCAACTTTTTCCCCAAGGAGGAAGTGAAAAGATTTCTAGGAAATGACTAGGACAAGAGAAGGGAAGGGGCTAGGGAGCCCCATGTCAGTGAGACTGAGACCCTCCGAGAACATCAAGGGAACAATAAGGAAATACATTCAGGGTGTAGTTGTTCTGGCACCCAGGAGTCCCGGCTGACCTTGTCTGATCACCGTGGTGTAGTCCTGAGTGATCTTGATGGAGCTGCTGTTGTCAGAGAGACATGTGTTCCCCCTATGGGAAGAGATTGAGAGAAGGAGGAGAGTACCAGAAAAATGGGACCAATTCTGAGCTCTGGGCTGCAGACACTTCTGGGGTGGAGCCAGATGGCTTTGAATAACCATACAGGAAGAGCAGCTTCAGAGCCTAGAGAAGAGAGCAAAGAGTAGGGTTGAGAAGACTTGGCCCCATCTAATGGAGGTGAGGGGTCAGGGACATGACTGCCCTTCCACTGCAGGCCAGGCTGCTGCCCTCCAGCCCAGAAAATAATAGCAACAACAGTAATAAAAAAATTTGTTAAGCACTCTACTGTGTACGAAGCATTGTGGACTGGGGTTGATACAAGATAATCAGGTGGACACAATCCCTGTCCACCTGGGGCTCACAGTCTAAGCTGAAGGTAGAACAGGTATTGAATCCCCGTTTTCTAGATAAGAAAACTGAGACCCAGAGAAGATAAGTGACTTGTTTAGAGTCACGCAGTAAGCGGAGGGGAGGACATGATGGGAAAAGCTCCCAGGACTGGGAGGGAGCTGGGGGCAAGCAGGGGAGGGCATGTGGCAGAATTTTTACGAGATGTTCTTTCCCTTGACTCTATTTATTGCCATTGTTCTTGTCTGTCTGTCTCCCCCGATTAGACTGTAAGCCCGTCAAACGGCAGGGACTGTCTCTATCTGTTGCCGACTTGTTCATTCCAAGCACTTAGTACAGTGCTCTGCACATAGTAAGCGCTCAATAAATACTATTGAATGAATGAATGAATGTGGCGGGTGGAGAGAGGTGTGCTTACAGTCTCAGGTGCTGGGTGATGTCCAGGCGGTCCTGGCTCCCCGAGGGGGACACCTGCAGCACCCCGCTATCGATGAGCCGCATCTCCAGCCGGTGCCTGGGCAGCGAAGATGCCCCAGCTACAAAGTACCACCGGCCGAACAGCTGCGGGGGCATAGGAAGACCAAGACTTCAGGCCCCTGGTGTGGGGCTCTTCCCCCTGCTCCACTCCCTCTCCTTGCCCAGCAAGGGCCGCCCCCCCCAACCTCTCTCTGCTGCAGCCCTTAGAGAAGACCTTTCCCCCATTTTCCTTCTCCTATAAACTGTCCCCTTCCTTTAGGCCCCTGGTTCCACACCCTCAAGGGAGAGGCAGGGAAAAGGATGACAGCTGTTCCTCCACAGAGAGCTTGGCAAATGATTTTGATGTCAAGTGCTTGGATCCCACTGACCCTAGTGACCCTAGAGCTCTGTGAGAAAAACTGCAAGCGTTCAATAAATCCCTGTTGCTGCAGATTTTGCCTGATCTGCAGCCCCTGCTTCTTCCCTGAGGGCCCCCCCGGGTTGAGTGAGTCAGGCTGGGACCCCTCTGGCTAGGGTCTCCGTGGGCAGCTGCAGCCAGGGCGGCTCTCACCTTGGAGACAGTGACTTTGTCCAGGGTCCGAGGCTGCGGCTCACAGCCCAGGACGGGAGGCTGGAGGACCTGGGCCAGCAGGAAGAGTAGGGCCAACCGGACCAGGGGGCTGGGAACTGGAGGAGCCATGGTGCAGAAAAAAGGGGTTCTGGGCTTTTTAGGGTGGCCTGGCGGCTCCCTACAGAACTCTGGACCCCAGGGTGTTTGCACTAAGGGCAGCAGATAGTCTGCCAGATCTGGCTAGTGGGCTCTGTTGCAATCTTCGGATGACGGGCACAGGGCCCGCTCAGCTCAGCTGGGGTTCAGGTCTGTTGGCTGTGTGGCAGCAGCTTTGGCTCTCAGTTCCAGCTCCACACTAACCGTGCCCCAAGCCCTGTCAATGGCCTGGCCCTGGCCTCAGCCCCATCTCTGGCCCCAGTCTGGGCCCAGCCCCACCAGGAGGCCCATTGGTATTCATTCATTCATTCATTCAATAGTATTTAATGAGCGCTTACTATGTGCAGAGCACTGTACTAAGGGCTTGGAATGTACAAATCGGTAACAGATAGAGACAGTCCCTGCCCTTTGACAGGCTTACAGTCTAATCGTATCACCCAAGTCCTCTCCCTTTGTCAGTCTCTTTCTCTTCAGCCTCTCTCCAGCCTCCTGTTCCTCTCCGTTCCAATAGCCGGCAGCTCTGGCTCACTCCCCTTGCCCTGCCTTCCCAGCCATTCCATCCCATTACCAGGATGCTCAGAAGAAGGCATTGCTGCAGTCTGATCACGGATATAGCCAAAGGACACCATTTATGAATAAGAGGTGTGGGTGTCAATGAGCTGGGTAGAAGCAGCATGGCTTAGTAGATAGAGCATGGGCCTGGGAGTCAGAGGACCTGGGTTCTAATCCCATCTCTGCCACTTGTCTGCTGTGTGACCCTGGGCAAGTCATTTAACTTCCCTGTGCCTCTATTACCTCGACTGTAAAATTGGATGAAGACTGTGAGCCCTATGGAGGACAGGGATTGTGTCCAACCTGATTATCTTGTCTCTATCTCAGCACTTAGTACAGTGTCTGGCACATAATAAGCACTTAGCAAATGCCAAAAAAAATAGTCAAGGAGTGAGGAGGAGCATAGGGAGAGCCGATCAAGCACCTCAAAACCGCCGATGAGCTGATGGTGCCCAGACAGAAGGCACTCTAGGGTTGAAGTCAGGGCAGCCAAGAGCTGGTCAGCCAGGCCCCAGGGTGGGTGGTTCCTGGCAGGGTCAGCAACCTTGGGGGGAAGCACTCCTGGTCAGTGCTCCAACCCTGTGCTTTCACAACACCCAGGCAGCCTGCTCACTCCAGCAGCAGAGAAACAAGTCAAACTGCCCCCAGTCCTTCCTCCCCCCTAGATAGTCCAGACCCTGTTCCTCCCGGGCACAGATCCTTTCCTGCTGCCTCCATGATTGTGGCACTGGTGTGGACTGTGGGCATGCTGAGCCTCACCCCCCTGGTCCAGGCTCAGCCCTCGGCCTGTCGTCCCCCTGAGGCCCGGATCCTAGACAACTCCACAATGACCAAGGTAAGAGGTGCTCACCTGCCTGTCCGTTTCCTGTCCCCTCCTGGGTGGGCCCTGGAAAGGGAGGGTATACACTCCCACTGGGAGGGTCTGTAGGTCTCTCGGGGCAAGGTGGGTCCTGGGACAGGGCAGGGTGGGAAGTCTTTGGGATGGTGAACTCGTCATGGGGAGGTTGGAAGCCATTTCCATTTGTCTCCAGGTCCCAGATCTCCAGCTTGAGGGCCCAAGCCCCCACTTTCCTTCTCTGGACACTCCAGGCTTTAGAGAGGAGAGGCAAAAGCCACTACTTCAAAATGGGGCTGGTCACAGGAGGTAGGAGGGCTGAGGATCTAGTGGACTACCAGCTGGTCCTTTGTTAAGCAGGAAAAATCCAAGTATTAGTTCTCCTGGCTCTACTGCTTGCCTGTGGTGTGACCACAAGCAAGTCACTTAACTTCTCTGTGACTCAGTTTCCCTATTTAGAAAATGGGGTTTAAATAACTGCTTTCCCTCCCATTTAGACTCTGAGTCCCAGGGCTTATAAGGACTGTTTCTGATCCATTTGAATGATATTTACCTCAGCACTTAACCACCATGGCTAGTGGATACAGCACAGGCCTATGAGTCAGAAGGATGTAGTTTCTAATCCTGGCTTCCCCCACTTGTCTGCTGTGTGACCTTGATTAAGTCACTTAACCTCTCTGTGCCTCAGTTATCTCATCTGTAAATTGGGGATGAAGACAACCCCATGTGGGACATGGTCTGTGTCCAACCTGATTAGCTTGTATTTACCTCAGCACTTAGTACAGTGCCTGACACATAGTAAGTGCTTAACAAATTCTATAAAAAACCCAGTATTTGGCACATAGTGAGAACTTAAAGCAGTCCTTATGTACAAATCCTTATGCTTGGTACCTCTTTCTGGCTATAATTGATTTTAACATCTGCCACCTCCATTTGATTGAGAGTAGGGATATTTTCTACTTGCTCTCCCAAGGGCATAGTACAGTGTTCTGCACATATTAAGTGTTCGATAAGCACCCCTGATTGACCACTGATTGAACAAATTCCATATTATTAAGGAATTACTAAGGGCAGCTCTTCCCCACTTCCACCATGGCCAAACCTTGAATAATGATGATAATAATAGTGATATCTGTTAAGTGCTTACTATGTGCCACACATTGTACTAAGTGCAGGGTTGGATATAAGCAAATCAGGTTGGACACTATCCCTGTCCCACATGGAGCTCAAAATTTTAATCCGAATTTTACAGATGAGGTAACTGAGGCACAGAGAAGTGAAGTGAATCGCCCAAGACCACCCAGCAGACAAGTGGCAGAGTTAGGACTAGAACCCAGGTCCTTCTGACTCCCAGGTCTGTGCTGCATCCACTAGGCCATGCTGCTTCTCTAAGCAGAAATGAAGTTAAACTCTAGCAGGGGGATTTGACTTCTCCTTTCCTCACAGTTCTGAAAATAGAGTAGCTGCCAGGAGTCTAGGAAAAACCCTGTGGGCCATTCATGTCCACATCTAGGCCCTGGGGACCATGCTGGGGGCTGGAGCTACCCAGACCCCCTGAGGAGCAAAGTGTAAGTGATATGTAGAAGTAACAGAGTCTTTGCTCCTTAAAGCCCTAGCTCGCATTCGTTGCTGGAGGAACTTAAAGGCTTCCTGACCAGTTCCTCAGAGTTGTTTCTAGTGACCATCTTCCTGGGCCAGGGGACTGAACCAGATGACCCCCTTGATGGCCCTTGAAGCTTGAGATGCACCCTGGCCTCCAGGGCTTGGCTTCTCAATCTGTTGTTTTTCATTCAGGTATGGGCCTTTGGCTCGTGGGCCAGAGAAAAGGGGCTGCGACTGTGTTCTCAGATGGCAGATCCGGGGGAGGGGTTGCAGAGGGTACATTGCCTTGGTCATAATAAGTGTGTTGGCTGCTGAAGCACAGGGGGGCAGGTCCAGAGGAAATTAGTACAGTATTAAGCGCTTAGTACAGTGCTCTGCACATAGTAAGTGCTTAATAAATATCCTTGATTGATTGGTAGAAACCTGAAGGAGCTGGGTGTAGAAGGGGAGGGGAGAAGGGTAATGACAAGCCCATTAGGTACTGAGTGGACCCCGGCCAGGATGACAAATGTCTTTATCTCCAAGAATGTTGCACTCCCTCCACTCATGTATACTTGACTAAACTATGGTGATTTATTATAGTCTCGCCTCTTGTTGTCCCGTCACTGCACCTTAGCCTGTTCCCCAGATTTGTTCACAATGCGGGAATTTGAAAAGGAAGTCTTGGGTCATCCAATCTAGAGCCAGCTGGTGAAGTGGGCCTTGTGGGGCTTGATGGGATATTCCCCAGAAGCCTCAGGGGACAGTGCTCCAAGGGTGGAAACTCGGGCCCATGGCCTCAGCCCCTCAGTTCTGCCAGTCCCCATGCCCTCCCCACGGTCCTTCTCCTCTCCCCATGGGTTCCTCCATGGAGAGCTGCCTAGGTCACCAAGCGGGCTTCGGTCTCATCTCCACAGTTGACAGGTCAGTGGTTCCTCACGGCCGCCACCCTACATGACTCCAAATTCAGGGACATGTTGAAGGGGGTCCAGACCTCGTCCATATCCCTGTATCCCAGCCTGGCCAATGATAAATTCCGCATGAAGTTCTACATCAGCAGGTGAGATCCCTTCTCTCCGTTGACCCGCTGATCCTATCTCTTTTCACGTCCTGGGATTCTCGGCCTTTAATTCTGCATAATACTAACCAGTTTCGCTCTTTTGTCCTTTGCCTCGACTCATCTCTCTCATTCAACCCGCATATTCCATCTTCATCAAATCCTGTTGGTTCTACCTTCACAACATCGGTAAAATCTACCCTTTCCTCTCCATCCAAATTGCTACTAGGCTGATCCAAATATTCAGTATCCAAATACCTTGACTAATGAATCAGCTTCCTTCCTGACCTCCCTGTCTCCTTTCTCTTCTAACTCATTTCCATACTTCATGCTGCTGCCTGGATTCTTTTCTACAAAACTGTTCAAACCATGTTTCCCCATTCCTTAAGAACCTCCAGCGGTTGCCCAACCGCCTCTGTACAACCAGAAGCTCCTTAACATTGGCTTTAAAGCACTCAATCACCTTGCTCCCTCCTATCTTACTTTACTGATTACCTACTACAGCACAGCATGTTCACTCTGCTCCTGTAACACCAACCTACTCTACCTTAATTTCATCTATCTCTCCACTGACCTCTTGCTCAGGTTCTGCCTCTGGCCTGGAGCTCCCTCCCCCTTCATATCTGAGAGTTCATCATGCTCCCCATCTTTAAAGTTTTATTAAAATCCTATCTCCTCGAAGAGGCCTCCCCTGATTAAGCCTCATTTTTCCCTACTCATGAGCATGGAGTGTGTCTAATAGCTTGATTATATTGTACTCTCTCATGTGCCTAGTACATGGTAAGTGCTAAATAAATATGATTGATTTGCTGGCTGCCTGGTCCACTTTGCAGATGGGTGTCAACTCCAAAGGCAGGCCTGAGCCTTCTCTATTGCTCTCCCTAGAGCTGAGCTTGGCTGAGGCCTGGCCTAAGGACTGCTGGGAGCTGGGTGCATGGAAGATGGAGTGGGCATGCTACCCGTGGCCTGCCTGTGATGCCAACAGAGGAATGGACAGTGTCTTTTCCTGCTCTGTCATTTCCTGACTCTGCATTTCCCACGCTGTCCAACTTTCCTTTGTTGCCACTGTTTCTTTCCAGCTTTTTTAGTTTTTTCCTGAATAAGGTATTTCCTCCCTCTTGGTTCCCCAGCCCCTTCTTCCGGCCTCATCTCTTCCTCTAGTGGTGGCATCTGTGTGCACAACCAGACTATCTTCTATGTCAACCGGAGCAAGAGGACCTTGTTCCGGAAGAGTAAGACCCTGAAGGGGGAAGGGAGGATGGACGGGGGCTTCTGAATCTGATCTCAGGCAGAACAGTGGGCCAGGCAGAACCGGGCTGGAGAGGACAGGGTGGAGGGGCCCGGGAGAAGGGGCAGAAAGGGACAGTGAGGGAGGGGAAGTGGAGGATGGGGAGAGAGGGTCCCTCTAGCCTGAAAATATCACCCCTTCCCATGGTCTAGAGATAGAAGTTGCAGCCCTCCACTACACCCTCCAGGGGCTTGGCACCCACCCAGCTAGCTGAGTTCCTTGGGCAATGTTGCATCCTGCAGGGAGAGGGAAGGTCGGAACAGCCGGGGGTCCAGTCCGCAGGTCAGTAGGGGGTGAGCTGAGGGATGTCGGTTTAACTCAAGTCTGTAAGTTCCTCCTTTAGACTGCATGCTCCTTGTAGGTAAGGACCGTGTCTCCCAACTCTATTGTATTGTACTCTCCCAAGTGCTCTGCACACAGTAAGTGCTCAATAAATACCGCTGTTTCATCACTTGGGTGGGGCTGAGGAAACAACCCCCTGGTCTGGGAATACCTCATCAACCAGAGCTTGATGCCCTCCCTTACTCAGTGTGGGATGGGTGAGGGGGGTCGGCCTCACCATTTCTGGGAGGCTGGCACCCGGAGGGCCACTCTCCCAGCCCGGCCCATCTACCAATGCAGTTGGCGGCAAAGAGTACAGCTCTCAGCTCCTGGCCACGAACATGGAGGACAACTTCAGGCTGCGATTCCTGGGGGAGGAAGAGGCGGTCGGAGGACTGGCTCTATATGGTATGTGAAAAAGCTAGAGCCCAGAGGGGCCCTCTGTGCAACACCTTACCCCAACCCCTGAACTTGCAGTGACATCCCTCTGGGCCTGGGGGACCTTGAGTGCAGGGAAATTAAAGGGATCCAAAAGGGCTGATGGGATCACCCCTCGCTCCTCTGACCTCACACAGGGCTCTTCTGCAGGGGATTAGTGGGATCAAATAGACTTACCCAGAATCTCCCTTCCAGTAGACAGCTGTGAGAGACTCCGATCGGCTCCTCGGCCCAACCCCTTCCTCCTTCCCTGAGGCCCATTCCCCTCCTTTTCTCGTACTATCATTCTCCCCTTACCCTTCCCAAACCCTAGCTCGAAACAGGACCCTGAGCCAAGAACAGCAGGAGGAATTCCAGGCCCAAGCCTTGTGTGAAGGATTCAGCAGAAATGAAACCATTTTCTTTCCGACGGAGGAGGTGAGAGTCAACAAAACTCACTGTTGGCCACTCGTGGGGAAGGGCAGAATCACATACACTGAAGAGGAGCAGTAGTAGTAATAATAACATTAAGCAACTACTGGGTGTAAAGTATCATACAAAGCCCTGGGAAAAAAATACCCAGGAGAGAATTAGACACAGTCACTGACCTCATCTTTAGGGACTTGAAGTCCAAGGAAAAAGGGGAGGGAGAATGGTGACAGACACACAAGGAAAGATGAAACAATAAAAATATAAAAACAACACACAGACCATGAGCCCCTCACAGGACACGGAATGTGTCCAACCTGATTAACTTGTATCTACCCCAGCACTTACAACAGTGCTTGACATATAATAAGCACTTAAATACTATAGTAACATGTCAAGGTAAATAATAAAAAAACAGCTGTAGGGTAGTGTGGCTAAAGGGAACTATTAGCCTTAATCTGCCTATTATACAAAAGGAAAAAAGACCAGAGAGGGATTGCTACTTGCCTAAGGTCATGCAGTGCAGCAGTGCTGGGCAATGTGAGAGGTGGCTGGGAACCAGGATGCCCAGAAACCTGGCACTTCATCAGCAAACTCCACTGGGCAGAGAAGAGGCCAATGCCTAGAGTTGGGTGTTGGGGGGTGGAGGTCATTCTGAGTGGGCAGGGACAGAGGAGGGAGAGCAAGTGGATTGAAAGCCAGTATCCCAACTCAGCTTCCAATTCTCTGCCCAGGATGTGTGCCAGCTGGTGGTCAGAAACGAGGAGCTGGAGGAGAAGGAAAAAAGGAAGGAAAAGAAGGAACAGGAAGAGCAGCCAAGTGCTTTCCCAAGTGTTTAGTATAGTGCTCTGCATACAGTAAGAGCTCAAAACCATTAATTGAGCCCATGGGAAGCAAAACACTTTAGCTGAAGAGTTACAGTGGGGGTGGGAGATTCTTCTTTGACTTCCCTGCTAGGCCCCCAGTCCCAGGGTGGTGGTCAATAAATTTATGTGCTGGACTACTTGTTACCTGCTTATATTTTTCAGCCATGGAGTTTGGGAGCAGTGGTGGGGGGGAACTGGACCTGGGGCTTATGAGGGTGATTTTCTTCCTAGACCTTAGAGAGAAACCCTGAGAAGCTAGGACATATTTCCCCCTCTTCTGCCTCATGGGGAGTTGCTTCCTAAAGGCAGCCTCTATTTATAGAGAAACACCAGGCACGCTTCCTCTTGGGAGACCCAATCGCTGGGCCGAACCGTGGTCATCAGGGATTAGATTGGCCATTGGACAATCATTACTATCAGGCCTTCCTAATCTTCCCAGAGCTAAACGAGTCCATCTAATGAGGCTCCAGCCTCCCTGAGACAGAACACTTTTCACCTGTCACTCATTACTACCTTGGCCCCTTCAGCAACGAGCTGAGAGGGAGATAAAGAGCATTTCTCCAACAATCTAGACACATGCATCACCGGAGTTACAGCACTGAATGTATGAATTAAAATGGGAGATTTTAAATGTAGAGGTGGAAGTGGTGTTTACCCTTGGAAGCAAGGAAGTGGGGCTACAATGACACTTTAGACTGAGTGAATTCATCAAGCATCATCTCATCATCACAAGTAAAGCAAAATTAAACATCATGATGCACACTCGAGCGACTGCATCCTGATGCGCGGGGGGTACTTTGTGAATATGGTTTGGTCTCAGCAGCTGCTCATGGAGCAGAATGCAGGAGGGACCATTGTCTGATTTGCCCCAAACTCACCCCAACCATGGTGTCCAAAAGCTCCTCCAAACTATTAAGACAGGTAGTCCATGAGGAGGTCAGCATGTTGGAAGACTCCAACTGCCCCTTTGCTACAGCCTGGGGGTTCTATTGTAGTCCAAGCAGGACCATGTTGGTGAGGGTTGGAAGGGATGGTAATGATGATGATGATGATTATGGTATTTGTTAGGTGTTTACCATGTGCCTGGCACTGTATTAAGCTCTGGGGTAGATAGAAAATAATCGAGTTAGACACAGTCCCTGTCCCATTCACTGTCTCAATCCCCATTTTACAGATGAGATAACTGAGGTACAGAGAAGTGAAGTGACTTGTCGAAGTTCACACAGCAGACACGTGGAGGAGCTGGGATTAGAACCCAGGTCCTTTGATTCCCAGGTCCATGCTCTTTCCACTAGACCACACTACCCTCCCCGCCACTCCCCAGCACAGGTGCCTCTTTTTCTTTTTTTTTAACGGTATTAAGCCCTTATTATTTGTCAAACACTATTCTAAGCTCTGGGATAGGTACAAGTTGATGATTTCGGGCAGATTCCTTGTTCCACATGGGGTGCACAGTCTAAGTAGGAGGGACAACAGGTATCCCCATTTTATAGCAGAGGAAACGGAGGCACAGGGAAGTTAAATGACTTGCCCAGGTCACACAAAAACCAATTGACAGAGCAGGGTTTAGAACCCAGGTCCTTCTGATTCCCAGACCCATGTTCTCTCCACTAGGCCAAGCTGCTTCTCAGATTGTAATAGGCCCTTTGGACTTGCTTTCTTTGTCCTCAAACCAATGATCAGGTGACTAGGCGAGACTCTTGGCTCACCAGCCCCAGCTTTCTCCAGATGGAGCATTGTGTAAAACGGCCTTGTAAACAAGGACAGCATTTCCCAGCCAACAGCCTGCTACCTTCAGAAATTACAAGTAATGAACTAAACTAAACCAACATGTATGCCCTAGTCCAGCAGAAACCACCAGTGTCCAGAGCTCTCAGCACGCTGGAGGACAGCAGGGATCTCAGAGCTAAGATGGCTGCTTTGGGTAGAGGAACATTTTCTGGGTGGGCACGTGAGGAAGAGCGTGGGAGATTCCATATAGAACAAGACAGATTGATTGCAGGAGGAAGGAGGGCTAGATCCGGGTTTGAATCCCGGCTTTGCCATTTGTCTGTTGGATGACCTTGGACAAGTCACTTCACTTCTCTGGGTCTTGTTTATCTCATCTGTAAATGACAATTTAATTTCCTCTCTCCAATTTAGGCTGTGAGCCCCTGGTGGGACACAGACTTTGTCCAATCTGATTATCTTGTATTTACCCCAGTGCTTAGTACGGTGCCTGGCACATAGTAAGCCCTAGGAAGAGCAGCATGGCCTAAAGGAATGAACATGGGCCTGGGACTCAGAGGACCTGGGTTCTAATCATTGCTCTGCCACTTGTCTACTGCGTGACTCTGGGCAAGTCACTTAACTTCTCTGTGCCTCATTTACCTCATCCATAAAATGGGGATTAAATTCTACTCCCTCCTACTTAGACCATGAGCCCCATGTGGGACAGGGACTGGGTCCAATCTGATTAATCTCTATCAACTCCAGTGCTTAGGAAAGTGCTTGGCACATAGTAAAGGCTAGACAATTACCTTAATTAATGAATGAATTAATTATCAAGTACCATATAAAAAGTCACAGCACAGCCCAACAGTGATTCTCCTCAGGCTCCCTACCTTGGGGCTCAGGGGCCACTGTAAGGTGGAGTGTGGGGATGATGGGTCTACCCCAGCCAGGATCTTCTGGGTGTCTGGGTAAAAGCACCAGAGTGTCCCACCTGACCACCCCTCCTGGTCAGCAAGGATATTCCTGCCCCAACCCTGGGAGTTTGCTTTAGTGAAAGGGAGGAGGACAGAGGAAGCACAATGAGCAATGACCCTCCTGGGACTGGGGTGGAATAGGTGTGAGGAAGTGCAGACCTATGTACTCCCACTGCCCCTGCTGTGGGATCCAGAAGAGAGATAACCAGCTCCTCCCTTACTCCTGGTCGCTTACTCTGTGTGTGCCCCCCTGCCCTACTCCCCAAACTGCTGCTGTTGAAGATCAGGCACACTCACCTGAGACCAGGACAGAGACCTGGCTTTATTGATATGATTGGAACAGTTGAAGGGACCACAAGGTTACTTCACGGGAATCCCAGGATCCTACTCTCTGGGCACCTTGTTTCTCTCAGTTGTCCCTCTTTCCTCCTTCTCCCGATCCTCATCTTCCTTTGCCTGCTCCTTGCATTCATCCTGAGAGAAACAGATTCACAGTCAAATGTCTCTACTCAGCTGGAAACTGCCTCTCCACCCTCCCGGCACCTAACCAACCCTCTTAACCCTGGGGATCCTGCCCAGCTCCCACTGGGTAATGATCACTGCTAGACAAGCAGTGTGGCTCAGTGGAAAGAGCCCGGGCTTTGGAGTCAGAGGTCATGAGTTTGAATCCCGACTCTGCCACTTGTCAGCTGTGTGACTGTGGGCAAGTCACTTCAATTCTCTGTGCCTCAGTTACCTCATTTGTAAAATGGGGATTAACTGTGAGCCTCATGTGGGACAATGTGATCTACCCCAGCGCTTAGAACAGTGCTCGGTACATAGTAAGCACTTAACAAATACCAACATTATTATTATTATTATTATCTCTCTCCATGGCTCGGCTGCCTCTCTTCCTCCTCTCTTGCCCTCCACCCCATGTATCTTTCAACCAGTCCTGGGTGTCCTGCTCCCACCCATCATCATGGGGAGCCTGCAGCCAAGCCACCCATCGTTACCTGGCCCTGGGTGTAATACATTTCCTGTCCCTGGAGGTCCATGCAGTTCAAATGGACCTGGAGGGCCTCACGCTGCTCTTTGCTCACGGTGGGCTTCCGACCTAGGGTGGGGGTGGGGAGAGAAGGGGGGCTGGTAAGACTGGCCCTGGGAGGGTCTTGGAGGGCTCCTGGTGGTGGGGCACCTGGTGGTGGGGACAAAGGGTATTGAGGAGGCTCTAGGGGTTGCAGAGCCTAAGATTGCTGGGGGGATGTGAGGGCTCTGCCGTTTCATGGGGGATGAGGGGGCTGCAAGGGGTTATGCAGGCTCTGGAGAGGCTGAGGGGGTTGTTGGGGGAGGGGTGAGGGTACTGTTGGGGAAGAGTGAGGGGCTGGTAGGGAAGGGTTTGGGGGTGATGGTAAGGGAGGGGCTGAAGAGGCTGTTGGAGAGAAGAGAGGGGGTTTATCTGGGTTATCTTCAGCTCCTGGTTTCCTCTCTTTGGTCTGGGGCATGGGAGTGGCCTGTGTGGGAGAAGCAGACTCCACAGAAAGGCTGGAGGGAGCCGGTGGTTAGGCCCGATGAGGATGAGGATGAAGACAAGGATGAGGACATACCATAGAGAACGAGGCCACGGTGCTGCTTGCTGTCTGGGGAGAACACCAGCAGGAAGGTCTCCTCCAGGCTGTCAGTCAGGGGCAGCAGTAAGTTCACCAATCCACCATCTGTGGGAGGATAGAATGAAGTGGGCTGCAGTGGGGGAGGGGGAGGCCTTGGTCAACTGGGATTCACCTGAAGGGAGCCCACCGTTTCCCCCCCCCCCGCCCCGATCCCCACTCTAGGCTGCTGTCCTCCAGCTCCCAGGCAGGGGTCAGGCCCACTGGGACTCCCAGAACAAGCCTTCCCCCTCCATTCTGTGGCAAAACCCGGGACTCACAGTGGCTCCTGCAGAATCCCAGGGAGATAGGGTATCTATGGACACCCTGATCCAAGTGGATTTGGGCCAAATTGGGTTCAGTGCCAGTCTGCTTTCTGCTTCTCATGCCCAGGGGTCAGTGCCAGATAGGATACTTGGGCAAGATACTATCTCAGGGAGCCTCCTTCTCTTTACCCTCCCACCCCGGGTCGGCCCTCTCGAGTTCTCCCTCTCTGCTAGTGCCAGCTTTTGCCCCTGCTCCCACCCAGCTTGCGGGGGGTGGGGGAAGGCCCAGGGAGGCTTAGTAGGGCAGCTGCTCTCTCCTTTCTACCCTCAGAGGAGCTGGAGTGGTCTCAGAGCCAGGCTGCCAGGGGCCCCACCTGTCCAAAAGGTGGTGGTGTTGGTTGTCTGGATGGAGAGGTGTTTCGGGCTGTGCACACACATGGACCCCCTAGGAGAGAACCGTGAAAGGTGGGAGGGAGAGGTCACTCCAGAAAGCAGGGGAGTTGATGGAGAGCCTCAGGAGGGACAAGGAGAAGCTGGGGAGGTCGATGGGAGCTGGGAGTGGGCAGGACTGGAGTGACACAGGGAGAAGAGGAATGTTGAGAAGTTGAGAGTGAGGGCTGTGAGCGGGAGCAGGAGAGATGGGCCAGGGCAGTGTAGGGAGGGAGCGCAGGAAGCAATGGAGACTCATACACAGTCGTGTATGTCCTTGTGGTGATCCTGTCCCCGGCTGGATGGGGGTACAGAAATATGTAGGCCGCCTGGATCAGGGAGATCAGTTCCTGTCCGGAAGAAGAGGTATCAGCAGATGCAGTCAGGTACCATTTGCCTTTCAGCTGGAGAGAGAAGAAAACAGACTGAGGGTAGGTTAACTCCCCTGGGGCGGGGACTGGGTCTCATTCCTCCTCTGTACATCTTGGGGGCTTAGATCTGACAGGGCAACTCTGAGCCCCACTTGCCCTGGGGGGACTGGCAGAGAGGAGAGATGCCTGGGCCAGAGTATCTGAGAGATCAGCTTAGGAGGCACAACCTGCTCTCGGCCTTCAGGGGTAACTCCATGGAGATCTCCAACTCCGAGGGCCCATCGCAACAGGCACTGCTAGACTCCTTCTGGGGTTTCCTGGGAAGCACTCCCTCCCCTGCAGAGGCCTGGGGGAGGCTGGTTCTGGTCCTTTCAATGTCCTCTAAGAATCAATCAATGTCATTTATTTAGCACTTACTGTGTACAGAGCACTGTACTAAGTGCTTGGGAGAGTACAGTGCAACAGAGTTGGTAGACATGTTCCCTTCTCTCAAAGAGCTACAGTCTAGAGGGAACAGAATCAAAACATCATCTCTGAACTTGATATTATGCCGCTGCTTATTATGCCCAGGACTCACATAGTACCTACAAATCTATAAATTTTTCATATTAATGTCTATCTCCCTCTCTAGACTGTAAGCTCATTATATGCAGGGAACAGGTTTACCGACTGTGGTACTGTACTCTCCTAAGTGCTTAGTGCAGTGCTTGGCACACAGTAAGTGCTCAGTAAATTAGACTGTAAGCCCGTCAATTAAACTGTAAACCCGTCAAAGGGCAGGGACTGTCTCTACCTGTTACCGATTTGTACATTCCAAGTTCTTAATACAGTGCTCTGCACATTGCAAGCACTTAATAAATACTATTGAATGAATGAATAAATAAATATCAAATGACCATGATGATCATTCATTCATTCAATCATATTTATTGAGCTCGTACATCATCATGATGATGATTAATGATTACTTGGACGAAGAGTCTGAGGCTCAAAGCCTAGGCCCTACATGGGTAGATTAAAACTCAAAGGCCCAGGTTTCCAGGGCTGCCAACATTTTTGTGCCTGATGCCCACCATGAGTTGCCAGGACTGACCTGGCGTGTGCCAGGCTAAAGTGCCCTTTAGTGGCTTCCCCTGGCCCCAGGGAAACCTCAGAGCCTAACTGGGTGGGTGGGAGGCGGGGTGGGTGGTGCTGGGGTCTCAGACAGAAACCAGTGCCAGGGGCAGTGGAACGAGGCCACTGGGCTTTCCCTTGCCTCGATTTGCTCATCTACAAAATGGTTTAGAGGTACCTACTGAGGGAGAGATTTTCCCTGAGGTCTTCAGTCCCTGATCTCTCCCTTGCTTAGATGGTTAGATAGGTGTCTGATGTGATTGTAATAAATCTACCTCAAGGCATAGCACAGTGCTTGGCACCCAGTAAGCGCTTAACAAACATTATTATTATCATATTTCGAGAAGCAGCGTGGCCTCTGAGAAGCACAGTGACCTAATAGATAGAGCGCATGTCCGGGAGTTAGTAGGACCTGGTTTCTATTTCCGACTCTGTCTCTTGTCTGTTGTGTGACTTTGGGCAAGTCACTTCACTTCTCTGTGCCTCAGTTACCTCATCTGTATTATGAGCATTATGGTGGTGGGCAACCTGATTTGCTTGTATCCACCCTAGCACTTAGTACAGTGCCTGGTACATAGTAAGTGCTTGAACAAATACCAATTATAATTTTTAATAAATGTCAGGGTACAGAGCAGGGAAGAGTCCCAATGTCCAAATCCTAGATTCCCCCCAGAGTCCCCAGCCCAGCCAGACTAAGCTGTTCAGATGACACGTAGGGCACAGATCTCTCACCAGCCTCCTCCTCTCCACCACCAGCCCGCTCAGAGCCCCTCAGGACCTAGTAGTCCAGGAGGGGGAAGAGAGGAGAGTCCTAGCCTACCTGGCCCACCGTGCTGCTGTCGATGGCCCCTGCCAAGCGGGAGGCACAGTCCTGGGGCTGGGCGAGGAGCAAGGGGAGGGAGCTCAGCACGACGACGGCCCAGACCAGTGCCATGGCTGTGGGGCAACAGGGTCGAGGCCAGAGATGTCCCGGCTGGTGTCTGAAGCCAGCTCTGGAGGCTGGATTTATAGCTGGGCAGTTTCCTGGGTGGGGGAGTCGTCCTGGACCCCCAGGACAGCTTCTCTGTGGGCGGCGCTGTGACCCACCGCTACTCAGAGCTGAATGAATCCTCTCGGTGGGGCAACCGGCTGTGGGTTTGGGAAATTCCTTACACTAAACTTCCTTCCTTCCCTAAATGAGGGTTGCACAAAGGGAAGTGGCCCTTGGTAGCCTGCCGCAAGGGGCCAGTCTCCAGATTCATGGCCGTCCTGTGTCCAGCCTGCTGCTCAGGGCTGGTCTCCAGATCTGTGGTCCCCCAGTGCCTAGCCAGCTGCTAGGGGTCGGTCTCTAGATCTGTAGTGCTCCGGTGCTCAAGCTGCTACTGGGGGCTGGTCTCCAGATTTGTGGCCTCATAGGGGCCAGTCTTCTGCTAAGGGCTGATCTCCGGGCCTGAGGTCCCCCATGCCCTCAACTGTGCCTTTGGGACTGGGGACCAGGAGCCAAGACTGTTCTGTCCAGGAAGTTTGTACCTTCATATGGATCTCGCAGGGTTGGTCAAGGAGAAATGATTGAAAGTGGTTAGACATTAGGGAGAACCTTTTGGTGGTCAAGGGTGGCAGAGAACTGAGAGAGCCTCGGAGACCTTTAAGATGACGGCAGTGCTTGGCACATAGTAAGTGCTTAACAAATACCGTTATTGTTATTATTACTGCAGGTCTTCTTCCAGGGAAGCATGGACCCTTCATTCAATCAATCAGTGGTATTTATTGAGCACTTACTGGGTGCAGAGGATTGTACTACTGAGTGCTTGGTAGAGTATAATATAATGGAGTTGGTAGATGTGACCCCTCCACTGGTTGCCCATCCACATCCACATCAAACAGAAACTCCTTTCCACTAACTCTGAAGCACTCAATCACTTTGCCCACTCCTACATCACTTCACTACTCTCCTACTACATCCCAACCTGCATCCCTCGCTCCTCTAATGCCAACTTTCTCACTGTACTTCGATCTCATCTATCTCACCACTGACCTCTTGCCAATGCCCTGCCTCTGTCCTGGAACACCCTCCTTCCTCATATCTGAGAGACAATTACTCTTTTCCTTTACAAAGCCTTATGGAAGGCATATGTTCTCTAAGAGGCCTTCTCTGACTAAGCCTTCTTTTCCTCAACTACTAGTCCCTTTGCTCTTCCCCCCTCCCAGCCCCACAGCACTTATATACATATCTATATAGAAGCAGCGTGGCTCAGTAGAAAAAACACAGGCTTGGGAGTCAGAGGTCATGGGTTCGAATCCCACATCTGCCACTTGTCAGCTGTGTGACTGTGGACAAGTCACTTAACTTCTCTGTTCCTCAGTTACCTCCTTTGTAAAATAGGCATTAAGACTGTAAGCCTCCAGTGGGAGAACCTGATTACCCTGTATCTACCCCAGCATTTAGAACAGTGCTCTGCATATAGTAAGTGCTTAACAAATACCAATATTATTATTATTAATTTATTTATAGTAATGTTTGTCTCCCCTTCTAGACTCTAAGCTCATTGTGGGCAGGGAATGTGTCTGTGTATTGTTATATTGTACCCTCCCCAACACTTAGTACAGTACTTTGCAAACAGTAAACGCTCAATAAATACAATTGACTGATCAACTGACTCTCCACAAGCAACTTACAATCTACAGGGGGAAGCAGACATTAAAATAAAGTACAGAGAGGGGAAATAGTAAGATATTAGGCAATTTGCATAAGTCTTGTGGGGGAGACTGGTTATCTAAGTGCTTAAGGAGTACCCAGCCAAATGGATAGTTGATGGGAAGGGGAGGGAATATAGGGGAAATGAGGGCTTAGTCCATGTCCTTCTCCTCCTCTTCCTCCTCTTCTGCCTCCTCCTCTTCTCTTCTTTCTGCTCCTCCTTTCTTCCTCCTCCTCCTCCTCTTCTTCTCTGGGCCCTCCTCCTCCTCCTCTTCCTCCTCTTCCTCTTCCTCCTCCTTCTCCTCTCTGGAGGTCTCTCACTAGCTCTCTTTTAATCTACTCCTTCTATATGAGCCTTCTACCCCATTCCCACTTACCTCTCAAAAACTCCAACCCTTACTTCCACCCTCCTCTCCTCCCTTACTGTCATCTTCAACCTCTCACTTTCAAATGCTTCCTTCCTTTCTGTCTTCAAACGTGTTCAAGCCTCCCTCACAACTCCCTCCTGCTGCAACCCTTTCACTCGGCTCCCATTCCTGTCCAAAATCTTGGAATGGGTTGAATACCTCCCCTGCCTTCACTCTTTTCCATCAACCCTCTTCTTCCCTAATCTTAGCTCCACCACATGTCTTCTGTATGACTTTGGGCAAGTCACTTAAATTCTCTGTGCCTCAGTTAGCTCATCTGTAAAATGGGGATAGGGACTGTGTCCAATCTGATTAACTTGTATCTTCCCCCAGTGCATAGAACAGTGCTTGACACACAGTAAACACTTAAGTACCATGGTGATTATTATTATTATTGTTATTATTCTGCAGCAATCAGTTTTCTTCTCCCTTCCCCCCGGCTAAGACTACATTCTCCAAGGTTACCAATGACCCCCTTATAGTCAAGCCTAATTCTGTTCTAATCCTTCTTGAGGTCTTGGCCATCCTCAACACTGCTGGCCACCTCCCCCTTTCTTTAAACAAGATCAGACCTAAGTTTTTCAGACAACTCTTGTTTAAAGAAAGGGGGAGGGGGCCATCAGTGTTGAATGTGGCCAACACGTCATGAAGGATTAGAACAGAATCAGACCTCGATTTTTCAGACAACTAGAAGTAATATTGAAAAATAGCATGACCTAGGGGAAAGAGTCTGGGCTTGGGAGTCAGAGGACCTGGGTTCTAATCCTGAATCTGTCATATGTCTGGTGTTTGACCTTGGGCAAGTCACTTAACTTCTCTGTGCATCAGTTACTTCATCTGTAAAATGGGGATTAAATCCTACTTAGACTGTGAGCCCCATGTGGGACAGGGTCTGTATCTAAACCAATTAACTTGTATCTATCCCAGTTCTTAGATTAGTGGGTGGTGTGTAATATGCACTTAACAAGTACTGTTATTATTAGTAGTAGTATTATTAATTGGGCACTTACTGTGTGGAGAATATTGTACTAAGTAACAGGAGAGGATGCACAGGTGGGAATTGGACGTGGTCCCTGTCCTCTAAGGGCTTCCAGTTTTAGAGTTTAAGTGGGGACAAAGGATGGGCAACATATCAGAAATGATGAAACATTAAAACACAACACAAATACACAAAGTAGGTTCCAAGTCTCATATCAGGAATGTTGAAACACTAAAGCACAGCACAAACAAATACACAGAGTAGGCTCAAAGTCTCAGCCTGGATGGAGGAGTCTGAGAGCACACGGGAGCAGCTTTTCTCTCCAGCCCAGCAGGGAAAGAACACTAACTTAGTTCTCCTATCTCTCTGGTCACTCTTTCTCAGTCTAATTAGCTAATTCCTCTTTCAATCAATCAATCCCTAACTGAGGGTGTCTTGCAAGGCTCTGTTCTGAGTTCCTAATCTTCTAATCAACCAATCAGTGGCATTTTATTGAGGAGTTACTGTATGCAGAACACTGAATTAAGCACTTGGGAGAGTACTATACAACAGAGTTGGTAGATACATTCCTTGGCCACAGTGAGTTTACAGTTTAGAGGGGAAGACAGACTTTAATAAAAATAAATAAATTGTAGATATGTAGGTAAATGCAAAGGTGATACAGAAGGGAGAGGGTTAAAAGGAAATTATCCTTGACTCCCCTCTGTCATTCAATCCAGACATTTAATCTATCACTAAATCCTTTTGGTCCCACCTTCACAACAGAGCTAAAATCTGCCTTTTCCTCTTCATTCAAACTGCTACCACATTAATACAATCACTCATCGTCTCCTGCCTGGATTACTGCATCAGCCTCATTCATTCATTCACCAGTATTTATTGAGCGCTTACTATGTGTAGAGCACTGTACTAAGTGCTTGGAATGTACAAATCGGTAACAGATAGAGACAGTCTCTGCCCTTTGATGGGCTTACAGTCTAATCGGGGGAGACAGACAGACAAGAACAATGGCAATAAATAGAATCGAGGGGAAGAGCATCTCATTAAAACAATAGCAAATAAATAGAATCAGGGTGATGTACATCTCCCTTGATGACCTCCCAGCCGCTTGTCTCTCCCGACTCCAGTCCATACTTCACTCTGTTGGCCACATCATTTTTCTACAGAAAGATTCAGGACATGTCACCCCTCTCCTCAAAAAACTCCAGTGGTTGCCCATCCATCTCTACATCAAACCAAAAACTCCTCACCACTGGCTTTAAAGCACTCCATCTCCTTGACCCCTGCTACCTCACCTTGCTTCTCACAACCCAGCCCACACACTTCGCTCCTCTCATGCTAACCTTTTCACTGTACCTCGATCTCATTTATCTCATCGCCGACCCCTCGCCCATGTCCTGCCTCTGTCCTGGAACGCCCTTCCTCAAATCTGACAATTATTCTCCTCACCTTTAAAGCTTTATTGAAGGCACACCTCCTCCAAGAGGCCTTCCCAGACAAAGCCCCCCTCTTTCCTCAACTCCCACTCCCTTCTGCGTCACTCTGACTTGCTCACTTTGCTCTTCCCACTTCCCAGCCCCACAGCACTTATGTATATGTCTGTAATTTATTTATTTGCGTTGCTGTCGGTCTCCCCACCTCTAGACTGTAAGCTCGTTGTGGGCAGGGAATGTGTCTGTTTATTGTTGTATTGTACTCTCCCAAGTGGTTAGAACAGTGCTTTGCACACAGTAAGCACTCGGGAAATATGATTGAATAAATGAATGATTGAAGGCCTCTTGGAGGAAATGTGATTTTAATAAAACTTTGAAGGTGGGAAGATGGATGGTCTGTCAGATATGAAAGGGGAGGAGTTCCAGGCTAGAGGCAGGACACAGGCAAGAGGTTGGCAGTGTGATAGATGAGATTGAAGTACAGTAAGCAGATTGGTGTTAGAGGAGCAAAGTGAGCATGCTAGGTTGTAGTAAGAAATCAGGGAGGTAAGATAGGAGGGGGCAAGATGACTCAGGGCTTTAAAGCCAATAGTAATGAATTTCTGGTTGATGCGAAGGTGGACGGGCAACTCTAAACTCACTCGCTTGGAAAGCTTGTCTATGCACACAATTTCAGAGACCCCCTTTATGCGGATGATGCCTACATCTACCTCTACTCACTGCTCACAACTTCTCCTGCCAACTATACCTCATTCGCAGCTCTCCTGTCATGGGACCCTAGCCCACACTGTTCCTCCGACTGGATCTTCCTTCCCTTCCCCCCGTTCCCCTGCCTTCAGAACCCTCCTAAAATCTTATCTCCTCCAAGAAACCATCCCCAGTTAATTCCCAACATCCAAGTCACTTCAACCAACAATCATTCTTAGCATTTATGTGTTATGCCCTCTCTCTGCTCAAATGTACGTGTGCCTATTCAACTGAGCTTTTCAACTTTATTCATTTATCTAGTCATCCTGACTGTAAGCTCCTTCTGGGCAGGGTTTGTGCCTACCAATTCTACTATATTGTATTTCCCAACCACTTAGCACAGTGCTCTGCACACAGTAAGCCCTCAATAAATACCACTGATTGATTAATAGATGGATGCATTAGTTTCTCATGCTGCCACCTGCAGTACTTTTGTTCTTCCTCCTACTCTCACTGTTTGTAAATACTTTATGTCTGCCTGTCTCTTCTATTATACTGAAAACCTCTTGAGGGTAGGAACCTTGTGTTTGGCTTCCGTTGTTACAGGGCTCTGACACTGGCAGCCTGCAATAAATGCCATCAATTGTTTGGCTGTTTGGAGACAGGGGGATGGACTAGATGACCCCTCTAGGCCTCGTCCAATGTCAGAAGGCTGGAGTTGATGGGTTCTAGTCTGAACTCAGGGCTTGGCCAAACTTTTCTCTAAATTACCCAGCTTCACTCTGGTGGGATCCCATTTCTCAATGGGCTATTGGTGCCAAGTTTCCCCTTTCTGTTCTCTCTCCAGGTGGGACCCCCTTCCTCCTCACAGCATGTGACTCCATCACAAACTTCTGGTCCTACCTCTCCCCAGGGCTTCCTGTTCATCCTCTGCTCCTCTAGTGAGAAGTTAGGCTTTGCGTCCCCTAGGAGGCTCCTTTACTCTCCACCCACATCAAATCTGAGTTCACAGAAACTGGCTCATTCTGTTGAGCTCTGGCTCCTGCTCCTTTCTGCAAAACAGCACCATGTGTTCCTTGAGCACTTTTAATTTTCAGTTCAAGTCCTTATCAATGATCTTCATTTTCAGCCTTAGGTGATCAGGGAGGTGGTGGCCCCCCTTTAAAGCTGAGGAAATGGAGGACCAGAGAGTTGAAGTGACAAGTTCACACAAACAGTTGGGAAGCAGCGTGGTCTAGCGGATAGAGCCTGAGCCTGGAGTCAGAAGGACCTTGGTTCTAATCCTGGCTCCACCACTTATCTGCTTTGTGACTTTTGGCAAATCACTTCACTTCTCTGGGCCTCAGTTACTTCATCTGTAAAATGGGGATTGAGACTGTGAGCCCTTTGTGGAACAAGGACTGTGTCCAACCCCCATTTAGCTTATATCTTACCCCAGCACTTAATATAGTACCTGGCACATAGTAAGCACTTAGCAAATACCACAATTATCAATTATTATTATTCTTATTATCATTATTGTTAAGTTCCCTTGGAGCCCTGCCTCAGTGCTCAAGGCCAGGCTGACTTTTTTGGAGGTGAAACAAGATGGGGGATTTGGACCTGATCTCTGTTAGCTTTTGTGTGAGCCTGGGAGGGACCTGGCAAATGGTTGAGGCCCATTGAATGAACTCCACAAGTTTGTCAGCTTGAATTGTTACTTTTCAACAAGTGGAGACATATAGTACCAGTTAAAGTGGCTCCATCAAAAAAAAAGCCCATTATATCAACTTGAGTGATCTAGAATTGTATGGCTCTAAAGTCATCAGGGACCACTGAATCATGCTGAATGACCTGGGTCAGGGGGAAGGTTGGGAGGGATAGGGGGATAGAAACAAGATCAACTGCACTAGTCCCCAGACTTGGCTGGAAAGGGTCTAGGGAGGTAGTTCTCGGGGAGGCTGTTCTCTGGGAGGCAATTCTGGGGGAGATAGTAAATAGTTCTGGGAGAGCCTGTTCTAGGGAGACAGTTCTAGGGAGGCAGTTCTCAGAGAGGTTGTTCTGGGGAGACAGTTCTGGGGAGGCTGCTCTGGGGGAAGATGTTCTGGAGAGGCAGTTTTGGAGAGGCAGCTGTTGGGGAGACAGGTGGAGCTTCTGACAAGGCTGGCATGTTTGGGGGGCAAGGGATGGGGGGCAAGACTCTGCTATCCCTAGCACCCACAGGTAACTGAGCAGGGAAATCGTCAGCATGTCCCATCAATTTGTACTCTTGATCCATCTCTATGCCGGTTTCCAAATTCCTAGACATGGGGCTAGGCCAGAGCCTGACCAGGGACCACAGTAATAATAATAATAATAATAATTATAATAATTGTTAAGTGCTTACTGTGTGTCAAGCACTGTATTAAGTTTTGGGTTAGATACAAGATCATCAGGTCCCACATGAAACTCACAATCTAAGGAGGAGAGAGAGCAGAGATTAAATCCCCATTTGCAGATGAAGGAACTGAAGCACAGAGAAGTTAAATGACTTGGCCAAGGCCACACAACTGACAAATGGAGGAGCCAGGATTGGAACTCAGGTCACTAGATCACTCTCCTTCCCTAAGGCAGAAGGTAGGGGAGGTTTACAGGAGAGGCGGGTTTGGGCCCAGAGGTGCTAGGGCCCATTGGGGGTGAATGAACAAAGGCTCAGCTCAAGCCTGGCCTGAGGGCTGGGCATCTTTGTGTGCCTCAGGGTAGGGAGAGCTCTGTCCCCTGCTGTCCTCCACCAGCCCCCCTACCACTGCAGCTGCCACCATGGAAGCATGGGAAAAGTTATTTGGCAGGGAGGGGGATGGGGGTGGTCCAAGCTCCTGAAGAAACAATCCTCCATTGGGGGCTGCAGGGTGGGCTTTCCCAGCAACCTTGATGCAGCAGCCTCGGCCACCGATGGCTGTGGGGAAATCCATCCTCTGAAGGCTGCGCTTATCCTACTGAAGCCCCCTATCTCCTTCCTCTCCCAATCTCCCCCCCTTCCGAGGACCCACCTGAGCCCTGAAAGCTCTCCTTCCTCGGAGCCCAGCAAACACACCAGCCTGGCAGAGGTGCATTGTGGGGAGGCTTTATTGATGCATCTGGGGCCAGAATGAGGATGCAGAAGACCTCAAGTGGTGAAATCAAGGGGCTTGATCACCCTGTCTAGGACTCTTCATCTTCCTCAGACTCGTTTGGATCCTTCTCTTCACTCTCTTTCTTCTTGTGCTCCTTTTCCAGCACCTGGCACGCATCCTGGAGGGTTGGTCAGAAGAGAGCGCCACGAGGCCGTTAGACCCGCCGGTCGGGTCCTGGCCGGGCCGGGACTCACAATTGGAAGTGGATTTAATTATGGGGCAGTGGGGGCAGTGGGGAAGGGTGCTAGCCCCAGCCTACTTCAACTGCCGGCTCTGAGGATCGGCTCTCCGCATGGACTTCCCTGCCCCTAGATTTTCCTCTTGCTTCCCCCAACTCAGCCTAGATCCCTCTCTCCCACCTCAGCTCCAGTAAGTGGGCCCCTCCCCAGTCCTCAGTGTTTCCGAGGGAAAAGTGAGTGTGGGGGCTGGAGCAACCAACTAGTTCCAAGGACCCCACACCACCCCCAACCGCTTTAGGCTGCTTTGAGAGGCCTCTGGATGTTGTGTTATGGGGAAGGGGTCTCATTCTGTCTGTCCCTGATCATTGCCATGGTAACTTTGCAAAGGAGTTGGGGACTTTTACCTTGCTCCCGTCCGTGTACATGATTTCATCATTCCTGAACCCCATACACTTCACGGCCGACAGGAACTCCTTCAGCTGCTCCTGGGTCGCTTGTTGTCTGTCAGCTGGGAAAGGGAGCGGGGAGGGCAGAGGAGAATGTGAAGGCAGGGAGGATGGGAGCTTGCATTTAGGGGGCTGGGGGGAAGAGGGGACTCTCTGAGTTCCCCCGGGGGGGGTTAGCTCTGGAGTACCCTGAATGAGATGAGCAGTTTTGAGCCTCCATGGAGGGTCGGCCAGGTTCTGGGTCAGAGAGACTTACCATAGAAAGCGAGACCCTTGTTCCTCTCCTCCTCTGGATGGAAGAGCATCATGAAGGTCTTGGGGGTCGGGGGCAGGACCAGATGGGCCACGTGCACAGTCGCAGCATCTACAAGAGCATGGAGAATCAAGACTCGGCTGGTTCCCTCCTCCTCCAGAACCATAGTGCATTGGAGGCAATGGGGGGACCGGGGCTTCTGAGGTATCATCGCTGAACCTCACCCTGCGAGCCGGCAGCTGTCGTTAGCCACTCTGTGTGGGTGCTAGCTCCCAGCATTGCTGCAGTCCTTCCTGGAGGTTCTCTTCCCCCATTTCATCCCCACCCTGCACCCAGAACCCACTTACCTCAGTCCCCAGAGCCCAGCACCCACTTACCTGGCCTCGATAGGGTCCCGTTGGCTCTGCAGACAGTGAGGTAAGTGGAATTGAAGATACACTTGCCCGCTCTAAACAAGACAGGATGGGAAAAAGGGGGCTGAACTCAAAGATGGAGCATTATCATCATCATCATCTTCATCATCATCATCATCAGCAATGGAATTTATGGAGTGCTTTCTATGTGCAAAGCACTGTACTAAATACTTGGGAGAGTACTATACTAAAGCACTGAGAGAAAGAGTGAAGCAGTATGGGCACGAGCCTGGGAGTCAGAGAACCTTGGTTCTAATCCTGACTGCCACTCACCTGTTGTGTGGCTTGGGGCAAGTCACTTACTTTCTCTGTGCCTCATTTTCCTTAGACTGCGAGCCCCATGTGAGGCAGGTACTGTGTCCAACTTGATTATCGTGTGTCTATCCAGTGCTTGGTACATAGTAAGCCTTAACAAATGCAATAAAATAATTGTGATTTTTATTAGAGAAGGTGGAACTGGCTAGGAAAGGATGAGGGGAATGGGGCAGGGAGGAGAAGAAGGAGCAGCAAAAGGGGAAGGCAGGGTGAGAGAGAAACAGGAGGATGCTTCCTGAAGCTAGGTTAGGACCAGGAAGAATGTAAGCAATCCGTGGGTAGAGAATGTTTCTACCAACTCTATTTTACTGAATTCTCCCAAGCGCTTGGTACACAGTAAGTGCTCAATAAATATGACTGATTGATGGATTGACTGATGGAAGAGGGGTAGGAGTCCAGGGGTCCCCTTACACGGTGCTGTATTCTTCCAGGAAGAAGTTGTTGGCTGAGGTGTTGGGCTTCAGATAGAAATAAGCTGACTGGATCATCCCCGCTGCCTTCTTGTATTCAGGCAGGCGCATGACTCCACTGATGTAGAACCACTTGCCCTCCAGCTGCATGGACAAGAGACAGATTCAGGACTGGCCCTCTTCTAGGCCAGAGCGGGTTTGGGCAGTGAAGGGATACAGCTGGGAGGCAGCTTATTGGGTGCAGACTGTATGTATCTCCAAGGATGCTGGGATGGCTTATCAACGTGTCTTCTCAAGGTGGCCCAGACTTAATGATAAAAATAATAATGTGGTATTTGCTTGGCCAGGCAGTGTACTAAGTGCTGGGATGGATAGAAGCAAATCGGGTCAGATACAGTCCCTGTCCCACATGAGGCTCAGTCTTAACCTCCATTTTACAGATGAGGTAACTGAGGAACAGAGAAGTAAAGTGACTTGCCAAGGTCACACAGCAGTTAAGTGGCGGAACCAGGATTAGAACCCAGGTCTTTCTGACTTCCAGGTCTGTACTCTTTCCACTAGGTCACGTTACTTCTTTTGTCTCTGGACATGTCTGGGCTGTGATTTTGGGTGCCCAGTCTCCCGCTCCAGGTCTCCTGGGTCCTGTCAGGCCTCACCCCTTACCCCCAACAGTCCCTGCCCCTAAGTGGTAGCTCTGGCCTGGGCTGGAGCTCCAGAGAACAGCGGAAGCTGAACCTGACTTCCACAGTGACCTTGCTCTCTCTCCCCAGTTGGTCTACCCTGGGGCTGCCCCTTGGAAATGTGGAAGGAAATCCTGGCTGGACTTTAGGAATCATGAGACAATGGCCTAGTGGTCTGAGAGTCAGAAGATCTAGGTTCTAATCTCAGCTCTGCCAAATGCTTGCTGTGTGACCTTGGGCAAGTCACAACTTCTCTGTGCCTCAGTTCTCATGTTCTCCCTCATACTTAGACTCTGAACCCCATTCAAGGCAGGGACTGTATCCAACTAAATAAAGTTGTGTCTACTCCAGTGCTTAGAATGGTGTTTGACACATAGTAAATGCTTAACAAATGCCATAAAACAAAACATAAACCTGCAGTGGACAGAAGTGAACTAGACCCCTTCAATCACCTCTTTAAAGCACTCAATCACCTTGCCCCCTCCTACCTCACCTCACTACTCTCCTACTACTACCCAGCTTACACACTTTGCTCTTCTATTGCTAACCTTCTCACTGTATCTCAATCTCGTCCATCTGGCCGCCGACCTTTCACTCACATCCAGCCTCTGGCCTGAAACTCCCTCCCTCTTCATATCTTTCAGATGATTAGTCTTCCCCACTTCAAAGCCTTATCGACGGCACAACACCTCCAAGAGGCCTTCCTTGTCTAAGCCCTCTTTTCCTTTTCTTCGACCCCTTTCTGCGTCACCTGGACCTGCTCCCTTTATTCATCCCCTCTCCCAGCCCCACAGCACTTATGTATATATCCATAACTTATTTATTTATATTAATGACTGTCTACCCCTCTAGGCTATAAGCTCACTGTCAGCAGGGAATGTGTCTGTTATATTGTTATAGTGTACTCTCTCAAGCACTTAGTACTGTGCTCTGCACACAGTAAGCGCTAATAAATAAGATTGATTGGGAAGGGGACAGAGGGTGTTCCCCCAGTTTACAGGTGAGGAGAGAGAGGCCTAGAGGGTTTAAGACTGTCATTCTGGGTCTCACCAGGGGTCAGGGCAGAGCAGGACCAGAACCCAGACTTCAGCTGTGGCTTTATGCACTGTCCCCTCGCCCCCTCTGGGTCCCTGACACTCTCTCAGCATCTCCAGGAGGCTGGAGAGTGCACTCACCTGGTCCATCATGGCATCGCTTAGGGCCTTCACCTGCAGGTTCTCACAGGCCGGGGGCTGAGCGAGGAGCAGGGGGAGGGAGTTCAGGAGGACCACGGCCCAGACCAGCGCCATGACTGAGAGACAGCAGGAACCGGGGCCCGAGATGTCAGGAAACTATCGGACCCAACACTGGGGCTGGATTTATAGCTGGCGGGTGGAGGGAGTGCCAGGGCAGGCTGCCCTGTTCGCTGGGAAAGCCAGAGTCGGCCCAGAGGGCTGGTCAGCTGGCCATGAAGCAATCCATTGCACATTAGGGAAATTTCTTACAGCAAATCCCCCTCCCTGCTCCATTTCCCCAAACAGGAGGGCTTGCGCCAAGCAAATAGCTCCCTTGACTTCCCCTACTAAAACCCTCATTTCCCCTCCATGTGGTCAGAGAATATCTGTTATACTGTTACTGTACTCTCCCCAGCCCCTAGTACAGTGCTCTGCTCACAGAGTACGTTCAATATGATTGACAATTGACTGACTACTCAACCTCACTTCTGCCTTGTCTCCTGTGCACTTGGATCAGTAACCTTTAAGGCCTTGATATTCGCCCTACCCCAGCCCTGGCACGCTTGTTTACATAGCAATCAATCAATCATATTTATTGAGTGCCTAGTGTATGCGGAACATCGCATTAAACACAGTTCTAATATCTCATTTCTCCTATCTGTATTTATTTCAATGTTTGTCTCCTCTTCTAGACTGTAAGTTCCTTGTGAGTGGAGATCATATCTAATTGCACTGTATTCTCCCAAGCTCTTGGTACAGTGTTCTCCCTACTGTAAGCGCTCAACAAGTACTACTGATTGATTGAAACAGCCCAGGTCTCAGTGAGGTTCCTACCCCCTGAAGCAGACAGCTGGGAGCCAGAGTGTGCAGATAGGGATTGGTGGGTGATCCAGCTGGTGGTGATCAATGTGGATTGAAATGATGGCCACCTAGGTGTTAACTTCAGGGAAAGAGGGTCATGGGAATAACGGCTATCTATTCTTAGTGTTGGAGTCCATTTCACAGGCTTCATGCCCTTGCATGTGTTGTACCCATCCAGCCCTTTCCTGGCCCAGAGTCAGAACTTCCCCACATCCTTGCTTTCTCCCACCCCTTCCCTCCAACATTAGCCCCGGAACTCAGTTCCTGTCACCAAATGCTCTCTCCAGTCCCTCCTTTCTCTGCCCAGTTAGTTTCTTCCCTCAGTTCCTCTCTAGCAACTTCCGGGCTGGAAATGTGGTGGACTCCACCCCAGCGGTAGAGGATTGAACCCTGAGTGGCTGGCAGTCAGGAGATGTGTTGTTCTTTCTGGACTTGCCTTCGCACTTGTTATCTGTCCTTCTGCAAGCTGCCCAACCTCTCTGTTCCTTTGGTCATCTACCTTTCAAGGGACATGGATTGAGAATGAAATCAGATCTAGAAGGTGCTGGGAGCTCTGAGGTGATGAAGTCAGGAGAAAGGAATACAAAGGGTTGTGGTGGCTCGTTGATCAACAGGAAGGTGTACTGGATTGTTGGCCAAAGAGGAAGAATTACTTAAAGAGAAAAGGTTGCTTCAAGAGATCTCTGTTGAAGAAGCTGCTGGGTCACCTAGGAGCCAAACATCTTTTTTTTCCAGTATTCATTAGCGCTTACTACGTGCCAGGCACTGTACTATGCACTGGGGTAGATACGAGCTAATCAGGTTTGACACGGTCCATGTCCCTCATAGGGTACACGGTTTTAATTCCCATTTTACAGATGAGGGAACTGAATCAAGGAGAAGGCCACACAGCAAGGTCACACAGCAGACGAGTGGTGGAGCTGGGGTTAGAACCCAGGTCCTTCCCACTGGCCCATGCTCTATCATCCACTAAGCCACACTACTTCTTCTTGTTAGTCACTGGTCATTGTGTTGGGGGCCAGACTGCCCCTGACCCCAAGTGAGGCCGGAGCTGTGAGTCCATGACAGGGATTGAATGGGGTTGGAATTGATGGTGTTTGAAGGTACAGCTCACACCTGGGTCTGGTCCATGGCCAGTTCCCGGGTGACTGATCGATCGATTGATTGATTGAGAGGCCGTGCTGGGGGCGTGATGTGCCGGGGGCTGTTTCTGGGCTGCTTGCTCTGTTGTGTCATCCAAGACTGGAGACCCACCTGGCTGTCAACCCCTTCCCTGAGGTGGGGGAGGAGGATGAATGAGGTGGATGGGGTCCTGGGCCTAGAGACCTCTGGGGCCCTGGCAGGTAGGAATCTGGTTTGGAAAATCCCACATCTGATTTCAAATGAAATCCCTTTCCACTCATCTTTGCCAAAGAACCAATCTTCCTCGCCGACAGTCTGACGGTCCACTGAGCTGGGCCTGATTAACTCCCTCTAACTCTGGTCATTCCTATCACTCCAGCTAACCCCAACCCTTCTGATTATCCTGGTGAATTCTGGATCTGCTCAATCAGCCAATCAATCAACCAACAATACTTACTGGACACTTACTCTGTGCTGAGCTCTTTACTAAGAGCTTGGGAGAGTACAAGACAGGTGCTTGCAATGTAGAGGGGGAGATGGACGCTAAAATAAATGACATTCTGATCCTTCCTCATCGCTCTCTATATTTCTGGGATTATGGTACTTGTTAACTGTTTGCTTTGTGCCAAGCACTGTTCTAAGCACTGGGGTAGATACAAGTTAATCAGGTTGGACACAGTCCCTGTCACACATGGGGCTCACACTCTTGGCCCCGTTTTATAGATGAGGCAACTGAGGCACAGAGAAGTTAAGTGATTTGCCCAAGGCCACACAGCAGACATGTGACAATTGCTATCTGTCCTTCTGCAAGTTGCCCAACCTCTCTGTTCCTTTGGACATCTACCTTTCAAGGGACATGGATTGAGAATGAGATCAGATCTAGAAAGTGCTGGGAGCTCTGAGGTGATGAAGTCAGGAGAAAGGAATACAAAGGGTTTCTTTCTGACTCCCAGGCCCATGCTCTATCCATTAAACCATGCTGCTCTGTTCCTTCCTCTCCACCCTTTCAGCCAAGTACTGAATCAAGCCCTCACCACCTCTTGGGAGAGAATTCACAATTGGGACTTAGACAGGGTCCCTGGCCCTCAGGGGGCCCCAATCCTTTCAGGGTGACATTTACCTCTAAGAGCCCAAACTCCTCCTTTGTACCTCAACAGGTTTTCTGGAAGAAGCAAACAGCCACAAACACCCAGTTTCATTGCCTCAGTTTTAAATATTTATTTAAAGACCAAAAAAAAAAGTTTAACGTGAACAATGGGAACCAACTCCCCAGACCTGGTCAAAGAGAACAATCAAAGGCAAGAGAAAGAGCTGCAGGACAGAGGAAGGGGCTGGGATGGTTGAGGGGGTAAGTGGGGGCAGTATTGGGGGACGGGGAGGGGGAGGCAGGCCCTTTCTAGCTACAGTCTCTGCTACAACATGGCACTCTGGCCCTAGAAGACGAGGTGCCTGGTAGGGGGAGAGGGGTCGGGGCCGGACACGGGCACAGGGTGGTTAGGGCGAGGTATCTGGGGAGGAGTCGTGGGGAGTCAGAGAGTGAGGTATTCCAAAAAAAAAAACTTCGCGAATTTAACTCCCAAAGAGAGACAATTTTCAAAAGAATACACAAATATAGACTTTCACATATATTTTCCCTTCTACAAAAAAGAAATCCGTAGTCAAAACACGAAAACTAGAAAAAAGAAGAAAAGGGCTTGGAAGCAGTTTCCGATATAGTACAGCTTGACTAACATTAATAATATTATCCTTATATAGATTTCAAAGATTATCATAATTATCTCCTTTTTTTTAAAGTTCCAAATTTACACATAGAGACTAGCAACGTCAGATTTCTACACAACTGAACAACGACGATAAAAAACAAACACACACGTCCAATGGACGAAAGCTCCGAGATCGGTTGGGTGGGGGGGTATTCAGGGGTGTTCCCCCCCAGGGAAGCGGGGAAGTGGGGGAGGCCTAGGTGATCAGTCGGTGCTCAGGATCTCTGAGCACCCTGGGGTCACCCAGAGTAGGTGGGAGCCTCTGCACACTCCGTCATGGCAGTACTTCAGAGCTCAAAGCCCCCGCACGACCACTCCCTGACCCCAGCACCAGCCAACCCCCTTGAATCTCACCCGGCTTCAGAAGGTGAACTTTCTAGAGTAGAAGCCAGAGAAATCAAAAGCCGCCCCCCATATCCTCCCTCTGGACAGGTCAAAGGGGCTGACCCTCCACCCTCGCCCCCCACCCCTGATCTGGACTAAGCCTGCCTAGAGGCTGTCAAATGGTGACACCCCCAACCCAGAGAAACTGACCCTTCAAATACTTCTTGTATACACAAGTTAAAAGGCTCAGCTTTACTCCTAGTGTTTCTTATCCTCTTGTAGGCTAGGCAAAGAGCACGAGGGCCACGAAAACACTACAATCCCCAACTCTTCTTGTTTGGGGGAGGTTCCTTCCATATCTGATGGTTCCTTCAGAGTCTGTGGCAAGACAGATAGCACCTTTCGAACCTTAAATAGGGATTTTTTTTCCCCAAAGGAAGCATGTACAAAACTGCATGACTTTTCAGCACCCGGGATTGTCCCAGTGGGAGGTAGTGACCCATCCTGGTTAGGTCCTGGAGTCATTTGGAACTCTCAGCTTGGCTACATCTCCCCGCCATCCCCATGACTGGCTCCTTTCAATTCTGCTCTCCTCAATCTCTTTCCTCTTTCCAGACCCTGGTTAGCCCAAGAAAGAGGCTTTGGTTACTAATTTCCTTCATGTTTAAATAATATATATACTATATATATATATATATATATATATATACTTTTTTTTCCTGTTTCTTTTCACTAATATTGCACATCACAAGTTTCCTGTCCAGGAGCAGAGAGAGACATTCTATAGCATACTCTCTACAGCTGCCTAAGGGGGTGATGGGGTCCTTTCATACATGCCTGCCAACCCCCTCCCTCCAGCTAGCAAGGAACTGGTGAGGCAGGGAGGAAGGGGGTGAGAAGATGGGATCCTCTTGGAGTGGACTGATTGAAGCAGACATATTTTGGTAACTGAGGAAGCAGAAGTGGGTGGTCAAACACATTTCTGGGTGGTCTCTCTCTCCCTCTCTCTCTGTTTCTCTCTCTTCTCTCGCAGGATGTTTCTTTAGTAGCCGGACAGGTACGGGCTGGTCTAGGGCATGCTGGCCCGTGACCCTTTGTTCCCTAGACTCCTGAGGTCTACTCTGGGAGCAGCTGTGACCTCCACGATCTCCTCCCCCCGCCATCCTCCACCCCTTCGCCCCTATACTCTTCAGCCACCTGCAGGGTCTCCTAGAGGGCGGCTGAGACTCAACCCAGCTTGGAGGCTGTGGGTCTTCACCCTGTCTGCCTCTGGGGCGAGGGTGGGAGGCACACCCTCCCACCTGGCCCCCTGCCCCCAGCCTCCGGCTTGGCTCCGAGGATGTCCGGCGGGGCCCGGAGGTCAGACTTCAGAGGAAGCACACAGACCCGACTTCCAGGCGGTACTGCTTCCCCGGGGTGGTGGGCGGCAGATTGTAGATGCTGACGATTGGCAGCTGCTGGGGGTCCTGTGTCCGGAACGTGAAGCGGGTTTGGTGCCAGCGTCCGTCCTGAACCTGGGGGATGGATGGCATAGAAAGGATCAATCCAGCTTGGCCCAGAACAAGGCAGTGGGGGTTAGGAGGGAGTGACCATCAAGCTGCCATCTCACATATTTTGTGCCCTCGCAATGGACAGATCAGGAGCTTCTATTTTAGCCTGAAAAATTCCCAAAAAATTGGGAGCGCTCAGTGCTTTGTGCCCTTGGACAAGTCACTTCACTTCTCTGTTCCTCAGTTACCTCAGCTGTCTAGTGCTTAGAACAGTGCTTGGCACATCGTAAGATCTTAACAAATACAATCAATATTATTAGTCTAACCATCCAGTTGGGATCCAACCCAAGAGTGGGAGGGTGGGCACTCTTAGATTCAGGTAGGGGAAGGATTCCACCCTCTTTGGGTGCCAGCAGGTGTTGAGGTGGGATTAAAAAGAGAGAGGGGCAGGACGGGGGTGGCTCATCCTGGTTACAGCAAGAATGCACACATGGATGAGGGGAGAGGAGACAGAGTTGCAAAGGGCAGATGGACAGTCTGCTCGGACAGCTCAGAGGGAAGGAGCTGGGGACCAGGGCGCAGGGGAGGAGAGGAGAAGACAGGATGGCGGCCACACCGTTTGCATGTCCCAGAGCCACAGTCGGAGGCAAAATGACCTTACTCAGGGCCTTTCACTTTTAAGAGGGCAGAGAGATCATGGTGGATGTGGGCACAGAAGCTTTTGAAAGGAATTATTTCTGCTTTAGGCGGAGTGAGTTGGAGGGCAGGGACCGCTGCAAGCTTTTACAACCAGTTCAAAGTTCTCCCAGTCAAACAAGCTTTGTACCTAACCCTACTGCCCCCCATCAGGCTCCTGGAGAGTAAAAGAAGCGAAAAGAGAGGCAAGATTATTCATCGCCAAGGGCGGGTGGGCAGGTGGGAGATGCCCACAGGGCTCTGACCTTGCAGTCATCCACAGAGACCTCTGGTCGGAACTGGCCTCCAGCCTCATAGATTTGTCCGTTCCAGGCCCGGAAGCGCAGAGACTTCTTGCTGGGTGGCCGGCCTTGCCCTTCCTGCCACACGGACACATCGAGGCAGTGGATGGTCAGGTGCTGGACCACTTCGGAGCTCAGGAGGTGTAGGAAGTTCATCTGGACCCGGCCGATGGCGAACTCCACCTGTGTGGGGGTGGATTTGGGGTGCAGAAGGTGAGCGGGGGGGACAGGGATTCCAGGAGCCAGGCCGCCATCTGGCCTCTCCTGACAGGCCTGGTAAGGATGAAAGATCTTGGACAGTGGGCTGGTTATCCCTGATTCCCATTCTTTTGGGCCCTTGAGCTCTTGTGGCCAGGTAAATGGTAGAAACCTGGGGCTGGACTCCCCATGCCTGGAAGCTGGAAAAATTCCTGTAATGCCAGGCCCTGGGATGGAGCTTTTGGGGGGTGGTGACTGTCTTTCTGGGAATGAAGTTGGGAAACAGAGCTCAGCAGTTGGCTCATGCTCTTGCTCCTGCATCTCCTCCAACTACCACCACCACCACTAACACCATTGCACAATTTGGGCTTTCCCCTGGCACCATGCTAGAATCCAAATACCCCTGGGGTAATCATATCCTGCTGGAGATGTGAGAGACCTGAGTCAGGAGCAATCCAGAACCTCCCCACAGCTGGGTTAAGTTCTCTCTCACCTCAGTGGGTCCAGCTCATTGGGGGGCAGGGACTGTGCCTACTAATTCTGTTGTATTGTACTCTCCCAAGCGCTTAGTACAGTGCTCTGCACATAGTAAATGCTCAATAAATTTAATTAATTATTATTTCCACTCTAGGCTGTAAACTCCTTATGGGCAGAGAACATATCTAACAATTCTGTTGTGTAGTACTCTCCCAAGCCCTTAGTACAGTGCTCTGGCTCACTTTAAGTGCTCAATCATTGATTGATCGATTGCTTTCACTCAGAACTGTGCTGGTCTTAATCCGGGTGGCTGGCTCTAGGTTCACCCCGTCCCCTTCCCTCCCTCCGCCTCTTCCTCTCTCCACCAACTCTGTACCTTTGAGGCAGTGATGGGTTTTAGACAGGTTTGACCTCCTTTGGTGAAGTTACAGGTCACTTCGATGGTGTCTGAAGAACAGCCAAGGTTGGGGTCGATCCAGTATTTGCCTGTGGGAAGGAGACCAGGGGCAGTGTCAGAGGAGGGCACTGGAATTTGGTCCCTTCCAAATGTGCTGGATGTGCCCTCCTCGGCCTCTGAATTTCCCTCTGGCCCAGAGCTGACGAGGAGGAAGCTAGGGTGGCAGACTGGGTAGAGGCTGGAGGAGGCCGGGCTATCTTCGAGGGGCAGAGCCTTCCCCCAGCTTGTATGGCTGATGTTGGCTACCAACTCAAGAATGATTCAGGAGCCTTGATCCAAGGTGGGGTTTATAGTGAGGATAGGAAGAAGAACAAACAAGGAACATTGGGGCTAATGAACAACTGGGTGGGAGATGGGGGAGGGAAGACTTCAGGGAGGAATCACGGAGTGACTCTTCTTAGGCTGTAGGCCCCAGGGAGTCTCTCCTCAAATTCTCTGTCCAAAAGGCTCCTTGAGAGTCATCTGGTCCAAACCCCTGCCTCCATGCGTCCTACTCTCTCAAAAAAGAGATTTGTTTGCAGGGATCTGAAGAGCAGCAGAAGGCAAATGGAAGGAGGATCACAGGATGCAAATGGACCCTAAGGGCCCAGATTGGGATGAATAGCAGGAAATCCTGGGGGCTCAAGGACTCAGCCGGCTCCTTACCGTCAGCCATCTTCTGCTCACAGTTCATGAGGTCTCGACAGATGCGAGCAGGGTTCTCCTTGGTGCCCAGTGGCTTCTTGATGCTCTGGATGAGGTTGCTGAGGTAGTGTAGGGTCTTAAAGATCTCCCCTCCCTGGTCCAACACCAGCAGATCAGAATGGGAAGAGCCCTGGAGGAAGGGAAAAGTGCAGAGGTAAATCCAGGGAGGAGGGCTGGGTTTGGAGGTGGGCACTACTCTTGTCCTCTCCTCCTCCCAGCAGGGTCATCGGACCAGAGTGACATCTCAACCCTGGTAGGAGGCCCTGGGAGGATCAGGGCACTGTGGTGAACATCTCAAGAGCAGAGAGCCCGGGGCATGTCAGGATTTTTTTTTAAATGGTTTTTATTAAGTTCTTACTACGTACCAAGCACCGTACCAAGCGCTGGGGTAGAGAGAAGCTAGTCAGGCTGGACACAGTCTCACATGGGGCTCACAATCTTAATTCCTATGTTACAGATCAGGTGACGGATACCTTGTCCAAAGTCACACAGCAGACAAGTGGCAGAGCTGGGATTAGAACCCAGGTCTTAACCCAAGTTGGAGAAGCAGTGTGACCTAGTGGATAGAGCGTGGGCCTGGAAGCGAGAATGACCTGGGTTCTAATCCTGACTCCATCACTTTTATGCTGTGTGACCTTGGGCAAGTCATTTCACTTCTCTGAACCTCAGTTACCCCATTTGTAAAATGGGGAATAAGACTGAGCATCATGTGGGTCAGGGACCGGGTCCAACCCAATTTTCTTGTATCCACTCCAGCACTTCAACAATGCCTGGCACATAGTAAGTGTTTACCTCATCTGTAATACCTCAATGATTATTATTATTATTATTATTGGTTCCTCTGACTCCCAGGCCTGCACTCTATCTACTAGGCCATGCTGCTTCTCAGCAGGATTTTCTCAGGAATTTCAATAAAGACCTCTGTCACAGTCCTAAGACTCTTTCCTCTCAGCAGAAGGTTCCTACCATGTGGATCTAGGGTTTCCCAAAAAACAACGGATCCAGGACCATGTGAATGCAACACCCATACCTCCAGGAGGTCCAAGGAAGCCAACGGGGGACTGGGTTGGGAGCAGGGGGAGGGGATGTGGGCAGCTGCAGAGGACTGGCTTGACCACTTCCTTTCTGCTGGTTTTGTGCTAACACTGCAGGCTTGGAGTCTGGTATTTGGCCTATGTGCGTCTGCTGTCAGTTTCTGTGGCAGGAGGAGGGGAGGAGCCGGGTGGAGGCCACCAGCAGACAAGGGGCTGGCAGGTTTGGGGCAGACTGTAGGCGGGAAAGGAAAGGGAATAGGCAGCAAGGGAGGGCTACAGACGTCCAGCCAGCAACGAGAGCCCCTGAAATAAAACAAGCAAGTCATGGGAGCTGTTGGTTTCCTGAGCCCTGACAAGACCACCCCTCCTGGAAGAGGGGTTATTCTGGGGAGGTGGTGGGATTTTCCACAGGAACCACCCTCTCAAAGGTCATCATTGATCTCCTTCTTGACAAATCCAATGGCCTCTCCTCCATCCTAATCTTCCTCGTCCTCGCAGGTGCCTTTGAAAATGTCGACTATCCCCTTCTCCGGGAAACATTAACCAACCTTGGCTTCACTGACATTGTCCTCTCCTGGTTCTCCCTCTCTCTCTCTAATTGCTCAATGTCAGGCTCTTTTTTGGGTTCCTCCTTTGCCTCCCAGCCCCTAACTGTGGGAGTCCCACAAGACTCAGTTCTGGGTCCTCTTCTATTCTCCATTTACACCCACCCTCCTGGAAAACTCATTTGTGGAAAGAGCCTGGGCTTGGGAGTCAGAGGTCATGGATGGGTTCTAATTCCGGCTCTGCCACCTGTCAGCTGTGTGACTTTGGGCAAGTCACTTAACTTCTCTGTGCTTCAGTTACCTCATCTGTAAAACAGGGATTAAGACTGTGAGCCCCAGGTGGGACAACCTGATTACCTTGCACCTACCCCAGCGCTTAGAACAGTGCTTGGCACATTGAAAGTGCTTAACAAATACCATTATTATTATTATTATTGTTTGCCCCCATGGCTCCAACCACTATACAGATGATTCCCAAATCTACATCTCCATCCCAGATCTCTCTCATTCTTTACTGTCTCTCATTTCCTTCTGGCTTCAAGACATCTCTACTTGGAAGCCCCACTGACACCTCAAACTTAACATGTCCAAAACAGAACTCCTTCTCTTCCCACTCATACTTGGTCTTCTCTCTGATTTTCCTGTCACTTTAGACAGTACTACCACCCTCCCTGACTCACAAGCCTGTAATCTTGGTATTCTCCTCAACTCATCTCTCTCATTCAGTTGACAAATTTTTGATGGGTCACCAAATTCTCTTCATTCTACCTTCACAGCATTGTTAAAATCTATCTTTTCCTCTTCATCTAAACTGCTACCTAGTTAAATCAAAACACATCCTATCCCACCTTGACTACTGCATCAGTCTTCTTGCCAATTGCCCTGCCTTCTGTCTCTCCCCAGTTTAGTTCACTCTTCACTCTGCTGCCCAGATCCATTTTCTACAAAAACTTTCAGTTCATGTTTCTCCACTCTTCAAGAACTTCCAATAGTTTCTCATTCACCTTCACATCAAACAGAAACTCATTATCATCGACTTTAAAGCACTCAATCACTCATTCTCCTACCTTATTCCTCCCTGATTTCCTACTACAACTCAGCCCACAAACTTTGCTCCTCTAATGCCAATTTACTCACTGTACCTTGGTCTCATCTATCTCACTGCCAACTTCTCGTCCACATCCTGGCTCTGGCTTGGAGCCCCCTCCCTCTTCATGGTGGACAGACAATTACTCTGCTCACCTTCAAAGCCTTATTGAAGGCAACTCTCCTCCAAAAGGCCTTCCCTGACTAGGCCCTCACTTCCTCTTCTCCCATTCCCTTCTGCATCGACTTTGTATTTGTATTTGCACCCCTTATTCCGATTTGTACCTTTATTCAGCCCCCACCACACTTATTTACATCTCTGTAATTTATTTATTTAGATTAATATCTATCTCCCCCTCTAGACTGCTAGCTCAGTGTGGGTAGGGAATGTGTCTACCAACTGTGTTACATTGTACTCTCCCAAGGGCTTAGTACAGTGCTCTGCACACAGTAATTGCTCAATAAATATGATTGAATGATTTCAAATGATATCTCTGCAGCCTTGCTCTGTGGCCCTGTTTGAGAGGGGGCACTCACTTGCTCTAGGCCTTATTTCTACCTCTGGCTCAGTAGGGAGAACAAGTCTCCAAATGCTGGAGAAAGAGCCCCTGCTGGGCAGTCATGCAGCCATGCAGCCATGCAGCCGTGTAGCTGTGCAGGAGAGGAAGGCCCCAGCATCAGCTACCCAGCTGAGCCAAGAGTGTTATCCTTTGGTCTGAGAACATCTGGCAAGGACAGGTCTGGCAGACCGGTGGCTCAACTTTTCCGATCTGGGACCTCGCTGGCTTCTTGCTCCCATTTCCCAGGGCAGCTTCCTACCATGGCCTCCCATGTCTCCTCCTCTCCTGTCCCTCCAGCCATGGATTTGGCCAAAGGGCTGAAAGGTTGGGTTCAGGAGAAAAAGCTGTAAGAACTGAGACCATTTCCTCTGGCTCACGGGGAGACTCATGAGCTTCTTTTTCAGAGGGGGAAATCAGCTACTCTGCACTACCTCCAAGGGGACAACTAAAAGCTGAAGCTGAAGCATGAAGGATTTAAGATAGATGACAGGAAGAGTTCCTAGAACTGGGATAAAATACTGGAGGAGACTGGAATTGCCTTCTCTGGAGACTTCAGTACATAGGATGAAGTCCCAGTGGCCCGGAATGCTGCCAGCTACCAGTTCAACTGGGAGATAAGAGGATGGACTTGATGAGATCTCTAGGTACCTTCCCCACCAATCTATTTGTCAAGCACCATATTAAGCACTGGGGTAGATACAATTTAAGCAGATCAGCCATAATCTCTATTTTACATGGGGCTCACAGTCTAACAGGGAGGGAGAATGGGTTCTTTATCTCTATTTTACAGATGAGGTAATTGAGGCCCAGAGCAGTTAAGTGACTTGCCCACAGTCACTTAGCAGGCAAGTGGAGGAGCTGGGATTAGAACCCAGGTCCGCTGACTCCCAGGCCTGTGCTCTGTACACTAAGTCATGCTGCTTCTGATGGAGTCTTGGGGACAAAGGCTGGCCTGACCAGGGTTGGGGCCCCAAGCCTGGAAGGTGGCTTCTGGGGGTGATGCAGGGATGGGGGTGGAGCCAGTGGAACATGGTCTGGGGAATAGAGCACGGGACTGTAAGTCAGGAGATCTGGATTTTAATTTTGCCTCCACCACTTGCCTGCTTTGTGAACTCAGGCAAGTTACTTGTCTTCTCTATACTTTCCTCATCTAGAAAACGAAGATTGAAATCCTGTTCTCCTCCCTTAGCCTGCGAGCCCCATGTGGGACAGCGGCTGTGTCTGACCTGCTTGAATTGTCTCTACCTCAGTGCTTTAGCAGTGTGGTTGGCTCATAGTAAACACTTAAATACCACAGTAAATAAATTAGTTAAGAGACCATGACTCTTTGGTCCTGTTCTGAGCAGAGGGGGTGTCTGTTTATTGTTGTATTATACTCTTCCAAGGGCTTAATACAGTGCTCTGCACACAGTAGGTGCTCAGTAAAATCAAATGAATAAATGAATGGTCTTTGGTATCCTTGCTCTAAAGGCTGTCTCCATGAACCCTCTGCTCCTAAAGCCAGTGTTACCTCTGTCCTGAGCACGCCACCGTTTGAGGAGTCTAGCCACGTCTGGAAAGCTGTCCCGAGGTCATCTTGTTGCTGTTGGAGGGAGAATGAGAGTAACTGCATCGGGCGACTGGAATCTTATGGAGGCTAAGGCTCAGGTTTTCTCAATCAATCAATAAACTGATCAGTGGACTTATTCAGTGCTGATTTTGTGCTGAACACTGTCCTAAGTGCTTGGGAGACTACAAGCCATGAGATAGCCATGAGATAGGCATGATCCCTGCCCTCAAGGAGCTTACAATCTCATGAGGGAGCCAGATACTACAGATATATATATAGGTGGAGGAAAGCAACCTAGTTTAAAGATATGTAACTCTCCGAAGTGCTTAGTACAGTGCTCTGCACATAGTAAATACTCAATAAATACCATTGATTATTGATGATGATGTACATAAGTACTAGCTAGGGGAAAGGGATGGGGTGAGTACCTAAGAACAGAGTGATGCTGTAGCAGGGAGAAAGGGTAGGGAGAGGGCAGATTAGTCTGGGTGCTGGGTTCACTCTGGTTCTAGACTCTCTGGTTTCTCTCTAGACTGGTTCCTCTTTAGACTGTAAACTCACTGTGGGCAAGAATCACGTCTTCCAATTCTATGTCGTACTCTTCTTATAGTGCTTTGCACACAGCAAGTACTCAATAAATATGATTGATTGGCTCTTAGTTTCTGGACCTGCAGTGGAGGGTCCCTGTCTCCTCCTGGCAGCTGCAGCAATGGGCTCTGAGCTCCTTGGGCAGAGGAGTTGGATGGAAACTGGAGATTATTCGATCAATCAATCAATGGTATTTATTGAGTACTTACTGTGTGCAGGGCACTGTACTAAACGCTTGGGAGAGTACAATACAACAGAGTTGGTAAACATGTTCCCTGCTCCCAAAGCGCTTACGGTCTAGGTTTCGGGGGATAAGGCATTACAATAAATTAGATAGGAGAAGTGGCAGGGTTTACAGATAGGCACATAAGTGTATTTACTGAATGTTTACTTTGGGTAGAAACTCTCCTCAACGCATAGTCAGAGGGGCCCCCAAAGTGCATTTCACAGAGCTCTCCCTGCCCAGTTAAAGCAGCTCCCCTGAAAGGTACTGTGAACTCCAGGAGCAAGGAGCCCCTGTGGCCTGGTGATTCCCTGGGGTGCGCCAACTTCTAGCTTCTGGGCTAAACTCAAGGCCCCATACCATGGCTCTGCCCCAAAGCTTTTTGGAATAGCCCAATTGGCTCCTTAGGGTAAAGTGCAGGGGTTGAAGGCAAGTCACTTCTAACTTCCTCGCCTGTAGTTGAGCAGGTAAAAGAAACCAGGGCATCCCTGTTGTCCCTATCTGTCCTGGTGGGATAATGGTTTGGCCTGGGGAGTGATTGCGGGGTGGAAAGAAATTCGTTCCCGGGGTATGGAGCTTAGTTGAGTCCTCTCTGGCTCACCCTGAGTGCCAGGAGGGTTTGGTGAGACCAGATGAAACATTACAAACAACTTACAAATGGAACAGGAATCCCTGGAGGGCCCTGGAAAAGAAAGAGAACTGAAAGTCAACTCCAGCTTCCTGTCAGCTCCACATCACCCCCAACTCTCCACCATCCTAGTCTCTCCCATTGTTCTACCTGCTTCCCCTCCCCAGGGATCCAGGGGGAAAAGCGGGGGCTAGACTATGTACAGCTTCCTTTCCTGACATCATAGCTAGGGGCCTATTTTGGGGTGGAACTAGGAGGGATCAGTGGGAGAGCAATGCTTTCTGGGATTATCCTCAAAAGGAAGTTCAGCTCCTTATTCCTGGGAAGGAAGCCAGAGCTGCTATTCAGGGAATTAAATAAGATCGGTTATGGGAGTCAGTGGAAAGAGTACAGGCCTGGGAGGCAGGAACCCCTCTGGGTTCTAGTCCCAGCTCTGCCACTGGCCAACTGTGTGACTTTGAGTAAGTCACTTAACATCTCTGGGCCTCATTTTACTCATCTATAACATGGAATTAAGCTACCTAACTTTCCTACCTCTTATCTTGTGAGCCCTGTATGTGTCTAATCTGATTATGCCACATGTACCCAGTGCTCAGCACAATACTTTGCACTTAAAAAGCACTTAATAAACACCCTCACCCCCACCACTACCAACAGAGTTGGGGAGAAAGAGAGGTGGCTTCTGATTGCTTTTGGTGGAGCCCAAATCCTCACGTGATTGGCTCTGAACACCCCACAGAGCCAAAACCTGGCCTTTTCCCATGAGCCCATTGCTCATTTCTCTGTCCTGCTTCGGGTTGGGCTAGATTAAACCATGAAGTGGTGAGTGGGATGCAGGTTGGAGACTTCAGGCTATGGACAGAGAATCTTCAGGGATTCATCAGGAAGATGGACTGTGTGGAACTCACGTTTGAGGCTGTGAAGCATGAGTAGGTGACTCAGGAAGGAAAGGGACATCCGGAGTAGGAGCTACTGGGATTGGGGGAGGGGGCAGGCGTTTAACTGCTCCTCGGGGAACCCCGCTGCTACCCGTCCAGAGCCGGGTTTGACGAGTGATTATCAGCCCTAAGAGGGCCGAGGTCCTCGCCGCCCAGCCCTATACGCGTTACGGTGCCCGCTGAGCACCACGGAGGAAACGTACCGGCGGTCCAGGGCGTCCTCGGGGACCTGGGGGACCCTAAGGAGAGAGTGCACTGAGATCAGTTTCTGTAACTAAGAGAAGCAGCAGCAATCCCAAGACACACAGCTTTGTCAAACTCCCAGGCTCCCAGATCCGATCAGAACCTGCTCCAACTGTCTCTATCCCCTTGGGGTGCTGGAGGACCAGGGTGGCCTGGGAACTAATCTGGGTCAGGGGGGTGTCCTGGGGGAAAGATTTGGGGATCCAGTGTGGTCTGGAATCCCTGAGCTATCCTGGTCTTCCCTGGATTGGGCCTGTAATAATAATAATAATAGTGGTATTTGTTAAGCGCTTATTTTGTGCAAAGCACTGTTGTAAGCACTGGGGGGGATACAAGGTGATCAGGTTGTTCCATGTGGGGCTCACAGTCTTCATCCCCATTTGACAGATGAGATAACTGAGGCCCAGAGAAGTTAAGTGACTTGCCTCAAATCACACAGCTGACAAGTGGCGGACCCGGGATGACCTCTGACTCCCAAGCCTGTGCTCTTTCCACTGAGCCATGCTGTAGCTCCCGGGCTCCCCAGGGGGTCAGTGTTCCTAGATGAACCTTCCCTCTGGACCCCTGCATTGCCAGCCACCCGTGAACCAATCCCACTTGCCCATTCTGTGGGGCCTGATCATCTCCCCTTTGGGCCTGGGGTCCTGCCCAGGCATCTCTCAGCCTGATTCTGCTCACCCCCTTGAACTTCGGGCCTCCTCCCCCACCCCCCGCCACCCCGGCCACCGCCACAGTGGGGCAGGCTGGGTGACACTCACCCTTGGGCCTTGAAGTCCCTGCAGAGAGAAATGGAGAGAAAGAGTGAGAGTGATAGGCTTTGGGGCCACTGGGGCCCCTGACCTGGCCCTCACCCCACAGCCTCCAAGTGGCCCCTGGAACCCCCCATCCCTCCGCACATCCTTACCATTTCTCCCCAGTTTGCATCCTTACCGTTTCACCTCGACTCCCCTCATCCCCTTTTGGGCCCTGTGAGCAAACACAGTGTGTATCAGTGCATTCAGGGCAGAGAATGCTAGAGGACGTACCAGAAGACCCTCCTTATTCCTTTGACGGGGAGAAGCCCGGGGACGGTTGGTAGGGGAGGAGCTCATGAGCCGAAGCAGGGGCCAAGGAGGGGACCCAGGAGCCCCCCCACCATTTTGGTGCATTATTCCATAATTCCAGGGAAAGGAAAACTCACCGGGAGTCCAGTAGGCCCCAGGATCCCCAGCGGGCCGATGACACCTTCTTGTCCCTAGAGGGGCAGAGAAAGGAAGGTCTGTAAATGTGGGTCTCCAGACTGTTCCTCCTCTGTCCTTGGGTGTGGGAATGGCAGGGGAGGGATCCTGGCAGGGGATGTAAGGCATCGTTAGCTGGCAACAGCAGGGAGGGGCTGACAGAGCAGATGTCTCTTTGCTTGGATGGGGAATTGGGGGTGGTGGCAGTGGGGCAGGGAAGAGTCAGAGAAGGAGATGGGGAGAAGGAGAGAAGATTAGAAGGCAGCCAGAGGAACAAATCAAAGAGAGGGTGACCTGCAGAAGGACTTACTGAGATGAATTATATCTAGCATAAGGGTCTGTGCCCCTGGCATGAGCACAACTGTGGACTGGCACCAATGACCCAATCTTGCAGGAACGGGGAACACCCAGCCTGTTCTAGCTCAGCTCACTGGCTCAGCTGAGTTCCCATGGCCCAGGCAGAACTGTACCCCATCAGCTTGAATGACTCTAACCTTAATTCTGGTGCTGGGCTGGCTCTGAGCCTGATCCCTGGACTATCTAGGGGACCAAGTGAGAGGGTCAAGTGTGAGAAGAATCAAAACTCACCATCAGGCCTGGGGGACCCCTGGGGCCCTGGATTCCTTTGAAACCAAGATCTCCTGGAGGCCCCTGCAGTGCACAAATGGAGCAATTCTCAGCCCTTTCCCCACAAGCTCATGGATGTGCCCCTCCCTAAACATGAGTTCTTTGGGGTGAACTAGTGTTTTAGTATTGGGGGGTAATCTTCGACTCCCATCTCCCATCCAGCCACCCATCTCTTGCTGATGTTAATGGTGACGGCTGGAGCCTGGAGGGGAAGGTGGGGGAAGGGGAAAGCTAGGGAGAGGATGACTCTTACATCAAAAGAAGCTCTTGGAAAAAGCTGCTAAATCGGAGTTGGGTGGGGCTGACAGGGAGATTCTCAGATCCTAAACTACAGGGTCTGCTCTAGTTCTACCCAAGGCCCCGGGATTTGGGTCTGAACTGGATCAATCCAGATGGCCCTCGGGTCTGGGCCCAGAAGGCCCCTAGTCGGGAGAGACTGGATTCTCCTGGGGCATCTGGGTGCTGAGGAATCCTGCCCTGGAGCCTTTGACCACCCAGTCCAGGGTGGCTGGGGTAAGGGGGGGCCCTCCCAGGCAACTCCAGACATCTTTCCTCCAGTGAAGATAGGAATGGTGCTGGGTGCTGCATGGAGCTGGTCCCATTGTTCTGATGCAAGGAGGTGTGGCCCTGCCGGAACAGTGGCCCCTGGCAAGCTGGCACTTCAGGGGTCCAGGTCAGGAGTTACCGGTCTTGTCTTGACCAGCCCCTACTTCCTTCTTGAACCCCGACACTTCCTCCTGCACCTGGTTTTGCTCGGGTACTAAGGGACCCCTGCTCCATGGCCTGGTTGGAACATCCCAAGGCCCAGGAAGGTCCTGACAACCCTCGCCAGCGATGACCGATCGCCACAGTTACCTTGGGGCCAAACAGGCCTGCGATCCCCGGGAAGCCCATCTCGCCAAAGTCCCCCTGTGAAAACCAAGCAGAGAGATAGCTGTGTGACAGAGCAGAAGCGGGTTGAGGCTTGGGCTGAGGAGCTATATCGCGAGCTGCGGGAGCTGGAAACCCCCTGCCATAAGAGCTCTGGATCCAGCCCATTTGCGGAGTCACTTTGAGATCTGGGTAGTAGTGGGGGCCGGGACAGGGGGTGATGACCAATTTGCAGAGGAGGAGACTAAGGGCCATAGAGACTTGGGCTGGATTCTGCTTTCTCCTGGGGCTTCTGAGGGCTGGGAAGGGCAATGGAATGCTGGAAAGTTTAAGAGGCTCAGGAAAGTTGTGCCTTAATCATTTCTTAATTTCTAATCGATCACATTTACTGAGTGCATACTGTTTGCAGAGCATTGTACTAAGCAGTTGGTAGAGTACAATATAGCAGAGTTGTTAGACACATTCCTCGAGTCTACAGTCTCATCCTTGGAAAAGCCTGATTTTGGGGACATTTCCCTGCCCCTCTTTAGATCGCCCATTTCTTCTAGATTGTAAGCTCCTTGTGGGCAGGGAGTGTGTCTACTAACTCTGGTATAGTTTCCCAAACACTTAATTCAGTGCACTGTACAATGTAAATACTCAGTAAATATGATTGATTCCAAATTCTTTTCCACTTAGAGCAGGCGGGAGAACCTGCCCTGACTGCAGATTCAGGGTCTGGAAGAAGTCAGACTGAGGTCAAAGGAAATCAGACTCTGGGAAAACGAAGACTGTTAATAAAAATGGACCCAAAGAGAAGATTTGTCTAGCTGCCAGCCAAACTGTCATCCAGTTGGGCGTGCGGGTAGGAGTGTGGTGGTGTCAAGACTTCCTAGGGTCCCTTGGGCATTAGAAGGATAATAAAAGCTTCTTGTTCTCCAAGACCAAATTTCCTCCCTCCAATCCTCCCTCTGTCCCCTCTCCAGCAGCCTTGGGAGCCAAATGGGGTTTGGGGCACGTTCTGTTTTGGGGCACCACCCCTGGATGGTGAGCTGTGGGCATTGCCCAAGTGATCGTGGGGTGAGAAGACCAGTGTGCTCCTTCCAGCCGAGGCATCTGAGAAGATTGTCATCTGTGATGGTTTTACATTTCTCATTAGCCAGTTTTGAGTCACCCTCTTGGTAGCACAGTCTTCCCGAAGCCTCCACTCCTAGAGGATGTTCCCCCACCCTCCATCCAGCTCCTGATTGCCGCATGCCAGGAAGTCTATCTGACTTCTCCGCCCCACCCCCTTAAACAAATCAGCTGTCTCCCAGCAGTCTTTGCTGAGGTTGCCCCTCCTTGTCCTTGGGGCCTCAGGCTCAGCTCACCTTGCAGCCACTGCTTGATATCAACTCACAACCCCCAGGAGCCCTGGTAGCCTCACTTGGGTGCTGGCAGACATGGGAAACTGAGGCCCCCAGAGAGGACAGCTTGAGACAGCTCAATGGCAGCGCTAGACAAAGACCCAGGAGCCCTGACTCTCGGGGACTGGCTTTAATTGGCCAGGAGGTTGGAAGGTTCCCATATCTAGCTCTGGAATTGGGGTGGGGTGGTCAGAATTTCTAGGTTAGACTCTGGGGGCGATGAAGCTGCTGAGTTGCAGTCATCCCTCAGGATTAGCCTCCCATTTTCCCGCTGAACAGACTGAGGCAATGATGGGCCTGAGAAGAGGTGGGGTAGGGGTTAGGGACAGGTTTCAGGAGCTCCAGGCTGGAGTCCTACTGTCTCCTTCCCCGTGCCTGGGCCCCCACGGTCAGCCCCTCCTGGTGAGAGATCCCTCCCCCACCGCAGGGTCCTGGTCCCGCCTGGCCTGGGGAGCGGCTGACGGGACCAGAAGCCAGGAGCCACAAATTGGCAGTTCAGCATCTGCCTCCATGGAAAATTCCTCAGCCATGCCGACTCCCATCAGCAGGGGCTTTCTCAGCAGCTCCTCATTGCCAGGGCAGAAAAAACCCCAAGTTTCCAACCTAAGTTGGAGGCCCAGATCCTTAAGGAATCAGTGGGAACCCTGTGGGCGAATCAGAGAGGGAGGGCCCAGAGCAGCAATGCTCCTCAACAATGCAGTCCCCAGGGGCATGGTCTCAGATAGGGCTTTTTTCCTTTGGCCCCAATTTCCCCCTCTCCTTGACCTTTTTGGTTTCACTGCTAACCCCCTCACAGCCACGCCCACAACAACCCCGCTCCCCTTGCCCATCAGAATCTGTTCTCTTGCTTCTCTTCTCTACCCCAACCCCCGCTCAGCCTGATGCCTTTTTCTTATAGCAGCATCATTTTTCTGTTCTTTAGATCCTTTTGGTGCCCCCCACCCCATCCCGGTGGTATCCCCATCCCTGGCTCTCATCTTCCATCAAAGTGTCAAAGGAACTCTGGGGTGGTTTCTAGAGAGAATGGCCAGCTTGGGTGTCAGAGGATGGGGATTCACAACTTTCTCTATTTCTGGGTCCAGGCCCAGAGAAATGTCAGCCAGATGGGTACCCGGTTTCACTGGTTTGCAATTTGTTGGGATGTGCTTCGGCTTTGTCCACCAGTACAGCCACCCAAAGGGTCTCTGACCACCCTTGACTGCTGACAGAGGTGGGCCAGCTTTTATCCTCCGTAGAGACTCCCTGAACCCTGTTGGCCCGGTTAGTTGGGGAACGGCTCCATTCTGCCCAGATGGCCCAGCTTGGCGGGAAATTCCCTATGGCCTGATCCCACCACATGCCCCCTGGCCCTCCCACTCTTGCTGCTTCTCTCCAAAGCTTCTGTGCTCCCTTCTTGCCTCCCACATGCCGGGAGGAGGGACAGGCAGACTCCGCTGGATGACACCTACTTCCCCCCAACCCTCCCAAGAGAGCAGCTTCCCTGCCCCTAGACAGGACCTGGGTACATACCCTCAGAGGAGTCTTACCCTGCCTCAGGTCACAGAGCAAGGCAATCTTGCTAACCCACTCGGAGGTGAAGGTCACTCACCGGCCGGCCCTTGGATCCTGGCTCCCCCTGGCTTCCGGGAAGCCCCGTTCCTCCCTCTGTCCCTCGCTTTCCTGTGGGACCCGGTGGCCCGGGTAACCCGTTTTCACCCTTGAAGAGACACAGACAAATTATACAGGGGGAGATGGGGTGAGAGGGGGTGACTCAGAGCCCAGGAGATTTGGGATATCAGCCTTGTAAGATGCCAGAAGGGGACAGCCCAGGTGGGTTGGTCCAGGGGTGGGGTGGGTTCCAGGGGGACATCAGATCAACCCCCTGGGCAGGGTCATGGGGAGCTGAGGGGGCTGCGGTTGAACAGATGCACGGAATATGTGGATCTAGTTCCAGGGAGACCTAGCAACTCCCTCTCCCGTCCGGCCTAGCCACCCGCTTGTTCTCTCCATGGTCGCCAGGGGGCGGCGCTGGACAGAGGAACAGTGCCAGGTGGATGGAAAGCAATGGCTCCAGGCTCCAGGGTGGTCCAGACTTCCTGGATTTCCTGGCTCCTTGGAAGATCCCAGGAAGCTGGAAGCCTGGGAGCCTGGACCCCGGGAGGGGGGCGTCCAAGCCTTTCCCAGAACCCTAAGGGAGGCTGGGCTGGGGCAAGAGGCTGGGGCAGGAGATGGGCAGGCTGGCATTCCTTGGACAGTTCCAGAGCCAGAGATGGGGTGGGAGGTAGGGGATATACTGACCTTGAATCCTGGGGGTCCCTGAGCTCCGGGCAGGCCGCCCACGCCGGGATTCCCTCTCTTCCCAGGAGGACCCATGACACCAACTTCCCCGTCTTCTCCCTGTTCCCCCTGAAAGAACAGAGTGAATGGATCAGGTCAGCTGGTGCGGCTCTGAGATGTTGGGGGTTCAAGGGAGAGAGAGGGTCTAGCTCTCGCTGCCTGAGGCTGGATCATGTCTTGTGGGCAGGGATTGGGCTTTCTAACTCTGTTGTGTTGTATTCATTCATTCATTTATTCATTCATTTAATTGTATTTATTGAGCCCTTACTTTGTGCAGGGCGTTGTACTAAGCACTTGGGAGAGTATGTTACAACAATCAACAAACACAGTCCCTGCCCATAGTGAGTTTCCCAAGCACTTAGTACAGTCCTCTGCACTCAGTAAGAACTCCACAAATACCATCGATAGATTGTTGAGGGATTGTTTTTTGACTTGGGAAAAAGTGTTCCATCAGTGATGGTGGAATGGAAGGCCTACAGAGACCATGGACTCACTGTCTGTGGACATCTTGGGAGAGAGGAGACTTTTTGCTCTAGAAGGGGGTATATGATCTAGACAGGGATGAACTCTCTGGGCTCCTCCCCCTGGCCCTGAGACCTGGAGGCGGGGGAGGCAACAGGGCCCCCAGGCAGAGTTAGCTCTAGGGGTCTCCGTAGATCTGAGTCTTCAATCTCCTGGCTCTGACATCTTTGTCTTCTTCTGTTCGACCCCTTCCCACTCCCACTCCCAACCTAGTCCCTCTCCTACACCTAAATGGGGAGGGTGTGGAGATCCAGGCCCTCCGTAAGACTCACCTGCGGTCCCGCTCGGCCGTCCCTGCCAGGAATCCCATCTGGTCCGGGGAGCCCTTCTTGGCCTTGTCTCCCCACCACGCCCCGTGGCCCGGGATGCCCCACGGGGCCCTGGGAATGCCGAAGGAGCTGGTAAGGGCCAGAGGGGCCAAGGGAGGGAGGACGGGAAGCTGGGAAGAGGGCGGGGGAAGAGGAATAGGGGGCGGGAGGGGCTGCTCACCTGCATCCCCCGACTGCCGGCTTCCCCACGCTTGCCTTGCTTCCCTTTCGGGCCCTGCAAGCCAGAGATAAACTCAGTCCACGCAGATGCCGGCCCAGGGCCAGAGTGTGCCTGGGACGCTGGGGAGCTAGGGAGCCGGGCCTTGTGGGCAGGAGTCCAGCTGTGGGAATTCCAGCAGCCCTCAGACTGCCTACTCTGAGAGGGCTGGGGCTGGGCATCCTGCCACTTTTGGAAGTGGAGAGGGGGCTTATGGAGAGGTGGAGGAGCACATCTGGCAAGTAAAGGTGGCACTGGAGTGGCGTCTTCCCAGCGAGATGGGCGTGGGGACTGGGGCTATGATGCCCAAGGAGCCCAGGGAGAGAGTCTAGTGAAGGGTAGGGCCAGAGGACTCAGGCTGGGTCCCACAAGCAGGACTTCCTATCCTCTGATCAGGACATGCAAGTCCTAGGGATCTCCAAGCCCTCTTCTGGATCTCCAAGCCCTCTTCTGTCCACCCCAGAGGGCTTTGCAGAGTGTCTCTGGGCTGCAGAACCTCTCTTCCCCAATTGCCTCAGAACTGGGAGCCAGGAGCTGTCAGAAACAGGGAGCTGGGAGCCAGAGGCAGGGCTGTGACTGGGGTGGAACTACATCAGAAGAACCAACCCAGGAAAACTATGGTGGGGGAAATCATTCTGCGGGGGCCGGATGGAGAGCAGAAAGGGAGGGGGAACCTGATTCCCTCAGGAGCCAGCCTCAGCACTGGGCCTCCTGGAGCGCTGGGGACAGGTAGGAAAAGGGAGGGACTGAACTGAGCCCTACCGGTGTCTTGCTTTAGGGCTGGGAATCCTGAGTCAGAGACCCCCTAATTTAGAGTCTGCTCAACCTCAGCTCCACACTTGGGAAGCTCTCATTTCCTCAAGAGCAGAGACAGCAGTTGTGGTGAGTGAGAGAGAGCTGCAGAAAGAGAGTGTCCATCCTCCTACAGACACCCACATAACACCCAGATATCCTGAGACATACTTAAACAAACAGACACAGAGATCTCTATAGACGCACAAGCCGCATGGCCTATTGGATAGAGCACGGGCCTGGGAATCAGAAGGACCTGGGTTCTAATCCTGGCTCTGCCTCTTGTCTGCTGTGACCTTAGGAAAGCCACTTTACTTTTCTGTGCCTCAGTTACCTCATCTGTAAAATGGGGATTAAGAGTGTGAGCCCCATGTGGGACAGGGACGGTATCCAACCTGATTATCCTGCATCTACCCCCGTGTTTAGTACAGTGCCTGGCACATAGTAAGCACTTAACAAATACTATGAAAAATGCAGGGGGACTCATAGAGGCACACAAGCATGTAGGTGGACAGGCAGAGTCACACAATCACCAAGACAGACACACAAAGGCACACAAATGCAGAAAGACAGGCACTTAGCCATACCCGACATACTCTAGAAGAGAACTTTGAGGACTTCCTGTCATGGATTGAGCCAGCAGACAAGATTTCTAGCCTCATGCCCAGCCAGCTTGGTGCCTGGAGAAGCTAACTAATACCGACAGCTCCACTTACAGCTCCACTTCTTTGGGGGTGTCCCTGGACCTGTGGCCCGCTGCTTTGGTGGGGGCTGGGGGAAGGGTTGGAAGGAAGCACTTACCTCTTCGCCTTTGGATCCCTTGGGTCCTGGTTGGCCTGGTGGTCCAGGGTGCCCCTGGAACGCAAGACAAGACACACAAACGTCTGCTTGGAATTGTCTCCTGGCAGGGGCTGGGGGGAGCGGTCGCCAGCTGACAGCCGGGGTCCATGTGGAACCAATTAAGAGAAGCAGCTCTTGGCCGGGGAAAGGGGAGAAGGGCGGGTATCTTGGGGGATCCCGGGAGGGGAGGGGCCCAGAGAGGTTGTGTTGCTGAAGGGCTGGGAACTCCTCGGATCCTGGGCTCTAGTGAGCTCCGTCTTCCCAGCCCTGACCAGGAGATAAATGTTCCTTCCTGGGGAAATCTGGGGTGCTGGGATGGCTGCTCCCCAGTGGTGGATGTAGAAGCAGCCGCAAAAGCACAGGACCAGACAGAATTGATCAGTCCAGGAGACCAAGTTCACAGGGACTGGCTCTGAGCTTACTGCTGAGATTTCCAGGAGCTGCGGAGTCCACATCCCAGTGTGGGAACTGCCCTATAGCCCTCACCTCTCAAAAAAACCCAGGGTTTTTTCATAGTATTTTGTAAGTGCTTACAATTGTCAAACACTAATCTAAGCACTGGGGTAGGTTCAGGTTAATTAGGTCAGACACAGTCCCTATCCCGCATGCTGCTCACAGACTTAGTAGGAGGGAGAACAGGAATTGCATCCCTATTTTACAGTTGAGGAAACAGAAGCATGGAGAAATTAAATGACTTGCCCACAGTCACATAGCAAGCTACTGGTAGAGCAAGGATTAGAATTCAGGTCCTCTGACTTCCAGGCCCGTGCTCTTTCCAGTAGACCACGCTGCTTCACCTTAAAGGGAACTTCAGTAGATGAGCCACTCTGGGGTCAGGCTGGGGGTGATCCCTTGAAGCTATACTGGTCGTGCCAACTCTGAGGCCTTACTGAGTGAGTGGCACTCTGGGGATTGGTAAAGTCCCAACTTCTAAGAAACACAGGACCAGGAAAGGAGTCTCCTGCCCACCCATCCACCCCTTCCCTACCCCTTTTTCCTTTAGGCCTCTCCTAACCCTTTCTAATCCTGACTCCGTCACTTGACTGCTGTGTGACCTTGAACAAGTCACTTGTTCACTTCTCTGTGCTTAAGTTACCTCATCTATAAAATGGGGATTAAGACTGTGAACCCCCTATGGGACAGGGACTGTATCCAACCTGATTATCTTGTAGCTACCCCAGCGCTTAGTACAGTGTCTGGAACATTGTAAGTACTTAACAAATGCTATAAAAAATATAGGGAGACTCACAGAGGCACACAAGTGTGCAGGTAGACACACAGGCACACAGGCAGCTCACAAAGGTACACAAGCAGGCAGGCAGACACACAGAGGCACACAACGAAGCAGACAGCTCAGGAGGGGAAGACGGATCCCATGGAGGTCACTTACGGGAAGACCTTGCTGGCCTGCTTTGCCTCGGCTTCCTACAAGGCCTTCCTGGCCCTGAAATGAAACAAACACTGATAGGTGAGATGGTGCCCTGGCCCTCCTCCTCCCCTTCTCACTTCCCTCCATCCCCCGGTGGCTGCTCCCTGCCCAGTTGCTGGGTAGGAGGAATGGGGAGGGAGCATCTCTATAACTTTGGGCTGGAGAAGAAGCCACCTAGGTAATGGCGGGTTGGAGCAGGGTGGGGAGGCTCTCAAGCAGCCAAGTCAAGCCATCCACGTCCCCCCAGGGAAGGTGGGGCTATAAAGAGGGGTTTGTTGCAGGGCTTACTGGGTAACCCGGCTCCCCGTGCTCTCCACGGTCTCCTCGATCACCAACCGGACCCTGAAACACACAAGGCAGTCATCCGGCAGGCAGGTGGGCAGTTCCCATCTCCCCACTCCTTTCTCCCTCAGGTCCTCCATCCCACTCTCCATAGTCTCCCCGCCCCTACTCATTGATGCCTCAAGCAGAGGCCGCCCTGGATGACAGTAGAAGACGAGGGTACAGGAGTGGTAGCTTACCCTGTCTCCAGGAGGTCCAGGGGGACCCTCTGTCTTCCCGTCATCTCCTTGTTCACCCTGTGGACAAAAAGGCACATCAAAGGGGCCCAGGATGCTGGTGGCCGGAGTCGGTGCTCCCCTCTATATCTAAATTAAAGGAATGCTGCAGTGAAGGTAGAACTGGGGGAGAGAGGATGCCTGGGTTCAGACTGTCCTGACAGTCAATTATATTTATTGAGAGCTTATTGTGTGCAGAGCACTGCACTACGCTTTTGGAAGAGTACAATATAACACATTCCCTGTCCTTTCTGTCACATTACATGGGTGCTTGTTCAGTGACACTAGAGGGTGACAGTCAGGGTGGCGGCTTCAGGGTGTGATTGCAGAGAGTTTCTGGGTTTCTGCCGGTAGGACACTCCCCATGAGCCCTTCAGGTTCTGAATGTTTCTGGCTCTCCACCATGGCTCCCAGGAGGTCTCAGGAGGGTATTCCAACCGGATCTTCCAGTCAAAAAGCCCCCACCTCCTCCAAGGTCCCACCCCTTCAGCGTGGACACAGGGAAAACTTGAAGTCCTTGCAAGCCTCGTCCACCCACTCATCCACTGTGGAGACTGACTGAATTGGCGGTTCTGAGGCAGATGTCCTGTTACCATAATTCCAGTTCTCTGGGATCAGCACTGTATTTCCTAGCCTAAAGGTTTCCCCGAGAAGTTATGAGTCTACCCGATGGACCCTTTCTGTGATTGGTGTGGGAGAGGAAGGGAGGGTGGAGGAGTCAGGAAGCCCCTGGGTCATTCCCACAGAAGGGAGATGGATGCCCCCTCGTGCCTCCCTGCCCCACCCCGCCCCCAATTCTTGGGAGACAGAAATGTTTGAGTCAAAGGCAGGAGAGTAAACACACTGGGATTCACATGGAAAATCCGAGAGGGAGCAGGCAGGCTTGTTGTTGTTGGCATGGGGCCCGCAGTGAGACACACCAGTTTGTCATTTTTAAAAGGCCCCATCTGGTTGGCCGGCCGTGCCTGCCAGACTTGGGGGTGCAGCGTTCCCGAGCTTCCCCGCAGTGGTAGGGGGTGGTGCTGAAGAGCAGAGTGCAAAAGATACCTCCAGCAAATGAGGGCCCCTCAGCTTCCACACCCGATTTGTTCCCAGCCCCTCTAGACTGTGCCGTGCTAGACTCTGCTGCTTCTTCTTGCTGAACTTTGGCTCTCTGGGGTGGATGAAGGGGGAAGGGGTGGAAGGGGGAGTCTTCATCCTCCAAGAGGCTGAAATTGACTGGGCTGGATGGAGTAAGCTCATTATGGACAGGGAATGGGTCTGCTAATTTTGTTGTATTGTACCCTCCCAAGTGCTTAGTATAGTGTGCTGCACGGATTTAGTGCTCAGTAAATACCATAGATTGATTGACTGGAGGCTGGGCAGAGCTTTCAGCTCCCCTGCTGTCCCCCACTCTGTGCCGTGGGCCTCGGCCTCACCCTCCCTCTACTGGGTGTCAGCACAGTCCGATGGACAGCGCCCTGGGCTGGAGTCAGGAGACTTGGGGCCTAACCCCCGCCTGTCTCTCAAGGACACTGTAATGGGGGGGGGGATTGCTGATAGGAAAATAAGAACGTGCTCCCTCCTTAAGGCTTTATTATTTTGATTTGTCCTTGATCTGCTGGGAGACTTCGACTAAGTTGCTCAACTTCTGTGGTCTCTACTTCTCCATCTTTAAATGGGAAGAACATCAATTCTTATAGGAAGCATCAGGTGAAGGTTAAGGAGCACACAGATGGGGAAATGAAATTCCAAGTGCTATCATGTCTGCTACTTGGCCAAACTCCCCCAAGTGCTTAGTATAGTACTTGGCCCACAGTGAGTGCTCAGTAAATACCACTGATTAATTATCTCTGCCACAAGCCCATTCTTGCTGATGGCCAGTTGATGCTTTTTGGGAGAAGGGAGGGGTTATAGTACAGGAGGGTCTCGGGGATGGGGGATGGAGGACTAGGTGAGGGGGGACTGCAGGAACATGGCTTTGCTTGAGTTCCTGCAGAAGGGAGCCTTCTCTGTAGGTGGAACTTCTGAGGCAGGGCTGGGAGGGGCAGGGTTTTCTCTTTCTCCATAGCCATTTTCTTGTGGGAAAGTCCTATTTTCCTGGGGCTGCCAGGACCCTAACTGAAGTCCCACCAGCAGTCAGAGTTGAGGAAGGGGAGAGAGGGAGGCTGACCAGACTCACAATCGACCAGATGGACCAGAATTCCGGCTTTGGGTTCTACCAATCCATCTGTGGCATTTACTGAGTACTTATTGTGTGCATAGCAATCAACCAATCAATGGCATTTATTGAATGCTTACTATGTGCAGAGCACTGTACTTAGTGCTTGGGAGAGTCCACTGTACTAAATGCCTGGGAAAGTACAATGCAGTAGAGTTGGTAGACGTGATTCCTGCCCACAGGGAACTTCCAGGCTACCGGAAGCCTTACAGTCCAGTTCTGGACTTGTCACTGGCTTTGCTGGGGGGCCTTGGACAAGATCCTAATGCCTGCTGCGGCTCTATTAGTTCGGACCGGAGACTTGGAGAGTCCGGGGGGTCTCACCATCATGCAATCAGGTGAAATGGCATCCTGCCGACTGTAGCCAGGGAACAGCAGGGCAAGAGGCAGAAGCAGTATCAGGCCCAGTGCTGGGTAGGGGGACTAATGGATCAGCAGGCAGCTGTGGTGGGGCAGGTAGGTGCTTTGTGGGTGCAGAGGCTAGGAGGTCGAGCTCTCTGTGGGGAGTTTTCCTGGTGGTGTCGCCTAATACACTTACTTGTGGAACACACAGAGCCAGGCTTGAAACTGGCAAACTCAGGGAGTTAGGGAAAGCTGGCAGACGGGCAGGCATCCTTCTCCTCTAAGGCAGGGGGTGGCATCTGTGCCAGACCACCCAGCCAGGCGCAGAGGGGGAAACCGCCTATTAAACCTGCATGGCAACACCCACGTCTGGATAAACATAGAAGCTGACAGACAAGGCAGGGCCGTGCTCCAGAGATGAACAACCAAAATGGCAAAAGGGATAGAAAATAGGTTCTTCAAGGAGAGGCAGCATGGCCTAGGGGATAGAGCATGGGTCTGGGAGTCAAAAGGACCTGGCTTCCTTAGGTAGGTCACTTAAATTCTCTGCGCCTCAGTTACTTCATCTGTAAAGTAAGGATTAAGATTGTGAGCCCTAAGTAGGATAAGGACTGTGTCCAACCTGATTGGCTTGTATCTAGCCCAACACTTAGTACAGAGCCTGGCATGTAGTAACTGCTTAACAAATACCATAAAAAAAGAGGCTAGAGAAGGTGGGGTTTAGCTTGTGGAAGAGGAGGGATTCTATAACTCTTCAAACCAATGGAGGCCTTTCTGAGAAAGATCCCGATTAGTGTTCTCCATGTCCAGAGAGGATCGAAAAGAGGCTTTGGGTTTAAACTGCAGTGCGAGGGAAAAGGGCTAGAGTTAAGGAAGAATTTGCTGGGCACCAGAGAGATCAAAGGGGTCATCCTGGGAAATTATGGACTCTCTCCTCTGTTATCTTTAAAAAAAAGACTCTCTAGGCTGGTTGCGCTGGGCATTTGTGTGTCTAGAGGCAGGGGGCTGGACCAGATGGGCTCTGGAGGTCCCTCCAGGCTGGGGGATCAGAGCATCTGTTGCTGCCAGCTGGGGGCGGCCCTGTACCAGCAGATCTGCTTTCTCTGGCTTCCCTTACTGCGAGCGAGACAGGCCCAGGCCCGGCTCTGGGAACGGCGCGGGGATGGACCGGCCAGCTGGGCTTCTCCTCCGGCCTCCGAGCCTTCAGAGAGAGAGGGGGAGAGAGAGAGGGGCCATGCTGACAGGAAGCTGGGCTGCGTGAGTCACGTTTCCAGCTTGAACCGGTTAGCATGGAGCTGACTCAGCAAAAAATCCCCTCGGGCGGTGGGGGGCAGAGTCGGGGCACGGGAAGGAAGAGAGGGAGGCAAGAGAGGGGACAATAGCTGGGAAAGAGCAGAGTGTCAGGGTGCTTTCTCTGAGTCATTTTAGCTGCAGGAAACAGAGGCGGGGGGCTCTGTGGGGAGGTCTGGCAGGACCCCCCTGCTGTGGGTGGGGGAAACCAAGGCAGCCGGGATCGGATGCAGGCGGAGGAGGAGCCTCAGGGTGGGGGGATGGGGCTTGCGCTATTCCAGCCGCCGCTCACTGGAAACGGTCACTGGAGAGGACTTTTCCCAATTCCTTTTCGGCTTCGGTGGCCACGTTTCTTTCTTTCGCTACTTCCTCTGGGACGCCACTGATTGCTGGCTGTCCTGCAGGAAAACCTTGCTGCTTTCTGGACATCCGTGGGGCAAGTTAGGCTTGCGATTCCCCCCCACCCCTCCCCAACCCCTTTTTGGTGGAGCTTGGATCTGGCCTAGTCCCCCAGGCAAGACAGCCCTTCCTGTCCTGGGGCGGTCCAGGTGACTAGCAGCTGCTCTTGGCCCTGGCCCTGGGTGGACTCTTCATCTCTCTCCCTGAGAGACAGAGCCTGAGTGGCGTCTTGGGGAGGGCTGTGTTTGTTTGTCCAGGGGCTCAATCCAAAACCCTCTGCAGTGCACGCTGAAGATCTTTTTCATTCTCTGTTTGCCTGAGTGGCGGTCCCTCAGAAGGGCAGGGGTGAAGAAGTGTCATTTTAGGAGTATGGATGCTTGCCCTGGAGGCCTGGACTGAGGTACTTCGGGGCAGGGGTGTGTGTGTGTGGCCTTACCTTCTCGCCTTTGGGTCCTGGGGGGCCGATGGGTCCCAGAAATCCTTTGTGTCCCTATAGGCAATAAAGACAAATCAAGGTGAGTGTCCTCATCCAGGGCAAGGACCCTCCAAGCAGGAGACAGTGATCATTTCTTGCTGATTTCCTGCTAGAATCCAGCACACACACTTCACTCGTCTAATGCCAACCTACTCACTGTACTTCGATCTGGTCTACCTCATCACCCATCCCTTGCCGAAGTTCTCTCTCTGGCCTGAAACTCCCTCCCCTTTGACCAGACAGATCACCACTCTCTCAACCTTCAAAACCCTCCTAAATATGTCTTCTCCAAGAGGGCTTCCTTGACTAAGCCTCATTTCCCCTTCTTTCTCTCTCTCACCTGCGTCACCTATGAACTTGGATCTGTACCTTTAGCCCTTGGATATTCCCTCCACCCTCAGGCCTACAGCACTTACCAACACATCCTTAATTTACTTTAATGTCTTTCTCCTCCCTCTAGACTGTAAGCTTCTTGTGGGTAGGGAACACGTCTACCAACTCGGTTGCATTTTTGCTTTTTAATGGTATCTGTTAAGCACTTTGTGTCAGGCACTGCACTAAGCCACGGGGAAACAGCGTGGCTCAGTGGAAAGAGCTTGGGCTTCGGAGTCAGAGGTCATGGGTTCGACTCCCGGTTCTGCCACTTGCCAGCTGTGTGACTGTGGGCAAGTCACTTAACTTCTCTGTGCCTCAGCTGCCTCATCTGTAAAGTGGGGATTAATTGTGAGCCTCACGTGGGGCAACCTGATTACCCTGAATCTATCCCAGTGCTTAGAACCGTGCTCTGCACATAGTAAGCGCTTAACAAATACCAACATTATTATTATTATTAAGTCCTGGGGTAGGTACAAGATAATCAAGTTGGACAAAGTCCTTGTTCCACATGGGGGTCACAGTACAGGTATGGGGAATATAGAGAGCATAAAGGTAAGGACTTAAGTTCTATGGGTGTCGGGTGAGCTCTCAAGTGCCTAGGTGGGGAGGTAATGCTGAAGTGGTTTTTGGATGGGGCATATGGGTTAGGGAAAGAAAAAAAAATCAGGGAAGGCAGGATAGGTGATTTCACAAGGGTTTTGAAGATGAGGAAAGCTGTGGTCCATGGGATATAAAGGGAAGGGGAATGGCAGGTAATGGTAAGGGTGAGAGCAAGAGGTCAGCAGCAAGACAGGGGAGAAGGAGACATGGTGAGTAAACAATCAATCAATCACTGATGTTTATTAAGCGCTAAGTGCAGATCACTGTACTAAATGCTTGGGAGAGTACAACAGAATTAGCAGACTCATTCCCTTGCCCATAACCAGTTTACAATCTAGAGGGGAAGACAGACATTAAAATAAATATGTCATTTATGCTATATAATTTAAAGATATATACATAGATGCTGTGGAGTTAGGGTGGGGTGAATATCAAATGCCCATAGGTCACAGATCCAAGTGGATAGACCATGCAGAAGGGAGAGTGAGAAAAGAGACCTTTATCAGGAAGTTGGTTTGGAATGAAGAATGTGAGCTGAGGGACAATGGGAGGAGAGAGTGGAGAAGTGAGAAGAGTGCCCTTAAGCCAATGGTCAGGAGTTTCATCTTGTAGTGCCTCCTGTCTTTGGGGCATCTCCACTTATATGACCTGCTAGCACTTTAAACTCAAAATGGCAAAAGCTGAACTCCTCAACTTTCCTCCTCAACCTTCTCCTCTTTCTAACTGTCCCATCAAATAAAAGCACCATCATCTCCCGGTCCCAGAAGCTCACAGTGGTGCCATCTTTTGACTCTCCCCTGCTCTCATTTACCTTTATTTTTTTAAATGGTATTCATTATGCACTTTCTTTGCCAGGCACTGAACTAAGTGCTGGGGTAGATACACACTAATCTGGTTGGACACAGTCCGTGACCCACATGGAGCTCATGGTCTTAATCTCCATTTAACAGATGCAGAAACTGAGGCACAGAGAAGAGAAGTGACTTGCCCAAGTTCATATAACAGACAAGTGGCCGATCCGGGAATAGAACCAAGGTCTTCTGACTCCCAGGTCCGTGCTCTTTCCACAGGGCTACGCTGCTTCTCTTCCCACATTTGTTCTGGTGCTAACTCCCAAAAAACAGGGACTGTGTCTAATTCCCACCTGTGTATTCTTTTCCAACGCTTAGTACTGTGCTCTGCATACAGTAAGTGCTTAATAAAGTAAAGTAAATCTCTGTTACTATTAAATGCTGCTAGTTCTTCCTCTATAATATTTCTTGGATCTGCCTCTTCCTCTCCATGCTTACAGCCAAATCCTGGTTCAAGCCCTTGGACACCTCCTGGCTGTATTACCGCAACAGCCTGCCTACTGGGCCCACTGCCTCCAGCCTCTCCCCTCTTCTGTCTATCCAATATAGAGCTAGCTGTTTGTTCTCTTCTTAAAACATCATTTGGAACACACCCTTGCCCCTCCTCTGAAATGTCCTGCTTTCTTTTCCCACAGAACACAAACTCTGAACCATTGGCTTCAAGGGCCTCCACACATTTCCCTCTTCTCTTCCTGCCCTCTCGTAGATCTCTGCTCACAATCTCCGGTCTTTCCAACCTCCCCTTTAACTTGTGACTTCCATCTTCAACTCACCGCTCCCTGCTTTTTCCTTGCAGAGAACTCCTTCTTCTCTCCAATCAATCAATCAATGGTATTTACTGAGCACTTACTATGTGCAGAGCACGGTAATAAGTGCTTGGGGGAGTACAGCGCTACAGAATTAGCAGTCACATTCCCTCCAAGACACCAATTCCTGACCCACCCCTCCCTCAGGCCTCCAGTATTTATTGAATAAGCACTCAATAAAAGCTAGTGATTGACTGATTCCTCCTCAGAGCCTAGCCGGCCGATAGAGATGGGGGGCCAGCTCCCGGGGGAAGGGAGGGCACTGAAACGAAAAGCAAGGTGGACGAATGGATGGAAGATTCCCAGTATAGCATGACCCTTCAGCTCCTTCCAATCTTTTCAGTGTACTTTGATCTCATCTATTTCACTGCCCACCTCTTGTCCACATCCTGCCTCTGGCCTGGAACGCCCTCCCTCCTCATATCCGGAGGACAATTACTCTCCCCCACTTCACAGCCTTATTGAAGGCATATCTACTCCAAGAGGCCTGCTCTGACTAAGCCCTCCGTTCCTCTTCTCTCACGCCCTTCTGTGTCACCCTAACTTGCTCCCTTTATTCATCCCCCCACACTTAGCCCCTCAGCATTTACATACATATCTGTAATTTATTTACTGATATTAATGTCTGCCTCCCCTTCTAGACTGAAAGCTCATGTGGGCAGGTTATGTGTCTGTCTATTGTTGTATTGTACTCTTGCAAGTGCTTAGTATAGCGTTCTGCACACAGTAAGCGCTTTATAAATACGATTGACTGAGGAACATTAGAAGAGTTTAAGCTTTAAAATGGCATCTTACATCATAACCGGGCAATCCTGGTTCTCCTTGGGCTCCCATCCGCCCTGGAGCTCCCTAGAAAGGCAAACAGAGAGAAGTAAGAATTCTTCCGAAGTCAGGGACCCACTGGATCAGAGAATCCCTTGCCTGCAGCTTGCGGGGAACAAGACCAGATCCAGCCTCTCTCCCTTGAACCCTAAAGGGGGAACCCAGCAGACACATGGCTGCAGCAGCCCCCACCCCCCGGCCCCTGGTCCGGATGACTATGCCAGACTTTGGGCAAAGAAGATTCCTGCAGTTTTCCTGATGAAAATATTTGGACTTTAGGGGGATCACCATCTTCCCCATCTCCTTTCCTGCCATGGGCCCAGGCTGGCAGACATTCTGCAGCTGTCTGGAAGCTTCTTAGCACTCAAATCACTCTGATCTCTTTCTGGCTCTTGGCTCTCAGGCTGGGGCCCATCTCTGTAGCTGTATGGATGGAAATTTTCCCTCCATTGCCCCCAGCTCTTTCCACCAGTAACTGGGTAAGAGTACACGACTGAGACCTGCTGCTCTCTCCTTCTGGGGCTCGGTGTTACAGAGCACTTTTTGGAAACTGCCAAGCCTCAAGACGGTCCCGAGCCATGGGTTGAGTGTCCCCGGGTCCAGCACCTGGGGTCCTGGGCCTTCGAGGCTGAGCATAGTGGGTTGCAGGGCCTGCTCTGAACAGAAGCTCCAGGGATAGATTCCGGGCCCCATCCAGCAGACAGCCGGATCCCCCCAGAGGGCTGTAGCAAACGCCTCCTTTCTGACCACTCACACCTGCCCCGCTGGCGATTGTTAGACTAGCCGCTGGTCAGCAGCCAGGAGGGGCTGGAGGGGCCCCGATCTGACTATGGGGGTGGGACTCTGGGGGACAGCTGCTACTTTCTCTCTCTGTCCTTTCTCCCTTCATTGTTGTCCACTCATTCCCCTTCTTCTCTCCCGCTAGGGGTCAGAAGGCAAAACCAACTGGATCCAGGGCCCCTTTGGATTCCCTCCAAAGATCTAGATGCTTTGGATCCATTTCTAGATCCATCAGAACTATCTGGAAGGGTTGTTTTTGCTCTATTACAATTCACAAAAGGAAGTTTGAAGAGTAGGCAGTCCTCAGTTCAGCTGGTTTGTGGGGTATAGATGAAGCCTTTCGGCATCTGGAGCACCCAAAGTGAGGGAGGAGGGGTCACCCCTAGCCCCACTCTTGAAATACTCACCCCGGTCCCACCACCAGTTGCTTTCTTAACAGGGAGATGGACACCAACTGCAGAGACAGCCATGCCAGCTGGGTTTAACCCTCATTAAAACCCCGACTGGCTCCAGCCTTATAATCATTCCTGCATATCCAGCTCACTCCTCTCCACCTATGCCCACCCTTCACCCATGGGTGAGTGGGCGGGGGCGGAGAGGGGTGTTCCCACCCCCTTGCCTGGGGTCCAGGCGGGGCTGGGGTCCAAGTAACCATGTGGTGGGTCCATCCTCACCGTCGGTCCCAGGGTACCTCGGGAGCCTTTAGGGCCTTGTGTGCCAGTTGGCCCGGGTCCTCCAGGAGCGCCAGTTTCACCTAGGTGCCCTTGATACCCCTTGGCGCCCTGTGGAAGAGAGGGAGGTGCATGGAGCTGGGATGCAGCAAGGACCCAGAAGCCAGCATCTGTCTGTCTGGGATGCTGCTAGCACAGCATAGGTGGCAGGAGGGAGGAGGAAGCAGCATTGACCTACCTTTGGTCCTGTCCGGCCCTTTTCACCTTGCTTGCCTGGTTTGCCTTCGGGACCCTAAAGTAAAGCAGAAATCCACAAAGCAATTAGGTCCCAGCACCAAAGGGGTTCCCCAGACCTGTCCCACCCCCTCGCCAAGTTCTCTGGGGGAAACCAGGCCACCCCCAGGGGATCAGCTGCACATCTCCCCAGGTTATTCTTCCAGGTACCCAGGAGAGACTGTCATCCAGTGGTATAGTGTTAGTCTACAGCTAAAGTACCCAAGCAAGACGGGCCTTTGGAACAGGAATTTGGTCAGCTGGAATGGGAACTTCACACAATATACTGCAGTTACAGCCAATATGGGAAATGTTAGTTCATCAGAGAGACAGTTGGGACAGAGGCAGGCCCCAAGACATGTGTTCTAATCCCAGTTCAGACACTGTGGCCTTGGGCAACTAGCTTAACTAGTCTGTGCCTCAGTTTCCTCATCTGTAACATGGGTATTCAATACCTATTAACACCATGAGCCCCATGTGGGTTGGGGATTATATGCGACCTGATCACCTTGTCTCTACCCCAGTATTTAGAACAATGCTTGACATGAAGTGTTTAACAAATACCACAGATATTATTATTGTTTATTTTTACAGGAAGAGTGCATATTTTAGCAGCTTGAATGGACATGATTTCCTAAGCTTTCTAATAAGCCCATTCACCCAGAGAGAGCTCAGGTGAAACATCAAAGCAAACCAGTGCATAGCATTACTGTAGGTTTTCCTGCCACCTTGGAGTCCTGCATCTGTTTGTTTAGTTGTATTTGTTGATCAATCAGTCAATCATATTTTTTGAGCACTTACTCGGTGCCTGACTCTCAGTCTCAGGCTCTATCCACTAGTCCAGGCTGCTTCTCAAGTTCTAAAGTTCACTACTTAGCTGTCCAGGTTAACCCACCCAAATCCCTTTAAACTTTCCTCAGCAATCCCATTCTCCAACTTTTCCATCATTTTTGTCACTTTTCCCTGGGACTTTTTCCAACTTTTATTATTATTATGGTATTTGTTAATAAATGCTTACTTTGTGACAAGCACTGTTTTAAGTGCTAGAGGAGATACAATCCATCAATGGCATTTATTAAGCTCTTACACTGTGCAGAGCACTGCATTCAGTCCTGGGGCCCACATGGGACTCAGTCTAAGTAGGAGGGAAATCAGGTACTAAATCTCCATTTACAGTTGAGGACACTGAGACACAGAGAAGTGAAGTGATTTGCACAAGTCATACAACCTTCTCACTGTGCCTTGATCTCACCTATCTCAACATCAACCCCTCACCCATGTCTTGCCTCTGCCTGGAATACCTTCCCTCCTTAAATCCGACAATTACTTTCCTCCCCTTTCAAAGCCACAATGAGGGCACATTTCCTCCAAGAGGCCTTCCCTGACTAAATCCCCCTTTCCTCTTCTCCCACTCCCTTCTGTGTCACCCTCACTTGCTCTCTTTGTTCATCCCCTTCTCCCAGCCCCACTGCACTTTTGCTTATATCTGTAATTTACTTATATTAATGTCAGTCTCTCCCCTTCTAGACTCTAAGCTCACTGTGGACAGGCTCATTGTATTGTACTCTCCCAAGTACTTGGTACAGTGCTCTGTACATAGTAAGTACTCAATAAATACAAATGAATGAATGAATAACCCATGTCCTCTGACTCCCGGGCCCATGCTCTTTCCACTAGGCCATGCTGCTTCTATCTGCATTTACAACTGCTTTAAAATGCAGCAACCCAATTTGGACACAATCATCTTCTATAGATTGGACCCATAATGATGGAGTTGGAGGATTAATCCTGGCTCTTCTACTTGTCTGGTGTGTGACCTTGGGCAAGTCACTTCACTTCTCTGTGCCTCATTTACCTCATCTGTAAAATGGGGATTGAGACTGTGAGCTCCAATTAGGCAGGGACTGTGTCCAATCTGATTTGCTCGTATCCACCGTGGCACATAGTACAGAGCCTGGCACATAGTAAGCCCTTAACAAATACCATAATTATTAATTATTATTATTAGTCAGTCTGTCAAGAGTACTTGTTGAATACCTACTCCATGTGGAGCCATGGAATAAGTGTTTGGGAATGCATAATAGAGATAGAAGACACTATTCTTGCCCTCAAGGAACTGATATTCCATCAGGGATACAGATATAAAAATAATTTACAGAAGGGAGGAAACAGTAAGGGTGGGTAGGTTGAAGAAGGAGTGCTTAAGTAGTAAGACATAAATGTTTATAGAACAGTGATCTGCACATAGTAAGCACTAGATAAATACCACTGAGGCTGACACATCCAAAAGGGATATAAGTAGACTGCAAACTTCTGAGGTGACAGTTTGGGGAAACTCCTACCCTCTCCAAATCTGGCAGATCACAGATCTTCCCTCATTCAAAGCCCTCCTAGAATCCCACCTCCTCTGGCAAGTCGTGGCGCAGTGGAAAGAGCACGGGCTTTGGAGTCAGGGCTCATGAGTTCGAATCCCAGCTCTGCCACTTGTCAGCTGTGTGACTGTGGGCAAGTCACTTAACTTCTCTGTGCCTCAGTTCCCTCATCTGTAAAATGGGGATTAAGATTGTGAGCCCCACGTGGGACAACCTCATTCCCCTCTGTTTACCCCAGCGCTTAGAACAGTGCTCTGCACATAGTAAGCGCTTAACAAATACCAACATTATTAAGTCTTCCGGATTAATTCCCAGCTCCCTAATTTGTGTAAACCCGTCAGCCATATCTAGCACTTATGAATTTATATCCATCCTCAACACTTTTGTATGAATGTTGAATGATCAATGATTTATTGTGATAACTCTATTTGTAAATATTTTTGATCTGCTTTCCCTGTTTGAGTGAGAGCTCCTAGTGGGAAGGGAATGTGTCTTGGCTTTGTTTTGTATTTCCCAGGCATTCAGCACTACTTCTACTCCAGCTACTACTCCTGCTGTGTCTACTGCTCCTGTTACATTTTGTTTGCATTTAGCCCATCTGGGGTTAACATGGGGCACGGGGAGTGGGGAAGGAGAATAAAACCGTCCTGAAGGAAAGGGGAGGGGCTCCTCAGTTTGAGTCAGTGAGGATGGGTCAAGAAGGAAGGATTTCTATCGGACGTTGGCTCGTTGCTTCTTCCGATCACTGCTAAACCAATACCAGCTGGACTGGACTTCCCCTTCCCGAGTGGCAAACCCTAACAGCTACCAGTCCTGTCGGGCTTTGTGTGGCGGGTGGAGGTCTCGCAGGAAGACCCTGGATTGGAGGGTGAAGAGGGTCCAGAAGAATTCCATTCTCCGGGATTGGGGGATCCCGGAAATCCACAGGAGACAGATGGGCTCTGGTCTGCGGCTCAAGGACTGGGAGGGATTCCAAGCTGTCAGAGGAGGAGGAGGAGGCCCCTTAGGGATGGCCTGGGAAGGGGGAGAGAATCTTTCCATCCAGCTTTTCCCAAACAAGGAGGGAGGAAGAGAAAAAAGGGGGTTGGTGGGTGGATATGTGCGTGTGTGCGTGTGTTTTTGAGACGGAGGGAGAGAGAGAGTCAGGGAGACAGAGACTGGAGAAGATTCTTGTGGGGAGGCTTGGTTTGGTACAGTGATTCGCAGAGGGTCTGGTTAGGAGGTAAGAAAACCTCTGTGTGATCCTGTCCCATCAGTCATGTCATCCTTGAGGGATTTATTGGTTTGTAAGTTTTGTTGGTAATTTATTTTTTCATTTCAATTATTTATACCCATTTCCTCCCTCTTGATTATGGTTTATGTGTGGCCTTGTGGAAAGAGCACAGGCCTAGGAGACAGAGGATCTGTATTCAGCTGTGCCAGATGACTGCTGGGTGATCTTGGGCAAGTCACTTAACTTCTCTATGCTTCAGTTTCCTCCCAGAAATGTGTATTCCATTAGCCTATTTATTAGCCTCCTATTTATGCTATGAACCCCATGAGGGTCAGAGACTCTGTCTGATCTGATTACCTTGTATCTGTCCCAGAGCTTAGTTCTTAACACATAGTAAGTGCTTAATAAATAGCAAACTAATAATAAATGCCATAATATGACTGTCTTCCTCATTACATGATGAGCATGGATTGAACCACTAACTTTTGTATGTTTCTCAAGCTTCTCATCCAATTAGGTGTTCAGTCAATCCTGCTGAAGCTGACAGTGATACAGTCCCTGACAGTCAAGAACATGGACAGTGGGAGATAGACCCTCTACCACATGGGTTAGGAGGGATATGTAGGTCCAGATACGGGCTGACTTCAAGCTGCGTCTTTCCTTGCTGGACCAATAATTGATGGATTGGAGATTGACTGCTATGAGACACTGCTTGGATGGAACCATTCCCATCAAATCGAACTCTTTCCAATGGATGGAACCATTCCCAACGGATGGAAACAACCTCAACAGATGGAGCCATTCCCATCGGATAGAACCATTCCCATTAGATGACACAGGGTCCATTGGATGGAAGCATTCCTATCTTCCATCTTCACTGGATGGAACCATTCCCATTGGATGATACCATCCCTATTAGATGGACCATTCTCATCAGGCTATTTGTTGATTGAAATCTGACCATTTGTTAGGGAAATAGATTAGGACACAGAATTCTTAGCTCCTGGAATAGCAGGGATTCCCCTTGGTTGAATCAGGGTGATAATTAAATCATAGGAGGAAGATTTTTCTAGTCAAACAAGAAAATTGCAACAAAAACACATTTTCAGATCATGAAAAGCAAATTCAAGAAGACGTTTTCCACTTCAACACAGGAAAGCCGAAACTCCTTAACCCCCTCCATACACCATATCAGAGACCTCTGCCCTTTAAGTTCTCTCAGGGCTCTCAGGCAAGCTGGGTTTTGAAGTTTGGCATTTAAAAATGGGCACTTAAAAACACAGATTGAATGAGGCAGGAAAACATTCAGTGCAGGAGAATTTTAGAAAAATGAAATATGACTTCTGAGCAAAAATAAGTATCTTGGCTGCCTCACAATATCTATATTTTTGAAACAGCGGGAGCATCGCATTCCCAGCCACTAACTGCCCATAAAATTTTATTTTTTTCAGTTCTACTGTTTCTCAGATCAGCGGTTGCCTTTTCCTTTCAGAAATCTGACATTTTAGTGGGCTCCAGAGAGCACCCACCTGCCCAATGTGCCTGGGATGTGTAATAGAAGGGAAGGTGGGGCATGACTTCCTTCCCATGTCAAAGCTAGGAGTGAGGAGGAGGAGGTGGGATTTGGAAAATCTACCTCCCTTTTCCCCATTCCCAGCAACCTTCTTGCTGGGAAATTGGGTCTCTAACTCAGGCAACCCAGTGTAAAAACTAAACTGTGATTATCAAAGTGCTTCCTGGATGTATCACAGAGGAAGAACCATCTACATGCAGAGAACAAGTAAAGGACTCTAGGGCTTGAGGGTGGGTGCTTATAAGAGTCTGGAAATATTATGAGTCTTTAGGTGAGATTTCTGGCCACAAAATAGACTGCAGTGTGGAGCTGGAGGTAAACTCACCCCTGGAAAAAGAGAAAAAGTGACTTATTTTGTTGTTGGATCTTGAGTATTCCTTTCTCGGTCGAGAGCTAGTGTATTTTTTGGCATTTGAGGGACCAAATATTTTTTCAGTGGGTTTGTTTCCCTCCTTGATATCATGAGGTCTTTGGGGGCCAGAGACCTTGTCTTTTATCCTCCTTGTGACGTCCCCAGCCCAGACTGAGCCTGGGTGCTCAGTCAGTGAATGGGATGGTGATTCCATGGCACCATGGAGCTGGGAGAATGTCCTCAAAAAGACGAAGAGGACAGACTATCTCAGAGAGGCAATTTAACAAGTTTTTGACCAGAAGCACCAGGCACTTCAGTCTCCATCAGGAAGTGTGCTGGGCAAAGGGTGTGTTGGACGCCTTGAGTCTCGAGCTGAAAACTCAGCCTGATCTGAGAATTAGGATAGCATGATATCATGGGAACATCTCTCAGACTTTCCTCTCAGAGCCTCTAGAGATGTCAGGCTCCTGGGCCCACTGATCCCTCAGAACTGGTATCCTGCCTCTGGCTAAGAGGGGGTGAGGCTGGGAGGGATGAGAGTTTTTCATGGTATTTGTTAAGTGCTTACTATTTGTCAAACACTGTTCTATGTGCTGGGCTAGGTACAAGTTAATTAGATTGGACACAATCCCCTGTTCCTCAAGAAGCTCACAGTCTAAGTAGGAGGGAGAAGAGGTATCCCCATTTTATAACTGAGGAAACTGAGTCACAGAGAAGTGAAATAACTTGCCCAAGGTCATGCAGTGCTCAATTGGCAGAGCTCAATTGGCTAGGTACAAGTTAATTAGATTGGACACAATCCCCTGTTCCTCAAGAAGCTCACAGTCTAAGTAGGAGGGAGAAGAGGTATCCCCATTTTACAACTGAGGAAACTGAGTCACAGAGAAGTGAAATGACTTGCCCAAGGTCATGCAGTGCTCAATTGGCAGAGCTCAATGGGCTAGGTACAAGTTAATTAGATTGGACACAATCCCCTGTTCCTCAAGAAGTTCACAGTCTAAATAGGAGAGAGAAGAGGTATCCCCATTTTACAACTGAGGAAACTGAGTCACAGAAGTGAAATGACTTGCCCAAGGTCATGCAGTGCTCAACTGGCAGAACCCAGCTCTCTCCACTAGACCATGCTGCTGAGAGAGAACTCAGGCTGGCAGGGGGGCGGCTGAAGACCTCCCCATCCTCGTTCAATCCTGGGACGCTATGCACCTCCCAGAAAACACAAGGATGGCCCCTGGGCCACTGTAAGCCCGTCGATGGGCAGGGATTGCCTCTATCTGTTGCCCAAATGTACATTCCAAGTGCTTAGTACAGTGCTCTGCACAGAGTAGGCGCTCAATAAATACTATTGAATGAATGAACTTTTGAAGAGCCTTGCAGATAATCCATAAACCCACAAAAATGGTTCACAGGGCTACAGTTTGTTCCCTGGTTTCTTTCCACTCTTGTCAGTGACCTATCTTTAATGCATCTCATGCAATGGGCACCAAAAGTTGGAAGAAATGCTGGGATGCATATCACTCTAATTTTAACAATGCCTTCATTTGTCAATTTGCCTGCCTGAGAGAGACATTGGTATAGATTCAGGGATTGTCCTGTCTCTTGCTCTTGAGCATTTCAAAGTGCTCTGGCCTCTGATAAATCAGGCTGTGGGTCTGAAGGAAATCAGCTAGAGGGCCTAAAGTGAGGTAAATAAGCTCTGTTCTCTCTTCAAATTATGTTGTACTTAATCTATCAATCAGGGAAATCCAGTTCTGTGGGAAATACCGCATGAGTTCATGGTAGTTCTCCTAGCCTGAAGAGATGGGGAACATAATAAGGGGTTTGGAGAGGCCAGTGAAAAGTCTTAAGACCAGGCAAAAATGGACAGTGTGCCCCTAGATGTTTAGAATCTACCTGAGAAGCAGTGTGGCCTAGTGGATTGAGCATGAACCTGGAAGTCAGAAGGATCCGGATTCTAATCCCTGCATTGCCACTTGTCTACTGTGTGATCTTGGGCAAGCAGTCTCACTTCACTGTGCCTCAGTTACCTTATCTATAAAATGGGGATTAAGACTTTGAGCCTTATATGGAACATGGACTGTTTCCAACCTGATTACTTTGTATCTACTCAGGAGCTTAGAACAGTGCTCTGCACATAGTAAGTGCTTAAATAACATTTTTTAAAAAACAGTCCCATCAATCAATCAATCAATCAATGATATTTATTGAGCACTTACTATGTGCAGAGCACTGCAGTAAGCGCTTGGGAGAGTACAATAAAACAGATTAACAGACACAGAGACCAGGAAGCAGACCAGAGATTTCTGGGCCTACAGCTGTGCTGACTAGTTTCTTAAAGGAATGAGAGAAAGTGGAGTATTATGGGAACTATTTGGATGGTAGGCTGCCTGGACTGGAGGGCTAGAATCAAACCTATGAAAAGTAAATTTAAATTCTGCTCTAAGAGTCCTGATGTTATGTCCACTTCAGGGTCTCCCAGAGCTGAGGAAGTACACAGAAAATACACAGAGTGGAAAGAGGGAAGACCCGTTCGATAGAATCTAACTCACACGGACACCTGTGATTCCGGGAAGTCCAGGGGGGCCCTCCATGCCCTTCAGCCCCTCTTTGCCTTTCTCTCCTTTCTCGCCTTCAGGGCCTGGCTCTCCCTTGTCTCCCTGGGAAAAAAGCATAACATGTGAGCTTGTCTGGACTAATAAAACATGGGACACGTGTGGGTGTCTGCCCTCGGCAACCCACAATTTCATGATCTGGGTTGGAAAACAAGAACTGAGTCATATGGAGTCGTAACGTCCTTGCCGACGGAGGAAATGAAATAATAAAGATAGTTATTTTTAAATGTCCTTGGCCAGAACGGGAGAATTCCTCTGCCATAAGATGGGGAAGGAAGGAGGAATAGATCTCCAACCCTCTCCTCGCATATCGGACTCTAAAGAACCCACTCACAGGCAGAGAAGTTCCGACCTGCAGCTCATCAAAATTCCACCATGATGCTGTTAGCAGCATCTTCTGATTTCTGGAGTCCAAGGGCTCTGGGATGCTTTGTGAGTGAGTGTGTGAGTGTGTGTGTGTGTGTTTGGGGTGGGGTGTGGGACTGCCATCTTGGGCTGCAGGGGTAGCTTAGCTCTTGGCATGGTAAACTGTAGGGCTGTTTTCCTTGGCAGCACCCAGAAGTGGCAGATATGACAGCCCAAATGTAGATCAGTCTCATGGGCTGAAGAGGCACCAATGCCAAATGAATGGTCCTAGCCAATGTCTGGCAGAAAATGGTCTTTAAAGTCAAGAAACCATCAGGAAAAGTGGCTGCTGGGAAAGGATAGGATTGAGGATGGCCAATCAAAAAGGGTGTGTTCAGGGCCAACACAGAAGTCTTTTGCAAACCCCACTGCACCAGGGCAAGGGGGCACCTGATAGAGCAAGAGAACAAACAAAGGAAACACTTTTCCCCCCAGCCAACTGTCAATCTGTGGAACTCATTTCCATAGGAAGTTGTGTAGACCAAAAATACCAGCTGGTTCAAGGTGGGTTTGGATAAATTCGTGGAGTGATTTCCATTATCTATTTCTACAGGGAAAGTTTGGGATACTAGATGATTCAGGAAAGGTTTAAATAGATCTGTGGACATTGAGTTCATTAAGGGTTACTAGAGGGAACACCAGTTGTTGGATGCCAGGAAAGGGAATGATCACATTGTTCTTCCAAGCAGCTTTAGGTGCCCCTGTCTTAAACAGAACCCTTGGCTGGATGAACTATTGTCTGTTCCAGTTTGTCATTTCTTATGTCCTTAAATACCCATATTGGAGGAATGGCACAATGGAAGGCTTTTTAAGGACAACTAAAATAAAGTGGTCCAAAGTCAAATGAATAAGCAAAAAAAGGCCCACAGCCTTAGAAAGACACTTGAACGTTTAAAGAAGAGGCTCTGAACAGGGCCTGGGTTGGTTGACTGCTTCAAGTCTCTTTCATCTCTGGAAGTCGGTCTTCGCTCCTTTGCACCATTTCTTGGGGAAAGCTAATCTTTCAGGAGGGGAAGGCTTGCTTCGGGGAGGGTCACAGTTTGGAAACTCTGGCCAGACTCATTCTTTAGGGTGTTGGGGAAAAATGGTGATCTCTTGACATGATGGCCTGAGCTGGGTCTTGAGTCAACCGAAAGGATTTCCATCACCTCAAGGCTGGACCACCCCGGAGGATCAGGCCATGTGGGGGTCCTTTCTGGATTAGCTGGCCCTGTTCAGAACCTCAGGACTTGTGGAAGAAAGTAGCAGATGGGGTGATACACAGATGGAGGTCATCTAGTCAAGGAGCTGACGGCAAGAGACAGAGCAAAGAGGCCAAGTGAGCCAACGGATGGCCCAGGATGGATAGAGCAGGCTGGAATGCTGCCCTGATGGAGAGGGAGGGAGGAAGAGAGGGAGGTTATCCATCTGGGCCACGGCCCAAGCTCTAGAGAAGGACCAAATGGTGAATAAGCAGGATAGTAAGAGGCAGAATCCAGGAAGCAATCCAAGGAGAAGCCTCCAGGACTTAGAGCCACGCAGGGTTTGTGGGGTGAGCGGGGACCCGGAGGAGCCTCTGCCTCAGGAGAGGCATTTCTAACCTGCAGACATTTTCAAAGGCATAAATCTAACAAGTCCAGGCTGGATTGTAGATTGTACGCTCCTGGGGGGCAGGGGTCGTGTCTACCAACTCTCTCGTATTGTATTTTCTCAAGTGCTTAGTACAGTGCTCTGCACATGGTAGGCGCTCATTAGATTCAACTGATTGATGGATTGATTGACTGGAATGAAGATGCTATCTTAATAACAAATAACAAAAGGGGATGACTCTGACCTCATGGCCAAAGAAGCTCAGAGTTCTTCCCACAGCAGGTCTCTTGGATTCTGTTTTGGAGGTAAGTTGAAGGGCTAGGATTGCTCTTGGGGACTGGGAGAGAGGGACCAACACCCGCCCCAGATGCAGAAGCTATTTTGGTGGGGGAGTTCGGCCCTCCACCCCAACTCCCAGCATTCTGGGGTAAGGTTACCCAGTTTGGGTGAGACTCCAGAGAAAGGAACCTTCTGAGATGTCAATGGGATGAAGCCAGGGAATTCCAACCTGGTGCTGCTCTCAGCCCCTGGGTCTGGAGCCTTCAGTTTGGGTTTCAGGTTTCTGATCCCGACAAGAGACGGAAACGCCAGAGATACCAGAGGAAGACATACAGTCTCAGGGCTTGGGGCCACAGCCTGGGACGCCGAGGATTCCATACTGGAATCTGTCTCCAGGAAATTTCATGATTGATTCTGCCTGCCTCCTTCTGTTGCATTCTGAGGTCTCCCCCTACCCTGACTCTAGAGGAGAGTTCAGTGGTTGGGCTCATGTCTCCTCCCTCTAGGAACAAACATCTCTGGGATGAGGTGGGCCTGGGGTCATGGGTCTCAACACATGGAAGGCAGCGGGTAGGTAGGCCTCCTCCTTAAAGGGAAGGAGGAGCAGAGAGGCAGCAGCTCTCAGTGAGGGAGGAAGCAAGATCAGCCTGTCGCCCAGGGGGCAGAGGTCTTGGGTGGGAGGATGAGAGGAAGGGTGCAGCCGACATTTTGGAATCTTGGGAGAGAGATGGATGGTGGTGGAGTCTGGGGGGAGAAGGTTCAGAGATGACTGACCCGCTTATCTCATTCAGGGTCCAGTAGCAGCAGATAAGAAATGTCTGTGCCATGCTAAAGGCCTCGAGTATACTGTGTATTCCCTTCCCAGGGATATGGATCAAAAACAGTCCTGGGTTGGGTGGAGGGGGTGGGGTGTGAGCAGGGGCAAAGACCAGGGTCAGTTCAAGAATCACGTGGGGGTGGTTTGGCTATGCTAGGATGGGGTAGAGACTGCACCCTAGGGAGGAGAGAAGGGAAGAAGAGGCCATGAGGCTCAGCATTTCAGCAGGAGTGGGGCCTGTTCTGCAGCTTGGGATCGAGATGAAGCAGCGTCAGCAGGAAGAATCTGGGATACTGAAAATTTGACAAGAAAATAATGGCACGGAGCGATTTTTTCATTTGGGGAGCTTAAAGCGTGTTACCGTTCCATTGTATTCACCCTCCCCACGTGCACATGGGGTAGGCAGCATCTATCTTCCAATTTACATATGGAGAAACTGAAGTGATTGAGTTCCAGGATGCCTTGTTGATTCTGAGCTGGAACATGGCAGCTCAAAGCTGGGCAGATTTTCAGCGGGCCGGGGGCGGCCTTTACCACCCATGAGCCCCCCTAAAGTTACAGAAACCATTGGAACTATTTGAAAGATGAGGGAGTTCTAGGTGGCAGGTGGCCAGGCCCCACCGGGGACCCACCTGCTTTCAGAACGGGGTGTGGGGCAAGGAATGAGAAGCTCCAAGCCTCCAAAGAGGGCAGTGAGAAATGGACCCGAGACTGGGGACAGCCAACAAAGCAATGGAGAGTCTCAGAAGTTGGTGGCTTCTCTTAAAAGATCCAGCAACTTTTGGCTGGAGCTGAGGCTCAAGACAGTTGTCCCAGATGGGAATTTGGTTGCTACACTTGCTGCAGGGGGAGCTGTCAGGGCTGCCACAAGCTTCTAATCCCTCTAGACTGTAAGCTCGCTGTGGGCAGGGAATGTGTCTGTTTATTGTTATATAATAATGTTGGCATTTGGTATTTGTTAAGTGCTTACTATGTGCAGAGCTCTGTTCTAAGCGCTGGGGTAGATACAGGGTAATCAGGTTGTCCCACGTGAGGCTCACAGTTAATCCCCATTTTACAGATGAGGTAAGTGAGGCACAGAGAAGTTAAGTGACTTGCCCATAGTCACACAGCTACCAAGTGGCAGAGCTGGGATTCGAACCCATGACCTCTGACTCCCAAACCCGGACTTTTTCCAGTGAGCCATGCTGCTTCTCTGCTTCTCTACTGTAATAATAATAATAATAATACTAATAATGGTATTTGTTAAGTGCTTACTACGTGCCAGGGACTGTCCTAAGCGGTGGAAGCACCATACTCTCTCAAGTGCTTAGTAGAGTGCTCTGCACATGGTAAGTGCTTAATAAATACGACTGAATAAATGGAAGAATAATCCCAGCTCTGCCACTTGTCTGCTGTGTATTCACGGGCAAGTCACTGAACTGCTCTGTGCCTTAGTTTCCTCATCTGTAAAATGGGGATGAAATACCTGTTCTCCTTTCCACTTACACTGTAGGTCACATGTAAGACAGCGACTGTGTCTGATCATACAATATTTTATCTACTCCAGTGCTTAGCATGGTACAGTACAGTTAAGCGCATATACTAAGTGCCTATCCAGCATGAATTAGTGGAAAGAGTCCAGGCTTGGGAGTCAGAGGTCATGGGCTCTAATCCTGACTTTGCCGCTTGTCAGCTGTGTGACCGTGGGCAAGTCATTTAACTTCTCTGTGCCTCAGCTACCTTATCTGTAAAATGGAGATTAAGACTGCGAGCCCCATGTGGGACAACCTGATTACCTTGTATCTACCCTAGCGCTTAGAACAGTGCTTGGCACATAGTAAGCACTTAACAAATACCAACATTTTTATTATTATTCACCAATATCACAGTTATTATTATTATTATTGTTATCATCATCACTGTTATGTCAGGATGGATGCAGTGAGGTGAGTGAATTCCCTCCAGGGGTAGCAACTGAGACAGGACACACCTGTCTTTTGCTGAGTGGAAACTGGCCTTGGGGCGTGACCTACTCAGCATGGCAAGAAGATAAGATATAGAGCAGAACTTCCAGGTGAAGTAGAAATTGTCCCCAGAGTGCTCCCCGGAAGTGGGGAGGACCACAACTTCAGAAGCAGGTAATTGATCCATTTGTCCCAGTCTAAGTCCAGCCTTGGAAAAGCCCCTGCCTCTCATCGTCCCCCAAGAACGAGCTTTACCTTCAATCCAGGAGGTCCAGGTTGGCCACTGTCTCCTTCCAGCCCAGTTTCTCCCTGCAAAGAAGCAGAAAAGGGCAGCAGAGAGAAGTTTATTTATTACCCTGATTCCTGGAACAGGGGTCCCTCTGCCCCCCACCCAAGGTCCAGAAGGAACTGGGTGTTCTGCTCCCAAATTCAAAATGGCTCCCCTGGACCTACATGTTTCATGTCCCTCTTTCTCCCCTCACCCTTGCAACTCCTTCCACCGAGGTCACCAGCCAGTTTCTCATTCCTCTTTTTTGGACCCTGCCTGGGATCACAGCTTGCTTGGCCTAAGGAATGTAACCCCTCTAGCTTGGGTCCGTTCTCATGACTTTCACTCAGGGCCTCCTTAGAGTCTACAGAGCCTGTGAGGGAAAAGAGGAGTGACGGCCACAGGAAAGGCATTTTGCTTTCCAGGAGTGGCAATCAGTGGTAATCCAAACCAAACCCATTACTCACTAAATCCAACCCTCTCGTGGTAACCACGTGAGCCCCAAGTGGGAATGGGACGGTGTCTGACTTCATCGACGTGTATCTACCCCAGTGCTTAGTAAGCGCTTAACAAATGCAATGATAGCAATAATTATAATAATGATAGCCACAACCATTGATGGTAGACCATAAGCTCCTTGAGGAGAGGGATCACGTCTTACTTTTGCTGTTTGCTACTCACCCTCTGGCCAATCAGACCTTGTTCACCGGGAATGCCCAATGGTCCAAAATCACCCTAGAAAACCAAGCACAGGTCATCAAAGCAAGCAGATCTGAAGCCCTGGAGTTTTGCCCCCGTAGAACACTACTTCTTCCTAAATTACCTACTTCTACCTAAATTATGCCGGGGTTTGAGGTTGGGGAATGGGTTTGATAAACTCCCACCTGAGTATTGTCAATGGCAGGAGGCAGGGAGGGGGCAGGATGGGGGTTACAGGGGTTGTCTCAAAGAAGAGAGCAGAAATTGGGGAGGGGAACATGAATGGGACAGCCGGTCTAGGGTCCCTGTCACTGCTCTGAGAGTCCTCCCAACAGTCAGGAGGGGATTCTGGTCAATCCCCACTCAACTGCCAAGTCCAGGGGGCTAGAAAAAGCTCTGGCTTGGTTCACATTGCCTCTTTGGGGAGTTTGGGGGTTGACTCCCCAGAATCTAGAGGCCCACTGGGGTGGAGGGCAGTGGCAGGACTTGGCTCTGGGATGGAAAGGTAGAACTGTGCTGAGAGTGCTCTTCCTCTTCTCTCAGGAACCTGTATGGGCCAGGGGCCCAGGGGGAAGGCAGAGAGGAGGCCGGATGACCGGTCCAAGGACAATGATCTGAGAGATCAGTTCCAGGAGCCCAATTTGGGAGCAGCAACAGCAGTATCAGGGTTTCCTGGAGCATCTGAGCAGGACCAGACTGGTAGCCCACAGGAAGGGAGAGTCTAGGGGATGGGGAACCAGAGGTTGTAATGAAGCAGGGTCCAGGAGCAGAGTCCCCCTGCGGTATGGAGGAGGGCAACTGGCTGGGGGTGGAAGATGGGAACAGAGAATGGGACATGGGTCTCATTCAGGTTCCGGGGCAATGACCACAAATGCATCTTACTTTGCTCCCTGGGTGGTGGGGTGACTTGCAGGGACTGTCCTGCCCATTTTATAAAGTGACAAACTGAGGGGCAGAGTGTGTGTGTGGAGTGTCCTAGGGCTCCCCCACTCCCAAACTGAAGTGAGCGTGAAGGAGGGATATGTGACAGATGCCAACCTAGCCTCAGCTTTCTCTCCCTGCTTTGCAGAGTGCTAGGGGTTCCCTGCCTCTCCCTCTAAGTCCTGTGAGCCAACTTCAGAAACCCCCACTTTGCCTCCTTCCTACTAACAGACAGGAGGCTCAGGTGCTAAGGGATGCTTAAGTCAGTTTCCAGGAGGGGTGCTGGAGGGGCACCCCTGTTTGCTAGCCAGGACTCTCTGCACTCTCAGATCTCCATCCAAGAGGTCCCCTTTTCCTCTTCCCAGTTGTGCAGGGATCCACTATCAAAGCCCTCTCTCAGGGCCATTCCTGCAAACAATACCTCCTTCTCCTCTTCCTGGGGCCAACACTGGGGCTGGGCAGGAAAGGACTGGGGGCTGAAGGGCACAGTTTCCCCTTTCAGTTCAGGATGGAGGAGTGTGGGGACCCCTTTCCTGCTTTAAGCTACATCCAGGAAGCACTTGGGAAGGATCAATGGAGGCCTGTTCCCTGGGAGAGGTAATTAGGGGCTAGAGGGCAGGTGGGAGCAGAGTGAAATTCAGATGAGTATCTCAGGGGGCACAGACAGAGCGGAAGATACGGTAGCTTCAGGAGGTGTCAGAAGTGTTGCCAAAGCAAATTTCATGGGTCATGGGAGGGAAAGAAAAGACCCATACTATGGAGAGGAAATTGCATAGAATCCCCTGAACAGGGTTGGTGTTCTCCTCTGGATTCTCCCACTCCCGCTCCCACTTCTGTTCTAACAGGGGTAGCTTTGGTGCCCAGGGGCTTGGGGGAAATACAAGAAGCCATTTCTATTCCAGCTTAAGCAGAGCTGAATAGGAGTCCCTCCTGCCCTTGGGATTCCCATGAGCAACCTTCAGATTGAGGGGACAATGAGACCCGCGGGGGAGTTTACTTGTTTAGAGGATTCCCTATGGCCCGCCGAGATCGTAAAACTCCCAAGTCACAGCCTGGTGGGTCTCTCTCAGAGGGATGACTGGGTCCTCCCTGGAGACCTGCCCCATCATAGGCCAGAGTTTGGATTCTGAGGGTTTGATGCTTCTCTGCCTCTCTCCTGCTGCTTAAGGCAGGAGGGGATGTGCTTGAGGCCGGCCTTGGCCTGTGCTAGCTGAGTGACTCGCACTGCCCCTGGAGAAAGTCCCCGCTCTCGGTTCTCTCCTCAGACCCTGGGCCCTTCACCATCTGGTTCCCTGCTCATGGGTGGCTGCCCCAAGTCAAAGAGGTCAGCATTTCCCCCGAGGGCTGCCCTGTTCATCTAATCCCGAAACATCATCCCCATCAGGCTGACCCCAGCTCCTCCACTCCCAACACACCCACACACACACACCCACCCACCCACACACCCACACACACACACACACACACACACACACCCCAACCCCCCCTCCCCACCACCCCTCTGGTGGCACCAAGATCCCATTTCAAAAGGGGCTGGGGCCAAACTGGAACAGCAGCTGGCTGGTGGCAAACAAAAGCCCCTATTATCTCCAGGCCCAGGCAGAGATGCCATGCTGATTGCGTCTCTTACCTTCATCCCTGGTTCCCCAGGAGGGCCAGGCTCTCCTAATGCACCGGGAGGGCCCTGCAAAACAACACCCCCATAGCTCCATTACCAAAACAAGAAATAACTTTTCTGAAACCTGAGCAAGAGGGAGTACCCACCCCACAACCCTCCACCCTCTACCCCTGCTGCACTCTATGGGCATTTTCTTCTTGACCCTGCTCCCAGGGCATGAGATCAATATACAGTCTTAAAGCCTACCTTTAAGACTAAGAATTGGAATCGGGAGACCTGGGTTTAATCCTGTTTTGCTTAAGTCGCTCAATATCTCTGGACCTAGCTTCCCCAAGTCTAATGTTGTTAGGAGGGTATACAGGCCACATAATAATAATAATGATAGTATTTGTTAAGCGCTTACTACATGCCAAGCACTGGGCTCTGCTGCACAGTAGAGAAGCCACCCACCCCTTCCACCCCAGGCCAACAGGACTCCCCACAGTCCCCTCTCCTCCAGCTGTGAGAGAGAGGAAGACTGGCAGCAGGGCATTTCTCTACTTTTGGAACATTGGGAGTGGCTGGGGCTGCAGCCGTGACTGCCGGACTGAGCCTCAGAGAGCCTGAAACTCTGTTCCTCTGGCCACGATGTCCTCTTGCTCTTGTGTCCATCACCACCCTCGTCCCTTATATTGTTTTCCTGTTCTTATAGTTTTGTCGATAACTACCCTCCCACCTTCCCCACCATATTCTTAGACTGTGAGCCCCTTTGGGCCAGAGACTGGTTCTGATTCTCATCCATATATATTTTTCCAGCACTTTCCCAGGCACTGTAGGCATTACTACTACTAATATTATTACTATTAATAATAATAATAATAATAATGTTGATGATATTTGTTAAGTGCTTACTAAGTGCAAAGCACTGTTCTAAGCACTGGGGGGATACAAGGAGATTAGGTTGCCCCACATGGGGCTCACAGTCTTAATCCCCATTTTACAGATGAGGTAACTGAGGCATGGAGAAGTGAAGTGACTTGCCCAAAGTCACACAGCTGACAAGCGGCGGAGCCAGGATTAGAACCCATGACCTCTGACTCCCAAGACCGTGCTCTTTCCACTGAGCCACGCTGCTTCTCATTACTCCTTCTATTACTACTACTGCCACCACTACATGAGATAATAAAATGGTGCTGTTGCTTCTATCCTAATCATTGTTCATCCAGGTGGCAAAGAATTCAGTGAAGGGAAGTGCAGGTTGACAGTATGAACCTCTTGAGAGATGCCATAAAATCCAACTGTGATGGGAATGGGAAATTGATATTTTGGGGAGAAGGCTAATGGCAATGCCCACATCCTTTGCCCTAGAATTGAGTATCAACCTCAAGCTCAAAGCCCACTGCTGGACATTCATCTCTCCTTCGGAGAGAGGGCAAACAGAGACCTGGAAAGGGGATATGACTTCAGTGTGACCCCAACCCAAGCTGGAAGGGCAGAGAGGAGCTCCGTGCCAAGCTCAAGGGACAAAGCCATGTTTTCGGCCTTTACCACCAAAGTGGAAAAGGGAGCCAGGAAGTGATATAGGGCAGGTCAGAGTGGGATGGGAATTGTCTGGCAGGATGGGCAGATAGAAGGAGAACAACCCTTCTGGAAAACACCAAAAAGAGTGTTCCAGTTTGGCAACTCCAAGGGATGGGCTGGATCAGGTTCTGTTGGGACTGGACTTAAGCTTAGAGGAGGCTGGAGAAGGGTCTGGGGGAGGCTGGAGGGATATGATGCAGGTTTCACATGGTCGTGGCCCCAGACCCTGGACCTATCCGGACAACCTGGCTGGGAGTTTCTTTCTGGCAGGCTTTGGGATGGGAAGATCTCTCAGTTCACATGGCTCCAGGGGTGACAAAAAAACTCTTAATGGTTATTTCTGGGTGGGACTGGGGGGTGGGGACTCAACCTGGGAGATGGACTTGTCAAATTTTGGGGTGGGGCTGGGGTTTGAGCCTGAGCATTTTCCTCAGCTCAGCACAATGATGATGGCCCAGGCGTAGGAGCTCACCCAGCCCATTTGCAGAGGTGGAAACTGAGGTCTTGGAAGGTGAAGCCACTTGCCTGAAGCCAAGTGAAAGGGTGGCTGTGAATAATGATGATAATAATAATTATGGTATATGTTAAGCCCTAGACTGTAAGCTCGTGTGGGCAGGGAATGTGTCTGTTATATTGTTGCGTTGTACTCTTTCAAGTGCTTAGTACAGTGCTCTGCATACAGTAAGTACTCAATAAATATGATTGATTAGGGTATATAAAAGTTAATCAGGTCAGATAGTCTCTGTGCCACATGGGGCTCATGGTCTAAGTAGGAGAGCGAACAGGTATTTACTCCTCATTTTACAGATACGGAAACTGAGGCACAGAGAAGTTGAGTGACTTGCCCACAGGAGACGGGGCCTCTGACTCTCAGTTCTATGCTCATTCCATCAGACCATGCTGCTTGTCATGAACCCACTGGTCCTAGCTTCAACTAGTCCCCTCTGGCCTTGAGATACTGTCCTAGCAAATTCAGCCTTTTGGTGGTGGAATCAATACTGTAGCATGACAGGAAGCTATCTGAAACAAAATCACTTTCTACTGCTTTCACCTAACTTGGTGATTTGGAACCAGAATTGGAGAAGCCATCAAGCTGGGGATGGAGCAGTGGGAAAAAGCAGAGTGACTTCCCTGAGGGTGGCCCAAGATAAACACACAGGAACAATGAACCCAGAGCTCAGCTAGTATAAACCGGTTTGAGCCAGGCTAGACAGCTTGGATTCCAGCATTGCCAGAGTGATTTGGGACGGATTAGGGCTTCGTTATGCCGTGAACAGTGAAAAAAATGAAGAAACAAATGGATCCTTTTTTATCTCTCGGGTCCTTGCCATAACTGTTGGCTGTTACTTCAGTGGCTGCCCTTCCCTCCTGCTCTGCATGCAGTCCACTGACTTCAAGAGTTAGTGGATACAGGAAGATTGGAGTTGGACCTGGAGCTGCCTCTTTTGCCCTCTATTTAGGAGGCCAGCAGGACCAGACATCGGTAGTATTCTTGGTGGAATATAGGGGCTGTTGGGGGTGAGATGTAACTGGATGGAAATGAGGACAGTTCAGTACTTCACCTTATGCCCCATCTCTCCCAAAGGGCCAGACAATCCCTGGGGTCCTGGGGGGCCCTGAAAGATAGACAGGAGAAAAATCCTTTAGGATGCCATTTTAATCTGCGTCCAGGACTGTCTTCCAGAAAAAGGAAACTGTGAACACCAGAAAAGCAGGAGAGAGGGTTCCAGGATTTGGAATTGTAACTCTTGCCTTGGAAAGCCCTACAAGAGGATAAGGATGGGATCTAACTTTGCCTTAGTTCAGTGACCTGCTAGGGATTAGCCAGATTCATGCCACTACTCCTCTTCCAAATCTATGGGTCCTGAATGGTGCAGGAAGATGTACTAACCCTGCCACCCGCCCATGTGGGGACTGTCTTTGCTCAGTATTTCCTAACAAAACTCCCTGCAGCTCCTTTGGAGCTCCTCGGGTCTCCAGGTGCCAGAGGAGCGATCCCGTCAATGCCCTATCACAGAGCTGCCCGTACATCCTCCTGTTCTCAGGTACCATGCAGGGTATCTCTCCCCACACCTTCCTCAAGCTTCTGACCTGGTCCCTTCCCTCATCTTACCTGGTTCCTCAGCTCCTCCTCTCAGTAGAAGTGAGGATACAGATAGATACACTTTCCCACCCCTGGGGGGTAGATTTCCTTGGGAATGATGAAGTGGAAATAGATAGAAAAGGTGAAGCCCCCTAGATTTCCCTGAGGCCCATTGCCTGGTTTATTTTAGATGTGGGGCAGAAGGGTGGGTGCTTATTGGTCGGTCTGTTGAGCGTTGGTGAATAGGTTGTTTGGGCTGTGCCAAGCACAACTGGTCTGTTCTTTAGCCCAACTGAGGTCTGGGGGTGGGTTCTCTGGTGGCCCCACCAGTTCTCCAGGAGTTCTTCCTCTGGAGGCCTTGTCTCTCCTTCACACATAACTTTCCACTTCCCTCTGGGAAGGGTCTGCTCCCAGCACCTCTGGTTGATGAGCCAATGGAGGGGAACAGGATGGGAGGTGGGAAGGCAGAGGGAAAGAAGAAAAGGGAGGAGATGCCGCAGGAGAGAGGAGGCACCTACCGGTTCCCCAGGAATTCCCTTAGCCCCGGGAGGGCCGGATGGACCCTGGATACCCTGTGGAAACACAACATTAACGGGAATTCTGCTCTGGCGCTTACCTTCCCTCTCCCCTCAGCCTGTCCCCTCTGCCTCAGGAATGGGCAGGAAAAGTGACAGAGACATGATTGGGAAATGAATTGGGCCAGCCGACTGACCCGGCTCCTGGAATGTCATTAAAAAGTCATTCCCCGCATCAATATGCTCGTTTCACTTAAGAGGCAGCTGGGCTGAAACACTCAACACTTACAGGGAAGCCACGAGGTCCCGTCTCTCCTCGCTCTCCTGCCTTGCCCTGAAAACACATTTGGGGTCATTAGAGGCTGGCGCCAGGCGGCAACAGCCCAGGCCCGGGAAGCAGCTCAAAGAGACGATTCATGGCTTGGCGACTGTCGGGGGAGGGGCTGAGGACAGGAAGGAGGGAGCGGGCACAGGGCCCCCCTTGCTGCATTCTCAGGGGAGGCAGACGTACCTGCTGTCCGGTTAGACCCTGTTTGCCCTGGGTTCCCTGCGGTCCCTGTGGAAGGAAAGGAAACAAACAAGACAAAACCAGGCAGCATCTAAATGAGATGGGATGGGGGACAGGTGGGGCCTGGGTCCACTGAGTAGCTCAGGGGGAGAGTCAATTGGCCTGAGGAAGCCAGAAGACCACTAGGCTCTTCTCTAAGCATCCTTGACCCTTGACCTAAACTTGTTCCATAACTGCCCCTCAGGAACCTGAGGGTGGACAGGGCTGGAGCAAGAGGGCACCCTGAGCAGGCCGCCTCGGGTCCTGGGAGCCTGGTCCAGGGCTGGGGGACTTTGAGAGAAGCTGGGTCGGGAGGGAACTTTTTGCTTGAAGACCCTGATACTGAGCTGTTTGGCAAAAGGGGGAGGGGGTAACCCCATACATCCACCCAGGCTCTTGGAGTCAATGGCCAGTTTGGTCTCCTTCCAGGCAGAGAATCAAGGCAGGGGTAGGGACTGGGGACATCCATCCCCGAAGGCTTAAGATGCCCCTGTGAACTGTGGAGCTTTGGGGATGAGCCCTGGCTGGTTTCTTGTGGCCCCTGTCCCTTTTGGTCCACACCCTCCCTTGGGCTAGTGACTTCCTCAGCCCCTACAACCCAATACCACTGCCCAATTGGATGGCAGCTAGTTTGGGGAAGAGGGGTGGGAGGGTTAAGAGCTTCAGGGATGTGGTGTCCCTGAGCCCTTGGCATCACTCCTCTCACTGCCTCTGTCCCCCAAATCCCTCTTGCACAGCACTGGGGGATGGGACATCCTATCTCTATCCCTCCAGAGGCATTCACCACACTCAGAGAACTCTTGGTGCCACTCTGGGATGAAGAAGGGGTGACAGGGCCAGCCCCGAATGACCAACTCACAGAGGTGGCTATTCTTGGATGGGAACGCTGGAGACTAGGAAGGAAAGGCTTAATGATTGAGGAGGCTGTCCTGTTTGCAGGCAGGGGGTTGGACTAAATGACTTCGGGAGGGCCCTTTGGGCTCTGGGGCATTTGGATCCTCCGGTGGCTCCCAGAAGGCTTGGCGGTTGGGACAAGGAGGTGGAGGGACTTGGGACTGGGCAGAACCATGCGAGGGGCAGCAGCTCAGGCTGGGCAGAACATACCTTCACACCCCGCGACCCCGGCTCCCCGGTCGGTCCGTCTGGCCCTCGGGCCCCCTGAAACAAGGGCAGGGTTGAACAGGGGAGTGAACAGCAGATGTCTCCCTTGTGTCACTCACCAGGAGAGGTTGTGAACAATGCTGCCAGTCCCCAACCTCGCCCCACCCCCCTGCAGCCGGGCCCCAGCCCCTTCCCCTTCCCCCATCCCGCTCCTCTCCTCCCCACTCCTCTCCTCAGGACGCATTCTCCTTCCTGCTCAGAATACAAACAGACCAGCTCAGTCCCCAGTGGTACAGCTGGGCCCAAGCGCTCTCCTGCTTCAGGCTGAGCCAGCTTCCTGTCTCTTAACTCCTCCCATGCTGGCAGGGGCCCCCCTTTCCCTTCCCCATTTCCTATCCTCCTCCCCAACCCCATCCCGGCCCTGAGTCTTCCAGGGTTAAACCTCAGCGGCGGCTGCCCCTCGCCTTCCAGTCAAGGTCTACTTGGAGTCAGGCTCAGGGGGACCTCCAGAGACACTCCTCTGGAGTTCCTTCCCAGAAACACAGCTATTTTCCCTTTGCTTTTAACTGCCTGGTGCCCATCTGAGAGGCTGCAGCCCCTGCAGTTTAAATCCTCCCCCAAGTCACGGGCCGTGAGCTGGCCTGAAGAGATCGAGATGGCTAGGAGGAGCTGTGAGCAGGGAGGAGGCAGGGTCTCCTGGTGGCCACAGGGCTCAAAACCCAGGTGGGCCCAATGAGGAAGCTACCTGTGTTTCATGAGACTTTTAACTAGAAGTAAGCACCAATCTGCTGAGTGACAGCGATGAGCACCTGTAGGGTCATTCCTGCACTGGGGCTGTGGAGGACCCAGGATCATGAGTGGGTTGCCAGATGTGGCTGAAACAAGCTGGGAGGGAACCCAGCAGGCATTGGTCTGAAGCCAGGGGAGGCCTCAGGGTTCTCTATCCACCACATAAGCAAAGTCAAGGAACTGCTCCTGATGTGCTTGATTCATTCATTCATTCATTCATTCAATCAATTGTATTTATTGAGCGCTTACTATGTGCAGAGCAGCGCTTACTATGTGCACAGAACTGTACTAAACACTTGGGCAGGGACTGCTTAGCACCAATTTTCCCCATGAGACAAGCATTTTCTGAGCTGTGGTTATCTTGATTCATTCCACCCACCCCTCTAGAAGAATCCTTGATCATTCTAGGGCAAAGTCAGTGGCTAGCAAGCCAAACCCTGGGTTCTCTGAGCCACATTTGGTCCAACTTACTCTGGATCTCTGGTGTCCTAGAATACAACCAAGTGAGTGGCCAAGCCAGAGGCCCAGAGTTCTCCCCACCAAAGAGCAGATGCTCCACAAATATCCTGGTTCAGAGATACAGGACACAAATGGTGGGGGACCCCGACCATGGGGGAAATGAGGAAAGCCGTCTACTTCTCTGCTGGTTTGGGCTTATATGCTAGGCATGTCTCATGGATCTCTTGGTTCTTATGGAACAGTGTAGATTTCCAAGAAAAGAAATGCCAGATCCAGGATTGGGGCTTGGGGGCATGTGCAGTCCCCTTGACAAGAAGTGAGGGTTTCCTCCTTGAGTGCTTCCTCTCCCCTTCTTCAGAGTGGGGCTGGGTGGCCTTGAGCTCCCTTTCTTCTCCCCTGGGCCCATGAGGGATGGGTGACTTGGAGTAGAGGCTGGGGTATTGTGGTGCACATGTGCTTTCTTCCCGCCTGTGCAACGGTAAAGCTGCATGTGTCCTGAGCCTGGCCCTGCCCTTGTGCCTTGGCCTGGTTCAGCAAGGGCTGGTGAGCCTCAGGTTGAAGCTCCTATGGGGTAGCTCTCCAGGGAACAGAAGTGAGATTTGCCACCTGCATGGGGAGTCCTGTGAAAGGGAGATCTAGACTGGGGAGGAAAAAGGCTCTTCAGTTAGGGAAGTAAGCCACTGTGACCTGGCCTTTCCTTCCAGAAACAGTCGGATGCACCTGGCCACTTCCTGTTGGTGAGTCTCCCACAGGAGGACGGATAGGAATGGGTGGCCACCTCCTCTGCTGACCTCTCCCGTTCTTCCCACTGCCCCCAAACTGATAGCCTCATGTGAGCATCACTGAATCTATGCCAGATGTGGCTCTTTCTGTGCCCTTGCTAGGATTTAAGGTTACCCCTCCCTTAACTCTCTTGGGGCTGCTGGGGGCACATGCTTGAGTCTGGGGAGGAAGGTGTGCTAGGGGAGGGGGAGGGTCTCAAATTGGATCTGGGGAGGGTCTCAAATCGGATCTGTGCCTGTCACTGGACTGAGCCCCAGAGCTGAGCAATATAGGAGTGCCTGTGAGTGGTTGGGAAGACTTGACAAGTGGGCAGGACTCTCCTGGGACCCTGGCAACCAACATGGAACTCATGTCCCTCCGGGTGGATTGGATTCCATGGGTGAACTTGAAAAGCCCGGTGCTTGGGATGAACATGGGCAGAACAGGTTTCTAAGAAGCTGATGGGTCTGTATCACTAACACTGAGACTCCCACTGCGCCTGCCCTGGGCCATGCTTGAGATCCTTATCCAGGGGAGAGTCTGCTGGCAGTGGTCCGGCCCTGGCTGGCAGCGCACACACACGCAGACCGTTGTTCTTTGGGAGAGGAAGGATCCCGCTGGGGATGGCAGCAACACCGAGGAGCTCACTGGTTCCCACAAACATTGCGTTGCTTGTATGGTCCTGGGGTGGGGCAAGGGTAGGGGGCAATGAGCAGACCTGTGGCCTAAGCTCTCTTTTCCTTTGCCCCCCTGCCCTGGCTCTGTGGAGGGACTCAGTGGAGAAACAAGTCTCCTGTTAGGGAGACACTCATTCTCCTGCTGCCTGTCACCAGCTCGGTTAGCTTTTTTTAGTTTTTTTTTTTTAAAGGGCATTTGCTAAGCACTTACTTTGTGCCACACACTGTACTAAGTGCTGGGACAGGTACAAGATAATCAGGTGGACACAGTCTAAGTACCACATGGGTTCAGAGCCTTAATCCCCATTTTACAGGTAAGGTAACTGAGGCACACAGAAGTGAAGTAACTTGTCCAAGGTCACACAGCAGACAGGTGGCAGAGCTGGGATTAGAACCCAAGTCCTTCTGACTCTCTGGACCATGCTCTATCGACTAGGACACACTGCTTTCCTTGAGGACGTGGAGGGCTAGAGGGAGGCTGGGTAGAGGTGAGGGGGGAAAATCCCCAGAGTAAAGCCCTAACTCTCAGGTCCCAGGAAAACCCGGGGAGCTCAGCCAGATAGGCCAACCCTGTCCCCTGGATTTGGAGGAAGTGGGTTCCGCAGCGGATTTCCACCTCACCTCCTTCCTCCTTCCCTAGTCTTCTCTGGTGGGTTCTCCTTCCTGTCTGAGCTCTGGAAGCTCTGTCTTCAAAGAGGACAGGGGTCCCGCCCCCACCAAGGATCTCACTTGGAGGTGGCCCCCTCAACGTGCTTTCTGAGGGTCCTGGTGTATGGCAAAGGAGGTATACGCACACTTGGAAATGCTCATGTTCATATATGGCTTCGCACACATATGTCCAAGGAACACACATTGGAAGGATCCCATATGAGTGTGCCTCCAAGGGGAGAGCATGAACTGTCGGACCTTAGGGCCACCAAAACCATTCACAATGACTCTCAGGAAAGTCCAATCCTAACCCAGCTCCTTACAGCCTTCTGGGTCTCCCCAGGGTTGTGACTCGAGTCCAGAGGGCTAACTGGGGCCCTGGCACCCACAAGTCAGTGCTCTCCCTGCTGGCTGTCCCGACAACTCTGGAAGAGGGGTGGGGGGCAGTCTCATTGACAGGGTGGCTAGCTGGTACCGGGCCAGGCAGCTTAGTCTTGTGATCTGGGAACAAAGCCTTCCCTTTCCCAGCAAGGGAGAGAGAGAGGAAAGAAGGAGCCAGGCAGGAGAGGCGGCTCAGACCCAGGGAGCTTCTTTGAGTGACAAAGTTGGTGACAGACAAGAGAGGAGAGATGCTCTGGCAGACAGCCAGCCTCACTCCTGCTGCTGCTGCTGACAGGTGTCCTGTGTTGTGGAATTCAGGCTGTGCCATGCAGGCTGTAAGCACTATCTCTCCAGAAAGAGAAGCAGCAAGGCCTAATGGATAGAGCATGGGCCTGGGGGTCAGAAGGACCTGGGTTCTAATTCCAGCTCTGCCACTTGTCTGCTGTGTGACCTTGGGCAAGTCATTTCACTTCTCTCTGCCTCAGTTCCCCCTCACCTGTAAAATGAGGATTAAGACTGTGAGTCCCATGTGGAACATGGACTGTGTCCAACCTGATTACCTTGAATCTACCTCAGAGCTTAGAACAGTGCCTGGCACATAGTAAGCGCTTTACAAATTCCATAAAAGAAAGACCTTGTCCCTGGAAGGCAACATGACCTCACTGAGCTTCAGGCAGGCTGGAATTATTCTCCCTCAACCCCAGATCAGGAAGCTGAGAGGTTCACTCAAAGGGCCAGGGTGCGAGGAATGAGCTGGGAACCGATCCCAGGGCTTTGGACATGAAGTCTCAGCAGTTAAGAGTCCCGATGAGCTGGGAATCTCCAGTTTTGGCACTGCCCAAGTTGCAGACCGAGGCTGTCTTCTTTGGTCTGGTGAGGGCCTACGCTGAACCAGCAGTGTGGTCTAGAGAAGCAGCAAGGCCTAATGGGTAGAGCACGGCCTTGGAGTCAAAGGACATGGGTTCTGATTTTGGCTCTGCCACTTGCCTGCTGTGTGACCTTGGGCTAATCACTTAACTCCTCTGAGCTTCAATTATCTTTTATGTAAAATGGGGATTAAGATTGTGAGTCCCATGTGGGATGGGGACTGTGTTCAACCTTATTACCTTATATTTACCCTAGCACTTAGAGCAGAGCCTGGCCCATAATAAGCTCTTAAAAACCATAAAAAACAAAAGAAAATAATAGAAAAAAACCAGCAGAGGGTCCTGTCCTCAGTTCTGAGGGCCACCGGGAGTACTGAGTGATGGTTACATGCTGGGAGGTAGAGTCCCAGTAGTCCTAGAGGACAACTGGACATGTATAAAAGTACTGCACACATGTGGCAATGCCCCAGTCACCCCCTCCCAATCTGAAATGCTTTACATCAGTGGTGGGGAGAAGGGAGTTGAGACAGACACCAGAGGAGATCTGGGACTGTCCTGAGCTCTACATGAGGAGGCTACGCTCCAGCGGGATGGGCCACACAGAGTGAATGAAAGAACTGTCTGGAGGGCGAAACTCGGGAGCTCAGCCCTTGAACCAGAGCTAAGATCAATGCTTCCTGCAGAGCTTGCTACCATGGGTTTCTTCCCACCAAAGATCCTGCTGAGAGATGGCCATTTGCAAGGAGCATATTGCAGGCCCAGAAGACTTTTGGGGGATGGCTTTGGGGGATGGCTTTGGGGGCTAAAGAAGTGAAACTAACAATCCCCCTCTAGACTGTAAGCTTGTTGTGGGCAAAGAATGTGTTTGTTATATTGTCATATTGTGCTGTCCCAAGCACTTAGTACAATGCCCTGCACACAGTAAGTGCTCAATAAATACAATTGACTGACAATTCAAAGAACAAGACAGAGCAGCCCTCAGGGGTGAGAATCAGGTCTTTGGCTGGAAAGAACCTCCACAGGTCAACAAATCCCTCCCTCTGCCTTGGGGCAAGGTTGTCCAGGAAGTGTCTAATCTGTCTTTTAGGCCCATGCTTCATCCACTAGGCCATGCTGCTTCTAGAGACAGGGAAAACAGTGCACATTTGGCTTTTCCACTGGCCCCAAAGGTATTAACAGGGCCCAGACTTCATCATCCCTCCAAGTGGTGGTGGTGGTGGTCAGTCTCAATCAAAGCCTCTAGACCCTTTCGGATCGGCTTCCCACGTGAAATTATTTTAATCAAGTCCTGGAATATGGACTGGTGGGTCCCTGGGAGTCTGGCTTTGCTGGAATGTTTTCCGCCTTGAAATGTTTCCATCCTGAACCCAATTACAACTCTGCTGCGGACAGCAAAACCCACCGCGGACGACAAATCTTTGCAATTACGTTTTGGAGAGGCTCTCATTTCCTCCCCCTTAGCCTTCCCGGGGAAAGGGATTCAAAAGCCATGGTGGCAGTGTGACTGGAAAAAACAAAGAGTATTTTGCAGCTGGTTGAGACTGGGGAAAGCAGCCTGACTAGGTCTGCTGGGGACCTGCTAAGATGGACAGTCTGGGGCTGTAATATCTGCGGTATTTAAGAGTGTAATATGTTCTAAGCAGTATGCTAAGCACTGGTTTGGGCTCAAGATCATCAGGTTGGGCTCAGTCCCCATCTCACATGGGACTCGGAGATCAGTGGGCATCTAGGAGGCAGGGTAGGCTGACCATGGGGGAAGAAACTGGAAACTCCATGGCTTGGGTGACTTCTTCTAGGGCCAGTCTTGCCTTTCCTAGGGCTCCAGGCTAGTGGGCCCTAGTGCACTTGGGCATTAGAGCTTGGGTTCCTTGAGCTTCCTGGGGTGAGGAGGGAGTCCAAAATGGTGTGTGGGGGACACTCGGATAATGACTCTGGACACTAATGTGGGGCCTGTTGCTGTCTTCTCTTGGTTCCCAGTTTCCCCTTGTAAAGACCTGACTTCTGACCTTCTAAATAAGACCATTTAAGATGGCCAGAAGGGAACCAATCAATGGTATTTATTGAGTGCTTACTATGTGCCAAGATGAGACAAGAGAGGGAGAAGGGGGAGGGAGAGAAGGAGAGAGGGAGGGAAGATAGGAAGATAGGAGAAAGTGAAGAGAGAAAAGAGAAAGACAGAAGAAAGAGAGAGAGAAAAGATGATGAGCAAGAGAAGAGAAAGGGAGAGGGAGAGAAGGAGAGAGAGAGAGTGCACACACAGGCTGAATTGGCAGTGCTTCTCAGCTGGGGGAGCTTTGATGTGGTTGGGAGCCTGGGTTTGCTCCCAAGCTGGATTCTGGATCCAGGGCGGGGAAGGAGGCGAGGGAGCTGCTGGGGGGAAGCTTCTGGGTTTGACATCTGCAGAGGGAATGCAGGCTTCAGCCCCAAGCTAAGCTTTATAATGCATTTCCATCTCTCTGAAGGGCTGGAACTGGGAACAGAAGCTGCATTCAAAGCCATTCTGCAAGGTCCCTAGCTCAGGACACCCAGTGGCCTGCTGAGGCCAGTGTGGGCTGCCACGGGAAAAAAGTCATTCTCCACAGTCTCCATGACCTGTGCTGAGGATTGTAATCCTGGACAGACCCTCGTGTTCCAGCCCAGACCTGAGGAATGTTACCTAATCTGCTGACAGCCCAGATGGCTTATCCACCCATCTGGCTTTGGGAAAAGTCAAATTCCCTTGGAAACCCAGTTATAAAAACCAAGTCTTCACCACCCCTGTTCCACCTCATTGAAAACAAAATGTTATAGAGTTAGGCAAGAAACGATCCCCACATTTGTTGGCTGGTGGGTGTTAGGCTGCCCTGGCCACCTTGCTTTCTGCACTCCCAGGCTGGTTCCAATAGGCCATGAGAATTGAGTCAGGGGCTAACAGGAGCCAAAGAACACCACTGTGTGCAGCTAGCCAGCAGACCCAGCTTCTGGAAGTTGAGATGGGCACTCCTGAATACAACTCCTGATCAAAAGGGTGGAGGTAGGGGACAAGGGGCCTGGGGGTGCCAATGGACACCAGGATGGCCTGTTCTAAAATCCGAGTCTGGGAGGCAGGCAGGAGGGGGAGGGAGAGAGTGGCCAGTGCAAGAAGGTCACAGGGCACAGCCCAGAAGCAGAGCCAATCCAACTCAGAGACTCCCTTCTACCCCAGCCCCACCTCCCAGATATGGCCTATAAACCTTTGCAGATGGAAGTGGAGAGAAACTATCATTCCTGCCAAGGATGTTACAGGCCCACCAGCTTCTACAAATAAAGGCTCAGTGGGGATTATAAAAGAAGACCATTCATATCACTAAGTCTTGTTGTTTCAACCTTCACAACATAACTAAAGTTCGTCCTTTCCTCTCCATCCAAACTGCTACCCCGTTAATCCAAGTACTTATCCTATCCTACCTTAATTACTTTATCAGCCTCCTTGCTGACCTCCCAGCCTCCTGCTTCTCCGCACTCTAAGTCCATATTTCACTCTGCTGCCCAGGTTATTTTTCTACAAAAATGTTCAGTCCATGTTTCCGCACACCTCAAGAACCTTCGATGGTTACCCAGTGGTTTCTCTTCTTTTTCTTTTCTCTCTCTCAAACAGAAACTCCTTGCCATTGGCTTTAAAACACTCAATCACCTTGCCGCCTCCTTTCTTACTTCGCTACTCTCCTACTACAACCCAGCCCGCACACTTCGCTTCTCTAATGCCAAACTACTCACTGTACTTCCATCTCATCTATCTTGCCACTGACCTCTTGCCCACAACTTGCCACTGGCCTGAAATGCACCCCCCTTTTCATATTCGACTATTGCTCTCCCCATCTTCAAAGCATTACTGAAGGCATAGCTCCTCCAAGAGGCCTTCCCCAAGTGCTCATTTCCTCTTTTCCCACTCCCTTCTGCCTTATCCTGACTTGCTTCTTTTATTCATCACCCACCCTTCCCAACCCCACAGCATTCATTCATTCATTCAATAGCATTTATTGAGCGCTTACTATGTGCGGAGCACTGTATTAAGGGCTTGGAATGTACAATTCGGCAACAGAGACAATCCCTGCCCAGTGACGGGCTCAGTCTAATCAGTTTTTTACATATCCATAATTTATTTATATTAATGTCTTCTCTCCCTCTATAATGTAAGCTCACTGTGAGTAGGGAAGGTGTCTGTTATATTGTTGTGTTGTACTCTTCCAGCTGCTTAGTATAGTGCCCTGCACACAGTAAGCCTCAATAAATATGATTGATTGGTTGATTGATATTTGGGATTAAGCTAGCATGTGCTTCTCCCAACCCCGATTCAGTGTCCATCAGCAAATCCAGGCCTTAAGTCAGAAGGATCTGGGTTTTAATCCCAGCTCCAACACTTCTCTACTGTGTTACCTGGGCAAGTCACTTAACTACTCTGTGTCTCAGATACTTCATCTATAAAGTGGGGAATAAGACTGTGAGCCTCAGATATGACAGTGACTGTGCCAACCTGATTATCTTGTATCATCCCCAGCCCGTAGTATAATACCTGCCACATAGTAAGTGCTTAACAAATACCATAAAAACAATTCCAGCATCACACAATCCCATCTGGGAGTCTTGAGGAGCAGAACCACCTGCCACTCCTCTAGTGCCCCTAGCCCAGACGGAGCCAGGGTGGCATCAGAGGCCAGAATCAGTGGTTCTGGGGCTTGGCAGGCTATAGGGTCTAGTGTAGGGGCAGGTAGTTGCTCTTTAATCCCCTCTTCCTCCACCCAGTCCTGGTCGAGGGGTCACAGAAAGTCAGTTTTCCCTGGGCCCACTGATTCCATGGGCCGGCCCTGAGTCCCAGTTCTCAGCTTCCTGAGGATCAGCCCCTCTTCGAAGTGATCCTCGAGTTTCCTCTCTCCCAAACTAACAGACAACCTTCACATCTCCCACTTCCCATGACCAGCGTGGCTCCATTTCCCACTTCCCATGAACTCAGTGGCCTCTTTTCCCACTTCCCATGACAACTGTGGCCCCATCTCCCACTTCCCATGACAACTGTGACCCCTCCCCTTTAAGCACAGTCCCCAGGCTCCAAAGCCCTGCAGACTCTCTATGACCATACAGTGTGGGATCTGCCTCTAGGGTGAATGAAGGAATGGCAACTTACCCGGCGACCTTTCACCCCTCTCATCCCAGGAGACCCACGAACTCCAGGAGGACCCTGTAAAGGAAAAAGCAACAATAACAACAAGAGATTGGAAAAGCCACTTGGGGCAAAAAGTGCAAATGAGAACCTCACACTGTGAGGAGGTAACAGCTCCCTTCTCTATGGAACCTTTCTCTATCTGCCAATCAATCAATGGCTATTTCCAATAAGTGCTCAATAAATACCAGTAAGTACATAGGAGGTGCTCAATAAATACCGATGATGATGTTGAGTCCTTACTGTGTGCAGAGCACTGTACTAAGCTCTTGGGAGAATACAGTTTTGGTAAAGCTGGTATTGATGCCTGACTACTTGTTTTGTTTTGTTGTCTGTCTCCCTCGTTTAGACTGAGAGCCCGCTGTTGGGCAGGGATTGTCTCTATCTGTTGCCAAATTGTACATTCCAAGGCTTAGTACAGCTCTGCACATAGTAAGTGCTCAATAAATACGATTGAATGAATGAATGAAAGTAAATATGTTCTCTGTCCTCACCCCACAGATCTCCAGACTGGGGTTGGGTTAATGAACTAAGAGATGATTTTCCAAGAGGCCTAGGAGATCACAGCCCCATTCTAGGTTTTAGTTGGGGAAAAAAGACTATAAGATGATTCCATCTCCAATTCTTCCTGTTACTTTCATATCCCCAGAAAGAAACTCGGCCCCAGATTGGAGCTGGACTCTGGGGTGCTGGAGTGTGTGTTCCAGTAGGATTAGGACTCAGCTGGCCTCCCCCAGGGAGGTGCCAGTTGCGGGCTGGCAGTGCAAGAAGAAACTTATTCTCTCCAGTAGGCCATCCATAGCTGCCAACCAACTGCCAGGGAAAGGGTATTGTCTGCTAGCCACCTTGAACAGACTTGAAAGGCTTGGGAGAGGGAAAACCCCACCAGGCAAAGACCGGTTGCAGCTCAACTGAAACCTCCATAAGACCCACCAGTAGCAGGAAAGGTTCATGAAATTCCCTTTCCTAATTCAGCCAAAGCCCACTCTGCCCATTGGCTCATCCCTTTGCTGGGGTATAGTCAGGTGGGTAGGCTAGGGGAAATAAGAGAGGTAGAAAGCGGGTTAATAGGTCTCTTGGCTGGGGCTTGTTGGACTTTAATTCTGCTGACTGTGATGACTCTATAAAGTCTGGTATTTCTGGCCTCTGTTCCACTGCTGTGACTTTTTGGCCCTCACAAACTTCACTATATACTTTGACCCGCTTGTGTCTGCTGGACCTCAGGGTACAGAGGGTGGAGAGGAAGATGCTGCTGAAATTGTTAAGGTTGACACTCTTGTCTGAAGCTCCTAAGGGCCTGGCCCAGCAAACTCTCCCAGGCTCCTCTCTTCTCATTTTGAAGATCACTCTCCTCAAGACCTTACTGGAAGCTCATCTCCTCCAAGAGGCCTTCCCCAATTGGGCCTTCATTTCCTCTTCTCCCACTCACTTCTGCATCACCCCTGTATTTAGATTTGCATCCTTTGTTCACACCTCCCTCCTTAAGTCCCACAGCATTTATGTACTATCCATAATTTCTTTATTTATAATAAAGTCTGTCTCTCCCTCTAGACTGTAAGCTCATTGTGGGCAGCGAATGTATCTACCAACTCTGTTACACTCTGTTGTACTCTCCCAACCACTTAGTTTAGAACTCTGCACACAGTAAGCACTTCATAAATACGATTGCTTAATTGATTTGAAGCAAATGCACTATGGCTGTTTCAAAGGACGACTTGCTGCTCATGCAGCAGGGATATCGGCCTCTGTCCATCAAGCTTCCTCTCAATGTGGCTCTATAAGCTCCTTCTCAGGACTCACAAGAGAGGGAAGTGGAACAGGGCTGGAAGCACCAGGGCTGGCAGAAGGCATTCCCTACCCTGCCCCTGACATCAAGTGGCAATAGAGCCCCTAAATGCACACTCCAGGTTTCTATCACAGTCTAAGCAGCATGGCATAATAGAAAGGGCAAGGGCCTGGAAGTCAGAAGGATTTAGGTTCTAATTCTGACTCAGCCACTTGCCTGCCATATGATCTTGGACAAGTCACTTCACTTCTCTGTGTCTCAGTTACCTCGTCAGTGAAATGGGGATTAAGACTGTGAGCCCGGTGTGGGAACAGGGTCTGGGTCCAATGAGATTAATGCAGTGTTCATCTGGCAAATAGCAAGTGATTAACAAAACTGTAAAAAAAAATTTATTTTCTTCCTTCATTCATTCATGTCCAGAGGAGTGCCCCTATATGGCTAGGCCCTCACTGCCCCAATACACCCTTTCTTCCTTGTCGCCTATGCATTTGGGTCTGTGTCCTCTAAAATATAAACTCCTTGTAGGTAGGGAACATGTCTTCCAAATATGTTGTAGTGAACTCTCCTAAGGGGTTAGTACAGTGCTCTGCACACAGTAAGTGCTCAATAAATATGATTGAATGAATGAATCTGGCTGAATCTGATTCTACCTGGGGCCCACTCATCAGCACCCTAAGGCCTCAGCTCTCCAAATCCTCCCAGCCACCTGTGGTCTTCCTTTCCTCTGGCAGCACTCTCCCCTGCAGGCTTCCCTGGGCTCCGTCTCTCCTGCAACTCCACCTTAGATGGGCTGGTTCCCCTGGGCCCCAAGATTCCCTCCGGGGTCTCTGCTCTATTGGTTCCACCGGGGGTTCTGGAGATCAGATTCTACCTTGCCTGCAATGCAGCTCTAGTATTTCTATCAATCAATCAATGGTATTTATTGAGCACAGTCTGTGCAGAGCTCTGTACTAAGTGCTTAGAGTATACTAAGACTGTTCCCCCTGTTCTACTTGGGGAACAGGATTGCCAAGGCACAATGGCCTCAACACAGCTCCACAGACAGAACTGGGGAATCCACTCCACAGCAAAGAACCATTTGGTGCAGCCCTAGCAGTTGCTAGGACAGAACTGGGATCCACGCTACTCTAGCCCCAACTCAGAAGGCGGCACTACAGGATCTCCATCCCATAATCAGGAGACTGGTCTCACCACAGTAGAGGATCAGGGTGTCTCTGCTAAACACCCATCTTGAGCCAGAGAAATGCAAATGAAGATAATCATCTGGCCAGACAGATTGAAATGAAAGCTGGCATTCTGCCACCATGACCACCCCAATCCCTGAGCCCTCCCTCTCCGACTGAGCCAAGCTTCCAGTGTCCTCTTGGATCCAGTTTAAGTCCTCTTGAAGGCCAAAAGGCCTTGGCTTTTGAGCAAAGAGTCCAAACAAATGGGGATTTTGTTTGCGGTCAAGGGAGCCGCAGCTGGGGCTTAATGAGGTTGGAGCTTTCTCGTGGGGGGTGGCAGCTCATTACAATTCCTAAGCACAGAGTGCTTTTCCTCTTCTGTTCTCCTCTCCTGGTTCTCCCTACCTGTCTTCTCCCCTCCTCACCCAAGTCAGCTGGTCCACTCAGAGCCGTGGTCCCCAGCTTCCTCCCCCAACTCCAGTTCCCAGATTTCTGCTCACTTAACCCCTACTTTTCTGGGGACAATCCCCCCTCTCACTCCCCACAGGTCACTCATGCCCCAGCTTTTCCTCCTGCACTCCCCACTGCCCAACAGGGAATCAAGGCTCAGGGGGACCCCACTTGTCCAGAGTGGTACCTTGAGATCAGAGTCCAGGTTGTTCTGCCCCTCTCCTCACCCCCACCCTCAACTTCCTACCATGTCTTCTATCATGAGATAACCCCGTCTAGGAGAGTCCAAAACTGCCTCAGTGCTGATTAATGACCATTTTGTGGGGCCAGAGATGATCCCAACTGCATCAGCCTGGGGAGGAGCAGGGGGCTCCTCAAACTGAGTAAATGGGACACCCACCAGGCTGGGGCTCTCCAACCCCACCATCTCCCAAGCTTGGAAAGGAGGTCATTGCTATAGGCCACCAAAGGAAAATCTACTTGACCCAGGCTTCCATCTCTGCCCGATGGGCAAAGCCCTTTAGGCCCAGGCCTTGCTGCCACTGCAGGGCACATTTCGGGCCCTGCTCCTCCCGGCAGACAAAGGGAATAAAACCCCACGTGGCTTCCTGCCTCTGAAGGGGCTCAGCTGGCTGTCAAAGGAGGTCCCTGCCTGTTGACCCCCAGTCCAGCAGGAAGCTGAGTCAGGCACAAGGGATAAAACCCCATACGGCTTCCTGCCTCTGAAAGGGCTCAGCTGGCTGACAAAGGAGGTCCCTGCCTGTTGACCCCCCAGTCAAGCAAGAAGCAGAATTGGATTGGGGTCCCAGGGGCAGGCAGAAACTATGTATAGCATTGGAGGATAGGTGGGGCTGGGGCTGAAACCTGGGAGTTAGGAGGTCTGATCCCTGCAGCCCACCCACCACAACAGCCCTTGGGCTGGTCTCATGCTGCCTCTCCTCCTCCCTTCCTCCAATATCCCCCCTGCCACCCGGCCCATAGAATCACTCCGCAGAGGAACGGAAATTAACTGTGCCCTGTCAGTCGCATGGATCATGCTTGCCTTGCTGGAGGGAGGCTCCTAAGAGCCAGTTTATTAATTAGGGCCAAGGTATCCCTGGGCCCTGAGATGATGATTGAGAAAGGATGTGGGAAATAGGCAGCAGATGCACATGGCATCACTGGTTTTCCATTCAGCAACTCCCCCTCCCCTGGCAGATGAGTTACGGCCATTCTGCTTCTACTTCAAACCCCTGCAAACATCTGGATACAGGAGCTCGAAGGTCCCTTGTGGTACGTGGGTGGAGGGGGAGGGTCCTCACTAATGACAATTAATCAGGAATGCGTCCCCTCTCTCTGCTGTGTCCAGACCCCGACCTCCACCCCCTGTAGTGCAGCCTGGTGGCTGGGGATGATGGAAAGAATCTCTCTGTCCAGGAAGGTGGCATCTAGTGACCACCCACGTGTCCATATTTCCTTTTGCGCTGCGCTTTGTTCTTTTAATCGTATTTCAATTGTTCACCCTCCCTCTCCATCCCACTATGCGGCTGAGACCCTGGCTGCCAAATTCCCAGGCAGAAGGGGTATTGACAGAAGTGAGCCTGGTTCCTGAACTGTGCTTGGGGATCCAAGGCAAAGGGGTACCTGTGCGGGGACTCTGCTGCATCCCCCCTCCCCAGGGACTGTTCTAGGAAGGGAAGAGGGATTTGACACTGGGAGGAAGAGGGACCACTGATCCCTATTCTTTTTGTCTGCTCCCCCAGGTCCCACACTGGAAGGTAGCAGTTCTTCTGGAAGGTCTCCATGGCTCCCCATGGCATTGAATAGACATGCCTGCCTCGGAAGGCAACGGAACACCTTTACTTACTGAATTTCCAGGATCTCCGGGGTCTCCAGTTCTGCCTGTTGTCCCAGGGTGTCCCTGTCGAGGAGAATAAGAAGGATGAGCTAGTTAGAGGGAAACATCTCCCATTTCACAATCCACCCTGACAGCCAACAGAAGCCCAAAAGGAAGGGGACTGAAGGTAGGAGTGGGACACTTGGTCTCCACAAGGCAGAACCTAGATGGGAGAGGAGAGCTTGACTCTCGAATCTGGGAAAGGGCACTACAAACCCCCCTGCAGTGGGTGGGCAGGTCCTGGCACATCTGAAACACTGCACTCCACTACACACTGGGGGCTCCCCATTGCAAATGCTGCCAAGCACTCTCGCTCTGCGGCTCTTGTGGAAGGAGAACCCAGTGATCTGGGAACTCTGCAGCCATCATCATCATCATTGTGGTATCAATGGTTATTGCAGCATTAACTGCTACCACGTCAATCCAAGCACTTATTTTATCCACCTTGATTACTGTATTAGGCTCCTTGCTGACCTCACCACCTTTTGTCTCTCCTGACGTCAGTCCAGACTTCAATCTGCTGCCTGGATTATTTTTCTACAAAAATGATCAGTCCATGTCTCCCCACTCCACAAGAACCTTCAGTGGTTGCCCATCCCCCTCTGCATCAAACAGAAACTCCTTACTGTGGGCTTTAAAGCACTCAATCACCGTGCCCCTCCTTCTCCTCACTGCTCTCCTACTACAACCTGGCCCCCACACTTCACTCCTCTAATGCCAACCTACTCACTGTACCTCAATCTCATCTATTTCGCCGCCAACCACTTGCCCATTTCCTGCCTCTGGTCTGGAACGCCCTCCCTCTTCATATCTGACAGATGATTACTCTCTCCACCTTCAAAGCCTTACTGAAGGCACAACTTCTCCAAAAGGCCTTCCCTGACTAACCACTCTTTTCTTCTTATCCCATTCCCTTCTGTGTCGCCTTCGTTTGCTCCCTTTATTCACCCCTCTCTCAACCCCATTGCATTTATGTACATATCTGTAATTTACTTATTTATATTAAAGTCTGTCTCCCCTTCTAGACTTTAAGCTCACTGTGGGCAGGGAATGCTATATTTTAAGCGCTCAATAAATATGATTGATTGATTTGTTAAGTGCTTACTATGTGACAGGCACTGTATCAGTGCTGGGTGGATACAAGCAAATCAGGCTGGACAAAACCCCTATTCCACATGAGGCTCACAGTCTTAATCCCCATTTTGCAGATGAGTACCTGAGGCACAGAGAAGTTAAGTGGCTTGCCCAAGGTCACAAAGCAGACAAGTGGCAGAGCCAGGGTTAAAATCCAGGTCCTTCTGACTCCCAGGCTCATGTTCTCTCTACTAAACCACACTGCTTCTCCGTCGAGACTGGGTAGCAAAGAGAGCATTTCAGCTGTTTGCTTAAGCAGGACGTTCCATGCCCTGGGCCCATTGGGTTCCCTTGGGACAGAAGCCACTCTGAAGTTGGTAGTTGTGTGTCTTCCTAGAAAACTGGGACCAGGTTGTACACACTCTCGGGTCACCCAGCAGGCAGGTTCATCTATGTGTAGGTTCAATAATAGCTGGTGTCCTGCTCCCCAACTGCAGAAAATTGGTCAGTTTGGAAATTGGAGAAGGAAGAGGGAGGAATTGAGCTAGGTGTCAAAATCAGTAGACTGGTTTCAGGAGGGCTCTAGCAAGTGAGGACGAGGAATTCCCTCCTGGGGACCCCTTCAGCATGGAGAGATTTCCACCCTGGTCTTGGATGGTTGAGGGAGGAGGGACAGTAATCAATCAATCAATCAATCAAATTAGCTGAATGCTTGCTGTGGGCAGAGCACTATACTAAGGGCTTGGGGAAGTACAAGGAGCTTTCAATCTAGAGGGGGAGACAGCATTAATATAAGCAAATTAATTAGGGGTATGTACATAAGTGATGTGGGGTTGAAGGAGGGGTGAATAAAGGGTGCCAAGGGTGACACAGAAGGGAGTGGGAGAAGAGGAAATGAGGGCTTAAGTCGGGGAAGGCCTCTTGGAGGCGATGTGCTTTGAGTAAGACTTTGAAATCCAGTCTGGAGGCAGACTGTAATGACCTCCCAAGTTTGCACTTGGCTCTAGGAATCTAGGACTGTACACTACGTCAATTTCCCTGCTGGGAGCAGGGAAGGGGAATAAGCAGCTGCAGAAGCTGAAGTTTGGGATTCCCCTGGCCTGGGCTGCTGGCTCTCCTTGAAATTGGCACAGGGAGTCCCAGACAGGCCTTTCCACAGATCTCTGCACATCAGATCTCCTTGATTCTACCTTGGTCAGGGAGAAGCTTCTGGTGGATAGACTTGGGAGATGTTTTCCTTTAAGTGCAATTCAGGGAGGGGAGGAGGGAAGGGACACTGGGAATGGTGAGGCCCCCTTGCATTGGGAGGGAAGACCAGGATGGATAGGAGGGTGGTCATTTTCAGCCTTGATGGGAACCCGGTGGGAGGAGATTGTTCTCCCCTACACCCATAACCAGACCACTGACAAACAGACAGATGGGAGGAGGCAGACTTACTCCTTACCATCGACCCCTTAACTCCAGGCACACCGGGTGGTCCCATGGGCCCTCGGTTACCCTGCAACAAAGCACAGCACATCACTGAGGACAGAGGTTCCCTGGGGGCTGAGGGGGCTTGGGGTGGGGAGGCCCTGAAGTAGAGGAGGTTTTGGAGGGGTAGCGGTAATCATGGATAGCCGATCATGGTTGAGGGGGGCGGGCTGACCAATATAGGAGGTGTTGGGCAGGGCCAAGGGGATTTGGTTTAGGACAAGGAGGGGACTGGCCCTTCCCCTGAGATGGAGATTCTCTTGGGAAATTCAGGCCAGGGAGCTGGGGGCAGAATTCAAAAAGCTCTGTGTCTCGAGGCTTGGTCTACACCATGGTGGTGTTTGCTCCTGCCTGGAGGTGGGGGGAGCCCATTTAGCTGCTCCAGGCCAAGATGGAGCTTCCAACTGGTCATAGCTCATTTGGGTCATCAGCAGGTGTGAGTCTTTGAGAGACTGGAGACCAGCCTATGGAGTATGGCACCTACCAAGGAGCTAGGTGCTTCTGACTCATGCTCCGCCCTGAGCCCAAACACCAACCAAGCTCTTTCAGACCAACCAAGACTCAACGTTTACCCTGGGAGCTGACAGTGAGGAACCTGTGGGCCTGAAGCAGAGTTGAGGAGAGGGTGGAATTCCACCACATCCCCATGAAGCCTTTCCTCCTTGCAGGGTCTTGGCATTTCCAGAGGCCTAGAGAGAGGCTCAGGCACACCGGGGATGCACTTTATGATCCGCCGGGGGATTAACTAGATTAAGGAGGTGCTTGACACTTTCCCCTCTGGTTTCATTTTGGCATTACTGGATTGGTTTTGCCCAAGCGGACAGGTCAAGCGGAAGCAATGCCTTAGTCCCTGCTTTCCCCCAAAACAGGACCCTCTGGCTCCCGGAAACACCACCGGTGGTACAGTGGTCAGAAGTGTGATTCTGACCCCAGGAAGTGGGTCTTCTCCATGAGGGCCTGACACACTAGGGCCCGTGGGGGCTGCCAAGTCCTGCTTGAGTGCCCTGCCTCTGTGCTGGCCTGTTCCCTTGGTGGGCCTGGAAGAGATTAAATGCTTCCCTACTGGCAGCTGTTGGCATTCTGTGGTACTCCAAGATGCTTTGACAACTTCATGTCAAGTCGGCTTTATGGGCCGTGGCCCAACTGCTCTCTGTGGGGGTGTCCCTCCCTCGGGCATAGCCAGGTGCGGCTCCTGCGATCTTCCTGTGACACAACCGCAGACGTTCAGGGAGAGCAAGGAGGGTGGTGGAACCAGGGTATGGGAACACGAAGGGGGAGCCTGGTTGTTGGGAGGCAGTCAATCAGTCAATCGATCAGGCCTGCAAGTTAGAGGTCCTGGCTTCTAGTCCCGGCTCTGCCAATTCCTTGATGTGTGACCTTGGGTCAGTCACTTCACTTCTCTGTGCCTCCGTTTCCTCAACTGTAAATTGGGGATTAAATACCTTTTCTCCCTCCTACTTGGACTGTGAGCCCCATGTGGGACAAGGACTGTGACTGACCTAATTGACTTGTACCTATCCCAGTGCTTAAAACAGTGTTTAACACATAGTAAGTGCTTAACAAATACCATGCAAAATTATGAGGAAGAAGATAGCCAGGATCTAGGAACTTTGAGAAGAAAAAGAGCCAGTGGGAAATGAATGCAAATTTAAGTTTATTCTGCTGTCCATGGGGCAGCTGCTTCTGCAGGCAGGGAGGAGAGATGGGGAAGAGGGATGAATTCAGGACAGAGCAACATTCCGCTTAATCCTTTGGGAGATCGGGGGAGTCTCTCTCGCCAACTGGCAAGTGTCGGCCAGAACAGGATTCCGGATCATGGAAGGGAGCACACTGACCCTGGTTGCAAGAGCATGAGGCCAAGGTTGGTGTTGCTGATCTCCCTCTGCTGGCCACACCACTGCTAATAGGCTGGCTATTGCAGAATTGACAGGGCAGGACACTGTTGTCCTCTGGCAGCACCCAGTCCAAGGGGACACCCACTGGAGTTTGAGAGTGGCATATTCCCTCACGGTCTTCATCCAGTGGAATTTGTGCCGGCTGAAAAGATCTGCAGGTTCAAGAAGGGCTTGGATAAACTCAAGGACGAGCCATCCATAGTGGTTACTAGAGGGAAAGTCGGGCCTGTTAAGGGAAAACCCGAGGATGTACGATGGTCCATCTGTAACCATGATGGGGGCTGTCCAGGAGTACACCACCATGTCACGGTTCCCCCAAGCATCCTGTTGCTACTTTCTGAAGCAGAATTCTAGGCTGGACGGACCATCGGACCGGATCCAATATTGGCCTTGCTCAGAAGAACGGTAATAATATTTAAGCACTTATTATTTGCCAAGCACTGTCTAAGCTCTAGGGTGGATACAAGATAAACAGGTCCCCCATGGGGTTCACAGTCTAAGTAGGAGGGAGAACAGGATTTGAATTCCCATTTTGCATACGAGGGAACAGAGGCACAGAGAAGTTAAGCGACTTGTCCAAAGTCACACTGCAGATATGTGGCAGGGCGAGGATTAGAACCCAGGATACCTGACTCCCAGGCCCAGGCTTTTTCTCTAGGCCACTCTGCTTCTCATTTAAAGGTAGGTTCTTCTGTCCTAAATCAGTTCTGAGGCCCAGATGAGCCACAGTCTTCATGATGGTGACATTTGACTCTCAGTGAATCTGCAGCACAAACTCCAGGCCCCTTGATTCACCGGAATCAGACTAAAATCCTAAATAGATTCAGGCCAGGCTGAGGAGTAGTTGGGCACAAGGTGACCTTCATCTCTCCCCCTTCCCCCACATTGGGGGCCCTCAGGCAGGGTGGGGGACAACCCAGGGCCTCAGGACAACCATTCCCGTTGCTGTTGAACCCTAGTGGGGTTCCTTCTTGCTTTCTGGGGCTCTAAATTCCAGCCATTCACCACATCCCTGCTACCTCCCAGAGTGAGGTCCATTCTGGTACCAATCTCACTCTCCTAGAGCTTGGCTCAGAACAGGGGCAGCCCTGGGCTGTGCTCCTTATTTCCCTGCTTTGACAGAATTACAGGGCAGGTAAATGGGTTTGGTTTTGGCTCCGACAGATAATGATAATGATAATAATAATAATAATAATGATAGCAGTATTTGTTATGTGCTATGTGTCAAGCACTGTTCTATGTATGGGGGAAGATAGAGGGTAATCAGGTTGGATGTAATCCCTGTCCCGCAAGGGGCTCACAGCCTAAATAGGAGGGAGTAACCCATTTTAATAATAATAACTGTGGTATTTGTTAAGCATTTACTGTGTTCCAGGCACTGAACTAAGCTCTGGGTTAGATACAAGCAAATCAGGTTGGACATAGCCCTTGTCCCATATGAAGCTCATAGTCTCAGTCTCCATTTTACAGATGAGGTAACTGAGGCACAGAGAAGCCAGGTGACTTGCCCTAGCTCACACAGAAGACAAAAGACCTTCTGACTCCCAGGCCCTTGCTCTATCCACTAGGTCAAGCAGATCTAAATGTTATGGGGGCTGAAAAAAAACACCACTGAACAGCAGGATCCTTCTCTAGCCCATGAGTCTGGAGGCAGAGGCACTAGTCAGATGTGTTGACTGGATGAGGTCGGTCCAGCAGATCGGCGCCGAGATACCCTGATGGATTTGGTCATGCAGATGGGGGTAGGCTACTAGTTCCATGCGCACCCAGAGAAATAAAAATAACCAAGGGGAAATGCTTTGAAAGATGAGATCAAGAAGATCCCAAATCTGCCATGCCAAATGGAAACAAAAATATCACTAGGGAAAGGAACAGAACCCTTGAGGGTTGCGGGAGCTGCGGGTTGAAAACCAACCTCCCATGGCCCAAGAGATTGCTGTACAATGGCTCTTTCACAGATCGCGTTCTGATCCCCAAATGCCCAGCAGACTCCGAGAGCATGGGGAATGTTGGGAGAACCAAACATAGTCCCTGAGTGTGGAAGCGTTTTTAATACTAAGGGAGTTAGTCGACCCATTGGGTTTGGGATTTCAACAATGAAACAACCAACGCTTTCATCATTTTTCAAAACGTGCTGGGCTTCTCGTGGCCTCATCCAACCTACCTTCTCTCCCACGATTCCTGGCTCCCCTACAAGACCGATAAATCCCATCAAACCCTGTGAGACACATGAAAAAAAAACAAACCGGTGAATTTGGGTATATGTTTCAATCTGAAGAAAATGTAGCTCTGTTTTTTTTCCCCCCTGAGTTGAATTATCCCTGTGTCTCTAGTTCACTGCTCAGCAATTCTCATTGGCGGGAGACGCGCCTGCCGAAGAGAAGAAAGCTGGACCCTAAACAGACTCTACTCTAACTTCCCTCGCTCCACCAGATGGCTTTGCTTTTGGAGCCAACAGGGCAAAGGAGTGCCAGCATCTCCAAGATCCACTCCCCCTGTGCTCGCTCCAGAAATGAGTCCGGGCTGGGGGCCAGGGGAAGCAGCGCCCTCTGACAACAGTCCATCAGCAGCCTTGGGCAGAGAGCTGGCTCCCTGAAGTTCCGGCCCCTTCCCTGTCTCCTGGAGCCCCATGCCGTTTTAGAGCAGGAAAACGAAAGCAGTGATGGAGGCAATGTCAAAGATCCAAGCCAAAAGTCCCGACTGAAATCTGGGCGGCTGAGAACTCTCATTCTCTCTCCAAACATTTCCTTTTCTATTTTTGAAATGGAGTAGGGGGGTGGGGAGACGTTTCATTTTTATTCCACGGCACTAGGTCTGCTTTGTAATTCTAGAATGCCTTCCTTCTGGGCTCTCTGAATGTGATTTCAGTTCCCCTCACAGGAGGAGGCTGCACACGTGCCCCGTTTACAAAGGAAAGAAAGTGAGGCTCAGAGAGGTAGTCACTCTCTCCAGGAACGAGGACAGTGTTCTAATTAACCCTGACAGACCAGCTCTGGTTGGAATGGTCTGAGTTCTGCAGATAATTTTTAAATGGTGGCAAAAAAGGAGCTACTGAAGATAGTAGCTCCCTGGTGTCCTTCTCCTAGAAACTGAGAATCCTTCTCCCACTCTGGACTGTGAGGTCGTTGTGGGCAGGGAATGTGTCTACCAACTCTGTTATATCGTTCTCTCCCAGGTGCTTAGTATAAATACCATTGATCGACTGACTCTACACATGATACAATTCTATGGAGTGATCCAACAGGCAACAAACAAATATTGAATACGCTCATTTTGATTTCATTTCTGTCCAGCCCATCCCTGATTTCCCGTTCTTGGAGTCATGTAATAACTACTACTACTACTACTATTTGTCAGGCTTTGGAGTCAGAGGTCACGGGTTCAAATCCCGGCTCGGCCATTTGGCAGCTGTGTGACTATGGGCAAGTCACTTAACTTCTCGATGCCTCAGTTACCTCATCTGTAAAATGGGGATTAAGACTGTGAGCCCCACGTGGGACAACCTGATTCCCTTGTGTCTACCCCAGCGCTTAGAACAGTGCTCGGCACATAGTAAGCGCTTAACAAATACCAACATTATTATTATTATGCACTTACTATGTGCCAAGCACTGTACTAAGTGCTGGGGTAGATACAAGATAATCAGGTCCTACATGGGGCTCACGGTCTAAGTAAGAGGGAGAACAGCTATTGAATCCCCATTTTGCAGATGAGGGATCTGAGGCACAGGGTAATTAAGAGACTTGCCCAAGGTCACACAGCAGGTAAATGGTGGAGCTTGGATTAGAACCCAGGATCAGTGACTCCCAAGTCCGTGCTCTTTCTACTAGGCAGCATTGCTTCCCTGTGGAATCATGTGGAATTATTCAGCTGTCCCTTGAAAAGAGCCCTGCCATTTTCATCAGAAAGTACTAATGAAGTGTCCACCTGCTTAGGGTTCTGTTCTGGGCCCCCTGCACAGAGCAAGTTTTCCCTGCCCTACACTCCCTGCCCTCTATGAACTTCAACTCTAAAACAACTCCACAAGACGGGGGAGCCCTAAAACATGCCCATTAAAATATTTCATGACAATGATGATGATGGTGATGTTGAAACCCATAGGTTAAAGTTTGGAATGTGGAGTTTGACTCAGGGGACTGAGCTTGGTCTGGGAGGCAGATCACAGTCAAATACCTGAAAGAGAGCTAGAGTGGGATCTCAGAGACATAAGGACACTGGGTTTGGCTTCTGGTGGAGCAGGCAAAGAACCACTTTGGGGGTTTGGAATTGCTTGGGAGAGCTGAGGTGTCAGGTTGTACCCTTCCAAGTGCTTAGTACAGTGTTCTGAACCCTGTAGGTGCTCAATAAAAGCACCGTGACCTGGTGGATAGAACACAGGTCTGGCTTCTAATCCCGGCTCTGCCAACTGCTTGCTGTGTGACCATAGACAAGTCACTTAACCTCTCTAGGCCTTAATTTCCTCAACTGCAAAATGGGGATCCCCATTCTCCCTCCTACTTAGATTGTTAGCTCCATGTGGGACAGGGACTTTGTCCAACCTAATTAACTTGTGTCTACCCCAGTACGAAAAGCAGCGTTTGACACATTGTAAATACTTAATACCATAAAAAAATGAATACCATGAATCTATTGATTGATTCTCTTTTTTGATGGTATTTGTTAAGTTCTTACTGTCTCTCAAGCACTGTTCTAAGCGCTAGAGTAAGCGCTCAACAAATACCATGATTAGATACAAGCTAATCAGGTTGGACACAGTCCTTGACCCACCTGGGGCTCACAGTCTTAATCCTCATTTTACAGATGATGGAACTGAGGCCCAGATAAGTTAAGTGACTTGCACCAAGTCACACAGCAGGCAGGTGGTGGAGCTGGGATTAGAACCTAAGTCCTTCTGACTCCCAGGTCTATCCAGTACGCCACGCTGATTCTCTGTACTCAAGGGCCAGAGGAAGGCTTGCAAAGGGTCTCTGGCTGTTCGGACCATCTGGCCCAGTTCCACTGGGCAGAAGAGAACATCTTGGTGAGCCTCGCTCTTGTCCCAGCAGTCCTCCTAGCCAATTGGCAGGGAAGACCCTTCCACATTGGGGACACATGGACCAATCTCAAACTAAAAGATTGGTGGCTTTTTTTCCCCCTTCTCTTGGAGAAATGGGTCAAACTGCCCCTACAGACAATTGGACCAAAATATTATGGAAGAGGATGGCAATCTGAAGATGCAGATAGAGTTGGATGCAAATAGCTCTGGGCTACAGGCCCTGTGCCAGCCCGGCCCAGAATAACAGAGGGTTCTTTGCTCCTCTGTATTTATGGGAGTGAGTGTTGGATCCCAGACAGGCCATAAACCTCTAACAAGAATTCAAACAGGATCCTAATGAATCCAGTCTATGGAGCCAGGGCCACCCTCTGCATCTCTGGAGGTAGGAATGCTGCTGGGCCTCACAGTCCTGGAAAACACTTGGTTGGTTTGGAAGCAGTGAGGCAGGAATCGCACCTCGGACTGGCAGGGCTGCAGGGAGCCAGCAGGCGCCGGCCTTCTTCTTGAGAAGCTGGTGGCAATAATGCAGGTGGTCCAGAATAACAACAATAATAATGATAATTATGGTACTTGTTAAGCACTTACTTGTGCCAAGCACTGTTCTAAGCACTAGGGTAGATACAAGTTTATCAGGTTGGACATAGTCCCTGTTTCACATGAGGCTCACACTCATCCCTATAAAACAGATGAGGTAACTGAGGCCAAGAGGAGTTTAGTGACTTGCCCAAGGTCACACAACAGACTTTTGGAGGAGCCAGAAATAGAACCCAGGTCCTTCTGACTCGAGTCGAGGGCGAGGGTGGACACTGGTTGGCGTGCCCAGCACTCCCAGTAGGTGAGAGTATGGCAGAGACAGGAGGACTCATTCATTCAATCTTTCATTCATTCAACAGTGTTTATTGAGCACTTACTATGAGCAGAGCACTGTACTAAGCTCTTGGGAATAGAGGTTAGGCCAACTGAAACCTGACATCCCTGGGAAGCTCAACAGCCTCAGGCACGCTTGACCGTTGTGTCCCCCAGGTCTCGACCTCCTCTCCTTCCTCCTGCTCATGACCTGCAACAGCCTACTCCAGCTCCAGCTTCTGGCTCTGTCCCCTTACTTTCTATTGGGCTCAGGCTTGCTAATGGAAGGGATATTTTTTTCCCACGGTATTTGTTAAGCACTTACTATGCACCAGGTACTGCACTCTGTACAGATACTTTGTACAGATTCTACATAGTCCCTGTCCCATCTGGGGTTCAGAGTCCTAATCCCCATTTTACAGATGAAGTGACTGAGGCACAGAGAAGTTAAGTGACCTGCACAAGGACACACAGAAGACAAGTGGCAAAGCCGCATTAGAACCCAGATGCTTCTGACTCACAAGCCCGTGCTCTATCCACTAGGCCATGCTGCTTCTCACTAGCCTGGATACTTCTGAAGGACTCAAAAAGGGAACTGTCCTTCGTGTTACCTTCCCCTCTTTGTTCTAACCCTGAGGGCATGGCAGAGTGAGCAAACCTGCACTTTGGGCTGCCCAAGCCAAAGTCAGAGAGGGTCCAGATGCCATGAGGCCTGGTTCTCCTCCCTAAGGAATGAATGACCCAAGGACTTGGAATCCCAGCAACCATCACCCCTGGATAGCAGCCCAAAATGTTCCAGCCAAAGAATCTGAAACATCTAATTCCATCTGAGAGTTCAAACGTGACACTCCTGACCCATCAGCTGTCTGAGTAAACGAAGCAGAAATCGTAGCGGGCTAGGGAAGTTGGGCAGAGGGGATTGAAGTATATAAGTCTTCATTACTTTGGCAGTGAGTAGATGATAAGGCTACAACCTGACCCACTCAACCATCATCATCATCATCATCACCAGCTTTCCAAATAAAGGAGACCTTCTGTCCAGTACCACTCCTCACCAGGGTATAGAAGAGATGGGAGCAGTGTAGCCTAATGAAAAGAGCATGAACTGGGGAGTCAGAGGACCTGGGTTTTAATCCTGGCTCTGTCACTTCCCTGCTGTGTGATCTTGGGCAAGTCACTTCACTTCTCTGTGCCTCCATTTCCTCATTTGCAAAATCGGGGATTCAATCTCTTTGCTCCCTCCTACTTAGAGTGTAAGCCTCTTGTTGGGCAGGGATTATCCAACATGATTACCTTGTATCTACCCCAGTGTTTAGAACAGTGCTTGACACATATTAAGTGCCTTAAAAATACCATGACTCTTATCATTATTATTAAATGAATGAGGTTTGGCTCCAGCCAAATTCCTGCTCTGTCCTGCCAGCAGGACAGAGTAATGTCCTAGACCAAGTTGGTGAATGGCAAAAAGGGAATTTTGGCAAATTCTGTGGGTGGCGTGTCCAACTTTGGAGACCAAAATGCCAGTTTCAATAGTCAACCTTCCGGGTTGGGCCTCCACCTCGAGTCACTAATAATAACAATAATGAAGTAAAAAATATTAATAATAGCATGTGTGAGCACTATGCCAATGCTGCAGTGCCAATCACTGTGCTAAATACTGGGTAGATGCAAGATGATAAGATCAGACCGAGTTTCTGTCCTAACTGTGGGTCATAATCTGGAGAGAGATCAGATGGGGAAGTTGAGGCCCATAAAAGTTACGTGACTTGCCCAGAGTTACCCAGCAGGCAAGTGGTGGAGCTGGAATTAGAACCCAGATCTCTTGACTCATGCTGCTTCCCAAGTAGCTAAGTAACTCCAACTTAGCCCAAGCTCTGTCCCAGGACTCTGGGAGGAGGCAAGCCTGTAAAATGGGGTGTAGGGATGGGCAGAGGAAGCTGTGAGCTCGTGTTGGGTAGGGATTATCTCTATTTTTTGCCAAATTGTACTTTCCAAGCACTTAGTACAGTGCTCTGCACACAGTAAGTGCTCAATAAATAAAATCGAGTTAATGAATGAATAAGGGTTTCTGAGGGACCACCCCCTCCCCACCCCCAAGGCTCCTGGGAATGAGCTGGGGCCCAGGGACAGCATCAGTAGAAGGAAGCTGCCACTCCCTTTCCCAGTCACAAGCTTTCGCTCTCTTTCCAGAAGCTCAGGGCTGGAAGCAGTGGGTATCCCCACGTTCCCAGCCCCTCCTTAGCCACGTGTCTCTTTTTCTGGCCCATCTGAGTAGAGTAGGTCCATCCCTCACACTGTTTTCCATTTTCATCCTCAGCTTCTCTGAAAGCCCCTGCTGATGGTGGGAAGGGTTAAACCCAGCTGGCTGCCTGAGGAAGATCTCTGCAGGACACTCTGGCGTTCCCTCAAGTTACATTGGGAATGGATTTCCAGAGACAAAAATTCTTTTTATTTGGCAATAGACAAAAATCCCAAAACACCTGAGGCTTTCCAAACTTACAGCCTTCCCCCTGAAATGCTTGATTAGCCTGGGAAATATTTCCAAAATTCCAGATTTCCTCCCCCTCTGCATTTCCTACAACTACCCATCCACAAAGGCAGGGAGCAGAGCATTGGGCTGGGAGATTCCTCCCTCCATCAGGTTGGAGGTGCCCAACCAGACCCTGCTCCTCCCAGCCTCAATCTGCCAGGCTCAGAGTCTCTTCATTCACCCGCGGGCTGACAAGGGAAAGGCTATGAGGCCCTCTTGATTTGGAGAGAGCAGATGGCAGGTGATAGTTGGAGAAGCTTCAGTGTCCAATCCTCTTTCCCTCCCTTCCATCCTGGCATGCCACCAGAGTTTAACTGCAAGAGGAATGTTTGAAGGATTCCTACCTTTCACTCCAGAAAGCTTTAACTCTTTCCTGGAGCCCCTGAGGCTTCTGGGCTGAATCATGCTGAACTAGGTGCAGCTGGGCTTCCCCAGAACCTGTCGGACCAACCCATTGCTACCTGCGGCCAATCTGTGCTGCTCACCCCAAAACTTCTGATGAGTCCATCTTTTTAACTTCTTCCTTCCTCCTGCCTCTCACTGGGGATGCTGACTAGCTGCTGAAACGTCTGGCCTGGATCGTGCTTTCAGGGGCTGGCCCAGCTTTAGGGACCATTGTGCATCAAGACACCTGAAACCCTTCTGCTACAGAATTAGCCCTTGCCCTCTTGAGAGTTCATGCTTCCCCAGAACCTCTAGCCTTTCTGGCCTAGGGCTGCCCTGTTGGTCAGTTTAATGGAGGACAATAACAGGTCTAACTCTACGATCAGCATGGCACCTTCCGCTCCCCTTGATGGTGATGATGATGATAATAATAATAGCACCATTTATTCATCCCGACCTCCTCCCCATAGCATTTATGTACATATCTGTACTTTATTTATTAAGATTTATGTCTGTTTCCCCCTCTAGACTGTAAGCTCATTGTGGGCGGGGAACCTGCCTGCCAACTCTGTTATATCGTACTCTCCCAAGTGCTTAGTAAAGTAGTCTGCACACAGTAAGCACTCAATAAATACCACTGATTGATTGACTGATAATAATAATCGTGGTATCAGATGCTTACTCTGTTACAAACACTGTGCTAAGTGCTGGGGCAGATGAAATTCAATCACACTGGACACAGTCCCTGTCACACATGTCGCTCATATTCTAAGGGAGAAGGAGAACAGGAATTGACTCCACATTGTACAGCTGAAGAAATCAATCTGCTTGTTATTTGTTAAGTAACAATGTATAACAGGATGTTACCAGGTCCAGGGAAAGAGAGAGCTATCTCAGAAGACCAGATGGAGACATTGAGGTAGCAAATGGGGGCCAAGTGATAAAATAAAGTGAGAATCTGCTGCTGTCCATATGAGACCTTAGATAAATCACATTGGGGTGCACCTCAGTCTTCTTGCCTGCAACATGGGGACAACAATGCCCTTTCCTACCAATCTCCACGAGATCATGGATGTAAGTACTTCAGGGAAAGGCAATAGATAAAGAAATCACTTTTCACGAAGCAGGTGCCCCATCCCATGCTGAGGAGTTTTAATCTAGAAGAGAAGCCACAGAATGCGGGAAGCTCCTGAAATGTATTGAGAAGCCAGAGGTCTTACCTGTTCCCCTACTTTTCCAGGTCGGCCTGGATTTCCTGGCTCCCCCTGCAAGGAGACAGAAACAGTCACCGAGAGCACCCTGATTCCCACTGAGCTCTGATTCCCGAAACTGTTAACCTTCCCGTAACCCCAATTCCCAACCCCAACTGCGCCTGGTGGATTTAACCTGGCATCTGGCTTTGAGGGTGCCCTCTCCCCAGGGTGGCAAACTCAACGGGCAGTGTGTCCTGGGACATGAACATCTGGGTAGAGCAAGTTGACTAGGAATCCTATTGTTTCTTGGGACTCTGTGGGAACACCTGGAGAGAGCTGATCAATAAACCCACTGGGGTCTGGATAACATGTAATCCCTGGGGTCTCCTGAAGAATTCTGGGAGAAGCATCACAGAATGAGGGGATAGTCTGCAAAAGGACAGTGGACCTTCACAGTTCAGGCATTGTTTTAATTGAGTGCAGGGACTGGAGACTTAGGCCAGTAAGTGGAAAAAGCTCTATGTAGTGGATAGAGCATGGGCCTGGGAGTCGGAAGGTCATGAGTTCTAATCCCAACTCTGCCACTTGTCTGCTGTGCGGCCTTGGAAAAGTCACTTTACTTCCCTGTGCCTCAGTTACTTCATCTGTAAAATGAGGATTAAGACTGCGCGTCCCATGCGGGACAGGGACTGTAATAATAATAATAATGTTGGTATTTGCTAAGCACTTACTATGTGCAGAGCACTGTTCTAGGGGCTGGGGTAGATACAGGGTCATCAGGTTGTCCCATGTGAGGCTCACAGTCTTCATCCCCATTTTACAGATGAGGGAACTGAGGCACAGAGAAATGAAGTGACTTGCCCACAGTCACACAGCTAACAAGTGGCAGAGCCGGCAATCGAACCCATGACCAACCTAATTTGCTTGTACCCACCCCAACATTTAGTAGAGTGCCTGGCACATAGTAAGCACTTAACAAATACCACAATTATTATTATTATTTGGCTCAGACTGCGAATGTGACCTCTGGGGCCCAAAGTGGAAAACAAAATCAAAACACCCTACTGATAAATCCTGTACAACATTTCCCAGATCTCCCTCTTCCTAACATAACCCTAACTCTAATCCTATTTGTAAATATTTTTGTCTGAGTTTGTTAGAATGCAAACTCTTACAAGAAAGGAAATCTGATGCTTGTTTGTTTTGCACTTCCCAAAGGCTTAGTACAGTGCACTGCATCAAGTAAGCACTCAGTAAATACTAATACTGTGACACACCTAAGTCCAAGCTCTTGAGAAATTGTGATGACTACTACTATTATTATAAGTATCACCACTGTCCTCAGGATTCTCCGAAATAACCCCTCCAAAAGACTAAGGGGAGAAGCAGGAGTGAATCCCAGGGGAAAAGCATCACTCCAATCCTTTGGGGCTTCTCTTGCTGATGTCTCCAGGGCTTCTCATAGTTTGATTGCAGCCGATGGTTGGCCCGTCTTTGGAGAAGCTGGCACCCTCAGGGGGCGTCAGCAGCAGCTGAAATTTTTCAGCCAGGAAATAATGCGACTCCAGACGGGCTGCCAAGACAGCCGTTTGAGACTTCCTGGTATCTGGGCTCCGGCTCAGAGGACCCATCTTCATCAGAGGGCCCCCTGTGCCAATCGCATGGTCCCAGGGAGGGGCCACTGGGTCACCTAGCACCCGGAATCCTGGGCAGACCACAGGCAGAGGAAACGACCCTCGGTCCAGTGTTGGGGAGGAAGGTGGGGGAGGAGGAGAAGCCACGGGGCTGATAAAACAGCACGTGGAGCACAGAGGGTTCATTGCTTCCCCAGTGGAAACTGACCCAAGCAGGAGGAAAAGACAGAAAGGCTTCTGGGAAGAGAGAGGATACCTCCTAATGCTGTTTGCAATTACAGAACTTTGACCTGGACCTTAAAATATGCCCTGGCCCTTACCCCGTTTTCTGGTCTCCACTGTCTCCCAGATTCCCTCTCCCCATCACTTCCTCCTATTGCTCACTGGCTCACTGAACGAGGATAATAATGAATAAATGATGCTGTTTATTAAGTGCTTGCTTTTACCAAGTCCTTTGCTAAGTGCCGGGGAAGATACAAGATAATCAGAATGGACACACAGTCCAGGTCCTACGTGGGGCTCACAGTTTAAAAGGGATGGAGGAAGAACAGGCATTTTATATATTTTATAGATGAGGAAACTGAGGCCCGGAGAAGTTAAGTGACTTGCCCAAGGTCACATAACAGGTAAGTGGCAGAGCTAGGATTAGAACTGGGGCCTCTCGATTCCCAGTCAAGAGCTCTTCACCGCAAGGTCACATTGCTTCCATGAGGGCACAAATTTCTGCCTGCATCAGGAAGAATCAGAGTTGCCCCACAAAATTGTAGTCCTGGGCAACCAATGGTAGTATCAAGTATGGCAGAGGATAATAAATTTCTCACTGGACCCTCTGCCCAGTTTTCATTCTGTAGGTCATGAAATATGATTGATTGATTAGTCATATGCCTTGTGGGCCCTGGCCTGGCTGGCTAGCTGTAAGGGGCCAAAGCCTTTCCCTATCAGCCTGCATCAGCAACGAGAAGCGCCGTGGCCTAGAGGGTAGAGCGTGGATTTGGGAGTCAGAAGGACTTGGGTTCTAATCCTGACTGCCGTTTGTCGACTGTGGGCAAGTCATTTAACTTCTCTGTGCCTCAGTTCCCCCACCTGTAAAATGGGGATGAAGACTGTGAGCTCCACTTGGGATGGGGACTGTGACCAACCTGATTGGCTTGTATCTACTCCAGTGCTTAGAACAGTGCATAGCACATAGTTAGTGCTGCACAAATACTTTTTAAAAAAATCAGCATGAAATTATCTACAGTTGGATTCCACAAAGAACTCCTGTCCCCTCCCCCATCTCCAGGCCCTGACTCCCAGACAGGGGTGTGGGCAGAGGGGATTGAGGACCGATGTCCACTTCTGGGTTCCCAGCTGTGGGGTGAGGTCACTGTTTTCACCACAACTGTTTGGGCTGGGCTCCCAGCTGAGCTCCATCCAGGCTTCAGACATGGCCCGAGAGCACTGGAGTGGGGTGAGGAGATTCATTCATTTATTCAGTAGTATTTATTGAGCGCTTACTCTGTGCAGAGCACTGTACTAAGCACTTGGAGTGTACAAATCGGTAACAGATAGAGACAATCCCTGCCCTTTGATGGGCTTACATGAAAGGAGGCATTTGGCTTTTCTCTGATGGGTTAGCTTTTTGAAGCCCATCTGCCCACAGGCTACTTGCATGTCCTACCCAGTTGTTTGTTCTCAAAGACTGGCTCCCTGACTCCTCAACATTCCAAAGCCAGGTGACTCAATGTTCCCTGCCCCCAAACCCATTCTGCTCCCGAGTAAAGCAAAGTCCGGCACTCAGAAGGAAATCTTCCTTACCTTTAGGCCGTTGGGTCCAGGCCTTCCGGGAAACCCTTTTCGTCCAGGGTGGCCCTGAAACAGAGAGATGAATGCAGGGAGGAAAGTGTCCAGGTGAGAACATCTCTCCTGCTTCAGTGAGTGGGGGTGCTGGGATCCCCGGAACTCTCATAGAGTAGCTCATTCTGGGCAGGGAATGTACCTGTTTATTGTTATATGATACTCTCCCAAGGATTTAGTACAGTGCTCTGCAACAATAAGCACTCAATAAATATGACTGAATGAATGGAGTGCAATCAGGGGGACCTTGGGTAAGTGGAGGGGCACAGGATGTATCAAGGGGCATAACCAGTCTTGACCCCTGTGCCTGGGTCAATCAGCATTATAAACTACTTTTTTTTAAGGGGACAGAGAGAGTTTTACTATGTGGAGGCAGGGGGTTGGACAAGACGACCTCCTACAGTCTCTTCTGGCTCTAAGGTTCTAAGAACTCTCAGAAGCTGTCAGGTGAGCTGGGGACCATCTGGCCCTCCTCCTTCTCCTCCTCCCCTGCCCCACCGGGGCCAGCCAAAACTCTGCCCCAAGCAGTATTTCCTGGCAGTAGTACCACCCCTTCCCACCAAGGCCAAGGGGAACCAACCTCCTGTAGGTCTGAGCCAGATCCCACCTTGCTGTCATCCACTACCACACCCTTTGGGACTTACCTCTGGGCCAGGTGATCCCGGGGGCCCCGATGGTCCTTCATCTCCCTAAAAGTCAGGGATAGGGCAGGAAGTGGGAGGAACGAAACAGAAAGGAGGGGGAAGGTTAGATAGCTCAGGAGAAAGAACGCTGACTTGCTGAGGGTCCTGATGTGGGAGGGTGAATGGCTTTGGGAGGAGAGGGAGGTGACAATCAACAGGGTGTGAAAAGGATAATTAATTGACTGCCAAATACTAACAACAACAATAAAAATAGCAATAAGGGACGAGGAGGAGGAGAAAAAGGAGGCATCGGCACTTAGAATGATTCTCTGCTCCTGAACTGCAATCAGCCCAGGACGTCTGGTTTCAAGAGGTCCATAGACTTGACCTCTCAGGGGGTTCACGGTAGCCACTGATTCCCAGGAAATTAGAGCCCAGCAGACTTGCCCACAGAATAACTGTGGTCTTTGGTAAGTGCTTACTATGTGCCAAACATTATGCTATTCAATAGGGCAGATACTGTGCAATTAGGTCAGACACAACCTCACCCTCGGGGAAAGGGGATAGGCCTGGCGGTTCTTGATGGGGCCTGTTTGGGACCTGGGATTTCCCACAGAACCCTGGGACCTGCATGACTCTGCCTCCTGCAGGGTCAGAAGGGCGCTCGGTCTAAGGCGTTCTCATATCAAACCCATTTCCAGAGGATATTCCCTTTTTCCAAAGAGGCCAGGGGTAAACAGGGATTTTGGGAAAGATCCTTGCCTTCTCCTTGTCTCACTTTCCTCTCTGTTATATTCTACTCTCTCAAGCACATAGTACAGTGCTCTACACACAGTAAGCACTCAATAAATAAGATTGAATGAATGAATGAGTGATAATACCATTTTGGGTTCCTTGGAAGAGAAGTGGTGAGAAGAGCCAAGCAATGATGATAGTGCTTGATGTGACCTAGTGGCAAGAGCACAGGCTTAGGAAGACTCAGGTTCTAATTCCAGCAGTGCCACTTGCCCACTGAGTGATACTGGGTAAGTCACTTAACTTTTCTGGGACTCAGCTTCCTTGTATCTGCTCCATTGCATGGCACAGAGAGAGTGCTTTAACAAATGCCATTTTTATTAATACTAATGGGCAAACAGCAGATTCCTTGTGGGATTCTAACTCCTCTCTCACCTGCTTCTGGAGTTCTCTGTTTCTTCCCTCTGGGGCCAGGGAAGAGGCTCTACTCCTCCTTCCATGGAGCTTCCTGATCTCGGGTGCTTCTGCCCTGCCTGAATTCTGTGGAGTTTTCCCATTGACTTCCAGGAAGACCTCACCACATAATGGCCACACTGTATCTCTCTGAGGCCACAAAGGACAGCTCCAGTGGTTTCTGGATTGACCAGGAACTCACCAAGCTATGCAGGAAGAAGACTAGCAGTGTCAGCAGAAAGTCAGCTTGAAGGCTTGGAGAGAAAAACCAGCTGGATCCTTAATTTGGTTGGGTTTTCTAAGATTCGCCCAAGGGCATCTCCCAAGAGCATGCAATAGTTGGAAGGCTCCGTTCACTCATCTTGCCCCGTTCACTCATCTCATAGCAATAGCATAGTCCTACTGACACTGGGACATCTGATTCTCAAGTTAAAATGATAAGGTTCCAACCCTGAGATGATTGTTTCTTGGTTTCTCTTTTCTCAGCTGCTTTTAATCTACCCATTCCCATTGCCCTGGAGTCCCTCTACCTGAATGTAATATGTGTGTTGGGGAGAGACACCCAAAGCTTAAGGAAGGCAGAGGGAGATAACAGCAGTAATAATGGTATTTACTGAGGGTCTGCTGAGCACAAAGCACTGTACTAAGCCCTTAGGAAAGTACACACTCAAGACGTGTTCTCTGCCTACAAGGAGCTTCTCTGCCTACAAGGAGCTTCTCTGCCTACAAGGAGCTTGCACACCAACAGGGGAAATAGACATAAAATATTTGTGAATAGTGAAATCAAAGTAAATAATTGAATATATGTATCAGTCAACTGTATTTAGCTAGAATGTGGGTGCTAGGAATCAATCAAGGAAAGCTTGTGGGAAGATAAGGGATTTTAGCAGGGGTGAAAGTAAAAATTGGTTCTTCCCAAAATGGAGGGTTGGGGCTGAGGCAGTGGCTGTTGCTGTTGCCATGGCAGCGGTGGCACTTTGCTGGTCATTGCAAGGTGTTGCAGGGTGTTGTGCCAGGAGAGAGGGCACTGTGAGGCTGGGAGAGCTGCTCTGGTCTCCGGGGAGGAGCAGGACAAGAGGGAACCTACAGGTTCCTAGGCTGGGCCTGAGGACAAAAGAGCTGGAGCAACATGGGGACAGATCTGGGTCCCCACCCAGACCCTGGGGCAGCCTCTATGCCCTGCTTAGAGCCAGACCAGGTGCTGCGGGAATAGACAGCATCCTGGTAGCTGCCTGGCACGCCACAGCTTGGCTTTGGTCTTGGGCTGGAGCTGCCTCGGGGTCAAGTCCGCTCCTGGATACATACCACTATGCTGGAAAGGGGCAGCCCAGTCACCCAGCCACCATGGAATCCTCAGGCTGGACAGCTTGGCTTGAGGGACCAGGAAAGAAAAACAGGGCTGCTTTGGTTTTGAAATAATTCATATTAGAACAGGAGTGCTGCCCTGTTCTACAGGGTTCTAACTTCCACCCCTGAATTTTAAGAGGGCTTTGAAGGCTGGAAGAACTTGGTCTGGTGGATTTGGGAGGAGGGGAGGAATTTCTAGGCCAGAGGGTCAGTGAGAATCAGGGGACAGAGCCAGGAGAGTTGAGAGCCGGGTACAGTTAGGTGAGCTTGGGATGGAGGAAGAGAACTAGCTGGGGAGTAGTGGAGGCAGAGAGTTGATGTGAGCATTGGGAAGAGTTTGTGGAGCTCCTCAGCACCAATCTTGAGAAACAGCATGGCAAAGTGGATAGAACAGGGGCCTGGAAGTCAGAAGATTATGGGTTCTAATCCCATCTGTTCATTCATTCAATAGTATTTATTGAGCGCTTACTAGGTGCAGAGCACTGTATTAAGCACTTGGAATGAACAAGTAGGCAACAGATAGAGACAGTCCCTGCCGTTTGATGGGCTTACAGTCTAATATCTGCTGTGTGACCTTGGGCAAGTCACTTCACTTCTCTGTGCCTCAGTTACCTCATTTGTAAAATGGGGATTGAGACTGTGAGCCCCATGTGGGACAGGGACTGTGTCCAACCTGATTTGCTTGTATCTACCCCTGTGCTTAGTACAGAACCTGGCACACAGAAAGTTCACAACATAATTAATCTGGGTTGATCCTGAAAGGTCACATCTAACTAAAAGAGAGATGCACCTCATGTTGTCTGGACAGGTTTCAGGTCCAAAAAATTTCTAAAAGAATTTCCAACCCTCACATACTTCACCTTCCCACATTGGGCCTACCCTTTCTTTGGTGTTACAAGTGCACTAAGCCAGAGAGTTGCCCCTATAGCACCATGCCTCCCCTCTGCTGGTTTCCCAGTGCAATATCACCCAGCCAAAATGGCTCCCTATAAGTCCCTTGGGAGATGGCTTGAAGATCCCACCTGGTCTGACCTGTCTGGAAACAACCCGGACTGTTGGGCTCCTGGGTATGCATGGAGGAAAGGTGGCCAATCTCCAAATAACTAAAGCCAATCACAGCTGGGAGCTTCCAGTCTGAGTTATGGGAGGGAGCGATGGGGAGGGGGTGGCTCTAGCCTTCAGCATGGGCTGCCTTACCTCCTGGCCGGACTGTCCTCTTGGTCCCGGTAAACCTCGGGCTCCTGGCTTACCCTGGAGGGAAGGGAGAAGAAAATCACCTCAGGAAAAAAAAAGAGAACCGGACTGTCGGACGGCCGTCTACACAGCGAGAGCCCTCTTGACTCCCAGGACCGGCTGCCACGGGACAGTCTCCAACGTCAATTCCGCTGCCGAGAAAACTGTTGGAGAGACCTCAATCCAAACAGGCGGGACTAGAGCTCGGGCCAGAACAATCTCTGGGCTTCATTGTGCTTTCTTTCTTTTTACTACCTTTCCCTCTTCCCACCTCTCTCCCCACCCATTTTGTTTCCGTTGGCTCCTTGCATCTGTCTGTCCATTCGCCACTCACCTTGGTGCCTTCTGGACCGTTTTCACCTGGGGGTCCAATGTCTCCCGGGAAACCCTGAGGAGAAGCAGAGAGCCAAGATCACCCATCTCAGCGCCTTCAGCGGAGGGGTCATCAGGAGCTAGAGGCCGGGGGCCTCCTGGACGCGGAGGGACCTTGGTGAAGGTGGGTCCCTTCGGCATCCCACCAGGAGAGGGCAATAGAGCAAGCAGGCCCTCTGCCTCTATTGCTAGCGAGTGCAGAGTCAGCAGGCATCAGATTTGGGTTTAATTTGTGCCAGGTCGTCCGGCCAATCCCCTCCGAAGCTATTTTGGGTGCAGCGTCTTTGGAAAAACGTGCGGTGGTAAATGTCTCCTTGCTCGGCCCCGGCGAAAACCTGGCTGCCAGAGTGTTCATCGCTGCCTGGTGCTCCCACATCTGTTTCATTGATCAGAGAACTAAAATCACTCAGACATCATTGAGAGAGAGGAGCAGGAGCGGTGGGGGAGTGAAGAAGGTGCTGACACACTGGATCAGCTTCTGTTTTCATCCAAGCAGCGGCCCTGTCCGTCTCGCCCATTCCCAAATGGGGAACAAAGAAGGCAACCGGCTCTCCCAACAGAAACTCAGCGTGTGGATTACAAAGAGATAGCCCGGAGTCCGAGAGGCTGGTTTGTAGCTGTCAGAGGTCAGAAGCCCGATGAAAAGCAGGAAATTTGCCTGTCTGCCAATTCTGGAGGAAAGTCTCAGGCCTTGGACCATTTTATCTCTCAGTGGGAAGGATGGAGGAAAAGCTGACACACTAAAAGGGATAGAAACTTCTGTTCCAGAGATGGAACCGTCCAGAGACTTATGCCTGCATCATGCTGGGTTAGTTCCTAGTTCCTGGGCACTAGGGAAGGGAATCCCCTAGGCAGTTTGGGGTGTCAACACCTGAGGGGGGCATCTGGCCCTCAGAGGAATGCTCGAGGTCTAGGGTCCACAGAGAACAGGCAATAGTAAACCAACTTAACTCATTCAGCATCTGGGGTTTCAAATTTGTTTGGTGAATCCCAAAGGAATCATTCAAAGTCATATCTCATCCCTCTCCCAGCCCCATAGCACTTATGTACATATCTGTAATTTATTTAGTTATATTAATGCCTGTCTCCCCGTCTAGACTACAAGCTCCTTATGGGAAGGGAATGTGTCTATAATATTGTGCTCTCCCAAGCGCTTAGTACAGTGCCCTGCACACAAGTGCTCACTGAATACATCTGACTGACTGACTCAGGTTGGAGGAAACCCTGGCAAAATAATATCACCCAACTGTCCTGCCCTTAGGAGGCGGTCAGGGCAGGTAAGTCAGGTTCCAGTGATACTTTTCTCTGCTGCCCGGATAATTTTTCTATGGAAACGTTCAGGACACGTCACTCCACTCTTCAGAAAACTCCAGTGGTTGCCCATCTACCTCCGCATCAAACAAAAACTCCTCACCATTGGCTTTAAAGCACTCTATCACCTTGCCCCTCCTACCTTACCTTGCTTCTCTCCTTTTATAACCCAGCCTGCACACTTTGCTAACCTCACTGTGCCTCTCTCTCACCTATCTCGCAGCTGATCCCTAGCCCACGTCCTGCCTCTGGCCTGGAATGCCCTCCTCCCTCAAACCTATAGACAATTATTCTACCCACAACCAAAGCCTAACTGAAGGCACATCTCTACCAAGAGGCCTTCCCAGACTAAGCCCCACCTTCCTCATTTCCCATTCCCTACTGTGTCACTCTGACCTCTTTCTTCCCTTTGCTCTTCCCCCCTCCCAGCTCCACCGCACTTATGTACATATCTGTCATTTCTTTGTATTTATGTCTGAGTTCTCCCGTCTAGACTGTAAGCTTGTTGTGGACAGGGAATGTCTGTTTATTGTTGTACTGTACTCTACCAAGTGCTTAGCTCAGTATTCTGCACAGAGTTAGTGCTCAATAAATATGATTGAATAGGTTTGTGGTTTAACTTCTCTGGGCCTCCATTTTCCCTCAGGCAAAAAGAGCATAACAATTCCTGCCCGCCCTCCTTTCATTCATTCATTCATTCAACAGTATTTATTGAGCGCTTACTATGTGCAGAGCACTGTACTAAGCGCTTGGGATGAACAAGTCGGCAACAGATAGAGACAGTCCCTGCCGTTTGACGGGCTTACAGTCTAATCGGGGGAGACGGACAGACAAGAACAATGGCAATAAATAGAGTCAAGGGGAAGAACATCTCGTAAAAACAATGGCAACTAAATAGAATCGAGGCGATGTACAAACTCCCCCCAACATCCCAGGAAAGCTGGGAGATGAGCAGATAAGTATTTGTTGATGGGCTCTGAATTCCTGAGAGAAGAGGCTCCAGAGGCCCAAGGGATTATAAGTGGCGGTTTCATTGTGGGTTGGGGCACAGCTCCCCGAGGTCAGGAACACTTTGGAGCGGTTTGGAGTGCTTCCTTCCCTACCTCCCTGGGTTCCACTGAAACTGCAGACTTCCAGATTGAGAGGGTTCCTTCATGCAAACCCTCCAGCAGCGAACTCCGCTGGCATCAGCTGGCATCAGCTGGCAGCAAGTAGCCAAGGACAAGGGAAGAGAAACACCCAGGCTTTCCAGAGGACAGAAGGAAATGTACCAATCAATCATTGGTATTTTTTGAGTGTCTACTATGTGCAGAGCACTGTTCTAAGTGCTTAGGAGAGTACAATACAATAGAGTTGGTAGACATGATCCCTACCTTCAAGGAGCTTACAATCTAATGGAGGGAGACAGACATTAAAATAAATTACTGAAAGGAAATAAAAGAGCTCATGGGGAACTGGAAATTGTGACCTTACATACCTCAGGTCCAGGAGGTCCAGGAAACCCAGCAGGTCCTTTGTCACCAGACTTACCCTGAAGAATAAAGGAAATGAAAGAGGAGGGGGTGAAGGCCAGGCAGTATTGCCCCCACCCTGCCCAGCTGTCTCTCCAGAGGGTCAGGGAAGCAAGTCAAGAGGTCATACTCACAGGAGGCCCTGGCTTCCCTCGAACACCCGGTGCCCCCACCATGCCCTGGCTACCCTGAAAAGCAGACAGACAGGTTTGGCGTTAGCAGGCAATAGAGGCAGCAAGTGGCCCCGCTCTCTTTCCACACAAGGAAGCACCCACGATTCCCAGGAGGAGTAGGCTCGGCCAGAATGCTGTCACCGAGTCCACCTTGTGTCAATAACCAATTCCTAGGCTTGTGGGGACCCTTGTTTGCGCTCCTCTCTCTGTCCAATCTACATGTGTGGTGGTGGTCTGGGCTAAACTGGTAGGGACTTTGGGAGGGTGTTGAGTGTTACCAGGGTGGGCCATGACTGATCTGCCTATATTGTATGTATCTACTCCAATTATAAGAATGGGGTATTTGTTAAGTGTTTACTATGTGCCAGACATTGTGCCAAGCACTGGGGTAAATACCCAATAATCAGGTCAGACATAGTTCCTGCCCCAGATGGGGCTCACAGTTGAAGCAGCAGCATGGCCCAGTGGATAGAGCCCTGGCCTGGGAGTCAGAACATCATGGGTTCTAATCCCAGCTCCGCCACTTGTCTGCTGTGTGACTTTGGGCAAGTCACTTCATTTTTCTGTGCCTCAGTTCCCTCATATGCCAAATGAGACTGTGAACCCCACGTGGGGCAGGGACCAAATCTAACCTGATGATCTTATATCTACCCCAGTGCTTAGAACAGTGCCTGGCACATAGTAAGCGCTTAACAAATATCGTCATTATTATTATTCTTATTACTAGGGAGAAGGAGAAGAAATAGCCTATCCCCATTTTCACAGATGAGGAAAAAGAGGCCCGAAGAAGGGTAGTATTTTGCTTAAGGTCACCCAGCAAAGGGGTGGAAGGGGAAGAGCTGGAATGAAAACCCAGGTCCTATGATTCCCCAGTCCATGCTCTTTCCACTAGATCATGCTGCTTCTCAGCTACCCCAGAGCTTAGTACAGTGCTTGGCACATAGTAAGCATTAACATTTACCACAATTATTACTACATTCCAACTTCCACTGGAGGGATAAGGAGGTTCCTACAGTGGAGCTGATAGAAACACTGTTTCTTCCTTGAGCAGATTCACCTAGCCTTTTCTTCATTTCTCTGCTACTGGGGACTCTGTGGAGTGCAGTGTTAACACAGTATTGTAACATTTTAACAGTCCCCTGCTGTAAGTCCAGGGACCTACTTCTTTAACTGTTGTTTGTCAAGAGGACCTGGTCCCCACTGTCAGAATTTTTTTCCCCCCTAACCCACTCTCCTCTCTGTTTTGCATCTTGGCAAGATTTTTGCATAAAAATTCCCCACTTGAAGATCCCCCAACATTCCCTGGGCAGCCTACAGGACAGGGGCCTGGACTCTGGGCCTGTTCAATCACTGACACTCTGTGTGACCTTGAACAAGTTAGCGACCATTCTGGGCCTCGGTCCCACCATCCGTTGATGGGGAGATGATCCCCCAGCCCTACTTCCACTGGGAAGATAGGAAGAGGGAGATTATGGATGAGGAAGAGCATTTGAGGGCCCAGGAGGAGAGGCACTGAGCTGCTACAAACAACACATCTTGCTGGCTTTTGGTTGGGTTCACCTCTGTTTGGGAAGATGTTTACGACCAGGGGAATGGTGTATGGGTAACGGTGTTAGGAGCCAGAACACCATGGTGACTGGGGGACTTAAAAACCCCTTTCCTCAGGAAGTCACTCGCTCTGAGCTGAACTGACCCACCCTTCAGTACAGTAGTACTATGTTGAGCGTTTAATATGTGTGAAGCACTGTACTAAGCACTAGAAAAGACATATATATGAGACCTATATATGATCCATGATCCTCAAGGGGCTCACAATCTAAGAAATAGAAAATACATCTAAGACACTCCCCTCCCCTGACACCAACCTCAGTGTCACATAACACCCATCCACTCTGTGTAGACTAGGGAAGGCTTCAACTTTGGTGCTTTACCCCACTGGGAGGGCAGCATTAGAGGTGGGAAATGGCAGTATTAGAAGCCACACAAGGGCCCTCTAAACTAAAGGAGCTTGCTGGAGGCCCAGGGCTGGGCTTTGCCTGTCCGAATTGGGGAGCCAAGATCCCCAGTGTCTGGGGAGGCCAAGGCAAACACTTGGCCGGCAGTGACTGGCACACTATCTACCCACCAGAGGAAACTTCCAAGGGGGCTTGGCAGAGGTTACCTTGTCTCCTTGGAATCCGATATCTCCGGGAACCCCTGGTAGCCCTTGGTCACCCTGGACACACACACAGCAGCAAAGAGAGTTAGAACCGGCAGCAACCCAGCACACCTCCCGGCAATGGGGTGGGGAGCCAGAAGCAGCAGCAGCAGCAGCAATTTGATGTCTGTCTCCTGGCCCTCCTCACCCTTCTGCAGCCATAGAGACCAACGAGACCAGCCCTGAATGCAGCAATGAAAGCCCAGATTTTCCAAGCCCAGTTCCAGCTCCCTGGGATGACAGACGCTCTCTGTAGTGAGTGCACCAAGACCAAAGAGCAGGAATTATCCTCTCCTTTGGGGGAGAGCACCACAAACAGGGAACCTAGCCCCACCAGTCAAAAACCAAGTCAGTAATGGAAAAGGAGAGTGATTTTCCTTTCACATGCACTATGGGGACCTATTTACCTGGGCGTGTTAATTGAGCATTGATAAATTGCATTCTCATCCCTAGCTACTCTCTCTCCTCTTGAAATGGAGGGAAGGGGAGAGAAAATGATACTTTCCTTCTCTTCCTAGGGTGCAAAACAGGCTGAACTTTCTGCATTCCCGGGGCCAGCCATTCCATTGGCTGAATCCATATGAGCCCTGATTATCCTGATTAGCTTGTATCTATTCCAGTGCTTAGAACAGTGCTTGGCACATAGGAAGCACTTAACAAATACCACAATTTTGTTATTATTATAGCTGCCCTTCACATTGGAAAAAGACACCCCTGACAGTGAGGTTCACCTATGAGGGGGCGTGGAGAGCTCCAAATGGAGACCTATGCTTCATCTCTGGCAGTTTAGGGCCAAGGGGCTCTAGGAACAGTCCTGGGTGTCTGCAAAGCATGTGCCTGGACTTCCCCATTTGCTCAGAGTTGTCCATGGATCTGGGAGGGGCTGTGGGCAGATGGCAAGGAAGAGCCACAAGGAGTCCCTGCATTCCAGTTCCAGGAGCAGAAAGAGAGGGAAGCTGCCTGTCCATCTGGTCCTTCCCCCTGGTCTCAATGTCAGAAAACCCATGAAGGAGGAATATCAGCTCTTGGATGGGCTTGTCTGCACAGAGGATCCTGCCTCAGTAGGTGCAGACCAGAGGTACCAACTTTTTCTCTGGAGTGTGGAGAAGGAAAGCAGAGGAGTGGGAGGAAGCACATGGGAGGGCCTGGGGGGAAGCAGGCAGGAAGGCTTCACAGAGATAACTGACTATTCAAGACTGCTCTCTGATCTCTTTGATCTTGTAGGAGACCTGGCCTGGATAAGGATGGGAGCCTAGACAAAACCGCTGTGGTGGTGCTCTTTCCTGCGGCCCACAGCTGGGCACCCACCAGCCCCCATCACCCCTTTTCACTTGGCACCAAAGTTCCAGGAGGAAAGGCACAGCCTCCTGAACTTTATCTCACACTTATCTTCCTCACCCCAATCCTCACATGGTACTGTCCTTTTATTCCCAGGTGAGGGTGGCTTGGTCAATCAATTAATCAAAGGTATTTATTGAGCGCTTACTCTATACAGAGCATTGTCCTAAGTGTTTAAAAGAAAACAATACGGTTGGCAGACACGATCCCTGACCACAAGAAGCTTAGAGACTATTCTCTTCCCTGCACTGCTGGGCAACTATGGCGGTGGCGGGGGAGGAAGAGTACCGTCTCCCTCTACTTTTGCCTGTCAGGAGTTTACCTCCCAGGAGATGTTTACTCCCTGATAGGGCAGCAGTTCAGGTGGAAAAATCCCCTTTGAATTCACTTTAAATTCAAAAGTAAGTCCTCTATCCTCTCCTAAAAAGACTGCTGCCCTGAAGGATGATGGTTAAGGCATGTTGCTGGATGGTATAACTGGACCCAGAACAATCACCGGGACAGCATCCACAGGCTCTGGAGAAAGTTGTGGTCCATTGGGACCATACCTGCTCTGCTTAGGAAAGCCCGGAACAGAGCACTCAGGGACCTTCTCCTGACCAAGGAAGAGGAAGGGCTGAGGATATCATACAAGGTATTGAAGGTGGATCTGTACAGTCAGGCTGACTGGATGCACAGTCTATTCTCCAGAGCCCTGGACTAGGCTGAAGCACAAATGGGCCAAGGGGCTGGTTATACAGTGAGCTTGGGGTTGGGGTCGGGGGGAAAGGAGGTGGAAACCAGCTAATGCAGGGATCTGGAGAAATCCCTGCTTCTAGCTATGGCGAGCCTTCGTCATGTGAAAGCAAGACTCTGGGCAGGCAGGGGACCTAGGTAACTCTACCCAGCACTGTGGAAGGTCCTGGGAGCTTTGGCTGGCTTCAGGTGGGTTGGGTCAAGGGTAGTAGCTGAAGATGGGAAAACACCTCAGGGGACTTCTCCGACCCTCAAAGTAGGAGTAAGAAACATGTGATAAACCCAACCTACAAAAAGGGAGACTCTCCAAGATCATGGGAGAAGCAGGCAACATTTGAGGTGGAGGCTGGAAAACAGGCTAGAAAGGAAAGGGAATTCTTTAGCAGAAGAAGGAAAGCCTGCGAAGGATGAGGCTTAATGACATCACTTGTTCGCCTCTCACGGGCAGGTCTTCAGGCACAAAGGAAACGTTGGCTTTCAAGGAAAAGAAGCTTAGGCCTGAAGCAGAGCATATGGATTTGTGTTGCAGTTGGAGGGCTTTAGGTGAGATTAAAGGAAAACTTTCTGGCTCTGAGAGAGCAAGAAGGGGAGCGATTGCCTATGTGGTACTCTGGAAGAAAGCACTGCCTGCCTAGAGCAAGGGGGTGAACTCTGTGACTCTGGGTGGGGCCGAAGGGAGGGAGTGGTCTTCTCTGGCTACGACGGAGGGGCGCTGATGCAAACCAAAGAGAGGACAGGCCGGGTCCAAGGAAAATCTTTTCTAAAGGACCAACTTTGCTCCCTGGCCCTAGTCAAGGGGGATGAAAAAGTAAGGCAGTTGATCCCATTTCTTGCCAAGAACAGTAACCTTTGGGCCTTCAGCCACCATCTGCAGTCTGCTCTGGAGAAAGATGTGAATCCTACGATCCCCATAGGGCTGAGGTTTTCCCACCAGTCAAGGGCTGTGATCCTACATCCCCTTGAAGGCAGGCAAGAGGCCCCCTGCTCTGCTGGGTGGGCCCCCAGCCCTCTCAACCCCTGAGATCCATGGAGATCCCCCCTGCAGACCCTAACGTGTCAGTGAGCTGCGGCAGATGGAATGAGTTAGGCCCAGGGAGGCCACACTCCTCTAACATGGGATAATGAGGAGGAGGAAGAGGAGCATTCCTGATTACCTCAGCGGGGTGAGGATGATCTCTGTTCAGGGAGAGTTTGCCTCTCTTGAGAGTACAAAGAGAGAGAGAAAGAGAGAGAGAGAAGTGGGGGTGGGGAGGGGCTTCCTGGGATCTAGGCAGTATTTCTAGAGGCAAATGGGTTAGATCAGGCTCTGGAAGATACCCACGTAAAACCCCCTCCAGATCACCTCTTCTTCTGGATTCTGCCTAAACTGGCTCTTGTCCAGTTGAACCAGATCTTTTGAAAATGTCCCCTCTTTCCCTCTTTACATTTTCTCCTCCAGATGCTGTGGAGACTCTAATCCCAGGACTCTGCACTCTGAAATCAACGTTGCTGCCACGTGGCTTGATTTAGGGATGGGAATGTTCCGATTTTTTCTCTCCTTCCCAAATCCCCAAGCCTTATCTTCTGTTGACATGCTGGGGATGGGCTTTTTCAAAGCTTTCTGGGGACTACATGGGGCTGCCCCCTTGCCCATTGGTGGCTTTGCCCAAGGCGCCGGGTAGATGGGGGTAACAGATGGCGCTCAGTATTTGATTCTAATCTGGGGCTGGGCCTTTTGAGGCCAACCCAGCCGCTCCTTCCTGATGTGGGCATTCCAAGTCCTCCGTTTTCCTGTCGCCAGCCTTTTGGAAGCCATTTGACCTTATAGTAACAGGTCTCAAGGGACAAGAGAGAGAACAAGGAAAGGGCAATGGTAAGGCAGTGAATGCTGGGAGTCGAGACTTGAGGGCAGGGGCCTGGGTGTGAAGGCTTTGTGGTGGGCAGGGTGGAGCTCCTTGTTTGGACAAGGAAGAAAAAAGGAAAGCAGAAGTAGGAGGAATGAAAAGAGGGTCTCAAGAAAAATCCTGGATACAGAATTTGGGGAGTGGGGAAGAGTTCTCAGTTGAAGGAAGAGGAAGCTGTGTGGTTTAGTGGATGAAGCCTGTGCCTGGGAGACAGAGGACCTGGGTTCCAATCCTGACTCCACCACTTGCTTGCTGTATGACCTTAAGCAAGGCACTAAACTTCTCTGGGCCTCAGTTTCCTCAACTGCACAGTGGGGATGCAGTACCTGTCTCCCTCCTACTTAGACTGTTAGCCCCATAAGGGACAGAGCCTGTACATGGGCAGAGCCATAGTGGAATGGCCAATGACAGGGCACTAATGGCTTTTGTTTTTGAAATGATATTTGTTGACCACTTAAGATATACCAGGTACTGTTCTAAACTCTGGGGTAGATGCAAGCTAATCAGGTTGACACACAGTCCATGTCCCACACGGGGTTTATAGTCTTAATCCCCATTTCACAGATGAGGTAACTGAGGCCCAGAGAAGTGAAGTGACTTGCCTAAGGTCCCACAGCAGACGAATGGCAGAGCTGGGATTAGAACCCAGGTCCTTCTGACTTCCAGGCCCGGGTTCTAGCCACTAGGCCATGCTGCTTTTCAAGTACCTTGATGCTGGGACTGCAAAGTGCTCTGCTCACTTCTGGTATCTGTGGATGTAGTGCCCAGGGTGGGGTTGGTGGTGGGGGGGGAGAGGGGTTCCATGGTCTTGGGAAGGGAAGAGAGCTGGTGGTTGAGGGAGCTGATGCAGCAAGTAGATGGGAGACTCCCAGAAGGGGAATGGGCCATCACCCAGTGTGTCTTCTCATTCCTGGCACTTGGTCTTTCTCATCCTCTCTTGGCACCCAGGGCCAGTTAAGGAAAACAAAGTGGGTTGAGCTGAGGTGAGATGTTTGTAATTCTGGGATCGCTCTGGGAATGTGTGAATGGGCTCATTTGGAAGCCAGGCTAGTAGAGGGCAAAGCTGACCAAATCCTATCTCCTCAGGAAAGCTGGGGAGGAGTCACTCTCCCCATCTTCAAAGCCAACTAAGATTTTATCTCCTCCAGAAAGCCTTCCTAACTAGTCTCTCATCTCCCCACCTTATTCTCCCTCCCTTCCACATTGCTTATGTACTTAAGTTCGTACTCACTCAGCACTTGGGCTCTCTCCCCACCCCTGAGCACTTATTTATGTATATATCCTTACACTCTGTTGCCTCCCCTAACTATACTGTCTGCCTCTCCAGCTAGATTTTAGACTTCTTGTGGGAAGGGATCCTGTCAACCTACTCTCTTGAAATGTACTCTCCTGAGCTCTTAGTACAGTGCTCTACACAGTAAGTGATCATTGAATACTACTGATTGACTGATGGGCAATGGTCAATGAGAGAAGAATGAGGAGAAGGCTCCCAGAGAGCAAGGTGAAATTGCTAGCACAGATGTGTGATTGACAGGGGGGAGTGAAAACTGGAGAGCTTCAGGGAAGAAAGTGTGAGTTCTGAGAGTGCGTTCTTGCTGCTTTCCAGGGCACATAGCATAAACCCGGGGCTGGACTGGTAGTGTCAGGCTAGGAATCCAGGTGAGAGGGAACATGAGACCCATCCAAGACAGTTCTCACAGAGGCCCTTTGTGGAGCCAGAGCCTGTTCCCCAGAGATACAGAGGGACACGGCCCTGGGCTAATCTCCAACCTCGGATCTGACAAAGTTCCAAAGTATGGCCTGTGTTGTCTGGCCTGATTGGGCTTACTGATGGCAGCCACTAACCCATGCTGGCACTCAGGGGAGAAGGGCAGGAGTCCACTCTGTCTGAAAAGGAACTGAATGGAAGACAATGAACAGGACAAGAGGAGAGAGAAGGGGAAGAGGGCAGTTACAGAAAAGAAACATGAAACGAGCTGAAGACAGAGAGAGAGAGAATGAATGCAAGCGAGTGAGCAAGCACAGGGAGCTTGGGGCAGGGGGCAACTTCTGGGCCATTCTCAAAGATCACTGCCGTGACAGGATTTTTCTCTCAGAGATGACTGTTGTTCAAGGTGCCCTTATCCAAGATAGCAGAGGATAGGATGGATTGCCGTGGCATGGCAGAGACCCAGCCCCTGAGATGCATGTGATGTTTCACACACACTACAGTGGCTTGCAGCATCACGTAACAATGTCACATGGCTGCCATTTTGTGGAAGCCTGCTTGAACCTCTCCCATTTGCCCTGTAAGTTTTGCGAAGTAAAGTGTGTTCCGATCTGCAGAACTCAATGATCAATTTTAAAAAGCAGCAGTAAAGCATCTGGTATCGTGTTGGAACTGGAAAGGGGGACAGAACAGCTGAACACTGGACTGCCTGGTGGAATACTGAATGACCGGCCACCCTACCACTGGGATAGAGGAGATCCACTGTGGGGAATAACTTGGAGATAAACTGCCTGGGAAGTTTGGGGCAGGGCGGCATGTGACATTATTGTATAATACTGCGGGCTGAGGAGATGTCATGGAGAATATTGGGACCCACCTTCCCAGCCCCACCTCACAGGCAGCTGAATGTCTGCCGAAGCTGAACCCACAGGCTTTGGAAAAGGAGGAAATAGAAGAGTCAATAGAGCAGAGGAGGTGGCGGAGGTGTGGAAATGGAAGCTTCGAGGGGAAGGGGAATTCCACATGCAGAATAAAACACAGTGCAATAAGGGAGTATTCAGATCACCTTATCACCTTTCAGTCCATGTTCTCCGAAGTTTCCCATCAGTCCCTGCAAAGCAGAAGGCTCAGAATGAGTGCTTGGCTCCAATAAGGGCTCCTGGGTAAGGGGCTAAATTCAAGACAGGGGAGGGGGCCAGGCCCTGGTCCTGGGAAATGGTCTTCTGGGTGAGAGCAGCCTCACAATGTGTCTCAGAGCTACTGAAGCCGCTGTCTGGAGAAAACATGGCTCTTTTCCACCCCATGGCCATTCCCGGTTCTAAGTTAGGACTCACCCATCTTTTCCTTTTCCCTGAAATATGGATGGACAAGGGACTGTCAGACCCATAGAGTCCTGTCCCAATGTAGGGCAGGGGACAGGGACAAGACCTGGTGGTGGCTCACCTTCAATCCTTTGGGTCCCGGGTACCCAATTGGCCCCAACAATCCCATGTCACCCTGGGAAGAGGAAGGAGACAAGTTAGTCAAGGGGAGAACAGCAAAATAACTCTAGGAGGGGTGGTTGGGGGTGGTGATGTGACCTTGGAGGATTCCATATCCTGACATGGAGTAGCTGTGGAAAGATTCTGGCACTTCTAATCAAGAGCAGTGGGCTTTTCTGCCCAAGGTGGTTTTGGCACTGGGCAAAATTTCCCCTTCCTCCAATCCAGTGTTCATTCTGGCATTGCCCTTCTCTCTTGGCCCCATGAAGATGGTATCTTTAAAGATATTTTCAGCTCTGAAGCCCCATGAAGGCAGGGACTGCATCTTTTTTGCATTCTTTTCTCAATGGTATTTGCTAAGAGCTTACTATGTGTCAAGCACTGACCAAAGCGCTGGGGTAAATGCAAGTTAATCAGGCCGGATTCAGTTCCTGTCCCAAATTCGACAATAACATGAGACTACGAACAATGCTATTACTGGGCCCAAACAATGACCCCTTCAGTCCAGGGTCTGCCCCTGATAGTTGTCCCACAGGACACTTTGAGGAGCCTTGGGGCAACTGCCTTCCTGGTCATTTATTCTCAGGTGTCATGGAGAATGTTGGGGACCATCCTCCTGGTTCTGCCTCAGGAAGCATCGCTAACTTTCCTCTGTCATCCCTAACTTCCCTTCAAGCAACCCATTATGGCTGCCAATCTATCCAAATGACTCAAACTCACTGGCGATGATGATGATTATGATTATTAGTAATAATAATAACAATCATGGAAATAATGATACTTGTGATATTTGCTAAGTGTTTACTATTGTGCCAAGCACTCTATTAAGCCCTGAGGAAGATACAAGATAATCAAATCAGACATAGTCCCTGTCTCAAATGGGGTTCACGTTCTAAGGGGGAAGGAGTACATGTATTGAATCCCCATTTTACAGATGAAGAAACTGAGGTCCAGAGAAGGTTGAGTGATTTGCCCAAGGTCACTCATAAAGCAAGTTTCAGAGTTGCAATTAGAACCCAGGATTGGCATTGATATTTTCTGCCTGCATGATTTTCTCTGATAACACATTTTATTCCCTTACCACTTGCTTTGTGAAGAAGGATTTTCTTTTGCTAGTTTTGAATCTATCACCCTCAAACCTCAATAGTTACCATCTCCTTGACCACCTTGGTTGCTCTTCTCTGAAATTTCTCCAGCCGTATTATGTCCTTCCTCAAATGTGGCACCCAGAACAGCACACGCAGTATCCAGGGACCCATAATTTCCAAAGGGGATTCATGAACAAGATAGGCACTCAACTCTTCTTGCCAGGGAGCTTTCACTCTTCTTCCCAGGCTTACCCCCAGGACTCAGATCTTTTTCTCTCTGATAAGCTCCTGCCATTCACATTACCTTCTCTCTCCTCTTCTCCATGCAGTAAGACTCAATCAATCATATTTATTGAGTGCTTAGTGTGTGCAGAGCACTGTACTATAGGCTTGGGAGGGTACAATTCAACAATAAACAGGCACATCCCCTGGCCATAATGAGCTTACAGTCTAGAGGGGGAGACAGATATTAACTTAAATAATAAATTATAGATATATACATAAGTGCTGTGGGGCTAGGAGGGGAGATGAATGCCCTTGGAAACACCTTTTGGTCTTCAGACGTCAATGTGAACCCCAAAATACTTGGCTGGAGGAGGGAGGGCTGAATCGGGAATAAACGGATCTATGTGCTGGTTCCAGCTCTGCCTCTCTGGTGCTGGATGCCCTCAGGCAGGTCATGTCACTCCTCTGTGCCTCAGTTTCCCTGGCTTAAAGCAGAGAGAGGCATCTCTGAAGCCAGAGTGAGATTAAACTAATGAGAGTGACTGTACCGCATGAGAGTGCCCCACCAAGACAAAGTCTAAAAGATCCCTGTGCTGGGTGGGACCAGGCACATCTACGAGAAGCTGGGAAGGAGGAATGGATTATGCAGGGCTCTGATTTAGGAATGCGTTAGAGCTGGAGGAGTTTCCTGCTAGTGGGGGCCAGGAAGCGGGGAATGAAGGGTTGCATTCCAGTCTGGGATCCGTGAGCTCCTCCAAAAGCTAAAGCTGAGGAATTCTCCTCCAGCATCTCCTTGTCCAAAGAAGGAGGCAATGGTAAACCACTTCTGTATCTTTACCAAGAAAACTCTATGGATACACATACCAGAATGACTTTATGACAGAAGATGGGATGTTCTGAAGAGGGTGTGCCCATGTAGTCATTATGGGTTGGAAACGGCTCGATGGCATTTGAAGAAGAAAATCTCCTTGTCGGGGGCTTCAATCAAACAATTGATGGTATTTATTGAGCACTTACTGTGCGGAGAGCACTGTAGTAAGCACTTGGGTCTCAACATCTCATACTCCATTTTATATCTAACCCAAGCATTGTGTGCTGGGGTGGACGGGCTTGTCTGGTCCCATGGGGGGGGCCTGCTCTGGGCTTCAATAATGGATCAGGGCTCCCATTAGGGATTAGGGTCCTCAGTGGCAGCCCAACTCATAAATTCCTTGAGGACAGGGATACTGTCTACAAACTCAATTTTTTTTTAAGGTATCTGTTAAGCACTATGTGTCAAACACCAATCTAAGCACTGGGATAGGTACAAGTTAATTAGGTTGGACACAGTCCCTGTCCCACATGGGGCTCACAGCCTAAGTAGGAGGGAGAACAGAAATCCCTATTTAAATTCTATTGTATTATGCTCTTCCAAGAACTTAGTACAGTGCTCTGCACACTATAATCAATTCAGTGATCTGCCCACTAGTAAGTGCTCAGTAAATAGTATAGTGTTCTGCACACGATAAGTGCTCAATAAGTAATGAAGTGATCTGCCCAAAATAAGCACTCAGTAAATAGGAGTGCTCTGCATACAGTGAGCACACAATAAATACCATCAGAGCACACAATAAATACCATTATCTGATTGATCCAAGCTGGAAAATTGCCTGGGGATTTTATGCTCCGCGATGGGGAGCTGGTAGACTTTGAACCGGGGAGGTGGGCTTTTGGGGGGACCCTGGGACCACCCCAACTCCCTCAGAAGTACTCTGAGTATTCCAGCTTCTCACCATCTCTTGTTGAATCTCCTGCCAGTTGAGAGGCTCCAAGTAATACCCAGAGTTAAAGTTAAACTTAAAGTTACTTGAGGGTAGGGCCTGCATGAAACAGGGTAGGGCCTGCATGTAACCTTTACAATGTCCAAATGTCCAACAAATAATTGAAGTTTGATGGGCCTTTGTTAGGGGACTTTGGCCTCCAGATAGCAGCTCTCCAGCACCTTCCATTAGTTTGCTTCATCTATGCGGTTCCCAGCATACTAGAAACTGGTTACTGTGCTGTTTCCAGCTCTGCCTCTGGCATGTTGGGCATCCTCGGGCAGGTCACTTCACTCCTCTGTGCCTTGGTTTCACTGGCTGTCAACAGAGAGAGGTATTCTCCCAAGCTGGGGAGAGACTGAGCTAACGAGAGTGAATCTCCCGCAACTGGCTGCCTCGGACTGCTGGGATATTTCTCTCAGGCCCAGTTGGGACTTGCCATAGGCCTATGGAGGGGAGAATAGGTCCTGCCAGCTCTGGGGCTGCTGGGACACTTCTCACGGTCCCAGCTGGGGCCCACTGTAGGCCTGTAGAGAGGCAAATTGGTCTTGCCAGCCCTGATGCTGCTGGGAGACCTCTCCCAGTCCCAGCTGGGTTCTAATAAAGGTCTTCAGAAGAGAGCTTTGGTCCTGTTGACCCTAGGGTGCTGGGTCACTTCTCTTGGTCCCAACTGGGACCCACTGTAGGCCTGAGGGCCCTGAGGTGGAAGGCACCATCTCCCCAGCAGCCAGGAAAGGGCTAATCTTGATCACCTATTCACAGAAAGACAGAACCACAGCCCTGGGCTCAAAGTGGGGCACTGCCCCAGTTAGGCCCTGGCAAAGGATCAGCCCTCATCAGAGCTCGCAAAAGCTGCAGCCCTGACTATAATTCAAGGCTCACAAAGAGGTCAGAAGAGCCTAGGATTGGAGATGTTTGTGTGGGTAGGAAAACAGCATGCGTATGGGGCTATGGCCTACCTCGAGTCTGCTTCCTTGACACATACGGACCGAGCTACCCCAGGAAACTCAGTTCCTGGTAGCAACGGGGTCTTTGGGGCCTCTTACCTAGAACTGGGGAAGCAGGAGATCCAACGTTAAACTGCTGAGACAAAGACACTAGAAGCAGCTGTGGAGAGGCCAGAGCAGGGGGAGAAACCCTTTAGAAGTGCCCATTCAAATGGAGCCCTGTTGCTTTTTTTCCTCTCCCAATGAAGGGAGCCAGTGATGAGCAGGCCAAGCTCTCCTGCAATGAGTAAATAAACAGAGACCCCCTTTCCTGGAGGAGTCCTGCTCTAACAGGAGGCCATGTGGTGGCAGGCAACTTGACTCTTGCAAAGGCTGAACTCTAAGTTCTCTGAATACAGGTCCCTTTCTCAGAGCTCCCAGCATAAAGACGTCTTGTAGGAATGTGTGGATTTAACAGGCTAACCCGGCACCAGTGCGCTGAGAGCACAAGAGGCCCCAGTGATGCTCGATTCGGTATTCCGGGCCCCCAGGACCCAAACAGCACAGTGGCTGACAGCTCTGGAGGAACAGGACTCCTGGGGATCTGGGACAAGAGCCCAGGGCACTGGCAGCTGGTAGGAAGGGAAGAGTTGACCCAGAAAAGGATGCCGAGAAGGGCAGCAAAATGCTGAAAGGGATGGAAAATGGGCTCTTTAAGGAGAAGTTCTAATAAGTGGGATTGTTTAGCTGGGAGAAGAGAAGGTTGTGGGATGAGGCAGGTAGGGGACTAAGGCGGGAAAAAGACTTGATAATTGTCTCTGTGTCTCTGAAGGCTTTTTAGGGAGTGGACACTGGCCAGTTGTTTTCTCGGTCTGCTGGGATCTGGACAATTGGGAATGGGCTTAAACTGCAGCAACAGAGATTGTTTTCACACATGAGGAAGGCATCAAAGGACATTTAGAAAAAGAATAGACATCTATCTGTCCAGGATGATTTTGTCATTCCCCTGGGTGGATGCACTGGGCTGGCCCAGTCCAGGGTAAGCACTCCCTTCCAGTCTGAGGATTTGAGGATTCTGTGAGTCATAAATGAATCCTCCTCTCTCTCTCCCCCTGCCTTGGCTGGTTGGGAGTGATGTTGGGGAGGGATGCTGGGGCCTGATGGAGCTGGCAGGGAAGATCTTCCCCTTGCGCATGCTCCTTCTGGGCTCTTCTGGCCATTTCTTCACCGTCCCCTTCCCCCACTCTCCTCCCGTAGCATCTGAATCCTTGCCAACTCCCCTCGCCAGTGGACCAGTGAGTGAGGCCTCTCTGAGGTTCTCCAAAGGTCACCCACAAATTCTCCAGTCCAGGCTGACCGCGCTGCTCAACAGAAAATTCTGAAAGAGGTAGTGGGGCTAAGTGGACAAAAGGTGGGCCGGGAGTCCTGGGGTTTAGTCCTGGCTGTGGGGCTGACAATGTGGGACAGTGGCATGCCAAGCAACTTCTCTTAGCCATGGTTCCCCCAAAGGTAAGGCACAAATGGTCCCTGCTTCTCAGTAGGGTAACTCAAGGGACATGTGAGACAGGAGACATCTATGGGCTTTGAGCTCCTTGGAGAAAAGGCCACAGCTCGACTGAAGTAATTGTTACAATGACAGTTAAAGACTCTCAGTGTTGTTCCTGTCTCTTGGTGACCGGTACATTACTGCCCATGCTCTTCTGCTCATACTTAGAAAACTCCACAGTCTCCCTAGGACCCCAACCTACCTCTGGCTCCCAGGTCTGGTTTCACTGCTTGGAACTCTGCAGCCCTGGACTTTAACCAAAAGCAAGCAGAGCTGCCTTTCTTGGGAGTGGGCCATATCTGGGAGCATCAGACTGACGGCAAGAACTAAGTTCTCTCTGAGCCAAAGGAAGAGACTTGATTGAAGTCAGCAGGGGTTTCCTCTAGAGAAAGTTCCCACTGCGTTTCACTGAAAATCCATCTGCAGGTGGGGGTGCTTCCTGCTTTGATTTGGTAAGCAAGCTCTGCCCTGCCATTTCCAGGCTGGGTTAATGTTAGCAGCCAAATGAATTTTAATGAACAAAGACGGGAGGCCCAAGGGAGCAACGGAAACTTCAGCCTCAGAGAAGTAGGGTGAAGAGGGCGAGGGCTGTCTCCAGGCACCTTCCGGGGCCTTTACTAAAAAATGACCTTTCGGAATAGTTTACTAAGAACTTGAAGTGCTTAGAGAAATGAGGGATCAGCTCAGGGGGAAGGTGGTGGGGAAGGTGGGAGGGAAACTCTGTTGTACTCTCTCAAGTGCCTAGTACAGTGCTCCGCACACGGTAAGTGCTCAATAAGTACCATTGATGATGATGATTATGATGATAATGTCCCTTCTTTCCAAGACTCCCTTGGACTCCCTTGGACTCCCTCTCCTTTTCCAAGAATCCTGCTCTGATCAAGCAGAATGGGAGCCTGAATTTCATTCTCCAAATCCCACAAAATAGGGTTGAAAGGGCACCTGCCAAAGGTGGTGAGTTCAAAACAAGAGGAGACATTACCTTGCTCTGCAAGTTAGAAAATTTGTTACTGCAGGAATCTGCAGAAGCAGAAAACAACAAGAGCTTCAAGAATTGGTTAGATGCATTCATAGTTGAGAAGGACTGTGAGCCCCATGTGGGACAGGGACTAGATCCAACCTGGCTGTATCTATGTCAGTTCCTAGTATGGTGCTTGGCATGTTTTTAGGAGCACAATGACTACCACAATTATTATTATTATCCATGGGACCATTAGAGATTATCAAGGAAAAAAGGAGATGGCCCATCCCTAACCATATGATTGGATGGAAGGAAGGGCAACTATCCCATGATTCCTCTAAACCTTTGAGAAATCGCTACCACTGTTGGAGGCAGACTATTAGTCTGGGAGGATCGTTGGGTCTCATCCAGCAGGGTGATGCCTATAGCCTAACTTTTTCAGGATTTGCCCCTTCACAAAACCCCCCATTTTCTTCTATTTGAGGGCAGGGTGAGGCCTAGTCTACTGTGAACAATCAATCAATATTCATCACAGCTCTGTTTAAGTGTCCTTTTCACCTCTCCTCTCCATACTGCAGGCAACGAACAACTTCTCTGAGCCAACCTTTTCCCTGAACTTGCTGACAGAAAGGGAAGCCAAGTGACTCTGGGGAGACACCAATTTTCTTGGCGAGAGCAGGGGGGAGGGGAAGGTTAGAGGAGGATGGGTTAGTTGTTAATTACAACCGAGCCTTAGGTGGTCCCCAGCACAGCTGTTTTCCCACCTGCAGGGGATGCTGAGATCTAGCTCACAGCTGGCTGGCTGCATTACTGCAAATCTCATTAAAGTGAAAGTAGGAACCAGCAATTATTCAAACTGTCTTCCACCCACATTCACAACGGTTGGGCGCTCACTGTCTAGCATTTATGTTGTCTACCCTGACTCCAGGCCAAACTCTGATAAAATCAACCCTTCGACCAGGTAAATGTCATCCTTCCTGGAGTTACCATCACCTCCATATATCTGCCACCCCTCAATCTCTGGGGTGGAAAATATAAACTTGCCAAATCCAAATGCTTTGTGTTGGGTCTACCCTGCCACCCCCAGGCCTCTGTTTTTGTTTGAAAAACAAGATTAAACTGAAATTCTCATTTTATTGGAAGTCATTAGCTAGGTAATAATAATTATAGTTATGGTGTTTGTTAGGCAGTTACTGAGTACCAGGCACTGTAAGCAAGCAAATAGGGTTGGACACAGTTCCTTTCCCACATGGGACTCGCAGTCAAAATCCCCATTTTTCAGATGAGGGAACTGAGGCATAGAGAAGTAAAGTGACTTGCCCAAGATCACACAGCAGACAAGTGGTGTAGCTGGGATTGAAACCCGTGACCTTCTGGCTCCCAAGACCATGCTCTATCCACTATGCCATGATGCTTATCCAACACTTGGCACAGTGCTCTACACACAGTATGGGATCAGTAAGTACCACTGATGGATTATCTACCAGAATCCCTTCTTCCTCAGAGTGTTCTGGGAGCCTTGGAGAGGCAGGCTGGCTCAGCCCAGGACTGAGGGAGAGAGAACAGCATTTGAATCTCACGGATTGCTCATGCTACAAGTCCTTGGAAAATCACCAACATCATTTTGTCTCTGTCTCTTCTAGGATACCTCGACTCCACTAAACCACTGGAGTGTTTGGAGAGAGGGCTACCGCAGATGTGTGCTTAATTATAATGAGATTAAGCTGCAGCTGGGAAGACTTAGGCGAGGGTCAAGATTGTTTAACGCTGGAAAATTCCTCCTCCAATCACTCTCCTTCTGGTCACCCCCAATCCATCAGCCACCTCAGGGTTCATATCTATTATATGGTATCTATTTAATTACTCTTTTGTTTTTAGCATTTATGGCTTGCTCTAACTCTTTAACCTGTGGCATTTTGTCCAATTTGTGTCATCTTGCCCCCCCATTTCACCAATAGATTGTCAACTCCTTGAGAGTAAGGACTTGCCTTTCACCTATGTGGCATGTTTTCAAGTTCCCAAGATGGCGTTGCCCACCATTGTGCCTTGGTAAATGTTGCTGTCAAGGAAGGCTGTGAAAATATCTTTCCCCTGACTTCCCATCTGTCTTGGATGGCTTAAGGTGTCATTCTGCCTTGAGACAGAGATGATGGACATAGAGCCCTTTCAGCTTTGGGATTCTGCAGCATGGCCTAGTGGAAAGTGTACGGGCCTGGGAGTGAAAGGACCAAGGTTCTAATCTAGGCACTCTGCCACTGTGTTCTGTGTGACCTTGGGCAAGTCACTTCACTTCTCTGAGACTCAGTTACCTCATCTGTAAAATAGGGATTAAATCCTACTCTCTCCTACGTAGACTGTGAGCCCCATGTGGGACAGGGACGTTGTCCAACCTATCTTGTATCTATCCTAGTGCTTACAACAGTACTTGCCACATAATAAGCACTTAACAACTACCATTTTTTTTTAAAAAAAATAGGAAACGGAGGTCAGGAAGGACCTGACTGAAGGTGCCATGGGGATTCCAGACTACATCTGGAGCTCTTCCTCCAGGTGTGTTCTAAACAGTAGTCCTCTGCCTCCCTGCTTTTCCCAGCAGCCTCTCGGTGCTAACTGCCTCTTCTTCAGGGTTCTCTGGAAGCTGAGCCCGATCGCCTGACATTTGGCCTGTCACCCTCCCTTTTCCAGGGGCTGTCAGGATGGCCAGAACTCACCAGCTGGAAAGGAAACAGGAGCAAGGCTTGAGTTCCTACCACCTACCCACCACCTGCCCACGGGCTTCCTGTTGAGCTGAGTAGAGACTTGAGTTAGTTTATTCCACTTCCTCATGGTCAAGAAAGAGACTTCCTTAAGGGAGACAAGTGGAATCTGCTGCTTCATGACTGGAAACAATCCAATCTGGATTCACCAGTTTCTTTCTCACCCTCATCTGCCTCTGTACAGCCTGGAATGGAGCCCTTAGACTGTAAGCTCATCCTCTAGACTATAAGCTTGTTGTGGGCAGGGAATGAGTCTGTTTATTGTTGTATTGTACTAGCCCAAACACGTAGTACAGTGCTCTGCCCACAGTGAGTGCTCAATTATGACTGAACGAATGAATGAACCCCAGAAATTTAGGTCACAATAAAACCTCCAGTCCCAAACCCCTGTTTCTTGGAACAGGCTTGTTTTTAATCATATTTCACTCTATTTGTTCTTGGGACTAGAGCTGGAATTTGATCAATAACCCTGCTTTATCCTTCCATGGTGCCTCTCTCCCAGTGTTTTTCTGAGCAACATCTTGATCATCCCAGTGGTGGAAGATTATTCTCCACCATCTCAGGGAAACTGTGGCCCTGAGAGGTTAAGCGATGTATCCAATAGCACACAGCATGGGGGGAGTTATATTAGAACTTATAGCCTAGTCTAGGCTCTCTCTACCTCACCAAGCTGCCCTGAAGACTCTTAAGTTGCCAGGGCTGGCAGGACAAATGGGTAGCAAAGTGGGGAAAGTAGGCTGGGGAAGGTGTGGCTTAGTGGATAGAGCTCAGGCCTTGGAGCCAGAAGGATGCTTTCTCTAGACTGTAAGCTCATTGTGGGCAGGGACTGTATGTCTGTTATATTGTTATATTCTACTCCCCCTAATACTTAGTACAGTCCTCTGCACAGAGTAAGTACTCAATAAATATGATTGACTGATTGACCTGCGTTCTAATCCCAGCTCTGCCACGTGTCTGCTGTATGTGACCTTGGGCAAATCAGATTCTCTGTGCCTTAGTTGTCTCATCTGTAAAATGGGGATTAAGACTGTGAACCATGCAGGACAGGGACTGCGACCCACCTGATTTGCTTGTAGCCAACTTTAGTGCTTAGTACAATGCAAGGCACATAGTGTTCAACAAATACCAAAATTATCATTATTATTATTGTTATCGTTATTCCAAGAGATGGCCTCCCAGCAGTCAGGCTCCCAGATCCCTGATTTTGCTTCTTGCTCCCCTCCCTGCTCCTTTACAGACACCCCTGCCTCATGCACAGTCCTGCCCCTAGGATCCAAGGTCCAGTAACAGCTTGCTCCATCCTGTATTCTTCTCTCCTCCACTCTAATGTTCTGTTTCTCTGATATAACCTCCCTGAACCTTCCTTGCTCTTCCCACTATTTTCCATTTTCTCCCTTTGGATCCCCCTACCTTCCCAATCCCAACAACCCCTCTGGAATATCTCTGCCCCTCTTCCCAAGTCTTGGCCCCTTTCCCTCCCCACCTCCCCCTGGGCTGGGTCCTTCCCTTCTTGGTTTTCCCCTGCTCCCCAAGCCCCAGCCACTCCCCTGCCCCAACCTCCATCTCCCTGCCCCTTACTCCCCTGCCCCCCAAAATGTTAAAGTTCCAATTATTTCCATACTTACAATGAGCCCAGGAACACCAGGGGGGCCTGGGGCACCCAGTTCACCCTAAAAAGAAACCGAGATCAGCAAGGTTAAGGGATGGGGTGGATGGCAGAGGGCACTCACATGCCCCGAGGACCCTCCTAGACCTTGGATTGGACAACTTCCTCTTGTCCAGGGAACACCACTGTAGAGTTAACCTCCACTGCCCTCGAGGATGCTGGATAAGCCTCCTCTCAGCCTTACTCTTCCTCAGATGAAATGCACTTGAAAAAAATGAGCAAGACATAGCCAGATCAAGTGGGCCTGAAGCTATACAACAGCTCGTCCTCTCAGGAGGGAGGTGGGGTTAATCTAATGATCTAACCCAGTTTAGTGGGCAGAGGTTAAAGTTCAGAACGCACTCTTCCTAGTGCCCAGCCCTTCTTTTTGGCTCTCTGGGTTGAGACGGCAGGGAAATCCCCCTTGGATCAGAAATGGCCCAAAGGAAGTGGGACTGTAGAGTTTCAGGGTGGGAAACTTGTCCCCCTTTTCTCATCTCACTAATCTACTAAATCCCAGCCCACACAATCTGCTCCTCTAGCACCAGTTTACTCATTGTGCCCTGATCTTGTCCATCTTGCTGCCAACCCCTTTCCCACACCCTCCCCTTAGCCTGGAACTCCCTCCCGCTCTATCTACACCAGGCCACCACTCTCTCTACCTTCAAAGCATTATTAAGGTCACATCTCCTCCAAGAGACCTTCCCTGATTAAGCCTCCTTTTCCCAGGCTTGCTCTTCCTTCTGGATCTGTGACCTCTGAACGTTTGATATTTGCCCCAATCCAATCCCACAGCACTAATGTACTTATCTTCAAATTATGTATCATCAATTATTTATTCATAGTAATGTCTGTCTCTACCTCTAGATTGTAGACTCATTGTGGGCAGGGAACATGTCTGCTAATTCTGGTGATTTATACTCTCCCAAGTGCTTAGGACAGTGCTCTACATATAGTAAGTGCTTGATAAATACCACTGATTGATTGACTAGGTAACGGAGCCTGGCAGGAGTGCTGTGGTTGTTCAGGAGAGGAGTAGAAGCTGGTTTGAGAGGATAGTAGGTGATGGAGGTAAGGTGCAAGAGGCAGGGAGAAGTGGGGGGTGGGGGGGTGGGGTGTGTGTGTGTGTGTGTCTCAGAGACAGAGATGCTGTCTTTAGGGCAGCCTCGAGTTGGTTTGTCATGCATGCCTGCATTTCCCAGCTCTAGGCTAGGGAAATTGCCTACTCTGGGGTCACCTATTAACTTCTTCCATTCTGGTTCTCCACTCAGCAATGTCCCACTAACCCTCTCCAGCCCCATCCCCGCCCCCAGCTGGATTAGAGAGAGAAATGGCCGGTGAAGGGAGAGACCAGGCAGAGAGCGAGGCCAAGCCCTAGGGGGTCTTTCTTTCCATGGTCTTCATTTGTGTCCTGAAAACCACATGCCGAATCATTCCCCTCTGCATTCCCACCATTACACTAAACAAAAAACAGAAGTAGGGGATGTGGGTTGGGGTAAGGAGTAAAGGGGGAATGGATAAAACAGAGACCAGGCTGCCAAGCCTAGATCTTCCTTAGAGAAGCTGCTCTTTCTCTGTGAGTCCTGGACTCCCCTATATAGAATACCAACCCTGGGGCATGGGGCAGGAGGTGGAGGCACTCACAGACCTAGAGATCGGACTGGGCGGTGGGGGATGACAGCAGGGAAATGGACACCCTGGGCCTTCCATGGAGCACTCGGACCCTGTAGGATCCACGGGGATCTCCCACCGCCCTCTCCCTGCCAGAATTTGGGTTTGAGCCTTTCTCCCTCTTCTTGGCCAGGGAGGGAGAAGGAGCTCCTATTCTGGGCATCCTATTCTGGGCACTCTGACCCAGATATCCTAACCCAGGCATCCTGACTTGACCTGGACATCCTAACCCAAGCATAATGACCTGGACATCCCAACTTGACCTGTGTATCCTATCCTGACCTGGGCATCCTATCCTGACCTGGGGCATCCTATCCTGACCTGAGGCATCCTGATCTGAGCTGGGTATCCTATCCTGATCTAGCTCCACTTATAAACAGCTCCACCACCTGGATGCTCCCCCAAGCTTTACTTTCCTCAATCACTCTGATGAATCCAACTCTTACCTTGTGGGCTGGGGGACATATCTACTAATTCTACTGTATTGTACTCTCCCAAGTGCTTAGTATAGTGATCTGCACACAGTAAGCATTTAATAAATTCCATTGATTGATCTCTCAACTCTAAACAGAAGGATGTTTGGTAGGAGGTGAAGAGGGTCATGTCTCCAAGGCTCTGGGAGTATCAATCAATCAACTGTATTTATTAAGTGCTTACTGTGTGCAGAACACTGTACTAACCGCTCGGGAGAATACAATATAAAAGAATTGGTAGACATATTTCCTGCCCACAGTGAGCTTACAGTCTAGACGGGGAACAGACAAAAATAAATATACATAATATATATAAATAAATTAAATTATAGGTATGTACTTAAGTGCTCTGGGGCTGATTCATGGAGAACTCATGAATCTCTTGAAGAACAACTGGAAGCATCTTGTTTTTGTTCAGAAACCAATGCTGGCCATAAATATTTAGAGAACGCCCAAGAAGACGAAAGCAGAGGGGGCCCAGACCCCCGGGATGCATCTCTACATCCTCCTCCCCTCCCCTTGACCTTTCCCCACCGCTCCCTTTCCATCCCTCCACCAGCCCAGCATGGTGAGGCCAGGCCTCAGGGGGGCCAGCTATGGGAGGGCTGGGGGGAGTAAGATCCCGGCCAGAGCCCGTTTCTCACTTCCAGTGGATCCTTAGGGCCTGATGCTACTGTTCTCTGAGCCTCAATTAAATGAGCTATGGGATCAAAGCTCCCATTGCACTCTGACATTTAACAGAGAAGGAGCCCTTCTGGTTCATTTGTTTGTGTCTGGTCCACAATTCAGGTCCCCACAAAGCCCCAGGACTGAGGGGGATCTGACACCCCCAGGCAGGCTCCAGATACTAAAGGTCAGAGACAAAATCCAAGGCTGAAGGAAAGGCCCAGGATGAGGGGAAAAGAGCCAGGGTGCAGAAGAGGAAAAGAGGTGACATCTTCACCCCCGAAGCTCTAGAGATGTTAAAGAAAACAGTGGAATTAACTGCTTGTGTAATAAATGGAAGCAATCACAAGCGGGACCTTAAAAAAATAAACAGAAGACTGTGTGAGTTCTTCCTGCCCCGGGCAATGGACCTTCTGCCTCCTGTTTTGCCACGGGCTCCCACCCGCCAACAAGAAAGCAAGCTGGCACTTACGGGGTTGCCATCCGTTCCAGGGGGTCCTCTTTCCCCGAAGTCTCCTGGGAAGCCCTGGTGGGGGGAGAGAGAGGGATGGAGGTTGGAGGGTAGGGAGGTGGGGATGTGGGGAGAGAGAAACATTGATGAGCATTCCAAGCACCCTGACTGCTTCAGGTCTGGGCACTGCCATAGGGATGGGCACTGGGAGTGACACAGATGCAGCTCCATCAGAATGGGACCTGGCAGGGAATGCCTGAAAAGCAGAGGGCAGGGATACCCCAAGGGGCACTTAGATAAAGGTTCTCAGAAGCTCAGGGCCCCAAGGACTTGTCCTGGAGTTGGCTTTTGCTTGGAGCTTGAAGGGCCATCGAGAGAGTGTCAGATCTGGATCTCCGTTCCAGGAAGGCTAGGCCTAAACCAGCCCAGATGCACCAGCCTCTACCCAGTGCTTGACACTCCCCGAGGAAGGGGCAGCAAGAGGATGGTTGGAAGCTGCTGGATACGATGCCAAGACCCAGGCACCACCCAGGGAAGCTGTGGAGAACTGAGGGTGTGGGCCCTGGGGATGACGTGAAGATAAGATAACCAGCTCCTCCTGCCTCCCTCCTGCCACCCAGCTGCCCTCTTCCTGCCACCTGCCAAAGAGCTAAAAAGAAGGGTGCAGTGGTGCCTCAGTAATGGGAGCCTAGGGAAGAGGAGGGACTGTAGCGCAAGGAGGGCAGGAAGGACGGGGTGGCAGGGTGGGCAGCAGGGAAGGGATGTCAGATTCCTGGGACAGCCTGGTTGGCATTTTCATGCCAGGCAGGGGCTGTGTCCTGAACAGCTCCTGGTCCAGTGCCCAGAATCTACTGGGCACTCAATGCCTAGGGCCCTCTGACTGCTGAAAAGGGGTCTGGGGTATGGGGGGAGGGTACTTGTGATCAACCAGGATAAAGCTCCTCTCCCCACCTGCCCCGGGTACCCTAGAGGGTCTTCTTGGGTGGGGCACACTCTCCCCAGTCCCTGGGAAAGGAGTCCTGAGACTGTCACCAGTAGAAAGAGTTTAAGTGGAGAAGGGGCAACATGGAGGCTGAATCTTGCTCTCTGCCAAAGCAGAGGCCCAGAAGCCCATCTATGTGTTTTTCAGGAACGTCCGTCTGGATGGGGTTTCCTGGAAGGAGAGGAGCTGGGAACTGGAGGCAGGAGGAGGGAGCAGGCTTTCTAACCCCTCCTCTCTCTGGATGGGTGCTACACCTTCTGAAGAAAGGAGCCCAGTCTCCTAGCAGAACACTATGTTAGTGATGGGAAAACCCAGTGACGTTTGGGAGAACTTGGGGAAAGAAGAGAGAGAGGTCTAAAGTTTGGGAAAACCTCTCCTCTTCGGCTTCTTTTCTTCTCCCTCACTGCCCTCCCTCCCCACCTCCCCCAGATTTTAACTATTGTTTTTCCAAGAGAAATTTAATAAAAAACAAACCATATGTTTTTCTTATTATGTAGAAGCCTGAGCTACTCAAACAATAAAGACTCATGTTGAAGAGTAATTCCTACCCAAGTTTCTACAGTGTGGCTCAGTGGAAAGAGCCCGGGCTTCGGAGTCAGAGGTCATGGGTTCGACTCCCGGCTCTGCCACTTGTCTGCTGTGTGACTGTGGGCAAGTCACTTCACTTCGCTCTGCCTCAGTTACCTCCCCTGTAAAATGGGGATTAACTGTGAGCCTCACGTGGGACAACCTGATTACCCTGTATCTACCCCAGCGCTTAGAACAGTGCTCTGCACCTAGTAAGCGCTTAACAAATACCAACATTATTACAGGGGTATAAAATTTAAATAAATACCCAAAAAGAACCAAGCTATAGTGTAGAGCTCAGTGAGCTCAGCATAGCCAGAAAGAACTAGGAGAGATTTGACTCGCTCCCCCCTGACTCCCCCCCAGCAACTCCAGCCCAGCCAAGATTCCCCTCCAAACTCAGCTCTGAAGCCCTCCCCTTTCAAGAAGCCCACCCTGATGAGCTGGGCCCCAGAGTAAAACCCTCCTCTCTCTTTCCAGACCCCTGTCCTGTACCACCTCCCTATTAAAGAGAAACAAAGGGCCAAGCTCCAGGGAGAGGTCATTACAGGGGGTGGCTGGCTAGCCAGACTGACTGACAGACCAGCCAAACTGAGACCAGTCTGGATAATCAAAGAAAAAAGTTTAAATCACACAGCCCAACCCAGGAGAATCTCACCTAATTTTGCTTGGCTAGACGAGGTTTTCGCTTTTCTGAACTAATTTTAGCCCAAACCAGCTCGGACTGACCCTCTCTTCCACTCTGGGTGATTGGCCAGTTCTGCTTGGCCCTGATCATAGGGCTAGGTTCAGGAATGGGGCTCAGTATGTTTCTGTCAATCACATACTGGATAATCTCCTCCTGGAGGAGGAGGGAGAGAGAGAGAAGAAGGTGGAGGAGGAGGAGGAGTAAGAGGAAAAGGAGGGGGAGAAGAAGAAGGAGTAAGAGGAAAGGGAGGAGTGGGGACAAGGAGGAAGATGCTGATGGCAATATGCCTCTTTTCTGGGCACAGCTTGGCTCAATGCAGTCTCATCAGATTCAATCCACACGTTGGAACCTATGATTTGTGAGGGGGGTTGAATTTCCACCCTGTTTCCTCTTACACAAGGATCTACATGCCCTAGAGGCAGCCAGATCTGCAGAGAAGAGTCTCTTTTGGCTTCTTGCTCCTATGCCTGTTTCCTAGGTTAAAACAGGTCTCAGCTCAGTTTCTTTCTCCTCCAACCTCACATCCTACAACTCCCCTCTCCCACCCCCGTCTCATCCCTCAGAGGCTGGAACCGACAGCCCCAATCAAAATCAAGACCCTTCATCCTTAGCTGGGTGCCAGTCCTACCCTTAAATGGGCCTTGACTGGTGCCAATCTTGGCCCGTGTGGAAGTGCCCGGGAGACTGGGTGCCTCAGCCAAGGTGGCAGAGCGGGGAGACTTGGAGGAGAGCGAAAGTTGGGCTCGGCATGCTGGTAGGCTTACTGATCTGACACAAGGCTGGCAGCTGCTAAAAGAATTAAAAATGGGCCTGTGTTGGTGGTGTGGGAGCCAAAACAGCATGGGGGAGCAGCTCAGGCCAGGCGCTCTCTCCTCCTCCTGCCGCTTCTGCTGCTGCATCCCAGGCCTTTTCTGCTCTTTAATTGCGGCCACACATCACGCCTGCCTGGGACTGACCCGTGGGACACCGCGTGTCCACAGGGAATTGGACCAGACCAGCCCAGATGTAGCACAGCCTAGTGAAAAGCAGATGGCCTACTGAAAAGGGCCAGGGTCTGGGAGCCAGAGGACCTGGGTTCTAATCCCAGCTCCGCCACTTGTCTGCTGTGTGACCTTGGGCAAGTCACGTCATTTCTATGTGCTTCAGTTTCTCATAAAAAGGGGATTGAATTATCTTCCCCCGATTTAGACTTTGCACCCCATCTGGGACAGGGACTGTGTCCAACCTGGTGATCTTGTATCTACCCCAGCATTTAGTATAGTGCCTGGCACATAGTAAGCACTTAACAAGTACTCTAAAACAAAACAAATAAACTCCAGGGAAATGAGCCTACATATCCCACGTAGGAGAGGCTCCAGAGGGTGTCACAACCCAGCCCACACCTTTGTGGACACTGCAAGGGTCAGGGGGTCCCAAGGACCCTGCCAGGAAAGGGGTGAGAAGAATTCTCAGATCCTGTCCCCAACCCCTAGGGTCTCTCTACCCATCAAGGGGAAGTCCCACAGTGCACACTGTCAGGTAAAGGGGCTGGATTTTTTCACTCACCTTTAAACAGACAGTGCTCCCCATACAGGAAACATTCCATAAATACCATTTATTGATCAACTGTTCAATGGATTGATTATCCTACAACTCCAGCTTTCTCCCCAGTTGGCAGACCAGCTGCCCGGATTCCTGTAGCCTAACAGTCTATGCAAGGATGGGAAGCTCCCATCCTGAAACATCTTCCTCCAGGACACGGCCTGAGCGGAGCTGGGGTCCCTGGCTCTAAGACTCTGCTTTCACCACAGTGTCTTAGCTTGGTTGTTCCCCTCTTGAATTGACTTCTACTGGGCTTAGCACAAACAGTCTCTGCCAGGAGGGGTATGGGGGCACCCAGGCAGTTGGACTCAACCATTGCCTCTGGGCACAACAGCTTCCAGTTGGCACAGTCAACAGACTGCAAGGAGTGGTGGCTAGAGGAAGCCATTCCCAGACTAATCGGAAAAATGGAAAGTTGGGAAAAAGAGAAGGAGGAAAATAGATTTTCCTACCAGTAGAAACAATAAAAACTGCCATTCAGAACTGCCGGGAAAAGAAAGAGAGAGAGAGAGAGTGAGAAAGAGAAAAGAGAACCTGTTTGCAAAATCAGTTGAACAGGAAAACATGACATTAATTCTCTTGATGGGATAAAGAGGGATCACTCTTGTTGGCTTAGCTTCTGGATATAAAACACACACACACACACACACACACACACACACACACACACACACACAGTGACTCCCAGTGACTCCCAGAACCCAGGAGGTGCTATGATCTCAGAATCTCTGAAGGACCCCGTCTCTCAAGTCCATGTCCTTGATATTATCCCTGACACCTTTCTCTCTTTCAATAACCATATTTAGTCTGTCATCAAATCCTGTCTATTCTTCTCCACATGACTTTATGGTGGATTCCCCTTCCTCTCTATACAAACTATCATACTGGTCCAAGCACTTGTCATATCCCCACTTGGCCTCCGAATGAGTTTTCTCACTGACCTTCCAACGCCTCCTCTCCAATCCATGCTTCACTCTGCTACCTAGATCATTTTTCTAAAACATCATTTTATGCACATCTTCCCACTCCTCAAAATCCTCCAATGGTCGCCCATTCCTCTCTGCATCAAACAAAGATGATCATTACTTCTAAGGACCTCAATCAGCTCTTTCCCCATTTCTTATCTTCACTCCTCTCCCACTACAACCCTAACCACACACTTGGCTCCTCTGAAGCCAAGCTACTCACTGTGCCTTGTTCTTGCCTCTCTTGCTGCTAACCTCTTGCTCATGGGCCTCCCTTCTACCTTCTTGTCTGTCTGTCTCCCCCAATTAGACTGTAAGCCCGTCAAACGGCAGGGACTGTCTCTATCTGTTGCCGACTTGTTCATTCCAAGTGCTTAGTACAGTGCTCTGCACATAGTAAGCGCTCACTAAATACTATTGAATTGAATGAATGGAACTTCCTCCCCCTTTGCATCTCCCCAACTTCGAGGACTTTCTGAAAACTCACCTCCAAGGGACCTTCCCTGATCATCTCTGTATCTTGGGTGCTCTGTCCCTTGGTGAAGGCAAGGCAGGAAGGAGAATTTATATCACAAGAAACTTCCCCAGCTGAGCTTCCTGTGCTATCTCTGCTCTGAATCCTAACCTTTGCAGGGCTCAAATTTAGGTTTCTTACCCATTTTACTGATCTTTAAGTTATATATCTTAAAAATATACATGATAATTTATTTACTTATTCATATTAATGTCTGTTCCCCCCCAGATTGTAAACTTATTGTGACCAGGGAACATGTCTGCTAATTGTCGTATTGTACTCTCCCATGCCCTTAATACAGTGCCCTACTCCTAGTAAGCACTCAATATATACCATAGATTTATTGACTGATTGACCTCGGTGAGGGCTGTGGCCTTTGTCTCTCCTTACTTGTATTTGGCTTGTTGTAATAAAAGTTACAGGCCTCAAAGGTCCCGACCGTGGCTTCTCCTTGACTGGAAATGGCCAAAGAAGTGATCAAGGAGAACAGGGCCGGGCAGGAGAGGGAGGAGGGGTGGGGTCAGGGAGGTCTGCAGGAAATTCAAATCGCCCCAAGCGATTGGCACAGAGAGGGGAAGTGAAGCAGTGAAAAGTAAGCAAGCTGAATTCAAATCCAATCTGCTTCATAGAGTCTCCAGAGGGCAGAGAAGCATTTGCAAAGCAGTTGGCAGTTAGTGAGAGGAGGGAGGAGGCATAGAGCTGTTGACTGAGGATGAGGGGGAGTTGAGGAGAAGGGGATCTGTTTGGCTAAGATTTGGGACCCCTGAGGGACTTTGGAGAACTGAAATGGAACCATTGGTGTCCCAGGGGGAGCTGAATGCTGGCCCCCTGTCTTTGGAGGACCCTTGGGTAGCAAATGGGGCTGAAGGGAAGTCAGAGGGTTGTTCGGTGGTCACCTGGACTCAGGCAGGATCCAACCTTCGCCCCCTGAGCCCGCAGTAGGCAAAGACAACAGAGAATGAATTTCTTACCATCTGCCAAAAAAGGGATGGAAAATGTCTCTTGAATGCAAAGAGCAAGGCAGTGGAGTTTCAAGGCCCAGAAAGCAGAAGTATAAAGTGAAGAGAGATTCTGTGGGTGAAGTGGGGATGGCAGGGGGATGGTTCTTTTGGGATCACCCCCCAGTCTTGTCAGTTTGGGGAGATAGCCCTCTGCTTCTTGCTCTCTTCTCCTTAGGAATGGACAGGAAGGCTTTCCCCAAAAAGGCCTCAGTTACCTCATCTGTAAAATGAGGATTAAATTGTCCTCCTTCCAACTTGGACTGTGAACTCCATATGGGACAGGGACTGTGCCCAATTGGATAAATTTATATCTAACTCAGCACTTAGTGCAGTGTGTGGCACAAAGTAAGTGCTTAACAAATGTCATAAAACAAACAAACAGAGCAGATTCCAGAAAAAAGCCTGCAGCTTTCTCTGCTCCTGAGTCCCTGACAGTGATGGGGAGAAAGCCGAATGACAAAAGACATTGAAAACCCAATCTGTATTTGCCTGTGGGGGGGTGGTGGAGGGGGTAGTATAAATGTGTATATCTGAGGGCCAGTGTGCCCGTTTCTACATGCGTGTATGTATAATTGTGTATATTGTTATATGTACACGTGGGCATGTGTGTGTGTTTGTGTGTGTGTGTGTGTGTGTGTGTGTGAAAACATCTGACTCTGTTTAAATCTCCTCCCTGCAGGAATAGAGGAGGGAGGCTGGCAGCTGCTCTGTTGGAGACTTCTAGCAGGTTTCTCGCCAATCAGATCTCAGTCCAAAAATAAGATTTTATTTTCCTGTTGGCCCAACGTAGGCCATTTGGAGTCACCCAGCCCTGTCTGAGCAGGGAGACGTGGGCCAACTGGCTGTGGCCAGGTGAGGCAGTGCCCAGGGCACCTCCCCAAAGCAGGCGGAAGCCCGTGGAGCAAATCTACACAGTGAGTGGTGAGGTCGGGGGTGGTCTGGAGGGAGGGGGGTGGTGTCAAGAGCTGAAGGCAGAAACCAAGGAGCCTTTCATCCTTGGTACCCCCGCTTGCTCCCTTCACACCTCTCACACCTTCCTCCGTTGCCAGAAGCAGGTCCTTGATGCCAGCCCCAGATCCCTTCTTGCTCCTGCACTGGGGAGGCAGAGGGGGTTAGGCTTTGGTAAGGGGAGAAGGGCAACTTAAAAGAGATTACTTCTACCTGGAAAGCTGAACCCCAACTAACTCTGTCCAGATGACCTCTAGTCAACACTGCAGTTCTCCTATGGTCCCACTGGTCCTGCTGAGAGCCCTTCAGTAACTGATATTTGCAGGCATGACTTCTGGAATCTCATTAGTGATTGGTCTTTCCAGGCTTGACTTCTGCAAGCTCATCTCGAGTTGGTCTCTCCAGGCTTGGTTTAGGGAATCTCATCAGGGATTGGTCTCTTCAGGCATGATCTCTGGACTGTCATTAGTGATTGGTGTTCCCAAGATTGGCCTCTGACAATCTCATCAAGGACTGGTCTTTTCCGGCTTGGTTTTTGGACCCTCATTAGCAATTGGTGTTTCCAAGTTCGGCTTCTGATTATCTCAACGAGGATGGGTTTTCCCAAGGTTGGCTTCTGGAATCTCATCAGGGACTAGTTATGGATGTGCCACAAGGCAAGCAAGCTCTGAACCCAGTCACATTGTTCTGGTGTATCAGTCCCCAAATGATCAGCCTCTCTATATAGACAGTGATGCATGTGGATCAGGACCTGGTGGGCGCTCAGAGGAAGGCAGTTTCCCAGCTTGTTCCCTGCATCTACTTCAGCCTTGCCCTTGAACTACTTCTGATGCACTTCAGTTTCCTCTTGTTCATCCATTAGGTCCCTGCACCTCCAATACCTCCAGAGCACCTCCAATTCTCTTGGTGCTCTGACCTCCTGCTCCCCAATTGTCAAACACAATCCTGGCCCAGTTTCATTTCATATCCCATCTTCACCGGGTAAGATGACTTCTGCTCAGCAGGCTGGGCAAATCCCCATAATGCCAGCCTCCTTTTGGGAGGTCATCTATCAGATTTTACAATAGGCTGCCTGATCTTCAGCCAGTCTATCCTCTGGCACCAACATGGCATGTCCAGTATATTTACTTTCAGTGTCCAGCATCCTCTGGATGAGGTCCCTGCCTCTGGCTTCTGCAACTCAAGTGCAGCGTCTGAGTTTGCACAGACCCGGGAAGGAAACGCAATGGTTCTGGACCAATGTGGGGAGTCATGGTCCCCCGGGGAAACCCTCTGGCTTTGTGGCTCAGTAGGGCAGGCATCCATAAAAATACTGGTCTTATGACATTATCAGGACACGCTGCCTGTTGGCACAGCATGTGCGGTGTCATGTGGGGCCCATTTTGTGGGGTTTGGATACCGTCATTGGCTGCTCTTGGATGGAGCTTCCTGGAGCTTTTCCGGGGATTGGTGAGTTTTTTCTTTTCTATGGTCCTTATTAAGTGCCCACTTTATGCCAAAGTCTTTCTGTGAGAGATAAAAGATAATCAGGTTGGACACAGTCCCTGCCCCATATAGGGCTCACAGTGTGGAAGGGAGGACTGGTTTTGAATCCTCTTTTTAGAGATGAGGAGACTGAACCATAGAGAAGTGAAGTGACTTCCCAACCTTTCAGAGCAGACAAGTGGCAGAACCAGGATTAGAACCCATGTCCTCTGACTCCCAGACCGATGCTCTTTCCACTAGGCCACACTCTTTCTGTGTGACATCACTAGGAGGTGGGAGAGAGAGTGGGAATGGGGAGTCCTACCTTACCCATTTCAAATTTTCTCGCTCCAGGTCTCTGGCTCACTTAGAGTCTGGGTCTTGGGCTCTCCTGTGCCAGAGAGACTGGACTTCAGGCTTGCTTGATGCAGTGTGTGATGTGCTTCATTTATATATTTCTAACTGGGAGTGTCCCCCTGTCTGGTTGCTTGGGACTCCACGTGGGGAAGAAGATAATGCAGTCCAGGCAGGCTTGCCAAAACCTGGGAATGAACTGGGGGCCCTTTGCTCTCCTAGCTGTAGAGTTTTGGCTCCTTTCCAATCAGGCTAATTCAGCCACTCCCTGACCCTACCCTGGCCTCAGGGATGTGGCTTCTGCACTAACCTGGGGCTGAGGAGTGCCAAGAGCCAAAGAGAAACTGAGCCAGTGGAGCTTCAAGGCAGTCAAGATCAGCTAGTTGGCAGGTGAGCTATGATGAGGGTGAAGCTCACTGTTGCTGACCCACTCAGGACATATTTTCCTGTAGTGCTGGAATCCACAGTTGCTTCTGAGAGGCTCGGGTGCCAGGTACAGAGCAAAGCTTTTTTTTGTTGGTGTTATGGCATTTGTTAAGCACTTACTTTATGCCAGGCACTCCACTAAGTACTGGGGTAGATACCAGCTAATCAGGTTGGACACAGTCCATGACCTACAGGGGGTTCCCAGTCTTTATCCCCATTTTACAGATGAGGTAACTGAGGTCCAGGGAAGTGAAGTGATTTGCCCAAGGTCACACACCAGACAAGTGGAGGAGCTGGGATTAGAACTCAGATCCTTCTGACTCCCAGGCCTGTGTTCTATCCACTAAGCCATGCTGCTTCTCTGAAGCCAAGCCAAAACCTCTTCAGTGACTCAGACATCAAAAGATCCTGGGAGAAAGGCTGTCGAAGTAAGCCATGATTAGAAACCTCCATGTAAGCAATTTCTCAACCTTCCCTGAAAACCCCTTCAAACGTTCATCACCATTCACCAACATGAGCCACTGCCTTAGTCTAAGCCACTGCGTTAGTCTAACTTGTGTCCTTCACACTACATTTCTTCTGTCCTCAATGACAGCATCCTCTGGGGGACACTTTCTACATTAATACAGTGCTAAGCACTTAGTCCAGTGTTCTGCCAACAGTAAGTACTCAATAAATACTACTGATGACTAGAAGGCCATCATCAGGTTTCTTTGCACTCCTCCATCTTCTCCCGCTCCCTCCCAGAATGACCCATCTCAGCCCGAATTGGACTGTTGCAGGGCACCTCGACATTTGTCAAGGATACCGAGAAGTCTCAGTGCTGGTGACCTCTCAGGGTCCTCAATCACTTCTAACTCAGGGTAAGAGACATCCCCTGAGGGGATGCTCATTCTAGGGTTTGCCATCAAACCTTAGTGATGATAACAGAAAGTAATAACAACTGGATCGATCTGTTGGATCTCAAGATCAGAAGTCACTTTAGGAGAAGGCCTTTAAACTCCAGTTCCTTCTTGGTAAGTTCACCAATCTACATTGCCACGTCTCTTAAGTCTCTCATTTGCCAAGACCCAAAGCCTTTTCAGCCCCAAAGATCAGGGATGGAAAATAAAATGCAGACAACATGAGAGACGAACCCAATGGACCATTCCAATTTTGAACTGAGGGCTCTTGACTAGGATAAAGAGGGATCAGTATCCAGATGTGGGTATCTTTTCTGTCCTCATTCTCCAAGCTCAGCAGCAAAACATATTGGCTCTCACGTAGTCTAGACAGAAGCCAGAGCCAAGTTTTCAACCTCCACCTGGATTCCCTGGTGAAAATCACAACTCGGGATTTTTTTTAAAGCACGAAAACAAGCAACGTCTCCAGCCTCTTATCACGGGGAGACGGGATGTAGGGAATGAGTGTGATTATGGCTGAGTCTGCCTGGGGGAACCTAGCATCAGTTTGAAAGCATTTTACAAAGTCCACAAGCTTCTTAATGGCCTAAGTAATCAGTGTGGTCAGCCAGGCAGTGCTAGAAGGATTTGCCACTGGCACTTTTTCTGCAATTTGTCACAGAGAGATGGAAAAGCAGTACATTGAGTCTGCATACCCTGGGTTTTTTGCAAGGGGTTGGGTGCCTTCTGATTAGCCTGTGAAGCTACCTAATGAGACCTGTGGCCAGGAGGCACCAGCCCCTCAATGCTGCTCCCTCCACCCTACTGCCAGTCTGCCTGGACTCTGGGAGCTTCCCAAGGCCCTCCAGAGACCATCCAGATGGAAGGGGCACAAGGCCGAGGTTTGGAAAAGGCTGACACACAGTCAGCGGCATTGGTGGGGGCTGGTTAGAGGAAGTCCCCAAGAGGGTGGTTGCCCAGAGCCGACAAGGAGGCAAAAATCTAGTGTGGGACTCCTGTCAGGAAGATGTTCCAGGTTCCGAGTGAGGGGGAGGGTTAAGCACTTCTGTTCCTAAGACAAACCCCACATCCTTCTTGCCTGTCACTGTGGACAGGGAATGTGTCTGTTATATTGTTGTACTGTACTCTCCCAAGTGTGTAGTACAGTGTCCTGCACACAGTAAGCACTCAATGAATACGACTGGCAATACATACGATTGGCAGACGATCAGAAATGGCCCTAGTCCCCAACCAGAGGAAGGACTCCGAGTTGGTGATTGGCCCCTGTGTGCTAAGCCTCCAAGTCCAGCCCTTCTCAGACAGCCTCCAAGTCCAGCCCTTCTGAGATCAGGCCCAAAACACATTTATCAGGGATGTACAGAGTGAGGCCTGCCAATGTTGGCTTGGGACTCAAAGTAGGGACTTGATTCATGCAAACTGGAGCAAAAGAAGTGCTAATTTTCACAGAGACACAGACAATGTGCCCACTCAGTAATTTAACCAATGTAACATGAAGTCCAGGTATCCTAAGGGCCCAAAGGAAAGGGGTCTTTGTGGAAATCTATAGCAACTCCATGGTTGGAGAGTAAGTTTCTGGGTAGATGCTTGACACCTTCCTTTGTTCCAGAGCCACTGCTTTCCCTTTCCACATCTCTTCAAACCCGAACGCTCAGAGTCCTGGACCATGTTCACCTGAGCTGTAACTGTTGCCTGCTGGCTTTATGCTCTGGACATATGAAATCACATTAGAAAAGATTAAATAATGTTAGGAAATGATACTACGGATGTGCTGGGCTCTGCAGCTGTTTTTCTATGAAAAATGAAATTTATTTTCACAGGCTTGGATGGTGACGTGCGGCCTAGATGCTGTTTAACTAAAGGCTCCCCATGCCAGATACGGCTTTAAGTGGGGTCTTTCAGCTGCTCGGGTGGACGGCAGAGACAGAATCACAGATCAACCTTGGTCTTCACACCCGACAGTCTCGAGATTCCTGCCCAGGTTACGTGTCACACCTGGGGCTCTGCAGGTCGAGGCAGGGGGCCATTAGCTTGCAGAATTAGTCAGCACACAAACAATCCAAAGAACGTGTGACCAAAAAACCCCCCCCAAAACCTGCCTCTAGTTCTTCTAGGGTATCACCTCTGTGGTCCAGTGCCTCTCTAAAGACCCAATCTTGGCTCCCTGGGCACGAGTGGGGATTCTAGGGGCCAGAGGAATAAGTATCTTGCCTAAGGTCATGGAGAGATCAGACTAGCTAGGGAGCAGAACCCATAGGGCCCCGTTGTTTGGGGCTGGGCGCTGACACTAACCCATAAGAACAGTGCTTGTCACATAATAAGTGCTTAACAATTACCATAATTAATTAATTCATGAGTCCTCTCCTTCCCTGGTACAGTTAACCAAACTTGCATCCATCCTGAAAACTTTCAGGGTCAGGTCATAATGTAAACCAATCCGCTCTGCTGTAACCCACAGACGATTCCCATCAATATGCAATCAATCAATAGTATTTATCAAGTGCTTACTAAGTGCATAACACTGTTCTAAGCTTTGGGGAGAGAACGATGCAAGAGAACAAGACACTTTCCCTGCCTATAACGAGGTTACATTTACAGAGAACACTGATATTAGAGAAGCAGCATGGTCTAGTGGAAAAAGCATGGGAGTCAGAAGACCTGAGTTCTAATTTTAGCTCTGCCATGTAACTGCTGGGTGACCTTGGGTAAGTCACTTAACTTCTCTGTGCCTCAGGTATCTCATCTGTAAAATGGGCATTCAATCCTACACCCTCCTACTTAGACTGTGAGCTTCATGTGGGACAGTGACTGCGTCCAAACTGATTAACTTGTAATTACCTCAGTGCTTAGAACAGTGCTTGGCACATATAGTAAGCACTTTACCACTACCATAATCATTATTATTATGACAGTGGATAATTTGCTCCAGTAAATGCAAGCACACATGCACACACACACACACTCAACTCACTTCAACTTCTGTATTGCCTCAGCAGCTCAGTTCCTCCCCTGCTTCCCCAGCCCTACAAGAACTCATGCCAGGTTTGGGGTGGGGTTGGGAGTGAGTGAGGGGAGTCTTTCCTGCTCCAACATCACCAGGGGAAAGTCTGGAGCACCACAGGCTCCCAAAGTTATGCAGCTTTCAGGGCAGTGTCCATCTCCTCCTTCTCCTCCACCTCCAGAACCATGGGGAACTGGGCAGCCCCAGCAAGGGGAGCGGGGTTATGAGCAGGCAATCTTTTCCATCTCTGGGGGAAAACTGTGCCCCTTTTCCCAGTCCTTTCTAAGAGGGAGGGGTGACTGGGGAGGGGTGGGAAAAGAGCCCACAGGTTAAACATCCATTAATCTGACCACGGAATGCTACTAAAAGTCAAAAAAATGCTTTTGACCAGAACCCCATTCAGGTGGCAAGAAGGCTTTTGGGGTGGGTCAGGGGTCAGAGGGCGAGCTGCCACTACCTCACCACCCTGGAACAGCTATTCTGGGGTTTTATTCTCTAGTGCAGCCAAGTTCAAGGGGCTGCCAGGCAAGGGTGAAATGTTAGAGATACAGCGAGAGAGAGACAGGGAGAGACAGAAACAGAGAGACAGAGCGTGTGTGCGTGCAAGAATGGTGTTCAGTAGGATCATCGCATCGTCCACTGCCGCACATGGGACAACCCTCTTCCCCCTTCCCTCATCCATCCCGGGTCAGAATGGCATCTCTGCCTCCCATGCCCAGAGCATGCCGGCCTGCTCAGCTGGTGTCAAAAAGAGAATGGAAAATCACGGCAGCCCCCAGACCCAGCCTGGAGCCGCTCTCTATGCATCGCGGGTTGAGGCTGCTATCGGTGGTGGCAGGAGGGGGAGGGGCTGGAGGGATGGCTGGTGAGTGGCCAGGAACAGCTCAAAGTTGGGGCAGCAGACAGAGGGAAGATGGATGTCGGGATGGGTCAGGGGCTGCTCGTGCCAGGCAGTAATGTCCGCCCCCAAGAACCGACTTTGCAGCGGTAGTGATTTCCGGAAAACTTCACTCCTTTTCCTCCAACCCCCACCTGCCCTGACTCCACTCTGTCCCAGCGCCACCCGGGAGCTGAAGCTGGAGTGGCTCAAACTGAGCCCAGACCTTCAGTGAGGGGCCTGAGTCTCTCTCCTTCAGCAAGGTCTGCTGTGGGCTTCTGCCTGGTGGTGGGATGTCACGGCCTGGCCTCCCTGGACTGGGCCTCAGGCTGGCTCTGATATGAGCAGTCTGAAAAGTGGGGCAGACATGGAGATGGGTGACCCACCTGGGACTCCAAGGGGATGGGTCTGAGTTTGGGACCCAGGGCCCAGACATCTGGGAGCTCTTTGAAAGGGTGGCGGCCTAACCCATTGGGTCGACCTCATAAATAAGGCCTTCTACTTCTGCAACTGGCCAAGGAATGTGTCTGTTATGTTGTTATATTGCACTCTCTCAAGCACTTAGCAAGCACTTTGTCTCCTAGGATTTGGGCCAAAAATGGTCACTCCAGCTTCATCCATCAACTCTCCTCTTCCTCCATTTCTTCCTTTGCCTCCTCCTCAATCAAAGCCTGAACTAGATCAGAAAGAAGCGCCCCACCAGCCTGCCTATCTCTCACTTCCCCTTCTCTCCCTTCCACATCTTCTAGGAAACTTCTCACTCTCTTATAAAGATGGAACCATGAACCTATTTCCTTCCTCCTAAGTTAGAAGCCTGTGAGCTACCTCTCTACCCTTCTCGAGAAATGATGAAACTCCCAGAAACTTAGGACTGGAGGAATCTGGTTCATCCCTGTTTCTGGACAGGACTGTGTCTCACCCAACTCATGTGTCTATTATGACCTACCCCACTCTGTCAGGTCCTGGGTGGAAGCAGAGTCTGTCTCTGCCCTCTCAATCAAGTGTTTTACCCTCCACCACATCAACATTTAAAAGATTAAGAATGCTCTGAATTTGATTTGAGCTTTTTCTTTTGCAAACCACTCTCTGAAGAATGGATCATTATTCTCATTTTACAGAGGCAGGACAGGACACAGAAGTTGTGACTTGCCTGATGTCATGCAGCAGGCTTATGACAGAGTTGGAAGGAGACTCAGTTTACCTGACTCCCAGGCCCATGTTCTTCCTCATCTCCCCATTACTTTTGCTAGAGAGGGAACCTCCTCTTGATGCACTTTCCCAAGCATTTAATACAGTGTTCTACACAAAGTAATTTCTCAAAAAATATCTTTGATTGATTGATGAAGGCACTATGCATCTAAAGCTAGGTTCTCCTGAAGGTCAAAGTTCATATCTCTTTTTTCATCGCAGTCAGCTCTTATTCTAATTGCGGTCCCAGGTAGACAGGGACATTCCCTATCCCTATCCCGACGCCTATCCCGCCGTCAACCCCTGGGCCACATCCTCCCGTGGTCCTGGAACTCCCTCCCTCCTCACCTCCGCCAAACTGATTCTCTTCCCCTCTTCAAAACCCTACTTAAAACTCACCTCCTCCAAGAGGCCTTCCCAGACTGAGCTCCCCTTCTCCCTCTACTCCCTCTACCACCCCCCTTCACCTCTCCGCAGCTAACCCCCCTTTTCCCCCTTTCCCTCTGCTCCTCCCCCTCTCCCTTCCCATCCCCTCAGCACTGTACTCATCCGCTCAACTGTATATATTTTCATTACCCTATTTATTTTGTTAATGAAATGTACATCGCCTTGATTCTATTTAGTTGCCATTGTTTTTACGAGATGTTCTTCCCCTCGACTCTATTTATTGCCATTGTTCTTGTCTGTCCGTCTCCCCCGATTAGACTGTAAGCCCGTCAAACGGCAGGGACTGTATCTGTTGCCGACTTGTTCATCCCAAGCGCTTAGTACAGTGCTCTGCACATAGTAAGCGCTCAATAAATACTATTGAATGAATTCCCAATACCTTCCCGATTTCAAAAAGAGCTTGCAAAACCAAACCTTTCTGCCCAGTGATTTCAACGGAATTGGATATCAGTCAAACCGGGCAACAGTGAAGAGGCAAGAATCTGCTTTGGGCCTTCCCAGTTAAATATACGTCTACCTTTCCAGCCCCTATGTCCAGGGTGGGTAAAAGTATACTGGATGGGTGCACCATAGAGGAGAGGATGGGGAAAGGGAAAGAAGGGAAGATAGGGAAGAAGAGGAGAACTGAAAGGAAAGGAAGAGAAGAAAGAAGAGGCAAGGGAGAGGCTGCTGTCCACTGCTGTCACCCCCCACTCCCGCCAGCCTCATGGTGAGGGCTAGGGAACTCAGCCCTAGCTACAGTTACCCAGGCTGGCTTCATCAGTCACTTAGATCTGGCTTCCCTGCTGACCAGAGGACCTCACAAACAAATGGGACAAGGACTTCCTTCCAGACTTCCCTCCCATTAACTGTAACTGTAAACTGTCCAGTCCATATCTCCCCATTCCTCAAAAACCTCCAGTGGTTACCCATCTAATAGAAACTATTTACCACTGACTTTAAGGCACTCAATTACATCTCTCCTTTCTACTTCATCTTACTGATCACCTATTAACGATCCAGCCCACACACTCCACTCCTCTAATGCCAACCTATTCTATGTACCTCAGTCTCATCTATCCTGCCACCAACATCTTGTCCACATCTTCTTCCAAACCCAGAACTCCTGACCACTTCATATTCAACAGCCCACCATTCTCCTCACCTTCAAAACCCTCTATCTCTTTCAGCAGACCTTCCCCGACCACTCCCCCATTTTCCCCATCCCCATCTGCCCTCCTCTTTGTGTTGACTCTGCATTTGGCTATGTACCACTTAAGCACTTGGCTACTCAGCCCAAATACTCTTATACGTTACCACTTCCCATTTAATTATAATAATAATAACAACTGTGGCATTTGTTAAGTGCTTGCTATGTGCCAGGCACTGAACTAAGCACTGGGATAGATACAAGAAAATTGGGTTGTACACAGTCCCTGCCCCATGAGGGGCTCACAGTCTCAATCTCCATTTTATAGATGAGGTAACTGAGGCACAGAGAAGTGAAGTGATTTACCCAAGGACACACAGCAGACAAGTGGTGGAGCTGGGATTAAAACCCAGGTCCTTCTGACTCCCAGATGGAGTTGGGAGTTGGATAGTTGGATAGTTGGTCTATCCACTAGGCAACACTGAATAATTTATTTTATTGTCTGTCCCCAGCCCCCACAGATTGTAAATTCCTTGTGGGCAGGGATCATATCTACCAACTCTACCACTACCGGCTCTGCCACTTGTCAGCTATGTGATCTTGGGCAAGTCAATTCATTTCTCTGGGTCTCAGTTAACTAACACATCTGTAAAATGGGAATTGAGCCTGTGAGCCGCATGAGGGACAGTGACTGTTTCCAACTCAATTTTCCTGTATCCACCCCAGAGCTTGGTACAGTGCTTGGCACGTAGTAAATGCTTAACAAATACTACAGTTATTTTTATTATTATTATTACTGGTATGATATCACTACTGCTGCTACTGCTATGACATCACAACCCGAGGACCAGGGGCAGGCAGGAAAGGTGGGAAAAAATACCCAACCAAGAGAGACCACTGGGTCTTCAAGAAAATCAATTCAACCAGATCAGAAGACCCGAAACCTCCCCACCCCTCAAACAGCGGGAAATCCAATCCCTGATGCTCCCTCTCCGGGGTGCTCCAGTAGTTTCCGACCTGTGACCTCTCCAGTGCCATAGTGCTCCTGGCTGGGGTGGATGCGAATAGGAGTGCGACAGGGCGGGAGCACAGGACCGAAACGTAGCTCTATCCCAGCACCTCCGTGTGAGAATATTTATGCAGCCAACGCTGGAAAAGTCAAGATAACAGAAACAGACTGGGAGCTGGAATGTGTTGAGTATACAGGATTCCGAATGTGGGAACAGCACGTCACAACTCAGAAACCCTGAGCAAACATAATGTACCTAACTACAGTTGCTTTGTTTATTGGATTCTGGTTGGTGATTCACATATTTTCTCTACTTATGGGTCCTGATTATTCATGTAGATTCAAGGGAGAAAGCAAGCATCTAACACGGCTGAGATAACGATTTGGGTGATTTTTTTTTCACCTCTGTCCAACCTCGGGAATGATAATGATAATAACAGTGCCTTAGATTTGTAGAGTGCTCTGATGTCACCTCTCGATGTCTCCGTTTTCCCAAGACTCCAGTCCAGCACTCTCCAACCTAGTTTCCGAGAGCCCCTAAACCTAGAAAGCTTCCAGTGGGAGAAGGGAACAACTGAAAACCCAAGAGGGAAAATCAAAATCACATTAAGTTTCTAGGGACATTACAGGACCTGCAAGATCAAATTGATGGTAGAATGGGCAGCAGCATAGCCTAGTGGAAAGAGCATTGGCCTGGGAGTCAGAGGACCTGGGTTCTAATTACGGCTCCGCCAACTGCTTGCTGTGTGACCTTGGGCAAGTTGTTTCACTTCTCTGTCCCTCAGTTACCTCATCTCTAAAGTTGGGATTAAATCTTACTCCCTCCAATTTAGGCTGTGAGCCCCATGCTGGACAGAGACTGTGACCAACATGGTAAAAATGTTTCTACCACCCTGGTCCATAGAACAGGGCTTGACTCATAGTAAGTGTTTAACAACAACTATAAAAAACCCAAAGCATTATAGGAACCTCACCCACTTTTTCACTCACCCACTATTTAAAGTCACCCCGATCACTGAGCAAACCACTCTCATTCTCTTATAGTAAACACCACTGTGGCTTCCCTTTTGAGACAAATACCATGAGGGGGAAGGCACCTCGAGTTAATTAACTCTGGGTTAGGCTTATAAGAGAATAAGGGCCCCGAGTATCCAGGAATGGACTGGAACCAAGTAGCGATTGAAGTGTCAGAACACATGTCACTGAGATCCAAAGAAAGATCTCGCCTCCCTCCAGAGAAGACGATGGATTAGGTCCAGGGCACCCGAATGGGGGAGAAAGCCAATCAAGTCAACAGAGTCAGTCACACAGAGACAGAGAAGCCTGGGGATACACAGTATGCATACACACACACACTCCCACACTGGAGAGGGGGTGGATTAGGTCCAGGGCATCAGAGTGGGCAAGAAAGCCAATCGATTCTCCTGGGTTACGGTCACAACAGAATCGTCCACAGAGACAGAGGTGCCCAGGGATGGACAGAGAGACGCACACATGGACAGAGAGAGAGAAAGAGAGAGAGAAGGGGGGAGCAAGGAGTCCGGAAACCCTGACTCTCCAAGAGGAAGCACAGGGAATCCCAAGCCCTTTAACCATTTGAGGTTGCATTTCGCTTGACAAAGTCTGCATAGTAGACGAGGAAAAACTTTACCGGCCTACCCATCTTGCCCCTCTGGCCAGGCACTCCGGGTACACCCTGCAGGGAAGAGACAAAATGAGAAAGCAGGTTGAGGACCTGAGAAAAGAAAAGGCATGCACGTGCACGCGCACACACACACACATACAAACACCCCCCTCCGCCCCCAACTCCAGCATGGCTCAGCCCACCTTCAGACACTTTGGGGCCAAAACCTGGAGAGCCTTGACCTCAGTTTATGGACTTGACCCTCTTCTTCCTGGTTGAGTCTAGATTGGGGGTTTAGCCTAGTCCCAAAGAGGGAAAGACAACAAGGCAGTGGAGCGTTTCCTGTTTGGTAGGTGGCTGCCTTACTTCTACACCCAAAGTCCCTGGCTCCCCAAAGCGCCACCCACCACCCCATCTTCCACCACTGCTCAGGAGTCTTCAGGGGTTCTGGAGTCTGAGGGAATCTCAGGGAGTGCTAGCAGATGAAGGGGGTAGAACAGCCCCCACTGTAGGGGCACAGAAAGGAGTGTATGGAAGGGTGAAGGAAAACATGAAGAGTCAAGGGGGTGGGAGGGCAGGGACTGGAAAGCTGGAGGGAATATTTGGGGTGTGAAGCTTTCTGCTTAGATTCTAATCCCCGCCAGTTTACTTAGGGGTACCCAGGGGCCGCCCACGGTCTCCTGGACAACCTGTGGGTGGGTTTGCTGACTCGGCTCCTACCCAGAACTAGATCATGGCCCAGAGAGGCCCTGAGCCATTTCCAGGAGGCCGTGGTCCTAGGGTAGTGGTAACAGGGTTTATTAAGGGCTTGCTGTGTGCGGAGAGCACTACTGTAAGCACTGGAGTGCTCAGTGCCATCAATGTGCTCAAGGCCTCTATGCGGCTCCTGGGCCCTGGGAGACATAACAAATATCCCTCGCTTCGGCCAGGGACAAAGTGGGCAGGGGGTCCAGGAATGGAGGGTTGGAAACCCACTGGCCTGGCAGGATACTCACTCGTTCTCCGTCGGATCCTGGCAGGCCGAACAGGCCGGGGAGACCAATATACCCCTGAAGGAAGAGCAAAGGCAATGTCATGTGTATTGCTCTCAGGTGGGCCAGTTCTCCCCTCCCTGTTCACCTCCCTCCCCCCCGGCCCTCCCAACCACCCCCCAGTCCCCAGCGGCGCTCATTTCCGGCGCTCCGAGATGATATAAGCCTTGAGGCAAGTGTATATGCCCATGGACTGCATGGTGCTGGCTTCCACGATGTAGTCCAAGGGCACATACCCTCACACCAGGGATCGGCCGGCTCCTGTGACGGGAGAGAGGGAGGGAGGCCGGGGAGGTCAGGGCCGCAGCCCCACCCCATCCCGGCTGCTCCCCAAACCTAGAGAAAATGAAGCTCCGTTTGGGTTAGACATGACCAGTCCCTGCCGCCCGTGCCACCCATCTACCCCTGATGGCAGCCTGGATGAACTCTGCCCTGCCCTCTGGGCCTCACCCCCAAACCTGAGCAGAATCCCAGATGTCTGGACTGAACCTATTTCCCAGCCAGAAGTCTCCCCTGCCCGCTCTTCTGGACTCCCAAGGTTGGATTTCAATTAGCATTTGAGCACACAGCTCATTCTCTCTTGGGAAACAGGAAATGGCGCAGATGGGACAGGCTAGACTGAAATGGAGATGTCTCCATTATCCTCATCCAATTCCCCATCCACCTGCCTAGTCTGGCCAGACCCCACCCTGGTTCTTGCTTCAAATTGGGTCTCCTCCTAGTCATGACAGCCAACACGTAGCCCTCATTGCCCTCCACAGGAAGCATGTTCCATGTCGTTGGCTTCGCCTCAGCAACAAGATTTACAAGCCCAGCCTGGGTCTTTCCCAGAGAGAATAGCCCTCTCTCCCAACCCTTCTCTCCTGATGGGGTGCCCTCACAGACCCATGGAGTCTGTGTCATCATGAAGATGGAAGGGCGGGGAGGGGACAAGAAGGAGAGCCCAAGCCCACGATAAGGATAGGGGCCTACATAGCTCCACCTTCTCATCTGCACGTGGCTTCAAGATGTTGGCTCATCCTTCCCAGGAAGCTGAAATTGTTCCCAAGGTGCCTTGGACTGGTCCTTCCCCACTCCCAGCCCCCTCCCTGGGGAGTGAGACAGACCAGAGTCCCCACACCACATAGAGGATTTTCTCTTCTATTGTAAGCAGGATTCAAATTGAGACCCCACTGGGACAGAAGATTTAGGGAGAATAGACCATGGAGCTGGCAGCTTCCTATTTTCTCTCACTTTCTTGAAGCTCAGGAGAAGCCAGTCAGCAGCACAAAGGACGCAAAAGGACAGGATGAGGGCCCTGGAGTCCTGAGCTCCCTTCTTAATGTGAATGACTACAGTAGCACAACCAGCTAATTACAAACTGATCACTCAAGCTCCCTTAGGCTTCTGCCAAACTATACTACCTTGAGCTGACTAGAATAGGGGTCATCACCTGGAGCTATTCTTATCTTATGTTATGGCCCCAAGGGTGTCAAGTGCAGGTGAATTCACTTGAGGTGGTGAAAAAACCATGGAGCTCAAGTTGTCTCTCTCTACCCAGAGCTGAGGCCCTGGCTACAGTTCAAGATACCTGAGCACAAGCTAGCTCCTGATCTATCATCTGATGATTCAGGTCCATGGAAGAAGTCCATTACATCGGTACTGAAACAAAATGGGTCTAAACTGTCTGCTGTGGTGAACGCCAATGAGGCAGACCCCACCAAATTCCACAGATATTAATTCCACCACCCACTATCCCCTCTCCAACTTTACCTAGAATTGTCTCTGACATCTTCACCCATCCCAGACTCCCAGAGACCACTCCTGTCCTTCCAATCCCCACTACACCATTGGCCCCTTCTGATCCCCAGACCACCTCTGGAAGGTTGAACAGAACTGCTGGCTCAGTACTGGACCAGTCTTCTGGATGCTTGGCCACTTCAGGGCACAGTCAACACGGGCTCAGATTTCTGAGCGTCGCCATACCCGCTGGTGTGGTGGACCGTCTGGTGCACAGGGCCAAGATGGGGTGGAGATGTGGGGTGCTCAAGTGGGATCAAGCACACTCCAGGCAGTGGGTGGGTATGACTGGGCTTAGTGAAGTGGGAAGCAATATAGGAGATGAAGGGAATCGGGCAGTTGAGGGGTGGGAGAATTTTCTAATAAGTATGTATGTGGGGGGGTGGAGCGGGGTTGGGGAGGGAGGGTATCCAAGGTAGAGAGGAAGTTGGCTGAGATTTCCAGGGTAGCTTTGGGGCAAAATCTAATGAATTCTTTTCCTCTGGTCAGGGGCCAGGCCGCATGGGCCTAACTGATGTACACAGATCACTGAGCGGTGCTTGTCTACCTTTCCCTGTTTTTTGATTCATTCTTTCACTGGCTTGGCACGGCTTTGTACTCTGGCAAATTGCTCCTACCAGTGACTGACTGGAAGGGACCTGCTCCCCAGAGCATATGGGGCCTTGAGAGATGAGCACAAAGTCAGGCGACACCCCCAGCTCAGTCCTCTGCCCAGAAGGGAAAGATGCCCCACCCCACTAGAGTCATTCCCATGCGGGTGAATCAGCCCCCCAACTCCCAAGCTTCCTTTTGTCACTCCACTCTGAGCATCCGGTGTCAGCAAGCATGCCCATGTGATGACAAATCACAAGCAATTAGAGTCACTGGGACACCCTGTTTATATTAATCTCATTGGATGGCGAGCTTCCACTGCCCCAGTGGGAGCAGGAAAGTGGGATCAGGGAGCAGAGCCGCTGGCTAGGCATCTTGGGGTCCAGTTGTCTCTGCTCCGAAGTACTGATATCCTGATCACAGTGAAGTGCTCCTGTTTTCCCAGTGCTTGGAGTTTGGCTCTGGCTGGAGGCTTCAGAGCGCACTGACCAATTGTCCACACTCCCCTCCCCTTCCCCATCTTTCTGTCTCCTGAGGAAGGGTGAGAGAGTGGCCAGCAGCTTAGGAGCTGGGGCTCAGAGTCTTGTTAGCAACTGCTCTGGCAGCAGTTTGGGAACCCCACCTAGAGGGGTCTGGGAGGGATGAGGAGGGCGTGATGGGGAGCTCTGAGAAGGGGTCGGTTCTGGAGGGGAGAGCACTCGGCCCTGCTGCCCAACTGGCTGAACCCAAAACACCGGCAAAGCACCACTTACCCGGCTGCCTTTGGGTCCTGGGTCTCCTATGGCTCCAGGTAATCCCTGAAACAGAAGAACGGAAAAAGGAAGACAAATGTGGAGAGGCTTTAACCAATCCCGTAACTGAGGAGGAGGGTTTATGGCAGGATTTCCAAAGGTGGTGTGGGTCAGGGGGCTCTTCTCCAGTCAACACAAATCCCAGTATGCTGTTCAGCTGTCCCACCACACAAACACACATATCAGCCAGCCCCGAGCCCACAGTACCCTGGAGCAGCAGCTGGATTAAGTCCTCCATTCCAAATCTGCCAGTATCCTCTCCTTAATTTATATTCTTGGACTATGAGTCCTGGGAGCCAGGGTCTGTGTCTAATTCCCATTTATGAGTTCTTTTACAAGGCCTAGCACAGTGCTCTGCATACAGTAAGTGCTTAAAACCACTACTCCTACTTTTCTGCACACCATTCAGGTCAGCCTCTCTGCACGAAGAGGCTAAGGAAAACCATGAAACCCTTCTAGGAAGAGGCTATTAGGATCCCAGCTTTCCGAGAAGAAGCCCGCTCCTGAGAGAAGAGGCATGACAGAAACAAGATGGAAAACACTGTCTTTGGCCCTAGATACTGCAGATCTGAAATGGCGCATCTTCCCAGCTATAATATAAATTGTATCCACTACCACCTACAAGCAAGGTTGAAGGTGAGCTGTAAATCTGGCCACCAGTCTGGTGTCCACATCAAATGTGGCCTACAAGTGGCTTGGGAGAGCACCCCCATCCTTCACCATTGAGCTCCGGCCTGAGTTTCCCACCAGGAAACCGGCTGCTTTGGACAAAGGGGAGGCGGTAGAAAGACTCCTCTGGCTCAGATGGTCAGTGGAGGTAATGGAGGTGCTGTGAAGCCCCTCTGCCTCAGAGGCGCCTCTGCTCTGGACCTGGTTTCTGCCATTGTTCCCCAACTCATTGCCCTCACCCAGGCCCCGGAAAGCCCGTGGAGTGGACTAACAGATTCTCTGGGGAGTCAGTTGGCTGTGGGGCAAGTTGGGTTGCCTTACAGATCTCTGACATTGAGGTGGACAGCAGTTAAATAAACACAGTAGCCTATGAGGTTTTCACAATTGGAGGTGAAAATTTTTAGCCTCCAGGTCTGAAAATTCCATTTCCATGCATTCTGCCTAAATTCCAGAAGCTCCTTTAGTCTTTTATATTTTTTAGCACCCACCAGCCATCTGTGTGTGTGTGCCCGTGTCTGTGTGTTTTATGTCTTGGAAATCCTCTGGTGGTGAGCTGCCCACCCTTCCCCTTCCCTCCCAGGACTTTGGCCAGGCAGTGGGCAGGCTAATGCTATGTTTGAGAATGTTGTGGTCTCATGTGGTGGCGTCTTCATGGCCACTGGGGTTTCCTCTGGCATCCTGCCCTAACCCCGGTGGCTGACTTGTCTGTCCTCCTCTTTCCTACTCTTGCCTGGTGCGACCCTGGAATTAGTATATTCCTTCTGCCCACTCCCACTCTGTACCCCCATCTCCTCTATGCCCTCAGTCACAAAGCACAATCATGAAGATCTCCCCAAGAGGCCAGGCTTCAGTTACTCTGGACCGCAGGGGTGGCACAGTAGTGTCACTGTGCCACTGGGGGGAGATGGAGAGGTGGGCCGGTGGGTGCTAGGCAAATCATCTTAGGCTGCACCTCCAGAATCCTCAACTGCCCTCCTGCTCTGAACCCCTCAGGGAAAGGGGGTTGGGGGGCAGGCGGTGGCCCAGAGGGGTGTGAGCCTCAGGGGCCAAGGCTGAGATCTGCAATGGTGGAAGTGTTGAGGGGCACAGCAGACAAGCTTGGGCCAGAGGTAGGCAGGTTGGGGAGGATGGCTTCAGAGAGTCACCTTCTGCAACATGTGCCCAGGGATTGCTGACTCAGTCTATGTTGAGAGAATGGACTTTTAAAAAGCATGCTGTTCCCCCGAGGAAGAAATCAGGAATAGATTTGTTCCACATGCCATGAATATGCCACAGGTATCAAAAGGATGAACAGATTCCTGAAGCCAGAAGCCTTTGCATAATTGGCTGAAGGCATTGGCTACTTCTTATTGTGGTCATTGGCTGGGCCCTGAAAGGATCATACAGAGCAGAAGTAAACTCCACTCCTCCCTTCTGGCATCTGCTCTGGAGGGGTTGGGCTGGTGGACATACAGGAAGATCCCAATGAAAACTCCTGCATGGGGTGTCGAGCAGGGAAGAGGGGGGCGGTAGGTGCCTGTGGGTGTATGATTTCCCAGATTCCCCTTAGATTATACCATGGGTCCAAAGGGTCCTGGTCTCTTCATGAGTCAAGGGAAGGTGAAGAACTGCATTCAAGACTCCTGTTTCCCAGTCCAGGTTTCAGTGACTAGCCTGCCCCGCCTGTTTCTCCAGCAGCAGTGTGGGAGGAGAGAGATAAGGGGGATATATTGAGAGAGATGGATGGATTTCCACCAGGGCCTGGCAGAATTCAATGTCTCAGACTCTGCAAGGTGGGAGAGAATTTCCTCTATGATGCCGCCTTTTGGGGAACTAGTCTGGGGGCAAAATGAATGGATCCAGAACTTGGATTTTAGAAAATTTTATGTGGCAGCTAGAAAATTCCCGGAACCAGTTCACGCTGTTTGCACAAGACACGAAAGACTGTCTCCGTCAGGGTTAACTGTTTCCAGAGAAGACATTCAGCAGATTTTCCTGCATTTGTATCTCCCGGCAACTGTCCAGGCCATGCCAACTTGACTGACACTCCCTGATTCTCAAGCACAGAATTGTCTTTGATATGCAGTGAGCAGACTCTGTGGATCAGGGTTCCTTTGGGACCAAGCCCACACTGCTGGCTGGATTCTGTGGAGACCGGAGACCACAGTGGGCTGTAACCCGAGAGCTCTTCTTGATTTTCATGCTACAACCAAAATGTGCAATGGGAAAGTGCTGGCAGAACAGTCCTACTCTGTGCATTTAGGCTTCAGAGCTTTCTCCAGGTCCGGGGAAGGGAAGAGAACATTCTGAATATGGATGGGGGAAATTCATAACCCTATCTGGCTTAAGAACCCATCCCCACTCTTTGGCTTGATGGGGGGGGCGGGGAGGGGGCTTTGAGATCCAGGCATGAAAGGTCAGGCACCACCTGGGCTGTCAAACACTTGCCTGCCTGTCTCCAGGAATGCCTGTCTGCACAGGACACCAACCAGCTTCAAAACTGCATGGCCTAGTGGATACAGCATGGGCCGGGGAGTTAGAAGGACCAGTGTTCTAATCCTGGCTTCACAACATGTCTGTTGTGTGACTTTGGGTTGTCACTTCACTTCTCTGTGCCTCAGTTGCCTCATCTGTAAAATGTGGATTAAGACTTTGAACCCCTTGTGGGACAGGGACTGTGACCCATCTGATGAATTTGTAACTACCCTAATGCTTAACAGTGCTTAAATACCATTAGTATTAAGACAGGACCCTCCAGGTCCAAGAACAGTAGAGCACAGGTATCCAGAGCCACCTGGAAAAGACAGTAGTCATTTCAGTGTCTCATTGTGTGTATGTGAGTGTGTGTGGGGTGGTTTCCCTCTGGCTCAGGGCAGGGATACCTCAAGAGCTCATTTAGTTGGGGACTACTAGAGCCCTTGCAGCATAAATTTGGTCCCACTGGGTTGAGAGGAAACAGACTGATGTACGGGGGTTTTGAATACCCTTCCTGTTATCCCATCAGTGTTAGACTACAAACAGGAAGGGGGTCTCTTGCAGTGAGCAGTCACCCTTACACCTGCTTCCTCCCTGCAACCATGCCTAGATTGTAAACTCATTGAAGGCAGAGAATGTGTCTATGATTTTGTGTTGTCCTCTCCCAAGTGCTTAGTACAGTGTTCTGCACACAGTAAGCATTCAATAAATACGATTGATTGCCTAAGCAATTGGGCAACAGAAACTCAAGTAGTCTGACTGGGACAGTGCAAGATAATAATAGTAATGATGGTATTTGTTAAGTGCTTGCTATGTTCCAGGAATGTACTAAGCGCTGGGGTGTTCCACGTTGGGCGCACAGTCTCAATCCCCAGTTTACAGATGAGGTAACTGAAGCAAAGAGAAGTGGAATGACTTGCTCAAGGTCACACAGCAGACAAGTAGTGGAGCTGGCATTAGAACCCATGACCTTCTGACTTCCAGGCCATGCTCTATCCACTATATGAAGGATGGATAAGGCAGCCCCACTGAGTTCGAGCATCTGCCCACCTTTGCCCAACAACCCCCCAAAAAAACACCATTGCTGGAAGTCACTGGCCGTGAAAGCCTTCGAGAAGCTATTTACTGCACCTGCCTGCCAGGATAACCTTTGGCACCCGGACTTCCCGCTGGTCCTGGCTCCCCCTGCAACGGAAAGGAGAGAAAGGTAAATGAGACCCCCTCCGAGCCTCTTGGCCCCAGGCTTGCAGGGAGGCAGTGCTGGTCGGGGGGAGAAAAGGGGGAGGGAGGTCTGTTACAGTTACAGTAGACAAAGAAATGCAAAGGACAGAAACAGAGGAAGGAAAATTTGATGAAAAATGGAGGAAGTCGCCCTCCCCAGAACTTGGGGAAAAACAGGCTAGACAAGATCTCTGCACAAAGCCCCCAACTCTGCAAGGTCCAAGGGGAGTTTGGAACAAGGAAGCCAAGAAAAGGTGTTAGCTGTGTCTCTCCATCTCTGGCATATGGAACTGTTTTACCCGGGGAAACCCTGCCAAGATTCTTGAAAACTAAATGGATGCATGTATAATATCGTCTAACATCGCCCCTAACAGCCCAGCTATTCATGGCTTTTACTGCAAACATCAGACTTAACCAAACACTCTAACAGGGAATTACTGACTCTCTCAGTAAGATGTGGTTTGCGAGAAAGCCCAGCGGCAGATTTCGGGCAGAGGGAGTGAGTCTGCAGGGAAAGTAAGAGCTCCCATCTCTGCCCACTCCTCCAGTGCAAATGCTCAAAGCCTCAAGGAAACAGGGTGGGCATCCAAGAGGAGTCACCCTGCCAGTTGGTCCTGGCAGGCTGGGCCATGGCGGTGTCGACCGGGCCCAGGAATGCCAAGAAGCAGTGGCATAAATCAACTAGCCTGGGTGGAAAGGGTCCGTACACACAGCGGCAGTGTTTCTTTCTGGGTTGGGCGAGAGCTCAGAAATCAATCCTTGGTGATTTTGTCGGGAATGGGGACACTTACCTGGTCTCCGGGATGCCCTGATGGTCCCGGGTAGCCCTTCTGCCCCTGGGAGGAAAAAAACACAGTAACAGAGATGATCAGAAATTGCCTTCAGGTCACATCTGTCAGTTTAGAAGGGCGAAATGGGAGGGTTCATTCGTTCATTCATTCAATCGTACTTAATGAACTCTTACTGTGTACAAAGCACTGTATACTAAGCTCTTGGGAGAATACAATACAACAATAAACAGACAGTCCCTGCCAACAACAAGCTTACAGTCTAGAGTGAGAGACAGACATTAATATAAATTACAAATACATAGGTGTGTGGGGCTAGGGGAAGAACAAAGGAGCAAGTCAGAGTGACACAGAAGGGAGTGGGAGAAGAGGAAAGGAGGGCTTAGTTAAGGAAGGCCTCTTACGAGATGTGCCTTCAATAAGGCTTTGAAGTGGAGGAGAGTAATTGTTGGATTTGAGGAGAGAGGACATTCCAGGGCAGAGGCAGGACGTGGGTGAGGGCTCAGTGGAAAGATGGGTGAGACCGAGGTATAATGGAAAGGTTAGCATTAGAGGAGTGAATTGTGTGGGCTCGATTGTAGTAGGAGAGTAGTGAAGGTGAGGTAGGATGGGGCAAGGTGATCGAGTGCTTTGAAGCCAATGGTGAGGAGTTTTTGTTTAATGCCGAAGTGGATGGGCAACCATTATAGTTTTTTGAGGAGTGGGGGAACATAGGTATTTGTGATATCTATGTGGTTTGCATGTTTCTGAACAGGATTTGGCATCTGGAGGATTCATGACCATTAATTCATTCACACCCACTGACCTATTCTCCTCATTGGATTACCAACAAGGAAATGGAGGATTCAATTGGATTCAATACCTGTTATTCCAGCCCCTTAGACTTGAGAGCCCCTTGTGAGATGGCGACTGTGTCCACCTGATAATCTGTCTAACACAGTGTTTGGCACACAGTATGGAGAGATAGAAGGGCAGGGAGAAATTATTACATTTAGAGGCTTTATTATTCATTCATTCATTCATTCATTCATTCAATAGTATTTATTGAGCACTTACTATGTGCAGAGCACTGTACTAAGCGCTTGGGATGAACAAGTCGGCAACTGATAGAGACAGTCCCTGCCGTTTGACGGGCTTACAGTCTAATCGGGGGAGATGGACAGACAAGAACAATGGCAATAAATAGAGTCAAGGGGAAGAACATCTCGTAAAAACAATGGCAACTAAATAGAATCAAGGCGATGTACAATTCATTAACAAAATAAATAGGGTAACGAAAATATATACAGTTGAGCGGACGAGTACAGTGCTGTGGGGATGGGAAGGGAGAGGTGGAGGAGCAGAGGGAAAAGGGGAAAAAGAGGGTTTAGCTGCGTGGAGGAGCAGAGGGAAAAGGGGAAAAAGAGGGTTTAGCTGCGGAGAGGTAAAGGGGGGGTGGCAGAGGGAGTAGAGGGAGAAGAGGAGCTCAGTCTGGGAAGGCCTCTTGGAGGAGGTGAGTTTTAAGTAGGGTTTTGAAGAGGGGAAGAGAATCAGTTTGGCGGAGGTGAGGAGGGAGGGCGTTCCAGGACCGCGGGAGGACGTGACCCAGGGGTCGACGGCGGGATAGGCGAGACCGAGGGACGGCGAGGAGGTGGGCGGCAGAGGAGCGGAGCGTGCGGGGTGGGAGGTAGAAAGAGAGAAGGGAGGAGAGGTAGGAAGGGGCAAGGTGATGGAGAGCCTTGAAGCCTAGAGTGAGGAGTTTTTGTTTGGAGCGGAGGTTGTTATTAATACACCTTATTTTAACACTTGTTCCCTCCCCTCTTCACTCCCTGTCATCTTCAATTTATTGAACACTTACTGTGTGCAAAACGTTTATTAAGCATGTGGTAAAGTACAGTGAGCTTTCCCAAGGGGGTAGGGGGATTCTGGGCAGATAATCACTGGGTCAAGGGAAACTGCTGCCCAGCTTCTGGCAGCAGCCTTGGAGGATTAAATTTGGGGGGAACTGCTGCATCTTGGGTGGTCAAAAGGAAGCCTGACATATGGGCAAGGATAACACACACACACACACACACACACACACACACACACGCCCCACCCCTGAGGCATCTCCTTAATTGACTCTAATTGGAGTCTAGGTTGGATTTGTTCAGAGTCAGCCCACAGGTTGATAATCCCTCCAAATCCCACCTCCTCCTTTTGGAAGTTAAAAACCATGGTAGGGAGAGGCTAGGGCCTGCCACTGGAGGCTACTAACTCAGGACCCTTCTCCCATCAAGACGACAGGAAAATTAAATGGAGAAACACAAGGAGTTTGGGGGTGTGGCTTTATGACAGAAAGGAGCCCTCAGTGGAGTAACTTCTCCAATCTAGAGATCGTGAAGGGAGGTGCCTCTGTGGTGCTGCTCTGGGGTTGGGGGTGTCGGGTGTCGGGGGAGAGGTTCCAAATTTCCCCATTTCAAATTTTCCCTGATTCTCCCCCTCTTTGGGAATACAATTTGGAGCAAAGTTACTCCCCCTGAGGGTGGAGCATAGATTTAAGAAGGAGTGTAGAAAGAGCACAGGATTGGTCCAATAGTTTAGTACAGTGCTCTGCACATAGTATATTCTCGTCAATTACCACTGATTGACTGGAAGTCAGAAGACTTGGGTTCTAATCCCACCTCTGCCACTTGTCTCCTATGGCAGCTTGAGCAAGTCACTTAACTTCCCTGTGACTCACTTTCCTCATCTTTTAAATGGGGATTAGTTACCTATTCTCCCTGTAACGTAATCTGGGAACCACATATAAAACAGAGAATGCCTGATCCGACTGCAATGTCTCTAACCCAGTTCTATGGTACAGTGTAAGAGCTGAACAAAGACTATAATTATTATCATTACTAAATCCTCCATGCTCCTTCCTCTCCATCTCACTCCTGCTGTGACTCTCCAGTCCCCACCCTCCCCCCCAGCCCCCCTGCCCCAACTCCCCTTTCAGGGGCTGCATTCCTAGAGCCTCAGATCTAAACAAGCACCCAAATAAACTTCCCTCTAGTCTCTAAACTCTTTGTGGAAAGGGATAGTGTCTATCAAGTGCGTTGCACTGTACTCTACACTGTTCTGCACATGGTAAGCTTTCAAACTGATTGATCGATCCTAGCTTTGTATGGCAGGAGGTAAGAAGCTGCTGTGTCAAAACCAGGGCTTGTCTCAACTGGAATTTCTCTTCACTAGCTGTGTTTTCTGAGTCTTCCGCAGAATAGAAACATAGCTCCCTCTTTATTCGTCTCCAACCAACACAAAGGTCTCACAAGAGATGTTTTGTGGAGAGAAACCAGCAAGGTAGCAAACTGAACAGCAGGGCCCACATGCCCAGATGCTGCACTCACTCACCCATGGTTGGTGTCCTGGAGCCCGAACCTGTATCCAGGCAGCAGGGACAGTATTCTCCAGCCTGCCACCCGGCTAGCATTGATTCAAGAGAGGGTGAGCTGGCCCCACTCTGCAATTAATTTTCCAAGTGCAATGTTGAGGATTCTGGGAGCCCTCTGAACCTCAAGGGAGGACAAGGACTGGTTACAGAAAGCTGGAAAGTCCTCATGGATTAGTTGAAGGTGGAACGAGATTGTTCTTAATCACCTGGCTCCAATCTACAAAATGGCCATTTAAAAGGATAGAATCTAGGATGGGAAGGCTCTAAAGAGGTCATCTCATTCATCCCTCTGCCCCAGAGCCAGAAACCCAGCCAAGAGGAGCAGGGCCTGCCCTGTTTTGAGGAGAATCTTTCACAGCTCCCTTGGCAGCAGGGCTCAGGAACGTGAGGCCAGGCTTCCTGACAACACTGAGTTCTGAGGGATGAAATCGCCTCTCCAGGGGCAGGCTAAGTTAGCACACTTACAACTGGCCTGGCCCTGGCCCCAGCCCTGGCCTGCACAAGGTACACAGGGTCGGGAGTCATCCTGGATCCATCCTGAGGTCCGAGAAGCCATTCCAGAGGCCCAAACTGAGGGGCGATCCCTGGCCTGCTGTCAGGACTCTCACTGCTTCTGCGGGGTTCATGGAGGGTTGGGACGAGAGAGACAGAGACAGAGACAGACGTACAGCAAGAGATACACAGATGGAGACAGTTTCCAGCCTTAGCCCAGCAACACCCCCTCACAGGACTGAGTTTGTGTTCTCCGCGGGTGTCCCACAGGGGTGGGCCCTGGTCTCAGGCCCAGACCTGTCCAGCCCTCAGGATACTACGGATGCCCCACTCTGAAGTAGCATAACAGATTGCAACTGCTGAGATTCAAGCCAAGTCCACTGCCAGAAGACTTGGTAGCTATGGCAGAGATTAAAGACTCCAAGGCTCTGGGTTCTAATCTTAACTTTGCTTTGTGATCCTAGGCAAGACATAGGATCTCAATGCCTCAGTTTCCCTGTGTCAAAGCATCCAGAGTTTTCAGTTAAAGGGATGAAATAAACAGATCCTCTAATGTGAGGATTGTGTTCATGTGAAAACATGCACTAAGGAAAACCTGCACTGCAGAACTCACCCATCCCACCACCCTGTACCTGTACACGGGAAGTTTCTTCAATAATGCGGCCCACCTAGCCCACACAAGCTTGCATGGTTGGAAGAACATTCCCTAATTTGCCAATTGTGTTCTATCCAAAACATTTACTGAAAGCACACCGTCTAGCAGGACAGAACCGGACTCAGAAAAACAACATTTTTCTTCAGCCACTGGCCTGGGGAAGGACAAAAAGAGAATCAATCAAAAGCATTTATTGAGTGCTTACTCAGTGCAAAACATTATACTAAGCGTTTGGGGGAATCCAATAGAGTTACTAGAAGTTTTCGACGATCTCATCCTGTACAGGGGAGAGTTTCCCATAAGCTATGAGCCCTCTATAATATTTATGGCACTTGTTAAGGGCTTACTATGTGCCAAAAGGTTTTCTAAGCACTGGGGTAGATACAAGTTAATCAAGTTGGATACAGTTCCTCTCCCTTATAGGACTCACATTCCTAATCCCCATTTTACAGATGCGGTACCTGAAGCCCAGAGAACAATAATAATTATGGTATTTTGTTAAGCGCTTTCTATGTGCCAGGCACTGTAGAAGTGACTTGCCCAAGGTCACATAGCAGATACGTGGCAGAGCTGTGATTAGAACCCATGGGACAGGGACTGTGTCCAATTTAATTAACTTGTATCTACCCCAGCACTTACAACAGTGTTTGGTATATAGTAAGCACTTTAATACGATTATAAAAAAAAAAAAAAGAGAAACTCGTAGTTCTGCTCAATTTTTTTGAACATCCATCAGCAACGTACATGTATTCACTGATTCACAAACACACACACATATACACAAAGGAACACAGGAAACGGGAACTCTTAATTATAAACAGAACAGAGTCCGTCCGATCCAAGCCACTTAGATATTTTACAAGCATTCCATCTGTACCTACTCACTTTTCATTCTGCTTAGCACCAGAGTTTGCATCTTAAATCTCTCAGCATAGAGGCCCAGAAGTAAGCTTCCCACCCCACTAGAAGAGGATCATGGGAGCTATTCAAAAAATAGCTAAACTGAGGCAGCTTTCGATGAGTCGATGCAAGTGTTTTTTCCTAAGAATTCCAAGGCGCAGTCTAATGTTCGCCTTGGTGTTTTACCTATAAACACAGGTAAATAAACTTTTGGCTGGGTAAGACTTGAGAAACAGAGTGTGTAAAATCCATCTGATTAACTACTCCCTCCCTCACCACTGCTTGGGAGAGGAGTCTTTAAATGGAGCCTTCTTGCTCCCAGCTGGCTCTGATGAATGTCTGGAGTCACTCAGAGGGAGGAAGAAACCCTGCCTTTGTCCCCAGACCAGATATATGAATGATCATTTCCCTTTCCATGACCATTCTCAATCAGTTCTAAATGACAAGGGTGACCAGTAGGCCAAAGTAACCAGGACCACATTCATCCAGAAACACTGCTTTGCGAGGCAAAGCCCAGAGCCAGAGCCCAGACTGCAGAGATGTTCTAGGAGCCGGGATTTCCCCAGGAAGCACCAGTCCTTCCACAGATGGCCTTCCACTTGAAATTGGAAGGGTCTGGACCATTCCCAGTTGATCAGGGTTTGAGGATTAGGGATGCATTTCTGAGTCACGGGCCTGGGTGTTAGATGACCAATGAAGGGTCAACCAAGGGATTCTCACTCCAGGGAGAGGAGGGCAGATCTTGGGATCAAGAGGGCTGACTGAAGATTGGGAGAGTTCATCTGAGAGTCTAAAGGCCAGAGTGGGAATAGGAGAGGTTGTGGTGAGAGACTAAGAGTTGATGACTTCTTCCAGGGACAATCTGGATCCTAGTCCCATCTTTTCATCCTGAAGCCTGCTATCCCTTCTTAAATCGATGACCTCTTGAGGAGAGGGGCTGCAGCCCCTTAAAGTCCCAGCTGTTCCCCCATGATCTGCACTAAGAATGGAAATATCTTTCCCAAGAAGCTCAACAGACTTGAAACCTGCTCTTTGCTTAGGAACCCAGACACCAAACTGCTCCCCAGGTGAGTGGTGCTGGAAAGTGCCCTTCTGACTCCTGGAAAAAAACCCAGTCCTGGGGATGTGGACAGGAGAACATTAATGTATGTGTGGCTATGTATGAATTTTTGAGAGTTTGAGTGTGTGTGAGAGGAGGTATTGTCAGAAGGAGATGATTGTGGATGTGTTTGGGAGTATATATTTTTGAGTGTATGTATTTTGGGAAACATGACTTTCTGTGAATGTTTGAGTGTTCATGAACATGAATTTTTTTTAAATGGTATTTGTTAAGTGCTTACCATGTACCAGGCACTGTACTAAGTGATGGAGTAGGTATTAAGCTAAGCAGGTTGGACACAGTCCATGTCCCACATGGGGTGCACCGTCTTAATCTCCACTTTACAGATGAGGTAACTGAGGCACAGAGAAGTTAACTGACTTGCCCAAGGTCACAAATGACAAGCAGCGGAGCTGGGGATTAGAACGCAGGTCTTTTGGACTCCTAGGCCCACGCTTTATCCACTAGGCCACGTTGTTTCTCTATTTTGGAGAGAGTATGTGTCTAAATATGCACTTTTAGATGTGTATGTATGTAGGTATTTTTGGGGGAAGAAATATGTGTGTTTGTGAGTATGTGGCTCATTGGAAAGAGCATGGGCTTTGGAGTCAGGGCTCATGAGTTCGAATCCCAGCTCTGCCACTTGTCAGCTGTGTGACTGTGGGCAAGTCACTTAACTTCTCTGTGCCTCAGTTCCCTCAGCTGTAAAATGGGGATGAAGACTGTGAGCCCCACGTGGGACAACCTGATTCCCCTGTGTCTACCCCAGCGCTTAGAACAGTGCTCGGCACATAGTAAGCGCTTAACAAATACCAACATTATTATTATTATTATTATGTACAGGAATATGAGTGTGTGAGTATTTGCAAGTGTGTGTGGGGGGGTGAATGCCTGTAGGGGACTGTGTGTGAGTGTGTGTGAGATAGAAAGGGCATGTGTATGGGTTTGTGAGAAAGTGTGTGAGAGTGGGTTTGTGAGAGTGAGAAAGTGGGTGGGTGAACCAAGAGGGTTTCCCAAAATATCCAGTCCTGTTTGGTTTTCCACCCCCCAAACCAGTATTTCACTGACTGCCTTCTCACTGAACAAAACACCAGGCTCTACTTTATGAGCTGCTAAGGAAAATTTCACTATTCACACCTCATCCATTAGAAATGTAGAGGGTGCGAAGGAGGCAGGGGAGGGGACAGCAGGGAACTTAAAGGTGGATGTGTGGAGGGTGGCCTTGTTTCTCAGATCAGGGAAAAAAAACCAAAGTCAGGGACTCCCTGAGGCCTGCAGATAATCTTGACTTGTAGACTGCAGCTAACATCCCCAGAATTGAACTGTGGGACATGAAGCTAGCTCCCTCCCTCAGAAGAACAGCTGTTTTGTCCTCCTGGATTTACCAAGTGCTCTCCCTCCCAGGACTGATTTCTTTTTTTCTCTTCCCAGTGCACTAGCATTCTCTGTTGGCTGAAGGGGGCTGAGAGGGGAGGAAGAATGGGGCAGGGCTCAGAATCATAAGCTTCAAATGGCTCCTTCATCACCATGGAAATATCAGAGGACGCTCCCATGGCCCCAGGGCCATTCGCCATTGCAGCTGGTTGGGCTGGGAAACAGCTGTTGGGGTGGGTATTGGCAGCTGGATCGACAGCTGGACACCAGGGCCTGAGGCTGGAGAGTGATGAGACAGCCATTGGCAGTTATAGTTTTGAAGTTTTCCTCCAAGAAACCGTTTGAGGGGAGTCCCTTGGGGACAGAGGCCCATCTCCTCTCCCTAGGCAAGAGAGTTTACTCAAATGGCATCTCTCTTTGTGGGAAGCCAGGAGAAGGAGAGAGAGGTCAAGGGGAGGGAGAGTAAGACACCCCCTGTGGGCTGGGGGAGCAGGAAAAAGCTCCAGGCTTAGTCATGCTGATGGCTGGGATCTAGTGGACCCACCTTCTAAGGAGATGAACCAAAGGGGAATCCCGGTCCCTTGGCACTCGAATCCAAAGGCTTGGGAAGCAAACTATACAAGCCAGACCCAATCTAGACTTTAGGCTCCCTGTCTGGACTGCAAGCTCATTGTGGGCACGGAACATGTCTACCAACTCTACTATACTGTACTCTCCCATATGCTAGTACTGTGCTCTGGACCCAGTAAGTGCTCTTTAAATACCATTAATTGAAGTGTGTGGCAGAGTGGTCACTGGAGAGCTAGGCACTGGGCTTTCCTTGCACTGAGGGGTGCCTGATGAACCTTGGAGCCGGCTGATATAGGGTACCAGGAGTGGAGTTTCCAAGTACTCAGGCAGAGGGTTGGCCTGCAGAGATCTGGGATTCTAGAATCATCTGCGCTGGGTCCTCTGGGGAAACACTCTTGCCCGTCCCCACTTTTCTCTAAAACCAGAGCGTCATTCAGGAAGAATCATTTGGGCTGGGCACACATGACTTTGAAATTCAAGTGCCAAAAAAGGGCAGGTCCCTTATAATAATATTCAGAAAAGCCAAGCTCTTACCTTCCGACCAAAGCAGGTCCCTTATAATAATATTCAGAAAAGCCAAGCTCTTACCTTCCGACCAACTGGTCCCAGCTGCCCTGTCAATCCAGGTAAGCCTGCATTTCCCTGAAAACACAGACAAGGAGGATGAGGCAGGGACAGGAGTGCAGAGTGCCCCTGGCCTTGGACACAATACTGTCACCACACTGATCCAAATCAACATGACACCTCTCAACAAATCTCCCAGAGTTCCAAACATTCTCTACTTTCAACTTCAAGAAGCAACATGTAGGGCAAGCTCTCTGAAAGTCAGCTTTAAATGGAGTTTTTGTCATGAGAGAGCTGCAACTCCAAAGAAGTGGAAAGATCATGAGCCTGGGTGCCGGAAGATCTGGATTCTAATCCCAACTCCACCACTTGCCTGCTGTGAGACCTTGGGTAAGTCACTTCATTTCTCTCAGCTTCAGATAACTCAGCAGTAAAATACAGATTTTGAAAATGGTATCTATTAAGTGCTTACAATGTGCCAGGCACTGAACTAAGCACTGGGATAGATGCAAGTACTGGGATAGGTTGGACACAGTCCATGTCCTGCATGAGATTCACAGTCTTTATCCCCATTTTACAGATGAGAGAACTGAGGCAAAGAGAAGTTAAGTGACTTGCCCAAGGTAATAATAATGATGGCATTTGTTAAGCACTATGTGCAAAGCACTGTTCTAAGCATTAGAGAGGATACAAGGTGATCAGGTTGTCCCACGTAGGGCTCACTGTCTTATTCCCCATTTTACAGATGAGGTAACTGAGGCACAGAGAAGTGAAGTGACTTGCCCAAAGTCACACAGCTGACAAGCAGCAGAGCTGGGATTTGAACCCATGACCTCTGACTCCCAAGCCCGTGCTCTTTCCAATGAGCCATGCTACTTCTCAATAAACCAGTGGCGGAGCTAGGATTAGAACCAAGGTAATTCTGACTCCCAGGCCTGAGTTCTATTTCTCTCCTTAGACTGTGAGCTCCATGTGGGACAGGGACTGTGTCCAAATCTGACAACCTCATATTTAGGCTGTGCTTAGTACAGAGTAAGCACTTAAACACCACAATTATTATTAATTTCATTACTTCCTTTATAGTTTCCCTGTAGGTGTGGATTTCTTCTTTGCTATGAAAATACCATTACACTGACCTTAACCTACACTTGCTGGAACTAGTTTCTCTCAAGTGTAGGACATGCTCTCTGAAAGTCAGCTTTAAATGGAGTTTTTGTCATGAGAGAGATGCAAATACCACTGGAGCCCTAAATCTTCTACCTGGATGAAGAACATAGATGACTGGTTGCTTTTTACCTTACGTGTCTGTCTCCTGTCCTCTCTCCCCAACTTTATTCTTAGATTCAGAGCCCTTAGAGGGCCAGGAATCTTGTCTAATTTCCACCTATGTATTTTTTCCCAGCACTCAGTACAGTGTTTAGCATAGGGTAAACCCTTAATAAATACTACTACCTCTACTTCCACTCTCCCTAAAACCTAAATCTGCTGGGATTATAGATATTTCCTCTTCAGCTCTGCTCACCACTCCCATTCAGATGGCTTCTGGGTGGAAGGCAGACTGACTGTGAAATCCTTTCCCTTGGTTACAAGATGTTGAATGGGAAGCAAGAAGCAGGGTGGGAGGGATTACTGTTTTCCCAAGCTCCTGATTGATTATTCTGCCTGCAATCTTCTTCGGTTTACGAGGAATACTGGAGGGTGGATTAGCCTTTTGGCTCTCTGCTTGGAGTTTATAGGTTGGATGTGGAGAGCTCGAGGCTACTGGGACTCTAGCTGAAGAGTCCTGGAGATAGGGTTTGGGGGCTCAAACACCATAAATGCCACCACTCCTCAACTCCTGCAGCCCTCACACCCCTGCAACAATGTCCTGCCACAGAGGGATGGGGTATCTGGTGCCAAATTGTACATTCCAAGCACTTAATACAGTGCTCTGCACATAGTAAGTGCTCAGTGAATACGATTGAAGGAATGACACTAGATTCCTGCTGCAGGTGACGTACTCTGTGCAAGCAAGGACAAGAGGAAGGGGTGAGGCTGAACTGGGGAACACCAGGCCCCCAAACCCTTGCTATGGGCCACAATTTATACCTTGGGATGGAGGGAGCAGACTTTATTTGCTTTGCTAAGGGCTCTGCTTGCTGTCTCTTCCCCACCTGTTCACTCTCATTCTCCAACTCTAGATTGTAAGCTCATTGTGGTCCATCAACTGTTATATTGAACTCTCCCAAGCGTTCAGTACAATGCTCTGCATAAAGTAAGCACTCAAATATCATTGATTGATAGGGAATGGGTCTACCAACTGTTATACAGTATTCTCCTAAGTGCTCAGTACAGTGCTTTAGCCATAGGAAGCGCTCAATAAATACAATTTATTCCCACCACTATACCCTGGTCCACACCCTCCTTCACAGCCAAATGTACTTCTTGTTTTTCCCTCACTTAATCCTCCCTATCCCATTTCTAAATCTTAAACCAAACTGACTTTTGACATATAACACTTTCCTCCTCCAGAAGCTTTGCCTGATTAATGAGAAGCAGCATGGTCTAGTGAAAAGAGCATGGGCCTAGGAGACAGAGGACCTTGATACTAATCCCAGCTCCACCACTCATCTGCTTTGTGACCTTGGGTAAGTCACCTAACTTCTCTGTACCTCAGTTACCTCATCTGCAAAATGGAGATTAAGACTGTGAGTCTAATGTGGGACAAGGACTGAGTCCAATCCGATTATCTTGTATCTACCCCAGCACTTAGTAGAGTGCCAGGCACAAAGTTAGTGCTTAAGAAGTATCATAAAAAAGTTAATTCCACCCAATTAGCCTGATTCAGGCAGCCTGCCTCACCCACTTTACTTAAATGTGGAAGTATGTGTGTTGATTATAGATTGTCTTCCTGGTCTTCACTGTTAGGCTGTAAATATCTAGAAGGCAAGGATCCTTTCCATTCTGCAACATGGACTCCAAGTCCAAAGCTAGAACTTCCTGTGCTATGAAGTCTGGTTGATGATGATAATGATGCTATTTATGCTTAGGTCTGCTAGATGCTGAGTGTGCTGAGAACTTTGTTTTTCACACTTGCCTACAAGGAGAGTCTGCATTCACTGGTCCTACAATGATTGCCTGCTTTTCTAAGGTAGTTGCTTCTATTGGATGAGATTAATACTGTTTTCTTACAGCCTTGCAGATAGGTACAAAAAAACAAAACCAGAACAAAACTTTACCAGCTTGCCTTCTTGACAGAAGTACAGAATGAAAGAGAATAGACCTGGGAGCCAGAGGACCTGGGTTCTAAACTCTTTTCTGCTACTTGCCTGTTGCTTGGCCTTGAGCAAGTCACTTAACTTCTCTGGCCCTCAATTTCTTCATCTCTAAAATGGGGATTTAATAACTGTTCTTCCTCCCACCTAAACTGTGAGCCCTACGTGAGACAGGAAATGTGTTCGTCCTGACTATCTTGCACTTATCCCACTGTTTAATACTGCTTAAGTGTTTGTCACATAATAAACAACTAAAATACCATTATGAGCAATGGAATATAAAAATTGATATTCATCTTTTTCCTCCACTCATTCAGCTTAAATCCTTACATACCTTAGTGAAATAGGTAGAGTGGAATGTTTCATCAGTCACAATTTCACAAAGCTTATAATTTTCCTCTTACTCTTTGTGTAAAGAGTCCACTGAAAGCACCCATTTATTGCCAGCACCAACCCGATTACCCTTCTTTGTGAGTTCTGGGATCCGTGCCCTTCTGCAGGAGGGGCAAGAAAATAGGGCAGCAGCCCCACAAAGCCAGCCGGGAATGTAGTAAGTCTGAAAGCTGTCAAAGGGGGCAGGCAGAGTGAGGAGGCTGTCCCAGCCCTTCTGGCCTGTCTGGTAGGAATTACCACTGAGAGTGTGCAAGGGCCAGAGGCAAGGGACTTGTGCGGTGGACCTGCCCCCAGAGCTCAAGGTGGTCAGTCCTGTCCCAGGGACTATTGCTTCTGCCACGTGTTAGCTGGGGGTGAGTTTGGTGGTCATGAGAAAGGGTAGTGCAGAGGAACAGTGTGGCTCAGTGGAAAGAGCCCGGCTTGGGAGTCAGAGGTCATGGGTTCAAATCCAGGCTCTGCCACTTGTCAGCTGTGTGACTGTGGGCAAGTCACTTAACTTCTCTGTGCCTCAGTTACCTCATCTGTAAAAGGGGGATTAAGACTGTGAGCCTCACGTGGGACAACCTGATTACCCTGTATCTACCCCAGTGCCTAGAACAGTGCTCTGCACTTAGTAAGTACTTAACAAATACCAACATTATTATTATTATCTAGAATGGGGAGGGGTTCTGGAGTCTGGGCTCCAAGAGACCTAGAATTGAGCTGGCTGGTCCCTCACACCTAAGTTCCCTAGGCCAAATTCCAGGAAAACATACCTTTTCCCCATTGTAGGCCTTTCCAGGTGACCTTCCAGGATCCCCTTTGTGGCCCTGAAACAGAGAGCACTGAGTTAATGGCTTGTATGCAGAGAGGCCCTCATCCCATCCAGCAGAGTTCCAACCACCATCCTGAGGAAAGTAGACTCCTCTGCCAAAAATCAGAAAGCCTCCAGCTGTCCTCTTTTAAGTACTCCTCGTTAAGCAAATTGACAACCCCTCATTCCTCAAAATTCTCCCTCCAGCGAGACCCAGAGAGACTTCAGCTAATCCCCAGGAGTCAGGGTGCTGGCCCTTGAGCGACCAGCACATGAAAGGAAGCAGGATACTATATGGAACCCAGTGATAATGCTGCCACCACAATAGGGAGAGAACTTCACATCCTCAGTCACTGGGGAGAGAAAACTGATCATTGATTGCAGTTGCTTTGGTCTGAGACATTGTGATCTAATAGCCCAGTGGCCTGAAAGCTTCTCATCCCAGCTTTGTCACTGCTATGTGACCCTGGACAAGTCACTTAACCTCTTTGGGTCTCAATATCTCATACATAAAATGGGGATAAAATACCTGCCTCCTCCTTCCTCTTTGATTGTGAGCCCCATGTGGGACAGAGACTGGGTCCAAGCTGATTCTCAAATATCTATTCCTGTGTTTAGCACAGTGCTTGGCTAAATAAGAACCTAGTAAGAACTTAATAAATACCATGACTAACTGAGCTAGGGACCAGAAATCTGATACAGTTTAGTCTGTGAGGTGACTGGCCCCATCCTGCAAACCTCAAGGGAAGTCCAGTCCAGCCCTGCACCTCTCCTAGCCCAGCCCTGTTTGAAGTAGCTCACAAGTCCTGGTCCCCATGACATCTCTGAAAAACGAATCCCCTGGGGAAGGAATCTGCCACTTGACCTCAGTGATGCCACCCCAGCTCTCCAAGCTCTGCCTTCGGTCTCTCAGCCAAGGCCTCGCCTTCTGATGTTTGCCCCCTCGGCCTGAGTTAAGTCACAGGGTGTTCCTGACTCCTTCAAAACTGGGCTCCAGCAAGCTGGGGACTTCTTCCTCTTCTCCACCACAGATGGTTTGGCTTTCTGACCAAGGAAAGGCAGGAATCCAGCTGCCATTTCCCTGAAACTTGGGGAAGATACCATCCTTCCCTCCTCCCACTCCCTAGATAGTCTCTGAATCCCTATCCCCTTTCAGCCCCTTCCTGCCAGCCCAGGTCTGGCTGCATTGGTTTGAAGCTTGGATCTCATTCACTAGGCCTAATGCTCATTCCCAGCTGAGGTCTCGCTCCCAGGGACTCTCCAAGTTTTGGATCAACTCCCCAGTTCCCTTCAACTGCATTGCCCCGCTGCCAACAAGGGTGGCTTGTTTCCAGCCCTCACTTCCAAGCACTTTGAAGATCACATTTCTGTGTCAGTGTTCCCTAGGATCTTACTGGCAAAAGATGGGTGGCCGGCCTCCCTCCTGGCACTCTGACGGTTGGAGCAGAGGCTAAAGCTTTCCCTCTATAGCTTCCCCGGGAAGGATCCTGGAATGAGATCTCACCCGCCTAAGGGCTGGTCCCCTCCAGGCCTCAGAATTTAAGGGTCTGAGCATATGGCACTTAAAGTCTGTAGGATCTCCCAAGTTCCTGCTTGGTCTAGAATCAGCTTTGGGAGCTGGGGCCACTACATGGCTCTTCTTTGCCCTGCTTTTCCTGTGGCCCCCCTCTACTGGGTCCTGGGACTGAACTGAGTTCCTTGGGGCAGTAGCAAAGAGATGGAAGGCGGCTGGGGGCTGGGAGATCTCTGAGGGCTCTCTGTCTTAGGTGGGTGTGCTGGTGGCAGGTCCAGGCAGGTTCTGGGGCAGGGGAAGTATGATACCATGGCTCCTAAAACTTTCTTGTTTGCCCACAGCAATGCCCAATCTGCAAGTTTACCACTCAAAATTTCATTTGTGCCGGGCAGAACTGGGTCAGAAAGGGGCGCTTCACACAAAAGAAGCCTTTCTAAATAATTGTGGGATTTAAGTGCTTACTGTGTGCCAGGAACTGTACTAAGCGCTGGGCTGGATACAGGCAAATCTGGTTGGACATAGTCCCTTTTCCACATGGGGCTCACAATCTCAATCCCCATTTTACAGATGGGGTAACTGAGGCACAGCGAAGTGACTTGCCCAAGGTCACAAGGCAGACAAGTGGCAGATTCAAACCTATGACCTCTGACTCTCAGGCCCGTGCTCTATTCACTATGCCATGCCGCTTCAAGAACTCCCATGTACAACTGGACAAAGTCACTTTGCCATCCACATCACCCACCAGGCTTCTGAACTGCCCACTAGTTCTCAGAGGAGCCGGCTCCTGGAGAGACTCAGCTCAGCACTGTGGCTTCCTGGCCAGAATTGCCAAGGAAGTGCCATGCTTTTCTACCTTCCACTTAGGGCAGTCATATCTTATGCCCCTTCTCCTCCACTCCCCAGGGCTCATTCCCTCTTTCTTTCTATCCTTCTGCCCACCGTGGCCAATGAGCACTGCCAGTAGTGAGCAGAACCAGGACCACAGTCTCTCTCATTGCAGGCAGCTCAGAGTGGAGCCGGACCTCCAACCTACGACTTCCTCTGGGGTATCTTCTCGGTCCAACACCCTCTTTTTTATGGTATCTGTAAAGATCTTACTATGTGCCAAGCACTGGACTAAGTGCTGGTGTAGATACAAGTTAAGCAGGTTGGACACAGTCCATGTCCTTCACGGGGCCCACAGTATTAATCACCATTTTACAGATAAGGAAACTGAGGCACAGAGAAGTTAAGTGACTTGCTCAAGGTCACCCAACAGGAGCTGGGATTAGAACCCAGGTCCATGTGAATTCCAGACCCATGCTCTTTACACTAGTCCAGGTTGCTCCAAGAAATTTTTCTGGATCTGGCTGGGGCAGCAAGCCAGATAACCCTATCAGCTGCCCTCACAACCCTCCATCATTTTTCAGCCCAACCAGTGTCCCCCTCTGAGGCAGTTCTGGGAGGGCCCACTGGTTTTCTCCTCATGGCAGGGAGATTTCTGCTGAATTCCCATGCTAACTACCTAGCACTGCTCTCTGCTAATGTTTTATAACTCATTCATTGTGCCAGGGCCAAACCACACTCCCCAGGGAAATTCAGGCCTCTATAGCACCATGAACCAGGCGATTCAGTGTCCGCAGCCAATTAAAGAAAAGTCTAACACTGCAGTCCCTGAGATCTTTCAAGGCCTTCCTCATGGCCCCCTCTGGGAGGTAAATGTAGGTTATCGGGGCCAGGGATCACCCAGAATCCAGCTGCATTCTAAAGACAAAATGTTCAAATCCAATGTCAAGGGGCCCTGTCTGTTCATTGGTCATGAGGCTCTCACTCCGGTTGGCTCATCAGAGATCCACAGTGTGGGCAGTTCCATGGCTGGTGGTCAGGACTCTGACCTCCCGTCCTTAATCCATTGCTGTCTCGCTGTCTGACCTCACTTCTTTGGCTTTAGCTCTCCTCTGGGAAGACATATACATGCCCGTTCCCTGCCTCTCTCATACAGATGTTAATTATGTATAAGAGTTGCTCACTGGGATCCCTTAAGGCCCTCTCAAAGTAGGAGCTGCAGACCTCCAAAGATAAATGAAAGAATAGCTAAAAGCCTCAAAATGTCTCCCACCAGGTCAGAAAGGTATCCAGTCATCTTCCTCTGGCCTGTTAAATCTTCTCCCTTCCCCATTTGTGTCCTCTAATGCCTTCTCTCCTGAACCAAGACTGGCGATAACCTGTCATTTAGAGACAAGCAGGACCAAAGAGGCTCCGGTCCGATTCTCTTTGTGATGCAGGCCCACACTCTCATTGCAGTTAACTCTTTATCAGACTATCTGGTCTATACGGCAGTCTGTCCATCTTGCTCTGTCTGCATCTAAGACAGCTGGTCTTTCCCCTACCGCCTAGGCTGGCCTAGATGTCTGCTCCACTAGATCATTCAGATTTGCTCATAGGATCCTGGCATTTTACAAATTTGGATACCCCAGCACTTAGTACAGTGCTTGACACATAGTAAGCACTTAACAAATGCTGTGATTACTATTGTTACTATAATTGAATCCACATGAAGCAGCCGCCTCTCTTGCAGATTCCTTCTCAAATTCATCTGCCTCTGAAAGAGCTGGATTGAGCTCAGTCAGTAACTCGCTGCCCCCAGATCTGGATTCTTTGTCGAGTGAAGATGCAGCCCTGAACTTACTAGGTGGGTGAAGTTGCCAAGAAGCTTCCCATGGGCTCATTCCATCCTTCCTTCCACTCACTGCTCTGGGCCACCGGAGAAATTAATCATAAAATGTCAATAGTTAAGCTAAAGGTCATGGAGCCCACCCTACCACAGCTAAACTAGCTCCATCAGAGCAGTGGTAGTGCAGTGCCTGCACTACAGAGCTTGCAAACCACAGGAGAAGACCGATAGGTCCCCACTGTCTGATGAGACCTGAATAACCGTGCAACACAGCATGCGCGGGGCTGCTCTGTCCCATGAGCATGTGTGGGGCCGCCTTACTCCACATGCCATTACTGCCAACACTACCATCAAATGAGTAGGTCATTCTGGTTCCACTGGTTGTTGGGTGTCTGGGGACTGTGTTAATAATAATAATAATGATGGTATTTGTTAAGCATTTACTATGTGCCAGGCACTGTACTAAGTGCTGGTGTGAATACAAGCAAATCAAATTGCCCCATGTGGGGCTCATAGACTCAATCCCCATTTTAAAAATGAGGCAAATGAGGCACAGAGAATGAACTGACTTGTTTCACTTAAACCCAGAAACCCAGAGGGGTAAGAAACCCATAGGATTGTGTGGCCATCTGCCTCGACTCTTTCCCTCTAGACTGAAAATTCCTCAGGGGCAGGAAACACATCCTCTCCATACGCTCAACTCTCAATGATCCCTGCTAATAAAGGATGGGGGAAGCACAGGTCAGGCAAAAACTACATTTTAGCTATTAGCTTCCAGCTCCTTCTCAAGAGATATTAAAAAGAGAATTTGACTGATTTGACTTTCCCAGCCTTTTCCTCTCCCTGCAGTCTCTGGAGGATGAGCCAAATGGCAGAAGGGAGGGAAGGAAATGATCTGAAAATTCCACAGACTACATCCACAATTAGGGCCAGAGCACTCTTTTAGCTGAATAGTATCCATGTGGAGTAGGTATCATTGCAAGCAGGCCTAGAGGGCAGATCCTGGAACTGGGTGACAGGAGATCTGGGTTCTAGTCCCAGCTTTACCACTTGATTCCTGGGTTACCTTGGTCAAGTCACTTAACTTCTCTGGGTCCCACATCCTCTGACTCCCAAGCCCTTGCTCTTTCCACTAGGCCACGCTACTTTAGACACTATCCACTTAGACTATAAACTTATTGTAGCCAGGGATTGCATCTACCAACTTTGCTGTTTTGTACTTTTCTAAGTACTTAGTAAATTGCGCTGCACCCAGTAAGTACTCAATAAATACCACTGATTAAGTGATTGAATGATTGATCCCTTCCGATGCCAGAAGGTTCATAGGATATGCCTTCTTCAGCTTTCTCTCCTCCTGCCTAACTAGCCCCAATTACTAATGGCAGTCAAGAAGAAGGCGGCCATGTTCCTCACTCAGCAGGCACAATAAGGACAAATCGATGAGAACATTGAGACTCATGGCAGAGCTGGACCCAGGACCCAGGGGCCCAAACCTGACCAGCCAGGACTTTCCATACAAGTCCATGCTCCAAGATGGGCTCCAGCAGGAGAACAATAGATCTTTTCTTTGTGGACCTGTCCTCTGTCAGGTCCCGATGGGAGAAACGCCTCCCACGCCATTATTTTCAGAATCCTCACCCTTATCTCTTGAAAAAAAGGACCACAGTTCTCTGGACACACCGTCCAAAATACACAGGCATATTATGACAAGCTGGGCCACTTTGGACTGATTGTTTTTATTATTACAAGCAATTACCCAGCTGGTCTCCAAATGGTGTTTCCCAAATCCCACTGCTAATCTATCACAGAGAGTAGGGACCCCAAAGTGTCTCCAACACCCTGACACACCTGCAGACTCAGTTGGGGACACTAGCTCAAGCTAAAGACACTTTGGCTAGTTGTTTAGGTGAGCAGCACCTTTCGAAGTTATGGGGCATCCAGTTCTGGAGGTGTGTGTGGCAGATGGAATATCTGACCACCTTGGGCTCCAAGACAGAAGCAGGATCACTTTATGGGTAGTGCGTGAGCCTGGGAGTCAGAGGACCTGGGTTCTAAGCCCGACTCTGCCACTTGTCTGCGATGTGAACCTGGGCAAATCATGTCACTTCTCTGTGCCTCAGTTGCTTCATCTGTAAAATGGGGATTAAAACTATGAGACCCAAGTGGGACATGGACTGTGTCCAATCTGATTAGTCTGTATCTACCCCAGTGCTTAGTATAGTTCCAGGCACATACTAAGTGCTTAACAAATCCCTAAAGGTAAAAAAAAAGAAAGACTCCTCTCCAGGGGCGGGAAGTCCCTAGTTGAGGTTGCGCAGCTTCAAGGCTTCCTGTTGTTTCAGGGAAATGTAGTACTGGAATGGTTGTGGAAAGCAAAGACACAGTCTTCCTGAGTAGTTCAGCACAGTTACCCAGGTTTTTAAACACTAGCTAGCTGGGAGCCTTCCATTCTTCTAAGTTCATCCTGAGGCACCTGCAACCTGAGACAGGGACTATCCATGCCCCAGTGGGACCTCTCCATTCACCCCGCTTCCCCGGCATCATCTGGAGTGTCCTCAGACTCCCTTCCCACTGCTGCCCAGAGAGGATTCTGGTTTCTTTCTTTGTGTATTATCTGTGCTTTACATTATCCATGCCTCTTCTCTCTGATGGCACAGATAAAGAAAGGAGAACTGACTCTCTTCTTAACAATGCCACTACCACTCTCTGGATCCGTCTTGAGAAGCCAGGCCACCAGTCCATTTCACTGGTCAACTTAGCCCTGAATGCCCAGAGTGAACCGAGGGGAGGAGGGCAGCCAAAAACAGGTTTCTCCTTTTTTTCACAGAGCTTAGTCAACCCAGTCCAGGACCACAAATACCCTGATCCACGGTCATAGTCATTGAGCTCCAAGGCATAGACCAGACCGGATGCAGGTAGGGGTTAGAACAAGCACATGGGACTACTTCCGGGTTTGAAGATCCCGAGCTAAGTCCACAGTGCCTGGTCAGTAAGCATGATCTGGAACTCACTGACGGGGCAGGAATCTGAACACCAATATGTAATGTTCACAGCATCTCTGGCCTGACCTTCCCCCCTCCCCCCGAGCTTCCAAATTCAAAACAGCTGCAGCCCACCAGCCTGTCTCCAGAGCCTAATTCCTTTTCAGGCCAGACACGGCCAACCTCCAGCTCCCAGAACTATATCTATGCCTCCTGGAGTCTGATGGCCTCTTCAGGAAAGGTGTGGGGAGGTGGCGGGGGGCAAGCATGGAGCACTCAGCCTTGGTGTCTGAACCGACTGCTTGAAGGCTGGGAGGCAACCATGGCAGACACACCCGCCCAGTCCACTGCAGGAGGAATGGCTGTTTTCGAGCATAAACCTTCCCTCAGGCATGATCCTAGGCCTCCAGTGTGAGGGGGAGGGGCTGGAGGGCTAGGCATCCCTTTCCCCTAGAAGGATCCAAGGTCTCCGGCAGGTAGGGGGGATGGCAGAGACCCTCCCCTTGACTCAGATTTTTGGCCCCTGGATTGCCGAGTGGGCACTGAGGTGGTCAACGGTCTTTTCCTCAGGCGTGATAATAGGCCTCTAGTGTGAGGGGGAGGGGCCGGAGGGCTCTGCGTCCATTCCCACTAGAATGATCCTAGGGTCCCCTGTGGGTGGGGAGAAGGGCAGTGGGGGTAGCCCGGTTACTATCAGACTCATTGTCTGCTTTCTTTGTCTCTGCCTGTCTGTCTCTGTGAGTCTCCATTATTCCTTATCTCTGTGACAGCCTCTGTCTCTAGTCTTCTCTGTCACAGTCTCTGACTCTGTTGTTGCCACAGTCTCTGTCAGTCTCCATCTCTCCCTATCTCTGTCTCACTGTCTCTGACACTGTCAGAGAAGCAGAGTGGTCTAGTGGAAAGAGCAAGACTCTGGGAGTCAGAGGACCTGGGATCTGCCTCTCTCTCTAGACTGTAAGCTTGTTAGGGGAGGGAACATGACCACTAATTCTGTTGTACTGTACTCTCCCAAGGGTTTAGTTCAGTGCTGTGCAAATATTAAGGACTCAATAAATACCACTGACTGATTAATCCTGGCTCTACCATATGTCTTCTATGTGACCTTGGGCAAGTCACTTAACTTCTCTGAGCTTCAGTTACCTCATCTGTAAAATGGGGATTAATCAGTCAATCATATTTATTGAGTGCTTACTATGTGCAGAGCACTGAACTAAGTGCTTGGGAGAACACAAGAGAATTAGCAGACATGTTCCCTGCCCATAATGAGCTTACTGTTTAGAGGATTAAGACTGTGAGCCCCATGTGGGACATGGACTGTATCCAACCTAATTAACCTGTATCTACCTCAGTGCTTAGAATAGTTCATGGCACATATTAAGCACAATAGACTGTCACATTGGGCAAATTACTTCACTTCACTTCTCTAGGTCTCAGTTACCTCATCTGTAAAATGGGGATTAAGACTATGAGCCCCATGTGGGACAAGGACTGTGTCCAACCTGTTTAGCTTGCAACTACCCAGGGCTTAGTACACAAGCACATAATAAGCACTTAACAAATACCATTATCATTATTATTAATAGTAATAACTGAAGTACTTACTTTAGCACCAGGGGGGCCGGGGCGACCAGGGTTTCCGTGAGGGCCAGGAGAACCCTAGACAGAGAGAATGAAGAAAGCGAAATTGGAGGACACTTGATTTCATTCAATTGATAAGCTGAGAAGTCACATTTTCTCTTCTCCCTCCACCTTTAAGGGAATGGGAGGGGTGTGGGCAGGAGCGGTGGAAAATCTCCTTCTCAGAAGGGGCAAGTTCAACTGTTATCCTCTTGAGCTCCTGCTACCATGGTCCTGTGACTCCTCCCACAAATGGGGTCCAGGACAGCTGGAGGGAGGGAGGGAGGGAGGGAAGGAGAGAAGGAAAGAGGGAAGAAGGAAGGTGTGCCTTGCCCCCAGATATTTAGTGCTTACTAAATGCCATTAAAGGAATGTATTCAGTTCCTGTGAGCTGTAGTTGGAGCGACACTACTTCTTCCCCTGGATATCATTCCAGCTGTGGCCTAGCTGTGTCCTAGCTTAGGTCCTGGCCTGGCTTCCCACTGAGCCTGCCTTTTCCAAAGATGGAGCGAGGCTCAGACAGGGTGCCCTCTGCTGCCTCTTGCCCAGCAACACTGAAATAACCAGCCAGGTCCCTGGCTCCACCCGGATCCAGGACCCCACCGGCCCCAGGGTCAGAGATTCCTTAGCCGGTTCCTCTGGGGGACCCTCACCAGAGGCAGCCCCTGGAAACCAGCCAGGCAATTCCCCAGTGTGCTCTGGAACGCGGGGAGGAGTGGGAGTAGGAGAAGTGGAGGGGATAGCCCCAAAGGTGGTAGTGGTGTGGTCACTGAAATGGAATGTCTCTGGACACAGGCTCCCTCCCTCTCCTGTCTCCTCAGGGCTAGCTGTCCCCACCCCAGGTCAGGGGCCCTCCAAGGTATCCTTCCTCCACAAATGCTCAGCCCACATTTTATTTTCCTTGCGCCTTGGCCTGCACAAATGAGCAACAGCACCGTTGCAGTTGTTTCAGTGCAGAGGATCAGGCGAAGGTTACAGCGTTTGCAACTCATTAAGACCAAGAATGTGTTCTGGGCCTGTCGGCTTCTCTCCTCCAGACCCCCAGATTCCACTCTGACCTTTGCCCGGCAGAGAAATGAGCAGAGGAGTTGACAAGGGGCCAAACAAGCTGTTTCTCTAAAGGCTTTGACTTAGAAACCACCGACAGGAAGGTCAGGGCCGGGGGAGGGGAAATAGGGTGGAAGGTTCGGGGGATGACAGGGAGCACTCTTGTCTCGGGAAAGGGGGGCTGAGGGGTTACAGAAGAAGACTGCTTTCTTTGTGCCTTAAGATGGGGTTCAGCCTAAAAGAACCACTCCATGGTTTGGGGTTTTTGCTGCCTCCAGGCCAAGAGGGAGATGTCCTGACTCTGACCCCGAGTCTATGCTGGACCTAGGACTGCAGCCTGGTTTCTATTCATTCATTCTTTCATTCGTATTTATTGAGTGCTCACTGTGTGCAGAGCACTGTACTAAGTGCTTGGAAAGTACAATTCAGCAAAAAAGAGAGACAATCCCTGCCCACAACGGGCTTACAGTCTAGAAGGGGGCAGACAGACATCAAAATAAGTGAACAGGCATCAATAGCATCAATATAAATAGAATTATAGATATATATACACACTGAAACAAGTAAACGGGCATTAATATAGTTTCTTTTCCTATCCAAGGTCCAGTGGTTCTGCTCTCTGGACACTCACTGGCCATCAGCCAGCTGATTTCTACCCAGGCCACTCCCAGCTTCAGCTTGCGGGGCCCTTACAGACCTTGGGGTGACAGATTTCCCCATGTCCTGGATTGAGGGTCAGCATGGAACCCCCAGAGACTTCTCCCGGCCCCTCGGTGAAGAAAACTCAATATTTCAATTTCCACATGAAAATCTCCAGGGGCTCCAAATAAGGGCCGCTCAGATGTGCTGTGTCTTGGGAGTTTTTGTTGCTGCCATAAGGCTTTTCTCAATATTTTGATAAAAAAGGAGCAAGATTTCCTTCTAAAGAAGCAGCTGACACTTCAACTTGATTGAACAATCACTTCAACTTGCTCTTCCTGGGCCTCAGTTTCTCCCCATAACCCTTGCTCTCTCTCTATCGTCTCAGGGATGGGACAAGAATATCTTGAAAAATGCTCTGAGTTCTGTAGGGAAAAGCTCAGGCTTGAGCACTCCTCTCTTTCAGAATGGCTTCCTCCCTGAAAAAACCCAGGAAGGGAACTTTCTAGTTATTCCGAGAGCAGAAGAATTTAAATAACTAAGTCCTTATTGTTTCCATCATGATTCATTACTGGACTTGATTCTTTTTCCTTTAGTGGGCTGCGCTGTTTGGCCCGAATACACACAGAGAGGTTGAAAGCACACCGAGACTTTTCACCTTGTGAAGGACCTGTCCCATAGCCACGCAAAATTGGCCCTGGCTCAGGGCTGGGAAGAAATAAGTATGGGTCATTAAAGAAATCAGGCTGCGGTCCAGAAAGAATGTTACTAAAGATGGAAATGTACAGCTCAAACTCAGTACCATCTTTTGGAATTGGAATGGGTGAATGCAGTTTCTGGCAGGTTCTGCTGTGGCTTTAGGGAAGGGTTTCGAGAGCAGAGAGATTGCTACCCCTTGCCAGGAGTCATCACTGCCTTTCCCAGCTATGCCATAGCTCTCCCACAGCCATGCTGAAGGGTGGTGGGGTGCCCATGACCATAGGGTAGGTGCCTGGGATAACCCTGCCCTAAGCTTAAGAAACATGTAAAGGAATCTAAGCATTGTCCTCAGAGTCAGATTCATTGTAAGTGCTATGATGGCTGGGGTGGGACAATTTTCAGTTGTAGGGAGGGGTTTGATGGTGTTTCTGTCTACTTCACTAGGGAAGGGAATAAAACGTGGGGAAGGATTGGCCTCTATGGGACTGAAAGGGCAGGGAGAGGCTGAGGAGAAGGCAGGTGAGAAACTACAGTTTCAGAATAGATGGGACTCCACAATACATAGACGATGCTTACTGGTGCCTGTTTACTTGTTTTGATGTCTATCTCCCCCCCTTCTAGACTGTGAGCCGTGGTGGGCAGGGATTGTCTATTTGTTGCTGACTTGTATTTCCCAAGCGCTTAGTATAGTGCTCTGCACACAGTAAGCATTCAATAAATACAATTGAATGAATACATAGGGGCAACTCCAATAGATTGGAAACTCACTGAGGGCAGGGAGAAGGCCTTCTACTTTTATGTTTTCTCCCAAATACCTACTATCAGATCAATAAATGCTATTGCTGCTGTTGCTGCAGATAATGATGATGATCAATCAATCAATGATATTTACTGAATGCTTATTCTGTGCAGAGCACTGTACTAATCTCTTGGGAGAGTACAATATAGTAGAGTTGGTAGTCACATTTCCTGACTGAAAGGAGCTCACAATCTAGAGAGGGAGACAGACTTTCAAGTATATAAATAAATTATGGCTAGGTACATATGTTCTGCGGAGCTGAGTGGGGGTGAATATCAAATTCTTAAAGGTACAAATCCAAGTGCCTAGGTGATGCAGAGTGGAGAGGGAGAAGGGGAAATGAGGGCTTAATCTGGGAAGGTCTCTTGGAGGAGATGTGATTTTAATAAGCATTGAAGGTGGGTAGTGTGATGGTCTGTCGTATTTGAACAGAAGGGAGTTCCAGGCCAGAAGCCAAATATAGGCAAGGAGTCGGTGGTAAGTTAGATGAGATTGAGCTACAGAGAGGAGGTTGGTATTAGAGGAATGGAGTATGCAAACTGAGTTGGAGGAGGAAATCAGTGAGGAAGGTAGGAAGCTGTAAACTCGTGGTGGGCCAGGAATATGTCTACCAACTCTGTTGCATTGTACTTTCCCAAAAATTTAGTACAGTGCTCTGCACACAGTAAGTACTCAATAAGTGGAAGGAGCACAGGCTTGGGAATCAGAGGTCATGAGTTCGAATCCCAGTTCTGCCACTTGTCAGCTGTGTGACTGTGGGCGTCACTTAACTTCTCTGTGCCTCAGTTACCTCATCTGTAAAATGGGGATTAACTGTGAGCCTCACGTGGGACAACCTGATTACCCTGAATCTACCCCAGCACTTAGAACAGTGCTCGGCACATAGTAAGCGCTTAACAAATACCAACATTATTATTATTATTATTAAGTACCTTTGAAAGATTGATGGGGAGAAGTACAGTGCTCTGCACATAGTAAACACTCAATATACAATTGAATAAATGCATGAATGAATAAAGCTGACGGAAAGGATTTTCTGTTTGATTTGGTGATGGATGGGTAGCCACTGGAGGTTCTTGAGGAGTTGAGAGATGTGGACTGAACAGTTTTTTAGAAAAATGATCTGGGCAGCACAGTGAAGTATGGACTGGAGTGGAGACAGACAGGAGGTAGAGGGGATGTCAGTGAGGAGGCGGTGCATGGTAAAGTGCTTGGATCAGTGAAGTAGTAGCTTGGATTGAAAGGAAAGGGTAGATTTTAGTGATATTGCTAAGGTAGATCCACAAAGAGAGGTCCTGAAGGAAGGAGGAAATGAGGCTGCAGAGAAGTAAAGAGATAAGAAATGGAGAAGAGTTTAATAATGTTGGTATTTGGTAAGCGCTTACTATGTGCAGAGCACTGTTCTAAGCGCTGGGGTACATACAGGGTAATCAGCTTGTCCCACATGAGGCTCACAGTCTTAATCCCCATTTTACAGATGAGGGAACTGAGGCACAGAGAAGTTAAGTGACTTGCCCAAAGTCACACAGCTGCCAAGTGGTAGAGCTGGGATTCAAACCCATGACCTCTGGCTCCCAAGCCCGTGCTCTTTCCACTGAGCCACGCAAGGAGGGGGCAAGTGTTATGATAAGGTGTGAAGGAAAAGGATTGGAGACAGAGGTGGAGGGAATATAATTTGAGAGGAGGTGGGAGATTTCCTCTTGTCATACCCTGGTTAGGATGGGAGAGTGGAAGAGTTTGGGATTTACCTGCATAGAGATAATAGTTGAAGTTCTCAGAGTGAATGAGTTCTCCAAAGGAATAAATGTTCCACTCGTAGCCACTGCCCAAGCTAGGAATGGAGTGGGTATGACTCTGTTTGACTCTCCCTCCCATAGCTGGGCAGGGACTGTCTCTATTACCAATTTGTACAGTCCAAGCGCTTAGTACAGTGCTCTGCACATAGTAAGCGCTCAATAAATACTATTGAATGAATGAATGTTGATGGAGAGTCAAAGGTGACCAAGAACTGAGCCTTGAGGGACTCCCACAGATAGAGGGTGGGAGGCAGAGGAGGAGCCTGTGAAAGAGATTGAGAATGAGTGGCCAAAGAGATAGGGAGAGAACTAGGAGTGGGCAGTGTCAGTGAAGCCAAGTTTGGATAATATTTCAAGGAGAAGAGGGACCACAAGTTCAAAGGTAGCTTAGGGGTTGAGGAGGATTAGGATGGAATAGAGATAGACTGTTGGACTTTCAAAAAGGAGATCATTTCTGTGGAGTAAAGGGAGTGGAAGCCAGATTTCAGGGGGTCAGGAAGAAAATTGGAGGAGATAAAGTGGAGGCAGCAGTTTAGGCAACTTGTTCAGGAAAGCTGGAGAGGAATGGTAGAAGGGAGATGGGGTGGTAGCTGGAGAGAGCAGTGGGGTCAAGTGAGGGTCTTTTTGGGATAGGGGAGACATAAGCATGTATGAAAGCAGTGGGGAAGGAACCTTGGGAAAGTGAATGGTTGAAGACTGTGGTCAGGGAGGGAAGAAAGGAGGGGGCAAGTGCTTTGATAAAGTGTGAAGGGATAGGACTGGAGACAGAGGTGGAGGGAATAGAATTTGAGAGGAGGTGGGAGAATTCCTCTTGTCATACCCTGGTTAGGATGGGAGAGTTGAAGAGGTGGGGATGAGGAAAAGGGGGATGGAGAAGAGCAGAGGAGGTTTGAAGGAAAGTATGCCTGACGGTTTTAATTTTATCAGTGAAGTACATGGTAAGGTCAATAAAGGCAACATGTTGGGGCAGGGCAACAGGGAGCTTGAGGAGAGAGTTAAAAGTCTCAGACAGCTGGTGCTGGCAATGGGCATGGGAGCCAGTAAGGATAGAAAGCATTGTTGTTGGGTGTAGGAGAGGGCAGAGTTAATGCAAGTGAGGTTAAGTTTGAGATGGATGTGGTCAGCCCGATGTCTGTATTGTCACTAGCAGCACTCCAGAGCTTGAGCACAAGTGCAGAAGAAGTGCCCTATGGAGGTAATCCAGGACTGAATGTGATCAGAACCATTTTCATGTATTTCACTTGCCCAGAATCCCATTTGCATGCCCATCTCCTCCGGAGTCTCAGGGAAGAACGACTTTCCTGACTCAATTTGGGAAGGGCAGAGGGAAAGCAGAGTCACCTGGATCCTTTGCACAACCCAGAAACATTTGGCCCAAGGATCTGGATCAATTTAGAGCAAGGATAAATGGGAAATGCTACTTCAGACACAAATTTCCTTGTGGAAGCACATTCCACAGATGGACTTCCTGAGAAGCCAGAGGCCAGGGTTGGAGCGAGGAGCGAGCTGGTTATGTATGTTTATAACCAAGAACATTTGCAGATCCAGAAACTAAAAATAAGACCCACCAATTAACAGTGATCACTGTGGTATTTGTTTAGCTCTTACTTTGTTCCAAGCACTGTACTATGCGCTGGGATAGATATGAGTTAATGAGGTCAGACACAGTGCCTGTTCCTCAAGGGGTTCACAGTCTAAGTAGGAGGGAGAGCAGGAATAAGTGACTTGCTCGAGGTCACACAACAGGCAAGTGGCAGAGTTGGGGTTAGGACCTATATCCTCTGACTCCCAGACCCAAGACCTTTCCTAGAGGCCAAGCCTCAGCTAATTGCCTGGACTAGGGGTGGGCCTTACCACAGCTCCCCCTCCCAGAAACTGTACTCCCCAGCAGAGTGAACTGAGGGGGGTTTACCTGCTCCCTACATGTGGCTAGATAACAGCCATCCTTTTGGATTGACCTGGCTTGGGGTTAGTGGTAGCCTGTGTGCCTATAGCATTTTCTTCTGCTGTGCCTCAATCTCATCTCTCACTGTCAACCTCTTGCTCATGTTCTTCCTCCTCACTGGAACTCTCTCCCCCTTCATATCCGATAGACCACCTCTCTCCTCATTTTCAAGGCCCTACTAACATCATATCTCCTCCAGAAAGCCTTTCCTGATTGATCTCTCATTTGCCCACCCTATTCTCCCCCCCTTCTGTGTCACCTGTGTCCCTTCTGTGTCACCTACGCTTTTGTGTCCACACCCCAAAGAACTTTGATACCTACCCCCACAGCACTTATGTCCATATTCTTCTACTGTGTTACTTCCCTTATTTGTAATTTATATTATCGTCTGTTTACCCCACTAGATTGTAAGCTCCTTGTGTGGAGGGATTTTGTCTACCAACTGTACTGTACTCTTCCAAGTGCTCTGCGTGCACTTAGGTACTTAATAAATGCCACTGATTGATTAAATGTAAACCCACAAAGAACTCTGGGAATAAACTCCCTGAGTTCTAATGCTCTGGTCAATCAAAGACAGACCAGGGCATAGGCTGGCTTTTGAGCTGGCACTCACAAGAGACACAACACATCAGAAAGAAACAAACATAGGCTGGCAGGCCTCCAGAGAGGTAAATGCTCATTAGCCCTGAAGACATAAAGTGTTTATTCCTTCCTTATGGATCTTCAGGGGATGGAGACTCCGCAATCTTAACGACACTTACCCGGGGGCCTCTCTTTCCCGGTGGTCCAGGCAGCCCAGGAAGTCCAGGGGGGCCCTGGGGAAGGGGAAAAGGAGAGAGAGGGGGTGGGGGAGAGAAAGAGAGAGAGAGATGGGGAGGGAGAGAGCAGAGAGAATCCAGTGTTAATTACATCTTCACCACTGTAATAACAACAATAAAAACCTGTTGGCAAATACTACATTTTGGGACAAAACTGTGAGAGCAGTCCAACAGATTCTGGCCAGCAGACATTTCTGCTTTTGATAAACTGGAAACAGAATGGGGTTTATTGATGCTGTTATTCCCTTGGCAGAAATGGTCTTAGAACATATGCAGAAAGCATTTGGTAGAAGAGCAGAGACAAATGAGGAGCCTGAAGTATTGCATTGAAAATACAGATCATCTTCAGAACCTTCTAAAAAATCACTCTCCCCACCACCTCCAGCCCAAGCATTTTTTCCCTAATCCCTTCCCTCCTCACATCATTCCATCAATCAATCAACTGTAGCTGTTCAGAGCTTACTGTCTACAGAGCACTGTACTAAGTGCTCAGGACAGTACAATATAGTAATATAACAGAGATGGTAGAAACATTCCCGGTCCACAATGAGCTTACAACTGAGAGGGAATTTATAGTCTAGAAACTTAGAGGCTAGAGGTTTACAGTGTACAGTCAACAACCTATAAGTCCCCCTCAGCCCCCATTTAGGACGTATGTACGTACAGTCGCTCAGCTGACAGGCATGTTTCAAATTAAAGACTCCATTTATTTCTTCATTTATTCTTTTTTCCCATACTCTTGCTATTATCAGTAATATCTGTATTGTTCCTCCAATTATCTGTATAGTATCTGTCTTCCTGTCTCCCCCATTTCAATCAATCAATCAATTGCATTTATTGAGCACTTTCTATGAGCAGAGCAATGTACTAAATGCTTGGGAGACTACAATACAACAGAGTTAGCCAACACATTCCCTGTCCATAAACAGGTTAGAGTCTAGAGGGGGAGACAGAATCCTGTCTCCGCCACTTGTCTGCTGGGTGACTTTGGGCAAGCCACTTAGCTTCTCTGTGCCTCAATTACCTCATTTGTCAAATGATGATTAAGACTGTGAGCCCCATATGGGACAACCTGATTAGTTCGTATCTGCCCCAGCAGTTAGAACAGTCTTTGGCACATAATAAGCACTTAACAAATACCATTATTATTATTTTTATGAATAATTTATAATAAGCAATGGGCTAAATATCAAATGTTTGAAGGTCACAGATCAAATCAATTAATCAATTAATTGTATTTATTGAGCATTTACTATGCAGAGCACCGTACTAAGCATTAGGGAGAGTACAATACAACAGAATTCGTAGATATGTTTCCTGCCCATAATAAGCTTACAATCTAGAGATAAGTTAACACAGATCCAAGTGCACAGATAACGCAGAAGGGAGACTGAGCCAGGGAAGAGAGAGTTTAAGTCAGGGAAGTTGTAATTGTAACTGTAAGTTCCTTCAAGACAGAGATCAGACCTTTTACTTTTATTGTCCCTACTCCACCTCCTAAATTGAAAGCTCCTTGAGGGCGAGGATCACATTTGCTAACTCTACTGTACTCTCTGAAGTGCTTGGTAGAGTGCCCTGCCCACAATAGGTGCTCAATAAATAGGACTGCTTGATTGACTGTACACAAGCAGGCACTCAATAAATACCGACGGATGAATGAGTGTATCTTCAAGACAGGGAGATGTCTCATACAAGAGTTAAACATCATAAAGAACTGGGACTTCACTGTACACTGGACTAAGTTCTGAAGCAAGCCTGTTACCACGATGGAGCTTTTAATCAATCAATCAATAAGCCAATCATATTTACTGAGCACTTACTGTGTGCAGGGCACTGTACTAAGCACTTGAGAAAATACAACAGAGTTGGTAGACGCAATCCCTCCCCATGAGGAGTTTACAGTCTACAAGGGGGAGACAGACAAATTAAATTAAGGATAGGGGAAACAGTAATCTCAACAATGGAGAGGATAACATGGCTGGCTCATCAATCAATCAGTGATATTTACCGCTTACTCTGTTCAGAGCACTGGACTAAGCATCTGGGAGACTACAGTCTGGGAGACTACAGCTAGTGGTGGGCAGGGAAAGTATCTACCAACTCTTATATTAAACTCTCTAATGCTCTTAGGACAGTGTTTTGACCAGTAACTGCTCAATAAATACAGTTGATTGATACAATATAATATTTGGTAGACACATTCCCTGATTCCATGTGCTAGCATTATAATTGTTAAAATCATCTTAATTTGAGAACTAAAAATATTGATAGTAACACCTATGTTTTGTCACATCTCACTTTTCTGAAACAAGTTTTTGATAACAAGGTAAGTGTGGGGAAGGGGGTGCAATTTAGGTTCTCCCCCACCCCCCAACTCAATCGCTGGCAAGGCTGGAAAGGGCCCCAAGAGGTCATCAAAGGCTATCCTCCTGCCTCCAGGGAGCCCTGTAGCTCAACCACCCACAGAGATGACCACCCACACTATTTTGATGGCTCCCACAGTCTTCTTCCTCAGGAACCTATTCCAAAATCTAGCATACTTCATAACAGGAGTATTCTTCTTGTTGGAAGCCCTATATCCCTTGTTCCTAGCCCAAGCCCATTCTCCTCTTTTGGTCTCCAGGAGACAACTGGTTAAGCATGATCTGACTATGAATTGCCAATATGCCTCCTTAAACATGGAAACAGATTCTCAGTTTTATTCAGCTCTCTCCTCTCCAGTGACACTCGCATCTCATTCCGGGTTAACCCTTCCTGTCTTCTAAATCCTCTCCAAGATCTCCAAAAACATCAGCAGCAAGAGCTCTCCACTGCCCTCCTCACCCTCAACTTCTGGGGCCCAGAACAGAAGACATCCCACCTATAAGCCAATGGGGCACCCATCAACCTCTGCTCCAACCCATGGAGGACTCAAACGCTGGCACTGTACCGCCTACTCAACTTTTAAAAGTTGGGAAGGTCACCGCTGTGGCTGAGCCTGGAGTTTCTTTGACTTCTGGTTTCAGCTCCGAGAAGCCTGAAGCCCTGCTGAATCCAGCCATATTTACCATCACTGGTATTTTATTTTTGGTTTCATCTTTCCTGTTGTGCCCGTTGCCAGTCCACTCTGTCCCTTATTCTAGAAAGCGAGCCCCTTGGGAGCCAAGGACCTTGTCTATATTTCATCAGAGGACCTGGGTTCTGTTACCAGCTTTGCCACCTGTCTGCTGTGTGACCTTGGGCAAATCGCTTGCCTTCTCCGTGCCTCAGTTTCCTCATCTGTAAAATGAGGATTAAAACTGTGAGCCCTGTGTGGGACAGGGATTGTGTCCACCTGATTAGCTTGTATCTACCCCAGTGCTTACTACAGTGCCTGACACACTAAACAAATACCACAATTAATTCTTCTTTTTTCTTCTCCTCCTCCTCCTCCTCCTCCTTCTCCTTTCATTTCTTTCCCAGCATTTAGTGCCATGTTGTACACACTCTAGGTGCTGAATAAACATTCTTCCTATTATTACTACACTCTAGAGAAGCAGCGTAGCTCAGTGGAAAGAGCACGCGCTTGAGAGTCGGAGGTCATGGGTTCGAATTCTGGCTCTGCCACTAGTCAGCTGTGTGACTGTGGACAAGTCACTTAACTTCTCTGTGCCTCAGTTACCTCATCTGTAAAATGGGGATTAAGACTGTGAGCCTCATGTGAGACAACCTGATTACCCTGTATCTACCCCAGCTCTTAGAACAGTGCTCTGCACATAGTAAGCACTTAACAAATACCAACATTATTATTATTATTAGCTCACTCTCAGGCTGGGGCTCCATGGCTCAGAGGAGCCCAGGGTTCCTGGCTCCTTATTCCAGGCATCCCAGCAACAGGACACCTTGGATCTACCAAAGAGAGCAGTGTTTCCTGGGAATTTCAGCTCCCAAGCTTTTCTGCACCAGCTTCTCATTTGTCCTTTCCATGCTGGGGTTCTTCAGTACAGTGGGACCACCTGAAGCTAACATTTCTCAATCGTCCTCTTCTCTGTTCCTTCCTTCAACCCTGGCATTCCCCTGCCAGGGTGCCAACTCTGTGGGGGTGATGGGAGATGTTGTCCCTCAGGCTTCCAGCTAAGGGGATGGGCCATTGTTTTCACGCCCACAGCTGTCTGGGCTGGAAGCCCAGCCTCGTTCTGATAAGATCTGTGAGTTTCTTAGCGAGGCTGAAAATTCTCCAAAGTGGGAACACGCTGACCCACTGGATCTTCAAAAGCTCCCTTCCTGCCTGGCCCATGCCTCATCCTACAGAAGACCCTTTAAGCACTTGGTGTTTCCCCCACTCATAGCCCCAAAGCACTTATGTACGTACATAGTCTTAATTTATTTATTTATGTAATGTCTCCCTCCCCTCTAGATCGTAAACTTGTTGTGGTCGGGGAATGTGTCTGTTTATTGTACTGTATATTGTGCTCTCCCAAGTGCTTGGTACGGTGCTCGGCAAACAATAAGCGCTCAATAAATATGGTTGAATGAATGAATGAAGATCCACCCACTTTTCACTCTATACTCAAAGTGCAGAGCTGCCATTTAGGCCTCTGGGGACTCCACAATGGGAAAGCTGGGTAGCATGTTCATATGCAACCGAATCTCATACTTCATTCAATAGTATTTATTGAGCGCTTACTATGTGCAGAGCACTGTACTAAGCGCTTGGAATGAACAAGTCGGCAACAGATAGAGACAGTCCCTGCCGTTTGACGGGCTTACAGTCTAATCGGGGGAGATGGACAGACAAGAACAATGGCAATAAATAGAGTCAAGAATAAATGGAATCCCAAGAAGTCCCTGCAAGAGTCCTTGGAGATGTTGTGGGTGTGGAAAATCAGTGATCCCAACATCAGGTGGCCAAATCAAACTATCAAAACCCAGCCCCCAACCCTATATCTGTGTTAATCAATCAATAGTATTTATTGAATGTTTACTGCATGCAGATAACTGTGCTAAGCACTTGAGAGAGTGCAATAAAGGATAAGGACATGATACCTGCTCTCAAGGAGCTTGCAGTCAAGATGTGGCTTGTGGAATCCCTCTTCCAAGGTGGGCAAACTTCCCTTCACCTTTGACCTCTTCCTAACCTAGTGGCTATTCCTCCTCGCTGACATCGTTACCTGGCTCATTTTAGTGACACTCTCTATCCTGCCGCTCTCTCCTGGAAAGGGGCCTCACCTTCTCCCACTCTACTGACTTGCGGGGAAAGGAAAAGGAGCTGACCTGCTACTCGCCCCTCAATAATATTAGTAATAACTGTGGTATTTGTTAAGTCCTATGCGCCAAACACTGCACTGGGGTAGATACAAGATAATCAGAACCCACAAAGGACGCATAGCCTAAGTAAGAGGGAGAACAGATTTTGAATCCCCATTTTCCAGATGAGGGAACTGAGGCACAGAGAAGTGAAGTGACTTGTCCAAGGTCACACAGGACACAGAGATTAGAAAACAGGTTCTCTGACTCCCAAGCCCAGGATTTTTCTTCTTCTTCAATCATATTTATTAAGCCCTTATCGGATGCAAAGCACTATAGTAAGTACTTGGGAGAGTAAAATATAACAACAAACAGACACGTCTCTCCTCTGGGCCATGACGCTTTCCATAAAACCACAAAACTGCTTTCCCATCATACCACCCTCTCCATCTCTCATCTTCTTTTTCTTTGGAGCTCCAGACATTCGCTTCTACACCCTTTTCCATTGCAGCTGTATGCCATTCTGTTGACCCAACCTCTACTTTTCTGGGGGATTTTGATGGTTTTCTCCCTTTCTGTCTTCCCTTCTCCTCCCCGCTTACACTGATCCTTGGGAACTTCAACAACCACGTCCACATTCCTGAGAGATCCACCAACCTCCTGTTTCCTCTCCCTCCTCCACTTTGCCAACCTCCCATTCCACCCCACCTTACCTACTCCCCAATTTGGACATACACAGGGTCTCAAGATCATCACTAGCTACTGTACCATATCTAACACCAGCAACTCTGAAAGCCCATTCTCCAACTACAGTCTGCCTACCCCAAAGCCCACCACCACAAAACCATTCTTTTCCAATCAATCAATCAATCAATCGTATTTATCGAGCACTTACTGTGTGCCGAGTAGTGCACTAAGTGTGATCCCTAGATCTCCACCGATTATTCCAGGCCTCACTTGGGCTCCCCATCCTACCTCCTTTCAGTCACTTTTGTAAAGGCACACAGTAGGGGCTCAGTGAAGATTGTTGAGTGATTCAATCAATCAATCAATGGAATTTATTTACTGTTTACTGTGTGCAAAGCACTGTACTAAGTGCTCAGGAGAGTATAGTACATCAGGGTTGGAAGACAGGACTGCTGCCCAAAATGAGCTTACAGTCTAGAGGGGGAGACAGACAAATATATAAATTAAGGTTATGTACATAAGTGCTATGGGGTTGTGGGTGGAGTGAATATCAAGTGCTTTAAGGGTACAGATCAGAGTGCATAGATGATGCAGAAGGGAGAGGGAGTCAGGGAAAAGAGGCTTAACTGGGGACGGCCACTTAGAGGAGATATGACCTTAATAAGGCCTTGACAATGGAGGGGGGTGGCGTGTAAGCTCCCTCTAGACTGTAAGCTTGTTATGGGCAAATAATGTGTCTGTTTATTGTTATATTGTACTCTCCCAATTGCTTAGTACAATGCTCTGCAGACAGTAAGTGCTCAATAAATATGACTGAATGAATTTCTGGTGTATACTGAGGGGTAGGGAGTTGCAGGCCAGAGGGAATGATCAGTGTCTTTTGTCTGTAAAAATGGGGATAAAATACTTTTTCTCCCTTCTATTAGACTTTGAGCCCCATGTGGGCTCAAATAATTCTTATAAGCTATTCTTATATTCTTTTAAGATAATCTGCTTATATTGTACTTACCCCAGCACTTAGTACTCCGATTGGCACATAGTAAGCACTTAACAAATAATATCATCATTATTATATTACTCAAAACTAATGCAGCCAATCCTTCTTATAATAAAGTTTAGAAAATTGGAGTTGAAAATTGAAAATTTTCTTTAGTTCTTGAAACCCCTGGGGGTCAGCACCAGCTCTGATGTGGATTGGTTTAGATAACTGGCTTTTCTCAATCAATTAATCAATCAATCAGTGGTACTTACGGAGTGCTTACTGTGTGCAGAGCACTGTACTGAGCATAGGGGAGAGTACAATTTAGTAGAGTTATTGGATACGATCCCAGACTTCCCTCTGGAATAAGTAACTGTGCTGTATGGAAAGTCAGTCCAGGGCCAGTGGGGGTTGGGAGGGTGGATTCCTGAGCATGTTTGTGCTCCATCTTGATGTCCACGGTTCTCAAGGATCTCCTTCAGGGATGCGTTCCTCCCTGGCCTCGCTCCCAAATCTCCCCATTACTAGTCAGGAATAATGCATTCCGAACGACAGGCTTGGGTCTCTTTCAGGAGCGAGGGCGGGAGAAAGGGAGGGTCCAGAGATGGCTGGAATGCCTGGCGCCCTGCCAGAGCCTTCAGCCCGTCCCGCGGTCCTGCGAGTCTTTCCCCAAAGTAGAACTGAGAGGGTCAGTGCGACGCCCAGGGCAAGGAGCTGTTGCCCTCCTCCCTCTCCCCTCCCCACTGGACCTCCCTTTCCCAGGCCTTCTTGGGGGGCTGGAAGGTCCAGACATGGTCGGGTCATCAGCTTGTACCAGAAGAAGGGCTGCTGTTAGCATCGTTCCTGACCCCTTGCCAGACACCCAAAAAGCACTCTGATGGGCTTTCCTCCAATTGGGGTGGGTGCTACAGGAGGGGAAAGTGAGGCAGCTCACTGGGGGCAGGGAATGTGACTGTTATTGTTGTATTGTACTCTCCCAAGCTCTTAGTACAATGCTCTGTGCACAGTAAGTGCTCAATAAAACGATTGAATGATTGAATGAATGAATGAATTAGGGGGAACTACTCTGCTCCACACCAAAGGTCTTCCTGTATTATTGGCAGAGACAAAATGCAAGTCAAGATACCAGGCTAATGCTCAGCCAGCTCACTGGCTTTACATCTCAATCAATCAGTGGTATTTATTGAGCACTTACTTTGTGCAGAGCACTGTACTAAGTGCTTGGGAGAGTACAATACAACAGAATTAATGGACAAGTTCCTTGCTCATAACTATATCACCCTGATATAGTTCTCTGACTCCTGCAAAACGGACCACTTGCTTACACCTTCTCTCCTACCTGGAACTTCTGCTTCATAACTGATAGACCATTGCTCTCTCATCTTCATGGCCCTTCTGAAATCACACTTTCCCCAGGAAGCCTCCCCTGACTAACTTCTCATTTCCCCACTCCCCACCACTACTGTGTAAAAGTAACTGTGGTATTTCCTATGCACTTACTGTGGGCCAAGCGCTAACGTAGCTACAGATTAATTGGATCAAACACAATCCCTGTCCCGCATGGGGCTCATTGTCTAAAAGGGAGGGAGAGCAGTTACTTAATCTCCATTTTACAGATGAGAAAACAGAGACACCGAATAGTTGAGTGATTGGCCCAAAAGTCATACACAGGGATGTGACTGAGGCACGTTTAGAACCCAGGACTCCTGTGCTCTATTCACTAGTTCACTTGAGCCTGTACCCCATAAGTACTTAAGCATTCACCCCGCCTTCACATGATCCATGTACGTAGTCTCTAGACTGTAAACTCCTTGAAGGCAGGGATTGTATCTACTAACTCCACTGTACTCTCCCATATGGTTGCTATAGTGCTCTGCACAGAGTAAATGCTCAGTAAATACAATTGATCGATTTTCATCATCAAGGGAGATCAGGGAGAAGCCTCAATATTGATCAGCTGGGGAAGGGGAGGCCAGAGGGTGGCTACAGGTGTTACCCACAAATCCTCTCAGAAGATGCTGGGACTGAGACCTTGCGGAGCTCAGTTTCCCTCTGGCTGCTTCACTTGCTCAGGGCAACACAGGGTGAGCTCTGAACTGATGTCTCTAAGTGCCAGGACCCTGATTTCTTAACCCCAACTGCAACCACACTAGCTGTGGGCTAACTTTGTGAATTCAAGTTGTCAGGAAAGGTGGGGATTTGGAAATCCCTGAGCCAAATTTCCCCAAGGATGTCTCTGATGAAACTCACCTCTCTCCCTTTAATTTTCTCCATTTCAGGTCATTGTTCAAGTGTCCTGGCTTAACTTCCCAGTTGAGGGCTTCTTTCTGACCTCAACTTTAAAAAATCATTTTCCTCCTGTCCCATTCGACTAATACTCAGCACCTGTATCTGAGCCAGGAGTTGCTGGAAGACAGTAGACCAAACTCTGACCATCTTTTTCTTCAGCCCAGCCCAGCCTTAGGCTGCCCTGCCCTGGGAGGGAAGATGGAGTAAAAATAACTCCCTTGGAAATTGTGGAAAGAGCAATTCATATAGACAGAAGATCTAAATGAAACCAGGCAACAGCCCCCAGGCTGAAACTAGGCAGTGAGCTTTAAATCTGTTACATTTAGGCTCACTGTAGTGTTCGGATTTCATGAGAACAGGAGTTTGGGAGGAAACTTTCTGAATACACTTGCAACAGGTAGATGCTTATGTTTGGGAATTCTTGAGAGATGGGAGCAGGAAGAAAGTCTTCCTTAGGAAAGTTAGGAAGTGGTGTTGATAGTTGGGGAAAAGCCAAAGAAAAAATTGGCAGGCAGGTGAAGGTTTGTAGTGCAGATAATATTTTCAAGTAATCAGTAAACCTGTTCTAGGGCCTTCACCAACCAGGGACTTGGAAAGGGGGAGGGTCAGCAGGGTAGGGAGGGAAGGAGAGAGAGAGAGAGAGAGAGAGAGAGAGAGAGAGAGAGAGAGAAGGAATGAGAGAGCAAGACAGATTTTTTTTCCCCTTGGGGCACCTCCAAGAACTCCATGTGCCAATTTATGTCAATTTCCCTGGCTGGGTCTAGGAACTCTTAAATCACTGCTGGGCAGCTAGATTTTATAGGGGCTCATTTTAATCATCCATATTAGGAGTTTGCTTTGGGATTGGCCATTAAACCCATCCAGTCATTTTCCTGAGTCTTGTTCACCAGAATGGTGATCACACTGTAAACCTTCTGGACAGATTGTCCCATCACCATCACAATTATCATCACTAGCCCTAAACTGAGCCCCTACGGTGAGCAGATCTCTGTACTGAGCTCCCTCTGTGAGCTCCTGTTGCAGGCAGAGCACTGTACCGAGCTCCTGCTGTGTGCAGAATACTGTACTAAGCTCCTGCTGTAGGCAGAGGACTGTACTGAGCTCCTGCTATATGCAGAGCACTGGACTAGGCATTGGAGAATATCAGGAGACTGTTCATTAGAAGTGATCCCTGCCCACAAAGATATTACAAATCCAGGTAGCTGTTGCTAGTCAAGAGGCCGGGAAGCACAATTTGAGCATGTGCCGAACATGGATCTTCAGCCCTGTTGGGGGCAGATGGTGCAACACTGAAACAAAGCTGTGGTTTCTGTGGCTGAGACTCGCTGCTCCACATATAATCTCCCCGAGCAGAATGGACATGCCCTTCCAAATAGGGGAAAATCTAGCTCAACATATACTCTTCTGGGAATAAGAAAACTGGCCTATCCATACCAGCAACGTGAGCACAGTCAGTCGATGGTATTTATCGAGCCCTTACTAAGTGAGGAGCACTGTACTAAGTGCTTGGGAAAGTACAAAATAACATAATTGGCAGACATTTGAATATAAATGAATAACTGGACTGCCTTATCCTGATCCCAGGAGGTGACAGAGTCCAGGGAACACAAGAAATCTGGTTACATGACCTGGCCCCATCTGACTCCCCAAGGGGCATTGTAAAATGTCACTTAATCTCTTGGGGCCTCAGTTTCCCCATCTATAAAATGGGAGTCTCTCTCCTCTCTTCCTCCCTCTCAACCCCAGCTTCCCAGGACTGACCTGAGCCCCACAGGATACCTACTAATCAATCAATTGTACTTACTGAGCACTTACTCTGTGCAGAGCAACCAATCAGTGCTATTTGTTGAGCGCTTACTGTATGCAGGACACTGTCCTAAATGCTTGGGACAATACAATATATTGTATATAGTTCAATATAACAATATAACAGACACATTCCCTACCCACAAGGAGCTCACAGACTACAGGATGAGCTTACAGTCTAGAGGAACACTATAACTAAGCACTTGGAAGAGTACAATGCAACAGAATTAGCAGACCTGTCCCTACTCAAAATGAGCTTACATTCAAGAGAAGGAGCTCACAGTCTAGTGCTGTGATCTCAGAAGACAGACTGCCTAGAAAGCGACATCCCAAATCACCATCTCCCTCCCTTTCTCTCTCCATTCATTCTGACAGCTCTCTCTGCTCCCATAGAATTTGGCAGCCTCCTTCCCATGAGCACATGTGTTTGCATTTGGTGGACAGCCATTCACAAGCCAAGCTCCGTCCCGCTGGGTGTCTATCTGATGTAGCTGACGTAGAGCTGGGCAGCCGAAACTGCTGCTCCTTGACTTCATGTCTAGGAAAGGAGAAGTAGGTTTCTGCTCTCACTCTCTTCCAGGGGCGCGGGAGGGCAGGCCTTGGCTGGGCCCTTGGCAGGACACACTCTCCTCCAGACTATACATGCCATGGGGAAACTCCCTATTGCCTGGCAGCCTTGGGCCTAGCCCAGCTTCTCTGCTCAGCTCTCTCCTGGGAGTTGGGGTGTGGGGGCCACCTTCTCATCTGGAGTGTGGGAGCCAAGAGGGGGCTGAGATTTCATGGGGAGTGAGGTTTGGAAGGGGGTGGGTTTCAAAGCGCTAACAGGCCCACAGGTCAACATTTTGGATCTTTTTAGCTTTGGCTGGGTACTGTCAGTTCTTGTCCAAAACACAGAATGAGCAAGTCTTGAAGTCCAGCTTAGAAAGCCCCCACTGCTGCCTGTGAGCACCTCTGGGCCTGACCCTGGCCCTAACCCAGCCTTAATTCCCCTGTCCCCCAAAAGGTAATAATAATAGTATTTTTAAGCAATTACTATGTGCTAAGCATTGGAGTAGATACAATAAAATCAAGTCCTCAGAGAACCTGGGGCTCTCAGTCTAAGTAGGAGGGAACGGGCATTGACTTCCCATTTTGCAGATGAGGGAACTGAGGCACAGAGAAGATAAACGACCTGCTCTCTCCACCACATGGCTGTTGGGAAATGTGGTAAAAACCCAGCAGGGAATTTGGCGCTCCCCGGAAAACAGCTCGGTTCGAAAAACGACTAGTCTCTGAGGTCTGAAGCAGATGTTGTGGACAGAAACTTCACCATGAGGGATTTAGGTTTTCAGAAAACACTTGCTGCCTGACTTGGGGAACTGTTAAACTCCGGAGTGGGTTCCTGAAGGAGGTGGGAGAATTTCCTTCCACAGAAAGCTGGTGGATCCATTGTTTCAGATGGTTTAGGGGCTGGGAGGGAGGGAGTGTCATGGGATGAGGAGACCAGCTAGCCTGAGGATTTTATTGGCACAATATTCTGGACCTCTGGGTTGTGGGAGCTGGCAAAGGAAGGTGGGGGGAATCTCAGAACAACAATCAACTTTCTTTGATCCATACCTTTATTCTGATGCTCTACTTCCTCCTAGCTCTACTTTACTGTCTGTCCCCCCTGTGGAGTGTAGGCTCATGCTGGGCAGGGAACAGTCTCCCAATCCTGTAGTATTTTCCCAAGTACTTAGGACAGTGCTCTGCACACAGAAAGCACTCAGTTAATTCTACTGATTGATTGCCCACGTCTTCCCTCTGGCTTAGAACACCCTCCCTCTTCATATCTGAGAGACAAATACTCTCCCCTGCTTCAAAGCCTCATTGAATTCATAGCTTCTCCAAGAGGCCTTCCCTGACTAAGCCCTCCTTTCCTCTTCTTCCACTTCCTTCTGCATCGTCCTGTCTTGCTCCCTTTATACTTCCCCTCTTCCAGACCCATGGCACTTGTGTATTAGCTATGATTAATTAATTTATTTAATCATATTTTGTAGCTCCCCCTTTTGACTGTAAGCTCATTGTGTTCGTTTATTTTTGTACTGTATTCTCCCAAGCACTTAGTACAGTGCTTTGCACCCAGTAAGCACTCAATAAATATGACTGAATGAATGAATTGATCGATTGATTTAGAGGTGGGGTGGGGCTGCCTAATGTGGCCTTACTTGCGTGGGAGGGGAGAATCTGGCTGCTCCCTCCATCCATCCACCCATCCCTCCCTCCCTCTCTCCCTCTCCACTCCTCTCCTTCCTTGCCCCTCTCCCTCCCCCTTTACCTTTAAAACCCGGGCCTACAGTTTTGTAAGACATTCCGGGCAGCATGGCTACAGAGACCAGCCCTTTTTCCATGAGCGAGCTGGGCTATGCAGAAGGCGTGGCAGCTGTGGCAATGGCTGTAAATGGATCCCAAGGGACCTAACCTCACGGTTATTTCCAGTCATCGCCACTGCTTTTTTCTAAAACTAAAAAAAGTTCTCCAAAACCCGATTTCTGGCTGAAAGTCTGAGGGTGAGGGAACAGAGAATTGCGCCTGGAGAATTGTGAGTGGGGAGGGAGGAGGACATTCCTTAATATCATTGATCCCAGGTCCGAGGAGTCCAGCTTGAAGGTCTCTGAAGACTTGTTCAGGTGTGACAGAGGCAGAATGACTGACTCGTTACAAAACCACCCTCCCTCCATTTCCATTTTCCTAGCCTAGGTGCTAGTTCTCCCCAGGCGGCTGTTGATTAATCAATCAATCAATCAATCAGTCAATGGTATTTATCGCACACTTACTGAGTGCAGAGCACTATCCTAAGTGCTTGGGAGAGTACAGTACAATGGAGTTAGTATACACTGTCCCTATCCACAGTGAGTTTACAGTCAAGAGGGGGAAACAGGCATTAATATAGACAAATAACTGATCGATACCAAATGCCCAAAGGGCACAGATCCAAGGGCATAGATGACACAGAGAGAGCTGGTGCGGGGGAGGAGAGGGGAAGAGGGCAGCTTAGTGGAGAGAGCATGGGCCTGGGAGTCAGAAAGACATGGGTTCTAATCCTGGCTCCACCACATATCTGCTATGTCACCTTGGTCAAGTCACTTCACTTCTCTGGGCCTCAGTTACCTCATCTGGAAAATGGGGGTTAAGAGTGTGAGCCCTTTGTGGGACAGAGACTATGTTCAACCTGACTAACTTGTATCTACCCCAGCGCTTAGAACAGTGCTTGATGCATAGTAAGTACTTAACAAGTATAATAATAAAAATAATAATAAATCAGGGAAGGCCTCTTGGAGGAGACATAATTATAATAAGTCACAGTTAACAGTTTCAGAGCCACTTCTGTTTGTCCAATGTCCCATTAAAGGAGTCAGGGGACTCTTCCTTTCCTCTTCTTAGAGGAGCAGAAGTTCAGGCTCTTAGGCTTGTGCTTTCGCATTAGCCCTTTCTCAGCAGCCCTTGCTGTGAATGCATTGCGGGGGTGGAGAGGGAGAGGATTAACTCCTTGGCTGCTTGATTCGTATTTGTGAAGTGTTAACATAGCAAGGGCTTCTCTTTTTTTTTTTTTTTACATGAGGCATTTTGTGTTTGAATCAAATGCATTCCCATGCACATCGACACGAGTATTCACAAATGTACTCACCCACATACACACACAAATACACACAAGTGCACACACATGCACTTGTGTTGGGTGGCCATTCCTCTAGTTTTATCGATTTGTACGCTCCCAAGCACTTAGTACAGTGCTTTGCACACAAGGAATGCTCAATAAATACCACTGATGGATTGATTGATCAAGTATATATACTGAGTGTTTCCCATGTGCACAACATTGTATTAAGCCCTTGGGGGAGTTCAATACAGCAGAGTTGGTAGTCACGTTCCCTGCCCACAAGGAGCTTACAGACTAGAGGATGGGTTTTTTTAATACTGGACAGACAGGGAAGCCTTCCCTGACTAATCTTCTTTGTCCCACTCCATATTCCCTTCTGCGTTGCCTATGGACTTGGGCCTGTACCCTTAAAGCATTTGATACTCATCCTCCTGCCCCGACCCACCCCCACAGCACTTATCGACATATCCTTACACTCTGATGCTTCCCCAGCTGTAATTTATTTTAATGCCAAGTAGCAGAGTGCTTCTCGGATACAGCATGGGCCTGGAAGTCAGAAGGAAGAAGGTTCTAATACTGGCTCCGCCACTTGTCACTTGTGTGACCTTGGGGAAGTCACTTCACTTCTCTGTGCCTCAGTTACCTCATCTGTAAAACGGGGTTTTAGATTGTGAGCCACATGTGGGACAGGTATTGGGTCCGACCCAATTACCTTGCATCTACCCTAGTGCTCAGTACAGTGCTGGACACATACTAAGCACTTAACAAATATCGCAATTATAATTATCTCCTCCACTAGATTGTAACTTTCTCGAGGGTGGGGATTGTGTCTACCAACTCTATTTTATTGAACTCTCCCAGTTCTGTGCTCTGCACATGGTAAGTATTCAGTAAATTCCATTGCTTGCTTGATCGATCAATTGAGGGTACAATTTTCTGTTGGTCTCTGCCCTGTCCAGTTTGGATATGACATCAAAAACTTTATGGCGGTACTTTCATTTTCAGCGTCCAGCCTCCCCCGCCTTGGCTTCTGCTGCCGAGTACCCCCGGCTTGGGAGTGACACCTGTGTTTCCAGGGACTTGAGAGGGGAACGTAAGGGCTCTGAGGCAAGGGAGGAAGCCAGAGTTGCGCCCAGCAACATGTCCTAGGCTCCACAGATTTCTGCTAAGAACCATCTCCTGGATGAAGAAACTGGCCTTGGGGGAAGAAGGGGTAAGGAACTGGTGCTCTGAGGGAGAGGGCAGCGGAAAGGCTGGGCCCAATAAAGGTCAGTGTGGCCGAGTGGATAGAGCATGGGCCTGGGAGTCAGAAGGATCTGAGTTTTAATCCTGACTCCGCCACTTATCGGCTATGTGATCTTGTACAAGTCACTTCACTTCTCTGTGCCTGTTACCTCATCTATATAATGGAGATTAAGACTGTGAGCCCCGTGTACCATAGACTGTGTCCAGCCTGATTACCTTGTAACTACCTCAGCACTTAGAAGAGTGTCTGGCACATAGTACACTTAACGAATGCCATAGAAAAGAAAAAAGCAGTGTCATATCCCCCCAAACTCCAAACTGTTCCTCCCTACTCTCCATTCCTATGGTCCAAGACAACACAGACTCAACCTGAAACACTTGGAAGGAAGAGCAGCAGCGTGAGAAGCAGCGTGGCTCAGTGGAAAGAGCCCTGGCTTGGGAGTCAGAGGTCATGGGTTCTAACCCTAATCCCGGCTCTGCCGCTTGCCAGCTGTGTGACTTTGGGCAAGTCACTTAACTTCTCTGGGCCTCAGCTTCCTCATCTGTAAAATGGGGATTAAAACTGTGAGCCCCAAGTGAGACAACCTCATCACCTTGTATCCCCCAGGGCTTAGAATAGTGCTCCGCACATAGTAAGCACTTAACAAATACCACTAGTTATTTTTATTTTTAAGACTGGAAATACAGATCGCGTGGATGCCGGCTCTCAAGATTATTCCTGGGAAGCCACCTGTCACAGCTGCTGGGTCTGACCCCTCTGCTCAGTTCAACTTCTCTGGTGACTCAATTCCACAGCTGATCTATAGGACGCAGTGTGGCCTGACAGGCAACTCACCGATCAGTGGAATGCTCCAGTCAAAATTCAGGACCTGCCCTGGGGCTGTGGCCCAGCTTTTTTTTTGGGAGTCCTTCTGACTCCCAGCCTCATCGTCTACATACTAGGCCACACTACTTCTGTTTTGGAGATTCCATCCCTTTCTCTCAGGAGCCCAGGGTTCCTGCATCTCCCCAGTTCCCAGCCCCTCTGCCATGGGGGAGGGCAGGGAACATTCAAAGTCAGGAATGCTCCCTCCCACCCCACCTGGAGCACAAGCCCCACAGAACGAGTGCGTGCATCTCCAAGGCCCCTTGATCCGAAACGTGCTCTGCAGCTGACGTCACGGCCAGATGAATTCCCTGCACATGCTGGCCCGAGTCAGGGTCCCAGGGCTGTCAACGGCGCATTGTCCGACACCCCTCTACTGAGTCAGAGAAGGGGTCTGTCCCCGCAGCTGCCTCTGCCCTCCAGCTGGGCCCGGTCCCTTCCCCTTTTACTCTGTCAGTGCTCACTTTGTTAGCGGACGAAGGAGGCAGCATGCAAACCTTTCACCCTCCAGCTCCCCCTCCCCTCCGCCTCCCCACCCCTATCTGAGACCCTGGCTGTTCTCTGAGCAGTGGAAAAAAATCTGCCCTGACTTTCCAGAGCCCCGAGTCTGAATCGGGGGCTTTTGTGATGATTCATGAGGCTGGCTGGGGTGGGATTTTCCACTGCACGTTAACAACAAGCTCTCTGAAAGGAAGGTTCTGGTCCTGGCTGTCCACCCGGCCAGCTCTAGTCACTGTGGGGAGGGGGAGGAGGAGCTGTAGCCCCCACCACAGAGCAGGAGAGGTGGGGAGTTGGGGTTGCTAGCTAGGCTGCCCTTCCTTTCACGCGACTTCATTCCCGGGAGGCTCAGAGGGGAAGACTTCGGAGAGTCTTACAGATGACCTCCAAGGTCATCGGGACCAACCCCCTGCCTTCAAGCAGGAGAACACCTGGCCCACTTGGGATAGAAAGTTGTTGGCTTTATTTTAAGGGTCTCCAGGGTTGGAGGCTCCAAACACCCTTCAGGTCCCCATTCCCTGGTTTACTCCCCTGAACGGGCTGGAAGTTCTTCTTTCTGCCCAGATTCTCAATCCGTCTGATCCCAGCCTGCAGCCATGGAAGGTCCTTGGACCTCGCCCTCTGGGGTGACTGACAGACAGCTCTCCAGAACCTCTCAGCCTTCTCTTTCTTGGGCTGCAATCCCCAATCCTCTATTCCATGCCTTTCAGTGGTTTCTTTCCTCTCCTCTGGATCTTTTCTGGAGGAAGTCAGGCTTTCATCATCTCTGAGCCTCCATTTCCTCCACTGTGAAATGGGTTGTGGGGAGGGAAGGGAAACAGGGGCGGGATCTTAGCAGGTGCCCTGGAGCTGATGCCATTAAGGAGTCTGTGTCCAGGACCCCAGAGAGACATCTGGAGCTCTGCTGAGAGCTCCAAGGAACTCTCTAGGGAAGGAATGAGAAGGCGCTTCTTTTCACAGGTTGGGAGTTTGCCCATCTGGTCTCCATTCTTAGATAGTACATGATAATAATTAATAATAATTGTGATATTTGTTAGGTGCATACTAATGTACCACGCACTCTAATAAGTGCTGGGTTAAATGCAAGATAATTAGGTCAGACAGTTCCTGTCGTGCATGGAGCTCACACTCAAGAGGAGAGGGAAAACTGGTTTTAATCCCCATTTTGTGGATGAGGAAACTTAAAGGCATAGTAGCACTAAGTGACTTCCCCAAGGTCACACGGCAAGAAAGTTGCAGAGTCGGGTTTAGAACCCAGGTGGACAGAACTCCTACTGCCTAGAACCCTGTAGACAGTCTCCTGAGACCTGCTTGCTGACTGACCAGGTGGGACTCTTCTTAAAGGACAACAATGGTCTGTCCCAGCAGTCCTCTAAACTGTAATCTCCCAAGCTTAGTACCATGCTCTGCAATCAGTAAGCGCTCAATAAATACGACTGTCTGACTGACTGACTGGCTTGGATGAAAGCTCCTGCTCAACAAGGACCAAGCTCCTTTGGGAGCGTTGCCCCGGCAGCCTGTTCCCACCATTGCCAGGGGCGGCCTTGGCTCTTCTATCCTCCCCTGACACTCAGGACTTTTCTCTGTCAGCTGGGAAAACTCAGGCTTGGCAGGAATCTGGCAGGCCCAGCCCGCCTCTGACCGACTTTTCAAACTGCGTTTCTAATCATCAAGAGAAGATTTTCTGAAACGTGCTGAGGCAGGGATAGAAAAGTTCCTCGCAGAACATCCTTTTTGGACTTCTGGGTTGTTTCAAAGTAGGGAATCTAAAAGTTCCTTAACAGCCTCTGGTACTTCAAAGCCAGTCTGGTTATAAGTAGCTAAGCTTCACAAAGTTGGAAATTAACTTGCAGCCTCTGCGAGTCACTTCTTGTTGCCTCAGTTTCCTCAGCTGTAAAATGGGGATTCAAGATCTGTTCTCCCTCCCACCTTAGACTGTGAGTCCTAAATGAGACACGAACTAGATCTTAGCTGATTGACTTGGATCTACCCAGTTGCTTAGCACAGTGCTGGCTCATATTATGTGCTCCAAAAATACTATAATTATCATTAATATTATCATTGTTATTATTACAGAACTCAGTGAGGCTGGTCAATGCAGGTGTCCAGCATGAACCACACTCCGAGATGTCGGCTTGGACCAGCAAGCTGTCCTAAGGTTGCCCCCTGAAAAGGTGGGAGATCCAAGCCCCTCCTGGTACAACTCCAAGCCAGACAGTGGTCCTGGTTTCCCAGACAGTGACTAGGTGAGAAAGAATCCTACTCATAGTGGTTCTGGGATGGGGAAGGAAGCGTGGGCTGCCCACACCTGAAAGATTAGGTGGCTATCGGGGGCAAAAAATGGCATCAACGTATTACATTTGGCCTTCACAACAGTGAACTCGGCTTTGTTTCCCTCCCCTCACCAGCCCAAATGCAGCCTCATCTGGGGTCAGAAACAGGATTAGGACCAGAGTCAGGAGTCTCGACTCTTTGACCGACTCACTGTGTGACTTCTGACCCCACTACTTAACCTCTCTGGGCCCCCATTTCTCTATCGGCCAAAAGAAGAGGCCCATTCTTTGCTCTCCCCCACCTCTCAGGAACTCAATGGGAATCCAGGGAGGGAACCTGGCATGGAGCTGAGCAGACCAAAGCACTGTGACTGGAAGGCCAAATCTGGAACACCCGGCTGGATCGTTGGCTCGCCGGCTGGGTTTCTTTAGGAAGTGACTTGATTCTGTTCAATGAGGCCTTGGGGAGCTTTGGCATAATTGAAAAGTAATGTAAACAATCCTGATAATATTTTCAGTATGGTTACAACAGATCTTGGGCTCTCAGGCCTTGGAAATGGACCCTAAAGTTGATTACTTTTGATTTATAATTATAATTAGACTTTCTTATGTCAAGGCACCTTATTATGTCTACTTCACTGTGCGGGAACCCTTAACTGAAACGGGTCTGAGGCTGGTGCTGGATTCCTCTGGTGCGGAGGGAGGGGATGGGGATTTTAGTAAATCAATTTCACTCAGTTTTGCGTCATCTCATAGTGATATTTTGTTCTGCACCACTTCTTCCGTCCCCTTAACTCCAACCCTGGCAATCTTTGGAGTCCCATATTACCTCCCTTAGGGAGAGCACCTTCCTGGGGTTGCTGAGCACAACATGCTCCTTAGCATTCATTTGGGCCTGTCAAGATGTTAGGACACCAAGCCCCATTCTGTGGATGTTTGACTTTAAACCACCAAACCCATAAGGTTTGGCTTGCTTTTTTTAAATGGTATTTGTTTAGTGCTTACTATGTGCCAGGTACTGTACTAATCACTGGGGTAGATATGAGCTAATCAGGTTTGACACAGTTCATTTTCCACATGGGGCTCACACCCTTCATCCCCAATTTACAGATGAGGCAATTGTGGCACAGAAAAGTTTAGCGATTTGCCCAAGACCACACAGCAGACAAGTGGCAGAGTGGGATTAGAACCCAGGTCCTTCTAACTTCCAGGACTGTGCTTCTGCTTCTGTCTCGCTCTCCCATCCCTGCTCTCTTACCCTGACTCCTGGTAGAGGCCTGCAAAGGGCCCGGTGAGGCAAGCAAGCCAGCCTATAAACAAACCAACGTAGCCACCCCCACCTACCCACTTTCAGCCTCCTCAGGCAGGCTAGCCCAGAGAAACACCACAGCCCCCTGAGTCCAGATGATTCTGTGATCTGGAGCAGGTTGGGCACAGGGAGGAATGGAAGGAGCTCCAAACTGGGCTAGATCACAACATCATGGGGTACCAGGCTGGATGCGGGTACAACCCCTGACCCACCCACTGGGCTAGTGCTGGGCTGGGGAAGATGCTCAAATTTCAGCCTGGGCAGAAGCATGTTCCCTGGTGCTCCTGGACCAGGTGCATCTATGGGCCGCCATGTCAGGAAACTCACCAATTTGTGGAGAGAGAAAGAGACTGAGGGTTGACTTACCACAGCTCCGGTGTCTCCTTTCTGGCCTGGGGGTCCCAGCAGGAACGGGAAGAGGGTCGGCCCGATGGGATCAAAGAGCAGGTAGTCGCTGGCTGGGACAGGAGTGGCTCCCCTGGGGTCCAGGCCACTGGTCCTGGGGAATGGATGTGGTGGGCTGGAGGTGGGGTGGGCCGCGGAGGGCACTGGGGCTCTCCTTCTGGGTAGGGATGGCTTGGGCCCAGCCCGACCCGTTAGGTTGGCCAAGCTCTGCAGCAGCGGGGTGAGATGGAGGTCACCTGGGGCGTCTGCTGGGGTCTTCTTCTGCCGTGGCTTGGTGGGAGGGACTCGTTTGGGGGTCGTCTCTAGGTGGGCTTTCTTGGCAGCCTTCTGCCCTGTCACCTTCTTCTTGGAGCTGGTGGGGCCCCGGCGGGCAGGCAGGCCCCAGTCGGGGGTAGGAGGGCTCAGGAGAGTTTGGGGTGCAGAGGTAGGGAGCACCGGTCTGACGGTGGGGTGGAGGGTGCTGGCCCAGCTGGCAGGGGAGGCAGGGGGTGATGGCTTGGCAGCTGGAGGGGGCATTTTGGCTGAGCCAGGCAGGACTGGCAAGGTGGCGGGAAGAGGTGTTTTCCTGGGACCAGCCCGGGGGCCTCCTGCCGTTGTCCTGAGAATGGGTGGGAATGTCCGTGTGGAACGAGTGCTCGAGACCAGGGGAGCTGTCCTGGCAGTGGGGGGTGGGAGGTTGGTTCCTGGGGTGCTCAGAGGCCTGGGCACTACGGAGGCACTGGGTGGGCCAGCATGGGAAGTCGGGGACGCTGGCTTCCCAGGGAGGGGGGCAGTGGGGTCTGGGACAGGCTTGGAGGTGCTCCTGGCAGAGGTGGCGATGGACTTGGTGGCGGGGTGGGGGGTCGGGGCCGGCCGAGGCCCAGAGCGGGCCGCCTGACCTGAGGTGGCGCCAGAGGGGGGCGGTGCCATTCTGAGCAGGGTAGCAGGGGGTTTGGTAGAGCTGCGAGCCGGTCTGGGCCCTGGGGGTTTGCTGGCTGGAATAGGAGTCTTGCTTGACTTGGCATTGGTTGCCCGCGGCACTGGCCTGGGAGTGGGAGAGGCAGCTCTCACCAAGCCAACCCTAGTGCTCCCCGGCCTGGTGGGAGAGGTTCGTGTTAGGGCCAAGCTGGTGCCTGCCCGGGGCCGAGGGGCTGTCGTGGTCATCCGCGAGGGCCGGCGGGCAGGTGGCTGTCCCACCGACCCGGGGACCGCCGTGCCCCGGGAGGGTCTGGGGGTTGGCTGGGGGCGGGCGAGGTCAGCGTGGACCACCGGCGGCCTCGACGTCACAGTGGTCAGGTTCCTCAGACTCGGCAGCCAGAGGTCGGTCTGAAGTCCCGGCCGCGCTGCCGTGCTGGGATCTCTGGGAAAGAGGGGCTCGAGTAGGGGCAGATGGGGCCTGTAGGTGTCTGCCTGTCGGCACTGTTGTTTCAGGTATTTACAGTAATTATGAGCTGCCTGGGCAGAGGGATAGATATCAAACTGGCACACGGCGCCCTCGAATGGGGTCGAGTGCTGGTTCATTTTCCCGAGGAGGAACGACCCCTCGGGGTCTAGTGCCGTGTCTTTTTTAAAATGCAGATCTGCATGTACTCGGCGCTTCCCACAAGAAGTAAATAAGGTGACCGCTCGGCCCCGGATATCAATGGCCAGGTGATGCCACTGGCCATCGTGGACCTCGTAGTCAAAGTGCACAGAGCGCCGTTGGCCCACATAGACGGCGATCTTGCCGGGGATGAACTGCACTCCCAGCTGCAGCTTCTTCCTCCCGCTCTTGATGGCGAACAGGAAGGCATTGTTGACTCGGTGGGAGCGGAGGCTCAGGACCAGGGCCAGGTCGGTGCCAAAAGCAGTAGGGATGACCGTGCCAGTGGGGGCGTCCACCCGGGCCCGCTGGGTGAAGATGACTCCTGATTGGAACGGGATGACCCCCTGGGGGACAGGGTGGGATGCCAAGGGACTTCCACCTGCCTTTGGCTTCCTGCCAAGGCCCAGCTGTTGGAGGACATCCACATCTGGAATGGGAGACAGACAGTGGTGAGGGCAGATGTGGCCCTGACAGGAGGCAAGAGAGAGGAGGTCCTCCCGGTCCCACCCCAATCGTCCCTGAGTCCTCCTCCCTGCCTGGCTGGGCTATGTGGACCGGCCTCCCCGACAGGGTTTGGGGATCCCGAGGCTGGGCTGCCTCATCATTTAGTATTCATCCGTGTCCCGATAAACTCAATCGCAATGGTGGGTCAGCGGAGAGTAGGCCAATGGGAGGGACTCCCAGGGAGGGAGAGAGAGAGAAAGAAGGTGGGGAGGGAAGGCCGGGGCTTGCTGATTCCAAAGGCCCTCACAAAAAATAGCCCTGGGCACCAGGCCTGGCATGAAGTCTGGTGCTGGGGAGCTGTTGCAGGGCTGAGGCCAAGCAGAGAGCCCCTGGATCAGTGAAGCAGAATCCCACACCAGGCTGAGGGGAGCCACAGGGGAATGGCCTATCTTCCTTGGCCCCCTCGGCCCTCCGGTTCCCCTTCCAGAAACCAGATTTTCAGGGCCCCGTGCAACTGGCCTCCTTCTCTTCATCCCATCCTTCTTTCATCCACTTCCTTTCCCCACTCATTTTCTTTCTCTCTCCCTCTGTCAATCTTTGCTGTATTTCACTCAGATTGCCTCTCTCTCTCTCTATTTTTTGCCTTTCCTGCTTGCTTGGCCCGGCTCCTGCCTCCTAAAATCTGATCCCCCATTTTGGTTAGCATGGTCAGGCATCCTGTATTAAACTGGGCAGTCCAGTTTTCAGCTGACTTGTCCCCTGAAACATGCTGATGGTTGTTTTTTTTTTTAATGGTATTTGTTAAGCATTTACCATGTGTCAGGCACTTTACTAAGTGCTGGGTTGGATACAAGGTAATAAGGTTGGGCACAGTCTATGTCCCACATGGGACTCACAATCTTAATCCCCATTTTACAGATGAGGTGACTGAGGCACAGAGAAGTTAAGCGGCTTGCCCATGGTCAATCAGTAGACAAGTGGCAGAGCTGGGATTAGAACCCAGGTTTTCCTGACTCCGAGGCCCATGCTCTCTCCACTAGGCAACACTGCTTTCACTGTCTGATGCTCCCTTGGCCAAGGTTCCAGGTACAGAATTTCGTGCCAGCCTTCTCAAGGACCTGAGAGAAGAACACAAGACTCTGGAGCCAATGTGGGGTCAGGGTATCCCAGGGACCACTGGATTTGAGCTGTTTCAGGCCGAATCCAATGGACTTTAGCAAAATGGTAGCTGTGTGATGTCTGCATGCCACTGTGGCTGTGTGACATCAAGGGCTTCTCAAGATCCAGTTTTTTGGTGCACCATGACTGACTATCCTATCCAAGGCACTGGCCTGAGCTTGCTGTCCAGATGGTGAAAAGAGTAAATGAAGGAAAAATGTTCAGAAAAACTCATTGCAATGGGTCAGCCAATGTGGAGAGTTTTGTGGAGTTAGAGGGTCTATGGCAACTTCACTTTGAGCTGGCAGTGTTGTTCCCAGTGTAGACCAGAAACCAGTTTGCACTAACATTCCTGGCTTAGTGATAATGTGACTGAAGTATCTGGATGAAATTAAGTCATTTTCCAAATCAAACCTAAGATGGAAGCAAAATCTCAATTTAAAACCTGAGGTGTAAGAGCCCCCAACCTCCACCCCCGTCACCTCCACTATTCCCTCCCATTCCCACATACTCATCTACTTTTTCGTCCTTCTTGGCTATCTCTTGGGGAAATCTCTTGCTGCTTTTGAAATCTAACCCCTTCACCTGGTGCCTCAGACCTCATCCTTTCTAAAAGCATTTGCATCCACTCTTCCTCCCTTTCTGCCCATTATCTTCTACCATTTGCTTCCTGATATTGTCCTTCCCTTCTGCCTCCTCTATCCTAAAAACCACCACTGGTTTTTGCATCATCTGGCGTTCACTACATCTCCCTTTTTCCATTCCTGTCCAAACTCTTCAATGTGGCTGTTTACACTTACTGACTTCACTTCCTCTCCTTCAGCTCCCTTCTAGATCTTCTGTAATCCAGTTTCCATCCTCTTTATTAATCAGAGACATTTACTGAGTGCTTATAATGTGTGCAGAAACCTGTACTAAGTGTTTGGGAAGATATAATACAATAGAGTTGATAGACATGTTCCCTCCCCACAGGAGCTTACAGTGGAAGATGTATATTAAAATGAATTACAGATGGCTAGGTAAGCAACTGTCATGGGGTGGGGTGAAAATCAAAGTACTTTAGGTTTACAGACCCCACTTTAGGTTTACAGACCCCAGTGCATAAGCAATGCAGAAGGGAGGGCAAATACGGGAAGTAAGGCAGAAGGGAGGATAAATACAGGAGGTGAGAGTTTAGTCAGGACAGGCCTCTTGGAAGACATTTGATTTTAGCAGGGCTTTGAAGATGGGGATTGTGACAGTCTGTCAGATATAAATAGGTAGGGAGTTCCAGTTCAGAGGGAGGATTTGTGCAAAGGATTGATGGCGAGAAAGGCGAGACCAAAGTTCAGTGAGCAGGCTGGCATTGGAGAAGTGAAATGTGCAGGTTGGGTTGTAGTGAATTAGTGAGATACGATGGGGAGAGTTGATTAAATTCCTCAAACAGCGGTTTCACTCTTCCGAGGCCACTCTCTCCAAGGACACCAATGACCTCCTTCTCCCTAACCCTAGCCCTTATCCTTCTCGCCAAAGGACTTTATTCCATTCTCATTCTCCTCAGCTCCTTGGCTGCCTTCCACATCGTGGACCACTCCCTTCTGGAAATACTATCTAACCCTGTTTTTTCTAATATAGCTCTCTCCTGGTTCTCTTCCCACCATTCTGGCCGATCTTTCCATCCTTTTCACTGGCTTTCCTCTACCTCCCACTCCCTAACTGTGAGTTGCCTTCCAGTCTCCTATTTTACCTCTGAGGAGCTTACCTGCTCCCATGGCTTCATCTATCACCTACATAGAGGTGACTCTACCTGCCTCTCCCTGACCTGTCGCCTTCTCTGTAAACTCACATTTCCTTTTGCTTCCAGGACATCTCTGTATGGATGTCTTGATGACATCTCAAGTTCATATGTCCAAAACTGAATTCCTCACCTTCCTTCCTCAATTCATTCCTCCACATAACTTTTCCATCACATTTGACACCACCACCATCCTCCCCATTGATCAAGCCTGACATCTTGGCATCATCCTTGAGTCCTTTCTTTTTTTCGACCTCCACGTTCCATCTGCCACCAAAATGTCTTTTCTTCTTTCACAATATTTCCGGGAGTTGCTTTTTCCTTTCCATCCAAATATTTTGCCAGCCTTCTGTTATTTCTCAACTTGACTGCCTCAGACCACCTAACCTGTCTCTCTGCCTCCAGTCTCTCCTCTTTTCAATCCATTTCTCATTCTGCTGCCCAGATCATTTTCCTAAATCATTGTTCTGAACACGCTTCTCCACCCCTCAGATCCTCAAAGAGCCATATATTCCTCTCAGCACCAAGCAGAAACTTCTAATATAATAATAATGATAGTGATAATTATGGTATTTGTTAAGAGCTTAGTATGTGCTAAGAGCTAGGGTAAATACAATACAATCAAATCAGACACAGATCCTGTCCCACACAGGGTTCACAATCAGAGGGGAATAAAAACAGATATTTTAAACCCGTTTTAAGGATGAGGAAACTTGCCACTTGCCCAAAGTCACACAGAAGATCAGGGATTAGAATCCAGGCCCCCTGATTCTTAAGACTATGCTCTTGATACTAGGCCATGCTGCTTCTCCTGATCATTGGCTTTAAAATACTCGATCAGCTCTCTCCCTCTGATTTATCCACTCTCTTCTCCTACTACACCCCAGTTTGCACTTTTTATTCCTCTCCAGCTAACCTACTCACTCTTGGTCACACCCTTCCCCTTACCAGGAATTCCCTCTCCCTTCATACCTGACAAACCACAGCTCTCTTCCTTTCTAAAACGCTTCTGAAATCACACCTCCTCCTGGAGGTCTTCTCTGAGTAATTTCAAATCTCCCCAATTTACATCTTCTCTACTGCTTGTTAAGCTCTCTGTACTACCTAAACACTTAAATACTCACAACCTCCCACAGCATTATGTATACGTCTTATATAACAATTATGGTATTTATTAAGAACTTACTATTAGTCAAGCACTGTACTAAGTGTTAGGGTAGACACAAGATAACCAAGTTGGACATTCTAATACTTCCTCTCGCCTGGAATTTATTTTAGTGTCTGTCTCCCCTGGTAGACTGTAAATTCCTGAGCACTCCATAAATTGATTGATTGATTGATTGATTGAGGACAGGGAGGGTGTCTCCTAATTCTATTGTACTCTCCTAAATTCTTGGTTCAGTGCTCTGGAAGTAGAAGGTGCTCAATAAATGCTCTTGATTGTTTGAGGACCTTTGGACTACCTCTGGGCTCACTACATGCTGTTCCTCAGCAGTCTGTCTGCTGCAGAGAGCACCATTTGCCATTCTGATATGGGTTGTCAGAGTAGGAAACAGGAAGTCAGAGGGACTGATTCTCTGACCTCTTTGGTACTAGTATGTTCATTAAATCATTTAATTGAGACCCAAGGGCAGCCTCTCCCCACCCCCACAATCCCAGGCCATTTTGAAGTCCCATATTTAAACTAGACCAATCAATTGACATTATTTATTAAGCCCTTACTACATGTAGAACACTGTATTAAGCACTTGGGAGAGCACAATTCAACAGAATTAGCAGACACATTTCTTGCCCATATAATGTTCTTGTTGTCCCATGGTGAAAACGATTTGAGTTTACCTCTCCTCCTAGTTAGTTATGCTATTAATTAAGTACTCGTTATGTGCCAAACACACTGCTAAAGGCTGGGGTAGATTCAAGATAATCAGTTTAGACTCAGTTCCTCTCCCACAAGGAGCTCATAGTTAAGAGGAAAGGGAGAACAGGGATCTTAAGGCTAAGAAGTGGAAGAGAGTGAGGACCAGAGAGGTTGTTACTTGTTATAGGTCACTCAGCAGGTCAGTGGCAGAATTGACAGACACTGTGGAGAGAACAGTAGGTCTCTCCCACCTCCTACCCCCACCTCCTCAATCAATCAATCAATCAATCACCAGTATTTATTGAGCGCTGGGGAAAATGGAAGATTATGGGTAGACACTATCCCTACCTACAAGGAGTTTACAGTACACTGAGGGAGAAAAACATTAAATTAGATTAAGGATAGGGGAAATAGTAGAGTATAAGCATATTTACATTCTGGACCTAGGACAGGCTCACCAGCTTTTCCCTAACCATTTGGCAGCCAGAGCAGTGGTGGGAGAGGAGTTTTCTGCTCTTGGGTCAGGTCAATTGACTTTCTTTCTGGGATGCATGGAGGGAGAAAAAGAGTGTGTGTGTGTGTGTGTGTGTGTGCGCGCGCACGCACGCATGTGCTGAAAACTGTCCTCCAGCCAAAGGCAAGGGCTTGGACAATCAATTGGACAATCAACTGGGCCGAGGGCAGCCACATCCGCCCTCTAATTGCGGCCGCAGAATGTGCAGACGTATGCATGCGCGCGCACACACAAACAAACACACAGAGATTTCAAAGTCTGTTTATAGAAAGGCCTCCAGTCCTGCCTCCCTCCCTTCCTCTGCTCTTGGCCCCCTTGGCCCTGGGTTGCTCCAGACTTAGCTCAATTGTCGAGCTTGGAGGAGGATCCCGATAGCTGGCTTGGCGGGGATGCATGCGCTGTTGCTGGCTGGCTTGGGACCGCTGAGGATACATGGGGGAGGAGGAGGAGGGAACCCTCATTCCTAGGCTTTAATCCATCCTGGGCCTCAGACCCACAAATCCACATCATTCTTATCCGTGCTAGTTGCCCATCCTTTTCTATTTTTAAACTGCTGGACGTCTTTGAAAGATAAATTCCCTGAGGTGCCACGGATGGGGAAGAGAATGGATATTATCATTGCAATATCTCCTTTTTGAGGAGCTGGGGCAGGTACAGGCCTTAGGAGTCATGCTGCTGGCAATGACTTCTCCTCAAATTCCTCCTTCTCCCTCCCGCCTCCGCCTATCTTTCTTCTACCTGGGCTCAGCCCCCAAGTCTGAGTTGATACCCTCTAACGCTCTGGGAGACGCTCTGCAGAATGGCTAGGCTGACCATGAACCCAGGTTTGGACAAGGCCATCCCTGATTTTGTAGGTTGTCCCAGTGGGAAAATATTTCTCGAGCAGTCTCAAACTTTAGGTAGGGTTCTTCAGATGGAGTCTCTCGTCAATTCTGTCCTTAGCACTCCTCTGTGAACCATGTGCCCTTGATTTGATGGCATCGTCCCATCTTTTCCAATTGCCTTAATGAAATCCCCACCATGTGGAAGGCCTGTTTCTGGAAAAATGTGTCCTGGCTTCTGCCTTCTTATACATTTCTATAGTCAGCCTTCTAAGGGCCCAGCAGAGCTGTCTCAGCTTCCCAGGAAAGGGAGGTGACATTGAAACAGCCTCGACAACAATCACTTGCCAGAGGCAAATAACAATGTAAAAAAGAATGTTGGTTTAGGTTTTTTGTTTACCTGGGCTGGTAGTATTTGCAAGATTGCTTTAAACTCGGGAAACCTTTTCTGACATGAATTATGGCATAACGCACTATGCCTCATGGTGCAATTCCAATTGCCATTACCATGGGCACCTATTTGGGCCCCTTTGACTCTGATACTGCACAAGCCTGCTCAGTCCAGAAGCCTAGGGCAGGGGATAAGGAGCTAGTGTGAGGGGTTATGAGTGAAGGGTTAGGGTGAGGGGTTGGGTGTGAGGAGCTAAGGATGAGGGGTTATAGGTGAGAGGTTAAAGTGAGGGTCTAGGCATCTGGGGCTAGGAATAAGGGGCTAAAGAGAGGGATAGGGAGCTCTGCCATCTTAGATTTCAGTCTGAGTCTTTCCAGGAACCGAATCTGGGAAAGCTCAGCAAGGAACAGACACTGGGACTAATCTGGGTTCCGGATTCTGAAGTTGCCTCTATAATTTATGAAATAAAGCATCTAATCACTGCCCTAAGAAGTAGCAGCCACAACTTCAACAACTTGGAATCCCCCAAACCAGAAGCCCCAGGCTGCCTGGGGCCCTCGTTTCAAAGACACACCTCCCCCAGGCTCACAGTTCTCCCATCAAACTCAATCAATCAATCACTGAATCGATCATTGTATTCATCGAGCTCTTTCTTTATGAAGAGCACTATACTAAGAGCTTGGGAAAGTGCAATATAACAGAGTTGGTAGATATAATCTCTGCCCACAGGAGCTTACTGCACTTAATACAGAACTCCTCACACAATAAATGCTCAATAAATACCATAGATTTATAAAGATAGGCATTCAAATAGTAAGGGAGGCATCGAACTGTGGCAGGGACCAGCTCATGATGAGGCAGGGGGGTTTGGTGTTCCCTCTCAGAAGGCTGCAGCCTCGCTCTGCCCTATCCACCCTCCAGGCTGAGGCAACGGGTTCCAACACCCACAGAGGCAGCCTCTTCGGGGAGCGCCCAAAGAGAGATCATCTTCTCTCCTGCCCCTGGTCTACCCCCCACTCAGAGAAGGGAAAGGGTAGGGATTCAGATGATCCCTCTCCCTTCTCCAAGCCTGGGCCCCTGCCTTCCTGACTTCCGACAGCAATGACCAGCAGCAGCAACTGGCCGTGCCGATTAATGGTCTGGAGGCTGAGGGGGATTTAGTAGTCTCTGACTATATCGGAGTCGTGAGAACAGAGACTCGGTACCACCCAGCTTCCTCAGCTGTAGCCTCAGTGCACTTTTCATTTCATAAACCCCATTCCAGTCCCAGACCAAGAAACTCTCCCAGGATGCCCCTACTCAGATCCTGGCCAGTCTGCCAGTCTGCTCACCTATTTGGGAAGGAAAATGCAAGCTTGGAAAATATGACGTGCGATGGTTGATGGACGCGTTCAGTGAACCCCCCCCCCCCCCCCCCCCCCACATATACATATACATGATTCCCAGCTCGTGGATTGAGTTATTGCTTGAGCAGGGACCATATTTAGACTCCACCATCTGGGGCCTGGTGGGCTCCTAGGCCACAGCCCCCCATGGCCCAGGCTGATATTCCACTCCTGTCTTCGCTCAGAGCAAGGGCTCAGAGGAGGTGTTGCTATTTTAAGAGAGAGTAGGTGGCTGCCTGACAAACAGATGTGGGAGAATGTTTCAATTTCCATGATCCAGCTGTGGCAACAGAGAATTTTTATTCCCCTCCCCAAAGGTGCTCCCTGCCAGAGAAATCCTTGGCTTCTTCTGGAAGGCTGGTTCTCAGGCAGAGGCTTAACAGAAAAAGCATGGGCCTGGAAGTCAGGGGATCTAGGTTTTGATCGCTGCTCTGCCACTTATCTGCTGTGTGACCCCGGGTAAGTCACTTCACTTCTCTGGGCCTTTGTTTTCTCATCTGTTCTACCTCCTATTCAGACTGTGAGCCCTGAGTTTGTGCTGTACCTACCCCAGTACATAGAACAGGGCTTGGCACTTAGTGAGTGCTTAACAGGGAAGCAGCTTGGTTTAGTGGATAGAGCACAGGCCTGGGAGTCAGAAGGACCTCGGTTCTAATTCCAGCTCTGTCACTTGTCTGCTGTGTGACCTTGGGTGAGTCACTTCATTTCTCTGTGCCTCAATTACCTCATATGTAAAATGGGGATTAAAAGCGTGAGACTCACGTGGGACAGGGACAGTGTCCAAACTGATTAGTTTGCATCTACCCCAGAGCTTAGAACAGTGCTTGACACATACTAAGTACTGAACAACTAATGATGATGATGGTATTTGTTAAGCGCTTACTATGTGAGAAGCACTGTTCTAAGCGCTGGGAGAATACAAGGTGATCAGGTTGTCCCACGTGGGGCTCACACACTTTTAATCCCCATTTTACAGATGAGGTAACTGAGGCACAGAGAAGTGAAGTAACTTGCCCAAAGTCCCTCAGCTGACAAGTGGCAGAGCCGGGATTAGAACCCATGACCTGACTCTCAAGCCTGTGCTCTTTCCACTGAGCTACGCTGCCTTATTGTTATTATTATTATTATTGATCCCAAGCAAACAACACTAGACTCCTGTTGGGATAGCTCTCACAGAGGTGGGAGGGAGAGATGAGATATAGCTTGGGGTTTCAGCAATAGCAGTGAATCCCAGGGGCTGAGGGTTCTAATTCAGAGGGTTTCTGGGCAATTCTGGGGAGGTAAATGAACATCTCAGGCCTGTGGTCTCCTCTTCTGTAAAATGGAGATAACTACTCTGTTTTAATGCTTTTCATCCATCATCTTTATTGACTCCAAAGAAGGATCTGTCAAGCAAGAATACGAGGTCTGACTAGCCCAGAATTCCACCTCCATCAGGTGGGGCTTAGAAACAAGATGTTTAGAGGAAACATAATTACCTTGCTTGAAATTGATCTAAACAGTTAGTGGTGAGCCATCCAACACATTTAACCTTCCTTCTAGTAATCCACTGTGGACAATTTGCCCTTGAATTCCTCCAAAGCCCATTTGAACTTTCTGATATTTTCAGCTGCATAACTTCTGATGGAAGGAAAATCCATTTCATACCATCTGCCGGGTGAAGATGTGATATCCCTTGTTTTGAACCTGCCACCTTCCAGCTTTGAGGGGTGCCCCCGCATCCTCCTGTTTTGGGATTTGGTGAACAACAATTTTGTGTTTTCCCTGTCCAGCCCCATTATGAATTTGTAAACTTCCATCTGGCTCCCTTTCAGCCTTCTTATTTCGAGCTCCAGGAAACTTAACATTCCTAGTCATGTTTTTACAGAAGCTTCTCCACCTACTGACCATCTTGGTTGCCCTTTCCCACCCCTACTCTAGCTCCTTCCTAAAATCCAATGACTGGAAGAGAATTTGAGGGATGGGTGAACCCTGATGAGATTTGACCTCATTTTCCTCTTTCTAGATCATTTATGAAGATGTTAAAGCCAGTCTTTGCTCCGATCCCAGGTTGTCTCTTCTCCACTGACCCCCTTCAAAGAATCCCAGCTGATCAGTAAGGCAATATTTCCCTTTACAGAAGTCATGTTGTCTTTCTCCCATCAGTCTGTGTTTTTCCTAGTGCTCACTGAACCTAAACTTAATTATAGATTCTACCAATTTTCTAAAACTCGGAGTGTAACTTGGACCTCTGTAGTTACCTGGATCATTTTTGGAACACTTTTTCTAGATGGGAATTACAGGGGAAATCTGCTGTTCCTCTGGCTCAGTGGCCATGTGTACAGACAGGCTGCGCACTCTTGCCAGGAGAGCTGCCAGGAGTCCTTTCAGAAATCCTGAGTGAATGCCACACGATTCTAATGATTTGATATATCTATTTTACCAGTTTAGCCTAAAACAATCTGTGAGATCACCATACTTTGATCTAACAACTCTGGTCCATTTGCATAAAATAATCTGGGAATGGGTAATCTCTCTAAATCTTCCTTGAGGTAGACCAAACTAAAGAATTCATTGAGCTTCTCAGCTATCTCCTTTTCTTCCTGAGTGCACCTTTTATACACAATCATCAAAGGGCTGCATTGATTCCCTATCTAAAATCCAGCTTTTGATGTACTTGATGACCCTTTTACTATTAGCTTTAGCAAGGGGCACTTCAAATTCTTTTTTTTGGCTCTTCAAATTTCCTGTTTGCACCTGACCTGCCCCTCTTTATGAAATTTCCTGTTCTCCTCAATCAAGTGAGTGTTCCATTTTTAAAACACAAGAACAGAAACAGGGCCATTACTGAGTCAGACTTGAGGTCCATCCGGGCCAGAATTCTGCTTCCGACAGTGGCAAAAGAAAGCTCAGAGACAGTGAGTGAGGGTTGTCCACCAGGATTCTCCTCCTAATTCTTAGCATTGTGCCATCCAACAACTCCAACTCTTCGCTCCAACTCTCACGTCAATGCTAGGAGACTGATTCCATTGTAGACCTTCACTGTTTGTGATCCGGTCTTGCCATTTGCCATTGAGAATGGCCAGTAAATGATGCTGATGGAACTGTTGGAGATTCCACATGCTTATCACCCAAGGAATGAAGCAGTATTTCCTTTTGTTTGTTTTGACCACACCACCTTTCAGAATCCAAGATTGCCCCCTCTACATCTGCCTTTTTCCAGACTGAATTATTTTTTTTTTCCTAACTGTAGGCAAGGATCATGTCTACCAATTCTTGTATTTTACTCTCTTAAGCTCTGACCACAGTAAGTGCTCAATAAATACCATTGGCTGAATGATTTTATTCCCTCGCAAACTCCGCCAGTGAGCCATGCAAGGATCGATCTGCCAGATAACCACGAAAGGCAGAGAAGCAGTGTGGCTTAGTGGAAAGAGCACCGATGACTTGGGAGTCAGAGGTCATGGATTCTAATCCCGGCTCCGCCACTTGTCAGCTGTGTGACTTTGGGCAAGCCACTTAACTTCTCTATGCCTCAGTTACCTCATCTGTAAAATGGAGATTAAGACTGTGAGCCCCACGTGGGACAACCTAATTACCTTGTATCAGCACTTAGAACAGTGCTTGGCACATAGTAAGCACTTTACAAATACCATCAGTGTTATTGTTGCTGTTCTCTTTCATCATTTTTTTTCTCCTTATGTGACAAACTGCATGCACTTCACAATGTGCAGCACCTTCTCCACCTTCTCTCTCATTGCACCCATTACTCTTAGTGACTAGTAGAGCCGAGAGAGTGCTAATGTCACTGTGCAAATCACTAACGTCATCAATTCCTTCGTGCATGGTCTCGGTCCTGAAGCCTTAGTGACTGGGTTAGGGCTCCTCCGATATTTACCTAGGGAGATTCCATCATTACCTGGACCTTTATTATAATTTGTCTGGGCTTCAGGTGGGTTACCTGGTTTTTAGTTACTCCTTTCTTCTTTTTCCTAAAATCTGCTTTTTTCCATAATCCTCTAGACTGTATGCTCCTTGCGGATAGGGAATGTGTCTACCAACTCTGTCATACTGTACTCTTCCAAGTGCATAGTACAGTGCTCTGCACACAATAAGCACTCAGTGAATACATTGATTGATTGATAATTCCCTTTTCTAAAATGGTGGGACTTGGGGAGCCTTCCTGCCTTAAATCAAGTTGTGGTCATCATAGCATTATGAGTCTAACATCTATGCTTCCTGCCCAGATCTTGCCCAGGATATTATCTTACCCTGGGGGGTTTTCTAGGAAGCACCCATTTATTCAAACACAAAATTACACTTCCTCTTCCTGCTCTGATGAGTATTTGAGGGTTACTGATGTTTCCTATTATTACTACCTGCCCTTCCCCAAGTCTCCTCTGATTTTCTGCTCACCTCCCTCATCCTGGCCAGCTGGACTATCAGTCTTACTACAATGGTTTTATTTAAGTTTGGGATATCTATCCAGAGGAATTCCATGACTCTACTCTTCTCCCACACTCCACTTCTCATCCTGGGAAAGAGTGTATAACTTCCCATGCACCAAGCCCCATCTTCCTCTCATTCAAATCCACTTCCTCCAGGAAGCCTCCCAATGTTAATGGTCAAATCAAGGCTTGACTCCACCCCAAACCAACGCTTCCAATGACAATTAAAAGGCAAATCAGAGGAATACCATAGTCTATATAAATGTGCCTGCCTTATTCTCCAGATGGTCAGCTCTGAGAGAGCAGGGTCTTAATTCACCAGCATGTGGGAACTCAATCAGTAGTATGCATAAATCCATCAGTTTAATTTATCCTGTAAATTTTTATTTATAACCACAATGCTTACCAGCTACTAAGGGCTCCACAAAAATCATTCTCTATCTATGTTTCCTTCCCTAGAGAGCTTTAAGAAAACACCATTCCATGACCCTCTTCAGAGGCCACAGTGGTTTCCACTCAACCCTCAAATCAAATCAAAGGACATGAGTACTAATTCCGGCTCTGCCACTTGTCTGCTGTGAGAACTTGAGCAAGTCATTTAACTTCTCTGTGCCTCAGTCACCTCACCTGTAAAATGGGGATTAAGACTGTGAGCCCATATCAGACGTGGACTGTGTCCAACCTGATTACCCTGTAATAATAATAATAATGTTGGTATTTGTTAAGCGCTTACTATATGCCGAGCACTGTTCTAAGCGCTGGGGTAGATACAGGGGAATCAGGATGTCCCACGTGGGGCTCACAGTCTTAATCCCCATTTTACAGATGAGGTAACTGAGGCACAGAGAAGTTAAGTGACTTGCCCACAGTCACACAGCTGACTCTACCCCATGCTTAGTACAGTGCCTAGAACATAATGAGCCATTAATGAGTACTTTAAAAAAATCACTAGTCATTACTATTGGCTTCAAGCATCCATTAATTGAGAAGCAGTGTGACCTAATGGATAGAACAGGGGCCTGGGAGCCAGAGGGACCTGAATTCTATTTCCGGTTCTGCCACTTGTCTGCTGTGAGAGCTTGGGCATGACACTTAATTACTCTGTGCCTTAGTTACCTCTTCTATAAAATATGGATTGAGACTGTGAGCAGGGAGTGTGTCCAACCTGATTAGCTTGTATCTACCCCAGCTTTAGTTTAGTGTCGGGCACATAGTAAATGCTTAAGAAATACCATAAACAAACCCTGCTCTATTTATGTCCATTTCCTTGCCTACCCTTTTCCCTTGTTTGTGCCCTGACCCAGCCAAGAAAACTATCTCACCATCCCATTCACTCAACTCTCCCTTCCCTGGACCCTTTACTAAAATCCCCTTTTTTCCAAAACCTTCCCAGACTATTCCCATCTGCCTCCATCTGTAAGATGGGGATTAAGACTGTGAGCCCCACGTGGGACAACCCGATTCCCCTATGTCTATCCCAGCGCTTAGAACAGTGCTCGGCACATAGTAAGCGCTTAACAAATACCAACATTATTATTATTATTATCATTTGTTTCAAAACAAATGCAGCAAATCCCAGCATGCACCCCTACTCCTGTTCATCCTGCTCCTATGTTTGGCCTTCATTTTTTGGAATTTTTTATGTTTTTGGCTTCTCATCACCTGCAGTTTGTTTCCTTAGAACATATGGTCACCAGCAATGTTCATACCAAATCAGACCTATGGTCTACCCACCCAGAATCCTTTCTTCTCCAAGGTCAGCAGGATCTCTGGAAGAACCATGTGATGATATTCTTCCTGGACATTCATTCTCATGGTTTGGGATGGGCCATCTAACATCTTTAACCTTTCTCTCTTCACCCCTAAGCATTCCCCCTGGTGACCCCATTCATCTTTTAGTTGACCAAAACTTCTCCTCCTTCTCTTGAAATTGTTTGGTCTGCCTAACGACCTGGTAGGTTCATGTAGTTGTGCTTTCTCCCCTACTAGGCTGCAGGCTTCTGGACAGCAGTGGCCATAGGCCTCATTTTTCCTTCACATCCCACACAGCTAGCCAAAGGGAGAACTCAGGACAAACTGGCTGACTGACTGATAATACCCACGGGAGGGAATGTTGAAATCTGCCTGGAGACAGAGAGATTAACTCAGTGGCCCCTGGAGATGTTTTCAGGATTGAAGTCCATCAGGGTGGGCAGTGTAAGGCTCTGAGTGGGGCCAGGATGCTTAAATTCCATGTCTGGAATTTGGCTTGGAAACTCCACCTATACCCCCTCCCTTCCCACACAATTCTCTGTTCCATTTGGTTCTTAGGTAAGGAAAAAAAGAGCATCTGTACCTTCAGGAACTCCCTGGGTGAAATCCAGACAATAGGTAGAACAGAAGACAATCCAGAGAAAGAAGATTCCCCTACAGAGAGAAAAAGAAAACAAATTGAGATCCATTTCTGCCCCTGGCACTCATTCGTTGCTTGGCCAAAGGAGAATTGCTAAATTCTGGTGGTTGGCAGGAAGAATGGTAGCTTGACTGGGGAGGAGAAATGTGTGCCAGGTGAGAGGAGGGCACTGGAAGCTGACTCAGAGGGACAAAATAGCCAAGGAAGAAGACGGCTTCTCAATGGGAACCCTTGATTATTATTATTGTATTTATTATTATTGTGTTTGTTAAGCTTACTCTGTGCCAAGCTCCATGATAGATTCAAGACAATCAGGTTGGACACATTCCCTGTCCCTCATTGGACTCACAATAGGAGAGAGAACATGAAATAAATTATGATTTTACAGATGAGGAAACTGAGGCACAGAGAAGTTCAGTGACTTGCCTAAGGACACAAGCAGGCAAGTGGCAGAGCTGGGACTGGAACTCAGGACCTCTGACTCCAAGGCTCAAGCTCTTTCCAGTAGACCACACTGCTTCACCAGGCCGTTTGATAGCACCTTTAGAGTGAGGTCCCCCAGGAAGCCCTAGGGAGAATCAGCCAGTACACCCTCCACAGGCTGATGATCACCTCTCCAAAGTAAGGAGCAGAAGCTCTTGGGGGGATTCCATGCACCCCAAAGGGCCCAAGTCTTGAGAAGCAGCAGGGCCTAATGGAAAGAGCACTGGCAAGGCAGTCAGAGGACCTGGGTTCTAATCCTGGGTCTGCCACTTCCCTGCTGTGTCACCTTGGGCAAATCACTTAATTACTGTATGCCTCAGTTCCCTCATCTGCAAAATGAGATGCAAGATCATTGGGGGTGAGAGATGGGGGAGGGGGAGGAACAGGGGGCCTAAGGAGAGAGTTAAAGGTCCGGAACAATCGGCGGGGGTGACGGGCATGGGTGTCGATGAGGGAGGAGAAGAAGCTTTGCCTGGCGGAGGAGAGGGCAGAGTTAAGGCAGGAAAGGATAAATTTGAAGTGTGTGAGGTGGGCTTGGTGCTTGGACTTTCGCCAGCAGCGCTCAGCAGCTCGAGCATAGGAGCGTAGGAGGCGGACGGAGGAGGTGATCCAGGGCTGTGGGTTAGTGGAGCGAGAGCGGTGGAGGGAAAGGGGGAAAAGGGGGAAAAGGGGGAAAGGGGGAAATTGCAGGCCGATTGTTCCGGACCTTTAACTCTCTCCTTAGGCCCCCTGTTCCTCCCCCTCCCCCATCTCTCACCCCCAATGATCTGGCCACCTATTTCCTCACAAAAATCAACACGATCAGGTCTGAGCTCCCCAAGGTCACCCCTCCGCCTCTCCCCTCCCCCCCCATCGACCCCCTCCCCTACTTTCCCATCCTTCCCTGCAGTATCCTCAGAGGAGATCTCCTCCCTCCTCGCAAGTGCCACCCCCTCCACCTGCACCTCGGACCCCATTCCCTCTCACCTTCTTAAAACCATCGCCCCTGCCCTCCTCCCTTCCTTAACTTCTATTTTTAACCACTCAATCTCCAAGGGCTCCTTCCCCTCTGCCTTCAAACATGCCCACGTCTCCCCCATCCTAAAAAAACCCACTCTTGACCCCACTTCCCCCTCCAGTTATCGCCCTATCTCCCTACTACCCTTCCTTTCCAAAATCCTAGAACGAGTCGTCTACAATCGATGCTTAGAATTCCTTAACTCCCATTCTCTCCTAGACCCCCTCCAATCTGGCTTCCGTCCCCTCCACTCTACCGAGACTGCTCTCTCTAAGGTCACCCATGACCTCCTTCTTGCCAAATCCAATGGCTCCTACTCCATTCTAATCCTCCTTGACCTCTCTGCTGCCTTTGACACTGTCGACCATCCCCTCCTCCTCCATACCTTATCTCACCTTGGCTTCACAGACTCTGTCCTCTCCTGGTTCTCCTCTTACCTCTCTGGCCGATCATTCTCGGTCTCCTTCGCTGGAGCCTCCTCCCCCTCCCATCCTTTAACTGTTGGAGTTCCTCAAGGGTCAGTTCTTGGCCCTCTTCTGTTCTCCATTTACACTCACTCCCTCGGTGAACTCATCCGCTCTCACGGCTTTGACTACCATCTCTACGCAGATGACACGCAGATCTACATCTCCGCCCCTGTCCTCTCCCCCTCCCTTCAGGCTCGCATCTCCTCCTGCCTCCGGGACGTCTCCACCTGGATGTCGGCCCGCCACCTAAAATTCAACATGAGCAAGACTGAGCTCCTCATCTTCCCTCCCAAACCCGGTCCTCTCCCAGACTTCTCTATCACCGTCGATGGCACGACCATCCTTCCCGTCTCTCAGGCCCACAATCTCGGTGTCATCCTTGACTCGTCTCTCTCGTTCACCCCACACATCCTATCCGTTACCAAGACCTGCCGGTTTCACCTCTACAATATCGCCAAGATCCGCCCTTTCCTCTCCACCCAAACGGCTACCTTACTGCTACGGGCTCTCGTTATATCCCGGCTAGACTACCGTGTCAGCCTTCTCTCTGACCTCCCTTCCTCCTCTCTCGCCCCGCTCCGGTCTATTCTTCACTCCGCTGCCCGGCTCATCTTCCTGCAAAAACGATCTGGGCATGTCACTCCCCTTCTTAAACAACTCCAGTGGTTGCCTATCGACCTCCGCTCCAAACAAAAACTCCTCACTCTAGGCTTCAAGGCTCTCCATCACCTTGCCCCTTCCTACCTCTCCTCCCTTCTCTCTTTCTACCGCCCACCCCGCACGCTCCGCTCCTCTGCCGCCCACCTCCTCACCGTCCCTCGGTCTCGCCTATCCCGCCGCCGACCCCTGGGTCACGTCCTCCCGCGGTCCTGGAACGCCCTCCCTCCTCACCTCCGCCAAACTGATTCTCTTTCCCTCTTCAAAACCCTACTTAAAAATCACCTCCTCCAAGAGGCGTTCCCAGACTGAGCTCCTCTTCCCCCTCTACTCCCTCTGCCATCCCCCCTTTACCTCTCCGCAGCTAAAGCCTCATTTTCCCCTTTTCCCTCTGCTCCTCCACCTCTCCCTTCCCATCCCCACAGCACTGTACTCGTCTGCTCAACTGTATATATTTTTGTTACCCTATTTATTTTGTTAATGAATTGTACATCGCCTCGATTCTATTTAGTTGCCATTGTTTTTACGAGATGTTCTTCCCCTTGACGCTGTTTATTGCCATTGTTCTCGTCTGTCCGTCTCCCCCGATTAGACTGTAAGCCCGTCAAATGGCAGGGACTGTCTCTATCTGTTGCCGACTTGTTCATCCCAAGCGCTTAGTACAGTGCTCTGCACATAGTAAGCGCTCAATAAATACTATTGAATGAATGAATGAAAATGGGGATTCCTTTTTTTTAAATGGTATTTGTTAAGCACTTACTATGTGCCAGGCACTGATCTAAGCACTGGGATAAGTATGAGATAATTAGGTTATATACAGTCCATGTTCCACAGGGAGCTCACAATCTGTGTCCCCATTTTACATATGAGGTAACTGAGGAAGAGAAAAGGTAAGTGACTTGTCCAAGGTCACACAGCAGACAAGCGGTGGAGCCAGGATTAGGACCCAGTTCATTCTCTCTCCCAGGCCCGTGCTCTAACCACTAAGCCATGCTGATTGAGCAGCTGTTCTCTCTCCTACTTGGACAGTGAGCCCCATGAGGGACTTGTTTATCTTGTATCTATTCCAGCACTTAATACAGTGCTTGACACATAGTAAGCACTTAAATTAATCAATCAACTGTATTTATCGAGACTGTGCCAAGCACTGTATTGGGAGAAAACAATATAATGGAGTTTGTAAACAAATTCTCTGCCCACGGTGAGCTTACAGTCTAGAGGGGGAGACAGACATTAATAATTATGGCATTTGTCATGCCCTGACTATATGCCAGGCACTGTACTAAGTGCTGGGGTGGATACAGGCAAATTGGGTTGGAAACAGTCGTAGGTTGGACTCACAGTCTCAATCTCTATTTTCCAGATGAGGTAACTGAGGCACCCGGAAGTTAAATGATTTGCCCAAGGTCACACAGCAGACAAGTGGCAGAGTCAGGATTAGAACCCATGACTTTCTGATTCCCAGGCCTGTGCTCTATCCACTACACCATGCTGCTTCCCATTGATGGGAATAAATCAATTATGGATAAGTATATAAGTGGTACCCCCTCTCAGGGTTGCACCTGGAGAGTTTCCAAATACTCTACCAGTCTCAGCTATGGGAGGGAGAGTCAAACAGAGGCATACCCATTCCATTCTTAGCTTGGGCAGTGGCTAGTGAGTGGAAGGCCATCTGCTACAAGTCAAGATTCACCCATGCTGGGCAGCAGCGGCATGGGAGACAGGCGAGGGCGGAGACTCAAGTTTACTGTGCTGAAGGCGGCAATGGCAAACCACTTCCGTATTTTTACCAAGAAAACTCAATGGATACACTACCAGAACGATTGCAGATGGAGAGCGGGATGTTCTGGGACAGATGTGTCCATGGTGGCACTATGGATCGGAAACGACTCGACGGCATAAGACAAGACATAAGTGGTATGGGGCTGAAAGAGGGGTGAAAAAAGGGAGCAAATTCAAGTGCGAGGGTGTATACCAGAATTAATATTATTGAGTTGTCCAGAGAGGAGGAAGTGGAGTTTTGCCTGAGGAGCAGGTTCCCTGGGACAGGGGGATGGCCTCCAGGCCTCCGGATCTCGTGGTTCATTGGACAGTAGTGAGAGATGGATAAATTACTATTTAGGCCAAACACAGCCTCCAACTGTTTCCACAAAGTCTGGAAGGAGTAGCAAGTGTGCTTGGATGGATGATTTTATCCTGAGAGGAAGTGAATGGATATCATTCTGGAAGGGGCTGGATGCAAAAGGGGAGGAGAGGGAATAAGGAGACTTTACCCTTTGAAGACCATGAGAGGTGGAGCATTCCCATTTATGGTTTTCCACTCAGGTCCTCATGGGAAAATAATAAGAATAATAATAATTATGGTATTTGTTAAGCCCTTACTATGTTTCAAGCACTGTTCTAAATGCTTGGGTAGATATAGGGTAATCAGGTTGTCCCACATGGGGCTCACAGTCTCAATCCCCATTTTACAGATGAGGTAACTGAGGCACATAGAAGTGAAGTGACTTGCCCCAGATCACACAGGAGACAAGTGGTGGAGCAGGGATTAGAACCCATGCCCTTTGACCCCAAAGTCTGTGCTCTTTCCACTAAGCCACATTGCTTCTCTAGAGATTGGACTTCCCTCCCAGGACAGTCACTGCTGCCCAGCAGACTGAGAGCATCTAGTTTGTGGGAAAACAGAAGGGAGTAGTGGGGAGCCACTAAAAAAAAATGCTTAGAAACGCCTACTTGTCCAGGTAAGCAGAGCCCTGGTCAGGGAGAAGGAGGATGCTACCATTGCAAGCCTCTTTATGGGTCTCCCTTTCTAGACTGTAAGCTTGCAGTGGACAGGGAACATATACTGTCCTCTCCCAAGCACTTTATTCAGCGCTCTGCACAAGTAAGCACTTAATACATATGATTGATTGATTGATTTGTTGATTAGAGGCTCTGCTGGAGGTTTTCCTGAGGAAAATGGAAAGCTCAGCACAGTCCCAAAGCTTGGTCCACCCGAACAGCTACCATGTTGCCCCCTTGTCCTCACCCATCATTCTCTCTTATTCAGATGGAAATAATAATAATAATAATAATAATAATAATAATAACTCTCTCAAAGGGTTAAAGGCAAAGGGCCATCTTCTCCAGCTCTTGCTGATAAATCTATCCAGTCAGAAAGGGTCTTAGGACCCAGAGGATATGAGAAAGCACGAGTGGAATTGCACAAACCAGCCAGCCAGCCCCCGGCTCGACCTAAAATCAAGTATTGAGGTCCCCCTCCGACCAATCTCTGTCCTCAGATTATACCTGGCTGATGAGTGAGATGACAGGGGACTTGACAGGGGCCTTCATGCTTTTAGTAGTATCACCTGGGGCTTGGCTGTGGTCTGACTTGGGAAGGAATCACAAAATCAGTCTGCTGGAAGGGATTTGTACATTCCAAGTGCTTAGTACAGTGCTCTGCACATAGTAAGTGCTCAATAAATACTATTGAATGAAATCTCCAAAGGTCATCTTGTCAAGCCCTCTGCCTCCAGATAGGTTAGCCCCTAAACCACCCAAGGCATAAGAATACTCTGCAACTTTCCTTGGTCATGTAAAAGTCAACAGGTGATTGGATCCAAGCCCCAATTCTGCCTCAGAGGAGTGGGTCTGGTGTGCCTGGGAGTCAGAAGACCCTAAATTCTAATCCCGGCTCTGCCATTTGTCTGCTGTGTGACCTTGGGCAAATCACTTCATTTCTCTGTATCTCATATATCTCATCTAGAAAATGGGGATTAAAGTCTGTGAACTCTATGTAGGACAGGGACTGTGTCCAACCCCAGTGCTAAGTACTGTGTCTGGCACACAGTAAGTGCTTAACAAATACCACAATTCTTCTTCTTATTATTACTATTATCTGTAGAGTCTGGCCACGTTCTTAGTTAGCCCTGACTCAGGAGCCCTGAGAGGCAAGTGGGGTCTACTGGGGGACGTCTGAGGATTCTGGCCTGCTTCCACCCTGACCTGACCCCTCTCCTCCAGCCCTTAACTGTGGTCCAGCTGGTCTCATCCTCCACAAAGGTCGCAGAATCAAACACATCTGCAGAATGGGTCACATCCTCCTTCCGACTCTTTTTTCGGGAGGTGATGTGCCCAGATTTCTCCCAGTGCACCTCCCTCTTGGAGGGGGAAAGATGGATGGCGTGGCCACTGAGTTCCCAAATGGGGGAACTGAGGCAACAACAGGGGAAGCAACTTCTTAAAGGCGCCTGAGGGGACAGCTGGGACCAGAAGCTGCTGGCTTCAAATCCTCAGCTTCCTCTGTGGTTCCACCATTTCCTACTATCTCCAGTGTTTCCCGGAGTTACTGCTGGGAGGATGCTGGGGCCCTCAGACCCTGTCACCTCATCTGGGTTCCAGACACCTCCTCAGATATCCCCCAGGTTGAGGAAAATCTCTCTAATCAATCACTTAATCAATCACTGGTATTTACTGAGCACCTACTGTGTGCACAGCACCTATACTAAGCGCTTGGGAGAGTATAACAGAACTAGCAGATACGTTCCCTGGAGTATGCTGTCTATATATTTGCTTCTGGGGCCCCATTCGGGGGCAGCCCCTAGCTCTGATCCAAGCAGCTCTGATGGTAGCTTGGAGGATATGCCAGTTGGCTAGGGTGCCCTGGCCCTGTCAATCAGTACTGTACAAGCCTGGCACTGTGACACTGAAGGAAACACTATAGCCAAACAACAGTCGCTTGAGTGGAAAAAGTGAGCTCGCTCCCCGGCAGGCTGGCCCAGGGCTGGCAGGGCCATTAATTAAAGCCGGTTGGCTGGTCTGACCTTTTCTGCTTGGGCTTCCTGCATGACTGCTGCAGCCCACTAGAACCAAGGCTGATTCTTCTCCTTATAAAGCTCTGCCAGGCTTCCCTATCCCCTGTGCCCGTAGCCGCTGGCTCCATGGATCTTTCTCCCTCAGGTCTCCTAATTTGCGGGCTCCATTCTCTTCCCTGGGCAACTCTCCTGGAAATTCATTTCACCTCTCCTCTGCCTTGCTGCCCAGGCAGCCAGGTAAGAGTTCAAGCAATGAGGAGAGGCAAGAGACAGAGAGGACCGCCTGGGCTTTGTGTGCACCTTGCTTGCTGTCTGGCCAAAACTGGAATGGAGACATGGAGGCTGCTCCCTGCTCTGGAGTATCAATGCCCTGGGATCTTGCGTGGCTCAGTGGAAAGAGCACGGGCTTGGGAGTCAGAGGTTATGGGTTCGAATCCCAGCTCTGCCACTTGTCAGCTGTGTGACTGTGGGCAAGTCCCTTAACTTCTCTGTGCCTCAGTTATCTCATCTGTAAAATGGGGATTAAGACTGTGAACCTCACATGGGACAACCTGATTCCCCTGTATCTCCCCCAGTGCTTAGACCAGTGCCCAGAACATAGTAAGTGCTTAACAAATACCAACGTTATCTTGCGGGGAGGCAGGCCAGTTCCCTTCCCAGCCTAGACCCCCAGGCTTCCCTCCTGACAAATCCCTCTGGCACTCAAGCTAGTCCAAGTGGGACCCTGGGGCCGGGACATAGCTAATACTTAAAGGGGGCAGGATATTCATTCTATTTTCCGGGACCATAGCCTGCCTTCCCTGGAACCAAAATCCATTTTTAGCTACTGGCTCCACTACAGAGGTGCTCCCTAAAAAGAGGAAAGGTGAGCGGAGCCAGAGGGTTGCTCAGCAGAATGGTGCCCTGGGATGTTTCAGGAATGCTCTGCCATTGGCTACCCCGTGGTTTGGCTTGGGGACTGCAAAGAAAGGGACTTGCCTGAGTGATCTGGGTTCAAATACTGCTGGGAGATTTTTATTAATTCCATTGTATTTATTGAGTGCTTACTGTGTGCAGAGCACTGTACTAATCACTTGGGAGAGTACACTATAATGGTAAGCAAACACATTCCTTGCCCACATTAAGTTTACAGCCCAGAGGGTGAGACAGACATTAATATAAATGAATAAATTACAGATATGTCCCTAAGTGCTGAGGGGCTGGGAGGGGGCATGAATAAAGGAAGCAAATCAGGGCAAACTCCCATCAGCCCTTTCATCTCTTTTTTCCATGGTGTTTCTCCCCGTTTATTATTACTACTATTACTACTAATGATAATGATTCCTTGCTTTTTGTATAATGCTTCTATTTTTCCACAGCAGTCTTGAACCAATTTTCTCATTTTATCCCCATTATAGATAAGGAAACTGGGGCCAGGGAGGTTAAATGACTTGTCTAAGGTCATACAGTAGGCCAGAGGCAGACATTGGATGAGGACCCAGGTCTCCTGATTTTCAGTCCAAAGACTTTTCCACTCTACCATTAATGATTCTTCACTTTTAAAAGATCCTGGCTAGGGGAGCGGAAGAGAAAGTAGAGGAAAGAGAAGAGGGGGTGGCAAGACACCCTAATATCAAGCAATGGTATTTACTGAGAGCTTACTGGGTCTGTACTAAGTGCTTGGGAAAGTATGATACAACTGAGTTGATAGACATTTTTCCTGTCCACAAGCAGTTTACATTTAGAGAGGAGCTTACAGTCTACAGATTCCCTAGTAAGCTTGTGGGAAGGGAATGTTTCTGTTTATTGTGATATTGCTCTCTCCCAAGTGCTTAGTATAATGTTCTGCACAGTAAGCACTCAATAAATACGATTGAATGAATGAAAGGAATGGATTTCAGACCAATAATAACTTGGATCATTTCTTATCATAAGAGAAGCAGTATGGCCTAGTGGAAAGAACATGGGTCTGGGAGTCAGAGGACCTGGGTTCTAATACTGACTCTGCCATGTGTCTGCTGTGTGACCTTGGGCAAGTCATTTAACTTCTGTGTGCCTCAGTTACCTCATCCGTAAAATGGGAATTCAATCCTTCTCCTTCCTACTTAGACTGTGAGCCTCACCTGAAACAGAGACTGTGTCTGATCTGATTAACTTGTATCTACCCCAGCCCTTAGAAAAGTGATTGGCATATAGTAAGCACTTAACAAGTGCCATAATCATCATCATCAGTCAAGCCTTAGTGTAATCAGTTGTGCACACTGAGCTTTGAATCTTGCTCTGTGGCTTTTTCTCAACAAGTTGAACAGGGCTGGTTTCAGACACTAATGGAAATAATTAATGATCTCAGAGTAGCTCACGACAGGGAAGATGTGCCTCCTGATCTCCTCAAGATGGTCACCCCGTGGGACATTAGCCAGATCTTGTAAAGATGGCCACCACGCATGCACAGAGTACCACGGTATCCCTTCACTCCCTCTGACATTGTGTATGTGTGGCAGCCATATTTAAAAGATTTCATTTCCACAGAGAACCTCAGCTTCCTCCACCTTCCCCTAGCACCATCTCCTGCAGCTCCCTGAAATAAGAATGCTTCTGAAAAGGTTTGTTTATTTACTAATTTACTGATACTGATATCCCCCTTTCAGTCTACCTCTCTTCACTCTCCCTAGGCCCTGGAGTGGCAAGAGTGGCTGTTTATTTTTCTACAAAACATTCAGGACGTCACCCCACTCCTCAGAAAACTCCAGTGGTTGTCCATCCACCTCCACATCAAATAAAAACTCCTCACCATTGGCTTTAAAGCACTCCATCTCCTTGCCCCCTGCTACCTCACATCGCTACTCTTCTACTATCAATCAATCAATTAATGGGATTTATTGAGCACGTACTATATTTGGAGCACTGTACTAATCACTTGGCAGACTACAAGAGAGGTGGCAGATACATTCCCTGCCCACAACAAGCTGCCTGCACACTTCGCTTCTTAAATGCTATCCTTCTCACTGTGCCTCAGTCTTGCCTATCTCGCCGTTGCCTCCTCGCTCACATCCTGTCTCTGGCCTGGAATGCCCTCCTTCCTCAAATTTGACACATAATTACTCTCCCCACCTTCAAGGCCCTGTTTAAGGCATATCTCCTCCAGGAAGGCTTCCATGACTAAGCACACCCTTTCCTCTTCTCCCACTCTCTTCTGTGTCACCCTGACTTGCTCCCTTTGTTCTTCACCCTTCCCAGCCCTATAGCTCTTATTCATTCATTCATTCAATAGTATTTATTGAGCGCTTACTATGTGCAGAGCACTGTATTAAGCGCTTGGAATGGACAAGTCAGCAACAGATACAGACAGTCCCTGCCCTTTGACGGTCTTACAGTCTCATCGGGGGAGACAGGCAGACAAGAACAATGGCAATAAATAGAGTCAAGGGGAAGAACATCTCATAAAAAAGTGGCAAATAAATAGAATCAGGGTAATGTACATCTCATTAAACAAAATAAAATAAATAGGGTGATGAAGATATATACAGTTGAGCATGTACATATCTTATGTACATATCTGTCATTTATTTATTTATATTAATGTCTGTCTCCTTCCTCCAGATGTAAGGTTGTTGTGGGCAGGGAACGTGTCTGTTTATTGTTGTACTGTACTCCCCCGAGCAATTAGTACAATGCTCTGCACACAGTACGCGGTCAATAAATAAGAATGAATGAATGTTTAGAAGCCAGACATAGAAGGACCCAGCACAGAGAAGCAGTGTGGCTCAGTGGAAAGAGCAAGGGCTTTGGAGTCAGAGGTCATGGGTTCAAATCCCGGCTCGGCCATTTGTCAGCTGTGTGACTTTGGGCAAGTCACTTAACTTCTCGGTGCCTCAGTTACCTCATCTGTAAAATGGGGATTAAGACTGTGAGCCCCACGTGGGGACAACCTGATTCCCTTGTGTCTACCCCAGCGCTTAGAACAGTGCTCAGCACATAGTAAGCGCTTAACAAATACCAACATTATTAAGTCCCGTGAGGCAGGGGATGTTTCTGCGAACTCTGGGGTGGTGGGAGCCACTGATTGGAAGCCTGGGAATCTTCAGCACAGGATGAGAGTGTCCGGAGAGGTATCCCTATTCTGATGGCAGCACTGGCCACCTCTGGAAATCACTATTTCACTGCCTAGGACAGTGCAATGCTAATAATGTCATATGGACACGTAGCGATCTGTTGATGGCTATATCCTGTGTCATAGAAGGGGGTGCACTTTGACTTCTCCCCTCAGGATGCAGACCTGACTGTGGCTAGCCCTGAAGGCAAGCAGAATTTCACACTTTCAGATAGTCAAGGATGGCAAATTCATAAGAATTCACTGAATTAACTTCTTGCAGGAGGCCTGACTGGTGAGAAAAGAAAACCAATTTGGGCTGGTAGGTTTCCTGTTTGGGCTTCCAAGGCTATATTCCATCTCAGTGTCTGGCCTGCCTAAAGAGGAAGGAACAAACTGCCTCCAATTCTTCCCCTCCAACTCCCTTCTTGACCACTCTCGACACTCCACTGAGACTGCCCTCTCCAAGGTCACCTTGCCAAATCTAATAGACTGCCTTCTCAACTTTTTGGCTGCCTTTAACACTGTGGGCCACTCCCTTCTCCTGGAAATACTATCTATCCTCGGTTTCACTAGCACAGTTCTCTCTTGGGTCTCTTTCTACCTCTCTGGCTGCTCCTTCTCAGTCTCCTTTGCCTCCTAAGCCCAAACCGAAGGTGCCCCTCAAGGTTCTGTTCTGTTCTAGGTCCCCTTCTCCTCTTAGTATACACTGACCCCCCTGGCAAGTTCATCCACTCCGATGGCTTCAACTATCACCTTTAAACAAATGATTCTCCAAATCTACCTTGCTAATGTAAACCTTTCTCCTTCTCTGCAATATTGTGTCCTCCTGCCTCTGGGTCATTTTTATACGGAAGTCTCGCTGCTATCTCAAGCTCAAGATTTCTAAAACTGAACTTCTCATTTTCCCACCCAAATCCTTCCTTTTACCTAACTTCCCTATACTAATTGACAAAGTTACCCTCCTCCCCAAGCCTGAAGCTGACATCCTTAACATTATTCATTTTTTTAATGGTATTTGTTGAGCACTTACTTTGTGTCAGGCATTGTAATAATAATAATGATGGTATTCGTTAAGCGCGTACTATGTGCCAAGCACTGTTATAAGTGCTGGAGCACTGTTCTAAATGCGGAGCACTGTTCTTGTACTAAGCAATGGGGTAGATACAAGCTAATCAGGTCAGACACAGTTCTCTGTCCCACATGGGGCTCACAGTCTTAATTGTCATTTTACAGATGAGGTAACTGAGGCACAGATAAGTTGAGTGACTTTCCCAAGGTCACACAGCAGACAGGTAGTGTAGCCAGGATTAGAACATAGGTCTTACTGACTCCCAGGTCTGTGCTCTATCCTCTAGGCCGTGTTGCAATTTCTTCCTCTCTCACTCCCACATTCAGTCTTTCCCACAATATCCAGTTGTTTTTTCCTCCATAGTATCTCCAGCATATGCCCCTTCCTCTCCATCCAAATTACCACCATGTTGGCCACCACTTAGCATATCCTTCTTTGAATCAACCTCCTCACTGGGCTCCCTGTCTCCAGTCTCATCCCTTGCCAGTTTATCGCCAGTCATATTTATTGAGTGCTTACTGTGTGCAGAGAATTGTACTAAGTGCTTGGGAAGGTACAATCTAAGAGAGTTGGTAGACACGTTCCCTGCCTAGAAGGAGCTTACAGACTAGAGGAGCTTACATTGCTCTGCTGCCTGGATCACTTCTCTAAAACATCATTCTACATGCATCTCTTCACTCCTCAAAAATCTCCAATAATTACCTATTCCTCCCTACTTCAAGCAGAAACTCCTAAACTTTGGAATTAAGGAATACCAAAAACATCTTCTCCTTCCTACTTATCCACTCTCTCCTCCCACTATGCCCCAGTTCACACTCTTCATTCCTCCCAAATTAAACCTACTCACTGTGCCTCATTCCTGTCTGTCCCATTACAGACCTCTCACCCATACCTTTCCCCCTGCCTGGAACTCCCTTCCCCTTCAAATCTGACTTACTCTGGATTTCCCCATTTTCAAAGCCCTCCTGAAATCATCTCCCCTAAGAGGCTTTCTCTGATTAATTTCTACTTTCCCAAGATTAGACCCCCTCAATGTCAACTCAGCACTTCCGTGCCACCTAATCACTTATGAATTCACAAATTCCTATATGGTTTATATACATACTTATCTTTCATACCCCATTGATTAATTACTAACTCATGGTCTTAATTAAATATACTGGTAAATGTAAATGTACTTAATTAAATGGTAGACTAACGTGTTTACCAACTCTGTTATAGTGTACTCATTCATTCATTCATTCCATCGTATTCATTGAGCACTTACAGTGTGCAGAGCACCATACTAAGCACTCCCAGTGCTTAGTACAGAGCTTTGCACAGAGTAAATTCTCAATAAATACAATTGATTGATTGACTGATGTACATATCTTTGCTCTGTCTTTCCTCCAAACCTGTAATATTAGCTTCCTGAAGGCAAGGACCATGTCTACTACTTTCTATTATACTCTTGCAAATGCTTAATACATACCCTTGGCCACAGGAGGTTCTCAACAAATATTATGGATTACCTGGCAGTTAGGGTGGACCCCAACTCTTCCTGGCCTTAAGAAAGCTAGTTCTGTAGCCTGACCCCATGAACAGACATTCCATTGCCAGAGGATATAATGAGACTTCCTTTTTCTCCACCTCAGCCCACTGAGGGAAGAGAGGGGACTCTGAAGAGCTGGAGTTGCTCCAGCTGGAGCTTTCAAGAAGCAGCATGGCATAGTGGATAGAGCATGGGCCTGGGAGTCAGAAGGATCTGGGTTCTAATCCCAGCTCCACCTGTCTGCTCTGTTACCTTGGGCAAGCCACTTAACTTCTCCGTTCCTCAGTTCCCTCATCTGTAAAATGGAAATTGAGACTGTGAGCCCCATGTGGGACAGGGACCGTGATCAACCCGATTTGCTTGTAACCACTTCAGCGGTTAGTACAGTGCAAAGTACATAGTAAGTGCTTAACAAATACTACAATTATCCAGGGTTTTTTTCCTCTCCACCCCTGGGAGCACTGAGCCGAGGAATGCATGTGGAGCCCCACTTCCAGGCTGGTTTGATGACCTAGAGGGGTCATTTTTCTAATGGTCCCTCAGAGACAGAAAGAACTCACTCGCCTATTTACTTCCTGTGACACTGGCTGGGTTTAGGGCTAAAAGACGTGGAATAAATGGGCATCAGGGGAGATCTTTCAGCTGGCTTCATGGATAAGCTGTAGGCTGGTCTGTCTAGGGTTAATTTTGCCTTCCAGCTCTGTCCAAACTCCATCCTCTGCTGCTGAGTCTCCTGGGAAGAGCTGAGGTTGGAAATCCAAGTGTTTTCTTTCAAATCAAACTCTTCTCTCTTGAGCCACTGGTCTCCAAACTACTTTCTGGACATCAACCTTTGGGCCTGGGTGAAGAGCCATATTTATTCATCTTCTCAAACTGCAGAGGGGGTGAACCCACAAGGTCTTTTCGATGTCAAATGTTAACTGTAGGGGTCATGAGGTGGTGGATAAACACAGTGCGGCTGCAGGAACTCTTGGTCTCAAAGTTGGATTAAGAGAAGAACTGCAGAGAGGTCAGAAAATACTAGTAGCAGCTGTGGCCCTGGACTGAGCCAAGTCTTTGGACCACTCTCTCTTTTTTAAAAAAAATGACATTTGTTAAGTGTTTACTGTGTGTCAGGCACTATTCTAAGCATTGGTGTAGATGTAAGGCAATTAAGTTGGACACAGCCATGTCTCACGGGGGCTCACAGTTGTAATCCCCATTTTACAGATGAGGTAACTGAGGCAGAGAGAAATTAAGTGACTTGCCCAAGGTCACAAAGCAGACAGATGGCAGAGCTGGGACTAAACCAAGGTCCTTCTGACTTCCAGGCCTGTGTGCTATCCACTAGGCCATGCTCCTCTCTTCCAGCCCATTGCTTAGCATTACGAAGAAGAGAGCTGCGGCCAGTCACAAAAATGCCTAACCCGCTCTCCCAGAAATGTAGATGGAAAATGTGCATATATCTGCATATAATTGCATACATCTGCCTTTCATTTTACAGTCTCCTTAAATGTCAAAATGGATAGAATCCCCAATCTGCCCTGCTCCCTTCCAGCCAGGGACCCCTGCTCCAGCCGTGGCCAGCCGAGTTGGCCCCTACCGAGCTAATGGTTGATCTGGCTCTGACAGCCACCGGAGACATCTGGAAAGGGCAGGAAAGTGGGATTGGGAGGAAATCAGGACAGGAAGGTGATCTCCTCATAAAAACTATCTGGAGAGCCAAAGTTCAGCAACAGGAGCTCAGAGAGGAGCAGAGTGGCCTTTAATGATTCTTTGGAAGTCAGAGATCTCTCTTGACTTGCTTCAGTTATACAGGCATTTGGTACAGTGCTTGGTGGATGCTCAAACAATACCATTACTTCTACTTGAAGGAAAATAGGGGGAGAATTTAGAAAAGGCCTGGTGGAGAGGTCTCATAGTCCAAGGCTCGGGAATTAGGAGACAACTCTCCTCAAAGGCAGCAAGTTGATCCTAAAAAGCTTAATGAGGCATAGCTTCTGAAAGATGTTTGTCTTGTGTGGGGGAAAAAAAAATCAACTGAGGAGTGGACCCAACAAGTTAGCTCGGGCCCGTGGATAGCAAGAAATTAGGCTGGAGTAGTCTAAGGACTGTGGGATTCTTTTCTTGAAATGTCCTGTTTTTTGGAGCTTCCTGTCTCTGGTCTTAGTTTCTCCTCCATTTTTGAAAAGACCCAAGATGGAGGTGGGTCATGGCATGACTGGAGACAGGAATGGAGAAGGGTTTGGTAATACTGTCTCCACACATGCTAACCCACTGACTGTCACATGCATGCCAACCTTTTCTAGCACAGAAGTAGCATGGCTTGGTGGATAGAGCACGGGACTGGGAATCAGAAGGACCTGAGTTCTAATTCCAGCTCCATCACTTTGCTGTATGACCTTGAGTGAGTCCCTTCTCTGTGTCTCAGTTGTCTCATTTGTAAAATGGGGATTAAGAGTATGAGTCCCATGTGGGGCAGGAACTATGAACAACCTTATTAATTTGTATTTACTCCTGAGCTTAAAACAGTGCTTGGCACATATTAAGTGTTAAACGAGTACCATAATTATTATTATTCTTAGGAGAGGAAGATGGTGTATAGTTTCCTTGAGCTGGATGAGGAAACTAAGGCACAGTCAGTGCAAGAGGTTCACCCAGGATCCCAGAGGGAGTGAGAAGCAGAGCTAGGATCAGAATCTAGCTCTTGTCCAGGGCTCAGAGAAGTGCAGATGCTGACAGCCGGCATAGCTCTGCTTTCTTTTAATCAGAGAATCCCTGCCCCCACCTCACTACCTTAAATAGCCTTTTATTCTTGGAAGCACAAAATGCTTTGGAATTACAAGTATTGTGTATTTATTTTCCAGAAGTCTTTAATGGGATGACCTAGTCACACCCACAAGTGGGTGGGGGGAGGTATTCCCCCCCTTACTCATCTCTCCATTATACTGATGAGGAATCCGGTGCAGAGAGAGTTCACAGGATTGGCTCAAAAGGACTCAGGGTATCAGTGGCAGAACCAGAACTAAAATCCAGGTCTCCTGGTTTGTCCACTAGACTTCTCTGACTCCCCCTCTGAAGAATCGATCATTGGCTCCTGGGGACATCCCAGGGTCCCACTTCAGGGGCAATGGTTCTAATTTAGGAAGACAGCACAGGGCTTTTTTTATTAACAGAAGGAGAAAAAGCTGACTTTGGAATCAAGGCATGTTTCTGAACTCTCTCTGCTGGAGATTTGGCTCGTTGGTCTGGGAGTGGAGGACGGGCTGGTTATTTTGTTACCATTTGAATCCTGTTTAGATTACTGGTAATAATGTTTAGTGCTTGGTCTTTTTCTAAGGGCTCTGCTCACCCATGCTTCTGTTTGCCCAGCAGCCTTGCTGGCTTCTGCTCCAACAGCGGGGCTGCTTTGTCCCAGGAAGAGGAATGACAAGGAAAAGCAGAGAAACCAAATGCCCGAGGAAGCCAAAATCAAAGGAAAATAAAGACATTGAGTCCTGAGGTGAGGTGAACCTTTCCTGAGGAGGAGTCCTTAGACTTTGCCTTCATTCATTTCCCCTCGACAAATCCCTATCAGGGAGCTCCTAAGGCAGGATGTTCTCCTTCCAGTTCCTCCTGGGGAAATCAAGGCCAGAGAGAGCAGGGAAGCAAGTTGTTCCCTCAGCCACCCAGTGCTGCAAAATTCAGGCTTCTCTGGACTCATTTTTAGTACAGTCCTTTGCACCCAGTAAGTGCTTAATAAATGCAATTGATTGACTGATTGATGGTTTGATGGGCAGAGCAACTCAAGACCTGAAGCACTGAGATCAAACTCTAAAGTCGGGTCAGAGGGTTCCTCCCGATGTCAAAACCATGTTGCAAGGGAGCTAGGGTGGCTGGGTTTCCCTGAACCCAACAAACCAGGCCCCACATGTGGTAGACTGTATGCTTGTTGTGGGCAGGGAACGTGTCTACCAACTTTGTTATATTCTTATATTGTACTCTCCCAAGTGCTTAGGACAGTGCCCTGCATACAGTAAATGCTCAATAAATACGAATGATTGATTGAGGTCCCAGCCTCATGGGTGAGACTTTGCCCGCCCCCTCCCCCCGCCATTGGCTCAGAACAACGAGGTGAGAGTTATAAAGGGAAGAGCTAGTTCAACTCAGGCAAGGAAACTAAGAGTTTCCATTGTTTTGGTCCTTTTTTTTTAAAATGGTATTTGTTGAGTGCTTACTATGTGCCAGGCACTTACTAAACACTGGGGTAGATTCAAGCAAATTAGGTTGGACACAGTCCCTGTACGACATGGGGCTCACAGTCTGAACCACCATTTTACAGATGAGGTAACTGAGGCAGAGAGAAGTGAAGTGACTTCCTAAGGTCACACAGCAGACAGTTGGTGGAGCTGGGATTAGAACACAGGTCCTTCTGCTCTATGCTCTATCCACTAGGCCATGTTGCCTCTGATTGCATCCTTATTGCATTCCTGCCTACCCTGCCCCTACAAACAGCTGGGACAGTTGTAAATCCCTTTCTCATGTGGGTAGTTGGGGACCTGGGTCCGGCTGGCTCAGCTCCAAGGTCAGTCTCAAAAATGTACATCATAGTGGCCTTACTGTGCCATCCCCCCCAAACTCCGAAGGCCTGAGGAGGAATACTCAAGGGGCAGAGGGGAACACAACCATTTGGTTGCCCAAACTCGCTCCACAAGGACTAAGGAAAAGGGACTGGATCTCTTCTGTTGGAGACCAGGAGGTGGCTTGGAGGCTCACCCAGCGACTAAGAGGAAGAGGAAGAGAAGTGAGTACCAGGGGAGCCCCGCTAGGCAGAAGGCTCACTCTGCTGTTTCTCCCAACCTTCTTGATCAGTTCCATGATTGTCACGTACAGATCAAACTCCACATCAAGTGGCAAGACATGATCACAAAGAACAAAGTCCCGGAAAGACAGTCCTAGCATGGAAATGACTTCACCTCAACGCGGTAGCAGTCGTATGAGAAATAGTAGCAGTTGTGGGACTAGGAGTAGGAGAATGAATAGGAGGATTTGAGCCCATTGTAGGCATAGTGTACTGCATTAAGCATTTGGGAAGGAAAAGCTTCCCCGAGTGGAAAATGGCCAACACTTGGTACCCAAGCAGCTGCTTTCTAGTGGAGCCGAAATGGGAAGCGGAAAACAAGGAGGACAAGGGGAAGTGTTTTAAGGATGTGGGAAAACAAAACCTCAGACTCGACTGCATCTCAGCTGAAAACTAGGAAAAACTGAGGCAGATGGGCCTGAATACTATGCTGTGATCCAAAAGGAAGCAGCTCTTGGGGTGTTAGGAAGATTGAGAGATAAAGAGGCAAAAGTGAAAACAGCTCCAGGCACTGCAAATAATAAACAGGATTGACACAACAAAAGACATTCTGTGTGGTCAGAAGCACATTGGCCTTTTCTCACACACAAACATGCACACACAAACACACACACACAAACGCACACACACATATACACAGCCTTCACTAACAGTTGTATATATATGGGCCCCATGTGGGACAGGGACCGTGTCCAACCTGACTGACTTGTATCTACTCCAGGGTCTAGAACAGTGCTTGGCACACAGTAAGTGCTTAACAAGTACCATAATAATAATATACAAAGCAGTCTGAGTTTGGTGGTGAGGAGACCTGGGTTCAATCACCTCAATCAATCAATGGTATTTATTGAGCATTTTGTTCAGATCACTATAACTAAGCGCTTGGGAGAGTACAATACACTAGAGTAGGTAGACATGATCCCTGCCATGAGGAACTTACAGACATCTCTCTATAGAGAGGGAGACAGGCATTAAAATAAATTATAGATATAATATGGAGGCAAATGGGGGAAATGAGGGTTTAGTCAAGAAAGGTCTCTTGGAGGAGAAATGGTTTTAGTAAGGCTTTGAAGATGGAGAGAGTGGTTGTCTGTCACATATGAAGGGGGGAAGGAGTTTCAAACTAGGGGGAAGATGTGGGCAAGGTGTTGGTGGCAAGAAAGATGAGATCAAGTAGGTTGGTGTTAAAGGAGTGAAGGGAATGGATTGGGTTACAATAGGAAATCAGTGAGATAAGGTAGGAGGGAGAGGGCTAATTGAGTACCTTAAAGGTGATGGAAAGGAGTTTTTCTTTGATCCAGAGATGGATGGACAACCACTGGGGGGTTTCTGAGGAGTGGAGTTTTTTTAGAAAAATGATCGTCGCTCTGACTTGCTTCCTTTGCTCTTTCCCCCTCCCCTGCCCCCCCCGGTCCTGGTCTCCCAGACCCACAGCAATTATGTATATATCTTTAATTTTATTTATTTGTATTGATGTCTGTTCATTTGTAATGATGTCTGTCTTCCCCGCTCTAGACTGTGAGCTCGCTGTGGGCAGGGATTGCCACTCTTTATTGTTGTATTGTACTTTCCCTAGCTCTTAATACTGGGTTCTGCACACCGAAAATTCTTAATAAATATGATTGAGTGAATGAATGAATAAATGAAGAGAGCAAAGAATGGACTAGAGAGGGGAGAGACAGGATGTAGGGAAGTCAATGAGGAAGGAGGCTGGTGCAGGTGTCAAGATGGGCTATAATTGCTTGGATCAGCATAAAGAGGAAGAGGCAGATTCAGGAGATGTTATTAAAATAGGATCAACAGGATTTGATGACAGACCGAATATGCAGATTGAATGGGAGAGTTGAGTCAAGGAGAGGAGTGGTTTTAATCCTAACTTTGCCACTTGCCTGCTGTGTGACCTTGGGCAAGTCACTTAACCTTTCTGAGCTCATTTCCTCATCTGTAAAATGAGGATAAGATAGGTGCCTTTCCTCTTGGATTGTGAACCCCTGAGGGACAGGACACATGTCTAATGCAGATTCTCTCCAAGCACTTAGAACCGGAGTGTAGCAAGCGCTTAATGAAGGACTACCACTACTGCTGCTTAGATTGAGGACAGGGACTGTGTCAATCAGGCAATCAATGGTATTTACTGGTTGCTTACAATGTGCTCAGCACGGTTCTAAGAGCTTGGGAGAGTACTTGTACTTAGTCCAGCAATAGCACAGTGCATGGGGTAGGTACAATGTGAATGGAGAAGCAGCGTGGCTCAGTGGAAAGAGCACGGGCTTTGGAGTCAGGGCTCAAGAGTTCGAATCCCAGCTCTGCCACTTGTCGGCTGTGTGACTGTGGGCAAGTCACTTAACTTCTCTGTGCCTCAGTTCCCTCATCTGTAAAATGGGGATTAAGACTGTGAGCCCCACGTGGGACAACCTGATTCCCCTATGTCTACCCCAGCGCTTAGAACAGTGCTCGGCACATAGTAAGCGCTTAACAAATACCAACATTATTATTATTATTATTTAAAAAATAATAATAACGAAAGGATCATCTAGTGGCCCAAAAGGGTTGATGCAGGAATGACTTACTTAGGAGGGAGGATTCACCCTTGCCCAGCAGGCTAACCAAAGCCAGCAGGGAAGGTTGTAAAAGACCAAGGGCCCCAAGCCCATGGCCCCAGGGTAGCAAGCACAAGGGCCAGTGTGATCACACCCATTTGGATTTGCTCTTTATTCATCCTTTCCTCATCCCCACAGCACTTAGGTAGATATCTGTAATTTATTTCTTTATATTAATGTCTGTCTCCCCTTCTAAACTGTAAACTCGTCGTGATCAAGGAACATGTTTACCAACTCTGTTGTACTGTACTTTCCCAAGTGCTTGGTACTTAGTATTCTGCACACAGTAAATGCTCATTAAATATGATTGACTGATTGATTGACATTTAGAGACCAGGCCGTCCCAGGAGAGAAGCTAGAACCCTGTGCAAAAGACGGCAAAGAATAAGGACTGGAAGCTCCTGGGTAGAGGAGTGGAGTTAATCTTCCTTCCTGCTGGCCAGGCACAAAGCACCTCTCAGTTCCAGGCGTTCCAGGGGCTCCAAGATAGGGGAGCTGACTTTGATCTAAAAACTGCTCCGGGCTCTGCTGCAGGGCCGGTCCCAGTGATGGGAAGAGGTAGAAGGCCAAGGGGTGGAAGGCTGGCCGGCTGGTAGCACTGCCCTTTCCTCTGCTTCATTGCCTCTTGGGGGGGTGGGCTGCTGAAATCAGGCTTCCCTTGAGGACCCTCCCACCTCTGCTGTCCTCAGCACCAGAACGTCCCAATTTCTTCCTCCCCGGCTACGCCTCCTGAGCCAGATGAAAGTGCAGCCCATGGACCCAGCTGGCCCCAGGCCTGCTTCTGTGACCTGTTCTCTAGTTGGGTTGGCCCTGCCCTAGTCTCTTGAAAGAGCAACATGGGTGATGGAGAGAGACCCGAGCTCAGGCGAAGGCCTGGCTCATATGTGGACAATATGGAAGCATATGGAAGTACTTAAATCTATAAGTATTCCTCTATGCCCAGCCAGAGGCGCTGGGTCTGCTTGCGCAGGCGCGCACACCCCTCTCTCCCCTGGCTTTAAAGCAGATACAATGCACACACAGGGAACTTTAAAGCAGATAAAATGAACTCACACATGAAACAGATGCAATGAACACATACACCCCGCTTTAAAGCAGATATACACTACCCGCTTTAAAACATATGCAATGCACACACACCCTCCTTTAAAGCAAATGCAGTGCACAGACACTCACACACAGAACTTTAAAGAAGAGATGATATTCACACACCTAATAATAATAATAATTGTGGGATTTGTTAAGTGCTTCCTATGTGGCAGGCACTGTACTGTACTGCGCAGGGGTGCATACAAGCAAATGGGATTGGACACAGTCCCTGTCGGATGTGGGGCTCATAGTCTTAATCCCCATTTTACAGATGAGGCAACTGAGGCACAGAGAAGTGAAGTGACTTGCCCAAGGTCACACGGCACATATGTGGCAGAGCCGGGATTAGAACCCAGGTCCTCCTGACTCTCAGGCTCTCACTTAACACATGTGCGCTTTAAAGCTCATGAGGTGCATGCACCCTTTCACATCCAGAGAACTTTAAAGCAGATATGATGCTTCACACACTTCACTTGAAAGCAGATCAATCAATCGCATTTATTAAGCGCTTACTATGTGCAGAGCACTGTACTATGCTTTTGGGAGAGTACAGTACAACAGAATTAGTAGATATGCTCCCTGCCCATAATGAGGTTAAGCAGATGCAATGCATACACACGCATCTGGCTTTAGAGCAGAAGCAAAGCACATGCACACACTCAGTCAGTCAGTGGTATTTATTGAGTCCTGATTTATGCAGAGTACTGTATAAGCGCTTGGAAGAGTACATGATAACAGACACATACAAACACAATCCACTTTATATCATAAATAACTTATTTACTCATTAATTTTAACGTCTGTCTCCCACGAAGACTGTATGCTCACTGTGGACGCATCTGCTAATTCTGTGGCATTGTGCTCTCCCAAGAGCAGCATGGTGTAGTGGATAGAGCACAGGCCTGCAAGTCAGAAGGTCATTAATTCTAATCCTGGCTCTGCCACTTGTTTGCTGTGTGTGACCTTGGGCAAGTCATTTTACTTCTCTGTGCCTCAGTTACCTCATCTGTAAAATGGGGGTCGAGACGGTGAGCCCCATGTGGGACAGGGACTGTGTCCGACCCAATTCATTCATTCATTCATTCAATCGTATTTATCGAGGGCTTACTGTATGCAGAGCACTGTACTAAGAGCTTGGAAAGTACAATTCAGCAATAAAGAGAGCCCATCCCTGCCCACCACGAGGTTACAGTCTAGAAGATAGTTTGTCCACCCCAGCCTGGCACATAGTAAGCGCTTAACAAATACCAGAATTAGTATTATTAGACTCTGAGCCAGTTGTTGGGTAGAGATTGTCCTATTCATTACCGAATTGTACTTTCCAAGCACTTAGTACAGTGCTCTGCACACAATCATCGCTCAACAAATACAATTGAATGAATGAATGATTCCAGTGTTCTGCACACAGTAAGCACTCAACAAATACTATTGAATGAATGAATGACTACAGCGCTCTGCACATAGGAAGCACTCAACAAATACGATTGATTGAATGAATGACTACAGTGCTCTGCACACAGTAAGCGCTCAATAAATACAACTGAATGAACGAATGACTACAGTGCTCTGCATACAGTAAGCACTCAATAAATATGATTGAACAAATTATTACAGTGCTCTGCACACTGTAAGTGCTCAACAAATACAATTGAATGAACGAATGACTATGCATTCATTCATTCAGTAGTATGAATGAATGACTATAGAGATCTGCACATAGTAAGCGCTCAATAATGCCACTAACTGATCGATTAAAGCAGATGTAGTGGCAGGCCGAGCTTCGCTGGGACCAGACAGCGAGCGAGCGAGCGCCTGAAGGCGAAGGGAGCAGTGTGATGATGATGAAGAGCCAGGGCTTGGGAGTCAGAGGTCATGGGTTCTAACACCAGCTCTGCCACTTCCCAGCTGGGCAAGTCACTTCACTTCTCTGTGCCTCAGTTTCCTCATCTAAAATGGGGATTAAGACTGTAAACTCCACATGGGACAACCTGATCACCTTGTATGCCCTCCGAGCGTTCAGAACAGTGCTATGCACATAGTAAGCGTTTAACAAATACCATCATTATTATCATGATGAGGATCCCATGGTGGGGCAGGGATTGTCTCTGTTACCGAATTGTACGTTCCAAGCGCTAAGTCCAGTGCTCTGCACATAGTAAGAAGCAGCGTGGCTCAGTGGAAAGAGCCCGGGCTTGGGAGTCAGAGGTCATGGATTCTAATCCCAGATCCGCCATTTATCAGCTGTGTGACTTTGGGCAAGTCACTTCACTTCTCTGTGCCTCAGTTCCCTCATCTGTAAAATGGGGTTGAAGATTGTGAGCCCCACGTGGGACAACCTGATGATGTTGTATCTCCCCCAGCGCTCAGAACGGTGCTTTGCACACAGTAAGGGCTTAACAAATGCCATCATTATTATTACATAGTAAGCCCTCAGTCATTACGATTGAAGGAATGATGATAGTATTTGGTAAGCGCTCACTACAAACGTCCAACGCGGCCCGGGGTCGGGGGGAGCGGGGAGGAAGCTCGTTAACCCTCGCCTGCCCGCGTAAGGCCGCCGAGCAGTGAGGCCGGGGAGCCGGGGCGGCGGCTAGGTTGGGGATCGGACCAGGATCGGGACCCCTCCGGCCTCCCCGCCTCCTCCCCAAAAGCCTCCCCCGCCGGGGGAGGGTCCGTCCCGGCTCAACCGTGGGAACGGAGCCGCCCACTGGGCTTCCCGGCCCACCTCCCCAGGACCGGCCCGGGCCTCCAACCTCGGAACCGGGGATCCCGGGGACCCCAAAAGAAACCCAACCCCCCCACCCCCAAACCCTCCCTCCAGCCCAGAACGGGGGGGGGCGGTCCCCTCTGAATTAGAAGCATCAAGCCTCCCCCCCTCCCCAATTTTCGGCAGGAGAGCGGACTTTCTACTCACCCCCTGGGTGCTGCAACTCTGAATCTGGAGACCGGGGCTGACTCCGGCTCCATCACGGGGGTCCTACTTCATTCTCTCCTTTCCGGGGGGCAAATTCTCAGCGCCATCCATGGGGAGAGGGGCGCAGCGACCCCCGGGGTGGGGGTGAGGGGTGAGGCTGCCCCCACCGCCCCGGAGTCGCCGGACACCTTCCTCCTCCTCCTCCTCCTCTTCCTCCTCCTCCTCCTCTTCCTCCTTCTCCTCCTCTCGCTCCTTAGTATTCCCATGTAATTCCCGCCCGGCGGGGCCCCACTCGCCCGGGGGCTGGAGGCGGGGGACCCCGGAGACGATCAGACGAGGAGGGAAGCAGGCCCATGGTCCCAGGAGTCCGGTATCCCTCGCTTTCTCCTTTCTTTTCAATCGCCCTCTCTCTGTCCTCTCTCTTTCTATCTCTTTTTCTCTGTCCTCTCTTTCTGTCTCTCTTTCTCTGTCCTCTCTTTCTGTCCCTTCTCTCTTTCCCACTCTCTCTCTTTTTCCTCTCTGCCTATCTCTCTTTCTCTGTCCTCTCTTTCTGTCCCTCTGTTTCTCTCTCTTTCTCTGTCTCTCTTCCCCCTGGTCAATTCCAGTCCTTAGGCGCAGGGCTGGCCGGGCTGGACATGGGATGTTTTATTTGCGGGAGGAGGGCTTCGCTTGGCCCTGCGGATGTCCCCTCCAGGAACTCTCCTCCGGACTTAGAGGGAGAGCAAAAGGAAGGATTTGGGAAAAGGGAAAATGATTTAAAGGCTTTTTCCCTCCCCACTCCCCCCCTTCCCCACCTCCCCCCTCCCCCCCCGCCCCGATCCCAGCCTCTCTCTCTGCTGCCCCCTTCCGACGCCGTGCGGTGCAGCAGCCTCAGCCCCGGACCGGCCCAGCCCGGCCTGTCCCGGGAAAGAGGTCCGCAATCAGAGGGCCTGGGGGATGGAGGGCCCCAGGGCCACTCAGGGAGAGAGGGGATCCCCCAAACAGCTCCGGCCTCAGGACCCCCCGACCCTCCATCCCAACTCCCCCAGCCTCCGGAGGATGTTCATGGGGTCTGGACTCCCAGGCCCTGGATCGGGGTCCCCACCGACCCGTCCACTCCCATTGAGTTTGCCCGTTATTGGGCAGGGATTGTCTCTATCTGTTGCCGAATTGTACATTCTAAGCGCTTAGTACAGTGCTCTGCACTTAGTAAACGCTCAATAAATACTATTGAATGAATTGAGGGTGCACACGCCCGTCCACCCCACCCACCCACACACTCCTGGATCCTGCTGGAGGGGCAGGTGTCAGCCCCTCTGGTTTGCTCCCATTGCCATAAATCCGGCTTCAGGTAGCCCCGAGGGAAGGGTACCTACAGTCTCAAGGGATGCTGCCCCCCTCCCGCGGCGGACAAGCGACTTGGGGTGTCTTGGTAGAACTGGAGTGGACACAGCCCTCTGAAGAAGGGCTCAGCTAGCCTCTGGCCACCAGCCGAATGGTCCGGATCCTTCCGTGTTTTTCATTCTCCCTCACCTTCACGATCCTGATACCCAGGTCCGGGGCGCCGGAAAAATCCCATCCCAGGTCGGAATCTGGAGGACCAGATTTCTCATGCCAGAGCAAGCGGGGTGGGTTTAAGACCCAACAAAAGACCGGCGAGACAGAGAAAGGGCGACCTCGAAATGATCCCGGAATTCCCAGAGCTGTGCGCTCACATGCACACACACGCACATACACACATTCACCATGGTTTCACACCTAAACACGCGTGGGGGGCAGGAGGGAGTCTGGCGATCGATCAGAATTGCACACGCCAAGCTCTTAGTACAGTGCTCTGCACATAGTAAGCGCTCAACAAATAGTTTTGCATGAATGAATGGATCAGAAGCAGTCTAGCCTCACCACCCCAGTTCCCTCCATTCCCTTCTCCTCCTTCTCCCCCCATCCCTCGCCTCGCCCTTCCACCACACACCCAACCGTCTTGCCCCATTGATCGCATTCTTTCTCCACTTACTTTGCGCCGAGGTGAGAGGTTGTGCAGTCTCTCCTTCCAGCCCCTAAATTCATTTGTATTCATTGGTCCCGGCAGCTAAAAAAAATCTGATCCTGGTTTAATCACAGCGTGATTCAGGAGCTGAGAACCCGAAAGCACCAAAGGCCTTCAGGGTCATTTGGTCTGGACAGAAAGAGATTAGATCCCAAGTTCAACAGATAATCCTCTCCAGGGCTCCAGCAGAACCAATTCTTCCTGGACTGTCCTCCCAGTGTGTGGCTCATGGATGCTGAGGGGAGGGAGGGGTGAGGGGGACCTGGAGCTATCGAAGGCTCTGGTCGGGGCCTGATGTGAAGAGGTGGGAATTAGAAGACTGCCCTTGGTCCTTTTAAATAGCTGCCGCCGGGGACATGAGCTGGCTCCACTGGGCCAGGTGTCCGGTTTCAGCAAATATTGAAGTCGTGAGCGAGGATTTTCCTGCAGGGGGCAGAGTCCACTGCAGAGTGGACACGGGGAGAGAAGGCCTCGAAGCTCGGCTGCCCTGACCTGCCCAGAGCCCAGAACCGGGCGGTCCCAGGGGTTCCCAGCCTGGTACCGCACCCCACACTCCACAGAGAAGCAACAGGCTGGGGAGGAGCCCTGCCAACCTTTTCATGGCAACCTTCAGATGCCTGTGTCACCCTCGTGGTGTTTTCCAGCCAGGGGTGTCTGTGGGATGTGTGTGCGTGGGTGTGTGGGGTGTGTGTGGGCGGGGTGGGGTGGTAAGGATTTTCCTACCTTGCTCTCTGAATTCCCCTGGAGAAGCTCCGTTGCTGTGGGAAACACCGCTTTGAATTTCCTGACTTTAGGGGCATGGAAAGTGTCAATCCATGAAGGTTTCAGGGAGTTATCAGAAAAAAAACAAAACAACTTCACCTTCCTTTGGTTGCTCACAGGAAGAACACAATCATAAGCCATTTCCTAGGATGATTCTGTGGTGAGGCTCACCTCCACGTGGAGTCTGCAGATTATAAATAAGGGATAAGAGTACTGAATTTAGCGGCTCAACTCTGTGCCTGGAGCACATTTAGGTTGCATTAAGGTGATTAAGCTTCAGTCCCAAATTCTAGGCAGTACAAACCAATGCTTTATCATCGCTTGCACTTTTCAGGGGTGGTTAGTCAGTACTTTATTACCAGACATCAGACTGACTCCATCATCACCATTCATTCATTCAATAGTATTTACTGAGCGCTTACTATGTGCAGAGCACTGTACTAAGGGCTTGGAATGAACAAGTCGGCAACAGATAGAGACAGTCCCTGCCGTTTGACGGGCTTACAGTCTAATCGGGGCAGACGGACAGACGAGAACAATGGCAATAAATAGAGTCGAGGGGAAGAACATCTCGTAAAAACAATGGCAACTAAATAGAATCAAGGCGATGTACATTTCATTAACAAAATAAATAGGGTAATGAAAATATATACAGTTGAGCAGACGAGTACAGTGCTGAGGGTATGGGAAGGTAGAGGGGGAGGAGCAGAGGGAAATGGGGGGAAAGAGGGTTAAGCTGTGGAGAGCTGAAGGGGGGGCAGTAGAGGGAGAAGGGGTGCTCAGTCTGGGAAGGCCTCTTGGAGGAGGTGAGTTTTAAGTAGGGTTTTGAAGAGGGGAAGAGAATTAGTTTGGCAGAGGTGAGGAGAGAGGGCGTTCCAGGACCGCGGGAGGACGTGGCCCGGGTGTCGACGGCGGGATAGGGGAGACCGAGGGACGGTGAGGAGGTGAGTGGCGGAAGAGCGGAGCGTGCGGGGTGGCGGTAGAAAGAGAGAAGGGAGGAGAGGTAGGAAGGGGTAAGGTGATGTAGAGCCTTAAGCCTAGAGTGAGGAGCTTTTGTTTGGAGTGGAGGTCGATAGGCAACCACTGGAGGTGATTAAGAAGGGGAGTGACATGCCCAGATCGTTTCTGCAGGAGATGAGCCGGGCCAGCGGAGTGAAGAATAGACCGGAGCGGGGCGAGAGAGAGGAAGGGGAGATCAGAGAGAAGGCTGACACAGTAGTCTAGCCAGGATATAACAAGAGCCCGTAGCAGTAAGGTAGCCGTTTGGGTGGAGAGGAAAGGGCGGATACTTGGCGATATTGTAAAGGTGAAACCAGCAGGTCTTGGAAATGGATAGGATGTGTGGGGTGAACGAGAGAGACGAGTCAAGGATGACACCGAGATTGCGGGCCTGAGAGACAGGAAGGATGATAGGGAAGTCTGGGAGAGGACAGGGTTTGGGAGGGAAGATGAGGAGCTCAGTCTTGCTCATGTTGAGTTTTAGGTGGCGGGCCGACATCCAGGTGGAGACATCCTGGAGGCGGGAGGAGATGCGAGCCTGAAGGGAGGGGGAGAGGACGGGGCGGAGATGTAGATCTGCGTGTCATCTGCGTAGAGATGGTAGTCAAAGCCGTGAGAGCGAATGAGTTCACCGAGGGAGTGAGTGTAAATGGACAATGGAAGAGGGCCAAGAACTGACCCTTGAGGAACTCCAACAAGTTAAAGGATGGGAGGGGGAGGAGGCGCCTGCGAAGGAGACCGAGAATGACCGGCCAGAGAGGTAAGAGGAGAACCAGGAGAGGACGGAGTCCGTGAAGCCAAGGTGAGATAAGGTGTGGAGGAGGAGGGGATGGTCGACAGTGTCAAAGGCAGAAGAGAGGTCAAGGAGGATTAGAATGGAGTAGGAGCCATTGGATGTGGCAAGAAGGAGGTCATGGGTGACCTTAGAGAGAGCAGTCTCGGTAGAGTGGAGAGGACGGAAGCCAGATTGGAGGAGGTCCAGGAGAGAATGGGAGTTAAGGAATTCACCTTAACACCATCTTCACTTTAAACACCATCATCACCACCACTATCATCATCATTCATCAAACTTATTGAATGTTAAAGCAGAGCACTGTTTTAAATGCTTGGGAGAGTACAGTAGAATTAGTGGATAAGATCCCAGCCCTTTAGGAGCTTATCATCATCATTACCAGACCGCAAAGCAGGTCATCATTAGGTCCATTTTGCATCATCATCATCATCGCTGTCACCATCAAGGGATTTTATTGAGCGCTTACTCTATGCAGAGCCCTGTACTGTTTGGGAGAGTACAGATGTGCCAGTTGAGGCAGTGAGAAAATCAGGGATTTGCCCAAGTTGCTGAACCTAACTTCAAACCCAGGTCCCTGGATTCCCATTCTCTAACCTGAACAGCACTGCTGAATGTGATCAGCGCCAGTTATTCTTGAGTCTCTAATCTGGCTCATTTGGTCCGGTCTCCAAGTCATTTCTTATTGTTGCTGATGAGCTCGTGCGGAACATACACGGATTAATTGCTGTCTCACAGAGAGAGGTTAGGGAGGAATTCATCTATTAATGATATTTATTGAGCACTTAGTCTGTGCAGAGCACTGTTCTAAGTGCTTGGGAGAGTACAATACAACAGAGTTGGTAGACAAATTCCCTGCCCACAATGAGATTGCAGTCTTGAAGGGGATTTATCTTTTGGACAAGTAGAGAAGAACTTGGCTGCTTTCAATGTCATTCTTGACAGATGGAACAGGTCCAGTTTACCTAATTATGCTCTGGCTAGTTTAGATCCCAAAGCAAAAAAGGAATGTGATATCCAACAGACAATCACTCTTTCCCCACCTTCAAAGCCTCACTGAAGGCATATCTCCTCCTAGAGGTATTCCTGACTAAGCCCTCATTTCCTCTTCTCCCACTCCCTTTTGCATCACCCTTGCACTTGGATTTGTTCCCTTTTTTTAACCCCTCCCTCAGCCCCATAGGACTCATGTTCATATCCATAATTTACTTATTTATAGTAATGTCTGCCTCCCACTCCAGTAAGCTTGTTGTGGCCAGGGAGCATATCCGCCAACTCTTTGTAGTGTACTCTCCCAAGCATTTAGTACAGTGCTCTGCCCAGAGTAAGTGCTCAATAAATATGGTTGATTGATTGATGATTGAGTGATTGAACTGTGAAGTGTTGGGAAATGCTGGAATTGGAGTGGGAGACTGGGAGATCTCCCAGCTGATAGTACTACTAATTAATAATGATGGTATTTGTTTAGCACTTACTATGTGCAAAGCACTGTTCTAATTCTTATTAGTATTACATTATAATAAAATAATATTAATAATGATATTTTTAAGACTCACTATATGCCAAGCACTGTGCTTGGGACAGATGAGCTGCAATCTTGGGGGTTAGCTGAGATGACTTCTTGGAGTTCCAGTCAGTCCAATATTTTAGCATTTCCAAGTATCCTGATTTGCCCAAACAGTGATATGACAGATTCCACTAGTATTGTTGACTTTCTGTTTGGAAAGCTACATTAAGCGACTCTCCATTTCAAGACTAAATGACATTCAGAAGCACGGAAGGCCCCTAGGTCCCTTTACTTAGGGGAGCCCTCGGCTCTCTAGGGCTCCACAGGGTAAGCTGATGCGGGGAAGGGATATTCTTCACTTTCAAACAAGACAAGCTGATGCTGAAAGTATTTGAGGGCTTCACTGGCTTCCAGCATGCTCAGCTCTTCCTCCTGTAGAAATCATGCTCACTCTGACTGGTCTAGGAGAACTCAACTGACTTGCATGCCCCCCGACCCTGGCCACACTCACACCTCACCACTTTCCTACCACAACCCAGCCCACACAATTCACTCCTCTTATGCCAACCTACTCACTGGACCTCAATCTCAACTCTCTTGCAGCCTGCCTCTCACCTGAAACACCCTCCCTTCTCATAACCGAAAGACAATTACTCCCCACGCCTTCAGTCTTATTGAAGGCACATCTCTTCCAAGAGGCCTCCCTGAGTAAGCCCACATTTCCTCTTTTCCCACATCCTTCTTCATCACCCTGACTTGCTCCTTTTACTCACCAACACCACCCCCAACAGCACTTACATACATATCCAGTAATTTATTTATATTAATGTCTATCACCCCTCTAGACTGTAAGCTTGTTGTGGGTAGCAAATGTTTCTGTATATTGTTGTGTCATACTCCCCCAAGCGTTTAGTACAGTGCCCTGTGCACAGTAAGTGCTCAATCAATACTATGTATTGATTTATTCATTCATTGTTTAGCTCCATTTTATTTTCTATGGTATTTGTTAAGCATTTACTATGTGCCAGACACTCTACTAAGCACCTGGGTAGATACAAGCTAATCAGATTGGACACAATCCATGGGGCTCACAGTCTTAATCTCCATTCTACAGATGAGGTAACTGAGGCACAGAGAAGTGAAATGACTTGTCCAGGTCCACACAGCAGACAAGTGGTAGGTCCAGGATTAGAACCCAGGTCCCAGGACTGTGCTCAATCCACTAGGCAATGCTTCTTTTTTCCTGACTACTTAGTACAGTGCTCTACACTTAGTAAGCACTCAATGAATATCACTGATTGTTGAACTGAGTGATTGAATGCCCCATACCTAAACACCCAAAGCCACATCTGAACGTTGAGAGCAACTCGACAATGAGATCTGACCTAAAAGTCATCCCTTGGCCAGCAGACAAGGAAATGATTTTCTATGGTTTTTTGAAGTACCTGGAACCTCAATCTTCCAATGTCATGGTGGAAAATGGAAAAGCAGAGAAAAACCATCAATACGATTGAAGATTACAAATCAGAGGTTTCCAGCTCTGGCTAGAACGCGGGACAAATTGACAGTAACTGACCTGCTGGTCTCAAGTTTGGAAAGAAGGGGCATCTGAGGAGAAAGAAAATTAACCAAAGCCCGGGGAAAGGGCAGATGGCAGCTCCATCTTTTGGTTCCTGGCCAGTTAAAGATGGTTCCTTGTCCCACCTATGTCTTCTAAGCTCGGTTATGTCTGATAAGAAACAGACCATCGTGCCAAACCCAGCAAATCCTGAGTTGAAAATTTCATCATTCAAGACACAAAAATGTATTAGGCCGACAACTAACATGGTAGCTGATTTCTCTGGGAGGCCTTTCTGGGAAAACGAAGGAAGAGGAAGACATAAGCAATGTCCCCAAGTGTTTACTGGTCTAGAAAACTGATTTGTCATTGATGAGACAGTGAGTGAGCAGTGAGTGGCTACTGACCCAGGGCTATCTGTGAGTCAAGGAAACCTACAGTCCACAGGTCTAGGCTCTCAGCTGAGTACTGAAACTTTATTAACCAATAAAGTGCTTGGATTTGGATGCAGAACAAGCATTGGGATCCAGGCCTTAGCTGAGATGGGAATAATATTAATAATAATAATACGAGCATTTTTATGTGCTTATTATGTGCCAGTCACTGTACTAAGTGTTGGGGTGGATACAAGCAAACCAGACTGGAGACAGTCCCTATCCCACATGGGGCTCACAATCGTAATCTCCATTTTACAGATGAAGTAACTGAGCTACAGGGCAGTTAAGTGACTTGCCCAAGGTCACACAGCAGACAAATGGCAGATCCGGGATTAGAACCCAGGTCCTTCTGACTTCCATGCCCGTGCTCTATCCACTAGGCCATGCTGCTTTTCCTATCTCTTCAGCCATCTAGTGTCATCACTACCTCCATCAGCATCACCTAGTAGGTTGAGTCAGCAGAGAGTGCCTGAGAATAATCTTGTAGCCAGACAGCATAAAAAATGATGGTGAAATGGCTTCAAGTTAAGAGAGGGCCTTCCTGAAACTCTTCGATCTTATTTGGGGGGTGGTGGGAGTGGTAAGGGGCCTGACTAATACATAGTTTAGTCCTGACAGTGAAATGTTTGTAGTCATCCAGTTGGCTCTCTGACGGTAGGACATACATAGTGGTTTGGTTTTGTGGTCTGCTTATTTTCATTGTTTTCAGACTCAAGTTGCAATGTTGGGCAGTGTTCATAAAGGCCTTCCAAGATCTAATTGCTGGAGCCACTGTCTGCTTCTCTCCATACTCCTACCACCTTTTCCAATTGCCTTTTTCATTTCTCCACCTCAGATTCCCATTATTTTCCTAACTCAAGTCCCAAATGCTCTGAAACCCATCAGGTCAGTTGTTGTAAATGGGACTCCTGTTCTAAAGCCAGAGCTGAAAATGTCTGATTTGTCATCTTCAATTGCATCTGAAATTTCTTCCACTATTCCATTTTCTATCATGATATTAAATGATTTTAGATGTCAGATGCTTCAGACACATGAAAGAAATTATTTCCCTTATCAGCTGGTTGAAAGTCTAGAATTTATTTTTTAGGCTGCTACTGATCAGAGGAGCCTTCTGTATGTCAATCAGTCAATCAGTCAATTGATGGAATTTATTGAATGCTTTCTGTGTGCAGAGCACCATACTAAGTGCTTGGGAGAGTACAATATAATTATGGAGTTGGTAGGCTAGGTCCCTGCCTTCAAAGAGCTTACAGTCTAGTGAGGAACTGACAATCTAGTGGAACTTACAGTTGAGAAGGTAGCATAGCCTAGTGGAGAGAGCATGGGTTGGGAATCAGAGGACCTCGGTTCTAAACCCTGCTCTGTCACTTTCCTGTCATGTGACCTTGAGCAAATCAGTTAACTTTCATTTATTCAATAGTATTTATTGAGCGCTTACTATGTGCAGAGCACTGTACTAAACGCTTGGAATGTACAAATCGGTAACAGATAGAGACAGTCCCTGCCCTTTGATGGGCTTACAGTCTAATTGGGGGAGACAGATAAGAACTTCTCTATGCCTCAGTCACCTCATCTGTAAAATAGGGATGAAATCCTACTCCATTCCTACTAAGACTGTGAGCCCCATAAAGGACAGTGATTGTGTCTAACTTGATTAATTTGTACCCACCCAGTGCTTGGAACATAGTAAGTGCTTAACGGGTCCTAATACTAATAATAATGATTACAACTATTATTATAAAAGTGGGAGCTGGCATTCTAGTGTGCTTTGTAAGGAGTCCACTAATACTCCTCAGGGGACATTTCCTACTATGAAGAAACTTTCCAAGTAAAACCAGTGATATGGCTAGGCATTTCTGACTACTTCTCTTTGGGTTGGACTACCTGCATTCATCAAGCTAGCCAAATTCTCAGGATACCAGATCACTGCGCGGAGCTTCCAGGAACAAGACTCCTGACGATTGGTGCTATTCTTTGATGACATCACTGGATAGGGCACAGTCAAGGTCCAGCCAAAGTTGCTGCTACCCTCTTCTGGGAAAGGGTAATGTCAAAATCTTACCCTCAAAAATAAAAGAATAGGCTGTTCACAGCAGGATTCTCTCTGATCTGTATTCCAGTTTACCAATGGTATTTATGGAGTGCTTCCTTTGCACAGCACACTGTTAATACCCACTTGGGAGAGTACAATACAGTCGGTGGATACGATTCCTGTCCACAACGATCAATTAGTCAATAGTATTTGTTGAGTGCTTTACTGTATGCAGAGCACTGTACTAAGAACCTGGGAGAGTATAATACAACAGAGTTGGGTGAACACATTCCCTGACCACAAGGAACTTACATTCTAGAGGATTATAAGAATTCTTCAGCCTAAAGACTTGGATATGTGGACCTGAAAACTCCTTGAGAGCTGGGAATCCCAGCTCTGCCACTTGTCAGCTGTCTGACTGTGGGCGAGTCACTTAACTTCTCTGTGCCTCAGTTCCCTCATCTGTAAAATGGGGATTAAGACTGTGAGCCCCACGTGGGACAACCTGATTCCCCTGTGTCTCCCCCAGCGCTTAGAACAGTGCTCTGCACATAGTAAGCACTTAACAAATACCAACATTATTATTATTATTATTAGGTACTAAGTCTTAGAGAAGTAGCATTGCCTAGTGGAAAGAGCACGGGTCTGGGAGTCAGACGATCTGGGTTCTAATCCCTGATCCCACCAGTGATCTGCTGTGTGTGATCTTAGGCAAGTCAATTAACTTCTCTATGCCTCAGTTACCTACTTCATTTGTAAAAAGGGGATTAAGACTGTGAGCTCATATGGTGACAGGTACAGTATCAATCAGTCATCGATCAGTTGTATTATTGAGCACTTAACTATGTGCAGAGCACTGTACTAAGCACTCGGGAGAGTACAACAGAATCAGCAGACACTTTCCCTTCCCAAAACGAGCTTTCTGTCTAGAGTCCAACCTAATTATCTCGTACCTACCCTAGCGCTTAGTATGGTGCCTGGCACATAGAAAGCACTTTACAAATGCCATTTACAAATGCCATGTCTTGTACTCTCCTAAGCACTTAGTGCAGCCCTCTGCACATAATAAGTACTCAATAAATACTACTGATGATTGCTTAGATCAGCCTTTATAAAGTGAAAAGCACTTTAAAATGAGGATTGAGATTGTGAGCTCTATGTGGGACAGGGACTGTGTCTAACTTGATTATCTAGTATCAACCCCAGCACGTAGTACAGTGCCTGGCACAGAGTAAGTGCTCAGTAAAATACTGTTTAAAAAAATGAGAATCTTTTGACTCCCCACTTTCTGCCTTCTCTCTCCTTTCTTAATTCTCAGTATTCTCCCCCACCATCCTGGACTGCCACTTCTCCTTCTTATCCACTCAGTGTCCTCCTTCTATGACCACCTCCTCAAGAAGAGTGCCAGGATTGAGTGGAAGTGGGTGGGGTGTGGACAGCCATCTGACCCCCAACTTATATCTGCCCCTGGAGAAAGAGGCGTTCCTAAAAGGGTGAAGCAGCATAGCCTAGTTGATAGAGCCCGGGCCTGGGGGTTCAGAAGGACCTGGATTCCACTCCCGGCTCTGCCACTTGTCTGCTGTATGACACTGGGCATGTCACTTAACACCTCTGGGCCTCAGTTCCCTGATCTGTAAAATGAGTTTGAAGACTGTGAGCCCCAAGTGCGACAAGGACCTTGTCCAACCTGATTAGCTTGTATCTACCCCAGCACTAAGTACAGTGCTTGGCACATTGAGAAGCAGCGTGGCTCAGTGGAAAGAGCACGGGCTTTGAGTCAGAGGTCATGGGTTCAATCCCTGCTCGGCCACATGTCAGCTGTGTGACTTTGGGCAAGTCACTTAACTTCTCGGTGCCTCAGTTACCTCATCTGTCAAATGGGGATTAAGATTGTGAGCCCCACGTGGGACAACCTGATTCCCCTGTGTCTACCCCAGCGCTTAGAACAGTGCTCGGCACATAGTAAGCGCTTAACAAATACCAACATTATTATTATTATTAAGTGCTTAACAAATACCATAAAAAGTCTGTTCACCTGCTTGCATATCTGAGAGGGTCACTGTCTTCTTTGTACCCTACAGGACTGGCACCCTGAAGGCAGGTTCGAGAAATACGAACCGCCACGCTCGACTTTCCCCGCACTATGAGATTTAAATGAAAGAAGATGATTAGGCGGGATATACTCTTTACCAGCTTATGACAAATTGGACGTGAGACTTTTTATTTTCTTAAGAAGCCATGTCTGTTACATCTGAGCCCTCAAGCCTTTCCTGGCACAGCGATCCAGAACATCGCTGCCTGATCCCGTCTCTCCTGTCAGTGGTGGGAGCCGCAGCCAGCGGCAAATCCCCAGCCGCCGCACCTGGATCTGGCCCTGTCCAACGTCCGATGGCTGGCACAGAGCCCCGCTGGCGGAGACGGGAACCTTGGCCGGGACACATGAAAGGAACTTCCTATCGGCCCAGCAAAAGGATTAGTGCCGGCTGGTCCGGCGGCGCCTCTTCAGTTCCCTTCTGAAATCGAGTGGGCTGTCATCATCAGCTCTCAGTTTAGTCAGGAGATGAGGGAAAGATAACGGGAGAAGATCGGCACCGGCGCTGGGTTAGTGGATTAGTGAGGAGGTCTCTCTGCTGATGGATGGGTGCTTATTTGAACAAAGTAAGGGTGAATACCTCTTCTCATGTGTTCTCTTGTAGTTGGAAGAATGAGACTAAAAGTAAGCCTGTCAGCCTGCCAGGAACCATAGTAAAAGTAATAGTAATAATAATTGTCATAGTTCTTATTTGCCAGGCACCGTATTAAGCTCTGGTGTGGATGCAAATCATTTCAGACACAGTCCCTGTCCCGCATGGGGCTCATACTTTTATTACCCATTTTTCGGACAGGGGAACTGAGGCGCAGAGAAGTGAAGTGACTTGCTCAAGGTTACACAGCAGACATGTAGTGGAGCCGGGAGTAGAACCCAAGTCTTTCTGACTTCCAGGCTCGTACTCTAGCCACTAAGCCACGCTCCTTTTCAGCAATGTCCCACTTTGACTGTGAGCCTCATGTGGGCCAAGGAAGGTGTCCAACCTGATTATCTTGTATCCCCCCCAGCACTTAGTACGCTTTTTGGACACATGTCTTTGCTTTCTATTCAACTCTCCCAAATTCTTAGAACAGGGCTGTTTACACAGTAGGGCCTCAAAAAGTATCACCACTTAGTATTAGTTATCTCTCTGCCTCAGATCATCTCCCCTGTCCCTTGCTCCTACCCCTCTAGCCAAGTGCATTGCCTTAGATATCTTTACCTGCTTGATTCTCTCCCACCTCAGTATTGCATAGTAGATAGAGCGTGGGCCTGGGAGTCAGAAGGTCATAGGTTCCAATTCCACTCTGCCACTTGTCTGCTGGGGGATCCTGGGTAAGTCACTTCACTCTCTGGGCCTCAGTTGCCTCTGCTGTAAAATGGAGATTGAAATGGTGAGCCCCACATGGGACAGGGACTGAGTCCAACTTGATTCGCTTATATCCACCCCAGTACTGAGTATAATGGCTTAAATATCATCATTATTAATGCCTTCTCCCACCTCCAAGCCACCCACTCCTTCAGAGGTCATCTCCAATCTCAGGAAGGCTTCCTTGAGCCAATGTAAGAGGAGATCCCTGACCCTGACACACCAGGAAATTATAGTGAGACACCAAGAGATATCTGCAGAGACAGAGAGTTGGATGGAGAGAACCAGAGTCAAGTTTAGACAGATAGAACCTCAACTCTATCCCTTCCACACTCTATCTCCTCTACCCCAGGAGGAGATAGAAAACAGATTCTCTAGAATCTGAACCTCACCTGAGACTGTGCTCAGAATCCCATGGCTAATTGGTGAAAATAAATTGACAATATTTCAGAGTGACAGTTGGGGGGCAGGGCCATGTCCACTAAACACAGAGATAAACCAGAGTCCTTCAAAGGCCAAAGTCTACTGAGGCTGGGGCAGTGGAGGAACAAGGAAATTGGTTTGTTGGACTCTCCATCCAGCATACCTCAGAGGCCAAAGGGCCCCCAGCGTTTCTCAGTAAAAGCTACATTATGAGAGCTCTGGCCTGCAAAACGAGGTCTGCCTCCCTCCCAGGAGAGTCCAAATACATCCCAGGATTACCTGAATACACCCCATTCCTCTCGGTAACTTTCCAAACACTGGGGCATCAAGGAGAAGGGAAAGCTTTCCCAAAGACAGCATTTCTGTGGGGAGCTTGTGGGCCAGGGAACATAGAGAGTGTGTGTGTTTGTCCCCTGCCCTGGCTCTCTTGGAGCTGAAAGTTCAGGAATAGCCTAGGAGAACAGCCCTAGTCTTTAACATCTTCTCCTCCTAGCTGACTGGAAGTCTCAGGGAGGAAAATTACTTGCAAATATTTTCATTCTCAGGAGCACCAATGAGGACTAAGTTGGGACTTTGATCTCTCAGCCCTGGGGCCAGCCTCTTCCCTCAGGGAGCCCATCAGGGTCTAGTTCCCTGCTATACCTTCTGTCTCCAAATTACCAGCTGCTTAATCGCTGGGATTCACCAAAAAATGCCTGGCACTCCAGACCCGCTGCCAGGAATAACCACCCAGAGGAAACTTGGACAACCAACTTCCAAAGCCCCAGGGGAGCAGTTTATAGAAGGAATTGGATAGGAAGACACACCTGGGGAGTCCACCCAGCTCCTGGGGAGAGGAGGCAAATCAGGCAGAGTTGAAGGAGGAGGGCTGTGGGGGCAGGGATCATATTCTGAAGCAGCATGGCCTTGTGGATAGAGCATGAGCCTGAGAGACCTTGGTCAAGTCTTTCAACTTTTCTGTGCCTCAGTTCCCATATCTGGAAATTGGGGATTAAGATTGGGAGCTCTTTGTGGGACATGGACTGTATCCAACCTGATTAGCTGTATCTACCCCAGCACTTAGTACATTGCCAAATATATATAACATATATATATATATATATATATATATATATATATATATATATATATATATATATATTCTTGCCCTGATTTTCCTGGGCAGGAGTGTTGGTTTGGTTAAACCTCCGCTTTGTGCCTCGTCTGGCAGCAAAGCCAGCCTGGCGATCTCATTCGTTTCTGGAAGGAACATTAGCAGGTTCAGGAGGGGTTGGATAATGTCACAGATGAGCAACTCATAATCAGAGGGAAGGTTAGGGAAGTTAGGAGAATGTTAGTGGACTCAAGAGCCCTAGGGTGTTTAGAATGAAAGTCGGCTTTTCAAAGTGCTAAGTTCAGTAGTCTGCACACAGTTAATAAGTACTGCTGCTTGACTGATGGATTGGTTAACTTTTTTATGGTAATTTGTTTAGCGCTATGTGCCAGGCACTGCAATAAGCACTGGGGTGAAATACAGTCAAATCAGATTGAACACCAGTCCCTGTCCCATATGGGGCTCACAGTCTTAATCCCCATTTTACCAATGAGGTAACTGAGGCCCAGAGAAGTGAAGTGACTTGCCCAAGATCACACACAGCAGACAAGTGGAGGAGCCAGGATTAGAACCCAGGTCCTTCTGACTCCCAGACCCATGGTCTGTCCACTAGGCCATGATGCTTCTCAAATATTATGGAACAGGACCTAGTGAGATTTGAACTCACAACTCCCGGTTTAGGAGACCAGTGCTCTTACTCCTGCATTATAGAACTTGTCTTGGCAATTTGTCTAATCTTAACTATGAGGATGGAAGTCCAGTAGGGTAAGGGTCACTCCAAGAATCCTGCTGTCCCTGTCAGAGACAGAATACGGAGTTGCATGAGCCATTGGTCTGACCCCAGGGTGAGAAGTAGAATTGCCTAGTGGAAAGAGCCTTGGAAAACTATAGGCCACGGGGTTCAGAGTCCCCATGACCTATTTTAACGCAAGCCATTGGAGCAAGACAACCTCTCTCTCTCATTCCAAGTCCGTGAGGTTGCCTGACTGAACTGGACCAGGAAGAACAACAATTACTCAAATGCAGGAGCTGAGATTAGATTGTAAACTCATTATGGGCAGGGAGTGTGTCTACCACCTCCATTATAATGAACTTGCCCAAGCACTTAATACAGTGCTCTGCCACAGTAAGAACTCATTATATGAATTGATTGAAACCCAGTCCCGAAATGCCTGAATCCCAGGCCCATGGATTTCAGGTCTTTCTATTAGGCCATGCCTTTTTTGGTTACATTTAGTGGCCTAGCTTTTAGGCTACTTTGGATAAGCAATCCATCTCTACTTCCTGCACAACAGGATCAGAGGAGGAAACTGAGTTGGAATGTTTGTTTCCCAGCATTCCCCCTAAACCCTGAAGGGGCATAGACCCAGGAGACAAAGCTAGCTCTTTGAAACCAAGCTCCTTGTTTTCCTCCTAAATTCTCACATTTGACTTCCTGCCCAGCCAGATGGACTTTCTCTGTCATTGGATCTAGGCAATGCAGAAGGATTGGTCAGCTAAGGGACATCTGATGAGACCTGGGTGATAAACATAGAATTAACCGCTCACGCCACCAGGGAGGAGCTGGTCATTATAGTTTGCAGGGCTATTTTAGGTCCAGATATTAGGTCACTGAGATGGGTAGTTTAGTCTTGGCAGCTGATGGCTGGACAGTGAAGAGGTGTAGTAAGTGGTCCCTGGCTGGAGAGGCTCTTTCTCTTTTTCTCTGCTGTTGTTGCTGTTGTTTTGTGAGTTTGATACAACTGATGGCCAGGATTAGGCAAACATAATCTGACCTCAGGAGCACTGGCAGGTAATTTGACCTGGGATTTTATGGAAATCCAGGGAGGTTATCAGGGTACAGGCTCAAGGCAAATGGGAACAGTTTCTGCAGGGTCTGAAATCGGTTTGTATTAGATTGGGTCTGAAATCAGCCACTGTGTTAGATAAACTCAGAGGAGAGTGTGATTTATGTCCTGAGCTCAATCCTTTGAATTTGTGGTGATTTCTGGAGCCAGAAAGGGAGGGTGGGGGAGGGAGAGAAGGCTTCTAAACCAAACACTGAGCCAGTCAGTCAATCATATTTATTGAGCACTTATTGTAATAATAGTAATAATAATAACTATTGTACTTAAGTGCTTAGTATGTGCCAAGCACTGTTCTAAGTGCAGGGGCAGATATAAGTTATCCTGGTTGGACACAGTCCCTGTCCCAGAGGGGGCTCACACTCTTTATCCCCATTTTACAGATGTGGTAACTGAGGCACAGAGAAGTGAAGCAACTTGCCTAATGTCACCCAGCAGCAGGCAAGTGGAGGAGCTGAGATTAGAACCTAGGTTCCTCTGACTCCAGGTCCATGTTCTATCGACTAAGCATGCTCCTTCCCTCCTGTGTGCAGAGCACTGTACTAAGTGCTTGGAGAGTACACTATAACAGACACATTCCATGCAGGTGGCTTCCCTGCCCTTCCTGAAACTGAGATTTTAAATCACCATGAAAGTTCCCAGGCCTACTACTGGATTGGGAGTGTGAAATGGCCTTTGGGTTTTCGGCTCCCAAGCAGAGTTCTTCCTCAGAACTCTGTGGCTCATTGCACTTCAGAGGGTGGGGGAGAGAGGGCGAGGGGCTTGTGTCTACAGATATCCCAAAGGGCTCCTGGAATTGTAGTCCCTGAAACAACTAAGCCTTGGGTGGGCAGGGACTGCATAAAATGACACTACATGATGCTGCCTCATTACGTTACTGCTACCATACCATAGAATTAATGATATTGCACATCATTATGCAGAAGTTTTCCTGAGCATACCCAAACCTGAAACATTTCTCTGGGGAGCTCCCTAGTCCCCATTGGTTCCAAAGGTGTTGCATTCCCCTTCCCACGCCATCCTCACTGGATACTGGTCTCGCTTCCGGGACAAGAGACTCGGCAGCAGGAGTCGAGGCAGAAAAGAGTTGAGGCAGAAAAGTACATTTAAAATAAAAACACTGGACATGGAGGCATTCAGTACCCCATACACACTGGACAGGGGATAGGCCAGCTGAAAACCAGACTGTCCAGTATAAGAACAGATGAGTGACCGCTCATAATAATATTGATGGTATTTGTTAAGCACTTATTAAGTGCCAGGCACCATGCTAAATGCTGGGGTGGAATCGAGCAAATTGAGTTGGACACAATCCCTGACTCACGTGGAGCTCAAAGTCTCAATCTCCATTTTACAGATGAGATAACTGGAGGCACAGAGAAGTGAAGTGACTTGCTCAAGGTCATACAGCAGACAGAGTGGCAGAGCCGGGATTAGACCCATGATCTTCTGACTCCCAGGCTCATGCTCTATCTCACTATGCCATGCTTGCTTCTCTGATCTCCTGCCCTCAAAATGGTCCCAAAAGAGAGCAATGAAAGAGACTGAAGGTGAATTCAAATTGGGTGCAACCAGATAAGCGGCTCAGGGCCTCAGCCACTTTTCACCCAATATTCATCTCCCTCCAGCTTTCCAATAGAATAGGTCGACAGGATCCCTGCCCTCAAAGCTCATACAGTCTAGCTGGGAAGACAGGTATTAAAAGAAAGTACAAGTAGAGGGAAACAGAGTTTAAAGAAATGTACAGAAAGGGAATGGGCATGGAGGAGAGGGGAGTATCCAAGTGTTTAGGTGATGCAGAATCAATCGACGGTATTTATTGACCACCTACTATGTGCAGAGCAGTAAGTTGAGAGTTGAGTAAGTCCAACAAAATAGACAGACAGGCAGACATGGTCCCTGTCCACAGGGAACTCATAGTCCAGAGGGAAAGTCAGAAATTAAAATAAACTCTATGTGCATAAATTCTGTGGAGCTGAGGGTAGGGTGAATACCAAGTACTTAGAAGGTACACATACAAGTGCATAGGTGATGCAGAAGGGAGAGGGAGTAGGAGAAATGAGGGTGTAGGCCAGGGAAGGCCTCTTAGAAGAATATGTGATTTTAATTAGGTTTTGAACATGGGAAGAGTGGTGACCTTTCATATGTGAAGGAGTAGGAAGTTCCAGGCCAGGGGCCAGGATGCGGGCAAGGGGTCGGTGGTGAGATAGACAAGAATGAGGTACAGTGAGAAGGGTTGGTGTTAGAGACTGAAGTGTGTGAGCTGGGTTGAAATAGGAAATCAGGCAGGGTAACATAGGAGGGGGCAAGGTGACTGAGAAACTTTAAATCCAAAGATAAGGATTTTCTATTTGATGCAGAGGTGGATGGGCAACCACTGGAGGTTCTTAAGGGTAGGGAGTTGTGGACAGAAATATTTTTTAGGAAAATGTTCTGGGGAGCAGAATGAAATTAGGTTTGGAGTGGGTAGGGGCAGAAGACTGGTAGGTCAGCGAGGAGGCTGATGCAGTCAGTAGTCGAGGCGAGATATGGTAGTGCTTGGATCAGCATAGTAGCAGTTTGGATGGAGAAGAAAGGGAATATTTTAGGGATATTTGTGAAGGTAGAGACAACAGAATTTGGCAACAGATTGAATTTGGAGACAGAAAGAGTTAAACTGAGTCTAGGATAATGCCTTCCCCTCCCTCTCTGTATTTGTCCCTCTTTGTGTCTGTCCTCTCTGATTCTCTGCCTTTCTGCTCTTTGGCCCCATCATCATCTGGTCTTGGCCCTAGCCTCTAGCCCTGCCCCTTAGCCAGCCTGTATATGCCCAGATCTGAAACACAAAACCACTCCCCTCAGCAAGGATCTTGCTGCATTCCTTAGAGCAGGTGCAGGGGCAGGGGCAGACAAAAGAGGGCTCGGAACCTTCCTGGGGAAGGGTAGGGAGGTGGCACGAGGCTGCCCAACTTCATTCACTCATTCATTCGAAATTATTGAGCTCTTACTGTGTGCCTAGCACTGTACTAAGCGCTTGGGAGAGTACAACAGTGAAGGCAGACCTCATTGGCAGCTATTGAAAAGGAAGCACCCCTCCATAGGACCCCCAAAGCTTTCAAAAAGAAAGATAAAAAGGTGAGTATGGCTGGCCCTTCTACCTTTCCAACCAAAGAATGACTGCCATGCACCACCCTGCTCTGATCTTTTCACTCAGACCTTGTAAAGTTGGGAACCAGGGAGGAACCCACAGCCTGCTAGAGAGGAAACTTGATTTGCAGAAAGGTGGGATGCTATGGAGTGCAGAGGGGGAGGGGACCAGAGGTCACTTGCAGAGATCTGAGACTGGAAGTAACATTTCCAGCTCTGCCTGGAGCAAGCAAGCCTGCCTGCCTGCCTGCCTACACTCTCAATACCATTCCAGCCCCTGAGCTGCAGTAATCAGCGACTCAAGACATAAGCGACTCACGGAAATGTCATCAGCTGGATCTTGTCAGAGACCTTCCACGTGATGATTTTCTGATGCTGATAGCAAGGCACAAATCTCCCCTCCATGACCTCCCCTGTGGCATCACTTGCTCCCATCCAAATGGTTAGTTAGAACATACTGCCCACCAATCACATGCCTGGCTCAGGTCTGATCGAGAAGGGGAGACCTGGTCCATCCCTCATGCCCCCTCCCCACGCCTCTGGTTTGTATAAACGTTAGAATGGCCCGTGGTCACAATTCCATGGCTGCCAGGGAGGGGTGAGCCCAAAGCAAACAGGCAGGGGTGGATTCCTGGAGGAATGAAGACAGCAAAGCTGATCTTCAGTGAGCTAACTGAGACGGCGGGGCCCCTTCTATGGCTGTTATCTCCCAAATCAAAGCCTCACTGAAGGCACACCTCCTCCAAGAAGTTTTCCCTGATTAAGCCCTCCTTTCTCTTCTCCACTCCCTTCTCACCCTGACTTGCTTCCTTAACTTACTGCCCCCACAAGCCCACAGCACTTATGTACATAGTTGTAATTTATTTATTTATTTAAATTAATGCCTGCCTCTCCCTCTAGACTGTAAGCTCACCAAGGGCAAAGAATGTGTCAGATTATTGTTCTTTTGTACAGTGCTCTGCAACACAGTAAGGGCTCAGTAAATATGATTGACTGATCATTTCACTCCTGAAGAGGGCTGGCTCTAACTCTGGTCATTCCCCCCAACTCGTGGGCTCTGTTTTGACACCAGCTCTCTTGCCCTCCCTATTCCCCCACTACCTCTTGTCCCACTTTTGGTATTTGTTAAGCACTTACTTTAGACCAAGCCCTGTTTTAAGTACTGGTTTAGGTACAAAATAATCAGGCCGGTACAGTCCCTGTCGCTCACTGAGCTCACAGTCCTAATAGGGGAAAGCATTTTATCCTTGACTGTATAGAGGCTTAAGGTAGGTGTGTGTCTGCAAAATGCACCCAGAGGGCCCTTTAAGAACTAAAAATCTTTCCACCCCTAATGGCAAGAAACCACATTTGTATTTCCTTAGGATTTCTCCAGAAGAGGTGCCAAATGGAGAAGGTCCCCCAATTTCCAAAAGGAGAAATGTGTACTTGGCGGGGAGGGAAAGTGGTTACTCCTGAGATGATGGAAAATTAATGGCAGGTTGGAGAGCTGCCTCCAGAATTGCTGACTTCCTGTGCCTTGTCTAAACTATCATCAATCCCCATGAAGAAGAATTTCACACCCGGGCTTCAAACTGCCAGCACACTCACTTCCCTCTTCTAATGCCGTTCAATCAATAGCATTTATTGAATATTTATTATGTGCAGAGCCTTTACTAAGCATTTGGGAGAGTGCAGTACAACAGAATTAGTAGTCCAGGGTCCCTGTCCAAAAGAAACTTATAGCAAATCTTTTAACCTTTCCTTGATCTTGCCTAACTTGACGCTGACCCCTCAGCCCATGTCCTGCCTCTGACCTGGAACTCCTTCCCCCTTCATATCTGACAGAGCATCCATCATTCTCCGCATCTCCAAAGCCCTCCTAAACCACATCCTCTTCAAAAGACTTCCCCAACTAAGTCTTGTGTTCCTACTCCCTCTCCCTTCTGCATCACCCTGGCACTGGTATTTACATCCCTTATTCACCCCACTCTCACTCCCATGTGTAGCTGTAATTTATTTTAATGGCTTTCTCTCTCTCTAGACTGTAAACTCCTTGTGGAGAAGGACATGCTTACCCAAGTCTGTTATATTGTACTCCTGAATAATAATGTTGGTATTTGTTAAGTGCGGTGCTCTACACCACACCAAGTGCTCAGTCAGTATGATTGATTGGAGAAAATAATTTTATTTGGTTTAAAACTCATAGTTCAGCGAGGGAATGAGAAAATGATTTTATTCCCAAAGTGAGAGCAGAGTAGGCCTCAAACATCAACACCCAAGTAAAAACGTTCAACTTCTTTCATCCCACAAACCATTTTCTACTGCTCACTGTATGAAGCACGCTTAATGACAAATCCAATTGAGGGTTGAGTTTTAATCCTGCCAGCATCACTGACTCACTGCCCTGCCTTCCTCTGGCCCTAAGCCTCAGTTTCCTTCATCTGAATCCCAGCATTCTGCTGTCTCCACTGCATGAGCTCCACGTTCCTCCGAAGTTGTGGCTAGGAAGGGAGCATCAGGAATGCCTTGCCAAGAAGGAGGACTGTCTTCCTGTTACTTGGGAAAGACTCCAGTTTGTAAGACTCCTTCACGCCAAGTAATTCAAAAATATTAGAACACATTTACTCATCTGGTGGTATTATTGCAGAGAAGAGATGGGGTACATTTTCCTAGAAACCGGCTGTGGTCCCCATTGGAAATCCCTGATCTTTGCCTGTTTACTTGTTTTGATGTCTGTCTCCCCCACTTCTAGACTGTGAGCCCAGCGAGGGCAGGGATTGTCTCTTTTCATTGCTGAAGTGTATTTTCCAAGCTCTTAATACAGTACTCTGCACACAGTAACACTCTTTAAAATACAATTGAATGAATGAATGAATCTGCACCCCACGAATCTCTCCAAGAGACAGAAATGCTGTCACTTCCTGGAGAATTCATTCCACCCCAACAATCCCGTCAATTGAGAAGTCCTTCCTGCTACCTATTCTGAAACCTTTCTAAAACTCCACCTCCTCCATTAAGTCTCCTCAGATCAATTCCTTCATCATTTCAACAACCAACCATCAAGCAATCATATTTACTGAGCACTTACTGTGTGCATAGTACTGTACTAAGTGCTGGGCGAGGACAATATAACAATATAACAGAGATGGTATATACAGTTCCCTGCTCATGACAAGCTACAGTCTAGAAGAAGAGATGTTAATAGAACAAATAACAGATATGTAGATAAATGCTTGTGGGACTGAGGGAAGGAAGGTGAATAAAGGGGGTAAATCAAGGCAATGAAGAAGGAGTGGGAAATGAAGGGCTTAATTGGGGAAGGCTTCTTGGAGGAGATGTGCCTCAATAAGGCTTGAAGGGCAAAGAGTAATGGTCTGCCGGATATGAAGAAGGGGGCATCCCTGGCCCAGTGGCAGGACTTGGGTGAGAGGTCGGTGGCGAGATAGATGAGAACAATTTCTTGACATATGTCTATTTCTCCAACACTGTAACATTTCTATTGCTTGTGTTTGCTGATTTTATGTTAATTTGTAACACTGGAAATCTGTGCATGATCCCATTTCCCCATTTAAATGGAAAGCCCCTTTGAGGGCAGAAGGGCCTGGGTCTATTAACTAGTTTTCTCTTTAGTGCCTAGGTCAGGGCTCTGTCCTGTTCATGGTGAGGGCTGACCTGACTCCTATTGCCAACAACTCTATTAAAGCAGGCAAGGCTCATGGGCTCACGGTCTTCCACAAAACAAGTGGCTTTCAACAATCAGTAGTTTTGCAAGCATAGGAGATTGGAAGGGCTGGAGCAGCTCATTCCTTAACAGCAGGAGGCAGGAGCAAGAGAGCAAAGGAAACCAAATGAAAGTGTTTGGCGGGAGAAAGCTGCCAAAACGCTGCAGTCCACATGTTTAGATCTGTTTCAGTGTGCCTGGAAGAGGGGTAAAGGCAAGGGCACCAACCAGGAGCCCCGACTACGGCGCTGGCCCTTTCACGAATGATCTAAAGCCTCTTTCAAATCTTTCAGAGCTCCCTGGGGAACTGATACAAAATCCCCAGTGTTTGTATTATTTTTCTATTTTCCAAGTAATCCATTTGCTGGCATAATTGCTGCCCTTCTCTCTGGACAAAGCGTCCAGTGACCGAGGCGCTGACTGCTGTGGAATAAGTGCCAGTTCAGTTGAGTGCCATTAAGAGGGGAAAAAAAATATCAGATCCTAAAGATAATCAGGGCCAATAGTAGGGCTGTTTATGATGATGTAGGTGAGCATAGCTCAGAGGTTTCAGACAACACCATCGTTCCACAGAAAGGCCCCATGCTTCCCAAACAAATCCTATTTGCACTAAGGAAATGATCGAGGGTTAGGGAAGTGGCTGAGGGGATGGAGACTGAATCTCCTTAGGGAGTCACAGTCTTCAGAGAGGGACTGGGAATGGAGTTGGGGGAGGATAAGGAAATTGAAATCAGAATCAGACCTTTTTCATCCTCTAATTCCCTTCGATGTAACTGGTGGTGGTGGAGTCTCCAATGGAAAATGAGGGATGACTCTTGGCCTGATTACTTCCAGGGGCGGTCAAGAGGAAGACTTCAGGACTGAGAACTGTGCATAAGAATTGCTTATTCATGATGGTGACTTGGGCACGGCCACTGCACTCTCTCTTCTCTGCCAGCTGAAATCCCAATTGGGGGCACAGAAGGGAGAAGGTGGAGGGACTTAACATATTGCAAAGTACCGCAAGGGCTTCTTTGGGGGTCAGGATCTATTAGGCCAAAGTGTCTGCAGCATGATTTTTGATGTTGGCTGTTAGCGCCACGAACAGCAGCTGCTACTACAGTCTTCGCCACCTACATTCACCTGCTCTATTTTTTCAGGATTCCTGCAGGGCTTTGTTCTAATGCAAAAATGCGTTTTTCAGTCTAAACCTTGCCTACTGTTAGAACAGTACCTGCAGAAATTCTCCTACTTCTTGGCTGTCCTCCATACACCCACAGCGATGAGAGAGGGTCAGAGTTCAGGGGAAAATGGCACACCCCAAAGTCTTGCCCACTTCCCTCCCTACGACGCTCTGGGAAAAGGGGCCTGGTCAGCCCTTCTGGCATTCCAGGGAGAGGGAATGGGTTTAAATAGTAAGGATGCAGCTAAAGCGATTAGGGTTAGGCATCAGGAAGACCAGCTGCTGGTATGGGTAAACAGTTACTAGGATAGGCCATGAAGTCACTGCCCTTGGAGATCTGTAAAAGTGAAATAGGCAGCCACCTGACTACATATGGTGAGTGCTTTCCCCCTTTAGACTGTAAGCTCCTCGTGATCAGGGAATGTTTCTACCAACTCTGTTGTTTCTACCAAGCATGTTTAGTACTGGGCTCTGCACACAGTAAGCACTCCATAAATATCACTGATTAATTTGAAGAAGGGGCTAAGTCTAGGCGAGCTTTAAGATTCCCTGACTTGATCTGGAGTAGTAAAACCCCCTCACATCACCTTGGGCACTGGGTTAACATGAAGTATCACAAAGGCCCTTGGAAATGACTTGCCCGAGACCAGGATTGTTTGCATTGGGGCCTCCTTCTGCTCGTGGGGAGGGCAGTCCTCTCAACCAAGCTTAAAAGCTTCCTCAGATATGATACATACTGGACTCGTGGCTTAACACTAGACACAGCTTGACTTTTTCAACAGAGCCTTACCTGTGATCAAACTGGCATTTGCGATAGTGATTGCCTTCCAGGACTCATATTGATCTTACTCCTTTCATCCCTGGCCTGGTTTTTCTTCCAGGCACAGAACGCCCTTTCAGTTGTTTTTCAATAGGTGCAGCTTTACCTAATTAATTGAGGACTCAACAAGTGCACTTTCTAATTAAAGTAAATAAGCCTGACGTTGGAACAGGGAGCTACAGTGTTCCCCACAGTTCCTTCCTGAGGAACAGGATATCGTGGGCTCCACCTCTTAGGTGCCAGATGAACATATTAAACTAATGGCCAGCCACAGGGGAGTCTCTGACCGCATGGTTTTCAAGCTCTGCGGACCCATGATCAATCATTACAATGGCTGCTGTAATCAGACGTGGTAGCTCTTTAAAAGTGCTCTCTGTCTCCTTTCTGATGTCTTCCTTATAGCTCTTTATGCTGAGATGTCCTTGCTTTAGGTTAAGGCAATAGCTAGTTGTTGCAGAAGGCAGCCAGTAGAAAAAATAATCTGACCTCCTTGTGCGAAAGGAATGTGCTTTATTGTACCTCTCCAAGCACTTAGTACAGTGGTCTCCAAAACACAAAATGCTCAATAAATATAATCAACTACCTTACCATAACAATAATAATAATAATTGTAGTATTTGTTAAATGCTTACTATGGGCCCAGCACTATTCTAAATGCTGGGGTAGGTACCAGATAATCAGAGTGGACACAGTCCCTATCTCACAGTCTTAATGCTCATTTTTACAGATGAGGGAACTGAGTCCCAGAGAAGGGAAGTGACTTGCCCAAGGTCACCCACCAGGCAAGTGGTGGAGCTGGGATTACAAAGCAGGTTAGTCAGTCAAACATTTACTGAGCCTCTACTGTGTGAAGAGCGCTACACTAAGCACTGTTTAGACTGTGAGCCCGTTTTTGGGCAGGGATTGTCTCTATCTGTTGTTGAATTGTACATTCCAAGAGCTTAGTACAGTGCTCTGCACATAGAAAGTGCTCAATAAATATGATTGAATGAATGAATGAGAGTACAATATAACAATAAACAGACACATTCCCTGCCCAGGTCCTTCTGACTCCCAGGCCCTTCTGACTCCCAGGCCTGTGCTCTATCTACTAGATCACTCTGCTTTTTAATTGCTGGTGTATAAGAAGCACTAGTGTCCAAGCTCTGAAGTATTTCTTCCTTGGCTGGAAAAAATGTGTCCCTATTTTGCCCATTTAGAAATACCCAGTATTCCATCTGTACTGAACACTGTACTTCTGGTTTGAAAAGGTTTGCCCATGTGACTCCTGCCCTCGCTTTTAAGAAGGCCTGGAAATTAAGTACAGCATGCCCTAGTGGAAAGAACATGGGGATGGGAATCAGGAGTCCTGAGTTCTAATCCCAGATCCGCCACTAACCTGCTGTATCACTTTGAGTCACTTGTCTCAGTCTCCTCATCTGTAAAATAGGGTATAATACCAATAATGATTGTTGTATTTGCTAAAACACTTGATATGTGTTAAGCCATTGTTCTAAGCACTGGGTAGATAAAAGGTAACTGGTTGGACACAGTCCCTGTTCCACATCCCTGTTCTCCCTTCCTCTTTGACTGTGAGTCCCATGTGGGACAGAACTGTGTCCGAGCTGTTATCTTACATCCACTTGTGGCTTGGCTTGGTGCTTTCACAGGTATCAAGTGCTTTATAAATACCATTTTAATGACAGTACTTGACTTCTGACTATTTTGGGTACATTTGATGGGAGGAGAGATTATGTTAAAACTGATGAACAAATGGCAGATTTGGAAGCTGAGCAAGGACAACAGATCCTCCTGCTGAATTAAACTTCCCGTTTTCCAAGGTGCCCCTAGCACCTCCAGGTTGGTAGCTCTTATTTTCCAATCCCTGCCTCAAATGCTTTTCCATTAAATCTTTGATAGGAGAAAAGCCCCAGTTTGAGTGGGCCTGGGAACATTGAGCCCTTGAAAAATCTGACTTTTCAAGTTTCCTCCTAAACCCTCGCAAAAAACACAATTCCCCCCCCCCCCCCCCCCCCCCCCCCCGCCAAACATTTCTTCCTGTGCGACTCAGAGATCACTTCCTCAACCAGCAGGGCCACCCCGGCTAACAAGGACCTATTAAGGAAAGCATAGAGCCTGGGGGCCTGTTGACGTGGAGGGAGTTTTGAAGCAATGAATTCACTACATCTCAATTTCCTAGTCCACTGACTGGGGTCTCCAAGGGCAGGGCTGGTTGCTTTACAGAGCATGGGGAGGGGCAGATAAAGTTACAGACTGAATTATCTTTAACAAGGAGTTTCCCCAGGTGATAAACTGGAAGTTTACTCCTTGGGAGTTCTACCTTTCAGGCGTTTCATGAGCACCACAAGGGAAGCTTCTCCCCTTATGGAAGTCCATCCCTCCCATCAACCCTACCCATCTTGCTTCTCCCACTTGACTTTACACCTTCTTTTACACCATCATCAAAGCCAGGTAGCACCTTCCAGACTTCACCCATACAGAGCAACTTTCCTCTTCAAGTTCAAATGTGAAATGCATCTTTTCCAGGAAAGCTTTCCTTGATTGATAATAATTAAATAATTGCGGTATTTGTTAACTGCTTACTACATGCCAAGCACTCTACCTAAACGCTGGGATAGATAGAAGATAATCAGATCCCAGATTGGGGCTTACAGTCTAAATAGGAGGGAGAACAAGTATGGAATCCCCATTTTACAGATGTAGGCACAGAAAAGTTAAGTGACTTGTCCACGGTCACACAACCAGCAAGTGGGCGGAGCTGGGGTTAGAACTTGGGTGCTCTGACTCCCAGACCCAGGCTCTTCCACTTCATTCATTTCACTGTCATTTTTTTTTAATGCTTACTGTGTGCAAAGTACTATACTAAGCTCTTGGGAGAGAAAAATACAACAACAAACAGATAAATTAACTGCCCACAACGAGTTTAGGCCAAGCTCTTAAGGATACAGTGCATGTCCATCTTACCTACCAGGTGTACATCAGAATGCCTGCCCCATATTCTTTCCCTTCTTCTGTCAAGAAGGGGAGGAAAAGAAGGCACATAAAAAAGAATGATCTCTGACTAATGGGGTTTGAGTATTTTGGGGTTTTTTTTTGTAGGGTTTTTTGGTGATAAGCTTCTAGGGGGCAGGAACCAGGCCATCTACCCTCACCAAATTTTTGAAATCTCTCTATCTGATGACAATTTCCTCCCCTGCCTTCTCTAACATGCATCTCCTCCCCACAGATCTGTCCTGTTCCCCACAGAGACTTCCAATTTTTGACCCCATCCAATTTTCTCAAATCATCATGCTCCATTTACTTCCACACCCTCAACACCACTCTCTCTACTGAGCTCAATCTCTCTCGCTCTTAATCCTTTGTCGAGCTCAAACTACTAACCCACAGCCCTGGATCACTTCCACAGTCCACCTCCTTCACTCCTGTGCACGAGCTGCAGAACGCTGCTGGTGGAAATCTTGATATCAAGCTGACCACCATCCACCTCAAGTTCATCCTTGTATGTGTTAACTCTGTCCTCTTCTCTGCTGAGCAAAATTACTTACTCCACCTGTATTGACACCCATGCCAATTGCCCTTGCCAGTTCCATATGTTTAACTCCCTCCTCAAACCCCCTGACCCCCTGTCTCTCCCATATCTTGACCCTAATAAAACTGACTACTTGCTCTATTGAGAAAATTGAAAAATATAGGTGTGATCTCCCGAAAATCTCTCCTGCTCCTCTCCAGTCCCTCCCTCCTCCTGCCCCTTCTGCAACCCTCCCGACTTTCTCAGCATTACCACAAGAGCATAACTGTGATTACTTATCCTGCCTTCTCTCAAAATTCACCTCCTCCACCTTGCATCCGACCTTATTCCTTTACACCTTGTCAAAGCACTTGCTCGCTCCCTTCTTCCCTCCCTGACTGCTATCTTCAAATTATTCACTCTCCAAAGACTTCTTCCCCATTGTTTTTCAAACATGCTCATGTCTCCCCTGTCCTAATAAAACCCTCTCTTGATCCCACACTCCCTCCAGTTATCACCCCATCTCCCTCCTACAGTTCCTCTCCAAACTCTTTTAGTGAGTTGGAGTTTGGAGGCTCTTTGAGACACCCACTGTCTCAAGTTCCTCTCCTCCAATTCTCTCCTGGACCCCCTCCAATCTGGCTCCAATCTGTCCCCTTCACTCCGTAGAAACCACCCTCTCAAAGGTCTCCAAAGATCTCCATCTCACCAAATCCAGTGGCTTCTACTCAATCCTAACCTTCCTCGATCTCTCAGCTGCTTTCATCACTGGTGGCCGCCCTCGTTCTCTTGGAAACGTTATCCAACTCGACTTTATTCACACTGCCCTCTCCTGGTTCTCCTTCTGTCACTCTGCCCCCTCCTCCTCAGCTTCTCCTCTGCCTCCCCACCATCTAACTGAAGGTGTCCCTCAGGGTTCAGTTCTGGGTCCCCTTCTATTCCCCATCTACATCTACTCCATTGGAGAACTCGTTTCCCATTCTACACCTCCAGCCCTTATCTGTCTCCCACTCTACAGTTTCTCATTTCCTCCTGCCTTCAAGACATCTCTACTTCAGTGTCCTCCTGTTATCTCCAATTTAACATGTCCAAAACAGAATTCCTTATCTTCCCACTCAAACCCTGTCCTCCCCTCACTTTCCCATCACTGTAGAGAGTATCATCATCCTTCCTGTCACACAAGCCCATAACCTCAGCGTTATCCTTGAGTCCTCTCTCTCATTCAACTCTCATATTTAATCTATCATTAAATCCTGTCAGTTAAACCTTCCCCACATTGCTAAAATTTGCCCTTTCATTTCAATCTAACCTGCTACCATGTAATCCAAGCACTTAACCTATCCAACCTTGATTACTCTATCAGTCTCCTTGCTGATCTCCCTATCCCTGTCTCTCCCCACCCCAGTCTTTACTTCACTCTGCTGCCAGGATCATCTTTCTACAGAAATGTTTAGTTCATGTTTCCCCACTCCTCAAGAAACACCAGTGTTTGCCCATCCACCTCTGCATCAAACAAAAACTCCTTACCGGCAGCTTTAAAGCACTCAATTACCTTGTCCCCTCCTGCCACACCCTGCTGTGTAAAGTGCACAGACCCCTGGGAGTCAGAGGACTAACTGTATATATTTCCATTACCCTATTTATTTTGTTAATGAATTGTACATCGCCTTGATTCTATTTAGTTTGCCATTGTTTTTACGAGATGTTCTTCCCTTGACTCTATTATTGCCATTGTTCTTGTCTGTCCGTCTCCCCCAATTAGGACTGTAAGCCCGTCAAACGGCAGGACTGTCTCTATCTGTTGCCCGACTTGTTCATCCCAAAGCGCTTAGTACAGTGCTCTGCACATAGTAAGCGCTCAATAAATACTATTGAATGAATGAATGAATGAAAGGACTTGGGTTCTAATCCTAACTCTGCAGGAAGAGTCTCATCATTTATTCATTTATTCATTCAATAGTATTTATTGAGCGCTTACTATGTGCAGAGCACTTTACTAAGCACTTGGAATGTACAAATCGGTAACAGATAGAGACAGTCCCTACCCTTTGACGGGCATACAGTCTAATCGGGGAGACGGACAGACAAGAACAATAGCAATAAAATAGAATCAAGGGGATGAACATCTCATTAACAAAATAAATAGGATAATAGATGTGTTCGATATGCTCATTTCTAGAATCAGGGGATGGGACCAGTGACCTCTCAGGAGCCTCCCATTTCCACAAAAGCTTTAAAACAACCCTATGGGTCGGTGATGAAAATGGAGGAGGTGAATTAACACCCTCAGCAGTCAACGCTGTTTTAGAGGAAATGACCTCAAGTTTCCTACCCATTGAATTTAAACATAAGGCCTGAAATGGAAAAACCAACAGATTTTCTGGGATGGATTTAGTTAAGAAGAGGCCAGGCCTCACTCAGCTGAGGTTCATCTGTTTCCCTCTGTTCCCTTGGCCAGCAAAATGCTCCCTCACTCTCACAGAGTTCCACCTTAGAACAATGCTTGGTACAGAGTAAGCGCTTAACAAATATCATCATCACCATCCACCCTCCTCAATTTTAAAGGTCTTGAACTAAAGTCGGTTTCAGATCGGGTCAATCAAAAACGGTCTGGGTGGGTTAGAGAAATGTCATGCACCCTCCTCCCTCCCAGAAGCCTTCTCTCCTCTGGAAGGTTTTCAGGCATGGTTCTCTGAACAAGTTGCCGAGTTTTAGGACCAGCCAAGAGCAATTGCCCATTCCTCCTGGAAGTGTTCGGACCTCTCTGAAACTCTATGGCTTCCTGATGATTCAGTGGGTACAGTGCCCACTGACAGGGATCCAGTTACTCGGAAGATGCCAGCTTGTGGGTTTGTAGGGACCGTTCCAGCTTTCGATCCCAATCCCAGCAGCAGAAACGCAACTCTTCTGCCACGTAGAGCCAGTTCCAAAACAGAGGTATTTTGGGAGGTTGTTTTTTTCCCATCTACTAATGAAACCCTAATAATGGAAATTCCCCAACTTTAAAGCGAGAGTCACCCAACATTCTTGACATTTTCAGGTTGGCGTCTTCCTCATCTCCCGCAGTGGCCACATTCACTACGGCAACCACAACTGGGGCCACCCAGCCCTGGCTAGCCACAGCTCGGCCCACCCCCTCCCGCTGTCCTCACTGCTATCCCTCCAGCCCCTTCCTGTCCACCCATGTTTCCACTCCTGACACCTCCTTTGTCTCCTTCCCTCAAGGCTTTGGGGCCTCCCTACACGCCTCCCCCTGGATCTGAACAACATCCTCAGTGATGGAGGCCAAACCACCACCCTCCCTTCCTTCAAGGAAAGCAATTGTAAAAGCTTGAAAAAGCTTCCCTCAGCCCTACTTTTGTGTATCTCCATTGACTGGGTGTGTCCACACTGCTGTGGCCCACGTGAGGGTCATGGAGACTGGAAGGCTTTCTCTTAATACAACAAATAGTATGGCAAAATTAGTACTGTGGTTATCTGAGCTGCCACACCCTGAAAAGGCTCTTTCAGTCTAAGAGTCAAACCCCTTGTGAATGTTCAGTCCATCAAGTCAGTAGTATTGATTTCTTACTTTTCATGGTACTTGTTAAGCACTACTATGTGCCAGGCAGTGTCCTAAGCACTGATGTAGATACAAGCTAATCAGGTTGGACAAAAGCCCTTGTCCACATGGGCTCACAGTTGTTTATCCACAATTTACAGATGAGGTAAGTGAGGCAAAGAAAATGAAACAACTTGCCCAAGTAACCAGCAGACAGTGGCAGAGCCAGGATTAGAACCTAGGTCCTTCTGACTCCCAGGCCCATGTTCTATCCACTAGGCCATGCTGCTTGAGTGTTTTATTGCTGTCCAGGGCACTGTACTGAGGGCTTGGGAGAGTATGAAAGTGTTAGTAGACACAGTACCAATCAATCTATGGTGTTTATTGAGCACTTTACAGGGGGTAGAGCACTGTACTAGGGAGCTTACCAATTTAGCTGGAGTGGCAGACACAAGATAATAAATTATAAGAAGGGGTGGGGTTGGAGCAACAGAGTATAAAAGAAAAGGACTGTAACTCACTGTGGACAGAGAACATGTCTACCAATTCTGCTTTACTGTGCTCTTCCAAGTATTTAGTACAGAAACTCTGAACACTATAAGCACTTAATAAATGCCACTGAATTGACTGACTGATTAATGTAAATTCGAGAATCCAAGTGCTCAGGTGACGTGGAGGTGCTGATGTAGTAATAATAATTAATAGCTATGGTATTGTTAAGGCACTTACTCTTGCCAGGCACTTGTACTATGTGCTGAGGTGGAACAAGCAAACTGGATTGGACACATTCTCCGCCCCTTGTCTCTCAATCCCATTTACAGATGAGGTAACTGAGGCACAGAGAAGTGAAGTGACTTGCCTAAGGTCACACAGCAGAAAAGTGGCAGAGCCCGGATTAGAACCCATGACTTCTGACTTACAGGCCTGTGCTCTACCCACTACACCCATGTGGGTGTTGATAGAGGGTGGAAAAGATCAGAGATTTGTCAGGGAAGACCTCCTGGAGAAAATGTAATTCAGAACGGCCTTGAAGATTGGGAAAGAGTGGAGGTCTTGCAGATGTGAAGGGGGAGGAAACTTCCAGATGGAAGAGAGGACAGGAACAAAGGGTCGGTGTTGTCCCAAGACCATGTGAAGTGGGTAGGGGTAGGAATGAATTTTACCCTATATACAGATAGGAAAAAATTGAGGCAAGGAGTTAAACACTCCCCAACCCATGCTGTTGATGTGCTAAGCACTTTACAGAGCAACTGCAATTGACCCTGTCCAGTCCTTTAGGAGCTTACCGATTCAAGGATCAGTCCTGAACTAAGGCTTTTGGAGCATCATTCTTTCCTCAGAGTTAAAACTGAAGCCCATACACAGTACTGGGGATGACCTTTGACTCAGCTTGGCATGTGAACCTCAGACAGGAAGAGGAGGGCGCCTATTCTGTTCCACATTCAATTCCAAGGGACTTGCAGAATAAGACCCTATCACCCTTTATGGGTTTCATTTTCCATTGTCTTCTTTCTTTTGTCTTTCCTCTTCCTCCTCCCACAGTGCCCAGCTCGGTGCTCAGCGAGAAGTGACCCCTGCTGTTAATTCTATAGATTGTCTGCTAGATTGTCTACTTAGTGGACGCTTGATGTCAGAATTGCAGCTCTGTAGTGTCACTCCTTGGGGGAAGCTGGGGCTACTGATGGCGAGGGCCCCTCATCTCTATCAGTTTTCTCTCTCAGGCTACCTCTGGCCCCTGAACTTTAATTAGCCAACAACCCTCTTTCCTAGTCGCTTCTGAGAATTATGCCTCCCTCCTTTACCTATCTTCCATTCTACTTCTTGTTTGGTTTATGGAGGTAGGCAGAGGGCTTCACTATTAATAATAATAATAATAGCAATAGTATTTGTTAAGTGCTTACTAGGTGCCGAACACTGTTCTAAACGCCGAGGTAAGTACAAGGTAATCAGTTTGGACACAGCCCCTGTTCCACATGGAGTACACAGTCTTAATCCCCATTTTACAGGTGAGGTAATTGAGGCACAGAGAAGCTAAGTGATGTTTCCATGGTCACATAGTAGACATGTGGCAGAGCTGGGATTAGAACCCATGTCCTCTGGCTCCCAGGGCCGTGCTCTTTCCACTAGACTATGGTAGACTAAGACTGGTGAGGGGGAGGCTCCCCCTTCTCAAAGAGGTCCCTGCACTATTTGCAGAAATTTGCCCCTGCAGCTCCCAGGGCCCTGCTCCAGGCTCCCTCACTCATTCCATCCACTTCCCTGACAATTATCTTCTTTTTTATTTCTAATGGGGTTTGTTAAGTGCTTATTATCTGGCGGCAGAGTAGATCCAAGATAATCAGTTTGGGCACAGTACATTTTCTACACTGGGCTCACAGTCTAAAGGGGTAAGGGACCAGGCACTGAACCCCCATTTGGAGACCAGAGAAGCTGTGACTTGCCTAAGATCACTCAGTAAGCAAGTGGCAGAGCCAGGATTAGTACCTGGGTCCTCTGCCTCCCGGGCCTAGGCTCTTTCCACTAGCTATCAATCAATCAATCAATCAATCACTCATATTTACTGAGTGTTTACTGTGTGCCGAGGACTTCACTGAGCTCTTGGGAGAGTACAATATAACAGAGTTGGTAGACACATTCCCTGCCCACAAGGAGTTTACAGTCTGGAGAGGAAGATAGATATTAATATAAATAAATTACAAATATGTACATGAAGTGCTGTGGGGTTGAGAGAGGGGTAAATAAAGGGTGCAAATCCAAGTACAAGAGTGATTAGATTAGATTAGATGAAATCTCATATTATTTGCCTCTTGAGCCATATTCTCTGAAGCTTGAGGGTGATAAATTCATTTTTTCCCATAGTAGAGCAAAAGGAGTTTGGATAAATTCATGAAATAGTGATCCACAAAAAAGGAACAGTAATGGAATAACAATACTATTAATAATAATAGTGGTATTTGTTAATAATAACAATAATTGTCGTATTTGTTAAGCCCTGAAAATGTGTCAAGCACTGTACTAAATTCTGGGGTAGATATAAAATAATCAAGTTGGCCACAGGCCCTGTTGCACATGGGGCTTCTGGTCGATGAGGGAGGGAGAACAGGTATTTAATCCCTATTATATAGATGAGGGTCTGAGGCATGGAGAAGTTAAATGACATGCTTGAAGTCCTGCAGCAAACAAGTGGCAGAGAAGAGTCAGACTAGTGCTCTTTCCACTCTGTGGCATATTATAAACAGCTTCTGACTCCAAAATAGTGCACAAAATGCCTGGAAAAAAAACAACAGAAGCAAAACAGCTTGCCCACAAGGATCTTACAATCAATTGGGTGGATACAGGCATGCAAAGAGAAGCAGCATGGTCAAGTGGGAAGAGTATGGGCCTGGTAATCTGAGTTCTAATCTTAGCTCTGCCGCTTGTCTGCTGTGTGATATTGCACAAGTCACAACTTCTCTGTGCCTCAGTTTCCTCAACTGTAAAATGGGATTAAATACCTGTTCTCCCTCTTACTTAGACTGTGAATCCCTTGTGGGACAGAGACTGTGTCCAACTTGATTGATTTGTACCTGCCCTATAGCTTAGAACAGTACTTGACAAAGAGTAAGCATTTAACAAATATAACAATAATAATTCGAAACATTTACAAAAAGTGGGGGCAGTAGGAAATACCAGAATCAGATAAGTAGTAGAATCAATCAATCATATTTACTGAGCTCTTTCTGTGTGCAGAGCAATATTCTAAGCACTTGGGAGAGTACAATACAACAGAATTATCAGACACATCCCCTGCCCATAATGGGTTTACAGTTTAGAGCTTAAAGCCTATGGTTTAGAATGATGAAAAGGGTTATTAGAAGGGGAAGGATTAATGAGCCCCATGTAGCACAGTGACTGTGTGTAATCTATAAACATAATAATTGTGGCATTTATTGTTATCATTAGCATCATCTTAATCATTATTGTATTTGTTAAGCATTTACTATGTCTCAAGCCCTGTGCTAAACCCTGGAGTAGATACAAGATAATTAGGTCAGACATAGTTCCTGTCCCACAGGGGGCTTCATGGGGCTCTCAGTCTAAGGGGGAGGGAGAACAAGTATTTAATTCCCATTTTACAGATGAGGAAACTGAGGTACAGAGAAGCTAAGTAACTTGCCCAAGGTCACAGAGCAAGCAACAGACCTGGATGATAACCCACATTTCCTGACTTCCCCATCTTGTGCTCTCTCTCAAGCACTTAATACAGTGCAATGCTCTGCACATAGTGAGCCCTCAATAAATGCCACTGATTGATTTCCACTAGGTCACGCTGCTCAACAAATACCACAGTTATTGCTGTTATCATTCCATAGAGGAGAAAGTAAGAGGTGTGAAGTAGTCCATTCCTAACTTTTTGGATAGATGTCAGAAAGGAAAACTATCACACCATTCCTCCAAGCATCCTAGAGCCGCTGTCAGAGAAAGACTGTTGGGCTGGATAAAAACACTGGTCTGATCCAGGAATGACATTGCTTCTATTCTTGTGCCCTTACAATGAGATTATTTTATCCTTAGCTGACAATATCTGCTAAATGGGAAAATAATTTCCCTTCCACTTTGACCCTCTGCCATGATTATGCTAGGCAACACGCTCACTGGTATGGCTCCATTAGCAAATGGGCAGGGAGGATTCTCTCATGTTTGGATCACTTGGACCAATCCCAGCAGTGATGGTTGAGTCCTACCTTATCATGTCCTCACTCTCAGACAAATGGAGGGATTTGCAGTGCAACCTAGAGGAGAGAGCAGAAGATTAAGAGTCAGGATATCCAGGATACAGGTTCAGCTTTACCACCAACCTATTGTGTGACCGTGGACAAGACCCTTAACCTCTCTGAGTCTCATTTCTTCATCTGTAAAATGGAGATAAGAGAGACTGTGAGCCCCATGTGGGACAGGGAATGTGTCTGATCTTGTATAACAATATAAGTAATTGTGGTATTTAATAAGTGTTTACTATGTGCCAAGCACTGTGCTAAGTGTTGGGGTACACACAGGAGAAGCAGTGTGGCTTAGTGGATAGAGCATGGGCCTGGGAGTCAAAAGAACCTGGTGGACCTGAGTTATATTCCTGGCTCTGCCACTTATCTGCTGTGTGATTTTGGGAAAGTCACTTGTCTTCTCTGGGTCTCAGTTACCACATCTGTAAAATGGGGATTAAGACTGTGACCCCTACTTGTTTCTACTTGTTTCTACTCCAGCACTTAGAACAGTGCCTGGCACATAGTAAGTGCTTAACAAATACCATAAAAAAGCAGGTCCCACATGGGGATAACAGTTTAAGAAAGAGGGAGAATAGATATTGAATCCCCATTTTGCAGATGAGGGAAGTGAGGCACCAGGAAATGAAGTGAGTTGTTCCTCACACAGGTCACACAGCAAGTAAATAGCAGAGCTGGTATGAGAACCTAGATCCTCTGGCTCCCAGGCCCAGACTCTTTCCACTAGGCCACACTGCTTCCCCATAACCTTCTATCTACCACAGTGCTCAACATATACCAAATTCTTAATAAATGCCTTAACAATTAGCAGCACCCTCAAAGCTAGTCCACAGGATGGTTCTTCATGGAACTCCTAAAGGCATCAAGAGATCTCATTGAGACATCTTCCTTGGCCGATTTGTCCCTCTCGGATACCTTCCAATGTCCTCCTCTCACCTGGCAACCATTCCTCTTCCCCAGACAAGCTACCAGTCTTCCTGCCAACCACGGGGATTTGGCAATTCCCCTTTGATCTGCTGGGCCTCAGGCTGATCACTTTATTCCACACAGTGGCCCCCACAGAAAGGCCGGCAGCCTGGGGGTGTCTATTTTAAACCTGCAGTGAATCACCTCCAGTTTTTGCAGCGAGGGAGGGCAGGCACTGTTGGGCTTGGCCTGTCAGCAGGGTCGAGGTTTCTCCACCAGCAAGGGTGTGTTTCAACCACTAGATTCAATAAAACCAACTAAAAATTCAACAGGATGGATCCATTTGGCATCATTTCCTTACCGCTCCACCTCCCGCCCTCTCCAGGTGCATCACCCACTTCCACTCTTCCCTCTGCCAGGGGCTGGGGGGGCAAGGACTTGGACAGAGTCGGGGGGCAGAGTGTGTAGCTCCTTCCCTCATGTGTCTTATTCTGGGGGTGTTTCCGAACTCCCCAGCTGATGCCATCCAGGACCACATGCTGAGACAGCAGTGTGTGTGTGTGTGTGTGTGTGTGTGTGTTTCAGCCCGATTCTGCTAAATTTTTCCATGCTGGAAAAACTAGTTAAAAGAAGGGAATGTTCAAGACCAGGAGTCAAAAAAGCGTCTGAGTCAGGCAGCCCTGATGGGAGTCTGAACATCAGTATCCAGCACAGCCTCCCTCCCCACCTTCCGCTCCCCAAATAAGCTCCTGGAGGGCAGAGACCAAGTCAACAGACTCTAGTGTACTCTGCCTACCACTTCAGTAAATACTCTTGCTTGAGTTCCTTGAGATGGGAGATTGATCTTCTTGGCCAAGGAGGATGAAGATTCCTTTCCCGGGGAGTGAGATGACCCGAGGCTAGGAGCCACCGCCCACGTGCCCACGAGACCAAACATGCCATCCAGAGCTCTGGGCCATTCAAGGACACGAGGAGCAGCTCTGCCTGAAAAGAAGGGTGGTGGAGAGGAAAGAGAAACAACTCGAGCTGGGGAAATGTGCTCCGGGAGAAATGCTAATGGATCTGGGAGGTGGGAGAAGGTGGGAGAAGGGAGGGCTGGGAGGGCAGGCATAGTAGTCAACATTCATAATAACAACTGTGGTATTTAATAATTACATAAAAATATTTAATAAATATTTGTTAAGTGCTTACTATGTGCCAGGCACTCTATTAAGGGCTGGGGTGGATACAAGCATATTGGGTTGGACACAGTTCTTGTTCCACATGGGGCTGACAGTCTCAATCCCCATTTTCCAGATGAGGTAAATGAGTCCCAGAGACATGAAGTGACTTGCCCAAGGTCACACAGTGGACAAGTGGCAGAGCCGGAATTAGAACCCACGGCCTTCTATCTTCCAGGCCTGTGGAAAAGTGGAATAAAACACAGCATACTGCGCTGTACCCACTATACCATGCTGCTTCTAGACTTAAGCACTGAGGTAGACACCAGATAATCAGGTCAGGTGCGGTCCCTCTCTAAGGTGGAGGAGGAACAGGTATGGAAACTCCTTTTGACAGAGGAGGAAACTGAGGTATGGATAATTCACACAGCAGGCAAGTGGCAGAGTCAGAGATAGAACCCAGGCTCCCTGACAGCCAGGCCTGTGGTCTTTCTCTTAGGCCATGCTGCTTCTCCACAGAGGAGAGATGAGCATTGTTCACTCTAATCGAAGATGGGAACAAGAGGGATTCGACTTACACTGCCACTGGAGGATTCAAAGACCACCCAGAAGGCCCTGCTGCTGCTCTCTCACTGATGTTCCTTCCTTCCATTTTGTGGGGGTAGTGGAAGAGGGGACTCACTGTGTTTTATTTCACTTTTCCACGGGTTTTTTGCAAGAAGTAGAAAAGACCCCCACCTTCCCAATCTCTACTCCAGTCAACCTGAGAGCCATCCTCCACAATTATTTGTGAAACGGAGTTGTGCAGGGCAGCAGTTTTCAGTTCCAAGACCAAAAGACTGCCACCGTGGTATTTACCATTCATTTCCCAATGTGGGGAGCTGGGCCCAGAGAGTCCAGACAAGACAGTGTAGATTGCTCAGCACAAATCATCCCCACTACTGTAAAAACAACTCAAGCTGTCTCTTTTTCTTCCCAACAGTCCCAATCTTATCTTCTACTGGGAAGCAGAATGGCCTAATGGAAAGAGTACGGACCTGGGAGTCAGAGGACCTGGGTCCTAATCCCCAATCTGCCAATTGTCAGCTGTGTGATATTAGGCAAGTCATTTAATTATTTAACATATGTAAAATGGAGATTCAATACTTGGTTTCTCTCCTATTTAGATTGTGAACCCTATGAGAGGCAGAGACTATATCTATCCCAATGCTTAGTACAGTGCTTGGCACAGAGTAAGCACTTAACAAATACTACCATCATTATAACTGCTGGAGATGCAACAAGGCCATTCCACAGATCCTGGGTGCCAGAGCAGCCCATCTGTTCTATTTTACTCTCCCAAGTGCTTAGTACAGTGTTCTACACCCAGTAACTACTCAATTCCATCATTTCATTCTCAGAGATGCAACCGTCCCCACTAATGACATGGAGCCAGAAAATGGGGGCCTGATTGCATTTTCATGGGCACAAGTTGCAAAGGGTCTTTCATAGGCCTCTCACACTCAAGAATGCAATCTTACTCTCAGCAGATTCATCTTCTCAGGGACAGAGCTCCTTCAGAGTACTGGGAAAGTTGGGATGGTATATTCACTAAGGGGCCCAGAGCTGGGAAGAGCCTGAGGACTGACCCCTTCCAATCATTGTTTCAGCTACTTATTTTAATATGTCATTTGGATTATTGAATTTTGATGTGATCTAATTGCTTGTATTTTATTCTTATTTTTCTATATGTCTGTCCTCCCACACTTAAATTATGACCTTTTTTGGAGCAGAGACAGTGTCTGAATTAAATAAATTAATTGCATTTATTGAGTATTTACTGGGAGCAGAAACAATGTAGTAAGTTCTTGGGATAGTAAAATACAATTGAGTTGGTAGACTGCTCTCTGCCCACAAAGAGCTTACAGTTTATTGATGGTCTTTATTTCCTCTTAGCACATAGTACACACAACTTAGCTTGGCACACAACAGGTGCTTCTTAAATACTAACTAAAATAAAAAGAATAACAATAAAAAGAAAAATAATGATGATGACTGATGATGATAAAAAGAGAAGCTAAAAAGAACAGAACTAGAAGCATTTGGACTAGTGGAAAGAGCACAGGACTGGGAGTCATGGAACCTGGGTTCTAATTCCTATTCCACCAGTTGCCTGTGGTGTGATCTTGGGTAAGTCACTTAACTTCTCTGAGCCTCAGGTATCTCATCTATAATGGGGACTAAAACTGTGAGCCCCATGTGGGATATGGACTATGTCCGACCTGATTATCTTGTATCTGCCCCACTATTTACCTTTAGTACAGTGCCTGGCACATGGTAAGCACATAACGAGTACAATTTTTAAAAAAAGCTAATTGTGGACATCATCTGTAGATCACATTTGCAAATCTTCCTAGTCCTTCCCATGGTGTTAGAGGTGGAGAGGCAGGAGGTGTTGGGCACTACTGGGCTGGAGAAGGACTAACCCAAGGTGGTGAATCGAATCTTCAGTTTACTCAAGTTGACCTTAGCTTCTGACAACTCAGCCTGCACACTTGCTCCTCTATTGTTAACCTTCTCATTGTATTTCAATCTCGTCTATCTAACCACTGACCTCTTGCCCATGTCCTGACTCTGGTCTGGAATGTCTTCCCTCAAATCTGACAATTATTCTCTCTCATCTCAGAGCCTTATTGAAGGCACATCTCCAAGAAGCCTTCCATGGCTAAGCTCTCCTTTCTTCTTCTTCTGATTCCCAGGCCCATGCTCTATCCAGCACGCCATGCTGCTCCTAATAATTATGGTATTTGTTAAGCACTTACTATGTGCTACTTACTGTACCAAGCATTGGGGTGGATACAAGCAAATCAGGTTGGACACAGTCATTCATTCATTCTATCATATTTATTGAGCACTTACTGTGTGCAGAGTACTGTACTAAGCGCTTGGAAAGTACAATTCAGCAACAGAGACAATCCCTGCCCACAATGGGCTACAGTCTAGAAGCGGGGAGACAGACTAGAAAAAAATAACAGGCATCATTAGCATCAATATAAATAAATCAAATTATAGATAAATATACATCAAAACAAGTAAACAGGCATTAATATAAAGAAATAGAATTATAGATATGTACAAGTGCTCTGGGGTGGGGGGGGGAGGAGCAAAGGGAACAATTTGGGAGTGATGAGGAGGGGAGGAGGAGCTGAGGAAAAGGGGGCTTAATCTGGGAAGGCCTCTTGGAGGAGGTGAGCCTTCAGTAGGGTTTTGAAGGGGAGAAGTATGATTGGCATATTTGAAGAGGGAGGGCATTCAAAGACAGAGGTAGGAAGTGGGCCAGGGGTCGACGGCGGGACAGGCGAGAATGAGGACATTGAGAAGGTTAGCGGCACAGTAGCGGAGTATGTGGGCTGGGATGTAGAAGGAGAGAAGGGAGGTGGGGTAGAAGGGGGCAAGGTGATGGAGAACTAGTATCTTGAAATGCCTGAGTTCAGCTCCTTCTTAATCAATCAGTGGTATTTTTTGAGCACCTAAGAAATAGTACAATTATTATCATTATCACACAGGCTCAACAGGGAGGGAAGAGACAAGAACAGGAGGTGCCTCCTATTCTACACTGTAAACTCCCGTTAGACTGTAAACTCCCTGTGGGCAGGGAACGTGTCTAGTAGCTCTGTTATAGTGTACTCTTCCAGGTGGTTAGTACAGTATTCTGCACACAGGAAGTGCTAAATAAATACGATTAACTGACTGATTGACAGAATAAATACCAGTGATGATGATGATAAAGATGTGCTTGAAAGGATCAGAGCCCTTTAGAGCCACCTCGTGTCCAAGAGGAGGAAAAACGTTTTGCCTGAAACCAGGGAGGAGGCCCGTAAGTGCCTTGGGGCTGCAGGACTTGCAGTGGGGGTCGCAGGCCCAGAAATTAGCCTCCGGGTTTCTCTGACAAACATAATATCTAACGGAAAGCTGGCAGCTCCCGTCACAACTACCTGATATTTCCCAGGAAGCTCTTGTTGTCCCGACCCTAAGGCTCCAAATTTAGCAGGTCCCTGTTACTAGTAACCCCCCAGATCCAAGGCCCTTGGGACCTCAGAGAGTTTCTCATGCCATGAGCCAGTACCGTTGAGCTGGTGCTTTCTGGTGCCTCACGGGGAAGTTTCCAGTGTCACCACACACTTCTGCCCTCTTTTTGTCCAGATCCAGTATGCCTAGTGGTCAGGGCATGGCCCAGAGGATGGAGGAAGATTGAAAGGATGTCATTGGCCTCTCTCCTTCCCTCTCTCTCTTTCTCTCTCTCTCTCTTTCTCCCTCTTTCTCTTCTCTCTCTCACTTTCTTTCTTTCTCTTTCTCTCCCCCTCCCTCCTTTAACATAATACCAAGCAGCAGGGGAACCCAGATGATGGACTGTGAACCATTATCAGCCCTCACAGATACCGGTCACTTCTCTGCCCACTAGCAAGTGCCCACCACATCGTGACTGTTAATTCAACTATGCAATAAAACATGGTAATAGTGATGATGGTATTTGTTAAGTGCTTACTAAACGTCAAAAGCTAAGTGCTGGGGTAGACACAAGTTAATCACTTTGAATGCAGTTCTTGTCCCTCATGGAACTCACAGTCCAAGTAGGATATGGGGGACAGGTACTGAATCCCCATTTTATAGATAAGGAATGATAGAGAGGTTAACTGACTTACCTATGATCACACAGCAAGAAAATGGCAGAGCCAGAATTAGAACACAGGTCCTCTGACTCCTATGGCCATGATATTTCCACTAGGCCATGCTGCTTCTCACTGACATCTTTTAGATGAAGTCCAAAGAACCTAGGATGTTATTTTGGGAAATAGCTGCCACCGTGTTCCCCCAACCCTGACTTTCTCCAGAGATGTTACATTCCCCTTCCGGGTCACTGGAGATACAGCGGAGAAGCAGCATGGAAAAACAGTGTGGCCAAGTATAAGGACACAGGCCTGTGAGTCAGAGGACCTGGGTTCTAGTCCTGACAAGTCATGTAACTTCTCTGTGCCTCAGTTTCCTCAGCTGTAAAATGGGGATTCCATACCTGTTCCCTCACCTCCTAAGACTATGAGAGTCATGTGGGGCAGGGACTGTGACTGACCTGAATATCTTGTATCTACCCCAGTGTTTAGTACAGTGCTTGGCACACAGTATGTGCTTAACAAACATCACAATTATTTTTATTATTATTATTATTATGCTTCTCTTCTGAGCCATGGGACTTATCAGCAGAGGTTAGCTGGGCTCTTAAAGTGAAAATAGCCGACACGAAGGCATCTGGGTCTGGGCAGAAAGCTGAACATCGGACTGTCCAGGATAAAACCAGGTGAATGGTCATCCTAAAAGAGAATCTCTGGTGGCCATTCCACATTAGCATTACTGAAATGAATTCTGAGTACCAACATCATACTGCACCCTGGTCAAGAAAGCTCTGCTCCTTAGACAGTAGGCATGGACCTCCCTTCAAAAACAAAGCAGTCTTCTGTTCTTCTGAATCACTCTAGAACTGGTCCAGGGGCCGCCAGAAGGCATCCGTTCTCTAGAATATCCTCAACCCCCATTTTCTGGGAGCCCTCAGCATGCTAGATGCCCTCCAGACCAGGCAAGAGGTAAATATTCAGATTGAAAGTGCTAATCAAATGCATTGATTAAGAATGTGAGCCCCATGTGGGGCAGGGAATGTGTTCAACCTGATAGATTAGTACCTGCCCCAGCGCTTAGAATAGTGCTTGGCACGTAGTAAGCATATAACAAGTAATAATAATAATAATAATAATGTTGGTATTTGTTAAGCGCTTACTATGTGCCAAGCACTGTTCTAAGCGCTGGGGTAGACATAGGGAAATCAGGTTGTCCCACGTGGGGCTCACAGTCTTAATCCCCATTTTACAGATGAGGGAACTGAGGCACAGAGAAGTTAAGTGACTTGCCCACAGTCACACAGCTGACAAGTGGCAGAGCTGGGATTCGAACTCATGAGCGCTGACTCCAAAGCCCATGCTCTTTTCACTGAGCCACGCTGCTTCTCTAACAAGTACCGTAATTATAATTATTTTCTGCCACTCCATCCCCCGCACTCCTTTATGTCCTTAAATCCCTTCACAATTTTGGTCAGAGACCCAAAAGACCCCCGGCTCCCTCCCTCATGAGCCTATCTCGGTGTTCAACCCGTTTACTGGCAGAAGTGCTTCTTGTCATCTAAATTGAACTTTCTCCCATTCCCTCTCGTTCCCCGAGACGCACCTGGCCAAGCACCCCTTTCATAAAACCGTTCCTATATTCCACCACCTCGAAACAGTCAGGGCCCTCTCTGCCCTTCCCCTCAGCTCCCACCCTGAACCCCTCCCCTCTATAGCTTCCTGAATAGCCCACATTCTGCAGGCTCCTCTAGCTCAGCTGGAATCCTGCCTCAGCTTTTCATGGGCCTGGTCCATTTAACCCGCCAGCCCCTTTAAATATAAATGTTTTTAAAATTCCAACCACATTCTTGAACTTGGCAGATAACCGGAGAGTTCCAGAAGTCATATTTGCTTTGAGAGCCTTGAATAGAGCCTTTCTAAAAAACTTCATTAATATTTCTACCTATATGCCTGCCTGCCATTTCCTGCCCAGAGCCAAACAGATTCTCCACACAGAAAGACTTTTGAAACATTCTTATTTACCTTCCCAAAGCAGTGGGCATGGGACTGAGCAGTGGAGGGGGGAGGGGAAGAGGGAGGGAGAGAGGGAAAGGAGTCGATTTGGATGAGTTGTCCTGAGCTACTAGGGGAGCGATAAGCCCACCTATTCATGGAGGAGGAAAAAATGAGAAGCGGCCAGAGAAACAGAATATCAGATGGGAGCAGGGTTGGTATAATACATTGGCTGACAGCCGCAGGTAATTTCGGGTATGTCTGGGCTATGATATTACTTAGAAAAATTCACAAATTGATTGCAATCAGCTGAACCGTGACCAGGCTATTTCAGGGGCAGAGTTTGATAGAATCAAGACAACTTTTGCCTACTCTCTGAGAGGGTCCAGTCAGTCTCCCTAAGAGAGTAACACACAAATTCACAGTTCTAAAAGAAAAAAATAATAATAATAACAACAATGGAAATAGTGGTATTTGTTAAGGGCTTACTATGGGACAACAACTGTACTAAATGTTGGAGCAGATAGGGTACAATGAGATCAGACACAAGGGGCTCATGGTCAGAAGGGGAGGACAACAGATATTCAATCCTCATTTTTACAAATAAGGGCATTTAATTAAATGATTTGCCCAAGGTCACTCAGCAGGCAAGTGGCAGAAGTGGAATTAGAACCCAGATCTACTGGCTCCCAGTCCCACGGGAAACTTAAAGACAGACAACTTTTACAGCTCCCTTGTAGAAGGGCACTAGGCAGGTATACCCAGTGTCATAGAAAAACTCTTTGAAACTGAAACCTCCATGGTCAGTTTGAGTGACTTGATTGTATCTTGAATCCTAGAGCATGAAAGCTCCATCTGAGAAGCCATTTGGTCCTCCAGGCAGGAGAAGAGTAAAACCCTTCAGAACTGATGCAGTACGGCTTAGTGGAAAGAGCAGAGACCTGGGAATCAGGAAACCTGGTTCTTAATCCCAGCTCCGCCACGTATCTGTTGTGTAACCTTGCACAAATTTCTTAACTTCTCTGTGCTTCAGTTCCCTCATCTGCAAAATGAGGATGAAGACTGTGAGCCCCATGTGGGATGTGGACTGTGTCTAACTGGATTATCTTGTATCTACCCTAGAGCTTAGTAGAGTGCCTGGTACACAGTAAACTTTTAACAAATACCATAAAGAAATGGTAGTCTCCTTTTCTCCAGATAAAAAGGCATTTTCTAAGCAGGAGTTTTTCATATATTTACTGACCTCCAGAGTATGTCTGAAGATCCCTGATAATAATAATAATATTTGTTAAGTTCTTACTATGTGCCAGGCATTGTACTAAGTGCTGGAGTGGTTACAGGCAAATCAGGTTGGACACAGTCCCATGTGGGGCTCACAGTCTCAATCTCCATTTTACAGATGAGGTAACTGAGGCACAGAGAAGTGAAGTTACTTGCCGAAGGGCACACAGCAGACAAGTGGTAGAGCCTGGATTAGAACCCTTGACCTTTTGACTCCCAAGTCTGTGTTCTATCCACTATGCGATGCTGTTTGTCACACCATGCTGCTTCTCTGTTATCAGGCTAAGCAAGACATACTGTACAATGGAAGGGGAAGAGGCTATCTCCTTGCCTGTGACAGTCTTGATAGATTTTTTAGTGACAAGGAGTTTCTGGAAGGGTGAGAGTTGGAGCCAGAGAGACTTCTCAGGACCCTCTATGCCCTTTCTCTGCTTTTATCCGACCCTTTACCTGACCCACTTCCATTTCCATATCTGTCCACCCTTTGCAAGTTGAAGAAGAGATGACTGCTAAATCCTGCCAGTTCTTTCTCCACTATTCCAGAATCAGCTTTTTCCTTTCCAACCAAATGGCCAACTTCCTGATTCAAACTCTCATTGTCTCCCCAATATATTACTCTTTCAGCCTCCTTGCTGGTTTCCTTGCTTCCAGCCTCTTCACTCTTTTCTACACTCCTCAGCCCAGATCATTTTCCTAAAACAGCTTTCTGCTCTTATTTCTCCTTTCCTGAAACCCCTCTAATAATGACAATTATGGAATTTATTAAGCATTTACTATGTACTAAGGGCTGGGGTAGAGACAGTTCTTCTCCCACAGAAAAGTCCCCATTTATCTTTTCCCCATTTTACAGATGATGGAACTGAGGCACAAAGAGGTCACATAGGAGACTAATGGCAGAACTGGTCCTCAAAATGGGATTTCCTGACTCCTAGTCCTGAACTTATCTGGGTCAACACTTTCTTCTTTTTGTTATGGTATTTGTTAAGCACTTACTAGGTGCCTAGCACTGTACTAAGTGCTGGGGTAGATACTAGCTAATCAGGTTAGATGCAGTACATGTCCCACATGGGTCTCAAAGTAGTAATCCCCTTTTTATAGGTGAGATAACTGAAGCACAGAGAAGTGAAGTGACTTGCCCAAGGTCACACAGCAGAAGACGTGGTAGAGTGGGATTAGAAGCCAGATCCTTCTGACTCCCAGACCTGTGGTCTCTCCACTAGGCCATTTTGCTTCTTTTCACTTATCTGTTCTCTTTACCAGCTAACCTCAGCTCTTCTCTCTGCTTCTCCTAGAAAACCTTTCTCCTGTCACTTGCTCTCTCCTCTCCCACCTTTGGTACCTTTCCCATACCTTCTCATCCACTTCACATCCACCAGATCCCAAATCTCTCTATCTTCATACACCTTTTGAAATCCCTTCTCCTCGAGGGAGCTTTGCCTGATTACATTTTCTTCTCCCTAGCTCATATCTATTACCACCTCTGTAGTTATATACATTTACAGCCCCACAGTACTTATGTACAGATTACTTGATGTTCTATTTAAATCCTTCTTTATTCAACTGCCCATCTTTCCATTTTCTTTTTCACTTCTCTTTAAATCCTTTCCTGCCTGTCTCCCTGTTAGATTGTAAATTCTATAAGAACAGGGATTCTTTTTACCCCTATTCTAATCTCCAAGTTCTCACTGTAGTGCTTTGCACATAGGAAACACTCAATAAATACTGTTGATTGATTGCCAGAGTGTTTTTTAAAAAGTCAAAAGCAGTAGCTGGAACCACTTGCTTACATCCAGTTTTTTATAAGGCAGCCCTGTTCCAGGGCTACTTTCACCACCTTCTCAGTTCGAGTAATCCAGAACTGTATGTCTGGCCCCTAAATTATTCAAACAAATCCCAGAAAAGCAGGTATGTGGGGACCCCACCCCCAGCAACTTCAAAAAGGAAGGGTGTTTTTTCAAGTGAGAATGTATGGGGCCCCTCACAACTCCCCTCCTCCCCGACTCCCTTGTGTTAGAGAAGCAGCGGGGCCTAGTGGAAAGAGCATGGATTTGGGAGTCAGAAGACGTGGGTTCTAATTTCAGCTCTGCCATTTTTTAAAAATGGTAATTTTTTATGCTCTTTCTTAGCTAAAGGTAAGTCCAGCTAAGGTAGGTGCTGGACTCAGCAGTGGGGTAGATACAAATTAATCAGGTTGGACCCAGTCCATGTCCCACATGGGGCTCAGTCTTAATCCCCATTTTCCAGATAAGCTAACTGAGGCTCAGAGAAGTTAAGTAACTTGCCGAAGGCCACACAGCAGATGTCACAAAGCTGGAATTAGAAACAGGTCCTTCTGATTCCCAAGCCTGTGCTCTCTTTTCAATAGGCCATGCTGCTCACCTGCTGGGTGACCTTGAGCAAGTTCTTAACTTCTCTGGGATTCAGTTTCCCCATCTGTAAAATTGGGGTTATATACCTGTTTTCCCTCTTATACTGTAAGCCCCTGAATAGCTGGTTTCTACACCAGTGCAAATTGCCCACAACAAGTTTACAGGCTAGAGGGGGAGATAGACATTAATATAAATATAAAGAAATAATTTATAATATATAATTTAAAGATATGTACATAAATGCTGAGGATGGGGTAAATATCATATGTCCAAAGGTCACAGACCCAGGTGCATAGATGATGTAGAAAGGAGAGGGAACTGGGGCAAAGAGGGCTTAATCGGGGAGGGCCTCTTGGAGATGTGATCTTAATAAGACTTTGAAGGTGGGGAGACTGTTAGTCTGGCTTAAATAGAGGGAGAGAGAGTTCCAGGCTAGGAGGAGGATGTGGGAAAGGGGCCAGTGGCAAGATAGATGAGATCGGGGCAAAGTGAGAAAGCTGGGCTAGGGGAGTGAAGTGTATGGGCTGGGCTGTAGTAGGAGATGAGTGAGGTGAGATAGGAGGGCCGAGTTGATTGAGTGCTTGAAAGCTGATGGTAAGAAGTTTCTGTTGGATGCCGATGAGGTAACTGAGACACAGAGAGGTTAAGTGACTTGTCCAAGTCCACTTGTCCAAGACAAGTGATGGAGCGGGGGTTAGAACCCCAGTCCTTTAACTCCCAGGCCCGTGCGTGCTCTTTTCATTATAGGCTGTGCTGATTCGCCTTCATAATCCCAATTAAACCCTTTGCTCCCTGTTCAACCTGGCAAGGAGTCAGAAAGGTAAAGGCACAACACACACACACACACACACACACACACACACACACACTCACTCACTCACTCATGCAAGCACACACACACACACTCCCAATTGTTATGCCCAACTGGAAGATAAGGCCCCCCATTAACGGCAGGCCTGTTATGTTTGGCAGGGAAAGGGACCACAGATATGCAAGGATGGGGACGGGAGTGCAGGGAAACAGAGGATGAGGGAGGCTGAATGGGGGCTATGTTGTGCTGGAAATTTCCCTCTGAGCTTCTTTCTGCGGGTGGGAAGGCCTGGAGGTCCCATCTCCCTCTGATAGTCAGTGGCTGAAGGACGAAAGAAAAAGCCTGGCTCTCATCGATTTCAGCCCCGGGCACAAAGCCGCTGTGTGACAGCCCAGGGCCCCTGGGCTGTTACACAGGTCTGATACATCTCGCAAGCAAACAGCAGTGCTGCCCCTCCATCCAGCCCTTAAGTACACGGCTGGAAATAACCCCCCTCTGGCTCCTTGGGGTCCCTGGCCGCAGGCTCCCTCCCAAGGCTCTCCTCTGGGGGTGGGGAGAGGCGGGTCTGGGCCAGGGAGGGACGGAGGAGGAAGAAGGGAGGGTTTGTGCCGAGAAGGAGAAGTTCACTGTTTCCTCCAGAAGACAGACTCCCGGGTCAGAAAAACCTACTTGGAGGAAGCCCCCGGCCCATACCCCAGAGGCCCTGGTAGTGGAACGCTGGAGGTCGGCACAGAATCAGCAGGAGGAAGAGGCTGCTAAAGACCCTTCCTCTATCTATTAACCTATTCCCTGGCAATTGGCCTCTAAACCAACCAAAGCACAGCGGGCCTATCCCCAATTGGGAAAACACACGCTGGCCCATAGGCCTCCGATCTAAAAGGAAACAGGCAGCTCACTGAGAAATGGAATAGAATCTGCCTTCCTTTTGCATTTGAGCTTAATTAGCATTCTGAGGGAATCTGGGCCTCTAGTGGAACTGAGGGGATTCGCTATAGAAACCTGCTGATGATGTGTTTCCCAACATTTCCTGGGTCATTCCCAAGGAGGAGATCCAAAAACTAGGGGCCCCATTAGAGGACTCCGTCTGGGGACCGAAACCCAGTCCCTTGCCTTGCAACTGAACTGTACAACCCCCCGCCCCAAACTGCCCTGGCCCTCAGGAACACGCAGCAGAACCCAGGACCCTCCAACTGGGCCTGCTGTGTGACTTTGGCAAGTTGCTTGACTTCTCTGTGCTTCAGTTACCTCATATGTAAAATGGGGATTAAGTCTGTGAGCCCCATATGAGACACGGTCTGTGTCTGACCTTATTAACTTGTGTCTATCCCAGGGCTTGGTTCAGTGCCTGAAACATAGCACATGCTGAACAAATCAATTTAATAAACCAAAACTAACTAACAAAAAAGGAGAGATATTGTGAGGGAATTCCTAGTCCAGAAATGGGGTTATTGATTTAACTAAAATAGAAGAGTCTGAAGTGGGTCCCCAGTGGAATTTCAGAAACACTGTGGTGAAAGGTTGGTGAGGCACTGGGGGTAGGAAGAGTCCAAGAGAAGAGGCAGGGACACCTGTGCTTAACAATAATAATTGTGGTATTTTTGTTAAGTGTTTACTTTGTGCCAAGAACTGTACTAAGCACTGGGGTAGAAACAAGATAGTCAAGTTGGAGTTCATACAGTCCTTGTCCCACAAGGAGCTCATAGTCTAAGTATAAGGGAGAACAGACATTGAATCGCTACTTTGCAGATGAGAAACTGAAGCACAGAGAAACTAGCGAGGTTACCCAGCAGGCATGTGGTGGAACCAGGAGAAGAACCCAGGTTCTCTGACTCCCAGGCCCATGCCTTTTCCACAAGGCCCTGCTGCTCCTTGAGCAAATCATTGCCCAGAAAGTCAGGATCAGGCCAGGATCTCTGACCTTCCTGGTAGAACCAACACCGCTCAATGTCTGGAGTTCAGGGATCGGCAGGGACTTCTTGTTGCTTACCTCACAGCTGAGGCTTATTTAGGGTGGTGGAGAAGCTAGAAGAGGAAGAGAGGAAAGAAGAGGATGAGGCGGAGGAAAAGAGGAAGGGAAAGAAGAAAGAAGTGGAATAATAATATAATATTGATTAAGCACTTACTATGTGACAAGCCCTGTTCTAAGCACTGGTTAATCCTAAACCTGGTCAAGTTAATCCAGAAGTGGGGAGAAAGAGGATGAGGAGAAGGGGAAAGAGGAGGAAGAGGAAGTAAAGTTTTAAGAAAGCAAGGCTGGAAAACAGACACACACCCAAAGCTCTTTTTCCAAGCTCTGAATTGATGTCCAGTGCAGCCAGGACCGCCAAATGGTAACCCCCTTTCATGGGATGGAGTTGCTTGGACCAAGAGGTCCGGCTCCTGACATACTTGGCTACTTCAGATTGGATGGCTTCTTTCAGCCAATGGGCCCCAGCGACAATCACTCTGGGCCTCCTGCAGGAAGTCTGTAAGCAGGATGCAAGCAGTCCCAGGACAGATGGGAGTGGGTCTCATGCACACCACTCTCTTCCCTAAGGCAGATGCCACAGGTCTGATGGACACGGATGACTGGCTCCTCTCATGATGTAGAGAAGCTGCCTGTTGGAATGATTTTCACATTCTTTCTCCAGCAAAACTTAGGTGGTTTAAAGCCCAGTTAGGAGCCCAGAATACACTTTCTCCTTGATCGACGCCCTGGTGTGTTTTGGCTAGTCCTGCTTGTGTTTTCCTACCGGGGGAACACACTGCATTTATGGCTTTATACTGGAGAAGTGGCAGCAGTTCCATAAACACAGGCCCGGGCCAAATTGCTGTCACGGTCATCCTGGAAGCAAAGTGACGGACTGCCCTTCTCCCCCAGGAGGCCCTGGGTTTCTGAGAGTCCTGAGGGGCCAGGTTTTGCTCGATTTGCTCTTGTCTTGATGGTCGATGCCCGTGGCTTGCTCAGAAGGAGGTCCCGGATCTGGATGCCAGGTGGGAAGGGATGTCTCCTTCCCAGATTTCTCATCTGCCTCCCACCTTCTAACTGGGGGAGTTCCTCAAGATTCAGTTCTGTTTCCCCCCCATTCTCTTTCTACATCCAATCCCTTGGAAAACTCATTCATTTGCACAGCGTCAGCTACCATCTCTACATGGATGATTCCCAAATCTACCTCTCCAGCCCCAATTTCTCTCCTTCTCCTCAGTCTTGCATTTCCTCTTGCCTTCAGGAAATTTCTACCTAGATATCCAATTGATATCTCAAATTTAACATGCCCAAAACAGAACTCCTCATTTTCCCACCTTAACTCTAACCTCCTTCTGACTTTCCTATCATTGAAGATGGCACCACCACCCTCCCTGCCTTACAAGCCAGTAATCTTGGAGCGATAGTAGGCTCATCTCTCTCATTCACTCCACCCACTCATCTGTCACCATATTCTGTCAGTTCTACCTTCACATCACTGCTAAAAACCTGCACTTTCTTCTCCATCCAAACTGCTACTATGCTGAACCAAGTTGTCATATTCTGCCTTAACTTGCATCAGCCTCCTTGCTGACCTCCCTTCCTCCTGTCTCTCCCCACTCCAGTCCTTACTTCACCTGCTTCCTGGATCATTTTTCTTGTGGCCATTCAGCCCTTATTCCCCCACCTTCCAAGAACTTCCTCTGGTTTCCCATTTACCTCCATATCAAAAAGAAATTCCTTATAATCAGCTTTAAAACACTCCATCAGCTTTCCCCTTCTATCAATCAGTGGTATTTGTTGAGTGCTTAGCATGTGCAGAGCACTGTTCTAAACACCTAGGAGAGTACAACAGAATTGGTTGATGTGTTCTGCCTGCAAAGAGCTTAGAGTCTAGAGGAGGAGTCTACCTTACCTACTTTCCGTCTCATTTCCTACTAAAATCCAGCCCACAAACTTTGCTTTTCAAATGCCAATCTAATCACTGTACTTTGATCTCATCTATCTCACTAACTACCCCTTGCTCAGGTCCTCTCTCTGACCTGGGACGCCTTCCCCCTTCGCCTCTGACAAACTGACTTTCACCTTCAAAGCCTTATTAAAATCACATCTTCTCCAAGTCTTCCCTATTAAGCCCTCATTTCCCCTACTCCTTCTGCTTCAGCAGTGTGGCTGCCAGAGAAGCAGCATGGCTTAGTGGAAACTGCATGGGCTTGGGAGTTCATAGATTCTAATTCCAACTCCACCACTTGTCGGCTATCGGGCAAGTCACTTAACTTCTCTATGCCTCAGTTACCTCAGCTGTAAAATGAGGATTAAGACTGTGCCCCATGTGAGTCAACCTGTTAACCTAGTATCTAACCCAGCACTTAGAATAGTGCTTGGCACATAGTAAGTACTAAACAAATACCATCATTATTATTATTATTATCACTATCATCTATGAGCTTGGATCTGTATCCTTTAAATGCTTGACATTCACCCCACCCTCAGCCCCACAGCACTTCTGCACATAACTTTAATTTTAATATCTGACTCCCTTTCTACTCTGTAAGCTCATTTTGGGCAGGGAACGTGTATATCAACTTCACTGTATTATATCTCTCAAGCACTTAGCGCAGGGCTTCTTATACAGCAAGCACTCAATAAATACGATTGACTGATTGATTGTCTGTGCCCTCCACAAGAAGCCAGATTGATCATGGCTCAGGATTAAAGTTCACCCCTTAGAGTTCAGCTTCTGCCTCTTGGACCACTTGTGCTGGGGACTCCTACCACACCTAGCCGCTCAGTCATGAGGGTGGCTGTCAGCCCCAGTCTGGCCTAGCAGTGGGCAGCGGGCCTCAAAAGTACCAAATAAGCTCTCCGCCTTTCTTTCCCCTTTAAGATTTCTCTGGGAATTACTGAGGTGAAACCATGACTAGTTGTTGCAGGCAGACATGAGTGCTCCTTTCCATGGATCAGGACCCAGAAGAAACAAGACTTTCCCAAATTTTCCCCATCCTATTTCTTCCCCTAACTGTATCACTTAAGTTCTCACCCACCTCAAAGCACCTTCTCCACTTTGCCACCCACCTTAGCACTTAGGTTTCTTCTTCTGTTTCTTTCACTTGTATATATATATAAGTATATATATTTTCATTACCCTATTTATTTTGTTAATGAAATGTATATCGCCTTGATTCCATTTATTTGCTATTGTTTTAATGAGATGTTCATCCTCTTGATTCTATTTATTGCTATTGTTCTTGTCTGTCTGTCTTCCCTGATTAGACTGTAAGCCCGTCAAAGGGCAGGGACTATCTCTATCTGTTACCGATTTGTACATTCCAATCACTTAGTACAGTGCTCTGCACATAGTAAGCGCTCAATAAATACTATTGAATGAATGAATGAACCCAATTAGAATCGATTTTAATATCTGAATCCCTGGCTAGTTTGAAAACTCCATGACAGCAGAGATCGTGACTACTAACTCTATTTTACTCTTCCAAACCCTTAATACTGTGCTCTGCACAAAGCAAGTGCTCAGGAAATACTACCAATGGATTGATTTCTGCCGAATCAGTCAATCAACCAATGGTATTTATTGAGTGCTTACTGTGCGCAGAGCACTGGGCCATGTGCTTGGGAACAGCATGGTATAGTGGATAGAGCACGGGCTTGGGAGTCATAAACTAATCCCAGCTCCACCACTTGTCAGCTGTGTGACCTTGGTCAAGTCACTTCACTTTTCTGGGCCTCAGTTACTTCATCTGTAAAATGGGGATTGAGACTGTGAGCACCACAAGGGAAAGGGACTATGTTTAACCCAATTTGCTTGTATCTTCCCTAGCGCTTAGTACAGTGCCCAGCACATAGTAAGTGCTTAACAAACACCATAATTATTATTAATAGTAGTAGTACAATTTAACAGGGTTGGTAGACACATTCCCTGATGGCAAGTCCAGGAAAGGGCGGAGTCAGGATTTGAATTCCCCTTTCTGGGGGTTTTCGGTCTTTGCTCAATTGGCTGAGCGAACCAGCTGCCCTGCCCAGTGACCTCCTTTCACCTCAGGGCGGTCAGCAGCTTTGCACACGCCCTCTGGCCCAACCCATCTTCTGCCTCCCCCTTCCTCCCTGGCTACTCCGATGGCCCAGAAATCTTCCCAGAATGGCCTGGAAGCCTTCCCGGGATGGCCAGGGTTGTATGACAGCATGTGAGGGGGCCCTCCCCCTGCCTTTCCCTAACCAGCGCATGCACAGAGACTGGGTGTGCTGCTACACTCGGCCCCATGTGTATCCTGGCCGAGAATGCACACCCTTGTGGACCGCAGAATGAGGGGATTTGTCAGGCATTAGGCCGCACCTGGCATTTCCTAAAGGAGATTCATTCATTCATTCAGTCATATTTATTGAACGCTTACTGTGTGCAGAACACTGTTCTAAGAACTTGGGAGAATACAATGTAACACTAAACAGACAAAATTTCTGCCCACAACAAGCTTACTTTCTAGAGGGGGAGACAGACCTTAATATAAATAAATAAATCACAGATGTATATGTAAGTACTCAATAAATACCATTGATTGGTTGATTGATCCTTTGCCCATCCCCCAGACTTATAAAACAGGTTCTGGGATCAAGGGAAAGCCAAGGTATCAGCCCCAAGTCCCATGCTGAACCTTCTTTCTCTCCTGTTGAGCTGAATTTCCCATCCATCTTGTCTGCCTGTCAGTCAATCAATGGTATTTACTGAGCTGTCAATCAGTAAATCATATTTATTAAGTGCTTACTGTGTGCAGAGCACTTCAGTAAGCACTTAGGAGCATATGATGTAAGAATAAGCAGCTGCACAGCTTCCTGAGAGGGTGAGCCCCTTCAAGACCAGGGACCATGTCTAATTCTCACTGTTGGATTTGTTCCCCAGTGCTCAGTATAGTACTCTGCACACAGAAACCACGTCATAGATACTATGGTCACTGCGAGGCTGATCTGGGCCCCTCTTACCACAGTGGCTACCAAGCTACCACAGGCTCAGAGAATGCACAAGGCCAGATTAGAGTAGAGGCAGACATGACTTTAAATTTGTATTCTGAAAAATCACCACCCCTCAAGCTGGCAGCTCCAGGCCGGGGCTGGGGCCCTCTGGGGAATCCCATCGAGGGACGATGCAGAGAACCAGTGACGTTGGCAGCCAAAAGAGGCCTGACTGTCTGCTCATTATGGGCAAGAAACGTGTCCATAAATTCTCAGTCAGTCAATCGTATTTATTGAGCACTTACTGTGTGCAGAGTACTCACAAAACACCTGGAAGAGTATGCAGTGGATAAAGCATTGGCCTGGGAGTCAGAAGGTCATGAGTTCTAATCCCGACTCTGGCATTTGTCTGCTGTGTGATCTTGGGCAACTCATTTCACTTCTCTGCCTCGATTACTTTATCTGTAAAATGGGGATTGAGATTGTGAGCCCCACATGGGACAGAGGCTGTATCCAACCCAATTTTCTTGTATCCACCCCAGCACCTAGTCCAGTGCCTTGTACACAGTAAGAACAGTACTTGGCACATAGTGGGTACTTAACAAATACCATTATTATCATTATTAGTATTATGCAACAATATAACAGACACATTCCATGCTCACACCCAAATACAATGCTCTGCACATTAGCAAGCACTCAATAAATACTATTGATTGGTTGACTGATTAGTGATGAGGTGCTGGGCCTTCCCAGAGCCGAGCTCAGGGCATACTGAGGGCAGAGCTGGAGGAAAGGGGACTCCAACTCCTTTCTCAGACTTGGCCCCGGGCATCGTCTCACCTCGTACTCCATTGGCTCTGCCACAGATGGGGGACCGAGAGCCGGGGAAACAAGGATCCAGAACCTAAACACTGTGAAGTGTAGCCTTGACAGTTCCACAGTCCTGGGATTCCGCACAGCGTTTGCCAAGCAAAGCTGGATTTGCATCTTGCCCTGCAAACTTAGTTGTACCATGATATAACCCAAAGTCAAAGCTGGGGTTGATACAAGCTACACAATCCCTGGACCACATGAGGTTCATAGTCTTAATCCCCATTTTACAGATGAGGTAACTGAGGTACAGAGAAGTGAAGTGGCTTGCCCAAGGTCACAGAGCAGACAAGTGGTGGAGCCAGGATTAGAGCCCAGGTTCTTCTGACTCCCAGGCTGAGTATCAAAGTGCTACTTAGAGAAGAGCCCTCCCCACAAGCCTGGGAAGAGGTTGAGACAGTGGGAGGAGGGCAACTGAGGCCTTACGGTAACTGAGGCCCTTAGGTTAGGAAGGTCCGCACCAGGTTTCCTTAGCTGCAGTCAGTCTGTCAACATTAAAGCTTTGAAGCCATGTTCATGGCTACCTGTTCAGGGATGGGAGGCCTGTGAAGAATAGGACCCTCAAGCGGCTACTGTTGGAGAAGCTAAAGAGAGGAAATTTGGGGAGAGGGAGGCAGAACAGAATATAGCCAAGCCCAGCCTTCAGTGGCATGGCAGAGTAGGGGGCTGTTTAGGTCTCAATCAATCAATCAATATGGAAGGGAGAGAAGGGGAAGTGAGAGATAGGCAGGCTGGTGGGGGGACTTCTTTCTGATCTAGTTCAGGCTTTGATTGAGGAGGAGGCAAAGGAAGAATTGGAGGAAGAGGAGAGTTGATGGGTGAAGCTGGAGTGACAGTTTTTGGCCCAAATCCTAGGAGACAAAGTGCTTGCTAAGTGCTTGAGAGAGTGCAATATAACAACATAACAGACACATTCCTTGGCCAGTTGCAGAAGTAGAAGGCCTTATTTATGAGGTCGACCCAATGGGTTAGGCCGCCACCCTTTCAAAGAGCTCCCAGATGTCTGGGCCCTGCGTTCCCAAACTCAGACCCATCCCCTTGGAGTCCCAGGTGGGTCACCCATCTCATGTCTGTTCCACTTTTCAGACTGCTCATATCAAAGCCAGCCTGAGGCCCAGTCCAGGGAGGCCAGGCTGTGACATCCCACCACCAGGCAGAAGCCCACAGCAGACCTTGCTGAAGGAAAGAGACTCAGGCCCCTCACTGAGGGTTCCGGCTCAGTTTGAGCCACTCCAGCTTCAGCTCCCGGGTGGCGCTGGGACAGAGCAGAGCCAGGGCGGGTGGGGATTGAGTGAGGTTTTCCGGAGACCACTACCGCTGCAGAGTCTGTTCTAGGGGGCGGACATTACCGCCTGGCAAGAGCAGCCTCTGACCCATACCGACATCCATCTTCCCTTTGTCTGCTGCCCTAACTTTGAGCTTCTCCTGGCCACTCACCAGCCATCCCTCCAGCCCCTCCCCCTCCTGCCACCACCAATAGCAGCCTCAACCCCGCGATGCATAGAGAGCGGCTCCAGGCTGGGTCTGGGAGCTGCCGTGATTTTCCATTCTCTTTTTGACAGCAGCTGAGCAGGCCGGCATGCTCTGGGCATGGGAGGCAGAGATGCCATTCTGACCCGGGATGGATGAGGGAAGGGGGAAGAGGGTTGTCCCATGTGCAGCAGTGGGACGATGTGATGATGCTACTGAACACCACTCTTGCACGCACACACACTTGAGAAGCAGTGTGGCTCAGTGGAAAGAGAACAGGCTTTGGAGTCATGGGTTATGGGTTCGAATTCTGGCTCTGCCACTTGTCAGCTGTGTGACTGTGGGCAAGTCACTTAACTTCTCTGTGCCTCAGTTACCTCATCTGTAAAATGGGGATTAAGACTGTGAGCCCCACATGGGATAACCTGATTCCCCTGTGTTTACCCCAGTGCTTAGAACAGTGCTCTGCACATAGTAAGGGCTTAACAAATACCAACATTATTATTATTAACATTTACCGAGAGCTTCTCTCTTGTGCAGAGCACTCTACTAAGAGCTTGGGAGAGTACAATATTACAATATAGCAGACACATTCCCTGCCCACAGTGATTTTACAGTCTAGAGGGGGAGACAGAAATTACTATAAATAAATATGGATTATTTACAGATAATAATTAGGGATAATAAAAATTATGGTTATGTATGTAAGTGCTGTGTGGCTGAGGCCGGGTGGTGAATAAAGGGAATAAGTTAGGGTGTCGCAAAAGGGAATGGGAGAAAAGAAAGTGAGGGCTTAGTCAGCAAAGGCCTCTTCCTGCCTTCAGCAGTAGACTGGCCAATCTGGTGTGCGGCCACATTAAATCAGTCAGTCAGTTGTATTTATTGAGCCCTTACTGTGTTCAGAACACTGTACTAAGTGCTTATGAGCACATTCCCTGCCCACAATGATCTTACAGTCTAGAGGGAGAGACAGACTAATATAAATAAGTAAATGATTAAATGGGTGGATGCTGAGCGGAGAGGCTTTCATAAGATCCGGGACACTAAAAGACAGAAGTAAAAACAGCATTCAGACCCGGCAGAGTCTGTGTCGCTACATGGCAAAGGACTGAAGGACTGTAGGCAAGAGTGTCCTTTCAGCCGCTCCCATACACACGGGATAAAAGTATCAACCAACCCAAGGAGAGCTGTGTGAGTGTGAATATATGTGTATATATTGAGACAAAGTCACCATCCAACCCAAGGACAGCTGTGTATGTGCGTGTGTGTATGTGTATATGTGTGCACATGTTTATGCATATTTGCATACATGGATGCAAGAGTATGGATAGGTCTGTGTGTATATGTGTGTGCATTTGCACACACCCAATTTGCTTGTATCCAGTCCAGTGCTTAGTACAGTGCCTGGCACATAGTAAACACTTAACAAATACCAAAATTATTATTATTATATGTGTTTGTGATATTGCACAGGTTTTACAGCTGGCTAAAAACCCCTTGAATGTGTGGCCCATCTTCATGTTTTCTAAGTGACATGCAGATTAATAGACCGTGGTACAGAGAGGTTAAGGGCCTTGCTTGAGGTTTCACAGCTGGCTGGGGGAAGAACTGGAGTCAGGCCCCAAATCCTCTGACTTCCAGATCTGTGTCCTTCCCACTTCACGTGTTCAGTGTGTGCATGAATGGGATGCTCCTTTTTTCAGCCATCATTTTGTGCTTATTTCCCTCCCTATCTCACTCAGGTTTTATCAGGCACAGGATCAGTGTGGTCCTCTGGATGGGGCCACCCCATTTCTTTCTAAGCTCCTGGATCTCTGCCTGCCCCTGTTCAGCTCTGAAGGGTGGTGTCACCTCCCCTCACCGACCGCTCCCCCCCCACCACCCTGCTTGGACCACAAGCCCCGGCCTCACTGAGGCCTTTCTGTTGGGCTGAAATTCCTTGGCTGTGGGAATGCTTCTTGGCCTCTCCTCTGGAGACTGAGGCCCTTTCATAGACCCTGCCTGGTGCTTCCTGGCCTCTGGACTGCACGTTCCTAGGGTGGCTACTTGTCAGCGATTTGACTGGTCTACCCTCTGCCCCCACATTCCCCAACCTCCCGACCCTGCTAAAGCACTGGACACCTGTGTGTCTGTTATTTTCATTTTGAAAGGTCCAGAGACTGTATTGGTCCTGCCGATTCCTCCAGAGGACTTCTTTGTGTGACTATCCTCACCATGCCCATGTCAATGGCTCCTCCGCTCTGTTCCTTCTGCCACTGCTGAGCCTGCAAAGACCACCATGGTGGTCATCTTCTCTTTGCTTTCCAAAACCGAACCTGAATGTTGCCAGCAGTGGGCAGAACAACACACGCCAGTTGTTCCCTCTAGATAAATGCAATGAAAACATTTGATAGCTTTAATAGTGATTCATTTAAATTAATACGCTTGGGTGTGGGGGGAGTGTGGCTTGAATTCCTGTCATCAGGGCTCTCCTGTATCTACGCCCTGCACAAGAGAACAGGCCGAGGGCCATCCCTTCCTCAGCCCCAGAGCCTTAATATCATCCCCAGCTCCTCCTCTTGGCCCCTTTTCCCCTATGTTTCCCTAACTGCCTTTTAAATAAAAAGCTTTCTGGTTAAGGAAACCTTCTCCCTTCAGTCAAAGACAACTTGTTCTATGCCTAGATCACAGGCTTGGGCATGAAAGTGCTCGTGGTGCCATCTGGTGATGAATCTCTGCCCTGCAGGATGAGAGTCCTGCTCCCATTTAATTTTTGGGGGATATTTGTTAACCGCTCACTACATGCCAGGCACTGTTCTAAAAACTAGGTTAGATACAAGCAAATCAGGTTGGACACAGTCATGTCCCACATGGAGTTCACAGTCTTAATCCCCATTTTATAGTTAAGGTAACTGAGGCACAGAGAAGTTAAGTGACTTGCCCAAGGTCACACAGCAGACCGTTCACGGATCTGGGATTAGAACCCAGGTCCTCTGACTCCAAGGCCCATGCTCTATCCACTAGACCATGCTGCTTCTCACAGTTGTGAGCTTGATTGATTCTGGGTGTTTTACTCAGGTGGTCTGGGCAAATTTCATTATTTGGGGTAGGACGGATCCAGACTGTAGGTTATAGGCCCCTACCTGCCTCCTTTCACCTTTTCTGCTTCTTGCTAGCCCAATTTTCAATCACCCCATCACTTACTAGCCAGCCACTGGAGGGCAAGGGAAGGACAGGAAAAGGAAGTAAATCCAAATAACTGTTGGGAGAAATAATGGGAGAAGGCTAGCTGGCGAGGGACTTGAGCAAAGGATTTCCCCTGACCTGTGCTCCAGCGGGGGAACCACTAGCTTGTGCTCCATCTGGGGGAACCGTTGAAGCACAGAAAAGTGAGGTGACTTGTCCAAGGTCACACAGCAGACATGCGGCAGAGCCAGGATTAGAACTAAGGGCCTTCTGTCTCCCAAGCCTGTGCTCTATCCATTAAGCCACGCTGCTTCTAAATTCTAAAGGCCTAATGGCAAATGCAGCATTGCCATTCAAAGTGTTTCTTTTAAGGGATTTGAGTGAATTTGTGTCTGTTTTCCCAATTGATTTCCCGTTCCCTAAAGAAGGGACTCCACTCCCCAGCCTCTGCCACTGGTCTCAAAGCTGGAGGGGTACAAAAGAGGGCCAGATGGAGTGACCTCAAAGCTGAGAGAGGTCCTCTCCAGTGGGGGAGGAAATGGGGAACACCACTGGGTGAGGGTCAGGTGGGGAAGAGAAATGCAGTCTGGCTTGGATCAGACATTGAGACCGGATCAGTGGTCAGTCCTGGCGCTAGTCCTTTGGGTTTGTGGCCGCTCCACGGGGGTCACCAGCTGCCTGCCCAGTACGTGGCTTGGAGAGTCCCTACAGGTTCAGGATGAACTCAAGGAAGTGTCCCCTGCTGGAAACAGGCAGAGCAGAGGGTGTGGGCCCAGTCCACCCCGGCTACCCAGCAGGACATCCTGAATTGTTGCAGAGGGCACAGTGAACCCCTGGGATCACAGAGCCCATGCCAGCTTTGAGGGATGAATTGCCCCCCATGCAGCCCCCAGGACCCCTGAATAGGCCAGGGGAGCATCCCCTACAGACCAAGAAAGAACTGAAAATGCAACTTCTCTTTGTTCCATCCTGTGTCCAGATTTTCACCTCTGCTGGTCCCAGAGCAGTTGGCCAAACCTAAGGCAGCCTAGGCCAGCCTTTTCCTTTCTAGTGACATAGCATAATAGTAGTTGTAGTAATAGTATTCATTCACTCATTCAATTGTATTTTGTGAGCACTTACACTGTGCAGGGCACTGTACTAAGCGCTTGGGAAGGACAATTCAGCAACAAATAGAGACAATCCCTGCCCACAATGAACTCACAGTCTAGAGTAGTAATAGTGGAGTCAGAAGGTCTTTGGTTCGAATCCTGACTCTGCCACTTGTGTGACTTTGGGCAAGTCATTTCACTTCTCTGTGTCTTAGTTACCTCATCTGTAAAATGGGGATTGAGACTGTGAGCCCCATGTGGGACAGGGACTGTGTCCAACCTGATAAACTTGTAACTACCCCTGTGGTAAGTACAGTGCCCGGCACATAGTAAGCACTTGATAAATACCACAATTATTATTGTTAGTGGTAGTAGTAAGTCACTTAACTTCTCTGTGCTTCAGTTACCTCATCTATAAAATGGGATTATGACTGTGAGCCTCATGTGGGATAACCTGATTACCTTGTAACTACCCCAGGACTTGGAATGGGGCTTTGCACATAATAAGTACTTAACAAATACCATTATTATTATTATTAGTAGTAGTAGTAGTAGTAGAAGTAGTAAGTAGTAGTTAAATAATAAGCAATGTGTGGGCAAGGCACCATAGTAATTGCTTAGTAAAAAAACACACAGATGAGAGTTAGACAAGGTCTCTGGTCCCCCAGGCGTGCACAATCCAAGAATAATGTGGAGAGGATTGGGCACCAGACACAGTAGGAAAGATGAAACAACATAATACAAAAGCAACAAGTCCGGTAGTAAAGGGGAGCAGTAGCATCCTCAGGGTGCAGCCACTTGGATCATCGAGATCCAGTCAATAACCCAGTCAAGCATATTTATTGAGCACTTACTATGTGCAGGGCACTGTACTAAGCACTTGGAAGGGTACAATACAACAGAGGTAGCAGACACAATGAGCTCTGCCCACAATGAGCTTACAGTCTAGAGTACCAACTTAAGCATCCCAATGTTGTAAAATCTGTAGAAGTCTCCAGTGGCAGCAGCTTGACTCTCCTTGGTCCCACAGGCACAGGGCTTGGCAGGAGTAAGGGCACGGATTGGCATGGTGGGAAGGGAAAGGGGATGCTGGTGGTTTTGTTCCGAGTCTGACCCATGGCAAGGCATTTTTGGTCACCCTGGTCTGGATGGGGGAAGGGGCTCAATCTGTGTTTTTAATATGGAGCTCTGCTGTAGCCCCAAAGCAGGAGTGGTTCTGGAAAAGGTTCAGTGGGGTGGGACCTCAGGTCCCTCCATTCCATCCCCACCCATCCCTGTTTCCAAGGAGCTGCCAAAGTTTGGGCAGACAGGCAGCCTGAGGGCAAGAGCCCAGGAGAATGGGGAGAAAAGAAGAAATCAACCATTCTTCCCCCCTGGCTGTGGTCAGGGTTTGTGGTGTGCGGCCAGGCCTGGAGTCTGAGTTAGTCAGAGTCAGCTTGGGGGCTGGGACCCTCGAGTAGCCAAGGCGGAGTCTGTGTGGTCTTCCTGTGTGTGTGTGTGTGTGCGTGTGTGTGTGTGTGTTGGGGGGAACATCTAGAATGAGGACCTCAAGTCACCAGAGTGCACTGAAGATAAAACCCAGAAAAAGTCCTTCCTGGTGGACATTGATCAATCAATCATATTTATTTAGCATTTATGTGTGCAGAACACTGTACCAAGCATGTGGGTGAGTACAATACAATAGAGGGATGGGACTGCTAATAGAGCCGTCTTGCCCCTTTTCCCTCCCTCACCCCCCAAAAAAAGCATTCTTCCTGTCTTCGACTCAATCTCTTAGATTTGGGCTCCCCAGTTAAGTTGCTCTCCTTACTCTGTTCTAACCTTCCTCTCTGCCTTTCCTCCCCCAGAAACTTGCTCTTCGCCGGTATCTGTTTTCTCCTTCAATTTTGACTCATCCCAAACAATCCTTTTCCTTCCTAAATTGCTGAGTCCCCAGTGGTTTGGCTTATCTTGCTGACTCTCTCCATAGGGGGCATGGAGAAGAAGCTGGGAACCCCAAATCTGGAGTTTTACCCTGATCTCTGCCCCTGAGAGGGTCATGGTCTCGAGGCCTCACAGCAGCTGCAGCTGCTATGTCCACCCACCCAGGACTCCGACCCCTCTTTCACCAGGGGGAGGTCAGGGCGGGAGTGGGGAGTGGAGGGTTCTGCAGCCTCTGCTGAGCCAAACTGTCCAATTTCTTCTCCAAAACCTGTAACTCTCCTGCCCAATGTCATTTAGTCACTCTTATTTATTGAGCGCTTATTGTGTGCAAAGCACTGTACTAAATGCTTGGGAGAGTACCTTATAACAATAAACAGACACATTCCCTGCCCACTGTGAGCTTACAGTCTAGATGGGGAGATAGACATTAATGTAAATAAATTACAGGTATGTACATAGTGCTTTGGGGCTGAGAGGAAGGAATGAATAAGGGGAGCAAGTCAGGGAAAAGCAGAAGAGAATGGGAGAAGAGGAAAGGGGGCTTTAGTCAGAGAAGACCCTTTGGAGGAGATGTGCCTTCAAAAAGGCTCTGAAGGTGGGGAGAGTAATTGTGATTTGAGGAGGGAAGGCATTCCGGGCTAGAGGGAGGACATAGGCCAGGGGTCGGCAGCGAGATAGACGAAATTGAGTTACAGTGAGAAGGTTAGGATTAAAGAAACGAAGTGTGTGGGCTGGGCTGTCGTAGGAAAGTAGGGAGGAGAGATTGGAGGGGGCAAGGTGATCGAGTGCTTAAAAACCAATGGTGGGAAGTTTTTGTTTGATGCAGAGGTGGATGGGCAACGACTGTTTTGTGAGGAGTGGGGAAACTTGGCCTGAATGCTTTTGTAAAAAATGACCCGGGCAGCAGAGTGAAATATGGACTGGAGTGGGGAGAGAGGGGAGTCTGGTAGGTCAGCAAGGAGGATAATACAGTAATCAAGGCAGGATAGGATAAGTGATTGGATTAACATGGTAGCAGCATGGATGGAGAAGAAAAGATGGATTTTAGCGATTTTGTGAAGGTGGAACTGTCAGGATTTGGTGATGAACTGATTCTATGAGTTTAATGAGAGAGAATATTTGAGGATATGCCAAGGTTACAAACTTGTGAGACAGGAAGGATGTTGGATAGCAGGTCAAGTATTGTCAAGGTAGTCTGCTTCATAGCCAAGCTAGAGGATGCAGTAAGAGACCAGGATCAGTCATTAAAACATGTTTCAACTTCTCTTGGAAACTCAGCCAACTCAACAGACTTCAAGAATCACTGAAGATCATAGGGACAATTATTCATCAGTGGTATTTATTGAGCCCCTACAGAATGCTAAGCACTTTAATAAGTGATTGGGAGAGTATAGCAGTGAGGCTTAGTGGAAAGAGCATGGGCTTTGGAGTCAGAGGTCATGAGTTCGAATCCCAGCTCTGCCACTTGTCAGCTGTGTGACTGTGGGCAAGTCACTTAACTTCTCTGGGCCTCAGTTACCTCATCTGTAAAATGGGGATTAAGATTGTGAGCCCCACGTGGGACAACCTGATTCCCCCGTGTCTACCCCAGCGCTTAGAACAGTGCTCTGCACATAGTAAGCACTTAACAAATACCAACATTATTATTATTACTTCACCTTGCTGCTCTCCTTGAATAACCCATTCCGCACACTTCGCTTCTCAAATGCCAACCTTCTCTCTGCACCTTGATCTCGTCTATATCGCCGCCAAACTCTAACCCACGTCCTCCCTCTGGCCTGGAATGCCCTCCCTCTTCGTATCCGACAGACAGTTACTCTCCCCACCCTCCAAGCCTTAATGAAAGCTCATCTCCTCCAGGAGGCCTTCCCTGACTAAGCCCTCATTTCCTTTTCTCCCACTCCTTTCTGTGTGGCTCTGACTTGCTCTCTTTATTCATTCCCCCTCAGCTCCAAAGCACTTGTGCCAGTATATGTAATTTAGTTATTTACATTAATGTCTGTCTCCCCCTCTAAACTGCAAGTTCATTGTAGGTAGGGAATATGTCTGTTATACTGTTATACTGTATTCTCCCAAGCGCTCAGTACTGTGCTCTGCACACAGTAAGCGTTCAATAAATACGATTGATTGACTGGATAACTAGGAGAGTTGTTGGAACAGCTGCACCTCCCCACCAGTAGTGAACCCATCTGCTGGCAGGACCCCAGAGCCTGCTGTCAATTAAGATAAAAGGGAGTTTCCAAGCCCTCACAAAGTCTCCTTGTGCATCCCTGGCTCACAGCTGGCAGAGCCATGCAGCAGGCCCACCTTCTGCTGCTCTCTAGAGGATAGACCTGGAACAGATTGGGTCGCCTTTGTGTAGGCAGTTGTTGGACGATTCTGCAGAGGAATGCCACTCCATGGAGGAGCCTCCATGAATGCCAGCATTCTGCTCCTGCTTCCCCCCTCCCCCCACACCTTTGACCACAGCCTTCCTGCTCCTGCTCCCGCCGGAAGACGGCAACTGAACACGATAAACCCCATTCACCAGACAACCGCACGGCCCAGGGACGGACAGCAACTATTTGTGCACAATTATTAACCGTGAACGTGAAATCATTTGCCTGCTAGCTCTCAGGAGTTGGGCATCAGATTTGAGATCGCTTTTCATTTTAAGGGTCATCGGGTCCATCTTGCTGCCTCCATTCATTCAATCGTATTTTTTGAGAACTTACTGTGTGCAGAGCATTGTACTAAGCGCTTGGGAGAGTACAATATAACAATAAATAGGTTCGTTCCCTGCCCACATTGAGTTTACAGTCTAGAAGGGGAGACAGGTAGTAATATAAATAAATACATTATAGGTACATACAAAAGTACTGTGGGGCTGAGAGTGGGGAAGAACAAAGAGAAGCAGGGCTACTTCTATTTTGTCCCGATTTGGAGTGTGGTCACTTGTATTTGCCTGGAGAGAAAACTTCACAGGCGCCCACAGGAATCCCTTCCAATTTTTATCTCACCGTCAGGAAGTTCTTCCTTTTGTCTAACCATAATCCTTTCCAATTGCTCTGGTTCTGTCTCTGGTGGAATCAGAGAAAAACTGGGCCCTGAGGTGTTCAGAATCTCAATCAATGGCATTTATTGAATGTTTACTGGTTGCAGAGCACTGAACAAATCACCTGGGAGAGTATAATACAACAGAGTTGGTACAAGCCAGTCCTGCCTTCAAGGAGAAGCAGCATGGCCTAATGGAAAAGAGCATAGGCCTGGGAGTTAGAGGGCCTGGGTTCTAAATTGGCTCTGCCCAGTGTTTATGTGTGACTTTGGGCAAGTCCCTTAACTTCTCTGTGCTTCAGTCACCTCCTCTTCCCTTCAACTTAGACAGCAAGCTCCATGTGAGACAGGGACTGTGTTCAACCTAATGAACTTGGATCTACCACAGCACTTAGTGCTTGACACAGGGCAAGCGCTTAGCAAATACTATTTTTTTCTAAAAGGAGCTTGCATTCTATTCATTCATTCAATCATATTTATTGAGTACTTACTGTGTGTAAAGGACTGTACTAGTGGGAATTTCTTGTCCATTTCCTCAATCTGTACTGTCCAGACTCTTCCAGCTGAACAAGTTTACCACAGCCCTTTCGATCACTTCTTGCAGTTTGGTCCCCTTTTGAGTGTTAGCAGCCTCTTGGCCTTTTCACCCTCACTGCTCCTAATGGGGTCCATATAGGGAAAAGGAAGAGAGATCCAGCTAGCTGGGTGGAATCCAGTTCGGGACAGGGATCAACTGACTTTAGATTTGGGTGTTGGGACTGTGTTTCCCTTTAAAAGACAGAGCCAAGGCAGGGCTGAAGCTATGGCAACCATCATCATCACCATCACCAGTGCCATTTATTGAGCATTTACTACATGCAGAGAACTGTACCAAGTGCTTGGAAGAGTACAGTACAACAGAGTTGGTAGGCACATTCCCTGCCCACAACTATGAGACCCTTCCGGGACCACCTGCTGGACTCCTCTGGGCCTCTTACTCTGCTGAAAGGCCAATAAGGTGTGAGCAGGGGCAAGCTAGTCAGAAAGGTGCAGGAATACCTGAGAGAGAGATTATTGCCCCCTTACAGAACCTCAACTGGGGGGGGGGGGGGGAAGGGGAAGGGGGCTGGTCAGGATGGGCCAGGGATGGGGGATGGGAAGAGAGCTGGCCCCCAGGTTGATGGGTAAATCTTTAACCCTGCAGCTGGCAGTGGTTCACATAGCAGCTCAGGGCTGGTTCCGGCTGGCTACCTAGCAGGGGAGGAGCGGCCCCCTGGCTGGGAGTTAACCCTGGGCTGGAGCTGAAAGGCTGGAGTGAGAGCCACAGGCAGGGGCCTAGCTGGGGGCTTTTCCCCAAGGAGGGGGATTCTCCCCAAGGAGGTTCTTTTGTTCGGGCCTCCTCTGAGGCTAAGCTTTTTATCCTGTCCCCCAATCCCAAACGCACTGTTTCCACATCCTCCAGCAGGGAGAGGGTTAACTCCCACCCCCAGCCCTCTCATGCTCAACCCAGACCCTCGTCTCAGCAGACCAATATGGAGCAGCGCAGAGGAACGTTGGGAGTCCTCAGCCGGATGGACAAGAAGGGCAGGTGTGACCAGGACTCAGCCTTTAGGGCCTGGGTCAGGAAGGGTGCCAAAGTATTTGGGGTCTCCCCCCACCCAAAGCCAGGGAAAAGCTAAGGACCCCTTAAACTTCCAATCCACCAGCAGCTTAATATGCTGGGCCCTCAGCGGAGGAGGTAGGGGGAAACTGCAGGGGTGGGTGGAGATGCTGACCCTGGATCCTGACCCTGCATCCTGCTGACTTTTCTCAGGGATTTCTCCAAAGGTCAGGGTGACCATGAAGATGTGGAGGAGACCCCGATTCGGGTGGTGCTCAGGTAAGGAGGCAGGGGAGGGGGTGGAGGAGACCCTGACCAGGGTGGTGCTCAAATGAGGAAGCAGGGGTGAGGGTGGGGGATCTGGAGAAGGGGCCGGGCCTGAGGGACGCCGAGCAGGAAAGACGGGGTCCGTGTCGGCCATCAGGGTGCGCCCCATGAGCCGGGCCGAGCGGCGGCGAGGAGAGCAGAGTGCCTTGCAGTGCACCGGGCCCAGGACGCTTCAGGTGAGTTAGCACACCCCAACCCTCCCTCTCTTTCCACCTTTCCCTTCCTCTTTCTCCACTCTTCCCTCCCCTTCCTTTCCACTCCTCCCTCCCCTCCTTCCTCTCTCTTTTAACCCCTCCCTCCCCTTTCCCTCTTTCTCTCTATGCCTCTCTCCCTCTACCACTCCCTACCCTCTCTCTCTCTCCACCCTCCAATCCCTCCCTCCCTACATCCTTCCCTTCACCCTTCTTTCCATCCTTCCCCCCAAATGGCCACTCGTGCCCTGTCCATACACGTGCTCCCACGACCAGATGCTGAGGCCTCATTTTTCCCATAGGTGAACGCCCCAGGTCTGGGAAGGGACATGGCTTTCAGCTTCAGTGCCGTGTTGGATGGAGCTTGCTCCCAGGGTGAGATGTTCCAGGGCTGCGGCATCCTGCGGCTGGTGGAGCTGGCCCTGCAGGGGTGAGTGCCCTATTGGCCCCGGTGCCCCAACCCTCAGCAGTGTCCCTCCAACCCACAAGTCCCCACACACCTGCTCATCCCCACCCTCCTCACTCAGCTTCTCCTGCACGGCCTTCACCTTCGGACAGACAGGCTCTGGGAAGACCTACACCCTGACCGGCCCCCCTCCCCAGGTAAGATTCCCCCACCACCTTCTCTCATGGTGAGGAAATGCCCATTCCATACCAACTGCTTCCATGCCCGGCTTAAGGTCTGCAGGGGTCGTCTTTGTTCCCGCTCTCACTCTGCTTCCCACATCAAAACAGCATGGCCTAGTTAAGGGTGCCCCTCTCAGGGTCGCAGCTGGAGAGTTTCCAGTACTCTACCAGTCTTGACTATGGGAGGGAGAGTCAAGCAGAGGCATATCCATTCCATTCCTAACTTGGGCAGTGTCTAGCAAGTGGAAGACAATTACTACTAGTCAAAACTCACCTGTGTTGGGCGGCAGCAGCAGGGGAGAGAGATGAGGATGGGGACTCAAGTTACTGAGAGGAAGAAGCCAGTGGTAAACCACTTCTATATTTTTACCAAGAAAACTCTATAGATACACTACCAGAATGACTGCAGATGGAGGTAGGCCATTTCGGGAAAGACCTATGGTGTCGTCGTGTGTCGGTAATGACTTGACGGCATAAGATGAGGCAAGTGAACAGTGCATGGGCCTGGGAGTCAGAAGGCCCTAGGTTCTAATCCCTACTCTGCCACTTGTCTGCAAGTCACTTCAAGTCTCTGTGTCTCAATTACCTTATCTGTAAAATGGGGATTAAGATTGTGAGTCCCATGTGGGAGAGGGACTGTATCCAACTTGATTTTCTTGTGACCACCCCAGTGCTTAGTACTGTGCTTAACAGATATCATAATTGCAATCATCCATAGACGGAGCAGGATCCTGTGCCACCCGAGCTGGTGGGCCTCATGCAGAGGTCATTCACCTGCCTCCTGGAGCGGGCCCAGCAGCTGGAGACCCCCGTCACCCTCAGCACCTCCTACCTGGAGATCTACAATGAGCAGGTGAAGGGGCAGGAATAGGGGAAAGAGGGAAGGAGAAAAGGGCAGGCCGGGGCTAGGGGAGGGAGAGTGGTCTGGGTACTTGGACCAAAAACAGAAAAGGATTCACTGAGCCACTGAAGGACATCATCACTCCAAATGCTCCAATCCCACTATCTAGGTCCGGGACCTGCTGAGTGGGGAGTCTCCCCGCCCCCTCCCTGTCCGCTGGAGCAAAGCCCAAGGCTTCTATGTGGAACAACTAAAGACAGTAGAGTTTCGGAGCCTGGACACCATCAGCCAGCTTCTGCAGGAGGGTGGGTGGAGCTGAGAGGAGTGGGGGGCAGTTAATTGATTGATGGTATTTATTGAGTGCTTACTATGTGCAGAGAGCACTGTACTGAATGCTTGAGCAGAGTGGGATGGTGGAGGAGGTTTGTGGAGGACGTAGTTAAGTCTCTTGAGGACCAACGGGGTTTTCAGCCTGCGGTGGAGAAGGGTTGTGAGATCAGCCTATATCTCCTGCCTTTTTCCATCTCCAACGCCCTCTCCCCCCGACCTTGGAACACTAGGTCTGAGGCGGCGGCGGAGTTCAGCGCACACTCTGAACGAGGCCTCCAGCCGCAGCCACGCCTTGCTTACTGTGCACATCCATAGCCAATCGGTGAGGAAGTCCTCCTGAGGGGCCAGCATTCTGAGATGGATGGGTGGGCCCAGCCGCCAGCCTGAAAATGGGAGCTGTAGGAGGGCAGGTCTGAGGGCAAAACCAAGGGCCCCATCGCCAGTCGGAGAGACAGAGGGTTGGCAAGGGGAACCCCTTCCTAACCAACGCAGGTGGACCCAGGTTTGGTGGAGGGAGTGGTGCTGATCATCTCACCAGTCCTACCCCTTCCAACCCCAGGAGGAGACTCTTGGGGCCCAGTCCCCGGGTGGGAAGCTGTGCTTCGTAGACCTAGCTGGCAGTGAGAAGGTGTCAGACACCCGCTCCAAAGGACAGCTGATGCTGGAGGCCAATAACATCAACCGCAGTCTACTGGCTCTGAGTAAGTCCCCAGGGGGAGGCTAGTGGTTGGGGGTGGGGAGGACGCTATAGCTTCGAACCCCAGGGGCTCTGCATTTCCTCTTCCTCTCATCCAGGGGCACCCAAAGGCCAATAATCTAAGGTCCCCCATGTCACAGCCCAGAGTTTTCCCCCCATGACCCCCTACATTTACTTGTTTCCTGGGCCCCTATGAATTCTGGGATGTTTGCACTATAAATCTCAGAATGCTGCGGGACCCCCACAAGAACAGATGCTGAATATGCTTCTCCAGTGAGGAAGTTCCAGACCTACTTGTTCCCTCTAAGTGCTTCAAGCTGATTTGAATAGGCAGGAGGTCCCAATTCCGGGACCTACATGGGTCTCATAAATTTGCCCTGGACAGACTACCAAGTCCAGCCCAGCCTAGGCCAGCATGTGTGGTCGGCCTGCCCAGGGGTCAGTGGGGTTAAGCTGAGGCCCCGCTCGATTGTCCCTGCAGGTCACTGTATCTCCCTGTTGCTGGACCCCCGCCGGCGGCACAGCCACATCCCCTACCGGGACAGCAAGCTCACACGGTTGCTGGCGGACTGTCTTGGGGGCACGGGGGTGACCCTCATGGTACTGGATCCTGGCCCTGGGGAAGGGTGGGTAAGGCCGGGGGCCCGGGGGCATTAACTCCCTCAGGACCAGGGCTTTAGGTGGATGGGTCAATGGGTTTTGAGACCTTCTCCACCAAGGCTAGGAGCTCTGGCTCAGAGGGAGTGGGGGGAGATGGTGGGAGAAGCAGGCCCCTTTGGAAACTGTACTGGGACACGTGGTCCAGGGGCTAAGACCAAAATGTGTAATGATCACAGGCTGGAGGGCCAGGACCTGGGGAGGGGCTGACTCCCTACTTTAGGGCCTGGACCCCTTCGTTCCCTCCTGCTCCGCTGTTGCCTCTGCAGGTGGCCTGTGTATCCCCCTCAGCCAGCTGCCTCCCAGAGACACTCAACACCCTGCGCTATGCCAGCCGGGCCCAACGGGTGCACACCAGGCCCCTGGCCAGGGTGGTAAGGCAGGGGAGGGGGACGGGAGGGATGAGGTTGGGGCTACATGGGGTGGGGAGGTCTTGTGGTAGGGAGGAGGCTGGTGCCAACCGATCTCATCCTTTCCTGGTGCAGGTTCCCCAGGAGCCACGGAGGGCCAGGTTGGATGAGGAGGTCCGGCAGCTGCGGGAAGAAAACTTGCTTTTGCGGCAGCAGCTAGAGAAGTCGCCGGGCTGGGCCGGGGCAAAAAGAGTTGGGAGCTCGGGGGCCTGCGGTCAGTGGGGAATGGTGCTGGGGGAGGCGAGGGGGCATACCCCAGGATGGGAGTAAGTCCATCCCAACGCCTCACTCTGGCCCTTTAAGGAAAGGAATTAGGGCAGAGTGGGTAGAGGAGGGAAGAGTTTGGGGGACTCAAGGGAGAATAGAACTGGTGGGACCTCCAGGGGGAGGGACCAAAAAAGCAGGAGAGGGAAACAGCAAGGCAAGAGAATGAGAGACAGAGTCACAGCTGCCCCTCATCAATGTTTTCTGCTGCCCCTCATCAGCTTTTTCTTCTGCTCCTCACCCGCTTCTTCTCCTGCCCCTCACCTGCTTCTTCTGTCCCTCAACCACTGCTTCTGCTGCCCCTCTCCTGTTGCCACTGTTGCTGCCCAAAGTCCAGGATGGTCCCACCTCAATTGAAACATCTAGTCCTCTTGGGGAGGAGAGAGAGGAGGCCCTGGAAAAGGTGGCAAGGATTTGCCTTAGGGTGGGAATGGAGAGGAGGGGCTCTGGGACCCTCACTGGTGCATGAGGTGCCTGACATGAGGGTCCCCCTTGCCCTTCACCCCAGCCAGAATAGAGCCTCTGCCAGGCCAATCTAGCTCCTCTCTATCTCTCTCTTTCTCGGGTCCCCAGCAGGACGCCCACCCAGCAGTAGCGAGGACAACTGTGCTGCCCGAACCAGTGGACAAGGCTGGGCAGAAAGGAACCTGTATGGGATGCTTCAGGAGTTCATGCTGGAGAACGAACAGCTCAGGTTGTTCCCAGATCTCCCATCACAGGCCTCCCCCCACAACCCTTGCTACCTCCAAGGGCTACTTCCCTAGGCCACTCGCCAGAGGACTCCCCTCTCATCCCCACAATAGGCTGCCGCCTCCACCCGATGCTTCCCTAAGCCATCCTTCCATAGTCTTCCCCGGCCCCAGAAGCCCCAACAATATCCCCCTGCTTGTTCCTGGGAAACTCCAATGCCTTAGCCTGGGCCCCTGGCTCTTTCCCAGCTCCGGCTGTGAAGCTGCTGGTATGACTTCCCCCTTGCCATCTTAATACTATCCCTCCCTGTGGAGCCCACCCCTTCCTGCCCCACCCTGATGAGCCTCATGGGCATCAATCAGTGAGGCCGCTGGCTCTGCCCGACTGCCCTCCAAGCCTGGACCTAAAGTGTTGGTGCTTGGAGAGGGCTTGGGGCCTGTCTAGAGGTCAGGGTGGCCCTAGGCGCAAGAGGGGGTGATTCTCCCAGGTGAAGTCACCATGCTTTTTCCTCTTGCTGAGTGACCCTGCCAGGAGAGAGAAGAATCGGCTACAGAACAGTCGGGACAGTGCCCGGGGGGAGCAGAAGATCCTGGCTCAGAAACTGGTGGAACTGGAGAGGTGGGGCCGGGGATAGCGGGGAGGGACCCAGAGCTCCCTCACTACTGCCTCTTGGGTCACTGTCTAATTCTCCTTTCCAGGCACCTTCTCACTTGCCCCGGGCTTCATGTCCATGAATCTGCCCGATGCCCGCCCCTGCCCATCTTCAGCCCAGCTCCACCTTGTTCCTGTTCAGCCCCGCCTTGCCTCTGTTCGCTGCCTCATGGGCACTGCCATGCCACACACTGCACTGTGAGTCCCCCCGTGCCAAGCCCCAGGATTCCCCTGTCAATTAATGGTATTAAGTGCTTACTCTGCACAGAGCACTATACAAAGTGGTTGGGAGAGTACAATACAGCAGAGTGGTAGACTTGATCCCTGTCCTTAAGGAGTTGGAGTTTGAACTAAAAATAAAGTACGGATCGGGGAAATGGAAGTGCATAAGGATGGGTTCATGAGTACTGTGGAGCTGGGAGTGAGATGAATATCGAAGTGTTTAAGAGATACAGACCTAAGTGCATAGGCAAGAGATACAGACCTAAGTGGATAGGCAATACAGAAGGGAGAGCAAAGAGAAAAAGTGAGGGATTAGTCAGGGAAGCAGCATGACCCAGTGCACAGAGAACGGACCTGGGAGTCAAAAGGACCTGGCTTCTAATCCCGACTCCTCATCTCTGTCTGCTATGTGACCTTGGGCAAGTTATTTCCATTCCTCTGCACCTCAGTTACCTTATCTGTAAAATGGGGATTAAGACTGTGAGCCCCATGTGGGACATGAACTGTGTCCAACCTGATTAGCTTGTATCTACCCCAGTGCTCAACACAGTGGCTGGCACATAGTGCTTAGCAACTACCATAAAAAAGGGGGTTTGGGGAGATGATTTTCACAGGGCTTTGAAGGTGGGAAGAGTGGAAGTCTGTCAGTTATGAAGTGGTGACTGCACTGGTGTACATTTCTGTAATTTACTTTTAATAATGTCTGTCTCCCACTCTAGACTGTAAGTTCATTGTGGGCAGGGAACATGTCTCCCAACTCTATTGTACTTTCTCAAATGCTTAGTATAGTGCTCTGCACACAGTTAGTGCTCAGTAAATACCACTGATGGACTGATTCCAGGACAGAGGGAGAATGTGGGAAAGGAGTCAGTGCAGAAGTAGACGAAATCGAGGTTTAGTGAGTCGGTTGGTGTTTGAGGAGGGAAATGTGGGAATTTCATGGGCATGTGGGACAGAGATTGTGTCCAAACTCATTAGCTTGCATGTACCCCAGTGCTTACTACACATAGTAAGTGCTTAACAAATACCATTAAAATGGTAAGGTTAGGTAGGAGGGAAGAGTTGATTGAGTGCTTTAAAGCCAATGGTAAGGAGTTTCTGTTTGATATGGAGATGGTTGGATAATTTCTCTAAAAAGCAGTTCTGCATACATTCTCTGAACCTCGAAAACCGCTGGTAATAAAAGTAATAATAATAATGGTATTTGTTAAGCGCGTACTGTATGCTTACTATGTGCGCTTAACTACCGCAAAGTTAAGCAAATAATAATAATAATAATTATTGTTATTATTACCTGAGGTTTTTGAGATGCGGAGAATGTATGCAGAACTGTTTTTTAAAGAAATGATCCAGGCAGTAGGGTGAAGAATGGACTGGAGTGGGGAGAGACAGGAGACAGGTAGGTCATTGAAGAGGCTGATGCAGTAATCAAGGTGAGTTATGATATGAGCTTGGATCATGGTAGCAGTCTATATGGAGGGAAAGGGTGGATTTTATTGATGTGGTGAAGGTTGAACTGACAGGATTTGGTGATGGAGTGAAAATTCGGGTGGAATGAGAGAGATGAGTCAAAGGTGAAGTTTCGTTTGGAGAGCAGTTTTGGGGACACCAAGGATACATCTTGCTCATGCGTTCCCTGCTTGCTCCTAGGCGTTGCCTGCTCTCTGCTCCTGCCACTGCTGTTGCCATGTCTGCCACTTATCCTGTTCCTGTCTGCCCCACTGGGCCTCTTCCCGGCATCTCAACTCTCAAGTAGAAGCACAGCTCCCTCAGGTCTGCAGAGAAACATCACACTCCTACACCGCTTTGTTGGGGAGGATGGGGGGAGGAAAAAGGCAACAAGAGGGCAGGACCCAGGGAGGAAGGGGTCAAGGTTGAGGAAGGGGAGGTTGATCCTGTCTCCAATCAGGCCAGATTGGGTCTCCTGGTACCAGGCCACTGCGTGAGGCAGTCCAAAAGGGCAAGAGGGAAGTGGTCTGGAGGTAAGGCTACTGAGATTGGAGACATCTAAGGGGCCGCTGGAGTAAAGGCCTCAGAAAGATGAAGCTTGACTGCAGGGTAACCCCACTCTCCCTACCCACTGGGCAAATGATAGGACCTCCTTTTAGCCACAGGAAATGCCCAGAAGGTCCCATGGGCGACTTCCACCAGATGGGGGGAAGCTGGGGAAGAAAAGTCCTCCAAAACAGGAGGCCTAAGGAAAGAGAGGAGTTGTAACACATTGGTGTTGAAAACCTATTAGGGTTCATGCAACGCTGCCAGAGGCTCATTTCCTGTTGTATCATCAACATCAATTATAGTTACTGAGCACCTACTGTGTGCAGTGCACTGTACTAACTACTTGGGAGAATACAATACACCAGAGTTGGTATACGTGTTCCCTACCCACAATGAGCTTACAATCTACAGGGACTGGGATTTAGAACAAACACAAATGAAAGGTTCTAGGGGCCTCCCTGGCCTTTGGGGTTACAATGTCTCAAAGTTTCAGGCAGTTGCCATAACGATGACCCTGGGTGAAATGTCACTAGAGGAGGAAGAGTAGGAATAGGAGGCTGGGTGGATATGGTTCCTCCTCCCCTCAGAGGGTTGGTCTTCACAGCTGTTGATGGAACTGCCTCCGCTGGACCCATTCATGGCCAAAGCCCAGGCCAAGACCCCCAGCACCCAAACACCTCGTCCTCCACCTTGGAACCAGTCACTCCGCCCCAGCTCTAACCAGTGCCAAAGGAAGAGGTGGGCTAGGGGTTGGGCCTGGAGCCCAGGGACCCATGGGAATGGGTGCATATTGGGGTTGGGTGGAAGGGGGAGCCAATCAATGGTATTAATTGATCATTTATTACACGCAGAGCACTGTACTAAGCACTTGGGACAGTTCAATACAAGAGTTGGTAGACATGTTGCAGGCCCACCACAGGGCAGAAATGGGGTGGGATTCCAGAGGGGCTGGGTCTGGACCCTGATGGTGGGGCTAACTTTATCTCTTATTCCACCGAGGAGCAGTAGGGCAGGAGACCGGGATCAGCGGGGGTCCCAGCCTGGACAGTGGGAGGAGCTCCCTGGGGAGCAGGACAAGGTAGTACCCTCTGCCCCGCCACTTCCCGAGGGTCTCCACAGTGCTCCAGGGGAGTTAAGAGGTGAGGCAGGGTCTGGAGGCTGGAGTGGGAAATGGGAGGCACTGGAGTTCCAGGTTGGGGGGACTCGAAGATTTGGGGGAGGTAGGTTTGGGGCGAGAGGGCTCTGGATCCTAGTGAGGGGCTGATCCTAACCAGGGCCCCAGTGGGGAGGGGAAACCCAGAGGCCAGGCTGGGGCCTGTAAGAGAGTGTCATCCTGATGTGTCTGGAGCAGAGGTCTCATGCCTGGCGCTGAAGCTGGAGGAGGAGCTGGACGTCCTGAGGGAACAGATGGGCCATTCCATCCGGCTGAACCGGGCCCGGAGGTCCCCTGCAGAGCGACGGACTTTGGGCCGGCCCCTCCTTCCCCCCTAAAGCAGTCCCTCCTCCAGAACTGGCCCCATCCTTAGCACATGTGGAGAAGGTGGACTAGAGCCTGGGAGAACCCTGGGGATGCTGGGTGCTCTTGGACTTCCCCACAGCTTCCACTCCCTGTCACTCAGCCCACGATAGACCTGACCTACAGTTCATCATGGCTTACTGTTTCAGGATCAACTAGAAGCAGCATGGCCTAGTGGAAGGAGCACGGGCCTGGGAGTTAGAGGAACTGGTTCTAACCCCAGCTCCTCCACTTGTCTGCTGTGTGACCTTGGTCAAGTCACTTCACTTCTCTGTGCCTCAGTTACCTTATTTGTAAAATGAGGATTTAGACTGTGAGCCTCATGTGGGACATGGACCGGGTCCAATCTGATTAGCTTGTGTCTACCCCAGGACAGTAGTAAGCACTTATTACCATTAAAAAACAACAAAAAACAAACAAAACTGCTTGCTGGAGTCTGGGAAGATGTGGTGTTTGATCTATGCTGTTGTCCCCAGGAGAGAGAGGCACAACTCAGTTGCTTTCTGGTTAGAACGCTGGCTCAGTGCATGGGGCCCCTAGACAATTCACTTAACCCCGGCTGCAGGGAGCTCTCTTGGAGTCAGGGCAGCGGCCAGGTAAGGGAGCGAGGCTGGGGCCTGGGTGGTCGCCAACCCTCTGTCAGGTGGGCTGACTGACATCAGGGTTCCTGGGGGGAGCCCTGAGGAGGGGTCAGTGCTATCTCCTCACTACCCTCTCCTGTAGAGTCTTTTCCCCATGCCCTGGCTTTGGTGCTGAGGGCAATCTATTCATCAGAGTCAACTCCCCAAATCCCAGGGCAGAGCTGCTTCCAAGCCAGACCAGAGGAGGTGAGGGAGGTGACCTCTTGGGTCTGAGGCTGACTCAAGGCTCCCTGGTGTGGGGCCAGGCCTGAGGGCATTCAGTGGGCATTCAATGACCCCCTCCTAGATTCCCCAAGGGCTCTCTGGGTAATTGAATACCCAAAGAAAGAAGAAATTAGGGTTAATCACTGGGAAATCAGGCAGCAAGTGTGTGCTGCTGGCAATAAATATCGGGCCCTGGGGCACAAGTGGGTGGGGGAGAGATTCAGAGGAACTTGTCCCTCCACCCCTCATTTTGTTGGTGAGAATCACAGGAGTGTTCTTATTTCCTCCTGACTTGGAGAACCTCAGTGGCCCCCTGCAGCTGGTCCCCTGCAGACAACTCCCTGCAGGCTGCAGGACCATCCATTTGTCCCAAGCTCCTTCAGCCTCTGCCATCAGCCTGTCTTTTCCCACAGTCTGGAGCGATGACATTAACCAACTCCCCTTTGGCTCACCAGATCTTCTGTTTCCTGTGGTCTTCCTGAGGTCTTATAAACCAGGGCTCCCCTTCAAACCCCTCTGAAGGGGCTGACCCTCTGGAGACCCCTAGGAATGGCTCAGGAGTAAATGTTCAAGTTGGTTCTGCTTCCAGAGGCTTTTCCCCAACACCTACCCTATTGGATCTGGGTCACCAGTTAAATTAGTCACTTTGCAAAAGGGCCTGAAACTCAATAGTACCCTCTTCAGGGGGCTACTATGACCCTAAAGCCAAGCTGCCAGGGCAGCCTTTAATTAGAGAAGCAGTGTGGTCTAGAGGATAGAGTACAGGTCTGGGAGTCAGAAGGACCTGGGTTCTAATTCCGGCTCCCCTACTTTTCGGCTGTGTGGCCTTGGACAAGTCACTTCACTTCTCTGTGCCTAAATTATCTCATCCGTAAAATGGGGATTGAGACTGTGAGCCCTAAATTGCACAGGGATTGTGCCCAACCCAATTATCTTGTATCTACCCCAACACTTAGTATAGTGTCTGGCACATATTGAGTCCTTAACAAATATCACAATTATTATTATTATCATTAATTACTGTTCTGACTAATAAACAGGAATGTGATTTGGCAGGAGAGGAGTTACCTAGTTAACTCTATTTCCACCCCTTTCCCAGCCCTTATTGAGAGCCAGTGCCTCATGAGGAAACTAAGGGGCCTCCAGGGGCCTGGACAAGGAAGGGGGTGTTGTCAAAGCACACGGGTAGCAGATACAGTGTTGGGAATGGGGGGTGGCTCTGGGGTAAAGTGTCCTCAATGGGGGCAAGTCACAGAGAGGAGTTTTGGGTTAGAGAGGTGGCAGAGGTTGCCAGGATTCCAAATGTTGAGGCTTGCTGGACATCGAGCAAGGGCCTGGATGGAGAGGAAGTGATGGATACATGAAAGGAAGAGGAACAAATGACAAGATTTGGTCACAGACTAAATCATTGTGGGCAGGGAATGTGTTGAATTGTACTCTCCCCAGGGCTTAGTACAATGTTCTGCTCACAGTAAATGCTCAATAAATATCCTGATGTTGATGATGATTAATATAGGCATTGAAAGAGAAGAAGGAGTCAAGGATGATGACCGGATTATGGTTTTGCAAGAGCAGGAGGATGGTGGCATTGACTGTGATGGAAAAATTAAGTGGAAAGGATTTGAGAGGAAAAGGAAAGGAAGAGGAAAAAAGAGCTCTGTTGGACAAATTGAGCTGGAGGTGCCAGTGGGAGACAGGAGGAAATGTGAAATTGCAGAAAAGACAGAGATTTGGTGATTCACCTATGCTAGGAAAGAGTCAAAGGTGCATGATCAAGTAATCAAAATGTTGATCAAAGACAACAGCAGAAACTCAAGTTTTTACTGTACAGAAAAAGGCAATAGTAAACAACTTCTGTATGTTTACCAAGACACACTTGACAGAGTGACTTTATGACAGAAGATGGAACATTAATTGGGAAGACTTCTTGGAGAAAGTGAGATTTCAGGAAGATTGAAGAAGGGGGTGGTGTTTTGGTAGATTTGAAGGGGAAGGGAGATCCAGGCAGGGGGAAGTGACAGGTAGGAGGTGGGCAACTGAAGAATGAGCCAAAGTAAGAAGATGAACATGAGAAGAGTGAAGAATGCAATCCTTCAAATGCTTAAGGAGAAATCTGGTGAAGAACCATGAAGCCAATGCACTAGACTTCAGAAACAGTTCACGATCCCGAGAGAAACAGGTTGCCAGTGCAGGCTTCCGAGGAGTGGAGAATTGTGTGCCATAAAGATTTTAGAAAGTTGATCTGGGCATCAGAATGCATTGTAGACTGAAGAGGGGAGGGGTTAGAAACAAGGAAGCCAGTGATGACTGTGATGCAGTTGTCTAGTTGTGAACTGATGAGAAGCAGCCTTCTTTAGTGGATAGAGCCCAGGCCTGGGAGTCAGAAGGACCTGGGTTCTAATCCTAGCTCCTCTACTTGTCTGCTGTGTCTCTGGACAAGTCACTCCACTTCCAAACCTCAGTTTCCTCATCTGTAAAATGGGGTTTAAGACTGTGAGCCCCAAGTGGGACATGGATTCTGTCCAACCTGATTTACTTATATCTACCCCAGAGTTTAGTACAGTGCCTGGCCCATAGTAAGCACTTAAAAAATACCACAATTATCATTACTATTATTTTTAACTAAATCCAGGGTGGTGGTTCTTTGGGTGGGCTACTCAACCCTGTCCCACAGCACTTATGTCCATATCCTTAGACTTTACTATTTCCCCTATCTGTAATTTATTTTATTTGTATTCATTTTTTATTTATTTTATCTTTCTTCCATCCAGACTGTTAGAATCTTATGGGAAGGGATCACATTTACCAATTAATTTATATATGGCACGTTGCGCTGCAGGCAGTAAGTGGTCAATAACTACCACTTATTAAGAGGAAAGAGTGGTTCTAGGAGATGATGTGGAAGGAAAACCAGCAGAATATAGTGGTAGGTCGAATCAAAGACATCAAAGATGACACAGAGGTGGTAAGCTTCTGAGACAAAGAAGATAATAACACTGTCGACAATGATGGTAAGGCTTATTAAGTAAAATGAGTTCTATATTAGCCACACTGTTTCAAGTGTTGGTGAGAACAACTATGTGGAGAGACAAGAGGAAATTCTCATCTCAGAGCAGGTGAGAAAGGGTAAATTAGATTGTGATTCGTTGATTGATTTAAAGTGGTATGTAGAGCAGTGGGACGATTTAAAACCTCAAAGTTTGACAAATGTGACTCTTCTCTCCCACTCAGCAACAGCAGAATTCTTCCTCTCTCAAAGAGAATGAAGATCCCAGAAAGAACTGCTTCCCATATTCCTGCCAAACTGATTTGAACCAGTGGAGTCCAGTGGGCTAAAAGGGAGTTTATAGGGGTTAATACTTCCTTCCTCCTGCCTCGCTTCTTACCTTGTCCTCCTTGTCTTGTTTAGGAATCAAATTCCTAGAATCACGTATTTGGTAAGGCAGGTCAACGTCTCACACCACCTGTGCTCAGACATTTCTCTAGACTGTAAACTCGATGTGGGCAGGGAACGCATCTACCAACTCTATTATATTGTACTCCTTCAAGCACTTGGTACGATGCATTGCACACAGTAAGCACTGGATAAATAGAATTGATTGATTGATCACGTTCTCACTGAACCACTGGATCCCAGAGTAACTGGTACCTAGGGTGATTTAACCTCCTCTCCTCTTGCTACCAGCTCTGCTCCTTGGGAGGTACTTGGCCTTTGCTGTTCTTCTGGAATTGATGTCACAGAGCAGAAAGGCTTTTTTTAGTAACTTTAGCTGAGCTTGGACCACCCATCTGGTATGAACTAATTACTGTTTCTGTTGTGTTTTAACTGTTCCCCACAGAGCTTCATGGGGGTTTTCCAAAGTCCTCCCTGCTCTAGATTAGATAAGGAAAGCATCCTCTATTACTCATTCAAAACAACACTGATTTGGCTGAAGGCTTCCACTCCTGTTATGCACTCTCAGCTTTCTGGATAGTCAAGGGGGAAAGCTTCCAAGAGACTTACAGATTAGAGTGTCTCGGGGTTTTCATGGTTTCTCCACTCTAATGATGTCAAGTCAGTAGCCAATCTGAAAAAGAACTGAGGTGTCTTGGTCCCCTTAGTGCTGTAAAATATGGGGGGTCAAAATTATCAGCTGAGTGAGCTGAATTGAAGCAGCATGGCCTAGTGGAAAGAGCCTGGGTTTACGAGTCAGAGGACTTACATTCTAATCACAGTGCTGTCACTTGTCTGCCGTGTGACCTTGGACAAGTCATTTCACTTCTCTGTGCCTGTTACCTCATCTGTAAAATGGGGATTAAATCCTCCTCCCTCTGACTTAGACTGTGCACCCCTTATGGGACAGGGACTGGGTCCAAAATAATAATAGTAATAATAATTGTTAAGCTCTTATTGTGTGCCAAGCACTGTACTAAATGCTGGGATAGATACAAGATAATCAGGTCCCAGATGGAGCTTCCAATCTAGATTGGAGGGAGAACAGGTATTGACTATTTGTTTTGTGAGGAGGAAATCGAGGCACAGAGAAGTGAAGTGACTTTGCCCAAGGTCACACAGTAAACAAGTGATGGAGCTGGAATTAAAACCCAGGTCTAACTCCCAGGCCCATGTTCTTTCTAGTAGGCCATGTTGCTTCTTTTATGACCTTATATCTACTCCAGCACTTTGTGCAGAGTTTATCAAATTCTAAATGCTTAACAAGTACCATTAAATTTTTTTTTAAATTGGATTGGCAACAGGGACTCTGGCAATAATACCCTGGCTTAATAAAGTGTTTTGCTCACAATAGATGCTCAGTAAATACCACTGATGGGTTAGCTGTTTCTAGCTCTTTATGTATCAGTTGCATCATTGGAAGTTCTGTTGCAAAGGGAGAGGTATTTTGGGGAATTTTCCATTAGGTCCAATTTGAAAAGACAACGTTTTTTCTTATTTTAGAGTAGTTGAGCAATTTAGCAAGGCCCTCAAATTAGGTCAGGTGTCAAAGAAACCTGTGGGCCGAAAAGGATTGTAATAAAAATCAGGTCTGTGAGTCATGGCATTTTCGCAGGCTCCTGATGCTCCTAGCAATTGGCTCCTTTCTCTGTGAGACACCTCTGTGGGTGGTAAAGACCAGGGAAAATATTTGTGGTGGTGGAGTGTTAATTCAATTTTCTGCAAGTTGAATTTAGGGCACCAAAATGTCCTTCCAACCATCCTCCCCCTACTCACCTCCAACACCATCCGGCTAAATGAGGTCTGGGGGAATAAAGCAGCATGAGACTGACAGATCTGATTGACAAACATTGACACTATGCTGCGGTCATTATGGCTGAAAATGGGTCCTGCATGTCCTTCATTCAAAAATCGTGGTATTGGTTAAGGGCACTTTGTGCCAAGAGCTGGGATAGGTACAGGATGATCAGGTCAGACATACCTCCTGTTCCACCCAGGGCTCACAGGGGAGGGAGAACAAATATTTCATCCCATTTTACAGACGTGGAAACTGAGGCCCAGAAAAGTGACTTACCCATGCTACTTTCTATTTTTTATGGTATTTGTCAAGTCCTTACTACGTGCCAAGCACTTTACTAAGCACTGGGACTGAGACAAGGCAATCAGGTTGGACACAGTCCACGTCCCACATGAGGTTTACAGTCTTAATCCTCATTTCGCAGATGAGAGAACTGAGATACAGAGAAGTAAAGAGACCCCGCCTAAGGATACAGAACAGACAAGTGGTAGAGGTAGGATTTGAACCCAGAACCTTCTGACTCCCAACCCTTGCTTTATCTGCTAGGCCACACTGCTTCCGATGTTATGATTTCTACATGCTACACCCTTGCCTGCCTGCCAGCTCATTGCACTAAGTGTTCCAGGGAGAACAGAGCAGGGATGAGAATCTAAGTAGCACCATTATTTCTCCAAGTAGTTCTTCCATGCAGGTTCTCAGCCCTAGAGTGCTCACATCAGGCCAGATCTGGTCTTCTCATTCTTTATTTTCAAAGGGATGATGCCGTCACTGGTACCATAACCCCAGGCAGATTCCTTGGCTGCAGACAACCGTCCCTTGGAAAGTCTGTGCATCTTCACTTGTTTTCCTCTGCCGGTTCTCTAATGGTGGGTGGCATTAGTCCCTTGAATTTATTAAGCTCCTTACTGCAAACTGCTCGAAGCCTGCAAAGCATTCTCCTGACAGTCCTGGCTGAGGAAGAGGTAGAAGATGGCATTGCCTCTGTAGGTGGGAATCTGACCTGCTCTAGGCAAGGCAGGTGGGGAAACGTGTTGTTGGTGGGGAAACATTAGTGCTGGTGGGGGAAAGAAACACATCAAACCACATCCCTAAGGGAGTCGAAGTGTCCTCCAGTTGTAAATGCTTTCATGTTTGTTCCCTGTGGGTAGGAAACATATTCCTTTGTATTTTCCATTACAGTGCACTGCACCAAGTGGGTGCTCAATAAATGTTACAATGACAACCCTAGTGCCTGGTTGTGCCAACAGTGCCAACAATGCCTGGCACATAGTAAGTGCTTTTCAAATACCACAGTTAACACTACTAGAGCTCTTCCATGGTCCCTGCCTCTCTCTGACCTGTTTCCGCGAACTCAGTCTTGAAGCTCCTCTCAGAAGAGTCAGAACTGGGTTTCCATAGCCTCCCTCTGCCTCGTCCCCAGGCCTGTGCCCACCCTCAGAGGAAGAAGAAGGCATGGGAGAATATATGCAGGGCTGACCCCTCTGGCCCTCACAGGATGAACCTCTTCTCTACTTGACACATGTCCTTTTTCCAAGTGGGGGGAAAAAAGGTGAGAGACAATGTCATTTCGAAAAGCCCTGGGCATGGAGTTTTGTGTGTCACTGCTTTCTCCTTTCTCAAATTTGCTAGGCAACAGGGTTGTGGCCCACCCTCACTGGTTGAGAAAACCGGGCCCCAGACCAAACAGTCTGGACCACAGCTTAAGGCTGTTCCCTGTAGACTGTAAGCTCCTTGCAGTTAGTGATCGTGTCTACCAATTCAATTATAATCAATCAATCATATTTATTAAATGCTTGCTGTGGTGCCAAGGACTATACTAAGCACTTGGGAGAGTATAACAATATACTTTTACTTCCTCAAATGCTTAGAACAGTGCTCTACACAGAGTAAGCACTCAGTAAATACCATCGATTGATTCTACTTTGTTGTAGACTTCCCTGGACCAATCAATGGTATTTTCTATGCATTTTGTGTGCAAAGCACTGTACTAAGTGAATGGGCTAGTACATTACAACAGAATTGCCGACAGTGGCCCACACAAAGTAAGAGAAAATTAACGGGCAGGAGTCAGCTCGGGCATGGCTTAAGAACAGGGCTTCCATCTGGTTTAAGAGCTGACTGCAGCATGGACCAGATGCTGGAGGGAAAGAAAAATCTATTTCCAAGTGAGGAAAGGCTCCAGGGTAGATTTGGAAGATTTTCCAGGAGGGGGCGCTGGGACACAATGCTTCTATCGTCCTTTTCCCCCCTCCAAATCCACAAAATTAAGACCTCGTCCTCCCAAGTCGGATTCAATTTGTCTATAGGGGCTTTTTTTTTTCTTTTTCTTTTTTAAATTATATTTGTTAAATGCTTACTATATGCCAGTTACTATACTAAGTGCTGGGGTAGATACAAGCTAATCAGGTTGGAGCCAATCCATGTCCCACATGGGGCTCACAGTCTGAATCCACATTTTACAAATGAGGTAACTGAGGCAGTTCAGTGACTTCTCCAAGGTCACACAGCAGACAAATGATGGAGCCAGCATTAGAACCTAGGTGTTCAAGCCTAGATTTATTTTACAAGTCCAGAGCCCTGAGCTCCCAGTTCACCCCTGCACAACTGACTTTATGAACTTGGGCAAATGTCTTAATCTCTCTGGGCCACAGTTTCCCTATCTGTAAAACATGGAGAAGCATGGCCTAGAGGACAGAGTATGGGCCTGGGCATCAAAAGGACCTGGGTTTTAATCCCAGCTCTGATGATTGTCTGCTGTGGGGCCTTGGGCAAGTTACTTCACTTGTCTGGACCTCAGTTACCTCGTCTGTAAAATGGAGATTAAGACTCTGAGCCCCATGTGGGACAGGGACTGCATCCAAACCGATTTGCTTGTATCCACCCCAACTCTTAGTACAGTGCCTGGCTCATAGTAAGTGCTTAACAAATACCACAGTTATTATTACTACTCCTGTTTTAGGGATGTGGGGTGGTGGTGATGATGTCAGAGAAGGAAAGAAATAGTGCATCTTGGAAGGGAGAGGTGTGCGAGGGATAAAGGAGAAATATCGGAATCAGGTCTCAGGAATGAGGAAGAGTTACTTTAATCAAAACAGGCTGGCCAGCTGACAGACCAGTGCCGGCAAAAAGAAAGCGAAGAGGAAAGGTCATGGTGAAATTTGAACAGGCCAGAAGAAACGGGGAAGGAAGGGAGAAGGGGGAGTTGTTTTTTGACACTGAATCAGGTGAGAAAGTGCCACCCTGCTCCCTTCTAACAGCTGTGGACACCCTCCTGCCAGCTCTAAATCACAGGGGCATCTGTATGTGACGGCTGTTTTAACCTTTCCTAACCTCCCCACACACTTGGTTCCGGAGCTGGGAACTCTAAACATTGCAGAAGACATGGTCCAATTTACTTTTATAGGGGAGTTCTTATCCTCTCATCACACTTTTCCTCCACAGCCCCCCCAGATTGAATTTCCTCTTCTTCCCAGGGGTGGGGGAGAGTCCCAATGGCAGGTGTGCAGATTTGCTTCTTAGGAGACATTCTCCTTTTCCTCCCAAGGACACAACCAGGGGAGGAAACAGCATGGGGAAGGGGCATGGCTTAAGAGAAAGAGCATAGGCTTGGGAGTCAAAAGACTTGCATTCTATTCTTGATTCTGCCACTTGTATGCTGTGTGACATTGGGCGAATCAATTCACTTCTCTGTGCCTCAGTTACCTCATCTGTAAAATGAGGATCTAGACAGTGAGTCCCATGTGGGACAAGGACTGTACCAACCTGATTATCTTGAACCTACCCCAGTGATTAGTAAAGTGTCTTGCATGGGTAAGCACTTAGTAAGTACCATTAAACACACACACACACACACCCCCACCACCACCACCAACATCGATAAGAAAAGCCTCTGTTGGCTTTGATTCAAATTTAAAAGGAAAGTGAACATTCAGGCCCCAATTCTCTCACTTCAAGGTGGAGCATTGAACCTCAAATACCTGAGATTAAAACCAAGAGCCAGTCAAAACTGCTAGGCTTCAAAACAGCCCCAAATGGGAGAGGGGATAAAATGGGGTCTAAATGGGGTCTCCCTGATTCCCTGAACTCCAGATCTGTGGAACCCCAAGATATCAGCAAATCTGGACTTTGGTCTGTGGAGTTTTAAACCTTATAACTCCCTTGTTTGAGGTCATTATCAACATCAGCAGCAGCAAAATTGACTGAGTCTAATATGCAGGACACTGTGTTAGTAGTATTTTTTGAATACCCACTAGGTGCAGTGTACTTTACTAAACACTTGGGCAGTACAAAGCACGTGACTCATTCCCAGCCCACAAGAAACTTAAACTGTAATTGGAAGGCACATGTATAAGAACTTACAATCAGAATAATCAAAGTACATAAATGTACAATGGAGGAAGCATCCTGTAAGTGTTGAGAATGAAGATAAGTGAGGACATATGTACTAGAGATCAAAGTCCTAGAAATCACTAGTGTGTTCATAGGACTGAAGTAAGTATGTGGTATTTACGTACTTTCTATGTGCCAACCACAGCACTTACGTACATTTCTTTAAATCATTTATTATAAATTAATTATATTAATGTCTGTCTCCCCCTCTAGACTGTAAGCTTGTTATGGGCAAGGAAAGTGTCTGCTAACTCTGTTGCATTATACTCTTCCAAGTGCTTTGTACAGTGCTCTGCACATAATAAGTGCTCAATAAATACCATCAATTAATTGATTACTAAGCATTGGGGTAAATACAAGATGGGGTCACAGTCTAGGTAGGAGGGAGAACTAATATGGAGTCCCCATTTGCAGATGAGGGAACTCAGGCATAGAGAAGTTAAGTGACTTGCCCAGGATCACACAGCAGGAAAATGGCAGAGCTAGGGTTGGAACCCAGGTTCTTTGGCTCCCAAGATCCACGCTCCTTCCACTAGGGCATACTGCTTCTCTTGATCTTGAGAATTAATCAGGTTTGTTGCAGGAGAAAGCCACTTAGGGTGACTATGATCTAACGGATTTGGTTGGGGGAGGGAGTTGAATCCAGAGGGTTGGTAGAAGAGTGGAGAGCAAGGTTTGATTAGGAGGTTGGCTTGGGTGGAATGAAGAGTATGAATTGGGGAGCGCTGGTGAAGACAGTAGACATGTAGGGAAGGATGAATAAGTGGGAAAGCCTTGAAGCCAATTGTGAGAAGTTCTTACTTGATGTAGAGGAATACAGGGAACCAGTGGAGGACTTTGAGGAGGGGGGGCTGTGTACTGAGCGATGCTTCAAGAAGATGATCCATGCTGCAGAGTGGAGTTTAGACTGGAGACTAGGAGATCAGTGAGTAGGCTGATACAGTAGTCTCGTCATAATCTGACCAGAGTGGTCACTGTTTGGATGGAGGGGAAGAGATGGATCTGGGAGATATTGTGTAGGTGTGGCCAAGTGTATAGAGCACAGGCTTGGGAGTCGGAAGGACTCCATTCTAATCTCAGTTCTACTACTTGTCTGCTGTGTGATCTAGGTCAAGTCACTTAACTTCTCCGCATCTCAGTTACTTCATCTGTAAAATGGGGATGAAGACTGTGAGTCCTATGTGAGACAAAGACTGCCCAAACTGATTACCTTGTATCTATCCCAGCGCTGAGTATGGTGCCCATTTAAAAACAAAACAGAAAAGAACAACTGGCAATATTTGGCGATAGATTGAAGAGCAGAATTGAAGGACACCGAGGGTTCCAGGATAACACTGAGCTTGTGACCTCCCGTGATAGGGAGACTGGTAGGGTTGTTGATTGAGAAGGCCACCCAGCAGATAAGTGGTGCAGTTAGGATTAGACCCCAAAATTTTCTGGCTCCCAAGCCCGTGCTCTATCCTCTAGGCCTCGCTGCTTCTCTGGCCAGGGCTGAAGAGTGAGATTTGGAAGTTCCCCACTTAAAGGTGGCAGCTGAAGTCATGTGAGTTTTTAGGCTCCCTGGGTGAGTGGATGTAGAGCAAGAAGAATGGATAGAGTGCAAGCCTGGAAGTCAGAGGGACCTGAGTTCTAATCCCAGCTCTGCCACTTGTATGTTGGGTGACCTTGGCAAGTTACTTCACTTTCCTATGCCTCAGTTACCTCATCTGTAAAATGAGGATTAAGACTGTGAACCCCATGTGGGACATGGACTGTGTCCAACCTGATTATTTTGTATCTACCTCAGTACTTAGAAAAGTGCCTGGCAGATAGTAAGTGCTTAGCAAATAACATTAGAAAGAAAGAGTAGGAGACTCAAGCAGAGCCTGTGGGATACTGCATTTAAGGGATGAGAAGGGGAAGAGGAGCCAGAGAACACTGGGAATGTAGAGACAATAAGAATAAAGATCCAGGCTCTGGCTTGAAGGACTTGCGGGCTGAGGGAGAGGGCATTTGAAGAAATTGAAGAAACCTTCCAGAGCCTAAATTCTCTGGCTGTGTTTTCATCTGGAATTAATCAGAATTTAAAATATATTTCAGAGCAGCTCCAAAGAGGATGTTTGACCCAGAAGCACCATGCTCATTTATTCTAAATCCTGGCCATTTATTTTGAGGTTTTCTACCTGCTATGTCTCCAGCATCTTTCCATCCTCTTGACTCACCTCACTCCAGCTCAGCACTCTCTGCTCCTGCCAAGCTAGTCTCCCACCCGTGCTTTACTTGTTTGTATCTTTCCCCTGACATTCGATTCTTTCACCCTCAAACCCACTAAATGACATTTCTTTCCACTTTCAAAGCATCCTATAAAGTCATCTTCCCCAGGAAGCATTCCTTGATTTATCCCTGGACACTATTCCCCATTCCTCATTATTCTTGTTGGTTTATCATTTAATTATTTATTCCTGATTTGATCTTTTGTCACTCAGCATGTTTGTTATTAATGTCTCTTTCTCCTTCCTATTAGACTGTAAACTCTTTGAGGGCAGGGATTGAGTCCTTTCCTTTGGTGCTATGCTCCCAAGTGCCAGGTACAGTACTTTGTATAAAGTAGGAGACCAGTAAATGTTGTTGCTGCTACTTCTCAGATGGGAAGGATAATAATAATGATGATGATGACAGTGATGGGCTAGGTAGACCTAGGTGAGGCTAAATGCTGCAACTTAATCCCATCTCCATCATTTGTTTACTGTGACCTCGGGCAAATCACTTTACTCTGTGCCTCAGTTACCTCATCTGTAAAATGGGGACATAGATTGTGAGCCCTGTGTGGAACATATATTGTGTCCAACCTGATTAGCTTGTATTTACCCCAGCTGTTAGTACAGTGCTTGCTACACAGTAAGCACTTAAGAAATACCATTAAAACAAAATAACCCCCTGATTTTCTTACCTCCTAGGAAACACCTAGTTTCATTCCTGTTTGCCCCTTTGTACTAAGCCTGCACCTCCTCAAAGCACAGCCCTCTCCAACCTAGCCTCACTCTCCTCCTGGGCCTGGGGGTGGGGGGCAGTTGGCCAGTTGGTTGAGGGTTGGATAGGGGGCACCTGCTAAGCAGGAGCCTGTTAACTTCCCCCAACAAGGGAGATCTTGTTCTTGCATGCTGGCTCTGGAAACCCATATTTCTTCTGGATTCGAACCAACATCTGAATTAAATCTCTTCCCTGAAGGCTCAGTCCTCAGCCAAATGGAGCTAAGTGGATTCACCTTGGTGCCAAGTTGGAAGAAACTCACTGAACTCCTTTGAACCCCTTCACTGTCCTCACAAGCATGCATTTCTGACCAGATTTAGCCCATTTCTGAAACCTATTAGCCAAGGTGCAGGCCCTAGGGAGGCAGCCCTAGGAGCCCCCAGTTGACGTGAAAATCAATGAGATTAGAGGGGATGAGTGGAAGGGAGAACTCATCTAGGTCTGTGGAGGTTTTCTCTGACGGGCAATGTGAGCTGCCACCCCTACCTTCTACCAAACAATCAATCAATCAGTTGTATTTCTTGAGCACCTACTGTGTGCAGAGTACTGTACTAGTTGCTTGGGTGAGTACAACATAACAGAGTTGGTAGACAAGTTCCCTGCTCACAGTGAGTTTACAGTCTAGAGGGATTCCTGCTAGAAGGAGCACATCTCTCTCTCCTACTGGATGGTCAAGGTGTTTTTTTAATGGTATTTGATAAGAGCTTACTGTGTGCCAGGCACTGAACTAAGTGTTGAGATGGATACCTGATAATTAGGTTGGACATAGTCCATGTTCCACATAGGGCTCAAAGTTTTAATCCCCATTTTACAGGGATTAAGTGAGGCCTAGAGCAGTAAAGTGATTTGCTCAAGGTCACACAGCAGACAGGGGAGGAGCTGGGATTAGAACCCAGGTCCTTTTGACTCCCAGGTCTGTGCTCTATCCACTAGGCCAAGCTGCTTCTCTGTTTTCGGCTGGTGTAAAGTCCCTGTCTGACAGAGAGATGGTACCAGTTGCCTTATGTCCTGGATTTTCATTTTCACTTTCATTTCAGTTCTGGGTCCCCTTCTATTCTCCATTAACACCCACTCCTTTGAATAGCTCATTCATTCACATGGCTTCAACTACCAGTTCTGTGCGGTTGATAATCAAATCTACATCTCCCTCCCTGATCTCTTTCCCTCTCTGCAGCCTCACACTTCCTCCCATCTTCCAGACATGGATGTCCTCCTGTCACCTCAAACATAATATGTCTGAAACTGAACTTCTTATCTTCCCACCCAGACCCTGTCCTTCCCGAAGCTTTCCCATCACTGTAGATGGCACCACCATACTTCCTGTCCCACAAGCCTGAAACCTTGGTGTTAGCCTTTACTTCTCTTTCTCATTCAACCCACATATTCAGTTCATCACTAAATCCTGTCTGTTCTATCTTCACAACACTGCTAAATTCTTCCCTTTCCTCTCCATCCAGATTGCTACTACATTAATCCAACACATCCTATCCCGTCTTGATGACTATATCAGCTTTCTTGCTGACTTCCCTGCCTTCTGTTTTTCCCCACTCCAGTCCATACTTCATTCTGCTGCCAAAGTCATTTTTCTACAAAAACATTCAGGACATGTTTCCCCACTCCTCAAGAAACTCTGGTGGTTGCCCATCTACCTCTGTATCAAACAAAAACTCCTCACCATTGGTTTTAAAGCATTCCATCACCATGCCCCCTCCTACCTAACCTTGGTACTCTCCTATTACAACACAGCCCACACACTTTGCTCCTCTAATGCTAACCTTCTCACTGTGCTTCAATCTCATCTATCTCTCCACCAATTTCACGCCCACATCCTACCTCTGGCCTGGAAAGCCCTCTCTCCTCATACCTGACAGACAATTATTCTCTCATCCCAATCAAAGCCTTATTGAAGCCATGTCTCTTCCAAGGAGCTTTCCCTGACTTTCCTTTCCTCTTCTCCCTCTCCCTACTGCATTACCCTGACTTGCTCCTTTCATTTATCCCCTCTCCCAGCCCCACAGCACTCATGTGCATATCTGTAATTTATTTATTTATATTAATGACTGTCTCCACCTTTAGACTGTAAGTTTGCTGCGGGCAGGGAACATGTCTGTTTATAGTTATACCTTACTCTTCCCAACGATTAGTACAATGCCCTTCACACAATAAGCATGCAATAAATATGACTGACTTAGAAAACTAGTTTGAGAGCAGTCTAGAGTGCAAACTGGGGTGTAGTAGGAGAAGAGAGAAGATGGAGTGCTGTAGCAGCTTGGCCTAGAGGATAGAGCATGGGCCTGGGAATTATAAGGACCTGGATTCTAATTCTGGCTCCACCACTTGTCTATTGTGTGATCCTGGTCGAGTCACTTAACTGTTCTGTGCCTCAGTTCCCTCATCTGCAAAATGTAGGTCAAGACTGTCAGTCCCCTGTGGGACATGAACTGTGCCCAACCTGATTAGTGTTTAGTACAATGCCTGGCACATAGTAAGTGTTTAACAAATACCATGAAAAAAAAAATCTAGACCAAAAAAAAATGGTCAGGAGTTTCTCCTGGCTGTGGAGAACATCGATCAACCATTTAAGATTTTGGAGGAATAGTCAGTTTTAGCTATCGCCTTTATAAAATGTCATTAATTTTCTCCCTCCACTGAAGAGCCCTAACTTCAAATATGATTTAAAGAATAAATGAATGAATTTTAATTGTGCAGTCTCAATCAATAGTACTGAGTGCTTACCGTGTCCATAACACTATATTAAGTGCTCGGAAGAGTACGATACAACTAAGTTGGTAGACTCGAACCCTTTCAACAAGTATCTTATAGTCTAAAATAAATTATAGCCTGGGGAAAAAATACTCTCCCTCAGCCTTGACTCCCGCTGTCCTGTTTCACAGCTTCGTGGGGGTGACCATGTTTACAGGGACCTGAGAGGGAAATGCAAAGGGACAGGAACAGGTTGTGAGGGGGTGTTGAGGGTTCCCCCCAGCTTTCTCCCCCTTCAGGTGGTCTTGGTTAGATTTCTGTAGAATGGTGCCTATGATGATGTCATTACTTTCCGCTATGGGCCCGGCCGATCTTTTGTGAAAACTCATATAAATGTTTCTGCTACTCCCAAATCCTTTCAGTGGCCCCTCCTAGTTCTGGGGGCAGAGAGGGCACATTCATCTCTCCTGAAGCCCTTTGAACAGGGCCCCTAACCTCACTGTGTGCCCTGGAGAGACCACAAATCAGATCTATCTAGTTGGCCACCCCTAAGTCTCGCCCACCTGCTCTCCTCACCACCGATGGCCTCACTCTCCCTCAAAAAGGGTGGCCCCCTTCACCAGCCTTGAGCTCTGCCTCAGTTCCCCTCTGCCTCACACACACCATCCTCCCAGAGTCCTGGCTCTTGGATAGGTTCATTAACCAGACTTCAGGCATGTTGGGAGGTAAGGTTTTTGGGGTTTTTAAAAATTGTATTTGTTGAGTGCTATGTGTCAAACACTGTTCTAAGGGCTGGGGTAGATACACATTATTAAGTTGGACACAGTCCCTGTCCCTCATGGGGATCTCAGTCTAAATAGGAGAGAGAACAGGAAAGCTGAGGCACAGAGAAGGAAAGTGACTTGTCCAAGGTCGCACAATGGACAAATGGTGGAACCGGCATTATAACATAGATCCTCTGACTCCCAGGTCTGGGCTCTTTCCACTAGATCATGCTGCCTCATTTTCTTTGAGATGGCTATGCCCATCAGGACAGCCTCCTGCCCACTCTCCTGTGGTGACACTGTGCAGAGCCAGTTAGAGTAACACAGTCCCTAGCCTAGGGGATTTGCAATCTCACACATGAAAAACCAGGCAGATCCACAAGGGTTTAACTCCTGTTCAAAGTCTCCCTAGACCTCTTTCAGCTAATCCCCAAACAACATAGTGGTTGATGTAACCTTAGCATAGTTTTCACACTCAATCCCCTTCCACCCCAGAAAATTGTAATTGGTACTTTTGCACATCTGATCCCCTTGGGCTGGACCAGGCCCTTCCCTTCCGGCATATAGTAAGTGCTCTATAAATACGATTGAATGAATGAATGTCCTTTCTCACCAATCAATCAGTCAATACATCAGTGGGATTTATTGAGCTCTTTCTGTGTTCAGAGCACTGTCCTAAGCACTTGGGTGAGTACAGTGTAACAGAGTTAGTATCCTTCTAACCTTCCCCTTTCTTCCCTTCCCTTCCTTTCTTCCCCTCCTCCTTCTGTCTTCCCCTTCTTTTCTCGCCCTTCCGTTTCCCTCCCCTCCCCTGGAAAAGAGATGTTAGTGTTTGGGGTGGGATGTACATTAGTTAAATTGAGTGTTATTCATCTTCTACAAAAACATTTGAAATTTAAAAAAAATCACATCCTTAGAACTAAATTCAAAGAGGGACAGCTTCTTGTGATTGTCAGTTCCAGGAAAAGTTCCTTTTTGTCTGTGTTTAAGATGCAAATCTTCTCCCCAAGCTATTAAAGATAGCTAATTAAAACAGCTCCCAGGTTGATTTTCTGAGGCATTTAATTATTCCATTTTTACAGAAATAGCTGGAGCCTCTTTCCTTGTTTCTCCTTCCAGCTACCAATCCCTGCAGATGGGACCATCGAACAAACAAAGGCATCTGATTCCTCTTAGAAATTCCAGGTTGCTAGGGAATACCAGAGGAGGGCTAGGGCTGAGGGTTATTGAACATGGACCAGGGACATCTTTGAGAAACAGCAACTTTTTTTTAATGGTATCTATTAAGTTCTTACTATATGCTAGACACTGTAAGTGCTGAGATAGATGCATGATAATCAGGTTGGACACAGTCCCTGTTCCAAAAGTCTTAATTCTCATTTTACAGATGAGGGAACCGAGGCACAGGAAAGTTAAGTGACTAAGGCCACCCAGTAGACAAGTGACAGAGCCAAAATTAGAACCCAGATTCTCTGACTCCCAGGCCTGTATCCTTTCCACTAGGCCACACTACTCCATTTGAGAGAAGCGGAGAAGGTATAATTATCCCCCCCGGCTTATTATGCCCCTCTCCCCTGCTATTCTGACACTAACTCTCAGCAGAGCAGCTTGTGGTGCTTTTTCTGCGGGGTTAACACTTACTAGAAGTGTACATAGTTATGGTGGCATTTCTGGTCTTGTAACATTGAAAGTTTCTCAAGGGTAGAGACTGAATAAAGCAGTGTGTCAAACTGATGCATCTAATCTTGGTTTCACTGAAAACTGTCCTCTTCTGGTTCTTTTCCTAGCTCTCTGACCACTCCTTCTCGGTCTCTTACATGGGCTTCTACTCTACCTCCCACCCTTTAACTGTGGGAGTACCTCAAGGCTCAGTTCTGGGCCCCTTTTTAATCAATCAATCAATGGTATTTATTGAGCACCTATTGTGGGCAGAGCCCTGAACTAAATGCTTGGAAAAGTACAGTACAACAGAGGTGGTAGACACATTCCCCGCCCATCTACACCCACAGCCCTAGAGAACTCATTCTCTCCCGTAGTTTGGAGAAGCAGCAAGGTCTAGTGGATAGAACATGGGCCTGCAGATCAGATGGATCCTGGTTCTAATTCCAGCTCCACTATGTGTCTGCTGGGTGACCTGGGTGAGTCACTTCACTTTTCTAGGCTTCAGCTCATCGGTAAAATGGGGATTAAGATTGTGTGCCCCATGTGGGACTGGGACAGTGTCTAAGCCAATGATTGGCTTGTATCCACCCTAGTGCTTAGAGCAGTGCCTGGTACATAGTAAGTGCTTAACAAGTACCATAATTATTATTAATTATAATAACTACCATGTATATGTGGATGATTCCCAAATCTACATCTCTGGTCATGACCTCTCTCCTTCTCTGCAGTCTCACACTGCCTTCAGCTTTGAGGAAACCCCTACCCGGTTCCATTTCACCATTGTTTTAAAGGCATCCGTCACCCTAGCTGAGACTTTAACTAAATTTTAGGACTGACTGGAGTTTTGTCAAGAAACTTCATGACAAGAGGTTTCAAAAAAATACCTCTCAGTTTCAAAAAAAAAAATCTTTGGAGTAGAATCTCATCAGAGGCCTTGGGAAACTTTAAGTGTCCCTTGATTCCTCTCTACCAACCTGCTCACTGACCCCTTCTCAGTTTTAGGACTGACTGGAGTCTTGTCAAGAAACCTCATGATTAAAAAGGAAGTCACAATTATCTGGGGAGAGGAACACTGAACTCAGACTGGAGACCTCAGTCTTGGGTTTGACACCAACACCTTTTGGCACATTGTCCTGGAGTGCTGGCAGCTGGCCAGGGGGACCCTCTACCCCTTACCCCTCACAGGAAGGTTCCAAAAGGTCAGTGACTGGTGGGTCACTCTTCCATATCTGGTCAATTGGAAGATTGATCATTCAGTTTAGCATCAGTGAACACTTAGATTAATACAACCTGTGGGGAAAGAAAACACCATTTCTGAAAGAGGAATTCCATGGCTCGCTAATCTGCTGTACTTTGTCAGAGGGGTCAGTGAGCAGGTTGGTAGAGAGGAACCAAGGGACACTTAAAGTTTTCCAAGGCCTCTGATGAGGTTCCACTGCAAAGATTTTTTTTTGAAACTGAAAATCATGGCATTGGAGGGAATGTTTTGTCATGGAATGTTGTACTCTATTGTATCGTACTCTCTCAAGTGCTCGGTCCAATGCTCTGCACAGAGTAAGCGTTTAATAAATGCCATTGTTTGGTGGAGAGAGTACTGGCTAAAAGAGAGGGAGCGGGGCTGGGATGAAGGGGCACTTTTCCAGGTGAAGCATAAGAAGTAGGGTCTTTGGTGATTAGTCATAAAAACGGTTTTATTTAGCATCTTAATGGAAGGAGGAATGCAAGGAGAAAACTTAAAGTGGCTAACCCTGAAGGGATTAAACTCAAAGCTGTTTTGGTGCCTACACCTTAAGAAGAACATTAATCAGTGGTATTTACTGAGCACTTACTTTCTGCAGAGTATTATACTAAGCGTTCATAAGAACACAATATAGCAGCATTAGTAGAAAGGTTCTTTGCCCAAAAGAATCTTACAGTCTAGAGAGGGAGACAGACAAGAATAGAAATAAATAAATTACAGATATGTATAGAATTGTTTCGGGAATGAGGGTGGGGTGAATATCAAGTGCTTAAAGGGTACAGATCCAAGAACGTAGACACACAAAAAGGAGAGGGAGTCGAGAGAAGGAAGGCTTGATCGGGGAAGGCCTCTTGGAGGAGATATGACCTCTTAATAAGGCTTTGAAGGTGAGGAGAGTGGTGGTCTGGCATATGTGGAGGGAGAGGGAATTCCAGAGAAGAGGGAGGATGTGGGAAAGGGGTTGGAGGTGATATAGATGAGAGCGGGGCTCAGTGATCAAGCTAAAGGAGAGAAGTGTGTGGGTTGGGCTGTAGCAGATCAGACCACCAGACAAAGCTCTTGGGAAAGTACAATACAAGAGTTGATAGACATGCTCCACGCCCTAGAGGAGCTTACGGTTTAATGGGGGAGACAGACACTAAAATAAATTACAGCTAGAGGAAGCAGCAGAGTTCAAGGTTCTACACATAAGTGCTGGAAGGGTGAGTATGGCTTCGTGGATAGAGCATAGGCCTAGGAGTCAGAAGGACCTGGGTTCTAATCTCAGCTCTGCCACTTATATGCTGTGTGACCATGGGCAAGTCATTTCACTTTTCTGGGCTTCAGTTACCTGATCTGTAAAATGGGGAATTAAGACTGTGAACTCCATGTGGAATAGGGCCCATGTCCAACTTGATCAATTTGTGTCTACCTCACCGCTTAGTACCGTGCCTGGCACATAGTAAGTGCTTGACAAATACCATAAAAAAAGAGTGGGATTTGCTACCACAGGAAGTTGTAAAGTGGTAGTAGTAATAATATTTACTAAGATCAGCGTTATATGCTAATAAGTTCTGGGAAAGAATGCACAGGTGGGAATTTAGACAGGGTCATAGTCTTCAAGGAGCTCACAAATCTAAGAATCGTTACCAATGGTATGTATTGAGTGTTTACTATATGCAAAGCACTGAACTAAGTGCTTGGGAGAGTACAATATAACAATGTTGGTAGACATGTTACCTACCCACAGCAACCTTACACTCTGAGGGGGGGGCAGACAAACATTAATATAAAGAAATAAATTACGGATATGTGCGTAAGTGCCATGGAGGTGAGGGAGGAATGAATAAAGAGTGCAAATCCAAGAGTGCAAGGGTGACAAAGAAGAACGTGAAAGAGGAAATGAGGGTTTAGTTGGGGAAGCCCTCTTGGACGAGATGTGTTTTTAATGAGACTGTGAAATAGGGGAGAGTGATCATCTGTAGGATCTGAAGAGGGAGGGAATTCCAGACCAGAGGCAGGATGTGGGCAAGGGGTCTTTGTCAAGCTAGACGATATTGAGTTACAGTGAGTAGGATGGCATTAGAGCAACAAACTGTGTGGGCTGGATTATAGTAGGAAATCAGGGAGATAAGGTAGGAAGGGGCAAGGTGATTAGGTGCTTTAAAACCTATTACTGGTAAAAAGTTTCTGTTTGATGTGGAGGTGGATTTGATCCAAAGTGGAACATTTATCCGAGAACACTGTTGTATACAACTCTCTGGGAATCCTTTGAGTTGAGTTGACCCAGGGTTGACTGACCTATTCTGTTCAAGTGTTGGTAGAAGTGGAATCACATTGGACACAGTGAATGTCACGAAGCTTGTTTCTGATTCGAGGGGTTGCCTGGAACTTGTGAAATCCTGTTGTTGGTCTTTTTTCATGCATGAAGAGCAGCCAGGCTCTGAAGTTAAGGGGGTCAATCAGTCAACTGTATTTATTGAACACTTACTGAGGGTAGAGAGCTGAAATAAGTGCTTGGGAAAGTAAGATACAACAATAAACAAACATATTCCCTGCCCACAACAAACTTACAGTCTCTGAGGCAGTGGACACATCTTGGGTGCTCCAGTTCATGCCCGAGTCTGATACCTGCTTCCTTCCCTAGGGTGGGCAGTGGTTATCACAAGGAAGCCCCTTAGCTCCTGGTGTAAGTTTGTAACCCTTGCCGGTGGGGAAGACTGGGATTCAAGTGCTAGGCAGGATTAATCCTAGGTCACCTAGCACTGTCCTAAATGCTGTGCAAGGTCAAAGAAGAAGACAACCTTACCATGTAATGCAACTGATGCAAATGTCACTCTTGAAAGGTTGGCAGGTCCAGAAACCAGATGTTTTAAGGAGCCGGCAAACAACATCACCATCATTGTTGTGCTCTTAAAGATCCCTAGAGAGAAGGAGGATGTGAGCTGTCTCTCAGAAGTTGCAGCCAGAGGCTACACCTCTCCAAATATAATTTCAGCCTATGGTTTCTAATTCTTTCTTTGGATGATGAAGAAAGAAACAGGCTGGATGAAATGCACCTTCCACTGGACTGCATCCCTACATCAGACCCAGTCCCCAGTGCATGCCAGGTCTAACCCAGTCCCCAGTGTGTACCAAGTCTGACCCAGTCCCCAGTGTGTGCCAAGTTGGACCCAACAGTCCTTGGTCCAAACCATGTCAGACCCAGTCCCCAGTGTATGCCAGGTCAGACCCACTCCTCAGTCCATGCCGTGTCAGATCCAGTCCCCAGTGAATGGCAAGTCGGACCCAGTTGCTGTGTCTGGAGAAAATGAGAGGTTGAGGCTTGGGTGACTCTGACCCCAGCTGGCTTCCTTCCTCTGACAAGGCGGCACAGAGAGGCCCCCATGCTAAGACCCTATCAGGAGAGGACTCTTTCTTTCTTGTGTAAATTGGAAGGCAAAACTTGGACAAAATCCTGATGACTAAAGGATTTTTCTGGGGTTGGAACAAGGAGTTCTTCCCTGAACAGCTGTCAGAAGGATTCAGGGTGACCAGGCTCCCCAGAGGGGGCGAGCTGCACAGACAGGAAGATTTCCCAGAACACCGGGAAAGAGAACAAAATGTCAGAGGGAGTTTCCCCAAACTGGAACTGTTTGCATGACCTGGGACAGCTTTTTTTTTTTTTAAAGTATTTGTTAAGCTCTTCCTATGTTCCAGGCACTATCCTATGCATCAAGATAGATACAAGTTAATCATGTTGAACACAGACCATGTTCCATATGGGGCTCACAGTCTTAATCACCATTTTACAGATGACTTAACTGAGGCACAGGGAAGTGAAGTCATTTGCCCAAGGTTGCACAGCAGAAAAATGTAGGAGGTGGGATTAGAAGCCAGGCCTGACTCTCAGGCCTGTGTTCTATCCACTAGGCCATGCTGCTTCTCCCATTCTGCTTTTGTTAAAAGTCCAGTTGGAAAAATGGAATAAACAGTGAAGGCATCACCATTTCCACCTTAAAGATAGTTGCTATCTCTCCCTCAGAGCATACTTTGTCTAAATTAATCACTCAATGGAATTTTTTGAGTGCTTACTGCGTGCAAAGCACTGTACTAAGCACTTGATAAAGTACAGTTTATTCATTCATTCAATCTGGAGACTGTAAGCCCCACATGGGACAGGGATTATGCCCAACATGATTTGCTTGTATCCATCCCAGCACTTAGTACAGTGCCTGGCACATAGTAAGCACTCAACAAATATCATAATTATTATTATTGTTACTGAGCCGTGAGCTCTGAGGCCTGAGACGGAGGATGGGGGCAGTAGGGGAAATGGCCATTCATCTTAAACCCGGTGCTTTCTTTGTTGACCTGTTAGTTGCCGGCCTTGGAGGAGGCTCTCTTAAGCCCACTGTGGTTGGTTCTCAACGGGGATATCCACTGGACCCCAGCCTTGTTTGAGGCCTAGCAGGGGCATAGAGAGCCTCTGGAGTTTACAAGCTGTTTTTTTGTAGAACAGACTTCCAGGAATTATAGACCAAATAAAACCCAGTTAATAATAGTAGCTGCCCCCGTCATTCTTTCCCAGTCAAACGTGGCTGAAGTGGGAATCACAGAGGTCAGTCCGATGGAAATTACTGAAAGCGCTGACAGTGAAAGAGATCAATCAACAATAATAGATGGTAAGAACTCACAAAGGCCAGGAGCAGAACGAGAAGTGTTAGGGTGCTCAGACGGACGGCCCCTCACTTCCTGCTGCAGGACCCCGGCATTACAAAGAATGTCCCAGCTATCAGAGAGGGCTGGCACTGCCTTTCCTCACCCCTCTTTTTTTGAGAGTCTCTAAATAGGCACCCTTTCTCTAAAGGGGCAGAATAAAAATGCTTCACTGGAATCATGGAAGAATATGAACTATGTAAGTGGTCAGTCAAGCTCTCTATTTTTCTTTAGTTACTGGTAGCATCTTGGGGTGTGTGAAAGAGGTCCATATGTGAGTCAGAAGTTTCTCTAAAGTGGTTTCCACTTCTGAAATTTTCATTTACCCTCACTTAGCCAAGATGAGCATTGATTTCTTTCTATTTTGATCAGAGCTGCTACCCCCTAACTGGGACAGCAATGTTTCCAAAGGAAATCTAAGCAGCAGGCAGGACTTCAAGGTGGGGAAGCAGCTCCCTCTCCTCCTTTCATCCTTCCCATCCCTATTCTCCAGGTAAAAGCAGCAAGGTCTAGTGCAGAAAGCCATGGACCTGGGAAGCAGAGGACCTGGGTTCTGATCCTGGATCCACCACTTGTCTGTTGTGTGACCTTAGGCAAATCGCATCACTTCTCTGTGCCTGTTACCTTATCTGTAGAATGGGGATGAAGACTGTGAGCCCCAGGTGGGACATGGACAGTGTCCAGCCTGATTATCTTGTTTCTAGACCAGCATTTAATACAGTGCCTGGCACAGAGTAAATGTTTAAAAAATATTATTAATTTTTAAAAAAACATAATAAAGGACTCCTTCCCTGCCCACCCCAGTTCCTGCAGCCATTTGGGGAAGGGACTGTAAATGAGGCAAGAGAGCAGAACCAAGAACCAGCTTACCTCTCACTGAAGATGACTCCAAAGCCAGCAGTATCCTCCAGAGCATCTCACTGGGCCCTGAGGTCAGAGATCATGGGGTCCTGGGTTGTTGAAAGATTGACACTTCTCTCTGAATTCTTCCATCTCTCTGTCTCTTTGTTTTGGACGTGAACAATTTTTGCCCAAGAACTCTGCCTGTTGTGTCCTTCTCCAAATCCTTCTCCAGCAGAGAATCCCTCTCCTGATCCTGCAGTGGGGAGGGAGTGGTAGGAGCATGCCCAAAGATGGCATCACCTGGGATTTGTTCACACACTCAAAGTGAAGCAGAGGGGCTGCCAACCAGGGCTTTCGGATCCAGAAGGTTCTGCTAGTGGGGAAGGAAAAAAGAAGGTTTGGCTTGAGTTATCCAGGTTAGTTATCCAGGTTTTTTGACTCCACCAAGATTGTTCAGCTCTCCACTTCATTTGCGGGAGCATGATGCCAGAGAGAAGAGAGAGGCTCTCATGGAGTGGATCTTTGTGGAAGAACCTCCAATTCCGGGATTTCATAGAGTCGCTATCGATGGCATGAATATTTGCCGACACAAACCAGCAGTCAATCCTCATTTCAGAGGTCTGATCCACCCCCTGGCGACCAAGGACAAAGGGTATTTTAAATACAAGGCAGACAGTACCAGTAGTTGTTGTTGTAGTAGTATTAGTAGTAATATTAGTAGTAATCAATCAATCAGTGGTATTTATAGAGTCCTTACTGTATTACAGAGCCTTGTACTAAGCACTTCGAAAAGTACAATACGACAGAGTGGATTATTATTATTATTATTATTATGGTACTGGTTAAGTGCTTATTATGTGTCAAGTACTGTTCTAAGTGCTGGGTAGATTCAGGATGGACACAATCCATATCCCACATGCGGCTTATAAACAATGCCCATTTTACAGATAAGGTAACTGAGGCACAGAGGAAGTAAAGTGACCTGCTCAAGGTCACATAGCAGACAAGTGGAAGAGCTCACTCCCAGGCCTGTGTTTTATCCACTAGACCACACTGCTTCTTGTGTCGACTCCAGGGCGTAATAAGGTGCCTGGAAAATTGTATTGTATTGGCCTTAACAAATGCCATTGATAAAAAAGAGGGAATGGGGTGAAAGATTTCAGGAGAAGCAGCATGGTCTAGTGAAGGACCTGGGTTCTAATCCTCACTCCACAACTTGTCTTTTGTGTGACTTGGGGCAACTCCCTTCACTTCCTTGGGCCTCAGTTAACTCACCTGTAAAATGGGCATTAAGACTATGAGCCCCATGTGGCACATGGAATTTGTCCAAGCTGAGTAGTTTGTATCTGCCCCGGTACAGTGCCTTAGTACAGTACAGATAGTGAGAGCATAACAAATACCATAAAAAATAAAGGGCACTGCTGGGCCAGGAGAAGGAACAGCCCTCATAGTCCCTTCCTGGGGTCGACTCTCGATTTAGAGCGGATCCAGCTGCCCCCAGAAGCCTTCGCAGGCCCTGGAACATTTCTACTTGTTCCTCAAATGACCTGGCCTGGTGTACTAATTAGTATTATCTAGCCAGGGCTGGGCAGCCCAGTGCTTCATAGCTCCCGTAGTCCAAGAGTAAACAGTCAACCCCCACCCTCCCCGCCCAGATCTGTGGCTGCAGCATGTAGGAAGAGGGACGACCTCTTACGGGGAGGAACCTTTGGAAAAGAAACTTCATTCTGGGTCTGGGGAGCCCTGGAGGAGGCAGAAATGGGCTACTGAATTCCCAGCTCCCTTGCCCAGCAGGAAATTCAGGAAGGTCATTTGCATCCAAACATATGTAGTGGTCAAGGGGCCCTGATAATAATGTTGGTATTTGTTAAGCGCTTACTATGTGCCGAGCACTGTTCTAAGCGCTGGGGTAGACATAGGGGAATCAGGTTGTCCCACATGGGGCTCACAGCCTTAATCCCCATTTTCCAGATGAGGGAACTGAGGCACAGAGAAGTTAAGTGACTTGCCCACAGTCACACAGCCGACAAGTGGCAGAGCTGGGATTCGAACTCATGAGCCCTGACTCCAAAGCCCATGCTCTTTCCACTGAGCCACGCTGCTTCTCCAATGACTGGGATGGAAATTAAGATAGAGGATTAGGGCAACTTTCTGGCACAGAATTCAATTTAGATATGAAAGGGCTTGAGAATAAGTGTTGCCTAGTGGATTGAGCATGGGCCTGGGAGCCAGAAGGACAAATAACATAAAAAAAGAATCTTGCTCTCCTCCCCAACCCATCATTGATTACCACGGTTTTTGGCTCAGTGGAAAGAGCCCGGGCCTGGGAGTCAGAGGTCATGGGTTCGAATCCCGGCTCTGCCACTTGTCAGCTGTGTGACTATGGGCAAGTCACTTAACTTCTCTGTGACTCAGTTACCTCATCTGTAAAATGGGGATTCATTCATTCAATAGTATTTATTGAGCGCTTACTATGTGCAGAGCACTGTACTAAGCGCTTGGGATGAACAAGTCGGCAACAGACACAGTCCCTGCCGTTTGACGGGCTTACGGTCTAATCGGGGGAGAAGGACAGACAAGAACAATGGCAATAGAGTCAAGGGGAAGAACATCTCATAAAAACAACGGCAAATAAATAGAATCGAGGCGATGTACAATTCATTAACAAAATAAATAGGGTAATGAAAATATATACAGTTGAGCGGATGAGTACAGTGCTGTGGGGATGGGAAGGGAGAGGTGGAGGAGCAGAGGGAAAAGAGGAGAAAGAGGGTTTAGCTGCGGAGAGGTGAAGGGGGGGTTGTAGAGAGAGTAGAGGGAGAAGAGGAGTTCAGTCTGGGAAGGCCTCTTGGAGGAGGTGAGTTTTAAGTAGGGTTTTGAAGAGGGGAAGAGAATCAGTTTGGCGGAGGTGAGGAGGGAAGGCGTTCCGGGACCATGGGAGGACGAGGCCCAGGGGTCGACGGTGGGATGGGCGAGACCGAGGGACGGCGAGGAGGCGGGCGGCAGAGGAGCGGAGCGTGCGGGGTGGGCGGTAGAAAGAGAGAAGGGAGGAGAGGTAGGAAGGGGCAAGGTGATGGAGAGCCTTGAAGCCTAGAGTGAGGAGTTTTTGTTTGGAGCGGAGGTCGATAGGCAACCACTGGAGTTGTTTAAGAAGGGGAGTGACATGTCCAGATCGTTTCTGCAGGAAGATGAGGCGGGCAGCGGAGTGAAGAATAGACCGGAGCGGGGCGAGAGAGGAAGGGAGGTCAGAGAGAAGGCTGACACAGTAGTCTAGCCGGGATATAACGAGAGCCCGTAGCAGTAAGGTAGCCGTTTGAGTGGAGAGGAAAGGGCGGATCTTGGCGATATTGTAAAGGTGAAACCGGCAGGTCTCGGTAACGGATAGGATGTGTGGGGTGAACAAGAGAGACGAGTCAAGGATGACACCGAGATCGCGGGCCCGAGAGACGGGAAGGATGGTCGTACCATCCACGGTGATAGGGAAGTCTGGGAGAGGACCGGGTTTGGGAGGGAAGATGAGGAGGATTAAGACTGAGAGTCCCATTTGGGACAGGGATTGGGTTCAACTTGATTACCTTGTATCTACCCCAGCATGTAGTACAGTACCTGGCACATAGGGCTTAAAAAATACCATAAAAAACCCAAAAAACAAAAAACAAACACACTGGGCCCATATTCCCTAGAGGAAGAGAAGAGTGCCAGATGTGGAAAGTCTTATATCATCAGAACCCCTATAGAGAAACAGAAAAGACAGAAAAATTATGTTCCACTGACGCGTTAGAATAAAAATAGAGGAACAAACTCAGAATGATCTTGGAGGTGTCACTAGACTATTCACTGTATTGCTATATTGTACTTTCCCAAGTGCTTAGTACAGTGCTCCACTCACAGTAAGCACTCACTAAATACCATAGATCATTAAAGAAAATGAAAGCAACAAGATAGCCAACTTGTCAGAAAATACAGAACTATAGAATTAATTCACTCCAGATTCACCCTAGAGAACACCCGAGAGACTCAGATTCTATCTCAGGAGTATATCCGACATCTGATATATAGGTCTCATTCTGAGGCACTGTATCAACTGTATTTTCCTTCCAATTCACTCCCTTTCCCAAGGAGCTAGGTTAACCAAACAACCGCTTTCCATAGACTTATGTTCTCAAATGACAGAGCAATTTCTTTCCTTCCATTCGATTGTCACACTAGGAGTGACTGCCGGCACCTTTCTTAAGGGGATGGGAGAATTTAGAAGGTGGAATGCCGAAACTGAGTGACAGCCAGAAGAAAAAGCAACAGTAATAACAACAACAAATGTGGTATTTGTTGAGCATTTACTGTGTGCCACGCACTCTAAGCCCTGGGGTGGATTAAGCAAATAGGGTTGGACACAGTCCCTGATCCACGTGGGGCTCGGAGTCTCATTCCTCATTTTGCAGGTGAGGTAACTGGAGCCCAGAGAAATGAAGTGACTTGCCCAAGGTCACACAATAGACAAGAGTTAGAGCCAGGATTAGAACCCATGAATGTTTTGACTCCCAGGCCTTGCTCTATCCACTATGCACAGTGCTAATCCACATTTAACTCAAACTTAATTACACAGCGGAACAACTTTTCTTTCTGAAGAAAAGATGAGTTGTCAATGCCATAAGCCTTGCTACTCTCATTTAAAGAAATTTTCAAGAACTGGTACCCAGCTTTGAGTGTCATTATCAGTGCTTCTGGATAAGTACCTAGACTTGTGAGCTCCGATCAACTTCAGCTGAATGGCAAATTTCTCTAAGTGCCCACACCTGCACTTTTACGTGCATCACTGCAGTAGCAAAGGACTGGCAAAAACATCGGGTGCAGTTCAAATGGCTACATCTGTAGGCAAGCCATTTTGTGTCTGGAGAAAGGACAGAGCTGAAATGATCATGGGTGTGTGCCGTTTGCTTACAAGACAGAAAAAAAGTCAGACACAACCAGAGAAAGGCATTGACAGAGTGAGGCCACAAGCAATGATTTCAAAAACATGAGGTTGGTGGAGATGGAGGACACACACAGTTTCACCAAATTCCCCCAAAATGGAACAGAGATGCCTTATGAGTCAATCAGTGGTATTTACTAAGCCCTGACTGTGTGCAGAGCACTGCCCTAAGCACTTGGGAGAGGACAAGGAGAAAGTAGTTCCTGAAAACTGTCCGTAAGAGGCCTTGGATACTGCTAGAAACAACCTAGGATGTTTCCTATAATTATCCAATATCGCCCTTTCACAAACCACATCAGAATACTGAAGTCTTTCAATAAAGTGTCTGGAACAAAGGTTGCTTGGACTAGATGACATTCCTAGAGGGTGTTCAAGGACATCAGGCATTATATAATGCTAATAATAATAATAATAACGATAATAATATTTGTTAAGCACTTAGTACTTTCCAAGCACTGTGCTTGGGGCAGACACAATACCTTCAGACCAGTCACAGTCCCTGCACTTAATGGGGCTAAGTCGACAGGAGAGATAAAACAGGTATCGGAACCACTGTGAGCCTCACGTGGGCAACCATTTTACCCTGTATCTACCCCAGCGCTTAGAACAGTGCTCTGCACATAGAAAGTGCTTAACAAATACCAACAGTATTATTATTATTATGTGGCTGGTGACCTGTTTCTAGGGGAAATCTCTGCTTCTCTCCACCCTTCCTCCTCTCCACTGCCAAAAGGTCCTCCCAGCCTGTGGCCTGGGAAGAAAATGAAGCTTTGTCCCTGACCATGAAGTCTGCTAATCCTAGAGCAGTGTGGGGATGATGGACCTGGGCCAGGGCCAGGGCCAGGAGACAATTCAGGGGCAACTTGGGAGAAACATGCCCCAGAGGATCTGCCCCTCTCTTTTTGTTTTAAATGGTATTTGTTAAGCGCTTACGATGTGCCAGGAACTGTCCTAAGTGCTGGGGCAGATACACATTAATGAGATTGGACACAGTCCTTGACTCACAGAGGACACATACTCTTAATCTCCATTTTACAAATGAGGTAACAGAGACAGGGAAAAGCGAAGTGACTTGCCTAGGGTCACACGGAAGACAAATGGCAGAGCTGGGATTAGAGCCCATGACCTTCTGACTCCCAAACCCACAGTCTATCCACTAGACCAGGCTGCTTCTCTCCTATCCTCTTTCTCCCTTCCATCCCTGTGCTGCTGAGGTGTCCTGCCCAGTGTGACGGAGCAGCTCAGAGCAGAGCTGGGGTGGAGGATGGCTGAGCCCTGACAAGGAGAGGCTGCCAGTTATCAGGATGCTGCACAAAGGACTGGTCTGATAAAGCAATGGCTGCTGGGACTGGTAAACATGGAGAATCCCTGGAGCAGAGGGCGGGGAACAGGCTCACAGCCCCTCTGCGGCCAGGATGACACTTGACTGGCACTGTCCTACCGAGAGTGTCAGGTCCACCCTTACAGATCCTCTGAGGGTATATTGGGTGGCACTTACTTCTGTCTGCACTGGCTTGGTTGGTTTCTAGAATCACCGAGCTACTTGGGGAAAGCCACTCCATTGGTCTGCTGTGCCTATGGCTTACACCCATTTTACTAATGAGGAAACTGAGGTAGGTGACTGAGGTTGTGAGTTGTTCAGGGTCCCACAGAAAGCAGGGTCAGAACTTGGTTTAGAACTCATTTCCTCTCTCACCTCCAGCATGTTCTAACTTCCTCATGCTTCCCAAGCTTTTTTTTCTTTAATGGTATTTGTTAAGCATTTACTATGTGGCCTGCTCTGTACAAAGCACTAAGGTAGATACAAGCTAATCAGGTTGGACACACTCCATGTCCCACTTGGGGCTTCTACTCTTAATTCCCATTTTATGGATGATGTAACTGAGGCCCAGAGAAGTTCAGGGACCTGCCCAAGGTCATACAAAAGACAAGTGGTGGAGCCGGTATTAGAATCCAGGTCCCTCTGACTTTAGACCCATGCTCTAACCAATAAACCATGGTGATTTTGCTCTGCCTGCCAGTATAAGGAAAGAGAATACCAACCACATTTCTTCCTTAGTGAAGGGGGTGGCTTTTTTTTGTGACAGGGCTATTTGACAGAGGAAAATCTTAGGAAAAGGTAATAAAACCATGTCCTGTTTTGAAGCAGTTATGTAAGGCGCCACACTGGGAGCTGGCTTATTGGGCAATTTCAAAAGCGGCATTGATGTGAGGAGATAACCCCCAGCACGGGTAATGGGGTATGTCCTGTGAGTTCTCATTTTCCATCCTCCCTTTGACTTTACAGCCCAGCAGGCATCATCCCCTGAGTCTCCATACTGCTGATGCACCTGGTTACACCCAGGAAATTGTGATTTAGAGTGGGGTTTGGAATATATCCTGTTGGCTTTTGGAAAATTCTCTTGGTGACAGGGAAAACATCAGGGATGGGTGGTGTTCTGGGACAGATGGCGAATTTCTTTTCTGTCTTGGTGAATTGACTTTAGCTTGGAGGGGTTTCCCAGTTGCAGAAGCTTCCTTGGGTTAAGGCCAGCAATGTCTGAACCAAAAATGGGTTTGAGAGTCAGAGATCCTAGAGAAAACAGAGCCTAGGGAGAACAATGAGATGTAGCCTGGCTAAGTGGATAGATCATGAGCCTGGGAGTCAGAGGGACCTGGGTTCTAATCCTAGCTCTGCTACTTGTCTCCTAGGTGACTTTGGGCAAGTCGCTGAACTTCTCTGTGCTTTAGTTACCTCATTTGTAAAATAGGGATGAAGATCGTGAGTCCTATGTGGGACATGGCCTGTGTCCAACCTGATTAGCTTCTGTCTACCCCAGCTCTCAATACAGTGTCTGGCATATAATAATAATAATAATATTGGTATTTGAGAGCTTACTATGTGCCAAGCACTGTTCTAAGCACTGGGGTAGATACAAGGTAATCAGGATGCCCCATATAGGGCTCAGAGACTTCATCCCCATGTTACAGATGAGGTAATTGAGGTACAGAGAAGTTAAGTGACTTGTCCAAGGTCAGACAGCTGACAGGCGGAGTCAGGATTAGAACTCATGACCACTGATTCCCAAGCCTGCGCTCTTTCCACTAAGCCACGCTGCTTCTCTAAGGGTATAACTGATAACATTCAAAATATGGACCTATGCCCTTCTTGGCCTGGCCCAGCTCATTCCAGGAGGGCGTAGAAATAATTGTTCAGGACATCCGCTGTGCCCCATTGGAAGAGGGAAATGGGGGAGTGGAGAATGGGGAGTGAAGAGTATGGGAGTGGAAAGTGGGAAGAACTCTCCACATTCTCCCTCTGGCCTGGAACTCTCTCCTCCTTCATACCACACTCCCCATCTGCAAAGTCCTCCTAAAATCACCTCTCCTCCAAGATGCCTTTTCCTATTTAAGCATTCTATTTCTTTCTCTCTCGCTTGTGTGCACACGCTATCGATGTATAAAAAAAAATAGCAAAGAAAAATAACCCCTCTACCTCTCTGTCCTATCCTCCTTTGGCCATATGGTTCCACTTCTCCGGTTGGATAGCCAGGCCTATTCCCAAGAGAATCGGGTCCTGCTCTCATTCCTCCCACAGCAAAAGCCACCCGTCTCTTCCCGGAGGATCGTTGGGCAGAAGGATCTAGGCAGTTGGCCACTCTAATATGAATTGGGACAACAGTGATGCCTAGGCAGGAAGAACCACATCATTCTGTTTAGTAGCCCTTGCCCACATCCTCCTTCTGGCCTGGAACTAACTCCCCTTCCATGTAAGCCAGATCACTACTCTCCCCACCTTCACAGCCTTACTGAGGTCACATCCCCTTCAAGAGGCTTTCCTTGATTAAGCCCTATTTTCCGGGACTCCCTCTCCCTTCTGTGTCACCTATGTACTTGGATCTGTACCCTTTATATACTTGCAATTCCCCCCACCTTCAGCCTCACAGCATTTAAGAGCATATCTGTAGTTTATTTTAATATCTGTCTACCCCTGTAGACTCTAAACTCCTGGTGGACAGGTGACATGTACCAACTTTGTTGTATTGTGCTTGGGAGAGTACTAAGTGCTGTGCTCTACACTAAATACCATTGATTATTGAGTGAGGGGAGTGGAAAATAGGGAGTGGTGAGGGAAAGGGAGAGGAGCAGGGTGTGGGGAGCAGGGCATGGGGAGTAGGAAGAGAGAAGCATGGAAGAAGTTTCTCCCTCTGCCGCTGCGAAGTTGGGAATCCATTTCCTGAGAGCTGGAGAAAGTAAAGGAGTTTGGGGGTAGGGGAGGAGTAGCTGCTTAATTCTAACCTTTGTCAGATGCAGACTGGGAGAAGAGGAGAAGGCTGAAAGGGAAAAGGGACCCTTTGTTGACCCCAGTCTTCCTTCCCTTCCCTCCTCCCAGGCCAGGGAACACGTGTTTTACATATGGAGAGAACAATTCTGTATCCCCTCTGTCTTTTTATTCTTGAATGGTGATGATTTCCCCCTGACCTCATCTAAGCTCTACATCATCCTTGATGGTTAAAATGTGCCATCTGAATACAATTTCTCCTTGCTCTGGAACCTGCTGAGAATTCAAGCTCCCCCTCAGGGCCTTGGGGACCAAGCCACTCCTTGAGGTGTCAGAGATCTCACATACCTGTTCCAGCCTTGTGGGCCTCATGGAAAGAACACAGAATTGTGGGGGGTGGTCACGAGATCTGGGTTTAGTCAGTTGTATTTACTGAGTGCTTACTGTATCCAGACCACTGTACTAAGCACTTGGGAGAGCACGATATAACAATGAACAGACATATTCCCTGCCACAACGAGTTTACAGTCTAATCTCAGCTCCACTGTCTGCTTTCTGTTGGACATTATGCAGCTCACATAACTTTTTGGTGCCTCGGTTTCCTCATTTATAATCTGGGTTATAATATCTGTTCTCCTTTCACCTGAGACTGTGAGCCTTATTGTGGGACAGGGACTGTATCTGATCTAATTATATTGCATCTATGCCAGTGCTTAGTAGAGAGTAAGTGTTTAACAAATGCTACTTGTTATATTATTATTAATGTCATTGTTAGTATTATCATCATCATTTGTATCCACTTTCACCCTTGCTAAGTTTTGACATTTGAGAGTCTCTGTCAGGCACACCATGGCCTCGTGGAGAGCACAGGCCTGGGAATCAGAAGGAAATGAGTTCTAATCCCAGAACTGCCATTTGTCGGTTGTGTGGTCTTCTCTGAGCCTCAGTTACTTCATCTGTACAATAGAGATTAAGTCTGTGAGCCCCATGTGGGACAGACTGTGCTCATCCTCATTACGTTCTATCTGCCCCAACACTTAAAAGAGTGCCTGGCATGTAGTAAGCGCATAACAAATACCATTGGAAAAATAAAAGGGCGGGCCCATGACCAGTTTTCTAAAATCACTGGAAAAAACATATCTTTCTCCCTCAAAACCCTATCCCCACCCCATAACATCCATCTGCCACTCCTTTCCCCCCTCTTCTTAGTGCAGAGAGCACCTGTGTCTGCCTGTGGCATCTGGCCTCCCACATTTCCCCCAGACACAATTCCTATCCAAACAAATTAAAAGAGGTCGAGCTGGCAGCGGAAGAGCACCTTTGGTTTCTGTCAGACTCTGGGCTGATGTGCTGTTTTGTCTTTACCTGGACACGTGCTCTCAGCATGGGGCTGAAACTATATACAGTAAGTAATCGAACAGTTGCCTATTAACTTTGAGTTGTGACCCAGTGGCGCTTATGAAAAAAAAAAGGAAGGCCTTTCCTCTGTGCATGTGGTTTTCTATTACAGGAAATGTGGATAAATTACATTTCCAAGGGGGGCTGCCCATCTCAAGTTTTCCCTCCATAAAATGAGCCCTTTTCTGTGAGTTGAGAGAAACTCCAGATGGCTGTTACCTCCTGGGGAGGGGAGGGGGTGCACGTCATAACAACCGTCACTCCAGTGAGTGTACTATGATTCCCTGGCAGAAAGGAGCTAAAGTTTCCATGGGGTGCTTTGACCTCTGAATGGGGAGCATTTATTGACAGAAAACAGAGTCGGCGGGTTTCAGAGACCGGAAATAAAGGTTGCTCTACCCCATTGGTTAAAAGCACATTGGAGCAAAATTTGCCAGACTGAGCCTCAGAGTCTCCAATCAATCAATGAATCAAATTTATTGAGTGTTTACCATGTGCAAAGCACTGTACTAAGTGCTTTGGAGAGTACATTATAACAATTAACAGACATATTCCCACCATGGGTAGTCCTTTTTGAAAGTGCCTCTCTCTGAGCTGTTTGAAGGAACTCTGTCAAGATAAGCCTCTTGCCCTTGGTAATTCCTTTTGTCCTCCATATCAATCAGTGGTATTTACTGAGCACTTACTGTGTGCAGAGTATTGTATTAAGCACTTGGGAGAGTAAAACCAAGTTGATAGATAAGTCTCCTGCCCACAATGAGATAGTAGGGACCCAGACATTAATATAAATAAATAATTTATCATGGATAATTTATAGATATATACATAAGTGTGGTGGGTCTAGGTGGGGGGCAAATATCAAATGCGCAAAGATCACAGATCCAAGTGCATAAGCAAGATCCAAATGCATAATCCAAACACACCATTGTCCCCCATCTTACTCCACCAACTTGCTGACAAATCTCTGGCCTCCTACACTGGTTTCTACCAGCTAATGGGGTAATTTGTGATCAGGAGCCAATGGAGATGTTACAATCCAATAATCCATCCATCAATCAATGGTATTTATTGAGCACTTACTTTTTTGGCATTTACTACGTTCCAGACACTGTGCTAAGCACTAGGATAAATTCAAGCTAATCAGGTTTATTATAGTCCCTGTCCCCCATGGGGCTCACAGACTTGATCCCCATTTTACAGCTGAGGTAACTGAGACACAGAGTAGTGAAGTGACTTGCCCATGGTCACACCGCAGACAAGTGGCATAGCCGGGATTAGAAGCCAGGTCCTTCTGACTCCCAGGCCAGTGCTATATCCATTAAGCCATTCTACTCCATGTTTTACAGATAGGAAAATTGAGGTCCAGAGAGGTTAAGATACTTGCCTCTATGGATCTGAAATGATTCGGCATTTGATGATGAGCTCTTCCTTGAGAACATGTGGGGTCTGAAGGCTGACGGGGTAGAGAGACCAATTAGATATACCACGAATGGTCTTTTCAGAGAATTAACTAATCATATTTATTGAGCACTTACTGTGTGCAGAGGACTCTACTAAGTGCTTGGGAGAGTATGACAACAAGTTTACAGTCTAGAATGCCTACATATAGCCAAGATGCCTCCAATTCTTGAATGTTCAAATCCTCTCTTTCTTGTCCTCTGCTTTCCTTCTGAGTCTGAAAGGAAAATTAAATTTGCGTGGAGCCCAGATTTCCCCACACCATCTTTGCCATTTTGCCGGGAGCGAAAACGGAGCTGTTTGCTTCTCAGCCAGATGCTTTCAGGAAAGATTTCACAGTCTGAAGACTGACGGACGGCAGAGGAACTGCCCCTCCAGGAACTGGCTTGTTTTCAACAGGAGCACGAGGTTAGCTGTAAACCCAGAGAGCCCTGCACTTGTCAGAGCCGCTCAGGAATTATGGAGGCATTAGCTGAGCATAAATCAGCATCGAGTGCCAACAATCTGTCATCTGCAAAAGGCAAAAGGAAAGCATTTGTTACGTTGCTTAAGCCGTGCTGCTGGGTGGTTTCTCCTCTCCTACAAGGGCATATGTACCTCGGTACTGTTTGGGCAAAAGGACTCAGTGCCTTTTGGGTGCAGATGTTGGAACTGCCAGAATCAATCAGTGGTATTTATTGATCACTTATAGTATGTAGAGCACTGGACTAATCGCTCTGGAGAGTACAGTATGGCAGAGTTGGAAGACATGTTTCCCACCCACAGTGAGCTTACAGCCACTCTTATTTTGTTTCTGGGGACAAAGCAGAGAAGGAAGATATTGCTTGCCATTATTTTCCCACCTTTACCTGGTTGGCACTGAGATCCCCACCCCTGGTGCCCACTCTTGTTGGGAGAGGTCATTCCGGTCCCTGAGAGTTGCTGGAGATAGGCAGGACGGGAGAAGAGTCAGGGTGAAAGTGGAAGCTCTGTCCAACCAATACCATGAGGTGAGGTGACTTGCCCAAGGTCACATAGCAGACGAGTGGATTAGAACCCAGGTCCTCTGACTCTCATGTCTGTGCTCTTACCACTAGGCCACGCTGGTTAGAAGCAGGCAGCTAGTGGAGAGTCTCGAAGTCAACAAGAAGAGAAATGAGAAGCCACTGGAAGTTTTGGAGGAGGGGAGTGATGTGTTCTAAATGTTTGAAAAAAATCATCTAGTAACTGAATGTAGCTTAGAATGAAGGAGGAAGAGGCGAGAGGAAGAATGCCTAGTAAAGAGGTTGATGAAGTAAAACAGGTGGAGATGACAAGCAATGGGTCAAGATGGAGGTTGAATGTGTGGGAGGAAGATTGGGGAGGTTTTCAGAGGGAGAAGCTAGCAGAATTTAGCGTTAGATTGTAACCAAAGAGTGAAAGGAAGGTGTCAGGGCTGACACCAAGGCTGCAAAGCTTCTAGGATGGGGAGGTTGGTGGTGTTGATGGGAAAGTGAGGAGAAAGAAAAGGTTTAGGAAGAAAGAGGAGAATTTCATTTGGGATCATATTGAGTTAATATGCCTGAAGATTATTTACTGTCCCCTTGCCCATATCCTCCGTCTGGCCTGGAACTCCCTTCCCCTTTATATATACAATAGACCACCACTCTCCCCTCCTTCAAAACCTTATTATAATCACATCTCTTCCAAAAGACCTTCCCCAATAAGCCCTCATTTCTCATACTCCCTCTCCCTTCTCCTTCTCTTGTGCACTTGGATCTGTAGGTTTTAAGCACTGGATATTCATTCATACTCCATCATCTCCTTCCCAGCACTTACATTCATATTCACAATTTAGTTTACTGTCTGACTCCCTCTCCAGACTCTAAGCTCCTTATGGGCAGGAAATATGTCTATGAACTCTATTGTATGTTCTCTCCAAGTGCTTAGTACAGTGCTCTGAACACAGTAAGTGCTCAATAAATGCAACTGATCAATTGATGTGGAGATGTCCTGAAAGCAGGAGAAACCGAGTTTGTAACGCAGGCTGGAAGCTGCAGCTGGTGAAAGAAATTTCAAAGTCATCTGTGTAGAGGTGGTAGCTAAAGCCATGTAAGTGGATGAGCTGACTAAGGAGGTCATTGTAGAGAGGAAATAGTAGTGACCCCAAAGAAAACTTTGTGAAGCACCCTCGTCTCATTAAAGAATGAGAGGTTGTCAGTTGCACAGAGCACTTACTGTGTGCAGAGCACTGTATTAAGTGCTTGGGAGAGTATAATATAAAATATATCGGACAAATTCACTGCTCACATTGAGTTTACAGTCTAGACAGGGAGCCAGACATTAATATAAACAAATCAAATTACGTATATGTCCATAAGTCCTGTGGGGCTGGGACGGGGGATGAATAAAGGGAGCAAGTCAAGACAATGCAGAGCGAGTGGGGGAAGAGGAAAGGAGGACTTGGTCAGAGAAGGCCTTTTGGAGGTGATGTGCCTTTAATAAGGCCTTGGAAGAGGAATTATCTGTTGGATATAAAGAGGGAAGGTGTTCCAGGCTAGTGGCAGTACATGAGTGAGAGGTTGGAAGTGACATAGACAAGACTGAGGTACAGTGAGAAGGTTGGCATTACAAGAGTGAAGTATGTGGGCTGCATTGTTGTAGGAGAATAACGAGGTGAGGTAGGAAGGAGCAAAGTGAATGCTTTCAAGCCAATGGTAACAAGTTTTTGTTTGATATGGAAGTGGTTGGGCAACCACTGGAGATTCTTGAGGAGTGGGGAAACATGGCCTAACATTTCTGTAGCAAAATGATCTGGGGAAGTATGGATTAGAGTGGGGAGATACAAGAGGCAGGAACGTCAACAAGGAGGCTGATACAGTAATCAAGACGATATAGGATAGGTGCTTGGATTAGCGTGGTAATAGTTTGGATGGAGAAGAAAAGGTGATGTTATGAAGGTTAGACTGAAAGGATTTAGCAGTGGATTGAATATATAGGTTGAATGAGAGAGGGGAGTCAAAGATAATGCCAAGGAAGGATGGTGGTGCCATCTACAGTGTTGGGACAGTCAGAGGAAGAAAATGAGAAGGAGCAGTCAGAAAAGTAGAACAAGAAGCAGAAGAGCATGGCTTTAGTGAAACCAAGGCTGTAGAAAATTCCTAGGTAGAGGAATTTATTGAGCACTTACTATGTGCAGAGTAGGAGTTAGAGACTACAGTGCATCAGAACCGACAGACACGTTCCCTGCTCAACAGTCTCTAAGGCAGCTGGGAGGTCAAGGGGGTAAATACATACTGCAAGGGCTTGACAAGAGCTTTTGTAGGAAGGAAGTGAGAGCAGCGAGTGTACAGAACATTCAAGGAAGTTGTACATTTGTGGTTGCTGTTCAGTACACAGAGGCTTCATAATCTAAATGGGGAGGAGTGCAAAAGAAAAGACACCTTGGCAGGGAAAGGACATATGGGGAGAAGGAAGAAAAAAGAAGAGAAAGAACAAGGGAAAGAAAGGGAGACAGAGAGACAGTCACATATCTTCATTTTACAGTGGAAGAATTTAGATGGGAGAAACTTAATTGTGTGTGTATAGCTTTTATCAAAAATATTGTTTAAAAATCATCCCTGCTTATTGGAAGGCCACAATGGCTCATATCAAATCCAAACAATCCATTTTGTATGGTATTTGTTAAGCATTTACTATGTGGCAGACACTGCACTAAGCACTGGGGTAACTACAAGCTAATTAGGTTGGACACAGTCCATGTCCCACGTGGATTCCCAGTCTTAATCTCCATTTTACAGATGAGGTAACTGAAACACAGAAAATTCAAGTCCCTCCCCCAAAGTCACATGGCAGACAAATGGCGGAGCTAGGATTGGAACCCTGGGCTTCTGATTCCCAAGCTTGTGCTCTTTCTTTCTACTAGGTCTTTCTGCTTCCCAACCATCTCTACCTCTTCACCAGCTAGCTGTCTTCTTACAATGCAGCCTACACTGTATCCCAGTACCAGGCAGCCAGTCAGTCAGCTATTTACTGAGCACTTACTGTGGGGAGACCACTGTTCTAAGCACTTGGGAGAGTACAATATAACAATAAACAGACACATTCCCTGCCCACAATAAATGTCCAGCCATCTCTCTGATATTGTAGTGTCCAAACAAACAGAAATTCTTTACCTGCAGCTTTTTCTCCATTTACCAGTCATTTAAATAGCATGAATCAATCAATAGTATTTATTATAATTTTAATGGGTGAAGAGGTGAACGTATTGCCCAAGAGTGGAACCACAGAGGGGATCGTCTGCACCAAGCAGGCTCTGGTCTGAATCAGTTACATGGGATTGAAGACTCTCCCAGCTGGTTGCTCAGGCCCTACCACCGCTCACTGATGCCGTCAAGCTGCATTTGGTTCATTCATTCATTCAATAGTATTTATTGAGCGCTCACTATGTGCAGAGCACTGTACTAAGCGCTTGGAATGTACAAATCGGTTCCATCTCCGGGTTTGGCAGTTCTTTGCTGCAGTGATACCATGCAGAATTAGCTGATAGAAGTTAGAAAATGAGGAAAGTCGGGGGCGAGGGAAAGTGAGGGAGAGTCTAACCAGTTTCATCTCTCCAGCCTTGTTGCTGTGGCCTGGGGAATTGATTCTCAGAAGTGAGGCTTTCCCTGCAGGAAACCCCCTCCCCACTCCAGGAGTAAGCATGAGGGTGGGGGAGGGAAACAGAGACAAGGAGGCCTTAGACCCGCTTCCTGCTTTTGGAATGGGATTCCCCACTGTCAGTTCCCACTTTGTGCCCTCCCCCTCAGCTACAAAAACTGTTTTCAGTCACAGGTCCTGTCTCGCTCATACCGCAGCCAAAGCATGAACCACTCTCCCAGCCAGGAATGCCCTACCCTATCCTCTTCACCTTTCAACTCAAAATTCACCTTCTCCAAGTCTTCCCAAAGCAACCCCACCTGGCTAGATAATATTTGATATTATGTAGTGCACCTTGTTATGCATTTCTCCGCTGTGCCAACCAAGAGAGTCCATTATATTTGTTTCTGCTATCTGGGTATCATGCTTTTTTAAATATATTTGAGTTTTTGCTCCATCCATACCACTGGGTAGTAAGCTCCTTATTGAGAGGGACCGGATCTTCTGCTTCCTTTGAGAACTCTCCACACAGCACCTTGTAAGTGTCCAATAAATGCCATTGATTGATTTCTTGGTAAGTCTCCATGCCTCCAGTCAGGTGCTCACGAGAGACTTTTGACATCAGAATAGTTAATCAAATGCTAATGGTCAAACAGTGTGAGTAATGAGAATCAGCATAGCCTAGTGGAAAGAGCATGGGCTTGGGAGTCAGAGGACCTGGGTTCTAATTCTGATCCACCACTTCTTGTATTGTACTCTCCCAAGCACTTAGTATAGTGCTCTGCACATCATAAGCACTCAATAAATACGACCTTGGGCAAGTCACTTAACTTTTCTGGGCCTCAGTTACCTCATCTGTAAAATGGGTATTAAGACTACGAGCCCTCTGTGGGTCCGGGACAGTGTCCAACCTAATTATCTTGAATCTACCCCAATGCTTATTACAGTGCCTAGTGGTCATGAATTCTAATCCTGCCTCTGCCACTTGTCAGCTGTGTGACTTTGGGCAAGTCACTTAACTTCTCTGTGCCTCAATTACCTCATCTGTAAAACACAGATTAAGACTGTGAGCCCCACAAGGGACAACCTGATAACCTTGTATCTATCCCAGCTCTTAGAACAGTGCTTGGTACATAGTAAGTGCTTAACAAATAGCATGGCTCAGTGGAAAGAGCCCAGGCTTGGGAGTCAGAGGTCATGGGTTTGAATCCTGGCTCTGCCACTTGTCAGCTGTGTGACTGTGGGCAAGTCACTTAACTTCTCTGTGCCTCAGTTACCTCATCTGTAAAATGGGGATTAACTGTGACCCTCACGTGGGACAACCTGATTATCCTGTATCTACCCCAGCGCTTAGAACAGTGCTCTGCACATAGTAATCACTTAAATACCAACATTATTATTATTATTAAATATCATTATTATTATAAGCACTTAAATATAATTATTATTATTATCACTTAGGCTGTGAGCCCTTTGTGGAACAGGGACTGTGTCCAACCTAATTAACTTGTATCTACCCCATCTCTTAGAACAGTGTTTGACACATAGTAAGCATTTAACAAATACCATTAAAAAATATTCTGTAATATAGTGGAGCATCTGAAAGGGGTCCCAGCAGGTAGTCCCACTGAGATGCTATGGAATTGGCTGTGGACTATTCTGATGCTTCCAACCCTCCTGGACAACAAATCATGTTAAAATTTAAATCAATCAATCCATAGTATTTATTGAGCACTTACTGTGTGCAGAGCACTGTACTAAGTGCTTGGGAGAGAACAATATAACAGAGTTGGTAAAAACATTCCCTCCCTTATTTACAGCCACAGGGTTATTCTCCTGGACTGGTTCCAGATGGAAGAAAGCTGATTTGAGGGAATCTGCAGCAGGCAGGAAAGGGCTCAGGTAGAAAGGAAAGCTGATGATAGCTTGGATGCAGGTTCTGATTAGGTGACAGACATTTTTTTCTGAGCCGACAGGGCGGAGTAGGAACAGAGACCCACCACCATAATCCCCCCGGACCCAGTCTCCCCCTTCCTGAATAATTTCCCAGGTTCCCCCTACCTGAATAATTTCCCAGCTGCATTTGTGTTTTTATCAGCATTAGCACCAGCAAGCTGATTGCAGTAGCATGTTTCAATTGAAGTAGCTGAGCATTCTCCAAGGAGACTGGCAGCTCCACTGTGGACACCACACACTGTTTACACTACCACACTACTCCCTGACCCTAGATCCCTTGGAATCCCCAAATGTTCCCTCAGCACTCCCCTACACCCTAGAATTCCTTAACTCCCATTCTCTCCTAGACCCCCTCCAATCTGGCTTCCGTCCCCTCCACTCTACCGAGACTGCTCTCTCTAAGGTCACCCATGACCTCCTTCTTGCCAAATCCAATGGCTCCTACTCCATTCTGATCCTCCTTGACCTCTCTGCTGCCTTTGACACTGTCGACCATCCCCTCCTCCTCCATACCTTATCTCACCTTGGCTTCACGGACTCTGTCCTCTCCTGGTTCTCCTCTTACCTCTCTGGCCGATCATTCTCGGTCTCCTACGCTGGAGCCTCCTCCCCCTCCCATCCTTTAACTGTTGGAGTTCCTCAAGGGTCAGTTCTTGGCCCTCTTCTGTTCTCCATTTACACTCACTCCCTCGGTGAACTCATCCGCTCTCACGGCTTTGACTACCATCTCTACGCAGATGACACGCAGATCTACATCTCCGCCCCTGTCCTCTCCCCCTCCCTTCAGGCTCGCATCTCCTCCTGCCTCCGGACGTCTCCACCTGGATGTCGGCCCGCCACCTAAAACTCAACATGAGCAAGACTGAGCTCCTCATCTTCCCTCCCAAGCCCGGTCCGCTCCCAGACTTCTCCATCACCGTGGATGGCACGACCATCCTTCCCGTCCCGCAGGCCCGCAATCTCGGTGTCATCCTTGACTCGTCCCTCTCGTTCACCCCACACATCCTATCCGTTACCAAGACCTGCCGGTTTCACCTCTACAATATCGCCAAGATCCGCCCTTTCCTCTCCACCCAAACGGCTACCTTACTGTTACGGGCTCTCGTTATATCCCGGCTAGACTACTGTGTCAGCCTTCTCTCTGACCTCCCTTCTTCCTCTCTCGCCCCGCTCCGGTCTATTCTTCACTCCGCTGCCCGGCTCATCTTCCTGCAGAAACGATCTGGGCATGTCACTCCCCTTCTTAAACAACTCCAGTGGTTGCCTATTGACCTCCGCTCCAAACAAAAACTCCTCACTCTAGGCTTCAAGGCTCTCCATCACCTTGCCCCTTCCTACCTCTCCTCCCTTCTCTCTTTCTACCGCCCACCCCGCACGCTCCGCTCCTCTGCCGCCCACCTCCTCGCCGTCCCTGGGTCTCGCCTATCCCACCGTCGACCCCTGGGTCACGTCCTCCCGCGGTCCTGGAACGCCCTCCCTCCTCACCTCCGCCAAACTGATTCTCTTTCCCTCTTCAAAACCTTACTTAAAAATCACCTCCTCCAAGAGGCCTTCCCAGACTGAGCTCCTCTTCCCCCTCTACTCCCTCTGCCATCCCCCCTTTACCTCTCCGCAGCTAAAGCCTCATTTTCCCCTTTTCCCTCTGCTCCTCCACCTCTCCCTTCCCATCCCCACAGCACTGTACCCGTCTGCTCAACTGTATATATGTTCGTTACCCTATTTATTTTGTTAATGAATTGTACATCGCCTTGATTCTATTTAGTTGCCATTGTTTTTACGAGATGTTCTTCCCCTTGACGCTGTTTAGTGCCATTGTTCTTGTCTGTCCGTCTCCCCCGATTAGACTGTAAGCCCGTCAAACGGCAGGGACTGTCTCTATCTGTTGCCGACTTGTTCATCCCAAGCGCTTAGTACAGTGCTCTGCACATAGTAAGCGCTCAATAAATACTATTGAATGAATGAATACACCCCTGGTCCCCTCCGTATTGGACATATGGGCTAAGCAGTCTATATATTTGGCAACTACCTCACCCTCCCTCGATAAATACTTTGCTGCAGGCCTAATTTGCTATTCTAGCTCACCTGCTTCCTGAAGATTATATTTCTGGGCCAGCAAGTTAACTCTGACTGACTTAGAGTTAGACAGACGGGACTGTTGACATTTCTAAAAATCCAGGATTTACTGTACAGGACTGGGGAATGATGGGTGTTTTTTCATGGGTATTTCTTGGCAGCCAGAGATCTGTAGAGCATTGTCCTCAGTGTCTGGAGAAGGTGACATTGATGGAATTGTTTTCCAAGTACAGGTTATGGTGGCTTCCCCCACAGTGGGTGCTTTTGGACCAACCTGGCTGCCAATGACTTTCCTTGAATGCCGACCTATTCACTAAACCTTGATCTCATCTACCTCGCCGCCGACCTCTTGCCCACATCCTCCCTCTTTTCTGGATGCCCTCCCTCTTCACATCTGATAGACAATTACTCTCTCCACCTTTAAAGCATTAATATAGGCACATCACCTCCAAGAGGCCTTCCCTGACTAACCCCTGCTCTTCTTCTTCTCCCACTCCCTTCTGAGTCGTCCTGATTTGCTCCCTCTATTCACCCCACCCTCAGCCCCACAACACATCTACATATCTGTAATTTATAGATTCATTTATATCAATGTCTGTCTTCCCCTCTAGAATGTAAGCTCATAGTGGGCAGGGAATGTGTCTACCAACTCTACTATATTGTTATATTGTACTCGCTCAAGCATTTATTGCAATACTCTGTAAATAGTAAACATACAATAAATATGATTGATTGGCCCTGAAGTGAGGGGGCAGGGTAGGCCTTGCCCATGTAAAGATCTGACCCATTTCCCTTTGGCCCCTGCTGATTCCCTTGTCTTGCAGGGTGTGTTTCTGCGCCCAAGAGGAGAGGGGAATTAGAAGGAGGCTGAATTACACTGCGACTGCTGCAGCCCTGGCCACGCCAAGCAAGCCCAGCCCAGGGGAACTAACTACTTGCAGGCTCTCCCCAAGGTCAGACCCCTATCCTCGCCTTCAACGGTGCCAGGAATCCCTGCCAAAGTGGTCACTTTTGAAGACCTGGCCGAGAATCAGGAACCCCAGGATTAATTCCAGGTGACTGAGAGGGAACCTCTGGCCATCCCCATTATAATAATGATAACTGTAATACTGCTAAATGCTTATGATGTGGCAAGCACTGAAACAAGCAATGTAGCTTAATGGCTAGATCATGGGCCTGAGAGTCAGAAAGACCTGGGTTCTTATATCAGCTCTGCCACTTGTCTGCTCTGTGACCTTGGGCAAGTCACTTCACTCCCCGTGCCTCAGTTACCTCATCTGTAAAATGGGGATGAAGACTGTGAGCCCCATGTGGGTCAAGGACTGTGTCCAACATGATTAGTTCTTATCTACCCGGTGCTTAATATAGTGCCTGGCACATAGTAAATGCTTAACAAATACTGCTCCTTCTCCCCACAAAAAGTACCCTCCAAATGTTAGGGATAGATACAAGACAGTTGGATCAGACACAGGCCCCGACCCACATGGGGCTCCCCGTGTAAGGGGGAGAGAGAATAGACAGTAAGTCTCCATTTTACAGATGAGGAAACTGAGGCAAAGAGAAGTGAAGTGACTTGTCCATAGCCCCACAGCAGGCAGGAGGTGGAACTTGGATTAAAACCCAAGTCTTTTGACTCCCAGGCCCATACTAGAGGAGGGTTTCCTTGAGTAGCAGTTATACCTAGGGGAAGCAGCGTGGCTCAGTGGAAAGAGCCTGGGCTTCGGAGTCAGAGGTCACGGGTTCGACTCCCGGCTCTGCCATTTGTCATCTGTGTGACTGTGGGCAAGTCACTTCACTTCTCTGTGCCTCAGTTACCTCATCTGTCAAATGGGGATTAACTGTGAGCCTCATGTGGGACAACCTGATCACCCTGTAGCTACCCCAGTGCTTAGAACAGTGCTCTGCACATAGTAAGTGCTTAACAAATACCAATATTATTATTATTATTATTACCTGGGGAGAAATTGGCTCTTGGAGTTGAGTGGGCTTAATCTTCCCATCAGAAAGAAGCATGGGCCTAGGAGTCAGAAGGGCCTGGGTTCTAAACCTGCCTCTGCCATTTGTCTGCTGTGTGACCTTGGACAAGTCACTTCACTGCTCTGGGCCTCAGTTACCTCATCTGTAAAATGGGGATTAAGTCTGTGAGTCTGTGAGCCCATGTGAGATAAAGACTGTGTCTAACGTGACAAGCCTATATCTACCCCAGTGCTTAATACACAGAGACTGGCACATACTAAGTGCTTAACAAATACCGTATAAAAAAAGGGTGCCAAAGTCTGCCAATGTGAGCATCCCCTGGTGGGGAAGGGAGAGGGAGGACTTGTGCCTACTAGATTTTTCTGGCAGGTATTCAAGAGTTTACCTAGAGAGCTGGCTCCTGAACCACAAAAGATCCCTGCCCACTTATTCCTATGATTTTAACAACTGTGTTTACCCAAGGTCAAACAAAGACAGCATGGTCCGCTTTGGGAAATTCTTCCAGCAGACAGTGGGGTTTTTTTTGGTTTTTTTCCCCAGAAGCCACCTGGGTCCCCTTTCTGACTGTGGTGATTCTGCAATCTATTACCCTTCTTGCAGAATTTGAACATCCAGACTGGATTCTCCCTGATGATGCACTAACCTCCCCTCTTGGATAACCCCTCCCACACTCACCTATCTGGAAACTCCTCCTACCCACTGGAGGGCAAAGCCTCCCCTACCTGAAAATAAAATGATTTGAGGGGGTGCCCGCTAAGGCCATTTCCAGACTGGTGGACCCAACCATCCGGAAGATGGGAGGATTAACCCTGGGACATGGTTATTGCAGCTGGAGACACAGAATTGGATATATCAAGCAATGGCTGCAGTGGGCCACCAGCCCCATGTCACTTTTCATGAGGCAACAGTGACATTCAGTGGTTGAAAACAGTTATCTCAACCACTTGGCACAAACCCTTTCTTTTCCTATGGCCCTGTGCCAAAGGACAAGATAATAATAACAATAATGATAATATAATGATATCTGTTTAGCACTTCCTGTGTGCCATCCACTGTAGTAGGCACTGGGGTAGATCCAAAATAATCAGATCAGGGACAGTCCCTGTCTCCTATGGGGCTCACAGTCTAAGGTGAGGGACAATAGGTTTTGAAACCCCATTTTAAAGATGAGAAAACTGAGAAACTGAGAAGTTATGACCTGCCCAAGGTCACACAATGGGCAAGTAGCAAAGCTGATGTTGGAATCCAGGTTCTCTGGCTCCCAGTTCCACCTGGGGAAAGCAGGGGATGAAAATCAATCAATCAGTGATTAGTGTTATTAACACTATGTGCAGAACATTGTATTAAGCACTTGGGAGAGTACAATACACCAGAATTAGGAAACACGTTCCTTGCCTACAGGAGGCCGACAGACTAGAGGGAAAGAGAGAAAGGGCAGAAAGGGGGAAATGTGCAGTGAAGGGATTGTGCAGAGAAAGAGAACTTGAAAGAGCCGGAATTAGAACCCAGGTCCCTCTGACTCCCAGCCCCACGCACAACCTCTTCACTGCAACTCTCCCGCTTCCAGCCTTTCCCCTCCTTCCCTCTAGACTGTGACCTTGTTGTGGGCAGAGACATGTCTCCTAATTATGTTATATTGTACTCTCATAAGTGCTTAGTATAGTGCTCTGCACATAGTAAGCGTTAATAATGATCACTGATTGATTGAATGATTCCCATTCCCTGTTATCCCCAGACAAAACTGGGAGTCAGAAGGACCTGGGTTCATTCATTCAATCGTATTTATAAAGCACTTACTGTGTGCAAAGCACTGTACTAAGTGCTTGGGAAGTACAATTCAGTAACAAATAGAGGCAATCCCTGCCCGCAATGGGCTCACAGTCTAGAAAGGGGGAGACAGACTTCAAAACAAGTAAACAGGCATCAGTAGCATCATTATAAATAAATAGAATTATAGATATATACACACCATTAATAAAAACACATAGAATTATAATTATTAATATGTACATATATACACAAGTGTTGTGGGGCAGGGATGGGGGTAAAGCAGAGGGAGTGGGTGGGGGCAATGGGGAGGGGAAGAGGAGCAGAGGGAAAGGGGGGCTTAGTCTGGGTTCTAATCTTGGCTCCATCAGTTGTCTGCTGTGTGACCTTGGACAAATCACTTAACTTCTCTGTGCCTCTGTTCCCTCATCTTTAAAACAGGATTAAGACTGTGAGCCCTATGTTGGGCAGAGACTGTGTCCAACCTGATTATCTTATATCCTCAGGGCTTAGAACAGTGCCTGGCACACAGTAAACACTTAACAAATATCACAATTTTAAATTATTATTACTAGAAACACTTTCCTCCAAATTAATTTCAGACTAGTCAGGTGAGCAAGTACATGGTGAGGAAATAAACTATGATCCACAAAGAAAATAGACTCCTCAGAGAGGAAGGGAGCAGGTTAGGAAGCCCGGGAAAGCCATTCTGGAGCTGTGGCTGGTTCAGGTCCAGGACCTGGAGTATCTTCAAGGAGGGTTATGGCCTCTTGGTCCTATCAACAGGTCAGTCTGGGAGGCCATCTAGGAGCCAGAGAAACCTGTTCCTGTGGTGAAAACCCTGCACTTGCCTTGCAGCCAGGGAAATCCCTTATAGTCATGGACCATCAGCGAATTTGATCCCAAGAGCAAATGAAAATTCCCTGCCAGTTTACTCGATGGGAAATGCCTTTTTCAATCTTGGCTCCAGCTTCGCAGGGTCTTGTTTACAGGATGGCAACACAGTCAGCAGGCTGAACAGTGGCCTGAAAACCAGCTTATTCCAAGTGATAACCCCCTGAGGATATTAACTCCTCCAATTCTCTCCTTGACCCCCTCCAATCTGGTTTCCATCCCCTTGAATCCACAGAAACCACTCTCTCAAAGGTCACATATGATCTCCTTCTTGCCAAATCCAATGGCCTCTACTCCATCCTAATCCTCCTTGACCTCTCAGCCGCCTTTGAGACTGTTGGCCACCCCCACCTCCTGGAAAAACTATCCAACCTCAGCTTCACATCCATCGAACAATTTACCTCCTCATCATCAAAGTCCGCCTACTGTAGGTTTTTAACTAGTATCCAATCTTGCCTCCTCATCCAGCTATCATCCTAAAACTTGAAAGTCAATAGGAACCAGGGTTTTCCTGGTGTGACATAATGAACTGATGCTTTATGGAAAGCTTTAGGTGTGTCCCAAATTCTGCTAGGCTGTCATCTTTAATTTCACTTCACATGGCACACCCAAGATTTCAAAACCAGAATCCCAAACCTGGCCACTGTGCTTTATTTCACTGCATACATATGGATGGGCCTGTTTGGGAAATCATAAGGACAGCAAAGGCATCAGCTGCAGAAACCAAAGGTTCCCAACCATTTTGGGAAGCCATTTATTTATATTGATGCTATGGATGCCTGTTTACTTGTTTTGATAACTGTCTCCTGCTTTCTAGACTGTGAGCCTGTTGTTGGGTAGGGATTGTCTCTGTTGCTGAATTGTATTTTCTAAGCACTTAGTACAGTGCTCTGCACACAATAAGCGCTCAATATATATCACTGAAAGAATAAGTGAAGCAGAAATCTAGCCTGCTCTCTGCCTTCATGCAGAGGTAGAGGGATATTGCATCCTAATGCATATACTGAGAGGCAAGAGTTGCTAGAGAACTTCAAATCCAGACACCAGTATAAGTATTGGCTCTTTTTCAGGACGCGTGCTCCTTGTTGGCTATAAAAATGGAAGAATCCTCACTTTCTCCAGCTTAAGGCACAAGCCCTGTGGTTTCCAGATTTCATAAATGGAAATAAATCATGTCACTGACTTTTAAAGGGACATCTCAGAATCTTTAAGTGAGTCAGGACTAAGCCTCGCTTAAAACTGTCAGACTATGAGGAGAAGAATAGGAATGGAGATGGCCATGTCCACCTGCAGAGATGGGCTAGTCAGGGGGAAAATGGGCAATGTGCTTGTCAGGGAATGGCAGGAAGCTTCCACTCCCACTGGCCTAAGTTTGGTTTTCATTTATCTTTTCAGCCTGAATGAGGCATCTGCATTTTCTGCCATTTTCAACTTCTGGCTAGATGGCAGGCAAAGGTGGCAAGAAGCAACATGGTGTAGTGGATAAAGCACGGGTCTGGGAGTCAGGAGGTCATGGGTTCTAAGCCCAGCTCCACCACTTGTTTGCTGTGTGACTTTGGGCAAGTCACTTCACTTCTCTATCTCAGTTCCTTCATCTGTAAAATGGGGATTGAGACGGTGAGCCCCATGCGGGACAAGGACTGTGTCCACTCTGATTTGCTTGTATCCACCCTAGCACTTAGTACAGTGCCTGGCACATAGTAAGCAACTTAATAAATAACCTAATTATTATTATTATTATTTTTATTATTATGTGAGACAGGGACTGTTTCTAATCTTATTAACTTATATCTACCCCTGTGCTTAGTATAGTGCTTGACACAGAATAAGAGCTTAACATATATCATAAAAAAAGAGAATTGGCTGAAGTAACATGGCCTAGTGCAAAGAGCATGAATCTGGGAGTCAGAAGACCTGGGTTCTAATTCCAGCTGCCATCTGCTTTCTGTGTGAAGATGGATAAGCCACTTCACTTCTCTGTGCCTCAGTTTTCCTGTTGTCCCTCATACTTAAACTGTGAACCCCATGAGGAACAGGGACTATGTCCAACCTAATTCGTTTGTATCTTCCCCAGTGATTAGAACAGTGATTAGAACATAGTAAGCATTTAACAAATACCGTAAAACAAAGAAATTAGCCAAATGGAGCCCGGGGACTTGCGCACAAAAACACATTTCAGTGGCAGAGGGCCAGCCATCATTGGAACAATTAATCAATGGTATTTATTGAGCATTTACTGTGTGCAGAGCACTGTACTAAGCACTTGGGCATGTACAATACTGCAGAATGAACAGAAACGTTACCCACACATAACAAGCTTACAGTCTAGAGGGGGAGACAGACATCAACATGAATAAGCACATAATTTATAATATATAATTTAAAGATAAGTACATAAGTGCTGTGGGATTGGGGGTTGGTTGGCTATCAAATGCCCAAAGGTCACAGATCCAAGAGCATAGATGTCACGGAAGGAAGAACGAGCTGAGGAAAAGGCGGTTTAATTGGCGAAGTCCTGTTAGAAGAGATGTCACATTTGAAGTCTCTGGGTCAATGAAGATTACGGTCAGCATTAGGACTCAGGGGTTCCTGTTTCCCAGCTCCTCTCAGGGGACCCAGAGTGCTACTTCCTCAAAGTTGGGTAACCTGCAGGGTGTTACAGGAAGTTGGGACTTTGCAAGTTCCTGTAGACATAGAACATGGAACTTCCTGCAGAGAGGGAGGAGGTGGGGGCCGTTGGAGCTTTCATTTGTCAATAGGCTGAGACAGGGCAACCCAAAAAATTCTCAAGTACTTTTTTCCAAGGGAGTCTGATGCTAAAAGTTGGGAATAGAGCCATGGGGACTTGTTCCTGGGGAAACTCTTCCCATCAGAAACCACGAGCCCAGTGGTTTCCGGATTTCATAAATGGAAACAAATCTTGCCACTGACTTTTAAAGGGACAGCCCAGCAACTTTAAGTGGGTCAGAACCCAGCCTAATTCTAGGTTCCATTCTGTGCCCAAGGCAAGGATGGAGCACAATAAATGCTTAACGAAAATAATGAAAAGAGCAGTGTTTGCTCCAGAGAACTCTCGTGTCATTGGACTTGATTTTTAAGGGCATCGCCTGAGTCTGGTCTAATTTGGGTCTTTGTAGGAGGGGAGAATTCTATTTTCCTTCTCAGGGGGATTAGGGCCTAATTTGGGACATGTTGAAGTTAGTGAAGAACGGGCATATTGGAGAAAAAAGAAAAAAACCTGCTCTGATACTGAATTTGATTCTTAAGTACAACTTGGACTATCTGTGTTAAATGGGGAGACAATAAAGTGTTACTAATACTAAATAACTCAAAATACAAAACATCATTAAAACCTAGATCTAAACTGAGTAGAGAGAGAGAGAGAGCCTCTAAAGACCTTTCTAGTTTTGTTGTTGTAGTTTTATGGTATCTGTGCTTACCTCATAATGCAAAACTACTTAGGTCTAAACTGAGTAGAGAGAGAGGCTCTAAGACCTGTCTAGTTTTTTATTTTTGTAGTTGTTGTTTTATGGTATTTGTTCTTAACTCATAATCCAAAACCACTTAGGTTTAAACTCAGTAAAGAGAGAGAGAGGCTCTAAGACCTGTCTAGTTTTTTTTTTTGTAGTTGTTGTTTTATGGTATTTGTGTTAACTCATGATACATAACTACTTAGGTCTAAACTGAGTAGACAAAGAGAAGCTCCAAGACCTTTCTAGTTTGTTTTTTGTTGCTGTTTCTTTATAGCATTTGTTAAGCACTTATAATTTTCCAGGTACTGTACTAAACGCTGTGGCATATTCAAGATAATAATGTTGGACACTGTCCATGTCCCACATGAGGCTCATAGTCTTAATCTCCATTTTACACAAGAAGTAACGGAGGCACAGAGAAGTTAGCTGGGTTGCCTAAGATTACACAGTAGACAATTAGAGAAGCAGCATGGCTCAGTGGGAAGAGCCTGGGCTTGGGAGTCAGAGGTCATGGGTTCTAATCCCGCTCTGCCACTTGTCAGCTGTGTGACTGTGGGAAGTCACTTCACTTCTCTGGGCCTCAGTTACCTCATCTGGAAAATGAGGATTAGAACTTTGAGCCCTAGGTGGGGCAACCTGATCACCTTGTATCTACCCAGTGCTTAGAACAGTGCTTGGCACATAGTGAGCGCTTAACAAATACCAAATTATTATTAAGTGGTGGAGCCGGGATTAGAACCGAGGTCCCTCTGGTGCCCAGGCCCCTGCTTTGTCCCCTAGGCAACACCACTTCCCTATTATTAATTAATAATGCTAAGAGGCAGCCCCAGGACAGTGAGAAGAATCACTGTTACAGCCTGGGGAGAATCCAGATGGGAGAAGTTCGGAGGAGACAGGGGCTTGCAGTCTGGAATTAAAATTTCACTGCAAATAATTAACAAATTTACTCTTTTAAACTTGTACCCTGGAAGAAACCAGAAAGTGATTACTCTGTGCCAAACAAACAAAATAATAGTACTTGTTAAGAGCTTACTATGTGCTAAGTACTGTTCTAAGCGCTGGGGTAGATACAGGTTAATCAGGTTGGTCTCAGTCCCTGTCCGACACACTCTAAATCTCCATTTTACAGATGAGGAAACTGAAGCACAGAGAAATGAAGTGACTTGCCCGAGATCACACAGCAAGCAATTGGGAGAGCAACTGGAAAAGACAGAATTAGAAGCCAGGTCTTCTGACTCCCAGGCCTGTGCTCTTGCCACTAGGTCACTCTGCTTTTCCTTCATACACTTCCACTTTCTACTTTTCTTTAATATTCACATAATTCTCACATTGAGCCAAATTTGTTCCTCGGGGGTAGGGAGATGGGCAGGTCGCTTTTGATTTTCAGAAAGGATAAGTGTTTGCAGGACCAAATCCCAAGCTAGATTTTCTTTTGTTTGGCAACCAGAGCTGGTATTTGGCAGAAATATGAGGTACTTACGGTGAAAACCACTTAAACGTGGACGTGAAGGAAGACGTGTGCTTGGGGCTTTGAAACCAAGCTACTCAGTCGACAAGTATTTATTGAGTGCCCGCAGAGTAAATAGCACTGATCTAGGCTCACTTCCTTGGCGTTTCCTGGATCTTGCTTCTGTTCAGCTTTTTTTTTTTTCCCATGGTTGGCCTGTCTTGTGAGTGGTTAAGTCTGGGATATATTCAGAACTTGTGGTTTCAGTTCAAAGAGGGTGATTACCATGCCTATGTACTTTTGAAGGAGAAACCAAGTCCTTATTTTGAGATTCTCTTCCATGCCTACTGCCAGGAAGTTGTCAACTTCAACTTTGGAAAATGCCAGTGGCAAGATGCTCTGAACCACAGGACCCATCAGACTGGGCCCAGCTCGAGAGACTGAGAGCATGCAAGGAGGAGAGCACCAAGAGCTAAAGGCATCCCTGCAGAAATCCACAAGCATGGAGAGGAGCTCAACCTCAGACATAATAATAATAATAACTGTGGTATTTGTTAAGCACTTACTATATTCCAGGCACCGTACTAAGAGCTGGGGTGGATATAAGAAAATCAGGTTGGACGCAGTCCCTGCTCCACTTAGGCCTTGCCGACTCAATCCCCACTTTACAGATGAGGTATCTGAGGCCCAGACAAGTGAAGTGACTTGCCCAAGGTCACACAACAGACAAGTGGCGGAGCTGGGATTAGAATCCGTGACCTTCTGACTCCCAGGCTACGCCATGCTGCTTCTCCAGCTGTGTGAGCATTTCCTCCTTAAGTATGGACCACCGAGGAAATAATAATAATAATAATAGTAATGATAATAATGTTGGTATTTGTTAAGCGTTTACTATGTGCAGAGCACACAAGACTTCAAGGACGCCACCATAATCACTCTATCTAAAAAGAAAGAGGAGATAACCGATTCTGGAAATTCCAGGGGAATCTACTCCCTCTTCCTTCCTATCCATTCTCCCCATCTTCAAAGTCCTAATGAAATCATACCTCCTTTGGAAAGTCTGACTAGTCTCTCACGTTCCCATCTTGTTTGCCTTCTCTTCTGCAGCATCTGTTTCTCTAAGTTCGTACCCATTAAGGACTTTGTTACTCATCCTACCCCTACTTCACTTAGGGTCATATCCTTGTACCTTGCTGCTTCCCCCTACCCATAATTCATTTTCAAATCTATCCCCCCATTTAGATTGTAAGCTCCTCGAGCACGGGCATCATGTCAACCAACTCTACCAAGCCAGATTGCTTTTGAACAGATTTCTAAAAATTACAGACAACTGTGCACTTCTGAAATCCAAGTGTGACTTTAGAGTCAGATGGGACAAAGAGATGTGGTCTTTGGAGTGCTATTGAAACAGGAAATTTGTAGAGGGCAGCACCAACCTTCTTTACTTTGACCACAGCACTGTACAAAAGCATTGACACCAACAGATTGGGAGCCTGGAAATCACTAAGCACATTCAGCTGACCTGAGAAATTCACCAAGATCCTTAGGCTACTTCTGGAAAGCATTGAGTCAGAGTTGAAGGAATCCTATAAATTAGTGAATCAATCAGTGGTATTTAATAGGTGCTTTCTGTGTGCGGAATACTGTACCAAGTGTTTGAGAGTACAATGCAATAGAGTTGTTAAACATGATCCTTACCCTCAAGGAGCTTAGCACTGGCCTGGGGGGCAGAAAAACCTGGGTTCTAATCTTGGCTCTGACGCTTTTCTGCTGTGAGACCTTGTGCAAGTCACTTCACTTCTCTGGGTCTCTGGTACCTCATCGGTAAAATGCAGATTAAGACTGGGAGCCCCATTTGGGACAGGGACTGTGTCCAGCTGTTTATCTTGTATCCATCCCAGAGCTTAGTACAGTGCCTGACACATATTAACACTTAACAAATACTGCAAAAAAAAGATTATGAATCTCTTTGCAGATTCAGCACTGTGCTATGGACTGACAGTGTATTTGAAAAAAACTGAAGTTACTTAGCAACTTTCACTCAGCATATCCTATACACAACTACAGTCTTCCAGTAGAAGCTCAGACCTTAATGCATCCACTGAATTCTACTACCTAGACAATTTACTGTTCAACAGTGCCCAGCTAAACAAACCCACACATCAGCATCATAGCATTATCTCCAGACAATACTCTGATCTCCTAACTTCACTAAATCCAACCTAACACTATTCAACCACACTTTGTGATCTGCCATCTCACCCACTCTCTCTCTCCGCCACTCTAGGTCCTTAACACTTTTGCAATCCCCTGAACTCATGGCGTGTAGAAGCAACAGAGCACAGTGGATAAAGCACGGGTCTGAGAGTCAGAAGGTCATGGGTTCTAATTCCAGCTATGCCACTTGTCTGCTGTGTGACCTTGGGTAAGTCATTTTACTTCTCTGGGCCTCAGTTACCTAATCTGTAAAATGGGGATTGAGACTTTGAGCCTCATGTGAGACTGGGACTGTGTCCAACCCAATTTGCTTGTATCCATCCCAGCACTTAGTACAGTGCCTGGCACATAGTAAGCACTTAACAAATACCATGATTATCATTATGATTATTACTATTATTATCCCAGGCAACCCATTCCCTCTGGGATTCTATTTCCCCTCCTCACCCCTCCCTTAATGCTAAATTACATGCTCCCACAGCTCTGCTTTCTTCCCCAAATTAAATTCCCTGGACCGTCTGTCCCTCCACCATTCTCAAGCCATCTGCTCCCCCAACCTCTGGAGCACCTCCCCTCCCCTGTTCACTTCTTCCACTCCTGCGCTGAACACAGCTGATGGGAATCCAAGACCCAGGCTGACTTTTGCCACTTCAAATTATCTCTGTGATGCTAGAATTCTGCTCACTAACTCTTCTATTCCTCCCTCATCAGCTCCCATGTGCATAAACCCCCACCAAATGTTCCAAACCTTTAAATACCTCCCAAAGCAGGTTTGAAAATAGAGGCAGGCCCCTTATGGGACAACACCATTAATAGAGCTAGGAACTCGCCTTACTTGTACACAGTGTGGGAGGGATTGTCAACTTGGCAGCTACATTTGCATGCAGGGATAGGATTTCACCATTCAGTAATGTCTAGTGTCATCTTTGAAAACAAAGGGCAGGTGTGTATGTGCCTGTGTGTGTTTAGCTGGAGTTTGGATTAACTGGCGTTGGAAATAGGTCCTCGGAACTAAGTGGGAAGAACTGGAATTATTTACACCAGGGAAGGAAAGGCTGAGGGAGTTCAGAACTACCCCTAGGCTTTTTATTTTTAGTTTACTAGTGAATACTCTTTCATCAGCAGCAGCAGCAGCATTAATGGTATGTGCAAAGGACTGTACTGAGCACTTGGGAAAGTACAACAGAGTAGGCAGACACATTCCCGGCACACACTGAGTTTACATTCTCTTTGGTGGTGATGAAATGGATACAGAGTTAAAATATCAAGGCTGGAGACCAGTTGTTGGCTATCTTCACTGAGGGCAGATCAAGAGATATTAGTTTAAAAATCCTGAAAGGAGGAATTAGATTTTAGAGGGAATATTTTCTTTATTTTAAATCAGAAAGAAATAGAGCTGTTTAGCCATAGGAACTTATTGAAGGAATCCCTTATACCTCTTGCTGAAAGAACAGAAATCAATCAAGCCTTAGTGCTTAATAAATAACAAAAGTTTCAGGGGGAAGGCAAACACCTTGGCTAGATAAAGCTAAGTGAAGGGAGAAGGGTTTTTAAAAAGCTTGTCAGAGCTCACTAGCTCTAATTATTCCCCTCCAACCCATCTGTCAGTTCTAGAACTTCTTTTCCCATAGAAAAGAAACACTAGACCTGTGTAAGAAAACAGGATCCTTGGAAGGATGTGATGTCTCCCTTCATGGAGCTCTTAAGCTTTGCTCCTTGTGGAGAGAAGAACAGTCAATCAGCCAATCAATCATATTTATTGAGTGCTTACTGTGTGCAGGGCAATTTACTAAGTGGTTGGGAGAATACACTATAACAGAGATGGTACATACATTCCCTGTCCACACCTAGCTTACAGTCCAGAAGGGTAGAGAGACATTAATATCACCTTGCCCCCTCCCACCTTACCTCCCTTCGCTCTTTCTACTGCCCACCCGGTACACTCTGCTCCTCTGCCGCTCACCTGCTCACTGTCCCCCGTTCACGTCTATCCCGCCGTCGACTCCTGGCCCACATCCTATAGCTGTCCTGGAATGTCCTCCCTCCTCACCTCTGCCAAACTAACTCTCTTCCCCTCTTCAAAGCCCCACTGAGCTCACCTCCTCCAAGAGGCCTTCCCAGACTGAGCCCCCCTTTCCCTCTCCTCCTCTTCCCTTCCCCCCCACCCTCTGCTCCTCCCCCTTCCCCTCCCCTCAGCACTGCACTCATTTGTATATATTATTTATTACACTATTTATTTTGTTAATGAGGTGAACATCCCCTTGATTCTATTTACCTTGATGATGTTGTCTTGTTTTTGTTTTGTTCTGTTTTGCTTTGCTGTCTGTCTCCCCCGGTTAGACTGTGAGCCGGTCACTGGGCAGGGATGGTCTCTATCTGTTGCCAAATTGTACATTCCAAGCGCTTAGTACAGTGCTCTGCACATAATAAGCACTCAATAAATACTATTGAATGAATGAACACCACCAGCCTCCCTGCCCCAGAAAGTCCCCAACCTTGGCCTATTTCTTTATTCGTCACTGCCTTTTTAACCCTCACACTCAGTCAACCCAACCATTCGATGTCACCAATCCTTCCTCCAGAGCATTTCCTCGATTCACCCCTTTCTGTTCCTTCAAAGAGTTTCCATCCTGGGATCCAAGCTCTGGTCATAGCAGACTTCCACGCCAGCCTCCTCTCTGGTCCCCCTGCCTCTGTCTTCTTCCAGTCTCGTTCCATATTCCATGGTGCTGCAAGCAACACTACTTAGCACATAGCTACCTGCTCCTCAAAAACCTCCAGTAGTTACGCATCTCCTTCCATATCCTTGAGAAAGGCCTTACTATTGACTTCAAAGCCCTTCACCAGCCCTCTCCATCTTACATATTGGCTCTCTTCATCTGCCGTTCCTCCGTTTCACATTCTTCCCTTCTCTGGAGCCCACTTTCTAACTGTATCTCACACCCAACTCTTGTCTCTGAACCCCTTGCTCAAACTTTTGCCCCAACCTGGAATTCTCCTCTTCCCAAATCTGCCAGACCACAGCTCTCTGCATCTTCAAAGCCCTCCTAAAATCCCACCTCCTCCAGGAAGTCTTCCCCAATAAATTTACAACACCCCAGGTGCTTCAGCCCAACAACCACCCATTGTTTATGTGTACTTTTCGACTGCCGTCAACACCTATGTACTTAGAAAATTATTTCTGTATATATATTTTCTGTACACTCACTTGTTTGTTCAGCTGTTTTGTCAGATGTACTTGCACTGCTCTCTGCTCTATATGTATTCTTCCTCCATCTTCTACTTACCTGTCAATATTTTTATTCTGTGTCCCCTATTAAATTGCATTTTTCTCAAGGGCAGAGAATAAGTGTTTTGCTACTGTTGTATTCTCCTAAACACTTAGAGAAGCAACATGGCCAAGTGGAAAGAGCAAGGTACTAGGAGTCAGGAGGCCCAGGTTTTAGGCCCAGGTTTTAGGCCCATGTTTTAGACCCAGCTCTGCCACTGGCCAGCCATGTGACCTTGGGCAAATCACTTTACCTCTGTGTGGCTTAGTTTCCTCATCTGTCAAAATGGGGATAGGCTACTCGTTCTCCCTACCACCTCAGGCTGTGGGCTCCATTTGGGTGAAGGAGTTTGCTGCTTATACGGAGAAGCAACATGGCCTCTTAGAAGGATTCCACGCCTGGAAGTCAGTGGCCCTGGGTTCTAATTCCTGCTCTGCCACATACCTGCTGGGTACCTTGAGCAAATCACTTAACCTCTCAGACCCTCAGTTTCCTCATCTGTAAAATGGATTCAACAGCTCTTCTCCTTTCTACTTAAACTGTGAGGCTTATGAGGGATCGGGACTCTGTCTGATCTGATTATCTTTAAGTAAGCACTTAACACATACTATTACTAGTGTACTATTACTATTACTATTAGACTGTAAGCCCGTCAAACGGCAGGGACTGTCTCTATCTGTTGCCGACTTGTTCATCCCAAGCGCTTAGTACAGTGCTCTGCACATAGTAAGCGCTCAATAAATACTATTGAATGAATGAATATTGTATCTATTCTAGTGCTTGGAATAGATACTACAGTGCTTGGCACATTTGTAAGTGCTCATCAAATTACTCTTATCAGGAGGTACTTATTAAATATTAGCAGATCAATTTATGAAGTATAGTTGAGAAGCAGCATTGTCTAGTGGATAAAGCACAGGCCTTGGAGTCAGAAGGACCTGGATTCTAATCTCTGCTCCACCACTTGTCTGCTATGTGACCTGGGACAAGTCATTTTGCTGGTCTATGCCAAAGTTTCGTCATCTGTGAAATGTGAATTAAGACTGTGAGCCTTTTGTGGGACAGGGACTGTGTCCAACCCCACTATCTGGTATCTACCCCACTGTTTAGAACACTGCCTGGCACATAGTAAGTGATTAACAAATACCATTATCATCTATTGTTATCTTTGTGATTTTATGTGGTTTTTCTTTTTTTCTGTTTTATTTTCAGCCACTCCTTATGTGTCCATCACCAAGCTTCCCTCTCTGCCTTTATGTGTAGACCGTGAGCCCCACAGTCTTGGTTTGATAGATACTACTGAATAAAAGGAATGAACAATTGATAGAGCACAGGACTGGAAGTGAGGAGGACCTCTGTTCTAATCCTGGCTCTGCCACATGTCTCCTGGGTGACCTTTGGCAAGTCACTTAACATCTCTGTGCCTCAGTTACCTCATCTTTAAAATGGTGATTAACACTGTGAACCCCACATGGAACATGAACTTTGTCCAACCTGATTAGCTTGTAATCTGCCTAGCACATAGTAAGAGCTTAAGAAATACCTTATTAAAAAAAGGAATGAGCAGGATCCTTAAGGACTAAAAAGATACTCAGCATTATAGCAGGGCTGATTTTAGATGTCTGGTTATCTTGAGGAGAGAAAGAGCCTTCCACCCTCTCCCTCTGATGGCCAGTGGGCTCAAGGGGTGTGGAGAGCTCCATGTCAGACATGTGTCAGGAAGGCATGTAGCACGACATAGTGTGTCACGGAGAACAGTCTGCAGAAGCCTTCCAGAACCTGTGTAGAGCTATGATAATAAAATCAATTGATTCATACAATCAATCAACCAATCAATGCCAATTATTGAGAGCTTACAGGGTGCAGAGAGCTGTACTAAACTTTTGGGAGAGCACAATACAACAGAGTTGGTAGACATGATCCCTGCCCACAATATTTAAATGATTAATGCAATCAATCAGTGGTAATTATTGAGTGCTTACTGTGTGCAGAGCACTATACTGAGCACCGGGGAGGGTACAATATAACAGAATCAGAACACACATTCCCTGCTCACAATGAGCTTTCAGGCTAGAGGCAAGCTTAAGGTCTACAGTCTGCTAACAATAGTATCTTGCACTCTGAAAATTGTAAGAAATTGTTAGGAACTCCCTGTAGAGGTGGGGTGTGGCCACCTCTAATGGACCTCTACTGGTCCTGCAGTCTGGGAGGGCATCAGTCAGACTTGAAGTTTCAGTCAGTCAATCAATTATTCAATGGTATTTATTGAGCTCTTGGGAGAGTACAGTACAATAAAGTCAGCAGACACGTTCCGTGCTCACAAAAATCTTTCAATCTAGTCGGGGAGAACGTTCCCGCCCTCCAATGACTTTTCAACTCCTGTGCATTTCTCAGGAGGGTGAAATACTGTGATAAAAAATAGTGTTCTGAAGCAATCAAAAAGTAGGACTTATCACGGAGTACAAATGTGTGGCTTCAAGTGTTTTTCTGGGCAGTTGCAAGTGGTTCCTGATGAAGTCAGCCTTATTTGTTTTTACAAGTTCCATCCTCGGGAGAACAAGGGACAAAACTGCTTTTTTTTCAAATTGTAAAAATTCATTTTCACGTCATGATTAACCTTCTGTGGGTTGCTTGTGCCTTGTGCCCCACCACTCCCCCGTCCAGCACACTTTGAATCAATGATGGTGATGATGGAGTCTCTTCTCTAGACTGTAAGCTTGTCTTGGCCAGGGAACGTGTGTTACATTGTACTCTCCCAAGTGGTTAACAATACAGTGCTCTGTCCACAGTAAGCCCTCAATAAATGCCACTGATTGAAAATGCCATTGATTGATCTCTCTGAGAAGAATGAAATTTCATCCCTGAGAACTTGTGTGAGGAATGAGGAATGGTTTGTAGTAATAGTGGATAGCAGCACATTTCTCCCCTCCCCTGCCCTTGCTGGGGTCCAGAGTACAGTGAGTGTGGTGTGAAGACAGGCAAGGGTGCAGCACACTGCGAAATGCAAGCGAAGGTTATTTTTATGTGCAAGGCCCATTTCTGGCCAAAGTGATGGCGGTATAATGCTGATGCTCAGCTGCCTTGCCGTGATCCAGCAGCACTTTGGTAGCTGCTACAGACTTTGCTTTTAGAGTGTAAAGCTCCCCGAGGACAGGGACTGTATATCCCAATTCTACTGAAGCAGCATGGTGTAGTGGGTAGAGCACGGGTCTGGGAGCCAACAGGTCGTGGGTTCTAATCCCTCTTGTCTGCTATGTGGTGATGAGCAAGTCACTTCATTTCTCTGTGCCTCAGTTCCCTCATCTGCAAAATGGGGATTGAGACTGTGAGCCCCATGTGGGACAGGGTCTGTGTCCAACCTCATATGCTTGTACTCATCCCAATGCTTAGCACAGTGCCTGGCACATAGTAAGTGCTTCACAAATACTATAATAATAATTATTATTACTGTAATCTCCCAAGGGCTGAGTACAGAACTCCGTACACTGTAAATGCTCAATAAATATGATTCCTAGCAGGATTCCTGCTAGGCCAGTTCAGCTCACAAGATGCCGTGGGGTGTGGGGCTTGGATCGGAAGTCTTCGCTGCTGATGACCGAACCAGGACAAGGGCCCAGGTGTTCTGCTTTCCCGGGTGCTGCCCTTTCCACTGGCCCAAGCTCAGGACTCATACGGTGGTATGGGTGTGGGCTACAGTGTGGGCTACATGACCTTTTAAGAATCCTTCTAGCTTTTGGATCCCATGACTAGAACACTACATACCAGTTTGCCTACACAACTTTCTCTCTCTTCCCAACATCGAAGGGCACAGCAAGTGCAAAAGATGTTGCACATTCTATTCTTAAGCTGGGTCAGCTTTTCTCCCTCTGCAGCTAGGGAATTTTTGATGAAGTGTGGCTCAGTGCTGATCCAGCATTTCGTAACTATCTTCCAGGGACTGGAGCAAATATTGACTGGAGAAGGATGAAGCTGGGGACGTGTCTACCATCAGATGGTGTTGTAATATCATTATAAGTATTATCATTATTAGTGTATTTGTTAAGCTCTTACTGTTAGCTTGCTGTAGGCAGGGAATATGTCTATCAAGTCTGTTATATTGTACTCTCCCAAGCCCTTAGTACAGTGCTCTGCACATGGTAAGCATTCAATAAATACCATTGATTGACTGATTGGCTGAGCTGAGGCTGGAGCTCTAGGACTTTCACCTGTTAATAATAATAATCGTCATCATAGTAAGTGTGGTATGTGTCAAGCCCTGCTGAAGCGCTGGGGTAGATATGAGTTAATCGGGTTGGAAACAGTCCCTGTCCCACTTGGGGCTCAGAGTCGAAGTAGGAGGGAGTAAGATCTAATTCCCATTTTACAGTTGAGGAAACTGAGGCACAGAGACATGAAGGGACTCGCCCAAGGTCACACACAGCAAGCAACGGGCAGGGCTAGGATTTACCACCCAGATTCCTCTGAGTCCCAGGCCCGTGTTCTTTCCACTGGGCCATGTTGCTTATGTTGGGACACAACTGACCTGCAGGGCCTGTCCTTTAAACAGAGGAAGACCATCTGTCATAGACAGTACTGAGCCCAACAGGAAGTGGGATGGCTTGCCATGGGAGAGGGTATGTTTCTGGAGTTATATATGGTATATAGTACCTATATAAAAATACTTTCTAGGATTAAGGGGAACTGTCAACTCTATGGTATGAGGACTGGGGGGCTGGGGAAGCTATTAAGAATACAATAATAATAATAATTATGGCATTTTTAAGCAGTTACTATATGCCAAGTACTATACTAAGCTCTGGAGTAGATACAGAATAATCAGGTCCCATTTGGGGCTCACAGAGTAAGTAGAAAGGATAACAGGATTCTCATTTTGGCGGAGGGAACTGAGGCACAGAGAAATGAAGTGACTTGCCCAAGATCATGTGACAGATACACTGCAGAGTTGGGATTAGAACCCAGAGCCTCTGACTCCCAGACCCACTTTCTTATACCACAATTATTTTAATTATTATTTCCACTAGACCCTGCTGCTGCTTCATAAAAAGCATTAAAAGGAAAACTTCGCCCTCATCATATTTGGGGACAGAGAGGTCAGCATTAGTTTGGTTACAGCTAGGCACTTGGAACGAGTCAGTGTTTTGGTTCCCACTGGTACCTCCTGCCAGCTGGTCAGGGGACTCCTTGGCCCAGCCCTGCACCCCAACTGCCTTCCTCCTTTCTCCAGCCTGGATCCCAAGTTTCTGGCCATGAGTAGGGGCAGTCTTCACAGACAGCCCTTGGGAGGTCCAGAGATGAGGTGAGTGTCCAGGCCCAACTGCTGTGGCAGCTCTGTAATAATAATTATGATATTTGTTAAACACTTACTCTGTGCCAGGTATCGTTCTAAGCACTGGGTAGATACAAGCTGATCAGGTTGGACACCATCCATGTCCGACATGGGGCTCACAGTCTTAAAACCATGTTGCAGATGGGGTAACTGAGGCACAGAGAAGTGAAGTGATTTACCCGAGGTCACCCAGCAGACAAGTGGCAGAGCTGGGACTTGAAACCGAGACCTTGTGACTCACATGGCAGTGTTCTATTCAGTAGGCAACACTGCTTCTCTGTAAGCCCTTTCGGGTGTTTCTGCAGAGTTTCTGCGCTTCTCTTGAGGCTGGGGTCACTGGCTTCTGCCCTTACTGACCAGATGACAGGGCTCTGACTCAGCTGTGCCATCCTGTACTGCAGGCTGAAGCCGCTAAAGCTTGGCCAATGACTGTGGTGGCAAAGGATGGTGGCATAACAATGGCAGTGGGTGAGATTCTCTTCTCTTATTCTCCCTTTCAGTCTCTCCCCTTTTCCTTCTCCCTTTTTCCCCCACCCACCTCTTTCCTTCCACCCCTTCTTCTCCTCCTCGTCCCTCTTCTCTATTCTCTCCGTCCCTAGACTGTAAACCTGTCGTGGGCAGGGAACACATCTACCAATTCTATAGTATCGTACTCTCCCAAGCGCTTAGTACAGCGCTCTGCACACAGTAAATGCTCAATAAATACCACTGATGATGATGCCGGTGATGACTCCCGGGTTGACAAAGTAGACAGTGCTTGGGGGGGGGGCCTCGGCCAGGTTCCGGGGCTGGGTAAGGGGCTTTTCTCTCCACCATCAGGCCTTGGGGAGAAATGGGGCGACAAGGGGTTGAGGGAGGAGTTTCTACCTTTGGAAGCTATGCCCGCTCAGTGCCCCACCCTCTCAAAGCCCCGCCTTCACACTCAAAATGACAAATCGGCTCCCCTATCTACGTTAATAATACCTTGAATTTCTATGATGCTTTTAGTTTCTCCAAAGCACTTCAATTATCTCATTTTATTGGCACAATTTTCCTGTAAAGCTGGGAGAGGCAGGTATTATTATCTTCATTTTACAGATGAGGAAATTGAGACCCAGAGAAGTTAAGTGAGTCATCCGAAGTCATACAACACAGCAAGCCAGTATTAGTAGGACCCAGGTATTCTGGCTTACAGTTCCATGTTCTCTTTGCTGCCTATATTTTGCTGTAGGGCCTGGGTTATAATTCTGGCTCTGTTGCGCTTTTTTTAATGGTATTTGTAAAGCACTTAGCAGTGTGGCTCAGTGGAAAGAACACAGGTTTAATAGCGTGGCTCAGTGGAAAGAGCATGGGCTTTGGAGTCAGGGCTCATGAGTTCGAATCCCAGCTCTGCCACTTGTCGGCTGTGTGACTGTGGGCAAGTCACTTCACTTCTCTGTGCCTCAATTCCCTCATTTGTAAAATGGGGATTAAGACTGTGAGCCCCACGTGGGACAACCTGATTCCCCTATGTCTACCCCAGCGCTTAGAACAGTGCTCGGCACATAGTAAGCGCTTAACAAATACCAACATTATTATTATTAGTCAGAGGTCATGGATTCTAATCCCGGCTCCGCCACCTGTCAGCTGTGTGACTTTGGGCAAGTCACTTAACTTCTCGGTGCCTCATTTACCTCATCTGTAAAATGGGGATTAAGACTGTGAGCCTCACGTGGGACAACCTGATTAGCCTGTATCTGCTCCAGCGCTTAGAACAGTGATCGGGATATAGTAAGCGCTAAACAAACACCAGCATTATTATAATTACTGTTCCAAGAATTGGGGTAGGTGAAAGTTACTCAGGCTGTACAGAGTACCTATCCTACATGGGGCTCACAGTCTAAGTAGGAAGGAGCCCAGATATTGAATGTCCACTGTATAGTTGAGGAAACTGAGGCACAGATAAGTTATGACTTTCCGAAGTTTCCACAGCAGACAGATGGTGGTGCCAGAATTAGAACTCAAGTTCTCTGACTTCCAGGCTCATGCTCTTTCCACTAGGCCACGCTACTTCTCTAGGCCACACTACTTCTCACACTGCTAGCCACTTAACTTCTCAGGGCCTTAGTTTCCTCATCTCTAAAAAGGGGATTAAATTCCTGCTCTTCCTTCTACTTGGACTATGGGGACAGGGATTGTTTCCAACTTGATTATTTTGTATCTACCCCAGTGTTTGGCACATAATAAATGCTTAACAAATAGCACAATTATTATAGTCCCCATATCCATGTCTATATAATAATTTTAGTTATTGTTAATCGCTTATTATGTATCAAGTGCTGGGGTGGATACAAGATAATCAGATGCCACATGGGACTCACAGTCTTAGAAGCAGGAAGAACAGATACTGAATCCCCATTCTGCAAACGAGGGAACTGAGGCACAGAGAAGTTAAGTGAATTGCTGACAAGTGACAGAGCCAGGATTAGAATCCAGTTCTTTTGACTCCTGGGCCCATGCTTTTTTCATTAAGTCACACTGCTTCTGTACATACATGTATATGTATTTATTAATATAGCAAATATAAATAATGTATACATTATTTTTCTAACTGTATAGGATATATATCCATCAATCACTGGTATTTATTAAGCGTTTACTAACTGCAGAGCTTTTTCCATTAGGCCACACTGCTTCTGTACATACATTTATGTGCATTTATTAATATACCAAATATAATGTATACATTATTTTCCTATCTACATAGGATATATACCCATCAATCAATGGTATTTATTAATTGCTTACTATGTGCAGAGCACTATACTAAGCACTTGGGAGAATACAAGAGAGAGAATACAATAGAGAAGCAGCGTGGCTTAGTGGCAAGAGCACAGGCTTGAGAGTTAGAGGTCGTGGGTTCTAATCCCGGCGCCACCACTTGTCTGCTGTGTGACTTTGGACAAGTCACTTCACTTCTCCATGCCTCGGTTAGCTCATCTGTAAAATGGGGATTAAGACTGTGAGGCCCCATGTGGGACAACCTGCTTACCTTGTATTTACCCCAGCTTTTAGAACAGTGCTTGGCACATAGTAAAAGCTTTACAAATACCATTATTATTATTTACAACAGAATTAGCAGACGCATTCCCTGCATGTAACACGTTTACAGTCTAGAGGGGGAGACAGACATAACCTACACAGATAAGATAATGTTGTATATGTTATAGGTATTATATTTAATAGAATATATATACACTATATTGTATCTATATAAAAGCTACCATTTTCAAAGGACCATAGTAACCTACAAAGAGAGGATAATAATTCATCTGCACAAAATCTCTGTGATGGTAGAATTATCAATCCCATTTTACAAACTGCAAAATAGGTTCAAAGAGATTAACTGCCATGTCCAAGGTCACAGACTGAGTCATTGGTGGAACTGGGAATGAAGCCCAGATCTCATGACTGGCTCTCTCCAGCACTAGGCCAACTGACTTCACACCTTTGGGCGGTATTACCCCAAATACCTGCATATATCAAGCTTCAATAAGATCTGGGAGCTCAAACCTTCTGGGATAAGCACACTCTTGCTTCCTAATGTCTCATTTGGGCTTTCTATGTCCAGAGTAAAGAAAGAGGCTAATTACTTAATGGAGGCATTGGGTTGGGGTTTAATCGGCAGGAGTTGAAAATAGGCCAGGCTTCCAGTTGGGCTCTTTGATTACTTTCAATGCTTGTTCTCGATGTATGTGGGGAGTTAAGTAACCTGCAAGTAATAGGTCCACTTTAGGCAAAAGATCAGACCCAGACTGAGGGATCCCTTTTAGAAGTCTGGAATGTAATCTGGAGCCCATTTAAAAAGAAATCCAAACCAAGACCTTTATTGCCATTGTTCTTGTCTGTCCGTTTCCCCCGATTAGACTGTAAGCCCGTCAAACGGCAGGGACTGTCTCTATCTGTTGCCGACTTGTTCATTCCAAGCGCTTAGTACAGTGCTCTGCACATAGTAAGCGCTCAATAAATACTATTGAATGAATACTGAGGGGAATGAACTAAGTGCTTGGGGAATATACAAATAAAGAATCTCCACCCTGCCTATAAGTTTACACAGTCAATGAGAGAAACAGTAGGTTCTGTCCTCTTAGTGCTAATTGTAGTAGTAGCATTTAGACTGTGAGCCCATGTAGGTTTTGGACCTTGCCCAACCCGATTTGCTTGTATTCGATCCAGGATTTAGTACATTGCCTGGCACATAGTAAGTACTTAACATATACCATTATTATTATCATTATTATCACCTCCTCCCCTCCCCATGAAACAATCTGGGCATGTCACTCCCCTTCTTAAACAACTCCAGTGGTTGCCTATCGACCTCGCGCTCCAAACAAAAACTCCTCACTCTAGGCTTCAAGGCTCTCCATCACCTTGCCCTTCTACCTCTCCTCCCTTCTCTCTTTCTACCACCCACCCCGCACGCTCCCGCTCCTCTGCCCGCCCACCTCCTCACCGTCCCTCGGTCTCCGCCTATCCGCGCCGCCGACGGCCCTGGGTCCACGTCCTCTAACCGCGGTCGCGGAACGCCTCCCTTCCTCACCTCCGCCAAACTGATTCTCTTTCCCTCTTCGAAACCCGACTACTTAAAACTCACCTCTCCAAGAGGCCTTCCCAGAACTGAGCTCGCTCTTCTCCCCTCTAACTCGCCCTGCCCCCCCCCTTTACCTCTCCCGCAGCTTAAACGCGCTCTTTTTCCCTTTCCCCTCTGCTCCCTCCACCTCTCCCTTCCCATCCCCACAGCACTGTACTCGTCCGCTCAACTGTATATATTTTCATTACCCTATTTATTTTGTTAATGAATTGTACATCGCCTTGATTCTATTTAGTTGCCATTGTATTTACGAGATGTTCTTCCCCTCGACTCTATTTATTGCCATTGTTCTTGTCTGTCCATCTCCCCGATTAGACTGTAAGCCCGTCAAACGGCAGGGACGTGCTCTATCTGTTGCCGGACTTGTTCATACCAAGCGCTTAGTACAGTGCTCTGCACATAGTAAGCGCTCAATAAATACTACTGAATGAATGAGTGAACAACCTGATTCCCCTGTGTCTACCCTAGCGCTTAGAACAGTGCTCTGCACATAGTAAGCGCTTAACAAATACCAACATTATTATTATTATTATTAGGTACTTAGAAAGATTCCCAGAAGCACAAGACTGGATCCTTGCCCCTGGAAGGTAACAGTCCAACTGAGAGGTAGGTCTGAATCTTCCCTCTTCCATTCTTTCATTCATTCAATTCAACTCCATTCATTCATTCATTCATTCAATAGTATTTCTTGAGTGCCTACTATGTGCAGAGCACTGTACTAAGCGCTTGGAATGTACAAATCGGTAACAGATAGAGACAGTCCCTGCCCTTTGACGGGCTTAAAGTCTAATCGGGAGAGACGGACAGACAAGAACATAGCAATAAATAGAATCGAAGGGATGAACATCTCATTAAAGCAATAGCAAATAAATAGAATCAAGGCGATGTACATTTCATTAACAAAATAAACAGGGTAATGAATATCGTATTTATTGAGCGCTATGTGCAGAGCACTGTACTAAGTGCTTGGAATGTACAATTCGGCAACAGATAGAGACCCCACTCTGCCCCACAGCGGCAGGTAGGTCGTTGGGTAGGTCGCATGACCAACTGGGTCAGGTGGCCAACTGCCCCAGAAGTGGCTGCATTTCCAGGGTGGCTTTCTAGCATTCGTCCTAACAGTTTTTCCCGACTTCTGGATGGTGGGGGTGGTGGGGAGGGCTCCCGTAGGCGAGGCTTGACCCCATGGGGAAGGTAAGGCCCGCCGTTTGGCAGGCGAAGAATGAAAAGGGAAGGGACAGTGGTGACAGCTCTGCCGCTCCTCTTGGGCAAGGAAGGGAGCCGAATGCCGTTGCATTTATTTATTGACCGAGGTGGGGATGGGGGGGGGCATTGCATTCATTCATTCATGCATGCATTCAATGGTATTTCATTCATTCATTCATTCCTTCAATAGTATTTATTGAGCGCTTACTCTGTGCAGAGCACTGTACTAAGCGCTCGGGATGTTCAGTTGGGTAGCAGATAGAGACCATCCCTGCCCATTTATTGAGTGCTTACTATGTGGAAAGTACTGTACTGAGCGCTTGGGAGGTACAGTTGGGCACCAGATAGAGACCATCCATGCCCATTTATTGAGCGCTTACTCTGTGAAGAGCACTGTACTAAGCGCTCGGGATGTTCAGTTGGGTAGCAGATAGAGACCATCCCTGCCTATTTATTGAGTGCTTATTCTGTGCAGAGCATTGTACTAACCGCTCGGGATGTTCAGTTGGGCAGCAGATAGAGACCATCCCTGCCCATTTATTGAGCACATACTCTGTGCAGACCACTGTACTAAGCGCTTGGGCTGTCCAATTGGGCACCAGATAGAGACCATCTCTGCCCATTTATTGAGCGCTTACTCCGGGCAGAGCACTATACTAAGCCCTCGGGATGTCCAGTTGGGCATTAGATGGAGACCATCCCCGCCCATTATTGAGCACTTACTCTGTGCAGAGCCACTGTGCTAAAGCGCTCGGGATGTCCAGTTGGGCACCAGATAGAGACCATCCCCTCCCATTTATTGAGCGCTTAGTCTGGGCAGAGCACTGTACTAAGCTCTCGGGATGTCCAATTGGGCGACAGATAGAGACCATCCCTGCCCACTTATTGAGCGCTTACTCTGTGCACTGTGCTAAGCCCTCGGGATGTCCAGTTGGGCACTAGATGGAGACCATCCCCGCCCATTTATTGAGCGCTTACTCTGTGCAGAGCACTGTGCTAAGCGCTCGGGATGTCCAGTTGGGCATTAGATGGAGACCATCCCCGCCCATTTATTGAGCGCTTACTGTGTGCAGAGCACTGTGCTAAGCGCTCGGGATGTCCAGTTGGGCAGCAGATAGAGACCATCCCTGCCCATCGATTGCGGGCTTACTCTGTGCAGAGCATTATACTAAGCGCTCGGGATGTCCAGCTGGGCCCAACACCGGGCTGACCGTCTAACCGGCAGGTGCAACGTTGCCCCAGTAGAAAGGCGGGGGAGCGTGCGTGGAGGGGGTGAGGGGAGGGAGCATCCTTTGTTCGGCTCCGTTCGGGCCGGGGTTCGGGCTCGGGCTCGGCCTGGCGGGCTTCCGCCCCCTCCGCGCCGATTGGCCGTCGGCGCACAAAGAGGCCGAGGGGCGCGGGCCACGTGACGCCCGTCCCGCCCGGCCATTGGTGGAGAGGCGCCGTCGATCAGGGCGGGCGGAGGGGGGGCGAGGAAGCGGCCGGCGGCCCGCCCGCTCGCCTGTCAGACGGGGGCGGAGGGGCGCGGGAGGCGGGGATGCCGCCGCTCGTCGCCGCGCGCAGCAGCAGCGGCAGCAGCGGCAGCGGGGCTCCGGAGCGGGAGCCGCGGGGAGTGAATGGCGGAGGGAGCGAATGAATGGACGGGCGCAGCCCCGCGCGCCATGAGGACCAAGCCCGAGCGTGGGGGGCATCGCCTCCTGTGCTGCGTGGGCCCGCCGGCCGCCGCCGCCGCCGCATCCGCCGGGAATGGCACCGGGCCGATGCCCACGCCCCGCCCGGGCCCCCCTCGGCCGCCCCCCGGCTCCCCGCGCCGCCCACCGCGCCGCCCGCCGGCACCACCACCACCGTGCCACCACGGTCACCCACCACCACCATGACCACCACCACCACCACGCACCACCACCACCACCCACCGTTCACCCCCGGCCCGACCTCCACATCCCACCAGACAGAGGAGGAGACAAGAGGAGGAGGAGGAGGATGCCGAGGACTGCCCGGCCGGCCAGCCCCGCGCCCGAAGGTGAGCCAGGGCCCTGCAGCGGCCCTCCTACCCCTCCTTGCCCTCCTTGCCCCCTGCCCCTCTTTGCCCTCCTGCTCCTCCTTGCCCCCTGCCCCTCCTTGCCCTCCTACCCCTCCTTGCCACCTTCCCCTCCTTGCCCACCTTCCCCTCCTTGCCCACTTTCCCCTCCTTCCCCTCCTTCCCTCCTTGCCCTCCTTGCCCTCCTGCCCTCCTTGCCCTCCTGCCCCTCCTTGCCCTCCTGCCCCTCCTTGCCCTCCTGCCCCTCCTTGCCCTTCTACCCCTCCTTGTCCTCCTACCCCTCCTTGTCCTCCTACCCCTCCTTGCCCTCCTACCCCTCCTTGCCCTCCTACCCCTCCTTGCCCACCTTCCCCTCCTTGCCCACCTTCCCCTCCTTGCCCACCTTCCCCTCCTTCCCCTCCTTGCCCTCCTTGCCCTCCTGCCCCTCTTTGCCCTCCTGCCCCTCTTTGCCCTCCTGCTCCTCCTTACCCTCCTGTCCCTCCTTGCCCTCCTGTCCCTCCTTGCCCTCCTGTCCCTCCTTGCCCTCCTACCCCTCCTTGCCCTCCTAGCCCTCCTACCCCTCCTTGCCCTCCTAGCCCTCCTTGCCCTCCTAGCCCTCCTAGCCCTCCTAGCCCTCCTACCCCTCCTAGCCCTCCTACCCCTCCTTGCCCTCCTAGCCCTCCTACCCCTCCTTGCCCTCCTAGCCCTCCTAGCCCTCCTAGCCCTCCTACCCCTCCTTGCCCTCCTCCCCTCCTCGCCCTCCTTCCCCTCCTCGCCCACCTTCCCCTCCTCGCCCTCCTTCCCCTCCTCGCCTCCTTCCCTCCTCGCCCTCCTTCCCCTCCTCGCCCTCCTTCCCCTCCTCGCCCTCCTTCCCCTCCTCGCCCTCCTTCCCCTCCTCGCCCTCCTTCCCCTCCTCGCCCTCCTCCCCTCCTCGCCCTCCTACCCCTCCTACCCCTCCTCGCCCTCCTCTCCTTACCCCCATCGAGCTTCTTGACCCTCTTTTAGACTCTAATCCCCCCATTGGTAATCCCCCATTGGGCAGGGATGGTCTGTCTCCGTTACCCACTTGTACATCCAGTGCTCTGCACAGAGTAAGCGCTCAATAAATACGATTGAAGGCATGAATGCCAGGGACACCCAGCCTCATCCTCTGTAAGCTCCGGTGGGCCGGGCAGGTGGTCTGCTTATTGGTATAGTGTCAGCGCTTAATAATAATACAATGATGGTACTGGTTAAGCGCTGGGCTGGATTCAGGGAGATGGGGGGACACCGCTTGAGAAACACGGTGGAATGAACCAACCGTATACAATTTCGTATATATTATTTATTACCCTATTTGTTTTGTTAATGAGGTGTTCGTCCCTTCATTCTATTTAACTTGATAATGCTATCTTTTTGTTCTGTTCTGTTTTGCTCTGCTGTCCGTCTCCCCCGTTTAGACTGTGAGCCCGTCGTTGGGCAGGGGTGGTCTCTATCTGTTGCCAAATGTCCATTCCAAGTGCTTAGTGCAATGCTCTGCACATAGTAAGCACTCAATAACTGCGATTGAATGAATGAATGAACCCTTGACCCCATAATGGTGATGGTATTTGTTAAATGCCTACAATGTGTCAAGCCCTTTTCTAAGCACTGGGATAGATTTAGTGCAATCGGGTTGGACACAGTCTCTGTCCCACATGGGGCTCCTACTCGTAATCCCCATCCTCATCAGCCGATGGGGGCGGCTCGAACTCTGGAGGAGACATGGGCCTTTGACACCCCCGCATCCCTTCTAGACTGGAAGCTCTTTGTGAGCAAGGAGCGTGTCTGTCATATTGTAGGGTTGCACTCTCCCAAGTGCTACAGTACAGTGCTCTGCGCAACAGTAAGTGCTCAGTAAATATGATCGATTGATTAAACGATCCTCCTCCTTCACCCTGATCCACCCCAAACCAGAGAACGTGTTGGACAGTGAATTTGTACACCTGCCTTTCTGTTTTTGTATTCCCGATCTCTTTAGCTCGTGGTTTGGGCATTAGCTCAAGAACGGACCGATTTTTTGAGATAGCAGTTGCAACTGAGCTCTGAGAAAGGGGTGTAAGTTACATACCATGACCCAGGAAATAGCCTTTGTCCTTTCTCTACCGTTCACTTATTGCCTAAGAACTGGCATGGACAAGGCATGACATTTACTCGTGTCCTCAGCTTGCATGCTTTGTAAGAGAAACAGAAATGAGAGCAAACTTTTGGTTTCCGCTCACAGATTTTGATTCCATTTGCTATGTCATCTGTGGAAAGCACAAAGATAGCACCTCCCTGTCCACGGGGAAAAGCTGCGACTGAGGGCTCCGAGGACAGCAGCAGTTATCCCCGGCATTCTTTTCCTTTGTTAGTTCCCCTAATATCAAACATGTGTATGACAGGTGAAGACTCCATACGAGAGAGAACTGTGTTACAGAAAATAATGCAGAACACTCAAGACAAAAGAAACTGAATCCACACACTGAAAAAAAAAAATGTGTTTTGGGCAGGTCTTTTGGGAAAGGGAGTGTTGATTTCTGGGAAATTACATTATCTAGGTTGAACGCACTTATAAAATAGGTTAAAAGAGATCCTGTCTCTCCCTCTCCGTCCTTAACCACATGTTCACCTGGTTTGATGTGTTTGGATAAATAGAGATGAAATTTACCAGGGATCCACATTTTTTTTTCTTCCTGTTTGGATGTTGCTGATGCCGGAAAAGACCTCAGAATCAAAGCAGTTTTCACTGATCCATAGGGAGAAAAAAGCTCTTCGTGCTGCTTGGAGAAGCCTTAATAAGATGCTGAAGACCTGCCTTTCTTTTTAGGCCCAATTCAGGGCAGGCTTTAAACAAGCAAGCATGGTGGATAGATTATTTTCGCCCTGTGATTCTTTCAGTGGCAGAGATACACTCAAGGAATCTCTCAAGTTTTTTGGTCCCTGGTTGTTGGCACAGAGTTAAGTGTGGTACCCACAGTGGGTTGTAATTGCGGTTATAGATGTTTTTCCCACATGATAAACTCCTCACGAGCAGGGTTCATGCCTACCATCTATTGAAATTACTCTTCTGAGCATTTAGTAGAGTGCCTGTCACCCAGTAAACCCTCAAATATATATCATCAATTGAATGGGACCAAGCACCTTATATTACCCAGCCTGTTTAAGCGTAGGAACTGGGTGAAAGCACAGGTTATTATCCAGGAAAGCGAAAATTGGTTTCTCCCAAGGAAACAGGATAATAAGAATAATAATAAAAAGGATGGTATTTGGTAAGCACTTACAATGTGTCAAGCCCTTTTCTAAGCACTGGGGTAGATACAGTGGAATCGGGTTGGACACAGTCTCTGTCCCATTTGGGGCTAATACTCTTAATCCCCATTTTACAGGTAAGGTAACTGAGGCACAGAAAAGTGAAGTGACTAGCCCAAGGTCACACAACAGACAAATGGTGGAACCGGAATTAGACCCCAGGTCCCTCTGACTTCTAGGCCCGTGAGCTATCCATAAGACACACTGCTTGAGAACCGAGCTGAGATTTTCCTGCACTTACAAACCCAAAGACATCAGTGCACAGTAAATGCTCAATAATGATTATTTTATGGTATTCGTTAAACGCTTACTATGTGCCAGACAATGTTCTAGGTGCTGAGGTAGATATAAGGTAATCAAGTTGGACGCAGCCCCTGTCCCAAAAGAGGCTCACAGTCTTAATTGCCATTTTATAGATGAGGGAACTGAGGCCCAGCCAAGTAAAGTGACTTGCTCAAGGCCACACAGGAGACAGGTAGCAGAATCAGGATTAGAATGCAGATCTTTCTATCTCCCATGTTCTCTCCTCTAGGCCATGCTGCTTTTCACTGATTGATCAGTTCACTAAGGCACAAATGGTATTGATGGGCCAGGCTGTCCCTAAATTTGGGTGTGTATCTAGTCTGGACAAACTGATGGGGACTCATATTCTCCTTTATTTCTTAGTGCTATTTTAGTTTGGGGAAGAACCAAGGGGAAAAAAAAATCCAGAGAAGTAATAGAGGTTGTCTTCATCTAAAAATTGAAAAACATCAAATCCAATGATGGAGCACTAATGAAGGATGTGCCTACAGCTTATGTTTATAAAAGCGCATGTGCTGCCCCCATCCTTCTTGCAAGGAGTTTTAAATAGCCTGGGCCTATTTTAATGGTAGTAGCATGAAGTTGTTTGAATGCCAAGGGAGAATGCAGAAACCGGACTGAAATCCTTCCTGTAAATATTCTCCAAGTTCTACCTGGATTTCTCAGAGTCTCAAATCAATTTAAACCAGAGAGTGGTTAATTAATATCTGACCATCCGGAACCACGGGTAGCTGCTCTGGACTCTTCAACCCAGTTTTCCACTGCTTCAGTTAATCGATGGCATTTATTGAGCATTTCTGTGAGCAGAGCACTCTACTAAGCTCTTGGGAGAGGACAATACAATAGAGGGGGTAAAGTAGGAGCTTCAGGTGGTAATCTGTAGAAATGCACCATTTGGGTGACTCTTCTTTTTGTAATGCCTCTCCGCCTCCAATAGCCATTCTCCTCCCCTTCAGCTACTTTTCCCTCTGGGTTAATTCACGCTGGAATTCACGTGTATAGGCCTGTCTCTAACCCGGGCCAGCTGAGCTGACTTTTGGGTTGACAGCCCGGGACTTAACCCCAACTGAAAGTGATGTAATCAGGTATTGCTCTCTACCAGAAGCAGAATGCCAGAGATTACCGAACGTTTTGCTTCTGGGTGGGGTGACATTGGCATTCCTTTCATAGATCCTGATCCAGTGGGAGAAGGCTAGTTTGATGTGCAAGATTGGCGGATGTACCTTCTTGAGAGATGCTTGGATTTCTGCGTTCTAGGCGACCTGGGGCCTTGGAGAGGTGGATTTGGATTTGTGGTTGCATTTTTAAATCATTGGGAATGTCTCTTTTTTTTCCTGAAATTCTGCAGCTGGGAATTCTTGCTCAGCAATTAAGGCTCCTTTGTTTACAAGGACACTGATCTGCAAACTGAAACTAATTGCTCAGCCAGCAGACACTTCCCTCCCTTGCCCAAGTGACTGGGAAACAACTTGACTGATGATTGAATCTGGGGTTTGTGCAATTGAGAAGGGTGATGTGGAAAACCGAGATGCTAGAAGGCAATGATTATTCTGCAGGGCAATATCTGGCTAAGAGGAGGAGGGTCCTGGAGTGGCTTGGGATCCTTAAGGTCTTTGCACAGACCTGATCTTCCTTAGACAGAAAGCTAAGGATTACAGGGCAACTAGACAAGCCAGGGCAGGTTGTTGGAGTCTCACAGGGTGGAATGAAGTCATAGATGGAAAGCAATTTGCATTGGTTCCCTTTGGATTAGGTGTGATTCTCTTGGAAGGCCTAAGGATGATGAACTAAATGACCTCTTGAGGCTCCTTTCCAGTCTTAGGATTCTTTGGGCCTCAATTATTCCGGCTCAGAAAGTGCAACGAAAGGCCCCTGAAGTTGTTTAGCTTTGACCTACTGGGTTATGGTAAAGGAATCTGTCTCTGAGAGGGGATTAGAGTTCAGGGTTTTGAATTTGGCACTGAATCCTGGTTTGTTTATACCACTATCATTATTACTATTAGTATTATTAGTATAAGTGCTTACTATATGCCAAGCACAAGAGTAGATACAAGATAGGTAGGACACAGTTCTGTGCCTCACATGAAGCTCACAATCTAAAAGGTAGGTAGAGCAGGTATTTTATCACCGTACAATACATGAGGAAAATGGAGCACAGAGAGGCAAAGTGAGTTGCCCAAGGTCACACAGGAAAAGCCGGACTAGAACCAGGATCTCCCAACTCCCGGTCCGTGCGCTTTCCTCTAGACCCCGCTGTCTTTCTTCGGAGATACTTTTACCCTAAGGATTTATGTACCAGTTACTTGTGCTGAAACGGCCTCCTTTTTCTTGAATCTCCTGAAGCTTGTCTGTGGTTATTTTAAGAAGTACTATCCATTTTTCAGAAATAAAAATTGTATTATAGATCTGGGAGGTAAGGCTGATGGTTGTTTAATCACATCGTCATGCAGAAGACAGGGGAGTAGGAAACTGCCTTGCTGAATATAATGGTTGGTGGATTTTGAATTTAGAAAAGGGGTGGTAATTAGTGGACAGGAGCTGAAAGCAGCCACATTTCTTTGTGCACGAGTCCCCAGACAACAGCTCCCAGTGGTGGTTCTAGTAGGTCCAGTCATGCTCTGAGAAGCAGTGTTGCTAGCGGAAGGACAGTGAGCCTGGAGTCAGAGGACCTGGGTCCTTAACCCTGCTCTGCCAGTTGCTCTGTGACCTTTGTCAAGTCACTGAACTTCTCTGAGCCTCAGTTTCCTCATATGTAAAGATGGGAATTCAACGCCTATCCTCCGTCCTACTTGGACTGTGAGCCCCATGTAGGACAACAAACTGTATTCGGCCCAATTAACTCGTATCTTCCCCAGCGCTAGGAACAATACTCGACTCTTAGTAAACACTTAAGAAATACCATAATGATAATAATAATCTGTGGTGAAGCCCTCTTTGCTGGTCACCTACCCATTTTTACCTTTGAGGCAATAATAATAATAATAATGGTGGTATTTGTTATCCCCCGAGTGCTACAAGGTGATCAGGTTGTCCCACGTGGGGCACACAGTTTTAATCCCCATTTTACAGATGAGGTAACTGAGGCACAGAGAAGTTAAGTGACTTGCCCAAAGTTGCACAGCTGGCAAGCAGAGGAGCTGGGATTCGAACCCACGACCTCTGACTGAGCCACGCTGCTTCTCTGTGGCCAGGACACCTGGAAATCTTTGGCTGGGCAAACTGGGGCAAAAAAGTCCACCATTCCCCAAAGCTGGCCCTGATGCTTCCAGTTTAAATGATGAAACATGCTACAGATGTTGCTTGCTAATTTACTGGAACAGTGGAGATGCAGGGAAGAGAAGGATCTAAATAGTTCAAGTCCTGCTGATGAAGAAATTAAGGCACAGTAATGAGGTGACTAAATTCAGGTCACTTAGGTAGATGACAAAGCTGGGAATCGCCTGAAAAATTTTGCTTTTCTGAAAATCTGAATTGGTGACTCAACTGTCTCACACCTTCTGAACCCCTTGACCATCATCTTCTTGGGTAAACTAAAATCTGATATGTCAGATATTCATCTCCAAGGTGAAGATAATAGTTCAGGCACCTCTGCTGTGTTTTTTGGGCTCTTAAAGCCGCAGTGATTTCTCTCACATGAATGAACTAATTCAGATGCTCTTAACTTTGGGAGTCAGAAGGACCAGGGCTATAATCTCAACTCCACCACTTGTCTCCTGTGTGACCACGGGCAAGACACTACTTAACTTCTCTGGGCCTCAGTTATGTCATCAGAAAAAGGTGGATTAAGACTGTAAGCCCCATATGGGACAGGGACTGTGTCCAACCTGATCTACCCCAACACTTACTACAGTACTTGGAAACATTAGAAACACTTAGCAAATACCTTAAACCCAAAAATATTGAAATGCTGTTTTTTGTTTTTAAAAATAACTGGATGAGTAGTAGCATTATTGGGAATTGGTCAGTGCAAATGTACCAAATGCTTGAGAATTACAGAATGAAGAAGCTGACACCTTCTGGCCCACAAGGTGTATGTATATAAGCATGAAATGATAATGCTAATGTGGTATTTTGTTAAGCACTTACTATATGTCCGGCACTGTACTAAGCAGTGGGGGACTTGGAGAAAATCAGGTCAGACACAGTCCTAACCCATATGGGACTCACAGTCTCAAGAAGAACATTTTTTTTGTTGCATGGCTTGATGTAAGCTCATCCTCTAAACTGTAACCTTAGCCACTAAGCGCGCTGCTTCTCTTATGTGCTATTTAGTGTTTGTCTCCCACTATATTGTACTGGTGTAGTAGATTGTACTCTCCTCTCCGGGTAAGCTCGTTGAAAGGCAGGGATCAAGTCTTCTGATTCTATTGTACTCTTCTATTCAATCAGTGGTGTTTATGAGCTCTTACTGTGTGCAGAGCACTTTACTAAGCTTTTGGGAGAGTACAGTCCAACAGAGGTGGCAGACATATTCCCTGCCCACATGAGCAAAAGTTAGATGGGGAAGCAGCCACCACTATAAATGAATGATTTATAATAAATAATTTAAAGGTAGGTACAAAAGTGCTATGGGATTGGGGACGGGGCAACTATCAAATGCCCCAAAGCCCTTTGGTCAATCAGCAACTCAAAATACTATTGAATTGATTAAAGTCACTTCTCAGAGCTGGGGGCTCTGAAAAGCGAGAGAAGTGGTTAGTGATTGATCGGCTGAAGGAATTAGAAGGGAAAGTTCAGGGAAAGGGCCAGTCTGCAAATGAAAGATTACTTCCTTTTTTGTTTGTTTCTGTTTCCATAGCATGAAAAAGCTTCATGAGGAGTTGCTGTTTGATGTGTAGGTGGATAGGCAACCATTGGAAGTATTTGATGAGTGGGGAAACTGAGACTGAATGTTGTTTTTAGAAAAATGAGCTAGGCAGTGGAGGGAAATGTGGACTGGAGTGGGCAGAGACAGGAGGCAAGGAGGCTGATGCAGTGGATAAAGGCAGGAAAGGATAAGGACTTGGGATCAGCATAGTAGCAGTTTAGATGGAGAGGAGAGGGAGGATTTTGTGATGTTGTGAAGGTTGAACTGACGGGATTTGGTGACAGATTTGAATATGTGGGTTGAATGAGAGGAATGAGTTGGATAATGCCAGGATTATGGGCTTGTGAGACAGGGAGGATGGCAGTGCTGTCAACTGTGATGGGGAAGTCAGGGGGAGGACAGGGTTTGGGTGGGCAGATGAGTTCTTTTTTGGACATGTTAAGTTTGAGGTGTTGGTGGGGCATCCAAGTAAAGATGTCCTAAAGACAGGAGGTAATACAAGATTGCAGAGACAGAGAAAGGCCAGGGTTGGAGATGTAGGTTTGGGAATCATCTGCATAGAGGTGAATGGTTGAAGCCATGGGAGCAAATGAATTCTCCCAAGGGAGTGGGTGTAGATGGTGAATAGAAGGGGACCCAGAAACTGAGCCTGGAGGGGCTCCCTCAGAGAGATAACCCCTTTATTTTTCCAGGACACTCGTCCACTTTGGGAAAACCCTGAGTTGGACCCATGATCTGAAATTTTGGCATTGGTTTCGTAACCACCTGGAGGACTCTGCTTTTGTCTTCAAGTGGAGCGTTGGGAAGGCCAGGTGGGGGTCCAGAGCATCCCTAAGCCTTATGTGCTCCCTCCCTCCTTTCAATCAGTGGTATTTATTGAGCATTACCTTGTGAGAGCTCTGTACTAAGCACTTGGGAGAGTACAGTAATGAGTTGGTAGGCATACGCCCTGCCTACTAGGAGCTTTCAGTTGGCATCAAGGCCAAGCATTTAACATTGCTACTCTAGACTGTCAGCTTGGTGTGGCAGGGAATGTCTCTGCTTATTTGTTATTTTGTACTCTCCCAAGCACCTAGTACAGTGCTTTGGCACACAAGTAAGCTCTCAATAAAAAAGATTGAAATGAATGAATGAATATTCTTATGTTCTTTCCAAGTCCCTGCAGAACCCAGCTCAGAGTGAGTTGCTTGGTAAATGAATATAGTATTAGTAGAAATGACGAAAAGAAATGGGTGCAACTCTGGTTATGATGGATTAGCTTCTAGTTGGGGTGCTCTGTGATCTGAGAGAAAGTCATTTATTCTCTTTGGAAGATCCTTACTTCTCCTGATGGCTTAGTATACCTAACAATAAGGGAAAATAACCCCTGCCCTGATGTAGTTCTTTGTGAGTGTCACAAGAATGAGTACGAAAAGGCGTGAGTGCTTCTTAAGGCTTCTTGGAGCAGTGTTCAGGTTTTCTCAACAACAGGGTCAACATTTCACCTTTTAACCTTTTTCCTCCCCTTTCCTTTTTCCAAGGAAGACAGTGCCTTTCCTCCCCAGCACTAGATTCAGAACTGCTTGGGTCAGGCCTTGTAGTAGTAGTAGTATTTATTGAGTGCTCACAGGGTACAGTATACACTCTACTAAGTGCTTTGGAAGTACAAAACAAAGAAGTGTTTTCTGCCCATAAAGAATTCATATTATCGGTTGGGGAGAAGGATGGATGCACAGATAAACATAAAATGTGTTAGAATAATGAAATAATTTCATATACAATTGAAAAAAATGATGGAAAAGTGCTGAGAGTGGGTAGAAATAGGTACAAGAGTGGTAAAGATAGCTAATGGATTTTTACAGCTTAGGGGCTGGGAATTGATTGGGTAAGGGCCATTGTGCTGGCATTTATAAAGCTTTGAATAAGGAGGGATCTCTGATTTGATTTGGGAAGAGAGAATGCTCCAGATCAATAGAATGTGTGTGTGAAGGGATGAAGGAGCAGGGAGTTGAGTGTGAGGTTGTTAGCACTGAAGAGAGCTATTTGGGGAATGGTGGATGAAGAGAGTCCTTGAGTAGGGTGGGATGAGTTGATGGAGAATCCTGAATTGATTGTGAATGTTTTGGTCTGATGTGGCAGGATGCAGGAATCCAGTGGAAGATTTTGAGGAGTGGAAAAATGTGTCTCGAGTGTGAAGATGATCCTGTAGTCCATATTGGAGGCCAGGAGACCAGAATAATCTTATCGTGGGGCAACCAGAGCATGCCTCAGCAAAGTTGCTGTTTGGGTGGAGAGGAAGAGGAGATGAGAAGGCATGTAGGAGGAAGCCAGTGGGATTTATCTGAATCAGTGTCATACCTGTTACTGGTGTTTAGTACAGTGCACTGCACACTGCACACACTTAATAGACTGCCTACAAACAAGGCACCTGAATCCTTGATGATCCCAAGTCTCTAAGAAAGTTCTGAGAAACAACCTTTACTTGCATGGCATTGTCCAGGGCAACTCCCTGCTACATTAATGATAAGATTCAACTGTCAATTCACCAGCTGCAAAACAGAATCCACCATGTTGAAACCCTGATTTATTGACATGAGATTGGCAGTTAGGCATTACTGAGGTCAATAGGCTGTTCCTAAGGATACTGGCTAATAACGATCACCACCTGGAGCAGAGGGTCTGGTAACCCATCTGCATCTGGTACCCACAGGATCATTGCCAGTTGTGAACTTGGGACCAACTGTTGAGGGAGAGCTTCCGTTTCAATTATTTGTTCTGACTGGAGAAGTCAGCTCAGCCTCCTGTTGAAATCCTGTGTTTCTCAACAAATTGTCTGTGATGTCTCAGGCCAGCTGATGGAGAAAGCTGTAATGAAACTGGAGATTTTGGCACCATATGAGTCCCCAGCAATTATGTCCCTTGACAACTTCTTCCTGATAGATCCTGTACACGGGCAAGTTTGGTTTCAATTTATCCCTTTGTTTCACTATTGGATCACATAGGACTGCTGTTATATTGGCAATATCACAGCTGCTCCCTCTGATCCCTTGCCAGGAGACAATGAAGCTTTGAGGAAAGAGATGAATTTATAAAGGAGGGAGAAGAAACAGTTTCGTCTTCTCACAGAAGAAATGAAGAGGGCAGGGCTTTGCCACCTGAGCTGGAGAATGTGATTGAAAAATGCTGCCATTTTTGTCATTTGAAAGCCTCTAGCAAACTGGGTTTGTGAACGTCCTCAGTTGTTGGCTAAATGTGTCTCTTAGAATTCAAGGAGGCAAGATTTCCAATGAAGGTGATCTTAAGTGGAGTTCTTTTGGAACATTTAATTTTTGGGGGGGGCTACCAACCCTTCTGAAGGGATTCTGGAGTCAGTTTTCTCTTATAGTGCAGGCCTGTTGGGGGAAAAATGTGAATGTGTTGGGAGAAGTGGTTGGGTGCATTCATTCATTATCATATTGAGCACTTACTGTGTGCAGAACACTGTATTAAGCGCTCGAGAGAGTTCAGTGTAACAATAAACAGACACATTCCCTGCCCACACGGTGTATGGGTAGTGTCAGACGTGGGGGGTGGACTGTGTATCTCTCATTTTATGCAGTGGGGTTCTTCAAGAGCACCCTTCTGGGCTGTAGGAGAATCAGCCACTTCCAGTTGTCCTCTGCCCACTCGACAGATTGGAGCCAGAAAACAGCAGGGCATCCAAGCAGGGCATATGCAGGCAACAGTGGCAGCGAAACCAGAAAGTAGAAACTCTGAGACCAAACTATGTGGAACTATGTGGAAGCCACTATGCATCAGTGTGTTCCACCTCAGTCCTCTAGGACCTTCCCTTAGGATGATCTTATAATCTAGGAGCCCCCGAGGGCCAGGATCAGTGTTTAATTTCCACCTATGTATTTTTAGTGCTTTAGTAGCTTTGCACCCAGCAAATGCTTAGAAACACTACGGGCAGAGAATGTGTCTGTTTATTGCTATATTGTGCTCTCCCAAGTGCTTAATACAGTATTTTGCTCACGGTTAGCGCTCCATAAATGCAATTGAACATTACTGCTACTACCACTTCCCTCACCCTGTCATAAATAGCCTGCTCTGCATGAAACTGGAGAGAAGGGAGGGAGCCAGAAAACGCTCAGAGGTTCCCTCGACGTACTCGCTTTATTTGGCTTGAAGATTTCCTGTCCTATCCTGAAAGTCATCTCACCTCAACCCACACCCTCGAGGAACAAAACAGAGCTAGTGACTTCCATGTAGGCCAGCTGCCTGAAGTCAGCTTGCTTTGACTAGATGCCCTCTTTAAGGCCTCTTTGAGACTTTTCATATATTGTTAAAGTCTCACGGTAGGGGAATGAATGAATATCTGCGCCTGAAATGTTTATGGTGTGTTATTAAAAAAATAAAGTACAGGTTAAAGGACAGAGCTGGATTTCCTCTGCCAGAGACTCTTTGTGTGACCTTGGGTTAGGCCCTCTACCTATCTGTGCCTTGACTTCCCTTTGTAAAGCAGGGCTAATAATGTAGGCCTTCTCTCCTTTGATGTAGGATTGGTTTATGAATACTTATAATGCTTTGTTTTCAGAACTCTTAACAACTCCTGGGCATTATTATAGTCTATTGTTGACATACTGCTTTTAAGTCTATCCAGTCCAACTGGTTTCAGTTTAAAATTAGCTTGCAGTTTAAGGTCTTCCGCGACTGCAGGACAATATAGTTTAGTTAACCAGTGGAATGGCAGATCTGGACTCCATCCTGACTTCTCCAGTGATTCACTGCAAGTGACCTTTAGGCAAATTGCTTACCCTGGGAACACATCTGTAAAATGGAGAGATTGGAAGCTTCCTCCTTTCTGTCCGGTGTTGTTCTGAGGATTAATGAAGTAATATATGTAAATGCTTGAACTCCTCTGAAAAACAATTACACAAATCGTGCTCTTATCTTGTGGCCTTCCATGACTGTGTCCCTTATAAACTCACACTACAACCAAGATGGCTTTGGTCTTTTTTTTTTAGCATCATGTGATGTTAGGTGCTTTATACATGTGCATATTTTTTAATGCTTTAGTGTAATTAACACTCTTTCACAATCTGCGAGAGGTTAGTTTGCCCTTTGTAGTGTACTTTGAGTTCTTTGGAACAAGTCTTTATTTTTTTAAACTTGAGTAATAATAATTGTATTAAACATTTATTAGGGGTCAAGCACTGGTGGTCAGCCCTGAGTAGGGTACAGAATAATCAGGTCCTGTATCACTGAATCACTTGAATCACTTGGGGCTCACAGGCTTTGGGGAGGAAAAACAAGTAATCTGGTGCCCATTTTTGCAGATGAGGAAACTGAGGGCACAAAGCAGTTGAGTGACTTGCCCAATCAGTCATATTTATTGAGCACTTACCGTGTGCAGAGCACTGTAATAGCATGGGAGAGTACAGTATGCCAGTTGTAGACCACAGAGAAGCAGCATGGCCTTGTGGATAGAACATGGACCCAGGAGTCAGAAGGACCTGGGTTCTAATCCCAGCTCTGCCACTTGTCTGCTGTGTGACCTTGGGCAAGTCACTTCTTTGTGCCTCAATTCCCTCATCTATAATATGGGGATGGAGACCTTGAGCCTCTGTGGGATAGGGACAGTGACCAACTGTATCCACCCCAGTGCTTAGTACAGAGTAAGTGCTTAACAAATGCCACAATTATTATTATAGAGGTCTTTAAAAAAGAGTAATTAGAATGATGTCTAATTTATACTTTTGCATCTCATTATCACTTAATGATCCCATTTCATTAAATCCTACTTACAGTGCCAAGGATGATTTCAAAACTGGGTCACCCTGGTGGGAGTGTTTATCAGATTGCCAAAGATGCTCTTGGCTGTTGGATTTCTAGTGCCGGATGGCTTGATTCACGACTTCAATTTTAGTGATGCTGGCCGGCAGTGCATTATCCACATCCTTCTTGTGGTCCGGGTGGCAGGCGAACCGAGAGAGAGCTGGCAGGGATTAGAGTACAGATTATCACTTCTGACTGAGACGTCTTTGTGTGCCTTCTAGAGTCGGGTATCTCCCATTTAATTCCAAATGATATTGCTTCTTAAAGCTTAGTACTGTGATCCAGTGTACCAGTTAAAGATACATCATTTTAATTATGTGACCGTCAGAAATCCTTTCCTTGGTGGAGGAGGGAAAGAACAGGTAAACATTATTTTGACCTCGGGCGGGTGGACTCTAGCTTTCCGATCCTCTCTGCACAGGAGAGCCTTTCTTCAAAATCCCCCAGCCCCACTTCCACCCGCAACGTCATTTTCCACCTATGCCACTCACACCCCATCTGGGTTTCAAAAGGTTTTGTTTTGTGGTGGCTTCATAGATGCCTTTGTAGAGTACATTGCCTTTGAACCAGCTTCGGTTTCCCACTGTGGCCTTTACTAAAACAAGCTTTAATTGCCGGGTGCAACGTCCCCACACAGAACACAGCATGGGACTTCTTTTTCATGTTTTTCCTTCTGTAACTTACATGTCAGAAGCATGAAATGGTGAACTATGTGATTACTTTTGCCTGTCAACCCGCCCTTCACCACCACAGAAGTTTTGGAAATCAAACCCCCTGATACCTGTAAAACATCCATCCTGGAGAGTACAGAGCCTCCGTAGTTGGACATGCCTGCTTCACAGGGTTCCCGAGAGCCCTAGCTCTGCATTCTGAAAATAGATTTTTTTCCCCCTCCAGTTCTTGTTCAAGGCGGTTGCATTACTGTTGTATTTGGCAGCCCGAATGAGCCCATCCCAACCCGATCTGGGCCACATTTGGAGGGCTGGAAATGCCCTCCCCCATTCCACCAGCCCTCCCTGCAGAAGCTCTGGCTGTTGACGTTGCACAGTTCTTTCTGGGAGTCAGGGTGAAGGCGCACCCCTAGATTGTGCCAGAGAAGCTGGTGGAGGTTCGCTACCCCTAAAAATGAAAGGCAAGGTACTCTCCACTTTTTAGGTTGAGAGTTGTAGGCCCGGAGGGTCCTGTGCTGATGGTCTCTTTTAATGCTTAGATTGAAAACCGGAACCTTTATAGGAGACAAACATTATGCACTGCTGCTTGCGGCTTCACAAATGTTTGTCGTCATTATCTGATAGGATCGTATGAACAAGTTAGAGAGAAGCCTCTTGTTGTGGGCAGGGAAAGTGTCGTATTGTACTCTTCCAAGCTCTTAGTACAGTGCTCTGCACTCAGTAAATACAATTTGTAATCTGTAACAAATTTCCTACCTCTGTACTCTTTCCCAGCACTTAATACAGTGCTCAGTACACAGTAAGCATTTAATAAATAGTATTACTACTACTAGTCAGTCAATCAGTTGTATTTATTGAGTGCTTACTGTGTGCAAAGCACTGCACTAAGAGCTTGGGAGAGTATAATATAAGAATATAGCAGACCCATTCCCTGCCCTCAAACACAAACTCCTCACCATTGGCTTTAAAAACTTAATCACCTTGTCCCCTCTTATCTCACCTCACTTCTCTCCTACAACAACCCATTTTGCACAATTAGTTCCTATAATGCTCACCTTCTCGTTCTACCTCAATTTTGTCTATCTCGCTGCCCCACCTCTTGCCCACATCCTACCTCTCGCCTGAAATGCCCTCCCTCTTCATATCAGACAGATAATTGCTCCCCCTTCAAAACCTTGTTGAAGGCACATCTCCAAGAAGCCTTCCCTGACTAAACCCTCCTCTCCTCTTCTCCAACTCCCTCTGCACTACTTTTATTTGCTCCTTCATTCCTCTTTCCTCCCATCCCCACAGCACATATTTATGTGTCTCTATATATCTGTAATTTATTTATTTATTTTTCTATTTATTTATATTAATGTCTGCCTCCCCCCCAGACTATGAGCTTGTTGTGGGCAGGACTGTGTCTGTTGTTATATTGCACTCTTCCAAGCTCTTAATACAAGTGCTTGGCACACAGTAAGCATTCAGTAAGTACAATCGAATGAATGAATGAAAGAATGAATGAATGCCCCAACAAACTTACAGTCTAGAGCAATACAGCTACTATTACTCCTACTAATTGTGGATCCTCAAAGGGAAGGACAAATAACCACTCAGTAAGCGCTTAATAATTACTATTATTACTACTACTATTCCGTCTTTGCCCCATTGATGATAATGATAGTGTTTAAGTGCTTATTAAGTGCTAAATACTGGGGTAGATACAAGTTAATCAAATTAGACCCTGTCCCTGTCCACTATGGGTTCACAGTCTTAAGAGGGAGAGAGAATGGGTAGGTAATCCTCATTTTATAGGGAAAGTTAAGTGACTTGCCCAAGGTCACCTAGCAGGCCAGTAGGCAGTGCCAGTGGCTGTCAGTCAGTCCGATCGGTCCAATGTAGGACTGAGAGAACCCGGTATCCTGACTCGTGCTGATCCTGAAAGTTTCCTTCTTCCAGCTAAGTAAACCTTATCCCATCCAGCTCAGCTAATCCCAGGAAGGAGCTAGAACCGTGACACCTTGAGCAAAGTCACTAAATTGTAGCCCCCCCTTGGTTGGGATGCACAAAAATTCTCCCTGAGGTCGAGACTATTCTTCCTAGTCTGGTGGAAAGATTACCACATGCCAACCTAGCCAGCCATCCACGTGCCTAGACAGGATTTATTGGCATGCAGCAGTTTGCAAGCTGACATGATTTCGAAAGGCATGAAGGGGGTAGAGTCCTAGCCCTAAAAAAACATTTTGCAACTGGCGCCGATCGACAGACATACTGGAGAAGCTCCACCCCTCCTGCCCCCGCGGATGAGCCACGGAGCTGTCCTGGCCCCGTAGGCTGACCACTCCTTGGAGGCATTTGGGGTGATGACTTCCATCACTGTGTGACTTGGACTCACACACCCCCTCATCCCGGCTTCCTGATGGAAGCTGAGAGTTTCCAGTTAGGGCCCAAAAGGCCCCACATGGTAGATCTTGGGCCTGTTATGTCTTTGAAGTCCATCTTCATCTTCCCTCTAAAATCCCCATCCTCTTTTCGCTCCTGCACTCTAAAGGAAAGGTGGCATCTGTGTTAAATAATAATAATAATTGTGGTATTTGTTAAGCACATACTTTGTGCCAGGCACTGGCCCTAAGCATTTGGGATAGATACAAGATAGTCGGATTTTGACACAGTCCCTTTCCCACGAGGGCTTCCAGTCTTATCCCCATTTTTACAGATGGGGGACTTGAAGCATAGAGAAGTACTTGCCCAAGGTTACACGGGTCTTTAGGATCTTCTGGAAGAGCGATGACCTGGGGCTGCTCCAAGACCCTGGACTACTACTACAACTACTACTAATAATAAGGATGATGGATGATAATAATATAGTTGTATTTGTTAAAGAACTTACTATGTACCAGGTAATAATAACATTAATAATGTTGGTATTTGTTAAACGCTTACTATTGCAGAGCACTGTTCTAAGCGCTAGGTAGACACAGGGGAATCAGGTTGTCCCACGTGGGGCTCACAGTCTTAATCCCCCATTTTACAGATGAGGTAACTGAGGCACAGAGAAGTGAAGTCCTCTGTCTGCCTCCTACGCTCCTATGCTCGAGCTGCTGAGTGCTCCTGGAGAAAGTCCAAGCACCAAGCCGACCTCACACACTTCAAATTTATCCTTTCCTGCCTTAACTCTGCCCTCTCCTCCGCCAGGCAAAACTTCCTTCTCCTCCCTCATCGACACCCATGCCCGTCACCCCCGCCAATTGTTCTGGACCTTTAACTCCTCTCCTTAGGCCCCCTGTTCCTCCCCCTCTCCCATCTCTCACCCCAATGATCTGGCCACCTATTTCCTCACAAAATCAAACACAATCAGGTCTGAGCTCCCCAAAGTCACCCCTCCGCCCTCTCCCTCCCCCCCCACCAACCCTCTCCCTACTTTTCCATCCTTCCCTGCAGTATCCTCAGAGGAGATCTCTTCCCTCCTCGCAAGTGCCACCCCCTCCACCTGCGCCTCGGACCCCATTCCCTCTCACCTTATTAAAAACCATCGCCCCTGCCCTCCTCCCTTCCTTAACTTCTATTTTTAACCACTCAATCTCCAATGGCTCCTTCCCCTCTGCCTTCAAACATGCCCACGACTCCTCCATCCTAAAAAACCCCACTCTTGACTCCACTTCCCCCTCCAGTTATCACTCTATCTCCCTACTACCCTTCCTTTCCAAAATCCTAGAACGAGTCTCCTACAGTCGCTGCTTAGAATTCCTTAACTCCCATTCTCTCCTGGACCCCCTCCGATCTGGCTTCCGTCCCCTCCGCTCTACCGAGACTGCTCTCTCTAAGGTCACCCGTGACCTCTTTCTTGCCAAATCCAATGGCTCCTACTCCATTCTAATCCTCCTTGACCTCTCTGCTGCCTTTGACACTGTTGACCATCCCCTCCTCCTCCATACCTTATCTCACCTTGGCTTCACGGACTCCGTCCTCTCCTGGTTCTCCTCTCATCTCTCTGGCCGGTCATTCTCGGTCTCCTTCACTGGCGCCTCCTCCCCCTCCCATCCTTTAACTGTTGGAGTTCCTCAAGGGTCAGTTCTTGGCCCTCTTCTGTTCTTCATTTATGCTCACTCCCTTGGTGAACTCATTCGCTCTCATGGCTTTGACTACCATCTCAACGCAGATCTACATCTCCGCCCCTGTCCTCTCCCCCTCCCTTCAGGCTCGCATCTCCTCCCGCCTCCAGGAGGTCTCCACCTGGATGTCGGCCCGCCACCTAAAGCTCAACATGAGCAAGACTGAGCTCCTCATCTTCCCTCCCAAACCTGGTCCTCTCCCAGACTTCCCTATCACCGTGGATGGCACGACCATCCTTCCCGTCTCTCAGGCCCGCGATCTCGGTGTCATCCTTGACTCGTCTCTCTCGTTCACCCCACACATCCTGTTACCAAGACCTGCTGGTTTCACCTTTACAATATCGCCAAGATCTGCCCTTTCCTCTCCACCCAAACGGCTACCTTACTGCTACGGGCTCTCGTTATATCCCAGGCTAGACTACTGTGTCAGCCTTTCTCTTCACCTTCCTTCTCCTCTCTCGCCCCGCTCCAGTCTATTCTTCACTCCGCTGCCCGGGCTCATCTTCCTGCAGAAACGATCTGGGCGTGTCACTCCCCTTCTTAAACAACTCCAGTGGTTGCCTATTGACCTCCGCTCCAAACAAAAACTCCTCACTCTAGGCTTCAAGGCTCTACGTCACCTCGCCCCTTCCTACCTCTCCTCCCTTCTCTCTTTCTACCGCCCACCCCGCACGCTCCGCTCCTCTGCCGCCCACCTCCCTCGCCGTCCCCTCGGTCTCGCCCTATCCCGCCGTCGACCCCTGGGCCATGTCCTCTCACGGTCCCGGACGCCCTCCCTCCTCACCTCGCGCCAAACTGATTCTCTTTCCCCTCTTCAAAACCCTACTTAAAACTCACCTCCTCCAAGAGGCCCTTCCCAGACTGAGCTCCCCTTCTCCCTCTACTCCCTCTACTACCCCCCCTTCACCTCTCCACAGCTTAACCCTCTTTTCCCCCCATTTCCCTCTGCTCCTCCCCCTCTCCCTTCCCATCCCCTCAGCACTGCACTCGTCTGCTCAACTGTATATATTTTCATTACCCTATTTATTTTGCTAGTGAAATTGTACATAGCCTTGATTCTATTTAGTTGCCATTGTTTTTACGAGGTGTTCTTCCCCTCGACTCTATTTATTGCCATTGTTCTTGTCTGTCTGTCTCCCCCGATTAGACTGTAAACCCGTCAAACGGCAGGGACTGTCTCTCTGTTGCCTACTTGTTCATTCCAAGTACTTAGTACAGTGCTCTGCACATAGTAAGCGCTCAATAAATACTATTGAATGAATGAATGAATGAAGTGACTTGCCCACAGTCACACAGCTGACAAGTGGCAGAGCCGGGCTTCGAACCCATGACCTCTGACTCCAAAGCCCGTGCTCTTCCCACTGAGCCACGCTGCTGACCTGGGGCTGCTCCAGACCTGGACTACTACTACAACTACTACTAGTAATAAGGATGATGATGATAATAATAATAGTTGTATTTGTTAAGAACTTACTATGCACCAGGTACTGTTTTAAGTGCTGGGACAGGTCACAAGATAATCGGTTGGGCACAGTCCCTGTTTCACTTGGGGTTCACAGTCTTAATCCCCCTTGTACTGGGGAGGTAACTGAGGCCCAGAGTAATAATGTTGGTATTTAAGTGCTTACTATGTGCAGAGCACTGTTCTAAGCGCTGGGGTAGATACAGGGGTAATCAGGTTGTGCCACGTGAGGCTCACAGTCTTAATCCCCCTTTTACAGATGAGGTAACTGAGGCACAGAGAAGTTAAGTGACTTGTCAACAGTCACACAGCTGACAAGTCGTGGAGGTGGGATAGTCAAGTGACTTGCCCAGGTCACACAGCAGGCAACTAGTGGAGCCAGGATTAGAACCCAGGACCTTCTGACTCCCAGGCCTGTGCTCTGTCCACTAGGCCACACTGCAACTGTGGCCTAACATCAGAAGAAAGAGATTTAAGGTCTTGTGCTCCTGGCACTTTGTTGGAGTCTGCTGTGCGGTAGAACAAGAGCGGCAGGAGAGAGTCACTTGAATAAGTAAACATTTATTTCCAAAGGCTGCTCTTCAGGGTCCCTGCTGTCCTCTTGTTTTAGGGTCCATGTGTTCACCGATTAGCAGGGCAGTACCTGCCGGCTACTTTGACAATCTGGTCTGTTCCAGTAAGTGATGGTGGAAAATTTTCCATGTTCTGCGTGGCTCACCTGTAACCCAGATTGTCACCTTTCCATGTCTTAGCTACTCCTTAGGGAGTGCCATAAAATCGATTACTCACCTCAGTGATGTGATTGAGACCTCTCTTGACTTAAAGGTGATTCAAATTCTTGAATCACCTTGCTGCTTTTCCCCTTACCATTCAAAAAAAAAAAAAGGAGACTATTTGTTAAGCGCTTCTGTGCTCCAGGCACTCTACTAAGCGCTGGGGTAGATACAAGCTAATCAGTTCAGACACAGTCCATGTCCCACATGGGGATCACAGTCCTAATGCCTCGGTTTTGCAGAGGAAGGAACTGAGGCCCAGAGAAGTGAAGTGACTTGCCCAGGATGGCACAGCAGACAGGTGGTGGAATGGGGTTTAGACACCCAGGTCCTTGTGACACCCAGGCTGTGCTACAACCACCTAGGCCATGCTGCTTCTTCTTTTCCTTAAATGGGGCTAATTCCCCCTCCTCCCTGTAGTCTTGCTGGCACATTGGTGATCTCATTCCATGGCCAGGTAGCTCTGACCAATGAGCCCTGCAGGAACGAGACCAGAAACCTGCTAGTTTTATTAACTGTTTGACTCTCATCTCCCAAAGACTCGTTCCTCGACGCCAGATGTAGGGTAATGACAGGAGAATGATTTGTGGACAGGGAGGGGAAAGGGTAAATGAACTTAGAAACAGAGGAATGTTCCATTTGAAGGTATGGCCACTTAAACAATGAGGAAGAACTAATGGAAATATGAGCAGGTATTTTGTACTTTTATTTGGGCTATAAGGACCCAAATGTGCATTCTTCCGAAACTTTAAAAAGAACTCAAACCTGTGGTCTTTTGGCTCAGATCTCCCTGAAAGTGAATTGAAGGTCCACTTTCTGTAGGGTAGAGGGCCCTCACCTTTGGAGATCCATGATTTTCTCTTTTAGGTTGCTATTTTCTCCCAGGGCAGCCTGTGTTACAATAAGGGTTAGAGTAGGGAATTCCGGTGGCATGATGGCTTTGATGAATTACTCCTTTTTGGTGGCAATCAAGGACACACCCTTTCCTCTCAGTCCAAAAGGCCACCATACTGGTCAAGGCACTTGTCCTACCTGGCATGGTAGTAATATTATTATTATTATGGTACTTATTATGCATTTCATGTGCCAAGCACTGTACTAAGCTCTATTCAATATAAAGAGACCTAAATTCTAATCTAGACGGTAAGCTCGTTGTGTGCAGGGAACATGTCTACCAATTCTTATATTATACTCTCCCAATCACTTTGAATGATGCTCTTCGCATGGTAAGCGCTCAATAAATAGCATTGATTGATTGATAATTCCAGATCAGTCATTTCCTGCTGTGTGACCTGGGATTTGTCACTTAACTTCTCTGTACCTCACTTGCCTCATCTGTAAAATGGGGGTCCAATACCTGTTCTCCTCTGACTTAGACTGTGAGCCCCCGTGTGGGACAACCTGTACTGTGTCCAACCTGATTACTCTGTATCTACCCTAGTGCTTAGTACAGTATCTGGAACATAGTAAGCACTTAATAAGTAACATTAAAAAAAATGGCCCTATCATTCCCTCACTAAACACTGAATCTTTTGTGTTGAATTCAGGGCCTAGGCCTGCAGCATTGTTGCCTTTTCATTGATGACTAAAACTGAATAAAGACTAGAGCAAGTAGACTTAGCAGCAATTCAGTAATTCAAAACAAGACAGTTATTAGCTAATAACCCATCTTATAAATTCTCTTTGTTAATTGTGAGAAAGTTGGTTTGGTCCGATCAAACCAATATTCTATGGTATCGTGCTGTCTTTCACTGTCCCTTCACTCTTGCACATGATGGTTTTTGGGTTTTTTTCTCACTGTTTCTCTCAGAGGCGACAGACTACATCTCTTTCCCTTTCTTTGGTTTCCCTCATCTGTGGGCAGCAATCTTGTCTACCAACTCTATTGCATTGTATTCTCCCAACTGCTTGGTCGAGTGGTCTGCACACAATAATCACTCAGAAATGTCATTTATTTTATTTAGATCCTTTTAATAACAATAATCGTACAATATTGCTCAATAAATATAATTGTTTAACTCAAGATATATAGTGATGTGATCTAATTGCAACACAAACGTGTACTACAAAAGAAATATGGAATTAGACATTTTTGTATGAATGTGTGTTAATTCAGCAGTCTTTTTCAAAATGTTAGCTTTTCCATCCTACATTCAGTTTAAAGGCACCCTGTGCTGACAGATTTGCCATCATCCATGTTAAATAGATGTCATTGAAATGGGCTTTAATTACTCTGTCAAGTCAATGAAAATACTTCACAAAGAGGAGACAGGAGCTTAAGTCAAGGTCAACTCTGCATTTATCTCAAAGTTTGAGGGTGCCTGGAAATTAAAATAGTAGCATAAAATTGGCTATAGGAAAAAGTGCTAAAAAAGAGTGATAACAGGAGATTGCTGTGTTCCTCAGAACTCTCCCTGACTAGCTGTCAAATATCATTTTCTTCTGCTGGCAGCCTTATACAGTGGGCTGGTTTCCAGGGGTAAAGACTTGGGTACCCGCTATGAGTCAGATGAGCCAGTTCCTCCTTTTTATGGAATGATGATCAAGGGCAAACAGTATATATCTGCCCTTAGTTATATAAACATACATATGTATACACGTATGTGTGTATGTGTGTATATGAATATATATGTATGTGTTTGTGTGTACACCCCAATGCTTAGTATAGTGCCTGGCACATAGTAAGTGCTTAATAAATACCACAATTATTATTATTATTGTTATTATAATATCCAAAGACTGTGCCTTACTTGCTGGTATATGACACCTTCTTCTAGTTTGTAAGCTCATTACGGACAGGGAACGTGTCTGCTAATTCTGTCATATTGTACTCTCCCAGGTGCTTAATATAGAACTCGGCACCTAGCAAGTGCTCAATATATACCATTGATATATAGGTGCCAGAAATCAACCTGCATGAACTGTTGTAGCATCAACAAATTTGGTACCTTGCAAATATATTATTCAGGATCTTACCTTGGCCTAAGATTTACTGAGTAATTCTAAACTGATTCTGGATACCAAAACAACTGCAAAACAGGCTTGTCTGCACTTGCTCTTCTAGAGATGTATTTCCATATGAAAAAAGAGGATTCTCTTATCAACAGCAGTCTTGGATGCTGATGGTCTCTCTCTTTGCATCTTCAGCTGCCCTTTTTTAGATGGCAATCTCATGTAACCTCACACACAGTCAGTGATCAGAATAGTTTCCAGAGGCTGAATCAATTGTGTTTACTGAGCACTTACTGCGTGCAGAGCACTGTGGTCAGAGACTGAAAAAATTCTACTTTACTGTGAAATGAATTCTACAATTAGTCTTTGAAAAAAAGAATTTTGCTTATCTTATATTCACCCTAGCCCTTAGTATCATGGACAGTCAAAAGCAGGCTCTCAGTAGCTACCATTACCCCTATTGTGAAGAAAAAGGGGAGGATTGCCCACAGCTGTTTGAGCTAGACTCTTGCCTTGCTCTTCCCAGGTCTTTGATAAGAGCTGAGAATTTCCAGTCAGTTCTGAAAAGACCCCAAAATTGGGATTTTCTGGCCTGGCAACTCTTTGGAACCTGCCCTTTCCCAATCCCTAAAATCCATGGCTCCATTCACTTTGCATCCAAAATGATATGTAAAATAATTTTTGCTAAGGGGGCTTAAAGTGATGGGAAAGGTAGGCAAACAGGTTGGTAACTATTTGACACAATAGTTAAGACTGTGAGAATAGACCAAAAAAAAATCATGTGAGTTAAGTAACAATACTGGTAGTATTTGTTAAAGCACGTACTGTGTGCCAAGCACTGTAGTTAGTTGTATTTATTGAGCATTTACATTTACTGGCTACAGAGGACTGTACTAAGCGCTTGGCAAGAGTGCAAGTACAACAATAAGCAGACACATTCCCTGCCCACAATGAATTTACAGTGTACAGGGGAGATTACAGGTCCCACATGGGGCTCACAGTCTAAGTAGGAGGGAGAACAGGTTATTAACAAATACAAAAAAAAACCCATTGAATTTCCCATTCTGCAGATGAGGGAATGGAGTCACAGAGAAGTTAAGTGATTTGTCGAAGGTCACACAGCAGATAAGTGGCCAGAATTGGGAATAGAATCCAGATCCTCTGACTCCCAAGCCCATGGTCTTTCCACTAGGCCATACTGCTTTATAATAGTTAAGTACCAAGGTGATCCTATAGATGCTGAAATGATTGGTGGGCGTGGGGGAGGTAGAGTTGGGGGGTGCTATATTGAAATAATGACAGGGTTAGGGAAAATATTGAGGGTTTTGTTTTTTTTCAGTTTGGAGGAATTGTTACGAGAAAGAGATAATAGCTCTTCCAAGTGTATACCTACAAATGTAGACGTGGTTATGGTCCCCAAGAAGTTTTCATTCTGAGACAGAAGACAAATACCCACATAGCATTTTCCCTTCTTTTCTTTGTGCATGGGTTAACTCTTTGCCCCCATTCTTCAGAGGAATCCCAGAACAGTCAAGTGACTTAACCTACACCACACACAAAACTTCAGCCAGGTTTGAGCGTAGGCTTCTTTGGCTCCTAGACTCAGTACATTGCTTCATCTACTGTGGTCTTTACAACTCATTTAAAAGATAAATAGGACAGCAGGGTGCTGGAGAGCATAGGGAAGCAAACAAACAGAAGAAGAAGTAGTGGCATTCATTGATTCAGTCATATTTATTGAGCTCTTACTGTGTGCAGAGCACTGTACTAAGTGCTGGGGAAAGTACAGTACAACAATAAACAGACACATTCCCTGTCCTCAATGAGTTTTACAGTCTAGAGGGGAGAAATAATTATGGTATTAAGTGCTTACCTATATGCCAGGCACTGTTCTAAGCACTGGGGTAGATACAAAATAATCAGATTGGACACAGTCCGTGTCCCACTTAGTGCTCACAGTCTAATTCCATTTTGCAGATGAGGTAACTGAAACATAGAGAAGTTTAGTGACCTGCCCAAGGTCACTCAGCCGGCAAGTGGCGGAGCTGGAATTAGAAACCCAGGTCCTTCTGACTCCCAGGCCTGGGCTATTTCCATAAGGCTAGGTTTCTTATGCAAGGGGATGTGTAGTCTCTCAAGTGGTTAGTACAGTGCTTGCCACACAGTGATCATCCAGTAAAGACCATTGATGATTGGCCTTTGACATTGCCAAGCCTGTTCAACTAAAAAGGGCAACCTCATAGCAAAGACTGGCCAATTTAGTGGATTACTTGACCAATTAGGAGATTGGGTATGCCCCTGAAGATACCACATGGGCTTAAGGGCGGGATGGCAAGGAAGTGCTTAAGTAGAGGAAAGGGCAGTATCATTGGTTCCAACTGGAGGAGAGAAAGGACCACCCAGGGAGGGTTAAGGCTGCAGAAGAGGAAGCAAGTTTTGAAGTCTTGGCTTTCTCCCTGCATTCAGTGTGATTTTCTGGAGCATAAGAGCTTGGGACAACACTGGTGAATGCTAAGTTGCTAACCTTTTAATTAGCTACTTGCTAATCTTTAAAGATTGCCAGGGTGAAAAACAATAGGTCAAAGGCCTCAAGTATCCGCTTCTCTGCCTTCCTCCCCTCCACCCTTGACTAGACTATAAGCTAGTGGGCAGGATCATATCACCTTATTTTAAATACTATTAATTGATGGATTGAACCACTCTGCTGTCATTCCCCACCCCTCTTCCCCTGCTTTAAAAAAAAATCATATTTAAGTCCACACATTGTGCCAGGTACTGTTCTAAGCACTAGGGTGGATACAGGCAAATTGAGTTGAACACAGTCCATGTCCCACGTGGGGCTCATAGTCTTAATCCCCATTTTACAGATGCAGTAACTGAGCCCTGAGAAGTGAAGTGGCTTCCCCAAGGTCATACGGCAGACAGCTGGTGGAGCTGGAATTAGAATTCAGGGCCTTCTGACTCCCAGGCCCACACTTCAACCACTAAGCCTGGGAGTGCTTAACACTGCTTTCTCCCACCCCCATTGCATTTCAACATCATGCTGAGTAGCAGTCTGGCCTAGTGGGAAGAGCTCAGTCCTGGGAGTCAGAGGACCTGGGTTATAAAATTCGTTCCTCCGCTTGTAGGGCTGTGTAACCTTGGACAAGTCACTTAACTTCTCTGTGCCAACCATTTCCTCATCCATAAAATGGGGATTAAAGCTGTGGGCCCCATATTGGGCAGGGACTGCATCCAACCCCATTTGCTTATATCCGCCCCATCACTTAGTATGGTGCTCGCTCATAGTAAGTGCTTAGCAAAATACCACCATTCTTCTTGTTGTTGTTATCATTATTATTATGCTTTCCCAATATTTGAGATGGTACTGGTGGAGAGGGATGCCATTACAGTGGCTCACTGTGTAAGCAAGCTTTCTTTTTTAATTTCCTTAGGTCTTCTAAAAGGGGAGGCTCTGGGTAGACTTGAGACATGAGGCTGATCTTTATGCCAAATCGCCTTAAATACATTGCCTTTTTTTTGCTGCCTTTCAGAGACCCTGGGCTAGCATCGTGATGTCCCACAGCTATTACATGGCTTCTCGTGGGTGGGGAACATGTTGACCAATTCTGTTGAATTGTATTTTCCTGAGCATTTATTACAGTGCTCTATCCACAGTAAACGCTCAAAAAATGTGATTGATTAAGAAGTCTGTCCTGGGGAAGGGTGGATGGCCTTCTCAGAATCAGAAGTAACATGCAAATGCAGGTGATGTTCTTGGGAAGATCATTATCACTAATGGTATTCTAATTTAGCCCTGCTTTTATTAAGGCCATAAAGTGTTAATATGATAGCACTTTTATGGAACTACTTCATTGGGGTTTTTGACTTTCCTTAATTTTCCTCCCGTTAGGGTAATAGGCACCAATAGTTCTTTGGCGCTTGTGATTTCATTTTGTTATAATAACAGAAGTCTAGCTTTTCAAGGCCATGAGCACACCATCTGGCTCTGATAAAAATACATTTTCAGAAGTGGAATAGCCAGTCTCATGCTCCTCCCTGGGGTGTGTCATTTTGTGCTTCTAAGCCCCAAGCTTTCTTTCTCCATGAAACCTCAGGGGAGGTAGGGGGTCTTTCCTTCTCTTTTCCCTATTCACTGACACTCCCTTTTTTCTGGAATCTCCCTGAGCTTCTTCATTCAAAATGAATCTTCTAAACTCTGTTTCCTGAGAGAAAACACCCTGAGCTCCTCTTTGCTCATGTTCATACCAACTTGAGGACTTTTGCTGTCTTCATTCCGATTCGTTTTCCATGACACTGTCTAGACTGCAAGCTCGTTATGGGCAGGGAGCGTGTTTGCTAATTCTTTTATATTGTATTCTACATTACAAAATGTAGATGGTGGTGATGTTGATAATAATGTAGGTGATGATAATGTAGGTGGTGGTGATGGTATTTGTTAAGCACTTACCATGTGCCAAGCACTGTTCTAATTGCTGAGGGCTTAATACAGTGCTCTGCCCACAGTAAGCACTCAAATACTATTGATTGATTGACTCAATAGCTACAGTATTTCTTACAGCAGCTACTACTAGGCTGAAACAGGAGATGCTCTGGAAGAAAAGTCCATTTAAAGCATTAACTGATAGCTACCTCCATCTGATCTGTTCTCTGAAAGTGGCATAACTAAGATTGATTTGCAAATCCTGCATCCAACTCACTTATGCCACCTTTTAGACCAAACAAGATTTATTGAACATTCCCTTTTTAAAGTCATCTCTCCATGGCTCCTCCCTGCCAACAAGACTCCACTTGATTCATCTCAAATATCTGAGGCAGGCTGTTTCTGAAACCTCGCCAAGAGGATGGTTGTATAATCTTCCTCAGAGGTCTGCTTCAGGGCCTTACAACCCTCATAATCAGGTAATATTCTTTCATTATAAATAGCAACATTTTACTGGTGAGCTATTTGGACTGTGACGATTATGATACTTTTACGGAGTTAGCAGTATGCCCACTGCTCTGATTTTCATTTGTGGTATTCTGTTTACCTCCTCTCTCTTTTTCAATTCCATATTCAATCTGTCACCAAATCCTGTCAGTTTCTCCTCAACGTTTCCAGGTTTTTAAATATAGTGTGTAAGTGCTTATTATGTGTTGTACTAAGCGCTGTAGATTCGCGCTTGGAAGTAGCATGGTGTAGTGGATAGAGCACAGGCCTGGGAGTCAGAAGGTCATGTGTTCTAATCCCGGCTCTGCCACTTATCTGCTGTGTGACCTTGGGCAAGTCAATTCACTTCTCTGGGCCTCAGTTCCCTCATCTGGAAAATGGGAATTGAGACTGTGAGCCTGACGTGGGACAGGAACTGTGTCTAACCCAATTTGCTTGTAACCTTCCCAAGTGCTTAGTACAATGCCTGGCACATAGTAGTGCTTAACAAATGCCATAATTATTATTATTATTATTATCATCAGGTTGGACACAGTCCCTGTCCCACATGGGACTTACAGCCTTAGTCCCCATTTTACAGATGAGGTAACTAAGGTCCACATAAGTGAAGTGACTTGCCCAAGATCACGCAGCAGATTAGCGGAGCCAGGATTAGAACCCACGACCCTCTGACACATTGCAGACACATTGTTTGCCCATAACAAGTTCAGAGTCTAGAGGAAGATGCTGGACCTAGCTTAATGCCCATTTTGTGGTGTAATTAGACCCGTGCTTGCAGTTCCTATTGGGTAAAATAGTTAAGATACACAACCTCTGAGGATCAAGGAATTAAGCAAATTCCATGACCGGGAGTTGTGAAATTGGCCGCACCTGCATTCACTGCGTTCTTGAGAGCAGGCACTCAACTTCCCTCCTCTGCCTTAGAAAGAATGGGGGTGGTGAAAGAAATAACGCACTACCATATTGCAAGCCTCATTAAGAATATGCGGTTCTAGCACAGTGCTTAGTCAGAGGGACAAAGTAAAGGACCTGGCAGCTTGTGGTGGGAAAAATGTTGCTTCATGTTTAGTAGTGAGGGAAAACATGAGGTTGCATGTTTTGAAGGTCATTCATTCCGTCGTATTTATTCGTCAAATATTAGGTAATAATAATAATAATGTTGGTATTTGTTAAGCGCTTACTATGTGCCGAGCACTGTTCTAAGCGCTGGGGTAGACATAGGGGAATCAGGTTGTCCCACGTGGGGCTCACAGTCTTAATCCCCATTTTACAGATGAGGGAACTGAGGCACAGAGAAGTTAAGTGACTTGCCCACAGTCACACAGCCGACAAGTGGCAGAGCTGGGATTCGAACTCATGAGCCCTGACTCCAAAGCCCGTGCTCTTTCCACTGAGCCACGCTGTGAACAGCCCTTTTTTAACACTGCTTTAGTGGTTGCGGTTTCAGCATGAGTGACTTCTACCTCTTAACTTTATTTTTATTTTATTTTTTTGCTCTGTTCCTGAACCTGATGGAGTAGTGATGTTGTGTTCTGCTAATCTTAACAACTCCAAAGCCAACTCTGTTATCACAGTGAAACTTCCAGCACTGGAGGCATTCTTCAACACACAGCATTATTTTGTTTATTTCTGTAGGAAGCGAATCAGTTTAATTATATTGACTAAATGCACATGCAGATCCCATTGCCGGTATTCACTGCCTCTCTCTGTACACAGAACTGACCTTTTAGGGAGACAGAAGGCACAAAGTTGAAAACAAGAGCCAAAGAACACATTCTGTTGTTACACATTGTAATTAAAACGTAGCTGCTCAGACCAAAGGGGTGGCACCGTCTTTAGATTTTTTTTTTTAACTGGCATTTAAAATCTTTGAATGAATGAATGAATGCACCAGGCACTGTTCTAAATGCTGGGGTAGAAACAAGCTAATCAGATTGGACACAGTCCATGTCCCACATGGAGCTCCCAGTTATAATCCCCATTTTACAGATGAAGTAAGTAAGATACAGAGAAGTGAAGCTACTTGTCCAAGGTCAAACAGCAGACAAGTGGCGGAGCCAGGACTAGAACCCAGGTCCTTCCAACTCCCAGGCTGGTGCATTATCCATTAGGCCTCGCTGCTCCTCATGCTGCTATATGAAGAAAGAACTTTCCTATGGTGAAGTGTGTGAGTGAGTGCCACAGGCTACTAAGGGAGACTGAACTTTTGCTCTTTTTAAAATCGCTGGTGTAGTTAAATGTCTGGGATGTTTGGTCTGGCCCCCAGGAAACCTTTCAATGTCTTCCAACACCATGTCTCTGATTCTGTAACAGAATCAGAGGACTTGGGACTAGTTTGCTGTCATAAATTTTCACTCCTTTGCTCCTTTGAGGTGGGGTGCTGAGGAAATGGCATGGGCCATTGGAATCAACAGCTAGAAAACTTGGGCTTTAATTCTTCTATTTATGTCATTAGTTGAGTATTATTTCTCCCACTTCTTTCCCATTCCTCAGTTCAAACCATTTAATGACTCACCACTGGCAGAGAGGAGGAAGTAATAGACCAGGTAACTCAGGGTTATGGGAGGTGGTGACTACTTTCAGTGTTTAGGTGGCTCAGAAATAACATTTGGGTATAGGTTGGGAGAATTAGAAGTCATTGGGGAAAGCCTCAATCAATCGGTGTGTTTATTGAGTGGTTACTGTTTGCAGAGCACTGTAATAATAATGTTGGTATTTGTTAAGCGCTTACTGTGTGCCGAGCACTGTTCTAAGTGCTGGGGTGGATACAGGGTAATCAAATTGTCCCACGTAAGGCTCACAGTCTTAATCCCCATTTTACAGATGAGGTAACTGAGGCACAGAGAAGTTAAGTGACTCGCCCACAGTCACACAGCTGACAAGCGGCAGAACTGGGATTCGAACCCATGACCTCTGACTCCCAAGCCCGCGCTCTTTCTACTGAGCCATGCTGCTTCCCAGTACTAAGTACTTAGTACAAGTACTAAGTGCTTGGGAGAGTGCCATACAACAGACAGTTTCCCTGCCCATTTATTTTCCCTGGGGACTTTGAAGGTGGCGAGAGGTCCATCTGATGGACTGGAGAGGGAGTCCCAGGAGGGAGGGAGGACATGAACAAGAAAACGGTGGGGGAAAGAGATGAGAATGAGTCAGACTGAGTAAGTTAGCTTGAGGGGAATGAAGAGTAGGGGAAAGAGAGTAGGTAAGGAGGAGGGAAAGAGTACTGAGGATTTAAAAACCAGTGGTCAGGGGATTCTGCTTCATGCAGAGATCAATGACATATTTGAGGACTCGGGAGATGTGTGCAGAGTGATATGTTATAGAAAAATGATCAAGACAAAAGAATGAAGTAGAGTCTGGAAAGGAGAGAGAAATGAGGTTGATGCAGTAGTCAAGCCATGATATGACCATGCTGGTGGCCATTTTGATGGCAAGGAAGGGGGGCATTCTGGAAATGTTATGGAAGCATAACCAACAGGATTTGGTGCAGGCTGGAATACAGAGGATGAAAAGGAGTTAATAGTCAGTGATAATAATTGTGGTATTTGGTAAGGGCTTACTGTGTGTCAAGCACTGTACTAAGTGCTGGGGTATATCCAAGATAGGCCCCACATGGGGCTGACAATCTGAGTTGGAGGGAGAATGAGTATCAAACCCTCATTTTGCAGATGAGGGAACTAAGGCAGAGAGAAGGCACGTGATTTCTCCAGGGTCGCACAGCAGTTAACCTGTCGTGTGAGTTGGGATTAAAACCCAGTTCCTCTGACTCACAGGCTCATGCTATTTCCACTAGGCTTGTTGCTCCTCAAGGATGATGCTAAGGGTTTTAAGGGCTTGAGAGATCAGAAGCCTAGTGACTGTGATGGGAAGGTGTATGGAGGAGAGAAGATGAGGAGTTGTGTTTTAGACATATAGAGCAGGAGATACCAGCAGAACATCCAGAGACACATGTTCTGGACTCAGCAGGAATTGTGATATTGCAGAGAAAGAGTGGGGTCAGGGCTAGGGAAGTAGATTTGGGACTCCTCTGCAAAAAGCGCATAGTTGCAGATGTGGCAAAATGACACACATTTCTTCTGTGCTTTAAATGAATGGGTGGGGTTAATGCTGTAGCTTAATTCCTTTTCTTTTTCTGTGCCTTCTTTGGTTCCTTGTCGATCTTCTTGGAAAGAGCCCATCTCTACACAGACCTCTGCTGGCTGAGAAAAGAGGACTTCAGAACCATTTTGGTTGGTCCTTTCTAAAATCTTATGGTTTTTATTGTGTTTTGGTTTTTTATGGCATTCTTTGAGTGCTCACTATGTACCAGGTACTATATTAAGCGCTGGGGTAGATACAAGCTACGCAGGTTGGACAGGGTCTATGTCTTATATAGGACTCACAGTCTTATTCCCCATTTCTACAGATGAGGGAACTGAGGCCCAGATAAGTGAAGTGACTTGCCCAAGGTCACACGGCAGACAAGTGGTGGAGACAGGATTAGAACCCAGGTCTTTCTGACTCCCAGATCCATGCTGTATTCACTAAGCCATGCTATTTCCTGTGAAGTCCCTGCCCTACCACTGTCTTGTTGAGTTGCCAAGCACAAGGAACTTTCCTGTGCCTCAGTTTCATCATCAGGGAAATGGGGCTAATGATATCTCACAGGCATGTCAAGGACAAAAAAAGTCATTCAATGTGAAAGCATTCAGAAGTACTAATTAAATGTATTCGTACTGTCACTACTGTCACTGTAATGGACACTGGGAATCATAAATTCTGCTCCTGGCTCTCCCTCTGGTTGACAGAGAGATTTTTAAGATTTCAGTCACTTAACTTTTGCAAACTCTGTTTCCCAACTGTCAAATAGGGAAAATCCTGCTTTGAACCCATCTTTCAGGATGTCTGAAAGTATTGGCAAGAAAAGGGCTAAGAGCCTTAAGCTCCTCATTTGAAGAGTGCTAAATAAATATAGGAATTTATCATTGATCGTCAAATGGGTGGGTCCTATTGGATCTCCCACGTTAGGGTTTTTTGGCTTCCATCTAATAGGAATTTTCTAGTAAGTAACTTTAAATATTTGTAAATCTAAAGGAATCCTTTTAGTATACGAGCCCGAGGCCTTCCACCTCACTGGGCCTGAAGGGAAAGAACCGACTTAGAAGAAACTTGGTTTCTCTAGGCTGTGAATTAAGAGTACAAAGATCTAACTATTCTATGCTGCAAGTCATTTTCAGAGCATCTGCTGTGGTTCTTATGTTTGGGCCAAATGAAGTGACTTCTGTTTTTCAGAGGAAGGGAAGAAAAAAATAAAGACGAGAAGAGTGGAGGCTTTTTAAAGGCTAATTGGCTATTGGGATTCTGGGCATGGAAAGGCCTGGAGATCAGCTGTTTGTCAAGCTCAGAGTAGATCTGGAAGGGATAATTTGGCATTGGGCATAAAGCGCTTAGTGCAGTGCTCTGCATGTAGTTAAGTGCTCAATCAATTGATCGATCGGACAAATTCACCCAGGAATCCATAAATCTCTTAGGCCTGGCTCTGCTAGAAGCACCATAGCTTAATGGAAAGAGCATGGGCCTGGGAGTCAGAAGAACTGAGTTCTAATCCCAGCTCCACCACCAACCTGCTGTGGTGATCCTGGGTGCCTCGGTTATGTCATCTGTAAAATAGATATTAAAACTGTGAGCCCCATGTAGGACAGGGACTGTGTCTATCCTGATTAGCTTCTATCTACCCCAGTGCTTCTTACAGTGCCTGGTGTATAGTAAGTGCTTAACAAATACCATAAAAAAAGCTGACTACTGAAGCTTCTCTGAGTTTACCCATTTCAACTAGGTTGGGAGACCTGCTTGCTTTGGGTCCAGTTTGCTTTTTTTTTCCCCCCGGTCTGTCTTCCCATTTCATCTGATTTCCAAGATTTGGAGAGAGCTAAGCTTTAGCTTTCCTTTTCTCCTCAGTCCAAAGAGGCTTTTCATGTGGGGTTTTTTTCTAAGGCCCCAGGGTATGATCTATGTGGTTACCTTAGTTAATTTTTGCCCTGGGAAGGAAGATCTCCCTATACTTGGTTGCTTTAGTGTTTTTCTTCCTCGTCATCTGCCTGTCGTCATTCAAATTTAACACCTCAAAATTTACAAAAATCCAAATCAATTGGCCCTGTACCCAGAAGCGTACCAGGTGTGCTGTGACATTTCTTGTGTGTCTCATGATAAGCAAGAGCTGGACAGATTGGTTTGGGGAAGTCCAAACTCATCAGCAGATGCAAATCTTTCCTGGCCCGAGAAGAGATTAACCTATTCAAGTAACAGCAGGAGATTTCAGATCCCTGAGTCTGAGGGGCAAGGTCATCTCATTCAACCTCTTAGTGGATAGAGCACAGCCCTGGGCATCAGAAGGACCTGGGTTCTAATTCCAGCTCTGCCACATGTCTGCTGTGTGACCTTGGGCAAGTCAGTTCACTTCTCTGAGCCTCAATTACCTCATCTGTAAAATGAGAATTGAGACTGTGAGCCCCACGTGGGACAGGTACTGTGTCCAACCTGATTTGCTTGTATCCACTCCAGCGCTTAGTACAGTGCCTGGCACATAGTGAGCACTTAACAAATACCACCACCATTATTATTATTAAGTACCATAATTATTATTATTATAATATTTTGTTTCTCAAAATGGGTTTGCTCCTGGCATGCTACACATGTGTTTTGTCTTCCAACTGGTAGCCAGACAATTAGATTGAAATCAGATAATTATTCAAACTTCCATATCAGATGGCCAGATGAATGCCCAACCTGCACCCCGTTGTTACAGACAGGATCTGAACCCAGGTCCTCTGGACAGAAGGATGAGCCAACAAAGAACTGCCTTTTTCCCCTGGCCAAGCTGAGCTTGTCTCGGCTGGAAGCTGCTCCCCTCTTGGAAATTTTTCAGAGGAGGACAGATGCACATGTGTCTGATCTGGGTTGGGTGCACTTTTGCCTGGAAGCGCTGAGGAAGGGCTAAGGATTGTCGGAGATTTTGGTCCATCAGAGGTGCGTGTCAGCAGGGAAGTCTCTGCATTTGTTCACTGTGGTTTTTCTTCACCTCTGTGGAGAAGCAGCATGGCGTAGTAGATAGGGCCTGGGAATCAGAAGATCATGGGTTCTAATCCTGTCCCCACCACTTTTCTGTTGTGTGACCCTGGGCAAGTCACTTCACCTCTCTGTGCCTCAGATACCTCATCTGTAAAATTGGGCTTAAGACCGTGATCCCCTGTAGAAAAAAGACTGCATCCAAATTGATTAACTTGTAGCTACCCCGGAGCTTAGAACGGTGCCTGGAACATAGTAAGAACTTAGTAAATGCCTTAAAACAATGAGCAGCAGTAGGCACATTGAAAGATCTGGGCATTACAGCACAGCTTTGGGAAAAGGAAGAATTTCTGATGCTTAGGGTAATGGAGGAAGGGAGAGAAATAGTCAGAACTTTCCTCCTGCAAAGAGGGGGTCCCCAGTCTTTAGAAGGGCTCCCACCATTGGGTGTATAAACCTGTATCTCTTGGGCAAATGAGGAAAGGGATCATTTGTAACTAACTACTATGTTCTCCCAAAGACTTTATCAGTGTACTGCACAAGGGAAGCATTGAGTGAATATTATTGATTGATTGATTATGCTATCTTGTCCTCCTCATCATGGCCATCCCTTGCCTTACTAAGATTGCACTTGGCTAGGGAGTGGCGTAGATGCAGAACAGCTATGGGGAGGTGGGAATTCAGGTCATGTTGTAAAGCAAGGAGACTGATCCTCGATCCTCGATCTTACTTCCTTGTTCCAGCTTCCTCACTCCTTGTATGATTTGATCTGGACTGGGAAAGGAGTGGGATTAACGCCTCACGCTTACTCTCTTGCTACTCCTTGTCTCAGCTGGACAGGAGCAGTATGGCCTAGTGGAAAGGGCACGACCCTGAGAGTCTGAGGGACCTGGATTCGCATCCCAGTTTTCTCACTAGCCCTCTGTGTGACCTTGAGCAAGTCACTTGAATTCTCTGAACCTCAGTTTCCTTAGCTGTTAAATGGGGATTCAATACTTGGTCTCCCTCCTACTTAGACTATGAGCCCCATATGGGAAAGGGACTTGTGTCTGACCCGATTGATTTGTATCTACCCCAGTGCTTGGCAAGTAGTAAGTTCCTAGAAGATCCTTATTAATATTATTATTTATTTCATGACACGTTCTATATTGTTGCATGTTTCAGTGGGTCTGACCCACCTTCCCTCTTGGGCAAACCCATAATGGGTATGTGCATGCAAGTGATTGAATCTTCACGTTTTGAGATCTCAATCTAAAAAGGCAGAATGTGATCAAACACTAATCAAGATTAGTGAGAAGTCTGAGATCATCCAAATACCCAAAGGGTGACTAACTTTATTGCATTTAAAATTGCTTTGAATTTATGGAGGGCTTTGAAGCTTGACATTTCAAAACAGCAGATTTATACCTCTAGGTGATAACCACTACGGCCAACAAAAAGGGAAACTGAGGCCCAGGTAGGAGGCTTGGCAGATTAATACCACAAGTCACTAGCAGGGTGGAGACTCAAAAATCTGGAAGTCTGATACCCTTGGAATTACACAGCTATGTAAACATGAGAATGTCGGGCATAGGAATCAGTGCCACTTCTCTGAGATTAATCAATGGTATTTATTGAACGCTTACTGTGTGCAGAGCATTGTACAGTACAATAGAGTTGGTAAGCAGTATCTCTGTCCACAAGGAACTAATAAACAGAAGCTAGCCTGGAGAGAGAGATTGACTAGGTAGGACTTTTCTGACTTCCTTTCCTGTGAGACCTGAAGTGTGAACTCTCCAGAATGAACACCTAGATTTCTATTCTTGAGTTCTTCTAATGCACCCTATACTCAGTAACTTAATCATTCAGGGCCTTAGTCTTCCCATCTGCCCACTGAGGCCATTGATAGACCCTACTTTTCTAGAGATACAGTGAGCATCTGCAGAATGTCTACAAATAAGCTGTTCTGCTTATGTTCTCTATACAGGGCCAAAGTCATTTCGGGTGACTTGGGTTTTGAAGGACATTTAGCTTCCTGTCCCGCCAATCAAGAATCACAGTGATCATCGTTAGTATTGCTTCTTTAATGTTCCCCGAAACATTGCGGTGGAAGACTTTGTCTCCCGTTAGTACTGCTTCTTTAATGTTCCCCGAAACATTGCAGTGGAAGACTTTGTCTCCCGTTGGATTCTCTGAGTACTGTATTTCTTTTAGTGTAATTGAACATGAGGCTAATGCTGCCCAGATGAAAGGAATTACATCCTGGTCCTGTCTGCTTCGAGATGGATATGGCTGTATCTTGCACCGGCATCAAAGTGGTTTATAACATCCATCTTTGTAGCAGCAAAGCACAGCTGGGAGTCCTTGTTCCCCTGCATACCTTAGGCATGGTTTTAATGGTCTCTAGAAATAAGGACATTCTTCTCAAGCAGGTGTGGCCAGGACATGATCAAAAAAGCCTTGGCTTGAAGCATAAGAAGTAGCTTGAAATAATCTGCCAAATTATCTGCCAAGAAACCATTTGAGTGCCACAGTACTAGGATTGATGTTTAGGTTTCTCCGCACAATTTTCCACCTGTGGAGTATTGTAGGTTTTTTTTTTGTCTTTCTGATTCTATTAACTTTGGAGTAAGCACTCCAGCCTCTGAAATCTGTTATGGCAGAGCCAAGAATCTAAACTGCTTAGAGATTTATTCCTTTATTCCTTGTATATCAATTGGATTTGGTTCCATCAAAAGAGTTTTTACTTGTATAAATGTCCCTTAATGGAACTGTAGACACCTAGCCAGGGCTGCAAATGATCTATACCTGCCTGCTAATGACTGGTCCATTAATCAGCAGGCTTCGTGTTTTTAAGTCACTTTCATGTGGTATGGAATGTGGCCCTAGGTCAACTCCTTGACATTCAGCCTGACTCATTTGTTTTGCTCTCCTTGTCTGTCACAGTGATGCGCACTTGAATTATTCATTCACCATTTAAAATTTCTGAATGGAGAGGAGCCATGAATCCAAATATAAGAACAGGCCTCCATGTGCAACTCCGTGGACAGAGAGTGGATACAAAAAAGAATTTCTGATATCTTCTTTGTGGTAAAATTCCTTGGGGTGATTTGGGAACTGTTCCTGTGTTTGAACGGGCCGAATCTAAGAGAACCAGGGTAAACTGGATAACCTGGCAGTGCTAAACTGAAGTTTGGCTTGCGAAGATTTGCACAGAGGACAGCAGCAGATGGTCTTCCAGAGAATAGAGCAGCTGGCTTTCAAACAGCTTCTGTACAAAATGGTTAGCAGGGAACGGAGTCCTGTCCTTTATTTGTTTTTATGGTATTTGTTAAACACTTACTATGTACCAAGCACTATACTAAGCACTGGGGTAGAGTCAAGCTAATCAGGTTGGACACAGTCCATGTCCCACGTGGGGCTCACAGTCTTAACCTCCATTTTACAGGTCAGGTAACTGAGGAGAAGATAAGTCCCTTGCCTAAGGTCACACAGCAGACAAGTGGTAGAGCTGGGATTAGAACCCAGGTCCTCTTTCTCCCAGGTCCATGCTCATTCCAATAGGCCGTACTGCTGTCCCTTACGGTTGGATATTTGTGTGAGGCTCCTGATGCCAAGGGGAGAGGTACAAGAGGTATAGACAGGTACAAGAGGTCAAGTGCTTAGTACAGTGCTCTGCACGCAGTAAGCACTCAATAAGTACGATCAAATGAAGAGGAATCCTCGTCTAGAAAATACTTATCAAACCATCAGGCCTCCTCAGCAGCTTCACCTTTACTAGTTGTTGTTCTGTGTGAAAGTGAATGCACTCACAAAGAGAAAGGAACGAAATAATGCTAATAAGCCCAACATGTGTCTTTTCTTAAAAAAAACGGTATTTGTTAAGCACTTTTAATGTGCTGGGCACTGTTCTAAGCACTGGGATAGATACAAGATAATCAATTATGGTTGCAGTACTTGTTCCACATGGGGCTCACAGTCTTAATCCCCATTTTACAGATGAGGTAACTAAGGCACAGAGAAGTGAAGTGATTTGCCCAAGGTCATTCAAAGGACAAGTAGCAGTGCCAGGATTAGAACCCCGGTCCTCCTCCCCAGGCCCATGCTCTATCCACTAGGCCACACTGCTTCCCATGGGCTATTGGAATTCTTCTTAGTTTCTAGACCAGATTTATTTTTGACCCCATCAATCAATGGTATTTATCATATGCTCACTGTGTGTAGAGCACCGTGCTACGTTTGTGGAAGAGTATGACAGAGTAGAGGTGATAGATATGATCCCTGGCCTCAAGGAGCTGGTTTGGAGAGGCACACATTAAATTAAATTAAAGATAGAGGAAGCATCACCCCTAGCTGCCTCTTAGCTCATGGTGATATCTCTCTTCTCACTTCTTTTAAACCTGGTCCTTTTAAAATCCCTAGCCACTTGCCTCGTCCATCTCTCTCACTTCCGTGGGCCTTTCCGATTTGCTTTGCCCCCGTGTCTCACCTCTGCCCCCGCTGTCCACACTGCTGGTGGCTTGATAAGGATTTCCCAGAATGAGGTCATTTATATTCCGGACTTCCCATCGATTGGCTGCTTCCTAGTGGATTAATGGGCCTTGATCCAAGCTGGAAATAAGAATATTTTAACCTCTCCGTGCATAGTGCCATCTTCAGCCCCATAAGACAAGGAAGAGGTGTGATCTTTGCCCTGCCTCGCAGATGGAGAGCTTTCGGCCAGTGAAGTAACTTGCCCAAGATCACATAACGAGTGAGTGGCAGAGCCAAAATTAAAGCCCAGGCCTCCTGACCCCTTCCTTCCTGCCGGTGCTAGACCATGCTATGTGCCTATCCTGGCTGAAATCCTACATTCTCCAGATGGACGATTTCAGCATACTAATAATGATGCTATTTATTAAGAGCTTACTATGTGCCAAGAACTGTGCTAAGACCTGGCTTCTAAATAGGCCATTAAATTGGACCCAGCCCCTGTCCCACATGAAGCTCATGGCCGCAGTGGAAGGGAGAACAGAATCTTATCATCGTTTTATCCCAGAGAAGTTAAGTGACTTGCTCAAGGTCACGTAGTAGACAAGTGGTGAAGTTGGGCCTAGAATCAAGATCTCCTGACTCCCTTTAGGCTGTAAGCTCATTGTGTGCAAGGGACATGCCCATCAACTCTGTTATATTGTACTCTCCCAAGTGCTTAGTACAGTGCTCTGCGTGTAATAAGTGCTCAATAAATATGACTGAATACCAGTCCTGTGCACTTTCCACTAGGCTATACCTCTGCCTCCTGACATCTGTTGCTCCATTAGGGTCACTTGGTTCATGTTTTCAAGTGATTTGCATGGGCATACCACTAAGGTCCTAGTTCTCTGTCTTTAGCCCAACAGGAGGAAAGATTGGTTTCTTCTTAGCTTTGAGAGTGCTTCAGAAGCTGGTCCATCATTGCCCTCTATTTAAAGCTTCCACAATTCCGTAAAAATCTGTGTGTGAAATTGCATCCTAGAAAACCTAAGCAGCCTGCCTAGTCGAGTGCTTCTGGCCACTTCTTAAGCTTATAAGCGTTCTAGTTTTCTGACTGTTACTGCTTCAAACAAAAATAAATATCTGCCATTATTCATTTAGAAATGATCAGGGGATTTTACAGAGTCCTCCCATTTCTGGGCTAAAACAAATAGAATCTCTAGCAGAGAGCTTTCGTTCCCTTTCTGGAAAATTTCAGGCTTTAGAATAAATGGAGAAAAATCCAGAAGTTTGACTTGCTTTTCTCTTTCTTTCCAATATTTCAAGTTTTCTTGGTAGCAGGATTTTGATGAGAGACCATAAACTAAGTTGAATGCAAATTAAATACCCAAATAATAGTTTCCTAAAACAATGCACACATGAATTTCAAATTGAGGGATGAATTCTTGATCTTTGTTTTCCATTTCAGATTGGTAGAGCTTTATATGTGGGGAGAAAATACTGTATTGATCAACCAAGTTTTATGGGGTGGTATCCTGAGGGGCATAGGGAAATATAAATTGACTTGGAGAAAGTTGTGTTTGTGTTTGCACCTCATGGTAAAGTAAAAAATATGAGTTCCCATCAAAATGGGGAATATAATTGTGAGATCTAATATGGCCATGAGAGACAGACCCAGTGAGACAGTAGTACTTGTAATCATGATATTTTCATGATATTGATTGAGCATTTACTCTGTGCTGAACACTTTACTAAGTGTTTGGGAAAGGTCAATAGAAGATGATGGGATCCCTGTTCATGAGGAAGTTACAGTGCATCAGGGAAGGTTGAGATACAATGATTTACAAATATGAGGAAGAAGTGCAGACATCATAGCATATGTAAAATAGGTTCAAGAGCTCAATGAATGCAGCTGTGGTGGAAGTGTGCAGAGATGATAGAAGGATGTGACCTGGAGAGGAGAATAATGATTTGGAGAGAAAGGGTGGGATTTCAGCTGGGTTTTGAGATGAGCTAATAATGATTGTGGTATTTAGCATTGTATTAGGCCTGGTAAATTTGAAGGAGGGAGTTCTAGGCATGAAGGACATGAGCCAGAGGTCATGTTGGGGGAGAATTGAGAACAGGGCACTGTGAAAAAGTGAACTTAGGAGAGGAACTGAGAGTTTGAGCTGGGATGTAGACTGAGAAGAGAGTAGATAGGCAGGAGGGAGATAGCTGACTCTCTAGACTGTGTGCTCATTGTGGCCAGGGAACGTGTGTGCTTACTGTTATATTGTACTCTCCTAAGTGCTTAATACAGTGCTCTGCACACAGTAAGCACTCAATAAATACGATTGACTGACCGACAGAGGAATACCTTGAAGCCAATGGTTAGGAGTTTGATGGGATGATAAATAGGTAGCCAGTGAAGATGGTCGAGGAGCAGAAAGACTTGTGAAGAACAGTATTTTAGTACGATGTTCTGAGCAGCAGAATGATGTCTAAACTAGAGAGACTAGAGGTGGGAAGACTTTCAGCAAAGCAGCACTTTCGACAGCCAGCTTCAAACCTCACTGCTTCTCAGCCCTTGTGGGCAGGATGGAAGAGCTTTTCACCCCACTGAGCTAAAAGCCAGTGGAACATCCCACTGACTGAAGTTGAGCAGGATGGTGGGAGGTTGGCCGAGGGAAAGCAAGGTGTGGCAGGCCTGAGCAAACCTGTTACCTCGTTCTCTTAAACTAACATAATTTAATACCAGTACCCATTTTCATCAGTATTCTTGTTGTGGGCAGGGAACGTGTCTACCAACTCTGTGATGTGGTACTCTTCCAAGAGCTTAGTTATAGAGCTCTGTATATAGTATACACTATACACCATATATATACTATATATACTATATAAGTATATATAGTAAGAACACAACTAATCAGGAACTATGGTTGTTATAATCACATAGGTTGAAAATGGGTATCTAGAATCCACTCATTCTCTTTCTAAACAGCCTCCCTTCTGCACTAGGAACTTTTAAAAAAGGTGTTTAAGCACTTACTATGTGCCAGGCACTCTACTAAGCACTGGGGTAGATACAAGCTATTCAGGTTGGACACAGTCCATGTTCCATGTGGGACTTCACATAACTTCATCATCACTTTATAGATGAGGCAGTTAACTAGACTGCAAGCTTGTTGTGGGTGGGGAATTTGTCTGTTTATTGTTATATTGTACTTTCCCAATTGCTTAATACAGTGTTCTGCACACAGTAAGGGATCAATAAATATGATTGAATGAATAAATGAATAATTGAGGCACAGAGAAGTGAAGTGACTTGCCCAAGATTATGCAGCAGACAAGTGGGCAGGGCCGGAATTAGAACCCAGGTCCCTCTGTCTCCCAGACCAAAGCTCGATCCACTAGATTGTGCTGCTTCTCACTTGTCATATTATAGCTCAACTGCTGCATCTGTCTCCTTGCTGATCTCTCTGCTTCCAGTTTCTTCCTTCTCCAGTCCATACTTCACTCTGTTGCCATATCATGTTTTCTAAAATGTTGTTCTGGAAAGCAGGATGGTCTAGTAGAAAGATCCCAGGCCCAGGAGTTAGAGGACCTGGGCTCTAATTCCCACTCTGCCACTTGCCTGCTATGCGACCTCGGGCAAGTCATTTCACTTCCTTGTGCCTCAGTTTCCTCACCTGTAAAATGGGAATTCAGTACCTGTTCACCCTCCCCCTTAGACTGTGAGCCCCATATGGGACAGGGACTGGGTTTGCCCTGATTATCTTGTATGTCCCCCAGTGCCTAGTATAATGTTTAACACATAGTAAGTGCTTAACAAATATTATTATTATTATTATCATCATTATCCTTTTTATTATTATTGTCTCCCCACTCTTCTAAGATCTCCAGTGGTTGCCTATTCCTCTTCACATCAGAAACTTCTGATCATTGGCTTTAAGACATTCAGTCAGCTCTCTTCCTTCTAATTATTCACTCTTTCTCCCACCGCACCCTAGCTCCTACTCATCAATCCTCCCACATTAACCTAGGCACTCTCTCATTTTCATCATCATCAATGGTGTTTATTAAGTGCTTACTATGTGTAGACCACTGTACTAAACTCTTGGGAGAGTACAGTGCAATATAGTTGATAGACACATTCCCTGCCCGCAATGAGCTTAGAGTCCAGAGGGGGAGACAGACATTGATATAAGTAAATAATTTATAATATATAATTTAAATTTATGTACATAAGTCCTGTGGGGTTGAGGGCAGGGTGATTATCAAATGCCCAAAGGTCATAGATCCAAATGCATAAATAGGGAGAGGGAGCTGGAGAAAAGAGGTCTTAATTGGAGAAGACTTCTTGGAGGAGATGTGACCTTAATCCTGCTCTGAAGTTGGGGAGAGTGGTGATCTGGCATATATGGAGGGGGAAGGAGTTCCAGGCTAAGGGGAGAAAGTAGAAAAGGGGTTGGTGGCGAGAGAGACCTGATCAGAGCACAGTGAGAAAGCTGGTGTTTTCAAGTTTCTCACCTCTGATCTCTTGCTCAGATCAGCCTGGAACTCTCTCTGGCTTCCCAGCTAGCAGGATATCTTCAAAGTCCTTCTGAAATCACATCTCCTCCAGGAGGCCTTTCCTGATTGACTTTTAATCTCCCCACTTTATACAACCTCACAATTCTCCCCTCTCTTATACAAGCTCACAATTCCCACACCACTTATGCACTTAAGTATTCATACTCCTCCACAGCACTTATGTTTGTATCTTTACACTATTACTGCCTCTTCTCTGTAATTTCTTTTAGTGTCTGTCTCTCTGTTAGACTGTAGGTAAGACTGTACTAAGTGCTTGGAATGAACAAGTCGGCAACAGATAGAGACAGTCCCTGCCATTTGACGGGCTTACGGTCTAATCGGGGGAGACAGACAGACAAGAACAATGGCAATAAATAGAGTCGAGGGGAAGAACATCTCGTAAAAACAATGGCAACTAAATAGAATCAAGGCGATGTACATTTCATTAACAAAATAAATAGGGTAATGAAAATATATACAGTTGAGCGGACGAGTACAGTGCTGAGGGGATGGGAAGGGAGAGGGGGAGGAGCAGAGGGAAATGGGGGGAAAAGAGGGTTAAGCTGCAGTGAGGTGAAGGGGGGTGGTAGAGGGAGTAGAGGGAGAAGAGGAGCTCAGTCTGGGAAGGCCTCTTGGAGGAGGTGAGTTTTAAGTAGGGTTTTGAAGAGGGGAAGAGAATCAGTTTGGCGGAGGTGAGGAGAGAGGGCGTTCCAGGACCGCGGGAGGATGTGGCCCAGGGGTCGACGGCGGGATAGGCGAGACCGAGGGACGGTGAGGAGGAGGGCGGCAGAGGAGCGGAGCGTGCGGGGTGGGCGGTAGAAAGAGAGAAGGGAGGAGAGGTAGGAAGGGGCAAGGTGATGAAGGTGATGGAGAGCCTTGAAGCCTAGAGTGAGGAGTTTTTGTTTGGAGCGGAGGTTGATAGGCAGCCACTGGAGTTGTTTAAGAAGGGGAGTGACATGCCCAGATCGTTTCTGCAGGAAGATGAGCCGGGCAGCGGAGTGAAGAATAGACTGGAGCGGGGCGAGAGAGGAGGAAGGGAGATCAGAGAGAAGGCTGACACAGTAGTCTAGCCAGGATATAACGAGAGCCCGTCGCAGTAAGGTAGCCGTTTGGGTGGAGAGGAAAGGGCAGATCTTGGCGATATTGTAAAGGTGAAACCGGCAGGTCTTGGTAACGGATAGGATGTGTGGGGTGAACGAGAGAGACAAGTCAAGGATGACACTGAGATTGCGGGCCCGAGAGACGGGAAGGATGGTCGTGCCATCCACGGTGATAGGGAAGTCTGGGAGAGGACCGGGTTTGGGAGGGAAGATGAGGAGCTCAGTCTTGCTCATGTTGAGCTTTAGGTGGTGGGCTGACATCCAGGTGGAGATGCGAGCCTGAAGGGAGGGGGAGAGGACAGGGGCGGAGATGTAGATCTGCATGTCATCTGCGTAGAGATGGTAGTCAAAGCCGTGAGAGAGAATGAGTTCACCAAGGGAGTGAGTGTAAATGGAGAACAGAAGAGGGCCAAGAAATGACCCTTGAAGAGCTCCAACAGTTAAAGGATGGGAGGGGGAGGAGGCTCCAGCGAAGGAGACCGAGAATGACCGGCCAGAGAGATGAGAGGAGAACCAGGAGAGGACGGAGTCCGTGAAGCCAAGGTGAGATAAGGTATGGAGGAGGAGGGGATGGTCGACAGTGTCAAAGGCAGCAGAGAGGTCAAGGAGGATTAGAATGGAGTAGGAGCCATTGGATTTGGCAAGGAGGAGGTCATGGGTGACCTTAGAGAGAGCAGTCTCGGTAGAGTGGAGGGGACGGAAGCCAGATTGGAGGGGGTCCAGGAGAGAATGGGAGTTAAGGAATTCTAAGCAGCGATTGTAGACGACTCGTTCTAGGATTTTGGAAAGGAAGGGTAGTAGGGACATAGGGTGATAACTGGAGGGGGAAGTAGGGTCAAGAGTGGGTTTTTTTAGGATGGGGGAGACGTGGGCATGTTTGAAGGCAGAGGGGAAGGAGCCATTAGAGATTGAGTGGTTAAAAATAGAAGTTAAGGAAGGGTGGAGGGCAGGGGCGATGGTTTTAATAAGGTGAGAGGGAATGGGGTCCGAGGCGCAGGTGGAGGGGGTGGCACTTGCGAGGAGGGAGGAGATCTCCTCTGAGGATACTGCAGGGAAGGATGGGAAAGTAGGGGAGAGGGTTAGTGGGGGGGGGAGGGGTCACCTGTGGTGAGAAACATACATCAATTTCCTTATTTTCACTACTTCACTGTGCAGCAAGGGAAAAACTTTCTTGGTACTTAATGTTTAGGTGCTGCGTAATGAAGCTGGCTTCATTTAAAAAAAAAAAAGAAAAGTAGCAACTTATCAATTTTCAAAATTTTGGAAGGCCTGGCTTTCCTCAAAGAACTTGTCCACTTGGACCTTGCATCTCTTGACTTTTCTATGATTTGTGGCGCTACCCTGGAAGTTCATCATTGTGAAATGTAATTTGAGTATCAGTGTTAATCCAGAGCAAGACCCCTATAAAAATACAAAGCTCCTTGTTGATCATTCCTTTCTCCCTAAAATGAAGCTTTTCCAGGAGACCCTTACTGTAAACATACAAGGATGAAATATGGGCCTAATAAAATGTTCCTTTTGAAAGAAACCTTCTATGCACATAGGAAGTCTGGCCAGCAGCCAAAGTAATGTCATACAGACCTTTTCATCTTGTGATGTGGAGAAAGAAGTGAGAGTTTAATATCATCATGTTCTTTCTCTCTCTCCCCTCTCTCTCACTTTGGGTCTGTAGTCACAATTCCATCTGAAAACCAGGAAAGTGTGTTATTTTTGCAGTTTTTGCAGTTTTTCTCTAGGATTGCAAGAAAAGGAAGTTCTTTCTGGGATTTGGGATTCAGAGCCATAGAACTTTTCACACATTACCCTGATCTTTGAAGCAAAGCAGGCTTCTTTATGGTGTAGTTCGGGAAAGGAAATTGAAAACAATTCCATTTTGTAAGAAGGGGTGGGTAATCCTGAGCATTTTCCTCTTTTTCACCCCTCCCCACCTTCTTGCTTGGCTTTAGCTTGTCCTTAAACAATTAAAAAGCTGTGCAGGAGAGAGCTAAATCCTAGAACATGGGGAAAAGGAAAGCTTCCATCGATGTCTTTAAATAGCATTTTGAATCCTAGAACATCTGCAACTTGAATACAGTTATCAGATGGAGCGTTAATTCCCGCTTTCCCAATTTAATTACAAGACATTTTCAAGGCCCTTCCTGTTAGGCTTGGAAAAGCCTGCCCCAGTTCCATTGTGCCCCATTTTGGCCATGATGCTAGTTGAAGTGTCTGCCTAGTCCCCAACTTTTCCCCTGTGGCAAGGTTTAAGACCATAATCCAACAGAACCTCATTGTTCTAAGAGGGCAATTTGGGTTTTGGCTTCCTTGCAGTGCTTTCACAGTATTGGTATTGTGTGTACAGGGAATGGAAGGGTTTTGGCCTTCATTTTGACCCCTCACTGCTCTTTTAACCCAGATTCTCCCATGATTCCATCACTTAAGTAACTGCTTTTGAGTCAGATGATGATGATGATGGTATCTGTTAAGCACTTATATGCCAAGCACTTACTAAGTGCAGGGGTAAGTTTTAGATTGCCAGAATTGACCCCAGTCTCTGTCCCACATGGGACTATTAGTCTAACTAGGAGTGAGAACAGGTATTGAATCTCTGTTTTACAGATGAGGAAACTGAGGCACAGAGAAGTGAAATGACTTTCCCAAGGTCACATAGCAGGCAAGTAACAGAGCTGAGATTAGAACCCAAGTCCTCTGAATCCCCAGCCCAGGCTCTTTCCACTAAGCCATTCTGCTTCAGGCTAGAATAGTGTCCTGCTGAGCAGAGGTTCAGATCCAGTGGGGTCACTGAAGTATCCTGGGATGAAGCTGGGCATCTGGGGGTTTTATAGTGAGGGGTGTTTTTTATAATTGTATTTGTTAAAGCACATGCTAGGTGCCAGGCACTGTATTAAGCTCTGAGGTAGATACGAGCTGTTCAGGGTGAGCACAGCCCATGTCCCACATGGGGCTCACAGTCTTAGTCTCCATTTTACAGTCAATCAATCATATTTATTGAGAGCTTACTGTGGGCAGGGCACTGTAAAAAGCTCTTAATGCAGATGAGGTATTTGAGGCATAGAGAAGTGAAGTGACTTGCCCGAGGTCACACAGCAGCAGACAAGTGGTGGAGGCTGGATTAGAACCCAGGCCCTCTGACACCCAGCTCCATCCTCTGGCCAGAAGACCACACTGAGTCACTTGGACTGCTAGGCTTCACTTCAGGCGTGCAGCATGGCTATGTGGGTAGGGCACGGTCCTGGAAGTCAGAGGGACTTGGGTTCTTATCTTTTTAGACTGTGAGCCCGTTGTTGGGCAGGGATTGTCTCTATCTGTTGCCGAATTGTACATTAAAGGACTTAGTACAGAGGGATCTGCACACAGTAAGTGCTCAGTAAATACAATTGAATGAATGAACTTCACCTCAGTTCCCTCATCTGTAAAATGGGGATTAAGAGTGTGAGCCCCATCTGGGACAGGGACTCTATCCAACCTGATTAACTTGTTTCTACTCCAGCCTTTAGAGCAGTGCTTGGCACATAATAAGTGCTTCACAAGTAGCATATTATAATTATTATTATGGAACCCCAGTGGCCTGAGCTCCCTCACACCCTCCAACAGCAAACACAGCATGGCTTATTGAACCTGATGATCTCAAGGGGTAATTTAGATATTACTTCATGGAGGGAGGGCCTGGCAAGGTAGATCACCGTCTTGCTAACAACGTGGAGAAGAAACTGAGGCTCTGCATTTAGGTTCAGGAGCCTTTGCAGTCTGGCATCAGCACTTAGGTAAAGAAAACCAGACTGCCCACTCAACCTCTCTCGCTGTGGTCAGACAGCCAGAATAGTCGCTGGAGGGTGGGCCTCCATGCTCGGAGATAATTATGTTCAAGTTCCTTCAGTGGTATTCACTGAGCCCCTCTGTGTGCAGAGTATCATACTAAATGCTTGGAAGAGTGCAATGCAACAGAGGTGGTAGACACAATACCTTGCTCTCAAGGAGCTCACAATATAGTGGGGGAAGCAGACATTAAAATACTGTCCAGATAGGGGAAGCAGCTGCAGTTTGGGTGTATGTATACAAGTGCTGCTGGGTGTGGAACAAAGGGCTCAGGGGGTGCAGATCCAAGGGTATAGATGAGGCAGATGGCAGGGCCAACAGGGTGGGGACACAAAGGGTTAGTCAGGGAAAGGTACTCAGAAGAGATGTGATTTTAGAGGGGCTTTAAGGATGGAAAGGGTGACGGGCTGTAGGATATGTCAGTTCATTCCTCTAGACTGTAAGCTTGTTGCAGGCAGGGAATATGCCTTTTATAATACAGCACTGTCCCAAGTGCTTAGTTCAGCTCTCTGCATGTGAAAAGGGCTCAATAAATATGATTGATTGAGGCAGGAGGGAGGAAGGGTGTGGGCAAGAGGTACAGGGAAACGGGTAGAGGGAAGGGGTATAGGGCCTAGTGGATAGAGCCCAGACCTGGGTTCTAATCCCATCTTTGCCGGCTTGTCTGCTGTATGACCTAGGGCAAGTCACTTCACTTCTCTGTACCTCAGTTCCCTTATCTGTAAAATGGGGATTAAGACTGTGAGCCCATGTGGAACAGGGACTGTGTCCAACCTGACTAGCTTCCACATACCCCAGCGCTCAGTGCTTGACACATAGTAAGCGCTTAACAAATACCTTCATCATCATCATCCTCATCATCAAGGGGTCGGCAGCAAGATGGATGAAATCAAGGCACAGTGAGTAGGTGGGATTTAGAGGAGTTGAAATGTGCAGGCTGGGTTTTAGTGGGAAGTGAGTGAGGCTAAGTAGGGCAGGGAGGACTGATTGAAGCCTTCACTTCTCCATCTGTTTGTTCCTTCCTGGCATTTCCCCAATATGGAGAGGGTGCTGAAAGATGAGGGGGAAGGGCAGCTATGCTTATTGGGCAGATCCAGTGAGCATCTCAGCATTTCAGGCTGGCTGGTGATTAGCTTTCAAGTGTCCTCTTCATCCCTTCCCCTGTCCTTGGAAGTTGCCTGGCATTGCCATGCCATCCGGCCAGCTTGGACTCTTTGTGCGGCTTTGGTGGGTAAAAATCTCCTATGTTGGTATTTGTTAAGCGCTTACTATGTGCCGAGCACTGTTCTAAGCGCTGGGGTAGACATAGGAGAATCAGGTTGTCCCACGTGGGGCTCACAGTCTTAATCCCCATTTTACAGATGAGAGAACTGAGGCACAGAGAAGTTAAGTGACTTGCCCACAGTCACACAGCCGACAAGTGGCAGAGCTGGGATTCGAACTCATGAGCCCTGACTCCAAAGCCCGTGCTCTTTCCACTGAGCCACGCTGCTTGTGAAGCGGCCCCTTCTCTCCTTTCCGACCAGGGCTTCTCCCGGCTACCCCTGGGTGATCGCGTCCGCCTCAGCGCTGTCTCTCTTGGAAGGGGGCTTTAATAGGCATGGCATCTGGTTCCGCTTGGAAATGGGGTCAAAGACCATTTCATGCCCGGGTCACTCTACTCCATGATATATGGTGCTTTGAGTTCTTCCAGCTGTTCTGCTGCTTGCAGTTGAGCTGAGTCAACAGGAACCCTATGGAGGGTTGTAAATAAGAAACGTTGTCAGGCAGTGGACATATGTCTCTCTGGCTTCCTTTGGTCATTTCAGTGAGTTACGGTAGCAAGTGATTACTAAACGCCAAGCCCTGGGGTAGATGCAAATCTAATAGAGCAGACCCAGACCCCATCGCACCTGGGGACTCACAATCTAGGTGAAGGTAGATCAGTGGAAACAATGCTTTGAGGTGGACTGCAAACAATAACAAGTGGCAGAGCCCTCAAAGTAGAACAACCCTTTTTCAGAAGAGTAGAGAAGCAGTTCTTGGACGGGGGTGAGGGAGTTCTCAGCCACAGACTGAAGGCATACATCCCAGGTTTCCCAGGGTTGAGCTATAGTATTGGTATTTATTTGAACCCCCACTTGGTTGCCATGCAGTGTACTAAAAATAATTCTAAAAATAATTGTAGTATTTGTTAAGCCCTTACTATGTGTAAGCGTTGGGGTGGATGCAAACAAGTCGGGTTGGAAACAGTCCCTGTCCCACGTGGAGCTAACAGTCTTAATCCCCATTTTACAGATGCGGTAACTGAAGCACGGAGAGGTTAAGTGACTGGCCCAATGTCACACAGCAGCTATGTGGCAGAGCCAGAATTGGAACCCAGTTCCTCTGACTCCCAGACCCACACTCTAGCCATTAGGCCACACTATTTCTCAGCAGGCCCTTTTCACCAGGTCTTTTTCCTGGCCAGTGTAATTTGAGGACTCCTCCAGCTGTGCAGTCCAACTGCTGGAGAAGCTCCTGTTCCCGAGCTTCGCCCTGGATGGCTCCCCGACCTAGCTGGAGAGACCTAGGCAGTGGGACATGATGGATGGTGATCTGCCTTGGCTGCAATAAGATCCTCTCAGTGTAAAGTCGTGCATCATCACCTCTTTCTCGTCACGGCCCTTTTGGCTGCTTCAGAGAAGCAGCGTGGCTCAGTGGAAAGAGCACGGGCTTTGGAGTCAGAGTTCATGGGTTCGAATCCAGGCTCGGCCACTTGTCAGCTGTGTGACTTTGGGCGAGTCACTTCACTTCCCTGTGCCTCAGTTACCTCATCTGTAAAATGGGGATGAAGACTGTGAGCCCCATGTGGGACAACCTGATTCCCCTGTGTCTACCCCAGCGCTTAGAACAGTGCTTGGCACATAGTAAGCGCTTAACAAATACCAACAACAAAAAAAAAAAGAATGGCTTTTCCCCTATCAAAATGAGAAACACAGACAAACTTGATATGCCTCGTTATCAAGTCCCGGGTGACTAAATACCTTGATGGTGCTATATTTCCAACTATAATCGTGCATTTACAGAACATATATGAAAAGCTGCAGTGAAAGGCTCTGGGCCGAATGACCTCTCTTGGCCTTGTTCTGTTAAAGTCGAAGCGCCATCCAGCTTGAAGACGTTTACAGCTCCTTAGATAAGCGTTCCTTTTAATGGAGGAAAAATTTGTCTGGGGAAAACATACACTCTGGCAAGTCTCCTCCTCTGTAGATCGTAGTGATTGGAAAGTGTCTGATATGGCACGGCAGAGATTAGAAACCCCAAAGCTGGGAGATCTAGTTCTAGCTTTCTAGTTCATTTTGCCATGAGGTTTTAGGAGAGTTAGGGAACAACTCCATGCTTCAGTTGATTCATCAGCCTTTTGACAATCTCCTTGTGAGCAGGGATCGTGTCTATGAACTCCAGTGTACTTTTCCCAAGCGCCTGCAGTGTTTGGCACACAGTCCACGCTCAATAAATATCAAGCTGTTTGAGCACAAACACTGTGAAGGGGAAGGCAATAATCGGGAGCTTGATTCTGTTCAGTGGCTGACTGACCGGTACAGAATTGCCAAACTGCGAGCGTGCTGCAGTCTATGCGCCTACCCATGAGCCGGCACTCACCTTGGCGGCTCTCTGAGTATTCTGGGCCTAGCTGGGGTAGGGAAGGCCTGCAGACCCCTCTGAGAGGAGCTGGTGTGGGCATTCCCTGTTTTAGAGAATGTTTCCGGTCACCCCCGCCCCAGTTACTGTGCCATTTACCCTTGGGAATTTCTACAGGTCTGACATCAATCAATCAATGGTATATTTTGAGCATTTATTATGTGCAGAGTACTGTAAAAAATGCTTGGGAGAGTACAGTATAAATGGAATTAGCAGTCATGTTTCTTGCCCATAACGAGCTTACAGTCTTAAAGGGGTGACTGACGTTAATATGAATGAATAAGTAATTTATAATATTGATTTTAAAATATATGCTTTAATGCTATGGGATTGGGAAGCAGCATGGCTCAGTGGAAAGAGCACGGGCTTGGGAGTCAGAGGTCATGGGTTCGAATCCCCACTCTGCCACTTGTCAGCTGTGGGTTTGTGGGCAAGTCACTTAACTTCTCTGTGCCTCAGTTAGCTCATATGTAAAATGGGGATTAATAGTAATGTTGAGCCTCACGTGAGACAACCTGATTACCCTGTATCTACCCCAGCGCTTAGAACAATGCTCTGCACATAGTAAGCACTTAACAAATGCCAAGATTATTATTATCACTATTGAGGTCGGAAAATATCAAATCACCGAAGGTCACAGATCCAAGTGCTTAGACGACACAGAAGGGAGAGCAAGCTGGGACAAAGAGAACTTAATTGGGTAAGACCTCTTGGAGAAGATGTGACCTTAATGCTTTGAAGGTGGAGAGAGTGGTGGTCTGGCATATATGGATTGGGGGAGGGAGTTCCAGACTATGGGGAGGATGTGGGAAAGGAGTTGGAAGTGAGATAGATGAGATCGGGGCACAGTGTGTAAGCTGGTGCTGGAGGAGCGGAGTGTGCAGCCTGGGCTGTAGTAGAGTAAGATAGGATGGGATGAGCTGATTGAGTGCTTTAAAACCAATGGTAAAGAGTTTTTATTTGATGCGGAGGTGAATGGGCAGCAATTGAATGTTCTTGAGGAGTGGGGAGACATGGACTGAACATTTTTGTTGAAAAATTACCTGGGCAGCAGAGGAGAAGCAGAACTGATCTCACTGGGAGTCCAGCGCAGAGGCAGATGCAGTAGTCAAGGCAGACTAGGATAAGTAGCGTGGCTTAGTGGAAAGAGCATGGGCTTCGGAGTCAGAGGACATGGGTTTTAATCCTGGCTCTGCCACTTGTCTGCTGTGTGACTCTGGGCAAATCACTTAACTTCTCTGTGCCTCGGTTACCTCATCTGTAAAACAGGGATTAAGATTTATGAGCCCCACATGGGACAACCTGATTAACTTGCATCTACCCCAGTGCTTACCATAATTATTAATTATAATTATTACTATTATTATTGTTATTAGTGCTTGGATCAGTGTGGTTACATTTTGGATGGGAAGGAACAGATGGATTTAATGATGTTGTGAAGGTAGAACAAACAGGATTTATTGACAGACTGAATCAAGTCTGAGTCAAGGACAACACCAAAATTATGGGGCTTGTGAGATAGGGAATATAGTGGTGTTGTCTACAGGGATGGGAAAGACAGAGAGAGAACATGATTTGGGTGGGAAGATAAAGGAGTTCAGTTTTGGACATGTTTAGTTTAAGGTGTCGGCAGGACATCTAGGTAGAGACAGGAAATGCCTAGGGCACCCTGAACCACTGCAGGGACTCTGTATCATAGACCACCAATTTTTTTGCCCAAAGTAGCTGAGCACTAGGAGTGCTGAAAGGAATGGTCCAATTGGGGCAGCTCTGGGTAGCAAGGTCACCGACGGGTTGCCATGTTTAGAGCAAGCATTTAGCATCCTCCCTAAGCCTGATGATAGACATCGCCAGGATTTGGCTTAACCTTTGGCTGGACAATCAAGGAGTATTAGCTCAAAATGCTCCTAAGGAGAAGACTGATAAGAGTACCTACTTTCAGAGTGGTTGTAAAGCATGAAGAAGAAAAATTTGGGTGTGTAGACAACCACAGATGTGGATGTCAATCTTCTGTTCTGGATTTCCACCATCTGCAAGGGTTGCCTGTGAATTGCAGTGCAACTGTCACTCTCAGAGAAATTATCCATCATCTTACCGGCATCCTTGTGGTGCTCAAAGTAGTGGAGGCTATGTGAATGTATAGCCCTTGGTGGAAGGCCACCCTCTGCCCTCAACAAAACAATGTAGTTGCAGTAAGGTTCATTTTAGCCATCCAACCCATTCCTGCCCCTCATTTCCCCAAGTAGGCTCCCTACATGTTCAGAAACCGCTATTGAAATAAAATAGCTAAGGCAGTTCTGTGCTGTGACAGGTTTATCAGTGCTTTTCTGGAAAGAAGAAAGTTTGGAAGCATTTAAAGCGGCTAATCTGAAGTCACCCTTTGGGACATAGCTTCAGTTTCCTGGATGGAATAATGTTGGCATAATGGAATGAAATACTCAGTCCGATTATAGGCCCATTAGCCTTAGGTCTTTCAGTTGGGCTAAGTCTTGCCAGTTCACCAAGTCTTAACATGGGATTGAATTGGTTTAGCCGGGCCAGGAAGTAAATCCATCTGGTTTCAGAGTAGTGATGGTATTTATCGAATGCCTCCTGAATGCAATACACTGTACTGTGGACTTGGGAAGTATAACAGAAGTGTAAAAAACATTTCCTTCCCTCCAAAAACTTATACTCTAATGGGGGAGATAGATATTTGTCACGTTCACAAGCAAGTGATAACTGAATAAATCAAATTGAATGTATGAATGTGCATTGTGTATACAATTACAGAGGACAGACACAGATTCGTAAGTGCAAGAGGCAGCTAAAGGGTGATGAGAAGCAGCATGCCCTAGTGGATAGGACATGGTCCTCAGAGTCAGAAGGATCTGGGTTCTAACCCTGACTTCCTCACTTATCTGTTGTGTGACCTTGGGCAAGTCACTTAGCCTCTCTGTGCCTCAGTTACCTCATCTGTAAAATGGGGATTAAGACTATGAGCCCCTTGTGGGACATGGACTGTGTCCAACTGGATTAACTTGTATCTACCCCAGCACTTAGTACAGTGCCTGGCGCCAAGTAAGTGCTTAACAAATACCGTAAAAAATGGGGGTACTGATCATTTGTCCAGAAAGTATTGTTGAAGAAGCTGAGATTTAAGGAGGGCTTGGACAATAGGGAGGGTGGTGGCAGGTTTGGAGGGGAATTCCGAGCTCTGGGGACAATCTGAGCAAGGGGTCAGAGATTGGCAAGAGGAAAGTGGGGTACTAAAAAGTGGTTGGCATGGGAGGAGCAAAGAGTGCAAGCAGAGGAGGAAAGCAGATAAGATGGAGAGAACCCTGAATCCACTGAACCATCAAGTGACTCAGAATTCTGTTCTACCTTGGCTGGGGAAAGAAGTAATCATGAAATTTCCTTTGGCAGGTTTTCAGGCCAGCAAATCTGTTTGTTTACTGCAAAACTACAAGCCACATCCACCCCCACCCCCTAAAAGATAAGGATCTGAAAATTTGCAGGTTTATCAAGGAGACATCATGGCCCACTGTTTCAAACAGAATTTCATGGCCAGGTGTTTCAAACACTTAGTTATGTGCTCTGCACACAATAAATGCTCAATAAATGCTATGGATTGATTTGGTAATAGTAATCCAAATTGTGGAAGGAAGGTTGATGGATAATCTCTAAACTCATTTTGGGCAGGGAGTGTGTCTGTTACATTGTTCTATAGTACTCTCCAAAGCGATTAGTAGAGTGCTGTGCACCCAGTAAGTGCTCAGTAAATATGATCGCTTAATTGATAGCTAGGGCACAGCCTGGAAAGTGACATGGGCCTCTGATTGGCCTTGCAACCTCCCACAGGTTCAGTAACAGCCTTGAAATCAACGGTGGTATTGATTGAGCTTCTACTGTTTACAGAGCCCCATATTATGTGCTTGGGAACAGAGAAGCCAGAGAGACCTGGCCTCTGCCCTCGAGGACCTGACCGTTCAACAGGGGAGACCAGCAGACGCGGACGATCAAATAAAAATCATTTCAAGGGCTCAATGCCAGCAGTTAATCTGGCATTCATACTTTCTCCCCCTGGGAGAAGGTTGAGTTCTGGTGCAGGGGGTGGGGAGGCCTTCACCACTCTCCCAGCAACCCACCGCCCTCAGCAGGTTAGGAACCCCTTGAGAATTAGGAACTAAGTCTCATTGTTGCTTCCTGGTGTTCTGGGCCAGGGCTTGTACAGTGGGTTGCCTCCGCAAGGCCTCAGAAATACCAGTGAGCAACTGAACGAGAGTCCAGGACTCCAGGACTGATGCCTGGAGTTGGGAACCCTGGTATGATTTGTTCTGGTTTGGCAAATTGAACTTTGAATCTTGACTATCTTAGGGCAGGAAGAAACCTTATTTTAAAGGTAGCTCTGTGAAGCTACAATCGATCAGTCAGTGATTGGTATTTAATGAGTGCCTACTCTGCAGAGCACTGTACTAAGCACTTGGGAGAATACAGTACAACAGAGTTGGTAAATGCTATCCCTGCCCACAAGGAGCTTGCAATCTAGAGGGAGAGACAGATATTAAAATACATTAAGGATATGTCCATAAGTGCTGTGGGAATGAGGGTGAGGTGAATAACAAGTGCTTAAAGGGAACAGATCCAAGTGCATATGTCACGCAGAAGGGAGAAGGAAGTAGGGGAAATGAGGGTTTAGTAGGGGAAGGCCTCTTGGAGGAGATGTGATTACAGATTACAGCTATCTTCCCCCAGTTATTTGGAAGAGAGTGATCAAAGGCAGCATCTTTTTTCAAATTGTAATTGTATGCCATTAAAGATTCATTAGTGAAATGCCCCCCACATATATTACTTATGCCTTGTAGAGGATGGTTTTCTCTCTACCCATTAAGCTTGCAACCACTGATTGCTGACCCGTGGGTTTTTTTTTTTTTATGGGGTTTAAGGGTTTACTAAGTGCTGGGGTAGATACAAGCTAATCGGGTTGGTCCCTGTCCCACATGGGGCTTACACTCTTATCCCATTTTACAGATGAGGTAACTGAGGCACAGAGAAGCTAAGTGACTTGTGCAAAGTCCCCCAGCAGACAAGTGGAAGAACCGGGATTAGAATTTAGGACCTTTTGATTCCTAGGCCCGTGCTTTATGGACGAGGCCACGCTGCTTCTCACTTACTGGTTGTGGGCAGTCTTAGCATTTCAGAAATGTCTGTAGGGCTTTATGGGAAACTGCTGCAGGATGTTGCCAAGTAAATACTTCTGCAAATGTTTGGGTGACTCTGAATGTCCAAATGTTTATATGAATTTGCATCAGGAACACCCCCACTCTCCCCTCCTCCATGAAACCTTCCCAGATTGAAACTCTCTCCCAGCACCAGATATTCCCATCACTCTAATTCCCTTTTTATGTAGGTGGGATTGTTTCTTTTGAGTTCTTCTCAATCCTTTTTAAATGTTTCTATAGTTTGTATTTTATGTGTTCTTTGTTACCTTTGAATATATTCATTCCTATCCTAATTAGACTGTAAACTTCTGGAGAGCAAGGACTGTGTGGTCTACTGTCTCTGTAATTCCCACAAAGACTAATCCAGTGTTCTGCACTGTATATACCACTTGACACACTTGAAATAATAACTCTCTGAAGCCTAAAGTTGACTTTTACTAGAAGGATAAAAGCAAACACTTTCAAGATGGAAAGAAAATCAGCAAAACCAATACTTTCAGTGAAAGAAATGTATGGTCTGACTGTTCAGATGTATGGAAAAGAAATTTTTATTTCAAAATCAAATGTATTTAGATGATGTTCTCCAGCCTTATGGTGTTAAACATTAGTTCAATGTGAACCCAAGAACTAGCTTGCCATAGGCATTTCTGCTCATTGTGCAATAGATCTCAAGTATTAAATATTCACAATTTCATCTTGATCCTGAAAATACAGAAAAATCTCAACTGATACACATTTGCTTTCTTGGAAGACAGGTGTAAGTGAGAAATTGTCTTGAATCATTGAATCAGTGGGAAAATTGAGTGTTAGGTTTTGGGCCTCAGATTTTTCTTTTCACCATTAAGAAGAAAATTTTGCAATTTCAGACAGAGCTTACATTTAAAAATAACCAATAGTCTATCGTGAGTAATTCTGTTGTTTCTTTGTGTTCATGTACTACTCTGTCCCTGGATTTTTGCCTTTCGGTGTTTGTGTGTGCATTTAAGAGCATGCGTTTGGGTTTAATATGCTAAACTTAGCTTCACCACTACCTCTGACTTCCTCTTTAAATAGGGGTGGAACACGAACACCACCAACCCAAGTCAGGGTGACAGGACACTGCTGGTAGATTTCCATTAGTGGAGCAAAGATGTTGTTTTCACGCCCCACTCTTTCGCTTGGGCTCCTAGCCTTCATCATCAGTGGTATTTACTGAGCACTTACTATGTGCTAGAGCATTGTACTGAGGAACTGGGAAAGTATCCCAAATCTCCAACGAGAACTGAGTGTTTCCGGGCAGGGCTGAAAAGACCCCCAAATTTGCGTACCTGGCCCATTAACTCTTTAAAGCCTACTTGCTCCTCCCAAGCCCCCTCCCACCCCAGCCTGAAAGAACTTTGCCCCACGCTCAAAATGAAATGCTGTCAATTGTGGATGAGAGGGAAACAGGAAAGAGACCCCTCCCCCATTCCTGGCCTTTAGCTTTCTTCCCCCATCAGCCTCTGCTGTTACATGGTTCCCATCTGGAATAATGCCATTTAGGATTTGGCTAGCTTCAGTGGAAAGCCAAAGCTTCCCATGACACCTTACACCAAACCTGCTTTCCTCTGGTGAAGGAAGGAGGAAGCGGAATCATGAGCACGTAGAAACTGAGATTTGTTTAGGGAAGCCCCAGGTTCCTCAAAGTGATGGGCATAAGTACCAGCAGTGTTTTGTTGCAGTCATGTCGGGTAGGTGTCGTTGTAATGGTTTTAGTTACGCACCTCCTGCGTAAGGTTAAGGTTAAGAATTGGACACTGATCTTTAATCATTAGTATTTATTGAGCGTTTGCTGGGTGCAGAGCACTGTACTAAGCTTTTGGGAGAGGATGGTGCAGTTGTTAGACCCAGTTGCTGATCTCAAGGAGCTTGCTGCCTAATGAAGGGGTTCATGATCTAAGAATAAAGTTGTGTTAGGGGATTGGGGGCAAGCACATAAGGAGAGAAGAAACAATAAAGACACTAAAATAATGCAAGACTAAGACAAGGATAGATACACAACATAACAAAAAGAGCAATTAGGGTAGTGTGGCCAGGAGGACAGAGTTCCGGTCTTGCCATGGCTCAGAGTCCAAAAGGCCCAGATGAAGTCACAGTGAGTGCTAATCATAATAATAATAATGGTGGTATTTGTTAAGCACTTTCTATGTTTCAGGCACTGTACTAAGCTCTGGGGTGGTTACAAGCAAATTGGGTTGGACACAGTCCCTAGCCATGGGGGTCCCATGATCTCAATCCCCATTTTACAGATGAGGTAACTGAGGCACAGACAAGTGAAGTGACTTGCCCGAGGCCACACAACAGACAAATGGCAGAGCCAGGATTAGAACCCATGACTTTCTTGTTCCCTGATCCGTGGTCTATCCACTCTGCCACGTTGTTTCTCATACCGCTTCAACAGCTTCCACAGCTCCTGCTCATGGCCAGAGTTTTGCAGAAGCCTCCCCCTGCTGCCGGCCTGAAACTTTGCTTTATACAAGGTGCCACGCTGTATTGGGGTGAACAGACGTGGAGAGATATGCAGATCGATCAAATGTATTTATTGAGTTTTTACTATATGCAGAGCACCATACTAAACACTTGGGAGAGTACAATACAACACCGTTAGCAGTCACGTTGCCTGCCCATAACAAGCTTACAGTCTAGAAGGACATGTATGCACATAGGCCATTTAAAAAAAAAAAGTGAAGTGGCCGTGAATGAATATGGCAAGGGGATATTATCAATATTATTAATCCAGCTCCTAAAGGAATCTCCTTCCAGGGCCAGAACTTCAGAACCTGCAGGTGTGTGTCTCTCAGTTCCCTGAGTTCAAGACGCAGATCTCCCAAGGAGACTCCCAGACTTGTATTATACTCTAAGTGCTTAGTACAGGGTCCTCCGCACAGGAATTGCTCAGAAACACCACCGATGGATCGATTGATATACGAGGCATAATTGCACATCCCTGGCTGTAACGTCAAACTCATGTGACTAGACGCATTTGCGCATATTTGTGTGTCCATACATGTTTGTGTTCATTCACAAACTATTAAAGAAACAACAAAGACTAGAAGCTTCAAGGGGTCTGGTCCCAGCTCTGGCACTAACTTACTGAGAATCACTGTAGTTCACCTCCCTGTGCCGAAGCTTCTGCAGCTCTACAGTGAGGTTATTTAAGATTTAATGGGTGTTCAGCAACGGAACCGTACCAAGTGCTGTCCACAATCTGTAGATTAATCCCGGTTCTGCCCTTAGGAGCCTTCATTCCATGGAAATAGACCGTGTAGAGTGATAGCCAGAGAGACTGAGATCGATCGATCAATCAGTGGTATTAACTGAGTGCTTACTGTGGGCAGTGCAGCAATAGAGTTGGTAGACACATTTCCTCTCCACAATGAGCCGATTGTAAACTCCTGGACGGCAGAGGCCCTGTTTTATTTTTCATAGTTCTCTACAGAATCTGATACACTGTTCTGCCCCAAAGACACTGATGATTTTGTTGCAGAGGAGATTTGGGGGTTGGGAAGAGGGAAGAGATTGCAGGGGCAGAGTTAATACTCTGCGCTTAGTGAAACAGCCACATGGAAAGGTGCTAGCTGTTACGGTGAAGCATCAGATCCTTGCTTTTGAATGACAGTTTTTATTTTAATGGTAATTAAGCGCTTACTATGCTCCGGGCACTGTCTTCAGCACTGGGGTAGTTACAAGCAAATCAGGTCGGACACAGTCCAGGTCTCCAGAGGGGCTCGTGGTCTTAAACCTCATTTTACAGTTGTAACTGAAGCACACCCCCTCAACCTTTTTTTTCTTTCCTTCGCAGAGTTCATGTGCAACTGCAGCCTTGTCGGAAGCCTGAATGTGACTCAGTGTAACCAAACCACAGGACAGTGTACGTGTCACCAGGGCTACACGGGGCTGCACTGCGAAACCTGTGAGGAGGAGTTTTACCGGGACCAGCCCCAGGGGCACTGTCTGCCTTGCAACTGCAGCTCCCAGGGAGCTGTCAGTTCCCTCTGCAGCAGGTAAGCACAAGGACCTGGACACCAAGATGGCTGAATCCACATTTCTTCCTCAAGCCCTCTTTAAAGCATCATTTGAAAGAAAGTTGCTTCAAGACTGACCATTCCCAAGTTTCCCTCCCAGTGGGAACAAGAGCTTCCTTGTTGGGAAGCAGGGTGACCTAGTGGACAGAGCACAGGCCTGGAAGTCAGAAGGCCCCAGGTTCTAATCCTGGCTCTTTTGCTGTTTGACCTTGGGCAAGGCCACTTCACTCCTCTGAGCCTCACTTCACTCATCTGTAAAATGGGGATTTAGAGTGTGAGCCCCATGTGGGACATGAATTGGGTACAACCCGATTAGTTTGTATCTACCCCAGTGTTTAGTACAGTATCTGGCACATAGTAAGTGCTTAACAAATGCCATTTAAAAAAAAAGCTGCCTCTGAACCCAATTCACTTGAAAGTGCACTCCATTCTCTGGGCTAGCATCGGGGGAGGATAACCCAGTACTAATTCCTATTTTCCTTTGGAACCCACATTTGAATGTAATTCAGTATTCATCAATTGGTGGTATTTATTGAGAACTTACTGTGTCCTCAATTCAATATAACAGTAAAACCGAGTTGGTAGACTTGTTCCTTGCCCTCAGGAGTTTACAGGGCAGATGGGGAGACACACATTAATATAAATAAATGAATTACAAATATGTACATAAATGCTTTGGGAATGAGGGTGGGATGACTACCAAGTGCATAAAAAGTAAAAATCCAAGTGCACAGGTGATGCAGAAGGGAGAGAGAGTCAAGGAAATGTGGGCTTAATTGGGGAATGCCCCTGGGAAGAGATGTGACCTCAGTAAGGCCATGAAGGTGGGGAGAGTAGTGATCTAGTGTATATGGAGGGGAAGGGAGTTCCAGGCCAGAGGGAGGATGTGGGCAAAGTGTCCTAAACAGGATTATTTGGTTCTTCCCACCTAACTTACAGTGTTGGCCCAATTCATCTTAGAGTGGTCAGGACCTGGATCCTTCCTCCCATTGATATCCCAGGATGAGATGGGAGGATTTTCCTGTGGAAGGACTGAGAGCAAGGCTCGAGACCCGCAGGAATGGGCCTGGCTTTCCAACTGGGGAAGTGGAACCTTGTGGCCAAAGGAGGATAGTGAGGTAGAGGGACTGTGTGTTTCTTTGGCTGACATTGTTTAACACCCACCCACAGAGAGGGAACCCTGCACGCGATGCAGGCCAAGGAGCAGATGGTTAGAGGGAAAATAGAGTTAAGCATGGCACTCTCCCTGTCATTTATCTTTCTGCTTCTCTCACAGGGCCCCACGCCTTACACCACCTAACAGGTGGAGCTAGGGAGAGTGGGAGAGGTTCAGGGCACACAGTCTCATGTGCCCTGTCTCAATCACTCTCTACATCAGATGGTTTCTTTTATAATTATGATATTTGTTAAGTGCTTACTCTGTGCAAGGCACTGTACTAAGCACTGGGGTGGATACAAGCAAATTGGGTTGATACAGTCCCTGTCCCCTTGGTGCTCACAGTCTCAATCCCCATTTTACAGGTGAGGTAACTGAGGCACAAAGAAGTGAAGTGACTTGCCCATGGTCACACAGCAGACAATTGGCAGAGCTGGGATTAAAACCCATGACCTTCTGAGTCCCTGGCCCGTGTTCTATCCACTATGCCATGCTGCTTCTCTTTTGAAAGGGTAATACCCCGTAACAGTTGCTTCTTTGTCATCTTGCTCTTTTTTTCCCTCTCTCTGCCCTGCTGTGGCATTTTTGTTGTTAGCCGTGCTCTTGGGATTTCTTTTGTTGGGAATGTGGTTTGGCCGGTGGGAGGGGGCGTTCAGGTTCGTTCTCCTTCAGCTGTGTGTGGGACGCTTCTCTCGTGGGTTTCTTATCTGTGTTATTGTCCTCCCACTACGTGACGGCACCTCACCAAGCCTACATGGCAGGGGAGGGGGATTGGTATAGAGGGAGCTGTATATTTAAGGTTTTTCCGACTGCTTCTCTTTCACTCTTGGGAGTGGTCTCCACAGTCCCCAGCTGAACAACCCAAGCAGGGGGTTGGGGATTAAGGCAGCAGGACACCTGGGAGCAAACTTCTTTTCTTTTTTTGTTTTAAAAATTTTACTCTTTGTGCCTTGAGAACAGAAGCAGATAGAACATTGGAGCAAAAGTACAGGGCCATTTTCATCAGAGCAAGCCTCCATGCAGTGCATGGAGCCTCCTAGAACAAGCCTGGCTGAGTACAGGTTGCCAAACTCTGGCCTTGTTGGGAAAGGTGGTGTTTCTGCAGCCAACTGTATCCTTGCTGGGGAACCCGAGGAGTGACAGTGGGAAAACAGCTCCCCTGGAACATATAATCGACTGTTCAGTTAGCGGGCCTGCAGATATTCAAGAGTTAACTTGGAAAAACATGGTAATCTATAGCTCAGCTTCCAGTTTCCTCACCCTTTAATTGTAATTAACCATTTGGGCCTTGCCTATGCTCTCAACTTGCCTACCCTGCTCAGATGTGAGAGCCTTTGGGTAGAGATTTGAGCCATTGGATATCTAAGGGGTAGATGGGACCTGGATGGATTGGCATGTAGTTATGTCAAAAAGGTTGGCACTATCCTTCTCGGGCCTGAATGGCTACATAGGGTGAAGAAAGATGCCTCTTTTTAGTATGACAGCACTCAGCTGGCTGATGCACCCTGAGAGCGATTGAAGTGCAATGAGCTCTGGGTTCTGTACAAAAGCCCGGACCTAAGAAGACTCTCAGGTGAAGACTAAAGACCACTGAATCACTGTAGAATATGCTAGTTTATGGAAGAGTACCTAGATTGTTTTTTATGGTATTTGTTTAGGATTTACTCTGTGTCAGGCTCTGTACCAAGTGCTAGGGTAGATAAACTAGACTATAAGCTCGACCTCCACACTGTAAGCTTATTGTGGACAGGGAACATATCTGTTTATTGTTGCATTGTGCTCTCCTAAGCGCTTAGTACAGTGCTCTGTATACAGTAAGCACTCAATAAATTTGATTGAATGAATGAATACAAGATCATCAGGTTAGAAACAGTCCATGTCCCACATGAAGCTCACAATCTTAATCACCATTTTACAGGTGAGGGAACAGATAAGTAAACTAACTTGCCCTAGGTCACACAGCAGACAAATGGCAGAGCCAGGATCTCCTGTTATTCTGCTCCTCCATAAACTCTTGCTTGATTGCTTGCTTCATGTCATGATTTCTGAGTCATCAGCTCTAGGATGGGACATGTCACTTCAAAGCCGCACTGCCATTTCTGAGGTTGTGCCCCCCATACTGCTTTTAGACTGCCTCTCTGAACGTGACTGACAGAATCAGCCTGTTGGAAAGCTTCTGGCTGCCTCAGTAATCTTGCTACTGCCTGATGCTTCATGCAGCTGGAGGGTCAGGGAATGTCCCCCTCGATGCTTTCCTTTACTTCAGCTCTGGATCCGCTTTCTCTGTCAAGTCTGAGTCACCCACTTCCAAATCCTCATTAATAAGAGGTCTATCCCTGACTAAACCCTCATTTCCCCTCCGCACTTGAACATGTACCCTGTCAGCATCTGATACTCACCCCGACCCCAGCCCCAGAGCACTTACGTACATATCTATACTTTATTTCATTATCTGTAGAGGTTTATTTATCCATAATTTAATTTATCCCTCTAGAGTATAAACTCATTGTGGGCAGAAAACATGTCTCCCTATTCTGTTATGTTGTACTCTCCCCAGTGCTTTGTACATTAAGAACTCAATAAATATGATTGATTATTTTAGTGTCTCTCTCCCCATCTAGACTGTAAGCTCCTTTTGGTCAGGGAACGTGTTTACTTTCTCTGTTGTGTTGTACTCTCCCAAGTGCTTAGTATGGTGTTCTGCATTCGGTAAGTGCTCAATAAATATCACTGATTGATTTAAATCAGAAGTTCAGCCTGTCCAGGGGGGGTCTGAAAGCTGTGCCAGTGAGGCATTTTATACACCCCAAAGAGCCATGTTTGTGGTAGCAAGACCCAAACCTATCTCAATCTGAGTCAATTGGTCAATCCTATCTATGTGCTTTACACAGTTTCATCGTACACCCAGTTCTGCCACAGCACGTGTTTTTGTTGCACAATTTAAACAGAACGTGATGGAAGAATTAGGTAACATTCTTCCCACAGCGTGAATCCGTTTGGGCCTAACATAGCCTGCAGGCTGGCACAAATAGGTTTGATGGAGCAAGAAGTGTGTGAGGTGTTTGTCAAGGTGTGATGATACTATGCTTCTAAGCCTCCCCTTTCCTGTTTGAAACTTTGTGTTTTGGCAACTTGAGAGTATTCAGTTCATTAAAATTACTGTGAGTGGCCAGGGTGAAAAACATTCTGTTAGTGTTGGATATAGCAGTAACAGAGGAATTTGTATGAGTCAGTGGTATTTATTGAGTACTTATTAGGTACAGAGCACTGTACTAAGTGCTGGGAGAATACAGTACAACAGAGTTAGCAGACATGTTCTGCACCCACAATGAGGGAACATGTTAGTAATGATGGTGTCTTTAAGCCTCCTACCTACTTGTAGTAATATTTATTAGGCACTTAATATGTGGAGAACACCCTGCTAAGCACTGGGAAAGACTACAAAGGTGCTAAATACCATTCAACCTTTCATTCATTAATTGTCATGTTTATTGAGCACTTATTGTGTGCAAAACACTGAACTAAACACTCGGGAAAGTACAATATAACAATAAACAGACACATTCCCTGCCCACAGTGAGCTCCAAGTCTGGAGGGGGAGACAGACATTAATGTAAATAATTAATCCCCTCTAAACTGTAAGCTCATTTTGGGCAGGGAACGCATCTACCAACTCTGTTGAATTATACCCTCCCAAGTGCTTAGTACAGAGCTCTGCATACATCGTGTTCAAATGCCACCGATGATGATGATGAATCTCTGGTTACCAAAATATGGCTTTCCCATTACATGTGGTTCTTCAAGAGCACAATTCCCATATTTTTGGAGAACTCCCTGCAAAGACCACAAACAGTGAGGTCTTGGAACAAAGTCTGTGTACCAGAATGGAAACAATCAGTCAATTGATCAATCATATTTGAGTGCTTACTGTGTGCAGAGCACTGTATGAAGTGTTTGAGAAAGTACATATAACAGGGTTGCTAGACACATTCCCTGCCCACAGTGTGGTTACAGTCTAGGAGCAATGTCCATTGCATCGTGGATTTTTCTGGGAAGAGTTGCAGGTGGGGAATGAGTGACTGCAGTACATCCAAGCGGTTGTTGTGTAGTGAGCTGAAGTGGGGAGCATAAGCAAGCAGGGCAGAAGGTGGGGCAAAATGCAGCCTTAGGTGACGTAACGCAGCGGAGGACTCCCTGGGAAACAACCGCAGCAGGAAGATCAGCCTGTGGCCATTGGGAACAGGGTGGACCTTTTCATGCAGGAGCTTTGGGAAAAGCCTGATAACGAGAGGTGGAACCGGAAATGATGCCAGATGCCACAGAATCGGCGGCGCATTCGGTACTTGAGTTTCCAGCATGTTGCTTAACCCCTGAGTCATTCTGTCTTCAGGCCTTTCCTCCAACTATGCCTTTAAAATACCTTTTGTTTATTTTTTTACTTAGCTCTCCTTTCCCCTCCTCCACTGTTGACGTCCTTTCTGTACCTTTCATCTGTCCCCAGGCCTTTGTAGTCAATCAATTATATTTATTATTTATATATTTATAATTATATATATTTATAATTATATTTATTGAGCACTGATTGGGAGAGTGCAAAATAACAGAGTAGGTAGACACACTCCCTGCCCACAACGAGTGTGCAGTCTAGAGGGGAAGACAGACATTAATATAAATAATTAATTATGGATATGTACCTAAGTACTGTGGGGATGAGGAAGGGGTGAATGAAGGGTGGAAATCCAAGTGCAGCAGTGATACAAAAGGGAATTGGGAGAAGAGGAAATGAGGGCCTAGTAGGGGGAGGCCTCTAATCTTCTTCTCGCCTCTGTTTTTCCTAAATAACCTGTATCTTAGGGTCTTTTATAAACAGAATAGTCCCTGCAGGTTCTGTTCCTTATTTCTACTAAGCAGCATGCCCTAGTGGAAGGAGCACAGGCCTGAGCATCAGAGGACCTGGCTTCCAATCCCAGTACTGTCAGTTGCCTGCTGTGTGACCTTGGGCAAGTTGCTTAACTTTTCTGTGCCTCAGTTTCCTCCTCTGAAAAATGGGGATTTGATGACTGTTCTTCCTCCTATTTAGACTGTGAGCCAGGCACAAGGAGTGTAGGACAGGGACTCTATCCAACCCGATTAACTTGTATCTACCCCCAGCCCTTAGAACAGTGCTAGATACATAGTAAACATTTAACAAACACCATAAGTATTCTCCTTCAGCCCCACTTCCTTACCAGCCTTGGTTTCCTCTCTGTTAGCCACAGCAGCATCTGACCCCTCATAAGTTGTGGAAGAACCTTGAATTTCCATGGTCTTGCTTTTGAGAATTCTCATCCATAGGAGGTGCCCCATTCCAACAGTATTGTTTGTGTCTGAGTGTTGTGGAACTAACCTACTTTGTGTGGCCCCCTTGCCCATACCTACCCCCGTGCTGGCACTCCCTTCCCCTCCAAATCTACTGTACCATAGCTCTTCCCGCCTTCAAAGCCCTTCTGAATCTCATCTCCTCCAAGAAGCCTCCCCTGGTTAATTTTCTCTTCTCCTGTAGGCTCTAACTCCCTACTTGCCACCTCAGCATTTCTGCATCAACTACACCCTTGATTACTAAAATCCATAGGTAGTTCTTTACATATTATCATATGTGCCCTGTTACTTAAACACTTACTCATCTACTCATCTATTTCTCCTTCTTCCTGTCTACAACATATTTTGTGTGTCTGCCTCCTCTGCTAGATTGTAAGATCCTTTAGGCAGGGGTTGGGTCTACTATTGGGACTACTATTGTAGTCGCCCAAGCACTTAGTACAGTGCTCTGCACATAGGTCTGCAATAAATACTATTTGGATTGTTTGGTTTGAAGCTTTCTGATACCTTCCCATTAACAGGATTTCTTCTTTGGGTCAGTAAAATTCAGTTGGGTGAGGCTGATCTTTCCAAAGTAATTCTTTAATTATTTTTTTTAAAAGATATGTACTTAGAGTTAACAGAGCCCAGACCATATGAACCTGAAATAAGTTGACTAGGGATCTGGGTTTAGTGGGAAAGTCCTGATAGTTATGTCTTTCCTAACTTTTCTTTTAGGTTCTTTTTGCACAAGTAGGACCCAAAAGTTCTAATAATCAGTAGTATTTTTTGAACACTTACTATGGCAGAGCATTTGCTTTTTTGGTTAGTATAACAGATTTAGGAGTTGTGATCCCTGCCCTCAAGGAACTTGCAATGTAGTGGGGCAGGCAAAAAATAAAATCAATTCCAGTTAGGAAGAAGTAATAGAGTATAGAGAGTGTGATTTGCCTGTGTGGGGTATGGAAGTGCTGAAATGGCAGTTGGGGGATTTAGGGGGAGATCTGAAGTTAATCATGGAGGGCCTCCTGGATGAGATGGAATTTCAGAAGGGCTTTGAAGATAGGGAATGGAATGATCTGTCAGATATAATGGGAGAGAGAGTTCCAGACTGGACTTTTAGAAGAGAAAGGTCGGCTAGTATAATGTACAGTCAGCCTACAGGAGAGGTTACATGGGGTGGGAGGAGGGAGAAAGGAAGAGGGAGAAGATGGGAGGAAGATTCTTTGATCCTGGGATCCTATTCATTTGACCCTAGTTAAGGTGACCAGGCTCTGTTTAGCTTGTCTCTTTATTCCCCTTTCTCAGCTCCAACTTTTCTGCTCTTTCAGCCACATTTCCTGGCCCTGCCCCCAAACCATTGTTTAATTACCCCCAAATCAGGTCACCTAACAGTTAAATCTCTGCTGCTCCATGAACTAGCTTCAAACCTTTAATTGCAATGAAGTAGATTTTAAATTGAGAAGTGACAGTGGAACCAAAGATACAGAACTGCAGACCTGAGTTGCAGAAATTCATTCATTTAATCATATTTATTGAACGCTTACTGCATGTTGAGCCCTGTACTAGGTGCTTGGGAGAGTAACAACAATAATCAGGCACATTCCCTGCCCATAGTGAGCTCTCAGTCTAAGGGGGGGAGACAGACATTAATATAAATAAATTAATTAATATAAATACGTACATAAGTGCTGTGGGGCTATGAGGCGGGAAGAGCAAAGGAAACAAGTCAAGGTGACACAGAAGAGAGTGGGAGAAGAGGAAGGGAGGACTTATACAGGGAAGGAGTTTTGTAGGAGATGGGCCTTCAGTAAATCTTTGAAAGAAGGGAGAAGAATTCTAGAATGAACAGGCAAATAGGACCAGTCAGTTTAGGAAAACTGATTAGAGTGTAGGAGGGGATTTCAGGAGGTGAGCTAAGTCCAAAATAGAATTGCAGAATCATCTTGCCTTACTATGGGTTGGGAGTAACCTGAGAAAGAAGATCTCTGGGGTCAGCTGGGTTGCCAGATTGGGAGAGAGTAGACTCTCTGGCCTCAGAATGAGTGTGCTTTTTAAAGATTTAAAATATTTTTTTAAAGAAAGGAGAAGAAAACTTTGGAACCAGACACAGGTAATGGGCTCTGGGGGATCAAAGCCTATTCGGCGTCAGATTAGGTCTCTGATGGCTTACTGGACTGTTATCTTTTCAGCATATTCAGACCCTGTGTGAGAGGTAGTTTGTTTCCCACTTATTCCAGTATTCCACCTAGTAATGACTTTTTTGACTTCATAGGTTTTTTTCTAATGAGCCTCAAGAATTTCATCATCCCACACTGTTGGGTAATAGGTAGATGCCAAGATGGGGCAAAGGGAAGGTAATAGAGAAGCTAAGGATCTTGCCCAAGGTTGCCCAAGAAGACTGCAATGCAACTGGAAAAAGAATAAAATGTCTCCCGACACTTGGTCTAGTTCTCACTAAGTTGACCAACTTTTCTCTATCAGAGAAACCCACGGATCTGATTCTCTCCAACTCCTCCATTCGTCTTCCCTAAGGAAGGAATGAAACTGCCCTTTCACATTTCCTTGGCCTTTTTGTGATTTGTGCTCGGGCTATCCTGCGTGGGTAGAGGTTGGATCATGAAGCTGGATGTGGCTTGGATGGAGAAGGGGGTGGCACAAGAATCCTTTCTGCTCTTCCAGCTGACCACCTCCACACATAGCCACCCACATGTCCACTTGTTTCAATGGGTGGGATTGAGGCTGAGAAATTTTTCATTTTTTTTTTTCCCCTTCCTTTCTCTGTTGGTTAGGGTTGCAGAAATGCCATGTTTCCCAGCTGGGTTGTCAAGCGGTGAGGGACTTGGGGCAATATTTCACCTTGAAGGCCAACCCTAACACCACCATCTGGCCTTTCTGTATTGAGGAGTTGGTCAGCTCCTAAAGTCAGTCAATAGGTGATATTTATTGGGTGCTTACTATGTGCAAGACGTCTTACTAAGTTAGCACTTAGGAGAGTACATTACAACAGAGTTAGCAGACACGTTTCCTGCCTGCGATGAACGTATAGTCTAGAGGGGGAGACAAGCATTAATATAAACATATGATTTTTAATATTTAATTTAAAGAATCAGCCTTTATTCCTTGTATTTATTAATGGTTATTATGAGCGACACACCTTTTTAAGGCCGGGTAGATTCACTAGTCTGATCAGACAGAGTGTAGTGGATAGAGCACGGGCCTGGGGGTCAGAAGGTCACAGGTTCTAATCCTGGCTCTGCCACTTGTCTGCTCTGTGACCTTGGGCAAGTCACTTCACTTCTCCAGGCCTCAGTTACCTCACCTGTAAAATGGGGATTGAGACTGTGAACCTGTGTGGTACAGGGATTATGTCCAACCCGATTTGCTTGTATCTACCCCAGCACTTTAGTATAGTGCCTGGCACATAGTATGTGCTTAACAAATACCACAATTATCATTATTATTATTAATAATAGAAATAAAGGAACCGAAACAATTGAGATGTCAGATGTGGGGAAATGATGATTATTACAACATAGTTGGCTCCAGCAGGATTATGAGCCCAGATGGGGATGACCTTCAGGTATAGGAAAGCAAAATTAGGTCATGTCTGAAGCACAGAAGTTGGGTCTTTACTACTGCTACCGGCTAGAAAGACAAATGAGCAGTCCTGAGAAGGGAAAATGTGTAAATGTGTGTCTCGCTTTCCAGGTTGGCTTGATCAAAGCAGGTCTAAGGGAATGTCACAGTGCATTAGTTGAGGCCTGTTCCAAATAAAGACTATGAAGGGAATAATGAGACCATTTCCCCCCTAACCTCCCGCCCCCTCAGTTTTTTCTTCTGTAAACCCTACTTGGTTACTAGCTTATGGCCTTTAATCAGTCGGTATTTATTGAGCATGTAAAGCACTGTACTAACCACTTGGGAAAGTATCATAGAAGCAAAACATTTTCCCTACCTTCAAGACATTTAAATCTAATTGGAGAGATCATGACAAAATTATTTATAAATAATGGGAGCAGGAGGAAGAACAAGGTAGTAGTTTAAGGGGTAGGATTGAGGCTGAGGAATCTTTTCTTTACTGGGAGCAGATGAGTAGCAAGACACTTGAAGCAACATTTCACCATGAGAGGCAGTTGTACAGACACATCATGTTGAAATAACTGAACAAATAATTGAAAGCACAAATAAGTACACATAAATATTATACTTATAGTATACCTATAGAATACTATATATATATATAAATACCTTTATAAATGTATTTATACTAGGCCACACTGAGAAGCATCATGTAAAGATAAAGATAAAGCATGGGCCTGGGAGTCAGAAGGACATGGGTTCTAGTCCCAGCTCCTCCACTTGTCTGCTTTGGGACCTTGGGCAAGTCTATTAACTTCTTTGTGCCTCTGTTACCTCATCTATAAAATGGGGATTAAGATTGTGAGCCCTTTGTGGGACAAGGACTGTGTCCAAACTGATTAGCTTGTATCTACCCCAGTGCTTTAGTATAGTGCCTGGCACATAGTAAGCACTTAACAAATATCATAAGAAAAAGTGCTGAGGTTGGCCATTGAGATATTTAATGCAAAGGGCAAGGTTTTACCAATTAAGAAGCTTCTAAATTTTTTTTAGTTTTTTAGTCAATAGTCAAATATGACAAAATCCATGCCAGACTTTTGATACTTTTTACAGAGCATTTTGCTAAGGAGTCCAGGAGCAGAATAGATCTAGGCCTCTTGAAATCCCTCTTGCTACCATGAAGTGACTGCTATTTGAATAACCTTCCATTTATGCACTTGCCTAATCCTGGAAGATCTTAATAAAATTCCTCAGTCACACTGAACAAGAGTTCATGGGTAATTGGACTGACAGTTGATTAAAGCTTTCTTTAGGTCATTCGTCAATCTCATGAAATCCACTTAGCCCTTTGTTTAGGGGGAAATGGCACAAAGGTATATCTAAATGACTTTCTCCCACTTTTAAAGAGTTCCTTGGTTTCCTTAATCCTCCTCTTCCAACACCCATAATTAAATGCCATTTGTAGGTCTATGCTCCAATATTGAGGATGTTTTTAGTCACGGGAATCTGCAAGCATGAGGTTTCTTAGGCCTGAGAGCTATGGTTTAAGTCAAAGAAAACATTTCAAGCACATCATACCAGACAATACCCCGAGCTGAAGGCAGAACAAACTGCAGATGAAGATTGGAAAGTGAATAGCCAGCGGGAAAAGATCTGATTAGGGGAAAGGCCAGGAGGGCCAGAGCTAAGGACAAACAGAGCATGCCCAGTGCATCGCAGCTAGCTTGTAAACTTCTTTAAACACCCCTGGTTTGAGAGCATCCTCTCTCTTTCAGTGGCCACCTCCCAAGTCCTGGCTACCAATTATTAACCCGACATCTGCTCCAGACAACTGAATGGGAAAAAAAAAATCCGCGGGCACAGCCGTGATCTCGAAGTGAACATTGACCTGACGTGCTGTCACAGTGAATGGACTCTCTCGCTACAAATCAAAGGCGTTACTTTGAATCGATTGTTGCCCTCGGTCTCTATGGAGACTTCTCCCCCATGACTCATTTTATCTAGCTGTGACCAGTCCGGGGTGAAACTTTCAGAGCCCATTTTCTGTTCTTCAACCGTTCTCCTTGTCTCGGTTTTTAAACTTTGATTTAGCACCCTTTCAAATGACCAGTTTGGTGGAAATATACCATTTCGTGCACATTGAGAGTTCCCAGCTCTTGTGCTGGCTGACATGACAGCAGTGTATGTACTACAAGCCCCAAGGAAGTGAAGTTGACTGTGTTCCCCCCATTTACTGCCTACATATTGTGTAGCCCAGCCCCCTCCACTGAAGTCATCTCACTGACTTTCCTTGCTTGACTGGTTCCAAGTACCCCGCTTGTCCTGGGTTTCCATGTGACGTGTGTTGGGAACGATCAGATCAGAAAGTTTGAGGAGGATCTGTTAGGAGGAAATCAGAGAGCTGAACCCAGTACAGTTGTAAATTGAATTCATTTGTCAAAACCAGTATCTTCCTCAGCTTACTCCCTGATAAACTCAAATATCCAGCCAGTCAGACTCTACAGAGAGCTGAATTAATCAGCTGTGTTGTTGAAACAATATTCTTAGGATTGAGCACCTTACAGGTGCTAGCTTCAACCCCAGGACTATCTTTCTTGATTGTCAGTTCATTTGTTTGGTGGGGGCTTCATTCTACAGCTGGTAGCAGAACAAATTCTGCCCTGGCACAGAGTGCCACATTGTGCCCCACTTCTTCTAGTTTATTTATTATGGTATTTGTCAATCGCTCAATCTTTGCCAGGCATTGTACTAATTGCTGGGGTAGATACAAGCTAATCAGGTTGGACACAGTCCATGTCCCATGAGGGACTCACAATCTTAATCCCCATTTTACAGATGAGGGAACTGAGGCCCAGAGAATGGTAGTGATTTGCCCGGGGTCACCCAACAGACAAGTGGTAGAGCTAGAATTAGAACCCAGGTCCTTCTGACTCCCAGGCCGGTGCTATAACCACTAGGCTTACTGATTTTCCCACCCCCATAATGTTTTGTTCAACATTTCTAGTATTATCCTGAGAAGCAGCATGGCCTAGTTGATAGAGCCCAGCCCAGGTAATCAGAAGGACCTGGGTTTTAGTCCTGGCTTCTAAAATTCCAACTCCTCCAAGATGCCTTTCCAGACTGATTACCTACACACGATGTCATGTTACCCCAAAAGTTATGCCTATCCTCAAAATTTGTGTATGTATATGTATGTATTCAATTAATCTTTTAGTACTTTCATTCTTTCATATTTGTGCTACTATCTGTAATGTCCTTGTTTGTCCTCTACTTCAACTATTTGTAAATAATTTAAGCCTGTTTGTTTTCCCCATTAGATTGTAAATTCTTCAGCAGCAGGGGCAGAGTCTTTTGCTTATAGTATACTTCTACACACAGTAGCTACTTAGTAAATACCACCAGGACTAATAATTCCTCTAAATTTGGAGAAAGGACATTACAGTCTTCCCCTGATTAGGACTTGCTAATTCAAGTTCCCTGCCATTTGAGTAGCCTGTTACTTATTCCCACAATTCCCAATTGCATATTCATGGTTTGTTTCTGGTGTCATATTCATCTGCATTTTTGAGAGCCTTTAAAACCCACACTCATGAGCTCTGACTAGAACAGAAAGACTCTTGTTCCCACAAAAGCAGCCTTGTCCCCCACTACCACACACACACACACACACACACACACACACACACACACATCCCTGGAAGAAACTCTAATCCGTGTTTCTCTTTCCAACCAATACGAGGGGTGACTTCTTTTCAGGCCAAAAAATGTTTTTCCTACCTGGTGAAGAAAGAGATGAAGCGACCCTTAGTGCGTTCTTTCTAGATTTGGTGTATAACTAAATTAATGTCAGAATCAGACAGGCCTCAAGAAATATCACTCTACAGACTTCTAAGAATGCCGTTATGTTTCTGGTTGGTCATTATGGCTGGGGCACACTGAATGTGCTAGGCACTCTGTGGAACAGATAATAATAATAATGGTGGTGGTATTTGTTAAGCGCTACTCCATGCCAGGCATTGTACTAAGCACTGAGATAGAAACAAGCTAATCAGGTACATTCCTGTGAGGTAGGTAGAGGATAAGTGACTTGGCCAAGGGCACACACTACAGACCAATAGCAGAGCCAGGACTAGAACCCAGTTCTCACAGCCACAAGCTTTTTTTGAAGTAGGAGTTGATAGTCCTCAAAATATTTGCAATTTACTGTGGAGGAGTCAGGCACAAGTCAAACAATATAAGAACAATTCAGTAATTTTTTTAATGATATTTGTTAAGCACTTACTGTGTGCCGCACACTGTACTAAGTGCGGGGGTAGATACAAGCTAATCAGGTTGGACACAGTCTAAGTCCCATGTGGGGCTTAAAATCATAACTCCCATTTTGCAGATGAGGTAAGCGAGGCACAGAGACATGAAGTCACTTACCCAAGGTCACATAGACAAATAGGCAGAGCTGGGATTAGAATCCAGGTCCTTCTGACTCCCAGGTCTGTGCAGTTTCCACTAGACCATACTACTTCTTGTGGCCTACTTTGCATTTGCTTCTGAAGTAAGTACCCTGCTTCAAAGATTCTAGGGGGCTGTACATAGATAAATGGAATGGAACGTATCCAGGAAATTATATATTACTAGCTGCGGGAGTTGCTACATGTTACTCATAAATAAAGAGTGCATATGAAAAATGACAATATCAAGTTGAAGTCCATCTTTCCTTCCAGAAAACCCATATATCCATTCTGTTATAATTAGTCAATCAGTGGTATTTGTTGAACACTTTTTATGCGTAGAGCATTGTGCTATGCACTTAGGAGAGTATAGTTCAACAGAGTTGTTAGACACCATTCTCTGCCTCCACCATTGTCTACACTGAAAGGCAAAAGATTAAAATAACAGGTGGGAAAGTGTTGGGAAACTCAACCTGCCATTTGAATTTGTTAATATTTAAAGAAAAAATTTTAGTTGTTTCATACTGAAGTTTTTCCCTGGCAAAGGTTGATTTTCAAAGATGTTGCTAACGTGTTTGTCTCTGATTTTTTAATGACATTTCACCTGCTTTGGATTTTCCATATTTGTTTCTTTATGTTTACTCTTTGTCCATGGCTGTGTTCCCATTGACCCTTGTTCTCTTGCTTCCCAGGGAATCCACAATATTTTTAACTCCCTCCTGAACTCTTGGGGCTCCCCTGTCCCACCTGTGATATTGCCAACTTCTTGGCTAACAGAATTGAAATCATCAGGCATAAACTCCCTCAAACCCCTGGCACTGCCCCCTACGACCAGATCCAAAGCCTGATCTCTCATCCTTCTCAGCCACCTCTCAAGAGGAGATGTCCCAACTGCTTTCAAAACCTACCACCTCCTTCTGCACCTCTGGCTCCATTCCTTCTCACCTTCTTTAAATGGGTTTGCCCACCTTTTTTCCCTCCCTCTATGCCATCTTCAACCACTCACTCTCTAAAGGCCTCCTCCCCTTTTTCCCTCAGACATATTCCATCATCCCTGTCCTATGAGAAGCAGCATGGCCTAGAGGATAGAGCATGGGCCAGGAAGTTAGAAGGACCTGGGTTCTAATTTTGGCTCCACTGGCTCAGCCACTTATCAGCTGTGTGACTTTGGGCAAGTCACTTAACTTCTCGGTGCCTCAGTTACCTCATCTGTTAAATGGGGATGAAGACTGTGAGCCCCACGTGGGACAACCTGATTCCCCTGTGTCTACCCCAGCGCTAAGAACAGTGCTCGGCACATAGTAAGCACTTAACAAAAACCAACATTATTATTATTATTATTATTCTCTGTGTCCTTGGGCAAGTAACTTCACTTCTCCGTGCTTCGGTTACCTCATCTCTAATACAGGCATTGGAACCGTGAGCCCCATGTGGGATATGGATTGTGTCCAACCTGATTAGGTTGCATCTATCTCAGTGTTTAATACAGGGTCTGACACATAGTAAGCCCTTAACAGATATCATTTAAAAAAAAATTCTCTCGTGAGCCCACTGCACCATCCAACTTTTGCCCCATCATTCCTGTCCTAACTCCTTAGTGCTCCACCACCTCCCTTCTTGACCCTTTAAAATCTGTTTCCTATCTTATTCACTCTACCTAAGCCACTCTCACTGAGGTTACCAATGACCTCCTTCTCCCCAGGCTGTATTCTCTTCTAATCCTCATCGACCCCTTAGCTGTCTTCTATAGTGTATACCACTCCATCCTCCTGCAAACCCTACCCAAGTAGATTTTCTGTCCCAGTCCTTCTGATTCTCCCTTCATCTCTCTGGCAAATCCTTTTCAGTCTATTTCTCCAACACTTTCTTTGTCTCCCACTCCAAACTGAAAGTTTCCCTGAAGACTCACTTCTAAGCCCTCATTTTTTCCTCAATTTACCAGTGCCCCAATGGCTTTAACTACTACTTCTTTGTGGGTGATTCCCCAGTTCACCTTGCTAGGCTTGACCTCTCCTTCTGTACAGTCTCAGATTTCCTCCTGTATGTCCTACTGGCACCACAACCCCAACAAGTCCAAAGTGAACTCCTCATTTTCCTTCCTAGATCCTTTCAACCTCTTTACTCTCCCATCACAATCCTTCCCATTTCTCAAAGTCCATTTCTTGACTCCCTCTTTCAAACCTTATATTCAACCTGTTGCCAAATCCTCACGGTTCTTCTTATTTGGTATTCCCAGAATCTGTCCCTTTCTCTCCATCCAAACTGCCAACACTCTTGTCCAGGCACTTGTCATATGCTGACTCGATTACTACAACCTCCTCACAAATGTCCCTGGTTCTTCTCTCTCCCCTCCCCAGTCCCTGCTTCACTCTGCTGTTTGAATCACCTTCTAAAACGTCATTCTGGACATGTCTCCCCATTTCTCAAAAACCTCCAGAGGTTATTCATTCTTTTCTACATCAGAAATTCCTGATCTTGAAAGTACTCAATCAACCCTCTTCCTCCTACGCTTCCATTCTTTTGTGTCACTACACCGTAGCTTGCACTAGTCATTTCTCACATGCTAACCTACTCACAGTGCCTCTTTCTCCTTCAATCAGTCATATTTATTAAGTGCTTCTGGGTGCACTTTACCAGGTGCTTGAGAGAGTACAATCCAGTAGAGTTGGTAGATGTGCCAAGGAGCTTACCGTGTGGAAGAGAAGACAGATATTAAAATAGATTATAGATAGGAGAAAGTCTGTGGGGCTGGGGGTGGGATGAGTATCAACGCATTGAAGGGATAGACAGCCATGTGCATACGTAACGCAGAAGGGTGGGGGGAAATAAGGGTTTAATCAAGGGAGGCTTCCTGGAGGAGATATTATTTTAGTAGAGCTTTGAAGATGGGGAGCATGATGGTCTATCAGATATGAAGGGGGAGGGAGTTCCAGGCCTGAGGGAGGGCATGGGCAAGGGGTCAGGGTCAAGATAGATAAAATCAAAGCACAATGAGTAGGTTGGTGTTTGAGGAGTGAAATCAGCGAGATTAGGTAGTACTAGAACTACCTATTAGTATTCTCTTCATCCTGTTACTTATTGTAGTGTCTGTTTCCCCCCCACTAGTTTTGTAAGCCCCTCGAGGGCAGGAATCATGCCTATTAATTCTATTCTACTCCCCCAAGCAGTTAGTATAGTGCCATATATGCAGCTGATGCTCAATAAATGCTATTTATTGATTGGCTGACCCTAAGGGGGTATTTTCACAGAACAGATTTTTCCCACTAGACCCTTGAGTTGGTGTTCCGGCTGGCTGTTGACACCCAAGACAACAAGCTGATGAGACACATAAATAAAATGTTTTCAAGAAGGCAATTCTCATTTTTATTGGGCAATTGAATATAGTTTGTAGTTGTTCATCATCACTGAACTAATGGACTGTCAGCTATGCCTCTCTGGGGATGGATTCGTCTTTTATAGAAGTGTGTTAAAAAATTGTATTGTTTGAACATTATGCAAGGAACCATGGGCTGATCTACACTATTGTATTGTCTGCTTTAAATGAATCTGTTATCTTTTATGTCTGAGATCTTTTTTTCTCTAAACTCCTTATTGAACACCCAATGAAGGCAATTTTACGATCAAGGTAATTTTATTGGCTGAAGTTATTGGTAATTCAGACTTATTTCTTGCTTTGTCTCATAGTTCTTTGAGAAGTAAAATAGCTGTGTGTGTGTGTGTATGTGTATGTCATGTTTTGTTTAATTTTCTCAAGAAGAATGATGTGATGAGCACAAAATGTGGGAGTTGGTTAATTTCTGGATGTGTGCCTGACGAAGGATCAGACTGGGGTGATGGGAGTTCGGAGAAAGGCCATTTGATGTTCTTAATATGCCTCATTTCCCCTTGATGATACTGCAGAAGTAGTTTATTAAGTTTTTTTAATGATATTTGTTAAGCACTTACTATCTGTCGGGCACCGCCCTAAGTGCTGGGGTAGATACCAGATACAGGCAGTTTGGACACAGTTCCTGCCCCATTTAGGGCTCACAGTTATTACATATATATTTAGCTATTGGGAACTCATAAGACTAGATGCACACACACCGGAGCCCTAACTGTGGCTTCGGGGTTTGAATCAGAAGGATGAGACTTCAAGGAACCTTCAGAGCCTATCTAGTTCACCCCCCTTGTCTCAAGTAGCCCTCCTCAAACTATCCCATCCAGAGAAGCTTCATGGGAAGAGGTTCTGCACAGAAGTGTAGAAGTGTGTTTGGCAACCAATTCCAGTGTCTAACCTTCTACCCCACCAGGAAGCTCTTAAGTTAATGTCCTACCAAATCCTTCAAGCACAGGCCTGATTCCTCTTATTCTCTGTCCCACCCGAAGGACAGACCTGAACCTGCCTAGAGAAGCAGTGTGGCCTAATGGATAGAGTACAGGCCTGTGAGTTAGAAGGACCTGGGTTCCAATCCCAGGTCCGCCACTTGTCTACTGTGGGACCTTGGGTGTGTCACTTCACTTCTCTGGGCCTCATCTGTGGAAGTGGGGATTAAGACTGTGAGCACTGTGTGGGACAGGGACTGTGTCCAAGCTGATTAGCTTGTATCTACCCCAGTGCTTAGGACAGTGCCTGGCACATACTAAGTGCTTAACAAATACCATTAAAAGATTTAAAAAAAAACCAAAACCTTGCCCAGGGGTCTTTGCCTTCGAACTCGAACTTTGCCCCAGGGCCCAGGGTTCATCAGCAGGGTGCTTGCCTCCCTCCTCCTCCCCCCGCCCCCCATGAGCAGATTCCTCTTTCATGGAATACTTTTGTTTGAAAAGCAGAGAATGATGGGGTTCCCATTCCGCTAATGGGAGTTGATGAGATGATATGTCAAGGATTGAAGCAGGAGGACAAACACTCTGTCCCCACCTAAGCCCTCATTTCATCTCTTCCCACTCTTCCCACTCAGAGAAGCAGCGTGGCGCAGTGGAAAGAGCACGGGCTTTGGAGTCAGGGCTCATGAGTTCGAATCCCAGCTCTGCCACTTGTCGGCTGTGTGACTGTGGGCAAGTCACTTAACTTCTCTGTGCCTCAGTTCCCTCATCTGTAAAATGGGGATTAAGACTGTGAGCCCCACGTGGGACAACCTGATTCCCCTATGTCTACCCCAGCGCTTAGAACAGTGCTCGGCACATAGTAAGCGCTTAACAAATACCAACATTATTATTATTATTATTATTTCTGTATCTCCCTCATTTGCCCCCTTTATTCATCCCTCCTTCAAACCCGCAGCACTTATGTGCTTATCTCTTAAAGAAGCGGCATGGCATAGTGGCTAGAGCACTGACCTAGGAGTCAGAATGTAATAGGTTCTAATCCCCAATCTAATCCTAATTAGGACATAATTCTAATCCCTGCTCAGTCACATGTCTGCTATGTGACCATGGGCAAGTCACTTCACTTCTCTGTGCCTCAGTTACCTCATCTGTAAAATGGGGATTGAGACTGTGAGCCCCTTATAGGACAGGTACTGTGTTCAACCTGATTTGCTTGTATCCACCCTCGTGCTTAGTACAGTACTTGGCACATAGTAAGCACTTAACAAATATCATTATTATTATTAATAACAACAAACACCATTATTATTGTTATTATTTATATAAATGTCTATCTCCCCTTCTAGACTGTGAGCTCATTGTGGGCAGGCATTGTGTCTAGTAACTCTGTTACATTGTACTCTCCCAAGTGTTTAGTACAGTGCTCTGCACACAGTAAACAGTAAGTACAATTGATTGATTGCCTCACTCTGACCACTGTCAAGCAACCTTCCCACCAACGTTACTGAGGAAACTTAACCACTCTTCTCTCTCCTCCCACCTTAAAACACACCTCCCAATTCAGCCAGGCTTAGACTCAGAAACAGTAAATAATAATTACTATTTTTAAGGCATTTATTAAGCGGTTAGTCTGTGATAAACGGTAGGGTAGACACTGGATAATCAGATCAGATGCAGTCCCTCTCCTACACGGGGTTCATATCCAATCAGTCAATGATATCTATTGAGCGCTTACCATGTGCAGAGCACTGTACTAAATGTTTGGGAAAATACAATATAACAGACTCATTCCATGTCCAGAATGTCCATAATGAGCTTATAGTCTAGGGGGAGACTTGTGGTCTAAGGGAACAGGAGAGTGGGTGTCTTATGTCCTTTTAAAGATGAGGAAACTGAGGCCCAGAGAGACTGTGACTTGACCAAAGTCACTGAGCAGACCAGGAACTGAACTCCCTGACCCACAGTATTTCCACGAGATGATGCTTCTACTGGTTTTAGAATCATTCGTTGAAAAATAAATACTAATTAAACCAGTGGGAACTCCTAATCCAAAAATGTGGTGAAGCAGGCTCAAGTTACCCGCTTCTACCTCCTTCCCTGCTTATTCTGCCCATGGGGGCTGAGGGAGGGACAAAGGGGATGCCAGCAGCAGAGAATTCACTGATTCCTTCCACTGAGCCAAACTTTCACATCTTGCTCCACTCCAGAGAGCAAAGGAAGCAGGAGAAATGGACCAGGCCAGGTCCCTCCTCCTCCTCTGGGCCCACCAATTTCCAAAAGTGAAAACACCCTGTGTGACATCAGTATGGTGATTCACTTTTGAACTTGAAGGCTGAATCAGGTGCAGCACATGGAGATCATCGACTAGAGCCAAAGCAAGCACACACAGCCAGTATTCTTCCACCACTGGTCTGCCTTGGCGAGCTCAGCCCTCAAACTATCTCGTGGGTACAGAGCCTGTTCGCATGTGTCCACCTTTGGAACGTTTATCCCTCAGTGTGTGGCAGGGAGTTGAAGAAAGGACCATAAGGAGGGATTTGTAGAATGTTTCTCGATTTGACAGAGCTGCCCCGATGAACCTGGAGAAATCTGTATGAGAACGTTACCCATCTGTCACCTATGGCTTGCCCATTTCTCATCTTCACATCTCTTAATCCACCTCTGTGGCTTTTCTAAAATGATCACTGGGGCCTCTGCACCAGCCTGATTAGGAACGTTCCACAAAACTGCCTACACTGAGGTAAATTTGCATATCAGTTGGCTTTGTGGACTTGGATATTAAAGGCTTTGCAGAGTGGGTTTTGGAATGGGAAAATGGGCAATTAGTGCCAAAGACAGCTAACAAACTACAGCTCCCGAGTCCTAGAGAAAAGATTCTTCAGGCAGATCAGAAAAAATGTGGATGCCGTTTTATTTCATCAAGGAGACAACTGGATGATGGAGGATTTTGCCAGAGAAATGTTAAAAAAAAAAATTACAAAAACAGATAATAGAAGCAAGGGAACACAAAACAATCTCTGTGGCAGAGCTAGTAAAGACAGCAAACTTGGTTCCCATGCCTACGTTGAATTTATGTACATTGAAATTGGTTGTTCTGGCTTTCTCACTACATGTATTAGTAATGCTCTCTTCTTGGAGCCAAACTCTCACATCTTGCCATAGAGCTGTCTGATCCGAAAATGTGAATGTGACAGACAAGCTCCCTTTAACTGGGAAAATGCTTGGTCTCAATGTTTTATCTGCTCATGCTCGCTTTTCTAGAATAGCTCTTAGGCGACATGAAGCCTTCCCAGCGAACAAAGGAGCAGATGTACCGTTTGGGGAAACTCTCCCTGGGCACACACATACCTATAGTGGGAAACTGCTAATCTCTGCTGAGGATGAATGGGACAGGAAACGCTTCTGCTGATGGTCAAGTTAGTGCATTTACTTCATGGAAATAAAGCTAGAAAAGACTTTCTTCCCATGAGTTTATCCTAGCTCTATTTTTAATTTTCAAATGAAATTTTAAACACACTTTTGCCTGTCCCTTCAGGCTGAGATATTCAGCAATATCTTTGACCTTATGAAATGCTCTTTCTTCAAGAATTTCAGTGTAGCGGATAGATGCCTCAAAACAGATTTTTGGGCTGCTCTCCCTCAAAAGAGTGAGGAATTTTTAACACAATGTCCCAATGTTTTCGACAAAGCCACCCTTCTTCCTTCCACAAAAGGAGCTTTCCTGATTGCATAATGGTTGCTTAAGTCTGTGTTGTGCTACAGGAGGGGAAACGAAAAGCAGAAGATCAAACTTTCAAACGTGCCAAATGGTGACATTGTTGAAAAAATCAAAAAGGAGCAATCAAAGCAATAGGGTTTGGGGGTGGGACCTTCACAGAGAAAACAATATGGAAATGAATAGTTCATTTACTAATAATTTTTACTTTCCCTTGCTTCCCTTTCCCTGTTATGAAACGTTGTGGGCAGGGAATATGTCTGTTCATTGTTGTAGGGTACTCTCCCAAGTGCTTAGCACAGTGCTGTGCACACAGTAATCACTCAGTAAATACAATTGAGTGACTGACTGAAACTCTTTGCAGTCTGATACCCAACCCTCAACAAACAGCAAATTCTGCATTATCCCAATTAACGAGACAGAGATAGCTTGGGTAATTGAAGTAATGATATTACTTGTGGCATTTATTAATCCCATACTATGTGCTAAGTACTGGGACAGATATAAGATAATCTAATTGGTCACGGTCCTTGTCCTGCACAGGATTCACAGTGTGGGTGGGAGGGGGAGTAGGTATCCACTGTCCATTTTACAGATGAGGGAACTGAGATTCAGAGAGGTGAAGTCAGTGAATCATATTTATTGAGGGTTTACTGTGTGCAGAACACTGTACTAAGTGCCGGGGAAAGAACAGTATAATGGAATTCCCTGTCCATAGTGAGTTTACAGTCTAGAGGTCTGCTCAAGGTCCTAGGTTTAATGACTTTCCCAAGGTCACGTAGGCCAGTGGCAGAGGTGGGACTAGAACCCTTATCTCCTGACTCCTTTCCACTAGACCTCACTGTCTTCCGGTCCCCCAATCCCTCCATCTGGTTTCTACAAGAGCTGCTAAAACGTAGTAAAGATTTCAGTTCCATTTGTACCTCCCACTTCCACCCTGCGACAAGGGTGCTGATAATCTAACAGGCAGAGCAAGAAGGAAAAGAGGAAGGTGACCTGTAGTTACTTCTCACAATGGGTAATCAGTGCCTAAATAGTTGAAAATGTATTATTCAAGTTGAAATCGTGCTTTCCATGCCTGGCCAGAAGCAGACTGGCAGTTCAGACAGAGTACCTTCTGGGACAGTAGCTTGTGCCAAGAAATGTGGCAGCCCCCAAAACTAGAAGCCATGTGGCACAGATAGTTTGTACAAGGAGAGCACATCAAGTCCAGTCACCTTTTATCCTGGATCTGTACTAAAGTACAGTGTCTTCATTTCTGGTGGACTTGAATGCTACTAGTAGTCTTAACCCCTTGCCCCAATTCCTGCACCTCTACTGCTCAATTAGAAGCAGCATGGCCTAGTGGATAGAGCACGGGCCTGAGAGTCAGAAGGTCATGGGTTCTAATCGCAGCTCTGCCATTTGTCTGCTGTGAGACCTTGGGCAAGTCACTTCACTGGGCCTTAGTTCCCTCATCTATAAAATGGGGATTAAGATTGGGAGCCCTATGTGGAGCAGGGACTGTGTCCAACCCGATTATCTTGTATCTACCCCAGTGCTTAGAACAGTCTCTGGCACATAGTAAACACTCAGAAAATACCATTATTATTATTAATAATAATAATGGTATTTGTTGAGCATTTATTGTGTGCAGAGCATGGCACATAGTAAACACTCAGAAAATACCATTATTATTATTGTTAATAATGTATTTGTTGAGCATGTACTGTGTGCAGAGCATTGTACTAAGCACCTGGGAGAGTACGACAGAGTTAGATACTCCATTTCTGTCGTTTTCTTCATCTCACATGGACCCCACCCATTTTCCTCTCCCCTTCAAAGGTAACATAATCAAAAATAACCATCTGTCAAGTGCAGTTTGTTTTTTTTTGAAGTGAGGGGTGGTATTTATTAAACATTTCCTCTGTGCCAGGAACTCTACAAAGTGCTTGGATTGATTCAGGGTAATCAGGTGGGACACAATCCCTATCCCACATGGGGTTCACCATCTTAATCCCCATCTTACAGATGAGGTAACAGAGGCACAAAGAAGTTTGGTGACTTTCCCAAGGTTCAACAGTCTAGTGGGAGGAGCTGGGATTAGAACCCAGGTCCTTCTGACTCCCTGGCTGGTGCTCTGTCCATTAGACTCTGATGCTTCTCTATAGTTGGAGGAATGGTAATGGTATCGGTGAATCTGGAACCCCATGCCCTTCTCCCTGTACCCCTAAGAGGTGATGTGGGATTATTATTATTATTACTTCAGCTCTAGGGATATCTTCCAGCCCCCTGCCCCGTCCTCGTCTTTTCTCTTCACAACCTATTATTTGAGTCGAGCAATTTAAACCACCTCCTCCCTACCCCTTTCCCAGCCCCCTTAATAATTGACCCGTCTCTTTCCTCCTCTTCCTCCCTCCCATCTACCAGCTTTAGCCCTAGAGGCAATCGGATATCTACAGTAATGGGAATTACTACTTCCTCCACTCACCCACTCAGCCCAAGAGAACTTTTAAAAGGACATTTTTTCTGGGCTGCCTTTTATATATTTATGCATACATAATTTTACTTAAAAATAGTAGACCTGAAATATGTGTGTGTTCCTTTATGAAAAATCTTTATTCATGTTGGCAGCGCATCCCTGGGCGTGTATAGGAAATGTTTACAAGAAGTATTTTAAAGGGGGGTTAAAGCACGGGAATATTTATTTAGCCTCTTGACATGGCTAATTCTCTATCCAAATGTTGACTCTCTACTTCAGTAAGAAGAGGCAGGCATTCTATTTGGTTCATCTTAGGAAAAATAAACCATGTTGTCCTTTATAGACGCTAAGGCTTGTGACCCTTTTATAAACTACATTCATTCATTCAATAGTATTTATTGAGTGCTTACTATATGCAGAGCACTGTACTAAGTGCTTGGAATGTACAAATCGGTAACAGATAGAGACAGTCCCTGCCCTTTGACGGGCTTACAGTCTAACTGGGAGAGACAGACAAAAACAATAGCAATAAATAGAATCAAGGGGATGAACATCTCATTAAAACAATAGCAATAAATAGAATCAAGGTGATGTACATCTCATTAGCAAAATAAATAGGGTAATGAAAATATATACAGTTGAGTGGACGAGCACAGTGCTGGGGGCGGGGGGAGGAGCAGAGGGAAAGGGGGGAAGAGAGGGCTTAGCTGAGGGGAGGTGAAAGGGGGGTAGAGGGAGAGCAGAGGGAAAAGGGGAAGGTCAGTCTGGGAAGGCCTCTTGGAGGAGGTGAGCTCTAAGTAGGGTTTTGAAGAGGGGAAGAGAATTAGGCAGAGGTGAGGAGGGAGGGCATTCCAGGACCACAGGAGGACGTGGCCCAGGAGTCGACGGCAGGATAGGCGAGAACGGGGGATGGTTCACAAGGTACTTACACAGGGATTGTTCAACCGGATCAGAGGACCTGAGTTTTAATCTTGGCTCTGCTACTTGTCTGCTGTGCAACACTGGACAAGTCACTTAACTTCTCGGTGCCTCTGTAAGATGGGGGTTAATATGGTGAGACTCATGTGGAACATGGATTAGATCCACCCTAATTGGCTTGTATCTACTCCAAATCTCAAAGTGCCTGGCAAATAGTAACATAGTAAGTGCTTAACAAATACCATTTTTTTAAAAATGGCAGAAATCGCAGCCTTTATCTGTTACGCTGACACCAATCACATCTCTTTGTCACAACTTGGCCAGAAGCAACATGGCCTAGGGGAAAGAGCGCAGGCCTGGGAATCAGAGGACCTGGGTTCTAATCCCAGCTCTGTGTGTCCTTGGACAAGTCGCTTTACTTTTCTGTGCCTCAGTTCTCCTGTTCTCCCTCCTATTAGACTGTGAGCCCCATGTGGTTCAGGGACTATGGCCAACCTAATTTACTTGTATCTACACCAATGCTTAAAAGAGTGTTTAACACATAGTAAGTGCTTAAGAAATACCATTAAAAAACCCCAAAACCCTCTGTGGGCCTTGATCTGATCTCTGTCACAACTCTCTGGGTCATGTCAGTGCTGGCAACAGGAGCAAGGGAAGAGAGTCTTCATGGAGTTAAAAACAAAAAAAACAAAAACCCAACAAAAAAACTCCCTTCAACACATCCAATGAACCGCTTCTATCTCGGGTCCTTTGTTGTTGGGTCTCAGTATTCTAAAAATTTGGCTTCCATTCAAGACCCAGTTCGGTGTTCTCTCTCCCCGAGTCTAAAACTGAGGGCCTTTTATTTCAAGTCTGTGGATTTTTATGAGCACAATTGGTCTGTTAACGGGACGTTTCTGTGGTTTCAATGCGTTTATATCATTGACCTTTGCTGCGAAAAGTGTTCAACCGTCTTTAATAGAGGGGGACTATGAAAGGGGTTGTTGTGAAGGCTTTCTTCTATAAAAGAAGTGACCACAGGCAAAGCTTTATATTTGCTGAGTGATTTAATTCTTACACATGCAGGACTTGGCCATGGGCCAGGGGTAACATGTTGAGAAAGGGCTACCAGTGTAGTTTAAAACCAAACTTTCCTTCTCCCCTCCGCCACCCCCCTGCCTCAAGAGCGTCCTTTCCTGTTATTTCAAATCTCCCCAAGAAAAAAACCAAGGAAGGGGGCAGTGCCCAGCCTGCACAACTGGATTATCAAGAGTGACAAAAACCACATGTCTGCTGTGTGACCTTGGGCAAGTCACTTAACTTCTCTTCAACTGTAAAATGAGGTTAACAGTGTGAGCCCCATCTGGTACAGGGACTGTTTCCAACCTGAGTAACTTGTATCTATGCCAGTGCTTAGGACAGTGCTGGGCACAAAGTAAGCACTTAACAATTGCTATTATTATTACTATTATTATGGATTTTTTTTTCAAGGCAGCAGCTGGAGAGAGAGAGAGAGTTTTGCCCATCACACAGGGCAGGGTAGGATGGTCAGCACAGAGTAAGGGTTTGGGAATGGGGTTGGAGTCTTGGAGCCTTTTGAAGTGGATTGGGAGGGGGAGAGGAGGAGGAAGAAGAGGGAGCAGAAGAGAGTCTTGAACCTATCACAGGCTCAGCAGTCTTTAGTGACAGCCCTGAAACTAAAATCGAAGTCTGATCAGTTCCCGCGGCACAAAGCCAGAAGGTTTGCTCCACAGTAAGCATAGAACTTACTCTTGCCACCCCGGATCTTACTTATAAATGTCACCCATCAATATAGGAAGGCAATAAAGTATTTTGTATAAGATTTGGTGTCTTAATTCATCATAGGTTCCATTTTGGAGAGCAAGACTCTTATGTGCTGCTTGCCTCAGTTTATCTCCTTTCATTCAATCATATTTATTGAGCGCTTACTGTATGCAAACCACTGTACTAAGAGCGAGAGTACAATACTGCAACAAAAGGACATATTCCCTGCACTCACAGTCCTGTGCATAGGCTGCTCAAATTCCTGTTCCAGAGGAGCAGTGCATGTTGTCATCAACATCTGTAAAGATTTTCCAGCAGATAGACAGGTTAGGGCAGTGCCTTTCTGCATGTGGGCCGCTAACTGATCCACTTAGCACAATGAGGCCATTCCAGGCAGATTGAACAACTAGGGTAGACTCGCTCAACACTGAATAGTTACTCTCACCTGATTGTAGTTGAAATTTCCCTCTAGTTCTGGACAGTAGCCGTTCTCTGGAGTCTAAAATGACTAGTTCCTCCAGGCCATTAAATAGGCTTGAAGTTCAGATTTCATTTGTTTAGCCCTTCGGGCCAGGGACCCAGTTCCAGGGGTTTTCCCTGGGTTTTGCCCCCCAAATGTAACAAGATGTTCATTTCTGTGCTTTTGAATGAGGTTTAACCAACATACCATGATCAGAACAGAATTTAATTACACGCCAATTGAACGTTAAGAGATTGGCGTGTTCCTCCTGGGTTTGCCTTCATCCAGTTTCCAAAGCTTTCTGAGGCAGGACCAGAGTAGAGCTCAGCTACAGCTTCTCATGAAGGCAGAAGGAGTTCTTGCTTCTGGTGGGGAGGCCCCAAGATATCCTGGCACTGAACCAAGGGGCAGGGGTGGGGTTGCTGATTCCGGGTGTGGTGGGAACCTAAGGAAATGCCCGATTGTGGGGTTTTGGATCCTGCTCTTGAAAGAACAACTCATTGAGGAAGCAGATTACTAGGGAGCAGAGTGTCAAGAGAAACAGCAATATATATCTGGAGATGAGAACCTAGTTCCACTCTGGAATGTGGCCTTCCTCCCTGATCACCACTTCTTCTTTCCCTTGCAAGTCATTTTCCAGAGAGGTAGCTGTGGAGACACAGAAACCTGATTTCCCCCAAGCAGTGAATTGAGTCTAGAGGCTTTGTGAGGGTGGGGCAACAAGAGTAACCCTAAGCTCGTTATGGGAACGTGTCTGTTAATTCAATCATATTTATTGAGTGCTTACTATGTGCAAAACACTAAGCGGCAAGGCTCAGTGGAAGGAGCCTGGGCTTGGGAGTTAGAGGTCCTGGGTTCTAATCCCGGCTCCACCACTTGTCAGCTGTGTGACTTTGGGCAAGTCACTTAACTTCTCTATGCCTCAGTGACCTCATCTGTAAAATGGGGATTCAGATTGTGAGCCCCATGTGGGACAACCTGATTACCTTGTACCCCCCTACCCCCAGCGCTTAGAACAGTGTTTGGCACATAGTAAGTGCTTAAATGCCATCATTATTATTACTAAGCACTTGTGAGAGTACAATGCAACAACAAACAGACACGTTCCCTGCCTACAACAAACTATGGTATCATACTCAACCAAGCGCTGAGTATAGTGCTCTGCACAGAATAAGTGCTCAATAAATACCCTGTAGTGGTTGAAGAGGATAATGATTCTTACCCTTGTGACTTCCCCTTGACTCCCTATCCCTGTGTCAGGGATGTTTAGAGGGATGTCGCTTAGAGCTTTGCGCTGGCCCTGCTTTGTGAGGCATCAAAAGGAAGAATGTGTAACAATTCCTTCCCTTTCCCATCCTGGATTCTTTGAATCTGCCCACTCTGCTTCCATTCCTAGTGGTGGAGGGGGAGGGCAGGGAGCATACACCATGGAAAAATGCGAGTCTACCCTAGTTGTTCAGTCTGCCTGGAATGACCTCATTGTGCTAAGTGGATCAGTTAGCGGCCCACATGCAGAAAGGCAGACAATGGAGGGCAGACATTGCTGCCTCCCAAGCGCTTAGTACAGCTCTCTGCACATAATAAGTGCTCAATAATGCCACTGATTGATTGATTATCCAGAGCCCTGGTCCTAGCTCTCCGCACTCAGACCTAGAAAATCATCCTGTGGTTTCTTTGTCACCAGCAGAACTGACAGGGAGGAAAGTTGCTTTTGTTGCACTCTCTAGAAGCCCGTGCCTGAGTTTAGGAGCTCCCAAATGCAGAGTAAGTCTCCTAATTGTACCATGGGAGAAGGTGTACAGGAAGTAGTAAAGGTTTAATATTATTGTGGCTACGAAAGCCACATATGTGGTAGCAGTTTGCTGTAGGAAGAAGCAGGACCCAATATTAGTGGAGTTTTTATTAATCCAACCAGTCTCTCTGGTTGGCGAAGCCTGATTTCTGCCATAGATGATCATTTGGAAAAGGTTGGGTTATGGGCCTTTTCTTTTTAGGTGATTCTGAAAGGTTTTAGGTGCTCTAGCCTGGAGACTGGATGAAAAGTTTTCAAGTTTTCACAACTTTCCCTAATCTCTTGCCCCTTTTTCCAAAGCAAAGCGTAAAGTTCAAGAATCCCTTTTAATGTGGTTAATTCAAAAAATGGGAGAGTCTTCCAAACTGGACTGTACTAAGAAGTTTTCCCAGTCCTCCTGAAGCTTCCATTCTGAAAAGGGAGAACAAGCGATATCTATGCCCAGACAAACTGAAGAGGCTGAGGTCTCGCTGCACTATAAGCTCCTTTTTTTAAAAAAAAAAAAAAAGGTATTTATTAAGTGCTTATTATTCGTCAAACACTGTTCTAATCACTGGGGTGGATGCAAGTTAATTAGGCTGGAGACCATCCCTGTCTCACAAGACACAGTCCAAGTAGGAAGAAGGGAGATCAAGAGAAATTAGGCACAGAGAAGTGAAGTGACTTGTCCAAGTTCACCAGCAAGCAATCAAAAGAGCCTGGATTAGAAGCCAGGTCCTCTGACTCTTATGCTTGTGCTCTTTCCACTAGGCCACGCTGCTTCTCTTGTAGGCAGGGATCATGTCTCCAAACTCTATCGTATTGTCCTTCCCCAAGACCCAGTGCAGTGCCCTGCATACCATAGGTGCTCGATAAGTACCACTGATTGATTAATTGGTGTTCCACAAAAGGGGTTTGCCTTGGTTCCTCCTGTGCTTATGGAATGAAGGTTGGGGCTTCCACCCTGGATTCTTCAAGGCTGAGGTAGATAAGTCAGATGTCATGGCAGGTCTGTCTAAAGCAGGGTGTCAGTTGGGAGACCAGCAAGAACAACAGAAATGCTCTCGGAAATGTCAGTCAGTCGAATTTATTGAGCTCTTACTGTGTGCAGAGCACTGTACTAAGTGCTTGGGAGAGTACAATATAACAAAAAACAGACACATTCTGTGCCCAGAGCGAGTTTACAGTCCAGAGGGGGAGGTGTTCAAAAGTGATTGATGTTGTGCTCCCTTAAACTCAGGGGGTCCAAGTAATCACAAAGGACTGGGGTCTCTCAGGCCACCTGAATATGATCTTATCTGGCCCCGGACCAGCCCTGAAGCTTCCTCCCAAGCACTCCCCAAAGATGCAGTTTCTTAGCTGAGATTGCCTGCTGGGCGTTTCTGGCCTAAACATTTTGCGAGCATTTATTTATCTTCTTCCAATTCTTTGTTTTTCTTTGCAGCTCTGGGAAGTGTCAGTGTAAAGTGGGCGTGCAAGGTGTCAAATGTGACCAGTGTCAAGATGGGTATTACGGACTCCATTCGAATGGCTGCGTGCCCTGCCAATGCAATAATCGCTCTGACAGTTGTCATGCCATCACAGGTAAAATACTGCTCAAATCCAGGGCTTTAGCATGCGACTCACCTCTTTCATTCATTTCTGTATTTCCCATTCACCCGGTTTCCATTCCCAACTCTGTAACTTTGAGTCCTGCGACCTCTCAACCCTATCGTTGTTATGCTGCCATCATCCCAGGCATCTGTTTGGGAGTACCCAGCCTCGAATAATAATACTAATAATAATAATAATAGTTGTGGTATTTGTTAAGAATGTACTATGCTCCAGATACTGTACTAAAAGCTGGGGTGGATACTAGCACATCAGTTTGGACACAGTCCCCATCGCACACGGGGCTCATAGTCTTAATCCCCATTTTATACATGAGGGAACAGAGGCACAGAGAATTGAATGGTATGTCCAAGGTCCCACAGCAGACAAATGGCAGAGTTGGGATTAGAAATGGCCCTTCTGACTCCCAGGCCCGTGCTGTATTCACTAGGGCACGCTGCTTCTCTGGAGACATGGAGGACTTCATGGAGCGGGCAGGGCCTGATCTGGTCACCCAGGACACCCACGACCTAGACAATTGAGTGGATTTATTCATTCAGTGGTATTTATTGAGCGCTTACTATGTGCAGAGCACTGTACTAAGTGCTTGGAATGTACAAATCGGTAACAGGTGATCAGAAGCTGGGTTTCCCTGGGAGTTACAGTGCTACCTGCTTCTCCTGCTGGTCCTCTAGACTATAAGCTTGTTGTGGACAGGAAATGTGTCTTTTTATTGTTATATTGTACTCTCCCAAGCACTTAGTACACTGCTCTTCACACAGTAAGTGCTCAAAAAATATGATCGAATGAACTGAATGAATGAATAAATACATACCACTGATTGATTGATAATAATAATGTTGGTATATGTTAAGCACTCATTATGTGCAGAGCACTGTTCTAAGCCCTGGGGTAATAATAATAATAATGTCGGTATTTGTTAAGCGCTTACTATGTGCTGAGCACTGTTCTAAGCGCGGGGGTAGATACAGGGTAATCAAGTTGTCCCACGTGAGGCTCACAGTCATAATCCCCATTTTACAGATGAGGGAACTGAGGCACAGAGAAGTTAAGTGACTTGCCCACAGTCACACAGCTGACAAGTGGCAGAGCCGGGAGCTGAACCCATGACCTCTGACTCCCAAGCCCAGGCTCTTTCCACTGAGCCACACTGCTTCTCCCGCTTGATCAGGTGAGCCCTGGAGCTCCCAATTCGAGAGCAGGTATCGAATCCCCATGTTACAGATGAGGGAACTAAGGCACAGAGAAGTGAAGTGACTTGCACAAATTCACACAGTAGGTACACAGTGGAGTCTGAGACTAGAACCCAGGACTTCTGATTCCCAGGCCCGTGCTCTTTCCACTAGGCCCTCATTTAAGAATGATGTGATGACTGAAAGCCCTAGCAAGGGAAATAATGGCGACAAACCCGAGGGAAAATTGTCACTTCCTTTGGTAGCTGAGGCGGAACAGGCCCTCAGCTTGGTCTAGGTTGTTGTCTTGATGCCCAAGATGGCTCAAGAGTCTTCTTGAGCCTCTAAGGCTAGCGAAATTATGAGTGGTCATGATTGCCACGGAAGCTCTGTTTCCCAGGAGCTCTCTGGCGAAGGCCTAGTCTGGGCTTCCTCGGGTATTTGACAGTTAATGAGATGAGAACCCTATATGGGACAGGGACTGTATCTAATTAGCTCTGTCTACCCAGTGCTTAGCACACAGAAGACATTTAACAAATACCATAGCAACCCTATGCTAGTTATTAAATACCAACTATGTGCTCACCCCTGTTTTTATTATAATGAAGATTATTATTATCAGCATTCCAGGAACATAATTCAGATTTGTTCTCAGGTTTACATTTTTGAAGCAACAATCTTTTTTCGATGCTTTGTAAGTGGAGATTGGGTTTTTTTCCTTCTGAGAGGTAATGCAATTGGAGTGTGGTCTGAAAGTTCCTGCATTTGGCCTCACCTTTCTTGCTTTATGTAAAATCGCCCTTTTCTTTGTCAATTTCAACATCAGTGCAGTGGAGGCAGCACCCTCTGGTGGCCAGTGGCCCTGCTTATGGTTTAGTTCAGGGTTTTTCTCCTAAGCAAGAGACGTATTAAGGGGGTCCCTGCATTTAAAGATTGTGATGCAGGAAGGAGCAGCCGATAACCAGAGAGAGCAGATGTTGGGGATACTGGTGATGTTCTTTCCCCTGAGTTGGTCACAGAGCCTTCCCAGACTGAACTCCCCTTTTCCCTCTGCTCCCTCTACCCCCCACTTCACCTCTCCACAGCTAAACCCTCTTTTCCCCCCTTTCCCTCTGCTCCTCCCCCTCTCCCTTCCCATCCCCTCAGCATTGCACTCAATCAGTGCACTCGTCCACTCAACTGTATATATTTTCATTACCCTATTTATTTAGTTATTGAGATGTACATCACCTTGTTTCTATCTATTTGCTATTGTCTTAATGAGGTGTTCATCCCCTTGAGTCTTTTTATTGCTATTGTTCTTGTCTGTCTCCCCCGATTAGACTGTAAGCCCATCATAGGGCAGGGACTGTCTCTATCTGTTAACGATTTGTACATTCCAAACGCTTAGTACAGTGTTCTGCACATAGTAAGCACTCAATAAATGCTATTGAATGAATGAATGTTGGGATTTTGGCAGGTCACAACTGGAAGATTTAGCCATTAGTTAAGGAAGAATTGAATGGCAGCAAGGGTTGTGCCGTGCAGGCAATAGGTCAGCAGGAGATCTGTCAGAAGAGGGACGATAGCCTTGTTTTGAAGATGATTACAATGCAGTTCGGCTGAGATGGACTTAGAGGCTCTCAGAAGAACATTTCCAGTCCTCTCTTTTGTTATTTTCTTGGTATCGAATCGCTCCCGAGCAAAACTGATTCCAATCCTAGGAGAAGTTTACGTGGCCATCTTTGTTGGTAAATTGTGCTTTGGTGATCACAAATATTGACCGCAAGTACTGATGGCACACCGTCCTCTAGACTCTAAGCTCACTGTGGGCAGGGAACGTGTCGGCCACACTGTTGTGTGGTATTCTTCCAAGCGATTAGTTCATTGCTCTGCACATAGTAAGCACTCAATAAATGCCATTGATGATGTGCTGCTAAAGCAGTGGTGTAAATGCGTACAGTCCACTTCAAGGTCAGCATAATAATTATAATAATTGCGGTATTTGTCAAGCGCTTATTGTACTAAGCTCTGGCGTAGATACAAGATAGATCCCACGTGAGGCTCACAGAGTAAGTAGGAAGGAGAACACATATTGAATCTTCATTTTGCAAATGAAGGAACTGAGGCACAGAAAAGTGAAGTGACTTACCCAAGGTCACACAGCAAGCAAGTGGTGGAGCCAGGATTAGCATTCAGGTCCTCTGACTCTCAGCCCATGCTCTTTCCACTAGGCCAGACTGCTTCCAGGTCTGAGGGGTGGGGAAGGGCTTTACTTTAGGATTTCCACGTGTTATTAGTAATCGTCATCATCATCATCTTTATCATCATATTTAAGTGTTTACCATGTCCTTGTGCTGGAGTAGATATAATTGTATTGGGCATAGTTCCTTACATGGGGCTCACAGTCTAAATAGGAGGGAGAGCAGGTATTGAATCCCCATTTTACAGATGAGGAAACAGACTCAGAGAAGTGAAGTGAGTTGCCCAAGGTGATGCAGAAGACAAGTGGTGGAACAGGGATTAGAACGCAGATCCTCTGCCTCCCAGGCCCGTGTTCTTTCTACTAGGCCACCCTGATTCTTCAATTTGGATGTTCAGGAGGCATAGTTTGGCAGAGGGAAGGATGTAGTGTGCCTCTCCCTTATTTGCTGACCATGGGAAAGAAGATGGTATTCCAAACTGGTCAGAAAAAAACAAGAAAAAGAGCGATAGAGCGAGAAAGGAGAGGACACTGCAAAGCTATTTATTGCACTCTAGGTGAAAATTTCAGGAAAGAAGTTGGATAAGCTAAAGACAGAATATGGAGGGGTTAATGAGGAGCCCCATAGTGAGGCAGCCTGCTTCCTTCCGCGCAACACTGCGGGAGTGAAGCTCCCGCCCTCCACCAATCTTTACTCAGAAGCAGCTCGGGTGCTGCTGGTGGAAAGATCCTGGGCCTAAGAGTCAGAAGAACCTGAGTCTTAATCCCAGCTCCAGTACTTGTCTGCTAGGTGACCTCGGGCCAGTCACTTGACTTCTCATGGCCTCAGTTTCCCCATCTGTAAATTGGGGATGAAGGCTGGGAGCACCATGTAGAACAGGGACTGTGTCCAATCTGATGATCTTGTACCTACCCCATTGCTTAGTACAGCGCCTGGCACTGTAAACACTTAACAAATACTATTTAAAAAAAAAGAAGAAGCTGGGATCCATTAGCCCAGAGCCTCACACCACTGGGACTCCAGGCTCCATGAGACGGGGGTTGGCGGAAACGACCAGGGCAGCCTCCACCCTCCTGTCTGCCCTTCGAGAATGAAGCCACCATCCAAGAGTGGAGAACACAGGAAAGTTTTGTGCAGCTTCTCACCAAAGACTGGACTGGTGAGAACCTCCAAGAAGAAAGAGCACAGATCTGACAGGAGAACAGGGTTCAAGTTCTAGATCCACCACCAGCCTATCATATGACATGGGGCTTCAGTCTCCTCTGTAAAATGGGTATTGAGACCGGGAGCCCCATGTAGGACAGGGACAGTGTCCAACCTTATTAGCTAGGATCAATTCCCGGCACATAGTAAGTGCTTAACAAATACCATTGAAAAAAGAACCAAAGAAAACCAAGCATATCATCCCAGTGGTGGAGTCATGAGGAAGAGAGCCAGTTATGTGGCCAGAAATGAGTTGGGACTTCAGGAAGAAATCCATTTCTGGATTGTGCATCGTGGAGCCAGCTCAGAAAGTCAGGAGCAAGAACACTTTGCAAATTAAAATTTCTGCAAAAATGGAAAGGAAATTTCAGCCAACTTAATGAAAGAAAGAAACAAGCATGGGAAGTTTAAGATGCCTTTGAGGTTCCTTTGAATCTTCATTAAACTTTCCATAACACAAGAGAGAGGCTAAGTTTGGCAGAACTGTCGGAATCTGGCAGGGAGAATAGCCTGAGGTGGTTCAGGGAAGTTCTGCCTCTCAGCCAATGTAAACACTGCCCATCCTGCTGTTTCCCCCAAATTTCCCTTTGTCCACCTATACTCTCAGTGCAGACCTCTAAGTGGTAGCAGGGAAAGGCAGAGGTAGAAGAGTGAGCTACTCAGTAGAACAATAATAATAGTAGCAACAATAATAATATTTTAAAATGATATTTGTTAAACAGTTACTACATGCAGGACACTGCACTAAGTGCTGGGGTAGATACAAGCAAATTGGATTGGGTACAATCCCTGTCCCCCATGGGTCTCACAGTTTTAATCCCCATTTTTCAGATGAGGTAATTGAGGCATAGAGAAGTGACTTGCCTAAGGTCGTACTGCAGACTGGGGGCAGAGCTGGGATTAGAAAACATGTCCTTCTGACTTCCAAGTCCAGGCTGTATCCACTAGGCCACATTTTAGAGAATGGTAAAGAGGAAATGGTCTGGGGAACATTAGGGCGGCTTTCCCTGACCTGAAAATATAATAATTGTGGTATTTGTTAAGTGCTTAATATGTGCCTATCACTGTACTAAGCCCTGGGATGGATACAAGGAAATCAGGTGGGATGCAGTCCCTGTCCCATGTGGCGCTCACAGTCTCAATCCCCATTTTACAGATGAGGTAACTGAGCACAGAGAAGCAACTTGCCCAAGACCACAGAGCAGACAAGTGGTGGAGTCAGGATTAGAACCCATGTCCTTCTGACTCCCAGGCTCATGCTCTATCCACTACACCATGCTGCTTCTGTGCAGGCCTATTGATGAGGAGAGCAATTGTAACTTAAGTTTCAGAAACAAAGAGGTAGGGAACTGCACTGAGCATTCAAAGAAGCATCTTTCTTGTAGTCAAAGGGGCTGATTGTTTTCCCATTTTATATTTGAGAACTGAAGCCCCCATAAAAGTTGGTTTATCCATCATCAAAGAAATTGCTCTTTTGCCCCCTGAAGTTCTGCATACAATCCTGCTTGCCAGCCATTTTAGGGAAGATAGAATAGAACTGGATAAGTACAATTAAGACGGTCAGAGGTCCAGAGGACTTTCCATATGAGCACAGGACTCCAGGCTGGAAAGACTCAGGCTGAGAAGGGACATGGTTGAAGTCTGTAGAAATCATAAAGGGTGAGGGCAGGGTGAACATCATTGTTGTTCTCCAACCCCACCACCAGGACAGAGTGGTACCTATTGAAGATTGTTTTGAACTATTAGGGCAGAATTTAAAAACAAACAAAAGGAAACACTTCATACAGCAGATGGTAAGTATATGGAATTTGTTACCGCAGGAAGTTATGCAAGAAGAAAATATCAACAAGTTTAGGAGGGGTCTGAATAAATTCACGGATGACTGGTCAAAAATGGATTGCTAAGAGGGATTACAAACAATGAGTTTCTGGAACACAGTCTCCTAGCATCGAAGCTACCCTCACTTCAACACAGCTGCTCTGCTGGGTGGGATACGTGAGAAGAATGAGCCACGGTAGGATACCCAAACAAATGCTCTCCGGAGAGCTGTAATGGGAAACGCAAAGCAAAGGGGTAAGACGAAGCATTCTAAGGACACGATAAAATAGAGCTTCAGACAATACTGCATCCCAGCCAAAAACAGGGAACCATTTGCCTAGAGAAGTCTGGCATGGCAAATGGCTAACAAGAAAAGGGTTACTCTTTTTTGTGTATTCGAAAGGAATAAGAAGCAGAAGAGAAAATGGTGCCAGGCAGTGCAAGCATTAGGCATGACACAGTATGGAACAGCCTTTTTCTGGGCACAGCGTGGATCCCATTCTGGCTTCTTCAGCCTGCCATGCTCTCATAGGTGAATGTCATTGTCAGAGATGTCTTCTTTGAATTCTCTGGACAGTACTATATATGTTAAAGGGAAATTTAGAGAGGTGGAAAGAAAAGTTTGGAAAGTAAAATGGTCCATCCCTATCCATTATGATTTCCAAACTTTTCTTTCTACTTTTCCTCTTTTCCCCAGCCCTCTCTCCCTTCTGTGTCATCTATGCAATTAGATCTGTGACCTTTGAGCATTTGATATTCACTCCACCCTCAACCCCACAGCACTTATGTACATATCTATAAATTGTAATAAATTATTGATTTATATTAATGTCTGTCTCCCCGTCTAGACTGGAAGCTCACTGGGGGCAGGGAACGTGTTGGCCAACTCTGCTGTATTGAACTCTTCCAACCGCTTAGTACAGTGCTCTGCATACAAGTGCTCAGTAAAAATCATTGTTGATGATGATGATGACTAAGAGGGCAACCTTCACGTGACATCCCACAGCTGCTGTAGAAGACAGAATGCTGGGCTGGATGGATCACTGGTCTGTTATGTAACAGCTAGCTAGTCACTGATAGCCAATTTGACTTCCAGTTGATTAAGCACTGGCAAATGAGCCAAACTGAGTATCTGATCAAAGGAAATACTGGGTACAGCAGAATTTCTGCAGCAGCAGTGAAGAAAGACTCAGTAAGGAAAGACATATGGTTTATTCATCGGGCATTCAGGATTAGATCAAATTTAACCTTTCTCTATTGATTCTTTAATTGCTTGGTGCAATTATCATTTAGCAAAGGGTGAGGAGTTTTCTCCACTTGCTCTGTAGACTCCACTACTGTATGGCCAAATGGTGAAGAAGAGTAGAAAAGGGACTATAAGCATATGATAGGTAGTCACATGAAGACTGATTGCCTTGGTGAAGTGTACTCTAGTCCCAGCAAATGGTGGACCCACATCGGAACTTCCATACCTGGACAGGGAGGGCGTGATGCTAAAGCCTGCTCCTGGCCTGTGGATGAGAAGCCCAGTGCTGTCTCCCTTCTTGCCTCCTCCCTAGTGCCATGTTGGCTCCCAGATCTCTTCCAGCTCAAAGAACTGGATCAGTCAATCAATCAGTGGTATTTATTGAGCGCTTATTGTGTGCAGAGCACTTTACTGAGCACATGGGAGAATTAGCAAACACATTCTCTGCCCAAAGCGAGTTTACAGTCTAGTTGGGGAGAGCAGTCTTGAGGGGGAGACTGTCTGTTGCTACATCCCAAGAGTTTTACCATCACAGCATCCTTAATCAAATAACCGGTGGTATTTATTGAGTAATTGCTGTGTGCAGAGCACCTTACAAAGTGCTTGGGAAAGGCCTTGCCTTAGACCTGAGATCCTGTCCTCGCCCAGGAAGGAGATATCATGCCACTTGCAGCTACAGGAGACTGAAGAAGAACATCTCTAGACTGCAAGCTCCCTGTGGGCAGAGATTGGGTCTACTAACTCTATTGCACCGTACTCTCCCAAGCATCTACCCCTGGTCTCCACACACGGTAAACGCTCAATAAATACCCTTGATTATTGATATCTTTCTATTCATGTGGGTTGTTATGAGATATGTGGATACATGTCGATGTGGGGAGAGACTGTGAGCTCACTGTGTGCAGGGAATGTGTCTGTTTATTGTTATATTGTACTCTCCCCGGCTTTTAGTACAGTGCTCTGCACACAGTGAATGCTCAATAAATATGACTGAATGAAAGAATGAAGAGAGCCCTAGAAGGGCTATTGATTGTTTGAACTGCTTCTGATGTTGTTTCTGAACTGTATACACTGTCAGTATTTCTTGAGAGTTAGGGTTTTCTACAAGTGGTCTTGCATCTACTTCAGATTGAAAACTCCTTGTGGGCCAGATCTGTGTTTTTCATTGTGTTTTTCCCCTGAAGCCTACTATGGCATTTAGTATCCTTAAGAAATAATTGAGGGGGTAATTATGATGATGCTGGATGATTTCCCCACCAGATTGCCCTAACTGCTTCCAAGCAGAGAGAGCAAGAGTTTCATTAAAGCATAATTAACCTTCATCTTCTTCTCTCACATTGCCCTCCTTGAAACTTGGAACATTGGGCAGCAGTTGATTTTGCTGCAAGTGGTCAGTGACCTCTGATTTGCAGCCCAGTGGCCTATCACTGTTCAACATGCTAGCACACAGGATGGAAAGGAGGGTAGTCTTATATCATGAGTGACATGTAATATGCTCTCGCATATGGGACTTGAAGACATTCAAATTGCATCTTATTTTAAAATCAATTTTAAAAAACCCGTGAAGCCTGCACACTCTTTAATTGGTATTGCATAAGGTGCCACCCTAAATTTTCGGTTCTGAAAGATTGGCCATGCCCTGTTTTATATGCAAGAGTGCATAATTTTTTTTTAACCAACCTCTCACTGAAGAAGAGGACCTAAAACCAAAAGAACAGCAGCGGGAGTTTCTGTTTGTCCTGGAAACTGTTCTGAACATTTTGACTTAGTGCTTTTACTGAATGAAGCACAGCATAATGGTTCTAGGGCCCAAGGCTCATGGACAAAATATTAATAAGCTTCAAAAAGAGAAAGCAGCTGGCATTTTCCTTTCATCCACTGGGACTCTCAGATCCATCCCTGGGGAAAAATGTATGGCCTGTACGGTGGTTAAGGTCTTTTCTAGACACTTTTATGGGCAGGGAAGTTGTCTGTTAATTCTGTTGTATTGGACTCTCCCAAGTGCTTAGTACAGTGCTCTGCACACAGTAAACACTCAGTAAATACCATTGACTGATTAGTTTTTGCCGGGAGGGTAAGAGAACTTCGAAAGACCATACACATAGTCAGCGCTTAACAAACACCAAAATTATTATTACTGCCCATTTTTGAGAACCGGGGTTAGTTTTTGCTGAGACTTTTAGATCATTGCGGACAGGGAATGTATCTGTTTATTGTTGCATTGTACTCTCCCAAGTGCTTAATGCAATACTTTGCACACAGTAAGTGCTCAATAAATACAATTGAATGAATTTTTGCTGCCTCTCAGGCCTCCCCACTCAGCTCCTCTAGACCTTAAGCTCGTCCTCTAGACTGTAAGTTCGTTGTGGATAGGGAATGTGTCCTTTTATTGCTATTTTGTATTCTCCCAAGTGCTTAGTACAGTACTCTGCACACAGCTCTCAATAAATATTGTTGAATGAACAAATGAGCCCTCGCTAAAATGGATGTTTTGCTTCGTTTCTCTTAGGAGCTTGTTTGAACTGCCAAGGAGACAGTGAAGGAGTCCACTGTGAAGAATGTAAAGCCACTTTCTACAGGAATGCCACTGCCCCCTACTCATGCGTCCGCTGCCCGTGTTCAGAAGTGACATCTACCGGTACCTGTCACATAAGTAAGACCTGATCGGTTGTTTTCTCTGAACTTTCATATCCACGAAGGTCAGGGTCTCAGTGTGGATGTGAGCATACCCGTCAAAAGCACCAGCAGATGACTACGAGTAGGCTAAGGGGACTGAGGGATCCTTAGCTAAGATGAAGAAAAGGGCTCATCCACTTCAGGAGGCGAGATTATTTCTCAGGCCCCAACCCTGAATAACGAATGAGCCCAGTTGTCCCAGGGTCTGAAGTTACTCCCTGGTAGGAAGTCGTGCTTTGACAGAAGTATTAACCCTTTCACACCACTTAGCCCTTTAGGGCACTCCTGCAGTGTATGCCACTGAAGGCAACATTTCACTAAAGGAGACCTTTTAAGGTCTGGAAAAGAGAATGCTCCTCTCAAAGTTAAGTTACGTGCTGGGAGAATTGCACATTGTATTAGTCTCTCTGGAGCAGCCTGTGTATGGTAATAAAGGGGTGAAAGCCAGGGGGTGGAGGAATCCTAGAAATTTACAGAGAAAAGAATTGACTATCTTAATCTGGCTTCCCTCATCCCGTCCTCTTGTGGTTCTCTTCCTTTCTCTCTGGCCACTCCTTCTCGGGCTCTTTGGCAGGCTCCTCCTCTGCATCCCACCCCCTCACTTTGGAGGTACTTCAAAACTCAATTTGAGTCCCCTTCTATTATCCATCTACACCCACTCCTTTGGAGAACTCATTCGCTGCCCCGGCTTCAACTGCTATCTTTATGCAGATAATTCCTAGATCTCCCTCTCCAGCTGTGACCTCTCTTCTTCTCTGCAGTCTCACATTTCCCCTTGCCTTGAGGTCATCTCCAATTGGATGGCCCTCCAACATCTCAAGCTTAACCTGTTCAACACAGAACGCCCCATCTTCCCATCCAAACCCTGTCTTTCCCTTCACTATGGGCAACACCACCATTCTCCCTGTTTTATAAGCCCTTAACCTTGGCATTATCCTTCAATCATCTCTCTCAACCTACCTAATCAATCTCTTACCAAATCCTTTCTGTTTTACCTTCACATTTCTAGATTCCGCCCCTTCATCTCAATCCAAACTGCTACCATGCTGACTCAAGCACTTAGCATATCCTGCCCTGAGTACTGGGTCAGCTTCCTCACTGACTTCCCTCCCTCTTGTCTCTCCCCTCTCCTGTCCATACTTCACTCTGCTGGCCAGATCATTTGTCTGAAAAACTCTCCATTGTCCATCTTTCTGTTCCTCAAGAACCTCCAGGGGTTGCCCACCCACCTTCACATCAAACAGAAACTCCTTGCCTTTGTCTTTAAAGCACTCAATCAGCTCTCCCCTCCTACCTAACCCCACTGACCCAGCCCACACACTTCACTCCTCTACATCAACCTACTTAGTGTATCTCAGTCTTGTCTGTGTCGACGTCAGTCCTTTGCCCACATCCTCCTTCAGGCCTGGAACTCCCTTCCCCCTCGCATCTGACAGACCACCACTCTCCCCATCTTCAAGAAAATGAAACAGCGTGGTTTCGTGGCTTAGTAGATAGAGCATGGGCCTGGGAGTCAGAAGGACCTAGGTTCCAATTCCGGCTTCACCACATGTCTGCTTTGTGACCTTGAGCAAGTCACTTAACTTCTCTGGGCCTCAGTTACCTCCTTTGTCCCTCATTTGAGGGACAGGGACTGTGTCCAACCTGGTTAACTTGTATCTACCCTAGTGCTTAGAATAGTGCTTGGCACATAGCACGTATGTACCATAAATAATAATCATTAATGTTATTATTCAAAAAGCCCTACTAAAATCATTTCCTCCAAGAGCCCTTCCCTTTTAACCCCTCATTTCCCCACCCCACTCCCCTCCCTTCTGCCTCACCTAAGCTCTCACCTATGCTTTTGGGTGCATACCCCTTAAACACTTTGATATCCACCCCAGCCCCTCAGCACCTACATACATATCCTTTAACTCTGCCATTTCTCCTATCTGTAATTTGTTTTAATGTCAGTTTCCTCCTCTGGATTATAAATTTCTTGTGGGCAGGAATCAAGTCTCCCAACTGTATTGTTCTGTATTTTCTCAAGAACTTATTACTGTGCTCTGTACACAGTAAGAGCTCAATAAAAGCCACTGATTGATTGACTGTCCCTTGAAATTAGCATAACCTTTTGGACCTTTTGGAAGAAAGAAACCATGCAAATGGAGTCTACCTCACTCCCCATCTTCAAAATCCTCGTAAAACCCCATCTCTTCCGAGAGGCCTTCCCAGACTAAGCCTGTAATTTCACCTCTGCATTGACTATGAACCTGGCTGTGTACCCCTTAGACACCTGGATACTCACTCCAACCCTCCAATACTTAGGTCAATATACTTATATTCTACCATTTCCCGTTCCATAATCTATTTTAGTGTCTGTGACTGGCTGTAGACAGTAAGCTCCCTGTAGGCAAGAATTGTGTCTACCAACTCTGTTGTGTTTTCCCAAGTGCTTAGTACAGTGCTTTTCACACAATAAGCACTCAATCAATACCACTGATTGATTGATTCATTGTTCTTTCCATAAGATATTTTGGGGGACAGATTTGCTACAGGGCTCTGTGAGATATGATTTCCCTTCATTTTTGAAATTTATTTGTTACATTTGCTGTAAAAATTGATCTTGGGATGACAAATGAGTTCTCAAATTATAATAAAGCACTTCACTTTATCTGGGGGCCCGTACGTCCAATAAAAGTCTCAAAATGTCCCGTGATGGCAAAGAACTCACTGCTATAAATTGCTTCTGGGTTTTGCAACAGTGACTTTTATAGGAGCGATTTTTCAGAGTGGTGTAACCCAGGAGAGAGTCAGCTTTGAGGCATAGAACAATTCTGGAATAATGCGATTCCCTCTATGGTGATTTTTGGAGCTGTCTCACTTTCAAGCCTGTCCCCCGCGAAAACAGCAACATTCTCTCCGTTTGTGAAAGAAAGCGCAATGCCCTTCCTTTTTTCACCTCCACTATCTTTCTGGGCCCCTCTGCCTCCCACCCCAATATTTGTGCACCATAGGGGCTGCTAGGGACTGCTTGTGTAACGGGAGCACCAGGGCCTGACATCTCCTCGAGTGCACAGTGTAGCAGCATCAATTTACAGCAGCAACATAGCAGTGAGCTTCATTCATTCATTCAATTGTAATTATTGAGTGCTTACTGTGTGCAAAGCACTGTACTAACTGTGCTTTGTATATCAGAAATAAAGCAAGCAGATGAAAGGGCAGCAGGCTTTTATTCCCAGCCCCAAGATTACCATTGCATAACCAGGCGCTGCCCAGAAAGTACCTCTTCTATATCACTGCCGGGCTGTATTTGATCGATCAATCAGTTGTATTTGTTGAGCACTTTATGTGTGCCAAGCACTGTACTAAGCACTTATACACTAAGCACTAAGCACTAAGTACAGTATAACAGAGTTGGTGTACACATTCCCTGCCCACAAAGAGCTTACGGCCTAGAGTGAAAATAATCATCATTGTATTAATTGAGCACTTTGTGCAGAACATGTGCTAAGCACTTGTACAATACAATGGAGTTGGTAGACATGTTTGCAGCCCACAACAAGCTTACATTCTAGAGGACTATAATGCATGGGGCAGTTTGTTCCCCCAAATCTGTGTGATAATGAGAGTTTTCTCTGCTGCACTGGGAACTTTTTGTTTCATTAGAGGTTTTTGTTCTCAGAATTGGGTTGAAGCAATAGATCTGATGTGATGGGAGAATCAAAAAATCATACTTTATTGTACTGAATCGTTGAAATCACAGAGCTGCCCCTGCGGCTAAGCTCTATTCTGTTGGATTTTAAAGGAGCTGGAAGACATTAGCTTGACTAGTTCACGATCAACCCTCAGAAAGATGTTTTTCTTTCAAGCGACTTTCTGCTGTTCTCTGCCGGTTACTGCCTTTTAGCAAAAGCACCTCAATTATGTGTCGGCTTGTCTAAAGCAGTAAACCCCAAGAGGGGAGGGAGTGTGCATTTTTCTTCATTGCCAGAAACCCTAACCATATGCGCATGAGGGCATTTAATAGCTACTTGAATAATTAAATGCTAAATAAACCTGCTGCCTTAGCCCAGATGCCGACACCTGAGCAAACATGCATAAGGGATAGACAGGCATGATTTCATAAGGCAGTGACTCTCCTGAATGGGTTGGTTTTCCTGAGGCAATGCTTCCCCACTGCCTTGGGCCACATCATTGTTCTCACAAATTGGCACACCGTTCCTGCGTCAGCCCCATGCTTGGGCAGACTCTGTCTGCCACAAATGGGAAGGTTCACTGTAGTCTTACTGGAGGCGAGTTTGAGTGGCTTCCCCCTGTTGGATGGGCCTGGAAATCAGAAGAAACTGGGTTCTAATCTTGACTCCACCACATCTGCTGTGTGAGACCTTGGGCAAGTCACTTAACTTCTCTGGGCCTCAGTTACCTCATCTGTAAAATGGGGTTTAAGAGTGCGAGCCCCATGTGGGACAGGGACTGTGTCCAAGCTGATTAACTTATATCTACCCCAGCACTTAGAACAGTGCTTGGCACATAGTAAGTGCTTAAGAAGTACCATAATTATTAGTAATTACTATCTACCATAAGGGAGTGAAAAATGGAGACTGGCCACTGCCGTTTAATTGGGGGGCAAGTATTCTGCCCACTCAGCAATGTATTTCAGTCGATCGCATTTAGTGAATGCTTACTGTGTGCAGAGCACTGTCCTGAGTGTTTGGGAGAGTACAATATAACAGACACATTCCCTGCCCACAACGAGCTTACAGTCTAGTTCTTGGGACTTTTGTTAGGGCTGCAACAAGCAGGATGGCTGTTTCTCAGAATTATTCACAGTGAGCTGTTTATGCAGGTACTTTATGGAGCTAAGCACTAGTCGCCCAGCTACCGTTAAACCCTTTTCCTAGGTACACCATGATTTAAAATGAGTGGGAAGTCTTCTGATAAATTCCCAATTCTGAGGCCACTTTCTACAGCACAGATCATCTCGTCTTCAAAATAGATACCCTAGATTGTTCAGTACTTACTGAGGGAATCAGTAGCCAGTTAATGATGATAATAATAATAATAGTAATTATGGTATTTGTTAAGCACTTACTATGTGCCAAGCACTGTTCTAACCACTGGGGTAGATACAAGGTAATTAGGTTGTCCCACATGGGGTTCACAGTCTTAATCCACACTTTACAGATGAGGTAACTGAGGCACAAGAAGTTAAGTGGCTTGCGTAACGTTGCACAGCAGACAAGTGGTGGGGCCAGGATTAGAATCCACATCCTCTGACTCCCAAGCCCATGCTCTTTCCACCAAACCAAGCTGCTTCTATGGGTTGCGCTCAACTTCACAATGTAAAAGAAATAGATGAGCATCCAGAGAGTGCTGCAAAAGAAGGCAATTGTTTCCAATTAACTCATAAAAATATTTCTAGTTTAACTGCAGGGCACTGGCATTTGTTTATTCAAGAACAAATACGGAGCCCCAAATGCATTGGGGTAGAAGCAGTTTTTTACCCACCTCGAACCCCCCGGACCGGTGTCCCCTCTGTGATTTGGTGAGCCAGTCCCAGTTGTGAGACTTGATGCCTATATGGCGACTTTCCTATGTAAGGTCCAAAGTCATTTTCTCAAGTAAGTTGGTTTTCTTTCAGAAAGCGGACAGCTGGAACCTGAATGCAATCAATGTGCGGAAGGTTACACGGGGAGGAACTGCAACAAGTGTGACCATGGCTATTACAACTCTGACAGCATCTGCGTGAAGTGCGAGTGCCACGGCCATGTGGATGGGGTCAGATACCCCCAGATCTGCAAGCCCGAGAGTGGCGAGTGCATCGAATGCCTCCACAACACTGCGGGGTTTCACTGTGAACAATGCCGGGAAGGTTTCACCCGAGACCTCGACGGAAACAACTGCACCGAGGAAGGTGAGGCCCGGACCTCTGAGCCCAGCCCATAGTCTGACTTCTGGGGAGGGAGACTCTCTCTGGGTTAAAGAAAACACTGCCTTTTGCCCCTTCTTCCTCTTCTAGTAAGAATAAGGTGTTAAAAAATATGGTATTAAGCACTTACTATGGGCTTGCAGCACACTAACCTCTGGGGTAGCTGTCAATCGATCAATCAATCAACCATATTTATTAGGGCTTACTGTGTACTAAGTGTATGGGAAAGTCCAGTATAACAAAGTTTGCAGACACGTTCCCTGCTCATCACGAGCTTACAGTCGAGAGAGGGGTGCTTGATAATCAGGTCCCACAAGAGGTTCACAGTCTATGTAGGAAGGAGAACAAGGTATTGAATTTCCCACGTTGGAGATTAAAGAATGAGACACAGAGAAATGAAATAACTCGTCCAAAGTCACACAGCAGACAAGTGGCAGACCTGTGATTAGAGTTCAAGTCCTCTGACTCCCAGGTCCAGGCTCTTTCCTCTAGACCACACTGCTTCATATTTTCTTCACAGTAAAGCTTCAGTGCTAAATCAGGTAGCACCCCAAGGCCCACACACCAGTGGTACAGTATGCCGTCATGCTTCTGAAATTCTGAGCCGATGTCATTTAAATCCCATCACGGGGCAAGTCCTTGTATGGAACGGCATAGGGAACGTCAGCCCAAGCTACTCAGATTCCTTTTCTTCCAGCCCAGGGCCCTACCTGGCATATACAGAGCATCAGGTCTTTGAGGGCAGCAAAGCTGGAAATCTTGGTTTGTACTCTCCCAAGCACTAATAGAGTGCCCTGCTCAAAATAAAAGGTCAATAAATAAATTCCATTGGATTTGTTCCCTTTATTCACCTCTCCCTCAGCCCCACAGCACTTACATACATATCAGTAATTTTTTTATTTATATTAATGCCTGTCTCCCCCTCTAGACTGTAAACTCGTTGCGGGCAAGGAATGTGTCTACCATCTCTGTTATACTCTCCCAAGTGGTTAGTACAGTGCTCTTCACACAGTAAGCTCTCAATAAATACCACTGATTGATAATCAATTCCTTTGACATTGAGTGATTGATTCACTTACTAAAAGATTTTCTGAACTCAGCTCACAGGATGATTGGTAATAAATACCATTGATTGAGTGAGTGATTGATTCACATACTAAAAGCTTTCATGAGCTCAGCTCACAGCCGAGTGAGCCACCTGGGTTGTTTTGGCAAAATTGGTGTCCGCCAACGTCTAGTTGAGGGAAGAAAACTCTCTAGCTCTCCTCTGTGGTTCATAGTACCCTCTGAAGCTCCAGTGTCGGCTCAGGAAATCTGAGTCTGTCATGGAATCGAGCAAAGCACCTGCGGTGCACTCACATTTCTTCTTCACCTATTTTAGTTTCCATGTTAATAATTCAACACTCGCCTCTCCCGTTTCACTGTTTTTGGTTTTGTTGTCGTTGATGATGATGATGTTGTTTTATGGTGTATGTTAAGCACTTACTAAGTGTCAAACACTGTGTTATGCGATGGGGTAGGTGCAAGTGAATTAGGTTGGACACAGTCCCTGTCCCATGTGGGATTGGAGGGAGACTCAGTGCACTGAGACACAGGGAAGTTGTGGCTTGCCCAAGGTCACACAGCAAGCGTTATTCAGAGTCAGGATTGGAACCTAGATCCTCTGACTCCCAGGCCTGTGCTCTCTCCACTAACTCATGCTGCTTCAGGTTTCACTGCGTTGAGCTCTCACCGACATGGTTTGTGAGGAGGTCCCATCATTTGATGGTTACAGACTGGAGTCGATGTGGGCAGGAAATGTGTATACTAAATTGTTACATTGTGCTCTCCCATGCGCTTAGTGCAGTGCTCTATGCACAGTAAGCACTGAATAAATATGATTGATTGACTGATTGAGTCTTCTTTTGGCCCTGTGCCCACCTCATTAGCCTCTCTGGATATGAGTTTCTCTACCGGGAGAGAGAGGGAATGATCCTTTTAAGGGTAAACCTTTTTTGGCTAAAACATGCTTCCTTTGAATGCTGGAATTCTGAAAACATATGGAGAGGAACATTAGTTGCCTCTGAGCCCAGTGCCATTTGGGAAGCAACAGCTGCTAGAATATAGGCTGTGGGCATGGAACGTGATTACCAACTCTTGTTGAAGTGTAGTCTCCCAAGCGCTTAGTACAGTGCTTTGTACCCACTGAGCACTCAGTAAATACCATTAATTGATTGATTGGTTTGGGAGGCTGAATGTCCTAAAGACCTGGTGGTCCCGGCTGAAGGGAGGTCGCACCCTCCTGCTCCCCCACGCTGCCCACCCCCACCCCACCTCAGAGGCTGCATCTCCTTTTTAAAGCTGGTTCCGATCGTGTTGTCAAAAAATACAAGTCTGTATTTATTGCTCATGATGGGTTTCTCTTTTTAGAAGTCACACCGGAGGTCCCGACCACCTGGAGGCCTACCACTTTGGCCTCCAACGCCACGCTGCCGCCGCCACTGCCCACCACGGTACCAAACAGCACCTTCTCCCCCACCACGGTGCAGACGATATTTTCCATAGGCTCCTCGGAAAACAGTACCTCAGCCTTAGCTGACGTCTCGTGGACCCAGTTTAACATCATCATCCTGACGGTCATCATCATAGTGGTGGTGCTGCTGATGGGGTTCGTGGGGGCCGTGTACACCTACCGGGAGTACCAAAACCGGAAACTAAATGCCCCCTTTTGGACCATCGAACTGAAGGAGGACAACATCAGCTTCAGCAGCTACCACGACAGCATCCCCAATGCTGACGTCTCCGGCTTGTTGGAAGATGACGGCAACGAAGTGGCTCCCAACGGACAGCTGACGTTGACCACTCCCATCCACAACTACAAGGCCTAAGCCAAGAGACAGCCGGACTCATTGAAGGCCGCTGGCCCACAGAGCCCGCTGCTGGATCAAGGCCATGGGTGGTAGGGAGCACCTGGGGGCCGACCCACCCTGTCAGAGCTGACTGAGAAAGGCGGGGAATTTAGTGTGTCGGAAATTTTCAGATGGAGACCGGAAACACATTCAGCTCGGCGCCCTCCGGTTCCCCCTGTGAAGACCCTTAAGAGTCATGGTTGGAAGGCACTTGATGGAAAATCTATTTTTGTACCAAACCACCCCAGGGTGGGCCAAGGTCACACTCCCTTGGTGTCCCCCCAAATCACCTGCTGTTCTTTTCAGCTCAGTTCCAGGGGAAGCCAGACCAAGCCGAGAGCCAGTTAGAAGAGATCACGTGCTCGGAGGACGAAGGACTCTTGGACTCCTGGTACATGTTTCATCGACATGGTGGGGACGAAGTGGAGCGGTGGAGTAGGGCGGTGTCCATTTCACTGTACTAAGAATCATTTAAATGAGGAAAATCGATGACCCATTTTCATCCCAAAAAGCAAGTGCTCCTTTTTTTTCTGCGGCTGGGGCTGGGACATTCCAAGAAGATCATTCAATGCCTCTAAGTTTTTCCTTCATGAATCCTCACTCGTCGGTGCGAATCAAAAGCAGGGTAGGCTCTCAACAGCAGAAGAAAAGGAAAGCAAGGCAGCAGGCTTCAATTGGGAACTCGAGACCCCCTCTCAGGGTCACTGTGTAAATTATCACCCTATTCCTGCCTCCAAAGAAGCAGTGTGTGTATAGAAAATGCAGAAGAACTGAATAGCATTTGTAACTATTTGTAAAGAAAAACAAAAAAAAAACCCCATTTCATATTTTATCATCTAGAATTTATTTGTACAGCAGGTAGCGGCATTGTAAAGAGAAAATGCAAAGATTGCTTAAAATACTGTAAATTAGATGGCGATATTGCTGGAGCTGGGACTCTGGTGTAAATCCCTCGAGAGATGTCCCTGAAGTTTTGAAGTAGTCGAGCGTGTTTTGTCTATTGGCTTCTCTCACTCCGTCCCCACCTTTCTACAATCTGCGCTTTATAGCCCTGCACCCTTTGACTTCAGCAGGACATTAACAGTTGGGTTCAGTCCAACACAAAAGTGGGGATGGGGCTCTCCTTCTCTTTAGCGTGATTCCAGAGTTGAATGGGGGGTCCACACCCACTTAATGAGGCCCCAGCTACCTCCCCCAAGGATTTGGTTTTACCTTACGTAAATTCCAGGGAAGCCTACGTTCAACATGGGAATCTACCATGACATGGCACTCATGCTCCTGAAAGACGAAGTCCCCCGCCAAAGGAAGAGGAGCCGTTCTAGTTGCAAAAGAAAGCACTGGGGCTTTCCTCATTTGCCTGTCCATGGAATCTTTATGCTCGGCGAGAAAGGGCCCCCTGTTTCTGTTTTGTATATGCCACTCGCAATCCTGTTTCACAGGTCACCGTTACTTTCTTGTCCCCCTACTCTATGGAGATGGACGCAGATGCAGCCTACAGTATGTCTGTGTTTGTCCATCTCATCATCCCTCGGTCTTCTTCTCCAACAGGATCTGTGCAAAGAAATATGACTCCTGTGGAGGATGCATAAGAAGGGGCCTAGGAAACTCTGAGGCCACACAGTAAAAAGCCTCTCAGTTCAGTCTCTGGGTAAGAAAGGCATTTCAGACAGGGTCCAGGCTGATCGTCTGTAACCAAAAACCTCGAGTCTTCCCAATGGTCTGGCATGGCCAAAGGAAAGAGAACTAGATTGCCGAGGGGTAGGCTGGGGAGAGATGGCAGTGGGAGTCCATCTTTAAAGGGAGATCTCAGTGTTTTAGGAGACCGGGTGAGGTCTTAATGCTGAACCATCATCCTGAAGCCAGTGTTGTTGTTAATTATGGTGCTGGGGCCTGGCAGGAGACTTGGTAGTGATATCGTGCTCCCCAAAAACAGATTTGGGGGAAATGGGTGTTTGCCAAGCATTGGGAATGAAGCCTTATCATAGGACAAGAAATTTTTTAGAAGTGAGAACTTGATCCTGGGAACTTCAAGGGACAGAACATAGACATTTTTCCCATTTAGGATCATTTCCTAGCAGAAATAACAGAATCCTAACTGAAAAAAGTTAGTCGAAAGAAATGATGACAACCTTTCTTTTTCATGTACATAATTTTGCTCGGCCAACAAATGCAACTTTGAATCCCTTTTTAGCGTTTCTATCTTTACTTACGAAAGTAGTTCGGTCGTCTGAGAAAATGTCAACTGCTGCAGAAATCTGGGAAGAATAGCTCCTGACGTCGGAGACTCTGAAACGGTTTTTGTGAAAACTGGAAGAAATGAATGTGCTCCCCAAAGGAGGGGAGGCTCTCCATGTGCCACAGCTTGGAATTATAGGACAAATAGAACCTCGAGAAACCTGCCGGAGGAGAGATTTTTGTATAATCTCCTTGTAATAAGTATATTGCTAAATGAGATAAAGCTGACTAATTCGCTAATCTGATCAGTAAGAGACCAGGCATTAACTGCTACGGAGTGACACAACTTTCTTCGCCAAGGACTGAAACCACTTCTACAAGCAGATGTGCCAGTAACCTGTAGAGCATTTGGTTTCCACTGCATTAATTCCTACATGTTTAATTGGGTCTGGTGGGTGGGTGGGTGGGTGTGCCTATGACATTTAACCCCTCACTTGCCCTAGCAGCATACAGCAGATTCCCAAAGCCACGGCTTTCATAAAGCGCCAGACTTGATGGCTGGGAAGGTTAGGATATTTGGTGAACCTGGAGAGAAGGTGGCTGGAAGAAGACTGAACTCACCCTGCAAGCCAGGCCCAAGAAGGGTTATTCTCTGGCAGTTGATGGTACCATCATTTGTAATATGCTTGCTGTTCTGCACTGACTCCCACCTGCTCCACGTGCACTAGGAAAATGTTCACACATTAAAGAAAACTCTCCAGAAGGCATCTTAAAGATAAGTCAGAGAAGCCAAGAGCAGCCCTCCAGAGAGCTGGGTTCTGCCGGGGACAACTGTGATTTAGGGAGGTGAACACAGGGCAGAAGCTATCAGTGACCTCAAATGGCCTTGGGTAGTAGGGAAGGAGTGGGGGGTAGAGGGCGGATCCCTTTGTTACCCATCTTCCAGTCCTTTTGGAAAGGCAGATTGGAACCAAGATGAAGTTGAAGTGGACATCGGGAGTAACAAAAGTCAGTGTAGTGACCTGCCAGGAGGGAGATAAACTGATGCCCCTCTGCCAGAGGGAAAGAGGTGAAAACCAAGTTCATATTCGACCCCCAAGTGGTAGGAATGAGGAATTGCAGCCAGCGGGGGATTTCCGTATTGACCAGTGCGATATCAGCAGGTTGATGAAGTATTTTGTAGATTTTCTTGAGAGCACAGCCTTTATCCCAGACTACAGGTCGTACTTCCATGGATCAGGAAATGAAGCCAGCAGCTCTGAAGTCTCAGTCCAGGCTAAAACCTGTCAGCTGATTTGAAGCCCTATGTAAGTTGGGCCCAACAGCTCCCGCTGCTGTAACTCTTTAAGATGACTTAATTGGAATGTGCTCCTAAACCGTGAAACTTGTACTTAGTCCACTAAAAAAAATAAAAATCATACTACCAATTGAAAATAAAGCATCTCCCATTCCTGCACTAGGCTTCAAAATGCATTTCTAAAAAGTGTATGATTTGAATATATGAAAGAATTTATACAAGAGTGTTATTTAAAATGATTAAAAATAAATGTATATAATTTGTACCTACCTAAGGTCTCTTGACTTTTTTGATGTTTAAATTTCAAAAACCGAATATGTAAAGTTGGAATCTGTCAGTCTGTGGAAACAGTGAAGCCTTTGGATTCTTCAAATCAGGACATTAAATGGTTCATTTAGTTTGGCATTATTTATTGAGCTCGTATGTGCAGCGCAATGGGGAGCTTCAGAGGAAGATGTTCCTTTGATCAAGAAATTTTTTATTTAGAGACTGGTAGCTTACTTCTAGAAGCAATCTGGTCGGTCGGTTAGAGCACAGGCCTGGGAGTTAGAAGGACCTGGGTTCCAATCCTGGCTCGGCCAGTTGTCAGTGACTTTGAGCAAGTCACTTAACTTCTCTGTGCCTCAGTTACTTCATCTGTTGAATGGGGATTAAGACTGTGAGCCCTATGTGGGACACGGACTATGTGTCCAACCTGATTAGCTTGTACCTACCCCAGCACTTAGAATAATAATAATACTACTAATAATAATGTTGGTATTTGTGAAGTGTTTACTATGTGCAGAGCACTGTTCTAAGCGCTGGGGTAGATACAGGGTAATCAGGTTGTCCCATGTGAGGCTCACAGTTAATCCCCATTTTACAGATGAGGTAACTGAGGCACAGAGAAGTTAAGTGACTTGCCCACAGTCACCCAGCTGACAAGTGGAGGAGCTGGGATTAGAACCCACGACCTCTGACTCCCAAGCCCGGGCTCCTTCCACTGAGCCACGCTGCTTCTCTAATAGTACTAATAGAATAGTGCTTAACATGTAGTTAGCGCTTAACAGATACCATTGTGGTTTTTTTTCAAGGAAAAGGCAAATTAATCTGATTTCCTTAGTCTTGTTCCCTGGATAGAAAATGCTTTATAATATCATACTGGGTGTGTGGAGGGAATGGGGGCTAGGGTGTGTGTTTGGTGTGTGTGTGTGTGTGTCCCCACAGCAATTTTGTACATATCCATAATTTATTTATGTTAATGATTGTATCCCACTCTAGACTATAAGCTCATTCATTCATTCAATAGTATTTATTGAGCGCTTACTATGTGCAGAGCACTGTACTGAGTGCTTGGAATGTGCAAATTGGTAACAGAGACAATCCCTGCCTTATGATGGGCTTACAGTCTACTGGGGGAGACAGACAAGAACAATAGCAATAAATAGACTCAAGGGGATGAACATCTCATTAAGACAATAGCAAATAAATTGAACCAGAGAGATCGAGATGTAGTGAGTAGATTGGCATAAGAGGAGCGAAGTGTGCGGGCTGAGCTGTAGAAGGAGAGTAGCGAGGTAAGGTAGGAGAGGGGAAGAGGTGATTAAGTGCTTTAAAGCCAACGGTGAAGAGTTCTTGTATGATGCGGAGGTGGATGGGCAACCACTGGAATTTGAGGAGTAATGAAACATGGTCTGAATGTTTTTGAAGGAAAATGATCCGGGCAGCAGAGTGGAGTATGGACTCGAGTGAGAAGAGATAGGAGGTAGGGAAGTCAGCAAGGAGGCTGACACAATAAATCGAGGCAGGATAGGATATGTGGTAGCAGTTTGCTTGCAAGGAACGTGAGATATGTTGACCCCCATGTTAGATTTCGAACTCCCTGGGTACAAAGATTGTACCTTTACCTATAACACAGTGCTTAAGTCATTACACTGCATGTAATACAAGCAAAATAAACACTATTGATTAGTCTCTCCTATTTGATGCCAGCTCTGATTTTAATCAGTACCTATTTTCACCTTTGTCATTAGCCCTAGTCAAGTCAACAAATATTTCTTTCTTTTCCTCATCTTTTCCTTAATTTATTTCTGGGCCTCAGTGGAATCACATGGGTTATTCTCGAATATCTTTGCTGCTGAGTACAAAGCCCCAGACCAATGGAGCCAATGTGGGCTTTTAGATGGTCTCTTTTGAAATTTACCTATTGGATAGTGTAATGGAACGGAGGTGAATAGCAAGGGGAATTGCTGCCTGATAAATAGAGCTGGCCAATCCAGGACCACCTATATTCTACAAGGATCAGATCATCTTCATTGTTTAATGCATTTATGCTGTCTTTTTTATAACAAATTTCTTTTTCAATTGCTTATGTCCTTTCATGCCCTGAAGACCTTAGGTAGACAAATTCAAAACAGGAGACTGTTCACATGAAGTACATTTCTCCATTTCCTCCTTGTATAGTCTCTCTAAATTCTCAATTGAAGGTCTTAGGTGGAATAACAAACAGTAACATTTTGCATGAAGCAAAACTTCTTTGCCAGCTCATATGCATTCTCTTTTTGCAGGCCTTGAAAACCAGAAGTAGAGAAATAAGGGGATATTTTCTTCCATGAAGCAAATAATTTCCCTCCCCCATCTGTTATTCTCTCCTCATTCCCAATTAAAACACTTTAAAAGCGAGAGGTGGCATAACGAAAAGGAGATTTGTCCAATGAAGTAGAATTCTCTTTTTCAACCCAAATATTCCCTTTTCTGGCCTTGAAAACCTTAGGGTAGAGAAACAAAAAGCAGGAGATAGGAGTGAGGGTGCTAGGTTGTCAATCTTTAAGTTAAAATCTGGTGGCATCCCTGCTGCTTTGAATACACAGCTTGTATCCCCAAATTATAACCCACCTGTGGGGCAGGGGCAACTGCCAGTGGCTCTTCATCACTCCTGAGTCTCCTTGAATGTATACATTTTATTACAGATACATTTGACCTTACAGAGCCCAGGCAGGCAAGGGGAGACAGAGGGGAGGAGAGGAGAGGATGGGGCCAGACTGTGCCTTTTTCTTCTGTGGTCAGGGGGAAAACCACTTTGTGTCTTCCCACTTTATGATTTGTTGCTACACCCCACCTCTCATTTGGCTCCTCCAGGAGGGATGGATGACAGATGACAGTCACACACAGACACACACACCCCTGACTACTCTTGTGGTCAGAGAAAGTGTCCAACAACTCTGTTATAATGTACTCTCCCAAGCCCTTAGTATGATGCTTTGCACACAATAAGCACTCAATAAATATGATTGAATGATAGTAGGTGTGTCCCTTCACCCTTCTCGTAGGTATTATCAATTAGGACTGCTGTAGCAACTCTACAGAGAAAACTTCCACTTCCTGAGGAGCAGAGGGTATTCATGCGTTTTCTATGGTAGGAATCAATTAGAAAGAAGGGCTTTTATCCATTTAGGTGAACACTGCATGAAAGTATTTCCTTGAGAAATTACATATTTTATCATCTAAAGTGCTGCCACCATCCAGCACCTTGAAACCTGATCCCAAAGCAGGCATTAGAAACAGTTGGTCTATCCCAACCCCTGTGGCTGTTTTACATCCCTGCCTTGCTTGTGTGTGAGAGAATGAATACCCAACAGAGTTCACACACATTTGTTTTTCAGACAGAATAGGATACCTGTCTAAGAACTAAAGTTAAAGAATTAGGAAACAACAGAGAGAATAAAGCATTGAATAGGCAAAACCTGAGCAGCATGGCCTAGTGGAAACAGCGCAGATCTGGGAATCAGAGGAGCTGGGTTCTAATGCCAGCTCTGCCAATGGCATGTTGGGTGACCTTGGGCAAGTACTCAACTTCTCTGTGCCTCAGTTTCCTCAATTCTAAAATGGGGATTAAATCCTCCTCCCTCTTCCTTCGAGTCCCTGTGTCCAACCTGATGAACTCATATCTACCTCAGTGCTTAGAACAGTACTTGACACATAGTAAGCGCTTAACAAATACCATAAAAAGAAGCCTATTTCAAACCACAATCTTTTGCTTCTTTGAGCTAAATCCTAAAACTAGAGTTAGTCTTAGGATTTCAGAAGATCATTCAGCCTCTTTGCAGTTTGTATCATCGTGTATCCCGCGTTATCGGTATTGTGTTCAGATCCACGTGGTACAGGTGGGCCCACATCTAAGGGCATGATTTGGACAGTTCTGCAGTAACGAAGTCTGGGACACCCTTCTACATCGCTACAAAAGTCAGGGCAGACTGTTCTGCTGCAACATGATTCAGGCATCACAGCAAAGGAAGGCTTATAGTAATAATGAATGATAACAATTGTGTTGGTATTTTTTAAGCACTTATGTGCCAAGCACTTTATTAAACACTGGGGTAGATACAAGATAATCAGGTGGACACAGGCCCTGCCTCTCATCGGACTCGCTATTTAAGTAGGAGGGAGAAGGGGTATTTAATTCCCATCGTGCAAATGGACAAACTGAAGCACAGAGAAATAGTCAGTTTTTGCTGTTCCACAATATAGGCACACTGGGGACCGATAGAGCACCATTTGCACTTTTTTTATTGTATCTGTTAAGCTCTTACTATGTGTCAGACACCATCTAGGTTCTGGGGTAGATGCAAGTTAATCAGTTTGGACACAATCCCTGTCCCACATGGGGTTCACAGTCTTCTTCCCCATTTTATAGATGAGGGAACTGAGGCCCAGAGAAGATAAGTGACTTGTCTGTCCAGCTAAAGGTATTAATTCAGGCTGTCTCTCTCTGGAGGGTAGGAACATGTCCTCAGATACCTGTTGTCCTTCTGAGGGTCCGCCACCCCAGAGAGGGATTGTGCTGATTCAAACACCAAATCAACTTCATAACTAATTGTATTTATTGCACACTAACTGTGCAGAGCACTGTACTGAGTACTTAGGAGAGTACAGGAGAAGAGTTGGTAGACACATTCCCTGCCCACAGCGAGGTCACACCCTCCCAATTACAAAGAAAAAACTCATGGCCTGGTGGCTAGATCACAGGCCTGGGAGGTGGGTTCTAATCCTGGCCCTGCCACATCTACTGTGTGACCTTGCGCAAGTCGCTTCATTTCTGTGTACCTCAGTTCCCTCATCTGTAAAATGAGGATAAAGCCTGTGAGCCCTATGAGGGACAGGGATTGGGTCCAACCCGATTATCTTATATCTACCCTAGCTCTTAGAACAATGCCTGGCACATAGTAAGTGCTTAACAAGTGCCATAATTATTATTATTTTCCTTACAAAACTAGAGATTTGTCTCAAGTAGAAAGAACACATTCCAGCCATATAACTGTGTAGGCATATTCTGGTTTGTATATCAGTCCCATCTGAGGAATCTCATTTAAATTTGCAGGCCAATCCTTTGGAAGATGTCACAGTGAAATTAAGACAACGATTGGGAAACATTATTAGAAGTTGGTGGATATTTATATTTTGAAAAGAGTCACGGATGCAGTTTAAACAGAAAAGTGGGTTGCTTGTGTTTATGGTAAAACCCAGCGAGTTCTTTTACTGGGTATATTGTACACTGCATACACTGACCTCTGGTCAGTGTCCCAGAAATATCCAGGTAAAAATTTGTTACTCGCAGGCATTATCCTAGTCCATTTGGGCATTAAAGGGAATGTTTTGGACCTAACTTTCTGCTTTGAGTTTTCTTAAATCTTCAGAATGACTTTTTTCTTCCTTATAAGTCAAACCACTTAACTAATATTCTCTCTTGATCTCTCCTCTAAACAAAACTTAGGTTAAGAGTAGAAAATTTCTGTTTGAGGGCGGAAGAATGTCCTACCTCCGCATACAATGTATACATTTGTGGGGAGACACGCATACACTGTACTAGCACAAGTACGATGTATATGGCTTATGCTGTAGGAACAAAAATCTTCCTGGCTTCCTGGGTCGATGCCAAGTCAGCTGTTATTTTGAGTCATTATCTTCTATCTGGAGACAAAGATGTCAATGATCAGAACATCGCTTGACAGAGTCGCCAGTGTTCTAGATGATACAATAAATAAACATGCTTATTTAACATCGTTGTGCTCAGAATACTAGTTGACCCAATTAAAAATCTAATCTGAAGGTTTGCAGGGAAAACTGGAAAGGGATTAAAGAGTTCAGTTTAAGTATGACTCTAATACAGAACCATAATAATACTATAATCATGATATAATACTCACTGTACCTCGATCTTGTCTGAGGCCCCTTGCCCCCATTCCTCCTCTAATGGTACTTGCGAAGCACCTTCTGTGTACCAAGCACTATTCTAAGCACAGGAGTAGATACAAATTATTCAGATTGAACACAATCCCTATCCCACATGGAGCTCATAGTCTAATAGGAGGGAGTAGAATTTAATCCCCATTTTACAGATAGGGGAACTGAGGCACTGTGAATTTAAATGACTCACCCAAGGTCACACAGCAGACATGTGCAGAGGCAGAATTGCAACCCAGGACCTCTGACTCCCAGGTCTGTGCTCTTTCCACTAGTCCACACTGCTTCTCTCTGGCCTGGAATTCCCTCCCCCTTCATATATGACAGACCATTCTTCTTCCCACCTTCAAAACCTTGTTGAAACCACATCTCCTTCAAGAGGCCTTTCCAGACTAAGTCCTCATTTCCTCTACTCCCTCTCTCTCTGCATTGTCTATGCATTTTGATTTGTACCATTTAAGCACCTGCTGTTTACCCCATCCTCAGCCCCATAGCACTTTGTGTATACAGTTGTAATTTATTTTAATGTCTGTCTCCCTATCCTAGACTGTAAACTCCTTTGGGGCAGGGAATGTATCTAACAACACTGTGGTATTGCACTCTCCCAAGAGCTTAGTACAGTGCTCTGCAGACAGTGAGTGCTCAGTAAATACTGTTGATTTATTTATGCATCGATTGATTGATTATTTGGATTTTACTTAGTGATTTTATTTCCAAACAGATCTACATCCATGATCTCATTTTGCTCTCAGGATGCTTCTATGGGGAAGAGAAGTGTTACTTGTTACTGTCTCCAATATGCTATTGGTAAATCATTTGAATTTTTGTAAGTCTAACCCAGGAGATTTTAAGGTTTTCAAGGGCAGTGATTTTACGTCTTGCTTCTGTTGTATTTAGAGGAAGAGGGAGAGAGCTATTATTGCCTCAGTTTACAGATGAGAAACTGAGGCTCAGGGAGGTTGTGAGTTGTTCAAAATCACCCAGCAGCAGAATTTAAATCAGGTCTCCTGGCTTCTGACTTTATTCTTTCCACTAGACCAGGTTGCCTTTTTTGGACTGTCAATCAATTAATGGTTGTTGAGCACCTTCGTGCAGAGCTCTGTACTCAGCACTTGGGAGAATGCGAAAGAGGAAAAAGACAGATTCCATACCTGTAAGGAGTTTATAATCTGTCACCTAGTTTCTGCAGTCAGACTCACTATGTTGGGGACTGGAATAAATCAGTATGCCAATAGAAGCCAATCAATCAATAAGTGATATTTATTGAGTGCTTACTGTGTGCAGAGCACTGTACTAACTGCTTGGGGGAGTAAGTAGACACAATGCCTGCCCTCAAGGATCCTACCCTTTAGCGGGAGAGAAAAATGATAAAATATATACAAAAGTGCTGTGGGAGGGAGGTTGAATGCCTCAGTCCCTATAAGGTATAGATTCAAGTGCATGAGGGATGTAGAAAGAAGGAAGAATAGAATGGGAAGATGAGAGATTAGTCAGGGAAAGCTTCCTGGAGGAGATGAAATAGTAATAGTTGTGGTGTTTGTTAAGTGCTAACTATGTGCCAAGCACTGTACTAAGTGCTGGGATAGATAGAAGATAGTCAGGTCCCACATGTAGCTAAAAGTCTAAGTAGGAGGGAGAACAGGTAATGAATCCCCATTTTGCAGATGAGACAACTGAGGCACAGAGAAGTTCAGTAACTTGCCCAAGGTCACACAGAAGGTAAGTGGAGGAGCTGGGATTAGAACCCAGCTCTTCTGACTCCCAGGCCCAGGCTTTTTCCATGAGTTCATGCTTCCTCTTCTCATGTGATTTTAATAGGGCTTTGAAGTTGGGGCAGTGAACAACGAAATGCAACATGGCCTAGTGGATAGAGCATAGGCCTGGGAGTCTGAAGGACCTGGATTCTAATTCCAGCTCCACCACTTGTCTGCTGTGTGACCTTGGGCAATTTGCTTCACTTCTCTATGCCTCAGTTACCTCATCTATCAAATGGGGATTAAGACTGTTAGCACTATGTGGGACAGGGACAGTGTCCAACCTGATTATCTTGTATTCATTCATTCAATCATTCATTCAATCAATCGTATTTATTGAGAGCTTACTGGGTGCAGAACACTGTACTAAGAGCTTGGGAGAGCACAATACAATAATAAAGACACATTCCCTGCCCATAGTGAGCTTGCATTCTAGAAAACTGTACCTGTCCCAGCGTTTGATATTACCTTGTATCTACCCCTGTGCTTAGAATAGTGCTTGGCATATAGTAAGCGCTTAACAAATACCATCAATATTATTATTATTACAGTGCCTGGCACTTAGTAAGCATTTAACAAATACCATAAAAAATTAGAAATAGAATGAAAATGTAAACTATATTCCATAACATCATCACTATACTTCAGGCTAGGGATGTCGCACTTCCGTCAAATGCATTTTTGTTCTGAAACTGGGAAACATGGGGACAGCTGGTGCATTTAGTGCACACTTGCTCTCATCGTCAGATAGGCTGCCTGATGTATCTTGGAGCAGAGCTGTATCAGCTGTTGGCGGGCCTACTTTGAATGAGCTGTAGAAAGTATCTACCAATCTGTCTTCTGCCAGAGTAATATCAATCTGGATCATTTCTAGATTGAGCTCTTGGCTGTGTGAGCCAGGGTGTGGATTGGTCAGCACAAACCACACTGCTCTGGGAATCCCTACACCCTATTGTTTCACACCCCTTCGAGCCCCTTCAGAACCCCCTCACACCCCCTCCCCCAAGAGCTCCAGAGATGTGAGCCTTTTGGCTTTGTAATTTCCCTAGCATATTTTCCAAATGGGCTGTTCTCCTTAATCACCATGGTAGGGAAATTACACTGCCCAGTCAGAGATAAATAAAGCTTTTTTTGCCAAACAGTTTTAAGCGATGAGATTTCTGTTAGACAAGGATAAAGGCAAAAACAACTGCCTATTAAGACCTCCCTTAATAGAGATAATAACTTCGGGGTAATTTAAGCCAAGCAGATAGAAGCCCCGGGCAACATTCATCGCCAGAGGGATGGTGCGGAACTGGAGAACTGTGGGGACTGGGTCAGGGCCAGTGGCACTGGCTAATTGACTGCAAGATCATTCTGCTTGGCCACACCCCCAGGAGCTGGAAGGAGTCCATGTGGGGACCTAGGTGTTAGGAAATCAGTGAGGACTAATGGATAGACCACTAGCCTGGGAGTCAGAAGGACCTGGATTCTAATCCTGACTCAGTCACTTGTTTGCAATGTAACCTTGGGAAGTCACTTCACTTCTCTGGGCCTCAGTTCCCTCATCTGTAAAATGGAGTAGAAGACTGTGAACCCTATGTGGGGCAGGGCCTGTGTCCAATCTGATTTGCTTGTGTACACTCTAGCGCTTAGTGCAGTGCCTGGCACATAATAAGCGCTTAGCAAATATCTCAGTGATAATAATATTATTACTGGGGTCGCTTCTCACGCCCTGCTGGCCGACTGTGGCTTCTCAGGCAAAAACCAAAGCCAGGTTAGAGGCTCCTCTCACTCCTGGGCCCTGAGCCCAGTGGGAAAGAGCCTTTGGCTGAGTTCCCCATGGCCTCCCAGGGAAGCTCTGGGGATGAGGTGGGGGTTGGATGCCTGGAGTTACCCACCACCCACCGCGGGGTTGTCCCATGCAGTGCCCATGCCACTTTGAAGCTCAGAGTTGTCACGAACAGCCCAAGTGGTTAGCAGCAGCGGCCCCAGCTCAGCAGGCCATTCCTGGACCTCTGCTGTAGTTCATTATAATCATTATTATTATCATGGTATTTATTAAGTGCTTACTATGTATCAATCACTGCTATAAACACTGGGAGAGGTACAAGTCAATCAGGTAGTAGTTGCTACTGCTTGTCTGATTCATTCATTCAATAGTATTTATTGAGCGCTTACTATGTGCAGAGCACTGTACTAAGCGCTTGGGATGAACAAGTCGGCAACAGATAGAGACAGTCCCTGCCGTTTGACGGGCTTACAGTCTAATCGGGGGAGACGATGAAAACAGCAGAAGACAGCAAAAGTGAACCTGTGCCTGGGGCACAGAAAAAATTAAGTACCTGCTTTTGTTTTGTTTTATGGTATTTGTTAAGCGTTTACTACACACCAGGCACTATACTAAGCCCTGGGGTAGAAACAAGATAATCAGGTTGGACAGAGTCCCTGTCCCACTTGGGGCTCACAGTCTTCATTCCCCCTTTATAAGTGAAGTAACTGAGGCCAAGGGAAGTGAGATGGCTTGACCAAGTTCTCCCAGCAGACAAGAGCCAGAGCTAGAGCCAGAATTAGAACCTAAATCCTTCTGACTCTCAGTACCGTGCTCTAAACACTAGGCCATGCTGCTTCTCATACCCTTTTCTCTTTCTCTCTCTCCTCTTCTATTTTCCGTTCCCTCACTTCTTCACTCACTCTTTTCTCCACCTCCTCAACACCTAGTGGAAAGAACATGGGCACAGAATTAGGGGATCTGCTGTGAAACTTTGGGCAAGTCATTTAACTTCTCCACTCCCCAGTTTCCTCATCTGGAAAATGATGGATTCAATACCTGTTCTCCCCTATGAGTCCCATGTGAGACTGAGACTGCCTGACCAGACTATTACTTTCATCTACCTAACACTTAGTTCAGTACTTGGCATAAAGTAAGGGCTTAACATATAATATTATTATGATCGATATTATCACTATTATTATTAAATTATCTCCACTCCACATTTGCACTTGCACTCCAGAAGAAAAATCAGTACTCTTGAGTGGGTAGGGAAGGCCCCATCTTGTGTTTGATGTGCTGCCTTGCAGGAGGAAATGGAATCAATCAACTGTATTTTCAATCAATCATATTTATTGAGCATTTACTGTGTCCAGAATACTGTACTAAGCGATTGGGAGATTACAATGTAACAGAGTTGGTATACACATTTCCTGTTCACAGTGAGCTTACAGTCCAGAGGAGGAGGCAGACATTAATATAACTAAAAAAAATGGATATGTACATAAGTACTGTGGGGCTGAGGAAAGGATGAAAAAAGGGATCAAATCCAAGTGCAAGTGGAAATATTTTGGGCAATAGCTTTTTCCATCACGTGTATATGTTGTGTGAGTGTTTGCATGTGCTGTATGTAGAAGCAGTGTGGCTCAGTGGAAAAAGCCCGGGCTTGGGAGTCAGAGTTCATGGGTTTGAATCCCGGCTCTGCCACTTGGTATCTGTGTGACTCTGGGCAAGTCACTTAACTTCTCTGTGCCTCAGTTACCTCATCTGTAAAATGGGGATTAACTGTGAACCTCACGTGGGACAACCCGATCACCCTGTATCTACCCCAGCGCTTAGAACAGTGCTCTGCACAGAGTAAGCGCATAACAAATACCAACATTATTAGTAGCTTTCTCCATTGTGTGTGTGCATGTGCATGTAGCAGAGTGTGTGTGAGAAAGAGATAAAAAGAAGCCTGGGTGATATACTCTTTCAGACCCCAAACTTCACACCTCCAGAGATCAACAATAGGACTTGCTTTTGCCTACTGGGGTTAAATGTAGGAGGGAGGGTTATCCGAGGTATGACGGGAAAGGTTTATTAGGATAGAGGGTAGAAGCCAGTCAGTCAATCAATCGTATTTACTGAGTGCAGAGCACTGCACTAAGTGCTTGGGAGAGTACAAAAGTAAACAGACACATTCCCTGCCCATGATGACTTTACGTTCTAGAGGGAGACAGAAGCTAAAGGACGATAAAGAGATGAAGAGAGAGATATCGGGTGTCTGTGGTCCTCACTCTGAACTCCCACAGCCCCACCCCCCCCACCTCCCGTAACAGCTCAGGAGCCTCTAGGAGCTATTCACTGCATCCCAAGGAGAATATATATCCCCAAAGACTCTCCAGGTCTCGGTGATTCTGGGCTGCCAAAAGTTTAGAGTCTGGTTCACTTGCCTAGAGCTTTTTGGATTCAAATTCACCTCCAGTAACTCACCTGCCTCCTGGCTACTTAATAAACACCCTCTCCCCCCTGTTTTGCCCAGCCAGGGGGTTTGCTCATCCCTCTAGACTCTAAGTTCATTTTGGGCAGAGAATGTATCTACCAACTCTCATATTGTTATATAGTACTCTCCCAAGCACTTAGTACAGTGTTCTGCACAGAGTAAGTGCTCAATAAATATGATTGACTGATTAATTAGCAGAGGAACACTGCAGCCAGACCTTGGCTTTGAATTCTGGAGTTGGGGTTGGTCATATTTGTCAGAATCTCAGAGCCAAGGCCCATCTGCAAGCTTTCCCAAGAGATTGGTCAACCATCAGGTGCTGATGATGGTGAATCAGCAGAGGAGGTTGGGCTGATTTGGTAAGTGGGAACTGGTGCACATTGTTTTCTTCACAGCTGTTGCCAAGGAGCTGGGACGATTGACCAATCACAGGCCTTTGTCCAGAAATCTCCCTCTGGGGTAGTGGGGAACTACAAATAGCTAAGATAGTGAGGAGCTGTGTGAAAGGTGATTTCTTTCAATCCATCAGTGATATATATTGAGCAGGGCACGGGACTAAGCAGTTGAGAGAGTACAATTTAATCGGGAGTCACCATCCCTGCCTTCAAGGAGTTGATTTGGGCTTCCTTTTTTGGGAAATGAGACATTGAGAACTGAGAAGGGAGAATACATGAAGATCTAGCCTGAGAAGAGTCCATGTAGCCACTGCATTCAGTCTGCCAGGGGATGCTGACAGGCTCCCAGTGAAGCTGAAAAGTCACTTCCTGCTGGGGTGGCATTGAACTTTTTGTTTTTTATGACATTTGTTCAGCATTTATTATGAGCCAGACACTATAAGTTTGGGGATAGATACAAGCTGATTATGCTGCAGCTTCTCTTTCTTCTACCCACTCCTCTACTTCATCTCCATTTGGTCTTCAGAACCACTTGACTTCTGCTTTCTGATGCCTTGGAGCTTGAAACCAGCAGGAAATTGAAAGGTGAGTCAATAATAACTGTGCTGTTTTTAGGTGCTTATTATGTACCAAGAACTGGGGTTGTTACTGCACAATCTTCTTGGATTCAGTCCCCTTCCATATGGGGCTCAGAGTCAATTGATCAGTAGTGTTTGTTGAGGAGCTATTGTATTCAGAGAACTGTTTTAAGCAATCAACTGTATTTGAGTGCTATGCACAGATCACTGTACCTGGGAGAGTACAATACAGTAGTTTTAACAAACATGCTCCCTGTCAGTAACTAGTTTGTGATCTAGAGGGGGAGACAGGCATTAACATGTTAAATAATAATAACTTAATGATATGAACATAAATGCTGAGAGGTTGAGGATGGGACAAATATCAAATGTTCAAAGGTCATTGAGTGAAGTGTGAAGATGATACAGAAGGGAGAGAGAGCTGTGGGAAGAAAGAGGGCTCTTTTGGGGAAGATGGGAGCTTAATGCTGCTTTGAAGGTAGAGTGGTGGTCTGGCATGTATGCTGGGGAAAGGAGTTCTAGGCTAGGGGGAGGATGAGGGAAAGGGTTGGTGATGAGACAGACAAGATTGGGATACTGAAGAGAGTACAATAGAAAGTAATATAAATGATCCCTGCCTTCAAGGACCCTAATAGTCTAGTGAGGGAGATGGATACAAAAAGTACAGAAATGAGGAAATAGACTGTATAAGATATAGACATAAATCCTATAGGGAGGAGCCTGGAGGATAGGGAATTTTAAGGAGGAAAGTGATATGTGATAATTGTCCGTGAGACTTCTAGGTGAGGAGGATTTCACAAACATCCATATGGCACTAGCCCTGCCCTAAGCTGAGCACACTTCTGGGAGAACAGAATTGCCATATTGGAATTCCAAGAAGGATTTTTTTTCCTGAGGGACCAAACTCCCAGAAAATGGGGTAGTAGCTTATCTTGAGGCAGGGGGTAAGGGAGCAATTAACTGAATTTCTTAAATGCTGCCCCACAGGGAGTTGGCTATTTAAACAGAATAGAAACATGTCCTAGAGACAGTTTATTCAAGTGATTAATAATTGTGGTATGTGTTAAACTCTCCATCTGTGCCAAATCCTGTACTAACCACTGGGGTAGATACAAGATAAGCAGGTTGGACAAAGTCCCTTTCAAATAAGAAACTCATAAGTAGGTAGAATAAAAGGTTCCCATTTTACAGGTGAGCAAACTGAGGCCCAGAGATGTTGAGTAGTTGTTTTTATGGTATTTAAGCACTGTATTATGTGCAGGATAGATACAAGCTAATCAGGTTGGACACAGGCCATGCCCCACATGGGGCTCCCAGTCTTAATCCCCAATTTGCAGATGAGTTAACTGAGGCACAAAAAAGTTAAGTGACTTCCCCAAGGTCACATAGAAGAACTGGGATTAGATCCCAGGTCTTTCTGACTCCCAGTCCTGTGGTCTATCCACTAGGTTGCTCTGCTTCATAATTGGCAGGAGGAGAGGGATAAGAGGGGTCCAAGGTTGGGCCTAAAATGATAGCATAAAAGGAGGAGAATTGTGTTTCCTCATTTCCAGGGTCAAGGGGAATAGTAAAGAGGACTGTTTTGTGGTGTGCAAAACCCCTGTAGATGTTGCTTCCTGCTATGGTATTCGATTCCAAGCCTGTAGGACTATATTTCCCACACAGACCAACAAGACCCTCAGAGGGCTGCAAAGATAGTCACAGTTTGGCTTTTCACAGACCATTCTTAGAAGCAACAGCCTTCTTATTAGGATGAGGTAATTTAATAAATCACAGACAATTCCTGTCCCCTTAAGTCTTGGGATGCCTAGACAAAATAGAAAAAAGTAGAGGCAGTTAAGAGTATCTTGTAACTCTGGGTGCCGTAGAGAAGACAATTCTCTATCCACATCTTAAAGGTGGGTTATCGGGGGCCCTATTTGGAGGCAGGGAACTCCCAAATCCTGTCTTTGTGTGGGGACATAGAGAATCTTCAAAAGGGCTCTTTCTGAGCCTTTTCTCTAAGTGTTTGAAAATTTCTAGAACGCTGCAGCTCTGGGAGCCAAAGACCAATTTAAAACATTTAGTCTTGTGCCACTTTCTGTGGTCCATCAGCAATTCTAATGGACTTGGGAGCAAGGATTTACAAGACTCTGTCACTCGGCCCCCCAAAGGCGTGGAGACTGTTGCTCATGTCACCGATAGCTGGTAAATGTGACTTTACCCTAAACCTCAGCATGTTGGGACACTGGAATGACAGAGCGAGAGAGAACAGCTGCAAAGTCTCCAGATTCAAATGTTTTGGTCCTAATGATTCTATTTTAGGTTTTCCATATTGGTGTGACTGTGCCGAAGCCATCTGAGAAACCAAATCTTCCGTAAAAGCTCAATGAGGGCAGGGAACGTCTGCTAACTCTATTATCTTGTACTCTCCCAACCGCTTAGCATGCTGCACACAGTAAATGCTCAATAAATATGATTCCCATTGCTTGAGTAATGGGGCAACAGGCCAAAGCAGTTCACTGGAGCCCCCAAAAGTCTTTTTCTGAGTCCAGTGGGTTTAAAAGCACAGATCATGAAGGTCACGACTGCCTTGATGAAAGCCCAATGCCAGGGAGAAGTCCTGGTGTGATTTATTTAAGCCTAATCATTAACGTCCTCAATAGCATTTGCTGGGCTCCTGGTCAGTGCAGTCCTCGCTTCTGAGTACCTACTGTGCATGGAGCTCTGTTCTAGGCTCCTACTGTATGCAGAGTATGGTTCTACTATCCATTTCTCTCACGTGTATTTGAGCACTTACGTGCAGAGCACTGTACTAAGCATTTGGGAGAGTACAGTATAACAGAATTAGCAGACTGGTTCCCTGCTCATAACAAGCTATTATTTATCTAACTTTTTTCAAGGTATTTGTTAAGCACTTACCACATGCCAAGAACTGTACTAAGCCCTGGGATAGATACTAGCTAATAAGGATAGACACAGTCCCTTTCCCACTTAGGGCTCACAGTCTTAATCCCCATTTTACCAATGAGGAAACTGAGGAACAAAGAAGTTAAGTGACTTGACCGAGGTCACAGCAGAGAAGTAACAGAGCTGGAATTAGAACTCAGGTTCTTTGAGAGCTCTTTCCACTAGGTTACTCTCCTTTTCTACTCTATTCTATCTACCCTTCCTGCTCTAAGAAGATGAATGGGATGGTGTAGTTCACCTATGCTGTGTGGCTGAAAAGACCATTATGGGAACCACAATTCCAACCACACTGAGCACACACAAAGACTGTCCTTTATTATGCTGTCACATTGGTTGTTTGCAATGCCCAGAGCTGTTTATCCTTTTGTCTCCTTGTTGCATGATTCTTCCTAAGCTTCTCCTTGAAAAGAGCAACTCTTTTCTTGGTTGTAATGCGCTATACTTGTCTCACTGGCACTTCACTTTCCAGCTGGGATTTAGCACAATCAGTGGCTTTGCTCTACCGTATTCTCCTTGCTTTGGGTTTTCCAATTTCACCTAACCATGGAGCAGCTGTTTCCAGTAACAATCTCAGTGCTGCACATTCTTCTTACATGTTCCAACACAGCTGTGCTCCACTGATCTGAGACAGCTCGTGGTGAGCGGGGGAACTTGTGTACCAAATCTCTTATAATCTCCCAAGTTATTACTACAGTGCTCTGCACATAAGTGCCAATAAATATATTATAAATTATATTAATCATTGAGCACTCAGTATGTGCAGAGCACTGTATTAAGCACTTGAAAGAGTAATAATCATAATGATGGTATTTGCGAAGTGTTTACTCTGTGCCAAGCACTGTTCTAAGCACTGGGGTAGATAGGTTATCGCATCCCACGCAGTCTTAATCCCCATTTTACAGATGAGGGAACTGAGGCACAGAGAAGTTAAGTGACTTGCCCAAGGTTACATAGCTGACAAGTGTCAGAACTGGTATTAGAACTCATGACCTCTGACTCTCAAGCCCGTGCTCTTGCCACTAAGCCACACTGCTTCTCTAGGAGTATAATACAACAGAATTAGCAGACACTTTCCCTGTTCCCTGACCATAATGAGCTTTAATATCTGTCTCCTCTAGACTGTGATCTCATATTAGGCAGGGTGTCTACCGACACTACTGTTCTCTCCCGAGAGCTTAATACAATGTTCTGCACACAGTAAGCGCTCAATACCTAAGATTCATAAATATGATTCACTTTGAGGACTTCATTTTTGTGATCCTGCCTTACCATTTGATGTTGAATATTGCCGGTAAATGAAATGGATGGAGCTGCTCAAGGAGCTGCCGCCCTCCTCCTCACCGTCCCTCGGTCTCGCCTATCCCGCCGTCGACCCCTGGGTCACGTCCTCCCGCGGTCCTGGAACGCCCTCCCTCCTCACCTCTGCCAAACTGATTCTCTTTCCCTCTTCAAAACCCTACTTAAAAATCACCTCCTCCAAGAGGCGTTCCCAGACTGAGCTCCTCTTCCCCCTCTACTCCCTCTGCCATCCCCCCTTTACCTCTCCGCAGCTAAAGCCTCATTTTCCCCTTTTCCCTCTGCTCCTCCACCTCTCCCTTCCCATCCCCACAGCACTGTACTCATCCACTCAACTGTATATATTTTCGTTACCCTATTTATTTTGTTAATGAATTGTACATAGCCTCGATTCTATTTAGTTGCCATTGTTTTTACGAGATGTTCTTCCCCTTGACGCTGTTTATTGCCATTGTTCTCGTCTGTCCGTCTCCCCCGATTAGACTGTAAGCCTGTCAAACGGCAGGGACTGTCTCTATCTGTTGCCGACTTGTTCATCCCAAGCGCTTAGTACAGTGCTCTGCACATAGTAAGCGCTCAATAAATACTATTGAATGAATGAATGAAAGGAGTTAAATGTGCCCTCTGACTTGATATGTGGGTACTTACAATAGACCGAAATCAAATGGTCTCTGACCTCAAAGAATTGATAAAAGCAAAATCTGATCTCTAACACTCAAACACCATAGAAATCATAGGGCAGGACCGCATCCAAATCATCCCCCCCAAATGATAATCTCTTTTACTTTTGAACTTGTTCACCTTTCTATGAGCCCTCTGAATTGAGGAGGGCGTCCGAATCATTATCCCCATCTTATAGACTCACAGAAAGGTCAGTGACTTGCACAAGGTCGCACGGTGAGTTGTGCCACCTCAAGCCCAATTCAGTGCTCTAAGTGCTGGAATAGGTACAAGCTGAACAGGTTGGACACAGTCCATCTTCCACATGGGGCTCAGTTTTCATCACCATTTTATGGATGAAGAAACTGAGGCACAGTGAAGTGATTTCCCATGGCCACAGGACAGGCACGTGGTGGAAGCAGTATTACAACCCTTGGAGCAGCGTGACCTAGTGGAAAGAGCATGGGCCTGGGAGTCAGAGGATTAAGACTGCGAACCCCATGTGGGTCATGGACTGTCTAACCTGATTAGCTTGTATCTACCCCAATGCTTAGCACAGTGCCTGGCACATAGTGAGCCCTTAAAAAATACAATTTTAAAATACAAACAAAAAAACCCAGGTCCTCTGACACCCAGGCCCTTTCTCTTTCCACTGGGAGACCCTGTTTCTCTCCCTTTCTGCGTATGCCTTGATTTTTTTTTCTAGCTCCAGTCTATCTAATGCAGAGGACCACGTTGTGTGTTTTTGTTGCAGATGTTCTTTGTATTTATTTATTTATTTATTTTGCAATAAGAGGAAAAGAACCACTCTAACCTTTACTGAACCAATTCGAGAATCGAGAAATAAAAAGTAGTGTCAAGAAGGATGTCAGTTGAGAATCTGTTCCAGCAGAGGGCAATGGCACTCCTCAAATATCCACTCGATTGCATCAGTGGCCTATTACCGGCTGTATAATACACTCTGCGCGTCTGCATTGATGAAAATTTCACGTACGATTTGAGGACAAAACATTTACACCGACGCCTGTGCAGGGCAGGCCAACAAAGCAACATATAATTAAGTAAATTATTTTGGCAAGTCACCAGCTCTCCGTACCCCTTGGCAACTCGGTGGGAAGGGTGAACCAATTTAGGAAGCTTCTTGCTTTCTTTTTTTCCACCCTTTAATTCTATTCTGTTTGCTGAGTTTTGGATGATATGGGCATGGAGCCCGTTTATATCTGTGAAAAGAATCATCAGAACCTCCCAGTAGAAACTAAAATCGTCATTCTAACATAATAATGTTGGTATTTGTTAAGCGCTTACTATGTGCAGAGCACTGTTCTAAGCGCTGGGGTAGATAAAGTGTAATCAGGTTGTCCCATGTGAGGCTCACAGTCTTCATCCCCATTTTACAGATGAGGGAACTGAGCCCCAGAGAAGTGAAGTGACTTGCCCACATTCACCCAGCTGACAAGTGGCAGAGTGGGGATTCGAATCCATGACCTCTGACTCCCAAGCCCCGGCTCTTTCCACTGAGCCACACTGCTTCTCCAAAGCTTCTCCAAATAAGCAGCGCGGCCTAATGGAAAAAGCACAAGCCTGGGAGTTAGAGGACCTGGGTTCTATTCCCACTCTGCCAATTGCTTGCTGTGTGACATTGGGCAACTCACTTGATTTCTCTATGTTTGTTTCCCCATGTAGAATGGGGATTAAATACCTGTTCTCCCTCCTCATACTTAAACCCTGAGCCCCATGTGGGACAGGGACTCTATACAACTTGATTAATGTGTATCTACTGCAGTGCTTAGAACAGTGCTTGACACATAGTAAAAGTTTAACAAATCAATCGTATTTATGGAGCATTTACTATGTGCAGAGCACTGTAAAGTGCTTGAGAGAGTCCAATACAACAGAATTGGCAGACATGTTAACAAATATAATAATGATAAAATCAGGTACTTGTTAAGCAGCAACTAAGTAGAGAAGCAGCGGAAAGAGCACAGGCTTGGGAGTCAGAGGTCATGGGTTCGAATCCCAGCTCTGCCACTTGTCAACTGTGTGACCGTGGGCAAGTCACTTAACTTCTCTATGCCTCAGTTACCTCATCTGTAAAATGGAGACTAAGACTGTGAGCCTCACGTGGGACGTGATAACCTTGTATCTACCCCAGCGCTTAGAACAGTGCTCTGCAAATAGTAAGTGCTTAAATACCAGCATTATTATTTTTAAGTACTATGCACTGTTCTAAATGCTGGAGTAGATACTAAATGAATAATTCATTTCTGAAAGGGGAGCATAGTTTTATTATTATTTTTGCTATCCAAAAGTGGCTATGAGTTTAGTAGTGTACTCTGCATCCCACAATATAACTTACTGTATTTCATTTGCTTATCTCAATCTGTAATTAGATAAAATACTCTGTTTCCCTTGGAAGTTAGAGGGCCCTTTTAAGTAATGAGGTAGGATAAAAGCTGGAAAAGTGTGGTAATGTGTTCACTTTGAAAACCTTTAGGTCTCTTTCAGTGTGTATTTTTGTTGTGGATGTGTATCTACATAGATGTATATTCTTAGTTTTCAAAGATGGTGCTAGGGATGGGGGCGAGCCTTCTCATGTCTAGGCTCTCTGCCCCTCCTACCCCCGGGCTTCAAAGCCTTAGTGAAGGCACATCCCCTCCAAGAGACCTTCCCAGACTAAGGCTTAATTTCCTCTTCTCCCACTCCCTTCCGCTTTTCTCTGATTTGCTCCCTTCATTCACTCCCCCCAGCTCCACAAGCACTTATGTATGTAACTGTAATTTATATTAATGTCTGCCTCCCCCCTAGATGATAAGCTTCTTGTGGGCATTCAAAAATAGGAGTTCTTTATCTTATTACATTTCTCGCATATGGGGTCCGTCTCCACTTTTGTACCTCCTCAAACAGCCTAACTCCTGTAAGCTTGTCTCTAGACTGTAAGCTCATTCTGGGCAGGGAATGTGTCCCTTGTCTGTCCCTAGCGCTTAGTACAGTACTCTGTAGATAGTAAATGCTTAATAAATACAATTGACTGTTGTCCGCTGAATTGTACTGTCGGCTGCAGAGATCTGTAACATAGTCCACTGCTATGTTACACTGCTCAAAACTTTCCTGATCTCTCTAAATCTTTTGTTCTGCCTTCCTGGCTTGCATGAAGAGTGACCACTGGCAGCTCTTGGATGCCACATTCCCACATGCATAATGGCTGCGTTCTGTCTAGTTGGGCAAAGGACAACTGGGTCCCTAGGCCAGGCATGAATAGTCTGTAGAAGCGTGTCTGAGCCCAACCAAACCTAGAGGATTTTGATCCTTTATTTTTCCCCACTTTCTTTGCTCCTGAGCCGTTCTGTTCCCTATCCAGATCCTTGGGAAAACAGACACCGCTTCTGAGCTGTGGAACACAGCAGCAGGAGATGAGGAGGGCTGGGAAGTGTAAATAAGTATAGTAGACAAAGCAAACATTATGGACATATCGGTAACTTAGGTACACATCTCTTATTTACATTGTCCATCTCCCCCTCTAGGCTGTAAACTCACTGTGGGTAGGGAATTGGTTTATTCAATTATATTGAGCATTTACTGTGTGCAGAGCACTGTACTAAGAGTTTAGAATGTACAATTCGGCAACAGAGATAATCCCTCCCACCAATGGGCTCACAGTCTAAAAGCGAGTCTGTTCTACTGTACTTAATCTGTATTATACTGTACTTTCCAAGTGCTTAGATTACAGTGCTTTGCACACAGTAAGCGCACAGTAAATACGATTGAGAGAATGAATGAACGTAAAGGCAACTGGTGCCATGTCTGTGCCAGGAAGGGGACAGAACAGCTGGAAGCAGACAGTCTGGTATAAAACTTGACAAGTGCCCATTCTACCTGACTGTGACCCCTTCCAGTTTTCCAAAGAGCAGCTTTTTGGCTATCCTGCCACCCATTCTCTGCACATATACTGTTCTGGGAAGTTATATTACTGCTAACAATGCCGCAATGTAGTCCTTTTAGACTGTAAACTCTTGGTGGGTAGGGAACAGGTCTATTAACTCTGGTACATTATACTTTTCTAAGCGCTGAGCACAGTGCTCTGCACACAGGAAGTACTCAATAAATACCATTGATTGAGCTGGTTGAGTTCTAGGAAACTCATTGCTGGTTATCTTGTCCTGCCATTTGGCACTGACTGCTGTAGCAGGTCCAGTTCTCCCAGCATCGACCTTGGCATATCCATGACTCTAGCGTAGTGGACAGAACTTGGGTGCTGGAGTCAGAATAACAAATCAATCATATTTATGGAGCACTTAAATGCTCCTCTGCTTGCTTGTGATATCATCTAGAGCAAGTCACTTTAACTTTTGTGCCTCAGTTTCCTCATGCATAAAATGTGGATTAAATACCTGATCCCCTTAAACTGTGGGCCAAGTGTGGGACAAGGGCTGTATCTAATCTGATTGTTGTACAACTACCCAAGTGTTTGGCAAATAGCATTCAACTTCACGATTATTAGGAAAATAATTGTTACTTAGAACCTGTTCTTGTATCATCTAAACTATGTGGATATTTGGGATCCTCTTCTCAAGGGTTTATGGTCTGTTGCTATGAGGTTTCATTGCTGACTTTTTATGTGTTTTTTTTTAAAATCAATTGTATTCATTAATTCATACTTACTGTATGCAGAGCACCATACCAAGTGTTTGGGAGAGTACGGTAAAACAGAGGTGGTAGACATGTTCCCTGCCCATGATGACCTTACAGTCTAGGGTATTTAAGTGCTTAGTATGTGCCGGGTATTGTACTAAGCACTGGTTAGACTGTAAGCCCATTGTGGGCAGAGATTGTCTTTATTGCTGAATTGTACTTTCCAAGAGCTTAGTACAGTGCTCTGCACACAGTAAGTGCTCAATAAATATGATTGAATGAATATAAGCTACTCAGTTTGGACACAGTCTGTGTCCCACAAGGGCTCACTGTTTTAATCCCTGTTTTACCAGTGGGGTAACGAGGGCACAGAGAAGTGATTTGGCCAAGGTCCCTAGCAGACAAGTTCATTCGGTTGCCCTGAGGGCTTTCTGTGTGCAAAACACTGTACGTAGCACTTGAAGGACTACAGTATAACAATAGACACATTCCCTGCCCACAACAAGTGACAGAGTCAGGATTGGAACCCAGGACATCACTTTGGGGGGAATGAGTGGATAGGGAGGAGTCAATCCTAATCAGCAAACACATGTGGGCTGCACAACTGGGCTCTGGCCCTTAGACTGCAAGCTCATTGCGGGCAGTATTGTGTCTGTTTATTCATTCAATCGTATTGAGTGCTTACTATCTGTACTAAGCTCTTGGAATGTACAATTCGGCAACAGATAGAGACAATCCCTGCCCGACAACGGGCTCACAGTCTGAACTGGGGAGACAGACAACAAAATAAGTAGTCTGGCATCAATATCGTCAAGATAAATAGAATCATAGATATATACAGACCATTAACAAAAAAGAGTAATAAATATATACAAATATGCACAGTGCTGTGGGGAGGGGAAGGGGAAGAGCAGAGGGTGGGAGAAAGGGGAATGGGAGGGGAGGAGGAGCAGAGGGAAAGGGAGGGCTCAGTCTGGGAAGGCCTCTTGGAGGAGGTGCCTCTCAGTAGGGTTTTGAAAAGGGGAAGAGAGTTAGTTTGGTGGTATGAGGAGGGAGGGCATTCCAGGTCAGTGGTAGGACGTGGACCAGGGGTAATAATGTAATAGTATAATAATGATGGCATTTAAGTGCTTACTATGTGCCAAGCACTGTTCTAAGCACTGGGGTAATCAGGTTGTCCCCAAATGGGGCTCACAGTCTTAATCCCCATTTTAAATGGTGGTATTTGTTAAGCGCTTACTATGTGCAAAGCACTGTTCTAAGCGCTGGGGGATACAAGGTAATCAGGTTGTCCCACGTGGGGCTCACAGTTTTAATCCCCATTTTACAGATAAGGTAACTGAGGCACAGAGAAGTTAAGTGACTTGCCCAAAGTCACACAGCTGGCAAGTGGCAGAGCCAGGATTTGAACCCATGAACTCTGACTCCCAAGCCCGTGCTCTTTCCACTGTACCACGCTGCTTCTCTACAGATGAGATAACTGAGGCACAGTGAAGTGACTTGCCCAAAGTCACACAGCTGACAAGTGGCAGAGGCGGGATTAGAACCCATGACCTCTGACTCCCAAGCCTGTGATCTCCCAGGCACTTAGTACAGTGCTCTGCACATAATAAGCACTCAATAAATGTGAGCATGTTGTAGGCAGGGAATGTGTCTACCAGCAGGGCTCAGTGGAAAGAGCATGGGTTTAGGAGTCAGAGGTCATGGGTTCTAATCCCGGCTCTGCCACATGTCAGTTGTGTGAATTTGGGCAAGTCACTTGACTTCTCGGTAGCTCATTTCCCTCATCTGTTAATAATGGTATTTAAGTGCTTACTATGTGCAGAGCACTGTTCTAAGCGTTGGGGTAGATACAAGGTAATCAGGTTGTCCCACGTGAGGCTCACGGTTAATCCCCCTTTTCCAGATGAGGTAACTGAGGCACAGAGAAGTTAAGTGACTTGCCCACAGTCACCCAGCTGACAAGGGGCAGAGTGGGGATTCGAACCCTTGACCTCTGACTCCCAAGCCCGTGCTCTTTCCACTGAGCTACGCTGCTTCTCTATTAAATGGGGATCAAGAATGTGAGCCCCATGTGGGACAGCTTGATTACCTTATATCACCCCCAGAGTTTAGAACAGTGTTTGGCACATAGTAAGTGCTTAACAAATGCCATGATGATGATGATAAAATGGGGATTAAGACTGTGAGCCTCAAGTGGGACAACCTGACTTCCCTGTATCTACCCCAGCGCTTGGAACAGTGCTCGTCCCAGGCTCTCTTAATATCCCGGCTGCTCTCATAATATCCCAGCTGCATTATTGTGAGTCTTCTCTCCGATCGCCCTTCCTCCTTTCTCTCCCCGCTCCAGTCTATTCTTCATTCCGCTGCCCGGCTCTTCTTCCTGCAGAAATGCTCTGGGCATGTCACTCCCCTCCTTAAAAACCTCCAGTGGTTGCCCATCGACCTCGGCACGAAACAAAAACTCCTCATTCTGGGCTTCGAGGCTCTCCATCACCTTGCCCTGTCCTACCTCACCTCCCTTCTCTCTTTCTACTGCCCACCCTGCACGCTTCGCTCCTCTGCCGCTCACCTCCTCACTGTCCCCCGTTCTCGCCTATCCTACTGTCGACTTCTGGTCCTTGTCCTATCACTGTCCTGGAATGGCCTCCCTTCTCACCTCTGCCAAACTAAATCTCTTCCCCTCTTCAAAGCCCTACTGAGAACTCACCTCCTCCAAGAGGCCTTCCCAGACTGAGCTTCCCCTTTTCCCTCTGCTCCCTCTCTGCTCCCCCTCTGCCCCTTTCCCTTTGCTCCTCCCCCCTCCCTTCCCCTCACCTCAGCACTGTGCTCATTTGTATATATTTTTATAACCTGATTAATTTTGTTAATGAGGTGTACATCCCCTTGATTCTATTTATTGTGATTATGTTGTCTTGTTTTTGTCCGTCTGTCACCCCCATTTAAACTGTGAACCCGTCATTGGGTAGGGATTATGTCTATCTATTGCCAAATTGTACATTCCAAGCGCTTAGTACAGTGCTCTTCACAAAGTAAGCACTCAATAAATACTGTTGAATGAACAAGTGCTTAACAAATGCCATGATGATGATGATGATGATGATAAAATGGGGATTAAGACTCTGAGCCTCAACTGGAACAACCTGATGACCCTGTATGTACCCCAATGCTTGGAACAGTGCTCATCACCTAGTAAGCACTTAACAAACACCAACATTATTATTACTGCTATTATTCTGTCATGTTTCCCGGTTGAGTTGCTGTGTGACTGTGGGCAAGTCACTTAACTTCTCTGTGCCTCAGTTACCTCATCTGTAAAATGGGGATGAAGACTGTGAGCCCCACGTGGGACAACCTGATTACCCTGTATCTTCCCCAACCCCAGTGCTTGGAACAGTGCTTGGAACAGTGCTTGGAACAGTGCTTGGCACAGAGTAAGCACTTAAGTGCCATGATGATGATAAAATGGAGATGACTGTGAGCCTCAAGTGGAACAGTGTGTTTACCCTGCATCCCCCCCTGTGCCTGGCACAGAATAAGCGCTTAACAAATGCCATGATGATGATAAAATGGGGATGAAGACTGTGAGCCCCACGTGGGACAACCTAATTACCCTGTATCTACCCCGGCGCTTAGAGTGCTCTGCACCTAGTAAGCGCTTAACAAATACCAACATTATTATTATTGCTCTTATTCTGTCATGTGTCCCGGTTGAGTTGCTGACTGTGGGCAAGTCACTTCACTTCTCTGTGCCTCAGTTCCCTCATCTGTAAAATGGGGATGAAGACTGTGAGCCCCACGTGGGACAACCTAATTACCCTATATAATAATAATAATAATAATGTTGGTATTTGTTAAGCGCTTACTATGTGCAGAGCACTGTTCTAAGTGCTGGGGTAGACACAGGGGAATCAGGTTGTCCCATGTGGGGCTCACAGTCTTCATCCTCATTTTACAGATGAGGTAACTGAGGCACAGAGAAGTTAAGTGACTTGCCCAAAGTCACACAGCTGACAGGTGGCAGAGCTGGGATTCGAACTCATGACCTCTGACTCCAAAGCCCAGGCTCTTTCCACTGAGCCACGCTGCTTCTCAATGCTTAGAACAGTGCTCTGCACATAGTAAGCGCTTAACGAATACCAACATTATTATTATCGTTATTATTCTATCATGTGTCCCGGTTGAGTTGCTGACTGTGGGCAAGTCACTTCACTTCTCTGTGCCTCAGTTCCCTCATCTGTAAAATGGGGATGAAGACTGTGAGCCCCACATAGGACAACCTAATTACCTTGTAATAATAATGTTGGTATTTGTTAAGCGCTTACTAGGTGCAGAGCACTGTTCTAAGCGCTGGGGTAGACACCGGGGAATCAGGTTGTCCCACATGGGGGTCACAGTCTCAGTCCCCATTTTACAGATGAGGGAACTGAGGCACCGAGAAGTGAAGTGACTTGCCCACAGTCACACAGTTGACAAGTGGCAGAGCCGGGATTCGAACTCATGACCTCTGACTCCAAAGCCCATGCTCTTCCCACTGAGCCACGCTGCTTCTGTGTATCTCCCCCAGCGCTTAGAAGAGTGCTCTGCACCTAGTAAGCGCTTAACAAATACCAACATTATCATTATTGCTATGATTGTGTCATGTGTCAGTGAATAAACATTGGCTCGGGGAGGGGGAGAGGCTCAGGTGGGGCCTAGGCCGGGCGTTGCCCTCAGTTAAGATGGCGGGGCCGCCGACGTGGAGCGGCCCTGGGTTACTATGGAGACGCCCGGGCCCCGCCCTCTGACGTCATCGCGCAGCTTGGGGGGGCGGGGCGGAGAAAAAAAAAAAGAGAAAATGGCGGTGGCGGCGGCTGCGGTTTGAATTCCAGCGGAGCGGCGGGATCGGGCCGGTCCTTGTTCCCAGCCCGGCCGCGGCCCATATGGACTCGCTGGCCGGAGAGGATCCCAGCCTGCCCGTGGGGCTCGGCCGCAGCAGGTAGAGCCGCCGGCCGCCGCTCGGGAGAGGGACGGAGGGAGGGAGGGAGGGAGGGAGAGAAGGAAGGACCGACCCACCGACAGAGGGACAGGCGCCGCCGGGCCCCACCCCCGACCCCTGCCGTCTGCCCCATCCCTGCTCCCAACTCTCCTCCCAGATCCCAACCCCCTGCCCCCCGTCTGCCCCACTCCCACCCAGATCCCAACCCCCTGCCCCCGTCTGTCCCATTCCCGCCCAGATCCCAGCCCCCTGGCCCTCTGTCTGCCCCCACCTCTGCCCCCCGTCTGCACTATCCCTGCTGCCAACTCTCCTCCCAGATCCCAAACCCTGCCCCCCTGTCTGCCCCACTCCCACCCAGATCCCAACCCCCTGCCCCCGTCTGCCCCATTCCCGCCCAGATCCCAGCCCCCTGCCCCTCTGTCTGCCCCCACCGCTGCCCCCTGTCTGCCCCATCCCTGCTCCCACCTCTCTCCCAGATCCCCATCCCCTGCCCGCTCTGCCCCCGACTCCCGCCCAGATCCCTGTCCCCATCTGCCCCTACTCCTCCCCAGTCTCCCCCAACCCTTCTCCCAGCTCTCCTCCCAGATCCCTATCCCCTGCATTGCTATCTGCCTCCATCCCTGCCTACCTGCCTGCCCAGCCCCCTGCCCACCTGTCTGCCCCATTCCTGCTCCCAACTCCCTCCCAGATCCCCTCCCAACTCCCGCCCTGAACCCAGATCTCTGCTCACCTATCTGCCCCGATCCCCGCCCCTTGCCCACCTCTCTGCCCCACCTATCATCCCTGACGGCTGCCCACCTGCCTGCCCAGTGCCTGCTTGGCTCCCTCCACCAAGGGCTGGTAAAGCCCCTCCACAGGGAGCCCTGGTTGGGGGCAGCAGTGAGGAGGAGGGGAGGTCTCTGCTCTAAAGAAGCTCTAAGGTCTCGGAAAACATTCAGTATTCAGGCCTGGTGCTACCAAACCGCCCTACCACTATGAAAGACTGAACAGTGAAGACAGAGTGTCTCCTAGGAGTAGGGACTCTACGATGGCGGGAGATATTTCCAGCCACCCCCCACCCTCTGCTGACCTCCACTCTATTTTTATTAAAAATGACACAGAGTAAACCCATTGTATACTTACTGTATGAGTGGGACTAATATGTGTACCTCGGTCCACTCCCGGTGAAAAATGTCAGTGTGTTTTTGGCTGGGAACTGATGAAAGTACATCTCGCATTCATCATAGAACAAGCGACATCATCATAATAATAGTAGTGGTCAAAAACTTACTAAATGCCAAGCACGGTACTTAGCGCTGTGGTAGATACAGGTTGGTCACAATCCCTGTCCCACGTGGGGCTCAGTGTGTTCAGCCCCATTTTACAGAGGGAACTGAGGTCCAGAGAAGTGAAGTGACTAGCCTAAGGTCAGACAGCAGACAAGTGCGAGAGATGGGATTAGAACTCGGGTTCTTCTGACTCCCAGGCCCATGCTCTATCCAATAAGGGTGCCATAAGAACACACTCCAAAAGGTTTTTAAAAGCTGTGTGGTCCCAGAAGGTGTTGCCAAGTTGATTCCTGATCCCCTTTCACTGCTCTGGAAATGCAGATGGTGTTTAGTGAGCACTTAGTGCGAATGGGAGAGTATGGTCACTTTAATCCTAATACCATCCCTTTGAGGTAGGGGAAGGCATATTACTATGTGCAAAATAATGATCTAAGCTCTGGGGTAGATACAAGATAATCAGATTGGACACGGTCCTTGTCCCACATTGATTCAGTCATATTTATTGAGTGCTTACTGTGTGCAGAGCACTATACTAAGCACTTGGGAGAGTGCAATACAACAATAAACAGACACATCCCCTGCCCACAATGAGTTTTCAGTCTAGAGGGGGCACTTGCAGTCTTCGTCCCCATTTTACAGATGAGATAACTAAGGCACAGAGAAGTTATATGACTTGCTCAAGGACACACAGCTATGTGGCCGAGCTGGAATTAGAACCTTCCAGACCCGTGCTCTTTCCACTAGGCTACGTTTCTCTAATACACTATGCCCATGTTCAAGATGGGGTAACTGAGGCATGAAAAGGTCAAGTGACTGGTTCAAAGTCATGACGTAGGCAAGGGGCAGAGCCAGGACTGGAAGCAGCATCCTACAATTGTCAGAGCCAAACTCTTTCCACTGCATCCCACAGCCTCTATAATTCAAAATTCATTCATTCAATAGTATTTATTAAGCACTTACTATGTACAGAGCACTGTTCTAATCGCTTGGAATGTACAAGTCGGCAACAGATAGAGACAGTCCCTGCCGTGTGACGGGCTTACAGTCTAATCAGGGGAGACAGACAAGAACAATGGCAATAAATAGAGACAAGGGGAAGAATTGTCCATCAGTGGTAATGTGATTAATGTGTGCAGAGTACTCTACTAAGTGCTTGGGAGAGGATGGTATAATAGAGTTGGTAGACATGACCCTCGTCCTCAAAGAGCACACAGTCTAGTTGGGAAGACAGACTTTAAATTACCGATAGGCAAGCGGATCACCCTTCTTATCTATTCTCTTCCATTTCACCCCAGTTTTCACTTTTTTCAAATGAGCTTACTGTTGCTCATGCTTTCTCCCCTGCCTGGAAGTGCCTCCTCCTTAAACCCTGTCAGATCACAGTAATAGTATTAGTATTTAAGTACTTGCTGTGTGGAAAGCACTGTACTAAGCACTGAGAAAGGACACACAAGTAAAAGTTCCACAAGGTCCCTGGCCCTCCAGGAGCTCACAGTGTAAAAGTAAGGTGGGATCTCATTTGTCAAATGACACAATAGGGACGATGAAAAAAAATCAATACAAAATAGATTTGAGAATAATAATAATAATGGTATTTGTTAAGCACTTACTATGTGCCAAGCACGGTACTAAACACTGTTAGAGAGAAAATTTTTCAGATCCGGCTTGGTTCCTGCTGAAGACAGAGCCAAACAAGTCTGACTCATCTTACTGCAATCACATCTCCTCCAGGAGTCCTTCCCCAGTTAATTTCTCTTCTCCTCAGGTTATATTCCCCAAGCTCTTACTCCAGCACTTCTGCCTCACCCAAGTAGTTGCAACCTCCTCTAGTGAGCTTATATGTGTCTTACATGCCTTATTACTAAAGCCCAAACTCACATACAAATCTTTTTCATTTTTCATCTTCCTCCTATCTGTAATTTATTGTAGTGTTGGTTTCTCCTGCTAGATTATAGGGTCCTTGAGCAGGCAAGGATTGGGCCTACTAACTCCCTCGTACTTCCTTAAGTGCTTAGTACATTGCTGTCTACACTGAGTACATAGAGTGTCCTTTATGCAAAGAAGACAAGCTGAGAAGACCAACATGGACCCCATTGTGCATACGAAAAGATTGTCTCTTCTTGTGTTGCCATGTTTAATGTCCACAGTGCCTGGGGTTGTTTCCCTCCTATCTTCTCCTCACTCAATCTTTAGAAAGGTTTTCCTTGAAAAAAGCCATTCCCTTACTGGTCTGCCCTCAGCAACAGATTCCCACTTTTCAGCTGGGGGAGGCAAACATTGTTTGAGACTTTTTTGTACCTTGTCTTCAAAGTGCTTTCTCCATTCCCCTGGCTTTCAGTTTCCCAATTTCAGCTTATTTTACAGCAGCTTTTTGAATACCCTGCTGTTACATGTTCTCAGGTGACACCCAGATAGCTGTGTTAAGGAGAGCAGAGTTTCAGTGCTCGGAGGCTCTGTTCCTAAACTTAGTTGTCTTGAGCTTGGTCTTGCAATTTGATATTGACTGAGCCCCGTAAATGATGCTGATGGAGATGCTCACAGAGCAGGGAAAGACACCTATGTGGAGTCCCGGTGTCCCAGCTGTAGATAAGATTGGACAGTACTTCAGCTATCAACCATTCAGTGGTATTTTTTTTTTAACACAGTCTGGGTGCAGAGCTCTGTACTAAGCACCTGGGAGAGTACGATAGAGTAAGCAGACAACCAAGGAGTATAGAGGAGTAGAGAAACAGCATGTCCTAGTGGGTAGAGCACACACCTGGGAGTCAGAAGGACCTGGGTTCTAGTCTTGGCTCCTCCACTTGTCTACTGTGGGACCTTGGGCAAATCACTTCTCTACGGGTCAATTACCTCATGTGTAAAATGAGGATTAAGACTGTGAGCCTCATTTGAGACTGGGACGGTGTCCAACCTAAATAGCTTGTATCTACTCAGTGCCTAGAGCAGTGTGCTTCACACATACCATGGGAAAAAAGGAGCTTCAGACTACTGGGGAAGGCAGAGTACCAGAGTATCAGTTATTGATATTTGCTGAGCACTTTCTGGACTACGTGAGAGTACATTACCATGGAGTTGGTGGACACGTTTCCTGCCTTCAGTGAGCCTACAATTTAGAGATGTTCTGTGGTGGGTGTAGGGGTCAGGACCTAAGTGTCTGTAGACCTTAAGTTTGGTCTGGAGCCTGATACCTCAGTACTGTCAGCGGATTGATGTTTCCCAAAGCATGTGCTGGGCTTCAGGATGGTATTTTTTCCGTTGTTGTTACCTCCTTGGTCCATGTGCTAGGAAACAAGTCTGTGATAGCTTTTAACTGTATGTGTGTTGCCAATATGAAATTTTGGTTGTGTGCATAATTTCCCCATTTTCTCAGTTTTCTGAAGGCTTATTGTCAGTCCATAACTTCTGGATTGTTCAGTGAAGTAGTTTACACTCGTTTTATTTTATGATGTTTGTTAAGCTCTTACTATGGGCCAGGCACCGTACTAAGTGCTGGGGTAGATACAAGCTAATCAGGTTGGGGACAGCCCCTGTCCCATGTGAGGTTCACAGTCTTCATCCCCATTTTACAGATGAGGGGACTGAGGTGTGCATGAAGTGAAGTGATTTGCCCAAGGTCCCAGAGCAGTTATGTGGCAGAGTTGGGATTAGAACCCAGATTTTTCTTGAGTCCCAGACCTGGGGTCTGTCACACTGCTGGGTGTGAACCTAATAGGGTTCAGTTTTCTGCATGCAGTAAGTCATGGAATGACTGTTTTTAGGACTTTGAATGATGCACCAGATCTGTTGAGTTAGAAGAGTTTTCCAGAGGAATGGAAGAGTATTCCAGACACCTGCATCCTGGTCTCCTGCTGTATCCTCCAAACCTGACTGCCTAGAACAAATTGAATAGGACCCACCCCACCCCACCCCACATTCCCTGCTTTCCTCCATCGACAGTGGGCGTGGCTCGGGCCCAGCCAGCCTCGGTAATGCCATGAAGCAGTTTCAGGATCCTGATTAACTTTTCAGGGCAGCCACATCTACCTAGGAATTTCTAGAACCCAGACCCATCGATGATAACATGATGGAAAAAGTTCCTGAAAGTTGGGCAGAGATCCTGGGACTGTTCCTTGTGTTGTATGCCTGTGTTGTAAGCTGTGAGCATATTATGGGTGGGGAACAGATCTGCTAATTCAGTGGTATTGTACTCACCCAAGCACATAGTACAGTGCTCTGCACATAGTAAGCACTCAATAAATGGCCTTGTTTGATTCTACATCTGACAAGCAGCAAAGATATTGTCCACTGAACTCATGCTGATGGAGCCACTGTGGAACTCTGGGAGCATCCAGTCAGTGGATGTTATTTAGTAGCCAATCCAGGAGCTTTCTGGCTTGGATCTTGCTGGCAGTGGAAAGTAATTAGACACCCCAAGAATAGCCACAGTTGGATCTTTTCATCTTTTTTCTTGAAGGTGGTGATGAGGTTGTTGGTATCTTGGAGATCCTCTGGTATTTCCTCAGTGGTCTATAGGGTGAAGCGTTTGGGCAAGTGCTTAAACTGGGTGTCCCCTGTAGTAATACTACTACTAATAATGATGATGATATTTGTTAAGCACTTACTATGTGCCAAGCATTGTTCTAAGTGCTGGGGTAGATATAAGGTAATCAGGTTGTTCCACTTGGGCTCACAGTCTTAATATCCATTTTACAGATGAGGTAACTGAGCCATAGAGAAGTGAAGTGACCTGCCCAAAATCATCACACCGCTGACAAGTGGCAGAGCTGGGATTGGAGCCCATGACCTCTGACTCCCAAGCTTGTATTCTCTCCACTAAGCCATGCTGCTTTTCTAACTTTGAAGATCTCAGGAGAGAGGCCACGTGGTTCAGTTACTTTTCCGTTTTTCATGGCTCTAACTGCTATGGCGACATCTCTAGTTTTTTTTTGTGGTATTTGTTAAGCCCTTACTATGTGTCAGGCACTTTACTAAGTGCTGGGGTAGATACAAGCTAGACACAGTCCATGTCCAACATGGGGCTCATAGTCTTAATCCCCATTTGACAGATGAGGTAACTGAGGCCTAGAGAAATGAAGTGACTTGCCCATGGTTATACAGCAGTTAAGTAGCAGATCCAGATTAGAACCCAGGTCTTCTGACTTCCAGGCCCTTGTTCTTTCCCCTAGGCCACGCTGCTTGTTGTGGGCAGGGAACGAGCCTGCCAACTCTGTACTGTAGTCTCACAAATGCTTACTACAGTGCGCTGCACCTAGTAAGGGCTCAATCAATACCATCGATGGTGACTAGAGCCAAGAATTTCGGCTCCAAACCTTTGAATTGGTTTTTGATCCATTTTAGCCGTCGGCCTCAAAAGACACCATTTCTCCAATTCAGACCTCCTTGGTCAAAGTGATGGAAAGTGACAGGTTGAGAACACAGAATAGGTCCCAGCTGGGATGGAGCAGCAGCATCTCCTCAATCTCAGTCGGATAGGTTGATCTCTGCCCAGTGAGACTAGGCAGGATTTCTGAGAGCTAGAGGATTTCCAGGTGATCAGACCAATGTTTATCTAAAGTGTGGTCTTGGGGTCCTTGGCAGGAGGATCATGCATGGGCTTGTGTGCTTGGAGCCAGAAGATGAGATCGATCAATGAGAAGCAGCATGGCTTAGTCGGTAGAGCACTGGCCTGGGAGTCAGAAACACCTGGGTTCTAATCCCAGCTCCACCACTTGTCTGCTCTGTAACTTCGGGCAAGTCACTTTACTTCCCTGGGCCTCAGTTACCTCATCTGGAAAATGGTGATTAAGAGTGTGAGCCCCACGTGAGACAGGGACTGTGTCCAATCTGATGAATTTGTATCTACCCCAGTGCATAGAACACTGTTCGGCACATAGGGGAAGTCCGACTAGGGAATAGGGTGGGAGGGGATGTTCTGAACAGGAAGGAACAGAAGTTGGCAGATATGATGGGAGAGGGGGGAAAAGATTGGGGCCTATAGGTATTACATGTCATCTGGAGAGTGAGGGAATTCATTTTAATCCTGACTTCTCCACTTGTCTGTTGTGTAACCTTGGGCAAGTCACTTGGCATCTCTGTGCCTCAGTTCTGTCATCTGTAAATGGGGATGAAAAGTAGGAGTCTCCAGTGGGATATGGACTGCGTCCAACTTGATTAGCTTGTATCTACCTTAGTGCTTAGTACAGTGCTCAGCACAAAGTAAGTGCTTAACAAATACCATGTAGGAAGACAAAACAAAACTTTGAAAGTGTTTCGTGAAAGTTTGATGGCAAAACTTTACTGATCAATCAATGACAGAAAAAGGCCAGGAACTTCTGCACTAAATGGTGATTTCTTCTCACAATTTTAGTGCCAGATGCAGTATTTCTTATGTTGATGTTGTTCCCCGGAAATTAATAAAGGCTGAATTCTTTGTCTTAGACCAGCTGACAGCAGCTTCTTTAAAAATTGTATTTGTTAAGCACTCTCTAAGTGCCCTTCCCTGCAAGCTCAGTGTGGGCAGGGAATGTGTCTACAAACTCTAATATACTGTTATATTGTACTCTCCCAAGTGCTTAGTACAAGGGTGCACACACAGTAAGTGCTCAGTAAATATGAGTGGTTAACTGTACACAGTCCATGTCCCACATGGGGATCACAATCTAAATCCCCATTTTACAGATGAGGCAACTGAGGCCCAGAGAAGTGAAGTGAATTGTCCCAATGGCAGAGCAGGGTTTAGAACCCGGGTCCTTTGACTCCTGGTCTCTTGCTTTCTCCGCTTTACCACAAAGCAGTCACATATCTAGGTCTCAGTGTCTATGCAAATTTGTGCAAGTTGTTTTTTCGTAGATGAAGCTGTTGACCCGGAAACACCCTCAGTTAAAATGATTCCTTGAGGTAATGGCAGAGTGGAGTCAGAATTCAGTTCATTCCCAAGCATCTTTAGGGAGAGAAAAACCAAAGAGAAGCAGCAGGAGAAGTGCTTTCCAGAAGGCTTTTGAAGTGAGTCCTGGACCAGAGAGCAATGTATTTAACCTGGCAAAATGAAAGTAGTTTAAATGTACTTCCTGTGAAACATACAAAGCCATTTCAAAACACTTCATGGAGTTTTCGATGGGCTTAATTTCACATTCTTCTCCTCAGTTGTAGTGAAGAGACCTATTCTCTAAAATCAATTAAAAGCCAATGTACAAAGACTAGATGGGGAAAGAGGATTCCTTAAATAATTCCTTACAGGAAACTGTATCCAAACTGATTTCCTTGTATTTACCCCAGTGCTTAGTACAGTGCTTGGCACATAGTAAGTGCTTAATAAATACCATAAAATAAAGTAAAAAAATTCAACCTACCTGTATTTCAGACTTCATCACTGCAGATTTTTTTTGAGGCTATACAGCTGTAATAGATCAGGGAAATCTGGGCTGGGGAAGGGAGACAGCAGGAGGAGTAGGAATTAAAGTAGTTGTGTACCAGCCTACTCCCAGGAACCTTGAATATAACCAAAAACTTTTTCGATGGCCACACAGAACTTCATGTTGTCACTGAGCTGTTCCTTACACTATCCAACCAGGCGGGGATAGTTTTGGGAGTTAAACAGAACCAGAAGGACCAACATGGTTTTGGAAAGATTTACAGGGAATGGTGACAGTTGATAAGCTCCATACCCAGGTGCAAGGTCTATAAATCTGCTCTGGGGTCCAACTTTCTTCTGAATGGCCATCTCAAGCAAATGATTTCGTTTTTCTGAAACCGCTTTCTTACCTATAAAATGAGGGTGATGCCAATCTGCCCCAGGGTTCCTAGACATAGTAAACTGAAGAGATTTGCAGCAATGAAAAGAAATATACCATTTTGTTTTTAGGAAGGGTCTTAAAAATACCATCACAGTTTCTTTCCTGGGGAAATACACATTCTTTCTACTTCTTTTGCTGGACATCCTTGAGAAACAGCATGGCCTAGTGGATACCACCCGGGCCATGGAGTCAGGAGGACCTGGGTTCTACTCCTGGCTCCACCATTTGTCTGCTGTGTGCCCTTGCGAAGTCATTTCACTTCTGTGGGCCTCAGTTCCGTCATCTGTAAAATGGGGATTAAGACTGTGAGCCCTATGTGGGACAGGGACTATGTCCATCCTGAGTATCTTATATCTACCCCAGAGTTTAGTACAGTGTCTGGCACATAGTAAGTACTTAACAAATGCCATAAAAAGAAAAGTTCCTGAATTTATAGTTCTTTCCCTGTGTGTGACACAGGTAGAAATGCCTGCCCTTGGTTTGCTGTCAAGTGGGGTTTGTTGTAGATTTCTTTTGTTGGTTTATTTTGATAATTTTTTCTATGAAAGTCTGGTTCTTAATCTTTTGTTTTATTGTGTTTCATCTTTTAGTATCCTCATTCCAAATTTGCCAGAAAGACCAGATGACGAGGTTCATGTCTGCCCCGGAAGCAGCGGTAAGAATGGCAAATATACCCTGTTCCTTAAGAAAAACTAAGTGTGCCAGTTGATAATGTTCAGGATGGCTATTAGATAGGAAATGGAGGTGCTCATTAGGTCAGGAAATTAAGTTAAAGTGAAACATGCTAAAGAGTTGTTGGTCATTTAGCAAAAATGGTATTTGTTTAACTGCCAAATCATCTGTAGTGGGAGACAGTGAACCTATCTCACTGTGAAAGATTGCAGCTGGCAGGTGCTGGGGCCACTTACAGTCCTCCTGGAAATGACCCCCAGCATAGAACTATTCTCCCAACTTCACGTGACTGCAGCACAAAGTTTTTGTGCAGCTTTAGCATGCTTGCTTTGCTGCCTGTGGTGGCCTAGTGGCAAGAGCGCAGTCTGGAGAGTCAGAGGACATGGGCTCTAATCCCTGATCTGCCACTTATCTGCTGTATGACCTTGGGCATGTCACTTTGGTTCCCTGTGCTTCAGTTACCTCATCTGTAAAATGGGGATTGACTGTGGGCCCCACTCTAACAGAGACTATGTCCAACCTGATTATACTGTATCTGCCCCAGCATTTAGAACTGTGCTTGGCACATAGCACTCAACAAGTTCATTTAATTGTATTTATTGAGCGCTTACTGTGTGCAGAGCACTGCACTCTCCCAAGTGCTTAGTATAGTGCTTTGCACACAGTAAAGGCTCAGTAAATACGATTGAATGGAATTGCTTTGGAAATGAAAAGGGAATCACTGTTCACCCAGTTAAGAAAAAGCAAATAATCATCTGACTTGATGTTCGTTGAAGCACCTTGCCTTCTAGTTTTCTCTCAAAGATTTGGAATTAAATATATCAAATGGAGGCTCAAAACAAAAGCATAAGTGTTACTAGATCCTTCCACAGAAAGGATTTCCTTACAATGCCCTGAGTCGGAGGGGTGGTCTGTGACAAGAGGGCTTTGAAGGATGTGCCATCACTGAGCGAGGATTGAAGGGGGAATAAGGTGGTTTGAGAATCGAGTGATGGTTGAGTGATGTAACAATCCCAAGTCACTCCAGATGGAAGCAGAATTTGGTGGGAGCAGAACAAAGGACAGCTGACTCTGGACCACAATCACTGCAGAGCTGGAGACTGGGGGATGTTGGGATCTGGGTGAGCTGGTAAGTCTCAGACAATGGAATCTGGAGCCAATGAGCCAGAGACAGTTGGGAATTGGGAAATTAGTCAATAAGGAATAGATTGGCTTGAGAGGACTGAAGTGTGCCATCTGGAGTGTAGTGGGAGAGGAGTGAAGAATAAGTAGTTGGGGAGAGAGCTGAGTGAGTGCCTTACGACCAAAGATAGGTGGAGAGGAATGGGCAGGCAACCTTTGGGAGTTTCAATCAATCGATCAATTTTATTTATTGAGCACTGTACTAAGTGCTTAGGAGAGTACAGTATAACAGAGTTGTTAGGTTCCCTTGCCCAGAATGGGTTTACAGTTTGAGAGGAGAGGGATAACATGCCCCAAATGACATATTTTAAAAAAGTGACCCAGGCAGCGGAGGGCATTATGGACTAGAGAGGGAAGAAACTGGAGGCTGGGAGATCTGTGAGGAGGCTCATGCAGTAGTTGAATCAGGGATGATAAGTACATGGCCTGGAAGCTTGCGGGTTTGGGTTGAGGGGGAAGGACAGATTTTGGAAATGCTGTGTGAAGAAAAAAGCATCAGGATTTGGTGACCTGACTGAATAGGGGGATTGAAAGAGAGAGGAGTCAAAGATGACACCAGGGCAGAAATGGGGAGGATGGTGATGGAATGTCATCAGCAGTAATGGGTTGGGGGTTTGGGTTGAGAGGGAAGGACAGATTTTGGAAATGCTGTGAAGAATAAAGCATCAGGATTTAGTGACCTGACTGAAAAGGGGGATTGGAAGAGAGAGGAGTCAAAGATGACACCAGGGCAGAAATGGGGAGGATGGTGATGGAATGTCATCAGCAGTGATGGGAAAAGTCAAAAGGAGGAGGAGTGGATATGGCAGGGAAGATGACTTCAGTTTTGGACTTGTTGCGCTTGAACTTGTAAAGATGACTTGGAGTCAGGAGGAGAAGTGAGATTGCAGAAGAGAGGTTGGGGGTGTGAGAGTCATTCATGTAGAGCTGGTAGTTGAGGTTGTGAGAGTGAATGAGCTCCCCAGACAGAGTTTGTGTAGATTGAGAGTAGAAGGGATTTCAGAACTGAGCCTTGAGGGACCGCCACAGTTAGGAGTGGAAAATCAGAGAAAGAAACCACAAAAGAGACCAACCAGACACAACCAGAGAGGCAGGAGGAGGATCAGGAGAGGACAGAGTTAGAGAAGCCTAAGTTAGATAGTGTTTCCAGGAGAAGGACATGGTTCCACAGTGACAAAGACAGATGAGAGTTCAAGGAGGATTAAGGTAGAGTAGAGTCCATTAAGATTTGGTGAGGAGGAAGTCAGTGGTGATTTTAGAGAGGGCAGTTTCAGTGGAGGGAGTAGAAGCCATTGCAGAGGGAGAGAATCAGAGGAGAGGAAGTGGAGGCAGCAAATTTCTAGGAATCTGGACAGAGATGATACGAGGGAGATAGAATGTCAAACTGGATGGTGTTTTGGGGACAAGAGAAGGTTTTTATGTAAACTAGGGGATCCATGAGTGTTTTTGAAGCTAGAGGATAGGGAACTATCAGAGAGTGAGCAGATGATGCTTAGGGAAGAAAAGTGGGGGCAAATTTTTTTTAAAGTGTGAACGAATAGGGTCTGTGGCACAGGTAGTATAATTGTTAAAATAGAACACACATCCACACCTCAGTTGATTTTTCTAAACATTGTTAAATCTAGACCAAGCTTTAAAAATTGTTACTAACGCTGGCACAACATTCAAAGACTATCCCACCAGCAGTAAAAATGTGAAAGAGAAGTGCTGTTACATTCCTATATCTTTCTATACACAAGAGAGGTGAAATGTTTTATGTGTGGCTTTGTTTTATGTTTTGTCAACACGCTTGGGCTCATTCTTCTAATTCTTAAAGCACAAAACAGTAATAGAAAGTGTAGTGCTTTTAGTTAGAATTAAATTAGTAAATTGTAGCTAAAAAAAATCATCCTGTCCAACTCAGATTTAATCTGTTTTCTTGAACCCAATAGGTATCTTCTGCAATCTGCATCAATGTCGATCAATCTATCAGTGGTATTTATTAGTGCTTACTGAGTACAGAGCACTGTACTAAGCACTTGGGAAAGCACAGTATCACAATTGGTAGACATATCACAGTTGGTAGACATTCCCTGCCCACAATAAGCTTACAGTCTAGAGGGTAGAGACAGACATCAATATAAATGAATATATAAATTGTGGATATTCATTCATTCAATCTTATTTATGGAGCACTTACTGTGTGCAGAGCACTGTACTAAGTGCTTGGAAAGTACAATTTGGCAACAGATAGAGACAATCCCTGCCCAACAATGGGCTCACAGTGTAGAAGTGGGGAGACAGACAACAAAACAAAACAACTAGACAGGCATCTCAGTAGCATAGATATGTTCGTAAGTGCTTTTTAGCTAAGGGAGGAGTGAATAAAGGGTGAAAAACCAAGTGCAAGGGCAATGCAGAAGGGAGTGTGAGAAGGGGAAATGATGCTTTAGTTGGAGAAGGCCTCTTCAATCAATTGTATTTCTTGAGCACTTACTGTGTGCACAGCACTGTACTAAACGCTTGGGAGAGTACTAAAAAGCAATGTAACAGGCACATTCCTTGCTAACATCGAGCTTACTCTTTTAGGAAATGTGCTTTAAAAAAGACTGAAATTGGAGAGAGTAATTGTCATATATGAAAAGAGAGGGCCAGAGGCAGGATGGGGCTGAGGGTGTGGCGGCAAGATGGATGAGATTGAGGTACAGTGAGAAGGCTGATGTTAGAAGAGTTGATGTGGGCTGAGTTGCAGTAGGAAATCAGGGAGTAAGGTAGGAGGAGGCAAGGTGATGGAGTGTCTTAAACCCAATGGTTAGGAATTTCTCTTTGTCGCGGAGATGGATGGGCCACCACTGGAGGTTTTTATGGAGTGGGAAGCATGGACTGCATATCCTCTTCACATGTGCATTTTTCCATCTTTAGGGCTCCCCATCTCTTCAGAAGAAGCAGGGTCTCCCACCAGAGCTCGAAACATGAGGGACTATGAGAACGTAAGTGGAACTGCTTCTGTTATTCCTCCGTACTTAAGCAGTCAAAGTCTTTATCTCCTGCAAACCACTGTCAAGACTGTGCTGCCTTAGAGTCGTTCAAGATAAATAATGCTAGGATTGGAAACTAAGCTTTGCAGGTGGTGCGTGGGTTTGATGCTATGCCTCTTTGGCATCCTTGGCAAAGAGTTTTTGTCAAGCTACCAAGCTGTCACTGTTGGGACGGTGGCAATATCTTCAAGCTCAAAGACATGTCATTCCTTAGGTACAGAATCATTCATTCAATCATATTTATTGAGCACTTACTGTATGCAAAACACTACTGTACTAAATGCTTGAATCATGTACACTACTGGCCCTCTCTTTGCGCTTCTGATTCTTAACTTCAGTTGTTGCTCTGCTGTGTCTAAGCTGAGTAGCAGTGTCCTGAGGGTGATGGGATTATCATATTAAGGGTGTTGAGCCTGGAATCTTGACAGTCATTGGGCAGTCACATTGGGAAGGAGAGTGGTCTAGTGGAAGGCCCACAGGCCTGGAAGTCAGTGCCAATTTTGGCTCCACAACTTGTCTGCTACTTATCTGTGCCTCAGTTACCTCCTCTGGAAAGTGGGGATTAAAATGTGGGACAGGGACTGAGTCCAACCTGGTAAGCTAGTATGTACCTCAGCAATTAGTACAGTGTTTGGCCCAGAGTAAACATTTAACAAGTACGATAAAAAATAAAGAAAAAAAGAAAAAAATAGAGAGAAAAGAGGGAGGGAGAAGTGTGACAGCAAGAAATCAAATATCCAGGGATTCTGAGTTGGCATTTTAAGTGTTTTCTCACTTGATAAGGAAGGGGGCTTTTGTTGGGAGCAGTAAAATTGAGCTATTTTCCCGATTTCAGTTCTCATTTTCATTAACAAGTTACCTGCTATACACTCTTCCATTCATGTCTGGAAGAATTAGTCCCATCTACATGCGTAACTTAATGAAATCCATAGTTATAGACGATGCAGTAGATATTTATCAAAGAGGGTAGCAGAAACGAATGGAGTAGCATTTTGCAATTATATTTCTTTATCCATGGTTGTCTTTATGGAACAGAGTTGCCCTGTTTTTGGATTTAATTTAGGTAGTCATTACCTCTAATAGTTATCTGCAAACCACCAGTGACCAGTTGAAGAAATTACTTGTCAGATCTGTAATGGAATTGAGTAATTCCTGAGCTATGAGCAATTGGAGTTTGAACTGTGTAACTATCTCTGTGTTGTCAGGGTTTGGGGACCTCAAATGGGTAGGATTTGACTATATATTGTCAATAATTAAAGTGCTTTTCCTCATTTCATCTTTATTTTTCATATTGGCTCTAAAGTTCTCATCTGTCAAAATGGCCCTAAAAAGCCCTAAACTTTCCAGAACAAGGCAGTACATGTAGGCAGGTAGAGCTTGCTTTGCCAATATCTTTTAGGATTTATGTTTTTTCGTTATAAAGGTGGTCCTTGGGCTGCTGTTAGGGTTTATGGCATTCATATTTTTTATTATATTATTTTTAAACCCCATAGTTGAGATTGAAATAGCTGCTCTGTTTTAGATGGTTCCCGTTCAGCCACTCAAAGTTTTCTTCTGGACTGGACCATCGTTTGTCTGATCTCCATCCAGAGATAATTTGAATTTCCTTTGGAAAACTAAAAGAGAGTTCAGCAGGGTTTTAGATTTAAGTCTGGAGTTTCACTCATTCATAATAAAAAGTTGCTGTGACAACCGCACAGCGTAGAGGATAGAACACAGGCCTGGAGTCAGAAGGTCATGAGTTCTAATTCTGGCTCTGCCACTTGTCTGCTGTGTGACCTTGGGCAAGTAACTTCACTTCTCTGTGCCTGTTACCTCATTTGTAAAATGGGGATTGAGAATGGGAGCCCCATGTGGGACAGGGACTTTGTCCAACCTGATTTGCTTATATCCACCCTAGCACTTAGTACAGTGACTTTCCCCCTGGCTTTCCAATCGCTATAGACACCAACACGATCCTCCCTGTCTCTCAAGCCCATTACCCTAACATAATCAACTCATCTCTTTCATTCAAGCCCCATATTCACTCTGACATCAAATCCTGTCTGTTCTACCTTTAAACTGCTGCAACTGGCCCTTCCTTCTTCCAAACTGCTACCATGTTGATTCAAGCACTTTTCTTGTCCCACCTTCATTACTGCATCAGCCTTCTTGCTGACTTTGCTGCCTCCTGTCTCTCTCCACTCCAGTCCATTCTTCACTCTGCTGCCCAGATCATTTTTCTGGAAAACAGTCAATCTATATTTTCCCACTCCTCAGGACCCTCCAGTGGTTGCCCATCCGCCTCCCATGTCAAACAGAAACTCCTTGCTATTGGCTTTAATGCACTCAATCACACCACTTTCTCTTATCTTACCTTGTTGATTGCCAACTACAACCCAACATGCTCACTTTGTTCCTCTAACATCAACCTACTCACTCTACCTTGATCTCGTCTATCAAGGATTTCTATCCTTGATTCATCCCACCCTCAGCTCCACAACATTTATCTACATATCTGTAATTTGTTTTCTTGTATGTAATAATGATAGCATTTGTTAAGCACTTACTATGTGCCAAGCACTGTTCTAAGCGCTGGGGGGATACAAGGTAGTCAGGTTGTCCCACGTGGGGCTCACAATCATAATCCCCAGTTTACAGATGAGGTAACTGAGGCACAGAGAAGTGAAGTGACTTGCCCAAAGTCACATAGCTGACAAGTGGCGGAGTCGGGATTAGAACCCATGACCTCTGACTCCCAAGCCCGTGCTCTTTCCACTGAGCCACACTGCTTCTCTGTCTTCCCCCTTTAGACTGTAAGCTCCTTGTGGGCAGGGAGCATGTCTACCAACTCTGTTATATTCTGCTGTCCCAAATGCTTAGTACAGTTCTCTGCAAACATTAAACACTCAATCAAAATTACTGATGATAGATTGGAAACCCAAGGGGTGGGATTGTGTCTTCTAACAAACTTCACCTAAGGGCAGAGTAAAGTGCTCTGCACAAAATAAGGTTCCCAGTGAATACTGATGGTTGATTGACCGATCAATAGGGAAGTGATAACTTTTATTTGAGCACATTACATTTGCCCTGTGTTTTATAGAAAAAGGCAATCAGGTTCATACCAGTGTCTTTGAAAGAGAGACTTCATGCTGGTATGTGGAATGATATTGATTTCCTCTTGTTTGGAAAAAGACCTTCAATTTACCTAGGATATCAAAACCATTTTACAGATTTATCACAATAGTTCTGAAAGACAGGTGTTTTTTTTTTTTTTTAAAGTGAGATTTACTAAGTCTGGGATAGAGGCAAGAGAATGAGATCAGACACAGTCTCTGCCATCCAGTCTAACATGTAGTGAGAGCATTTTACAGAAGGGGAAATTGAGGTTAAGTTTAAGTGGCTTGCCCATGGTCACACAACAAATTAGAGGCAGAGCTGGGATTAAAACCCACATTTCCTGAATCCCCAATCCCAAGATCTTTCCAAAAGGGCTCTCTGTGAGTTTTTCACACTAAGCAAATTTGTAGTCCAGAGTTAGGACAATTATTTGCCCTGAGTGGCTCCTTAATGAGTTCTGGTAGGCAGTTGAGGGCCACACACAAAATGTTTGGTACGGAATGAATACAAATAATTGATTTGGTGTTTACAATTCAACTCAAGTTATCTAAGTTCTCAATCAGTAATATTTATTAAGTGCTTCCTTTTCACTGAGCACTGTACTAAAAACACCTGGGAGAGTCCAGGCCACTAGAATTGGAAGACATGATCTCTGCCCATGAGGAGCTTAAAGTCCCAGGATCCAGATTTGTCTAACAATATCAACAGAAGAATCTATCTCATTTTTTCTTTGAAGAGCTCTTTATATTGCTTCCACACAAATTAATAGCACTTAACGAGCTGCTGATAAAGTTGGTTCAGATAGTGTCAAGGGCAGTGATGATATTTATATTTTGACTTTTGTGTCACACCATTCCCAGCCCTGTTTTAACCCCGCTCTATTCTGGACTAGGTGTTGTGGTAATATGGGCACTATTCCTGACCCTTGAAACTCCCATTCCCACTGATCAGGTTGGCTTTAGTGATTGGCATTGGGTTTTTCCTAGGCCATGAGACTGTGAATCAGACAGTCCATCAATAATATTTGCAGAGCATCGTACTAAGCACTTGGTAGAGTACAGTGCAACAGAGTTGGTAAACTATCCCCAACCTCAAAGACCTTAAAGTTTAGTGTGGGACACAGTCATTAAAATCAATTACATACTGGGGAAGTGGCTGAATGTAAGGTTCTGTAGGTAAGACCTTTGGTGGGATCAGCTAGAGTTATCCTAATGTTCATTTGTTTTGGTTTAATGGGACCAAGGCACATGCCTGATTGTCCGTGTTTGTGAATGTGGTTCAAGGAGATTGACCAACTTTTAGAAATGTCACGTAGATGGAATGTCTTTGCCTCTAAACGTTGCATGTAATTACCCGGTATACTCTTTCAGGGTTTCCTCTTTCAGAAGCCGTCTGGCATTTAAAAATAGCCCAGATGATCCAAGGACGGTGACGTGGCCCAAGTTAGCTTGCTCGGAGAACTTCTACTCTGACTTTGCCTCTCCTTTCCGAGTTGGGTTCCCAAAGTTACTGTAGCAGGCTATGTGTTGGCTCATTTCGATCCGCTTACTCCACATCTTTTATAATTCAGACTTGTTTGGTCTTTTTATTTTACTTGAAAGGAATCCTTGGAGGTTAAGAGCGAGGCTGTCAGTTAATATGAAAAAGCTGGTGTCAGTATTTCCAGTTCCCTCTCCGTGGTCATTTTGCTTGCCTGGCTCTTCAGAATGACCTGAAACACATTTACATTTTCTCTTGTGTATCTCATATTTCACTTATCAGTTCCAATCTTTCCTTCAACAGGAGGTGCACACTGTGGGAACCTTTTACTTCCATAACTTCAAAAATAGGCCAAATAGTCTTTTTAAATGCTGCTAAGACTTTTAACACAGTACACAAAGGGGCATTCTAGGCCAAACATACATAAATATTTTAGTGGTAGCTAAGGAACAGACCAGGGTGTCTTTTTTCAGCTAGCATCTGGTAGGGGAATACTTTTATTTGAATGCTTTGACTTTTTTCAAAAGTTGAAAATACGGTTTATTTAATGAAGCCATCACTTTGGCAGTGTGCTGTTCTTGTTAGGCAGAAATTTAAGCCAAAAGTGTTATAGGGCCCAGAGCCTAGTTTAGAAATATGCTTGGTATAGAAAAGGTTCTCTGCCTCTTCCCAACATCCAACTTTGATTGTAAAATGCTCTGAAAACTTTGAAATGGAACAGGAAGCAATAGAGCAGTGTTCAGGAAGAAAATCATCGACAGTAAGTCATATTTATTGAGCGCTTACCATGTGTAGAACACTGTACTAAGCTCTTGGGAGACTGCATTATAAACAATATAACATATTCATTCCCTGTCTACAGTGAATTTACGGTCCAGAGGATGAGCTTACAATCTAGAGGAGACATAAACAAGTAGTACTCCATTTGTGAGTGAAGTATTTGTAAGGAACTGGACAGGATCTCAGTCTTTGGAACTTTTTGTCTTTCTAACAGAACTGTAAACAGATCAGCCTCAGTATTATGACAGGCATCAAAAGCCCTGTGGCATAGAGGTGTGCCTACAGATACGAGCTTGTTGAGGAAAAAGACTAAGCATTTCCATTGTAGATTTTCTGTGTAGTCAAATGGTGTTTGTCACTATGTGAGTTATGCCTCAGGAATCAAGCAACTTCAGTTTCAAGAAAGTAAGTTTCCCTTACTTTTATGAGGAAACGGACCAAACATCACCATCTTAGATTTACTATGAAGTCAAGTGGTATTTTCACTGTGTGAGTAATGCTCCAGAGATCAAACAACTTCAGTTTAAAAAAGCCTAATTTCCCTTACTTTTATCGCTTCATTGTTTTGTGTTTTTTTTATGATTTCTGTTAAGCGCTTACTGTGTGCCAGGCACTGTACTAAGCACTGGGGTAGATCCAAGCCATCAAGTTGGACACATTCCATGTCCACATGGGGCTCCCAACGCTAATCCCCATTTTGCAGATGAGGTAACGGAGGCCTAGAGAAGTGAAGTGATTTACCCAAGGTCCCACAGCAGTCAAGTGGCAGAGCTGGGATTAGAATCGAGGTCCTTCTTACTGCCAGGCCCATGCTCTATCCACTTAGCCACACTTCTTCTATTGGTGGCTTAGTTCTCTGTTGCTGGATTAGGTTTGATCTTCCATGTGATCTCCTTTTCCTTCCAAGCATTCATCGGTTACCTGAGGATTTGGGCCACAGCCTCTGTAATGTCTTCTCTCTGCTGCTCCGATTCATTCTGTCCATTCCCATTCTAAACTGGAGGAGATAATGGGGATCTGTTCATTAAAGTTGTAAGCAGTGAGGTCATCGGCTCAGGATCCTTGTGTTCCCCAGCCAGATGCCGGAAGCGATATGCGTTTGGGCCATGAGTGTGTTTCTGTCTCTGCCCGATTCCTTTTGCAGAGAGATTTTAAAATTATTCAATCAGTCAAGTGATTAATGATTTATTTTAGCCAAGTGGTGACACTGCCATTTCTCAAAAGTAAGGAAAGCTTTTTTGAGCAGAGAATGAGAAGCAGTGTGGCCGAGTGGATAGAGCATGGGTTTGGGACTCAGAAAGATCTGTGTTTTAATCCCAGCTCTGCTGTCACTTTTCTGCTTTGTGACCTTGGGCAAGTCACTTTACCTCTCTGGGCCTCAGGTAACTCATCTGTAAAATGGAGGTTAAGACTGTGAGCCCCATGTGGGATGTGGACTGTGTATAAGCTGATCAACTTGCATTTACCCCAGCGCTTAGTACAGTACCTGGCAAATAGTAAGCACTTATCAAATACCATTAAAAAAAAAAAGACTTGCCAATGTGTCTCTAGGCTTCTGCTAGGGGTGGTGGGTGAGAAGGGAGTTTCCAAGGAACCGTGTGAAACTGGCTGGGGAATGGGTGACTTTCATGCCTTTCCTTCCTGTGCTGAAGTGTTAAAGACGTGGTGACATCAAAAAGCTGAATGTTTTTTGTCCAGCCAAAACCGAAAGGAGAGGGAAAAGCAGATCCTATGACTGACAGTTTTTGTCATCGGTGTTTGGAAGATTAAACAGTGATATTTTCAGCTTTTCCAAGTGTGTTCAAATTAGAAATCTGCTTTCAAAAGGAGAAGCTTTGGAGTTGAGAGGTGGAAATCTCCTTAGGAAAATGCAGACACAGATGCCATTTGTCACTCAAGTGCCAGCCAGAGGGTTTGGTCCACAGCTGCAAGCTTGGAGATGATCTTACCATAAAAGATCGTTCCATGAAAACGAAAGATGGCTCTGTGTGGATTTGTGTATATGTATGTGTGTGTCCAAATGAACAGGAACCACATAGAACAAGTGTAACTTTGTTCTGAATTCACCAAATACCCTTTAAGCAGTTGGATATTGGATATTGCAGGGATGCTCTCGATACCTGTTGGTGCTAAACAGGAGTTGTTAAATACCCCTCTTATTTCCCACCTAAGAAAGCACATATTCTTCTGTTCCAGCAAATCACCGACCTGAAGAAAGAAAACTTCAACCTCAAGCTCCGTATTTATTTCCTTGAAGAACGGATGCAGCAGAAGTTTGATGGTCCCACTGAAGACATCTATAAAATTGTGGGTATTTAAAAATCAATCAATCAATGGCGTTTATTGAGTGTGTACTGTGCACTGAACTAAGCGCTTGGGAGAGTACACTATAACAGAGTTGGTAGACATGCTCCCTGCCCACAACAAGCTTATATCACAGTTGATCATTATTGTATCTTTCCTCAGAATTATTTCAGCCAGAAAAATGCTGGCTTTGATTAATATTTGGCTCTGAAATAGCACAAATCAGTGCAGCTACTTTTATATTATTTCAATTGATTATGTGCTGTTATAGAGATTAGAATGGCCCTTAATATTAAATAGAAGTGTTAGAGATTAATTTTAATTAACAGAGTTCCTTTTTAGTACAGTGTAAAATAAAACAAATTAGTAGAGGGATAAATCACAGAAATGTCTTTGGATCCACAATCTCTGCCTAAATTATCTCTCTCTGGGTAATTATTTCTTACATCTTTTTGAGGAGTTCTGTGTCAGTTTTTCCATTATGTAACTCTTCTTTGTTCCTCATGTGCTTCAATCTGTCATAAAAATTTGCTCTTGTCTGAAGTTTGACCCAGAGGCCTCTGCCCAAGAGCACATTTTCAATTCGGAATCTGCAAAAATGAATACCAAACACTGTTTGGGAGTATTGTCCTGTTCTTCAATCAGATTCGTTTTGGGCCTGGGGATTATTCCTCATTCTCTTTTCAGAAGTGAAGATCTGTAAAAACTTTTGAAAAAGGGGAAATAAGTTGATGAATACTGAGGAGAAAAGTTGCAGCAGGCTTAAACTTCTTGAAGAACAAAAAACATCTCTGCCTTTTCAGTGCCGTTTCACAATGGGATCGGGGGCACTGGGTGCGGTGCCTTTGCAGATTAGAATGTTGCTGGGCCTCAGTAGAGGCCAATTTCAACAGGGCCCAAGTTTATTTCTTGGAAGAAAATTAGAGGATTTTGGAAGAATAAGAAATCCTCAGGCTGCTTGGAAGTAATTTAGGACGGGGACGGGCCCAATCCGACTTCAAGGCGATGTAATGTGGGCCCCACAGAGTGATTTATGGCTATCTGAGCCAGCTGCAAATCATCATCATCATTATCGTCATCAGTCCTGTTTATTGAGCACTATGTGCAGACCACTATACTGAGCGCTTGGGAGGGTACAGTACAATGAATTTGGCAGACAGAGCTTCCAGTCTAGAGGATAGTAATAAATACAATAATAATCATAATTATGGTATTTTTTAAGTGCTTACCATATGCCAGGCACTGTACTAAGCACTTGGTAGATATGAGATAATTGGGTTTGGTACAGTCCCTGTCTCACACAGGGCTCCCAGTCTCAGCCTCCATTTTACAAATGAGGTAACTGAAAAGCAGAGAAGTGAAGTGACTTTCCCAAGGTCACACAGCAGGCAAGCGGAACAGGATTAGAACCCAGAACCTTCTGACTGCCTGGCCCGTACTCTATCCACTAGACCTCACTGCTTCCCTGCTCGCAGCATCGTCCTGGATGTGATCTTGAGCATAGTGAATAGTTTTATAGTCCCACTGGTTTGGAGGAAGGTAGGAGGGGCAGCAGGTGATGGTGCTTGCCCTTGTGCAGTTGGAGCCTCTTTGCCCCACTCCTTTTTACCTCCCTCCCTTCCTCCTTCTGACTTCCCCAGCCCCTCCCAGTTCTTCATCCAACAGTGGTCGGAAGGGTGCATTTGGCCCATAGACCTTGGCAAGCCTCAAAAGTCAAAGAGCGGCTCCAGCCACAGTTGCCCATTTCTGATATAATTAATTTATCAATCAGTGGTATTTATTAAGGGCTTATTGTGTGCAGAATACTACAGAAATAATAATGATAATTGTGGTATTTAAGTTTTACTATGTGCCAGGCACTGTACCAAGTGCTGGAGTGGATACAAGTGAATCAGGTTGGGACATAGTCCCTGTCCCATGTGGGACTCACAGTCTTAATCCCCATTTTACAGATGAGGGAACAGAGGCATAGAGAAGGGAAGTGACTTGCCCAAGGTCACACAGCAGACAAGTGGCAGAGCTAGGATTAAAACAGGTTCTTCTGACTCCCAAACCCGTGCTCCATCACCAGGCCACACTCCTTGAGGGGGTACAGTACGGTAGAGTTGGTAAAACTGAATCCCTGCCCTCCAGGAGTTGACAGTCAAATGGGGGAGACCGACATTAAAATTAATTATAGATAGGGAAGCAGCAGAGTATTCACTCATTCAATCATATTGAGTGCTTACTGTGTGCAAAGCACTGTACTAAGCACTTAGAACAGTACAATATAACAAACAGACACATTCCCTGCCCACAATGAGCTCATAGTCTAGAGGATAAGGGTATAAATAATAATTTAAAAAAATTATGGTATTTGTTAAGCACTTACTATGTGCCAAGCACTGTTCTAAATGCTGGTGTAGATACAAGGTATTCAGATTGTCCCACGTGGGGCTCATAGTCTTAATCCCCATTTTCCACATGAAGTAAATGAGGCACAGAGAATTTAAGTGGTTTGCCCAAGGTCACACAGCCTGTGCTCTTGCCACTAAGATACAATGCTTCTCTTTTATTCAGAATTAATTCATTCAATTGTATTTATTGAGCGCTTATTGTGTGCAGAGCACTGTATTAAGCGCTTGGAATGTATAATTCAGCAACAGATAGAGACAATCCCTGCCCAATGATAGGCTCACAGTCTAAAAGGGGGAGACAGACAACAAAACAAAACGAGTAGGTAGGCATCAGTGCCATCAAGATAAATAGAATCATAAATATATGCACATCATTAATAAATTAGAGTAATACATACAATACATACATAATATATACAAATATACACAAGTGCTGTGGGGAGGGGAAGGGAGTAGAGCGGAGGGAGTAGGGGGATGGGGAGGGGAGGAGGGAAAGGGAGGGCTCAGTCTGGGAAGGCCGCTGGGAGGAGGTGAGCTCTCAATAATAATAATACTAATGGTATTTGTTCAGCACATACTATGTGGCGAGCACTGTTCTAAGAGCTGAAAGTGCCATGGGGTGGGAGTAAAATGAGTGTCAAAATGCTTAAGGAGTAAGTGCATAGAGGACATGGAAGGGAGAGGAAATTAAATGGGGAAATGAAGAGTTAACAAGGAAGGTCTCTTTGGGGGGATAGGATTAGGTAGTGCTTTGATGGTGGTCTGTCAGATATGAAGGGGGAGGAAGTTTCAGGCCTAAGGGAGGATGTAGGAATGGGTAGGTGGCAAGACTGATGAGAACAAGGTACAGTGAGTAGGAGCTAAGTGTTGGATTGGGTTGTAGTGGGAGATTAACATGGTCAGATGAGGATGAGGAGAACTGATTAAGTGCCTTAAAGCCAAACATAAGGGGTTTCTGTTCATTCAGTTGTATTTATTGAGTGCTTAATGTGTGCAGAGCACTGTACTAAGCACTTGGAAAGTACAATTCAGAAAACGACAATCCCTGCCCACAATCTCTTCTACAGTCTAGAAGTGGGGAGTCGGGCATCAAAACATCAGACTTCAGACATAAAGTGTTCTGTTTTATGTGGAGCTGACTGGGCAGCCATTGGAGACTTTTGAGGGGTGGGGAGAGACATGAAATAAACATTTTTTAATAAAGTTGATCCAGTCAGATTGAAGAATGGAGTGGAGTGGGGAGGCTGATGCAGGATCAGCAGGGTAACAGTTTGGATGGAGAGGGAAAGACAGAGTGTTGCTCCAGTTGCCAAGGTAGATCCGACAGCTCTGATGATGGGCTGAATATGTGGGCTGAATGATTCATTCATTCCTTCAAGCATATTTATTTAGTGCTTACTGTGTGCAGAGCACTGTACTAAGCGCTTGGGAAACTACAATGCAACAATAAATGGTGACATTCCCTGCCCACAGAGAAGGCCCAGAGAAGTGAAGTGAGTTGCCCAAAGTCACACAGAAGACGAGTGGCTGACGTGGGATTAAAACCCATGACCTTCTGACTCCCAGGCCTGTGCTGAATCCGCTATGCCATGGTAATGCCCCTCAAATGTACCTAAAATCCTAATAAGCTCAGGCACTGAGAGAATTGGCCTCAATGTTTTAAGGAAATCCATAGAATTCAAAAATGTGTATCAGTTCCAGCTTCAACAGTATTCATTAAATACCTGCTGTAGGCAGAGCACTGGGTTAAACACTTGGAGGACAGGCACAAAAAAGGGAAAAACATGCTCCCTGCCATCAAAGAGTTTTCAGTCTAACAAGGGAGAGTGGAGACATAAACTGAAGACTCTGCCAGAGTCCTGCCTTCATCTCTGACCTAGCACCACAAATTTAACATGTCCCAAACAGAACTCCTCACCTTCCCACCCAAACCGTGTCCTCCCCGACACTTTCCATTTTCTTGAACATCACCATCCTCCCCGTCTCTCACACCTGTAGATGATCCTTGTCTCATCTCTCTCATTCAGCCTGCATATTCAATCTGTTACCAAATCCTATTGGTTATGCCTTTTTAAATGGTATTTGTTAATTGTATTTATTGAGCACTTACTATGTGCAGAACAATGTACCAAGGCACAATACAGCAGAATTAGGAGACATGTTCCATGCCCATATCTGTCAAACACAGGTCTAAGCTTTGGGATAGATACAAGTTAACTAGGTTGGACATACCTTCATGATACCTCTAGAATTCCTTGACTCTCTATCCAACAGGTATCATGCTGAGCCAAGAACTTATCCTATCTGCCTTGATTACTGCATCAGCCACTTCACTGCCCTCCCTGCCTCCTGTCAATCCCCTTTCCAGCCTATATTTCACTCTGCAGTCTGGATCATTTTTATAAAAAAACCCGTTCATTCCATTTCTTCCCTCTCTACCTCCATAGCAAACAAGAATCCCAAACCATTGGTTTAAAGGCACTCAATCAGCTCTTTCCCTCTATTTTACCTCGCTGATCTCATATTAGAAACCAACCCCACACTTTACTCTTCTAATGCCAATCTACTCTCTGGGCTTTGATCTCATCTATCCAGCTGCTGACCTCTTACCCACTTCCGCCCCTGGTCTGTAACTCCCTTCCCATTCATATCCAACAGACCACCACTCTCCCCACCTTCAAAATCACATCTCCTCCAAGAGGCCTTCCCTAAGTCATTGTTTCCCCATTCCATTTACACACTCAAATCTGCAACCCTCAAACACTTGTTATCCATCCCATCCTCAGCACCTAGGTATGTATCCTTACACTCTGCTATTTCCCCTATCTATAGTTGATTTTAACATCTGTCTTGCTCCAAAGACCCTTAACTCCTTCTGGGCAGGGATTGTGTCCATCAACTCTGTTGCATTCTACTTTCCCAAGGATTTAGTACTATGCTGTGCACACAGTAAGTGCTCAATAAACATCATTGGCTGATTACTCTCTTGTACTCTCCCAAATGACCTAGACAAAGTAAGTGCTCAATAAATGCTAGTGATTGATTGATTGATTACTCAAGTTGTCTTCTTGCTGACCAGGTGTCAAGAGAGTGATTATGTTCCATGAGCTGATCACCACCTAGGGCTCATCCAGAAACTAGGGCAGTGACTTCAGAACCTTTCAGGGAAAGGGATTGGAGATTAGGCTGACAGTTCATTTTACTCTCCTTTATGTACTCTCCCAAAGGACCCTTCATTTCTCTTCCCCTTCAGGTTGTTACCACAATCTTCTGATAGCCGGGTCATTCACAGTACAGAGAGAAAAATGGCTAGAAAGGCTCCGGCTAGTCCATATAGACCAATCACATTGTGCTACTTTTTCTTTGGGTTGAGTGTGTTTGTTATATATGTGATTTTTAAGATTGACAGGCCAAGAAACCAGGGTCCCCTATTTATCCAAGTGTTTTTTTTAAAACATGTTCCCGTGGCTGTGACAACTGTATGCGGGATTGTAAACAACCAGAAGTAATTGCTTTGGAATGGTAAAAACAAACCGCAGGATTGCCTTTAATTTAATTGGCAAAGGGCAAGCAATTTTTAAATCAACCTCACTTGTGTGACATTTATTTATATGGTGGTATTTGAATGCTTTAGTTTTAGAAGCTTGTGAAATTTACATGATTATTTTGAGACTTGAGCAATGCAGGTCTTTCTTTAGAGGAAACCAGAATCTTTAATAAATTCCCTTTCCAGTCTACCCTGAGGCTAATTAGGTTTTGCATCTACCAGCTGCCTATTACAGACAATGCATAGTCAATACATACTTGAGGCATTTCTCTGCAATTGAATTTTGTGCACCTTATTGTGTTTCTACATTGTATCTTTTCTTTTCTAATCTTGCCATGAAGAACATTGAGCTAAAGGTGGAGCTGGAAAGCCTGAAACGTGAGTTACAGAAGAGGGAGCATCTCCTCATCAAAGCCTCGTAAGTGTCGCTTTCTGAGATTTTTTTAAAAACAAACAAAAAAAGCTTGACAACCCCCACCCTGAAAATCCGAGCATCTTTGTCTTTTCTGGGGCTTAGACAGTAGAGGCTTGGCCAGACTGCAGAATGAACGCTTACGTTTTTGTAATATCATTTATGTAGCAGGAGACCCTTGGAGTGTGAGAGGAAGAGCGAGCAAAAAGCCAGGGAGAGAAGAAGAGAGAGAGAGGAAAAAAAACTTAATTTACCTTTGCAGTGTAGCCTCCTCTAGAGGAAAATATGGCAACCAGTAGAGCGTAGCGCCACCCAGAAGAGAATGCAAAGTAAAGACTATCAGGTCTAACTGAGGCTATCAGCGATTTGGACTAGGAAAATACAATTACTCAAATTGGACCTAGGCCATAACACTAGGAAAGACTAGAGAACATAGAGAATTTCCAGTGATGAGCTTTGACCAGAGTACACGCTTCCAAATTGTATTTGTTTTGGGTCTTGTGGTTGACTCTGTAAGCATTTCTCCCCCCCACCCCCTACTAGACTGTAAGCTTCTTGTGGGCAGGGAACATGTCTACCAACTTTATTGTATTGTACTCTTCCAATTGCTTAGTCCAGGGCTCTGCATGCAGTACATGCTCAATAACTACCATTGATCGTCTGATTGATTAACTCCATGTCTCCCCTCAAGTAGGTGATTTCGAACCTGGTCAGTTGTTGTGTTAGAGTGGGGCCCATGACACTACTCTCCTCTGAAACAAGCACGACTTGAACTAATTAACCCGATATCATCTGTAATGTTGACTGCTTCATCTCTTGGCATTAAGAAGCATGAATATGAATGACGTAGTACAATTGAAGCCTTCGTTTTCTGCTCTGTCACTCGTAATCTGTAAACTCTTAAAATGTAGCAGAAACTGTGTTCCTCCACTAGACTGCTATGTGACCGTGAACAAGTCATTTTACTTCTCTGTGCCTCAGTTACCTCATTTGTAAAATGGGGATTAATAACTGTGAGCCCCAGGTGGGACAGGAACTGTGTCCAACCTGATTAGCTTGTATCTACCCCAGTGCTTAGAACAGTGCTCAGCACATAGTAAGCCCTTTATAAATACCAGGAAAATAAACAACCACCACAAAAAAGTGCCATTGAATGATTGAGAGCAGCTTGGTCCTAGAATCATGGAAGTGAGGATTAATAATAATGATGGTATTTGTTAAGCACTTACTAGGTGTCAAGGAATGTCTAAGCACTGGGGTAGATGCGACCTAATCAGGTTAGACACAGTTCCTGTCCTACATGGGGCTCACAATCTTAATCCCCATTTTCCAAATGAGGTAACTGAAGCCAGAGAAGTGAAGTGACTTGCCCCAGGTCACACAGTGGACAAGTGGCAGAGCTGGGAGTAGAACCCATGACCTTCTGACTCCCAGAAGTTTGGGCCTTAAAGAAGCCTTAAATTAGCTTGGAAAGAGTTGATGAAAAATGTTCAGGATGGAAAGAGCAAGTGAAGGGCAGTCTTTACAGAAGAGGCCAAGAAAATTCAGTTAATCATTGGTATTTATTGAGCAGTGTTCTGAATGCTTTCAGCAATGAGGACATGGAAGGCAGTATTAGTATAAATAGTATTTATTGAGTGTCAGAGTGTGCAAGAGCATTGTGTCAGGTCCTTGGGGAATGTACAAAATAATGATAATAATTTTAAGTCTGGTATTTGTTAAGCACTTACTATGTGCCAAGAACTGTACCAGGGTCTGGAGTAGATATAAGATCATCAGGTTCCATATGGGGTTTACAAAAGAAGTAAAAGATGCAGTCCCTGCTCTAAATAAGCTTACCCTCTAAGAGTTCGTAGGTCTGGCAGAGAGGAGGATTCTGATATTAAGTCTTATTTATTAGGTTTTGGTTGGAGTGCTTCCTTTGGTTAATTTTCTTTCCAGGGAGTGTAACTTTGCCAAAGACTTGAGACCACTTTTTTTGATCAGATAAGAAATGTCAAGGGAACGTGCTTCTCACTTATTCATATTCAAGATCATCATTTTCTCATTAGAGAAACAACAGGATAGGTAGCTTCATGTCACAGGGGCATAGATTTTAGACCTAATTCATAGAACCGAGAGCTTATTCCTACTGGTATAGAAACAAAAAAATTTGACGTTTTATGTATAGTGTGACTCATAGCTGTAAAACCTACTAATTGAAACTCAGTATTTACTTGTAATCAGAAGTCTTCGTTCTTTCCATTCTAGATAGTACTCAGATGGATTATTGTGCATTGTGCTGTACTAATATTTTCTAGGTATCAGTTGGCACAAAATGTAGTGTTAAACACTCCCTTAATCTCTCCAGATTAATTTTCTTTGCTTTTGGCCCAATTATCCTCATTTTTGCTATTTTTTATTAACTCTGTGCTGTTCTGAAGCCCCTTGATATTTGTGAAAGGCATTTTGTGACTCATTAGATATTCTGTAGTTCATAAGTGTTATGATCATAATTATAGTATTGCCTCTTAATGTTCGATGCCTTTACTGTCCCTTTGCAGTAAAGCAGTGGAGAGCTTGACTGAAAGTGGCGGCTCAGAAATTCAGTGTGTGAAAGAAGAGGCTCGGAAAAAGTTACAGCAGGTAGAAGACCTCCTGACAGGAAGAATACGTCTTTTAGAAGAGGCAAGTGTAAAAACCTCACAGAGTAATCAAGCTTCACTAATGCCCGCTGTTGTGCTGTTTGCAGTATTGTCTATAGATTTCTGTATTTTCCTTTGTTTCAGGTTGGGTCTCCTCTGGGTTAATAACTCGTTCCTGGCCCTCATTTGACTTGGTCTATGCAGCCAAGGGCAATTTTTTTCCTCAGTAAGTGGTGAGGAAAAAAAAATTCCAAATAACATCATCGAAGCATGTATAATCAATTTGGGAATTTTGAGGATTCAAATTAATTTCATTCATAGCCAGAAGTAAACTTCTTAGTACAATTTGGTCAGGCATCCATGATTCAGGGTTTATGATATGAAGTTCCTTTTGGGGAAAAAAGCGAGTGATGCACTGTAGTTAAGAACCCCAGCACTTTTACTGATCTCCATGTGTCTCTCTTGGTTATGAACGGCATTCCTTGCAGACTTCTGTTAGAGGCAGGCAGTGTTAAAGTCACTTTCAAGTTATTTTGATTAACACATGATTTTTTTTTCCTATTAAAGACCCAATCTTTAATTTTTTTCTTCAGGGCAATTTGGGCAATTTTTCTACTAGTTTCCCTAAGGCCTCTGGGACTGTGTACAATTTATCATTATCTAAATCACTGCAAAAATATAGCATTGCTTAAAATTCCATTGTCATTACCTAATGCATTTAGAGGTGAGGAGGGAAAGAAATGAATTTGTGGATTTTTGATGGTTTTGTGGGTTATGGGCAACACCTTTCATGTGCTCATTGAAGCTGTAAATATCGATGGGTATTTTTTTCCTAGGCAAAAGAAAGGTCTTTTGGAGAGTTAATTGAGTCTTTTTGTTCGAAAATGTTTATTACACTTCTAGATACAAGAGTTATAGGAAAATATGGCTGGGAAATGTATTTATTACCAATTCTTACCATGTACAGGACAATTCTGAGAGGGGAAATGTGCTAGAGGAAGTCATAAATATTTATATTTTAATCCAATTTCCTTTCAAAATGTTCCCAATTGTATTGAAAAATTGCATCATATGCATTTAATTTTACTCTAGGACGTTAAAGCTGCCCAAGCTGAAGTGGAAAAGGCATTTGAGATTGCAGAGAAAGAGAAGGTTCTGAGAATGAATTTAGAAGAGAAGCTTTCATTTGCGAAAAATCCTCATCAGAGAGATCTGGATGTAGTCCCAGCCCTGGAAGAAAAAGACAGGTCTGACCTTTATATCGTTCAAAAAATGATTCTCATAATTTCATTTTAAAAATTTATTACAGTAAATCAGTAGCAATCCCTATTAAACAGAAACTTGAAGAACTTGGCATTCTTTTTGTTTTCCATAGAGTATTTTAGGAGGAAACTGCCCTGTAGTCATTTTTTTTTCTTTTTTCATTCTGTGCTTGTGAAGAGGATGACAATATTACCTTGGCTTCACAAATGTTCAGAGAGGTTAAATTCCTTACCCAGGAATCCAGGGTCAATTGGTAGCAAACGCTGGAATTAAAACTCAGAAGCTAGTTTCTTGTTCGAGGGCCAGTGAAGCACATTGCTTCTCATCATGCAGTCTGTTAGTGTAATGCAATTTAAAAATGAAAAAAAAAAACAACTAAACTCCACTGCTTCTCTGGTTAACGCCCAGACTTTAAAAGTAGTTTTCAAAAATCTTTTGCTTATGACAATTCTCTTGACCTTTGAAATCCAAATCAGCGCCCTCCCTACACGCGCACACATTTCTCGTAGCTCTTCTCCCATTTTTCACTGTCTTCTCTCCCACCCTTCTTTGATGCCCTCTGTATCATCAGATTAAAATCTCTAAGCATTTGCCTTTCCTAGAGAGACAGTTTCTCCACAGACCCATACAAACCTCCCAGGAGGGCTCCAGAAGTTAGACAACACATGCATTCATTTTCACTAGGCTCCTTGTGTGGTGATCAGGCCTGCCTTACCACCATTCTTTGAAAATCTTCTCATATTCGAGTTAATAAGTGGAGGGGCCTGAGAAGCAAGACGAATAACTATGGATGGCTTAAAGTTGAAGAAGGCCATCTGTTCCTGTGACTGCCCTTAAAGGCAGCATTTTTATTCTCCTCTTGCTTTCTGAATGCAGTTTCAGTGTGCTAAAGAACACCTTTATCTCGGAGAAATTTCTTTTCCAAGGATAATCTGTTTTTTCTTGACACAGTACTTAAACCAGAACCTAATCCAACTCTGTTATCCAAGGAAATGGAATATAGTAATAGCCTGGATAAAAGAAATCAGATATAATCCAGAATTTTCATTTTGAACATTGGTCTCAACCTCCTCTCACTAAACCTTTTGCTAGAGCTTCTAAAATGGACTGATTTCTTATTTCTTCCCCTTCTTTCTTTTTCCTTTCCCACCATCTGGGGGAGTAGATAACTACCCAAGGAATGCCTCAGATCTGGGCATCAGTAGGGAGAGAAGTAGCAAGCACTTAGGTTAACCACCAACTGGATTATCCTCTAGACTGTGAGCTCCTTATGGGCAGGAAGCATGTCTGCCATCTCTGTTGTATTGCATCATCATCACTGGTATTTACTGAGCACTTGCTATGTGCAGAGCACTGTACTAAGCACTTGGGACAGTGCAGTGCAATGAATTTGCAGTCTAGAAGGACACATTAATATAAATAAATGACTTACATTATATAATTTACAAATATGTACATATTTGTGCTTTGGGTTTGAGGGTGGGGCAAATATCAAATGCCCAAAGGACCCAGATCCAAGTTCATAGATGACACAGAAGGGAAAGGGAGCAGAGGAAAGGGAGGATTTAATTGGAGAATGCCTCTTGGATGAGGTGTAACCTTAATAAGGTTTTGAAGGTGTGGAGAGTGGTGGTCTGGTGTATATGTAGTGGGAGTTTCAGGCTATGGGTAGGATGTGGGAAAGGCGCCGGTGTCCAGATAGATGAGATCAGGGCCCAATGAGTAAGTGGTGATAGAGGAGTGAAGTGTGGAGGCTGGCTGTAATAAGAGATCATTGAGGTGAGGTAGGACTGTAGATTTGTGGGCAGGGAACATGCCTACCGACGTAGTTGTACTTTGTATTTGTACTTTCCCAAGTGGTTAGTACAATGCTTAGCACACAGTAAGGCCTCAGTAAATATAACTGATTGGTTGGTAGGGCGAGGCAAGCTGATTGAGTGCTTTAAAGACAATGGTAAGGAATTTCTGTTTGCTGCGGAGGTAGGTGGGTAATCCTTGGAGGTTCTTGAGGAGTGGGGAGACATGGACTGAACTTTTTTGAGAAAAATGATCCAGCAGAGTGAAGTATAGACTGAAGAGGGGAGAGACAGGAGGCAGGAAGGTCAGCAAGGAGGAAGGTGCAATTATCAAGGAGGAATAGGATAAATACTTGAATCAGCATGATTGCCATTTGGATGGAAAGTAAAGGGTGGATTATAGCAATGTTGTGAAGGTAGAACTGACAGGATTTGGTGACAGATTGAATATTACGAGTTGAATGAGAGATGAGTTGAGGACAACACCAAGTTTATGGGCTTGTGTGTTAGGGAGGATAGTGGTATTGTCTATAGCAATAGGAAAGTCAGGGGGAGTGCAGGGTTTGGTTGGGTAGATAAGGAGTTCTGTTTCGGACATGTTACGTTGGAGGTCTCAGCAGGAGGAAATGTGAGACTGCAGAGAAGGAGAGAGGTTGGAGCTGGAAATGTAGGTTTTGGAATAATCCACATAGAGATGGTAGTTGGAGCCATAGGAGCTAATGAGTTCTCCAAAGGAGTGGGTGTCGATGGAGAATAGAAAGAGACCCAATACTGAGTCTTGCGGAACCCCCACTAACAAGGGGTAGGAAGCAATGGAGGAGCCTACAAAAGAGACTGAGAAGGAGTGGTCAGAGGAGTAAGAGTAGAACTAAGAGAGGACAGTGTCAGCGAAACTGAACTTGGATGATGTTTAAAGGAGGAGGTGTTCTACAATGTCGAAGGCAGCTGAGATGTCTAGGATGATTAGGAGAGAGAAGAGGCTGTCAGATTCACTGAGAAGAAAGTCAATGGTTACCTTAGGGCTGTTTCTATGGAGTGAAGGGGTGGAAACCAAATGGACAGTACCAAGGAGAGAATTGAAGTAGAGGAAGTGGAGACCATGGGGTGGGGGGTGGGGGGTAAATAACTCTCAAGAAATTTGGAGAAAAATGGAAGGAGGGAAATGGGACAATAACAGGAGGGAGCAGTGGGTTCAAGGGAGTTGAATTCTTTAGGGTATGGGGTATGTAAGCATATTTGAAAAGCAGTGGGGTGGATGTCTTTAGAAAGTGTAATTTATTTATTCATATTAATGTGTGTCTCCCCCTCTAGACTGTAAGTTTGTTGTGGGCAGGGAAAGTGTCTGTTTATGGTACTCTCCCCAGCACTTTCTACAGTATTCTGCTCAATAAATACGACTGAATGAAGTGAATGGTTGAAGATAGCTGTCAAAGAGGGAAAAAGGGAGGGGGCGAATTTTAATAAAGTGTGAAGGGATGGGGTCAGAAGCACAGGTGGAGGGGGTAGATTTTGAGAGGAGGCAAGAGATCTTTTCTCGAGATACTGCAAGAAGTATAAGGAGAGTCAAAAGAGGGTGGAGGAGGAGGAGGGATTGGAGAGGAGCAGGGGAGAATTTAGGGGGATCATGCCTTTTGGTTTCAATTCTTTTGATGAATTGTGTGGCCAGGTCATTAGGGTAAAGAGATAGTGGGGACGGAGGGGCAAGAGATTTAAGGAGGGTGTTGATGTCTGAAACAGCTGGTGGGAGCAATGGATATGGGAGTGAATTAGGAAGAAGTATTATTGGGCAGGGGAGAGGGCCAAATTGAAGCAGGTAAGAATGAATTTAAAGTGGACAAGGTCAGACAGATACCTGGAATTCCACCAACAGAGCTCCACAGCTCGAGCACAGGATTGAAGGAAGCGTACCGTGGAGGTGATCCAAAGTTGTGGGTTAGTGGTACCAGTGCTCTGCACGCCGTAAGCCCTCAGTAAATACCATTAATTGACCGGTTGATCGTCCTTTGAATAATTGCTAATTTCCTTCCATTTGATGGGGTTCAGAATGACTCACTTGCTTATCGGCAGTGAACCTTGTGTATCGGGCATCTATTGAATTGCTTAGCAGGTTGATTTTATTGCAGTTCAGAAAAAATGGTTAGGCTTTTCAATCAAACTATTACCATGGGCTTAAAGGCCCTAATGTGCCATCTGGAGCCATTTAAGGATGAACTTTAGCCTGCTACAATTGGGTAGGATCAGCTTGTGTTCTGCTATCATCTATAAAGTGCAGTAAATTTGCAGGTGGCCTCTAAAGTTGATCAAACAGTACTGAACAAGATCTTGGCTCCAGAGAGTTAAATGGTCTCGGGCATCCCAAGGGAGAAAACGAAAGCGTTAAGGTTTGTTTTATTGGGGACCCTGATGGTAGAGTTAGCTGCCAGCTTAAATGCCATCACTGTCATTTTGCACCCGACAGAGTTCAAGATTGGGACCAAATGCTGAAGAATTAAGCCCCAAGCTGTCCTTCCAGTTTGATGTTATGTCAACATGTCTTAAGGAGGATTTTGTGCTTCCATCTTTCTGTGGTTGCTGGGAATAGTTTGTGTCATCCTGAATACTTCAGAATGAAAACCACATGGAAGCAGCGTAGCCTACTGGCTAGAGCATGGTCCTAGAAGTCAGAAGGACCTGGGTTCTAATCCCTGCTCCGCCACTTGTCTGCTGCTGTGTGGCCTTGGGCAAGTCACTTAACTTCTCTGTGTCTGTTACTTCATCTGTAAAATGGAGACAAAGACTAAGAGCCCCATAGGGGACAGGGACTATGCCCATCCTGATTAGCTTGTATCTACCCTAGCGCTTAGCACTGTGTTTGACCCATAATAAGTGGTTCTGTATATATTTTCGTTACCCTATTTATTTTGTTAATGAATTGTACATCGCCTTGATTCTATTTAGTTGCCATTGTTTTTACGAGATGTTCTTCCCCTTGACGCTGTTTAGTGCCATTATTCTTGTCTGTCCGTCTCCCCCGATTAGACTGTAAGCCCGTCAAACGGCAGGGACTGTCTCTGTTGCCGACTTGTTCATCCCAAGCGCTTAGTACAGTGCTCTGCACATAGTAAGCGCTCAGTAAATACTATTGAATGAATGAATGAATGGTTCATAAATACCATCGTCATCATCACTAGATTCCATTTATGTGGATTTATTGGCATTTCATTTTTTGAAGAGATACAGCAGCATTTTTTGCTTTTGTTGCCACAGAAGGCTCAGTGAATATTTTCAGATTAATTTTTTCAATCCTGTGCTTTTTAGACTGATAGAAGAGCTGACACTATCTTTGAAGAATAAAGAAGCTTTAATTCAGCATCTCCAAGAGGAAAAGTCTCAAATGGAATCTCCTGATGGGAGTTTGTCATCTGAAAAAGTCCGAGAACTTACTGCTGCTCTGAAGCAAGAGAAGGATTGTGAGCTAGAGGTGAGGTGATGGGTTGCCAAGAGAACTGAATCTGGGAATGGGTTCTTGGATGGGTTTTGCCACTGTGCTGTAATAATAGTAATAATAATAATTATAGTATTTGTTAAGCTCTGGGGTAGTTATATGCAAATCAGGTTGGACACAATCCCTGTCCCACAGAGGGCTCACAATCATAATTCCCCATTGTGTATCTCTTGCCGATTTGTACATTCCAAGTGCTTAGTACAGTGCTCTGCACATAGTAAGCGCTCAATAACTACTACTGAATGAGTATTGAATGAATAGAGATGAGGTAACTGAGGTATAGAGAAGTGAAGTGACTTGCCCAAGGTCACACAGTAAATAAGTGAATTAAAACCCATGGGAAGCTATGGGATGCTTTTGGAAGTCAGTGTATTAAAAAGAGCTTTTTAAATTAGTAATTTTACCTTAGGTTGCATCATTTGCTCATAGAATGTATATTTGGTCCATTATCCATCTCATCCCTATTATTAGTAGGATCAAGTTTCAATTATTTTCAAGCATCCCAAAAAAGCACTAGAAAAGTGTTTAATAAAAACAGTCATTTTGTAAGCTCGTTTTGGTCAGGGAATGTGTTAATTCTGTTGGATGTGCTCTCTCAAGCATTTACTTCAGTTCTCTGCTCATAGTAAATGCTCAGTAAATATATGTATATATGTATATTTATTTATGGTATTTGTTAAGTGCTTTACTATGTGCCTGACACTGTACTAAGCTCTGCGGCAGATGCAAGCTAATCTGGTTGGACACAGTCCCTGATCCACATGGGGCTCATGGTCTCAATCTCCATTTTACAGATGAAGTAACTGAGACACAGAGAAGTTAGGTGAATTTTCCCAGTTTACACCACAGACAGTGGCAGAACTGGGATTAGAACCTGGGTCCTTTTGAGTCCCAAATCCATGCTCTGTCCACTAGGCCATATTGCTTTTCTAAATTCCATTGATTGATTGATTTTGGAGTTTTGGAGGAGTCCATTGGCTATCACCTATTTAAGTCTTTTTGATGCAGTTTGAAATGTGGAACAGAGACATTTTAAGGTTACTCTCTCCCTGTGTGGAGTTCTGTGGCTGGAATAATACCTTTAACCCGACCAAAATGGTAAATTGCTTATTCAGATCAATCATATAATAATAATAATGGTATTTGTTAAGCGCTTACTATGTGCAGAGCACGGTTCTAAGCGCTGGGGTAAATACAGGGTAATCAGATTGTCCCACATGGGGCTCACATTTTTTAATCCCCATTTTTACTTATTGAGTGCCTATTGTATGTTGCAGAGCACTATACTAAGCATTTGGGAGAGTACACTATTACATTGTAACAGCATTGGTAGACACATTCCCTGCCAATGATGAGTTAAGTCTAGATTTGCTGTAGGACTGTAAATGAACTGAATATCACCCTAGGTTAGCTATTTTGAAGTTCCTTTTCTGGACTGTCCTTTCTCCTCTCCATCTTCTCTCTTTCCATTCTCCATCTCTCCTCATCCCGATTCCAGTTCCCTTTCATCTACTGCCTTTAGGGTTGTGTAACTAATACTCATCGATCATTTCCTGTCAAGCTTTGTTCCTGGTGACAACTCACTGCTTTCCTGTATTATTTTTAGCATCCCAAACTTGATTTGGAGGGACTTTTGTTTTAATGAGATCCAAATGAAGAGTTGTAAATTAAGTAAATGAAGCTCTCATCCTAATTGATAATGCTTAATGTGAGTGCTTATGGGGGAAATGTTTTCAGTGCATTTTCTTTTGGAATTAACAATTATTGTGTTCTCTTAGGCTGTTAAAATGGAATTTAGAAATGAGAGAAATTGCTTTGAAAAGAGAATGCAGGTATGTTTAAATCATAATTTAATTAATATGAGATTTATAGCACCATTCTCTGTACTTTTATTCTCTGAGTAAAAATACCGTTGTTCAAACTTGATCCAGTTAAATTCTTTGCAGACATTAAGGGATAAAGTTAATAGTTCACATTTTCCTCAAATAACCTTGGTATTCACCAGAGAGTGCTCTCATGTGAATGTATTCAAATTCAAAGAGGTATTTGAGGTCTTCTCCTGGGGATAGTTGCCTTTTCAGCTGTTCTTTTCCTTCCCCATGTTCCTTTCACCGCCAGCAGTAATGCGGTAACTTGGAGCTGCCTCCTTACGTTCCGCTTTCCTTGGAAACATTAATCATAGCTTGACACGAATAAGATAGGAAAACTGCATTTGAGTGTGTTCTTAAAGATATATATTTACAGTGCATTTTGGGTAGAACTTGTCAACTTAGTGAATCTTTCTTATAATCTAATTTAGTCGCTTCAAGAGGATCTGCAAGAGAAAGAATGTGAAATTGCTCTCGAAAAGAAAAATGGGTTGAAAAGGGATAAAACGATTCAAGGTCTAACCATAGCACTAAAAGCAAAAGAAAAAGAGGTATGTTTGTGATACTTCTTTACTTTGAATTTATCTAGGCTGATGAATGTGAATTCATACGGCTTCACCCTAGCTCTAATTTTCCGGAGCAGTACGCAGAGCGAATCACATCCAAACACTTAGTACAGTGCTCTGCCCACAGTAAGTCCCCAGTAAATACTATTGACTGATGGACTGACTGACATGGTTGAAATTTTTGAGGTAGAGGCCTGATAGTGAGTCCTTCCATCAGCATTGTCGGTGGATTCATTAATTCAGTCGTATGTATTGATTACTTACTGTGCACAAAGCACTGTTCTAAGCACTTGAGAGAGTACAGTATAACAGTAAACAGACACATTCCCTATTCCCAACGAGCTTACAGTCTAGAGGGGGAGACAGACATTGTAAATGAATAAATAGCATATTTTTACATAAATCCTGTGGGACTGGGACGGGGGTGATGAATAGAGGGAGCAAGTCATGGTACAGCAGAAGGGAATGGGAGAAGAGGAAAGGGGGGCTGAGACTGGGAAGGTCTCTTGGAGGAGATGTGCCTTCAGTAAGGGGAGAGTCATTGTCTGTTGGATTTGAGGAGGAAAGATGTTCCACACCAGAGGGAGGACATGAGCGGGGGCTTGGCAGCGAGAGAGATGAGATCGAGGTACTGTGAAAAAGTTAGCATTAGAGGAGCCGAGTATGTGGAAAAGTGAACGGTGACAGGCCTCATTAGATAAGAGAATAGATTCCCTGTTGATGTAGATGAAGTCGAGTTAGGGCATGGAGGTTGAAGCTGTCAACCTCATTAAACCCCCAGGTGGTTTAGGCCTCTCTGTCAGAGCAGCGACATTGGGCTGCAGGTAGCAACTTGGGCCGCGGATGTATTTTGAACATTGAATTCTTGCATCCACCTGGCATCCTTGGTCACCCATTGCTGCAATGGGAGCATGATTGGTCCAGATGATGGAAGGCTAGTGGTTTGGTGCAAACCCGAGAGCACCAGAATCAATTCCTTCACCCAGGTACTTGGTCTTTATGACTGGACCAAGACTTGTCTGCCTTTCATGGCAGAAGATCCCACATCAGTCATTCCATGACCATAGGATCTCCTGGAAACATTATCCAACTTTGGCTTCACTGACACTGTTGTCTCATAGTTCTCCTCCTATATGACACCTCAAACTTAATATGTCCCAAACAGAACTCCTTAGCTTCCTACCCAGCCCTGTCCTCCCTATGATTTTCCCATCACTGTAGACAGTGCCACCATCCTTCCTGTCTCACGAGCCCATAACCTTGACTCTTCTCTCTCATTCAACCTACATATTCAATCTATCACTAAGTCCTGTCGGTTCAACCTTCACAAAATTGCTCAAATGCGCCCTTTCCTCTCCATCCAAACTACTACTACAATAATTCAAGTGCTTATTATAATCCACCTTGGCCTCCTTGTTGCCCTCCCTGCCTTCTGCCTCTCCCCACTTCAGTCCATACTTTAATCTGCTGACAAGATCATTTTTGTAAAAAAACAGTCTGTCCATGTCTCCCCACTTCTCAGGAACCTCCAGTGGTTGCCAATTCACCTCTGCACCAAACAGAAACTCCTTCCCATTGATTTTAAAGCACTCAATCTCTTTACCCCCTCCTACCTTACCTCCCTGCTCTGCTATTACAACACAACCCAGACACTTCACTCCTCTAATGCCAACCTACTCACTGTACATGGAGCTCATCTGTCTCGTTTCCAACCGCTCACCCATGTCCTCCCTCTGGCCTGGAACACCCTCCCTCTTCATTTCCAACAGACAATTACTCTCTCCACCTTCAAAACATTATTGAAGGCACATCTCCTCCAAGAGGCCTTCCTTGCCTAAGCCCTCATTTCCTCTTATACCACTCCTGTCTGCGTCATTCTGATTTGCTCCCTATATTCCCCCTTCCCTCAGCCCCACAGCACTTAGGTCCATACCCATAATTTATTTATATCAATGTCTTCCTCTCTAGACTGAGAGCTCGTTGTGGGCAGGGAATGGGTCTTCCAGCTGATATATTGTATTCTCCCAAGCGCTTACTACAGTGCTCTGCACACAGTAAGCATTCAGTAAATGTGATTAATTGATTGCTTATCCTTTGAATTTGAGATAATGATGTTTGATTTTTGTCCTTGTCCTTGGAAATTAGCTATCTTTTTCATCGTTATTGCATGTGTCTTCTGGTTTTAAGGGTGTCTTCTGGTTTTCCCTACCTCTGAGACCCTTGATGTTTGGTGTAGAAAAAGAAATGATGGACTCTGAGAGAAAGCGTAGTCCCAGCACCTGAGTAATTTTCAGATTTGTGGTACTTTTATGAAAATGTGCCAAACCGGATTACTTATACTCCCACTAAATACAATCCCAAGGGATTATTCAGTATGAGAAGATTTTGGGGGCAAGAAAGTAATTATGTTCTCACAGTGCCTTTTTATTTTTCCAAAAGACTGAAGAACTTTCATCTGAAATCGAAGACCTGATTTCTTCCTTAGCTAAACAAAGAGAAGCTGCCCACAGAGCACAGCTCCTGAAATTCAAGGTAAATTGGGGAAAAAAAAACCCCAGCAAAAACTGTCTCCTGTTCAGTGAGTACCTGTTATGAATAATTAGTAATGAATGTATATTTGTTTACCAGAACAATTTGCCAAGTAATCTCTCCCACCCAGACAGGGTAAAGATATATTTCAAGTAGACATTAAATCTATTTAAGACATTGCTAGGTTCATAATCAGAATGATTCATTTTTTTTCGTGGTTGGAAACATTAACAAGTACCAACTCTGTTATATTGTTATTGTCTCCCAAGCTCTTAGTACACTGCTCTGCATACAGTATGCACTTAGTAAATGTGACTGATTGAAGTATAGGGGCAATGTGGCAAATTAGCTTTAATGGAAGTTTTTCATTAGTGTTGCAGTTTTTTTTCTTGCTGGGGGATCATATGGAGGAGAGAAAAAAAGTGGATGTTGCATTGGGTGGTTTGGGTGGGGACTGTTGCCATCTGCTTCAGCCTTAGGCCTGGAAGGCAAGATTTTGCTCCCTACCCCCCTACTCCTACCTCCCTTTCCTGGAGCTACTGCTATTCTTGCAGCTCCTGGAAAGTCCCTGGAAAGCTCCCTCCCTTTTCCTGCACAGCTGCTGCTGGCAGAACCAAGCCGAAGCCTGGACCGTGGACCTGGAGGGCTGTTCTGGGCAGGGCAACCTTGCTTGGTCACTGATGGGATGGGGGTGAGGCAGAGAGAAGGAATGGAGGATGATGGTGGGGGCATGGGAGGAAAGGGGTAGAGACTTGTTCTTCTTACCTTTATCCCTAATAGCTGCAGCTCCTCCTCTACCTTCCCCCTTCCTCTCCCATCCTTTCCCTCTTGCCTAAGTGCCCTCTCTTCACCTCCCAGCCTCCCTTCTTTGGGGTGCTCAGCCTAAAATAGGTGGGCCAACCCTGGTGACCAGCCTTCCTGGTCTGTATGCCACATGGGACTCAGTCGTAATCACCATTTTACAGAGACGGTAAGTGAGTTAAGTGAGTTCTCCATGGTCACGCAGCAGAGAAGTGGCGGAGCCAGGATAAGAACCAGGTTCTTGCTCCCCTGCCACCACCTCCCCAACACACACGTACACATACCCACACGTACACACACACTCTCTCCCGTCCTCCCTCTCTCTCTGTCTCTCTCTCTCTCTATCTCCATTGGGATAGCCTATGGGAACTTCTACCCTTTCAGGATTGCACCTGGAGAGTTTCCGGGACTCTACCAGACTCAGCTATGGGAGGGAGACTCAAATAGAGGCATATCCATTCCATTCCTAGCTTGGGCAGTGGCTAGCAAATGGAAGACAACCTGCTACAAGTCAAAACTCTTCTATGCTGGGCAGCAGCGGCATGGTAGAGAATCGAGGGCAGAGACTCAAGTTTACTGCGCAGAAGGAGACAACGGTAAACAACTTCCGTATTTTTATCAGGAAACTCTTTGGATACACTTCCAGAATGATTGCAGATGGAGGAGGGGCATTCTGGGTGAGATGTGTCCATGGAGTTACTTTGGGTCGGAAATGACTTGACAACATAAAACAAACAAACAAAAAAAATGGAGACTTCAAGAAGGGAGGGAAGTATTTTACTATGATTATAAGGATGCCCTTGAGACAGTGCTAAGGATGTGGTCCTTTGACTGTTCTTAAATTCTAAGAAAATGGCTACCATGCCCTAGAAAAGTTTGAATTTAGAGATGGTAAATTCCTCACTTCTGTATGACAGTGAAAGGTCCTGCTGAAAACCGATAGTCCTGTCAATTTTGGTGTGTTGTGTGGTGAACGTGTGTGTGTAGAGGCCTAAGTGTGAGGTGGATGGCCTATCCACCCTGTGCACTTGCAGGTTATCAGTGATAGTTGTGCGGTCCTTAAAGCTGCCTTTTAATGTTGGTATTTGTTAAGCGCTTACTATGTGCAGAGCACTGTTCTGCCTACCGCATTTCTCCTTGGTTGTGACAGTGAATTGTACATCGCCTTGATTCTATTTAGTTGCCATTGTTTTTACGAGATGTTCTTCCCCTTGACGCTGTTTAGTGCCATTGTTCTTGTCTGTCCGTCTCCCCCGATTAGACTGTAAGCCCGTCAAACGGCAGGGACTGTCTCTATCTGTTGCCGACTTGTTCATCCCAAGCGCTTAGTACAGTGCTCTGCACATAGCAAGCGCTCAATAAATACTATTGAATGAATGAATGAATGAACAGTGCCTCCTATCAAAGCCCAAAGAGCAGAATATCATGGCCGAGGCCAGGAGGGCCTGCCTTGTGCCTCAAATACCCAAGAGCCAGTCTCGTTCATTTAGCGCTTACTGTATGCAAAGCACTATACTAAGTGCTTGGGAGAGCACAATACAATAACAAACAAGCACATTCCCTGCCCACAGCGTGGCTTGAGTTTGGCCTGCAGGACATCTTTGTATCTTTTTCTGTGGCAGCCTTGGAGCTTGCTCCAGGCCTAAGCTCTCCAGAAAAGATACTCAGGCATTTTCTTAATCAGTTATCCGGATCAGGTACCCGCACAATCACAGCTGAGCTCTGATTGCCATTGCATCAGTGTCTGGGATCCCCACGTCACTGCAAGACCTTGCTGTTCAGGAGCTCACCCCAAATAAAAATGTTCCAAAATGGGCCAGTTATTGAGATCTTTTTATGCCCCCGAAGCAGCAGAACTCCCTTTAGCGACTTCCAGCTTATACGTATGGTAAGTCGATCTTGTTCCATTGAAAAACAGCAGCACAATAGAAATGCAGTCTGAGGTCTGTCCCCCTGTTGGGGCTGGCTTGCCAGTCGGTTTTCACTGTGACCCATCTCTGGGAGCGGTCTCAAGTGTCAGTCTGAGAAAGCTGCTATTGTAGTCTAGTGCTCTGTCCTTTTGGCTGAAACTGTTCTGTTGCTGACAACTTTCTCCTGAGCCAATTTGCGTGTGAACCTTTGGACTTCTGTTAGAGGCAGAAGTAAAATGGCCTCACTGACACTCTCTAATCTCAGCTCTCAGCCATCTCAGTCCTCAGACAGGCTTTGAAATATTCCTTTTAGGTTCCCAAACTCTCTTTTGCTTTTTTAAATCTGTTGCTAAATGGTAAGGGGATGGAGGGCTTCTCAGCTTTTTTTTTTTTAATGTGGTATTGGTAAGTGTTTACTATGTGCAGGCACTGTTCTAAGTGCTGGGGTAGATACAGGTTAATCTGGTTTGAAGCTAATCTGATTAGACACAGTCCATGTCCCACATGGGATTCACAGTCATAATCCCCATTTTACAGATCAAGTAACTGAGGCCCAGAGAAGTGAAGTGACTTGTCCGAGGTCACACAGCAGACAATAATAATAATGATAATAATATTAATTGTGGTATTTGTTAAGCACTGCGTGCCAGGCAATGTACTAAATGCTGGGGGGATACAAGCAAATAAGGTTGGACAGAGTCCCTGTCCACATGGGACTCATGGTTGTAATCCCCATTTTACAGATGAGGTAAATGAGGCCCAGAAAAGTTAAGTGACTGCCAGGGTCACGCGGCAGGCAAGTGGCAGAGCCGAGGTTAGAGTTCAGGTCCTTCTGACTCTCAGGCCTGTGCTCTATCCACAAGGCCACACTGCTCTTCTCTGAGTTTGCTTATAAGTCCTAATGTGTCTCTCTCTCTTTTAGGGGGCTGAAGATTATCAGATTGCTTTGATGGAAAAAGAAACTGTTTTAGCAGAGCTACAATCAGACAACCTGACGAAAGATACCGAGAACCGTAAGCTGGTCAGGAGGATAAAATGGCTTGATCAGGAACTGAATGACTTGCGACAGGAAAGAGAGAAAATGGAGAAGGAACTGGATGAGGCACAACTGCAGAAGAGCAGAGGAGACAAAACCATTAATGTTATTATCACTTTTTATCTGCTTTTTCTACTGGTTATGAAGTAGTTGCTGCAAGGGCCTGGTGGCTTCTCTTAAATTTTCAACTGGCTTCAGAAGCCTCTGATTCTTAAATTTTCAACTGGTTTCAGAATCAGAGACTTCTCTCCTGGCAATTTTAATACTCTGCACATCTATCCTCAGGAGGGAGAATAAAGACAGAAAACTGGTGTAACATAGACCAAAAACTGCTCTGTCAAACCTCCTGGTTTGGGCAGTTAAATTTTAGTGATTGCACAGACGACAGTTTTACAGCCCTCTGTTTGAGTAATATCACAGTGCCTTCATGTAGCACCCATGTGCACTATTAAAAAATCCTATATAGATAACAAATATATTAGAATAGTCCTTACTTAGTAGGCTGCATTTTAAAATGCTAGCTCCTGGTAGACATCGAGGTGTGTCTTCTCATTTGGTAGCACCCACACGTACACACACGGACACGTGTTTGTGGTGAAAAAGCCTACTGTCCCAGACCCATTGTGCTCACAAAATGACTACCCCCTGTTTATTTTGTTATGCCTAATTTTTGCAGTGCCTGACACTTTTTTCTCTTCTCTCTCCCTGCCTCTGGTTTCCTTTGGAAGCTTTTGCTTGAAAAGAGACACTCCTTTCTTGATAACAGGATGCTCTGTTGGTCTGGCCTCAGCAACTTACTCTCAGCTTTTGGTTGGGATGCAGCATTGTCTGAAGCTGTGTTTTACCATGTCCTTTCAACGTTTCTTCTGCCGTCCTTGCTTTCCGTTTCCCAATTTCATCTTTCCCTACAGCTGGTGTCTGGGCGTCCTGTAGTTGCTCACTCTCTTCACGTGTCCCACCCCCATAGCTTTGGTTAAGGTGAGCAGAGCTTCGAGGCTGGGAGGCCAGATACCTTCCAGATCTTGGCTGTCCTTGAACTTGCCTTGCCTTTTGAAATGAGTCTGGCCCGGAGATGACGCTGACGGAACTGCTTAAGGAACCAGATGTCTTGTGTTGGGGTCCGAGTCTCACGGTTGGAGTGTTGGGTTGAACAACACGACAGCACTGTTAACCTTTACTTTTCGTTTGGAGTCAGATGCTATGCTGTCAGTACATTTTGGTAGTTTCCCAAAGTTTGTTCCAGTCTTCTTGATTCAAGTTTCACTTCTTTGTGTTAGCTAGTGCGCTGCATAGGTAACAGAATTCTGTGACAGCATTTTTCTCCATGTTGCCAGTGTACGTTTTCAGTTTGTGTGGCTTCCCCAGTGCAGGCATATACATTGCCTCAGTTTCTTTGGATTATATCAGCCCATGCCTCCTGCGTTGATTTGGTAGATCGGTTTAAGCTACATGTCCTCTTGGGTGTGACTGCCTCTCTAAGGCATAGTCATCTGCATGCAGTAATCGTTGAATGACTGTGCTTAGGACTTTGGATGATGGTCTGAGTCTTTTTTTTAATGGTATTTCTTAAGTGCTTACTATTTGCCAGGCACTGTACTTGTATCTACTTGGGGTAGATACAAGGTAATCGGTTTGGTCACAGTCCCTGTCTCACATGGGGCTCACAGTCTTAATTCCCATTTTACAGATGAGGGAACTGAGTCACAGAGAAGTGAAGTGACTTAACAAAGGCCACATAGATAAGTGGGGGAGCTGGGATTACCAGGTACTTCTGACTCCTAGGCCCAGGCTTTATCCACTAGGCCACGCTGCTTCTCTTTTCCATTGGTTTGGAAGAGTTTCCGAGAGGTGACAAAGTATATTCTAGCATTTGCATCCAGGTTTCCTGGTGTATCCTGCAGCATGGCTGCATAGAACAAGTTGAAAGGGCCGGAATCACCGCACAGCTCCGCTTTACTCAACTGGCATTGGGCACCGGCTCGGACTGGGCACCTCTGGCTCTGCCTCGCCCAGCTATGCCATTGTGAAGCAGTCTTAGAGCCTTAATGAAGATTTCAGGGCGTCCAGATATGCTTAGTGATTTCCAGCCCACATATCTGGCGTGGTAACATATGGTAACTTGGCAGGAGGTATAATTAAGGTACTTTTTTGTCTCCTTTCTTTTGGCTCAGAGGTTCTAGCGGTGTAGATCAGCATTTACGTCTTGCTTGAAATTCCTGTCACTTGTGATTCTTGCAGTGCCCGGGATAGCATAGGTTTTCTTGAATTTTGCACTAAAATCAAGTTACGAAGGATGAATCTTGGAATTTCAGTCTTTTGGAGTTCAGGGGTATTAAGTGTACATCAATTGTATTCATTCTGCCTTATTTATTGAGCACTTACTGTGTGCAGAACACTGTATTAAGCACTTGGGTGAGTATAATATAACAATAAACACACACTCCCTGCCCACAATTAGCTTGCAATCTAGAGTCGGGGAGACAGACATAAGAGCCCAGGCATTGGAGTCAGAGGTCATGGGTTCTAATCGCGCTCCGCCATTTGTCAGCTGTGGGATTTTGGGCAAGTCATTTAACTTCTCTGGGCCTCAGTTACCTCATCTGTAAAATGGGGATTAAGACTGGGAGCCCCACATGGGACAACCTGATTTCCTTGTATCTACTCCAGTGCTTAGAACAGTGCTTGGCACATAGTAAGCGCTTAACAAATGCCATAATTATTATGAAATGATGGATGTATACATAAGTACTGGGGGGCAGGGAGGGGGCGCTTACTGCGAACAGAGCAGTGTATTAAGCACCTGGGAGAGTATAGTGTAACAATATAACAGACTCATTCCCTGCCCACAACAAGCTTTCAGTCCTAGAGGAGGAGACAGACATAAATAAATTACAGACTTGTACATAAGTGCTGTTGGGGGGTGTTGCCTTAGTGTTCAGGCACAGTTTTTGCTTCACACACCATTCTGAAAAGAGACTGCAAAACCCAGGTCTTTAGAGTTGCACATCTTCCACTTCTTTCACTAAACTAGGCACTTTAACTGGAGCCACCTACTCACCAGTTGCTACTGCAGTTTCTGGATTAAATAGCGGGAAGACCTTTCAGTGACAGTGTCTGTACTGGCTAAAGACAATTTTTAATTTCAACTTGAAATAACTGTTAGAGTCTTTCTGTGTTGCTCTCCATGATGCCATCCTTCCCAAACCTAGGAAGTAATCAGGAAACTCCATTGGTTCTTATTTGCTTTAATTAATTAATGACACGTATTGAGTGTTTACTGTGGCAGAGTGCAATATAGCATTCATTCATTGTCGTACTTATTGAGCCCTTACTCTGTGCAGAGCACTGTATTAGCGCTTGAGAAAGTCCAGTTATATTCCCCGCTCACAGTGAGCCTTCGGTCTAGGGAAGCAGCATGGCTTAGTGGAAACAGCCTGGGCTTGGGAGTCAGAGGTTGTGGGTTCTAATCCCGACTCCACCACTTGTCAGCTGTGTGACTTTGGGCAAGTCACTTAACTTCTCTGTGCCTCAGTTCCCTCATCTGTAAAATGGGGATGAAGACTGTGAGCCTCATGTGGGACATCCTGATGACCTTGTATCTACCCAGCACTTAGAGCAGTGCTTGGCACATAGGTACTCAACAAATACCAAAATTATTATTAGAGAAGCAGCGTGGCTCAGTGGAAAGAGCCCGGGCTTGGGAGTCAGAGGTCATGGGTTCTAATCCCAGCACTGCCACTTGTCAGCTGTGTGACTTTGGGCAAGTCACTTCACTTCTCCGTGCCTCAGTTCCCTCATTTGTCAAATGGGGATTAACTGTGAGCCTCACGTGGGAGAACCTGATTACCCTGTATCTGCCCCAGCGCTTAGAATAGTGCTCTGCACATAGTAAGCGTTAACAACTACCAACATTATTATCATTAAAGTTACCTAAAGTTATGGGGTGAGGCCGCCTCAGTACTAAGCTTGAGAATTCCTAGGGGAGTGAAGCTCTGTCGCAGGATGTCTTCTTGGTATCTTCGGCAGACCTTCTTTGGCCAAGGGCCTCAAAAGGTGGAGCCAACTTGCCCCTTGAAAGGTTGCCTGGTGCAAATAATTCTGAGACAAGTCCTGTAGTAATATCTATGTAGGCCACCAGAGGGCGCGCCATCACCACAAGCCAACTTGCCGGTTCTTTCTAATCACCATTTTTCAGGCCTATTTCGAGCTCGTTATTTAAATGTCACAACATTCTCTGGATGGAAAGGACGAGCAGCCTCAAATCACACAACCTCAGCCCCCCTCAGAGACTTACACTTGCTTCCTTGATCAGATGCTTCGACCAGGAGAGCAAGGACAATTCATATCAATTCCACCGAGATCGGGGGGGACAATCTGATTTCTCCAATACCTTATCTTTAGTTACAGCCCTCAGTATTCTAGTTCCTTGCGGGACCCAGTCGTACTATTTATCTTCTCCTTTTAAATAACATATACTCCACTACAGAGAAGTACTAAGTTCAGCCACTATTCCCTTGGCTGTCTTAACGTCCTCATCCATTATGGGATTCCTCTTCAGCTTGCATTGTAACCATGTTCTTTGATAGTGGAGCATTTCACTTTAGAAGACAGAATTCCCTAACCAAAAACCAGTTGTGTGATATAAAGTGTGCCCTCGCCCAACTGGGAAATTTAGTGTTCTTGACAAGAGCGGTTTTAATTTTAGGTTAGATGGATTTGAGGGTCTTCTGTCCAATTTTTCAACTTCAAGCTGATGAATGTATATTTAGAAACAAACTAGGGAAAATATTAGGGCTAGCGTTGGTGGCTGTAGACTCTAGTCTTCTAGACTGTAAACTCATGTGGGCAGGGAATGTGCCTACCAACTCCTGTTGTTTTGTACTCTCCCAGGCGCTTAGTACACTGCTCTGCACACAGTTAAATGTTCAGTAAACACAATTGATGTACTGATTGGTTGATATTCAAGGTATAGCATGGAATGTCATTTGAGTAGAATATATTTTCAGTAGTTTCATAGGAATTTATGGTTTGTTAGGTGTCCTGGATGTTCTCGCTTTTAAAGGTCTTATCCCAGTCTCTAGTTTTTGGTCTGGGTTTCTTTTTTTAATTAAAGTATATTAAGTTCTCACCTAGGACACCAACTAACAAGCCATCGTATTGTACTTTAATTGACCCAATAGAATAGTAAATGAAGGTTGCTATGGTTAATCTGTTCACTGGTCAAGTCAACAGAGCAGTGCATTTCCTCCGTAGGAGAATCATGAACCTGTGTCCTTAAAATGGCTTGTCTGCTTCTTTGCAAGCTGATTGATCTTTGAACTAAGCTAATCAATGCCACCTTTTTTCTTATTGATTTCAAAACATCTCATGGGCCTTGAAAATAGGTGGGATGGTAATTCAGCTGTAGATATAAGTGTATTTTCAGGGTCCCTGGGGTGCCAGAAGGGTCTGATCCTCCCCAACCCTTGAGGGGGTAGAAGAGAAATCATCCTGCCCCTGATGCTGCTGATAATAATAATAATTATGGTATTTGTTAAGCACTTACTTTGTGCCAGGCCCTGTACTAAGCACTGGGGTTGATAACAAGCAAATCAGGTTGGGCACAGTACCTGTCCCTCATGCGCCTCACAGTATCAATCCCCATTTTACAGCTGAGGTAACTGAAGCACAGAGAAGTGAAGAGACCTGCCCAGACTCACACAGCAGACAAATGGAGGAATCAGGATTAGAACCAATGACCTTCTGACTCCCAGGCTTGTGCTGTATCCACTATATCATGTTGCTTATGCGCCATGCTGCTGGCCAACTCCATACTTACCTGGGGCCCTGCTCCGGGCAAACAAGTTGTGGCTGCCCCTGAGGCTGCCCCAGCTCTGATCTATGGTGACCAACTCAGCCCTTCTCTCTCCCTCACCCCCTGGGCACTAATGATTTCCCCCTCTGTCTTGCTTTCTTTGGACTGGAAGCTCTCTGTGAGCAGGGAATGGGTCTACAAACTCTGGTATATTGTACTTTCCCAAATGCTTGGTACAGTGCTCAGCACACAGTAAGCACTCAGTAAATACCATTGATTAATTCTCCTTCAGCCAGGCCCAATCTGACTTGGTACATTCTTCTTCTTTTTTTTAAGCAGAAAAAGGAAGACATTTCTCCAGGTTATATTATGTAGACACTGAATATTTTCATACAAGTCACTGTTCCTCCTTGGACTTTAGTGTTATTTTTTCCTTTTTATGGTATTTGAGCACTTAATATGTGCCAGGCACTGTTCTAAGCTCTGGGGTAGGTACAAGCTAATCAGGATGGACACAGTCCTTGTGCCACATGGGGCTCGCAGTCTTAATCCCCATTTTACAGATGAGGGAATTTAGGCCCAGAGAAGTGAAGCGAAGGTCCCACGGCAGACAAGTGGCAAAGCCAGGACTAGAACCCAGGTCCTTTTGACTCCCAGGCTCTTGCTCCATCCACTAGACCAGGCTGCTGTAGTAAAGGGGGTTAATACCACAGATAATCTAATAATATCAGTGAGTTTTTCTTCAGTTCCTTATTCAAATTATTGGGTGAAATTCTTTGCATACATTTAAAGGAATAGTCTCTCAACAAGGCCTGAGAAGATTAACCTACTTTCTGTCAGTGAATCCTGGTAAGATTCAGATTTGATGACGTACTTCTTATCCTGCAGCTGCTCAGAAATAAAATGAACAAATTTGATGTTGGGGGGAAAAAAAAACCTAGAGCACAGATTCTCATTTCTTTTGTAAATATCAAACTTGAAGATTAAATATTCTCTCTTTAATTCTGTATTGTTTAGCAGCTTCTATTCTGGCTGTGGTTTAGATTAATAAACCAAATCTCCCCTTTGGGGCCATAATTCATCCAGAATTTATTAGCCTGAGAATAAAATTTCCAGCAAGTGGAGGAATTTTAATCTGTCATAAATTCATAAGAAATGTTTTTTTCAGGTCGGGCCAACGAGCTCATAGAGCTTCAGGTAGAGAAGCACCATGGCCCAGTGGAAAGAGCAGGGGTCTGGGAACCAGAGGACCTGGGTTCTAATCCCAGCTCTGCCACTTGTCAGGTGTTGAATTTAGAGCATGTCACTTGACTTCTCTGTGCCTCAAATTACCTACCTCATCTGTATAATGGGGATTAAGATTATGAGCCCTATGTAGGACAGGGACTGTGTCCAACCTGATTATCTCGTAGCCACTCCAATGCTTAGAACAGTGCCTGACATATAGTAAGCACTTAACAAATACCATTAAAAAACCGCCCCAGACTGCATTGTATTCTCCCAGCTCTTAGTACAGTAATCTGCTCAGAATAAGCACTCAATAAGTGCCATTGATTGATTGATATTCCATCTCTGACTGATACCACAGGATACTTGGAGGAATAGTGTGATGGCTGCCCTAATTTTCCCAACTGTTCCTCAGTTGGGACCTGTCATCTAGGAATCTATCAGAACATTCTTTGAGCCTTGTGATATCTTTAAACATTTCCCCTTTATAGCCCTTAGCGCACTTCTCAATTGATCCAAACACTTCCCCATTGGTATTATCTACTTGCACCTCTCTGTTGTAGATCAGAACCTTCTTAACCCATTGCCTGGGTTAAGATAGATTTCCTGTTGTTTTTCCAGAACTTCAAACCTGCGTTGTTCCCTAATTCTGGTACTAAAAGATTTGATAACCAACTATTTTGTGTGATTTTATGGACTTCAATCGAGCTTCTCAGACTTTTTTTCCTTGCCAGATTGCTCTATTTTATTTTGCTATTTACTACCCCAGTTAGTCGTAAATGGATTTTCAAGTTTAATATCCACTAATTGTGGGAAATTGCTTGAGATGAAAGCTGGCATATCCTGTCTTTTCAATATGACTCATTTTACAGACATTCACGTCTTATTGATTTAAATGAGGATGCAAGGAAAGCGATGCTTACTATGGCTACAGGTAGTCCCCTCCCCTTCACCCACTCTGTAAGGCTCCAGCGCGGTCTACAAAATTTCTCGTTTCCAAGAATGTTTCCTCTTAGCAGGGATGTGGGACCTTTATTAGAAAAGCAAGAATCTTGAAAAAATAATCTACCAGTCAACCTCCTGGACACTATTTAGAATTGACTCAGGTTAGCAATTTGAAGTTCTGTTTCCTCTATCCAAGTGAGGGCTGAAGGGTGCGTGCCTTTCTCTTACACGAGTTGCTTATTATAACTCCACCTGTGCAATAGGGAAGCGGAAGGGAAGGGAGTATAGTGTGAATGTTTCCATGGCAGCCTTCCTCCTTTTCTGAGGCATCTCTCGCTGCATACACACCCACTCAAATGTCTTTCCATTAAGCTCGCTCTGACTTCTCTCGACTTTGTGGTGCCCTGCGCCCGGAGAGATTTGTAGGGAAGGGCTCAAGCTCAAAAATAACAGTTTTAATAATTCTTCTTGGTGCCAAACCCTACCCTACCCTACAAGAAGCAGCATGGCTTAGTAGAAAGAGCACGGGCTTGGGAGTCAGAGGATACGAGTTCTAATCCCGGCTCTGCCACTTGTCTCCTGTGTGACCTTGGGCAAACGGCTTAACTTCTCTGTGCCTCATCTGTGCCTTATCTGTAAAATGGGGATAAAGACTGAGCCCCACGTGGGACCACTTGATTACTTTGTATCTATCCCAATTCTTAGAACAGTGCTTGGCACATAGTAAGCGCTTAACAAATACCATTATTATTATTATTATTACCCCTGCCTTCTACAAGAGGGCAGGCCCAGGCACAAGAGAAGTTGACACAACATTACAGAAAGCACAAGCAAAAAAAACCACCCCAAAAAGAAAGGAAAACATTTGGCTGGATATTGGGATCCAGTCCATCAGTTAATGGTATTTATTGAGCGCTTACCATAGGCAGAGCACTCTACTGAGCATTTGGTAGAGTACACTGTAACGGAGTCGGTAGGTGTGTTCCCTGCCCACAAGGAGCTTACAGTCTAGAGGGGGTGACAGATATTAATGTAAATAAATAGATTATGGATATGCACATAAGTGCTATGGGGCTGCAGGTGGGGTGAATATCCAGTGCCCAGGAGATGCAGATCCAAAAGCATGTGTTTTCAGCCTGACAGATTTAAATTCAGTGGAGCTGTAGCTCCCTTCATCTGAGCCTGAAAATGTTTTTCTTGGACTGATAGCTAGCGAGGGAAACGTTGGATTTGCAGTCCTCTGGAAATCAGTGCTCTGTAAACGCTGTGGTGGTTAATGAGAAAGCTGTAACAACATATTATAGCATTGTAAGACCAAAATGGATAAGAGGTTCTCTAAACCAGGTAGTTAAACTGAAATTTAAAAAGAGAAGGAAACAAATTGGAATTGAATGCCCACACAATAGAAGTTGAACTATTCATGTGAAAAAGGGTCTAATTGTAAGTTTGCATAAAGTAAAGAATTGAGAAAATTATTTCAGAATTTATAATTTGATATCATGAACAGAAAATATTCAATTTAACATAGGTAAGCTTTTTATTTAATTGAAAGGTAAAAATGGGATGCTTTTACAAAGCTGGCGGTCCAATTTTACTGCAGATATAAGGAGCTAAGTACATTACATAATAAAATATATTGCATTCTTAAGGTTTTCTGTAGAAATACAAATAAAGGCATTAGAAAAGTCCCTATTTTCTAGATAAACTGATCACCCTCTCCCTCCCACAGTCTGCTAAGGGTCACTGTCAAGGATGAGATTTGAACCTTTAGTGTTTAAATCTTATCATCTTTTTCAAATCAATCTGCAGTCAAACCACCTATGACAAAATAGAAGAAAGTTTTAGAAACTGTTCTTTGACAGGTCACTTTTTGACACTTCTGACACTTTTTAAAAAATACTGTAAATTATATAGGTTGCTGGGGTTCACTCTTTGTATTGTACTCTCCCAGTGCTTACTACATTGCTCTGCACATAGTGCTCAATAGATACCACTGATTGATTGATTGATTGACCAAGATTAAACTTGGCTATCTAATGGTTTTGTTAAAAGTAGTTTTTTATGAAGAAATGTTCTGTATTTTGATTTTCAGTTAAAGCAGTTCCTCCTCTAATGTAATTTTTGGTTGTAATGAAGTGAGTTTGAGATTTTGTGACTTCGGTCATTAAGGAATTTTCAGAATTGCCAGCTTCTTAGTGTAGGTGTGTTCAGTCTAATTAATAACCAGGAAAGTTATGCATCCAGAGTTCAGTTGTTTATGAGGTGCTCTTGATTTTAATCCATGGGAAAGAGTGATTTCTTCTTGTTGCCTTTCTTAACATGAAGTCTGGATAGTAAAAGGTTGCAGTGTGCTATCAAGTTCTCTCTGTTCAAACAAAGGTTTGGGAAGCAGCGTGGCACAGTGGAAAGAGCACGGGCTTTGGAGTCAGGGCTCATGAGTTCGAATCCCAGCTCTGCCACTCGTCAGCTGTGTGACTGTGGGCAAGTCACTTAACTTCTCTGTGCCTCAGTTCCCTCATCTGTAAAATGGGGATTAAAGACTGTGAGCCCCACGTGGGACAACCTGCTTCCCCTGTGTCTACCCCAGCGCTTAGAACAGTGCTCTGCACATAGTAAGCGCTTAACAAATACCAACATTATTAAATTCAACAATTAGGGAATGGGAAGGGAGCGTGTTTACCAACTCCATTGTATTGTATGCTCCCAAGCGCTTAGTACAGTGCTCTGCTCATAGGAAGTGCTCAATAAATAGTATAGATTCATTAATAAAGTTTCTTGAAAAGCTGTTGGAGCCCTTGATGTGATGAACATCTTTCTAAGTAGGCTTTGTTGGGCTGGAGAGAAGGATGTTGTTTTATCTAGTGGCCCAGGGGACTGGGACATGAAACTACTAGTGGGCAGGGATCATGTCTACAGTGCCTCGTACAGTGCTCAATAAATGCCCTTGATTGATTGATTGAAACCTGGATCAGCCAAGTTGAGCAGAAAGTGTTTTTACTTGATCAATCAATCAGTTGTATTTATTGAGTGCTTATGTCTACAGGGCACTCTACTAGGCTCTTTGAAGAGTACGACACAACAATGTAACAGACACTTTCTCTGCCCGCAACAAGCGTGCAGTCTAGAGGGTGAGAAAGACATTAATATAAATAAATTTGGATATGTACATAAATGGAACAGTATGCCCATCTAGCGGGGAAATAATTAGGTAACTTGGAAAACTAGCTCTATTTCCAGACCAAGGGGCAAATGGATTTAGCAAGGCAGCCAGATGGTTGGTGGTGATAGTGGTTGATCTTTGGTTTATATGGATCTGTTCTTTGGAAAAATAAAAGGGGAACTTAGTAGCCATCTGGTCCAATGGTCTGAGCATTAGACTGGAGACTTAAGACCTAAGGATGCAGGATGTTGTTCTGCTGGGAAACCTGGAGAAGATGCTTATCCTTGTGTTGTTTGCTGCAAAGATGGAGATGGTGACACTGACCCATCACAGAGAGCATTTTTAAGGAACCATTTGTGAAAGATTTGTGAAGTACCTTATGGAGAGAGAATGTTGCTTATGCTTCTATTGTACTTTCCCTGTCAGTACAGTACCCTGAACCCTATGGGTGTTCAGTTAATACCATTACATACTACATATTACTCTATATTGTTGGCTCTTTTGGGCAGAGAGCTAATTCTGTTGCATTGTACTCTCTCAAGTGCTTAGTACAGTGAGCACAAAGTAAACACTCAATACATACCATTGATGGATAAATAGCAATAGCTTATTGCCAGGGAAAGAGAGAGGTCAGGGTTCATAGGGAATGCATTCACCTAGGAAAATTTCTGTTGAAACCCTTTAATTCCAGAGCAGAATTCATATTAAATCAGTGTAGCTAATTAGCTGTGCAGAGCAGAAGGTCGAATAGGTTTCCCAATCTTAATGTCGTGAACAAGAGCAGCGTCACTCTCAAATTCCTGTTGAGGGGCTTCAGCATGGTCAGCTTTTAGAATGTTAGGTGAAACTGGGGTAGGTGGAGAATTTTCAGTGTGAGATTGATTGATTATGTGTATCTCCTGATTGCTCAAGGATCTCCTAGAGAGCCAACACTTGGGTAAGATGGGAGCCTGCATATCCCTTCTCCTCAAGCCTCCAGACTCTCTAGACTGTAAGCTCATTGTGGGCAGGGAATGCATCTACCAACTCTGTCGTATTGTACTCTCCCAAGCACTAAATATGACTGATTGAATTCCTCCTGATTCTGGAGAAGAAGGTGGCCTACACATAGTGTGTCTACCACTCATATATCATGTTGAGAAGGAGCTAATTTCTGGCCAGTTGGGGGTTGGTCTCTGAGCTCTGTAAATGGAGATGGTCCCTGATCAGATAGAGACCCTTGATAACTATCATTGCCATAATCAGTGGCACTTCCTGAGCATCCTTTATGTGCAATACACCGTACCTAGAGCGGTGGAATTAATCAGTGGACTTTAGTGAGTGTTTAATAAAGCGCGGCCTAAAGCTGCATGACCTGGAGGAAAGAACTTGGGCCTGGGAGTCAGAGGACCTGGGTTCTAATCCCAGCTTTGCCATGTAACTGCTGTGTGACCTTGGCCAAGTCACTGAACTACTCTGTGCCTCAGTTCCCTCATCTGCAGAGTGGGGAGTAAGTACCTGTTCTCCCTCCTACTGAGACTCTGAACCCTATGTAGGCTCACTTACCATGTGTAGAACATTGGACTAAGAACATAGGAAAGTATAATAGAATAAAATGGAGACTTTGACTGGAGGCAGTTCAATACATTGGCTGATTCTGACTGCATTTGGGTAGAGGCAGAAATGGTGGGAAAAACCTGAAATGCTCCCTGCCACGCATCTAGCTGTGCAGATGATAGGGTTTCCGAAGAGGCATTGGAATGACGTGTGGCTCTCACAACCTTAAGCCTGTTTGCTTAACTGTCCTGCTGATTTTAGAGAAACTGCATGGCCTAGGGGAAAGAACCTGTACCTCTGAGTCAGAGGATCTGGGTTCTAATCCTGTCTCTGCCATGTACCTGCTGAGTGATTTGGGGCAAGGCACTTAACTTCTCTATGTCTCAGTTCCCTCAGCTTGCAAATTGGGGATTCAATACCTCTTCTCCCTCCTACTTAGTCTATGAGCTCCATGGGTCTTATATCTGCCCCATTGCTTAGTACAGTGCTGGCACATATTAAGGGCTTAAACAAATATCACAATTATTGTTATTATTATATTGGGTTGTTCTAGCTAATATATTTGTTTCGGTTAAAAATACATTTTTGGCTAAAAAAATTATCTTACCAAAGTGTACTTGATCGTGAAAAGGACCACATTTGCTAAATAGATGATTTAGACCACTCAATGAGAGGAGTCTTTTAAAATTCTGAAAAGTTAAACTAATGACAGATTGTCATTTAGAAATTTTAGTGACGCTAATCCCATTTCTTCTTTTTTTTTTTTGGTAGGACCTTAGAAATCAAGTCGAAAAATTGCATGGTGAAATGATTGAGAAAGAGAAAGCGGTGGAGCATCATTACAATATTCTTCTGAGTGAAAGTAATCAGAAATTGCACAGCCAAGAACTAGCTATCAAACACCTAACAGACAGTGTCAGTCAAAAAGATATATTACTTCAGGTACTATTATTTGCTTTTCTTTTGTACTTTATTTAGTCACTGGGTTTTGCATGATTTGTGGTAAAAATACTTTTTTTGGGAATACGTATGCGTTGTAATTTCCCGCAGTCAAAGAGCTAGAGAGTGTTTCCAGAATCCATTTGCATACCTTCTTCTTTTTAAGGTCTGTTTCACTGAGTAGCGATTGTGGGAGGCACAGAAGAGTGCTTGGGGTGAGCAAGGTTTCCTGTTGTGAAAACCTTAAAGGGGGTACATGCAACCTTAGATATGCCCTGTCAAAGCAAAACTCCTCTCCACAGAATTCAAAAATGTTGTAATATTGAAAAAAGATCTTTTAGAGTCAGATCCAAAGTAGAAGTCTCCCTGGAGAGAGATTTGGATTTGTACCATTCCGAGAGTAAATCAGAGATCAGAATCTTATTTGAAGGCAGCTCTGACTTGGAATGGGATTCTGAGAAATGGTGCAACCACACTGGTAGAACTGTACTGTGTAAGGAAGATTTACAATGACCATCACTGCTGTGACCTCTGTCCGGCTTAATGATCACACTGCAGTATCTAGAGTTTGGCAGAAGGGAGTTGTTCAGAAAAGTTGTGTGGTATTAAAATAATAATAATAATAATAATAATAATAATGATGTGATTATATATAATAAGCGCTTGCTATGTTTCAAGCATTGTTCTGAGCACTTGGGTAGATACAGCAAATGAGGTTCGACGCAGTCCCAGCCCCACATGGAGCTCACAGTCTCATTCTCATTTTACAGATGAGGTAACTAAGGCACAGAGAACTTAAGTGACTTATCCAAGGTCACACAGCAGACAAGTGACAGCGCCAGGTTTAGAATCCAAGTCCCTCTGATTCCCAGGCCCGTGTTCTTTCCACTAGGCCATATTGCTTCTCATTTCTTATTCACATACAAAAGTTGTTCTGCCAAAGACATTTGTCAGGTGTTGTTTGGTAAATACTTTCATATTTACCAAGCCCCACAGAACTTATGTACATATCTGTAATTTATTTATTTATATTAATGTCTACCCCCCTCCAAATCCCTTGCCCCAAGACTGTAAGCTTGTTGTGGGCAGGGAATGTGTTTGTTGTTATATTGTGCTCTCCCAAGTGCTTACTACAATGCTCTGCACACAGTAAGTGTTCAATAAATCCAATTGACTGAGTGACTGATTATCACTGCACTCTGTTTTTTTTTAAGAGACTCGATGGCATGGTGAAAGAAAAAGATGCCGAACATCAGCAGCTTTTGAACAGGCTGAACCATCTTCTGAAAGCTAAAGAGGATCTTGAGTTGAGGAATGAAGGCTTAATAACAGAAAAATGTACTTCTCAACAGTCAGCAGCCAAAGACCCACATTCAGAGGTGAGCTGGGCAACAGTTTTACCTTTGGCCTTGATTATCAGCTCACTGCGGGCAGGGAATGTGTCAGCTAACTGTTGTACTCTCCCAAGTGCTTAGGACAGTGCTCTGCACAAAGTACCATTGATTGATGTTCTTATGCAAAGAATATTTATTTCACAGGCACTTTGATTCAAGGAAGTGTTTGAATGCATTCATACTGTTAATTAAGCCTCCCAAATGCCAACAAAGTGATTTTTCTATCCTCTGTATTGATTAATAACTTTAAACCCAGGCTGTTATTTAGCAAAAGCTGCTGCTTTAAAGAATTCAGATATTGCCTATTTGCCTGAGGCGCAAGTTCCAAGATATGCGTAATCCTAAATGTTCCTTAGCAGGTTCTTCCAATAAGTTTTTCAATTCCTCACTGAGATGGTGGCTGATCAATATATGGGGGCAAATATCACCAAGAGAAAGTTGTAGAATAAGGTCAGCAGTTCACTTTTGGATTATGCTGGTCTCACTTTGGCATGTGTTCAGAATGCTAAACTCTCTGCTTGCTCATAATGAGTTAGTTCATGAATCGATCCCATGTACGTTATATTTAATGTCATTTCATGTGATTGGCATTCACAGCGTATGCGTGGAACCTAAAACTTTCAGTTCTGAACTCAATCATTATGCCACCACCCTTGATACAGTTTAGTTTTCAGGGTTTGAGGCAGCGTGGACTAGTGGGTAGAGCACGCACCTGTGAGTCAGTAGGGCCTGGGTTCTAATCCTGGCTCCTCCACTTACCAGCAGAGTGACCTTGGGCAAGTCACTTAACTTTTCTGGGCCTCAGTTACCTTATCTTTAAAGTAGGGATTAAGCTTGTCAGCCCCTTGTGGAACATGGACTGTCCAACCTGATTAGCTCATATCTACCCCAGTGCTTAATACAATCCCTGGCCCAAAGAAAGCGCTTAACAAAGTAAGCGCTTAAAAGAAGGAGTCAATGTAGTTTCTAAGGGTAATAAACTTCCAACTCTTCCTGATTCTGCATCTGGGAAACGTGGTGCAACTCACAATCCTCCCAGAATTTGGGTCACTTTGTTGTTTTATTGTTTGCCTTCACTGAAATTCCTGTAGAACTGTTAGAGTTAATTCTTGGTGATGAGAAAATTCAATAACACGCTGTATGCAAAATTGTGATATTTAATTTTCTGCAGTGAAAGAATTATAGTCAGTGTAGTGATGTTATTGATGTGGTTCATAGAATTGCAGCTGATTTATCTGAAGATTGGGAATTGAGGCGGCTGTTGCAGGACTGCATTGACAGTAACATGGCTTGTGCTTCATTCCCAAATTGCCTTGACTCCTGGGAATTGACCCAGTTGACATTTCCCTTTATTCCTATACTGTCTCTGAAAATTGTGGTCAGCCCATTGCACTGACTCATTCTAGTTTTTGAAATTCCTGTTAGTGACACGTGAACAGCTGGGCTGTGTTGTTCATTTATTGAGGTTTGAGGTGAGGCTTCTGATGAAAATCTATCTTTGATTACTGTTGTCCAAACACCTTGACTTGTTGTATGTAGGGTAAGAAATGGTTCCACAGGTTATGATATCATAAGCGAGTGTATTTCAAAGGGGCATCATCATCATTAGTGGTATTTATTGAATGCTTACTGTATGCAGAGCACTGTACTAGCGCTTGGGAAAGTAATAATAATGTTGGCGTTTGTTAAGTGCTTACTATGTGCAGAGCACTGTTCTAAGCTCTGGGGGAGATACAGGGTAAACAGGTTGTCCCATGTGAGGCTCACTGTTAATCCCCATTTTACAAATGAGGTAACTGAGGCACAGAGAAGTTAAGTGACTTGCTCACAGTCACACAGCTGACAAGTGGCAGAGCGGGGATTCGAACCCATGACCTCTGACTCCCAAGCCCAGGCTCTTTCCACTGAACCACGCTGCTTCTCTAAAACTAAACTACAACAGAGTTGGCAGGCATTTTCTCTACCCATAACAAGCTTACAGTCTAGAGGGGGAGACGGACATTAATACAAATACTTTAAAATATATAATGTAAAGATATGTACATAAGCGCTGAGTAGAAAAAAGGTGCGTGTCTGCCCTGGTGCCATTCAAGTTTCTCTCATGCTCGACTGACTGAGTGCTTAGCATAGTGCTCTGCAAACAAGTGCTCAACAATTACCATTGATTGGTGAACTTCCCTGGGACTTGCAGGACTTGCAGCTCTTTGCGAAGAATCCACCCTAGAAGTCAGGGGCAAGGGGCAGGCCGTTCCTATGGATAACAAATATTGGGAGGCATCATTGGCCAGGAGGGTAACAGCCTAGACTGATATCACTGATTCTGAGTCAAGAAGGGGCCAGGAGTGAAGTCACCATGAATCAGCCCCAGAGATTGGACTGCTTTTAGAGAAGCAGCGTGGCTCAGTGGAAAGAGCCCGCGCCTGGGAGTCAGAGATCATGGGTTCGAATCCTGGCTCTGCCACTTGTCAGCTGTATGACTGTGGGCAAGTCACTTAACTTCTCTGTGCCTCAGTTACCTCATCTGTAAAATAGGGATTAACTGTGAGCCTCACGTGGGACAACCTGATTACCCTGTATCTACCCCAGCACTTAGAATAGTGCTCTGCACATAGTAAGCGCTTAACAAATACCAATATTATTATTATTATTATTACAAGGTTTCATGTCGCCTTCTGCAGCGGAGGCAAGGCTGACCCTTCAAGTCTTATTTCTCCTCTCCCACGTGCTCAAATTCAGGACGGTGGTGATCCCTAGACCCTTCTGTGTGATGGGTAGTGCTCAGATGGGAAAGGGGCATGGTGCCATCATTGAGATGTGGCCTAGTTCAGGATGAAGGGACAGAACCACCCTGGGCTGGGATCATTGTACCATCTGGGTGACCAAACTTGCCTAGGCAGGACCACCAGCCGTCCTTGAGGAGCAGCGTGGCTCAGTGGAAAGAGCCCGGGCTTTGGAGTCAGAGGTCATGAGTTCCCAGCTCTGCCACTTGTCAGCTGTGTGACTGTAGGCAAGTCACTTAACTTCTCTGTGCTTCAGTTACCTCATCTGTAAAATGGGGATTAAGAGTGTGAGCCCCACGTGGGACATCCTGATTCCCCTGTGTCTACCCCAGTGCTTAGAACAGTGCTCGGCACATAGTAAGCGCTTAACAAATACCAACATTATTATTATTATCCCTGTCATTGAATTAGCCTCTGCCCCACCATCAAGATCATGACTTCAGTTAAACATCCCCAGACCATCACTTTCTGTTGGTTTCAGAAGTGGCTCTGAGGAGATCAGTAAAAGGCTATGTCTGCTTGCTTTGCTTCCTTGTCATAAACTTTAACAGGGTTTCTCTACTTCTTTTCAACTTCCTCATCTCTGTGCTTTCCCTCCTCCCCTTCCCTCCCCTCCCCATCCTCTTCTGCCTTCCTCCAACCTTCACCTCCCCCAACTCCCTCCCAACTTCCAAGAAAAGGAGAGAACTCTAGTTTCACCAGAGCCAACTGCTTTTAGTGGGGAAAGTAGAGAAAGAGTTAAAATTTGGGCAGGGAGGGACGGTGGGGAGGGGAAAGTAGAGAAAGAGTTAAAATTTGGGCAGAGAGGGACGGTGGGGAGGTTGAGGGAGAAGGGACAGTGGAAACAGGATTAAGGATGCTTAGAAAGTGGAGGATTATCAGGGATTTGGGGCCCAGCGGGATTTGGATGTGTCAGCCTAAAGCAGGGTTTCTGCCTTGTGGAGTTTCGGCTGCCAAGACCTCGTTGGGAGCACAAACTGAGGCCTAGAAAAGGGGGTCCTCTGGGAGCAGAGATGGCCCGGGCCCCAAGGTCCCAGGTCTGGGCCAGCAGGCTGCAGCAGCGGCTGCCTCAGAGGTGTGTCAGGGACAGTGCCAAGGGTGCCCGCAGCTCAGGCTGGTGGTGGAGGCGACTCTGGGTCGGCAGGTTGTTCTCGGTGGCAGAAGCAGAGGTGCTTCCTAGGACTGAGAAATCTCAGAGGACTCCTTAGCTCTTCTGAAGATCTTGCTAAGGAAATCATTTCAGGGTGGGAAGTGCACGGGCAGGGATGAAGAGGGGAAATCCACTGTCCTGCCCCAGGCTCAAGGGGGTCATTAGCTAATGAGCATCCTCTTTGTGTGGAGTACTGAGAGAGTGACTTGGGGAGGAACCTCCTGGAGGAAAAGAGAAGCATAGCCAGACAAGATTTAGCTTGTACTGCCCTGCAAGGTCCAACACAGCCTCCCAAATGGTTTTCTAAAATGGCCCCCACAGAGCCGGGTTTGGCATCTGTCTCAATTGGATCACCTCATAGTCTTTAGTGACCCCCAAGGCTACCTTCCCGAGAGACTCCAACCTCTTCACCTTGCTGCTGCCCCAAACAAACAAGCAGATCCAAACTCCTGCCTTCTAGGAGCTCACAATTTGTGACTCAGGCAGACAAGCGGTACCACCACTGACTCATAAAACATAAAAGATAGTACTGGCACACACACATACCTTCCTACAACCATCCCGCCGCCTCCCACAAACGCCTAAAGTACATCAAATTGTTCAAGTTGACGTCAAGGCATCAGGACCCCAGGTGGCCAGTGGAGTTGTGTCTCAGACCTTCTAGACTGTAAGTTCCTTGTGAGTGGGGAACGTTGTCTACCAACTGTTAAACTGTATTGTCATCATCAGTGGTATGTATTGAGAATACAGTATAACATGAGATAGAAACATTCCCCACCCACAAAAAGCTTACAGTCTAGTGGGGGAGACAGACATTGAGATAAATAATTTATAATATATAATTTAAAGATATGTACCTAAATACAGTGGGGTTGAGGGTGGGGCTAATATCAAATGACCAAAGATCACAGATCCAAGTGTAGAAGACACAGAAGGGAGGGGGGGCCAGGGAAAATCGAGCTTAATCAGGGAAGGCCTCTTGAAGGAGATGCGACCTGAATAATGCTTTGAAAGTGTACTCTTCCAAGTGCTTAGTGCAGTGCTCTGCATACAATAAATGGCATTGATTGATTGGTCTCCTTTCTTCATCAGTGTACATGAAATATTGTGCCTCACTTTGTATCTGGTACCCTTGTATCTGGTACCCACGGCTTCCTCTCCCTGAGACCACTGGGCCAGCAGGAGTTTTGACTGCATCCTGTGTCAGTGTAACACACAACACATCTTAAAATTCTAACAAACATGGCACTGTATCAGGCGTCTGCTACTTAGGTCAACTGTGAATACCCAAATGCATGTAATAGTAATAATTGTGGTATTGGTTAGACACTTACTTTGCATCAAGCACTGTTCTAAGTGCTGGGAATGACACAGAAACAGACCCTGTCCCACACAGGGCTCACAGTCTTAGTAGGAAGGAGAACATGTATTGAATCCCCATTTTACAGATGAGGAAACTGAGGCAAAGAGAAGTGAAATGATTGCCCAGGGTCCCCCAGCAGGCACGTAACAGAGCTGGGATTAGAACCCAGGTCCTCTGACTCCCAGGCCTGTGCTCTTTCCACTAGGCCATGCTGCTGCTCACATTTTTCATGTGATACATGTGATCCACATGTCACTATTGTACTATCTCAAGGGTTTAGTACCTTGCCCTGGACAGAGAAAGTGTTTAATAAATACTCTTGTTTAATTAAAGATTTAAGAATATAATAGAGCTAGTAGGCATTTTCCCTGCCCACAAGGATTTTATCTAGCAGGAGAGACAGACACTGAAATAATTTACAGATGTGAGTGAGAAATGGATATGTTTATGAGTTTGTGCTGAAAAATAGGCGGGAATTGAAATTTCAATCAAGGGCATTTATTGAGTCCTTAAATCAAATACCATTGACTGATTGAAGTTGGTATGTCAGAAGTAGTATGGGTGGTTATAAGTACACAAGGAAATAGTGCAGAAATGCTGAAGTGTTAGTTGGTGTGATATGAACTGAGGGGTTTCTTTCTCTTTTTTTTTAATGGTATTATTTAAATGCTTTCTGTGTGCCAAAACATTGTTCTAAGTGCTGGGGCAGATACAAACTAATCAGGTTGGACACAGTCCGTCCTTTCAGTCTTAATCCCCATTTTGCAATGAGGTAACTGAAGCACAGAGAAGTTAAGTGACTTGCCCAAGATCACACAGCAAACAAGTGGCAGAACCAAGATGTTGAAGGAGATGTGATTTCAAATGGGCTTTGAAGATGGTGAGAGGTGTGGTCTGAAAGATAGGAGAGGTGATTTTTGCCCCCAAATCTTGGTGTGTTATTAGCCTAGGGAAAGGGTGGGAGAGGATGGAGGTGGATTAAGGGGGGTGAGAATAGGGAACTAACATGGGTGGAGCCAAAGCAATTTTCGTGGTCTGATCGGCTCCCAGATATCTTTCCTGCTATTTGAGCAGAGAGCTAAGTCTTTACTATCAGTAGTATTTATTGAGCTCCAGCTATGTGCAGTATTGAAGTACATCCTTGGGGAACTTGGGAAAGATATAAAAGACACAATTCTTGCCATCAAGCTTACAATCTAATGAGAAAAATATGGATTAAAGAACATAGCAAAAGAATAAGAGAATAGAGATAACTGATAGACACAATTGAATAAACAGACACATTCATATATATTGAGATAAAAAGTGGAATGGAATGACCAGTCTCAGTATCTCTGGCAGAAGAGCTCTAAATATATTCAGATTTAAAATGTGTGTGTGTGTATAAGTGTATATATGTGTATACCCATATATGTATATGTGTGTGTGTATATATGTGCATGTACTTTTATATGTCTATATGTATATGTGTTGAGTACGGGCTTGGGAATCAGAGGTCGTGGGTTCCAATCCCTGCTCCGCCACTTGTCAGCTGTGTGACTTTGGGCAAATCACTTTAACTTCTATGTGCCTCAGTTAACTCATCTGTAAAATGGGGATTAAGACTGTGACTGTGTATATATGTAACTTTCATAGCATCAGGGACTAGTGTAGGAGGTCAGGATTTTTAATTCCCGTTTTGCATTTGGGGTAACAGAGAAAATGACTTTGTAGAGTTAGTATATAAGGTAAGGGCGTATTCGCTTATCAGTCAATCCATGGTATCTAGAGAGTGCATACTGTATACAGGGCACTGTAGGAAGCGCTTGGGAGGGTACAATACAACAGCATTGGTAGATATGTTTTCTTCCTACAGTGAGCTTTTCTGTTTATTTGCCCTCTTTGTTAGCATGTGTATCTTCATGGTGCCCAAGATTTAGACGCCTGAAAGGCAGAATCAGGACCTACTTAACTTTGTTTGGGATCCAGTGATGCGGTTGAGTTATAACATTGAGTTAGTGACCTAGGGCTTATGAGCTCTGAATGTCAATCGGGAAATAAATCCTATTCAATATGATTTACATAAGACTATGACATTTCTAATAGGGCAACTCACTTTTCGTGACTGATATGCTACTCTGGCATTCTGAACTCACAATTGGCAGAGAATGTGCCCTTATTTAATTATATAATCAGCTTCTAAACTCTAACTGGAGCAGCATTTCCTAAAACAGTGTACTGTTTTTGGAAGACATAATCATTTGTACCCTAACTAGGAGGAATATTTTCAGGGCGTTTTTCTTGAGCAACCTAAAATTTCAGCATGACACCCCCCCCCCCCACCCCGCCCCCCCCCGAAAAAAAAAAAATCACTTGCTTGCCATGTCATTTCTGTTAGGTTGTTAATTTCCACATCTTAGAGAGTGAGGGGGATGAACAAAAGCACGTTTTGTTCTGTTGTAAAAATGATGAACTGCTCAGGCAGGTGAATGTTTCATGACAGGCAAATAACAGAACTATTAGTCTTCTATAATAACAGCTGTTTATATGTCGGATGAATAGCTTTCCAGTTTCAAGCCCACGTTTAGTGATGGCCATTCATTCCTCTCCACTCCTGCAGGTGGTGGTCTCTGACTGTCTCGTAAAGTCAAAGAAAGCCATATTTGATCCCCTCAATAGATACGTTTTAAATAGACACATTCTTTAGTGTTTGCTTGGGTTCATATACAAATACACCTGACACCCATTCTTTTAGACATTCTCTCCCAATATCCACTGTTTCTTTCTGTTCCCAGGAAAATAAGGAATCTGAGTATGAAGAGCTGATTCATGCTTTAAGAAAAGAAAAACACATTTATTCCAGCCTAGTGAAAGCTCTGAAAGACTCAGACAGGTATGTGTTATTTCTCCTTTGCAAAATCTCAGTCACAAAAGTATTACTTAAAGAATACAGGGAATGTATCCTGCATCGATAATGAAAGCAAATCCATGCCAGCTTTCTTGGAGGAATGACACGAGACAATGATGGACATGCTTCTGCAATTACTCCTTCATTTAGAAATCTGATTTACTTGGGTTTCACTGAGAATCCCTGTATTTTGAAAAGAAAGTTTTGCTGCCATTTTCAGTTAAAGAGAAATGAAGGGTTATTCCCCCTTGCCTTAGGAGCTATTTTTCCTTCCTCAGTTGTGTTTTATGTCATTGTTATTCATATCTTAATTACGTTACTAGTACAATTTTAAAATCTTTAATTTAGGGGGAATACAGATATTCAGATAAACAGAAATTAATGTTTGTGTCTAAGTACATGGCCATTTATTAACTTTATCCTTCCTGTATGCATTTTGACACTGGGGTGATTTGAGAGATACTGAATGCTTTGGGGTTTTGTGAGAATTGAGTTTTAATCTTACAGCATCTCCAAAGGTGAACTAGATTGGAGTCTGATATCCAAGTGATTCTATAGGAGACTGTGATAGCTGTTGTACTTGCTTCTATCTCTTCTAACTCTAGCTGCTGTTTAATGGAAAGAAAAGGGGTGTTTGAGGGTACTTATTGGGGTTATTTCTTAGACCATAAATGAAAACTTTTATGGTGATAACTAGCCACTAGACAGAGAAAAGGAACTTAATATTCAGCCAATGCATCTGTCTCAATGAAGCATGTGTATTTTGTTGTTGATAAACACAAGCCATACCTGGTTCTTGAACCCCAAACATTCTGCCAGTTCAAAAGGTAGTCCCCACTTCAGCTTTTCATACCACTAACCTGAGCTTTGTAAAAGAGGTGGTTGTGGTGGGGACAAGGTCTTGCAATCATCATTCCCAGAAAACTGGCCCTAAAGAAAAGAAAGACAATTTTCCAGTAGAGGCCTTTTACCAGAAAAATTGAAGACCACTTCAGGAAAACGCTACACTTCCAGAGCTTGATGACTCCTTCCCCCAAATCATCAGCTCAGTGCATTTGCTTGGAAAGTGACACTGCCTGCAGAGGGAAAGAGACTGGGAGTCTTTGCTTAGCCTTTTTCTGGGTGTTGGTGGTTCTTGGTTAAATCTTTAATAACCCTTTGCATTTTGAAGAGGTCTTTGAGGGAAGATTATCATCGATAGGCACAGGAGTGCCAGGTGCACTAAAAGCAGCCCACTTTTCACCGTGTCATAAAGAGGTAAAGAGAACCAAGAAGTCCTTAATAGCAGGAGTTTAGCTAAAACAACCTTTTGGGTAAATTTCTTTGCAGTACAACTACAACTGTGCGAGTTCTGTGCTGTGACACGATTGTACGATTTTCTATCAGCTTCTAAATTGATCATTATGATTGTCTTGAAATGGAACCAGGGAAAAGTTGCAATTGAAGCCTCTTCCCTTCCAGGCAAGACTACCTTACAATGAACAGTTCTCAAAGCAGGAAGCAGAGAAGATTAGACATAATGGTTTATTTTCATCTCGATATATGTTGATTTATGTGTGTAACTCTGCAGATCGAGATGAGAGAAGCGTCTGAAGGAAGAGCAGCAATTGCTTCTGAGGAATGCATTCTTTAGAGAAGCTTTGCTGCCAGATAAGGTGCTAAGGCACAAAGGAAGAAAATGATTTCCAATGTTTAAAAAGAAGGTTATGTTCTCTCTCTCTCTCTCTCTCTCTCTTTCTCTCACTCTCTCTCTCTTTCTCTCACTCTGCTTCTTATTTTCCATCCTGGGTCAGTATAAGTAGGTAACATAATGACTTTTTTTTTTTAAATTTCTGGTGTCTTGCTTTTGGAAAGTATTAACAGCCTGCAAGCTGAGCTAAGCAATATTTTTGCCCTGAGAAAACAACTGGAAGATGATGTCCTGGCTTATCGGAATTTACGGAAGGTTTTGGAAGAACAAATTAGGGAAATTGGAAGGAGAGAAGGTACGATGTCCTAAATATATGGGGAGAAGTAGGGTCCTCCCCTCTGTACTCCCCTCTCACAGTGGGGATACTGCTTTCAATAAACTGTGAAACTCAGTCAGGCAAATATCTAGGCAGATTTGATTAATGTACACATTTCTTGTACCCTCATTGGTTGTTGATTTGGAACTTGATTCTGCCTGATGTCAGTATACAAGGTGTATAGATAGAGGGATAGCTTTTTTTTTTTCCCCTGCAGCAAATTTTAGTAATTCTGTGGTGATTCTGCTGCAGTGATGATTTCAAACCGCCTACCGTTCATATCTACAGAATTTACTGTTTTCTGCATAAGTCAAGGATCTCTGGTTTTATATAATCTCACGGCCAAAGGATCACTTCCCTGGCTGAGGAATCTAATTTCTTCAATATGCTTTGATAAACAACCAATATGCTAGGGAAACTGATAGGCTCTGGGGACCATGACAGACACTTAGAGCAACAGGAGAAGAAGAATTAGTGAGATTGGTCTTCCAGACCTTTCAAAAAAAGAATAGAGACATCTTCTGGCTTTTTTAATTTCTAGGGTCAGGGCATTTTAGGGTCTTCTTCATATGGGAAAGCAGGCTAAGAGTCGACCCTGAGGAGAATTATTCATTCATTCAATCATATTTATTGAGCATTTACTGTGTGCGGAGCACTGTACTAAGCACTTGAATTATGTTTCAACTATCCCCATCTTTAGCCACCTACTCTCACAATGGGGCTGGCCATCTGTGAGTAGTTAAATGGCATCTGTGTGAGAAATAAATTGAGGCTGAAACACATGGGAGAGGTTTGGGCACATATTCCAGTTCATTTACTCAGAGAGACTTTCACTGTTATTGGCTGAAAACTTGACATTCAAGGAGCTTGATTTACCTGGATTTCCACTCTTGGCCTTTGGAGTTCATTTTCTTTTTACCCCTGGACAAACCGACAAAACGATTCAGCCTTACTTTTCATGAACAAATTATTTCTAAACATAACACTTAATATGCAAATTATAATTCAGAATGAGTCACTGAAAAATCCCAATAAGAATGTCATATCAAGATGTCAGGCTCAAAGGAAATGGAAAATTTCTCAAAGTTAACGTGCACCATATTTAACTCTAGGAAACTTCCCTTTGGTAGCCGACACTCAAGAAAAGTCTAGATTTATTTTTGCATTTTCAGATGTTTTGGATTTTGAGTTCTCATGTGGAGTAATATTTCTGACACTGGTTTTCTTTCTTTGACAGAAGAAACATTTTCATTTTGTGGTGACCAGACATCATATCTTAGTATTTGCCTTGGAGAGCATGATCGTTTTCAAACAGAACATTTATCTCTCGAAGAACTTAAAAAGAGGGTATTTACCTGTTTTCTTATTTGCTGGGTTTTTGGCCAAGCTGTTGACTTGTAGCTTTTAGAAATAGCCTCTAAAAAACCTGGTCTGAAGCTGGGCCTAATGTCCAAGGAGCCTCAGGTTTCCCATTGACTGAGGAGAGACTAGAATCTTGCTACAGTACAAGCCCTTGATGGTTGACGTTAGTGTTGAACTACCTAACAGTGGAGAAGCTTGGTGGGATTCATTCTTCTTGTTAAAGGACTTTGAGACCCACAATTGCAAGTTAGGGAAGGAGTCAGAGCTTTCTAATTCTAAAACTGACTTCCTCCAGAAATTGGATTAGGACATTGTTTCACCATCTGGTAAATGGGGTAAAATGGCACCTCTGTTGCTTACTTACCTTTCTTTTGTGGTTAGCCTAGTACTGGCCATCTTTTTTATTTCCTGTTTTTTGACCTTGCAAGCTGCATCTGAATTCATATTCCAGATTTATTTCACCTTCTTCTCAAAATAAGAGTATTTTCAAGGGGAAGAGTCTCATTTAAGGCCAATCTCTCCTGCCAGGTAGAGCAGAGAAAAGCCCCTGCATTCCAGTCCGCTTCCAGGAATGGAGACATACTGCACTGACTTTACAGTTGAGTCTAGTGATTGCTCCTGGAGAGCCCTGAGCATTAGGAAAGGTGGGTCATTAGCTTATACAGGGAATCTTGTTTCTACTGTCCTTTGGTTGGTTCAACCTTCTCTGCTTAATGCTAATATGGAGTGGAAAGGTCATGAAAGATACGACTCATTCTCTGGGGAGATTTCAGAACCTTTTCCTTTGGGAGAAGTTTCATTTACCATTTAGAGGGTAAAGATGAGACCAAATAAACCAGAGAATTGCAGAATTATCATGACAGTTTCTGTAATAACGAGGTGAAAAAGCCATCACTAGGGCAAAGTGTTTTTTAGTGACTGTGCTCAAACGGTTGGTTCTTCCAACACTGAGGACTTGAATAAAGACTCTTCTGCCTGTAAAGGGGAAGTCTGTATCTCTTGTCTTTTTCCTTCCCTTTGCTACTTAGGTCATTGAACTTGTGCTCCTAGTGAAGGACCTGCATGCAGATAACCAAAATCTGAAGAAGTCCCTTTTGGAGCTCTCTAGATTGACTCCTCAGGAAACAGAAACATCTGTCAGCCAGAACCAGGTAAGAAGAATAATCTTTACGCTTAAAAGCATATGTGAGTTGAAGATGACAAGTGTTTTTTGAACTTTGGTTTCCATAACGCTAAAGCTGCAGCTACACTAGGGATTGGGGCAGAAGCATTTAAATGGAATAGTTCTATTGCAGTAGCATTTTCGCCTTTCGAGTGGAGATACTTTGCTATTGATTCGCCAGAGTTGAGCTAGCTTATCTGATACCCTCAAACCACAGCGATTAGAATAAAGCACAGCACTATTTTCGACCTGGATACAGATCCATGTGAGACGTCAGGAGGCTATTGGATCCATTTCCAGTTGAACAGTGTGTAAAGGGAATATCCAGGGGGCTGGTGGAGGCCCTGCCAAGGTAGCTGGAGAACTGGCAAAATAGCCAGGCTAAGTTAGTGTAGATGCAGCTTTAAGGCATTGGTCGATTTCCATTTTGTTGTTAGCACCATACTGCATCTTTCATGGCCCCCTCGAGCCAAGGGTTCCCCCAGCCCATAACTGCATGAGGTTCATCAGTGGTTCACTCTGACCTTCGTGGCATGAGCACTTTTCTTTCACTTCCAGATAGTGAATGGATGACTAGGACACACCTCCATGGCTCCATGGCTCATCTTCATTAGTAATAGTTGGGTTCAGTGCTATTGCCAGTGACTTTGTTTTTCTTTGGTTTCTCTCCACTGGTTCGTGATGAATGATTTGAAGACCCAGGAGGCAAGGCAGTGCTGAAGACCATCATTTCCTCCCATTAATCCCTAACCTGACCCAACCCTTAAAAGAAGACCAGTGAAAGTAAAAGCTCTCCCAGGAGTTTATTAGCGAGCAGTGTCGCAGATGATGAGATACGTCCTTCGTAAGAAGTGCGTCAGGGGACATAGGGCAGTTTCTTCTCTGGTCCCCTCAGATGCTTCTGATAATCTGTTTTTTGGTTTGTTTGTTTTTTTTTTTTGGCCTTGAAAAAGCCCAGGCTGGAAACTAGATAAATGTAGACTTTGAATCCAAGATCTGGTATCCCTAAGCAGATCTTGGCTCCAAAATGGAAGAAGATAAAAGGTGGTTTCCACTACTCTTTGGCCATCTGCTGTCTTTGAGGGAGGGAGCGTTTCAGTCCTCGGGGCTCCAGGCAGTTTGAAAAGCCAAGCACTTCAGTAATTCATTTAGGGAAAACTAGGAAATATTTTAAATAAGCATCTTATTCACCATAGAGTTCATTTAAGCCATAAGTGGTGGGTTTTGATTTGGTCTTTTGCCCTTTTAAAAACATAGTGGAATGGTACATTATTTCCTTTACAGCACTTTCTCGTCTTCCTCTGAACTCTCAATCCTAACATTCAAATTTGGGGTTATTTGCTGAAGGGAACTACATTGGATAGTCATAGCCCTGTTGTTAATAGTGTCACATAAAATTTGTTTTTAAAAATTGCAACAACATCTTGGAAAGGGTGACCCATTAAAAGGAATTCCAGGGATTTGGCCTGTGTCACTGTGGTGGGGGTGATAGAGAGGGAAATGTTGCTGGCAGTTAATGGGAAGACTTGTTTTTAGGTGGGTGCCAGGTGGAAGCCATGTAAAAGCAGCCTAGCAGAGACAATCGAAGTAAAATAGAAATTTGTGTGACTCTACTGGTTAGAGCTACATTATGCTTTGGAGCACAGTCGATCTCTCATCCCAGCAAGCCTCTCGATACTGCATGTTCAATTCTTTTTATTTATGGCCAAAGATTAGTGGATCATATGATTTTTAACTTCTTTGTGCCTTTGTTATTACATCTGTAAAATGGGGATTAATAATTTGAGCTCCATGTGGGACATGGACTGTGTCCAACCTATGAGCTTGTATCTACCCTGGTGCTAAGTAAAGAGCCTGGCACATGGTAATCACTTAAATACATAATAGAGTGATATTATGGTTGATTTTCTGTATAGCTCTTACAGTAGTTTAGTGTTCATTAGATCACCGTAATAGTTTGTGAACGAAGTTGGGTTAATCCACAGATGAATTGCTGAAGGACATCAAAAGATTTTCCCAGTCCTTTTTAAAAATCCCTTTAACAAACTGTTGTAAAGTTGAGGCAAAAGCTCCATAAATTAAGCTATTTTTCTAGTACCGATATCGAGTCCATTGACACTGCTTCCAAGCATTCCTTAGGCATCAGGAAATATTTATTAAGGATTAAAACCCTGTCAAATAACAAGGGAGGGAGGTGGTCAAAGAAATGCCTTGCCCTTCTTGGTTTAAGAAATAGAAGTGACTCCCATATTGAGCATCCCTCAGATTTCCTTTTGCTTTATGTTTTCAATTTCCTCGACTGGAATTTTACTCAGTTTCCCCACCTCAACTGCATCAGCCTCCTCATTGGCTTCCCTTTCTCCAGCCTCTCCTTCTTCCAGTCTATACACTCTGCTGCCCATATCATTTTTGTAAAAATTCCTATGTTCAAATCTTCTCACTCTTCAAAAATCTCCAGTGATTGCTCATCCATCTTCACATTAAACAAAAACTCCTCACCATCATCATTACGCACTTGGTCACCTCTCTTCCACCCACCTGACCTCTCCTATCCCACTGCACTCCAGTCCACATACAAAAAAAATCATTTTATCGGTCATATTTCCTCCAGAAAAGAGAGAATCCCTACCAGCATTCGTAATGGGAAGGGATTTACAGTTAAATCTCTGTGATACCCACCACTGAGTCATGGCTATTGCCTATTAAAAGATGTTTCAGAAACTGCTAGAGATTTTAGTATCACTGATTCATCTCTCTCAAAATGAGATGTCTCTCAGTTTCCCCACCTCAACAACATCAGCCTCCTCGTTGCCTTCCCTGTCTCCGGCTTTTCCTTCTTCCAGTCTACACTTCACTCTGTTGTTCTTTTCACTTTTCTAAAAATTCCTTCTTAAACCTCTCCACTCTTCAAAAATCTCCAGTGGTTGTTCATCCACCTCCACATTAAACAAAAACTTCTCACTATCGTCTTTGCGTCACTTGGTCACCTCTCTTCCACCTACCTGACCTCTCATCTCCCACCAACTCTAGCCCACATACTTCACTCTTCTAACAGCAGCCTATTTGATGTTCTTCGGTCTCTTTCACCATCGACCCCTTGCTCACGGTTCTCCCTTCTGCCTCGAACTTCTTCCTTATCTGACAGAGTACCACTCTCCCAAGCTTCGAAGTCCTACTAAAATCATATCTTCTCTCAGCAGCCTTCTCTAACTTAATAATAATGTTGGTATTTCTTAAGCGCTTACTATGTGCAGAGCACTGTTCTAAGCGCTGGGGTAAACACAGGGGAATCAGGTTGTCCCACGCGGGGCTCACAGTCTTAATCCCCATTTTACAGATGAGGGAACTGAGGCACAGAGAAGTTAAGTGACTTGCCCACAGTCACACAGCTGACAAGTAGCAGAGCTGGGATTCGAACTCATGAGCCCTGACTCCAAAGCCCTCTCATCTCTTCACCCTACTGTTCCTTCTGCACCATCTGTGCACTTGGGTCTGTCTCTATCCCTGTAGCACCCCAGTCCACAAACACTTACGCACATATTCCTATATTCTGGTGCTTCCCCTAACTGGAATTGATTTTAATATCCATCTTCCCCACTAAATTGTAAGCTTCTGGAAGGGAGGGATTGTTTCTACCACTTCTATTATATTGTACTCTCCCAAGCACTTTAATATAAGCTCTGCATAAAGTAAGCTTAGTAAATGCCATCAGTGAATTGGTTGATTCAGTTAGCATGCATTCAGTGAAGGGGAAAGCATCCGATTTATAAAAAAAACACAAAAGTTGTAGAAGGAGTTTGGGGTTAGGTGGCTTCATTTCATAGTTTAGGCTTCATTTCATAGTTTAGGGCCTTTGTTCAGGAATAAATTATTTCTGATTTTAGACCATGAGAGTTAAGCTTAATTTTGGTTCATTTTATATATTCATTGACTGGTGATCGATATGTATGTACATGTTTGTGTGTGTGTGTGTGTGTGTGTGTATACATGTAGACATATCTCGCTTCATTTCTCGTCTTCATTTTCAAAGAAGTAGCATGGCGAAGTGGAAGGAGCATGGGCTTGGGAGTCAGAGAACACAGGTTCTAATCCCAGCTCTGCCACTTGTCTGCTGCGTGACCTTGGGCAAGCCACTTAACTTCTCTGTGTCTGTTACCTCATCTCTAAAACGGTGTTTAAAACTGTGAGGCCCCTGTGGGACAACCTGATTACCTTATATCTACCCCAGTGCTTAGAACAGTGTTTGGCACATAGTAAGTGCTTAATAAATGCCGTAATAATAATAATGATAATAAAAGATGCCTATTTCTGCCCCACATTTTTTTTGAGTTACTTTTTCCCACCCTCTTAACTCTATATAGTGTCTGGACAATAAAGAAGATGAGGCCATTACAGCAGCAGAAGGTGATGAGGAGAAGAATGATTTCCTGAGGGAGCAGCATTTGGGGAGGAGGACTGAGGTAGGAGCATATGACTTTCTCAAGGTGACTTTGAATGAAAAACATGTGTCTGTATGTTCATACACCCACACACACTCACAAACATACATATCGATTGCAAGTCAGTGAACATTTAAAATGAACCAAAATTAAGCTAAACTAGCAAGACCAAAACATGGTCTAAAATCAGTAATAATTTTAATAAATTACTGTATAATTAATAAATTATGGTACAAAGGCCCTAAACTATGAATTGAAGCCATCTTTCCCCTAACTCCTACATTTTTTGTGCTTTGTTATGCATTGGCATTTAAAAAAATCCTTCCCTATCCCGAGGTTCTGCTTGCCCTGAAGTTGTTCTCAGTCAATCACTGGTATTTACTGAGGGTTTACTGTGTGCAGATTACTAAACTGTGCCTTGTGTGCAGACCTCCAAGCTCAGGGCTTGGGGAATCATAGATAGGACAGAGGGGTGTTTTTTTCAGTCCTGCCCTTCCCACTGGAGACTGTAAATTCCTTGTGGGCAGGGATTGTGTCTATCAAATTGGTTATGTTGTATTCTCTCAAGTGCTCAGAACAGTGCTTTGGACAAAGAAGCAGCATAACGTAGTGGATAGAGAATGGGGCTGTGGGTGAGAAGGATCTGGGTTCTAATCCAGGATCCATGACTTGTCTGTTTTGTGACCATGGGCAAGTCACTTAACTTCTCCGTGCCTCAGTTACCTCATCTGTAAAATTGAGATTAAGACTGAGCCCCGTGTGGGACAGGGACTGTGTCCAACCTGATTAGCTAGTATCTACCCCAGTGCGTAGTGCAGTACCTGGCACAGAGTAAGCATTTAACAAATACCATAAAAAATGTCATCAATCGATTGATTAAGGGCTGTAAAGGCAGCCCAGAGGACAAGAGAAAAATTCCCAGTGCTTGGAGGCCACTGATATTCATTCTTTCAGTTCAATTCATTCATATTTATTGAGTGCTTACTGTGTGCAGAGCATTGTACTGAGTGCTTAGGAGAGTACAGTACAACAGTAGACACATTCTCTGCCCATAATGAACTTACGGTCTTGGGTGGGGGAGACTGACATTAATGTAAATAAATTAGAGATGTGTGCATAAGTGTTGTGGGGCTGGGAGGGGGAAAGAACAAAAGGAGCAAGTCAGGCGACGATGCAGAAGGGAGTGGGAGAAGAGGAAAGGGGGTGCTTATTGTTTATATACAAACCAGCTAGGCTCAGGCTCAGACTGGAGAGGCAGATTTAAAATACCTGACTGTTCTCTGGACCGCAGCCCTGGCCCTCCAGCAGCAGTGCTCAGAATAGTACTCTTTTATATTGTACTCTCCTGTTTGTTTAGTATAGTGGTCTGCAGACAGTCAGTCAATCAATGAATGGAATTATTGAGTACAATACTGCGGAGATGGTAGACTTGTTTCCTGTCCACAAGAAGCTCACTGTCCAGAGGAGGGACATGGACATTAAAATAAGTTCGGGCTATGGAGCCGAAGGCACAGTGAATATCGAGCGCTCTGAAGGGTAAACATCTAGGTGCTTCAGTGATACAGCAGGGAGAGGGATTAGGGGGAAATGAGGTTTGGTTGGAGAAGACTTCAATTGGTGGTTACCATCCTGTGGGGCCCCCAACAGCCACTCCGGGCTAAGGGCAGAGGAGGCGACACAGAGGTGCCTCACTTGGAAGCCCCAACTCCAATTCCCAGGTCCCAGTCAACTCTCCTGCCCACAGGACAGAAGGATGTAGCCCCTGGCTCAGGGCAGCCAGAGCCCAAGTCCATTCCACACGACGCCCTTCCCTCAGCGAGGTGATAGGGCCACTCCGGGGAGTACATGGTGGCTTTGGCAAGCCCCTTGGCCTCATAGGGGCAGGTGGTGGGAAGGGCAGGCCAGCTGGATAGCTGGATTCAGTCAGTAAGTGCTCTCTAAATATCATAAATATCTCCCAGCACTGATGAAATCCATTTTTTCAAGTCCTCCCTCTCCTGCTTGTTCCTTGGCTTTTAGCTGAGGTTTCTGGGCACAGAGGAGGAGTGTGTACTGGTGGCATTACAGGGACATCAGTCTCCACTCCATGCTACAGACTGCAAGGACCTGTGGCACTGAATGCAGTACCTCCAACACTGTTGGGAGTTCCAACTGTTTGTCAGCCAGTGGAGAGCTCTACATTTTTCACTCCAACATTGTGTCAGTTTCCTAGGCTGCATTATTTACCTTCTGACTTATTGTGTACACTTTTTATCAACATGAGATATTTTTTCCTACCTTTTCCCTGCTCCCCCAGATTCCTCAACTGTGACGTTTTAGGTTTTGTGCAAATGGAGACATTTTATCATTAAAAGAATGAAAGGACTAGTCCATTAACATTTTGGAGTCCCTTCAAAGCCACATCCCAAAGATTCTTACTGGTTTGAAGATACCTTTTTAGGTAGATTTGAGATCAAACAGAAACTCTTTACCCTCGGCTTTAAAGCACTCAATCACCTTGCCCTTCCTACCTCACCTTGCTGCTCTCCCACTACAAACCAGCCTGCACACTTCACTCCTCTAATGCCAACTTACTCACCGTACCTCGATCTATTTCGCTGCCAACCTCTCCTCCACATCCTGCCTCTAGCCTGAAATGCTCTCCCTATTTGTATATCACAGTCAACCTCCCCACCTTCAAAGCCTTATTGAAAGCACATCTCCTCCAGTAGACCAAGACCTTCCCTGACTAAGCCCTCATTTTCTTTTTTCCCACTCCCTTCTGTGTCACCCTGATTTACTCCCTTTATTCATTATTCCCCCTCAGCTGCACAGCACCTCTGTACATATCTGTAATTTATTTATATTAATGTGCCTCTTCCTCTAGACTGTAAGCTCACTGTGGGCAGGGAATGTCTGTTATATTGTACTCTCCCAAGGGCTTAGTGTAGTGCTCTACACACAGTAAGCCCTCAATAAATATGTTTGATTGATTGATCTACATTGAAGCAAATGATACATAATAAAGAAAAATCCATCTTTTTTATGGTATTTATTAAGTGCTTACTATGTGACAGTCACTATTCTAAGTGCTGGGATAGAGGCAAGACAGGTTGAACACAGTCCAAGTCCCAATATAGGTCTCACAGTCTTAATCCCCACTTTACAGATGAGGTAACTGAGGCACAGTGAAGTGACTTGCTCAAGGCCACCCAGCAGACAAGTGGCAGAGATGAGATTAGAATGCAGGTCCTTCTGACACCTGGGCTTGTGCTCTATCCGTTGGGCCATGCTGCTCTGTAGTCATTCTGTGAATGTAATGGAGCTTGTGCATAATTTCAGAACTATTAATAACTTTGTGTCTTTACGTCCCTGCATGGATTCATCTGTAAGTTTTTTACCAGAAGTAATGAAGTAGGAGAACAATTATTTATAGACTAGTATGGGAAATTTTCCAATTTCCTAACAGGAATGTTCATTTTCGACTCAAGTTATGGTGTGTCTGATGCAGTCCTTAACTAGACCAGAGTATATGATAAGTAGTCCAGGAAGGTAGCTTCATAAACAACATCTTCAACAAATTATAAATGAACCACCTTCCAAATTAAGCAAAGCAATGTGATGCTAATTATTCTTTATATTATTAAATAATGAGTGGGGCACACTTTATAAATCTGGTAAGCTAGGATATATTACAAAAAGTAATGGAAGTCTAAGTACAGTGATACCATGGATTTGTGGAGCCTCTTTCTTCTGAAGAGTCTGAAATGTGTAGAGATTGATTTTTCTCTGCATTATTGGGCAGATACTGTAGGTCCATTCTGCAAATGAACAAATTAAGACCCAGGGAAGGGTGGGGATCGTAGGGATTGTACAGCGAGGGCCTAGAACCCACATCTCTTTGTTTCATGCCCACTTGGCTCCATTTCTGTGAAATAATTTTCCTTTCCAGGCTACAGTGGACTACTTTGATGGAATTTGCAACAACAGAAATGAAAAGAATCATAATCAAAAGAGTGCTCGTGTTGTGCAGGAAGTAGCTGGAAAACCAGTTATCCAAAAGGAGCAGAGCCCACATGAAGGCGAGCCGATGAACCTATGCTCATCTCTCTTAAGTGAAAATGAAAACCCAGTACTTGAATCCAGGTATGCAAGCAAACTGCAGATCACATTTGACAGTATTTCTAAGAGGGAGAAAAAGTAATTTTGGTGAAGTGAATTTCGATAATAGCACTGTCTAATTTGCCTGAGAGATTGGCACGGCTCCTTCAGAGCCATTTCAATATATCGTGCAATTAAGTAATTAGGCTGCATACTATTAGTAGTAAGGATTAAAAAAAACCTCAAGAAAATCCTATATAAGGAAAAAAGTTTCTCTCAAAGTATTGCTTTTGAGTTTCCCACTGAGAGACGTCTCACTTTGAGAGAGATGAATCAATGATACTAAAATCTCTAGCAGTTTCTGAAACATCTTTTAATAGGCAGTAGCCATGACTCAGTGGTGGGTATCACAGAGATTTAACTGTAAATCCCTTCCCATTAGGAGTGCTGGTAGGGATTATCTCTTTTCTGAGAGGAAATATAACCGATAAAAATGGGTGGGTTTTTTTGTTGTGATTGTAGCTGTTAAGCAGGAAGCAATCTGTATGTGTTAAAAGTGAATAGTTTGGGGTTAATTTTCCAGATGAGGAAGTGAAGGTTGAGAAAATCTCCCAAGTCTACTGTGATTATAACAAACCAGAGCCATAACTCTAGAATTGGATAATATTAAATATTATTTTAATTCAGTTTTAAGCCCTGGAGAGAGGAAAGAGAATACAGTTTAGCAACCTTTCTTTATGATTCCAGAAATATTCTTTCAATATTTCAGAAAAATTAATATGAGTTTTATAGACCAAATAGTTCCATATTGAAAGTAGGAGCTATATTGCTGAGTTTTACTGTTTTTAACTTTATTATGATCCCTTAATTTTACAGTTTTATTTCTTGGGAAACCTTTGAAATAGGTTGAGTTTTGGACAGGTTTGTCATAAAATATGCTGTTAAGTAGTGAGCTCACAATTTTTCTTCCCTTGGGGGTCAAACAGACCAGAACTTATGAAAGCGTTACGTGAACTGCTCTTGGGTCCTCGGGCTGTGAGCGAACAGAAAGTTTCGGGAGAAGATTCAGAAGATAAGAATGAGAAGAATCTCAAGGAGTCAGTTGTTCAACTAAGAGCTGAAATTGGGCATCTTAAGCAGGTTGGTACATTCCTAAAGGAACCTGTAGAACTGCAGTCAACTTTGGATGGAAAGGGAGGATTTTATTTAGGTGCTGTGGCATCCATGAATGAGGAAATGAGGCTGTTGAAGATCGGCCTGAAAGATGCTGCTGTACAAACCGTGGACCTTGGGGGTCATGGATTGGGATATGGAGGAAAAGGAGATATTTCAGAAGAAGCCAGAAAATGTTCTGAATCAAATGCAGAGCTTGACCAAGAAGCTATATCTAGGGTGTCAGAGCACCAGAAGAGCACTCTTTCAACCACAGCACAAAAAGTAAGTCAATAGATTTGTCTGTGTGTGGTGTTCGTATATTCGTCCTGTGGATAAAATATTCTTAAAAAGGGGCTGGTTTTTTTTAACCGACCCTCTGTTTTTGGTAAGCATGCCCCTTTCCTCACCCAGTTAAGATTTTTCTTTTCTTTTGAAGACTGCTACCAAGCTGCATTTAAAACTGAATGTAGTGTTAACCCCAAGTAGTGAACCGCACCCTGAAATTTGGAGCACTGTGTTCAATTCTCTGGGTTGATTTTAGTCAACAAGGCACCTTTTCTTTTTTTTCTTTGTTTTTTCAAATGGCATTTGTTAAGCACATATCTGCCAGGCACCTTACTAAGTGCTGGGGTAGATACAACAAATCAGGTTGGACACAGTCCATGACCCAGGTAGGGCTCACAGTCTTAATTCCCATTTGATGTGCAGAGAAGTTAAGTGACTTGCCCAGGATCACACTGCAGGCAAGTGGCGGAGTCAGGGTTAGAACCCATGTCCTCTAACTTTCAGGCTTGTGCTTTTTCCACTTGGCCACTCTGTTTTTCCCAACACCTTTATTGGAACACTGCCACTCCCTTAGTACAGTGCTCTGTACGTAGTAAGTGCTCAGTAAATACTATTGAATGAATGAATGAATAAACTCCTGATGTTTTAGTCCTTAAAAATGTGGCAACCTCAGGAATGCTTGAATCATTACCTCCTTAGTCTGTCAGTCCAATGTGGGACAGGGACTGTGTCCAGCTTGTCCACCCCAGCACCTTGGAACAGTGCTTGACACATAGTTAAGTGCTTAACAGTTACCATCGTTATCATGTGCATGGTTTTCAATGGTCTATAAAAGACTAAAAAGCAGGAAATCCCTCAGAGAAATCTCTACCCTCGAGTGGGTGCCATAAGGATGTCTGCTTTCTAGTTTTTGGGTTTTTTTGTGCTTGAAAATTCAAATTTATCAATGTCCCTGTACATCAGAATGGAGAATTAAGTTTATTTTCTGACCTCCAAATCATTACTTTCATGAGTGAAAACGGCCTGGTCTTAGCGACAAAACTCTTTGAAGTCTGGGTCAGGAGCCCTGATTAGGAATGTAAATTTCCTCTGATAATAATAATAATGATGGTATTTAAGTGCTTACTATGTGCCAAGTACTGTTCTAAGCATTGGGGGACATACAAGGTAATGAGATTGTCCCATGTGGGCCTCACAGTGTTAATCTCCACTTTACAGATGAGGTAACTGAGGCATAGAGAAGTAAGGTGACTTGTCCAAAGTCACACAGCAGACAAGTGGCAGAGCTGGGATTAGAACCCTTGACCTTCTGACTCCCAGCCCCATGCTCTTTCCACCAAGCCATGCTGCTTCTGATCCACTGGGGAGGGAGAAGTGTCACGTTCCTCTGTACTCAGAAAAGGAGCAAGACCGAGGGGTGATCCGTAGCCCCTAAGCACTTTGATACTCACCCCACCCTCATATCCACAGCGCTTAGATCCATATCTTTATACTCTATAGCTTCCCCTATCTATAATTTATAACATCTCTCTCTCCCACTAGACTGTAAGCTCCTAGAGTGCCATGATTGTTTCTATCAACTCTATTATATGGTACTGTCCTAAGCACTTAGTACCATGCTCTGCACACAGTCAATGCTCAGGAAGTACTATTGGTTGATTGACTGGGTTTATGGGAACAACAGCACCTACTCTGCACTGTCTTGACCGGGTTTATGGGTGTATGAGCTCTGCTCCATCTCTTCCGGAGTGAAAAGGTCATAGCCCGAGGGATTGAAATGGGAAGCTGTCAGAAAGGGTACTCCCTTAGCTGTAATTATTATTTATAGCACCTTCGGCAAAGCAGTTAATGGGTAGACAAAGTTGTTTCAATAGCCATTGTTTACCGTTCATTTTTGGCTCCATAATATTTGTTGAGGTTGATCTATGTACTGTTTTAAGGCAAATAGGCAGCCAATGACAGTTTTCCAAAATTAAATAGCCTTTGGCATTACACCTGTAAAGCTACTTTTTGTTGCTTTATAACCTGAGTCTAGGAAAACATTTACTGGTGGATAATTATGAAAACTGAGAGGCGGGGAGGGGGCTGATTTTTTTTTTCTCCTAGTGCCTCAGATCTTTTGATTCTATTTTCCAAGCTATCGAAGGAAGCCAATATAAAAATTATTATGTGTATTTTTCAGAGCGATAAGAAATCCCGTTTACCCATTCCATTAAAACCATCTAGATCATTAGGAAGTGTAAACTTAACCTCCGCTACCCAGGAGACAGCGCCTTATCTGCCGAACCAGATAGGTGAGCCGCATGGAGATCTGAAGGAATATAAAACCCGAAACAAACAACTTCGCCCAGAGTTATCTGCCACTGAAGCTATGATTGAAAAACTACAAGAGCATCCAGTGCAGGACAGACTTCTTTTAAATGGTAAAAGAAAATCAAAAAACAATTCAGAACCTACTTGGCAAACTAGGCAAATAAATTGTTCGTACCATTAGAAATATCAGTCTTGTTTCTGAGAATTGGAGAAAGTTCACTTCTAAATGGGGCACACTGTTCAAGGGATTAAGCTACTGTTCATTTGCGGGCATTTGTAAGGTGATATGTCACCTGGGCAAGTACCCTCCTGTGGGCCTGAGCCAGAAGACCCTTCTGATCTGGGGCTCTCTGGTCCGGGGCTTGCCAGCTTTGGGTAGGTTTGAGGTAATAATAATAATTGTATTCGTTAAGCACTTACCATGTACCAGGTACTGTACTGTGTGGTTAATGTTGGTATTTGTTAAGCGCTTACTATGTGCCGAGCACTGTTCTAAGCGCTGGGGTAGACACAGGGGAATCAGGATGTCCCACGTGGGGCTCGCAGTCTTAATCCCCATTTTACAGATGAGGTAACTGAGGCACAGAGAAGTTAAGTGACTTGCCCACAGTCACACAGCTGACAAGTGGCAGAGCTGGGATTTGAATTCATGACCTCTGACTCCAAAGCCCGTGCTCTTTCCACTGAGCCACGCTGCTTCTCTGTGTGGTTGAGTAGATACAGTTTAATCAGTTTGGACACAGTCTCTTGTCCCACATGGGCTTACAGTCTTAATCCCCATTTTACAGAGGAGTTAACTGAGGCACAGGGAATTGAAGTGAGTCACCCAAGGTCACACAGCAGACAAGTAATGGAAATGAGATTAGAATCCTGGTCCTTCTGACTCCCAGGCCCGTGGTGTAGCCACTAGGCCACAGGTGACACAGGCCGTGCCTGAACTCAGTCAGGGCCGCCAGGCTGGCCAGCACAGACTGGAATCCTAGAGTGATCAGGATGGTAAAGTGGGGATGCCCTGGGGTTGGAGTTACCTAGCACTAGGTTGCCCCGACGTGACCCTCTGTGACTCCAGGGATACTCTTCCACGTCTTGTAATATCTCAAAGCAAACTTGGGTTGTGAGGCTTCATGCTTCTGGGAATCCACAAGGAAGATTTCTCTCCTAGGATAAAGCAGCTGCCACTCTCAAATCTAGCCAAAGCTTTTCGCTCACTCTTATCTGGTTATTTTAAAATGGACACTTCAGCCATTTCAGACAAGCCACTATATACTTATGCTTCTTCTGTTTTGACATGGTAGTTGTGTAGATTAATTTTGTCTCATAAATTGCATCTCACATCATCCCCAGTGTTTACATTTTCCCCATGGTATCTTGTGTTCTTTCCCGGTGCTTGGGTAAGTGTCAGGTTTGTGGCTTTATTTACTTATATATGTAAATATGTAATTTTTTTTTTCATTTTTGTGGCTCCCTCTAGCTGGGCCATGGTTGAAGCCAGACTGCCAGGAGGGCCAGCTGGAGTTGAAGGGGCCTGGAGGTGATACCTGTGGCAAGGACGAAAGCGAACTGGATAAGGATCCGAAAAATAGACAAGGTAGTCGCCTGGCAGGGAATGTTAATGAGGCAGCAGGTGCCTCCAATCACCTAGCAACAAAACAACACTATAAACAAAGCTGAGACTTTTGAGGATAATTCTCCTTTTCAGCCATTATTTACAGCTCATAACTAGGCTTTACTTCAATTAGTAAGAAGTAATTGCCCCCAAGAATCCCAAGTTAGTCTATAAAACAAGTGCATTTTCAGGTGGGACATCAAGATTTGTGAACCTGGCTCCCTATAAATATAATGAGTTGTGTGCCTTCTTTCCTATGCTGAAAACTTACTTAGTGCCTCCGATCAATTCGGTAAATTAAATATGTTCATTATTATGTGCTTCTGTAGAGTTATGGACTGCGAGAAGGAAGCCAAAGAATGAAAACAGACCTCTTATCTGCATTATTGGAAGGCACTGACTTGGTTGAAATAGGAGGGAAGCATTCCTAAGAATATAAACGATATTGATAGCATATAGTATGTGGCCCTAGTCCCTTTATTGACATTTTCAAGATGGTTTAATGGTTTTTACTTACTCGCATATAGAATACTAAGTTTGTGCTTAATGTATTGGGTGGGTTGGTGTTTTCTATATAGACGGTGGCATGTACAGTAGAGACCAGACACTCAAATCTTTACAATGTGTTTGGGTTTATTCATTTCACTGACATTTATTCATATCCTCCCTTGTCACGTATTTATAAAGGAATGCTGGATTGTACAGTCAGTTTATTTAGTATGATCCCATTTGTAAATATTTTGCTGTCTGTCCCCTATTACATTGTAAGCTCCTTGTAGGCTGGAAATGTATCTCATACTTTTTTTAAATGGTATTTCTTAAACATTTACTATGTGCCAGGCACTATACTAAGCACTGGGGGAAATGCAAGATCATCAGGTTGGACCCAGTCCCTATGTAGGGAAGCAGCATGGCTTAGCGGAAAGAGCACAGGCTTGGGAGTCAGAGGTCATGGGTTCTAATCCCGGCTCCGCCACTTGTCAGCTGTGTGACTTTGGGCAAGTCACTTAACTTCTCTGTGCCTCAGTTACTTCATCTGTAAAATGAGATTAAGACTTATAGTCCCATGAGGGACAACCTGATTACTGTGTATCTACCCCAATGCTTAGAATAGTGCTTGGTACATAGTAAGTGCTTAACAAATACCATAATTATTATTATTATTACTACTACGTGGGGCTCACAGACTTAATACCCATTTTGCAGATGAGGGAACTGAGACTCAGAGCAGTGACATGATTTGCTTGAGGTCACCCAGCAGACAAGAGATGGAGCTGGGATTAGAAGCCATGTCCTTCCGACTCCCAGACCCATGCTCTAGCCACTAGGCCATGCTGCTTCTCATCACTGCCCAAGTTCTGTTGGGCTTTCCCAAGTCCTTAGTACAATGCATTGCATCCAGTGGGCAGTCAGTAAAGATCTTCTTTACTACTAGTCCCATTTCATAGTGTGGGTTTAGGATCACTATGGCTGTTTTCATTGTTGCTTAGCCCTAAATAGTCATCCCATAAAGCTGGTGAGAATGTTCTATTTTTGTCCAGTAACACTTGGAGACTGCAATTACGTAGTATTTCAGGAAAGGTTAAGTAGATAAGGGCCTGTGCCATAGACCATTTGAGCACAATATCTATGTTTCCTACTGGCCTAGGAACTTTTTTTAAATTGTATTTAAGCACTTACTATGTGCCAGGCACTGTACTAAACTCTGGGGTAGATATGAGGTAATTGGGTTGGCCCCAGTATCCCATGGGGCTCACAGTCTTAATCCCCATTTCACAGATGAAGTAACTGAGGCAGGCACAGAGAAGTTCAGCAACTTGCCCAAGGTCACACAGCAGACAAGTGACAGAGCCAGGATTAGAATGCCAGTCCTCTGACTACCAGGCCTGTGCTCTATCCAGTTGACCATGCTGCTTTAATTTAAATTTATTAGCTTTGCGGAAGGTTGAGGGTTAAGATTATAGGAGATGTTTGATGAAGAGCTAAAGACTTGGAAATGTGTGACGACAATCAGTAGAACTCTATCATTGGGGATTCAGGAAGTCCTGAAACAGACCCAATCTAATTTGATTATTGCTTGTTTACCTCAGTGCTTAGCATTGTGCTTGGCACATAGAAAGCACTTATTATGTACTATAACCCAGCTGAAACTTTCATGAGTGAGAACAGAAAGATGGGAAATGGGCTTAGGTGTAACCTGAGAGATTTAGGATAAAAGGAAGAATTTCCAGAGCAAGGGTTGTTTGACATCAGAATGGGATGCTAAAACGGAAGCTCCTTAATAATAATTGTGGTATTTGTTAAAAGCTTAGTATGCCAACCACTGTTGTTACTTTTGGGATAGATACAAGATGATCAGGTCCCACATGAGGCTCAAAGTCTAGGAGGGAGAACAGGCATTGAATCCCTATTTTGCAGATGAGGAAACTGAGGCCCAGAGAAGTTAAATGACCTGCCCAAGGTCGCACAACAGGCAAGTGACAGAGCTGGGATTAAAACCCAGGTCTCCTGCCTTCTAGACCTGCGATCTTTCCTCTAGACCATGCTGCTTCTCTGTGGAAGTTTTGAAGAATTGGATCCTCATCAATTTGGGATGTGTAGATTTAGCCCTACCCTAAGGGTTAGTGCAAGCACTACTCACCTGGAAGCTTTTGCTTTTCAGAATCCGAACCTCATCAGGATAATGAGTCGGACATCATGCCACCAAGCAAAGACTGCCGCCCAGAGGACTTTCCAGACGAAGCTTCATCTGTGTCTTACACAAGTTCCAAGAGTTTCTTTTCCCCCAAAGGAAGTTTAAATGGTACAGCCATCCCTGAGGATGTTGAAAACTTGGATGACCTGGACTATTTGCAGGAGAGAATTAAGGGGTTGAAGAGTGAACTTGAAAAGTACCAGAAGGTTGTGTTTCAGTTGCAAGTTGCTAAGCAGTCTCAGTGCCGGGAGGCCATTGACACCGTTTTGGGAGGGACCGAAGAGGCCCCAGAAGGGCAAGACACACCAAGGGACCGCACTGAGGACAAAGAAATGAAGATGTCTCCTAGGTTCCATCAGCTTCCTTATGAAAAGTGGGCAGAAATCCCGAATCCACCTGCTTCAGAGGTGTCTGGTGAAAGAATAGTAGAAAACCTGAAGCAACAACTAGAGGACCGAGAAACCGAGCTGGAAAAAGAGCAAGCGGCAAAGATGACCTTGCTGGGTGAACTGTGTTCCCTGCAGACCAAACTTCGAGAGATGTCCCCTTCAAGGTGAGAACTGCTTCCTCTGTTTAGCCTCTTGGAGTCAGAATAAGCAATGACTAGTATTCCTTCCACTTTTATTGGGGGCTGTTGAAGTTTTGCAGCTCTTGAAAGTCCCATTTTGGTGACAAAGGGTATATGCCTGACTCACAGAGAATTGCATCTCCTTTGGAAAGCAGTTTGTTTACTCCAGTCTCAGTTATCTGCTTGAGCATTTCAGTGAATCTCAAGTGGCAGGCAAGGGCAGAGTGTCGAAGGTTTCTGTATCTTTAGCCTTCAGGGTCATCATAGAAAAGTATCATTTTGCCTAGAGATGAGATTTTTCAGGGCATGAGCATATGTTTCGTGGGTACGGATCTATTGATCTTGCTGTATGTAGTAAATGAAGAAAAAGGGGATTCATCCCTCTAAACTGTAAGCTCATTGTGGGCAGGGAATGTGACTCTTTTTTGTTATAGTGTACTTTCCAAAGCACTTAAAACAGTGCTTTGCACACAGTAAGTGCTCAGTAAATACAATTGAATGAATTTGAGATCATAACCTTTTTTTGTCACTCTTATGAGGCATCCATTTCACTCAGCTGTTGTCAGAGGTGCAAGTGAAGTTTATCTGACGACCCAAACAAAAGCAAGATATCAATAAGAGCATCATGTACCATCATGCAGAACTTTGTGGTTGTGATATCAGATAAATTTTAAGTCTCTCCATCTTTCTTGTCTTCAGATACATTTACATTGTTTCTGAGGCCATGGTGCTGTTCAAATGGGAAAGTGATTCAGGTTGTGTAGATGCCTATGGCAACGCTATTTGTAATTTTTTGGGCCTGGGAGATCCCACATTGGCTTTTTCAGTCACACTTCCACCTACAGGTGAATTTCTCTGCCATTGATGACTTGACATGAAGGATGGTATATAGAGCATTCCTGGGCATTTGTAACAGTTTGTGCAATGAAGGAGTCTGTTGTTAACTCATCCTCTAGACTGTAAATTCATCCAGGGCAGGGAATGTGTTTGTTTATTGTTATACAGTACTCACAGTAAGCGCTCAGTAAATACTATTGAATGAATATGCCACAGTGGCTCAAACCGATGGTATATTTCAACATGGCAGTCTACTATGTATCACCACCTTCATAGGGGGTTAGGGTGCTGCTGTTTTAAATTTGCTAGTTTCCATCCATCTCACTCTAATATCTTGGCATACACCCTGACCTTCAGGGTGGCAGGCCTTGGGACTCTTGTTCAGGAGAGCCATTCCCTTTAGGAGCTGCTATTCTTGCTTTCCAGAGTGAATTAGACTACAGAATAGGAGGGGTGGTGCCTGTATTTTGGGATGGCGAAAAGCCACTTTGTCTAAGCCCAACATGGGTTTGGCGTGTTTATGTATGTAAACATCTGGACCCAGCTTTTCAGGACCTTAAGACGTGGACTTTGTCCTGGTTCCAATTGGTGTTTAGGCCCCCAAATTCCTTTTTCAGATGAAACAAGGTTTTTTCTTTCTCCTCGCTTCCCTTTATCAGATACGATTCATTAGTTCAGTCACAAGCCAGGGAGCTCTCTTCTCAGCGCCAGCAGATTAAAGACAGCCTCAGCATCTGTGTCAGTTGCCGCCAACATATGACCGCCCTGATTAAAGCTTTAGAGGAGCTGCTGCAGGCCAGCGATGTCGATTACCGTGTTGCCGACGGCATCCGGGAGCAGCTGAATCGAAGTGTTCAACTGTTCGAGAAATTGGAAAAGATGTTTCTTAATGGTAAGTGGCAATATTTACATTGTTTTCCATATAAAATGAATGAAAATTTCATTCAGGATTTTCTGAGGAGCAGGGACTCATTCTTTGGGAAATGGGAAGGATGTATTGACGATTGCTTCTTCCCTCTTTTCTGCCCGGCTGTAGCTCACAACGGGACTCAGAATGTAGTTTTTCAACCAGCAGGGCAGGCCACATCTGTTTTATGGCAGACTGCATTTGACTGTTCGAAGTACATTCGTCCCCCAGCAGCCACTCGCTATGGCTTTGTCTGTTGGGCCGTTCTGTTGTTCCACAGAACCTCAAGACAAGCAGCCCCAATTGCTACTTCAGTTCCGGCAGGGCTCACAGGTTTGAGTGTTCCTTTAAGGCAGGGCTGCTTAGTCTGGAGCCAGGACAGTGTGGAGGGTGTGCGAGGGACTTTTCCTGGACCTTTCCATGGTAACTCCTGTTGAGGTGATAGATATTCAGGTGATCAGGTCAACGTTCATTTCCTAGCTGCCACAAGGACACCAAATCCTTTGGATTCCATTTTCTCCACAGAAAAGTGAGGAAAAAATAATATTTCCTGGCTCTTGGTGAAGGTTCTTGCCAACTGGGACTTTCAAGTGCAGCACAACCAAACCATGAATCCATCTCATGTTTTGAAAGATGTCTGCCTCTAGTGGAGGGCATTACATTCTTTCACAGAGCAGCAGTCCTCACCAAGGCTTGGCTCCAAATACCCGTTTGGTCAGAGAGGGGTTTAAAAGTGAAGCTGTTTTTGTTTTAGAAGTAAAGTAACTCTGCCCTCAGGGGTGGTTGTTCTAAGTTCTGTTTTGAAGATGCCTCGGGGGATTCTCTTCTGTCTCTCATTGGAGCCGTGTGAGTCTGAGGAGAAAGTGCCTGTGGCCCAGCCAGTTGTCTGGCTTCTGGGCCTACCACACTATCTTCCCCTCCTCCCACCTCTTTGCATTTCTGCTTCACTTCCTTTGTGCACTCAGTGTCCTGGACCTGCATCTTCCCCAAGCCGAGTCTGTGGAGGTCCTGTTCCTTAGCTGACAGAGGCTTTTAGAGATGCAAGCCCTGTTGGTATAGCACAAAGGGTAAATGTGGAATTTTGTTTTATTTTACAAAAGCGGAAAATGCAATTCACTCCAAAGGAAGCTAGGGGAATAGATATTCATCATTCAAGAGGAGCTTTTAGAAACAGATATCGGAGGCCGAATGGCCGAACAGCAAAAGCCTGAGCGCTCGAGCAAATCCTTGATGGGTCTGCATTGTGATCCTTCCAGGCAGTCCGACTGATGGGTCCCAGCCTCCTGTTACAAGCAGTTTCCACCAGGATTTCAATGTAAGGGTTGTGGAATTTACTTTTGTAAACACCAAGGAGCAGTTTGTCATTTTGTTTTCAGGAAGACGGGTGATCTTAGGAAAGCTGAATAGGAAAGACTTCCCGCCAACTTACTATAGGCTCTTCAAATAGTCTTATATCAGAAACTGTGGGAGGTGAACCTGTTCTGGGGCAAATACATTTGCTTCTGGGAGAAATTCTGGTTGTGACTTCTGAACTAGCCAAGAGTGAATAATAACCAAATTAAACCAATTGCATGCTTCTGAGGGGCTTTGTGTCTCTAGTTCTATTCACGAGGATTCCAGGTTTAAACTGAATGCCATTTTAAACAATAAGCCAATCAAATGATGAGATTTTTCTCCTCATGCCACCTTCCTGTATGTGCCTTGGTGTTGATAGAATTATTTTTCTTTATCTCCTTTTGACTTTGCCGTGGTTTACCATCAGGGCAGAGGAATAGAGAGGCAGAACCAATGAGAGCAAATTAGTATCTATAAAAATAGTAATAATTATGACACTTACTGAGCACTTAGTGGGTGCCAATTGGCTCTGCTCAGTTTTCCTCTTCTCACTCCTTCCTCAGAAAACATCCTCTCCCCCCATCTTCTTCTCAGGATGGAGTGAGGAGTCGAATTGTTGTTTCTCAAAGAGTTGTATTTACTGTGTACAGGGAGAGTCTTTTAGTCACCATTTAGGAGGAAGGGCACCTCTTTCAACTCATGTCTTTTTCAAGGAAGTTTCGACGTATTAATGGACGAGTAGTCCATAATGAGAAGCAGCATGGCCTAGCAGACAGAACACAGGCCTGAGAGTCAGAAGGACCTGGGTTCTAATCCCAGCTTTGTCACTTGTCTGCTGTGCAACCTTGAGCAAATCACTGAACTTCTCTGTGCCTCAGTTGCCTCATCTGTAAAATGGGGATTATGACTGTGAGCCCCATATGGAACATGGACTGTGTCCTACCTGATTGTACTTAACAGATACCATGAGAACAGAAAGGGACAAAAAAGGGAATGGTCAGGGAAGTTGCAGGGTCTGTCTCCAACTGTGGCTAGATATCAAGGAGGGTATACAATCATGCAATCCTCTGAGCATCCTGTCACCGATGGGGGAGACCCGGTATTGCACTAGGTGGACTATAGATTTGGCCTAGTAATGGCACTACTGATGTTCTTAGTTTCTTCTCCAAACTTCCCCTTTTTGATGCTCCTTCATAACCTCTCTCCTCTCAGATTAGGATGTTGGAGAGAAGCATTCTGCTGTTTTCTTCCAAGGGCAGAATGAGGTGATTTGGGGCCTGTGGAGGGTAAAGGAGAGGAACCCAGTTAAGACACAAGGGCCAGGCCCAATCGTTTTGACCAGCATCATAGGTTCTAGTTTGGCAGTCCCTATTAATAATGGTGTTTAGGTGCTTACTCTGTGCCAAGAACTGTATACTGGTTTAGGTACGTGATAATCGGATCAGACACAGTCTATTATATGTGATGCAAAACACGCTCTAGCATAGGAAGAAGACCTGAGATGGCAAATTTTCCTGGACAATGATGTTTTGTTAGGATTCACTGTATAAAAACTGTGTGAATGTGGCTATGATAGAATTAGTCTTACTCACCTATGTTTTGAATGAATTTGGCAGTCTGCAGTTTTTGCAGGAGTTCAGCAGTATTTAAAATGAAAAGCTGGTAAGTCATTGAGATCAAGTCAGATGTGTTGAATTAAAAATGACAAACAAATGCAGGAAATGTTAAAGGAACCCAAATCATTTATCAACCATATTCTGAATTTAGATTTTCTGCCTCTCAGGTTGAAGCCAGTGGTATCATAAACTCTCAAACCGATCCTACAGCTATATTTCTTTCTGCTTTATAGGTTTAGTAATGTCATCAGCCCCTATAAGGAAAGCATGAATTTGGGAGACTCAGGTCTCCCTTAGTATTTATTTTGTATTCTTGGTAACTCTTTCCAGCAACTCCTCTTAAACAAGGGCACTCTGAATAAAGTCCTAGATCTTTTAACAGTTTAGCTCACCCTAAAATATATGCATAGGAGTCAATTAGGGAACCAGTATGCTTTTGAGGGTAAAGCATTTTTCTTTCCTAAATGACATGTTTATTTTTCAGGAGAATCATCTGGCGCTCGAGTCAACAAACAAAGTGAATTAACACAGGGGTAAGGAATGTTTCCTTAGGAATTTCATTGCTAGAAAAAGATTGACTCCCAGTTTTTCAAGGTCCTCCACCTCTCTGAGGGCCACCACTATCAATTATTGTGTAAGCACTTAGTACAGTACTCTACACATAGTGTCACTTTACTTCTCTATGCCTCAGTTACCGCATCTGTAAAGTGGGGATTGAGACTGTGAGCCCCACGTGGGACAGGGACTGTGTCCAACCTGATTTGCTTGTATCTCCTCCAGTGCTTAGTAAAGTGCTTGGCACACTGTTAGTGCTTCACAAATACCACAATTATTATTATAAATAATAAATACTATTGGTTGATAAAATCCTTTCTTCACATTAGACAAAGCAGAAACTTATAAGTAGAAGTTTGAGAACTCTATTTTTAATAATATTTGTTAAGTGTTTACTATATGGAATGTGTCTGCTTTCCAAGCAGGGCTCTGCACTGAACAAGTGCTGAGTAAATACCATTGACTGATTAAAAATTGTTTTAAACATTAGAATAGATGCAAGTTAATCAGGTTGGACACAGTCCCTGTCCTGCATGGGACTCACAGTCTATGAAGGAGGGAGAACAGGGATTTAGTCCCCATTTTACAGTTGAGGAAACTGAAGAACAGAGAAGTTAAGTGATTTGCCTAAGATCACCCTGCAGGCAATTGGCAGAACTGTGAGTAGAACCCAGGTCCTCTGACTCCCAGGCCCATGCTTTTTCCCTTAGGCCATGCTGCTTTTCTAACAGAGAGGTTAAGGGTAAAACAGAATCTTCAGTAATGGAATCTGGGGCCTCCCATCACTGCTGGCATCGCCCAGCAAGAATATGATGGGTAATTGATGACCAATTATGCATTTATTCAGATTGCCCATTTGGCAGATTTAAAGTAATGACTTTTTTTAAAAATTCTGTATTCCCATATTATTTCCTTGGTGTTTTTGTGAGGAGGTTGTGTCTTTGATTACTACATAATTTATCACATCTATTCCAGTTTCATTTCTGTGTTTTGAAATTTCTTCTGCCCTGCCCTTTTGGAACTAGCAAAATTAGATATTTTATACTTTGAGCCTTCCAGCCTTTTTCTCTCTGTTTAAATGTGAACTAACCTTGATTAGGTCCTCTAGCATTTTAAATAGAGGTACCGTGGCCTAGTGTATAGAGCACGGGCATGGAGTCAGAAGGACTTGGGTTCTAATCCTGGCTCTGCTACATATCTGTTGTCACTTCACTTCTCTGTGCTTCATTTCCCTCTTCTGCAAAATGGGGATTAAGACTGTGAGCCCCATGTGGGACAGGGATTGTGATCAGCTTATATCTACCCCAGTGCTTTGTACAGTGCCTGGCATATAGTAAGAATTTAACAAATAGCATTATTATTAGTAGTAATAATAATAGCAATAACAAATTCCTTAAAAAAAGACTCCTTTATTCCTATTTGATCATGCTGCCTGTGGAGGATTATGGTTTGGAAAGCACATTTTCTCTAAAGAACTTGTAAGCGTCATATCCATGAGTGTGACTCAGTTCTCTTGAGGCTTTTTTTCCTGAAATGTTCATCAATACTGAAAGATGAATTGATAGTAACGATACAGTTTTCAGAACAACCTTACAGCTTGGCTATGTTTCAGATATTGAATGCTGTCCAGATTCCAACGCAAATGTAAAGTGTGATATATTCTTTTTTTTGGCGGGGGGGAAACTAACAATATTGTATGGCATTTTAAAAATGAATTACCTATCATTCCAATGTAGAATGCTGCCTATAATTTTTTTGATTGTGACTTTGGGGAAATAACTGTATTGTAATTTTCCTAATTTTTCTCTACCAATCTGTATATTTATAAGAAGAATTCTTGATTTTCTAATGCTTTTTTTGGGGGGGGGTACATTTTTAACCAACAAGAACCAAGAAAACTGACTCACTGTGCCCAGATCAGTCACCAATGCCCTCAGATTGTGAGGTATCAGAAAAGTCGTCTGTTGGATCACCAGAACGCAAGCCAGGTGGTGTGGAGTTGGAAAAGATTTCAGTTCTGGCCAGCAATTTTTCTCAAGGTAACTTTGTTCTGGTGAAAGTCATGCTAATGGCCGAAATGAATTCTTAAAAATCAGTGCCCCTAGTTAAGATGAAAGAGCAAGATTCTGGAAACCATGTTTAACCAGGCAGGAGGTGCTCTCCCCAATTTCTGGAGGACCAGAAACCATTCTGCTAACCTGCTGGAGGTTCAGTTGAGGCCTATGGAGAACCCAATCCACTTATTTTCCCAAATACCTAGGTCATGCCAGATTTGTTTTTCTCTCTTGAAGCACTGGTGGAAATTACCCACATTGTAACTTGCTTTCTCGTCTGTTAGGTGCTCACTGTGGGAACATGGAGGCCTCTTCCCACTCCTTTGTTCTGGAACATCTTTTAACTACAAATAAATCCTTTAGTTTGCCTTGTCCTCACCTGCCAAGTGGATGTCAAAATTTATTCTATGTTCACTATCCGGGGGAAACCATTTCCTGCTGGCTTAGCAGCCCCTAAAACATTTATTTCAGTCAGAATGATTAAAATGCTTTTGCCACTGATGTGTCCAAATAAAATGTATGTTTACTATTGACAGTTTTCCAAACCGTATTTCCAAGCTGATGATTATATGTAAATGGCATCAATGTTGCATCTTCGTTTTAAATTACACCATCAGCATTTCTGTTTATAGATGATTACAGAAGCAAGTTATGAAGGGAAGGTTCACATTTGTCAGAAGATTATTAAAGCAAGGTAGTTTTTTCCTCACCTTATAATGGCTGGTGTAGGATTTCTTTGAGTCTTTTTAAGGATGCATAATTAATAAGTGGTGTCTAATTCAACTAGGATCTTTCCCCTAAGCTAAAGCAAGTGATGATGACAACTCCTAGGGGAAGAGTCAGGTTAACATCTGAAATTGCACATAACATCTACTAAAAATCTATCACCCCCAAAACCAGTGATGTATGACAAGGATAAATTGGCAAATAGGGTAACAGTGATGAATGCCGATAAGTTCCCGACTCAGGCTGAACTGCAGAGCAAATGGAAAGAAAATTGTAGAGCAGCAAAGCAAGAAAACAAAGGTACGGTACTAAGAGCTGTCCTTTGATTGCAGGCAGAGGTTCTTATACGTCGTGCAAACCTCACCTTTCTATTTATAGCCAAACTACTCCTTAATGATAGAATTCTTAAGAGGAAGATGGGTTGAAGGTCTGGGAATTAAGTCATTGCATGAACATTCAGAAGTGTAGCAAAATCACTATTTAATTAGGAAAAATGTGTAGCATTGTGCTGCTCTTAAATGAAAGTAATTTTGGAGGAATTAAAACTGGGTCGTAATATTAGTACAATGCTTTAAAACAAACATTAGGAGGACATTCTAAATGTATCCTAATTGATATATTAAATACATTAGCTGTGCTTCTGGATCCCCATGCTTTGAAAAGTCACTCTAAAATGACACTTGTAGAGCAAAAACATTTGCTTCCTGCCTTTGAAAATTACTAGATCAATAGGAACCCTCTATAATCAAGTGATATCTAGCACTTGCAGCTTTAAATATATACTCTTCTCTTGCTATAAGGAAGAATTAGAATTAATATTTGATATGTGGGGAGAAGGAAAAAACTGTTAAAATTTGCATTAAAAATGTGTCGATATAATTTTCCATATGCTGTTAAGTACCTTGGAAGTAGAATGCACCAGAATAAAGACTACCATTAGAGAAGTGAGTCAATGTAAATACGTCAAACTAAGCACTCGACATGTCGGACAAAAACAGTCTGAATGCCAGTGGTTGTCTAAAATTATAGGGATATTGTTTGGATTTTCAAGTTCTTTTAGCACTTGATGCCAATCCGTAAATTATTCAATTTGTTTGGGGACTCAGTCTTTAAATAAAAAATGTCTCTCCTGCTTTTAGACTTATTAATGGAGCATCTGCAAGAAATTCGAACTTTGCGAAAACGTTTAGAAGAATCCATTAAAACAAATGATAGACTACGGAAGCAGCTTGAACGGCAAGGGACTGAGCTGGAGACAGGTAAGAGAGGATGGTCAATGAAGATGTCCCACCATATGTAGTATTTGGAATTTCTCTTCCCTGTTTGTTTCAGTCATTGGACAAAGTTGCTTGAAATCAGGAAGTTTAGAGGTAGCTGGCCCTCAGTTTTGGTGTGCGAAGCTCCACTGAACCAGATGGATTCTGTTGAAAAAAAAACAAACAAACTAAGCCATTCTCTAGTCATCTTCACCTTAGTAGATGGAGGTTTGCAATATATTAGCAGATATGTTCCCTGCCCACATGTTGCTAATTCTATTGTTTTATACTCTCTCAAGCTATCAAGGTGCTCTACACCCAGTGCTCAATAAGTACCATTGATTGCTACTTGATCAGATGCATATTTTACGGCTGATTCTGGCTCCCAGTACAAATTGGGAATATACATTTAGGGTGGGAAGAGTGATCTCAATAAACTTCTTTTCAAAATTTTCAGTGAAGATAAAGATCTTCACCCAAGCTGCCTTTAACAAGAGCTGTTTAAAGAACCGTACATTTCCAGCATATACTCTCCCTCTTTGTGCAAAGTTCTGTTTTTCCTTTCTACATTTTCCCCTTTGGGTGATTAATTTGTGTCATTAGTCATATCGATCCTAAAAAATAAGTACATGTATGATCCCCTCCTTCATTTTCAGTCTTACCAAAATTAGATTCATTATGCTTTACATCATCTCTTACGCACCAATTATGTTTTTTTTGTCCTTTCTATTAAATGGCCCCAAGCTTCAACTGAATAGATAGTTCCTTTTGAGAATAATGTACCTTGCCGGGAAGGTTTGCAGAAGGCATTCATGAAGTATTTACACTGGTGCAAACACATTCTGTTCTCTTTGTAGAGTTTGGCTGTGCAGGAAAGAGTAAGAAGTAAATGTGATATTTCCACATCGGGAATCAATGTTCAATGGGTTGCAGGTTCTACAGAGGGCATTGTTGAAGATCAGTTCTAGCTTTGTAAAGGTGGAGTAGTAAATACTTGTTGGTATAGTCTTTCATTACTTATGTTCCTTTTCCTTCAGTTGATTTATCACTATTAGTGATTAAGTTTGGGAGAAGGGTTGAACCAAAGAGGCATTTGATGTTTATGAAAATTCCCTGACTGTCAGTTATACAGGAGTAACTATGGGTCAGATTGAATTGTATGAAGCTTTTTGGTATAGTAGGCAGAGGTTCCCTGGAGATGAGTGTTTCAGCTTCCTTGGATTCTCACTGGAATTTTTTGTTTTCTTTGTGTTACCCAGTGATTCCTCTTTTAGTGAGAGCATTTGCATGCTTACCAGTGAGCTTAAAATATGGCTGTAGGATACTCCTCCCCAGCTAGACCTAAAATGGTGGTGACAGAGTTTATGAATGTGAGTTTGTCTAGCTTACTTGATGCAGACTATCTTTTGTATTCAAGAAAGACTCGACTGATGGGGAGATTTTATCAGAGTGTGAGTGAGCCTGAGAAGACTGAGGCCCAATTGACAGTCCTCTCCATAGTGCGCACATCTAAAGACAGTCCTTTGTCCACATACACCTTTCACACCAAAGAAACCACTAATGTGGGTTTAAAAATAACACATCCATCAAGAGTATAATGCACTAGAAATGTGTCAGTGCATTTTTAATTTAAATTAATGACTCATCTTTGATACTTGCCTTCAGGATTAGATGTCGCTAGAAATTCATCCTTTTATATTTGAGACTAGGTTCTGCCTCTGAAAGGCATACTGACTGAATTAGTCAAGTAATTCTATAGTCAAAAGCCCTCAGCCACTGCCTCTTTACCTGGAGGGCAGGCAGTATATTTCATGGGTGGGGTGGGGGGAAAGGAAGAAAACTCCAAGCCTAGCACCTTGGCATCATCTTAGATTCTGAAATTTCAGTTAATTCACATATATTGCTCTAGGCTCTTAATATGTAGGTGTTAAACTCATTTCGGTCAGGGAACCTGTCTGCTAATTCTGTTGTATTCTCCCAAGCGCTTAGTACATTTATCTGCACATAGTAAATGCTCAAAAAATACTATTGATTATTTGGGCCAGGCTGAAAATACTTGGCAGATTAGCCCAGATGGTGTCCAGTGTGGGATTGAAAAGGGCTGCTTCATGTAGGATGGGAAGGATGGGAATTTAGAGAGGAGGTATCTAACTGAACACTTAGCTATGAAGAAGCATTGTTCTGAAAACACAGTGGTTCTTGTCCCTGACAGGTGATTTTACGGTAAACTATTTTCATACTAATTAGAGATCCAGTGAAGCTCCTGACATTGACAGCCACACCACTGTCTTGTGCTCTAACCCATAGGAAACTTAGGGCACTTTGGAAACTGAAACAAACATCCAGGTCAGACTGACATTGCATCAGGCCCAGGTAGAAGATGCTGTTTAGCAATGTATTCACTCAAATAGGAAGCTGGCCAAACCTAACTTAATGTATGTGATTCAGCCAGTACCGAGGTTCACGTGGTCTATGTGCAGACCATCGCAAGCAAGCTTGACTGGAGTTTAGTAAGTGATAATCTAGGGAGCAGTATATCCAATCAGTAGTAGTCCAAGTGCCCCAATAATTGGCTGGAGTTTGTCCAGCAAGATTGTAGCTGCGTGGATGGATATATAGCCACTTAAACCTTCCTAGCTACCATAGACAACTCAGCAGTGTCAGCACAAAAAAATGGTAGAGCTTGTATCATTAGTTTGGTTGAGGTTTACCTGACTTGCTCTTCACTCTGCAGTGATGATAACCTTCAAAGAACATAGAGGATAAATATCTTTCATAACATGTTTTCCTGCATTGTTCAAATTGTTCTTGTCTAGAAAGTTTAATCTTTACTGACCTAGAGATGATTCATAAATCACAGTTATGTATATATTTATAGGATCTGCAAACATTTTTATCCATGGCTCTGAGCAACATAATTCCCTGACTTCTGAAATTCATTTCCTGAGGAAGCAGAACCAAGCTCTCAATGTAATGCTTGCAAAAGGATCTCGAGGTAAAATGAAGTTTCGTTTTAAAGGAGCAGTTTGAAATCTCAGATCAGAAAGTCTCAAACTCTCTAGGTTGTTTATTTGAAGTCAGAAAGTGCAAGTGTGCTAGCAAGTATTTTGTTAGAAAACTTGCCTCTATATATCTTCCTAAACTGCATTTGCTTCCTGATCCTTTGAGCCACCCACTCTTAGCTAAATTAAGGCTGAGCCCCTAGATAGATATATTCCACAGGGGAGGATATGTCTTTGAAACAGTGGTACCCCAGACCACTGGGGTTTTCCCAAAGCTGGAAGATTTTAGTCTTGTTAACATTAATAGGTTAGAGTTTGTTGCCTCACCTTGACATTACGTTTCATGTCTGTCTAGTCTCACCCCTATTGGGGCAATCATTAAATCAGCCCAAGGTGCTGGCAAAGATCCAGTACAAACCCAGAATTTTTTTTTAATGGCATTTATTAAATGCTTACTGTGTGTCAGGCAACTGTACTAAGCATGGAGATAGATCCAAGCTTATCAAGTAGGACACAGTCTGTGTCCCACGTGGGCCTGGATTAGAACCCAGATCCTTCTTACTCCCAGGTCTGAGATATTTCCACTAGGCCATGCTGCTTCCCAGCCTGTGATCTCGGGCAAGTCACTTTACTTCTCTGGGATTCAGTTTTCTCATCTTTAAAAATGGGGATGAAATACCTATTCTCTCTCTTAGATTGTGAGCCCCATGTGGGACAAGGAGTATCTTGAACTGTGAACCAGTAAGTACCACAATTATTATTATTATTATTCAGTGAGCTAAACTTGAGGAAATAGTGTTATATTGCCCTACCTTTGGAGTGGGTGGATTGTTATGCTGAAAGTCTATAATAATAATAGCAGTGAACCTAGTCAGTGTAGATTTCAGAGGGCCAATTAACTAGAGATGGGAATTTGCTAGAGGCCGAGGAATTCTCTCCAGGTCTGAAAGAGCTCCTGCCCATCCAACCAGTAGCAGTTTATTTTTCTTGTTGGAAGGATTGGCCCCAGGAAGGGTAAAGGCCCTCTCAAAATGGGAATCGAGGAAGTCCAGGTAGGGAGCTTTCATAATAACTGTGGCATTTGTTAAGTGCTTACTTCGTGTCAAACACTACTCCAAGCGTGGGGTAGAGACAAGATAATCAGGTCAGATACAGCCCCTTTTCCACACAGGGCTCACAATCTAAGTGGGAGGGGGAAGCAGGTATTGAATTGTGAGTCAGTGTGCCTAATGGATAGAGCACAGTCAGGGAGTTGGCAGGACCTGGGTTCTAATTCCAGCTCCGCCATTCGTCTGCTGTGTATGACCTTGGGCCTGTCATGTAACTTCTCTGTTGCCTCAATGACTTCATCTGTAAAAGGAAGTTAAAACTGTGAGCCCCATGTGGGGTATGGACTGTGTCCATACTGATTAGCTTGTATCTACCCCAGCATTTAGTACAGTGCTCGACACATAGTAAGAACTTAACAAATACTATTAAAAAAAAAGAATCCCTATTTTACAGATGAGGTAACTGAGGCCCAGAGAAGTTGACTTGCCCAAAGTCACACAGCAGTTAGGTGGCAGAAATAGGATTAGAACCCAGGTCCTCTGACTCTCAGGCTCATGCTCTTTCCACTAGGCCACACTAATCCTACTGTAAATATTTAGCTTTTACTGTACATTTCCATTTTTTTTTAGCCAGTGCCTGCTCAGAGATGAGGGTCCCACAGAGCTGAGACTAGAAGCCTCAGCAAAAGGCATGTGTGACATTCCCCAGTATAAACATGGATGAGGGGAGGAGACAGCCTTTCAAAACCCCACATACCAGACCCGTTCCCATTAACTCAGCTTTATCACAGATTTCGTGCCTTCTTTGTTTCTCCCCATCATTTGCTTTGAGAAGGCAAAGAAACTAGATTTGCACGGCTCATTATTTAATAGAGAATTAAAAAGACCAATTCATTCCGGTGAAGTTTAATCTGTATTCTGGATTCTGACAGATCTATCTGCCCAAAATGCACAAGATAATTGGAATACTAAAATCATAAAAGCCAGATTAAATCTTTTTTCTATTTTTACTCTCCCAGTACTTAATTTGAAGAGCTGTATTTGGGTAAGACAGTTTTAGAACAAATGGTTCCCATTACAAACAGCATTGCTTCTGTTTGCAGATAAACAAAAGGAAAATGAAAAATTACGAGAATCTCTGTCCAAGAAGGATGTGATCATTGAGCACCTTCACAGGGATTACGAATGTGTGAAGAAAGAAAATGAAAGGTTGCAGAAACAAGTCAGCGAGAAGGAGAAAGACAACAGGCTTCTGACTCATGAGATTTACAGCAATCGTAACGAATTAAACAGGTATTGATTGTGGCTCTGTTTAAACTTTCATTTCCGATATCTGAGGGGTAAATAAGTCAGCTTTGTATGCATGTTTTTTGCCAGCCTTGTTAACATTCAGGAAAGCTGTTTAATTCCGAAGAGGCCAGACCCTGCCCTTGGTTATACATGAATGTAGCCCCCGCCCAAGCCAGTGGGGGAGTTTCAGACCTGTGTCTAAGGGCAGAGTCTGTCCTGTGAAATTTAAATAGATTTGTGTGTATTTTACACTCCAATTGTTTGAATAAACCAAATTTAACCTTTAACTTCCACCACGATGGGATTTTGCAGGTTGCAGACGGAAATGAATGTAAAGCAACAGCAACTATCCGCGAATGACAAATTACTGCAGTCGCTAAGAGTTGAACTCAAGGTGTATGAAAAGTTGGATGAAGCGAGCAGAAGACCGATAGGTAGAAAATATGCAATCATGTCTGTTCTTTTGATTCATCCAGCCACAGCATCTTGAGCTGCGATCTCATCAGATCTTAAATTAAACTCGGCCTCAACTAATCAGTAGAAAGATGAGAGACCTTAGAGCAGGAGAACAGCATCAGCACCCTTTGACATGAGCCGCACAGTAGCCAAACCCTAAGGATTTCTTTCTTTCTCTTAATATGGCACAAAGACACTTTTTTAGTTTTTAAAATTATTCCCTTTTCAAATTTTTCTCCTCCCCACTTGCCCCTTCTGGGCAGAGGCTTCATGTGCATGAGCTAAGGGCACATTTTCCAGTGCCACAAAGTCCCAAATCCCTAAAATTCAGTCTGGAGTTTGTTGAATAATTGTCCCCAGACCTGCTTTCTTACTGGTAGTTTTTTCTAGAGATGGGTGATTGCACAATTCCCAAAGTTAACAGTTCCTTGACCTCCCCTCTATTTATGCCTTGAAATGGAGTGCACATCCCTAAAAACAACCCCTTTTTAAATTCTATACCAGAGAGACTTTATTACTACTAGATATAATTTTTGATTTTTCTATGCAATTTGCTAGCTTTTATGGTTGGAAGTGAAAATTAATTTCCAGCTCTAATTCAACTTGAGAAGAAGCCACAATTAAATCTGCCAGTGTTTTTGTTTTTTAGTTAAACCCTTATTTTAAATTCTTTGTAGCCTAGTCTTAATGGAGGGAAATATAAAAGTTATTTGTTTAATAAACATTCAGTGGTGTTTTTGATGGGTAACGTTTTAATTGTCAGAGCTGTTAAAAGGGGGTTCTTTTTAAAATGCCACAGATCCTAGGCAAGCAGCTGCAGCTGAAGAATGCAGAAAAGATCAAAATAATCTGCTTGACTTAGCCGAACTTCTGACAGAGATACAAAGCTTGCGGGTGCAACTTGAAAGAAGCATAGAAACCAACAATGCCTTACGAAGAAAATTAGAGGAGCAGCTTTCCAAAGGAGAGAGAGAATTAGAGGGATCGGTGCAGACTTTGAACATCAACCACCTTTCGAAACAAGAATGGCAGCATTGTAGAGGAAATAATGGTACTGCATTTACTTCCTAATAATCCCTCTCCCTAATTCTAGCTTTGAAGTATGTGCTTGCGAGTGTGAGCAGGTGCAGGAAAGCTCTGCCGGATACAGAAATAACCCAAGATAGGGGGAGTAGAAAGCCCTATTATGGGGTTGGAGAATGGGGTGGTGCTGCTAGGCCTGTGCAACCTTGACCCTTTTCAGGTCCTAACCCTAGATGTCAGCAGGCCAAGCCTGGGTAACTGGGTAGAGGTAGCAATGTATCTTAGTAGATAGAGCACGGCCCTGGGAGTCAGAAGGACCTGAGTTCTAATCTTGGCTCTGCCACATGTCTGCTGTGACCTTGGGCAAGTCATGTAACTTCTCTGTGCCTCAGTTACCTCGGCTGTAAAATGAAGATGTGTGAGCCTCATGTGGGACAAGGATTGTGTCCAACTTGATTAACTAGTATCATCCCTAGCACTTAGAACAGTGCTTGGCACATAGTAAGCACTTAAAGTACCACTATTATTTTTATTATTATCAATAATATTGCAATAATTATCGTTCCAGACTCTGGTCTGGAAAGCTGTCATGGGCAGGGAACAGGTACCAACTCTGTTATATTGTACTCTCCCAAGTGCTCAATCCAGTGGTCTGCACATAGTAAGTGCTCAATAAATACAAGTGATTGATTGACAGGGCCCTGGGGCCTAGCTCTGGATCTTCATTTGGGGTAAAGTTAAATGGCTCTTTCTCTCTCAATTTGCTTGGTAAACCCAATGGTCTTTCCAACTCCTATACAACCTGGATTAGCGGAAGGCTGAATGAAGCTCGTTATGGGCAGGGGATTTATGTGCTAATTTGTTGTATTGTACTCTGCCAAGTGCTTAGTTCAGTGCTCTGCACATAGTAAGCACTCAATAAATACCATTGATGGATTGAATGGTGAAATTGCATTCAATTAAGTATAAGATTTGATGGAATGAAGAGTTACTTCTTATCAAAGTGTGAGTCCAACACAAAGATTACTGTCTAGAAAGGCTTCTCTCCTTTCCCTGAAGTTCAGGAAGGTGGAGCTGCTTGAGGGAGACTCAACTTCTCCTACTAATGATCTTGAGCCAGCTCTTCCTAGCTACCTGGTTTCCAAGTCAAACTTACACTATGGGGCTTCATAGTCAGTGGGATTTATTGAGTGCTCTCTTTGTGCAGAGTACTGTAGTAAGTGCTCAGGAATGTACAATACATCAAGAGTTGGAAGGCAGGTTCCCTGCCCACAAACTTACAGCATGGAGGGAGAGACAGACATTAAAATAAATTACAGATATGGACTTAAGTATAGTCTCCAACTTCTCTCAAGGGACAAAAATGTGGGGCTCCTGATTCAATTTAGATTAGCTTTCCTACATTCATTTGGTTAACCAGGGGCTATTTATTCCAACATTGGTACATCAAGGGCAACATTTGCTACAGTAGCATTTGCATTTCTCTAGAACAATCAGCAAATGCACTGGGTAATCCATTTCTCTCTATACATATATCCTTGAGGCATATTTCATCTTTATTTGCATCACTGTCAGACAGTAATGTTGTACCCAATCGAGTTTGAGGGAAGTTTAGTAAACTGTTCATTCCCTGGGTATGAAATGCACACAGCTTTTTGGATTTCTCAATAACCATCGCAAACTTTAGATTTATGTGTCACTTTATCATTTTGTTTGACATGTAGATCCAAAATGGATAAAAGCAGGGCTCCTCACGCTCTAATTCCCCTTGCGGTTGATCGCAGGTGCCTGGCCTTCTCTACTTTTATCTTCCTGCTGTGTACACTTTTGTGCTTTAAAAGCCCACCTATTTGTTTAGCTACTTCATTAGCCACAGGTGCCTTAGTAGAGAACCAGTCGGCTCTCACCTAGTGTGTGTCTTCCCCTGAAGATTGTAATTCTTACCCCATGTTGTGCTTCCCTCCTCTCCGAGCCGGATTAAGCAGGGTGTGTGGTGCTACCAACTCCAGCACTGCTGCAGAACTGAAACTTTTCTCTCTCTTTCAAGCTTCCACCGGTACAGTAGTCTAGGATTTAGTGACAGTTCTTGCTGGAAAAACAAACCACCCCCTCAAATACAGTTGCATATTGTGTGTGAGCTGGCCAAGAGTTAAAATTGAACTTGAAAAAAAATCTTTAGGTTTAAAATTACCATCAAATAGCCATCTTACAGTCGGTGGTCAAGGGTGTCCAACTCCAGGGGTCCCACTTTTCAGCAATTGGTCGAACAGAGGCTCTCTGTGGACACGGTGGCCCTCGAATGGTACCTAGGGAGGGGGTCTGTGGTGCAGAGACTTTTAGTGGGTTGGAGCAAGGAGTGGGGAAGAGGGGGACAGTGGGGAAGAATTAGCAGGAGAACCAAAAATGACCAGTCAGCCTCACGGCTCCTCAGGGGGAATAAGGACTAGAAAGAAACCCGGCCAGGAGAGTGGTTAGTTGTAGTGATTTCTTCACCAACTGCCTCCAAATCAACAATGCAAAATTGGGGCAGCTGCCGCCTAGAAAAATAGCGTTGTCAGCCAGCAATGATTTCCCCTTAAATATAAAACTACAAAATAGATGTTAAAGTGTCTCATTTTTAAAAGTTCAAATTTAAAGGCCACTGGCTGCCTGTGCTTTCTCTGCAGCTGCTTTTTGTGTTCCTTCCAAAGCAAGCACCTTTCTTAATGGTTTAGCCGCCTGAAATGTTGAAGTCTTAGCTGGGAGAGGTAACTTAATTTTAGTCAAGTTAGTTTCTCCCCTCCACCAGACCTCTTTTTCAAGTTTTTGAACACGTATGCCTCAAATGTGGTCTCTCTCTCTCCCTTCCCACCAGCTGGAAATGAGCTCTCCCTTGAAGAAGGCAATAGTAAGTGTGAGATGCTGAATCCTGGCCTGCCAACCCCACCAAAATCAGGTACCCGCGCAGACAAGAATCCATTCAATAAGTGTATTCTCTAACCCATATCTGCTCTCTGAGATGAAACTGTCGGGTAAATAGAGGGAAAGTGTGACCTTTAAGAAGTAAGACTCCTACTTCCTGTTTTCCAGCTTCAGAGACGCCTCTGGCCTCAGTGGAGGATTTAGACAGCTCTTCGTGCTGTAGCAGTGGATCCGCTTCCAGCTCCCTGTGCACCCCGCCACGCCTGGTCCCTGGCCACCGCATGTGGGCAAACAAGAACGGACGCCATATACTTGGATTGATTGAGGATTATAATGCTTTGCGCAAGCAGATCTCCGAAGGGCAGAAGCAGTTATCTGAAATGGAAACTCATCTTCTGGGCATCACTGGCCTGAAAAACCAAGAAACTGGATTCAAGGTAAACAGGCTGACACCAGAGGAAAATTAGTCACCTGGTCATTGGGTTAGGATTAAATATTTACAAATTGGGTACCGCTGCATCAGACACGGTAGCAGCTGGTATTGGAGGTAAGTTCTCATTCTTCGTGGATGTATGTTTCTAAGAAATAGATACTTCTAATGTTTGTTTTTTTTCCTGCCAGCGCTGTTATTTTAATCCTGGATTAGTGAAGTTAGGAAGCCCTCTCCTTCTAGACTGTTCCAGACATCGTCATTACAGTTGGGCAGCTTTAACTTTACCTGTTTTTCAAAGAAGTAGGTTCGGTTTGCTCTGCACACACTCAGGCCTACAGCTTGCATTGGAGACAGCTGCCCTTTGTTTACAATGACGTGTCCTCTAGTTAGTGGCATGGCCCTGGGTCAGTTAGAACCCATTCCAAACCTTCATGCTCTTCTAGGGGAGCAGAGGAGGTTCTGATAGAGAAAGACAAATTTTAGCCAGTCTGTTTAGCAAGAGGAGGTTGGGCAACGGGGGAGATGAGAACTCTTCATCCTCAGGTTTCAATCCCACTCAGGCTGAAGCTGGCTGGTAGAAGACACTGTGGCAGATTTTGAACATGGGATAGATAATACATTATGAAAACCAGCGTCCCAGCCCGATTCATATGCTTTCACTCCCAAATCTGACTTGGCTGCCAGCTAAAGAAGCTCTCCGAAGTAGCTTGAATTTTCCCATAACCCATTTAAGATCCCGATAGCATCTTTAGAATTAATCATCTGGCAAGGTATGCCTTGTTTTGTTGGTGTAAAGATAAAAGCAACAAGGTGCCCAATTTGCTGACTACCGTCAAGCCTTACATCTCCAAAGTTTCAAACTACTTAGCAAATTGGATATTTTTGAATGACAGGAGGCTTCTTTTAGATGATAATGCTAAACAAACATTCAAACCAGGTGGGAGGGGAAGGGGGGGGGTGTGTGAGTGTTGTGGGGTGAACAGAGGTGGTGTCCTTACTCCATCATTTCTGCATTTCATTCCCCCCCCCCGGGGATTTTGTGCCTCCTCCCTCATTTTCACATTTATACAGTTTCTCCAGTTTGTTTTTTCATCTGTCAGCCTGGGAAAATGTTTTATAGGGTGCCCTGATAGTCATTTTAGCATTAAATAGAACAGTTTAAAAGGGTCTGCTAAAGGAAGAAACATCTATATTGCTTAAATTGATGTCTGGAGTCATTTGACTTTCAAATGACCAAGGCATGAAATGCAAATAAGGAAGGCAAAAACTTGCCAAGCATTTTCCACGTGTCCTAGAAAATACAGTAAATGCAACCGATTATCAATCACCGTTATTGATTAGATTTAAATCCCTCCAAATTATTTTATAATGTATAATTTAACAGTCTTAGATACCAGTAAATTAGGTTAGCTTCTCCTGGCGCCATACCCTTGTTCATCATATTAAGCCTGAATATCATAGCATGAGGATTTATACCACTAATTAAAGCTTACATTTTCATAATCTTTTGCGGACGAAATATAACATGTTTCTAATCCTCCTATGTAGGTTCCAGACCAGGCATCGCTGAATAGCTTTTCTGCCAGCGTTAACACAGCACAGCAGATATTAGAAGAGGCAGCTCGTTTATTGAAGCTTCTCTGGAGGGTTTCACTTCCCATAAACGGCCACTGTACTCTTCCCTCTAATCAGGTATACTATTTCATGCAGCGACAAAGACATTAATTTTTAAAAGGAAAGCATCTTTCCAGACACAAGTTGGTCACCTGTGAAACACACTAGGGGGATCGAATCCTCTGTACAAGTTCCAGAGTCTTCAGTCAGCATTTCTCCATTGATTGTGTGTGCAAAGCAGATAAGGCAAAATTCCCACTGCTGCTGGCAGAGGGAGATGCTATCCCACAGGCAGGGCCAGGAAAATGTGCATGCACTGGCCTGAATTAGAAATAAAATAGAGTTTACAAATTAAACATGTACAGCCACCCAAACCCCCATTGGTCAGTTCTGTCTGCCTTTAGGGACAAACCAAATAATGCCAAGACCTGAGGATGGGCCCTAAAAGCTGATTTTTCCAAACAGTATTTATATTATAAGCCTTCATTTTCACTGTGCTAGGTGCTACAGGAAGCCACAGACCAACTCTTTGCTCTCCATGAGCTTGCCATTTCCAATGGCCAAAAGTGGCCCACGCATTCACATGATGAATGCCATAGCCTCTTTTACCCTGGGTCACAAAACAAATAAAACATCCACACATTTTAGAATTCATATTTTTGGGATTCCTGTGTCTGCAAGAATCAAAGGGCAAGCAACTCTGTTCCAGCCTTGTCTCATGTCATAAATTCTGAAGTCTCCATGGTAAGAATTAATCAATCAATGGTGTTTTTTTGAGCAGTCACTGTGTGCAGAGCACTGTTTGGGAGAATAGACTTAAGCAGAAGTTCAGTGTCAACTCAGGCATCATGTAGATGAATTCATCTGAGTAACTCAGCTGCCATGTGAACATTACTGTTGGAACACTTTCCCTCTCCATTATTAGTTAATGTTGACCAGAGACAGCTAGGCACTGTTAGAAGACATAGGCCCAGTCATCTTAAGAAGCTGTTTGGAAAGTGTCTGAGAATGTTCTACTCACCCAATCAGAACAAAAAAAATCTTAACTAGGAGGAGGTTTGGATTTTCAGCTCTGTTAATCAGGGCAGGTTTCTTGGAAGGGATTATTTAAAGTGGTCTTGGGAGAAGGAAGTTGTATTCTCCCTTGTCTGAGATACTTACTTAGAATTCATTTCTGCTATAATTTGTGTTTTCCTTGCACAATTTGGATAGAACACAAAGGAAGAATTAGGGAACATTGTTCCCAAAACACAATTGGGTATAATGCAATCTATAAATTGGCACAAGCAAATGCAGTATAGGAAGAAATGGTTGTGTGCAAGGTGCAAGTCAAAGCAGTGATGTTTTGATGCTTGCCAGCCTCTGCCTTGTGGCAGTGTACCCTACAGGACTGTGTTTTGAAAGTTTTACAGTACTTAATACATAAAAATACCAAAGAGTGGCAAGGATGTGTAGCCTTCTGCTAGAGCTAGACATGACATAGGAATTGGAATAGAAAAATATCAGTCATAGTGAAATCTTACAACCACCTACCTGTTAATTTCATTCAAGTCAACCGTTACTGTAGTACAATTTTCCTCTAAAACAAGGTTTTTCAAGAACACAGTTAACATGCTGCAGTATTTTTGCATGTACCCATTTATTCCATTTTTCCATACTCTATTACCACCAACTCTATTTTCCTTGCTGCTCCCTCTGAACATATATATATTATATAGTTTGTTTCCCAGTCAGCCAGTGGTATATATTGAACCCTACTCTGTGCAGAGCACTGCTCTAAGCGCAGGATATAGTGATCTACTGAATGTGAGTGATTCAGGAATGGATATGGAGGGAAGATTAGGAGTTCAGTTTTAATTATTATTATGGTATATGTTAGTGCTTACTATGGGCCAGGCACTGTACTACGCACTGGGGTAGATACAAGCAAATTGGGTTGGGCAGAGATCTGTCCCATGTGGGGCTCAAAATCTCAATCCCCATTTTACAGATGAAGTAACAGAGACATAGAGAAGTAAAGCGACTTGCCCAAGGTCACAGAACAGACAAGTGGCAGAGCTGGGATTAGAACCCATGACCATCTGACTCCCAGGCCCATGCTCTGCTGTGCCATGCAAAGATGCCTGGAAACAGGAGGTCAAGGCTAGTGAGAGATGGTTGGGAATCATCTGCATAGACGTAGTGCCTGAAACCATAAGAGTGAGTGAGTTTAAAGTGAGAAGGATAGGCAGATCCCTGCCCTCAAGGAGCTGGCAATCTAGAAGGAAGACAGGCACTTAAAATGCAAAGAGAAGGAAGTAGTAGAGTATGTAATATCTGTACAGAAGTGCTCTAGGGATGCAGAACATAGGGGATGAGAGGCAGAAGTGGAGCTAGCGGAAGAAATTGTGTTGCTGAAACCAAGTTTAGATAGCTTTTCCAGGAGAGAGGGGTGGTCCAGTGTCAAAGGCGGCCAAGAGGTGAAGGATGATTAGGATAGAGTTGTACCAGTTGGATTTGGCAAGGAGGAGGTCATCAGTGAAATCATGGACATAGTGAAGTAAGAGGGGCAGAAACCAGATTGTAGTGGGTTGAGTAGAAGAAGTAAAGGCACCAACTGTATGCAGACTGTTCAGGAAGTTTGGGCAGGCATGGGAGCACAGAAATGGTGGGATAGCTGGAGGATCCAGGGAAGGCTAACCCTAATTAGATTGTAGCAGGTTGGGGAGAGAAAGTATAGGCACCAGGTATAGACAACTTGTTCGAGGAGTTTGGGCAGGGCATGGGAGCTGGAGGATCCAAAGGAGACATTTTAAGTGAAGGGGAGAGTTAAGCTTGTTAGAGAGCAGATAAATATGGTGGTTAGGGGAAGGGAGAGGGTCAGGAACATAGGTAGAAAGAGTAAATTTTGAAAGCAGATGGGAGATCATGAGAGATGGGTGGGAAAGATGAGGGAGTTTGGAGGTGACATTGGAGAACTCACGCCTGAAATGGTAATGATAATTCCTCCTTGTATTCACTAAAGACTACTGAGTGAATGAATGTAGTTACAAGGTCTTCTCCCAAACCAGTATAGACAGCGAGAAATTTTACATGACATTTTAATGACATTAGAGCTAGCCAACAACCATTTAAATCTCTCCTTCAGCTCTTATAAAATCTAGCAAAGGAAACTTCGAGTGAGTCAGTACATTCCAAGTCAAGAATGATATTGTGCTTTAGTCCTGTTTCTCTGTTGGTTTCAGATTCTCCAAGATGAGGAATATACTTCTCAGAACTGAGAAGCAGCGTGGCCTAGTGAATAGAGATGGGACTGGGAGGTCAGAGGACCTAGGTTCTAATGCCAGCTCTGCCCCTTGTCTGCTGTGTGACTATGGGCAAGTCACTTCACTTCTCTGTGCCTCAGTTACCCCATCTGTAAAATGGGGATTAACTGTGAGCCTCATGTGGGACAATCTGATTACCCTGTATCTACCCCAGCGCTTAGAACAGTGCTCGGCACATAGTAAGCACTTAACAAATACCAACATTATTATTATTATTATTGTTATATGGACTGTGTCCAGCAGCGTGGCTCACTGGAAAGAGCACGGGCTTTGGAGTCAGAGTTCATGGGTTCGAACCCCGGCTCTGCCACTTGTCAACTGTGTGACTTTGGGCAAGTCACTTAACTTCTCGGTGCCTCAGTTACCTCATCTGTAAAATGGGGATTAAGACTGTGAGCCCCACGTGGGACAACCTGATTCCCCTGTGTCTACCCCAGCGCTTAGAACAGTGCTCGGCACATAGTAAGCGCTTAACAAATACCAACATTGATTACCTTGTATCTACTCCAGTACTTAATCCTGTGCCCAGCAAATAGTAAATGCTTCATAAGTACCATGAAAAATCCTTAAGATTACATGTAAATCTTTTTTCCTCTAACGGTCAGATAATGCCCCTAGACCCCAAGGGCCAGCCAGACAACTACCAGAAAGTGAATAGGAGCATGTGAGCCCCAGGTTCACCTCAAAATTTAAGCAATTTCACCTCCATTTCTATCCGAAGGGCTTGTCAGTTCCTCAGGACACTTGGTGTAAAAGTAAGGCAGCCACCAATGTAAGCTGTAGAACATCATGAGATCCCTTCTGGTTTTTTCTGACTGTCCAGTGCCTAAGGCGATCAACTTGGAGATTTTGGACTCTGAAGAAGCAAAAATCCAACCCATTTTTTTTTAAGGCTTTATAGTGTTTTCAAAAACTCAGGAAGTGTGACTTTAAATAGAAACCATGCAGGCCGTTTCTAAAAGAGTCCCAGAACCACGAGGATGGAAATAAGCCCAGAGATTGCCCACCCGGCCTGCTTCTGCCAAGAACTGAATCCAATCCGGTGGTTTTTGAAAAATGCCTTGCTGGGACTGGCTGCACGTTTGTAAAATTAGGCTAATAACGATAACAGATTTCAAGTTGAAGGTATGCAGACTTAAGTTCCACAAACATGACTTTTTCAAAGAGAACTACATTACTTTGATTCCCAGAGGAGTGTCTCTCCTCTTCCTGAAGTTCTCTGGCAGAGGTGCAACTGCAACCGCACAAGTCTCCCCCATTTCCAAAGTCTGAAAGGGAATGAATTTCTGGCCAGTTTTATGGAATCTGAATTTCTCTTGCTGCAACTTTTTAAAGGCTGTTTCATGTTTCTGATGGCATCTTGTGATGCTGGGTTAAAGCTATCGCTATCTCTCTCTGTCAATCTCTATTCTTAAACCTCTCTCTACAGTTTCCTTTTCAACACTTTAATTACTTTCATCCTCTCCACCTCTGTTTCTCACCTCTCGATAGTAATAATATTTATGGTATTTGTTAAGCACTTGCTGAGACTTGTACTAAGCACTGGGCTAGATACAAGAAAATCAGGTAATAATTTCAAATAATCAAAGGCTCAATAGTCTGACAAAGCCCTGGCCTGTGCTTACCACTAACAGTTATTCAGTAAGTGGTATTTATTGAACACTTACTGTATGCAGAGCATTGTACTAAGCATTTGGGAGACTCAGGTAATACACCGAGCCCCTTTCCCTCCTAAGCCTTTATCTGCTTGATACAAAATGCAAATCTATGATTACAGGGAAGAGTTATGTGCCCTGGCAAATATCAGGCATTGATAATTTTGATTTCTTTTACTTTAGCCCATTCTACCACACAGCCTTGCCCACCTCCAGAATTGTAACCATTGTTTCAAATGTATTGAAACAGCGTGCTGTTTTAAGATAAGAAAACAAGAGAATACAAGAGAAGCAGCGTGGCTCAGTGGAAAGAGCACGGGTTGGGGAGTCAGAGATCATGGGTTCAAATCCCGGCTCCGCCGCTTGTTAGCTGTGTGACTTTGGGCAAGTCACAACTTCTCTGGGCCTCAGTTACCTCATCTGTAAAATGGGGATTAAGACTGTGTACCCAACGTGGGACAACCTGATCACCTTGTATCCTCCCCAGTGCTTAGAATGGTGCTTTGCACATAGTAAGCACTTAACAAATACCAACATTATTATTATTATTATTATTGTTAATGTAACCTTGGGCTCACAGAGATTGTTGCATTTAACCATCTTTAACCATCTTGGGCTGCCTTCTGATTAGGAAAACAGTGGCTTTAAAACTCCCTTAGACTCACTCCACTTAATTAGCTTTCATTGGGCAGCAGTGTGGTGTAGTGGATAGAGCATAGGCCTGGGAGTCAGAAGGACCTGGGTTCTCTAATCCTGTCTCCTCCACTTGCCTGCTGTGTGATGTTGGGCAATTTACTTCATTTCTCTGTTCCTCAGTTCTAAAATGGGGATTAAGACTGTGAAGGACAAGTACTATGTCTAACCCAATTATTTTGTATCTATCCCAGTGCTTAGTACCTGGCACATAGTATGGGCCTGGCACATAGTAAATGCATAACAGATACCACTAGAAAAAAAATTGCCCAGGTTATCTGCTGCCTGGATGACTCCAAATCCACCTTGCTAGTCCCGACTGCTCACTGCCTCTGCAATCTTGTATTTCCACAATATCTCAACTGTCATACCAGAAATCTAAGTTCACTATTTCTAAAACTAATGGCATCTTCCTCCCACATCTAGTTTCCCATCATAATTGGCAATACCGCCATCCACCCCATCTCTGACGTCCACTACTTTGGCACATAGTACAATGCTAAGAGCTTAATACAGTGCTATGCACAGAGTAAGCACTCAAATACAATTGATTTGACTGACACTATCCTTGACTACTTCTCTTTCAACCCGCATATTCAGTCACTAAATCAATCAGCTGTATTTACTGTGTGCAAAGCATTGTACTAAATCCTTGGGAGAATACAATATAACAGAATTGGTAGACTCATAGCTCTAGACTGTGAGCTTGTTGTGAGCAGTGAATGTGTCTATTATATTGTACTCTCCCAAATGCTTAGTATAGTGCTCTGCACACAGTAAGCACTCAATAAATACACTTGATTGACTGCCCACAATGAAATCCTGGTAATTTTTCCTTCACAGAATTTCCAGGATTGGTCACTTCCCCTCAGTTCAAACTGCCCCCATGCTGGTCCAGGGACTTGTCATGTCTTGGCCTCACTGGCAGCCCCAGCTTCAATCTCTTCCCTCTCCATTCCATAATTTACTCTGCTGCCTGGATCATCTTTCTAAAATGACATTCTGCCCACATCTCCCCTCTCGACAAAACCTTTCAATCATTACCCCTTCTCCACACCAAGAAAAAAATCCTGACCATTGCCTTTAAGGCCCTTAATCAGCTTTCTTGCCCCTATTTATCTACTCTCTTTTCCCACTACACCACAGCCCATAATCTTCATTCCGCTCAAGGTAACCTCACTATGCCGTCTCACGATCCCATCATGAAACTCTCTCCCCTCACCCCAGTCTTCAAAGACGTTGTGAAATCACATCTCTTTCAGAAACCTTCCCCATTTAATTTCTCTTCTCCCCAAGGCATATCCCTTCACCTACTGCTTTAGCATTTGTGCACATATAAACTTAAGCACTGGTTGATACACATAATCAATTCTCCTTTTTCCTCTAAGTTGTTCAGGGTCTGTCTTCTCTCTTAGATTGTCAGATCCTTGAGGACAAGGATCACTTCTACTAACTCTATGTATTGTCCCAAGTACTTAGTACAGTGCTGTACATACAGTATGTGATCAATAAATACTATAAGGTCACATCTTCTCCAGTTAAGCCCTCTTTCCCCGACTCCCTGTCTCGGGCATTATCTATGCACTTGCATCTGAACCCTTTGGGTACTTGGTATTCAACCCACCCATGGGACTTATTTCTGTATCCATAGTTTATATTAATGTCTGACTGCCCTTCTAGACCTTAAGCTTCTTAAGGGCTGGGAATGTGCTTACCAACTCTCTTGTAATCTCCCAAGTAGTTAGTACAGTGCTCTGCACATGGTAAGTGCTTAGCAAATATAATAATAATAATTATTAATTAGTAGACCAACAGGAAACATTAAAATAGTATAAAAAGGGACTTTTAACCATAGGTAAATGTAGATCAGAGGGATGTGAATGTGTAGTGTTAGGAGTAGGGAATGTATAAGTTAACACTAATAAAAAGATAATACATTTTAAACCATTTACATACCAACACATTTCCATTTTAGGGTGAAGAAATGAAAGCTGAAGTCATCAGGCTGCGTAAGAAAATGTCTGAGCAAGAGAAGAAGCTTCACTGCACCGTCAAAAATCTGCAGCTGAGGAAACATCAGGAGAAAGTCATCTTCGATCAGTGTTAGTAAACATTACCTTTCTGAATGCCCCCAGGATTCTCTGTTCCCAAACCTGTGTCAGGCTCCTCAATTGGAGTTTGCTGCTTTTAGTTTTTCTGGACCTAATCCTTTTACTCCAGCCGAAGTTGCTTTAGAGGCTCTTAATCATTCATTTTGAACATTCCTTTTAGTTCACAGCATTTGTAAAGATTAGGCTCTCCTCCAGCAGGGTTTAAGTTAATTCCTGTTGTCAGCAGAATAGACTCCTGAGTTACTCCGTTTACCTACGTCATTGCCTCTGTCCTGAGGGGATTTTTGACGCTGTACATCCCCTCCCGTGAAAATGGTGTTGCTGCAGTTTCCCATTCAGAAGCCTCATCCTTCCCTGATTACTCCCCGAGCATTTTCATGCAGCACAGAGCTTACTCACACTGCTCCCGCCAAGGAAGGTATCTAAACAGTTTCCTTAGCCTTTGGTGGCCCATGAGAAAGAAACTCAGTCTGGGCAAGAAGAAGTGAGAATATGTCCCCACTGGTCACCTGCTTCAATGGGAATTTAGGTTTATTTCCTGTGTTTTGGAGCAGTGAGACAAAGGTAATTTAAGCTTCAGTGCATCTTCTGGTTCTGCCACCAGTGGGGATGACATTCAGAACCAGGAAACAGGTCTCAGAGGGGTGGATTCTTTTTTTCATTTCTGTAGCATTTGATTTTCAAGGGTTTAAATTAAATCTGTCTTGGTTTCAGAGCCGTTTGGTAATCCAAGCCCCAATCAGGGGTCTGGAACCTGAATTTACAGAATGATTTGTTTGAACCTAGTCTTATCTCTCTTAGTTTTCCCAATCTGTAAAATGGGGAGATTGCTTGGTCCCTTTGCACCCAGGGAAGATTAAGAATGAATCCTAATACCACCTTCTAGGGATTTCAGAGCAAGTCACTTATACTGCCCAATTTGAGGTAACATGTTGAGTTTTACTTACCAGTAAAAAAATCAGACCAGGAGCTAGATGGATAGAAACCATAACAATGATAACAGAAAATCCCTTAGCAAGGTTGTGGATTACGGGCGAAGATAGGATGTACTGGAGAAAATATATCCATAGAGTTGCCTGAATCGGAAACGACTCAAAAGGCATCTGGTAATAATAAAAAATCACGCTTGCTCACCTGTCCCATTGTCTCATCTCCATTCCTCTCCCTTAGGCTAGAAGTCGTAGTCAGAAGGTGGCCCATCCAAATGGGCAAATGTTTGATCCACTGCCTAAGGCCATAGAGTGCCCTTAAGAGAGCTGAGTTTCAGGAGATACTGGAGTATATGTAAATACAAAGAACAATATATTACTCTTCCATTAAAAATGTAAGTCAGATTTTCCTCCCTTATAGAATCTGGGTGGCTCAGATCTTTACCTGTCCCTTATCCTATTTTATATCAAGGAGGTGAGTTGGCATATGGAAAGTTTCCATCATTATTGGTTTGCCCTTGTTAGAACATGTCCCAATGGCTTACCTCATTATTAAACTCTGGGCATGATGGTCAGAGTGCTTTGTAAATGTGAAATTATTGCATTTGAATTTTACCTTGCCTAGGGGTAAAATGCCCATGCCTCTCAACCCTCACAGGCTTCTGGTGTTTCGTAGAAATGTCCGCTTCCAAAACTTTAGCCATCTCATGTACTCATTAAGCCATTTGAGGTGGATTTCATTTTGAGGTTCAAACTAACTTTGGTCTTTGTTAATACAGCAAGGAGGGTGGAGATTTGTGGCCATTTTCAGTGATTGGGGGATTCATTTTCCCAGATCTTACCAAGCAGTTTTAGAACCAGTTTTAAACTTCCTGACCGGGCTTGTAGCAAGATCACTGAAGCACAGGAAGCTGCTAAATTGTATCATTTGTGCTGATCATTAAATCTGAGTGGAAAGAAGGAAAAACTACCATATTAAGTCATTGATCATCCCCCTGCACGATTCTTCTTTCCACTATGAAGCCCAGGGTGCCTGTGAAATTTTGGGCCAAGAGAAAGGCCGTTAATGATCTCCCTCTCTTCTTTCACTGCCACGGAGGCATTTTCTTCGGCTGGAGCAAAGTAAGAGCCCAGGCCACCTTTGATGAGGTTTCAGGACAGATTTTCTAATTGGTGGACTCTCCAGCTTTTAAGCTTTCCCTCTTTTTTGCCACCCCCTGTTTCACTGTCCCCTTTCACCTCCACACAGAGAGGAAATGAAACTTGGAGTGGTCAATTTTGCTACTCATTAACAGTTCTTGGGGAGGTTTGATGATAGAGAGGAGGTGAAAATCTAGGGCCAAAATACCCCTTTTGGGTTATCTCTGGCTCTTCCTGGCTCCTAGCGCCGTGGGTACCAAAGGGCTATTGGGACGTCTCACCAGTCCAAAATCCCGAGGAGGAGAACCAGGAAGCCTTTATACTCCCCCTATCGCTCTCTGGGCCTTACATTTCCCAACTGTGGTGACTGGAAGCAGCAGTCACTTCTCACCCACCAGTAAAGCCCCCGGGGAAGACAGAAACTTCCTTCCCTATCTCCACCCTGCTAAGGAACTGCAGCCCCCACCCTGGAGCTTTTCTTCACCAGTATCCTACTCTCTGTCCTGTGTAGCTCAGGATGCCTGAGGGTACCTGAGTGGGGTTTACCATGATGCCTTCAAAAAGCACAGGTGTGCAGAGGGTGAACTATGAAACTCACATCTGTATGCCCTGCCTGTGCATGTGACCGAAGGGCTTGGACTTCTCAAGGCCATTTTGACTGCATTTACGTCCCCTCACATAGCAAGTGCAAACACACTGGGGAAATTGGAATTAACAAAAAACAATAACCAACTTCCTTTTTTCTTTCTGTTCCCTCTAGCATTTGGTGACTCAGGGTTTCCATCATGGGGTTTATTCCTTATGTAAGGAATGAAGGTTAGGATGAACTAAACAATGTCAGCAAATAGCAACAGACGGGGGTTGCCATCCAAGTGAGCCCATTCCAATGGGAAGAGACAAATGGCTGTGGTAATCCAAGAAGAGGGAGAGCAGGCCTGCAGTTCCCATTCTACCTTCCCCCTCCCTCCACCTGGTGGACAACGACGCCTTCAGCAGAAGTAGGGAGGACTAAAGACTACAGCTTCTGCTGCATGTACCGACTCATCTGGAAGCTGGGTTTTTTTGTTGTTTTTTGTTTGGTTTTATGGTATTTAAGTGCTTAATATGTGCCAGGCACTGTACTAAGTGCTGGGGTAGAGAGAAGTTAATCAGGTTGGACACAGTTCAAGTCCCATATGGGGCTCACAGTTTTAATCCCCAATTTACAAGTGAGGTAACTAAGGCACAGAGAAGTGAAATGACTTCCCCAAAGTCACTCAGCAGATCTGTGACAGAGCCAGGATTAGAACATAGGTCATCTGACTCCCAGATCCATGCTCTTTCCACCAGGACATGCTGCTTCCCATTAGTGAGTAACAAATGGAGAAGTAGCTCCTCTTCTTACCTGACCCGTCCACGGTGGCTTTGCTCTGTGTCGGTGAGTGAGTGGTGAGTGGTCTTCTTCCCAATCCCAGGTCAAACACACTGGGCAGTCTGCTGGACATCATTAAGGTGCTTTCCTCATCCTGCAAAATGTTCATTGAAAGGGCCAATCGCACCAGCTACCTTACAGTATTTTCAGATTTACAAGAGCTATGCTTCTCATAGATAGTACCAGACACGCATCTAACCTGCTAACCTAACCTGCTCTTTCTTTTTCCAGTGGTTTTAACTCATGAAGTCTTAAGGAAGGCCAGAGGAAACCTTGAGGTAAGAGAGCACATACTTGCATTCAAAAGAGTCTTAGAATCCAATGTGTAGGAAAGCTGAACTGGGATCTTGTCTTTAAAATGCTGCTCCTAGAGAATTTGGGGCAGGTACTCTCCCTCTTTCCAAGATGGAAGTCTCCTCTCCTTCTTTCCCCCATTCCCCTGCAGCTATTCATGGCAACCCCATTCAGTTGCCACCATCTTTTCCCACCCCAGAGCAGCATGTGAGTAAGATTCAGGAAGCGTCTCCCTGGCTTATCCATCAGAAGCAGCCAAACACAGCTGAAGCTTCTTCTCCTCTAGTCCCGGGCTGGGAACTGTTCCTTTATCCAGCATTCATTGCTCCCAGTTGGTGCTTGGTTTCAGAATTGGACCCTCCCCACCAGTCTCATTCCAGTAGGGAAGCTGGCAGTGAGTACAGGAGAAGGGGCCTGTAGAGACCATTTTCAGTTTAGAAGAGATAGGAACCCCTTGAGCTGCAGTAAGACTGCTCAATGGCAGTATGTGGGAGAGGCCATTTTCCAATTTGGGTTTTTCAGAGGCAAGTGATCTATTTGTTTTTCTCAGTCACTTTGGGCTTAAAAAACCTCTTTTTTCTTTTTAGCTGAAGCCAGGGATGACTCACTCCGGACCGCTTGTTACCAGCCAACCTGGATTCTGAGAAAAAACTTCAGCTAATAAAGGGCATGGCCTCCCTGCTGGCATCTTTTCTGCACTACTTGTGTTTTTTGCTCTACTTGTGTTTCCTATTTATTGATTGAAAGGCTTTCCCTAATTCATGCCCAGGTGAAGCCATCTCATTTAAATCAGTGAAAAAATAATTTTTAACACTTCTTGCTGTACAGATAAGTGTGGATGTGTTTTGTAAACAGGATTAGAAACTCACCCTATGGTACTAGTTGAGCAAAGTGGTTTAGAAAGACTTCACTTGAGGAGCTCTTTGTGCATATCCCATTTCATTATTTGGAATTCCAGAGAACCACAGCACAAAAGCTCAAACTCGTAAGTGGCTTTTTTTTTCTGAAATATATTAAGTGTCAATATAGCAATGTTGGCTTTTAGGATGGAAGGAGATTTAGAATTAAGTGGCCCTGAAGAGAATTTGAGATAAGCTTTTGGATTTGCTGAGCAAACTTTCTACTACCTGGACTGAAGACGCTAATTAAATTTTACCTTTATTTAAACCTGTGCATTTGAGTATTTGATTTTAACTTCAAAGCCTAGGGAAAAAAAAGTATTGGGGTTGTTCAGGCCAAGAGGGATTTGCAACACTTGGACAAGCCCATTTCCACCTTTTCTCTGCTGGGAAACCCCATAGCACTTTCAAGAAAGTCTGTCCAATCAATGGCATTTATTGAGCACTTACTGTGCAGAGAGCACTGTCCTAAGCCCCTGGGAGCGTAGAGTACAGTGGAGTTGGTAGACACATTCCCTGTCCCAGGAGCTTACGGTTTAGAGTCTGAAAGGAAAAGGACAGGAGAACAATGTATCTGGCTTGGGCTCCTTCGCTAGAGTGAAAGCCTAGGGCTTTGAACCAGAGGACAGAAAAATCCTGCTTGGACCTTTGAATTTCCGGAAAGTCATAGGGCAGAAAGGGCCAAGCAATGATGGGTTGATGCAGTGGGTCTAATACCAGCCGCTGCTTCAACTATCAGCTCTTGCCTCAGCAATTCTGCAGAAAGGGAGATGTTTCTAAGAGGAAACTCAGCCAACCCTCCTCTGCGGTCACTGGATCTCAGCAGAAGATTCCCAACAGAACTTCTAATACCACTCAACTGTTCAAGTCAAAGCACCCGCCAAAATTCAGAGGGAAACCTGAACAGCTCTTGGAAGTTGCTCAATCAGAATCAAGAAAGACTTGGATAAATGCATTGGGTGAGTGGTTCAAGATGGAAAAGTTAGGTGGCCTGTCACAGGGTTGCCCCAACTATTCCTTGGCCAGTCAGGATTCCAGGCTGGATAGACTGTTGGGCTGACCCAGGAATGCCATTTTTAAAGTTCTTGTCAGGGGAATACAGCACTTGTGAGTGTTCCACCCCTGAGTAGGATTGAACTAGTTTGGATTTTGGTGAAAATCAGGCCTGCAGGGTCATTTCCTAATGTAAACTGGAATGAATCACTGGTATTTATTGAGGGTTTACTGTGTGTAGAGCACTGTACTAAGTGGTTGGGGGAGTACAACTGGACAGGATTTAAACAAACTCCCACATGAGGCCTGGGTGGTCACTCAAATAAGTATTATTTGCTCAAAACAACCCATTGTTAATTTAAATTCACATCCCTTTACACTAATGCACTCTCCAAAGCATTTAGCAAGTGCTCTGCATACAGTAAGCCCTCAATAAATACCATTGGTTGATTGGTTGAATAAATAGTTCCCAGCACTTACTCTGTGCAGAGCACTGAACTAAGCGCTTGTGAGAGGACAAAAGAGTTAATAGACATGATGGTGGCTCTCAAGGAACTTGTAGCAAAGTAAAGAATTCGGAGATACAGAAATACTAACCACTTGCTCTGATAACAAGTGCAAAAAACCACAGGATGATACGCTATCTACAGAGAGTTTAAACACATTTCTAAGTAATTTATATTAACATTACTCATTGGTCTTAATGTAAATCCAACCTTAACCAAAACCTTGGTTCCTATTTGGTAGGAAGTAGAGGAGTAGAGCAGCCTGAGAGTTTTGATTTAAGACTGAAATCTCAAAACTTGCAAATAAGAAGTTGGGAACTTGAAAAAAAGCTATATTGTCCTCGCAGAATCTTATAAATGTCAAGTTAATTTTACTAAGCAGCTGAATTATAGACACTCAAAAGATATAATCAAAAATGTTATAAATTTCAACTTTCACAATTAATCATGGTGTGTTTTTGAGTTGGAACACCTGAAACCAACAGCTGTATGCCTATATATAGAATGCCTGTGCCTCATGGTCTTTCTACAACGTTTAAGTGCACCATCTGCAATTTTTTCAATTGCCTTTACTTTCTGGAGATGTTCTGCCAATTTATGTTTCAGTAATCATTAGCCAGACTCCCTGCCTTTGGTTTTGAACCATAAGCTGTGTCAGCAAGCACGTTGCTCAGAGCTTGTGCTATAAAGCTGCTATCTATAAAGTGGGAGCAGCAGTGGCCTAGAAGAAAGCTAATCAGGTTGGAGACAGTCCCTGTCCCACATGGGGCTCACAGTCTTGATCCCCATTTTACAGATGAGGTAACTGAGGCACAGAGAAGTGAAGTGACCTGTCCAAGGTCACACAGCAGACAAGTGGCAGATCTGGGATGAGAACCCAGGACCTTCTGACTTCTAGGCCCGTACTCTATCGCTAGGCCACACTCCTTCTGCCACGTGTGACAGAAGTTTGACCTCGACCAAGTCACTTAACTTCTCTGTGTCTTAGTTACCTCATCTGTAAAATGGGGATTAAGTCTGTGAGCCCCATATGGGACAGGGACTATGTCCAACCTGATTAGATTGTATCTACCATAGCGCTTAGTGCAGTGCCCGGCACACAGTAAGTGTCTGACAAATATGGGGAAAAAAGTGCCAACCTCTTGGGTCTGAATGAAGTGTTTGTCACTGGGTGAGGGTCATGGAGACAATGCCATTAGCTTTCTTCCCCAAAGCAGTTTTGGGCAGAATAGACCACTGAGCTAGCTCTCCCTGCCCCTCAGAGGAGGAAGTGGATCAGAAGAGAGAACTAAGATGGTGGCCCCGTGTCTAACAGCGTGCTTGTAGGACATGATCTCTGTCCCAGCCCTGGGATCTCTGGGGTTCCCTCTGTCCTCACTGGGCTGTGGGACTGGGCCAATGACTGTGGCAACATGTGCATAACTGACCCAAGAGTTGGTGGGGGGACCCAGGCCAATTCTGGGTGACCCACTCCCCCAGTCCAGCGAGAATGAGATGCACTGTGGCCTAGTGGAAAGAGCCTGGGTTCTAATTCTGGCTCCGTCACTTGTTCTGTGAATTTAGGCGTCACTCAGTTTCCTCATCTGTTAAATGGGGATTCGATACCTGTTCTCTTTTCCATTTAGATTGTGAGCCCAATGTGGGGTGGGGACCATGTCTGACCTAATTACCTTGTATCTACCCCAGTGCTTAGAATAGTGCTCCACACAGAGTAAGTGCATAACAAATACCACTATTATGAGTATTATTATGATTGTTACCTCAGTCAGCTTTCCTGCTCTTAACCTACCTCACTGATCTCCTACTACCCCAACCCACATGCTTTGCTCTTCTAAACACCAGAAGCGGCATGACATAGTGGATAAAGCATGGGCCTGGGAGTCACAAAGTCATGCGTTCTAATCCCAGCTCCACCACTTGTCTGCTGTGTGACCTTGGGAAAGTCACTTCACTTCTCTGAGCCTCGGTTCCCTCATCTATAAAATGGGGACAGAGACTATGAGCCCCACATGAGACAGGGACTATGTCCAACTCGATTTGCTTGTATCCACCCCATCGCTTAGTACAGTGCCTGGTACATAGTAAGCGCTTGACAAATTCCATTATTATTATTAACACCAACCTCATTATACCATGACCCTTTCTCACCGCTAACTCTGCTCTTGTTCTCCTTCTAGCTTGGAACCCCCTCCCCCGAATTCATGTGCAACAGATTGCCACTCTCCATATCTACAAAGCTCTACTAAAATCACAGATTTCTCAAGTGGTCTTCTCCAACTAAGACCTCCCTTCTGCATTGTCTTTTTGCTTGGATCTGAACCCTTTAAGTACTTTGATATTCACCCCTCCCTAAACCCACAGCACTTAGCCACATATCCATCTAATTCATTTTAATGTCTGTCTCCCCTTCTAATGGTACTCCCGCTGTGGGCAGGGAATTTGTCTACCATAGCTATTATATTGCAGTCTCCCAAGCACTTAATTCAGTGCTCGACACACAGTAAATGATCAATAAATACTACCGATTGATTGACCTCCTGGGCATGCTCAGAGGCAGAGGGTGAGCCAGCAGGGCGGGTAAATGATTTCAGTGAGGGCCTACTGTGAAGAGAGCACTCTAGAAATAAGAGATGTAGCCCATGGGCCCTCTTACCACCCTCTCCTTTTACCCTCTGACTTGCCCCTCTAACCAAGGGAAACAGTACAGTGCCAAGCTCTTAGTACAGTGCTCTGCACACAGTAAGCTCTCAATAAATATGATAAGTTGGCCCCACTGACTCCTCTGCCGGGAGGAAGTGTGTCAATGGGTAAATGTCCTAAAGCTCACAATTCTACACACCACGTGCCCTGTTGGTGAGAATACATATCCTATTGTTCTTGCCCATTCACATCAAGCAGAGCAGGCAGCATTCTCCCAGGCCTCTGACTTCCCACCAGCTTTGAGTGGAGGTCATCATCATTAACAGTATTTATTGAACACATACGCTATGCTTACTTTAGACTGTAAGCTCTTTGGGGCAAGGAATGTGTCTGTTATATTTTACTCTCCCAAGTACAGTGCTCTACACACAGTAAGCGCTCAATAAATGTGATTGACTGACTGAGTATACTTAGCACTTGGGAAAGGACAATATAACCTAGTTGGTAGATCCATTCCCTGCTCACAACGAGCTTACATCTTACAGTGCTCTGCCCATGGTAAGCACTCAATAAATTAATTGACAAACTATCATAATAATCATTTATAATATATGGCTTATGTGCATCCCCCACCTTGTCTCTGGCTATTCCAGTCAAATTAGGCCAATGTTGCCTCTTTCATAGTACACTGCAAACCAACAAGCAGCACACAAGGTTTCATTAAGCAGCATGACCTAGTGGATAGAGCATGGGACTGGGAGTCAGAAGGACCTGGGTTCTAATCCTTACTCCACCACATCTGCTGTGTGACCTTGGGCAAAGCACTTAACATCTCTGTGCCTCAATTGCCTTAACTGTAAAATAGGGATTAAGACTGTGAGCCCCATGTGAACTGTGTCCAACCTGATTAGCTTGGATCTACCCCAGCTCTTAGTACAGTGCCTGGCACATAGTAACTGCTTTAACAAATACCACAATTATTATCATTATTATTATTATTGTTACACACTAAATGGTGCAGGCTCTGCAGAAAGAAGCCCTCTAACTTTGTATGCAAGAATATCATTCTGACCTAATGGATCAAAGCCATAGAACCTCAGTAAGATGAAAAATCCAACAAGCAAAGAGACAGTCTCGCCCTCCAGCAAAAATAGAAGACTTCTTCCAGTTTGGTTTTGCAAAGGGCTTGCTATACAGTATATTCCTTCCCTATGGGCACAGGTCTGTCTTTTAGAGACATTTCTCCCCATTTCCGCTTTAAATGTCAAAGGGATGGCTTATCCTGACCTTTCCCACCAAGATGCCTCTCTCGGCCATAGAAAGGAAAGCCCGGCGGCTACGGAGCTAACGTCGCAATGATCGATACAGGCGTGTGCGCCAGTGTACGGGGACTAGGACAGAAAAAGCACTCTGAATGGGTTTATGGATTTGAGGAAGAGTAATCTGGTTAATAAGTTCTAAGCATTGTGGCGGTAGTGAAATATGCCCCGGGGAATCCTTGACTGCTAAATTGCTTCTTCAATCTTGGCCATATTTTAAATCAAACTAAAAAATTCAATTATCAAAATTATTCATCCCTTCGCCTAAGCAGCACAAGACCAGACTATAAGTAACCAAACAAAATTACATCTCTGTAGGTGGCTTCCCCTTTTAAGGCCTCCTGTGATGGGCAGATCCCTTCCCTTCTCTGATGGCTAAGATGTTTGCTTTTCCACAGCGGCAGGGCCAGCCTCTCATCTCTTGGGTGAGCGCCTGGTGCTGCTGTTGTGGGGATCAAGAATCAGCCGGTACCCCCGGCTGCCGGCTCTCGGGGACCACCAGTAGAGAGCCGGCCAAAGCAGTGGGGGTTCGGGGTGGGCGGCAGGACCCCATGCCTCTGCCGTCACCCTCCAGAGGGAGGTCATTTTATTTGCATCCGAGCTGCAGTTGCAGCCGCACGCACATCTGTGAGGCAGAAAGCAAATGACAGTCAATCGTATTTGTTGAACACTTGCTGTGTGCAGAGCACTGTACTAAGCACTTGGGAGAGCACACCAGAACAATGAACGGACACATTCCCTGCCCACAACAAGCTTATAGTCTAGAGGACGAGCTGACTTGAGGGAATGGGTCTGTCTGCCTGTCGGAGAATTAAGCTGGCTCCCTCACATCTACCATCACCTCCTCCCACCTCTGACTGTTGGAGCTGAAAAACACTTTCTCTTAGGTGTCTGCAGCCTATGAGGACAGATCAGCAACCTCTTTTCTTCCCTTTCCCTGGGGTAGCAAGCTCGGTGTGTCTTCTCAGAGGCACCTGGCCTTCTATACTGCCAAACTACAGGCTGGATTTCCCCGTCTCCGCCTAACTCCAACCTTGGAATTGGGAGTGAGCCTGAGGTCCAGTGCCCCTATGCTTTGGAAAACCCAGCAGTGGGTTCCAAGAGGGAGATTCAGAAAGCCTAGACTCTTGTCTTATGCTGTCGAGTCGTCTCTGACCCATAGCGACACCGTGGACACATCTCTTCCAGAACACCCCTCCTCCGTCAGCTACAGCTCTTCAAATTTATTTAAGTTACTTATTGATATTGATGCCTGTCTCCCCCTCTAGATTGTAAACTTGTTGTGGGCAGGGAATGTGCCTGCCAAATATACAGTGCTCTGCTCAAAGTAAGCGCTCAATAAAGGCGATTGATGGTGGGCAGGGTTGAGTCTGTTTTATTGTTACACTGTAATAATAATGTTGGTATTTGTTAAGCGCTTACTATGTGCAGAGCACTGTTCTAATGACCTCTGACTCCGAAGCCCAGGCTCCTTCCACTGAGCCACGCTGCTTCCCATACTGTACTCTCCCTAGCGCTTAGTACAGTGCTCTACCCACAGTAAACGTTCATTAAATAAATATGATTGATTGTCCATCAGACACTTGGCCAGGTTGGGAGGATGCCCCTCTGCCTGAAGTGGGGGGAGCTGTGATGGTCCGAAAACCAGGGGATGAAGCAGAACACCTCCAGAGCTCATCACTCCTGACTTTAGGAGCCACCCGGCCTAGACTCTAGGGAATTTCACCCCCGGCTGTTGGGGGTAGAGGGAGATGGGCAGCAATAGTTTCCCATTAGCGCTGGTAACAAGAAAGCTCTAAGTAAAGGAGATACACCGAGCCACCCCCTCACGTTCAGGGTCTGCTGCCCCAAGCCCCCAAACACGAAGCCTTGCCCCAGAATTACCTCTAGATGGCAACACAATGCTGCTTTTGTCGACACTTTCCATTGACTTTTCAACTACAGTGTTAATAAAACTACAAGGCCGTTACTAATTCACTCAACATACAAATTCCTATTTGAAACGCTTTAATCATATAATCATTAAAAGGCACTAAAACTTGTGCTTAATTACACATTTTTGGTTGAAAAATCCGATTTTCTTATTAATGCCATTTCATGTGACTCAATTGTAACACCGCACCTTCAAAACATAGGCACCAACAAGCCCACTAATAAAACGAGCCACCAGTTAGCGAATTCTGGAAAAACGGTTCCTTTCCCCCTACCCCCCCCCCCCAACTCCCCCACCCTTTGGTTAAAGTGACTTACAAAGACGCAGATGAGGCTGGATTTCCAACTCCCATCTCGTTCCCTTCCTTTCCTAAGGAGAGAGCTTAATTCTCCTTACAGAGAGAAGACATTTTAGAAACAATCATGCACATTCCTCCTCACACTTAGCTTGACATTGAAATAATTTCAAGTTGTTAAGGTGCTTGTGTTTGTTTTAGCTTAGCAGTCAAATGGCTGTTTTTCTTCCCAAAACACAGGATAATTAATTCACCAAAAGCCCCTGGCAGGGGGATTTAAGGAAGCAGATAATACCAGTCCCACGGGGATGATCTGAGGCATCTCAACACGGGCATTAAGAATCCAATATTTGGGACAGAAATGCCTCAGCTCAGCCCAACTGGCAGAAAGCTCTGCACAGTTAATGAAAATGGCAAGGCAGCTCCAGCCAGTGAAAAGCACTATTTACAGAGGGAGTGCTCAGTGGAGATACCAAAATCTAAGCACCCTCAATAGCCCATCCAAGACCACTTCACAGTTCCAGTCCCCTCAGCTGAAGACCTCACTTCAAGAATCACCAACTCTAGGCCAAGGCCCGTGAACACTTGACTATGAATCTGAGGCATGGAGAAACTGAAGTATGGAGTGGGTTGGAGAGTTACCCCAGGGTCCAGAACCCTCAGAGGCCTCATTCTGAAGTGAAGGTGCCCATAACACCCCAGGAATAGGAATGATGGACACGATGAAGGGGCACAATCTATCCTACCAGTCCCTGGGGATTTTCACAGCCGCCACAAAGCTGGTGAGAAACCACCTATCTTTGCAAAGCTGACGAAGCCCACACTATCTCACCTCATTTAGTGTTCTGTTGCCCAAAGATTGGAATTAATTTTTCCTTTTCTCCTTCTCTCCAGGCTTCAGAAATGGCAACAAGTGTGGGGCAGAGATGGGGATCCCACAGAAGGGTGGGAGACGGGGCCACAAGGAGTCTCTAGTACCACCAAACAAGACAAAAGCTAGGAGGCCGGATAGTTTTCCATACCACATGTTCCCCTGGAGTCAGGGAGCTTATTCTGAGCTCCTGAGACTTTTCCCCCAGACAACCAGGGCTGACAAAGCCCCCCACTGCCTGGCCTGGCCTCCCTTCTCCTTGTATAGGGGGAAATGTCTGGTCCCTGTGACACACAGAGAAACTTGCAGGCATGAACTTGTGTCGTTTGCCAGGATAGTAAGTCCCAGAGTCCTCCAGGGGCAGCCTTGTATATGTGCCCCTGAGCTTCAGGAGAGCTCTACCTTTGTTTTTGCTCACCCCGTGCCCCCAAAAGAATGGTGGTCCCAGTTGGTTCTGCCCAAGTTCAATCAATAGTACTTATTGAGTGTTAATTGTGAACACAGCACTATACTAAGCGCTTGGAAGAGTAAAAAAGACAGGGTTGGTAGACATGTTCCTTGCCCACAAAGAGCTAGAAGGGGAAAAAGGCAATAAAATAAATTACGGATATGTACATAAGTGCTCGCTCCTGACGGAGAGAAGACTGAAATAGTTGACAATTTTTCTCTCCTGGAATCGATAATCAATAATAAAGGAACTAGTAGCCAAGAAATATGCTGAAGATTATTGTTAGGAAGATTTGCTGTGAAGAGCCTGGAAAAAGTCATGAAATGTGCTGATAAAACAATTGCCACGAAAACATAAATTGTCAACTCTATGGTATTTCCAGTGACAATGTATGGATCTGAAAGCTGAACAGTGAAAAAACAGGATAGAAAAAACATCGATTCTTTTGAAATGTGGTGTTGGAGAAAGCTTTTGTAAATACCACGGACTGCTTGAAAAGCAAACAAATGGATTTTGGAACAAATTAAAGCAAAGTGGTCCTTGGAAGGCCAAATGATTTGACAGATTAGCATATTTTGGACACATATTCAGAAGGACTAATCCTGAGTAGACATTAATGCTAGGAAAAGTCCAGGGAAAATATGGAAGAGGCAGACCAGCAGCTAGATGGATAAAGACCATAACAGCGATAACAGAAGAACCATTAGAAAGGTTGCAGATTTTGGCAGACGACAGGAGAAAGTATATCCATGGAGTTGCTATGACTCAGAAATGACTCGACAGTACTTAATAATAATAACGTAAGTGCTGTTGGGCTGAGAGGCCTTACCAGACTAAGCCCCATTTTTTCTCATTTCCCATGCCCTTCTGCATCACCCTGCTTTGCTCCTTTCACCCTTCCCCCTTCCTAGCCCACGAGCCCCGAAGCACTTATGTATATATCTGTAATTTATTTATTTGTATTGAGGTCTGCCTCTCCTGCTCTAGACTGTGAGCTCACTGTGGGCAGGGATTGTCACTGTCTATTGTTGCATTTTACTTTCCCAAGTGTTTAGTACAGTGCTCTGCACACAGTAAGCGCTTAATAAATACGAACGAATGAATGAAGGGTACAAATCCAAGTGCATGGGCATTGCAGAAGAGATAAGGAGTAGGGTAATAAGACTTTGAAGATGTAGAGAATGAAGGTCTATTGGATTTCGAAGGGGGAAGGAGTTGCAGGCAAAGGTAGGACATGGGCAAGGGGTAGACGGTTAGATAGTTGAGATCAAGATTCAGTGAGTAGTTGGGGTTAGAGGAGCAAAGTAAGCTGCTGCAGTAGGAAATCAGCAAGGTAAAATAGGAGGGGCCAAGGTGAGTGCTTTAAAAACAATGGTAAGAAGTTTCTGACTGATGTGGAGGTGGATGGGCAACCTCTAGAAGTTCTTGAGGAGTGGGGAAACATGGACTGAATGTTTTTTTAGACAAGTGATCCAGTTAGCAAAGTATGGACTGGACTGGGGAGAGACAGGAGGCCAGGAAGATGGCTGATGCAATAATCAAGACAGTATAGGATTAATAATAATAATAATAATAATAATGGTATTTGTTAAGTGCTTACTCTTCTAAGCACTGGGGTAGATACGAGGTAATCAGGTTGTCCCACGTGGGGCTCACTGAGACACAGAAAAGTTAAGTGACTGGCCCAAAGTCACACAGCTGATAAGTGGCAGAGCTGGAATTAGAACCCAAGACCTTTAACGCCCAAGCCCATGCTCTTGCCACTAATCCACACTGCTTCTCAATTGACTTGCCCAAGGTCACCCAGCAGACAAGTGGCAGAGCTGGATCAGCACAGTAACAATTTAGATGGAGAGGAAAGAGCAGATTTTAGCAACGCTGTGAAGGCAGAATCAACAGGATTTGGTAATAGACTGAATATGTGGGTTGAATGAGAGAGATGAGTTGAGGTTAATGCCTAGGTTATTGGCTTGTGAGACAGGAAGGATGGCAATGCTGTCTACTGTAATGGGAAAGTCATGGAGGGGACAGAATTTGGCAGGGAATATGAGGAGTTCTGTTCTGGACATGTTAAGTTTGAAAGGCAGGCAAAGCATCCAGGTAAAGATGTCCTGAGACTGCAGAGAAGGAGAGAGATCAGGGCTGGAGATGTATATTTGGGAATCATGTGCATAGAGATGGTAGTTGAAGTCATGGGAGCGAATGAGTTCTCCAAGGGACTGATTTTAGATGGAGAATAGGAGGGGACCCAGAACTGAGCCCTGAGGGACTTCCACAGTTTAGGGGGTTAGAGGCAGAGGAGGAGCCTGTGAAAGAGTTGAAAATGACCGGAAAGAGAGGTAGGAGTAGAACTCGGAGAAGATGGGGTCAGGGAAGTCAAGGTTAGATAATGTTAGGTTTAGGCTGAACCCAGGCTCTGGTCCCGTGGGCTCGGCTCAGGCTGGGGGGAAGGGGTGATTGTGCTGTTTCCTAGCCAACCCTTTCGTCGGACCACAGCCAGGGTCAAGTTTCCCCAACAAAGCCAATGGGAAACTAGTTTGGGTTGGGATAGATTGTAGGCTACTTGAGGGCAAGAATTATGTCTACCAACTCTACTGTATTGTATTCTCCCAAGAACTTAAGTGCTTCTGCTCCCAGTCAGTGTTCAATAAATATCACTGAGGGACTGATTGGTTGATTGAACAAAACACCAGGCTAAGTTACCCTGACTGACTCCAATCCGGAAGAAGCTCAGAGGAGCAGGTATCTGTTCAGAGCCTCACATCAATTCCCCATTCCTTTCCTGGGCTGAAATTGCCCAACGGGGGGAATAGGGCTCTACCAGCCCGGGCATCCTTGCCCTTGCTCCTCTTTTTTTCTCATACTATTTATTAAGCACTTATTTTGGGCCTAGCAGTGTTCTAAGTGCTGGGGTTGATATAAGCTAAATAGGTTGGACACAGTCCATGTCTCACCTGGGGGTCGCGGTCTCAATCCCCATTTTACAGATGAGGTAACTGAGGCACAGTGAAATGACTCTCCCACGGTCACAAAGCAGACAAGCAATCGACCTGGGGTAAGAACCCAGGCCCATAATTTATTCACTAGACCATACTGCTTACCATATCCCACATCCATTCCCCTTCTTCAATTCCAGAAGACTTTCACTTTGAACTTGTGAGGCATTCATTCATTCATTCATTCAATTGTACTTTTTGAGCACTTACTGTGTTTGGAGCACTGTACTATGTGCTTGGAGCAATAAAAAGAGACAATCCCTGCCCACAATGTGCTTACATGGGACTGGAATTCTGATCCCAGCTCTGCCATTGGCCTGCTGTGTGACCTTGAGCACATCACTTCCTCTCTCTGGGCCTCTGTTTCCTCGTCAGAAGGTGGGGATAAAATACCTGTTCTCTCTCCCTTTTAGACTGTGAGCCCTGAGTAGAACAGGAACAGTGACCAATTTGATTACAAGCAGTACAGATGAACAAATGTCATTATTATCAATGAATTTGAGAGAAGGCTTTTCCTCCTGGAAGCTCAGCACTATTCACCACATCTCAGTTGCATCCCTAACAGGTAGGAGCAGTGAGAATTCAGTTCCCCATCTTACAGGCAGGAAGGTAGTCCAGAGAGGCTAAGTGACTTGCCCATGATAACGCTTTAAATCAGAAGCTGTGCTGGGCTGGAATGAGAGTGGGAGGGAGGTATATGGGGAGAGGAAGAGAGAGAGAGAGAGAGAGAGAGCACTTAAGAAATACTTTTACTTCAGAAATATCTCCAGAAACCACCTTTTCTTCTTCATCCAAATGACCGCTATGCTGGACCCAACAATTGCCATTTCTAGACTCAACTACGACATCAGACCTCCTCACAGACCTCCCTGTTTCCCACCTCTCCTTTCTTCTGGCCATATTTCACTGTGCTGCCCAAATCATTAGCCATAAACATAAACATTGTTCTGCACTCCAATCCCCACTCCTAAAAGTCTTCCAATGGTTGCCCACTCAATTCCACAACAAGAAAAAGCTCCAAAGCAATCAGCTCCCCGCTCCCTCTGCTCATCTCACATAATCTTACCAAACCCCATGCTTGTACAGAACCCTAAAGACACTTTATGGCCCTGTGTATGCCATCACAGTCTTTCCAAAAAGTGAAGATGGCTCCAGTTTCATCATAACAAGGAGGGAATATTAAAGAGATAGCAAGTATATTTCAACATCCTCCTCAACACACCTTCCTCTACTGAATTTAAGGTTCTACAAAACAAACAAAACCTCCAGTGTGCAAAGACATGGGGCTATTGGAAAGACATATTTGTCAGAGGACCTGGGTTCTAATCCCGACTCTGCCAGGTATCTGTTGTGACCATGGGTAAGTCATTTAACTTCTCTGTGCCCCGGTTACCCCATCTGTAAACTGAGGATTAAATTATATTCCCTCCTACTGAGAGTGTGAGCCCTATATGGGACAAAGACTGTGTCCAACCTCTTTAGCTTAGAACAGTGCTTGGTACATAGTAAGCGCTTTATAAGTACCCTTTGCAAAAAAACCCAAACCCACAAAATATTGGAGATGTCACCATAGAAGACATGTAAAATGGAAAAGCACCTGGACTGGAAGGCCTATCTACCGAGATCTCCAAACTTGGAGGAGACACTCTGCTTAAGCACTTGCATGTACTCTTCAGCATGAGTCAATCATATTTATTGAGCACTTACTATGGCAGAGCATGTTCATAAGTGCTTAGAAGAGTGCAACACAACAATATAACAGACACATTCCCTGCCCACAAAGAATACTGAGGAAATACGCAGGCTCTTAAAGATACCACCATCATCATCATCTTCAAGAAGAAAGGCAAAAGATTAGAGTGCACCAAGCACTTAGTACAGTGCTCTGCACATAGTAATACTCAATAACTTGATAATATTTAGAAAAGCAGCATGGCCTAGTGGATAGAGCATGGGCCTGGAAATCAGAAGGACCTGGATTAGAATCTAAGCTCTGCCATTTGCCTGCTTTGTGACCTTGGGCAAGTCATTTCACTTCTCTGTGCTTCAGTTACCTCATCTGTAAAATAGGGATTAAGACTCTGAGCCCCATATGGGATATGGACTGTGTCCAAATGGTTTAACTTGTGTCTATTTGTAACTTGTATTAGGAAAGTACAGTGCCTGGCACATAGCAAGCGCTTAACAAATGCCATAAAAAATACGGTTGACTGATTCAGTAATTACAGAAATGTCTCTACTGAGGGCAAGATACTAGCCAAAATGCTCCTGAATCAGCTACTGAAGCATATCATCTTCTGAATGCTACCAGAATCACAATGTGGCTTCAGACATAAGCACGGCATGGCAGACACGATCTTTGCTGCTTGTCACATGTAGAAGAAGCACAGGGAGCATCCCCAGGATCTCTGCCCAGCTTTCAGAAACTTTCCCATCACGTTTGTAACTATCATTAGGTCTGGGTTCTAGAAATTCCTAGGCAAATCTGGCTGCCCTGAAAAGTTCATCAGGATTCTGAGGCTGCTTCATGGCATCACTGAGGCTGGCTGGGCCTGAGCCATTCCCCACTGTCACTGGAGGAAAGCAGGGAAAGCAGGGAATGTGGGGTGGGCTGGGACCCGTTCAACTTTTTCTAAGCAGCCAGGCTGGAGGATAATAATAATAATGATGATGGCAATTGTTAAGTTCTTACTATGTGCTTAGAACTATGTGTTCTAAGTGCAGGGGTAGATACAAGATAATCAGGTTGTCCCACGTGGGGCTCACAGTCTTAATCCCCATTTTACAGATGAGGTAACTGAGGCACAGAGAAGTCAAGTGACTTTCCCAAAGTCACACAGCTGATCATACATCAGGAGACCTGGATGCGGTACTAAAATGTGCTTCTAAACCTCTGAAAAATTCTTTCAACTCAATAGTATTTGAGCATCTTAGAAACAGACCTTCAACAATTACTGTATGCATATGATTGTGCCCTAGAGGCACACAAGTAAATGATTGCAAACTATTTCAATGAGTTGCAGTCATAAACCACTTCAGTGAAATGGCTAGGCGTGGCAGGTTGACAATAAGTCTGAAGAAAATTGAGGTAATGGATCAGACTACAACTGGGAAGTCATGCAATCAATCAATTGTATTTATTGAACGTTTACTGTATGCAGAGCACTGTACTAAGCACTTGGGAGAGTACAACACAATAATTTAACAGACACATTCCCTGCCCACAATAAGCTTATAGTCTAGGTGAGGAGATAGACATTAATATAAATAAATAAATTACGGATATGTACATAGGTGCTGTGGGGCTGGGGGTGGGGGTGAGGAATAAAGGGATTAAATTAGGGGGAAAGAAGTGAGTGTGAAAAGAGATAAGGAAGGCTTAGTCAGAGAAGGCCTCTTGGAGGAGATGTGCCTTCAATAAGCCTTTGAAGAAGGGGAGAATAATTGTCTGTCAAATATAAAGAGGGAGGGCGTAAGAGGCCAGAGGCAGAAGGTGGACGAAAGGTTGGCAAGATAGATGAAATCGAGGTACAGTGAGAAGGTTAGCATTAGAGGAGTGAAGTATGCAGGCTGGGTGGTAGTAGGAGAGCAGTGAGGTGAGGTAAGAGGAGGCAAGGTGATGGAGTGCTTTCAGAAGTTTCTTTTTGATGTTTTGGTGGATGGGTAACAAACTAGAAGTTCTTGAGGAGTGAGGATTTGGAGACTGAATGTTTTGTAGAAAAATGATCCTGGACTCAGACTGAAGTATGGACTGGAGAGAGGAGAGACAGGAGGCAGAAAGGTCAGCAACGAAGCTGATATAGTAATCAAAGGGAGGCTAGAATAAGTGCTTGGATTTAACATGTTAGCAGTTTGGATGGAGAGGAAAGGACCGATTTTAGAGATGTTGTGAAGGTTGAACTGATGGGACTTAGTAAAAGATTGAATATGGGTATTGAATGACAGAGATGAGTCAAGGATAATGCCAAGGTTACAGTTTTGTGAGACAGGAAGGATGTTGGTGCTGTCAACAGTGATGGGGAAGTCAGAGGGAGGACAGGATTTGGATGAAAATATAGAGAGTTCTGTTTTGGACAGGTTAAGTTTGAGGTGATGGCAGCACATCCAAGTCGAGCTGTCTTGAAGGCAGGAAGAAATGAGAGACTGCACAGAGACAGAGAGAGAGAGAGAGATCTGGGTTGGAGATGTAGATTTGGGAATCATCTGCATAAGGGTGGTAGTTGAAGCCATGTGAGTGAATGAGTTCTCCAAGGGAGTGGGTATAGATGGAGACTAGAAGGGGACTCAGAACCTAATCTTGAGAGATGCCCAAGTTATGGGGTAGGAGGCAGAGGAGGTCCTCTTCAACCTCTCAGCTGGCTTGGACATTGTTGACCACTCCCTTCTCCTGGAAACATTATCCTACCTTGGCTTTACTGACATTGTGTTCTCTTGGTTCTCCTCATCTCTCTGGCCACTCATTCTGTCTCTTTCATGGGCTCCTCCTCTGCCTCCCACCCCCTAACTGTATCAGCCTCCTTAATGACCTCCCTGCTTCCTGTTTCTCCCCACTCCAGTCCATACTTCAACCCTACTGTCCAGATCATTTTTCTACGAAAACAGGCCAGGTTTCCCCATGCCACAAGAAACTCCAGTGGTTGTACATCCACCTCCATATCAAAAAGAAACTCCCTATCATTGACTTTAAAGTGCTCAATCACCTTGCCCCTCCTACCTCACCTAGATGCTCTCCTTCTACAACCCAACTTGCACACTTCATTCCTCTAATGCCAACCTACTCGCTGAACCTTGATCTCTTCTATTTTGCACAGACCTCTTGTCTAATCCTGCCTCAGGCCTGGAATGCCCTCCTTCTTGATATCCAACAACTAACCCCCCCCCCCCACTTCAAAGCCTTATTGAAGGCATATCTCCTCCAAGAGGCCTTTTGGGATTTAGCCCTCATTTCCTTTTTTCCCACTCCCTTCCGTATCACCCTGACTTGCTCCCTTTTTTCACCACCCCACCTCCCAGCTCCACACACTTATGTTCATAGTCATGATTTATTTATTTACAGTAATGTCTGCCTCCCCCTCTACTGTAAGCTCACTGTGGTCAGTGAATGTATCCGTTATATTGTTATATTGTACTCTCCCAAGTGCTTAGTTCAGTGCTCGGCACACAGTAAGTGCTCAATAAATATGATAGATAGATCAAATGATGATGATAATAATGATGATTGTGGAATTTTGTATTAAGCACCGGGGTGGATACAATCAAATTGGGTTGGACATAGTTCCTGTCTCACGTGGACTCACAGTCTTAATTCCCATTTGACAGATGAAGTAACTGAGGCACAGAGAAGTGAAGTAATTTGCCCAAGGTCACACAGCAGATAAGTAGTGGAGCTGGGATTAGAACCCAGGTCCTTCTGACTTCCAGTCCCATGCGCTATGCAGTAGACCACACTGCTTCTCTACTACTCTATGTCCTGGACCCCACTCAGGGGCCACATGTGGCCCCTTGAACAAGTCCATCAGTGTCAGTAATGGGCCAGACTCAATATCAGTTGACAGGATAAGATCACAGACAATGAGTTTCTAGAACATTGTTCAATCTCCTAGCATCAAAGTTGTGCTCACCATAACACAACAACAGTGGGCAGGATATGTGAAGAGAATGTGCAACAGCAGGGTACCTAAAGAACTGCTGACTGGAGAGGTCAAATTGGGAAATTTACAGAAAGAAGGACAGAGGAAATGTTTTAAGGACATGATAAAGGAAAGCTTCAGGCAATACCGAATCTGAGCTGAAAACTGGAAGTCAATTTCTGAGGACAGATCTGCATGGCACAACAGATATCAAGAAGGGCTTGGCTCTATGTAAGCAAAAATTTTATAAGAAACAAGAGACAGAGAGGCAGAAATGGTGTGGTCTGAAGGAATGACCACAAACCTGGGAGTCAGAGGACCTATGCTCTAATCCTGACTCTGCCAAATGCTTTTTGTGTGACCTTGGTCAAGTCACTTAACTTCCCTGTTCCTCATTTTCTTCATCTGCAAAATGGGTATTCAATATGTGTTCTCACTCCTACTTAAACTGTGAGCCTCATGGGGGGGGGGAATTATATCCATCCTGATTAACTTGTATCTACCCCAGGACTTAGAACAGTGCTTGACATATAGTAAGTGCTTAACATATACTATGAAAAAAGTGAAAATAACACCAGGCACTGTAAATGCTAACCAACATAAGGGGCAAACCTCTGCATGCCAATGTAGCAGGGACTGTGGGACTCACACTGGCCTTTTCAGCTATACACACCCTCATAGACAGATTTTCTTCAAATATGAAGGACAAAGAAATATATATAAGGATATATAGCTGTGTATATACTTATCCTCACTTTTCTCCCACTACATTCCAGCATTACCTCCCCTTCACTCCTGCAAGGTCTTCCTATCTATTGTGCTTCATTCTGATCTCTCTCACCCTCACTCTTGCCTGGAACTTCCTCCTCCTCCATATCAGGTAGAAATTCTTCAAGGCCCCATTGAAATCCCATCTCCTCTTGGAGACCTTCCTGCATTAATCTCTCTGCTCCCCATTTTATGCCCCTCCCCCTGACATTCTGCATCACCTGAGCATAAATACCAACCCCCCACCCCAACTTATATTTACATTCTATTGGTTTTTTTTCATTTTTCATTTTTCATTCTATCCTTATTAAAGGCACATCTCCTCCAAGAAGTCTTCCCTGACTGAGCCCTCCTCAGCTCTTCTCCCACTCCCTATGCACCGCTTACTTGCTCCTTCATTTATCCTCCCTCCCACCCCACAGTACATATGTATATATCTGTAATTAATTTATTTATATTGTCTACCCCCTTAGACTGTGAGCTCATTTTGGGCAGAAATGTGTCTGTTTGTTGTTATACTGTACTCTTCCAAGTGCTTAGTATAGTGCTTTGCACACAGTAAGTGCTCAATAAATATGATTGAATGAATGAATGTTGCTTCCTCTACTCCATAATTCACTTCAATGTTGGTGTCTCTCCAACCTTCTCCACTCCCCCTTCAACCCTAGCTAGTTAAAAAGGTCCTTGAGTGGGGGGCTCATATCTGCTAACATTATTGCATTCTCTCAAGGACTTAGTAAAGTACTGTGCACAGAGTAGCAATCAGTAAATGTGATTGATTGACAGATCACCCAAGCGAACATCCTCCCACCACGAGGGAAGTGTCTGGAATATCTACCGGAGATCAGTTTTCTTTTCTTATGCTATTCGTTAAGTGCTTACTATGTGTCAGGCACTGTAATAGGTTCTGGGGTGGATACAAGCTAATCAGGCTGGACACAGTCCTTGTCCCATGTGGAGCTCACAGTCTTAATTCCCATTGTACATATGAGGTAACGGAGGCACAGAGAAGTGAAGTGACTTACCCAAGGTCACACAGCAGACAAGTAGTGGAGTGGGATTAGAACCCATGACCTCCTGCCTCCCAGGCCCATGCTCTATCCTCTAGGCTATGTTGCCTCTCCTCTCATCTTTTCCTCAGTTCTGCTGACTGTGACTGTTTCCATATGTGGCGCTGCCAGGCAGGGTCTCCCAAATCCACAGTACCGCTGGGCTGGAGCTGAGGTGGGATTCACTCCTCCGGGTTGTGGGAAAGTCTGCTGTCACCACTCTGGCTCCCGGATGAGCCTGGCTGATTGCTGGAGTAGGGGAAGGGAGGCTGAGACCTCTTCTTGGGAGGCCAAGGAAGTCTTCCAGATCAGGCTGGAAACACCCCTCTCTCCTCCACAGGAGCTCTGGTACTGCCTGAACCAAAGATCCTTCCAGAATGGGAGAGGCATCATGCCACAACATGCTGATGGCAACTCACCTCCCAGTCTACTCTCTGTCAGGAGATTCCCACATGGCCCCAGAACAGGTCCCTGGGCAGGTCCCAGTGTGGACCCTGGCCACAATGCTGTCCCATCCCTCCAGCTTCATCCTGTTTGTTATTATGGTATGTGTTAAGTGCTTACTAGGTGCCAGACACTGTACTAAGCACTGGAGTATATACAAGCTAATCAGGTTGGAAATAATCTCTGTCCCCTATCGTCTCCAGAGTCCTGGGCCTAAGGGCAGATGGGAGCAACCTTGGCATCTGAGCCAGGAGGATGGAGCTCTTCAGAGCCATAGATTCTCTGCTCAGCATCACAGGCTGCTGTTGGGTCTGGTTACATCAAGGCCCCACACTTAACGAGTAACTTCTGCTCATGAGCCAGAGTCTACCTATGAACTCGAATCTGCTCACAAGCCAGTCTGCCCATGAGTTGGAGTCTGCCCATGTGCGGGTTCTGCCCACGAACCAGAGTCTGCCCACGAACCAGAGTCTACCCACAAGCCAGAGTCTACCCATGAGCTGGAGGCTGCTCAAGAGCCAGGATTTGCCCTTGAGCTAGAGTCTGCCCACAAGCTGTAGGTTATACTTGAGCTGGAGGTTGCCCACGAGTTGGAAGCTGCTCTTGGAATGGTGGGCAAATGGGGCAGGCAGCCAAGATGCATGTGTTGGGCCAGGTCAGGCCTGATCCCTGACACTCAGCACCACTGTGGCTGGTCTCCAATAATCACAAATGTGGTATTTGTTAAGCACCGTCTTTGCAACAAGTGCTGTGCTAAGTACTGGAGTAGATCTAGTAAATCAGATCATACACAGTCTCTGTCCTACATGGAGCTCTCAGTCTAAGTAGGAGGGAGAAGAGGAATTGAATCCCCATTTTACAGATGAGGAAACTGAGAACCAGAAAAAGTGAAGTGACTTTTCCAAGGTCACATGGCAAGCAAGTGGAAGAGAACCAGGTCCCCTGACTCCCAGGCCCATGGCATTTCCACTAAGTCATGCTGCTTCTCAGAGCCAAAACCTAACTGAACGGTGGCAGATTGAAAAAGTGGGTGGAGCAGCAGCTTTAGAGCAGCAGCAGGGGAAGAAAACAGACGAGTAGGCGTCTGAAGGACAAAAGGGGAAAGAGAGGACAAGTAAGAGAAGGCTACATGAGAAAACCACCCGATGGAAAGGATGAAAAGGACAGCATTTAGATGATGAAATGCATGCAGGAGTGGAAGGCAAATTATTTCTTATTCTTCAGCTCAAGCTTGATTTAATGTCATCATAAATCTGCACCTAAGACAAGCGGCAGCAGGGTCGGCGCTTGGCTGCTATTTAGGCAGTGTAATCATGACATTATTGTTCAGAAAAGGGGACAGTTTAGCTGGCTCCCAGCTCCCCTCACACCTGGGAAAGGCCCAAGAGTCTATAGCCTCCCCCAGAATCTGGGGGACTTACTCACAATCACTCACTTGGCACCGCACTCACACAGGATGACCTAATGGAAAAAGCACTGCTCGAGGAGTCAGAGGACCTGGGTTCTAATCCTGGTTCTGCCACTTATCTGCTGTGTAAAGTTAAGTAATCATTCAGCTTCCCTGTGCCTCAGTTTCTTTTTCAATAAATGGGACATGAATACCTGTAAACCCCACATATGACAGACAGGGACCGTGTCTAGCCTAATTATCTTGAATCTACTCTCGTTTGGGATATGGCACATAGAACGCCCGCAGCAAATACCACAATTATTATCATTCTTATTTCTACTTAGAATTCAAGGTTTAGAATAAAGAGGGAGTCATCTCATCCTTCCCCCTGCTTCGAACAAGTCAGCTCTCAAACCTTCCTCACGGGTCTCCAGGGGAGATACTATAACCCATCTTGGAGGAGGAGGGGGTTGCCATTTACACCTCTCTTGATCCCTACTACTTGAAGTTCTCCCTAATGGCAAGATGATACACAGATCGGATCCATATGAGTCTCAAGTCCCTGACCCTTGCTCCTACAGCCCCACCTGGACTTCAGCCCTGGCTCTGAAGGAGCAAAATGTTGGAATCTCCCTCTTGCTGTGAAATGTTGGACAAGCCTTGGCGCAGCCACAAAGACTCTAGGACCTAGAAAGGGAGCAAAGGAATTGATTGGAGGGCTGACGATCTGCCCAGTCACCACTCCCACCCTCTCGTTCCTGCCAGTCGCACTCCCGTGGGGATGGTGAGTGCAATGAGCAAGTTGGGGGGAAAGCATTCAGCACACTATGAAGGGCACACAAGAATTTTCCTTAAAATCTTACTTACAGAGTGCAGCACAGTGCCAATAGTAGACTGGTATGGACATTGGTGTTCAGGGAGCCGCTACGATTTTCATTGCCCATGTTAGCCAACAATTACGCAAGATTCCTGCCGAGCCTGTCCACCCTGCATTACACCTAGGTGCTTCTGCACCCATGGCAGAATGTCAACAGGCACTGGCCTACCTATACCTGCCCCCAATGCAATGAGATGTGGGTTGGACGTTTAAGCTTGTCAAAATCAATAGATTTTGGACTAATGGATTGCAGTTCCAATTCTTTCCAGTGATCACCCACATGGAAGATGAAACAGATAAGTGACGCCCAAGTGGCAGTTATTTCTCAATGGGGAAATTTACCCTCCTGATGTTCGTATATATTGCACTGGAGAGAGGAAAAACCAAAAAGTAGAAGGGAGAAAGGGAGAATACAAGAAAGGGAGAGAGGGGAAAAACAGATATGGGTGAGGGGGAAGGAAAAAGGAAAGAGGTAGAGAGAGGGAAAGAGGAAAAGAGAGAAGGAAAGAAGCAATGAGAGAGAGGGAAATAAAAAGTGGAGGAGGGAGGGGGAAAGATGAAGGAAGAGAAGGGGAGAAAGGGGGTAAAGAGGGAGAGAGAGAAAAAGGAGACAGCACATAAACAGAAGAGTGAGTACTGAAATTTTTTTCCAGTTATATACCCAGCTCCACTTCAATCTTCTATTGTTATTGAACTCAGCAGGTCAGAAGACCCAGGTGGCTAGGCCTGATAAAGACAAAGCATTTTAATATATTTTGTCATGGATGATTATTTTCTCTTTCAACACGTTTCCAGGGTTGTTTCGAGGGCTTGCTTTTTGTCAAAGTGTGGGAGGGAAGGTAGGTGCAGGAGATAGGCAGGTCAGAGGACGTAGCTGGAGGCAGGCTTTTGGGCTTTGACTGGGGAAGGTTTTGGGGGTGGATTTTCTGAAGGCCGGGGGATGGAATGGTTCAGTCTGAAGAGAAACTCATCCCTCCTGTGAATCCCCTGGATGATGCACAGACCTGGAGGAAGTTCCTCTTCTATGGCATGGGCAGAATTTAGGGGCAAAAATTAAAAGATGTCAAAGACATATACCCTCCTCACCTCCTTCACTCCTGGCTTCCCAAAATCTTGGTGAGCCAAAACTGTAAAAACTGTAAAACTGTAAAACCCGCTCTTGACCCCACTTCCCCCTCCAGTTATCGCCCTATCTCCCTACTACCCTTCCTTTCCAAAATCCTAGAACGAGTTGTCTACAATCGATGCTTAGAATTCCTTAACTCCCATTCTCTCCTGGACCCCCTCCAATCTGGCTTCCGTCCCCTCCACTCTACCGAGACTGCTCTCTCTAAGGTCACCTATGACCTCCTTCTTGCCAAATCCAGTGGCTCCTACTCCATTCTAATCCTCCTTGACCTCTCTGCTGCCTTTGACACTGTCGACCATCCCCTCCTCCTCCATACCTTATCTCACCTTGGCTTCATGGACTCCGTCCTCTCCCGGTTCTCCTCTTACCTCTCTGGCCGGTCATTCTCGGTCTCCTTCGCTGGCGCCTTCTCCCCCTCCCATCCTTTAACTGTTGGAGTTCCTCAAGGGTCAGTTCTTGGCCCTCTTCTGTTCTCCATTTACACTCACTCCCTCGGTGAACTCATTCGCTTTCACAGCTTTGACTACCATCTCTACGCAGATGACACGCAGATCTACATCTCCGCTCCTGTCCTCTCCCCCTCCCTTCAGGCTCGCATCTCCTCCTGCCTCCAGGACGTCTCCACCTGGATGTCGGCCGGCCACCTAAAACTCAACATGAGCAAGACTGAGCTCCTCATCTTCCCTCCCAAACCCGGTCCTCTCCCAGACTTCTCTATCACCGTGGATGACACGACCATCCTTCCCGTCTCTCGGGCCCGCAATCTCGGTGTCATCCTTGACTCGTCTCTCTCGTTCACCCCACACATCCTATCCGTTACCGAGACCTGCCGGTTTCACCTTTACAATATCGCCAAGATCCGCCCTTTCCTCTCCACCCAAACGGCTACTTTACTGCTATGGGCTCTCGTTATACCCCGGCTAGACTACTGTGTCAGCCTTCTCTCTGACCTCTCTTCCTCCTCTCTCGCCCCGCTCCAGTCTATTCTTCACTCCGCTGCCCGGCTCATCTTCCTGCAGAAACGATCTGGGCATGTCACTCCCCTTCTTAAGCAACTCCAGTGGTTGCCTATCAACCTCCGCTCCAAACAAAAACTCCTCACTCTAGGCTTCAAGGCTCTATATCACCTCGCCCCTTCCTACCTCTCCTTCTTTCTCTCTTTCTACCGCCCACCCCGCACGCTCCGCTCCTCTGCTGCCCACCTCCTCACCGTCCCTCGGTCTCGCCCATCCCGCCGTTGACCCCTGGGCCACGTCCTCCCGCGGTCCTGGAACGCCCTCCCTCCTCACCTCCGCCAAACTGATTTTCTTCCCCTCTTCAAAACCCTACTTAAAACTCACCTCCTCCAAGAGGCCTTCCCAGACTGAGCTCCTCTTCTCCCTCTACTCCCTCTACCACCCCCCCCCTTCACCTCTCCGCAGCTAAACCCTCTTTTCCCCCTTTCCCTCTGCTCCTCCCCCTCTCCCTTCCCATCCCCTCAGCACTGTACTCGTCCGCTCAACTGTATATATTTCCATTACCCTATTTATTTTGTTAATGAAATGTTCATCGCCTTGATTCTATTTAGTTGCCATTGTTTTTACGAGATGTTCTTCTCCTTGACTTTACTTATTGCCATTGTTCTTGTCTGTCCGTCTCCCCCAATTAGAATGTAAGCCCGTCAAGCGGCAGGGACTGTCTCTATCTGTTGCCGACTTGTTCATTCCAAGCGCTTAGTACAGTGCTCTGCACATAGTAAGCGCTCAATAAATACTATTGAATGAATGAATGAGTTGTGGGTAGGGAATGTATCTGTTTTATGCTATATGTCCTCTACCAAGTGCTTAGTACAGTGCTCTGCACCCAGTAAGCACTCAATAAATATGAATGAATGAATACATTGAATAAATACACTGTCAGGATTATAGTCAATGCCCCTTGTTGGTTGCCCAATGTAGCATCACTAGACTGACATATGCCAGGCACTGTACTAAGCACTGGGGTAGATAAAAGTTAATCAGGTTGGACACAGTCCATGTCCCACGTGGGGCTCACAATCTTAATCCCTCTTTTACAGATGAGGAAACTGAGGTACAGGGAAGTTAAGTGACCCACCCAAGGTTCCACAGCTGACAAGTGGAAGAATTAGAATTAAAACTCAGGACTTTCTGACTTCCAGGCCAGTGCTCCATCCACTAGGCTATACTGTTTCTTTCTTCTCTCCTACCACTTCCCAAGTGCTGTGTGATTGTGCCACCAGAGAGTGGCTGACTGAGTAAACACCAAGTCAGATTAGATTTTGGTTGGGACAGATGTTTGTAAGCCTTTCCCTTGAGCTCAGAATTTTGGTTTCTAAAATCCCAGATCTTTTTTTTCCCACAGTATTTATTAAGTGCTTACTAAGTTCCAGGCACTGTACTAAGTCCCGAAATAGAAACAAGATAATCAGGTAGGACACAGTCCCTGTCCCACATGGGGCTCACAATCTTAATCCCCATGTTAGAGATCAGGTAGTTACAAAGAAGTAAAATGACCTACCCGAGATCACACAGCAGTTGAGTGGCAGAGCCAGGATTAGAATCCAGGTCTTCTGACTCCCAGGCCTGTGCTCTTGCCACTAGTCCACACTGCTTCCCTAATCTGTTTCCAGATCTGTTTCTTAAACTTCTAGACTGCAAATTCCACTAAACTGTAAACTCCTCAAGGGCAGGAATCATGTCTACCTACTCTATTGTACTCGTCCAAGTAAGTAGTACAGTATTCTGCATACAGTTAGCACTCAGTAGTACTTGATTAAAATGGTACCTCTGCTTACTGCCTAAATTAAGTTGACTGGTGTTTGAATTTTGGGGAGGAAGGGAAAACTGGGTCTTTCCGAGCCTTGAGATCCCAACCCACAACCCCCAGGTCAGAGCCCTGGGGACAGCCAATACAGGATCCTTCAACTTAGAACCTCCCCTTCCTCCCTTTTCCTTCTCTCTGAGCAGCAGCAGCAGCTCCAAGACTGAAGCTCAGGCTTCATTCATTAATTCGTATTTATTGAGTGCTCACTGTGTGCAGAGCACTGTACCAAGTGCTTGGGAGATTACAATACAACAATAAACAGACTCGTTCCCTTCCCACAATGAGCTTACATGCTAGTCAGAGAGAGATAGACATCAGTACAAATAAATATGTTACAGGTACGTATAAAAGTGCTGTGGGCATGGGAGGGGGGAAGAACCAAGGGAACAAGTTAGGATGATGTAGGACAGTCAGCGTGACATAGTGGATAGGGCATGGGCCTTGGAGTCAGAAGGTCATGGGTTCTAATCCCAACTCTGCCACTTCTCTGCTAGGTGACAATGGACAAGTCACATCACTTCTCTGGGCTTCAGTGATCTCATCTGTAAAATGGGGCTTGAGACTGCGAGCCCCATTTTGGATGGGGACTGGGTCCAACCTGATCTGCTTGTATCCACCCCAGTGCTTAGTAAAGTGCTTGGCACATAGTTGAGTGCTTAACAAATACCATAATTATTATTATTGTTAGAAGGGAGTAGGAGAAGAGGAAAGGAGGTGTTTAGTCTAGGAAGGCCTCATGGAGGAGATATGCCTTCAATAAGGTTGTAATTGGGGGGAGGGTAATTGTTTGTCAGATTTGAGGAGGTAGGGCATTCCAGGCCAGAGGCAGAATATGGGCTAGGTGTAGGTGGTGAGATTCACTCATTCAATTGTATTTATTAAGTACTTGCTGTGTGCAGAGCACTGCACTAAGCACTTGGGAAAGTACAATACAGCAATAAGAGTGACACTCCCTGCCCACATCAGGCTTACTGTCTTGAAGGGGGGAGACAGACATCAAAACAAGTAAACAAGCAACAATATAAATAGAATTGTAGATAGGTACATATATACACAAATGCTGTGGGGCGGGGAAGGGGGGTAGAGCAAAGAGAGTGAGTCGGGGCAACCGGGAGGGAAGGGGGAGCTGAGGAAAAGGGGGGCTTAGTCTGGGAAGGCCTCTTGGAGGAGGTGAGCCTTCAGTAGGGCTTTGAAGGAGGGAAGTGTGATTGTTTGGTGGATTTGAGGAGGGAGGACATTCCAGGCCAGGGGTCAATAGTGGGATAGGCAAGATTGAGGCAGAGTGAGAAGGTTAGCACCAAAGGAGCGGAGTGTGCGGTCTGGGATGTAGAAGGAAAGAAGGGAGGTGAGGTAATAGGGAGGAAGGTGATGGGAGAGCTTTGAAGCCAATAGTGAGGAGTTTTTGCTTGATACGGAGGTTGATAGGCAACCATTGGAGATTTTTGAAGGAGGGGTGACATGCCCTGAACATTACTGTAGAAAGATAATCTGGGCAGCAGAGTGAAGTATGGACTGAAATGGGGAGGCCATTTTCCCATATCCTCACCCTATCCTGGAACTCCATCCCCCTCCATATATACTAAATCATCAATCTCCTCAGCTTCAAAGCCATATTTATATCACAACTAGTCCAAAAGGCCTCCTCAATTAAGCCCTTCGAGCATTTGATATTCGACTCACACTCAGTCTCCCAGCACTTCAGTATATTCCTAAAAAATTGGAAGACTGTAAGCTTGCCATGGGCATGGAATGTGTCTACTAATTCCATTGTATTGTACTCTCCCAAATGCTTAGTACAGTGCTCTGCACACACTAAGTGCTCAGGAAAGGGCATTTATTAATTGATTGGTTATATTGCTATCTGTCTTCCTTTCTAGAATGTAAACTTGTTGCAGGCAGGGAACATGTCTACCAACTCTGTTATATCATACTCTCTCAAGCACTTAATACAGTGTCCTGCACACAGTAAGTGCTCAATAAATACTATTGGTGATGATGATCATGATGATAATGATGACGAGGAAGCTCATGGCACAGTCACGGAAGGAAACCAGGTTCACAGTGTGAGCGTTGCCTTGACATTAAAGGAAAGCAGAAAGTGTAAGCACAAGGAGGAAGAACTGGGGGAAAAAAAAGGAAGGGAAGAAGGACAATGGGGTAATTCAACAAAATGAGTTGGTGGACCAGATTTCAGTGAAGTTGGAAAGCATTTCGCAGGGTTATTAAATGTTGGCCTGTTTGTAGGTCTGCCTACAGCTTCTTTTTTCATGTGTGCGCGCTGACAGAGCTGGTTGACTGACAGGCAAGATGCAGTTGCCTACAGAAATCTTTAGAGCTGGCTATGGCAAGGGTTGCTCAGTGAGGGTGTGGAAAAGCTGCCAGAGGAATTACCCTCCCAAACCCTGACTTTGTACAGTCCACTTTGGACCAGGGAACTCTGGGGCCTGTCATTTTCCCCAATCTACCGTGGATGTTAAGCTGAAGGCGAGAGAGATATTTAGGATCTGTGGCAGACGGAAAGTCTGTGAGAACTACCAGACTGTGAAATAGCTTCCCCAAGGGAAGTGGCGGAAACTTAAATCAAAGCTGCAGATGATTCTTTCCCATCATTCCCTCTGCTCCCTCCTGGACTCACCATCTCTAGCCTCTTTGGAAATCTCCTCTCCCTCCCTCCTTAGACTTTATACCCCCACCAGGTATCTCCTTTGACAGGAGTTAATCAAGCTCCGTACAGGGAGAGAGTGATGAACCCAGAAGATCATGGCTCTACATCTGGCTTTGCTATGGGCTTGTTGGATGAATGCCTGCCTTGTGGGCCTCAGTTTCTTCACATGTACAAAGACAGGTCTCTTTCCCTCACTTGCTAAGGCTGGAGCATTCTGAAGAGGGAGGATTTGCTCCGATTCACTACCACCGTTTCACCCCACTGACCTTGCATCATGCTGGTGTCCTATGTTCCTGATCTGCTGATAAACTGTCCCTGGTCCAGGGACGTAGTGCTTAGTAGAGTGCTCCTCACATGGGAAGAGCTCAATAAGTACTGCTGATTGATTGAGGGTGGTGGGGTACCCTCCAGTGTCCCAGAATTTTAAAACAGCCTTCTTGCCCCCACCTCTCTGTAAATGGAAAAGCTGTTCACTTCCTTCCTTGTCCATGTTGGCTTTCAAATGTCCCTGAACTGACATTACTTAGTACATACAGTGCAATTTCTGATTTTTACCAGAAAAGCTGAAAAAAGATGGACCATTAATTTTAAGATCTTCCAGGACAGGATCAGTGTCTTTTACTCTTGAATAATGATGGTGATAATGATGATGCTAATAATAATAATAATAATGGCATTTGTTAAGTGCTTACTATATGCAAAGCACTGTTCTAAGCACTGGGGAAGATACAAGGTAATCAGGTTGTCCAAAGTGGGGCTCACAGTCATCAACCCCATTTTACAGATGTGGTAACTGAGGCACAGAGAAGTTAAGTGACTTGCCCAAAGTCACAGTGACTTGCCCAAAGTCACTATTATTAATAATAAGAAAATAATATTTATTAAGGGATTTATTAAGGGATTACTGTATATCAAGCACTGTTCTAAACACTGGGGTAGATACAAGATAACCAAATCAAACACAACCCTTTTCCCACATGGGGCTCACTGTATAAGTAGCAAGGAGAACAGGGAATCCCCATTTTACAGGTAAGGAAATGGAAGCACAGAGAAGGGAAGTGATTTGTCCAAGGTCACGCAGCAGACAGGTGGCAGAGCCGGAATTAGAACCCAAGTCTTCAGACTCCCAGGCCTGTGCTCTTTCCTCTAGGCCACACTGCACTCAGTAGGCCCTCAGGAAACAGTGCCAAATTGTATTGAGCTTAGAGGAATTTAGAACTTTTCCAAGATATCTGATCTCTCATCCATGTCCTGCCTCTGGCTTGGAACATTCTCCCTCTTCATATCCAACAGATGATCACTCTCCCCACCTTCAAAGCCTTATTAAAGGCAAGTCTCCTCCAAGAGGCCTTCCCTGACTAAGCCTCCATTTCCCCTTCTCCCATTCCCTTTTGCATCACCCTTGCACTTGGATTTACTCCTTTTATTCACCCCTCCCTCAGCCCCACAGCACTTATGTACATAGCCATAATTCATTTATATTTATATTAATGTCCATCTTCCCCTCTAGACCATAAGCTCATTGTGGGCAGAGAATGTGTCCATTATAGTGATATATTGTACTCTCCCATGCACTTAGTACAGTACTCTGTACACAGTAAGTGCTCAATTTATACAAATGATGGATGGATTGACTGATTGATATATAGGGAAGATCCAAACAGACCTTTTCCATACAAAGCTGGCAATGGTGGGGCAAAGTAGGCAGCTCAGTTCTGGGGGAGCCCATGGCCACGCTTCAGGGAAGATTTCCCCTCTCTCCAGTCGGGGTCTTCTAAACACATTCAAAATAAACTCAGAATTATAAGACCACAGTCTTTAAATGATATTCAAAAGAGATGTTCAAAGCATATATCATTGAATTATGAACAACTCTGGTGTCTTTATTGATGATGTTGAATCTGGTTGACAGATGCACTTACACTGCATAAGCATTTGAGATGCTAGAGTAATTGCTTATTAGTCTTGTTGTGAGGCAAAACAGCAGATTGAAATAAATAGGAGCTTATGAACACAGAATTCTGCTGCCTCTTTGATTATTTGTTCAAGCTAACCATCTGCTAAGCATCTGGGATCCTCAGATCCCCAAAATCCATACCATATAAAGGTGGGAATTGGAAAAACACTAAATATACTTTAAAAAAGGCAACCCCGACCGTCGTCACGTGGAAAGATTTAGAACACTGAAATGACTTCACTCTGTTCCCATCCTGGAAAGCTAATCTCTAAAGAGTCTGTAAAAGTCAATGGCTTCAACATCCTTTATGTATATTTTCTCTGTTTGGGAACACACAGCCTGATTGAGGAAGCAGTGATTAATTGTGTACAATAAACCTATTAATATTACTTCACACTCTTGTAACTGTTTATAACTTTAAAATGCTTCGCCAACACTAATTGAACTACTTGGTGGGAAGGTGCTATACAAGGAGAAATTGGGCATTCTAGCCTGATGGGAAACCAATGGACTGGGACCATCTGGGTTATCATCCTGGCTTCTCCCTTACATTTGCTGGGGGTCCTGGGACAAGCCTCAACCTCTCTGTGCTTCAGTTTCTCCTTTTCTAAAATAGAGATAACCTTCACCCAAATTTCCTCATAGCCTTGAGGAGGATATGTGATGAGCAAATATTATCAACTCTGCCAAGAATGGACACATATAAATGCATCATTATTTTATTCTGCTCAAGTAGGTGGTATCATGCCCCCTCCCACCCATCCTTCCTTTACAGATAGAGAGCATGCCCTTGTAGAAAGAACATGGGACTGGACGTTGGGAGGGAGACCTGGATCCTGGCCCCCGCTCTGCCAGTGGCCTGCTGTGTGATTTTAACCCTCTCAGTCTCTGGCCTCAGTTTCCTCATCTGTAAAATGGAGATGAGATTCCTGCTCTCCCTGTGGGACAAGGCTGATGTCTGATCTAAATTTCTTGTATCAACTCCAGTGCTTAGCAGACAGTGAGCTCTTAATTGCCATGATAAGAATAAGGATACAACAAACCTAAAGTCCAGATCCGTTGAGAGGTCACTGTACCTTGGGAAACAGACCCTTTGACCCTACCTTTGTCCACCTGCCAAAACTGCTAGTAAACACTGGGTTCACTGAATCTTTAGGTGATCATCTGTCAATCAATCAATGATATTTATTGAGCCTCTTATTATGCAGAGCACTGTATTAAGCACCTGGGAGAGTCTAATACAACAGAGTTGGTAAGCTTGTTACCAGCTCCACAGTGAGCTTGGACTTAGACAAATCACTCCCCTGCTTTGTGTTCCATGTTGAAAGGGCCCTTGGTTTGGGTAAGACAAGGGATAGGATGTGTAAATGGTGACTGGTCAATCAATCAATCAGTGGTAGTTTTTGGGTGCTTACTTGATGCAGAACACAGTGCTAAGTGCTTGATAGAATACAGTGTAAAAGAGATGGTAGACATGATCTCTGCCTACAAGGAGCTTATAGTTTAAGGAAGGAGGCAAATATTAAAATAAATACAGATAAGGGATCTGGTAGATTATAAGGATAGATGCCCAGAGAGGACTGACCCAAATGTATAGGTGACAGAAAAAGAATGGTGAATAGGGGAATGAGGGCATATCAGGGAAGGCTTCTGGGAAGAGATGTGACTTAAGTAATGCTTTGAAAAAAGAAAGAGTAGAGGTCTGTTGGATATTAAATTTGAGGCCAGAGGGAGGACATGAGCAAGGGATTGGAAGTGAGAAAGATGAGATAAAAGTACAGTAAGTAGGTTGGTGTTAGCAGAATAAAGCATACACCTTGGGTTGTAATACATCAGAGAGGTAAGATAGGAGGGGGAATGCTGATTGAGTGCCTTAAAGCCGATAGTAAGGAGTTTCTGTTTGTTGCAGAGGTGGATGGGCAACCACTGGAGGTTTTTGAGGAGGGAGATGTGGACTGCATTTTTTTAGAAAAAAGATCTGAGCAGCACTGTGAAATATGGGCTGGAGGGGGAGAGACAAGAGGTAGGGAGGTCAGCAAAGAAGCTGATGAAGTAGTCAAGACAGGGAATGACAAGTGCTTGGATCAGTGTGATAACAATTTTCATTCACTCAATCATATTTATTCATTCATTCAATCGTATTTGTTGAGTGCTTACTATGTGAAGAGCACTGTACTAAGCGCTTGAGCACTATATTAAGCACTTGGAGAGTTTAAAGTGTGCAGAGCACTTTACTAAGTGCTTGGAGAGTACAATTCAGCAATAAAGAGAGACAATCCCTGCCCACACTGGGCTTACAGTCTAGAAGAAGACTAGATGGAGAGGAAGGGGTGGATTCTAGAGTTGTGAAGGTAGAACCAATTCGCTTGTTGACAGCCTGAATGTGAGAAATGAGTGGAGGGTAATCTTAAAGTTATGGGCTAGTGAGACAGAGAGGATGGGGGGTTGTCTACAGTGATGGGAAAGTCTTGGGGCGGACAAGGTTTGAATGGGAAGATCAGTTCTATTATAGACATGTTAAGCTTGAGGTATCAGGAAGACAACCAAGTACCCAGTGTGGGCAGGGATTGGCTCTATTGCTGAACTGTACTTTCCATACACTTTGTACAGTGCTCTACACAGAATAAGCGCTCAATAAATATGACAAAAAATGATTGAAATTTTCTGATTGCAGGGGGAAATAGGAGACTGCAGAGAAGAAGAGAGGTTGGAGCTGGAGAGGAGGATTTGGAAATCATCTGGTAGAGGTGGTAGTTGAAGCCATGGGAGGGAATGAGTTGTCCAAGGGAGTGGGTGTAGATGGAGAAAAGAAGGGGGCCCATAACTGAGCCTTGAGAAATTCCCAGGCTTATGGGTGCGAGGCAGAGGAGGAACTGACAAAAGAGACTAAAGGAGAGGTCAGAGAGATAGGAAGAGATAGGAAGCAGCACGACTTAGTGGAGCCAGAGGACCTGACTTCTATTCTTGGCTCCACCACTTGTGTGCTATGTGACCTTGGGCAAGTCACTTAACTTCCCCTACACCTCAATTCCCTTAACTGCAAAATGGGGAATCATTACCTGTTCTTCCTTCTACTTAGACTGTGAGCCCCATGTGGGTGTATTTATCCCAATTAACTTGTATCTAGCCCAGCACTTAGAACAGTGCTTGACACATAGTAAGTGATTAACAAACATAAAAAAAAGGAGAGCTAGAAGATGGCGTGTCAGTGAAGCCAAAGTTAAATAATGTTTCAAGGAGAAGGTCGAGGAGGATTAGGTTGGAGGAGAGGCAGTGGGATTTGCTAAGACGGAGGTCATTGGTGATCTTAGATGGGCTGTTTCCATGGAGGATGTGGATTGGAAGCAATATTGGAGGGGGTTAAGGAAAGGAAGTGGAGGAAGTGGGTGTAAACAACTCGATTGAGGAATTTGGAGAGAAATGGCAGGAGAGAGATGGGGCAGTAATGTGAGGGAGCTGTGGGGTCAAGGGAGGGTTTTTGGAGCTAGGAGATACATGAGCATGTTTGAAAGCATGGGGGAAGTCAATGGAAAATGAGAGCTTGATGATGATAGTCAGGAAGGGAAGAAGGGCGGGGACAAATATTTTAAGAAGATGCAACAGGGAAGAGTAAGAGGTGGAAGTGAAGAGAGTAGATTTTAAGAGGAGGCCGGATAACTTCTCAAGAGATAAATACTACTGGGAATGATGGGATATTCGAAGAGGGGGAAGAAGGGGGAAGTGACTAGAGAGGAGTGGGGAGATTTTAGGAAGATGACACCTGATGGTTTCAATTCTACTGATGAAGTATGGTCATTATGGCAAGGTCATTAAGGATAAGGGAGAGGGAGGCACATGGTTTGCAGAGGGAGTTGAAAGTCCGAAACAGCTTGTGTGGGCAATGGGCATGGGAGGCAACAACGATGGAGAAGTAACATTGCTGGGAGGAGGAGGGGGAATAGTTATAGCAGGTGAGGATGAGAACCAAAATGGGAAGCTGAAAAATTCTATGTGAATCAAGAGAATTGTGAGAGATTAAGATATGGTCCTTTTAACTTTTCCCAGGTTCCACCAATTTGCAATTCAGTGAGAAACCAGTCAAGGGGAATGAGATCCCTGCTAGAAAGAGCTTTGAGTTTCACTGAGGGAGATGTCATAATGGATTATTTTACATTTAATAATGTTCACACAAAGTTCCAGCCAAAGGAAATGTTACTCTGACATGGTGTTTTCTTGTATATCTCCTAAAATCCAGACTTTAAAGGAGTTTCATCTTCTTGGAGAAAATGTAAGAGCCAGAAGTAAAAAAAAAAAAAATGAAAGAAAGAAGAAAGGAAGGAGAAAGGAAGGTTAGTCTTTGAATCAAAGAACCAAAATATACTATTGACAGCATGATCAGTAGTGTGGTAGCTTTAATATGTCCTCAATTGATCTGGGAATTTTAATTGAAATCTTCCCAAATGCTAATGTGCTTGTCACAGGGAGTCTAGATACTAATTGACAACCAACTAAATAAATAGATGTAAAATGAAAGCAAACACAATCATAAAAGGAAAAACTAGTAAAAAGATTAAATTATAAATGCAGGTTTTTTTCCCTCTTTCCTTTAAAAGAGCAATCAAAACACTTTTGAAAATATTTGTTTACAATTAAGCTACAGTTTGGAAACATCAAAACTGCTTCCCGCCTATAGATTTCTGTGAAATCAGCCTTGGAAAGAGAAGCCTCAGGTACTTAAAACGAAAGAAGAAAAGACAAACATCCAGTGTCATGATCGGCTGCTTCCAACTGTGGTAAACACATCTCTGAGGACAGAGCGCAGATGACAAATTTGAGATTAAGCAGATCCCAATATAAAATTAAATTGCTTATCAGAGAAATAATATTAAAGCAAAATAAATTAGAAACCTCACTGATGTCTCTAAAAGTAATTTTTAAAATTAATTAGAATAAAAAGATGCATCTCAGAGGATGGGGCCGCTCTAATTTAGACAGACTGTAATTAATTCTTTACTCCAGGATTTCATTAACATGCCGTATGAACAAATCACTCCTCTGCTAAAGCTGGATTCCCCTGGGTCAGTATGGCTTGGCTTGGGTTTGAATCCCAGCTCCGAAACTCCTGTGAGAATGAAGGTCAGCCCCAACCCAGATTTGGGAGGCCAGGAGGCTGGGATTTGGGAGGTCTCACAGGCCCGCAACCTTGGTGTCATCCTTGACTCCGCTCTCTCATTCACCCCACAAATCCAATCCATCACCAACACCTGCCGGTCTCACCTGCACACTATCGCCAAGGTCTGCCCTTTCCTCTCCATCCAAACTGCTACCGTGCTGGTACAAGCTCTCATAATATCCCGACTGGATTATTGTGTCAGCCTCCTCTCGGAACTCCATTCCTCCTGTCTCTCCCCACTCCAGTCTATTCTTCATTCCGCTGCCTGGATCATCTTCCTACAGAAACACTCTGGACATGTCACTCCCCTCCTCAAAAACCTCCAGTGGTTGCCTATCCACCTTTACATGAAACAAAAATTCCTCACTCTTGGCTTCAAAGCTCTCTATCACCTTGCCCCCTCCTACCTCACCTCCCTTCTCTCTTTCTACTGCCCACTCCGTACACTCCGCTCCTCTGTTGCTCGCCTCCTCATGGGCCCCCATTCACACCTGTCCCACAGTCGATCCCGGTCCCACATCCTACCGCTGTCCTGGAATGCCCTCCCTCCACACATCTGCCAAACTAACTCTCTTCCCCTCTTCAAAGCCCTACTGAGAGCTCACCTCCTCCAGGAGGCCTTCCCAACTGAGCCCCCCTTTCCCTCTGCTCCTCCTCCCCTCCCCATTCTTACCTCTTCCGCCCTCTGCTCTTCCCCCTTCCCTCCCCTCAGCACTGTGCAATTTATCTTGATGATGTCTGCGCTAGACTACCTGTTTCGGTTTTTTCCGTTTTGCTTTGCTGTCTGTCTCTCCTGTTTAGACTGTGAGCCCGTTATTGGTCAAGGATTGTCTCTATCTGTTGCTGAATTGTACACTCCAAGCACTTAGTACAGTGCTCTGCACATAGTAAGTGCTCAATAAATACTATTGAATGAATGAAAGAATGAATGGTGCACATTCTGAAGTGATGTTTATGAGGACTCAGGATGAGGACTAAGGCCCAGACCATCCTCCCTTCATTTGTTCATTCACTTCACTCAATCTTTTTTTTGAGCACTCACTTTGTGCACAGCCCTGTATTAAGAGCTTGGGAGAGTGCAAAATAACAGTAAGCAGGGCAGGTTGGAGAAAGATCTGACGTGATCTGATTGTGATTGCCTGGTTAGATCACCAGGCAATCACCCCGGAAGTCAGCATCATGATCTAGTGGGAAGAGCCCAAGCCTGGGAGTTAGGGAAACTGGATTGTAATCCTGGCTATATCACTTGCCTGCTGTGTGTCCTTGGGCACTTCTCTGTACCTCAGTTTCCTCATCTGTAAAATGGGGATTAATTGTTTTCTTAACACCTTAGAATGTGAGCCCCATGTGGGACAGGGACTTTGATCTGCTCATATTGCATCCACCCCAGCTCTTAGTAAGTGCTCAACAAATACAATAATAATGGTGAGAATTTAATATGACTATAGTTATTAGTAGCACCTTTGATAAGCAGTTATGATCCCTGCTGTAGCAGATGTACAGGAGGGAGGTTGGGACCAGAGCTGAGAACTACTGGCTGACTTGGTTCATAACCTTGCTGGCTCTTAAGAATGTGGTGAGATCACAGCTGCCTCTTCCCACCCAGATCCAGGCTCTTTCTGGTTCAAAGGTGTGGTTGTCACTCATCCTGAAAGTACTTCTGGTGGCTCTATTCTCCCTTTCCAGTCACCCCAAAACTCAGATTAGGAAAAAAGACAGATTGACCTCTAATAGAAGCCAAGGGGGCATTCTCTTTCTCCCTCTTGACTCAATCTCCATCAAGAAGCCTCTAATCTTTTTGTTGAGGCCTTAGGTTAAATCCCTAATTTTTTGGCAAGTAGAGATAATAATGTTGGTATTTGTTAAGTGCTTACTACGTGCCAAGCACTGTTCTAAGTGCTGGGGTAGATACAAGGTAATCAGGTTGTCCCACATGGGGCTCATATTCCTGAAGTGTAATATCTTGAAGTGTCATGTCTGAGAAGCAGCCTGGCTCAGTGGAAAGAGCTTGGGCATGGGAGCCAGAGGTCATGGATTCGAATCCTGGCTCTGCCACTTGGCAGCTGTGTGACTGTGGGCAAGTCACTTCACTTCTCCGTGCCTCAGTTACCTCATCTGTAAAATGGGGATGAAGACTGTGAGCCTCACGTGGGACAACCCGATTACCCTGTATCTACCCCAGCGCTTAGAATGGTGCTCTGCACATAGTAAGCGCTTAACAAATACCAACATTATTATCTCCCTCAATGTGGCTTAGTGAAAAGAGCATGGGCTTAGGAGTCAGAGATCATGAATTCTAATCCTGGCTCCACCACTTGTTTGCTGTGTGATCTTGGGAAGTCACTTAACTTCTTGGTGTCTCAGTTACTTCATCTGGAAAATGGGGATTAAGACTGTGAGCCCCACATGGGACTATCTGATTACCTTATATCTACCCCAGCACTTAGAACAGTGCTTGGCACATAGTAAGTGCTTAACAAATACAATTATTATTATTATTATCATCTCTTCACCCCAACCCTCTCCTCTCCATCCACCCAACTCCAATCAGCCCACCCTTGCTGGGAGGAAAAACATCCATATACCTGCACCTTCTCCTTCTGAAGGTTTCAATGAGGATAATATCAAGAAATTCAAAAATCCTCTTTTTCCTCACCCCAACCTCCGTCACTTGTTCCCTGATCAAACTCCTTGGTTTTGTGGTGTTTCTTTTTTTCTAATAATAACAATAATAATAATTTTTGTATCTGTTAAGCACTTACGATGTGCTAAGCACTGTACTAGATACAAGATAATCAGGTTCGACATGGGGCTCACATTATAAGTAGGAGGGAGAACAGGTACCGAATCCCCATTTTGCGGATGAAGGGATTGAGGCACAAAGAAGTGAAGTGACTTGCCTGAGGTCCCACAGCAGAAAAGTGGTGAAGTCCAAATTAGAATCCATGTTCTCTGAAGGCCTGTGCTCTAACTACTAGGCTTTGCTGCTTCCCATTTTGCCACAGTATGTTGCTGCTTTCTTTCTTTTGTATTAGAGAAGACAACTAGAACATGAACAGAATAAAATATCGACATTCAAAAGGCAACCTCTCATTTAGCTACTGCTTCTAAACAGTCTCTTCCCTTAAGAATTCACTTCTCCAAACCCATGAGCTACCTGTTCTATAATCAAGCATAAGGAAAGTTCATCCTCATACCAGAAAGACTCCACTGCTCCTTCAATCATATTTATTGAGTTCTTACTATGTGCAGTGCATTATACTAAGCGCTTGGGAAAATACAATATAACAGGATTGGTGCACTCAGTCCCTGCCCACAGCAAGCTCAGAAATCAATCAATTGTATTTATTTACAGTGTGCGGAGCACTGTACTAAGAGCTTGGGAGAGTTCAACATGACAATATAACAGGCACATTCCCTTCCCACAACAAGCTTACAGTCTAGAGGGGCTTACAGGTTTACAGTCTCTTCCTTTTGCAGCAGATGTGCCTTCAATAAGACTTTGATGTTGTGGAAAGTAATTGCCTGTCCACGAAGAAAAGGGAGGGCATTCCAGGTCAGAGGCAGGATATGGACGAGGGTTCGGCAGCGAGATAGATGAGATTGAGGTAGAGTGAGTAGGTTGACATTAAAGGAGCAAAGTATGCAGGCTGGGTTGTAGTAAGAGATTAGAGAGATGAGGTAGGATGGGGCAAGGTGATCGAGTGTTTTAAAGCCGATGGTAAGGAGTGTCTGTCTGATGCGATTAAGAGCAACCCATTCCTGCCTCCCCTCTTGCCTCGATAACATGGGAATTACTTCTTTTGTCTAACGGCGAAGTGAGGTGAAACTTTTAGTCGTGGACCAATACTAAGATACTTCTCTCATCCACTTCCAGGAACCAAGAGCTTTGCCAGTCCAAGAAGTGACACAGGATGGGTAGGCTGATAATGACTCACCCTTAATGTTTTGATTTTGTGGCAGTGGAAATACAAACAGACTTTAAAAAGGGAAAATAAGAGGCATGCACCTCAGCCCTCTAATCGGAAATGCCTTCATTCTTCCAGGAAGGGGGAGGGAGAGTTTAAACACAGGCATAATCGGGTTTCCGCTGTCATGAATAAGGCTGATGGTCCTATTTCCCGCAAAGAGCTTAGACAAAAATTTGCTGAGCTCAAGGATGAAAGGTCATTGCGCTGACTAGAAAAGTTAAATAAACAAAATTAGCATCTGCTTTACGACACTTCCTATTCCCCCGGTGTAAATTAGTGTAAAAATTAGACAGACTGTATGCCGGGTTCCTTTCTTAGGCCACCGAGACCTTCAACGCCCCTCCAATCCCCTCCTCCGAAGTGACTTATGTTTTATTTATGTTTCAAACTCTCCCACAGATGGAACCAAAAGGCCCCAAAGCGAGGTGAGGCAGGAAATAGAGACCACTGAGAGAAGCATTCTGAACCAAACCAGGAAGTGAGGAGAGCACATGGGTGGCTGGGCCTGGAAATATGAAAGATGGAGCTGGGAATGGAGCAATGTTGTTAGTAGGGATGGGCTGTGTTACAACATCCACACTCCCTGCCTGTTAGCACACCCTCTGAACTAAGGATATGAGAAAACAGGCAGCTGCCAGGGAATCTGGCAGGGCCAGTTGGCAGGAGGTGCCTGTGGTGAATGCTGGACATTTGGCTAGTGCCTGTGTCTGCCATAGCTGTTTTCTGCTGAATCCAAATTGCTTTAATCACGTTGTCCCCTCCTGCCTCACCACACTACTCCCCTACTTCAACCCAGCCCACACACTTTGCTCCTCTAATGCTAACCTACTCACTATACCTTGATCTCGTCTATCTCACCACCAACCTCTCACCCAAGTCCTGCATCTGGACCTGAACGCCCTCCCTCTTCATAACCAACAGACAATTACTCTCCCCCTCTTCAAAGTATCACTGTAGGCACATCTCCTCCAAGAGGACTTCCCTAAGTCCTCTTTTCCTTTTCTTCCATGCCCTTCAGCATCTCCCTGACTTGCTCCTTTTGTTCATCCCTGCTCCCAGCCCCACAGCACTTGTGAACATATTCATAATTTATGAACTTGGGAGAGTACAATAAAGTTAGTAGACAAGTCCCCTGCCCAGAATGAGCCTTATCCCAGATCTGCTTTGTCAGGCTTGAGATTTCTGATGTCTACTCTGCCTTCCCCTCCCAAACAATAATAATAATGATGGTATTTGTTAAGCACTTACTATGTGCCAGACACTGTACTAAGCACTGGGGTAGATGCAAGCAAATCGAATTGAACACATTCCCTGTTCCATGTGGGGCTCAACGTCTCAATCTCCATTTTACAGATGAGGGAACGGAGACACAGAGAAGTGAAGTGACTTGCCCAAGGTCACATGGCAGAAAAGTGGTGGAGTGGGATTAGAACCCAAGACTTCCTGACTCCCAGGCCCATGCTCTATCCACTATACCATACTGCTTCTCTAACCCACAAGGTAAACCTTCGAGGGGTCACGGCTTCAGCAAGTTAAAAGCCTGCCATTCTCTCCCTCCCTGCCAGGTGATGTTTTTCATACTCTCACTAATTCAAGTGTTGATTTTCCTCTGAGTAGCTCCAACATATTTTCACTTTAATTGGCCCAAACCAAACCCCAAATCCCAGAGAGCTGCAGAGCATTTTCAACAGAGCTCATCAGTTTTTTTAAGATGACAATTGCTTGTTAGAGTCAAAGATGGGAAACTCCGAGCGGTATGTTAAAATGAATAGCATGCATATGAATTCCCCACAGATCCCCGGAACCTCGCCTCAGCCGACTCAGAGGCGGTGCGATTTTTGCGGCCGCTGTCTGAGCGGGATCTCGGAACTGAAGCCTCAGCTTTGCTCTGTTTTATTATTCAAGTTGAAAATGTTACGGGGGATGTTCTTGCCCTGCTGATAATGGGCAAATATTGAGGAGATGAAACAGCTGTGGGTAGGGATTTTAATTACCACGCTGAGTGTGATATCAGGCCGTTCAGCCTCCTATTGATCCAAGCTTACACTTTATAGGAGAGTCTAGGGGGGATTCAGTATTTTGAGATTGTAGAAGCTCAAGGGACTTCTGTTCAAGACAAGGAAGAACCTCTCGATGGGAAGAAGGGAGATGCTGTGAGATTTCTCTCCAATTTTCAAGGAAAAAGTTAAACAGTGACCTTTCTGGATAGTTCTGCTACATTCTGCATGAACTTTGTTTATCATATCGTATTTATTGAGCATTTACTGTGCACAGAAGATGTACTAAGCACTTGGGAGAATACAGTATAACAGAGTAGGCAGACATGTTCCCTGCCCAAGGAGCTGGGATGGACTGTGAGCTCGATGAGGGTGGGGAATATGTCTACCAACTCTGTTGTATTGTACTCTCTCAAGCACTTAGTACAGTGCTCTGCACACAGTAAGCGGTCAATAAATACGATTGTTTGATGGTTTGGACAAAGCTTGTTCTTGCCTGCTCTAATGTCTGCATGGAAATCCAGGCCTTGGTTGAAGGGGCTATGAAGCTAATGAAGACCATTCTGACCAAAGCAGTGTGGTCTAATGGGTAGAGCAAGGATCTGGGAGTCAGAAGGATCTGGGTCCTAATCCTACTCTACCACTTGTCTCCTGTGTGATCTTGGGCAAATCACTTCACTTCTAAGTGCCTCTATTCCCTCATCTGTAAAATAAGGATTAAGACTGTGAGCCCCATGTGGAACAGGAACTGTGTCCAACCTGATTTGCTTATATCCACTCCAGCAATTGGTATGGTGTCTGATACATAATAAGCACTTAATAAATACCAGAATTATTATTATTAAAAGCAAGATGAAATGCTTAGTGGAAAATGCATGGGCCTGGGAATCAAGAGACCTGGGTTCTAATCCTGGCTCTGACACTTGTCTATTTTGTGGTTTCTTGGGAAAGTCACTTAGCTTTCCTGTGAATGAGTTTCCTTATATATAAAAAGGGGGTTCAAATCCTGTGCACCCTACTATTTAGACTATGAGCTCCATGTAGTATGGAAACTGTGTTCGCCCTGATTATCTTGAGGCTGCTGAGCGGAATCTCGGAACCAAAGCGGCAGCGCTTAGTATAGTGCCTGGCACATCATAAGTATTTAACAAACACCGTGATTATTATTATATTGTGTGCAGAGTACAGTACTAAGTACTTGGCAGAATGCAGTACAACAGAATTAGTAAACATGTTCCCTACTCACAGAAAGCATACAGTTTAGAGGGCATTATTGCATTAGCTTCCCCTCTGACCTCCCTGCCTCCAGTCTATCTCCAATCCGGTCCTTACTTCACTCTACTGCCCAGATCATTTTTCTAAAAAAAATCAGTTCAGGTTTCCCTACTCTTCAAAAACCTCCAGTGCTTGCCCAACCTCCTCCGCAACAAAGAAAAACTCCTTATCATTGGGTTTAAATCACTCAGTCAGCTTGTCCCCGTCTATCTAACCGCACTGATTTCATACCACAACCTTGTCTGCACGTTTCACTCCTCCAATGCCAACCTACTCACCGTATCTCAATCTGGTATCTCACCACTGATCCCTTGCCAACATCCTCTCTCCGGTCTGGATCTTCCTCCCTGTTCATATATGACAGATCTCTAGTCTTCACACCTTCAGAGGCTTATTAAAATCATACCTCCTCCAAGAGATCTTCCCTGACTAAGCCCTCATTTCCCCAACTCCCTCTCCCTTCTGTGTCATTTATGCACTTGGATCTGAATCCTTTAAGCACAAGATATTCACTCCCCCTCAGCCCCACAGCACCAATATCCATACCCATAATTGTTTTCTTGTCTGTCTCCCCCTGTAGACTGTGAGCTCCTGGTGGGTAAGGAACTGTTTACCAACTCTGTTATATTGCACTCTCCCAAGTGCTTAGTACAGTGCTCTGCACACAGTAAGTGATTAGTAAATACCACTGACTGATTAAAGGCAGGAAGGAAGGGCTGCATTTGAACACTGATTTTAAGGCAACATTTAGCAGGGCAGCACATGCTTGTGAGCATTTAATAGATGGTTGTTATCTTGCTGTCATCCCCAGGACTCCTGATTAGATGAAGCTTGCCAGAGGGGGTGTGTCCCCAGATAGGTAAGAAAGGAGGAGAAAAGATGTCTGTCAGCTTCTAGAGGGCAGGACTTGAATATACCAATTCTATTTTATTGTATTTTCCTTAGCACTGAGTACAGTGCTCTGCTGATAAGTGCTCAATAGAAAGCACTGATCGATGTCACCTGGAAGATGGATTAAAGGAGATGTTACATGCATCGTTGCATACCACACTGAATATGTGACCGTAAGACAAACCTTCATTTTACGCAGGTAGTATTTTTCTTTTTAATGGTATTTGTTAAGCACTATCTATGCGCCGGGAACTGTACTACACTCCATCTACATCTACACTCACTTCCTTGGTGAAATGATTCACTCCCATGGCTTCAACTATCATCTCTATGCAGATGACACCCAAATCTACATCTCCTCCCCTGTTCTCTCTTCCTCCCTTCAGGCTCATATCTCCTCCTGCCTCCAGGATGTCTTCACCTGGATGTCTGCCCGCCACCTAAAACTCAACATGTCCAAAACTGAACTCCTTATCTTCCCTCCCAAACTCTGTCCTCTTCCTGACTTCCCTGTCACTGTGTACGGTACAACCATCTTTCCCGTCTCTCAAGCCTGCAACCTTGGTGTCATCCTTGATTCATCCCTCTCGTTCACCCCACTCATCCAATCCGTCATCAACACCTGCCGGTCTCACCCTTACAATATCCCCAAGATCCACCCTTTCCTCTCCATCCAAACGGCTATCATACTGGTACGAGCTCTTATAATATCCTGGCTGGATTATCATGTTGGCCTTCTTTCTGATCTCCCTTCCTCTTGTCCCTCCCCACTCCAGTCTATTCTTCATTCCACTGCCCAGATCATCTTCCTGCAGAAATGCTGTGGGCATGTCACTGCCCTCCTTAAAAACCTCCAGTGGTTGCCTATTAACCTCTGCACGAAACAAAAACTTCTCACTCTGGGCTTCAAGGCTCTCCATCACCTCGCTCCCTCCTACCTCACCTCCCTTCTCTCTTTCTACTGCCCAACCCGCACGCTCCACTCCTCTACCACTCACCTCACCATCCCCCATTCTCGCCTATCCCTCCATCGACCTCTGGTCCACGTCCTACCACTGTCCTGGAATGCCCTCCCTCCTCACCTCCGCCAAACTCTCTTCTCCTCTTCAAAGCCCTACTTAGAGCTCACCTCCTCCAAGAGGCCTTCCCAGACTGAGCTTCCTCTTTTCCCTCTGCTCCCCCTCCACCCTCTGAACCTCCCTTTTCCCCCCTTCACCTTCTCTCAGCTAAGCCCCTTTTCTCCCTCTGCTCCTCCCCCTCTCCCTTCCCCCCCACCTCAGCACTGTGCTCATTTGTATATATGATTACCTTATTTATTTTGTTAATGAGGTATACATTCCCTTGATTCTATTTATCGTTCATTCATTCATTCAATAGTACTTATTGAGCGCTTACTATGTGCAGAGCACTGTACTAAGCATTTGGAATATACAATTCAGCAACAGATAGAGACAATCCCTGCCCATTGACGGGCTTACAGTCTAATCGGGGGAGATAGACAAAAACAAAAGCAATAAATAGAATCAAGGGGATGTACATCTCATTAACAAAATAAATAGGGTAATAAAAATATATACAAATGAGCAGACGAGCACAGTGCTGAGGGAGGGGAAGGGAGAGGGGGAGGAGCAGAGGAAAAGGGGGGCAAAGGGGCTTAGCTGAGGGGAGGTGAAGGGGGGGGCAGAGACAGCAGAGGGAGCAGAGGGAAAAGGGGAAGCTCAGCCTGGGATGGCCTCTTGGAGGAGGTGAGCTCTCAGTAGGGTTTTGAAGAGGGGAAGAGAGTTAGTTTGGCGGAGGTGAGGAGGGAGAGCATTCCAGGACCGCGGGAGGATGTGGCCCAGGGGTCGACAGCGGGATAGGCGAGAACGGGGGACGGTGAGGAGGTGGGCGGCAGAGGAGCGGAGTGTACAGGCTGGGCAGTAGAAAGAGAGGAGGAAGGAGAGGTAGGAGGGGGCAAGGTGATGGAGAGCCTTGAAGCCTAGAGTGAGAAGTTTTTGTTTCATGTGGAGGTTGATAGGCAACTACTGGAGGTTTTTAAGAAGGGGAGTGACATGCCCAGAGCTTTTCTGCAGGAAGATGAGCCGGGCAGCGGAATGAAGAATAGACTGGAGCGGGGAGAGACGGGAGGAAGGGAGATCAGAGAGAAGGCTGACACAATAATCCAGCCAGGATATTATGAAAGCCTGTACCAGTAAGTTGTTTAGGTGGAGAGGAAAGGGCGGATCTTGGCGATATTATAAAGGTGAGACTGGCAGGTCTTGTGATTATTTTGTCTTGTTTTTATCCTTTTCTCTCCCTCGATTAGACTGTAAGCCCGTCATTGGGCTGGGATTGTCTCTATCTATTGCCGAATTTGTACATTCCAAGTGCTTAGTACAGTGCTCTGCACATAGTAAGCGCTCCATCCTTCCCGTCTCTCAGGCCCGCAATCTCGGTGTCATCCTTGACTCGTCTCTCTCATTCACCCCACACATCCTATCTGTTACCAAGACCTGCAGGTTACACCTCTACAATATCGCCAAGATCCGCCCTTTCCTCTCCACCCAAACGGCTACCTTACTGTTACGGGCTCTCGTTATATCCCGGCTAGACTACTGTGTCGGCCTTCTCTCTGACCTCCCTTCCTCCTCTCTCGCCCCGCTCCAGTCTATTCTTCACTCCGCTGCCCGGCTCATCTTCCTGCAGAAACGATCTGGGCATGTCACTCCCCTTCTTAAACAACTCCATTGGTTGCCTATCAACCTCCGCTCCAAACAAAAACTCCTCACTCTAGGCTTCAAGGCTCTCCATCACCTTGCCCCTTCCTACCTCTCCTCCCTTCTCTCTTTCTACCACCCACCCCGCACGCTCCACTCCTCTGCCGCCCACCTCCTCACCGTCCCTCGGTCTCGCCCATCCCGCCGTCGACCCCCGGGCCACGTCCTCCCACGGTCCTGGAACGCCCTCCCTCCTCACCTCCGCCAAACTGATTCTCTTTCCCTCTTCAAAACCCTACTTAAAACTCACCTCCTCCAAGAGGCCTTCCCAGACTGAGCTGCTCTTCTCCCTCTACTCCCTCTGCCACCCCCCCTTTACCTCTCCGCAGCTAAATCCTCTTTTTCCCCTTTTTCCTCTGCTGCTCCACCTCTCCCTTCCCATCCCACAGCACTGTACTCGTCCGCTCAACTGTATATATTTTCATTACCCTATTTATTTTGTTAATGAATTGTACATCGCCTTGATTCTATTTAGTTGCCATTGTTTTTACAAGATGTTCTTCCCCTTGACTCTATTTATTGCCATTGTTCTTGTCTGTCCATCTCCCCCGATTAGACTGTAAGCCCATCAAACGGCAGGGACTGTCTCTATCTGTTGCCGACTTGTTCATCCCAAGCGCTTAGTACAGTGCTCTGCACATAGTAAGCGCTCAATAAATACTATTGAATGAATGAATGAATAAATAAATACTATTGAATGAATGAATGAATACCAAGTGTTGCAGTAGATAAAAAGTTGATCAGAATGGACACAGTCCCTGCCCCTTGTGGGGCTCATAGTCTCAATCCTCATTTTACAGATGAGGTAACTGAGGCACAAATAAGTTAAGTGACTTGCCCAAGATCACACAGCTGACAACTGGCAGAGCCAGGATTAGAACGAACCCATGACCTGTGACTTTCAAGTCTATGTTCTTGCCACTAGGCCATGCGCAGCAGAGCTGGAATTAGAAGCCAGGTCCATCAATGGCTCACCCAATCAAGGACATTTCTGTATTAACCAGGAAGGTAGCAGCCTCTGGATAAGTATTATATTGCCTAGGTCTTTCTCATTTCTGATCTTGTCTCTTGTTTAAGATGCAGAGTTCAGAGACAAACACCTTGTTCAGCCTCTGAATTTTGGGGAAGAGAGCAGGGGAGCTTCCCATAAATACTCCTTGTTTTATGATGCACCTGGTCTCTTCTGAGTCAGGAGTGAGAAGTGCTCAGGGCTTCCTTCTTCTGAATTTTGTAAATGAGTTTGATGATAATTGTAGAGTTCTCCCAGCCTTTGGTAACTAACATGGTAGATTGTTTTGCACAAGTGTTTCAGAGGAAAAAAAATGCCATTCAAAAAAAAAAGAATGAACTTTAGGCTTCCTGCTTTGAAGAACCAATCAGGAGGAGGCACTTTAAGAGCTCAGGCCAAGGAAAACCAGCCAGCAGTATCTCCCGTTACCTGATAGAGTGGTACTTGCTGTGAGAAATATGTCATTATTCATTCTTGTGTTGATTAGAAGTGTAAGAAAAATGCATATGCCTATCCTGGACTCCTGGTTCTACCACCCCCTCCAGTTACTTGTCGCTGTCATCTACCGCCCTCCCGGTCCCACCTCCGACTTCTTCAACCACCTTGACCCTTTTCTCACCTTCCTTCTCTCTGCCCACTCTGATCCTTGGAGACTTCAACATCCATATGGATGTACCCGATGACTCCTCTGCTGCCCGCCTGCTATCCCTCCTCGACTCTGCTGACCTCCTCCTCCACCATACCGCGCCCACTCACCGACTCGGTCACACCCTCGATCCCATCATCTCCTACTGCTGCACTATCTCCTCCCTCACCAACTCTGAAATCCCTCTCTCTGACCATAACCTTCTCACCTGCCTCATCTCTCACACTCCCTCCCCCTGCAAATCTTCGCTACTGCCCCACAGAGACCTCCGCTCTCTCGATCCCATCCGTCTTTCCGATAGCATCTCTCCTCACCTTGCCGCCCTGTCCTCTCTTCCTACTCTCGATGATCAGGTCTCCGCTCTCAACTCCACCCTCTCTACTCATCTCGACTCTCTCGCCCCCCTTTCCCTCCACCACTCTCGCTCCACTAACCCACAGCCCTGGATCACCTCCTCCGTCCGCCTCCTATGCTCCTATGCTCGAGCTGCTGAGCGCTGCTGGTGAAAGTCCAAGCACCAAGCCGACCTCACACACTTCAAATTTATCCTTTCCTGCCTTAACTCTGCCCTCTCCTCCGCCAGGCAAAACTTCTTCTCCTCCCTCATCGACACCCATGCCCGTCACCCCCGCCGATTGTTCCGGACCTTTAACTCTCTCCTTAGGCCCCCTGTTCCTCCCCCTCCCCCATCTCTCACCCCCAATGATCTGGCCACCTATTTCCTCACGAAAATCAACAAAATCAGGTCTGAGCTCCCCAAAGTCACCCCTTCCCCTCTCCCCTCCCCCCCACCAACCCCTTCCCCTACTTTCCCATCCTTCCCTGCAGTATCCTCAGAGGAGATCTCCTCCCTCCTCGCAAGTGCCACCCCCTCCACCTGCGCCTCGGACCCCATTCCCTCTCACCTTATTAAAACCATCGCCCCTGCCCTCCTACCTTCCTTAACTTCTATTTTTAACCACTCAATCTCCAATGGCTCCTTCCCCTCTGCCTTCAAACATGCCCACGTCTCCCCCATCCTAAAAAACCCCGCTCTTGACCCCACTTCCCCCTCCAGTTATCGCCCTATCTCCCTACTACCCTTCCTTTCCAAAATACTAGAACGAGTCGTCTACAATCGATGCTTAGAATTCCTTAACTCCCATTCTCTCCTAGACCCCCTCCAATCTGGCTTCCGTCCCCTCCACTCTACCGATACTGCTCTCTCTAAGGTCACCCATGACCTCCTTCTTGCCAAATCCAATGGCTCCTACTCCATTCTAATCCTCCTTGACCTCTCTGCTGCCTTTGACACTGTCGACCATCCCCTCCTCCTCCATACCTTATCTCACCTTGGCTTCACAGACTCTGTCCTCTCCTGGTTCTCCTCTTACCTCTCTGGCCGGTCATTCTCGGTCTCCTTCGCTGGAGCCTCCTCCCCCTCCCATCCTCTAACTGTTGGAGTTCCTCAAGGGTCAGTTCTTGGCCCTCTTCTGTTCTCCATTTACACTCACTACCTCGGTGAACTCATTCGCTCTCACGGCTTTGACTACCATCTCTACACAGATGACACGCAGATCTCCGCCCCTGTCCTCTCCCCCTCCCTTCAGGCTCGCATCTCCTCGTGCCTCCAGGACGTCTCCACCTGGATGTCGGCCCGCCACCTAAAACTCAACATGAGCAAGACTGAGCTCCTCATCTTCCCTCCCAAACCCGGTCCTCTCCCAGACTTCTCTATCACCGTGGATGGCACGACCATCCTTCCCGTCTCTCAGGCCCGCAATCTCGGTGTCATCCTTGACTCGTCTCTCTCGTTCACCCCACACATCCTATCCGTTACCAAGACCTGCCGGTTTCACCTCTACAATATCGCCAAGATCCGCCCTTTCCTCTCCACCCAAACGGCTACCTTACTGTTACAGGCTCTCGTTATATCCCGGCTAGACTACTGTGTCGGCCTTCTCTCTGACCTCCCTTCCTCCTCTCTCGCCCCGCTCCAGTCTATTCTTCACTCCGCTGCCCGGCTCATCTTCCTGCAGAAATGATCTGGGCATGTCACTCCCCTTCTTAAACAACTCCAGTGGTTGCCTATCGACCTCCGCTCCAAACACAAACTCCTCACTCTAGGCTTCGAGGCTCTCCATCACCTTGCCCCTTCCTACCTCTCCTCCCTTCTCTCTTTCTACCACCCACCCCGCACGCTCCGCTCCTCTGCCGCCCACCTCCTCACCGTCCCTCGGTCTCGCCTATCCCGCCGTCGACCCCTGGGCCACGTCCTCCTACGGTCCTGGAACGCCCTCCCTCCTCACCTCCGCCAAACTGATTCTCTTTCCCTCTTCAAAACCCTACTTAAAAATCACCTCCTCCAAGAGGCCTTCCCAGACTGAGCTGCTCTTCTCCCTCTACTCCCTCTGCCACCCCCCCTTTACCTCTCCGCAGCTAAACCCTCTTTTTCCCCTTTTCCCTCTGCTCCTCTACCTCTCCCTTCCCATCCCCACAGCACTGTACTCGTCCGCTCAACTGTATATATTTTCATTACCCTATTTATTTTGTTAATGAATTGTACATTGCCTTGATTCTATTTAGTTGCCATTGTTTTTACGAGATGTTCTTCCCCTTGACTCTATTTATTGCCATTGTTCTTGTCTGTCCGTCTCCCCCGATTAGACTGTAAGCCCGTCAAACGGCAGGGACTGTCTCTATCTGTTGCCGACTTGTTCATCCCAAGCGCTTAGTACAGTGCTCTGCACATAGTAAGCGCTCAATAAATACTATTGAATGAATGAATGAATGAATGAATGAACTAGAGTTCCTTATCTCTGATCATGGGAACAGACACTGAAGCTATCACTAGGTAGATAGCTCAAGATAATAATAATAATGATTATGATAAATGGTAATGTTTCCAGCAGTGTAGTAAGGTTTGGAGTAGATACAAGATAATCAAGTCCTTCTTGGAGCTCATAGTCAAAGTAAGAGGGAACCCAGGTATTGAATCCCCATTTTGCAGATGGGGGAATTGAGGTAGAGAGAAGTTAAGTGACTTGCCCAAGGTCACAAAACAGACTAGTGCCAGACCAGGGTTAGAACCCAGATCTTCTGACTTAGCAGTATGCCAGGTACATGGACTGATCAGGTCAGGCCATTATGCATATTATACCAGCATTACAATGGAAATGTTTAGGAGGTCAATGGTCTTAGAGCCTATTGAAAGCTCTACTTTTCCAGATAAACATCACTTCCAGATAAAAGTCTTGAATGTGATACCCCAATTTACTGGATGATTCAGTGAGTCAGTCAGTTGTATTTATTGAGCCCTTACTATGAGTAGAGTACTGTGCTAAACACTTTGGAGAGTACACTATAACAATATAACAGACACATTCCCTGCTCACAAAGGGCTTTACAGTTGATTCCTGATTTTTTCATGCTGCTTCTCAATAGAAGAGAAAATGTCCCCTTCCAAAAAGAGAATGAAGAGACTATTCTTGCTTCCCCTCCCCCACAAGATCATGTTTCACCTCTGATCCCACTATCCTTGTCCCCTTCCCAAGATTATTTACCTCTGAAACAATTTACTGGCACACCCCTCTCATGACGGCCAAGTATATCATGCACTCCCGCTGTTCACAGATTAATTCTTAGAATAAATTCCTAATGTATTACCAATTAATTCTGGCTAAGTTATAGGAACGGCAACTTGCTTCTATTATTGCCTTCCCGGAAGTCTATTCATTAACAAGAGTGATCTTTTAATGGAGGGCTGTGATTGGTCAGGTGTGTTGCAGACTGAAGGTGGCCAGGAGCAGATAGGTGTTTGTCATAGATGCTGGGCCCCAAACTGGAAGTGGGCGTCTTTTGGCCTTAGACTGTGATGGATATGGAGTAGAGTACATCTCAGCTAAGGGAGCAATGCAGAAGTCATTATTTAGCCTCATTTACTGTCTTACAGAAAATATGAGGGTGTGAAGTTATGCCCTATCTGAGCACTGGGACAATAGCTGGAGAATCTGCAGTCAATATTTAATGTTCAGAGAAAAAGACAAGTCACCGTTTAATTAACTTGTTCCATAAAATAAAATAGGGTAGCCAAATAAACACAAGATATGATTTCTGACTTAGCAGTGGACCCAACAGCCCAGTATTAACAAGACTGTTTGGGGAAGAGGTTTGGAAAAGGAACCTGTTATAATGATAATAATAACAATAACAGTAATAATAATGGTTGTATTTTTTAAAAATAATAATAATAATGTTGGTATCTGTTAAGTGCTTACTATGTGCCGAGCATGTCTGAGCACTAGGGCAGGTACCACGTAATCAGATTCAACACAGTCCCTGTCCTACATGAGGCCCCAGTCTGAGGAAGAGGGGAAAAAAATGGTATTGAATCCCCATTTCCCAGATGAGGAAACTGAGGCAAAGAGCAGTTAGGTGACTAGCTTAAAGTCACACAACAGGGAAGTGGCAGAGCCAGGGTTGGAACCCAGGTTTTTTGAATCTCAGGCCCTGGCTCTTTCCATTAGTGTATGCTGTTTCTTGTGTATCAAGGAATCTAACAAGGGAACTGTGGATTGGGAATGATTTTCATCCTAGACAGCAGGCAGGCTGCCAGGAGCCAATTTAGCACTTTCTTCCTGTCAAGTGGCTCAATTTAGAAGCTCCACTCAAGTTAAGCAAGGTCTTTTCCAGAGTGATGTGGAGAGGTCACGCCAATCCTGGTGTGCATGGTTAACCAAGGTTCTAACTCAGGGCAATAACATAGTGGGATTCACCATCTCCGGATCCTTTTGTACTGTGGGCTGAAGCAGCACACTTATGTCCTCTAATCACAGGTCATGCTGGGCAAACTCAGCATGATTCTTCTAATGCCCCAAGCCCTATTTGATTTGTTTTTAAATCGTATGTTTCCCCTCTATTATGTGCCAGGTACTGTATTAAGTGCTGGGGTAGATACAAGCTAATCAGTTGAGACACTATCCATCTCCCACAAAAGCCTCACAATCTTAATCCCCATTTTACAGATGAGGTAACTGAGGCATAGAGAAACTGAGTTGCCTAAGGTCACACAGCAGACAAGGGGAGGAGCTGGGATTAGAACCCAGGTTCTTCTCACTCCCAGGCCCATGCTCTATTCACTAGGCCATGCTGCTTCTCTACTCTGGGTGAGTCCAAGCCTTGACTTAGAAATACAGCTCAAGTCTTATGATGCTAAATTAGCTTAGTGTGGACCCTAATAAGGATGAAGATCAGGATGTGGGGTAGGTGGCCATGGGGGCAGGTGGAGCCAGGCCCTCTTGAGCTTCAAATTGCAGTGGAGCTGCCGGGGGTGGGGAGAGGTAGGGAGGAAGGAGCTAACAGTAAGAGTAATGGGACTAGAAATAGGATGCGAGCAGTAGCAGTAGTCTTCTTCATTATCGATATATTCCACTGTTGTTGATGATGATGATGATGATGATAACTAGAGAAGCAGCATGGCCTAGTGGAAAGAGCACAGGTTTGGAGTTAGAGGACCTGGGTTCTTATCCCTTCTCTGCCACTTGTCTGCTGTGTGACCTTTGACAAGTCACTTAACTTTCCCGGGCCTCAGTTACTTCATCTGTAAATGGGCATTAAGACTGTGAGACCTTTGTGGGACACGGACTGTGTCCAACCTGGTTAGTTTGAATCTAGCCTGACAGATTGTAAGCGCCTTAGAAAGGCCATTTAAAAAAAATTAGGCTAGTAACAATGAAGGCGGCTGTTGCCCATATTTCCCTTTCATCCCGGCTGTTATGGGGAGTGCCTCAACTCCTAGAATGTCAGTCTTGCCAGAGGAATGCTTCAAATCCCCCCAAAGCAATCAAGCACCCTTGAATTTCCCTCAAACCAGAATAAAGTCATATATAGGGAAAGGAGGAAGATCTGAATAAAAAGATAAGGTGGATGCAACTAGGGAGAACCGCATTCGTTCATTCAATCGTATTTACTGAGTGCTCACTGTGTGCAAAGCACTGTACTAAATGCTTGGGAGAGTATGATACAACAGACACATTTCCTGCCCACACAAGCTCACATTATAGAGTGTCACTACTGCCTATTCAATCATCATCCTTTCAGGTTTTGCTTCTCCTTTACCTCTTGGGTACTATTAGGTGTTCACTTTCTTTCCGAAATCTCACCTGTGATCGTGGCTCTTCCTTGAATGCACCACTAATCTCCTCTGGCCCTCTGCACCTCTTCCCTATCTAGATCTTTTGCTCCAGGAGAGGGGCTGCCACCATTAACATCAAGCTGAAAGCATTTTCAAAATTCAAATGAAGAAAGCACTGCCATGGGCTCGTTAGCTTTCTAGCCAACCCTCAGCTCCTGCCCCTCCTCCCATCCACAGCTCCTGCATTACATTCCAAGAAGAGTTGCATGTGGCTCATGAGCCAGAAGTTCCTGGTCCTTGTTGTAAGAGAGGGGGGAGTCAAAAATAATGCCCCAGGTAATGGGCAAAATGCCCCAAGCTATGGGCTTTAGAGATGGGAAGTATGGCAATGCTGAAGGAGAGGAAAGGAGAAGGCAGATACTTTCTTTTGTCCTTCCCTAGGCACACACAAAAAATCATTATCTTACAGTCAGGTGAAGCATCAGTGCAACTGTGGATGGAGGAAGCTGGTGGTTCGCGGGCAGCTCTGCTTGGTTACCCCTGCCTAGAAAGGGCTAAATCCTACCTAAGCAGGTCTCTGGTCTGACGCAGAACTGCCGCAAGTCTCTCAGCTCTGGATTTTTCTTAGGAAGACTATTCAGAAGTGCTCACACAACCTTTGGCGATCCCATTGATGTTGCAGAATCAATCAATGGTATTTATTAGCACTTACCATGTGCAGAGTCCTGTACTAAACTCTTGGGAGAGTATCCTAAGTTCTTGGGAGAGTACACTGTAAAAGAGTTGGGAGTCAGAAGGTCTTGATTTCTAATCCCAGCTCTGCCATGTATCTGCTGTGTGACATTGGGCAAGCCACTTAACTTCTCTGTGCTTCAGTTACCTCATCTTTAAAATGGGCATTAAGACTGTGAGCCCCTCATGGGACAACCTGAATACCTTGTATCTACCCCAGCACTTAGAACAGTGCTTGGCATGTAGTAAGTGTTTAACAAATACCATAATTATTCTTATTATTAGTCATGTTCCCTGCCCACGAGGAGCTGAGTCTAGAGGGGGAGACAGAAAGCCTGGAAACTTCTTCAGTTTCAGTAAGCTTTAGTTCTCCAAGTCCTTGCTCCTTGATATCTCTTAGAAGGGGGAAAAAAAGAAAACCAAGATTCTTGGAAGATAACCCATCTCATTTAGAGTTGATCATGGTAATGAAGAGGAATAACGTTGGCCTGATCCCAGCACTCTTCTTTTTTTCTCCTTCTTTCCCTCACCAGGCTGTGCTTTATCTCTCAGGCATTGCGACTGACAGCATCTCTGCCTTTTGCCAGGGCCTCCTGATAGATGCTTCCCTGAAACAACCAGCCTCAACATAAACACATCACATCCAAGCCGTCAGAGAGGCACTAAACCTGTCTGAATGCCTCCACTTTTCACTCACGAAAGGAACAAGGTGTTTCTCCTCTACAAGGAGGTAAAAGCACCCGTGTCAAAATGGCTTAATTCAATGTCACTATGGCAGGCATTCGACTCTGTTTGTGGAGGAGAAACACTCTTCCTTCACCATACACACTTGCCATTAATGCTCCATTGTTAGCCCTCAAATGTGGAACAATCACTGCCTGTTTCTAACTCCATACCTACTGGGGAATCCCATTGTATTCCATTTGAAGTCCAGGCTTGAAAGTCAAGCTTCAAGCTGAGTTACAGTATTTGTTAAACTATAATGATATTCTAGAAAATAATTTCCTGAAATTAAATCCAGAGGCAGCTTAAGGACCTTGATTTTTGCCCCTCTTCAGAAGCTCAAGACAAGATTTGTGAAAACAAAACTTTGAAGAGTTGGTATTAGATTTTCTGGAAAAGATCTTATTTCACATGAAAGTGGTGTCTAAGGGATCAGAAAAAGGAAGTAAATCAGTTCATCAAACAGTGCTTATGTCTAGACTGTAGAGACTGTACTCTCTCAAGCACTTACTATAATGATTTGCATGCAGTAAGCACTCAGTAAATACGATTGAATGAATGAATCTAATACTTAATAATGTTGGTATTTGTTAAGCGCTTACTATGTGCTAAGCACTATTCTAAGCTGTGCTAAGCTGGGGTAGATACAAGGGAACTAGGTTGTCCCACGTGGGGCTCACAATCTTCATCCCCATTTTACAGATGAGGTAACTGAGGCACAGAGAAGTTAAGTGGTTGCCCAAAGTCACACAGCTGACAAATGGTGGAGTCAAAATTAAAACCCATAACCTCTGACTCCTTAGCCTGTGCTCTTTCCACTGAGCCACGAAGTGCTAGGATTGTACTGAGTGCTTGGGAGAGTACAACAGAAGAAATGACTTAGGGTTCCAAGCCCAGATTCCCAATATCCTGTCCTAGCAAGATGACACTATGACCACTCTTCATCATTCTTGGTTTCCGTTCTATTTGCTGGATGCTCACCAACATTGATCCTTCCAGTTATTAGAGTAGGCAGACAAAATATTGAGTGGTCATCTAGCTCACAGCCAAGCTTCTCTATCACTGTTTATACTATTCTGATAGGCCTTCTAAATTTCTCATTTTTGTATTTAATAACTCTCACTGCCCACACATTCTTTCTTGAGGACTACTGCTGCAGGTTAAACCCATTTCTCCCTTACCTTGTTCTCAGGGGAGATGAAGTGCCAGGAACTTGTATGATGAAAATCTCTCTTATTGCTTGTATCACTGTAGCAATGTAGCAATGGTAGCCAGGAGCCTAGAATCCTGAAGCAGTATGGCACAGGTCTGGGAGTCAGAATGATCTGGGTTCTAACCACAACTTCTCTGCTGTGTGACCTTGGCCTTGTCGTTTCACTTTTCTGTGCCTGGTTGCTTCATCTGTAAAAAGGAGGATTAAGACTGTGAGCCCCATGTGGGACAACCTAGTTCCCTTGTATCTACCCCAGTGCTTAGAACAGTGTTTAGCACATAGTAAGCACTTAACAAATACCAACATTGCAGCCTGATTACCTTGTATCTACAGTACAGACTCTGTACAGTGCCTGGCACATAGTAGGCCTGTTTACTTTATTTGATGCCTGTCTCCCCCCATCTAGACTGTGAGCTCGTTATGGGCAGGGATTCTCTCTATTTGTTGCTGAATTGTACTTTCCAAGTGCTTAGTACAGTGCTCTGCACACAGTAAGTGCTCAATACAATTGAATGAAATATCAAATACCATAAAAAAAATGGCAAAGCTCCCCCAGCAGGAACTGAAAATAGCTTTTGGCAGTTTGTGTAATTAGATAATCCAAACAGGTTGGTACCACAATTATGAAATTCAGCTACCAATTAACTAGTCAATCAATCAGTGGTATTTATTGAGTGCTAACTGTGTGCAGAGGATTGTACTAAGTCCTTGGGAGAGTACAATGGAATATAGTTGGAAGAAATGATTCCTTCCCACAAGGATCTTAGTTAGGAGATGTGGGTTCTAGTCCTAGCTCTACCAAATCTGCTGGTTATGTGATTTCCAAGCAAGTCCCTTAACTTCTCTGTGCCTCAGTTTCCTCATCTGTAAAATGGGGACTAAATACCTGTTCTCCCTCAACAGACTGTGAGTCCCATGTGGGACAGGAACTGTGCCTGATCGGATTATCTTGTATCTTCCCCAGTGGTAAGTACAGTTCTCATCACATAATAATTACTTAACAAGCATATCAATTATTATTATTACCCAACTTACTATTTTCTGTTTCTACCTTCTAATGGCATCTAGCCTATATAGCTAAATAACATAACTCTCAGATATTTTCCCTTTTAGCTATGCCAAGAGAGGTCCTCTCTCAAAAGAGAGGTTCTCTCTTGAACCATTAATCAGTAGCATTTACGGAGCACCTTCTGTGGGCAGAGTTCTTCACAAAGCACTAGACAGAGTACAATAGTGTTATACGTCTTTGTACTGTCTCTCAAGGAACTTACAGTTTAGTGGGGGAGGCAGATACAAAATAACATACAGCAAGAACAAGAGAACGGAAAAATAGATAAAGAGTGGTTTAATAGTAAGGTAGGTCCACAAGTCTAGTAATGCTACAGGTGGATGGGAGATATAAACAGGAGATAATTGACCTGGATTTATTTCCCTCAATCTGTGGACCCCTTTCCCCTCGCCTGCTCCTTTGACACGTGGGTTCTAATCCCAGATCCACCACTTGTCTGCTGTGTGACCTTTGGTAAGTGACTTCACTTCTCTGTGCCTTTTACTTCATCTGTAAAATGGGGATTGAGACTGTGAGCCCCACGTGGGGCAGCGATGGTGTCTAACCTGATTTGCTTGCATCCACCCCAGCACTTAGTTCAGTGCCTGGCAAACCGTAAGCACTTAATATCATCATAATAATAATTATTACTATTCTCACTGGCCACTGCTGCTACTACTGAGGGAGGGGGATCAGAATGGTCATGTGTGTGTGTGTGTGTATGTGGAAGGAAGAGAGGACAATGGAAAGGTGGGAAATATGCACAGGGAGGCAATAATGAATCAGTCCTGTTTATTGAGCACATAATGTATGCAGAGTACTGTACTAAGCTCTTGGAAGAGGACAATATAATGGAGTTGGAAGACACATTCCCTGCCCACAGTGAGCTTATAGACCAGAAAGAGTTACAGACATTAATATAAAAAAATTACAGATATATACGTAAGTGCTGTGGGATTGAGGGAGGCATGAATAAAAGGTACAAATCCAAGTGCAAGAGTGACTGACACCAAAGGGAGTTGGAGAAGAGAAAATGAGGGCTTAATCAGGGAAGACCTCTTGGAGGTCTTTTCATAAGGCTAAACACGTCTCCTTGATAGAAAGCTCTTCCAAAGACCCTAGGTACCACACTTGGAGTCAACAGCAAAAGAGCCCTGAATGTTTATTCTGGTTGCAGTTTATCAATCGATGATTACTTTCAGTCACAACTTTTCATTTCTTGTTCCTGTCAATAGGGACATCTCAGAAGGTTCATACAGATCAGGACAGACTAATTGGTACTAGAAGGTTCAGTGTTGGAAGATTGTATGATTAGGGAAATGTACAAATTCAATTTCTCTCCACCAGATTCAATTCTAATCTAATCAGAGAGATAGAAAGCTCCAGTGTAATAATGACAAAGAAAATGACTCTGTTTCTAGCCATTTCAATGTCTCTCCCTGCAAGCACTTGAAGCTGGGGCAGTACCTGTTTGGAGTCAGAGAACCAGACGGTGCAGTTTGAATTCTACAACGAATGGGGAATATTTGGGAGTGGGGAGGTAGGGGTTTGCTATCTAATATTAGAAAATTACCATTCTCCTTTTCAAGAAAAATTTCTAGGCAAAGCCAACGTGGGAGCCTGTCAAATAATAGAATCACATTTCAGGGCATGGAGCTGAACGTGAAATGCAGCTGCTAAAGTTGTTTAAGGAGCAGGTCCCTGAGGGAGGTTTGAGGACTAGCATCTGGCAGTAGGATGATGCACTTCCAAATGATGGGGGTAGGATATGGGTGTGCATACATTTGTGTGTGTGTACATGTACACATGTATGCTTAGTTGCTTTGCAGAGGAATGCATGCCAGTTCTCAATCCTTAGGATTAGCACTCCTCAGGAAAATGGCACTTGGCCCACCTGCCTCATTCTCTCACTGCACCCTCTGCCGCTCTTTGAAAATGTCCCAATTTCTGAAGTGTCTGCAACTCAAGAGTCCAGGAAGGATGTCAATCAATCAGTATTTACTGAGTCCTTCCTATGTGCAGAGCACTGAGGTAAGTGCTCAGGAGAATACAATATAAAGGATTTGGTAGACATGTTCCCTGCCTACAAGTCCAGGTGGTGCACAGTAGATAGCAGGGTGAGTATGAGGAAGAGTTTGCATGACAGCATTCACTGAGTACTTATTGTATGCAAATTGCTGTACAAAGTGCTTGGAAGAATACAGAGGTCTCTCCCCCTCTCCAGTCCTTATTTCTTTCTGTTACTGAAGTGATTTTTCTGAAACAAAGCCATTCATAAGTCTCGTCTCTCCTCTAAAAGTTTCCCATTTCTCTCTGCATCAAGCTCTTTCCCTTCTATCTACCCCCTTCTCCCACTATACCTCAGTTCACGCTTTTCAGTTCCTTCCAGTTAACTTCCTCACTGAGCCTCTTTCACATTTCTCACACCTTCCATGGCTTGCTCGTATCCTTCCCCCTGCCTGGAACTCCTTCCTCTTCATATGCAACAGTCCTTAACTCTCCCCAACTCTAAAGTCTTCCTGAAATCACATCTCCTTCAGGAGGCCTTTCCTGATTCATTTCTAATAATCTCACCTTGTACTACACCAGCACTTTCACATCTTGTGTACACTTAATTGTGCACAATGGATATATGTGCCTTCTATATTCTATTATTTACTGCTATCTGGAATGTACTTAAAGCCTGTCTGCCTGACTAGGTCCCATGTTTCTTGAGGAAGAAAATCATATTATTATTTCTACTAATAATGATGGTATTTGTTAAGTGCCTACTATGTGCCATGCACTCTTCTAAGCCTTGGGGTAGATAAAGGCAATCAGATTGTCCCACGTGGAGCTCACAGTCTTAATCCCCATTTAACAGATGAGGTAACTGAGGGACATAGAAGTTAAGTGTCTTGCCCAAAGTCACATAGCTGACAAGTGGCAGAGTCAGGATTAGAATCCACGACCTCTGACTCCCAAGTCCAGCTCTTTGCACTAAGCCCTGCTGCTTTATGTTTACTAGTACTCGCCCAAGCAACTCCATGAATAGGCACATAATAAACACTACTGTTTGATTGACTGGACTTCTAGAAGATTTCCACCAAAGCTACCTATTCACAATACTTCACATAATTTGGCAAGACAGGATCTCAAACATTGAGTGCCTGGAACACTGTTAGACACCTGCACTTCCCAGCACATCTTCTCACGATGGGACAAGGGAGTCAGTTGTGTTTATCGAGTGCTAACTGTATGCAGATCACTGTACTAAACATTTAAGAGAGTACAATATAACAATATAGAAGACACAGTCCCTGCCCACAATGAACTTACAATCTAGAGGGGGAGAGAGACATTAATATAAATAAATTGCATAAGTAAATAAGTGCTGTGGGGCTGTTGGGGAGAATGAATAAAGGAACAAGTCAGGGCAATGAAGAAGGGAGTTGAATAACAATTGAAGGCCTAGTCAAGGAAGACCTCTTGGAGGAGATGTGCTTTCAATAAGGTTTTGAAGTGGGGGAAACTAATGGTAAGATATAAGAAGGGAAGGTGTTCCAGGCCAGAGGCAGAATGTGGGCAAAAGATTGGCAGCAAGATAGAGGAAAATGAGATACAGTGAGAAGGGAGCATTAGAGGAGCAATGCTGGCTGGGTTGTACTAGGAGAGTAGTGAGGTGAGGTAGGAGAGAGCAAGGCAATTGAGTGCTTTAAAGTCAATGGAGAGGAGGTTCTGTTTGATGTAGAGGTGGAGAATGGATTCATTCATTCAGTAGTATTTATTGAGCGCTATGTGCAGAGTACTGTACTAAGCACTTGGAATGTACAATTCAGTAACAGATAGAGAATTCTTGCTGGATGGCAGCACGGTACTCAGACAATTGCCTCATGGTGACCTGAATAGAGTAACTATTTGCAGGATGGACAGAAGAAAACCATTAAAGATGCAATGAAGCAAAACCTCAAAGGATGTGGTCTAGAGAGGACAGTTAGGAGGTAAGAGCCGAGAACAGAATAGTCCAGGGAGAAGCGATGGGAAATGGGGGCACTTATTTTGGGGCAGAGACTTCAGGAAGCTGGTGACATCAAGAGGGAAAATGAAAACAGCATCAGACACTGTGGGCAAGGAACAAACATGCCACTTTATGGGGAAAGGATTATCACTGGTGCATTGGTCTTATTAGCCACACATTTGCAGTAATAAAAATCTCAGACAGAAACCTCCTCTTAAAGCCTAAAAGACAACTGGAAGGCAACTAGTGCAAGCCCCTGGTTTCAGGATCACTGTCCAAAGATTCCACAGCTCTTCTGATCCCAGACACCCTCATATAGTTGCTGAGTCTGCTGCCTTTCGAAGGTATAAATTCCAATGAGGTTAAACAGCCTGGACTATCTCTCCTTCCCTGATAAGGATGGACAGACAGGAGACCAGGGTTCCTTATTGCACTTCTAGTCTTTGTAGGATGTATGAATCAGGCCCTAACACCTTCAGGAGCATGGCACAGCCCTAATGCTCTCAGGGGCCGGTCTACAGGGGTCCAAGCAAGAGAAAAGCTAGAAAACATGGCAGTTACACAGAAGGGCATCTTCAGTGCAAGAACTGAAACCAGGGCACTGACAATCAGCAAGGGGTATTTGCCAAATCCAGGGGGTTTCTAGCAAGTCTCTCCCCAAGAAGCTTCAAATACATTCCAGACTTTATCCCATCTGTGTTTTCCTCCCTTGCCACCAGGAAGATTGTTCCCAAGGGCAATCAATTAATCAGTGATATTCACTGAGCACTTACTGTGAGCAGAGCTCTGTACTAGGTACCTGGAAAAATAAAACAGAGTTTGCAGTTGTGATCCCTTCCCACAAAAACAAAATATGCTAACTTTTTTATGCTTTTTTTTTTATCGGCTCACCATGTGCCACGCACAGTACAAAGTGCTGGAATAGATGCAATCTAATCAAATTGGACATAGTCCCTGTCCCATATGGGGCTCGCAGTCTTAAATCCCATTTTCCAGATGAAGTAACTGAGGCTCAGAAAAGTTAAGTCACAGGCCCAAGGTCACTCAGCAGACAAGTGGTATAGCTATTAGAACTCAAGTTCTTCTGACTCCCAGGCCTATGCTTTTTTCACTAGGTCATGCTGCTTCCCTTCAGTCACCTAGAGCTCTCAGGCACCTATAGCAAGGGATAGTTACCTGGGGTATCAGGGACCCTGAAAGTGGAAATCCACAGAGAAACCCACAGCCTCATTTTAACCATTTGTGCCACCTGTTTCCAGTACCAGGCATTGCTCCAGAGATGCTTATCACAAACACAGCACAGCAACATGGACAATAAGAAAGAGGGTCAGGAGATTGGGCAGCTAGTCTGAGCTCTGCCACTGGCCTGCTTGTAGCTCTGGTCAAGTCATTGAAATGATCTGTGCCTCAGTTTCCCCAGTGGTAAAATGGAGAGAAGATACCCACTCTCCTAAACTCTTAGACTATGAGCCCCATGTGGCACAACATTCTGATCTGATCATCTTGTATCCACCATAGTGCTTAGCACATATTAAGTGCTTCAGAAATACCATAATAATAATGGTGGGGGGTCAGGTTGATTGAGTTTGACCTGCTTTCTCAGCCCCTCCCCTTCTCCAATGGGGGTACCGGCAGGAGGACAAGAGACAAGCCACAGGAAGAATTTATGGGTAGGAAGAATACATAAGCAACTGTGGTATTCATTAAGCACTTACTCTGGGCCAAACACTGTGCTAAGCATTTGGTAGATACAATACAAGCAGATCAGATGCAGTCCCTGTCACACATGGAGTTCACAGTCTAAGTAGGAGAAAGAACAGGTATTGAATCCTCATTTTCCAGATGAGGAAACTGAGGCCCAGAGAAGTTATGTGACTCACCCAGGGTCACACAACAGAAGGCAAGGGGCAGAACCAGCATTAGAATCCGAGTCCTCTAGATTCCCATGTTTGTTCTTTTTCCACTAGACCCTGCTACTTCCCAAATACGAAGGGCAGCTTACCTCAACAAAAACTCATTTGGAAGGATTTTAAAAGATCATCTAGTCCAGTTCCCTGACTCCAAAAGGTATATCTCTCCCCTCTCTGGGCCTCAACTTCCTTATTTCTCTTTGTTGGTCCTGTCCTCCTAAGTTAGTGGGGACTGATCCTTCTCTGTGTGCGTCAGCACCTGTGTTGGGTCTTTTTCCAATAGATGCTCTCATGGCATTCCTCGTGCCTGCAAAGCATTCCTTAGACAAACACTTCCGTGCTCTGCACTCAGTGGGTGCTCAATAAATATTAATTGATGTTGATGATGATGGATGAGATAATGTGTGTGAAGTGTTCTGAGCTCTCTGGGAGGAAGGAATACAGAAACCCAAGGTGTTATTAGAGGGAATTGTGCTTGGCTCTTACATCTTGGGTGGGGAAGAACATTTTCTATGTTAAAACACCAACCTTCCCAATCTAATTAAGTTAATAAGTGTTTCTGTTTGAATACCTGCTTGTCTCAGACTCCAGGAGTTTCCAACCTGATAGTTTGCAGCAATTCCCTCAGCCCCATAAACCAAATTTGCTCACTGCTCCGTTGACCTTGAGTAACATTTGAGCATCCCCCAAGCTCCATTACTGACGTTGTTTAAACCCTTTAATCAGCCTGGCCATTGTGTGCTGCTGCAGCCCTTTTGGGATTATAATTAATAAACCAGACCATTGCCACAAACCTCCACATCTCAGGATTGTGTGTGGGTGTTTGGGAGAATAATGGGAGGGTACAGCAGCGACTGGGCAGGAGCAGATAGCGGCAAGCTGCAGATAGAGAAGTAGAAAGGTGCCCAGACTAGCCCCTTTGCGCACCCCACCCCCGATCCCACTGCCCGCACAAACCATCCCCCAGAACGATGAGTGCTGGAAGCCCCTTTCCCTGCTGGGCAGCACATGGATGGGGACTATAGACTCCCCCTCTAGTTTCTAAGCTCGTTGTGGGCAGGGAACATGTCTATGTTATATTGTACTCTCCCAAAAGCTTAGTACAGTGCTCTGCACATATTAAGTGCTCAATAAATACAATTGACTGAGTTGTCCATGGACCAGAACACTAATAGTATTAATAATGATCGTATTTTTAAGCATGTACTATGTGCCAAGCGCTGTAATAAGTGCAGGGGTAGGTACAAGATAATTAGATCCTGCATAGTCCCTGTTCCACTGGGAGCTCCCAGTCTACCAGTTTTGTACTTATCAGTAATTTATTTATATCAGTGTCTGTCCCCAACTCTAGACCATCTCACAAGCCCACAACCTTGGCGTCATCCTTGACTCCACTCTCTCATTCATCCCACATAGCCAATCCATCACCGAAACCTTCCGGTCTTAACTTCATAACATCGCCAAGGTCTGCCCTTTCCTCTCCATCCAAACTGCTACCATGTTAGTACAGTCACTCAACCTGTCCTGACTGGATTACTGCATCAGCTTCCTTTCTGCTCTCCCAACCTCCTGCTTCTCCCCACTTAAGCCCATACTACCCTCTGTTGCCAGGATTATCTTTCTACAGATACGTTCAGGACATGTCACGGCCCTCCTCAAAAATCTCCAGTCGTTGCCTGTAAACCTCTGTATCAAACAAAAACGCCTCACTTTTGGCTTCAAAGCTCTCCATCACCTTGCCCCGTATCTTACCTACCTTCTCTCTCCTACCCAGCCTAAACACTCTGGTTCTGGTTGCGAACCTTCTCAATGTGCCTCGATCTCACCTGTCCTGCCATCGACCCCTGGCTCACATACTACCTCTGGCCTGGAATGCCCTCCCTCCTCAAATCTGCCAAACAATCAGTCTTCTCTACCTTCAAAGCCCTACTGAAGGTTCACCTCCTCCAAGAGGGCTTCCCAGACTAAGTCCCCCTTTTCTTCAGCTCCCTCTCCCATGTCACCTTGACTTGCTCCCTTTTGCTCTCCCCCCTCCCTGTCCCAGAGGACTTAGGTAAATACGTATGTATCTATAATTATATTTATTGATATTGATGCCTATTTACTTGTTTCAATGAGAGTAGACTTTAAGCCCTGTGGGGGGAGTGATCGTCTCTCTTTATTGCTGAATTGTTCTTTCCAAGTGCTTAGTACAGTGCTCTGCACACAGTAAGCGGTCAGTAAATATAATTGAATGAATGAATGTAAGCTTATTGTGAGCAGGGAACATATCTTCTAGTTCTGTTATATTGTACTCTCCCAAGTGCTTAGTACAGTGTTCTGAATACAGTAAGCACTCAATAAATATTACTGAATAATTAATTTGCAGAAGGGAAGCATGTATTTAATCCTCATTGTACAGATAAGGGAGCTGCAGTCCAGAGAAGTTAGGTAATTTTGCTCAAGGTCATAGAGGAGGCAAGTGGCAGAGTCGGGATTAGATCTTTAGATCTCTGGTCCTCTGACTCCCAGTCCTGCATTCTATAAATATCATAACCAATCAAAGCTTGCAAGATACTTTAAGGCACTCAATTAACTTCCCCCCCCACCTATCTTACCTTGCTGATCTCCTATTGTAACCCCATCTGCACACTTCATTTCTCTAACACCAACCAACACCCTGTACTCTGACCTTATCTGTCTCGCCACTGACCCTTGGCTCACATCCTTCCTCTGGTCAGGAACTCCCTCCCACTTCATAGATGACAGACCTCCCTCTCTCCCCACCTTCAAAGCCCTACTAAAATCATAACGCCTCCATAAGACCTTCCTTGACTTTGCCCTCATTTCCCCTGTTAACATATGCACTTGAATCTATACTCCTTAAGCACTTAATAGTCACCCTACCCAGCCCCCTGGTACTTCTGCATTTATCTATTTTCCCTATATGCCATTTATTTGAGTGCCTGTCTCTGCCTCTAGACTTTACATTCCTTGTGCACAGGAGCCTACCAACTCTATTGTGTTATACTCTACCAAGTGCTTACTACCATGCTCCACACACAGTGAGTGCTCAGTAAATACCAGTGATGAATTGGTTGATTGCAATGCTCCTAGTCTTTCAGGAGCCAGCCCTGTGGCACATCCAATATTAATGGTTCTTAGTCAGAACTCACAACAAACAGTGTAGGGGAAAAAAAACATCAAAAGATCCATACCCAGACTCATTAGATGAAGAATCACACCCTAGTCATCTTAGAATGCCTGTTACTGAATAAGTGATTGAATTCAGATTTCCCATCGGTTCTCCTAGTGGGCCTCACCACAGCCCATGGAGTAGGGAGGAGTAGATGTTATTCTTCCCAATGTGTGGGTGGGGAAACTGAGGCCTAGAGGAGTTGGGTGACATGCCCATGGTCACACAGCTCAGCAGGGAAAAATACAAGAATGAATGAGAGAGCCTCAGTGACCTCTAAAGAACCAGCTGGAAAAGTGGCTTCGGAGGTGAGAACAGAATTCCTCACCACCTGGGTCCCTTTCTAGGCCACTGTGGACCATACCCAACATTCTGTGTGGAATTGGGTTTTTTATGGTATTTGTTAAACACTTACTTTGTGCCAGACCCTGGGGAAGATACAAGCTAATCGAGTTGGATGCAGTTCCTGTCCCACATGGGGCTCACAGTCTTGATCTCCATTTTTCAGATGAAGTAACTGATGCCCAGAGAAGTGAAGTGACTTGCCCAAGGTCACACAGTGGACAAGTAGTGGAGCCAGGATTAGAACACAAGTCCTCCTTATTCCCAGGCCCAAGCTCTATCAACTAGGTCATGCTGCTTCTTCCCTTCTTCAACTGCAAGGCAGTAGTAGGAGAGGTCATGGGTTCGAATCCCTGCTCTGCCACTTGTCAGCTGTGTGACTGTGGGCAAGTCACTTAATTTCTCTGTGCCTCAGTTACCTCATCTTTAAAATGGGGATTAAGACTGCGAGCCCCATGTGGGACAACCTGATTCCCCTGTGACTACTCCAGCGCTTAGAACAGTGCTCTGCACATAGTAAGCGCTTAACAAATACCAACATTATTATGGCTGGAGTGACTACTTTGTCACAGCCTTTCAACCCTCCAATAAAAAGTCCCTTTAGTGACTTCTTGAAAGCTGGGAACAGGAATTCTAAGTCCTCCACCAGGCTAGGACATGGAAGCGGGACTATCACTCATTCTTCTCAGTATATAAGCCTCTCTCCCCATCCCTCTTGACCCTAGGTCTCCAAAGCCAAAAAGTGAAGCAGATGCTTACAAAAATTATGGTATTTACAAATCAGGCAATCATATTTATTGAGTGTTTCCCATGTGCAGAGCACTGAACTAAGCACTTGGGAGAATATAACAACAGACACATTCCCACTTGCTGAGTGTCAAGCACTGGGCAGTTAAATCCAGATATTCAAGCAGAAACTTCCTGGATTCTCTGGATGACCCCCTTAATTCCCTGCTTCACTTCAACACTTGAGGAGACTTCTCCTTGAATTCTCTATCAGCCTTCAAATATCTGTAAAGACCAACCACTCACACCCAAAAAAAGACTTACTAGCCCACACTTCTCCCAGATAGTAAATATTAATTAATCAATCAGTGGTGTTTATTGAATACCTGTGTGCAGAGCACTGTATTAAAGCACTTGGGAGAATGCAATATAACAGAGTTGGTAGTAACAGAATTCCCTGTCCATAAGGAGCTTACAGTATTGAGGGGGAGACAGACACTAATATAAATAAATTATGGATAGGTACATAAGTGCTGTGGCGTTGGGAGAGAAGTGAATAGAAGGTGCCAATACAAGTGCAAGGACGAAACAGAAGGGAGTGGGAGAAGAGGAAAGGAGGGCTTAGTAGGGAAGGCCTCTTGGAGGAGATGTGTCTTCAATAAGGCTTTGATAGTAGGGAGAGTGTTCATCTGCCAGATGATGTTGGTCACAGATCAACATGGTCTTTTTTTCTCTTGTTTGAAAAACTGTTGCTCATTTGGGGTGAGTGGCTATCTGTAAGACCAAGTTAGATAATGCTCTGGCCCACATCCTGCATCTGGCCTGGAACGCCCTCCCTCCTCATATCTGATGGACAATTACACTCCCCACCTTCAAAGCCTTATTCAAAAAACATCTCCTCCTAGAGAACTAAGTGCTTCTTTCCTCTTCTCCCATTCCCTTCTGCGTAACCCTGACTTGCTGACTTTATTCTTCCCCACTTCCAGCCCCTCAGCACTGAGACACATATCTATAATTTATTTATATTAATGCCTGTCTCCCCCTCTATTGTAAGCTCTCTGTGGGCAGGGAATGTGTCTCTTATATTGTTGTATTGTACTCTCCCAAGTGCTTGGGATAGTGCTTTGCACACATTAAGTGCTCAATAAATATGATTGACTGACTAAATACTACATCATGCTGGAAACTTACATATTTTCTTAATACTCTGCCATGTGAGAGCTTGGGATACCAGTCCAACTAGCTTTGAATGGAATGACCCAGAAGCACGAAAAAGCACCTCTATGTCAGTGGGTAATTTAAATCAGTAAATGTTAACATCATTTAATGATAGCAAAAAAAAAAAAAACATTTAAAGAGAAAAACTGAACTATTGCTTGCAGTCTTTTAAATTTAATGACCTATGAATGATACCAGATAATTTGCAAATTTGAGATAATCAACTCTGCCTGATTCCATTCAATTATTTGTTAATAAACACAGGACCCACTGCTGGAGTTTAGTGCTTCAAACTTATAAATGAGAGCCTGGAGCCACCCGTGTGTGGGGATACCTGTCTCCTAACTCGCTGAATATTTATAAAGAATTTCATTATCCCAGTGCCATTCCCAGGGACTGGTGTACATGATCTCCATTTGCATTTTGATTTTTTTAATAGTAATTATCTGTAAAAGGTCAAATATTTGCTTTATCTATATAATTCAATTTTAGAAATGCCTTTGGGATTCAAATTAACTCCCTTGTAATATCTTCATTGAAAAAGAAGATTAATTATGCTTACAAGAAACCTAATTTGGCTTATCAGACCTTTAATGTTGCAGGGAGCGCTAATGCATTTAAATTTAGGATTAGGAGAGTGATTTTGTTCCATTATTTTGGTGACTTTAATATTTGTCATTATTTTTATGCATATCATTTTTCCCCATGGTAAAATTAAAATGTCGGTTGTGAAAGAAATAAACATTATGTATTGACATTGGTAATTATGTTTTGGTATTTAAGAAAGCATAAAAACTAGGCACCTTGTGCTCAGATATAAATCCTTTACTAATGCCCAATGGTTAAAAGGAACCCCTTACACTTCACTTGCCAAATTAGCCATCAGTGGGCTTTGGGGGTAGAAGGAAGAATGTGTGAATAAAGCTGGGAGGGGCTGCAGGCATAACTGTTCTCACCAATATTGAACAGTGAGGCCCGCTTTTTATTTTGCAAAAGAGGAATGTGAAATGGGGAGATTGAGGGTAATCCCTTCTGGGTTGTCCAAAGATGGAGGCATTCTGGGATGGCTCATTCCACCATGATGGCATCTTGTCCGGCTATTCCTTTTCTTAGCAGTGCTCCGAATAATAATATAAAAATGGGATGGATTCAAGCAAGTCGGGTTGGACACAGTCCCTGTCCCATATGGGCTCAGTGTCTCAATCCTCATTTAACAGACGAGATAACTGACACAGGGAAGTGAGGTGACTTGCCCAAGGTCATACAGCAGACAAGGGGGGGAGCAGGGATAAGAACCCATGATCTTCTGATTCCCCGGCCTGTGCTCTATCTACTATGTCACGTGACTTCTCCTCAGGGCTTAAAACAACCCCAGGTGTAACATTGATGATGATGAGAATAACTTCTAGTCGGTCCTAAATAAGCTTTGAACTATGCACCATCCTGCCAAAATGTTTAATCTAAGAGCCTGAGAGTGCAACACCTTCCAAACTTCTCTTACTTTGATGACAGACACTGCTCTTCAGCAGTGCCAATTGGGGGCACAGCACTGTGCAGGCCTTTGGAAGCCACATAGAAGTAGATGTGATCCTTGCCTTCAAGGATCTTGCAGTCTAGTGAGGATGACAAGTGGATCTACACTACTGAAAATTCAATGGTTCCAACAGCACTGGGAGAACTGGTCAGTGAGGGTGCCCAGAGACAGGCGCATGCAAATATTCCAGTAAGGATGGGAGGGAGCAGACCTGAACCTGGGAGATCTACTTGGTTACCTGGAGGTTTAATCTGCTTCTAACTGTCTAGGTTTTTTTTAAATAAAGGCTCCCCTCACCAAGATCAAATGGAGCTCCCTCCTCAAGGAAGGGTGATGGTGGCTTTGGGCAAACATGGAACGGGAAAGTGAGAACTACAAGGCTAGCCATAGGACTCATGGGAAAGGGAGCGTATGATAGGGCATCGGGGGAAGGAGAGGAGCTGAGAGAGCTTTGGTTCATCCTTTACAGACCTCCAGGTAGGGCACCACCAGCTTGTGTTGTTTTATGCTGCCGAGTTGTCTCTGACCCATAGCGACTCCATGGACTCATCTCTCCCAGAACGTCCCACCTCCATCTGTAATCGTTCTAGTAATGTGTCCATATGGTTTTCCTGCTAAAAATATGGAAGTGGCTTACCACTGCCTCCTTCCATGCAGTAAACATGAGTCTCTGCCCTTGACTCTCCCCCATGCCACTGCTCCCCAGCACAGGTAAGTTTTGACTTGTAGCAGATTGCCTTCCACTTGCTAGCCACTGCCCAAGCTAGGAATGCAACAGATATGCCTTTGCTTGACACTCCCTCCCATAGTTGAGACTGGTAGAGTACTGGAAACTCTCCAGGTGTGACCCTGAGAAGTGTACCACCATCTACTTTTCCTAAACTTCCAGATTGGAGTCTTACCCACACCTCATTCCCAAATCATCTCTCATCGTCCCTGCTCAAGCTCCCATTTCCTTCTTACCCCACCTCTCCTGCTATCTAGAATGCCTGCCTTGCTAACAGCTTCTTCCCATTATTATCATTACTACTGTTACTATTATTATTATATTTAAGTGATTACTTTGCATCAAGCCCTGCTTTAAGCCTTGGGGTTAATATGGGTTAATCAGGTCAGGCACGGTCCTTGTCCCTCCTGGGGCTCACAGTATAAATAGGAGGGGAAACACTATTTCTTCTTCTTCTTAATATTTGTTCATTACTTACTACATGCCAGGAACCGTACTAAGTGCTGGGGTACGTATGAGCTAATCAGGCTGGACACAGTCCATGTCCATGTGAGGCTCACAGTCTTAATTCCCCTCTTACAGATGAGGTAACTGAGGCACAGAAAAGTGAAATAACTTGCCTAAGGTCACAAAGCAGACATATGGTACAGGAAGGATTCTGGTTCCTCTGACTTTCAGGTCAGTGTTCTTTCTACTTGGCCATGATGCCTCAGCTCCTTTTCCTCTGGACAGCTAATCCAAGACCCTGAAGAAGGTCCAGGAAGACATTCTCTAGAGGAAGTTATGCAGGCTGAACCAAGAGACCTATGCATAGATTTATGGATAAGCAGTCCAATCCATCAGTAAAATTAATGGTATTTATTTAGCATTTACTATGTACAGAAAACTGTACTTAGCACTTGGGAGAGTACAATACAACAGAATTAGGAAACATGTTCCCTACCCATAATGAGGTTATTGTCCAGAATGGGATATAGGACGGAAAGTTGGGGATGTTGATGAGGGAAATTGAGGGCTGCTTGATGACACATTGGTAACCGATCAAATGGATGATGGGGAGGTCAACTGTTTTTCAGTTCCTCCAAGCAACAGAGAAGCAGTGTGACCTAGCATGGGCCTTGGAATCAGAGGTCCAGGCTTCTAACCCTGGCTCTGCCACTTGCTTCTTGTGTGACTCTAGGCAAGTCACTTCACTTCTCTGTGCCTCACTCTCCTCATCTGTAAAATGGAGATTCAATACATGTTCTCCCTCAGACAGAGATTGTGAATCTCATGAGGGGTTGAATCCACCTTGATTATCTTGTATCTGCCCTAGCTCTTAATAGAGTATTTGGCACATAGTACACAATAAATATTATTATTACCTTACCAGCTCTCCTACTACAACCAAGCCCCGCACTTTGCTCGTCTAATGCCAACCTACACACTGTACCTTGATCTCTCACCCACATCACGCCTCTTGCTTGGAATGCCCTTCTTGTTCATATCTGACAGACAACTACAACAACTACTCTTCCCACCTTCAAAGCCTTATTGAAGACAGTGATAGTTCATTTATTCAAGAACTTCAAGAGGCCTACCATGACTGAGCCCTCATTTCCGCTTCTCCCACCTCCTTCTTCATCACCACTGTACTTCAATTTGCTTATTTCACTCACCCCTCCCCTCAGCCCCATAGGACTTATGTACATATCTGTAACTTATTTATAGTAATGTCTGTCTCCCACTCTAGACTGTAAGCTCATTGTGACAGAGAACACATCTCCCAACTCTGTTATATTGTTATACTGTACTCTCCTAAATACTTGGTGTAGTACTCTGCACACAGTATGCACTCAATGAATATGATTAATTGATCAATCTTTTTATTGTCACTATCAGGCTGAAAGGACTACGGCCTAGCCCAGTAATGGCATTGCCCATGATCTTTTGTCCTTCCACCCATACTCCTTATGGCCCAATTACTTTAGCTGAACTCTTTCACTTACCACCTGAGGGTCTGAGGTTCCTCTCAGTTCCCCATGTGGATTTGAGGGATCCTATGAAGTCTTGCAGTATTCAAGACCTATTACCATCTTATGTTGGCTTACTGCATTTCCTAATTTGTAAACTTCCTCCCTAACAACCTCCAAGTTCATAAACGAGAGATAACACAGTCTGGGTCTTTATGGCAGCTAGAGATTCTGGGAGGAGCAGAGCACATCCCATGGCCACTGGGTGAGCCAGTGACTCCTCAGAGCCACAGGAAGAGGGAGACCAACACCCTGGGTGTTATATAGAATGAAGTGTCTTCTTGGTTGCCTCGAGCAGCTGGTTTGATTTTGCAGTTCCGGGCGTGTTTATTGAAGCCCCGGAGCCAAGAGGCTGGAGCTAATCCTGGAGAAGGAACTGGCGGAGCACAGGGCATTCAAACTCAGATTGTGGAAAACATATGGTTATGGGGCCATGGGGCGATTCCTCTGATTTTAACTTAGAAATAGGCACCGAGTTGAAATTGACACTGCAAACTGACCCGAACCCTGTATTAGCGAAAATTAAATTAACCCCCAGCAATAGCTCCATATTACAGAAACGGTTAGATCCTAATAAATTGAAAATGATAACAGCAGCAAACGCTGAGCATTTCCCTCATGTTCCTTTATTGCAGGAACACTTTTTTCCACTTTGTTGCTTCCCTGGGTTTTATTAGCACATTTCAGTAGAGTAGATTTGCTCTGAAGTGATAAAAGCTGACTGTAATCAGAAAGCTTTATGTTATCTGCAGCAAACAATGGTAAATGCCACCTGAGAAGGGCCCGTTCAATGCCTTCATTATTGTGATTAGTCTAAGACACCCGGAGATAGCAATGAACTTCAAACTTGCTGATAGCAGACTTTGTTAGGAACACAATCAACTGGACACAGCAGCTCCACAAAGCAGACAAAATAATCTGTCCAGTGCCAATGCCAACTCGCAGAGTCTCAGGGGCAGTCAAAACCCTGGTCTTTAATTCTGCAGAGGCCGATAAAACTCCCCAAACCCAACTCCTGGTGCTAAGACTCTCAAATTGGCATCCTAGCTCCGCCCAATGCCTGCCCAAATCCTCGAATATTTTCTCATCTTTTCCTCCCACAAGAATTGATGAGAGGATCCTGTCTATGCTAGAGTGCAGAGAGAGCCATAAAGGAAACATAGGCCCTGAATTGATGAGGATAATGGTTTAGGACCACACAGATATTTCAAAATATCCATTTTAAGTCAAGAGCTTTGGCTTTTTTCACTAATCATGTACCAGAGCCACCAACAAGCTGCCCTAGTGGCTGGTTTGGAACTCTCTGCTTTTCCCCATTCATGCTCTTGTTGAGATACTGATAAGCAGTGAAACTGCCAAATGGCTACTGGAAGGAGGAGGAGAAGGAGGAGAAGGAAGAGGTGAAGAAAAAGGAAAGTAAAGGCCTTGGCTAAAGCATAAATCAGAAGAAGGAAAATAAAGACCTTGGCTAAGGCATAAATCAATCATGTAAAATAATTCTTCCTGGTTTATATCCTTCAAAAAATAAGTGCTGATTTAGATCTCTAATTTATCAGCTCAGAGGAAAATATTTGTTTTCATTTTTCCCCAGAGCTTATTTGTATCATTTTTCAGAGCAAAGGTGATCCTACTTATATTTAAACAGAAATGAGTCCTCTTTTTGCTTTGGCCAGAAATGTTCAAGCAACTCATAGCTTTCTTTCATTTTATTGACAATCACATGTGCCAAAAAAGGGTAGCCGCTCAGCATTTGAGGTCTATCTGAACAGAATTAAGGGAAGTTAATCACCAATAACCAAATTCTTTCAATAAATCCCATTTATTGATCAAACTAAATAATTGGTGGAGGGCAACAGAGATAAGACACAATACCTGCCCTAAAAGAATTCACAGTATAATGGGGAAGACTGGATACAAGGTTATTTACACTAGTAGGGGAAAGAAAATGTGATTTTTTACGAGATAAAGTCAAAGATGATGACCCCTAGGTTGTAGACTTCTCCGACAGAATGGGGATGGTGTCAATAGAGATAGGAATGGGATGGAATGAGGAGGAGGGTATGAGAAGGTCATTGGTGAACTGGAGAATGTGGTTTTAATGGAATGAAGGAGGCAAACTGATGATTAGAGTGTGTGAAGAAGGGTTACTGGAGAGGTAAAGGCAGCAGATGTAAGCTCATTATGGGCAGGAAACAGGTCTGTCAACTGTTATATTGTACTCTTCCAATTGCTTAGTACAGTGTTCTACACATAGTAAGCACTCAATAAATACTACTGAGTGAATGAATGAAAATATTCAATCCATCTGAGGGGCTTGACAAGAATGGGGATAGGGATGAGTAGGGATAAGCATGTTTGAAGGCAGAGGGGAATGAACAAATGGTGAGTAAGAAGTGATAAGTGGTCAGAGGGTGTGGATCTGAGGACCAGGCAGAGGGAGTAGAATCTGAGAGCAGAGGGGAACCCTTTTAGAAACAGCTGGGGAGGAGGTGGAAGGTATTGAAATGGATTTGGGAAAGTTCACATCTGATAATATCTCTTGCCAGTAAAGTAGGTGGGGAAGACAAGAGGCTTTAATGGTGGAGCACTGGGACCTTTAGGAGTGAGCAAACGGGGCTGTGGGCAAGGGAGTCAATGAGGGAGGAAGACTAGTGTTGATGAGCAGGATAGGCTGAACTGTAGCAGATCCAGATGAATTTGAAGTGACTGAAAAATTTTTCTCTGAGAACCCTGGAAAGAGGGGGGAGTTAACTCTATTCAAAAAGGAGCAACTTAGTATCAGTGTATTGCTTAAGGGCAGAGAAGCAGAATGGCCTAGTGGATACAGAATGGGACTGGGAGTCAGAAGGACCTGGGGTCTGATCCTTACTCCTCCACTTGTCTACAGTGTGACGTGGGGCATTGACTATGTCGAACCTGACAAACTTGTATCTACCCCAACACTTAGAAGAGTGTTTGACACAAAGTAAATCTTTAACAAATACCATCTTTTTTTTAAAAAAAGAGCAAGTTCCTTGAGGGTAGTGTCCATCCTTTAGCATAAGACTATAAGTAAGGGCATTAGTGGGTGAGGACAATGGTTCCATCTAATACAGTGCTTTAGATCTGACAGTAGCCACTTGAATAAGGTGATGGTGGTCCTCCTGGACATTTGTTAGATTGCAAGGTCAGAATGGTGTGCTTTAAAAATGGCAGAATGCTTGTGGGAAAGGACCACACGCATGGGAGTCAGAAGGAGCTGGGTTACAATCCTGCCTCTGCCACTTGTCTGCTGTGTGACCTTGGGCAAGTCACTTAACTTCTCTGTATCTCAGTTACCTCATCTGTAAAATGGGGATTAAGATTGTGAGCTTCATGTGAGACATGGACTGTGCCCAAACTGATTACCTTATATCTACCCCAGAGCTTAGGACAATGCTTGAAACACAGTAAACCCTAAACAAATACAATTTTTTTTTAAAAAAAAAGTAAAGGCACGGAACTACAGTATCCAAGAAGCAAAGAAGTTGATATTCCCTACTCTTCCCAGAAGTTTATTGGAACATTCTGGGCAAAGATTAGCTCCTCTGCCAATAGTAGGAAAGCTCCACTGCCAAGGTCTCCTGAGGTAGAAGACAGGAAGATTCAGGCAGTAGTTTGGAGCTTTCTGTGGTGTGCTGTGCCAGACTAGCAGCTCCTCTGAAATACAGCAGGAAGAGATTTCGACATGGTAACATACTTCTCTGATTTTCAGCCATACCTGGGGGAAAGGGAAAGCTAGGCTGAGGTAATTTGGGCATTATTTTAGTAAGTTGATCACATTTATTGAGAACTTACTGTGTGCAGAGCACTGTACTAAGCCATTGGGAGAGTACAGTATAACAATAAAATGGGCACCTTCCTTGCCTACAGTAAGTTTACAGTCTACTTAACCTTGTTCCCAGCCATTTCCCTAAGCAAGCTCCTAGGCAGCCACATGGCTGTAACACTTAAGGGTCTTCTTTTTCTTAATCAGATCATCAATTTGGCCTTGGGAATTTTGAACCTGTGTGGTTTTATGCAATATTTTGTAAACCTAAACTTGGGGATTTTCTGTTGATATCCTGTCCAATTTATGGTATTGATTAAATCCTATCTTGGGTCACTGTCTCGTTTGGAAAGTTGGTTGGGACATGGTCACTGGGGCCCTTACAGATCTCTCCCTTAGGTCCTGGCTGGAGATGTTAATCCCTTATATTCCTTGGATCATCCTATGTAGCAGATAGCTGAATTTGGTTTTAGTTTGGTAGTTCACAGCTAATAATAATAATAATCATACTTGTTAAGCACTTATTATGTGCCAAACACTGTTCCAAGTGCTGGATATGAGCAGTCCCAATTTCAATCTCCTGAGGCAAAGGCCTCGGAGTCCAGTTACATCCATCCTAATGTTTCAGGGTGGACCAACTATTATCCCTAACTTTCCCTTTAGTAACTTATTATGGAGACCATGACCAGGTATTCCTCCAAATTCTTGTGATCGTTTTTGGTCTGCATCTTGTGTTAAGGAATTATCTCTGTACAGCTCCCGAATGGGAAGAAATGTTTCCTCTTGTTTTTTGTCCCACCCCCGTCAATAGCTGCCCTTCCTCTCCTCTTAATGGACAACAATTTCTTGCTCAGTCTGCCTTGGTGATTTTGCAAATTTTAATCCCATCTGCTTTCAGCCTTTGTTTTTCTAGACTGAAGACTACTAATCTTTTCTGGCTAGCTTCATAGGGAAGCTGTTCCACCCTCAGGTCATATTAGTTGCCTTTCTCTGTACCTATTTCCAACTATGATCAAGCCCTCCAGATTCAGAGCTTTGGCTCCCAAAGGCACTCAATTAATTCTTTTTGCTCACTATTTTCAATAAAAACCATTTGTATTTATGATTAAACTTGACAATCCTCTAAATTCCCAAGTTTCTTTTCACATCTTAGCAGATACTCCCATTCTGGCAATTGTTCTGGTCTGTGATGTCCCTGGATACTCTTAAACCTTTGGCTGGGCTGTATTTCTTAGTTATGTTCCTAGTGCCCCCTGCACCCTGCTTTATCCCACCTGCCCCCCTCCCTCCCACCCTGCAATTGTTCTAAAGGCCTCTGAAGACTTTCAACTCTCACATTCAATCTACTGACAAATTTTGCCTCTTTTTTCTACATAACATATCCCAGTCTCTTCTTCACCACTCATCTACCATTCTGGTACAAGTTCTGGTCATATTGGTGCTAAACTACTTATTGTGTCAGTCTACTATCTTCTCTCCCTGCTTCCAGCCTCTTCCCTCTCCAGTACATACTACATACTGCTACACAGCTCACATTCTTGAAGCATTACTCAACACATATCCCCCAAATCCTCAAAACCTTCCACTGGCTCCCGGTGTTCTTCCACATTAAGCAAAAACTGCTCATTATTGGCTGCAGGGCTCTCCACCAACTAGCCTGATCTTACATGCCCACTCTCTTTACCCTGTTATTCCCCAATCCACTATCTTATTTCTTACTAAGTGAACCTTTTAACTATCCCTAGCCCATCCCTCTCCCACCTCCATACCCTTGCTTACCCTATTACTGCAGTTGGGAACTTGCTCCCCAGATCTGAGAGATCACCATCCTCCCCATAGCCAACGTCCTCCTGGAAGTTTGTCCCATTCAACACATCTTCCTCAATTAATTCCCAGCATTTCAAATCATATAAACCCATTAGCCACCTCTAGCCTTCATGCACTTCATCTTCTAAACTTGTGTCTCTATGTTTATTCAGTTGCACATTCAACTATTTTTATTATTATTATGTTTTTAAGCTCTTACTATGTGCCAAGTACTGTGGTAAGCCCTGGGTGAGATACAAGTTTGTCTGACTGGTCACAGTCCCTGTACCTCAAAGGCTTCACTGTTTACAAGAGAGGGAGAACAGGTATTGAATTCCCATTTTACAGATGAGGAAACTGATGGATAGAGAAATTAAATGACTTGCCCAAGGTCACCCAGAAGACAAATGGCAGAACTGGGATTGGAACCCAGCTCTTCTAACTTTCAGGCCCGTGCTCTTTCAATTAGACCATGCTGCTTCTCTACTCTGATTGCTTTGGTTGTAAATACTCTTCTGCCTGCCTCCTCCATTGCACTCTAAGCTCCTAGTGTGCAGAAAATGCTTCACTAGCTTGTTCTGTTCTTCCTAAGCAACTAACAAAATGCATTTCTCCCACTGAGCACTCAATAGAAGCTACTCCTCCTCTTCCTCCTACTGCTAATGATGTCTAATGGAGACTTCCATCTTTGGCACTGACTCGGTATAATCTTGGACCCTGGTCTCCTTTTAATTCTTTTGGAGTTGCAAGTAGTGTGCTTCCCACCCTTCCTGCCCAACTAGGGATTGCTGCAAATATTTTGGCTGGTAAGACAGCTCTCTATACTTGGAGACTCCACAGCCAATGAGACCAGCAGGCCCTATGTTCCAGGGATTGGTAATAGATCTGCCTTATCCCCCCAGAAAGTCAATAGTACTGACTGAGTAGCCGCTTTGTGCAGGGGACCTAGACTTGATCCTTGGGGAAATTCAGAGGAAGAGAATATGGTCATAGCCCTCAGTGAGCTATAGTCTACTCCGGTTTCCACCAGCCCCAAAGAGATACATGATGATGGAGTCTCCTGGCCCCTCCTTTAGCCAGTGCCAAAACTACCATCTGGCAGATATTCCTGAGCTCTCACCATCACATAACCCCATCCAGTCAAAGAGCATAGACTCAGCTCTTGTCCTCCAGAAGTTTAGGATCTAAATCTCCATGCTCCATTGTGGACACACCCACCTAGGTGTAGGGACGAAGGACCCTAGGAACTCAAATGTGAAAGAGTTCTTCTGATCCAGGTATTTCACAGCCTGGCTGTTTCAAGAAGTTTCACTTTTCCCACACATCTCTTCAGTGCCCCAACCTCACCATGGTGTGTTTAGAGAGAGGAGTGACGCTGCGAGATACCATCTGCTGCCATGACTCATCCCAGCATTAGCAATGCAATGTGAGGAACTATGCTGTGATAGACCATATGCTGGAGAGCTCCTTGCATCATTATATATTCAGTGAGACCGATCCTGAGGCTAGAACAGCACACATTTATCATGATATTGCTGATATTTTAAAACAAAACGTGCATCCCTTTGGATTAGTAGCAGGTCCCATTTCTTTGGCATTTTATATTCTCAAAGTACTTTCCCATGATTATTATTAATGTGACTTACCATCACATCAGGATTCTGTACAGCGCCCAGCAAATTTACAGCTCCCAAAAATTGTGCTTAGAACAGTGCTTGGCACATAGTAAATGATTAACAAGTACCATTATTATTATTATTAAGTATTGATGAAAGAGGTCCCTGCTTTCCAGAAAAAGAAACTGAGGCACAGAATGGCTATATGAGTGACCCATAGAGTGAATGGCACATCTGGAATAACAAGTCTAATTTCCTGTGTCTGTGTAGGCCTGAATCAATCAATTAATCAGTGGTATTTATTGAGCATTTACTGTGTGCAGAGCACTGTACTAAGTGCTTGTGAGAGAGAGAGAATTAGCAGAATCGCTCCCTGCCCATAACAAGCTTACAGTCTAGAGAGGGAGACAGACATTAATACGAATAGGTGATTTATCAAATAATTCAAAGATATGTATCCAGGTGCTGTGGAGTTGGGGGTGGGACAAATATCAAATGTCCAGAGGTCACAGATCCAAGTGCATAGATGACAAAGAAGAAAGAACGAGCCGGGGAAAAGAGGTCTTAATCAGGGGACGTCTCCTGAAGGAGATATGAGCTTAATAATCCTTTAAAGGTGGAGAGAGTGGTGGTCTGGTGGATAAGGAGGGGAAGAGAGTTCCAGGCTAGGGGGAGAATGTGAGAAAGTGGGTGGCAGTGAGATAGATGAGATCAGGGCACAGTGAGTAAACTGGCACTAGAAGAGTTGAGTGTGGTAGAGTGTGCGGGCTGGGGTCATTTAGGTGAGGTAGAATGGGGCGAGCTGATTGAGTGTATGAAGGAGGCAGTCTGTTGAATCGACTCCATCCCAACAGGAAATGATCTAATTTTCAGAGACACCCATGGAAGGTGATCGAGAAACAACTTCAGGTGGTCGTTCTGGGACAACCCTAACCCCTGCAGTAAGAAATTTCTTCCTGATATCTTCCCTCGGCTGGCTGTACTCTCAGTTTCTTTTGGTCTGAATTTTGTAGTCCTCTATCCAAGCTTCTGATCCTCTGTCACCTACCTGAATTCCACCTTTCCTGGAAGTAGCCCTTTCTAAGGATTTAGGGCCTGCCCTAGACCTTTCTATCTTTAGAGAAATCTTTCCTCCAAACCTCAAAGGCAGGAGTCAGCATCTCTCTCTCTGTCTACTTATCTATCTACATATAAAACTTGCTACTGGAGGTCAATCAAACAATCCTATTTACTGACCACTTACTGTGTGCACAGCACTGTATTAAGCACTTAAGCACTTCTCTAGACTGTGAGCTCATTGTGGTCAGGGAATGTGTCTGTTGTATCATACTCTTGAAGTTCTCAGTATGGTGCTGTGCACACAGTAAGCCCTCAATAAATACAATTGAATGAATAAATTGTGTGGGAGGTTAGTCATGTGGGAGGGTGTGAATGAAGAGAAGGATGCATTGTGGTCTCTCCATTACACACTGTGAGAATAATAATAATGATGATATTTATTAAGTACTATGTGCCAAAGACTATGAGGCCCAGATAGATTTTATCACTCAGTCAGCATCCGGTCACTCAGAAGGCATGTGGAGAATTCACTACTAGAATCCAAGTCTCCTGACTCTCAGTCCTTTGTTCTTTCCACTAGACCACACTGCCATCCTTGCACTGCTGATACTGCAAAGCCATTCATAATCTTTGCATCACTATTCCTATTCAAATATACAAAATTAGAGAGTTATCAATATACAGTACAATTCTAAATAATTTAGTGTTCTATAGCCAGCACTCAGCAGGCTAACACACTCAGTGAACAATATTAAGCAGTTCTAGATATACTAAACTAAACCCAAAGTACCTATATACATTACCTACTTTAAGTACCCAATGCAGCACCTGAGATCTGGTTTAGATTCCACAGAACTCTACCAAACTCAATGTACAGTCCCTTGTATTCTATTGACTGTTATAATAGTGTTTATGATATGACCCTAAATACACAGAATGCTAGAGTTCCTGATCTAAAGCATTTGATACCCAGTTCTCAGCAGCTTGGATTAATGGAAAGAGTGTGGGTTTGAGAGTCAGAGGACCTAGGTTCTAATCTTGGCTCTGCCACTGGCCTGCTGTGTGACCTTGGGTAAGTCGCTTAACTTCTCAGTGCTTCAGTTTCCTCATCTCTACAATGGGGATACACTACCTGTTCTCCTTTTCCCTTAGACTTTGAGCCCCATTTGGGACAGGGGCTATGTCTGACCTGATTTTCTTTTATCTACTCTAGTGCTTAGTTCAGTGCTTGGCACCCAGTAAGTGCTTAAATATTACCAATATCACCATCATCATCAGTACACACTGCCTGACATACACAATTTCTAAACAAAATCAGGTCAAGAGCAAATGTGAACTCAAGACCATCAACCACTTAACCATATTTGGCCACATGGTGAGGTTTTCTGGGTCAGCAATATCATCTGTGAAAACAAAGAACCCACATGCCTGACAGTTCTTGATATGCCATTTCTGATTTATTGAACTAGATACACAAGACTCGTTGTTCGGAACTAGGATCTTGGAAGCTGGGGGTGGTGGTGGGTGGGAAGCATTAACTTGTCAAAGTCAGTCTTCTTCTAGAGCCTTCCCTAGCCCTTTGTTCACTTTAAGTTTATCTGGCTCTAGTTGACAACTGCACCTATTGATCTTATTTGGAAACTTTCCCACCTGCTCAATCTCAAATATTCTGCTCCTGTTCAGCTGATGACTCTTATTTTGTCTTCTCCCTCCTTGAAACAATTGCTAACCTGGGCCAGGGGCTGGGTCAGGCTTCTCAGAACTACTTTTCAGAGCAGGACATCAGTTCCCTTTCTTTAGCACTGCCCCAAGACATGAGGGTAGATTAAATCATCAGGGGTTCCTTTCAAGCCCTAATGGTCTATCTGAAGAGGGGAGGGCAGTGGCAATGGGAACAGAGAAAGGCCTTCTGGGGAAGGGAAGGAAACAGCCTGGCCTAGTGGAAAGAGCACAGACCTGGGAGTCGGAGGACCTGAGTTTTAATCCTGGCTCTGCTACTTGCCTGTTGTGCCTGACCTTGGGCAAGTCATTTCACTTTTCTATCCCTCTGTTACTTCATCTGTAAAATGCAGAATAAGACTTTGAGCCCTATGTGGGACAGGGACTGTGTCCAACCTGATTATCGTGTTTCTACCCCAGCACTTAGTAAGGTGCCTGGCACATAGTAATTGCCTAATAAATACCATAAAAAAATTCTCAACAATCAATGGTATTTATTGAGAGCTTACTGTGTGTGGAGCACTAGTCTAAGTACTAGTACTAAGAGAATACAATGAAACAGAGTTGGTAAAATACAACAGAGATGGTGTCTTCATCTTAACATCAACATTAAGGCAGTCAATCAGCTCTCCCCTTCCCATCTAACCTCCTTCTTCTCCCACTACAGTCCAGAATGTTCACTTCACTCCTTTGACACCAAGCTACTCACTGTACCTCAATTTCATCTGCTTCACCGTGGATCCTCTGCTCACATTCCTTCATTCATTCAATCAATTGTATTTATTGAGCTTACTGTGTGCAGAGCACTGTACTAAGCATTTGGGAGAATACATTACAACAGTAAACACATTCCCTGCCCACGATGAGCTTACAGTCTAGAGGATCTTGCAGTTCAGAGTGCAATATAACAATAAACAGATGTATTCCCTGTCCACAATGAGCTTACAGTCTAGAGGGACAAGCTTACAATCTAGTCTCACAACCTTCCTTCTGCCTGGAACTCCCTTCCCCTTCATATCAAATAGATCACTAAACTCTCCATCTTCAAAGCCCTACCTAAAATCAGTATTTTTGATTTCTTCCAGGAAGCCTTCCCTGACTAACCTCTCCTCAGCATGTGGGTTGGAGGGGCAGCTGCCAAAATGAGACAGAGGATGTGAATGCCTTTTTGTAAAATGAAATCCCTGAACACATTCAAGAAAGGATTATTATTTTTGTGGCTCTAGTGAGCAATAGGCAAGTGCTAGCCATTTTTCCAAGACATGCAGGACACCGGCTGCGTCTTTTGTTGGAAAGGGATCCTGCTGACGGTTGGTAGGATTTTAAATAGTTAGTGCCTCAGGGTCAGAAGGCTTAGAGAATAGCAGCTGGAGTGGCTGCAGTGCAATAACCAAAGTTGTCTGCTCTGCCCAGACCCTAGTCCTGTCAGACCTGTCACTCTCCTTCCCGCACAGACACACACACACACACACAGTGTATTCTTGCCCTGTCACCATGTTTTTCTCCTTCCTCTTATTGACATTTTTAATATTAGCAAATTTCACATGAAATTCTTATTGCCTTTTTAATTCCAGGAATAAAATAGCAGGGGCTGGAAGCTAGCAATATGTTCATGAGAGCTAATGTCCAATTGGTCAAAGTAAAAGGCAGGAAATACATCCTCCCCATCCAGAGAATGGAGGTGGATGGGGTATACACTGGCATTTTCACTGAGGCCCAGACCATGAAGCTGGTGGAGTGTGGGGAGCTGGGCCCACTGACTTGGGTTCTAATCCATTTTTGCCCGCTAAGAAGGGTGTGGAGAAGGTCCATTAATGCTTTAAGGACTAGACACCAGAGCCTACAAGGAAAGGTTTAAGGATTTAGGTCCTGGAGAGTAGACAGCTAATGGGATACTTAATTGCTTTCAAGCATATAAAGGGCTTTTTGAGGCTTCTGATCCTATTCACAGAGGACAAGGGGGAGGAGATGGTGATTAAATGACATCAAAAGAAAGTTCTATAAGACAAAAGGAAGCACTTTCTGATGATGAGGGTAATAAAATCAATAAATCTTGTTGACACTGGTATTGTACTTTGCCAAGAGGACCTGATAAATCTCTAGGACTCTGTCTAAATACAATTATGGTATTTGTTAAGCACTTACTATGCAACAAATAGTGTTCTAAGTGCTGGGGTAGAAACAAGATTGGACACAGTCCCTGTCCCACACAGGGCTCACAATCTTAATGCCCATTTACAGATGAGGGAACTGAGGCACAGAGAACTTAAATAACTTGCCCAAGGTCACACAGAAGACAAGTGGCAGAGCTGGGATTAGAACCCATGCCCTTCTGACTCCCAGGTTTATGCTCTATCCACTACACCATGCTGCTACCAACTCTGTGTGTTATAGTCTCCCAAGCTCCTAGTACAGTACTCTGCACACAGTAAGTGCTCAATAAATATAATTGATAGTTGGAATGATTGATTCTCCATCCCTAGAAAGCTTTACAATTAAGGCTGGTTTTACCTGTCTTGCACTTTGGGTGGTCTAGACAGTTTGTGTGCCTGGAGTCAGAAGGTTGGACAAGAAGACTTATCAGAGACCTTCCCAGTGCTAAGGATCTATATCCAGATCACTGGAAGAAATGCAAGGTGTCATTGCATAAATGTTTGGTAGTTGAAAACTCTTTCCTGTAGTGGTTTATTTCTTTCTCCATGGCCTTGACTATGGGGCAAATTCTAGGGTGGGGCAGGGATTGGGATGGAGCTCCTGATGGGACCCAGATATACCTGGGGGGGAGTTGGGTGGGCAGGGAGGTGCTTGCAGAGGACTGGAGTCCAGGGGAGAGAAACTGATGGTGTTGGTAAAGTGGATATTGGGAAGAAATTGATGCTTTCACATTAAAGCCAGCCCTGCTCAAAATATGAGAAGCAGTATGGCCTTGTGGATAGAACTCAGGCCTGGGATCAGAAGGACCTGGGTTTTAGTCCCGGTTCCGTCACTTATCTGCAGTGTGACCTTTGAAAGTCACTTCACCTCTCTGCCTCAGTTACTTCATCTGTAAAATGGGGATTACCCATTTTATTAGAGCTATTAGAGCCCCAGGTGGGACATGGACTGTGTCCAACCTAATTTGTTTCTACCCCAGCATTTAGTGCAGTGCCTGGCACCTAGAAAGCACTTAATACTGTAAAAAAACAAAAAATAGAGGGTCTCCCTGTCCATGGAACTGGGGTGGTATCCAGTTGGTTTTCCTTCTCACCTCATTCCTCTGGTTCTGCCAGAGGAGTCTCTCTGCTTTAAAGGCTTTTTCCTCTCTCTTCCTCTCCCACTAGGGCTCTCCTTTTTTATGCTATTAATTGTATGCTTACTATACTAAGCTCTGTACTAAGCACTGGGCTACACACAAGATGATCAGGTTGGACAGAGTCCTTGTCCCACATTGGGCTCTCAGTCTTAATTTCCATTTTACAGATGAGGGAATTGAGGCACAGAGAAGTTAAATGACTAGCCCAAGGACACACAGCAGACAAATGACAGTATCAGAATTAGAACTCAGGCCCTTCTGACTCCCTGGCTCATGTTCTATCCACTAGGCCATACTGTTTCTCTCTTGTAAATTTTCTCCTAATTCTACCATCTTCAAGCCTCTACAATCTCCAGTGCTTAGCCGGGTTGGATATATTTCCCTCCTATCTCAGGAGGACACAGGATTACTCTCTGGGGAACCCTGAAGCAGGTCTCAAGGAAGAGGAGGAAATAGAGATTGGATTCTGGCAAGTGATTTCTTGAAACTAAGTCAAACCCATTTTCCCAGATGCCAGGGGCCAAGGATTCCCCTCTTCTCTGCTTGCCTCTGAGAAAGAAAGGGAGTATAGCAAACATGGCTTCTCCCTTCTCATCCTTAGCATCGCTCATCTCAGGACCATCTCGAGTCCAGGTTGCCGAGATCTTGACTTCTACACAGAGGAGGCTGGGATTGGAAGGGAGCCAGTCCTCTGGAAGGTGGAGATTAATTCTCTGGGCTTCTGCCCCATTCACCTCTATGTGACCTTGGGAATTAGCATTCCAAGGACTGACCACAAATGGACTGTCTGGAAAAGAAAAAACCCTGGTCCTGGGTGTAACGGCTGACACCCCGGGAGACAGGGAAGGGTTGGCAGCGTTTGAAAAGCCACAAAAACTGCAGATTTTGAAGAGGAAGGGGAAAAAAAGAGCCATGGAGCCCCCAGGGTGGGAGAGAGGACTATTTTCTACCAATTCCACTGGAGGTCAGTGTAACATTGCAGTTGTGCAGAAGGCTGTGTCCTCTCTTCCTCCCTGGTCAGATGCAGCAACTCAGGGTTCAGCCCTGCAGTGTTGTTTTTAGACTAGCTTTCTGTAGTAATAAATATGGGCTTAAGAACTGTGCTTTGTGGTTATATGTAGAACACCCTAGCAGGCAAGTAAGGATCCATATGTATTTGGGGTTTGATGTTTCCTTGGAAGGGTTGGGGTGGTGTATTTTACGATTTAAATAACTTGATTTCTTTTCAAAGGAAACTGTCCTGAACTCCAAAGATGCAGAAATATGTTTTTGTAATGGAGGGGGGCGGAACTGTCTCTCAAACCCTCACCTGTACAGGACAACGGAAGCCTTGAAACTTGCCGACTTGGATCCCGGGGGTCTTTCCTCTCTCCTGAGGGTCTCTCTTACTCTGCCTCTTTCCCACAGCTATAATCATCTTTCTCCATTCTGGAATCCAGCTGTTCTCTCCTCTTCCCAGGGACCCCTCAGGTGGTAGTCATGAGGAGGAAAGTATCAGAGAATCTTAGACCTGTCTGACTGAAAAGGTCCTTAAGAGTAGATATAATCCAGTCCCCTGTCTCTCAGCAGGATGATGGTTTTAAATCAGTGAGATGAGACAACCTTGGTTGAAAGCCCTCCAAAAGATTTTCCACATCCTTCTGTGGTAACCCATTTTAGGATTCCCTAATCTTCCCTGTAGAGCTAACCTAAATCCCTCATGCCTCAGTTTTATCTCAGTTCCTCTTGTCCTGTTCTCAGTGGAGATGGATGACAAACTTTCTCTGTTCCTATGCAACCATTTCTTTTCTCTGAGCCATTGATCTTTCTGTCCCTTGCCTTTTTGAGGTCCCTTCTGTGGCTTGGAATCCTTTTCTTTTTCCCGCTGCCCATCCTGCCATCCATTGAGGTCACTGCCCTAGCATCCTTGGGATTTCTTGGAGCTTCTTGGCTATTTTATCCCTGGATTGACTAATCAATCTATCAGGGGCATTTATGTAACCCCTACTAAGTGCCAAGCACTGTAGTAAACACTAGATAGAAAACAACAGTAATCAGACCTGTTCTCTACCTTCCAGGAGCTTACAACGTAACAGTCCCAAAGCAGTTAACAATGAAATCTGGGCAAGTAACAACTTCTTTGGGCTCCAATTTCCTCATCTCTAAAATGGGGATTTAATACTTGTTCTCCCTTTCCTTTAAACAGTGATCTCTATGTGAGACAGGTACTGTGCCTGATGTGATTACATTGTATCTTTACCAATGTTAAGTGTAGTGCATGGCACATAGTAAGTGCTTAACAAATCTGAGACAAGGAATACCCTTCTAAAGGAAATTATAGAATCATTAGAACAGAAAAAAACATGAGGTGACAGATTTGAGGGAACTCTTCATTTCCTGGGGCAGGATTACTGTATTTCCCAGGATGCAAGAGGCACTCTTGATTTTTTTTTCTGCATTTGTCCTTGTCTTTTAAGTTTTTTGTGTTTTATTATTTCATTCCTCCTTAGGTGCCTGCCTCAACTCCCTTCTCCCCACACTTATATTCTTAGGCTGTGAGCCCCTTGAGGGCCAGGGAGCTATGTCTAACTCCCATCTGTTTATTCTTTTCCAGTGTTCAGTAGAGTATGCTGCATTTATTTTCCAGTGTTCAGTAGAGTATTCTGCAAACAGTAAGCATTTTCTAAATGTCATTATGACTACTACTGCTGTTGGACTCTCTGGAGCCAGGAAAGGGCTGTTTTATATGCCAAAGTCAGGGTCATCTCCTGCTGAGCTATACACACCTGAAACTTTAGCACTCTCTTTGGCCATCCTTGAGGACAGGTGAAGTGAGTACATTTAAGTAATTGATTGTCACAGCCTGATATGGTGGAAAGAGCACAGCAAGAGGAGTCAGGAGATCTGGTTTCTGGCCCCAGCTCTGCTTCTGGCCTGCTGTGTGAACTTGGGCAATATAACCTCTCTGATCCTCAGTAAAATGGGATACTAATTCCTGCCTCTCCCTACCTCATAGGGCTGTTTTGAGGATAAAATGAGATAACTGATGTGAAAGAGCTTTGTAAAAATTAAAATGTGATTAGAAACTTGTGCTTGTCTCCACTGAGGAAACAGTCAAGTTATAATGACTCAGGGTTAACTAGGGGAAAAGGCCTGGCACTGGAGTCAGCAGACCTGGGTTCTAGGTCTGCTTTCACTGTTGAACTGTTTGTAGGACCTAAGGCAAGTTGTCAGCCTTTTGAGTCTGTTTCCCCATCAGTGAAATGGGGCTCATACCAGCCCCTCATCATTTCACAGGGGTTTGTTCAATGGGTAAAATGTTATTCTAGCTCTGAAAACTCTTGGAAAATAAAAGCAGTGCCCACTCTTGGAGCATCATTATTATTGCTGTTGTTCCTGGGGCCTCCTTGTTTCAGGATTTCACAGTGAGTTGGGGTTAAGGACTTAATAATGTCGGTATTTGTTAAGCGCTTACTATGTGCCGAGCACTGTTCTAAGCGCTGGGGTAGACACAGGGGAATTAGGTTGTCCCACGTGGGGCTCACAGTCTTCATCCCCATTTTACAGATGAGGTAACTGAGGCACCGAGAAGTGAAGTGACTCGCCCACAGTCACACAGCTGGCAAGTGGCCGAGCTGGGATTCGAACTCATGACCTCTGACTCCAAAGCCCGTGCTCTCTCCACTGAGCCACACTGCTTCTCTTCTGGGCGTGGGGCTTGTTTGTATGAATCCACTGCTTCCTTGGACCTCTCCACATGATAAAATACTAATACCCAACAGGCTACTGAGGAAATCTTTGGGTTTTCTCTGGGGCAGCTGACCTAAGGAGAGGTTAGCAGTGTGAGAGGAAGGCTCATCTCTGGAGAAAGGAGAGACACCCCAAAAGTCTTTGCACAGTCAGTGCTCAGAGAACACCACTACGACATGAGCTTTGTTACTGCTGGAGAAAAAAAACCTGTCCTTTGTACAAGTTATCAGCCCTCAAAAGAGGTGAAAAAGTGGTTTATTCCCCAGTTGTAAAGCAGAGAGGATTTTGAATCCCAATAGATGTCCTTTCTCTCTCTCTCTCTCTTTCTCTCTCACATACATTAACACTTTTTCATATTTTTCCCTGTCTGCACTTTGTTTTATGTTAATAGTTTCCCAAGTATTTTTAATTAGATTTTAAAGCAAAAGAAACTTTCCAAAGTTAATTAAAAGTTTCTGCACTGTAATTGTAGAAAAGGAGCTCTTAGTTCTGAAAATTAAATTCTTATAATTAAACTCCTATATCCATTTAGAGATTGAAATGGGGTGTTTGTTATTTTTCCCACCTTGGAAGTTCCATCGTTCCTGAGCATGGAAACTTGTCCAAGCCCCAAGTCAGTCTTCCTTTAGAGTTTTTCCATCACTCTGATTATTTCAGGGTATTTGGAAGAAATGATTGTATCCTGAAAGGATGCACCCTCTAAATTCATCTCAATCCCATCCCATGAACTGTCTCTTTGCTTCTCTATGAGGTAAAAAACAAACTAGGTATTTTGTTTGTCACAGATAAAATATGGATTTCAAAAGTCATTAGCGGCCTAAATTTTCAGTCAGGAAACTGCTGTGCGGTTAAAAAAACACAAAACACTAAGGTTTAGAATCCATCTGCTCTCCCTCAGGAGAATAAGATTTAAGGCAGATGCATTATCTTTAAATCGCTGGTCTAGTGGGAAGAAGAGTGAGGGTTCTTCATTCCAACCGGGGGGGTGGGGGGGTGGGAAATAAGTCTGTGTGACCTTGGGCAAATCATTTAACTTCTTTATGCCTCAGTTACCTCATCTGTAAAATGGGGATTGAGACTGTGAGTCCCATGTGGGACAAGGACTGTCTCCAACCCAATTTGCTTGTATCCACCCTAGTGTTTAGTACAGTGCCTGGCTCATAGTAAGTGCTTAACAAATACCATCATTATTATTATTATTATCCTTGGGGTTGGGAAAGGGATTTCAAGAAGCAAGGCAGCCCATTTGTCTGCCTCTAGGCAATTCTATTCTATGACTACTGCTTATTTTTTAAAATTTCAAATCCTTTTGGGGGCCTGGACTAGTGCCTCCCTAAAAATTCCTTCTGTCCTAAATTTTTCCCACTGCAATTGAAACCTATTTTCTTCTCAACTGTAAGCTCGTTCTGAGCAGGGAACTTGTCTACCAACTCTGTTACACTGCATTCCCAAGAGTGTAGTGGTCTGCACAGAGTAAGTTCTTAATAAATACCATTGATTGATTTTCAGTCACAGGGGGATCAAATATGCGCTGCTGACATAATAGTCTTTTGTCTGCCTGAAGACCAAGATTGAGTACTCTCCTGGCCTGGAGGGGGAAGGTAGAAAGAAAGGAGGGAGGGGAGCTCCTTTCACTACTCCATTGACACCCACTGAGCAATATGACTGTCCCCTGGAGTAATAATAATAGTAATCTTAATTATGAAATTTATTCATTGCTTACTATGTATTAAGCACTGGGGAAGGTACAAGGTAATCAGATTGGATCCAGTCCCTGTTCCTCACAAACTATCTCAATCCTTATTTCAAAGAGGAGAAAACCAAGGCACAGAGCATTTAAGTGACTTGGCCAAGATCCCCCAGTCTGCCAGGGGCAAGGCTGGGATCAGAATTTTGTTCTTCCGACTCGTTTCACGAAACCACACTGCCTCTAGAGGCCTTTCTCCCCCTCCTTCAAGGTAGAAATGTGAGCTGGACCTGGGCCGAGAGTTCGACTTTGCAACTTTCAGCGCCTAATTTTGACTTTGAGCATCTTGCGGCTCGATGTGTCCTATTTTGAAGTTATGGCATATGGGTCTACGTTTGGCCCAGGAGGAGAAAAGTATTAGACTTATCCAAGAATTTCTTGGTTAAATTAGGATTCAAACCATGTACTTAGGTTCCATGAACAGGATGCAGAAAAATCAACTTGACTTTTCCCTTTTTACGCAGCCTATACTCCAGTGAGCTTAGACATTATCTGAGCAGAGGAGACATCTGCACACATAGATAGTTGTCCCTGGGATGGTTGAGATGCCACAGTTTTTGTCAGGTGCCATTTCCACCCAGACCTTGTCTCCAGATCATCTTCTGGACACTAGGGGAGAAGGGCAAGGAATTGGGCTAATAAGAAGCTGCTATGAAGCTTCCTTATTTTTAAGTCAGAACCTCTGCTACAGTGCTCTGAGGCTCTGGAATTGAGCAATCAGTGATATTTATATCAGCAGTTACTGGATGCAGAAACACCGAACTAAGCTCTTGGGAGAATACAATATGATATAATTGGTAGACACGATCCTTGCCCACCAAGAGCTTATAGTCTAGAGGGAGAGGCAGACATTGAAATAAATTACAGATAGAGGAAATGGCAGAAAATAAAGATTTGTACATAAATTCTGAGGCTGGGGTGAATATCAAGTGCTTAAGGTGTACAGATTCAACCACACAGGCAACCCAGAAGGTTAGCCTGATAGGGGAAATGAAGGCTTTTTCAGGGAGACCCTAGAGCCTGGATCAACCAGAACTTCTAGGACCCAAGTTTAAATCTCTCTGACCCACTGTGCATCCTTGAGTAAGTTGAGAAGCAGCATTGCCTAGTGGAAAGAGCACGAGACTGGGAGTCAGAGGACCTGGCTTCTAATCCCAGATCTGCCAATTGCTCTGCCAGTTGCTTGCTGTGTGTCTTTAGGCAAGTCATTTCACTTCTCGGTGCCTCAGTTTCCTCAACTGTAAAATGGGGATTGAGGCCCAGGCGGGACATGAACTGTGTCCACATTAATTAACTTGTTCCAACACGAGCACTTACAACAGTGCTCCACACATAGTAAGCACTTCACAAATACCATAATAAAAAGGTTCCTTTACTTTCCTGTGCTTCCTGGAAGCATCATTTGAATAGTCAGCAATTGGGCCTACATTTACACCTCTCTACCTTGGCAATTGAATTCCCTATTGACTATTTGGGGATCTAAACTATTAGGTAGGATTGAGATGAATAGTGAAAGGCCAAATTTCACCCCAGAGGTGGCTATATTTTCAGAAGGATTCATTTTTTTTTTTTTAATACACAATTCTGGAAGCTATGTCCATGTAAACTACAATGATAAATTCACTAGCACTGGAACAAGTCAATGTCACCCTTTTCCTCTGTCATAGTTCACCCCCTCCATTGTGTACTGCAGGTGCTGAGGCCGAAGTCTGTTAAACAAGGGATTTGGGATGCAGCAACATTACAGACTATTATGTAAATTCTTGTTAGTTCACATATTTCTGACCCCACATGTTAATAGCCCCCAAGGAGCTGTTAGAACCAGGTCTGTGAGCACAGATGTGAGGCAGCCCCAGTGACACTCTGGGTCACAGAATCTTTTTGCCCAAGGAAAGCACAGCCGGCATCTAGGCCAGATGCAACCTGCGCTCTGAGGATTGCCAGCCTCCGAGCTGAGCCGGGAAAGGGGAGACCCGACCAAGGTGGTTGGGAGGTGTTGGGTTGCATGAGAATGAACTGCAGCTTGGAACTTTAATGTCCTTGAAATTTGCTTCTCTGTGAACTTCCCCTATCTCTGCTGTCTTCCTCGCCTTTGCTGCCTGAGTGGGTAGAGAGAGGCCTTGGGAGCAGAGCAAGGTCAGCCGTGCTGAGAGATACGGCAGTTTGTGCCATAGACTGACCATGTTTCTCTGCTCCTTAAAAGCCTCTGGTGGTTGCCCATCCCCTTCCGCATCAAAAAGAAACTCATCATCAGCTTTAAAGCTCTCAATCTCCTTGCCACCTTCTACCTCACCTTGCTATTCTCCTACTACAATCTGGCCCGTACACTTCACTCCTCTAATGACAACCTTCTCACTGTACCTCATTCTTGTCTATCTCGCGGCCAACCTCTCACCCACATCCTGCCCCTGGCCTGTAACTCCCTCTTGCTTCATATCTGACACACTTTTAAGCTCCCCATCTTCAAAGCCTTATTGAAGACATATCTCCTCTAGGAGACCTTCCCTGATTAAGCCCTCCTGTCCTATTCTCCCACTCCCTCTGTGTCACCTTGACTTGCTCCCTTTATACATCCCCTCTCCAACCCCAACCCGGCAGCACTTACATATCTGTAAGCACTCAATGGCAATCTCAATAAATAAATAATAATTAAATATAGTTCTTGTTAAGCCCTTCCTATGCGCCAACCACTGTTCTAAGCACTGGGGCAGATACAAGTTAATCAGTTTGGACACAATCTCCACCCCACCAGGATATGTTATTTATAGCCCTGAAAATGAACAGATTTTTAACGTCTACTCTGCCAGAGTGCCCTCATCCTCCAATCTGCTATTCCCCTGAACCAAATAAGAAGCAGCATGGGCTAGTAGAAAGTGCGCAGGACTAGGCATCAGGAGACCTAATTTCTAATCCCGGCCGGCTCCTATCACTTGCCAGTTCCCTCATCGGTAAAATGAGGATTAAAATATTTGTTCTGCCTCATCCTGTGACTGTGACTATGTCTGACCCAAATATCCTGGGTCTACCCAGCACTTCATACAGCATTTCACTCATTCAATCATATTTATTGAGTGCTTACTGTGCACAGAGCACTGTACTAAGTGCTGGGGAGAGCACAATAGAATAATAAACAGACACATTCCTCCCCACATTGAGTTTACAGTTTAGTGGGTGGGAGACAGACACTAAAATAAATATATAAATTACAGATAGGTACATAAGTGCTGTGGTGCTGGAATGGGGGAAGCACATAGGCAGTGAGTCAGAGTGACCCAAAAGGGATTGGGAGAAGAGGAAAGGAGGATTTAGGGAACGCCTCTTTGGAGGAGATGCAGTGCTCAATAAATATGATTGAATGAATGAATGTGACTTTAACAAGGCTTTGAATGGGGGGAGAGTGACTGTTGGATTTGAGGAGGGAGGGTGTTACAGGGCAGAGGCATACAGTAACCACTTAACACATACACAGTTATTTATGTTATTAACAACTGTTAAAGTGGGGGCTGCAAGGCCCTCTTTTTCCCCTTCTGGCTTCCCCAGTCTCTTCCTGCAGGTAGACTTGGGGCCCCACAAACTCAAAATTCACAATATAGGCTCCAGGAGCTGAAGTTCCTCAAACCATGCTCACCCGTGCATATCATGACCCAACAAGGGATGGAAGATGATGGGAAGGGAAAGAAGGCAACGAGAGGCAAAAGAGGAGAAGGCTTGAAGATCTGTGGGGATAAAAGGATGTAGGGAGGAAGGGAAGACCACCAGAACTGGGAAGAAATAGAGGCCAACTGAGTTCTGAGTGTTTCAGAATGAAATGGTAAAACATGCAAATTGTACATAAATATCATGCAAATTAGATTCTATTCTTCAAGGGAAGAACTGGGGGACATTTTATTACTCAAACGAAGCATTGATGGCAGTATTTATTTACAGAATGCCACTGAGCAGAGCTCGCGTGCAGGGACGGAGGGTGGTACAGGGGAAGAAGGGTGAAGACTGAGGGTTGAAGAGGTGGGCTGGCCGACCTCAGAACTCCTCTGAAGACACTGGAGAGGGGAATGGGTTAAAATTGCAGTAAAGGTAGACAATAGGACTACAGTGTTTATTGGGAAAGCTCTCCCTCATTTTCTTTTTAACTAGTACTGAAATCAGACTGAGGGGCTTACAGATCACTGGAAAAGGGGGCAGAGATTTAGTAGCCTTTGGAGAATACTGGAATGTTTTTCTATTGCAGAGGCACAGTCGATAGTGCCCTGGTCTGAGATTCAGGAGGTCAAGGGTTCTAATCTCAGCTCCATCACTTGTCTGCTGTGTGACCTTGGGCAAGTCACTCTACTTCTCTGTGCATCAGTTACCTCATCTGTAAAATGGGAATTGAGACCATGAGTCTCATGTGGGATGGGGACTATGCCCAACCTGATTTACTTGTAAGCACACCATTTAGTACACCACCTGACAAGTCATAAGTGCTTAACAGATACCGCGATTACTATTATTAGAATCAGTAGGCAGTGTTATATGAGTGACTGTGATATAGATGGGAGTGTCAGTTTAATGACATTCCATCATACCCCTCTTTAGGTAGCCTAACCACCCAGCTAAGTTGAATCTTTGCCCACCAGCTGAGTGTGTTAAGATATACCTCTCCTCTTCCCTTTCGGATTGAATTTCCCATCTCTAACTTCTGAAGTGGAAGGGTGGAGAGTCTTCTGGCTCTACCAAGGCAAAATAACTGTGAACACATTACCCCAGTAAATGCTCTACTTAATCTCCGATCTGAAAAAGAACACTTATTATCCTGCCAAGTGCAAAGAGAAGGCCGTGGAGTTGTCTTGGATCACCAGATAGAAGGTACCTGAGAACATCAGTCAGAAGGCTCAGAAGATATAAGAGTTTATTGGAAAATAGGGATTCCGTTCCCTAGAGATTGGATTCGAAAGCTTTATTCACACCTCCCCTCCATCTCCAGCACTTTTTTTGGTGTTCATTAAGCACTTACTAAGCGTCAAGCAATATTATTTATTTATATTAATGTATGTTTCCCCTCTAAACTGTAAACTCATTGTGGGTGGGGAATGTATCTCTGCTATATTGTACTCTCCCAAGAAATTAGTACAGTGTTCTAAACAAATAAGTACTCAAACACAATTGATCAAATGCTACCTAGGAGGATGAGGAAGAGCAGAGGATGAGGAGAAGCAAGTGGAGCAGGAAGAGGAAATAAGGGAAGAGTTCTGTCACTGTCCTTGTAAATAAAAGCAATAATGGGGAGACTCCTCTGAAAGCTTCCTGCTAAATGATGAGCATTTACCAAATAAACAAAGTTGAGTTCTCTTTTGGGCTGGTTCCAAACCCACAAAGGTTGCAGTAGTGGACCCCTTAATTCAGGGGGATTAGGCTGCCTGAGTTGGCCTTCTTTTCAATTCCCATTTCATTCACTACTCCAATTTTGACTCCATTTTAGATTTTCAAAACACTTCATTCTCTCTCTCCCATTTCCCCAGGATACACTTTTAGGCATTTGAACATTTTAATGGAACAAATGCCCCCTCCCAGCCCACTTCTTCTTTAACTAAAGAGACACCCGAGATGGTTGGAGGCACGGAGCAGTGCCTTGCTCTCCCTGCCTGGCTGGATCTTCAATGCTCTGTCCCTACTCTGAAAGCACTTACTGCAATCATTTCTTGGCATGATGGACAGACTCAGCAATAACCTGATCCTGCAGTGCCCGAATAGACAATTTAGCATTTAGTGCATAGAAGCTAATGTGCTTGGAAATAATTGCTTAGAGAGATCCCCACTCCAATATAGTAATGCAAGAATTGCACTTATAGAGCGAACCCTGAAAACACATCTTTGTTTCAACCAATTCTTTCAAATAATTTCTTTCTTTTTTTCTTTAAATGGTATTTGTTAAGTTCTTACTATGTGCCAGATACTTTACTGAGTGCTGGAGTTAATACAAGTTAATCAGTTTGGACATCGTCTGTGTCCCACATGGTGCTCGCAGTTTTTCTTAATCCCCATTTTAGAGATGGGGTTACTGAGGCACAGAGAAATTAAGTGGCTTGCTCAAAGTCACAGAGGGGGCAAGTGGTGAAGCCAGGATTAGAAACCAGGGCCTCTGACTTTCTGGTCCATGCTCTTTTCACTAGGCCATGCTGTTTTGCTAGTTTTGATGAACTCCTAAGAAGATTCAGAGACCTCCATTTTAACATTCTCCTTATGGTGCTCCTTCGTTATAAGGTTGTATAAGGTTGCATCCAGATAAGGATGCAGAGTTTACCAAGGCTTAAACATATCCCTTCCCATTCCTCTCAACTTTGAACAGTTTTGACTGACTTGGGTAATGATTAAAACACCTATCAATTTAGCAGTAGCTGACAATAGATCTATTTTACATAAATCATAGCAGATCTCTGTTTTGCAGAGAGGGACTTGAAAGAATCCTTTGAAAATTAAGAATTTACATATGTACACATCACGATACCATGTAATTCAAGGTCTTTGATCATTGGTACAGTGGTATTCGATCATTTCACTATATTTATGTCATAACTTTTAAATAAATATATGTGTATGTGTGTGTGTGTGTATTGTTTTGGTCAATTATCTGGATTGCAGAAAATGCTTTCCTTCACTTTCCAATGGACATCCATGCTTTGCTTAGTGCTCTTTTGCTAAACACTATATTTTCAAGGAGCTATCACCCAAGTGCTTAGTACAGTGCTCTGCAAAGTCAGCATTCAATAAATACCACTGATTGATAAGCACAAACCAGAATCTCTCAGTTCTCATAGTGAGGGCTAATGGAAAGAGCATGGGCCTGATGGTTGGAGGACCTGGTTTCTAATTCCAGTTCCTCTAGCTGTCCTCTGTGTGACTTTGGGCAAGTCATTTCATACCTCTGTGCCTCAGTTTCCTCATCTATAAAATGGAGATTAAATCCTACTCCCTCCTATTAGATCGTGAGCCCATCTGGGAAAGGGACTGTTTCCAACCTGATTATCTTTTATCTAACCCAGCATGTAGTACAGTGCTTGGCAGATAGTAAGTGCTTTTAACAAATACTGTTATTATTATTATTAATATGATAGTAATGATAACTGTTTCTCCTCATGGGCTCCTTAAGGCCCCCAGACATGTAGAAGGTGGCACGTTATCCATCTTGAACAGCCTTCCTAGGAGACACTAATCATGATGCCATAGACTCCCAACCTACCCACCCAAATAGATGTGCCCTGGGACAGACAACTCTCTGTTCTGAATGATGTAGCATGTATGGGGCTGGATCTATGAGGATAAGGGGCATCTATGGGGCTGGATCAGGTGACTTCACAAGGCCCCCCCACAGGCTCTTGATCCCAAAAATGTTGTGTCACCTGGGGCAAGTCACTTAACTTCTCTGTGCCCATTTCCTCCTGTGTCAAATGGGGATTCAATACTTGTTCTCCTTCCCCCTTAGTCTTGTAAGCCATGTGGATGACAGGGACTTTGCAGCATGGGCACAGACTCTAACACTGGCTCCTCCACATAGCTGCTGTGTGACCTTGGGCAAGTCACTTAACTTCTCTGTGCCTCAGTTACCTCATCTGTAAAATAGGGATTAAGATTGTGAGCCCCATATGGGGCAGGGTCTGTGTTCAACCCTATTTGCTTGCATCTACCCCAGCCATTAGCACAGGACCTGACACACAAGTTCTTAACAAATACCACAATCACTATTATTATTATTAACTACCTCCCCACTTAGTACAGTGCTCAGCACATAGTAAGTGCTTAACAAATACCATTATCATTGTTTTAATAAACATTTAAATGCCACAATCATTATTGTTATTATTATTATCATTGCTTTATAAGTCCTCTAGACTGGAAGCTCTGTGGACAAGGATTGTGTTTGTCTACCAACTCTGTTGTACTGTACTCTCCCAAGCTCTTAGTACAGTGCTCTGCACACAGTAAGAGCTCAATAACGATTGTTGATTGATTGATAAGTTCTGTGGTAGAACTAGTAAAAGATTTGTTTGGCTAGCTATGTCAGTCAAGTGATCTTGAAGGTTTCTGATCTGGCATCAAGTCCATATGAAATTCCCGAATCCTGTGAATTCATTTTCAATAGAAAAATGTGGAGAGCTTTGGAATATCCAGATCCACACCACATCTGACTTTTAATAACCCAGATATTTGACTTCCTCAAACAAAGATTGCTTGAATAGAGTTAAAGACAAACCCAAGGCCAGGACTCCTTGGGTGCAGTGGGGCCAATATCAATGAATTTGATCAAGTCTGATGCCCTCTTTTAGCCAAATATCTCAGAAAATAATGAAACCAACCTCATTCTTACTTCTGGGGAGGGGTGGGTCTGGGAGAGAGGGCTCTAATGGTGTTACAAATGAGAGCTGAGAGATCTTGCGATTGAAAACACATTTTCTATTTTCCTTCTGGTGAAGCTTTTCTCCCTGGACATTTGCCTTGAGCAACGATGAAACTGTTTTGCCAATTTTGCCATCTTAGCGAAAGCATTCTTAATTGACGCTGAGTATGTTTATCTTTAAGACATGCCTTTCCTGGCAGTGATGTTGGTAAATATTCCCTTCCTAAATATTTGATTTAGGAGCTCAACTTTGAGGACAAGATAAAATAAAGGAACAGCTTTTCCAATGTATTATTAATATCAATAAATGGTAGCCGGTGAATTGAAAAGCAAAGATATAATGCAGTTTCCTGGAGCATCGCAGCTTTAAACAAGTTCCAGTTATTGAAATTGTGCAGTAAAACTGGTAAAATGAAATATCTTTTCAGATAGGATAATAAAGATGGGCTGCATTAAAATACTTTCCCTGGTAAGCCCAAGAAGAGAGTCTGCTCTAAATGGCTGCTGCTTAAAGACATAAAAGAAGGAAAGAAACCAAACCTGGGGAATTCACAATAAGATTCGCATAACTGAACTTCATGAATCTAGAAAGCACAGCTCTTCAGGCTTGCCGAAATACCTGCTCAAGGCCTCTAGATCAGTGCTCTTTCACAGAAGAGTTCTGCACGTATGTAAATCCCCACATCAAGCACTGCATGCTATGATGTCAGTCTTGCTTCTGCTGAACTCTCGCAAGTACTTTATACAGTGTTTAGCACTCAGTAGACCCTCAACGAAACATGACTGATTGATGGCGATGCTTCCAGGATTTTTCATAGGAATAATCCTTTGTACAGAGCTCCATTTTGAAAGAGTTTGGTTCTGCCAGGCAAGCAGAGATGTTCCAGAAAAGTCTGGACAAGAAGGTTTCCTAGTATTTAAGTGAAAGCTTTAGTTGGTCAGTGATAAGAGAAGATGATCACTAACTGAAATTCACATTTCGGGGGTATAGGTAACTGCAGCTGGGTAGCAGCATGACCCAGTGGATAGAGCACAGGCCTGGGAATCAGAAAGACTTGGCCTCTAATCTTAGCTCTGCCACTTATCTCCTGTGTGACCTTGAGTAAGTCACTTCATTCTCTGTGCCCCAGGTACATCATCTGTAAAATGGGGATTAAGACTATGAACCCCATATGGGCCATGGACTGTGTCCAACCTGATTAGCTTGTAACTACCTCAGTGTTTAGTACAATGCCTGGCACGTAGTAAGTGCTTAACAAATACTATAAAAAAAGGTAACTAAACATTTGCTGTAGAACCTTCTGGTCTTTCTCTTTTGTGTGACATCTTTTAGCTTTTAGTTGATGTTATGCACTTAGCCATATTCCTGTAGCAAAAATGCCAACAATTCAGATTAACCAGGTGTCCAGAGTGGCCTTGTTCTTGGCCATTCCAAATAATTGAGTTTTTATTGGCTCGACATGAAAAAAGTTGGATGGGCAGCATTAGGGTGGAGCTAATTCCATTAAGGATTTAATTTGGATTGTGGCAGTCGATCGAGAATGCTGGCTCACAAATGCAGGGGTTTGATGGTATTTTTTTTTAATTCATTGAATTTTTGTTGAAACATTTGCAAATAGCATGTCATCCCGCCAAAGTACAGCTTCTTTTTTTAGAGCCAAGGTATGGAAAACCCAAGAGCAAAATGGTAAAAAAGAAAAGAAGGAACCAGTGAACTACTAACTTAATAGCTAAAACAACGGCTCGCAGAGGGAGATGTGGTGGCCAGGGGGTGGGAGAAGATGGAAGGGGTCCAGCATTAGCAAAGCTGGGTTAAGACACTGCTGGAGTGGTAGATTAGTTTCCATCACTAGCTGGACTTTTACTCCTTGTTCGTTCAAGTGTTAACTTCCCCAGCAGCTTAAACTGATCTGTTGCTATGTTTCCCAAGCTACATGATAATAATAATAATTATGGTTACTTGTTAAGTGCTTATTATATGCCAGGCCCTGTATTAAGTGCTGGGATAGATACAAGCAAATTGGGTTGGACCCAATCCCTGTCCCACATGGGAATCCCAGTCTCAATCCCCATTTTACAGATGAGGGAACTGAGGCCCAGAAAAGTGTAGTGACTTGCTCAAGGTCACCCAGCAGACAAGTGGCAGAGCCAGGACTAGAACTCAGGTCCTTCTGACTCTCAGGCCCATGCTCTATAACGATGCCATGCTGCTTCTCGATCAACCTGCAGACTTTGACCTGAGGAAGGCTGGGAAGGCAGGAGAGAGAAGGTGGGGGAGGGAAGCCAGGGTGTGGTTTGTGGGTTTCTCGGCCAGTGATTTTGTTATCTAGAGACCATGCTGAACTCTACATCACCCAGCTTGCAGAGGTCTGGCGACGATGCCTGAAGCAGGAGCTTGAAAGTTGACTCAGAAATCTGGTATTACTATGATGGGGCACAAAGCTTTTATAACTCAATGCCCCATAAAATATTGATGAACTGATTGAAATACAAAGGAGCAGGCTTGGTTAGCAGCAGGACGATAGCAATAAGTATAAGGCCACTTCTCAGTCACACTGAAGGTTTTGCCTTTCCCCAATCCGGCGGACTTTTTATGGCCAGCTGTATTAATAGAACATCTGCTACACGGCAATTCCAGTGCTTTAGCCACTCTACAGGGACCTAGATTCAAATGATAGCCTATTTTTTTGTAAGAAATGTCTTTCATTAAATAGCACTGTTTCCTGAAGTGTATGGCTTCAGATCCAATTCTTCACCCTCTGCAGGAGACTCTGCACTAGTCAAAAAATGAGAGTGAGCATATGGGATCTTCCAATTCAACATCTGACCAGGGTCTCAGCATCCCACCCTCCTTCTGAGCCACAAGGTCAGTTGACAAGGACCATTGCAGCCATGCCCACCTGGGCCACACAAAGTCAAGTGGGAAAAAAAATTCCCCAAACTTGGCTGTCTGAACTCTTTCTGACTCAGCTAGTGGGAAGGCTGCGAAAGCTCCGAGCTGAGCTTGTCTATCAAGACATCTTTGTGAATAGCCCAGAAATCTACCCTGGGAGGATCCTGCCTCCCTGATGCAATCCTATCAATCTGTTAATCAATGGTACTTATTGAGCACTTACTATTTTCATAGCACTGTACTAAACGCTTGGAGAGTACAATAGAGTTGGTAAACACAAATCTTGTCCAAAAAGAGCTTACAGTTTAGAGGGAGCTAGAGATTCCTTGTGGCTGAAATCCTCACATGAGGTTTCTAGCTAAATATGATGATGATGATGATGATGATGATGATAGTAATAGTAATGGTATCTGTCAAGTACTCACTATTTGCCAAGCACCACACTAAGTGCTGGGGTAGATACAAGATAACCAAGTCAGACACATTCTGTTCCACATGGAGCTCACAGTCTAAGTGTGAGGGAGGACTGGTTTTGAATCTCTAACACATGAGGGAATGGAGGCACAGAGAAGTTTAATGACTTTCCCAATGTCACACAGCAGAAAAGTGGCAGATACAGAATTAAAAATCTAGGCCCTCGAACTCCCAGGCTCATGCTCTTTCCACTAGGGCATGCTGCTTCCCTGATTTGGGGAAATCTGGAATCTCATTCCACACCTCCTGAGAGCCCTCCCTGATTACTTTCATCTCATCACCCTCTGTCTCCATGAATTGCCCCTCAAGAACATCTGAGTCACCTAAGCACTTGGGTACTTCCACCCCCTTGGCACTTGCATGTTCATAAGTTTCTACTTAATTGCTTCCCCCTACCTGTGATCCATTTCAGTCTCTGTCTCCTCCCCCCACATCTATTGCAAGCTCCTGGAGGGTGGGCATTCTGTCTATTAATTTCTGTGCTCCACAGATCTCAGTACAGTGCTCCATAGATCTCAGTACAGTAAATACTATTATTAGATTCTAGTTGAAAATTTTCTCCCAAAATTCTTAGTCTGTTTAGATGCACCTCATGTTAAGAGAGGATGGATGCAATAAAGCACTGCAACAATCGCAGGAGAAGGGAAACAATTGCCTCTGAGTTTTCAAACCTCAATCAATGGCTATTAAGAAGGGAACTGAAACACAGCTTCCAATGTAGAAGTGTAGGATCTCAACTTTGGCTCTCCTTTGTGTCAAGTACCTAGGGCCTAGAAGTACAGGGCTAATCTGTGCAGAGCATTGAACTAAGTGAAGAGTACAACAGAATTAGCAGATGTGACTCCTGTTTTCAAGGACCTTACAGCCTAGTAGGGGAGACAGACATTTAATTATTATAGGTAGGATGAAGTAATAAGGCACAAATATATGTATATGGGTCCTATGGGAGGTTATAAATAATATAAATGTAATTAGTTAAGCACTTACCTGAGAAACAGTGTGGTTTAGTGGAAAGACCAAAGGCTTGGGAGTCAGAGGATGTGGGTTCTAATACCGGCTCCACTACTTGCTGTGTGACCTTGGGCAAATCACTTAACTTCTCTGTGCCTCTGTTACTTCATCTGTAAAATGGGGATTAAGACTGTCGGCCTCAAGTGGGACAACCTGCTTACCTTATATCTACCTCAGCTCTTAGAACAGTACTTGGCACATAGTAAGCGCTTAACAAATACCATCATTATTATTATGCTGAGAAAATGCTGAAGAGCTAGTTGGTGGGTGGGGGAGGGATGTAAGAAATTAATAGGGGATAGACTCAAAGGAGTTATTTTGAAGAGCTTTGAAGATAGGGAGAGCAAATATTCCATTTAGAGTGTAGAGGGAATGAGTTCTAGACAGGAGGGCATGAGCAAGAATTCTTTGGTGGGAGAGATGAGAATGAGATACAGTGCATAGGTTGGTTGGAGAGGAACAAAGAGTGTGAGCTGAGTTGTACTGAGATGAGAGATTGGATAAGCAGGTGGGCACCTGCTGACTGAGAGCCTTTAAGCCAGTGGCCAAGAGTTTACAGCACTCGGCAGGTTGGCTTGAACTATAGATTGCCATCCATTCCATTAATGAACCTGATGGCATCATCTGCTTTAGAGGGGCAACTGGGACCTGTGACTAGAAGCCTGGGACTTGAGGTAGGACCCCTGGGCTTGGTTCCATGTCATGATGATGATGACGGTGGCATTTGTTAAGTGCTTACTATGTGCGAAGCACTGTTTTAAGCACTGAGGGGGAGATACAAGGTGATCAGGTTGTCCTACGTGGGGCTCAAAGTCTTAATCCCCATTTTCCAGATGAGCTAACTGAGGCACAGAGAAGTTAAGTGATTTGCCCAAAGTCACAGAGCTGACAAGCGGCGGAGTCGGGATTAGAACCTACAACCACTGACTCCCAAACCCGTGCTCTTTCCACTGAGCCATGCTGCTTCTCTCTGTGCTGGCTTCTCTGTGGGTGAAGTCTGGAATGATAATATAGCACTGCCATAGAGAGCAATACCTTTTTATTGCTATATTTGTCACTGCTGCTGAGTTGTTTACAAGCTTGAAGGAACTGTACTTTAAGCATGGAACAGAACAATACTTATGCTTCTCATTGCTGCATTTTCTCCTGTGGTGAATTTTCTAAAGACTACCCATTTCGCCATTTACAAATCTAAACTGCAATTTCAATTAATGTAATGAATGGGCACTGAATTTGCATATTTTCTAGTCTGATTTACATAGTTGGGATCGCCCAGTGGGTGGGGGCCGTTCCCACTCATTCCCTCCAGTGGCCTGAGTCCCCTAAAGGTGTCTCTTTGCTGGCCTCGGTGTTATGTCACGGGGGGGCTTTGAGATCATCAGAGTTAAGTCCCGGTTCAGTGTCATGTAAAAGGACACTGGCCTAATGTCAAAGTCCAGAGGATTTCTCAGTTTTCATTTTGGGGAAGTCACTAGAGCTATGTCCCTGGGAGTGTCTGATCATTCATTGGAAGCCTCGGGCCTTCCCTGGTCCTCTCCCCAAGTACCCAAGCTGGTGTTTGTGGCATTTGTTAAGTGCTTACTAAATTTCAGGCACTGTACTAAGCCCTGGGGTGGATACAAGCATTTCGGGTTGAACACAGTCCCTGTCTCACATTCTACAGTCTTAATTCCCATGTTACAGATGGGGTGGCTGAGGCACAGAGAAGTAAAATGTTTGAAATCCTTCTCTCTGGAGATGGGGAAGGGTGGGAGGCAGAGATGCTGGAGACCCCATCCCACTGCTTCTTCAGGAGTGGATCTTAAGCAGCTGCAAAGTGGAAAGATGGAGTTTGACAGGGAGCTATTAAGCACTCTCCATTTATTACAGCGCCAGAGAGGCTGCTGTTTCAGCAGAGAGATTTACACCACCGCAGATCCTAATGAGTGTGGAATGCTGGAAGGTTAAAGCTGGCCCTGTTTCTGAGCTCAGAAAAAATTAAATGTTAAGGTTTACCTTCTGAGGCAAGCCAGGCTAAAAATGAATTCTTGCTAACAAGCTGCTATAATTTATCCAGTTACATCACGACGTTGGACAGAACATACTGTCACTGAAATTAGCTTTCCAGTGACGTATGGTCCATTCTTCCTTCCTCCTCCTCTTTCACAGTTTTAGAACAGGAATAGCTGACACTACTTTCCTCTCTTACTCAGCAATTTAGCTGAGTTTCCCCATAGCCCAGCCCCATGTGGGCCCATCTGTGAGCTCATTCTTTTCTGGCTCTCACTCTTTTTGAGGAATTGCACTCACATGTGATTAGGAATTGCTCTGCAGATTCAGCACAGCACTATGGGCAGACAGTCAGCCTGAAGAATAGGAGTGTATGTATTAGCTTGGACTCCCTGAACTCTACACCCAGACACAGGTTTCCATCGAAACACAGAACATGAGAGAGTCACTGAATTCTGCTGCTTAGGCACTATATTGTCCAGTGATGCACAAATTGACATAGAGATAGAAAACAGAATTTATAAGACCAGCATGACTTTTGGCAGTTGTAAGACCCAGAGTGGTGAAAACGAAGTTTTGAACTCCACACCAAATTGGCCTGTAAGGCTATGGTGGTGTTTAACCTCCTCTATTAGCAAGCAGCATGGTCTAGGGGAAAGTGCACAGTCATGAAATTCAGAGGAGTTGGGTTCTAATCACGGTCCTGCCACTTGTCTGCCCTGAGACCTTCAACAGATCACTTACCTTATCTATGCCTCCATTCCCTCATGTGCAAAATGAGGATTTAATACTTGTTCTCCCTTCTACTTAGACTTTGAATCCCATCTGGGACCTAATTATCTTGTATCCACCCCAGTGTTTGTTACATAGTAAGCACTTAAACACCATATTGTTGGGACACTTGGACTGCCTTGAGAAGACATAATCCATTCCTACAGCAGCTTTACTTTACATCATAAAATGTTTGCAATCCACTTTATCAAATCAGCCACCAGCTATGGACTAATGCTATGTATAGACAAAACCCAGGTGATGCATCATTCTGCACCAGGGAAGACATGTACACACCCAAAAATGTACACTGGCAATGCTAGGTTGTAATACTCTGCAAGGTTGTATACTCTTTGAGGGCAGGGATTGCATCTACTGACACTATTGTACCCTCCCAAATGCTTAGTACTGTGCTCAGTAGTGAGTTAACTCTAAATAAGTACTACTGACTGACAGAGGTAGAAGCTGTCAAAGAGTTCTGTTATCTAGGCATCACAAAAACCAACAGTGCAGTGACAAAGAAGTAGAAAACCAATGTAGGAGCCCAGAACATAACCTCAGTAGGATCAACTTCATAAATAAAATACATAGTTTCTTACACACCTATCTTTTCCCTGCTTTTTGACTCCTAGGCTCTTTAATGAAAGTCCTCAGTTGCAAAAGGTTTACATTTGCCATTCACCTCCAAGTGTTAAGGTATTATTCTTAGATTTTTGGATATATCTCTGACTATATCTGTTTCCAGCTAGACATGGAGCATTTTCTCCTCAGTCACAGAGGCGTATGGAACTGTTTGTTCTGACACCTTGGTAGGCCGTATCCAAGAGAGCTTGCGTTGTCGGATGAATGTTCCCTAGCAACGTTTTAGCCAAGGAGTATAGTAAAAACACATATTATGGGAGAATGGAAGCAAACTGTATACTCTCTACTGCTATATCTGGGTAGTGTCCTCAATTGGTCCCATTATGGACCAATATAATCAGAGTCCTCAGTGAACTATAGATTCCCTTAGGAAATAATATAGAGTGCTTGAAAGTGTTTCCAAGACCCAAAAATATTGACCACAACAATAGGAATATATCAAACAACAATGATTAAATGGCACATTACAGTTCCATGATCAAATAACAATGTAAATATGGACCAATAATGAAAGTTTTGGAATTAGACTTTTTGGTAGATTCAGTTTTGTATTTTCAAAGTGCTACTTTCATTTGCTAGTCAGCAAAAATACACTTTGTGCTAAATATGCCATTACCTACATTAAATATATCAATCATAATTGAAAAAAAATGCTGAGCAAATCAATCAATAGTATTTATTTAATGCCAATTGTGTGCCCACACTACATTAAGCACTTGGAATGGAATGGGAAGGAAATGAAGAACAATGGAAATAATAGAAATGATTCCTGCTTTCAAGTATCTTATGACCTGGTCAGGAAGACAGGCAAATTGCAGATGGGATGAAGAAGGAAAGGGGAATCTGCATGTGAGTTAATGCTAAAGTCAACAGAGTTTGTAAAATAGGTATAATATGTACATACCTGGTCAGAAACAACATGGTCTAGTGGAAAATGCACAGACTTGGGAGTCGGGGGACTTGGTTCAAATCCTGGCTCTGCCACTTGCCTGCTGACTGACCTTAGGCAAGGCACTTCACTTCTCTGTGCCTCAGTTTCTTTGTCTGTAAAATGGGGATTAAAATTGGGAGTCCCAAGAGGGTCTGTTTTCCAGCCTATTTAAACTGTGAGCCCCAAACAGGATGGGGACTGATAATCTTGTATCTATCCCAGCACTTAGTACAGTGTTTGGCACATAGTAAGCACCTAACAATAACAATAATAGTAATAATAATGTGAGATTGGAGTGAATGCTGATGCACAGTTAGGGGGATATAAATGGGGGATCTGAGAAATTAATCTGGGAATAATAATAATAATGTTGGTATTTAAGTGCTATGTGCAGAGCACTGTTCTAAGCCCTGGGGTAGACATAGGGGAATCAGGTTGTCCCACATAGGGCTCACAGTCTTAATCCCCATTATACAGATGAGGTAACTGAGGCACAGAGAAGTTGTGACTTGCCCACAGTCACACAGTTGACAAGTGGCAGAGCTGGAATTCGAACTTATGACCTCTGACTCCAAAGCCTGTGCTCTTTCCACTGAGCCCGGAAGGCTTCTACTGTTCAAGACCATGCCTCTCTACTCCTCAAGAACCTCCAGTGGTTGCCCATCTGCCTCTGCATCAAACAGAAACTCCTTATCATTGTCTTTATGGTGCTCAATCAGCTCATCCCATCTTACCTCACCTGAGTGATCTCCTACTACAGCCCAGCCCACCCACTGTGCTCCTCTAGGGCCATATCACCCACTGTGCTCTGATCTCATCTCTCTCGTTGCCAACCTCTTTCCCACATCCTCCCACTAGCCTGAAACTCCCTCCACCCAAAAATGTGCTTCCACCTTCAAAGAATTATTAAGGTCACATCTTGTCCAAGAAGACTTACCTCACTAAGTCATCTTTTCTCCTGCTCACTCTCCCTTCTGAATCATCTATGCACTTGGATCTGTGACTTTTGGACATTTGATATTTGCCCCATCCCTAACTCCACAGCCCTTATGTACAGATCTTTAAATTATGTATTATAAATTATATTTATTCATATGTATGTCTCCCCCTCTAGACTGTACTCATTATGGGCTAGCAGTGAGTCTGCCAATTCTATTGCAGTCTCCCAAGTGCTTAGTACAGTGCACTGTATACATTAAGCACTCAATAAATACCACTGATTATTTTATTGATTGATACTATATCAAGTCTGTTTAAACACTTCAAAGACAGGTGGGGAGGAATTGCTCAGGCCAAGGCAAACTTTATAGTGATCACCAGATAAATCTGAAGTAAAGCAGACAATAAAACTGCAGTCACCCTATTGCCAAAGAGTGTTGAAAGAAGAATGCTATAACAGAGGATGACTGTCTTCTTTATACAGCACTTGAGGGTGATCTAACGATGGGATTATTGAAAGAAAGGAAAGAAAGATTGCAGCAAATATCACCAAGAAGGGGCCTGATTCTCTCACTTGTGAGAAAGCAGTGAAAATTTGCTTTTCTCCCATGAGATAAGGGCTCCCTCCTTCTACATCTGCATGGGGTGTTGGGAATTTGAACTGCTCTCCAGGCTGGCTAGATGTTTCTCTACGTATCTTGTGAGGTATCCAGCCTAATGTAAAATGCTATATATGCTTCATGGTGCTGTAAAACTAATCATAATAACCTCTAGTACCATGGGACCTTTTACAGTATATTTGATTGTAGGCTGCTTTGCTGTTTACTTATATAATTTGTAAATAAAAGATGATGACTATGGACAGCATCAGGAACTAGAAATTCCTCAGGGAAATTCCATAGTGATTTTCCTAATTGCCCTTTCTAGAGGAAATATTTATTGAGTCAATGATGTTGGAATACTGGGCTATGAGGCAGGGAGCTCCAATGGGACTGGGACTCAGGAGACCTGGGTTCTTGTCCCAGTTCTGCCACTCTCCTGTTGTGTGGCTAAATCTATGGCTCAGTTTCATCATCTGTGAAATGGGGGAAAGATTGTAGCTCTTGGTGGGCAGGAAACACACCTACCAATTCTGCTGTACTCTCCCAAGCACTTAGTTCAGTGGTCTGCACACCGTGAACACTCAATACATACCACTGATTGATTCCTCTTTCTACCTCAGATGTAAGCTCCATATGGATCAGGGCCTGTGTCTGATCTGATCATCTTGAAAATACCCCAGTGCTTAGCACAGGGAACATAGGTAAGTGCTTAATAAATACTATTAAAGAATGTTGCCCAGGCAATTTTAATTACAGATGAATGACTGTCAGAGCTTTTAGAATTTAGGTTTCTGGGCTCACTACTGCCACATTATCCTAGCTCCTTAAAGGAAGAAATGAAGCCAAACTTCTCTTGAGAACTGATTCCTTTGGAAAGATATTATTTACTGAAGAAAGGACATAGGAATGAGCCATCTAACGGGGCCCCTCATGTGACTGGAGACACAGATGACATCATGCATGGCACTGAATGAAGAAAATTGCAAAGATCAGGCATGATCTACCTAAAAATCTCTTTTGCTCGTCTTGAATCCCTTCTTTCTCCTGCCCCTTCTTCAACTCTCCCATATTTCCCAGCAGTATCTCAAGAGGAGATACTGCTCCTGAGAAGCAGCGTGGCGCAGTGGAAAGAGCACGGGCTTTGGAGTCAGGGCTCATGAGTTCGAATCCCAGCTCTGTCACTTGTCAGCTGTGTGACTGTGGGCAAGTCACTTAACTTCTCTGTGCCTCAGTTCCCTCATCTGTAAAATGGGGATTAAGACTGTGAGCCCCATGTGGGATGACCTGATTCCCCTGTGTTTACCCCAGCGCTTAGAACAGTGCTCTGCACATAGTAAGCGCTTAACAAATACCAACATTATTATTATTAAGAGGAGATCTCCTGTCTTCTCTGAAAATTCATCCCCTCCACCTGTGCTCCCTCCCTGCCCACCATCTTCAAGTCTTTGCTCTCCAGTGGATTTTTTTCCCCATAACATTCAAACATGCTCATGTTTCCTCTATCTTAAAAAAAGTCATTATTACTATTAAGCAGCATCCGTGTTTACAGGGCCCCGAGAGGGAAACACAATGGCTCTAGAATTAGGGAAAGGATCAGTAGTCTCACAGGTGACATGCCCATGGATCTGAGGAATTCTGCAAAGAACCTTATTGTGAGTCCTTATGAGATTATTTTGTCACATTTCGTAAAGGTCAGCAAATAGGGGTCGGTGGTTTTAATGCCATCAGTGGCCATAGAGAAGCAGTGGCTTAGTGGAAAGAGCACAGGCTTGGGAGTCAGTCAGAGGATATGGGTTCTAATCCTGCCTCTGCCACTTGTCTGCTGTATGACCTTGGGCAAGCCACTTAACTTCTCTGGGTCTCAGTTCCCTCATCTGTAAAATGGGAATTAAGACTATGAGGTCCACGTGGGACAACCTGATTTCCTTGTATCTACCCCAGCACTTAAAACAGTGCTTGACACATAGTAAGCACTTAACAAATTCCATTATTATTATTATTATCCTACCCTGTGAGAACTGGGCTGGAGATTCAGGCCCTGGATAACTGAGAGATGGTAGGAGAAGGGTACAGCTTTCTTAGTTCAGAAACTCGATTCCTCTGACTGCATCCCTTCCTCCGTGCATTGCTGCTTTTGTGATTAGAAACAAGAGTGGAGCTCTCTTCCCTCAGCTCCCGCTCGTCTCTGAGCTCTCTTCCCTCAGCTCCCGCTCGTCTCTGCACTCCCTCTCAACCATTCTCCATTCTGTCCTCCTAATCCATCCATGCCCTTTCCCCTCTAGGCTCCCTCTGCCTCAGGGAGATGGAGCCATCTCACGCTGGGAGCTTCTTTCTAAAATACAAACTCAGGCTATCTTGCTCAGAGGGTAGTTCTACCAGGGAGCTGTTTGAGAAACAGCCACTCAAAAATGCATCAATAAAAAGGGGGCATTGTTCAGAGGACTAACAAAAAATGTATCAGCACTCTGATATTTCTTTTCCCCCAAGATCAAATTGATAACAACAGGTCCCTTCATGGTTTTTGATTTATCTGCTGGGCAGGTATCTCCACCGTGGGAATGCACAGCGATATCTGTCACACCTGATATAGGGTTAAAACAAATAACCTCTACAGATTTCAGGTACAAGCAGGAAAATGTAATCATAACTCACTTTAGGAGCAAGCGATACATATTTATATTTCGCCTATCACAGCCATGCAAGCCCTTCACTTTTATTTTGCATTCATGGACCTCAGACGCACATCAATCTTCTTTCCAGTTTGTTAATACGGTTGTCACTCAAGCGAGATTTACCATCACATGACTTATTGTGCGGAGACAGTTTCATCAGAGGAACACTCTCTTAATTTACCGTATTTAAATTTCCCCCAGCATATTTGGCTCAACGTTGCTTTGTTAAAGGACACTTTTTACTTGCTGGAAATTCACCTTTTTTTTTTTCCAACTCTCATCTTCTTATTATTTAACTGAAGCAGTAAATGTCAAAACTATTTATAAACTCAACAGGAGCAGAAGTCAAAGTGCGAGTTGCAAAATAAAAACAAAACCGAGCTCTCATCGGCCTGGCTTGGCGGGATTGAATAGGCCAGGTGAATTACTCTCCCAGGGAATATTGGATCCCTAATTGCTTTTTTTTTTTTTTAACTCTGTTACTTCATTCTCCACCAGATTCAACTCTCTCTTTCCTGTTGCGTTCCCCCGCACCCACCCCCAGAAATATAAGAGAAACTTCTTTTGTCCTGCACCAACTTGTATAAATAGATCAAGGTCAGTCCAGAGCCCTTGCCTCCTGCTGCTGACACCCAAATAAACTGGATGCATCGAGGACTGATAACCTCTCTGCCCTATCTGGGACCCCCAGTAAGGGGTTGGCTTGGTGGGCCCGGGGTTCTTATGGAAAAACAACAAAAGGTTCAATATGGAGACACTTTAGGAGAAACTCACTCCAGCCCCCCACAGCACTTAGGTAAATATCCTGATACTGTATTTCCCTATCCATAATTTATTTTAATGTCTATCTCCCCCTGTAGACTCTAAGCTCCTCCTGGGCAGGCATCATGTCTTTCAACTCTACTGTATTGAATTTTCCCAAGCACTTAGTACATTGCTCTGCCCACAGTTTGTGTGCTCAAAAAATACCACTGATTGATTGACAGAATGGGTATAGAGGGAAAAGGTTAAAAGTGACAAATGATATAGACTAATTGATGTAGTTGGATGTCAAGGAGAGCAGTCATCACCCTAATCTTTCACATCTTTTATCACTGTGGGAAACAGAATACTGAGCTGGATGGGTTATTGGTAGATCAACAATAATGATAATAATGATAACAAATGTGGTATTGGTTAAGTACTTACTAAGTGTCAAGCACTGGGGTACCTACAAGATCAGGGCTCACATGAGGCCCACTGACTAAGTAGGAGAGTCAACAGGTATTGAATCCCCCTTTTGCAGATGAGGGAACAGAGGCACAGAGAATTTACGTGACTTTCCCAAGGTCCCACAGCAGAAAAGTGGCAGAGCCGGGATTAAAACCCAGGCCCTCTGATTCCCAGGTCTTTCTTTCCAGTGGGCCACGCTGCTCATCAATCATATATATTGAGCACTTACTTGTGCAGGGCACTGTATTTAAGTGCTTGGGAGAGTATAACATAACACTATAACAATCACATTCCCTGCCCACAAGGAGTTTACAATCTAGAGGGTGGTCATTGGTTTCTTATGGACTAAACCATGCCTGGCTGACCAAATGACCCAATACTTGCCTTTAGGGGACTAACATTCTGGGAATAAATCTGTTATCTCCAGTCCTTCAACTCTCCTTTGACACCTGCTACAGTTAAGAAAAGCCACACCTTCTATTCTTCCAGAACACATCAATGTTAGAACCCATATTAGGCAACAATTGAACAAGAACAATAGAGTTGCTGTCCCCAGATAAATTAAGCTCAGTAAATCACAACAGTCTCTCCTCACATTGAGTGTCCAAATGCTTTATCAAACTTGATCCCCAGATTTATAGAGTTCTCAGACCCGGGATCTCCAGTTGCTCAATGTAATCACTTTGGCATTTTCTGGCTATGCTACCAACCTCTATGTGAAATAATGGAATTTATTGACAGAGACTCAGGCATTGCAATTTTGCTGTTGTTTGGAAAAATTGCTCATCAATGAGGTGTCAGTTGAGAGAGACAAAAGAGATTGCAGTTCACAGACTGTCTCCAGACTCCTGCTGAATTGGTAGATAAGGAATTAGTGTTTCTAAGGAAGGAAAAGACACCTGCTCTTTCAGAGAAGTGTTCCGGTTTTTACTTACAAATTGTATTCCTGCAAGGAAGTTGAGGAAGGAAGGAGAGCTGTTGTCTCATTCTTGCCTCACTAAGGGTTGGTTTTGTGGGGCTCTGAAACAGAAGTCTGGGACTCCTGGAATAAGGGGGCTGGGAGAAAATTTAAAACGGGCTGCTGTCATTTTGGCTACAAAAGCCCTGCAGTTCAGATCCCCAAGGAAACTTATTGCCCCACTGGCCTGTACATGCAATGTGAATTATTCATTTGAGGGGATAGATCTCAAGCATGGGTGAGTTGGGAGCTGAACTAATTTCCTAGCACCTGAAAATGTGGTTTTTGATGAGAAATCCCCAGCTTCTGGAGTCTAAACTCAGAGTTCAAGCAAAAGAAGCAGATTGGCCTCGTGGAAAGAGCACGGGCCTGCGAGGCAGAGGAACTGGTTTTAATTCGGACTCTACTACATGCCTGCTCTGTGACTTTGGACAAGTCTTTTACCTGCTCTGTGCCTCAGTTACCTCATCTATAAAATGGGGATTAAATCCTTCTCCCTCTTAGACTGTCAGCCCCATGTGGGATGGGGACTGTGTCCCTCCTGATTAACTTGTTCTGACCCCAGGTCTTAGAAGAGTGCTTCCATAGTAGGCACTTAGCAAGTACCATGATTATTGGTACTAGTATTAAGGAGAGCCCACTTGGTGTGGTGCACTGGACTAAGTACTTGGGGAGTGCAGAACACAGAAGTGACCAGATCTCTGGCCACAAGGAGTATACACTCTAATGGGGGAGTAAACTCTAAAGACCAATTCTGGGGAATGACCCTTGCTGTCTAGACAGACTGGGTCAAATGGAATCCTTTGGGAGGAATCAGTCCCAGTAGGCTGACTTTAGGTTAGGCTGGCTTTAGGTCTTCTTTCAGGAGACCTGAATGCCGCTGAGTTCATTGAGAAATAGCAGGAGAGACCGAAGTCAAAGATGACCCCAAGATTACAGAATTATGAGATGGGAAGGATGGTTGTTCCATCTACAATGATGGGAGAGTTCAGGAGAGGACAGGGTCTGGGAGGGAAGATAAGGAGTTCTGTTTTGGATGTGTTGAGTTGGAGGTGGTGGGAGAACATCCAAGTAGAGATGTCCTGAAGGCAGGAGGAGATGTGAGCCTGGAGAGAGGGAGAGAAGATGCAGATTTGGGCATCATCCACATAGAGATCTTAGTTGAAGACATGGGAGTGAATGAGTTCTCCATGGAAGTGAGTGTAGATGGAGAATAGGAGGAGACCCAGAACTGAACCTTGAGGGACTCTCACAGTTAGGGGGTGGGAGGCAGAGGAGGAACCCCCTAAAGAGAGGGAGAATGAGCGGCCAGAGAGATAGCTGGAGAACCAGGAAAGGACAGTGCAGGTGAAGCAGAGGTTGGATAATGTTTTCTAGGAGAATGGGGTAGTCAAAGATGTCGAAAGCATTTTAGGATGGAGTAGGGGCTTTTGCTTATGGCAATAAAGAGATCATTGGATTGATTGATTATGGCTGGATTCAGCACCCTTCCTTGAGGATGAACAGATCCAGATTTTTGTCGAAGCCCTAAAGATTTTTGCAAAGAAGGCCATCCAGAAAGTCAGTCATTAGTATTTATTGAGTGCTTACTATGTGCAGGACACTGTACTAGGTGCTTGGAGTTTACAATTTGGCAACAGATAGAGATAATCCCTGCCCTATAACGGGCTCACAGTCTAAACGAAAGTCTTTCCCGGAAACTCCCTCGTTTCCCTGGCTCCCTTCCCAGCAGCCTCTCTGCCCTGAATAATGCCTGCTTCTTTTTGAAGAATGACTAGGGAGTGAGAAACCTGCCTGCACCAACGACAGAGACAAAACAAGCATCAAAACCCAATCACCATTGTATCACGGTTTCTCTAGCGTCAGCAACCGCCTCCCTGCCGTGGCACCAGACCTTCGTACGGTGATCACAGGGTTTAGTCACCAGTGCAATAAATAGCCCTCTTGGGCCGTGACAAGAAGTGTGATCGAGTGAGGCAGGCACAGAGCAGGGGGAGCAGATTGTGGGTCTAATTTGAAAGTTAACACAGCCCGCCAGCACAGCTAACTCAAAAGATGCCACATTCCAGAGTCCTACACCCAGCAAAAAGCGGGTCTTGATAACCTGACCATGCATGATCAGCTTGTTAGATAGTGGCAGTAGATGCTCAGATTTCTAGCCACAGAACTCTGTCTGCCAGGCAAATCACCCAAATGATGCTATTTATTCCTTCATTCAATAGTATTTACTGAGTGCTTACTATGCGCAAAGCACTGTACTAAGCACTTGGAATGCGCAATTCGGCAACAGATAGAGACAATCCCTGCCCAATGATGGGCTTACAGTCTAATATTGGTATTTATTAAACACTTACAGTGTGCTGAAAACTGCACTAAATACTGGGATAGACACAAGGTAATCAGGTTGGACTCATTACCTGTTCCATGTGGAGCTTACAGACCAAGTAGGAAGAAATAGGTTTTAAGACTTAGAAGTCAGAAGGATTTGTGTTCTAACCCCAGCTCTGCCACTTGTCTGCTGTGTGACCTTGGGCAAGTCACTTAATTTCTCTGGGTCTCAGTTACCTCATCTGGAAAATAGGGATTAAGACTGGGAGCCCTATGTGGGACAGGGACTTTACTCAACCTGATTAGCTTGTGCTTAATACAGTACCTGGCACATAGTAAGTGCTTAAAACATACCATTAAAAACAGATTTCCATTTTATAGAGGAGGAAACTGTGGCATAAAGAAGTTAAGTGACCTGCCCAAGGTCACACAGCAGAGAACTGGAGGAGCAAGTTGTATTTCCCAAGTGCTTAGTACAGTGCTCTGCACACAGTAAGTGCTCAATAAATATGATTGAATGAATGAATGAACCCAGATCCTCTGGCTTGCAAGTCCATGATGTTTCCACTAGGTCACTTTCCTCTTCTGAGGCAAAGCAGAAAGCTCAGTTCAGGGCTCACTCTCATTTTGTGCTTAGACTATAGGACTATATTTAATTACCAACTGGGTGTCCCCTCCCTGAACTTAATACAGTGCTCCAAACACAATAAGCACTTGATAAATACTATTAGTCAATCAATAGTATCTATTGAGTGTTTATTTTGTGCAGATTATGGTACTAAGAATTTGGAAGAATACAATACACCACAGACCTGGTAGACCTGTTCCCTTGTCCATAAGGAGCTAACAGTCTATAGTCCATCACTACTATTACTATTACTCCTTTCCACCCATACGGGCACGGCTGCCCACACTAGCAGGGAACAACTGGCTTTCTCATGGGCTTATGCAATGGTCTTTGACCCAGGGCATTAGTGATACTCCAGAACCAGCATCCTCTCACACTCCCTGATATTGACATCAGGCAGGTGGAGGATACCCTCCACCCAGGTGAAGTGTGAGCCTAGCAGAGGCCCAGGAAAGGATGGGCTGGAGGAGGATTGGTTTTAGAAGGGCGGCAGTTGGCAGGAGGGCCTCGTCTTCAGTTACGGTTTCTTTTAACTGAATCCATAGATCTCTATCCTGAGAGTTAGGCTGCTACTTCCCTCCTGACCACTGTATTCAACAATCATTGAGTTTTCCAGGGAAATGAAGTAATGGAAGCAGTACAGAAAAGAGAAATTATAGGATTATCTGAGGAGAGTGGTGAAAAAGATGGACTTCATGAAGCTCTTAATCAATCAATGATATTTATTGAGCAAGTTCTCTGTGCAGAGCACTGTACTCAACACTTTAGGAGAATACAAGAATGTTAGTAGTATGATCTCCAAAAAACACAAAAAAATAAATTAGAGGTGAGAGGAAGCAATGAGTCTAAAGACATGCACTAAAGTGGTAGGGGAATAGATGAGTGGGTCCCCAAGTGTTTAGGTGATAGAATACAGAAGTGGCAAGAGCAGGGGTAATAAAACAGGCAGATGAGAAATTAATTAGGGAAGACCTCCTGGAGGAAAGGTGATCTCAGAAGGAAGGGCCTTGAAGATGGGGATATCAGTGGTCTACCAGATGAGAAGGGGAAGGGAGTTTCAGGTAAAAGGGAGGCCATGAACAAGAGGTAAGCAGCAAAAGAGAAGAGAATGAGGCATAAGAAGTAGGTGGGTGTTACAGGAGCACAGTTTGTGGTGGATCATAGTGGGAAAGCCGTGAAAAGTAGTGGGGAGAGAGCTGATTGAGGGCTTTAAAGCCAATGGTCAGGAGTTTCTGTATGATGTGGAGAGAAATGGGCAACCATTGGAGAATTTGGGGGACTGGGGAGCAGTGTGCAGAACCATGTTTTAAACTAATGATCTAGGGAGCAGAATGAAGTGTGGATTGGAGAGGGAGAGCTCAGAGACTTCCTCCCTCCCTCCCTCCCTCCCTCCCTCCCTTCCTTCCTTCCTTCCTTCCTTCTCTATTGAGTGCTTACTATGTGCAAAGTACTTTACTAAGTACTTGGAAGAGTACAATATAACAATAAATGTATACATTCTTTGCCCACAAAAGTTGTAAGGACTGAGCTGATGCCCAAAACTGTGCAGCTTTTTGGGAATTGCACTTGACTTACAGGGGCCCCGGAGCAGGTATATCCAGACAAGTGAGCACTGTTGCTCCAAAACAGAAGCACCATAGTCTAGTGGATAGAGCACAGACCTGGAAGTCAGAAGGATCTGGGTTCTAATCCTGACCCTGTCACATTTTGCTGTGGGACCTTGGGCAAATCACTTCACTTCTCTCAACCTCAGTTACCTCATCTGTAAAAAATGGGGATTAATCCTGTGAGTCCCACATGAGATGTAGACTGTGTCCAAAGTGATTCTCTTGTATCTATCCTAGAGCTTAGTACAGTGCCTGGCAAATAGTAAGTATTTAGCAAATACCATAAAAACAAAAAACAAACCAAAAAAACTAAAACCCTATCCCTGTCCTCCCTCTGATTTTCCCTTTCCTACCACTGTAAGATTTCACCACCATTCTCCTTGCCTCACAAACCTGTAACCTTGGCATTATCCTCAATTCATCTCTCTCATTAAACCCACATATTAAACTTGTCACCAAATCCTGTCACTACCATCTTTACAACATGGCTGAAATCCACCATTTCCTCTCAATCCCAATTTCTATTAAACTGATCCAAGCACAAATCCTATTTTGCCTTGTCTACTGTTTTGGCCTCCTTGCTGACCTCCCAGCCTTCTGTTTCTTCCCACTCCAGTCCATACTTCACTTGGCCTCCCAGATTATTTTTCTACAAAAATGTTTAGTCCATGTTCCCCTTCACCTCAAGAAACTCCAGTGGTTGCTCATCCACCTCTGCATCAAGCAGAAACTCCTTATTGTCAGCTTTAAACACTCAATCACCTTGCCCCTTCCTATTTAACTTCGCTGCTCTCCTACTACAACCCAGTTTGCATACTTTACTCCTCCAATGCCAAACTATTCATTGTACCTTGATCATGTCTATCTCGCTGCTGACCTCTTGCCCATGTCTTGCCTGGATGCCCTCCCTGTTCCAATCTGCCAGACAATCACTCTCCCCACTTCAAAGTGTTATTGAAAGCACAACTCCACCAAAAGGCCTTCAATGACTAAGCCCTCATTTCCTCTTCTCCCACTGTCTTCTTTGTCATCCTTGCACTTGAATATGCTCCCTTTAGTCAGCCTTCCCTCAGCCCCACAGCACTTCAATACCTATCCTTAATGTATTTATATATATTAATGTATGTGGCCCCTCTAGACTGTAAACTCATTGTGGGCAGGGAGTGTGAGTACCAACTCTGTTATTTTACACTTTTCCAAGCCTAGTACAGTGTTTTACACATAGTAAGCACTCAATATTATGATTGATTTATTATTGATTACTGGCCCAAAGGTGGTCTTTGGAGGCAACACTCAGTAAATGAGGTGATTGTCTTCAAGCAGAGGCTTTGGCAAGATCCTGATCCTAACAAGGAGAAATGAAAACAAGATCCCACAGCAGGTAAGTAGCAAAACCGTGATTAGAAACCAGGACCCCTCACTCCCAGGCCTGTGCACTTTCCACTAGTCCACGCTGCTTCTTCTAAGCATCCCCAGACTGTTCTTATACTATCTTCAGTTTATCTACTTGGTACAGTATGAGAGAGAGGGCTGTGTTGAAGATGTTTTCAAATTCCAGTTTGGGGAGGGGAAGGTTAGACTATTCATTTGCATTCTTGGCCATTTCTCAATGGTTCAATTAGTTTAATAGTGATTTATTACATGGTGAGTCAAGATGGGATTAAGGGGTTATCAATCTGTTATGGAACTCCAGACATCCCTCCTGTTCAGTTCATTCTTCAATCAATCAATGATATTTACTGAGCACTTTGTGCTGAGCTCTATATTAAGTGCTTGGGGGAAGACAATACAACAGAGTCAATAGACATGTTCCCTGCCCCCAAGAAGCTTACAATCTAGAGAGGGAAAACTGGAAAACTATCTCTCAGAAGTTGGCCAGACGGCTCCATCCAGGGGATTCACTGGACTTGCTAACATCACAGCACTTGTCTGGCCTCCTTAACCAGACCTAGAGAAGCCACTGGGCTGGGTTGAGAGAAGAAGGACCCGGGATTCTGGAGGATTGTAGTCAACAGCTGATTTGTAAACCCTTGTGATCTGGACCTCATTTATAACTTCAGGGTTGTGTTCTTGCCTGTCCATTAAATTTTAAAAGGGCCATTTGTGATGATAGATTACATTCAGAGGTCCTGGAAGAGTCTCTTCAGCCCATTCCTTCTGATTTTCAGAGTGAAATTAAGTAGAGCTAACTACATGGACAAGTTGGGAAAATTTTCCTCAAAACTTTAATGTATTTGTTGCAGGGGTTTCTGGGTAAGAGTGAAACCTAGGAAGGAGCAGAGCCTAACAGGCAAGAAGAACATGGGGCTGGGAATCAAAGGACCCAGGCTTGAAACCTGCCTCTGCCAGTTGCCTTCTGCGTGACCTTGGGCAAGTCACTTGAAGTTTTTATGCCTCAGTTTTCTCTTTTATTAAATGGGGATGAAATACCTGTTCTTTCTCCTACTTAGACTGTGAACCTTATGTGGGACAGAGACTGTGTCCGACCTGATTAACTTGTATCTACTTGAGCGCTTAGTTCAGGACTTGGAGTATTGTAAATGCTTAGATAACTCCATTTACCCTTGGGGACTTTCTCCCTGAAAGAGGTTCAACATGGCCACCTGGTATGGAATCCCACCATTCTTGACTTGTAATAAGATCAAAAGGCCATATAGTCCATTCCCTGACTCAAAGGAGGACCATGCCCAGAGAATACTGTGCTGAGAGTACAGTAGAGATAAAAAACACAATTCCTGCCCAACTTGACTTACATTTTAACAGGAGAGTCAGTTATAAAATTAGGAGAAAAAAAGAGACTATCAAGGTGGGTAAGTAAATAAGCATTTATAGTTGAGTACATAAATCTATAAATGCTCTCTAGGACTATGAGTGCATAAATAGTGGTAGTTCTGGAGGAAGTGAGGAAAAGGAGAATCTATGGTCTCCTTGCGTAAATCTCTCATCCTCCCTTTGAACCCCTATAAGCTGGGCAGGTTTGGTAGTTTACTTTTGAGACTAATCAACTTGTAAATAAGCTGAAGACTACTACTGGTTCTTCACTCCTCATTTTCCTCCCTGCGATGATGACCTTGAGTCTCCCCAAACCTCCCAGAATGTGCCAGTTTCCTTTCTTTAGTCCTACTTTACAGGTAGAGAAACAAAGGTTAAACCTTTTGGAGGCTGAGGCCTGGGGGGGATTTTCCTCTGCTTCACTGGGCTGGGATTTCATAGCGTAGCACTGAGACCACAGTTATATGGGGAGCACAACCTAAGATGGAAGACAGCCCTGGGTTACTCTCACCTCCCTCAGCATTTGAGAAAAAGGACTTTGGGTTTCCCCCAGGGGAGGGACTCTCGACATGGAAGGGACTCTCTTGACATGGACTTCAAACATTGGGCAACACCATCAGACTGAGAGGGCAGAGATGAGCAACGATATGCATGACACATTGTAATGCAGGGAGAGAGTTCCCTCCAGGATCCATGGCCCTGGACCTGCTTCCCAGGATTACCTCCAGGATGTTTGGCCCAGAAAAATGAGGTCATCAGGGAGTGGAGAAGCTAGCTAGCTAGCTGTTTTTGCAGTCAGAAAGAAAATCAGCCCGTGTCCTTGTATTCCTCTTAGGATTCCAACCCCGGACTGCCTCTTCACCCAAGCTCCTTTTCCAAGACAGTGCCAGGGGTAGATCTTGTGAGGTGAGTGACCATCCGATTTGGATATGCAAGTGAGATTGGAACACTAATATACGCACACTCTCTCTCACTCAGCATCTTCACTTAAGGCCCCAGGTGTCTTTTGCATCTCACATTTTCTATAAGGCAACCAAAAATCTCGGCTGCCTCTTCAGCTTGGGGTATAATGCCTCTACCAACTCATGATGCTGCCTCTCTGGCCCCCAAGTGACCCTTTCATGGTGGGCCCCCTTTCAATCAACATGCCTTTGGACAGTGCTACTGGTCTGTGAGGTGACCCGAGCCACCTTCAGACACAGCCCTGGCCTCATTTCATGGATGGACAAGCCTGAGCCTGTGGGGTGGCAGTGTGAGAAATGGGGTCCAGACCTAAAGGGTGCTGCTCTCCCTGCCATGACCATGAGGGAGGATCAGTTGGAAGCGATGGGTTGGCAAGTCAGAAATTGTTCTCATAAAATAGAGTGGGACCTCACCGACCAGTCGTAATTGTTATTAATTGATCTATTACCAAATTAGAGAGGCATTAGTGACCTCCTGTCCTCTTGCAGTACATCAAATGGTGCCAGGATCCTCATGAAGCAACGAGGTTAACAGAATAATGAAACACAGAGAAATCTGACACACCGGCGTGCATGAGTGAGGAAGCCTGGAAAGAACAGACCAGAGTACTATTAGAGCAAGACCCTGGCGGGGATGGTTTTGTAATGGAGATGGAGCTACTGAGCAATGAGGAGATGCAACTGATAACTCATGGCCAGGGACAGAGCATTACGGGAACCTCGTGATAGATGCTCCTGGCCGAGGGTCATTTGGATTGGTTGGCGGAGCCTTCAACAGCTTTACAATCTGACAGTACTGTAGCATGAGTACTCAGTCTGGGACTTTCTAGGCATGAATCCACACTTGTTCCGGGCTTCTTCTACCTTGTGCCTCGTCTTCTGCAGGGGCTTCATGGTAGTAATAATAATAATAATAATAATGGTATCTGTTAAATACTATGTGCCAGGCACTACATTAAACACTGATCCTTTCTGATTTCCCATCATCCTGTCTCTCCCCGTTTCAGTCTATAGTTCACTCCGCTGCCTGGATTATCTTTCTGCACAAACGCTCTGGGCATGTCACTCCCCTTCTCAAAAATCTCCAGTGGTTGCCTATCAACCTTCGCATTAAGCAAAAACTCCTCACTATTGGCTTCAAAGCTGTCCATCGCCTTGCCCCCTCCTACCTCAACACCCTTCTCTCCTTCTACAGCCCACCCCACACAGTCTATTCCTCTGCTGCTAACCTCCTCAATGTGCCTCATTCCCAACTGTCCTGCTATTGACCCCTGTCCCACATCCTACCTCTGATCTGGAATGCCCTCCAGCCTTCCCAGACTGAGCCCTCCCTTTTCCTCTGCTCCTCCTTCCCTCTCCATTCCCCCTACACTATTCCTCTGCTCTACCCCCTTCCCCTCCCCACAGCACTTGTACATATTTGTACATATTTACTGCTCTATTTTATTAATGATGTGCATTTATCTATGATTTTATTTATCTATTTTGATGGTATCGATGCCTGTCTACTTGTTTTGTTTGTTGTCTTTCTCCCCCTTCTAGACCATGAGCCCGTTACTGGGTAGGGATTGTCTCTATCTATTACTGAATTGTACTTTCCAAGCACTTAGTATAGTGCTCTGCACACAGTAAGGGCTCAATAAATATAATTGAATGAATGGAATGAAAATCACTGGGTTGGATACAAGCAAATTGGATTGGACACAGTTCCTGTCCCAAGGGGGGGTTTACAGTCTCAATCCCCATATTACAGATGAGGCCCACAGAAGTGAAGTGACTTGCCCAAGGTCACACAGCCGACAAGTGGTGGAGTTGGGGCTAGAACCCATGATCTTCTGACTCCCAGGCCTGTGTTCTATCCACTACTCCATGCTGCTTCAGGCCTTCAGAGCCTCACAATACCTTATCTCACCTTGGCTTCACGGACTCTGTCCTCTCCTGGTTCTCCTCTTAACTGTCTGGCCGGTCATTCTCGGTTTCCTTCGCTGGAGCCTCCTCCCCCTCCCATCCTTTAACTGTTGGAGTTCCTCAAGGGTCAGTTCTTGGCCCTCTTCTGTTCTCCATTTACACTCACTCCCTCAGTGAACTCATTCGCTCTCACGGCTTTGACTACCATCTCTACACAGATGACACGCAGATCTACATCTCCGCCCCTGTCCTCTCCCCCTCCCTTCAGGCTCGCATCTCCTCCTGCCTCCAGGACGTCTCCACCTGGATGTCCGCCCGCCACCTAAAACTCAACATGAGCAAGACTGAGCTCCTCATCTTCCCTCCCAAACCCGGTCCTCTCCCAGACTTCTCTATCACCGTGGATGGCACGACCATCCTTCCCATCTCTCAGGCCCGCAATCTCGGTGTCATCCTTGACTCGTCTCTCTTGTTCACCCCACACATCCTATCAGTTACCAAGACCTGCCGGTTTCATCTCTACAATATCGCTAAGATCCGCCTTTTCCTCTCCACCCAAACGGTTACCTTACTGCTACTGGCTCTCGTTATATCCCGGCTAGACTACTGTGTCAGCCTTCTCTCTGACCTCCCTTCCTCTTCTCTCGCCCCGCTTCAGTCTATTCTTCACTCGGCTGCCCGGCTCATCTTCTTGCAGAAACGATCTGGGCATGTCACTCCCCTTCTTAAACAACTCCAGTGGTTGCCTATCGACCTCCGCTCCAAAACTCCTCACTCTAGGCTTCAAGGCTCCTCATCACCTCGCCCCTTCCTACCTCTCCTCCCTTCTCTCTTTCTACCGCCCACCCCGCACGCTCCGCTCCTCTGCTGCCCACCTCCTCACCGTCCCTCGGTCTCGCCCATCCCACCGTCGACCCCTGGGCCACGTCCTCCCGCGGTCCTGGAACGCCCTCCCTCCTCACCTCCGCCAAACTGATTCTCTTCCCCTCTTCAAAACCCTACTTAAAACTCACCTCCTCCAAGAGGCCTTCCCAGACTGAGCTCCTCTTCTCCCTCTACTCCCTCTGCCACCCCCCCTTTACCTCTCCGCAGCTAAACCCTCTTTTTCCCCTTTTCCCTCTGCTCCTCCACCTCTCCCTTCCCATTCCCACAACACCGTACTCGTCCGCTCAACTGTATATATTTCCATTACCCTATTTATTTTGTTAATGAATTGTACATCACCTTGATTCTATTTAGTTGCCATTGTTTTTACGAGATGTTCTTCCCCTTGACTCTATTTATTGCCATTGTTCTTGTCTGTCCGTCTCCCCCGATTAGACTGTAAGCCCGTCCAACGGCAGGGACTGTCTCTATCTGTTGCCGACTTGTTCATCCCAAGCGCTTAGTACAGTGCTCTGCACATAGTAAGCGCTCAATAAATACTATTGAATGAATGAACGAATGTCCTTCTTAGTTTCCTTCAGAGCTCACAGGCATGTCCTTCTTGGCTTCTTTTCACCCTCCACTAAACCTTACCCAGGCTCCAACCCTCTACATTCTCACTTTTCTGGGTAGTTGTTCTGCTGGAGTTCTGAGATTCCCTGTGAGGTGATCTAGGAACTGGGGAATATCTATGCGCATATGGGGATAGGGACACAATCATGTAAGTGGATCAGTGTGGCTTAGTGGAAAGAGCACGGGCTTGGGAGTCAGAAGTCATGGGTTCTAATTCTAGCCCCGCCACTTGTCAGCTGTGTGACTTTGGGCAAGTCACTTAACTTCTCTGTGCCTCAGTTACCTCATCTGTAAAATGAGGATTAAGACTGAGCCCTCACGTGGGACAACCTGATTACCTTGTATCTACTCCAGTGTTTACAGCAGTGTTTGGTACATACTAAGTGCTTAACAAATACCATCATTGTTATTATAATTATCTGCTCTTTAATTATCTGAGTAAATGCTCCTATCCTTCCCTTGCCAAAATGGTAGACTGTAAATTTCACTAATAATAATAATAATAATGACAGTATTTGTTAAGCTCTCACAATGTGCTAGGCACTGTACTAAGTGCTGGGTTATATACAAGATACAAATCGAGTTGGACACAGTTCCAGTCTCATGTGGGGCTCATAGTCTCAATCCCCATTTTACAGAGGAGGTAACTGAGGCCCAGAGAAGTGAAGTGACTTTCCCAAGGTCACACAGCAGACATATGGCAGAATCAGGATTAGAACCCACAGACCTCTGACTCCAAGGCCTGGTCTCTATCCACCATGCCATGCTGTTTCTCAGATTGCCAGCTCTTTGAGGGCAGGGATTGGGTCTGCCAATTCTACTGCACTCTCCCAAGTGCTTCTTATCCTGCTGTGCGGGTAGTAAGTGCTCAGTGAATATAAATGATTGACTGATTGATAGCTGAGAGTTTACTGCATCCTGAAAAGGACCTTAGCCAGAAAGAGAAATATGATTTGGGTGCAACTACACAGGACTATGGAGGAGTTGGAGAGGGCACAGAGAACAAAGGAAACCAATTAAAGGGTTGAAAAATGGGTCTTCGGAGTAAAGGTTAAAAGGGGCCAATGTAATGGGGAAGAAAATGGTTGGGGTGGGGGAGGAGCAGGGAAACTTGGCAGACAGAGTTTAAAAGATTTCCTGGGTTTCAAAATGTTCAACTCATGGGACTATCCACATAGGTTCAGGGCTTCAAAGAAACTAGGTGGGACCCAAAGGAAGTCAGGCAGTGAGTTTGCAAGACTTTTCTGAGCCCTACTTTTCAATTTTATTTCCTTTTGGTTTGGTTGCAGGGCCTTTGAGTGTCAGGGAGGAGACAGAAGGAAAAGCCCAAGGAGCCCTGTGGCTGGCAGACTTCATCCCTGGCCTCCGACTACAGGGTTGGAGACATAGAAGGTGGGTGGAATGGTAGCCACAGGCAGGTGCACAGTAGAGGGCCTCTTCCATCGTCACTGAGAAAAGCACCCAAAGTCCCTGTTCCCAAAAAGCTTTGTGCGAGCCAGGCCAGGGATAAAAGCTTCTCCTGTGAGCCCTCAGTCTCTTCTATTGTCATAGAAAAAAGCTTTGTAACCACCACCTTCCTCTCTGCCACTGAGGGTCCCTGCTTCTGGCATTTCCTGGCTTGCTCCTTCGTGCTCTAGGACTCTTCGATAAGCACTATTTTGTCTGTTTGTGTTGAGTTTTACTGTTTTATCACTCGTTGTGTCTGTCTCCAATCCCTTTACCCCACTTAACCTTTAGTTTGCAAGTCCCACGAAGGACAGGGACCATGTTTAATTCCCAGCACTTAGTACATCTGATTACTACTGGCCTGAACAGGGTAGTTTGATTTCAGAGCCTGGGAGAGCCATTTGCCAGGATACAACAGACAGCCTGTCCCTGGACTGAGGCTTTCCAAGAGCATGACGGAAATTCATCTGCTGTGAACCAATGGGCATATGGACTCAGAGAGGCCAGAGAGTTCTCCAAGGTCACACAGCTAGGTAGAGGTGGGGCTGGAATCTTTTTCCCAACCTCGCCGACCCACATTCTTACTCTTAATCTTGTGCTTGGCCCACTTAACCGCAGTCTCTCTACAGCACTATTAATAACTGATAGATAATAGAGTCGACAAAATAGACATGAACGTCACTGCATAGCGAGATGAATAACTCCGTTGGTTTAGACAGGCGCCACTGAGCATACTGACAGCCAGACATCACAAGGGAAATTGATATCTGGATATCAGCATGCTTCCAGTCAAGATGGATGTACATCATCTCCTCTTCCCGGCAGTCCTTGTAATCTCAGTTCGGGCAGATGCGCCTAGGTTGTGTTCTTCCAGGGTGACCTCACTGAATAGAGGTTCTTTATTCCTCTCCATCCAAATGGGTGACACTTTGATGCAGCTGCTGCTCATACCTCAGTTACACTTCTATGTCAACCTCCTCACTGGTCAACCTGACTCTAGCTTTTCCCCTCTCCAATCTGTTCTTATTCCTGCTGCCAGGTTATTATTCTACAGTTTCTTCCTGCACATATCTCTCCACTTCTCAAAATCCTTCGACTCTTGCCCATTCATTTCTATAGCAAACTCCTAACTCTTGGTTTTATGGCATTCTATCAGCTCTCCCCCTCTTATTCCCACTGCAACCCAGCCCTCATCCTTTGTTCCTCCACAGGCAACATGGTTATTATGCATCAGTCTAAATTCTCCCTCATTTGACCCTTTGCTCACTCCTTTCCTCCTGTCTTGATCTCTCTCCTCTTTTGGAGATGACAAATCACAACTAACTCTATTATGAAAGCTTTCTGCAAGTCCTCGTCCTCCTAAAGGTTTTTCCTGATTAACTTTTCATTTCTCCAATCTATCAGTGAATTCCCTGTCCATATCAAGTTTACAATCAAGAGGGAGCTTACAGTCTGGAGTGATCATATCCTTCCAACTATTGCCTCAACACTGATGCAGTCATAGACACACAGAATACTTTTGTCCATACTAATTTACTCCAAGTTGTTCCTTATGCACTGACATCTTTCCATTCTCTTCTTCTTCATATCTGAAAATTATTTTGTGCCCCCAGTTTGATGGTAAGCTTCTAGAGGGCAGTGACCTGATCTTTTGCTTTAATTTTTCTCCCAAGAGCTCAATAGTGCTCTGCATACAGTAGTTGCTCAATAAATGTTATTCATTAGGCACATTCATCTCCTCATTCTAATGGTCTGGGTTATATTGGCTCATAAGGCAAGAAACCATTAGACTGTTAAACCCCCACCCCCAATAAGGGGCGAATTAATTTTGGAGGAACTTGGGGGTCATTTTTGGAGGAATTCTGAGGTTATGTACAATTTCAGAGCTCATACATTTTATAGAAGTACTTCAGTAGATTTCTTTAGTACCTTTCCAGAGCACCTTTGAAGAAGGTGGGGAAAGGATCAGTATCCCCAGTGAACAGAAAGGGTAACAGAGGCTCTGAGTAGTTAAGTGACTTTCCCAAGATCACGTGGCCAGTGTGAGGTGGAACACAGATTGAACTGAAAGCCTGCTTCTTTAAAGACGTGGCATCACATCTAACCTTTCTCTCCTTCTAAATCCCTCCCTTTTCTCTTTCTAATCCCAGACGGCACACTCGGCTCCTCTGGTGCTAACCTTCTCACTGGGTCTCGTTCTCGCCTGTCCCGCTTGACCCCTGGCCCACGTCCTACACCTGACCCACGTCCTACCCTGGGCCTGGAATGCCTTCCCTCTTCAAATCCGCCAATCACACTTCCCCCTTTTCAAAGCCCGACTGATGGCTCACCTCCTCCAGGAGGTCTTCCTAGACTAAGCCCTCCTTTTCCTCAGATCTCCCTCCCCTCCCATCACCCCAACTCACTCCCTTTTTCTACCATTTCCCCACCCCACAGCACTTGTTTATATATGTACATATCTCTAATTCTATTTACTTACACTAATGCCTATTTACTTGGTTTGATTTGTATATATACCTATAATTCTATTTATTCATACTGATGCTATTGATGCCTATTTACTTGTTTTGATGTCTCTCTCCCCACCTTCTGGCTATGAACCCATTGTGGGCAGGGATTGTCTCTCTCTGTTGCTGAATTGTACTTTCCAAATGCTTAGTACAGTGCTCTGCACACAGTAAGCACTCAATAAACACGACTGAATGAATGAACCACTGTCTTCGGAGAAGGAACCAGACTCCAGACACCATAGGTGAAATTGGAAGGAAGACTGTGGGAGTGGGAAAGTGGGGACAGAGGCTGGTCTTGCCTGAACTCCAGTGATCTTTCTCTAGAGAAAAACAACCCCAAACTCTTTAACAAGTATGCCTCTGGACATCTGAGGGGATATCACTGTGACAATCAGCATGGTCTACTTATTTACTTTGGCTCTGCAGTCCACTAAAAGGCATCATTTAGGGGAGTACAAGGCCATTCCTAGAGGGTGGGTTGTTCTGGCAACCTGGGACTGGGCAGAGCTGGACACCCTCCTGCCTCTGGAAGCTAATGCTGCTCTGCAACTAAGGGCACTTTTCTGGGTCCAAATCTGATCCTTCTCTTATCCAGGTTGCCCACTGGAGCTCTGGGGATGAGACTCAGGACTAATTTTCCAGCATCTGAAGACCCGGGACCACTGTTCTCTGCCCTTTGAGGTGCCCCTGAAGCCCCTAGGTCCAGCCTTTTCACTCCACCTCTCCTACCATAGAGAAAATCTGGGAATGGGAGGGAAGGAGCTGGCTGATTCCTTAGCCATCCATAACCAACACTCATCCTAAGATGGTTTTGAATTCAGCCCAAGACGGTCGTGCCTATGATGATTAGAGATGTTTTCACCAACTGCTTTTCCAAATGGAAAAACATGGGGGAGGGGGAGGCGGTTCCAACACCATCTAAACTCAACAAATCTTGAATTGGATTCCCCTGAAATAGCTTGCAATAAAGAAATTACATATTTTGGCATTTGATCCACTGCACATTTACACACAAGCTGAAGCCAGGGAAATAACCTTTTCTTCTTTTCAGAAAGCCACTGAAGCTGATCTTACACATTTCTCCCCTCCCAAACAGATGCATCAACAGATCTCTCTCCCTGTGCCAACCCTCCCTGATTTCTGGCACTAAACATGAAAGCTTACTTAGATGGCTGTTACCTAGAGTCAGGGATAGAGAGGCATAGCTAGGGACCAGAGCTGACTGCACTGCTTACCATTTCTGAAGCATCTTCTAGGTATTGAGACTGGACTGTCTGGTGGAATTGGTGGCAGTTGGGCCTGAAACAAATTCCTTCTCACAGGAGAGACCCGCTTTTGATTGTATTATTGCCTGAATTAAAGAGCTCTGCCCCTTACAAAAGATTTTCAGTGAAATTTTGCCTACCCTAATTAGTCTGGAACCCACAAAACTGGACAAAACACATATGCGTGCGTATATGCACACACACACACATCCTTCTTAGAGAAGCAGTGTGGCTCAGTGGAAAGAGCCCGGGCTTGGGACTCAGAGGTCATGAGTTTGACTCCCGGATCTGCCACTTGTCAGTTGTGTGACTATGGGCAAGTTACTTAACTTCTCTGTGCCTCAGTTACCTCATTTGTAAAATGGGGATTAAGACTGTGAGCCTCACGTGGGACAAACTGATTTCCCTGTATCTACCCCAGCACTTAGAACAGTGCTCTGCACATAGTAAGCACTTAACAAATACCAACACTATTATTATTATTATTAATCCCAGCTCCGTCACTTGTCTGCTGTGTGTTCTTGGACAACTTCTCTGTGCCTCAGTTCCCTCATCTGTAAAATGGGGATGAAGACTGTGAACCCCATGTGGGACAATCTGATTACCTTGTATCTACCCCAAAGTTTAGAACACTGCTTGGCACATAGTAAGTGCTTAACAAATATTATCATTATTATTATTATCCCAACATCTTCATTGTAAAATCTGTAAAGTCACTTACCTTCTATGTTTCTCATTTCCCTCATCTGTAAAATGGGGATTCCCATATGAGTCTCCATGCGAGACACGGAACTGCATCCAACTTAATTAGCTTGTACTATCCCTGTGCTTAGTACAGTATCTGGTACATAGTAAGTGCTTAACAAATACAAAAAAAAAAAGGAGGAAGGAGCAAGGCCACCCTCCTCACTCTGCTTATTATACAAAGAATATAGCAGCAGCCAGTAGAAACCAAGAAGTCTCAGAAAGGTGAGCCCTACCTTTAGACGGGGGAATGAACTGGAGTGCCCAAGAAACAATTAGTCCCTATATTTTTGGAACCAGAATAGCATAATTATTATTAAGCAGAGCTCCATTTAAAAAAAAACTAACTGAAATCCACAGCTCTCACATGCCAAAATCCCCTGCACCTCCTCCTCCGGGCTTCTATTTCTAAGTCCACTGTGCTAGGCTATGGAGCCTGTTTGGGAGTAATGTTAATGACTCACTCCCTATTGATCCCTCAACATTTCTGGAAAGCCCAGGTCCAGCTAATGAATGCTTAACGTGAGGCAGGCACTCAGCAGGGGAGAAAGAAAACAGCCACGGATGGAGGGCTGTTAGCACGAGGGATGTCTATGTAGCATAGACCTACAGCCAGGTTGCCAATCGTATCCCACAGGGCTTTATTTGTGTTGAAAACCCAAGTAATTGGCTATCAGCTTCACTGAGCCCCTCACGAAGTCAATGAGAGGAAGAGCAGTCTATAGCTATTTGCATCACAGGAATCCTGCCTACCTAGGTTCCCTGCTTAACATTTTAGCTGCTGACCTGACCCTTGGCTCCACAGATTAAATAAACCAGCTAATAGAGGTGAGCAATGAAACCAGTTCTTTTAGTGACCCTTGGTCAATATCATCCAGAGAACAACTTCTCTTCTTAATACTCCCTGTCAAGTGGTATTTCACTCTTTCAGTAATTTTATGGCACGCGGATGGGATGGGTAGTATTAGGGGGAGGAAGATTGGAAAATGGAATCGATTCAGTCACGAACCAAACTCTTGTAACGACTTAAAATTCACAAATACAGAAAACCAGAAGTTCAGTTTAATTGTACCTTTGTCAAAATCTACAGATGCAGAGGAAATGAGGAAGATATTCCTGGTGGATCAATTTCATCCTGACCTTTGCAGTGAATATTTTTGATGCTATGAAGCTGTCTCAATGGATCTGACAGCCAGGAGTTCTTTTGAAAGGGCTCGGCTGTAAGGATTTTAGCAATTCAGTCTCTCCAACCTTTACATTTCTCCATCAGGGTTTTTGGTTTCCAGATTAACTCCAGCTCTCTAAACTTTAATGCACAGTTTTAAGCCAACAGTATGGCAGTTGCTTTGAAATGAGATGATTAGGTTCAGATTGACCTAATCTCCAAATGTAGTATTTAAAATCATGTTAGCAGTAGTCCTTTGCTGTTATAGTGCACCAATTGCAATAATAACAATAATAATAATTTATTAAATGCTTACCTTGTTCCAAGCACTGTATTAAATTCTGGGGTAGGAACAAGATTATGAGATCATAAACAGTCTCTGTCCTACATGGGGTTCATAATTTAAGAGTGGGGGATAACAGGTATTTTATCCCCATTTTACAGATCATGGAGCATGAGGCAAAGAGAGGTTAACTGTCTTGCCTATGGATACGCAGCAGAACAGGGGCAGAGCTGGGATTAGAACCCAAGTTTCCTGACTCCCTGTCCTTTGCCTTTTTCACCTCTCTCATTCACCCCACACATCTGATCCGCTACCAAGACCTGCCGGTCTCACCTTTACAATATCGCCAAGATCCGCCCTTTCCTCTCCACCCAAACGGCTACCTTACTGCTACAGGCTCTCGTTATATCCCGGCTAGACTACCGTGTCAGCCTTCTCTCTGATCTCCCTTCCTCCTCTCTCGCCTCTCTCCAGTCTATTCTTCACTCCGCTGCCCGGCTCATCTTCCTGCAGAAACGTTCTGGGCATGTCACTCCCCTTCTTAATGACCTCCAGTGGTTGCCTATCAACCTCCGCTCCAAACAAAAACTCCTCACTCTAGTCTTCAAGGCTCTCCATCACCTTGCCCCTTCCTACCTTTCCTCCCTTCTTTCTTTCTACCGCCCACTCCGCACGCTCCGCTCCTCTGCCGCCCACCTCCTCACCGTCCCTCGGTCTTGCCTATCCTGCCGTCGACTCCTGGGCCACGTCCTCCTGCGGTCCTGGAATGCCCTCCCTCCTCACCTCCGACAATCTAATTCTCTTCCCCTCTTCAAATCCCTACTTAAAATTCACCTCCTCCAAGAGGCCTTCCCAGGCTGATCTCCCCCCTTTTTCCCTCTTTTCCCTCTAACCCCCCTTCATCTCTCCGCAGCTAAACCCTCTTCTCCCCCCTTTCCCTCTCCTCCTCCCCCTCTCCTGTCCCACCCCCTCAGCACTGTACTCGTCCGCTCAACTGTATATATCTTCATCACCCTATTTATTTTGTTTAATGAGATGTACCTCACCCTGATTCTATATATTTGCCATTGTTTTTATGAGATGTTCTTCCCCTTGACTCTATTTATTGCCATTGTTCTCGTCTGCCTGTCTCCCCCAATTAAACTGTAAGCCTGTCAAAGGGCAGGGACTGTCTCTATCTGTTGCCGATTTGTACAATCCAAGAACTTAGTACAGTGCTCTGCACATAGTAAGCGCTCAATAAATACTATTGAATGAATGAATGAACTAGGTCAGACTACTTCCATAGCCCTTTTGTATATATCTTAGATAACCTATAACGTAAGTCCCAAATCTTATACATGATCCCCCTTCCTCCTTACCTCTATTTGTAGTTTCAATGTCTGTTTTCCCCGCTGATTGCAAACTCCTTGAGGACAGGGATGAAGTCTTACTGAATTGCACCCTCCCAAATGCTTAGTATAATGTTCTGCACACAATGAGTGTTCAGTAAATACATTTTTATAATTGATTAATTGATGATCACCTCAAAATCTGTTTACATATCTTCCTGTGGTCAAGGAACATGTCTCCTAACTCTGTTATACTGAACTCTTCCAGTGCTTAATACAGTGCTCTGCACACAATAAGCACTTGATAAATATGATTGATTGCTTGATGGATTGGTGAATATATGCTCACATATATGAAAGTGGACTGTGTTTATTCTTTTAGGATTCTTTTAGTGTACATTTAAGGTGTTTTAAATTGGTACAGTGTTCATGCAGACCTTGTCAGGCTTAAAAAATGAATACCATGTCATCAAAGGAAGATAAAACATCTGTAAATCTGAAATGCAATATGACAATCATAAAACACTTTCAGAATTAGGTTTTGTGAGGCTGTTCATTATTTGGCTTTACTCTTTATGGATGAAGCAGTCAATCAATAAATGGTATTTGACTGCTTACACAGCTCTCCCCATCTTCAAGTCTTCTTTGAAATCATGTCTCTTGAAGGAGGCCTTTTAAAATCAGTTTCTAATCACTGCAGGTTATCTGTCCCCAACTGTCACCTCAGCACTTCTGCACCTTCTGAGCACTTGCAAATTCACTCTTTCATTTATTCGTATTTATCGAGCACTTACTGTTTGCAAAGCATTTTACTAAGAGCTTGGGAGAGTACAGTATAACAGCTAACAGACACATTCCCTCCCCACAGTGAACTTAGACTCATTCACAGCTCCCCTTAGCACTTTAGGTTCACAGCTTATGTACCTTTTTACTTATATGCTTCTTGTCGGCAGGTAATGTATCTGTCAACTATGTTATTCTTATACACTCCTCAATGCTTACTGAAGTGTTCTGCACACAGTAACTGCTCGATGAATACAATAGATTGATACATAAGTACTAAGTCATGTTCATTTACAACTTTCCTTCTTCCTCCTGTCTGCAAATGATTTTAGTGTCTATCTCCCCTGTTAAATTGTAAGAAGGTAGAGAGGCAGCATAATCTAGTGGAAAGATCACGGACCTAGGAGTCAGAGAACGGGTTTCTAATCCCAGCTCTTCTACTTGTTTGCTGTGGAACCTTGGGTAAGTCATTTCACTTCTCTGTGCCTCAATTCCCTCATCTATAAATGAGGGTTAAGATAGTGAGCCCTGTGTTGGGGCAGGGACTGTGTCCAACCTGAGTAGCTTTTTTCTACCCCAGTGCTTAATTCAGTGCCCAGAGCATACATAGTAAGAGCTTAACAACTATCATTAAAAAAAAAAAGAGGAAAGGAGAAGGAAAGAGGGAAAGAATCATTCGATCATATGTATTAAGCACTTCCTATGTGCAGAGCACTGAACTAAGTACTTGGGAGAGTACACTACAACAAAATTAGCAGACATGTTCCTTACCCATGGATTAAAAAGTTATTAATGTTTAAAAGCCTGTCAAGAATTTTATAAAAATCCCATATGCTTATACATGTGTATTTAGACTCAGGATATAAAGAACTGGTCCCAACTCAGGGCATCATCCTCTAAGGCACCACCATGCTGTCTTTCTGGTATCCCATAATGTCTCTCCTCCACATTATTGAGGAATCACCACCCCAACCTGCCCTACACTACCCCAGTAGAAAAGAGAAAAATAGCCACAGCCTGGAGCCGCTTCCACAAAACCTTGGGCAGACCACAGTGGCCGCTCCTGGAGGAGTCACTGTGGCCACTGTTGTAAATGTGAATGCTGAACCACAAGGAGTCTGAAATTCCGCTCCTTTAGCCACAGCACCCTACTGAGTTTGGTTTTGGCTTTTGTATCATCTTAGTTTTTTGTTTTATCTCTCATGTATCTGTCACCAGTCCCTTTTACCCCTTTTAATTTTTAGATTATGAGCTGCCAGAGGGACAGGGTCCATGTCTAATTCCCACCTGTATATTTTCTTCCAAACACTTAGTATGGTGCTCTGCACATAGTAAACAATAAATATAATTATTTCCTGTGCATCAATAAATCAAATATTGAAACTCGCAGAAAAAAAAAAATGATCTCAAATCCCACTGTTGGCAATAGCCATGGCTCAGAATTAGCTTCAGTGGTGCTGGATGTTGACAAATGTCACCAAATTCAAATTTTTGAAATTATGTCATCAAAGTCATTAAATAATTAATTTTACTTGCTCTTTTCTTCCTAAATAATAGGGCATGAAATTAGCACAAAGAGCATGAAAGAGAAGGCGGAGAAATCCTTCACCCAATACAAAGGAGGGTTTCAGTTGCAAACTGCACCTTAGGGTTCAAGGATTCAGTTCCATTTGGTGTGAATACAATTTGCCTGTAAACTCAAATTCTCTGTCATTATTCAGTTCTCCTAGAGGCTGATGTCAATCAAATTCATCCATCTAAACCATTTCCCAGGTAGTACTACCAGAAGGGCTTATTCTTAGCACCAGATAGGAACTCCAGAGGATTTTATTTATCAAATCACATCTTCCTTTTTAAGTGCCCCACAATGTAAAAATAAGATTCTGAGATAATCAAGGGGAATCAAAGGCTTCCGGTACAAAAGGAGTTAGATATGCCATACCCCTGAAATCTGCTACAGTTACTGTTTTCCTTACATTTTCAAGTCCTCTTCATCATATGCCCCTGACTCCTTAGGTGTGAGCTTTCTATATCTTTACCCAGCTGACAAGTCCTGGAGAGCCCTCCAAAGGTCAAGTCAGTCAATCCTTTCTATTTTATTTTTTTATGGTATTTGTGAAGTGCTTACCTTGTGCCAGGCACTGTACTAAGCTCTGGGGCAGATACAGGCTAATCAAATTGGACACAGTCCATGTCTCATACAGACCTTACAGTTTCAATACCACTTTTACTGATGATATAACTGAGGTTGAATCACTTGCCCCAGGTCATACAGCAGACAACTGGAGGAATAGGATTAGAACCCAGGTCCTCTGTCTCTAAGGCCTGTGCTTTTTCCACTAGGCACCACTGCTTCTCTTTGCCAAAGCATTCCCTGATTAGCCCCAGCCAATTCTGATATTCCAGGAAAGCTGTAGAGAGAAATCTATCTGTGCACACTGGCAGTCTATCGGACACCCCATGTCCCGCTTCAGTCAGTCACCTAGAATTCAGCACCTGCTGCCTGCAGAGCCCCACACAAAGTTCCATGAACAGAGACCATGGAAAAGCAATAGACCCTGTCTCTCAGAGGTTTAGGTTCTACTGGGGAAGACAGAAGAATCGACTAAATAAACTGAGAAGCAGTATGGCCTAGTGGAAAGAGCACAGGCCTGGGAGTCAGAGGACCTGAATTCTAATCCAACTCCACTACTTACTTTGTAAGTGACTTTGGGCAAGTCACTTAACTTCTCTATGACTCAGTTCCCGTATCTGCAAAATGGGGATTCAACACCTGTTCTCCCTCCTACTTAGACTGTGAGCCCCATGTGGAACCTGATTATCTTGCTTTTCCCCAGCACTCGTTATAGTGCTTGGCATATATTAAGTGCTTAAAAAGTACCACAGTTATTATTACTATGTACAATACTTAAACACAAAACAAAATGGAGGAAATAAAAAATGAAAAGAATAAAGGCAAGAGATGGCCTAGAACCAATGCAGTTCATTTCATGATGGTTCCATCTCAGCAAAACAAGGCCAAGAACACCAATAATGCTATTTTGGGACACATCTCATCCATTCCCAGTTTTACAGCTATTATACATCTTTCATCTTAACTGTTGTTTTCAAGAACAAAAGTTCTCCTCTAGATTGTAAGCTCCTTGTAGGCAAGGAACATGTCTGCCAGCTCTGTTGTACACTCCCAAGAACATCAAACACTGCTCTGCAGATAGTAAGTGCTCAATAAATACCACTGATTGATTGGACCAGATCGTCCTCAGGTCTCAAAGAACCCCCATCTGAAGGATAATTTGGCACTAAACCTGGGTCATCTATGCACTTGAAACTGTGTCCTTTGGACATTTGATGTTTACCCCAACCCCACAACACTTAGATAGAAACATTTAAATTATGTACTGTCAATTATTTATTCATATGTCTGCCTCCCTCTCTAGACTGTAAGCTTGTTATGGGCAGAGAATATGTCCATTAATTGCATTGTACTCTCCCAAGTGCTTAGTACAGTGCTCTGCAAATTGTAATCGCTCAGTAAATACCACTGATCAACAGTTGCATTCTCAGAACTAGATAGGCACTCCTTTCTGCTGGATGAGTCACTCGAGACTGTGCTCCAGGAACGGCAAACACATCACACAGTTCTCTCTTTTCATCAGGTGAATTCTCAGAGATGTGAGCATATTCCATATCTTACCACCTGTATCACCTCACAGACATCCCAGGTAGACCAGTGATTCAGAAGATCATCTAGCTACCAAAGTGATTAAAGTAGAGAAGCAGCACGGTGTGGCAGATAGAGCAGGGGCCTGTTAGTCAGAAGGCCAATGGTTCTATTCCTGGCTCTGCCACGTGTCTGCTGTGTGACTTCAGGCAAGTCATTTCATTTCTCTCTGCCTCAGTTACCTCATCTGTAAAATGGGGATTGAGACTGTGAGTCCCATGTGGGACAGGGACTGTGTCCAACCTGTTTAGCTTGTGTCCACTTAGTACAGTGCTTGGCACATAGAAAGTGCTTAACAAATACCACAATTATTATAATTAAGTAGTGGTGCAAGACACAACTTGCATTCTAGTGATATCTTCGCCTCTTTTACCATCTTCCTGAGGCACAGATGTCATTATCATGGTGCTGGGAGAAGTGCTATTAGCTAGGATCAGATCTGGAACATCAATCAGTAAGCTAACTGTGGGCAAGGAATATTTCTATTGTTGTACTAATTCTTTCAAGAGCTTAGCACAGTGCTCTACACACAGTAAGCGCTCAATAAATCATTGAATGAATGATTGCCTCCTGCCCGCCTTGGGGCTGGTGGAGAGAGAAAGGAGAGAGAATTCACTGTGTACCAATAGCTGGAAAGCCAGGAGGGAATCAAGAAGACTGGGAGCCTCACACTAACAATATCTGGTGGTAGATTACACCTAATATGATGCATAATTTTCAATTCCTTATCAGTGTTCCCCAGACAGATGACCCAGAGTTATTAGCACAGTTTACATCATTAAGCACAGGGCTGAGATTATATAAAAGACATCAGGCTGAGTCATATTCCAAATACAGATCTCTGGTTCCAACTAAACTAGGATTTGATAAGGAAGCAGGTAGTTTTTCCCACCATTCTCCCATACTTAATCCATGTGAGCAGAGACCAGCAAACCCATTCACTCCCAGCAAGGGGAAGGAAGATATCGCACCATCACAGGCAGAACCCTGGGGAAAGAAGCCAGGCAGGAAATGGACATTTGGTGAAAATATCAGTCATCAGTCAGGCTTCAAAGAATGTACATCAAAATGGTTTTTCAAATGTCCAGTCCTATGTGGCCCAATATATACTCCCAGGTAGACAATAATGTGTTGTTTGTATTCCTGAAGGTCAATTCATAAATCACTCAATATAGTAATAATAATAATAATAATAATGTTGGTATTTGTTAAGCGCTTACTATGTGCCGAGCACTGTTCTAAGCGCTGGGGTAGACAAAGGGGAATCGGGTTGTCCCATGTGGGGCTCACAGTCTTAATCCCCATTTTACAGATGAGGGAACTGAGGCACAGAGAAGTTAAGTGACTTGCCCACAGTCACACAGCCGACAAGTGGCAGAGCTGGGATTCGAACTCATGAGCCCTGACTCCAAAGCCCATGCTCTTTCCTTAGCACTTTCTCTGTGCAGGGTGCATTAATTATGAGCATATCCTAGAGTTAGGGGACATGAATAATTATAATATTGATAATAATAATAATGATAATCTGTGGCATTTGTTAAGCTCTCACCATATACCGATTACTGTATAGCTGGGCTAGATACATGCTAATCATGTTGGACACAGTCCATGTCCCACATGGGGCTCACAGCATAAGTAGGAGAAAAGGTATTGAATCCTCACTTTGCAGATGAGGGAACTGAGGCAAAGAGAAGTTAAGTGATTTGCTCAAGATCCCACAGCAAACAAGTGACAAAGCTGGGATTAGAACCCAGGCCTTCTGACTCTTATGCCCACACTCTTTCCACTGGGCCATGCTGTTTCTCTGCCTTCTTACAATTCAACAGGGGAGAATGACACCAAAATCATTTGCAGACAGAAGGAAAAAGGGAAGTGGGAAGTGAACATGAGGTAGTACTTATGTACGGATCAATTGTATTCGCTGAGTACTTACCATGAGCAGAACACCAAACTAAGGGTTTGGGAGAGTGCAATATAATACATTTGATAGGTAAATTCCTTGCCTGTAATGAGCATACAAGTAATAAAATAGATAATCTATGTATGCCTAGAGTGCTTTGGGAATTTACGAATATACAAGTGCTAAGAAGGTGCAAAAGTGCTCAGGAGGCAGTTTAGGGGAGATGACCTGAGGTGATTAGAAACTGATTATTTAAAGCCTCCTGAAAGAGATGTGAAGATGGGGAAAGCTGTGGTCTGTCCAAGCTGAAGGGGAGGTGAATTCCAGGTTGGGGTTTAGGGCAAGAGCAACAGGTTGGAATGGAAGAGGAAAAGTGAGGGCAAGTGAGAGAGACAAGGGTGTAAATTGGGATGTAGTGAGAGAACAGAGAAATAAATCAGAAGGAGAGACTTGATTGAGTGCCCTAAAAGCAATATTTGGGAATTTCTGCTCAATGTGAAGGACCTTGCATTTTGGGAAACTTATATTAGGGTAATCATTGGTTCAGTTGGAATTAATGGGTTGGGGGTTGATGGTTCAAATATTGTACCATGACTGATATTTTTTGATATTTTGATATGAATTTCTAGCAGAATTTATTTACACCCTCTTCACTCGTTTCTATTTTACTGTATTAAATAATGATTATTTTAGCACTTAATAAGCACTTATGTGTTAAGCACTGTGCTAAGTGGTGGGACAAGTACAAAATGATTACATCAGATATTGTCCCTGTCCTACCTGGGGCTCCAAAAATAAAGAGGTAGGGAGAACAAATATCTTTTACACATTTTACAGGTGAAGAAACTGCAGCACAAAGATGTTAAACTAGTTTTCCAAGGCTTCACAGCAGGCCAGTGGTAGAGGTGGGATTATAACCAGAGTTTCCTGACTATTGGGACTATACTCTGTGCAATAGCCCATTTGCTACCTCCCATAGCCCTTTTGTGCAGATTGTACATTCCCTATTCCTTAAGGACTAATTCTTGTACCTATCTCCTTTACCTTCTTTCTCCCAACTGTGTTTTAATACATTTCTCTCCAAGTAGGTAGTAAGCATCTGAGAGCAGGAATTATGTCTTCTTCTCATATACTCTCCCAAGCACTTAAAACAGTGCTCTGAATAGAGAAGTCACTACCATGGGCATGGGAGTCAGTAAGGGTGGAGAAATATAGCTGCTGAGTGGAGGAGATGTGTAGGGTTAAAGTAGATGAACCACTTCAATGGATGCCCCTCCCCCTGTTGTTTTAGTGGGCCGTGACAACTATTTTGGATATGCCCTGCCTGCACCCATCAGGATTTGGTTGACTGAAGAGTCCTCATCATTCAGCCTGCCCTCCTGAAAATACTTGTCCACTCCTGACCATCCCTCTTATCATTTTGGTTGCCACGTTTGGTGGTTGATGTCTGTAATTTAGAAGCATCTGGCACTGCTGATGTGGAGGTAGTGAGGTGGGCAGGATGAAAAAGCCCAAACAGCTCCTTATATACAGAAAATGGATCGTTTAATGTTCTGCTGCAAGCAAAGAATTAAAAACTATTTAAAAAATCTGCTTGTGCTGCAATCTCTTCTCGGGGCTTGCTCAGCAGGCACCCGTTTGGTTCGCTCCTGAGATGCTCTCTTCCAGAGAGGAAGGCTGTTCCTTATTAGCTTAGATGGAAAAGCGCGTAATTGTTTCCCAGCAGTGGAGCCAAAGGAGGTGTCCCAAAAGACAGGCCAGGTTTTCATGAGCTGAGGCAGAAAATCGGACTTTCTTCATGAAGCTCAGTCCCATGGAAGGGGAGCTTTGGGGTCAGGGGATTGGCCAAAGTCGCCCCCACACATACACACACCCTCTTCTCGGTGTGGGGACCACTCCTAAGTCCAAAATGCCCAATAAAACCATAATCAACTGGAAAATTAGATGGTAGTTCCAACTGTCCCTGGCCTCTCCCTGGATAAGGGCAGCACTACTTCTTGGTTAAAGGAAAATACTTCTTTCCATTCATTGTCAGAGCTCCCAGGGTGAGGACTGAACTGTCCATACACAGGAAGAGGGACTCGAAATAGTGTTTTTCAATTTGTTTAATCGGCTTTTAATACCTGCTAATCTACCCAGCTTGTTCATTTGCAGTAGGTTCACTCGTCATTGGGGCCAATTAGCAAGAGTCTCTTTATCCGACTATTTTCAGATTTTAGTGTGCTTATTTCAGCAGCCCTGGAAACAGACTCCTATAAATTCATACATCTCCTATGTACTGAGGTAAAAGATCTGGAGTTGGAAACCAGAAATACAATTTAGAAAATGGCTCCCGCCACAGGATAACATCCCCTGGTGTGCCTAAGACATCTATAAATACAGCATGTCCTGATTTGATTGATTGATATAGAATACATTTTTTGTCTGTAGAAGCAAACACAGAATGCGTTTATTTCCCCACTTGTCACTCAGGTAAAAAACCAAAACAATGGTTTTAATTGTGGGCACTTTCCCAACAATTCCCTCCCCTATAGCACTGGAACATTTAACTATTTAGCTTCCTGTGAAGCTGGTGTTGGCTCTCTTGCTTTGTGGGGAAGACACTAAAGCTAATTGAAATAACATAAATGGGGATTAATAACCTATTTTAATGTGTCTGTCTCCCCCACTTTCATACTTAAATTGTGAGCCCCTTAAGGGCCAGGGAACCATACCTCTGTCCTTTTCTCCAATGCTTAGTAAAGTGCTTTGCCCACACTAAGCAGAGTGGCCAAGTTGATAGAGCACAGGCCTGGGAGTCAGAAGGAACTAGGCTCTAATCCCAACTCTGCCACTTGTCTACTGTGTGAATTTGGGCAAGTCACTTAACTTCTATGTACCTCAGTTACCTCATCTGAGTAACTGATAGGGATTAAGGTTGTGAGGCTCCATTTGGGAAATGGACTGCATCCAACCTATCTTGTATCTACCCCAGTGCTTAGAACAGTGCCTGACACAAAGTAAGCGCTTAACAATCATCCAAAAAAACCACAACCCGAAACAAAGAAACTAAGTACTTGATAAATAGTACTAATAATGACATAAATTATCCCAAAGTACTCAAAAATGATCCCTCATTTTCTCATTTTCTCAAGGATAAAGTTGTTGGTTGGTATTATCATCACTCCCATATTATAGATGAGGAAAGGAAGCACAGATAAGGTTAAGTGACTTGTCAGAGACAGAGCTTGGATTAGAATCTAGGTTTTCCTGGCACCGAGGACTGTGTCCTTCCCTCTAGGTCACATTGTTTTCCTTTGAAAAACTGAGAGAGAGAGACTGGCATTATCATGTCCCCAGTTTTCAGATGGTGCCATAGAGCTATGGAGCATGTAGGTCAGTTGCCTACAGTTACCCGATTATCTCTCTATGGACAAGAAGCCAAGAGTCCAGTCCTGGTTTGGCTCTCGGATGACATAGCAGCTTGGCCTAGAGGAAAGAACACACTAGCCTGGGAGTCAGAGGACCTGGGTTCTAATTCCAGCTCCATCATTTGTCTGCTATGCAACCTTGGGCAATTGACAACTTCTTTCTGCCTCAGTTTCCTCATCTGTAAAATGGGGATTAAATCTTACTCTTTGTATTTACAGTGGGGGCCTCTCGTGGGACATGGACTGTGTCCAATCTAATTATATCTATCCCAGCATGTTGAACAGTGCTTGGCACTTAGTAAGAACTTAATACCATTATTATTATTATGACTTCCCCATGGTAAACAATTTACAAAGAGATCAGGATTCAATCTTGGTATAAAATGAGGCCTTCAGGTTCTCCAAGGACTCATCAGAAGCCCAGTCAGTCAGTGGTATTTATTAAGCACTGACTGTGTTTAGAGCACTGTTGTTGATTGGGAGACAACAATGCTTTAGAGTTGGTAGAAGTGGCCCCTGTCCTCAAGGAATTTACCATCTAGTGGGAGAATTAATAATAATAATAATAATGTTGGTATTTGTTAAGCGCTTACTATGTGCCGAGCACTGTTCTAAGCGCTGGGTAGACATAGGGGAAGCAGGTTGTCCCACGTGGGGCTCACAGTCTTAATCCCCATTTTACAGATGAGGGAACTGAGGCACAGAGAAGTTAAGTGACTTGCCCACAGTCACACAGCCGACAAGTGGCAGAGCTGGGATTCGAACTCATGAGTCCTGATTCCAGGGCCCGTGCACTTTCCACTGAGCCACGCTGCTTCTCTGAGCCACACTGCTTCTCTAATTACAATCTAGTGGTCAGAAACTAGTGGAGCTGTCTGCCATTTCCCCTTTGCCCAATCAGGACAGCCATCCTTATCTTTCTAGAAGCCCTCTCAAAATGTACTGACCTTGTTCAGTGGCAGAAACGAGCCTAGCTTTCTGGGAGGGGAGATGCGTTAAAGCAAGTCTCTGAGGCACAGGTTATTGGCCAGGCTTTAGCAGTGACTTTCATTAAATAATTCTGGTCCCTCTTTATTCCCCCTTGTGGGTGTTATGGGATTAACCCTAAATCACAGACACAAAGAAACTCATTTACTTCCCCAGTATGTCTCAAAAATGCTGAAAAGTTCAGTAATTTACAAAAGCACCTCTCAGGCAGAGCCGGGTGACATTTCAAGAGTTCCCAGCAAAAACACAGAAAATTCATTGTTAGTCTCCTGTGACATTTCCCTTTCTCCCTCTCCTTCAGCCAGTCTGAGCAATTTTGGCTTCCTGAAAACAATGAAGTTTTGGACTCCTGAATTATTTACAAGAACTACCCTGGATCTTGTTGGTTGGCCCAGAACCAGATTAAAGATGGAAGAAATCCCACAAAAATCCTCATGAGCCCCTGGGGGGTGGTAAGTCAATGGGGCGGGGGGGAATGCATCAGAAGAGTGGGTCCAACTCAAAGGAGATTGGCTCAAATGGAGAGATAGATAATAAGGACATCACTGCTACAGTGTGGGAAACTCCTACCTCAGGTGTCTTCTGTCCTCCACCCATTATGGAGCCCAATACGATAGGATACTCAATCAATCATATTTATTGAGCTTCTGTGTGCAGAGCACTGTAGTAAGTGCTTGGGAGAGTACAATATAACAGAGGTGGGTAAGTACAATTTCTCCTGACAAGCTTTGGTGGCATGTCCCTCCCCTCCTCCTGAAGAGTCCTGCTCCCCCTGGTGAGTAGGTCTCTGGGTCAGGGATGGGGATCTTATTTGGGCCATGCAGCTCTCATTTTTGCCCCAGGTGAGTGTCTCTGCCTGGGGTCCTGCACTCCATAAGGGGCAAAGCCCCTGAGTTTCATGGATTCTAGAGGAATTGCCCTGAGTGGAACTATAGTTGGAGCTGCCCTTCCTTTATGATGGTGGCCTTATCACTCTGGGTCTCATTGTCCATATTTGTGAAATCAGGGTAATAATAATGTTGGTATTTGTTAAGCACTTACTATGTGCAGAGCACTGTTCTAAGCGCTGGGGTACATACAGGGTAATCAGGTTGTCCCACGTGAGGCTCACAGTCTTCATCCCCATTTTACAGCTGAGGTAACTGAGGCACAGAGAAGTTAAGTGACTTGCCCACAGTCACACAGCTGACAAGTGGCAGACCTGGGATTTGAACCCATGACCTCTGACTCCCAAGCCTGTGCTCTTTCCACTGATCCACGCTGCTTCTCTAGGGCAGCAGCTCTTGCCTTTGGGTGCTCCTTCATTATTGCTCTCAGCCATTCTCAGACTCACATTTCCTAGCTTCCTGATGTGGTAATACCATCAGTAGAATGAAATGATAATGATGAAGTTCGGTAATGGCATAGAATATAAAGTTATTATACGTAGCTGACTGAATGAACCCTAAAATTAACAGTAATAATTATGGTACTTGTTAAGTGCTTACTATGTGCCAACTGCTGTTCTAAGTGCTGGGGTAGATTCAAGTTAATCAGGTTGAACACAGTCCCTGCCCCACATCGGCCTCACCCTCTTAATCCCCATTTTACAGATGAGGTAACTGAGACCCAGAGAAGTTAAGTGACTTGCCCAAGGTCAATAGCAGACACATGGGAAGCCGGGTTTAGAACCCAGGTTCTCCCTACTCCTAGGTTCGTACTCTATCCAATAAGCCACAATGCCACCCTAAAGACACATCCACCTGTGAAAAGTTACAAATGATTGTAAACCACTTTGCTGACCCAACCAGGAGCTAAGGTCAGATGATACATCTGAAGATGACTGAAGTAATGTTGCATCTTGAACAAATGAATCCACAAATATGATCAAAGATCTTTGGCAACATGGACTAAACTGGTGTCACAAAATTCTGCTACCTAAACAACAGTCTGACCAACCAGAGGAACAATAGAGAAGGAAATAGAAAGCCTCCTGGAAGGCAGGGATTGGGCCTACCAACTGTATTATACTCTCCCAGGTGTTACTATAGTGTTCTGCACCCAGTAAGTGCTCAGTTAGTACCACTAATTGTTTATTTGATTGAAAATTGAATCAAGAAAGCCAGCACCCCCTCCGGAAGACTATCAGAGTGTAGTGAGAGCATGGTATTAGATTTCAAATTAAATTGAAAGATTATGGAACTAGAGTATCACTCAGTTTTCTCCTCAAATGCAAGACCTGAGCTCCCCATGGATGTCACATTTGATTCTTGGAGGAGAAGCAGCAGTGACACTCATAGCTATACTCACCAGCCAGTGGCTAGGTAGGATTCTATACAATGAATCTGTAGAAACAAGTCAGTCTATTAGCACTGAAGCTCTACTCATCCCAACCATCTTTGTATGGTGGAACCATGTGAGCATTATCAATGACAATAGGATGATCAATCAGTAGCATGGCCTAGTGGATAGGACATGGGCCTGGGAGTCAGAAGAACCTGGCTCTGCCACTTATTTGCTTTGTGACCTTGGGCGAGTCACTTAACTTCTCTGTGCTGTTGGCACCTCATATGTAAAATGGGAATTAAGATTGTGAGCCCCATGTAGGACGTGGACTGTGTCTAACCTGATTATCTTTTACCTACCCTAACTCTTAGAATGGCATCTGGGTTAGGGTTACGCGCTTAATAACCACTTAAGAAATACCACTAAACAAACAAACAAATGGCTGCTACATGTTGAACTGAAATTGGAAAACTGGAAAGTAGGAGGCAGAGGAGACATTGCTAAGAATTTAGAGAAGCAGCACGGCCTAGTGAAAAGAGCATGGGCTTGGGAATTAGAGGACCTGGGTCTTAGTACCAGTTCTGTCAATTGCCTGCTATGTGACCTTGGGCAAGTCACTTAACTTCTCTGTGCCTCAGTTTCCACAACTGTAAAATTCAAAACCTGTTCTCCCTCTTACTTAAACTGTGAGCACCATGTGGGAGAGGGATTGTGTCCAACCTAGGTCGAATCTACCCCAGCAGTTGGAACAGTGTTTGGCACATAGTGAGCCCTTAATATAACAAAAATAATAATAATAACAAATGTAGGAAAGCAAAGCCTCAGACAGCACTGCCCCTCTGCTGAAAACCAAGGGGTAACTGCAGCAAACGGACCAGCATGGGATCTTGCAATCTAGAAAAGAAAGGCTCTTTCTGAGCAGAGCTTTGAAAGATCCTGACTTTTATCAGACAAAAGTGGAAAGAGAGCTAATCACTGTGAACAACACAAAAGGGAAAATTCTTCGTATGCATATGATATGGTTGGGTCTGGGTTTTCCTCATTGGCCTAAACAACTCTGGACACTTTCAGTGGCATCTTCTTGGCTGAGAAGTGACTACTTCCATTTAGCTATCTAGAACCTCCTTGAATCCCTCAGAAGAAGGGTATGAAATTAGAGCTAAGTGATCTTCATCTTTTCCAGTTCTACTTTTTGTCCTGATGCCCCTTCAGTCACTAATATTAGTCTAACATCCATGTTATCACAAGCAAACCACTGAAGCCCCATGGAGATAATTATCTGTTCTCACATTTCTGTGGTACAATTTCCCAGACCTGGGCTCCAGGCCTGCATGCTTCATGACTTCACCCCTGCCTTCAGCGACAGGGAGAAACCGTATCACATGGCAGTGTGACACAAATAATTGTGTCTTGGAGGACGAGTTCTGAAAGGTGCCATCCTGGTAGAGAATGTGCTTTAAAGTGCTCTTACTCTGCCTCTTACACATCATCAGGTTTTCCCCGACTTGAGAAGACATTTCTCATCACATTTCCCACTATTTTGTATTCTTGCTCATTTCATAAATGTGTTCCTCAGAGTTCAGTGCTTCCTGCAGCCAAATGGGAACTTATTTTTCCCTGTATCTGGTCCTGATCAGAGGGCTGGTGGCTCTCTCTCTACCTAGGAAAAGTAAAATGAAGTTGTCTCAAGTGTGAAAAAACACACATTTCAAATGGTGTGAGGATGTGCTTGCAGAGGGAGCTGAGATCTGCTAGGGGAGAAAACAGGACTGTATTAATAAGCTTGGAAGATGGCTCCACCTTGTTATCTCATCACCTCCCTCAGAGAGGTCACATAAAGATTAGTGAAGTGACCTGTGTATTCGTTTTAAGTCTTTGAGGATACATTGGTGAGAAGAAGGTCTGGGTAAAGAGCAAGACCCTGGGAAAGCAACAAGCTTTTGGACATAGCAAGTCACAGCAGAGAAGAGGGAAAAAAAAGAAATATAAGCAACCTGCTTTTCTTGCCTTCCCAATAACTCTTAGCTGATATAGACCTCACAAAACATTTACATATGTCTATCAATTTTTTTTAATGATGTTTGTTAAGCACTTTGTGCCAAACATTGTACTAAGCACTGGGGTAGATACAAGCTAATCAAGTTGGACACAGTCCATGGCCCACATGTAGTTGACAGTATTAATCTCCATTTTACAGATGAAGCACTGAGAAGTGAAGTGATTTCCCTAAGGTAACACAACAAACAAGTGGCAGAGCTGGTATGAGAACCCAGGTCCTTCTGACGCCCAGGCCCATGTTCTATCCACTAGGTTATGCTACTTATGTGCTTGTTTTTTATGGATGGTTTTATGTTCCATGAACCTTTTCAGGTATATAATCAGTCAGTAGTATTTATTGAGTGCTTAACTCTGTGCAGAGCACTGTTCTAAGCTCTTGGGACAGTATGGCAATTAGCCATGATCTCTGCCCTCAAGGATCCCTGCACTTTAGTTGGGGAGATGTCGCTTAAATAAATTACAGTTTGGGGGATTTTACAGAGTTTGAACTTAAATGCTACTTGGGGAGTGGGAATGAGTGAATACTCAAGCACTTATACGATGAGGTAGTGCTGAAGTGGCAGACATGGGGAAATGAAAGATTGATCAAGAAAGACGACCCCGGAGGAGGAGTCCAAATCCGTCCACCGGGAGACAGGAATGGCAGATAATGGGACCAATCAGGGAGGAGCTCATCTCCTTGAGCGGAGGCTTTGAGATGATCTAGAAAACCAACAGGCTACTTTGAAGACTGCAACAAGCCCATCAGGAGGCAACAACAGCACTACAGTAAGGACCTACAATTCTTTTTGCCCAGAGCAGAAAGGGGCAATGAGATACAGCATGGCCTAGTGGAAAAATCTCAAGTCTTGGGGGAAGAAGGACCCAAGTCCTATTCCTGGCTCTTCCACTTGTCTGTTGTGGGACGTTGGGCAAGTCACTTCTTGGTGCCTCAGTTCCCTCATCTATAAAATAGCAATTATTACTCTCCAAGGGCTCCTTCCCCTCTGCCTTCAAACATGCCCATGTCTCCCCCATCCTAAAAAAACCCGCTCTTGACCCCACTTCCCCCTCCAGTTATCGCCCTATCTCCCTACTACCCTTCCTTTCCAAAATCCTAGAATGAGTCGTCTACAATCGATGCTTAGAATTCCTTAACTCCCATTCTCTCCTAGACCCCCTCCAATCTGGCTTCCGTCCCCTCCACTCTACTGAGACTGCTCTAAGGTCACCCATGACCTCCTTCTTGCCAAATCCAATGGCTCCTACTCCATTCTAATCCTCCTTGACCTCTCTGCTGCCTTTGACACTGTCGACCATCCCCTCCTCCTCCATACCTTATCTCACCTTGGCTTCACAGACTCTGTCCTCTCCTGGTTCTCCTCTTACCTCTCTGGCCGGTCATTCTCGGTCTCCTTCGCTGGAGCCTCCTCCCCCTCCCATCCTCTAACTGTTGGAGTTCCTCAAGGGTCAGTTCTTGGCCCTCTTCTGTTCTCCATTTACACTCACTCCCTCGGTGAACTCATTCGCTCTCACGGCTTTGACTACCATCTCTACGCAGATGACACGCAGATCTCCGCCCCGTCCTCTCCCCCTCCCTTCAGGCTTGCATCTCCTCCTGCCTCCGGGACGTCTCCACCTGGATGTCGGCCCGCCACCTAAAACTCAACATGAGCAAAACTGAGCTCCTCATCTTCCCTCCCAAACCCGGTCCTCTCCCAGACTTCTCTATCACCGTGGATGGCACGACCATCCTTCCCGTCTCTCGGGCCCGCAATCTCGGTGTCATCCTTGACTCGTCTCTCTCGTTCACCCCACACATCCTATCCGTTACCAAGACCTGCTGGTTTCACCTCTACAATATCGCCAAGATCCGCCCTTTCCTCTCCACCCAAACGGCTACCTTACTGTTACGGGCTCTTGTATATCCCGGCTAGACTACTGTGTCGGCCTTCTCTCTGACCTCCCTTCCTCCTCTCTCGCCCCGCTCCAGTCTATTCTTCACTCGGCTGCCCGGCTCATCTTCCTGCAGAAACGATCTGGGCATGTCACTCCCCTTCTTAAACAACTCCAGTGGTTGCCTATCAACCTCCGCTCCAAACAAAAACTCCTCACTCTAGGCTTCGAGGCTCTCCATCACCTTGCCCCTTCCTACCTCTCCTCCCTTCTCTCTTTCTACCACCCACCCCGCACGCTCCGCTCCTCTGCTGCCCACCTCCTCATCGTCCCTCGGTCTCGCCTATCCCGCCGTCGACCCCTGGGTCACGTCCTCCCGCGGTCCTGGAACGCCCTCCCTCCTCACCTCCGCCAAACTGATTCTCTTCCCCTCTTCAAAACCCTACTTAAAACTCACCTCCTCCAAGAGGCCTTCCCAGACTGAGCTCCTCTTCTCCCTCTACTCCCTCTGCCATCCCCCCTTTACCTCTCCGCAGCTAAACCCTCTTTTTCCCCTTTTCCCTCTGCTCCTCCACCTCTCCCTTCCCATCCCCACAGCACTGTACTCCTCCGCTCAACTGTATATATTTTCGTTACCCTATTTATTTTGTTAATGAATTGTACATCGCCTTGATTCTATTTAGTTGCCATTGTTTTTACGAGATGTTCTTCCCCTTGACTCTATTTATTGCCATTGTTCTTGTCTGTCCGTCTCCCCCGATTAGACTGTAAGCCCGTCAAACAGCAGGGACTGTCTCTATCTGTTGCTGACTTGTTCATCCCAAGCGCTTAGTACAGTGCTCTGCACATAGTAAGCGCTCAATAAATACTATTGAATACTTCAAGCCACATGTGGGACACTTTGTCCAACCTGATTAGATTGTTTCTGCCCCAACACTGTGAGCCCGTCACTGGGCAGGGATTGTCTCTATCTGTTGCCAAATTGTACATTCCAAGAGCTTAGTACAGTGCTCTGCACATAGTAAGCACTCAATAAATACTATTGAATGAATACCTCACACATAGTAAGTGCTTAACAAACAACATAAAAAAATGGACAGACACATGCAAATGATTTCTGAGGTGTATATCAGAGCTGAGAGTTATTGGGAAGGCAGTAAGACAGGGTGCTTATATTTCATTTTTTTCTCTTCTCTGCTGGGACTTGCTACTTCCAAAAGCTTGTCGCTTTCCCAGGGTTGTGCTCTGTACCCAGACCTCCATACAAATGTATTCTCAAGGACTCAAAGTAGGTGACAAAGGTCACTTCACTAATCTCTTTGTGACCTTTTTGAGGGAGATGATCAGATAACGGGGATTAAGTCTGTGAGCCCCACATGGAACAAGGACTGTGTCCAATGTGATTAGTTTGCATCTACCCCAGGGCTTACTTGAGTGCCTGGCACATAATAAATTCTTCACAAATGCCATGGGGAAAAATGGGCATATCTTGGCATTCAGGTGGATAGACTGTCACAAAATACACACCTTGAATATCTATGCATACATGTACATGCCCTCGGGCACACAACTAAGATTGCCAAATCTTGTTGGAGCCAGCGGGTCTGGGACATAGCTAGCCAGAGCCACCGCTGCCAGATTAATGTCATTTTCCCTTCCAGTCAGCTCCGAATTTGCACATGTTTGCCTTTTGAAGAACCCTTTCTGACAGAGCTGTCGTCCTGCCCTCTCTGCTCATCCCAAACCTTCAAACGAACTGCCTAGCTCTTCTTTGTCTTGGATAGACCCTGCGGCAAGCAGAGCCCACACACTGCGCTGACACACTTCTGCTCCGTGATAGTTCGAGCAAGAAGCCACGGGAGGGAAGGAGGGAAATGGAGAGAGCAGCTCAGACAGCCCCAGCTGTGTTGGGTGGGATTGAGGAAACAGGCAGGGGCTTCTCAGGCCTGTCAGAGCCAGACAGGCATGAGAGAGAGGTATGACAGAGAGAGAGAGGTAACAGCATGAAAAGGAGGGATTTATTTTAAAAAGTTAAATTTTTTTAAAAAAACCTGTTTCTCGCCTCAGGCGTGTTTTTTTTCTGTCAGTTGGGCAGTGGAAGGCCTTTCAGCGACCCACTTAGCTGATGTGAGTGGAACAGAAGTAAAAACAAATAAAAGGAAAACCACAGGGCTTTTGTGGGAGTCTCCGTACATTCACTGGGCCAGGTGCTACCAATGATGCTCACTGTAGTGAAATGATTGGGTAGCGAGAGGAATGAAGGATGAGAAGGGAGAAGAATGGAAAAGGAAGGAGGAGAAAAGACAAGCAACGTGGCCTACTGGATAGAGCATGGGCCTGGGAGTCAGAAGGACCTGGTTCTAATCTCTTGTCTGCTGTGTGAATTTGGGTATGTCATTTCACTTCTCTGTGCTTCAGTTCCCTTATCTGTAAAATGGAAATTAAGACTTTGAGCTTTTTGTAGGGCAGAGACTGTGTCCAATCTGATTAGTTTGAGTCAACCCTAGTTCTCAGTTCAGTACCTGGCACATAGTAAGCACTAATGAATATCATAAAAAAAGCAGCAGAAAGAAGGACAGAGGGAAAGGCTCTGTTCAGAGCACTGTATTAAGTGCTTGGGAGAGTACAATACATCAGAATTAGCAGTAACCTTTCCATACCCATAATGATCTTACAGTATAGAGGGGGAGACAGACATTCATACGAATAAATCAGTAATTTATAATATATGATTTAAAGTTAAGTGCACAAGTGCTGTGTGGCTGGGGATGGGGAGAATATGGGTGTAGAAAAAGGAGAAGAAGAAGAAGCAAAAGCACGGGTAACAGTCACCTGTCTCCAAAAAAGCTGTTTCCCAATTATTCTTGGGGGAACCAAGAAGGCACTCTTACTGCTTGACTAGAGCAGATCTCTTCTCCACTTTGTAGGTGGACCCAACATTGTCAGGGGTTCGGTCAGTTCTGCCCAAGTCTTTCTCAGCCCATAATGCCTTGATGCTAAGAATTAGTGTAGACTAGCAGATAGAATCTGATGTCAGAAAGGACTCAACCTCCCCCAGGTCACCATTTGCTTGGTTTTAGCAGATGAACATTATTTGACAGTATCCACTCTTCTTCCTGCTGGGGAGACCTGGCTAGTGTTTGCTCAACCAGAGGAAGCTGGACTTAGTCCAATAGGACAGGAGTATCCATCCTCCAATGACTAATGGCTGCACTCTTGAATGCCCTCCAATCAGATTTACTAGGTTGGTGTTTTCCACCCAGCCAGTTTATCTGCACAGCTATAACCTCGACATCTCCCAAATCCCTTTGGCTGGAACTCTGGAATGGAACAAGAGGTGGTGGGGGTCAACTTGCTCAGAAACCTGGTTTGTGTCTCTTACCAAAGTGGACATTTACATCGTCACGGTAGCGAGGCCCGATCTTGAAAAATGCAACTCATCCTTCATTCCAGAGAAATGCTGACACTCAAAACCTGTCCTGCAGTGATGGAAATGCTACTGTTGCAGCTGCCTGTGGGGTTGATGGACGGACCCATGGTTTTCCCCAAAGCCCACACTCTCTTCCCATCTTCTCTGGTGTGGTTGGAGGCTTGGAGGGGCAGGCAGGGGAGACTTTAATTCCAGAAGCTCTGATCATTGCAGCCGCTCTCAGGCTGCCAGTTCAAAATCTCTCTTATCGCCAGGGGCAGGCAGGTGAGGGGAGAGAGGCTACTTGGAATGCAAACACGGGGGCAAATGGGAAACAGTCCTAAGGCTGATTGAACCTCCAACGCAGAATTAGAAAGACACACACACACACACACACACACACACACACACACACACGGAAAAGTCTTAAAAATACTTGATTGGAAAGCCCATACACTCCTTTTGGAACCGACAAGTTTTCAATTCAATTTGCATAATTTAGGCGCTATTCTGTTAGAACAGCAAATTAATAGCTCAATTTACGATTCTAGCAATCAACACCTACAGACTATTAAATTTAACAACAAACTTGTCTTATGCTCCAGGTTTCAGCTTGATCCCTCCATCCACTCGTCCAGTCAGTGATTTTTCCTCTTGACCTTTCTATTTCCTATCTTTCTCTTTGCTCCTTTATCCCTCTTTCCAGCTCACCTCCACCAGTAGTCCAATTTTCTCATTACTTAGCAGGATGCCATCTTCATCCTGAGACATCCATTACCCACATGTGCTGGAAAGAGGTCCCTGAATGAGGTTTTGCTATCGATTTCAGGCAGGAATTTTGCACATAAACAAATTCTCAAGTCAATCAGGTAGGGGAGTCCCCTGCCACAGCTCATTGGAGGGAATGAACAATGTTTTATAAACAAGTTAAGGTGGTAATAAAAGATGCATGATGTGGAGTGCAGGTTAGGAGCTCTCCTCAAAAGAAATGAAAAAAAAAATATAACCTTGACACAGTCAAGTTATGCGGCTTGAATCTTTAAGGTGCTGAGTTTAGATCTTTCCTAAATTGACTCCAATAAGAATTCTTCATAGGGACACAGCCAAATGGTGTAGACTCTAAATTTAGCCTCCTTTCAAGCACTTATAATTGACTTAGTTAAGGGATATGAATAGTATAAAGGAGATATTGGTACACAGAGCATAAAATATGATAAGCACATCAACTTCCACGCCAGGGGCAACCTTAGTTTTCTGAACCTAGGAGAGGTTAGATTTTTCAATGGATTTTACACACTTCCCTGCACTTGGATTTTGCATTACAAATATCCTTGATTGCCCAAGGGTCAGAGGGTACTGGAAATGTTAGTTGTGAGATGGTGCATAATCAAGGTTTACCAGAATATGGTATTACTCTGTGCATTGAAGGATTCATGAAAATGTGAATATCCACCACCCAGGTCCTCTGAATCCCAGGCCAGTTCTCTTCCCACTAGGCAACCCTGTTTTTCTATCTCTCTGTGTAAGCTCCCTACGAGCAGACAACATGTCTACCAATCTTGTTGTGTTGTACTTTCGTTCGTTCATTCATTCATTCATTAGTATTTATTGAGAGCTTACTATGTGTACAGCACTGTACTAAGCACTTGGAATGTACAATTCGGCAACAGATAGAGACAATCCCTGCCCATTGACGGGCTTACAGTCTAGTCGGGGGAGACAGACAGACAAAAACAATAGCAATAAGCAGAATCAAGGGGATGTACACCTCATTAACAAAATAAATAGGGGAATAAAAATATATACAAATGAGCAAATGAGCGCAGTGCTTAGGGGAGGGGAAGGGAGAGGGAGAGGAGCAGAGGGTAAAGGGGGGGAAGGGGGGCTTAGCTGAGGGGAGGTGAAGGGGGGGCAGAGAGGCAGCAGAGAGAGCAGAGGGAAAAGGGGAAGCTCAGTCTGGGAAGGCCTCTTGGAGGAGGTGAACTCTCAGTAGGGCTTTGAAGAGGGGAAGAGAGTTAGTTTGGCGGAGGTGAGGAGGGAGGGCATTCCAGGACAGCAGGAGGACGTGGGCCAGGGGTCGACGGTGGGATAGGCGAGAATGGGGGACGGTGAGGAGGTGAGTGGCAGAGGAGCGGAGTGTGCGGGGTGGGCAGTAGAAAGAGAGAAGGGAGGAGAGGTAGGAGGGGGCAAGGTGATGGAGAGGCTTGAAGCCTAGAGTGAGAAGTTTTTGTTTCATGCGGAGGTTGATAGGCAACCACTGGACGTTTTTAAGGAGGGGAGTGACATGCCCAGAGTGTTTCTGCAGGAAGATGAGCCAGGCAGCAGAATGAAGAATAGACTGGAGTGGGGAGAGACAAGAGGAAGGGAGATCAGTTAGAAGGCTGACACAGTAATCCAGCCGGGATATTATGAGAGCCTGTACCAGTAAGATAGTCGTTCGGGTGGAAAGGAAAGGGCGGATCTTGGCAATATTATAAAGGTGAGACTGGTAGGCCTTGATGATGGATTGGATGTGTGGGGTGAATGAGAGAGATGAGTCAAGGATGACACCAAGATTGTGGGCTTGAGAGATGGGAAGGATGGTCGTACCATCCACAGTGATAGGGAAGTCAGAAAGAGGATAGGGCTTGGGAGGGAAGATAACGAGCTCAGTTTTGGATATGTTGAGTTTTAGGTGGCGGGCAGACATCCAGGTGGAGACGTCCTGGAGGCAAGAGGAGATACGAGCCTGAAGGGAGGGGAAGAGAACAGGGGCGGAGATGTAGATTTGTGTGGTATCTGCATAGAGATGATAGTTGAAGCCATGGGAGCGAATGAGTTCACCAAGGGAGTGAGTGTAAATGGAGAATAGAAGAGGGCCAAGAACTGACCCTTGAGGAACCCCTACAGTTAGAGGATGGGAGGGGGAGGAGGAGCCTGTGGAGACCGAGACCGTGGTGGAGACCGAGACCGTGGAGAGGAAGGAGTCCGTGAAGCCAAGGTGAGATAAGGTGTGGAGGGGAAGGGGATGGTCTACTGGGTCAAAGGCAGCTGAGAGGTCAAGGAGGATTAGGATAGAGTAGGAGCCATTGGATTTGGCTAGAAGGAGGTCATGGGCGACCTTTGAGAGAGCAGTCTCGGTAGAGTCGAGGGGATGGAAGCCAGAATGGAGGGGGTCCAGGAGAGAATTGGAGTTAAGGAATTCTAGGCAGCGAGTGTAGATGACTTGTTCTAGGAGCTTGGAAAGGAAGGGTAGGAGTAAGATAGGGTGATAACTGGAAGGGAAAGTGGGGTCAAGAGAGGGTTTTTTTAGGGTGGGGGAGACATGGGCATGTTTGAAGGCAGAGGGGAAGAAGCCATTGAAGAGTGAGCAGTTAAAGATAGAAGTTAAGGAGGGGAGGAGGGAAGGGGCGATGGTTTTCATAAGGTGAGCGGGAATGGGGTCTGAAGCACAGGTGGAGGGGGTGGCACTTGCGAGGAGGGAGGAGATGTCCTCTGAGGATACTGCAGGGAAGGATGGGAAAGTAGGGAAGAGGGTTGGGGTGGGGGGGAGGCAGAAGGGGGAAGGGTGACTTTGGGGAGCTCAGTCCTGATTGTGTTGATTTTCATGATGAAGTAGGTGGCCAGATCGTTGAGGGTGAGGGATGGAGGAGGGGGAGGAACAGGGGGCCTGAGGAGAGAATTAAAGGTCTGGAACAATTGGCGGGGGTGACGGGCAAGGGCGTCAATGAGGGAAGAAATTTTTGCCTGGTGGAGGAGAGGGCAGAGTTAAGGCAGGAATGGATAAAGGTGAAATGGATAAGGTTGGCTTGGTGCTTGGACCTTCGCCAGCAGCGCTCAGCAGCTCAAGCATAGAGCAAAGGAGGTGGACAGAGGCAGAGATCCAGGGATGTGGCTTAGTGGAGCAAGAGTGGCGGAGGGAAACAGGGGGAGTGAGTTGAGATCAGTAGAGAGGGTGGAGTTGAGAGCAGTAACTTGAACATCAAGAGTGGGATATACATCAAGAGTGCAAGATGGGAGAGTGAGATGTACATCGAGAGTACTGTCTCAAGAGCTTAGTACAGTGCTCTGCACACAGTAAGTGCTCAATAAATACAATTGAATGAATGAATGAAGGTCTTAATACAGTGCTTTGCACACAGTATACACAATAAATACCACTGATTGGATGGGCCACCCATATCTAAACTCAGCATGCTCAAATAGGGATATCTCAGTTACAGAAGCAGCATGGCCAGTGGAAAGCATATGGACCTGGAGATCTGAGGATCTGGATTCTAATCCCAGCTCCACCACTTGCCTACTGTATGACCTTGGACAAGTCATTTAACTTCTCAGTGCCTCAGTTCCCTCAACTGTAAAATGGGGGTTAAATATCTGTTCTCCCACCTACTTAGACAGGGCCTGTGTCCAATCCGATTGACTTGTATCTACCCCAGGATACTAATAATAGTCTCATACTGTCCCTTAAATCCTCCTCTCCTTCCAGCATCCTCATCTTCCTTGACAACTCCTTGTCCCCCGTGACTGAAGCCTGCAATCTTGGTATCATCTCTGACTCCTCACTGTTATTCTGCTTTCATAACCAATCTCCTGAAAAAATCTGCTGATTTTTCCTCAAAAACATTTCACAGATTTCCCCCTCTTCCGTTCCATCCATATAACCACTGGCCTGACTCAAGTGCTTGTCACTTCCCAAATGGACTACTGCAGCCTCATGAACTGAAGAGCCACAAGACAAAAATGCAATGATATGGCAGTCCTGCCCTCAGGTCCACTAGGGCAGAGCAGGGTCCTTGAAAGGCCTGGAATGAACACCCAGCAGCTTGCCATATTGGCTATTAAATAACAAATAATAAGCATGCTTCCCAACATTTCACTACGAGTCACACAGCAAATCAACAAGAGCCAAAATTTGGCCACTACAGACTTTTTATCAGTTTCCTTGGAGCTCTCTCTACCTCCAGTGTTTCCCCACTTCAATCCATACTCCACCCTGCTGCGTGAATTATCTTCCTGAAATATCATTGGGCACACATATTTTCAGTCATCAAAACCCTGCAATTATAGCCTATCTGCATATGCATCAAGCAAAGCCTCCTTGCCATTGGCTGCAATTCTTTTCACCAGCTCTTTCTACTTTTCTTAGCTTTTTTCACTCTGCTTGCACTTTTTGCTCTTCCTAAACCTATCTTCTGGCTGAGACTTGCTCTCATCTTGCTTGCATTTTCCCCTAGATCTGGAACTCCCTTCCCCAGCCAAATCCACTAGTCCTCAGCTTTCTCTACCTTCAAGCCCTTCCTGTAGTCATAGTTTCTCCAACAAACCTACTCTGACTAGTCAGCACTCCAAATTTCAGTCATCTTTTGTATGCTTTTAGCACTTATATGCCTACATTTATTTATTTTATACTTAGCTTCAGCACTTTTTTAAATGAATATTGATTAAATATTCAATCTTCTGTTGCATTTTCTCTCTTTTTTCATTGTATTTGTTAAGTGCTTACTATATGACAGGAACTGTACTAAATGCTGGGGTAGATTCAAATTAATCAGGTTGGACATAGTCCCTGTCCCAGATGTGGCTCGCAATCTTAATCCCCATGTAATTGAGGCACAGAGAGGTTAAGTGTTTTGCTCAAGGTCACACAGCAGACAAGTGGCAGCAAAGTGCTTCTGAATCCCAGGCCTGTGCTCAGTCCACTAGGCCAAATATTGTAAGTAAGTGCATCACGCCCAAATAAATACTACCACCATTACCACTGCTCTGAACATATACTCCATTTCCCTTATTCTTAGTCTACTTTAATGACTGCCTCCCCTTATAGATTGTAAATTCCTTGTGGGCAGGGGTTGTGTCAACCAACTCCGTTGTATTTTCCCGTGAACTTGGTACAGTGCTCTATTCTGTAGAGTAGAAGCACTCTACTGCTTGGGGAAGCAGCGTTGCTCAGTGGAAAGAACATGGGCTTGGGAGTCAGAGGTCATGGGTTCTAATCCTGCTCTGCCACTTGTCAGCCATGTGACCTTGGGCCAGTCACTGAACTTCTCTGTGCCTCAGTTACCTCATCTGTAAAATGGGGATGAAGACTGACAGCCCTGTGTGGGACAACCTGATTACCTTGTATTTACCCCAGCACTTAGAACAATGTTCAGCACATAGTAAGTGCTTAAATACCAACATTATTATCATTATTACTCACAGTAAGGGCTTAATAAATAACTTTGAGTGATTGATAATAAGCACTAAACAAATATTAATGAAAAGACAAGCAGATTATATGTTACTTTAAACCCTCTGTATATAGGCTAGTGCTTATTTCCCTAGGTGAACTAGTAGTCATAACTGTAGTAGTAGTACAACTATTACTATTTAGATTGAGAGTCCCATGTGGGAGAGAGACTGTGTTCAATCTGATTATCTTGTATCTACCCTAGAACTAAGAACAGTGCTTTACACATAGTAAGTGCTTAATCAATGTCATAATTACCAATTATTAGTAAGAGTAGGAGTATCATCAATGGTCATCACTGGTCTTTGTTGAGCACTACTGCATGCAGAGCACTGTACTACATGCTCAAAAGAGTACAATATTATGGAGGTGGTAGACACATTCCCTGCCCTCAAATCTACAGTCTAGCGGGGACACAGACATTAATATAAATCGTTTATAATATATATTTTTAAATTATGTCCATAAGTGCTGTGGGGGTGAGGGTGGAGCAAATATCAAATGCCCAAAAGTCACAGATCCAACGGCGTAGACGACGCAGAAGAGAGAGGCAACCGGGGAAGAGATGGCTAGATCGGTGTAGGCCTCTTGAGTAGTAGTGGTAGCAGTAATAGATGTAATGATAATCGGGCATCAAGCCTCATACCAAGTTAAAGGTGGTGTCCAGCCTTCTATATGGCTGAGAGATCTGGATCTACTGCAGAAGAAATGTTCAGCTTTGCCAATAGGTTCATTCAAACCACCCATGTGCATTGAATAGCAGGTTAAGATCACCATCAGCGAGGTCCTCGCATGTTAATTTTAACAGTGTTAGTTGTTAAGCGCTTACTATGGGCCAGGCACTGTATTAAGAGCTGGGGTGGATACAGGCAAATCGAGTTGGACACAGTCCGTGTCTCACGTGGGGCTCACAGTCTCAATTCTCATTTTACAGATGAGGTAACGGAGGCACAGAGAAGTGAAGTGATTTGCCCAAGGTCACACGGCAGACTAGTGGCTGAACTGGGATCAGAACCCATGACCTTCTGAGTCCCAGGCCTCTGCTTTATCCACTAAGCTGCTGCTTCCCCATATTATTATTATGAATGACAATTGGATACCCACACAGCTGTAAAGAGGTAGTAGACTGAAAGGGGATTCACACAAGCCGGGAGGGCAGACTCAATGCCTCAATTCAGCCTCAATCAAGGCTGTTTCAAGCCCACTGCTACTGCAGACACACCTGTCTGGTGGGCAAAAACCAGGAGAAGGCTGCTCTCCTTGAACAAAGATTTTGCAAAGCTCTGAATACCACTGTTTACATTTACTCATTCAGTAGTATTTATTGAATGCTTGCTAAGCACTGTACTAAGTATTTGGGAGAGTACAATGCAACAATAAACAGACACATTCCCTGCCCACAATGAGTTTACAGTCTAGAGGGCAAGCTTACAGCCTAGAGGGTGGTATGGAATGTCAGCCATGCATCAATCATTTCAGCAACAATCCCTCTCACAAATTCACAGGTTCTCATTCATTCAATCATATTTACTGAGCACTTACTGTATGGAAAGCACTGTACTAAGCACTTTGGAGAGTACAGAATAACAACAGATACATTCCCTGCCCACAGTGAGCTTACAGACTAGAGGGAGAGGAGAGAGTAGAGGGGGATGGGAGACTGATCCTATTCAGTTATTTAAAGCTAGTCTGACTGTAAGGCCCCATGTGGAAACAAAGAAAGCACAATCATTTGAAGTAGTCTGCATTTCTTGACACTAGCATCATTTTTGAAGTTGAGGGACACATAGATGATACCCAGATGGATTTTGACTTTTGGGAATGACCTCATAGAGGTGGTAGTCAAAGTCAACAGAGTGGATAAACTCCACCAGGAAGGAGGGAGAAATGAAAAGAGAAGAGGATCTAGAACAACGTCTTGAGGCGTACCCACAGTTAGGAAATAGGGTGGGGTGGAAGCGACTGTAAAAGAGACTGAAAATGTTTTGAGAATTGAAGAGAACTGTCAGTAAAATCTTGATCAGATCATTATTCCAAAAGAAGTTTGTGATCCACAGTGTTAAAGAGAACTGAAAGGTTGAAGAAGGATAGGATAGAATCCCTTGGATTTGGCATGGAGCAGCCTGAGCTGAGTGAAAGGGGCAGAAATTAGACTGTAGAAAATCAACAAAGGAGAAAAGATTAAATGAGAATCACTCTTGCCTTTTCCACCTCTGTCCCCTCAGTGAAGTTTTTCTCTGACCCTTGCTCCCCTCCTCCCTTACCCCTAGCTAGACTGACAGACCACAGCCCTTTCCATGCTCAAAGCCCGCCCCCTTTTCCCCAATCCCACCTCCTCAAATCAATCTTCCCCAATTAATTCCCCAAACTACAAATCAGATAAACTCAAAGCCACTTTTGAGACTTGTATATTTATTTATACCCTCTCAGCATATGTGGTTATATTTGCGTAATCAATTGTACAGTCAGTGATTTATTTTGACTCCTTTTAGAAACACTTTTCTGCCTATCTTTTGGCTAGAGTGTATGCTCCTTTTGGGAAGGGAATGTGCCTTGTCTTTCTGTGGTATGTTCCCAAGCACTGCATTACACCCAGTGGATCCTCAGTAAATACCATTACAAAGACTACTACTACGACTACTACACTAGACATTTAAAATCCTAGAGAAGCACAACCTCAGTTGCTTTGTCATAGTTGTGAGCTGCTCAGATTCTACAGCATCAGACAGACTGCCCACCATATGGAGCAAATACAAATGGAGAGACTTACAGTATTTTGAGAAATTGTAAGACAAAGATAAAGAATAATTCCCTTAGCTTGGTGGAGATTTCTGGTTATAAAATTGTCTTTTCAGTCACATTCACACATATTGTAAAATTCTCGCCATGATTAACTGTTTCTCATTTTTTTTTTATATGGCAGTTTTTAAGCACTTACTATGTACCAGGCACATAGTACAGTATTGGGGTAGATCTAGACCACAAGCTCATTGTGGTCAGGTAGCTTGTCTACCAACTCTGTTATACTGTAGTAATAATAATGATGGTATTTGTTTAGTGCTTGCTATGCGCCAGGCACTGAACTAATTGCTGGAGTGGATACAAGCAAATTGGGTTGGACACAGTCCCTATTGCCTGTGGGGCTCACAGTCTCAATCCTCATTTTACAGATGAGGTAATTGAGAAGTAAAGTGACTTGCCCAAGGTCACATAGCTGACAATTGGTAGAGCTGAGATTAGTACCCATGACCTTCTGACTCCAGGCCTGTACTCTATCCATTATGCCATAATGCTTCTGCAACGTGTCTGCTGCTTGACCTCAGACAAGTCAGTTAACTTCTCTGTGCTTTCAGTTACCTTATCTGGATAATGGGGATTAAGACAGTGAGCCCTATGTTGTGCTCTCCCAAGTGCTTAGTACAGTGTTCTGCACACAGTAAGCACTCAATAAATATGACTGATTGATTGACACAGTTCATGTTCTACTTGGGACTCACAGTCCTAATCTCCATTTTACATATGAGCTATCTGAGGCATGGAGAAGTTGAGTGGTTTACTCAAGGACACATGGTGGACAAGTGGCAGAGCTAGGATTAGAACCCAGGTATTTCTAACTCCTATGTCCATGCTCTATCCACTAGGCCATGCTGCTTCTCTCTGAAGTTGAAGATTAGGGCACATGCCCCTTCCCTTTTCTTCTTTCCCTCTCTCCACTGCTGGCTTAGGAAACAAGCACAGCACCCTTCTCCTCCTGGTGTTTAAAATCATCAGGCCAATCCCAACCATATTCATTAGTAATATATCATAAGGCTTTCTTGGGACTAAATGTCCACAGTTGTATTGATGCCTTGTCCCCTCATTTACATATTTATTTATTGTTCCAAGCTGGAGACATGATCAATGAGGCTAGGCCACAAACAAGGAAGTTAACCAAATTAAACTGTGCTGGCTCCAGCTCAATACTTTGCTAATGAAAAAGGACAAAGTTAGTGATAGGCAAAAAAGAAGGATGTGAGGAAGTGGGTTTTTTTGAGTTCCTAAGAGAGTGCAAGAGATAAAATAGCCATATCTTTTCAGACTTTTGCCCTTAAGATAACGTCTGTTGCTAAATCATAAGAGCATCTGGGCTAAAAATGTGATTATGAATCAACCTTCTGTACCAAGGAATTTAGCTCCGCAGCCTTGATTAATCCACTAGGATGGAAATCATCTAACTTTACCTTGCATGAGGAACTGAGCTGTCATATGGCTCATCTGCTTTACCTTATCTGTCCAACCTTTTTCCTACTGGTCCCCTATGTAGTAAGAAGACATGGGTTCTGCTACCACATCCAATCTTGGGACTTGGGCAAGAGAGGCTATTCTAACAAAAAATAATGCAAGAGGGAAAGGAGGTGACTCAATTGGTATTTGTTATGTATTTACTATTGCCAGGCACTGTATTATGGGTTGGGAGAGAAACAAGCTAATCAAGTTGGATGAAGTCCCTGACCCTCATTGGGCTCACAGTCTTATACCATTTTACAGAGAAGGGAACTGAGACCCAGAGAAGCGAAGTGACTTGTTCCAGGTCACACAGCAGACAAGTGGCAGAGCCGGGATTAGAATCCAGATCTTTCTGACTCCCAGGCCCATGCTCTATCCACTAGGTCAGTTCCAGAACAACCAAAGTTTATGGAAACCCTGGTTACCACTGTAAAGTGGTTAAAGTGCTAAGAGGAAGAGGTACCTTGCGTCTCCTCCTGAATATCTTGATGTCTGGGCCCTTCTGCCAATCCAAAACCAAAACTGAGGAGAAACAGAGTGGCCTATTGGAAAGAGCCCAGGCCAAGAAGTGAGAGAACTTGGGTTCTAATCTTGGTTCAGCCACTTATCTGCTGCGTGACCTTGGACAAGTCATTTCACTTCTTTGTGCCACAGCTATCTCATTTGAAAATTGGGGATGAAGACCGTGAGCCCTATGTGAGACATGGACTGTGTCCAACCTGATTATCTTGTATCAATCCCTGTGCTTAATATAATTCCAGGCATATAATAAGGATTTAAATACCAAAAAAAGTGTGTCCTAGACTGAGTCCAAGATTCTCTAGCTTCACCTCAGGGCTGCCAACCCAAGCCCAGCCAAAATTTGGTCCTGGGAAGGTGAGGTCAGATTAGAGGGTGCTGAGAAAGGAGTTGGAGGGGAAGACAGTGGATGTAGAAAACTTGCTGAGGAATTTAGGCAGGAATAGGAAGAGGGAGTTGGATGTAGGGCCATCATCACACTCTGCAACCCCCTGCAAGAACTAGTTCTCCTAGTCTCCCCAATTCCTCTGAGCCTGGCATGTGGGAATTTGCTCCACCCAAGGGGCTGATGTCAGCCCTTCCTGTACATTCTCCCTGGTGAAAAATGGCTAGGAATCTCTTCCATTGGAACCTGGGCTTCGAGAGAGAGGGCGCCAGGGACAGCGATCCAGACTGAGACAAGAACAGGACTGGGAGAGGATTCCTCCTTATTTTGTTTTTCCCCTCTAATAATAATAATAATGTTGGTATTTGTTAAGCGCTTACTATGTGCAGAGCACTGTTCTAAGTGCTGGGTAGATACAGCGTAATCAGGTTGTCCCACATGAGGCTCACAGTCTTAATCTCCATTTTACAGATGAGGTAACTGAGGCCCAGAGAAGTGAAGTGACTTGCCCAGTCATACAGCTGACAAGTGGCTCTAGATTGTAAACTAGCTGTGGGCAGGGAATGTGTCTACCAACACTGTTGTACTGTACTCTCTCAAGTGCTTACAACAGTGTTCTGATGAAGGACCATCATCCTTACCATCTCAAGTCTGTAACCTTGGCATTAACCTTGATTCCTCTCTCTCATTCATCCTACATGTTTCATCTATCACTAAGCCCTGTTGGTTCAACCTTCATTTCTACAAAAATGATCAGGCCATGTTTCCCTACTCCTCAAGAACCTCCAGTGGTTGCCCCTCTACCTCTGTGTCAAACAGAAACTCCTTACCATCGGTGTTAAAGCACTCAGTCACTTTGAATCCCCATTTTTCAGTGGAGCAAACTAAGGCCCAGAGAAGTTAAGTGACTTACACAAGGTCACCCAGCAGGGGACTGGCTGAGCTGGGATTAGAACCCAGGTCCTCTGACTCCCAGCCTGTTCTTTTTCCATGAGGCTACACTGCTCCTCCATGTGCTGACCCCCGGTATTCTGAAACATGACTGCAAATCCTTGCTTTAACTACCCCTCACCACACTGTCAGTATGCTTCACAATCTTTTCCTTGTCCATTAATGGACGTGTTCTGAATATACAACATGCTGACATAGTTAATAAAGAAAACTTGTGTGCCGCTCACACTTGCCTATTAGCATTTGGCTTTACCAACTGCAAATCTAAAGGACCTGGGTATCCCACTGTATTGTTTGTACAAGGCTTAACTCTCACTCAGTATTGCAAAATCAATATGGACAGGTTCCTCCCAATGCTGCTGTTGTGTAGAGAGGTGGCAGGATGAGCATAAGGACAGGGTGACCTCCCACTTCTCAGGTGGACCCAGGACCAAGTTGCTCCTTTTCAGCTGCTAGGAAACAACCCTGGGGGCTGAGCACTGGGTGAAGCTGGACCCTCAGGACCCAAAGGCAGGGAGAGCTGGTGGATCATCCCCCTGGGCCCCTGTCAGAAAAATGTGGGTTGAATCTGAGGGGAGTTATGGAACTGAACCAATCCACCTCCTCATTTCTCCCATTTCTGCCATCCACCCAGGTTTTAGCATCTTGTTGAGCTCTAGTTACAGGCCATCAGTGGTTTAAGACCTGCCAGGTTAGACACTGGCTTGTCAGCTAGTCATCTTGGTAGTGGGGTAGGGGGAAGGTTAAGAGGGGTCATCGCTGGGCAATATCCCAGCCTAGCACCCTATGCCATTGAAGCCATTCACCTCCTAGGAGGCGGAGAGGAGGGCCAGACTGCCTGCCCCATGAGAATCCATTTAATAATAACAACAATAATAATAGTAAATTATAACAATAATGGTATTTAAGTCATTACTATGTGCCAAGCATTGTACTAAGCACTGGGGCAGGTACAAGATAAGTAGGTCAGACATAGTCTCTGCCCCACATGGGGTTCACAGTCTGCAGGGGAGGGAGATACTAAAGTCCCATTTTACATATGAGGAAACATAGGCACAGAGAAGTTAAGTGACCTGCACCAGATCACACAACAAGCAAGTAGCAGCACCAGAATTAGAACCCAGGTACTCTAACTCCCCAGACTTGTGCTCTTTCCACTAGGCCACATTGCTTCCTCGTTGCTTATCCACCTCTGGTAGGATAAAGGAATAAAGGCTAGCACATATTCATCCCCAGAAAGGTGTATGAGACTGATCTACAGTGTAGTTGCAATCAACAGCTGTACCTTGGGAATCATTTGCCTGTTCAATCAATTGATGTTATTTATCGATTACTTTATGCAGAGCACTGTACTAAGCACTTGGGAGGGTACATTATAAGAACTGGTAGACACAATCTCTGCCCACCAGGAGCTTACAATCTAAGCAGCGTGGCTCAGTGGAAAGAGTCCGGGCTTGGGAGTCAGAGGTCATGGGTTAGAATCCCATCTCTGTGGGCAAATCACTTAACTTCTCTGTGCCTCAGTTACCTCATCTGTAAAATGGGGATGAAGATTGTGAGCCTCACGTGGGACAACCTGATTACCCTATATCTACCCCAGTGCTTAGAACAGTGCTCTGCACATAGTAAGCGCTTAACAATACCAACATTATTATTATTAGGGAAGCAGCGTGGCTCAGTGGAAAGAGCCTGGGCTTGGGAGTCAGAGGTCATGGGTTCAAATCCCAGCTCTGCCACTTGGCAGCTGTGTGACTGTGGGCAAGTCACTTAACTCCTCTGTGCCAAAGTTACCTCATCTGTAAAATGGGGATGAAGATTGTGAGCCTCACATGGGACAACCTGATTACCCTATATCTACCCCAGTGCTTAGAACAGTGCTCTGCACATAGTAAGTGCTTAACAAATACCAACTTTTTGTTTTTTTAGTAAGGGAGACAGACATTGAAATAAATTTAAATAAGGGAGGCAAGAAACTATTAAGATGTGAAAATAACTGCTCTGGGTTAGGGTAAATATCAAAGTGTCAGGGCAGATGAGCAAAAGTGCACTGGTGATGCAGAAGAGAGAACAGAGTGGTGAGCTTCCTGGAAAGGTTGTGATTTTAGTGGGACTTTGAAAATGGGGAGAGCGATTATCTGTCAGATGTGAAGCAGGAGGGAATTCCATGCTGGAGGGAGTGTGTATGTCATGAGATGAGATTGAGGCATTGAAAGAAGGTTGGTTTTAGAGGAGCAGAGTTTGTGGGCTGGGTTGTGGTGGCAGAGGAATGAAGATAGGTAGGAAGGACTGAGCAAACTACCTTTAAAGTCGATAGTGAGGAATTTCTGCTTTATGCAGAAATGGATGGGCAGTCACCAATTTATTTAAAACAGTTCTGGGACTGTAGGGCCATGTTGATCCAACTTCTCTCATAGGTGCCTGGAATGATTTCTCTCAACATTTTGACAGGACAGGAGCTTGACTGAGCCTGAAGATTCCATTCTTGGTGGCAGTGATACACCTAAAGAACCTGAGATAGTCTTAGGAGAACCCCCTGAAAATCTGCCCTATTAATTGTAATAGTATTTGAGTGCTTACTGTTTGTGGGCTTACTCTGAGCAGAGCACTGTATTAAGTGCTTGGGAGAGTACAGTACAACAGAGTTGGTAGATACATTCCCTACCCACAGTGAGCTCACATTGATTGAGTGCTTACTGTGTGCCAGACACTAAGTGCTCAGGGAGAGTAAAATACAAAAGAGTTTTTTTATGGTATTTGTTAAGCCCTTACTATGTGTCAGGCACTATTCTAAGCTCTGGGCTATATAAAAGCTAATCAGGATGGTCAAAGTTCGTGTTCCATATAGGGCTCACAGTCTTAATCACCATTTTACAGGTGAAGTAACTGAGGCACAGAGAAGTTAACTGATCTGCCCATGGTCACACAGCAGACATGTAGTGGAGATGAGGTTCGAACCCAGGTCCTTCTGATTCCCAGGCCCTTGCTTTACACACTAGACCATGCTGGTAGACACATTGGTAAACATGTTGATAGGCATTAGTGGACAAATTCTCTCCCACAGCTAGCTTACATTCTAGAAGGGAAGATGGGCAGTTTTCAATACTTAAATGCATCCTTAGGTCTTTTAATTACACATTTTCCATCTCTCTGGTCACCACTATAGGAAACCTAAGAATCAGATTCCTACCCCATGCATAATGCCTGAGGCTGGGAGGTGGTCTGTGGACACCGATCATTTCACCCTTTTTCTGTCCAGAAGGAGGGGCAGGAGTGACCAAAGATGGGAGCGGGAAGAGGACAAGGTTGGAGCATAGACCTTGACTCCTTTGCAGAATACGGCACTTTGCAAGTTTTAAATCAAGTTCAAGGGCATACCGCCTTTCTGCTCGGGAGTAATGTCAGGAGCCAGATGGCCCAGGGTAAGTGGATTGAAGCCATTTGTCATGGGGAGTGTTCTGTGTTCTTGGTCTGAGAACAATGTCGACTCTCCATCTCTGATGAAACAGTCTGCAGACAGCAAAGCCCACGTATCCTCTGGCCAGATGGTTTGGTATCAAAGGTGACAGCTTTTCATCATGAGTGCGAGGGTGTAAAGGGGACAGGGCTAGAGAGCTTTAGAGGGAAATGAGGAGGGGAGCGTTCAACTAACTGGTCTTACAAAACCAGTGGAAACTCTTAGCTCTTCTCAGCCATGCTTGGAAGCATTCCAGCCCTGATCAGAAGCAATTCTGTCTTGTCAGAGAACTGGCCTGAACTGGGCTAGGCAGGGCTGTCAGCCAAGCCCAACTGCTGTCGGTGAAAACAATGGTTTTGCCCCATGGCTGGAATCCAGGGGGGCTCACTCTAGGCCAATCCCCAGAATGCTGAAGGGACTGAATGAAAATCTGGCCATTCTGGTCAAGTACGTCTTGCATCCCTAAGGCTTAAAGAATGAGTAGTAGCAATAGTAATAATAATAGTAGTAGTAATAGAATTTATTCCTCCAAGAGGCCTTACCTGACTAAGCCCTCCTTTCCTCTTCTCCCTCTCCCTTCTGCATCACCCTAACTTGCTCCTTTCATTCATTACACCCTCCAGCTCCACAGCACTCATATATATATATATACGTATATACACATACATAACTGATATTTATTTTTATTAATGCTGTCTCTTCCTCTAAATTATAAGCTTGCTGTGGGCAGGGAATGTGTCTATTGTTGCATTGTACTCTCCCAAGCACTTAGTACAGTGCTCTGCACACAGTAAGCGCTCAAGCGCTCAATAAAGCTCTCAGAGCACGAGTCTGGGGTCAGAAGACCCAGATTACAGTCCCAGCTCGGTCACTGGCCTGCAGTTTGAGTCACTCAAGCAATCAATCAGTGGTATTTATTGAGCACTTAATCTGTACAGAGAACTGTATATACATTTCTTACAGTTCTATAGTGGTAGTAGACCCAATCTCTGCCCTCGAGAAGGGTACAGTCTTTAGGGGAGACAGATACTAAAGTAAATTACAGATAGACTGTAAAAATGATGGTATTTGTTTAGCACTTACTATGTGCCAGGCACTGTACTAAATGCTGAGGTGGATACAAGCAAATAGGGTTGAACGCAGTCTCTGTCCCATGTGGGCCTCATATCCCCATTTTACAGATGAGGTAACTGAAGCCCAGAGAAGTGAAGTGACTTGTCCAAGGTCACACAGCAGACAAGTGGTGGGGCTGGAATTAGAACCCATGACCTTCTGACTCCTAGACCCATGCTCTCCCCACTAGGCCATGCTGCTTCTCTGTAGTTAGTAGATTCTCTTCTAGACTATAAGCTTGTTTTGGTCAGAGAACCTCACAACTCTGTTATATTGTACTCTCCCAAGTACAGTGCACTGCATACACTAAGTGCTCAAAAAATGAGATTGATTGATTGATTACATAGGGGAAGCAGTTCTCTATGCCTTAGTTCCCTCGTCTCTAAATTGGAGACTAGATACCTTTTCTCCCTCTCTTATATTGTGAGCCCCATGTGGAAAATAGACCATCCCTGACCTGATTAGCTCATATCTAACCCAGCACTTAACATGTAATGAGTGTTTAATAAATGCTATTATCATTGTTATCTCAGAGCAGCATCAAATCCCACTGAATCCTCTAGAGGGAAAATAAAAGGAATGAACAATACCATTACCAGCTCACTCCCAGAATAGATTTCTTCAACAGGTGAAGTGGGTGGGTCTACGTATCTCAAAAAAAGCTCTTGGATTTTTTTCAGTTCCTTTCTTCCTAAGAACATGAAGGTTTCTACATTTATTATCTCATCTTACCATCAAAACATTGCTGAGAGACAGAGAAGAATAGCTTGTATTAGGTCTTTTTATTTGATGAGGAAACTGAGGCCCAAACAGGTTTGGTTTTTTTTGTGGTACTGTTAAGTGTTTACTACATAATAATAATAATGTTGGTATTTGTTAAGCACTTACTATGTGCAGAGCACTGTTCTGAGCGCTGGGGTACCAAGCACTATACTAACCACTGGGGTAAATACAAGATAATCAGGTTGGAAACAGTTCCTGGTGAGCACTTAGTACAGTGCTCTGCACATACTAAGTGCTCAAAAATATGATTGAATGAATGAAGCTTGCAGTCTAAGTGTGAGGGAGAAAGACAATCCCCATTTACAGATGAGGAAACTGAGGCACAGAGAAATTAAGTGACTTGCCCAAGGTCATACAGCAGACTAGTGATAGATCAGGATTTAAACCCAGATCCTCTGACTCCCAGGTCCATGCTCTTTCCACTAGGCCACCTGACTCCTCCTCAAGAATACACAAGACTAGAACCCATGCCTCCACTTTCCATGCATTACTCTCACTGTTAAGCTGTACTGTCTCAGAGCCAGCTACAAATAGCCCCCGTAGCTTACCCAGACCTCCAGAGATGACCACACTCTTCTCTGTGTGCCTTCCAGTGAAAAGCGAGGTAACATATGCTTTGTGGTTAGCTTTACAGCATGGCTGTGGGCTGCAGAGGGTACCAGTGCAGCCTTATCTACTATCTCTAACTCGCTGAAGTCACCCTCCCCACTCTGAGAATGCTTGCTCCTTTCCGCTCACCACCGGCCCGCCAGACCTGGAGTGCCTGTTCATCCTTCTGGTTAAATTTTTTTTTTTTTTTTGACTCAGACTTTTGTGATAGTGGCCCTTCAGTTAGGCAGTGTTGTTTACTGAGTGCTTACTGTATGCAGAGCACTGCATTAAGCATTTGGCAGAATATAGTATAGCAGAGTTGGCTCCCTCCCCTCATCTGCTGTGTGACCTTGGGCAAGTCCTTGTTGTGAGCAGGGAATGTATCAGTTTATTGTTGTATTTTACTCTCCAAAGTGTTTAGGACAGTGCTTTGCATACAATTTGCTCTCAATAAATACTGTTGAAGTCACTTACTATGCCTCAGTTACCTCATCTATAAAATGGGGATTGAAACTGTGAGCCCCACTGTGTCCAATCTGATTTACTTGTATCTACCCTGGTGATTAGCACAGTGCTGGGCACATAGTAAGCACTTAACAAATACCACAGTTATTATTAGTCATGATCTCTGAGGTTTGCCCACCTCTGCCCTCTAATCTTTGGGAGACCACCTTCCAAGATGTATTTTCCAGAAAAAAAACAACCCATCTTCATGATCACTTCCCGTGGGGTGAGCAAAATGGTCAACTTTAATCAATCAATGGTATTTACTGAACATTTACTATGTGCAGAGCACTGTAATAAGCACTTGGGAGAGTATACTATAACAGAGGTGGTAGACGTGTTCCCTGCCCACAAAGAGGTTCTAGACTGGAGAAATTTTGAAGTGAATCTCCGCAAGTGGACCTCCTTCGAGTCCAGACACCATTGCGGCTGAAATCTCCTAATTACTGCAAGAGGCACTTGAAACACAGGTTATTTTGATGGACATTATACCCAAATCTAAGCTTTTACCATCTGTTCGCCCCTACATTTTGAAAGCCAAGGGAACATATTTCACAACTACGTCAGTGCAAAGTAAGATGAATGCTATTTAAATGCATGTGCAGCATATGTTCTTTCTCCTTTGCCACATTCATCTGCACCACTCCACTCATTCCTTTGGAGGAAGAGCTCGAAGGGGAGAGAAAGGGAAAAGTAAAGAGCATTCTCCCAGCAGTCCGTTTCCTGAGAGATCGTTTCTCTTTTCAAAAAGCACAAATGGGGCTGGACTGCCGAAAGGAAAGCTTACTAACATGCGGCATGTTTACATTCAGGTTGTTTAATGAGCAGATGGATGAATAATAATAATCATTAATATTACTGGGAAGTTATGGAGACAGAAAAGCCTCCCAGCCATCTCCCCCAATGAATAGTCTAGATAGAACCAAGAAACCACTTCTGGTGATGATGAGGAAGGAGAGGACCACCAAGATTTCTGGTTGTGCCTTCCCCATTAGCATGAAAAGGGGAGATATTGTAAAATATTATAGAATTATTGTAAAATAACCCTTCTGGACCAACTTCCTGGAATGGATTCTCTGTGTGGAAGCCGCAGGGAGAGAGAGATAGAGGGCATGAGACAGGTGACCCTTTGGGACTCCTTCTAGGTCAAACCCACTTGTGTAGATTTCTATAGCAAAAATAGTAACATTTTTACTACACACTGTGCAGGCACATTACAGTCAGATCAGGCAAGTCCCTCTCCTCTGTGGGACTCACAGTCTACAGCTGCAGTCTTCTGTGACCCTGACTCAGCAAAGGTGGGCTTAAGAACTGTGACTTCTCGAAATGAGGGAAAACAGACATCGGTCTAGTTTGAAAGCAGCTGGATTCTGCTGGGAGGAAGAGTCTTGGGACCTGTCTCCCCCTCTAGACTCCAAGTTCATTATGGGAAGGGAATGTATCTACTAATTTTGTTTAAGTGTACTCTCCCAAGCTCTTAGTACACTGCTCTGCACATAGCAAGTGCTTGATAAACACCAATGACTGCTTGATTGATTGATCCGGTGATTGGTTAAGGCTGAAGCAAGCTAAGAGGGAGGGGCAGATGTATAGGGGGGAGGGAGGTGAGTCAGGTACAAGGGACCCTCTTTTAGAGGTCCTCGGCCAAGACTGCCGCTGGATTGTAAACTCCTTGTGGGCAAGGACTGTGTGATCAACCCTATTGAACTCTCCCAAGGGCTTAGTCCACCAGTGCTCTTTACACAGTAAGCACTCAATAAATACTACCAATGAGTTCATGGACTGATTCCCCATTTGGGAAGACTGACTCTCCTCTTTTATAGTCCCCATGCTATGGGGCTCTAGCTGGCCACTGCCTTTATTCCTGTGATTCTCATCCAAGCGGATTTCACTTTTTATTTTCTGGAGTGAAAGAAATAGCTCACAGAGGATAGCTGACCCATTGTCATTGGTCGGGGTGGGTTCAAGAGAGTTCGGGGCTGTGATGGGGTGAGTGGATGTGCATCAGGAACTGCAGCAGCCACTTAGGGGTGTGTGTCAGTTTTATACCTTCCCTAAGGCCTTCTTTCCCTTTCTCCCATTCCCTTCTGTATCACCGTGACCTGATCCCTTATTCACCCACAAACCCCCATCCCAGCCCTATAGGACTTATGTACTGTAATTTTATTTATTTATTTTAAGGTCTGTCTTCACCTGTAGACTGTAAACTCAATGTGGGCAGGGAATTTTTCAGGTTTTTTTTTAATGCTGTACTCTCCCAAGCACTTAGTACAGTGCTCTGCGCACAGTAAATGCTCAATAAATATGAGAGACAAACAACTATCCTTTGAACTGCTGGCTCTGTAACTTCCCCATGGGGTACCCTCCAGGGGCCCTGAAGCGAATCCTCAATCAACTAGTTCAGCACCAGCCAGGTCCATGCACCAGGATACAGCCTGAGCCAGGAGTGAGCATAGAGTGGCTCCAGATACACATTTCTGGACTGGGCAGGGTTATAAAATCCATAAATCCCATTTGAACCCCCTTCTCTCCATCCACTTACCCCACCTACACACTGATAATAATTATGGTATTTGTTAAGTGCTTACTATGTGCCAGAGACAATATTAAGGGCTGGGGTGGATACAAGCAAATCAGGTTAGATACAGTCCCTGTTCCATGTGGGGCTCACAGCCTCAAACCACATTTTACGGACGAGGTAACTGAGGCACAGAGAAATGAAGTGATTTGCCCAAGGTCACACATCAAACATGTGGCAGAGCTGATATTAGAACCCATGACCTTCTGACTCCCAGGCCTGTGGTCTACCCACTGCACCACCTCTCCACATTTATCAGGACAGTTCTCTCCCCCACCTCCTCAACCACTCACTGATGGAAGGGGAGTCATGAGCTGTGGCTGGGGGCAGTGAGAGGTACCTGGATGCGGGAGGAAGAGCTGAGGACCAGGGCAACTGGACCTCTGGATTGAAAGCTCTTTGTGGGCAGGGAACAAGTCTACCAACTGCCCACTGCTCTTTTGCTTTTATGGTATTTGTTGAGCACTCACTATGTGTTGTGCACTGTTCTTTCTTCCCCTCTAGAGCTTGTTCAGTGAGAGTTTATCATGTGCAGAGCACTGTACCTAGTGCTTGGAAGAGTACAGTATAACAATATATGGACACATTCCCCACTCACGACAAGCTCGCAGTTTAGAGGATGAGTTTACAGTCTAAAGGGGAAATGTGTCTGCTAATTATGTTGTGTTGTACTCTCCCAAGTACTTAGTACAGTGTTCTGCACTTTGTAAGCACTTAGTAAATACCACTGATTGATTGGATTGTTCTAAGCACTTCAGCAGATGCAATTTAATCAGGTCATAAACAGTCCCTGATCCACATGGGGTTCACAGTCAAAGTAGCAGGGAGGGCAGGTTTTTACAGTTGAGGAAACTGAGGCACAGAAAAGTTAACTAACTTGCCCAAGGTCACATAGCAGGCAACTGGCAAAGCTGTGACTAAAATCCAGATATTCTGACTATGAGGCCTGTGATCTTTCTCCTAGGCCACACTGCTTCCCTTCTACTGCAACCCTCCCAAGTGCTCTGCATGCAATAATGGCTCACTGAATACTTTTGATGGACTTATCTTCTTCCTTCTTTCACTCTCTCAGAAAGGGCCATTGGAATAGATTTAAAAAAAGGAACCTGCCTCCCTATAGCTATTGGACAGCTGGCACCTATCTGCATGGCTGCTTCATAGCCTGCACATGTGGGTGAGATCTCACTGTCAGTAACATCGGCATCTTCAAAAAATAAGGACCACGAGATAAAGGGAAAGTGATGTTAAAGGAGAGGAAGCTTGGGAGATTGGACCAGATTCCTCTCTCTGCTGCACACTGAGACAAGTCAATATATTATTACTAAGAGGCCTAATTCTGGCTCTGCACCCATTTCTTATTTAAGCCAGACAAGGGGGAAGAATGAAATGGGCTTAAAGGAAGTTTCCCTTAATGCCCTCTTGCCTTTATTTCTGGGTAGACACAGGCATTCTCTTTGTCTTGGGGAGTTTTGTTTGGTCTCAAAGGGAGAGAGGTCACACTTGATGCTTCTCATTCATTCATATTTATTGAGCACTCACTGTGTGCAAAGCACTGTATTAAGAGCTTGGGAGAGTACAGTATTACAACAGACAAACACATTCCCTGCCCACAGTGAGCTCGGTCATCACCCAGGCTATCATTCGCCAGGCTGTGTATGGAGGAAAGAGAATGGAGAGGAAAGCAAGAGAAAGGGATGGGAGCAGGTACGGTGGGGGATGGGTGACTGCCAGAATAACAATGAGTAAATATATGTACAGTGCAGACTAGGTCACAGAAAAGGAAAAAAAAGCCTGGAGCTTTTTTAAGAAAACCCTAATGTAGTTCTTGATTTCCTGTTCCACTTTCCATCTGTTCACCTTCTGGAGTGACGTTTGAGAGAGCGAAGCTCTGCTATGCTAAAGGCATCGGCTCTGGATTGAGTGGCTCGGATTCCAGACTGGCTGAGAAATCCCCCCACAACCAAGCCTGCAGCTTGACCTTAATTTATTAGTCTGTTTGGGTCATTTCCTTCCCCCTTCTCCCCTACCTTGCGGCCAAGAAACCTTCATCAAATATCGATGAAAATGCTTCTTCGGAACTCCTGGCAGTTTTCTCTGTTCTCTGCTCCCTCATCCTCTTCTTCCCTGTGCACGGATATGGCCCATGAAAGCTGTTTTTTTCTGAAGCAGCAGCCTAGTTGGCGTTCTCCAGCCTGGCTAAATGTAAGGCCAAAGAGGGCTCTGACAGAAAAACACCTAGGAGGAATGGGCTCCCCGGGGGTGAGAAGGGAGAGAGAGAGAAAAGAAGAAGAGGGGAGAGAAAGAGAAAAAGAAAAGAGTCTCACCAGTGAGGATCAATGCTCTGAGGTAGAGGTTGGGGACTCGTCACCTAGAGCAGGGCCAGCTTCAGGCACCCAGCCATCCTGAGGTGAGAAGCAGCATGGCCCAGTGGAAAGAGCATGGGTCCTGGGTTCTAATTCCACTCCCTGCTGTGTTGACCTTTGGCAAGTCACTTTTCATCCCTGGGCTTCAATTTCCTCAACTGTAAAAATGGGGGTTCAATATCTCTTCTCCCTCCTAGTAAGACTGTGAACCCCATGTGGGACAGTCTCCATCCTGCTCTTCTTGAGGATCTTGTATTTACCTCAGTGTTTAGTACAGTGCTTGGCACATAAAAACATTTAAATACCTCAGTTACTATTATTAAGTATTAGCTGCCCTTTCCACTATGAATGGCTTCATTATGTAATGCTGTGTATATCATGCCAGGTTCACAGAGTACCATAATAATAGTGGCATATGGAAGTTTGTCCAAAGAACTGAATGTATGGCATTTCTCTATGGCAACCCCTGAACCCTACACCTTGCTCTAGAGCCATTGTCCCAGGGCTCTGTTCCTCCAGGGCCTACTTCTACTTTGGGCAGAGGGAGACTGGGACTTTACAATGTGACCTTTCATTGATCTGGAAGGGAAAATGCACTAAATATGTTTTATGGGCTGAAAGGGCTAGTTCTGGAAGCTTAGAACTGCACGGAGGGAGGGGATTCCAGCAGCCTCATTCGCCTTCCCCCTCATCCATGCATTGAGGATTTGGGACTGCATGAGGAAGGAATTGCCAATCTCCCCATCCACCCCTACCCTTTCGCATACTTAGACCCCGATGCCCCACCAAAGGAGAACAAAGACTCATCAAAGACATAACAGCATGACAGCAACCACCTAACAACTTGAGAGTGCTCAGCTGTTCACTATGGGCAGTGGCTATGATAATATAATTGCCGATTAGGTCTTTGCCCCCTGACTGGGGGCTGCTGAATCGCCACCTAATACAGAGACATGCACTGGCCACTGGGCCTACGGACTTCCTTTCTCTTACATCCTAGTGTCTCCCCACCCCCTGCCATGTGCATCCTCAGTTTCCTCCATCTGATCCCCTCCCTGGCTTCTACACCCAGCACTCCGCCTCACCTCCCTCCCCAGTAGCCAGCACTCTCAGCTCAGTCCCATCTAACCCCTCCTCACCCTTGTGTGACTCCCATCCCTCTGTCCCACCCCATCCCCATCATCTTATCCCAGCACCACCCTTATCCCCTATACTGGCCCCTGCTAGCACACTCCCATTCAAAGTCTTCCTACCCCCCACCCATTCCCACTGACTGCATCCTTCCCACAGCCTCAGCCAAGTGCAGCCTCTGGAACCTCTGCTCCATTATGGGGTAGCTTCCCTTCATCACTGACCTATTCTGGATCCAGTTACGACCCCTCTTCTCCATCCATGAGCCCTGGCTTTACCCAGATGATAATGTCTCCCTTGCAGCTCTCTCTTGAGGGGGCCTCATCTTCACCCACGCCCCATGAGTCAATGGGAAAGGGGGTAGGGGGGAGTCAACTTCCTTCTTGCTCCCCAATATCTCTGTCCCTAATGCCATCTCCCCTATTTTTCTAAAAAAAATTCAGACCATGTCTCCCCACTCCTCAAGAACTTCCAGTGGTTGCCCATCCACCTCTGCATCCAACAGAAACTCCTTACCAGTCGATTTAAAGCACTCAATCAGCTTGCCCCATCCTACTCACCTCACCAATCTATTACATCTCAGTTGTCACACTCCGTTTCTCTAGTTCCAGCTTACTCTCTGTAACCCTATCTCATCTATCCCACTGCCGACCCATTCCCACAACCTTCCCTTAGCCTGGCACTCCCTCCCCCCAATATACATCAATCAATTGATCATATTTATTGAGTGTTTTTTGTGTGCAGGGCACTGTACTAAGGACTTGGAGAATACAATATAACAGTTCCCAGACATGGTCCCTGTCCACAATGAGCATATAGTTATACATGCCTGACCACCACTCCCCCCACCTTCAAAGCATTATTAAATTCACATCTCCTCCAAGACTAATTCCCTGATTAAGCCCTTCACCCCCCTCCCCCGGCTCCCTCTCCCTTCTGCACTGTCTGTGCACTTGGATCTGTGTCTTTTGGGCATTTGATATTCGCCCCACCTTCAACCTTAAAACACTTATGTCCACATCTTCAAATAATATATTATACATTATTTCTATTAATGTCTGTCTCTCCCTATAGAACCTAAGCTTGTTGTGGGCAGGGAACATATTGGCCAACTCTTATATTGCACTCTCCCAAGTGCTTAGTACAGTACTCTGCCCATAGTAAGCACTAATTAAATACCAGTGAATGAATGACCTCTCCAAATTTCTCTCACCTTTTCATTTTAGGATTCAGTGCAATGCAGGAGTGCTTGGATAGGACTCCTGGGAAATCATGGGGAGAGCTCTGAGACACCTTTAGAGATTAGTGTGAGGTAGACTCTGACCAGCCAAGCAGGAATGGCAACAGCAAGCTCTGGATCACAGGACCAAGAGAATTAGTGTTCTCTTCCGGCTCCTGTAAGGCTCTCTGATGTTCTCTTTCTCAGCCTCCAAGATTCCCTGCAGGCCAATGGAAACACAAGCCCTGGGCTCTTTTTCAGGGAGCAGAGTGGCACTTGGATCCAAGAGCCCTGAGCCTGGGTGTGGAGGTGGGAACGTTCTCTGTTCTCTGGAGCTCTTGGAAATCACTCGAAAGTAGCAGAAAACCCTTGACTCACAGATCACACACACAAACAAAAAAGCATGTGTGATGGAAACCAGTGAAGTAAACACTAGGTTGATTTCCCTCCCATTTTGCACAATCAGAAACCCATATGGTGACCTGATTTTTCTTTACTTTTTTTTTTTAACTTGCTTTCTGGATAGTACGGTCTGTATCAGCAGCACATTTGTTAGGGTTATGGTTAAGACTGGAAATGTACAAAATTGAGAAAATTTGACAGTATCACTCCCTGAGTGGTGGTAAATCAGCCTCCTACCCATCTATGTTAAAATCGCCAACATCACAGGTAACTGTTAAAAAAAGAGTCACCCTGACTCCTGAGGACCCAAGTTATGGTTACTGAAAGACTCGTTACTTTAGATTCGTTCACTGGAAATTTTCAACCATAACACTGCATTAATGGAGGATTATTTTGCAATGAATAAAAATATAATGTGAAACCCAAAGCCCCTCGAAGACTGGCTTTAGCTTCCCCACATCCTCCCATTGCCTGCTCTTGTAGCAGTTTATGGGTCTGTAATTTCCTGGAAGTTTATATAGCATGAAAGGAGGAGAAGTGATAAAATATGCAGTATAATTGCAAAAACCACATACTAATCTCACTAATGTGCTAGATTAAGACTGTAATGTGAGAGGCTGCAAGGTGGTTAAACTGATTTAAAGCAAACTGTGCTCCTAAGTGCCTCGGCCCAAGCCCATAGTTTACATATCCATGGCCTTATAGTTTATTTTATTTTTTGATTTATAGCTATGGACAATAATGCCACTTTGGACTGTTTCTTATTTAGAATAATCTCCTCTCCTGCTGTGCTGGATGGATCAGTGAGTCCATCATGGGGGTGTGGTTTGCATAAGAGGAGTTTGGTTAGCTTATGAATTTGTCTGGGGGTCCTATCCAGTCTATCACCCTCCTACCATCCCTCCTTGCCAAAGTCGTGATGGACTCTTCCTTCCCCTCTTTCTGCGGCTGCTTCCTCAAGACTGTAAACTCCTTGTGGGTAGGGAACGTATCTGTTAATTCTGTTGTATGGTATTCTGCCAAGTGCTTAGTACAGTGCTCTGCATATCGTAAGTGCTAGATAAATACCATTGTTTACACACCCAAAGTAGAAGAGGTTGAACTAAGACCTAACAGGGCACTGTCTCCCCTGACTCACATATGCCAGTCATGTGATGCAACCTGGTGCCAGCCTGGGGCCCTTCCCATTATTCAACAGCATGGTATAAGTGGAGAGAACATGGTTCTGGGAGTCAGAAGTTCGTAGGTTCTAATTTAGGCTTTGCCACTTGTCTCCTGGGTGACCTTGGGCAAGTCACTTCACTTCTAAGTGCTTCAGCTCTCTCATCTGGAAAATATGAGCCCCATATGGAACAAGAACTGTGTCCAACCCGATTTGCTTGTATCCACCCCAGTGCTTAGTACACTACTTGGTGCACAATAAGCACTTAGGAAATACCATTATTATTATTATAATAACATTTATTGAGTGCTTACTGTGTGCAGAGCACTGTACTAAGCAATTGGAAGAGTACAATTCAACAGTAAAGAGATACATTCCCTGCCCATAAAAGATTAATCTAGAAGAAGTCTAGACCTGCAGTCACAGGTGAGGTAGCAGCAGCAGCTCAGTACTCTCCACTAGGAGATCCCTGGTTCACGTCCCTCCCCCATTTCTGGGCATGACAATGGGTGTGACAGCAATGGCAGCTCTGGGAGAAACCTGGCTGGAGGCAAACTAGACTGGGGTCACCCCTGTGGTGGGGATCGGCTCCAGTGGAAAATCTCACCTCCTTCTTCCCCAATGTTGTCCCCTGGTTGGAAGGATGGTTGACCTTGTAATTTACACTATGCAGACAGTAAACTAGAAGGTGCTATAAGCCATGGGATCATCTTGAAGGATTCCTGCCATAAATTGCTCCTTCACGGGATCACCTTGAAGGATTTTGCCTAATGATTTTTAGCACAAACTGTGCTAATCCATTGTGTAGAACCAGGTTAGCTTGGAGCAGAGACTGCTCTAGTCCCTAATTCTTCTCTCAGCCTTCCTAGCTACAGTGTCAAAACCATCAACCTCCAGGAAGCTCCCTCTAGACTGTAAACTCCTTGTAGATAAGGAATGTGTCTGTCAATTCTGTTGTAGTGTACTCTCCCAAGTGCTTAGTACAGTGCTCTGCACACAGTAAGCTTTCAATACCATCAAATACCATATTAAATATGATGGATTGTGATTGGGGCTGTTGTTGGCAAGTGAAGAAAGGCAAGAGTTTTTGGAGGTGATTCAGGGCTACTGCAGAGATTATGTGCCAAGCACTGTACTAAGCAGTAGGATAGATATAAGGTAGTCAGGTCCCAAATGGGGCTCACAGTCTAAGTAGGAGGCAGAACAAGTACTGAAACCCCATTTGAGGGATAAGGTAATTAAGGCACAGAGAAAGAAGTTAAGTGACTTGCCTAAAATCACACAGCAGATAAATGGAGAAGTCGGGAATAGAATTTAAGTCCCCTAACTCCCAGGCCTATGCTCTTTCGCTAGGCCACGTTGCTTCCCCACAACACTGTATTAAGAGCTGGGAGAGAAGACTCAGGGGAAAATTAGACATTGTCCATGTCCTTAGGGTGGGGCTCACAATCTTACCATTAAAAAGGATTTGTCATTTTATCCCGCAACCTTCATCGCTCCAATTTATCTATCTAGAAACATAGCCAGAAGGGGCTTTGAAGTCACTGTGACAATGCACCACCAGATTTGCAAAAGCATTCTAGGCTGAAAAAACAAATCAAACACCCTCCTTCTCTTTGCTATCTTAGCTCACCCACCTGGCCATTTCTCAGATAAAGAGAGACCTAGGTAAGGAACAAGTCTTGAATGGAGTTTTACAATCAGTCTCTGTTGAAAAGCACAAGGAGAACGTGCAGCACGTGCAGCTTTCTGGTGCTGAAGTGAGTTCCTTCACACAGAGTATCAGAGGCAAAAACACTTTAAGGAACAGACTGTGAGGGCATGAGGTTAAGGGTAACCCTTAGGTCATATATTGTACTCTCAGATAGTAATACTGGTGGAGAAGCAGTGTGGTCTAGTGGTTAGAGCATGGAAGTGGGAGTCAGAAGGACCTGGGTTCTAATCCAACTCTGCCAGTTCACTTCATTTCTCTGGGCCTCCATTACCTCATCTGCAAAATGGGGATTAAGATGGAGACGTCCATGTGGGGCATGGACTGTGTTCAACCTGATTAGCTTGGGTCTACCCCAGTGCTTAGTTCAGTGCCTGGCACATAGTAAGCACATAACAAATACCATTAAAAAATAAGAACACGTTAGCCTGGAAAACTGAAATCACAGATAACCCACAAAAACACTGCTCCAATCTCTGCCTGTCTTGGGTTGATTGTTGGTCCCATAGAGTCATAGCAGGAAGGTTTGGGCAAAAGGGCGGGAAATGGAAGGAGGTTTGGAGGGGTAGGGTTCAGGAAGCATTTCATCTGTGCTTGGAACACTTGGGCCTGTGGTACGGAAAGATCGGAGACATGATAGTAGTGAAGTGGTCCCAAGGTCTAGCTATGAGGTGAATAGGAAGAAAGAGCACCAAACCTGCCTGAATACTAATAATGATAAGAGTAATAATACTAATATTTGTTAAATACCATATGCCAAGCACTCTTCTAATAGCTGGGGTAGATACAAGGAAATCATGTCGGATACAGTCTCTGCCCCAATTGTGGCTCACCGTCTAAGTAAGAGGGAGAATAGGGTTTGAATCCCCATTTTACAGATGAGGGAACTGAGGCACAGAGAAGTAAAGTGACTTACCATACACTGTCCCTAAGATAATCAGGAGTGAACTTCAGATGTTGTCACTAGGGTTTTTTTTAATATTTATTAAGTGGTTACTATGTGTGCCAGGCACTGTTTTAATTGCTGGGGTAGACACAAGATAATCAGGTCAGACATACTCCATGTCCCTCAAAGTGCTCAAAATATTCTCATTTTACATATAAGGTAACAAAAGCTCAGATAAGTGAAGTGATTTGCCCAAGGTCACAGAGCAGACAAGTGCTAGAACTGGGATTAGAATCCAGGTCCTTCTGACTGCCAGGCCCATGCTCTATCCAGGAGGGCATATTGCCAGCATGGGTGCAGTTGCCATCAGGGTCTTCCTGTAGCCTAATGATCTTGACGATGACAGAGTTCTTTTCCCTCCCCAGCCCCACTAGGTGATCTCATCTCATGTTAATGGCCTCCCTCCCTTCAAAGTAGGCAGTTTTCTCTCTCATTCTAGGAAAGAATTCTCTCCCCAGGGAGGGAACCAGGCCTTTGGCAAGGGGTCAAGCCTCTTTGGGGTGGAAGCAGAGACCCTGATCCTGCCAGTTTGCTTTCTGGACTGGGTAGAATGAAGTGACCACAGCATCCTTTGGTAAGGTTCCTAGTGGAAAGTGGATCTAAATCCTCTTAATGGACCCAAATTCCCAATTGGATTATGGACAAATAAAGCAATTCTGCATGTGCTTTTCTTTCCACTTTACAAAGTGTCACAGAGTGCTTCCTCCCCTGCTGCTGCAATTAATGCCTCCATACAACCGCTTTAATAATAATGGGCCCAGAAACTCACTTGAATCAAGTGCTTTCTTGCAATTTCAGCAGAGCGGATCATTTTGCAAGAAATAGGACAGATACGTAATGTGGACAACAAGTAATGTGGGTGCCCAGAAGATAAAAGTCTTCCTCTTGGCAAATGTAGCTCTACCTGAACTGTCTACACAAACCAAGAGAAAGTTTTTCTTTTAATAGTATTTGTTAAGCGCTTATTATGTATCAGACCCTGTACTAAGTGCTAGGGTAGATACAAGTTAATCAAGTTGGACATGGTCCATGTCCCACGTGGGCTTACAGTTTTAATCCTCATTTTACAGATGAGGTAACTGAGGCACAGAGAGGTTAAGTGACTTGACCAAACCCAAGATCACACAGCAGACTAGTGGAAATTTCAGAATTAGAACCCAGGTCGTTCTGACTCCCAGGCCTGTATTCTTTCCACTAGGTTACCCCATATTTGATTCCCACCCCATGTATTCTTTTCATAAATTTAGTACAATGCTTGGACAACAGTAAGTGCTTAATAAATCTAACTACTGGTACTGGTGAATTTGTGCTGTGGGGACTCCTCTCTCATGACTCAATTTAAATTGAACTCTTCTCTCAACAGTCATCCCCCTGGATTAACTCCATCACTGGCACAGCACTTAATAATGATAATAGTAAAAATTTTAGCATTTATTAAGCACTTACTATGGGTCAGGCTCTGTTCTAAATCACTGGGTTAGATCCAAGTTAATCAGATCAGACACAGTCCCTGTCCCACATGGGGCTCACAGTCTAAGTAGGAAGGAAGCCAGAGATTGATTCCCCATTTTACAGTTGAGCAAACTGAGACCCATTGAAGTTAAATACTTGCCCAAGGTAACACAGCAGACAAGTGACAGAGCTGGGATTAGAACCTAGGTTTTCTGACTCCCAGGTCTGTGTTTTTTCCACTAGGACACTGCTTCACTTGATTCATTTTTTGCCTTGCCTGGTTGCAAGACAGGGTGGTTTTGGTACCTGAGCTAGCCTATTTCCACTGGCATCACAAGACCAGTTTGGGAACGTTTGCTTCCCCAACCCTCGGCATGTTCAGTGACCACTGATTTGGCTTAGAAGGACCATATGTTCCCCTGCCTGTGATTCACAGCCCAGCTCCTGAAGATCATTCTCATTTTCCTTGGGGAAGGAGAAGAAATAATCTAGAGTCAGATGTCCTTTCAAAATGCTAAGATAATACAAATGGGCAAAAGACCCCAAATGCCACCAGTGATTCCTGTCCACTCTCCCCTTATTGAGCCCCTCAGGGGACAGAAAGGGGAACTCACAACATAAAATATCATGGCCTGACATCTTTTTCCTGCCTCCATATTTCATTCCTCCCCTAGACTTTCATCCCTGTGAGTTCAGCCAGGAAGCCGCTGAGGCTTGGGGAATAAATAGATGCTTTTTTTTTTATCGCTGGCTTTTCCCTTTTTCAAAAGTTCACATATTGCATTTTGACATTATGTAAATTAAAAATCACCATGGCATTACCTGGAGTAAACTATTATATCATTCTTTTCACACTGCTCTAGTTAAGATACTGTCAGCACTTTCCATTACTGGCCTTTATTTCCAGGAGTTTGAACTCAGTGGGGAGGAAAAAAAAATTCAGATGAAAAGTCAGTTACAAGTTCCATGGAAAGGGCATTTTTTTCATGTCCAACTGTGCCCCTTCTCCCACTCACCCTCCGCTTTCCACCTGCCACGACCCGAACATGCCCCAGAGTTTGGTTTATGGCTTCTGCTGTTAGTGATCATTCTGCAAAGTAGGGCTGTCCAATCCACCATTCCCCTTTCCACTCCAGACACACAAATAATGTGACTGGGCTAGGAGAGATAATAAAAATGGTACTCTCTCTTAAGCACTTACAAAGTGCTGGGTGCTGCACTAAGCACTGAAATAGATACAATAAAATCAGGTAGGATGTAGTCACTGACCTACATGAGGCTCATATTCTAGGTAGAGGGGAGAACAGTATTGAATCCCCGTTTTACAGTAGAGGAAACAGGCCCAGAGAAGTCAAGTGACTTGATTAAGGTCACACAAAAGGGAAGAGGTGGAGCTGAGATTAGAACCCAGGTCATTTGACTCACAGACCTGTACTCTAGTCACTAGGATATACTGCTTTTCTGTGAACGGTGATTTGGTAAAGATTACAAACTTCAATTTCCCTCCCAAGGATCCAGGAAGGGGGGATGTGGTGAAGAGTGGCCACTGGTTCTGGGATGTTATTTCCCAATATTACTGTAAAAAAAGTTTCACTGCAATGCATCATTCTGATAATAATAATAATAATGATTATGGTATTTGTTGAGCTCTTACTATGTGCCAAGCACTATTCTAAGCACTGGGGTAGATACAAGGTAAACAGGTTGTCTCACAAGGGGCTCACAGTGTTAATTCCCATTTTACAGATGAGGTAACTGAGGCACAGAGAAGTTAAGTGACTTGCCCAAAGTCACAGAGCTGATAAGTGGCGGAACTGGGATTAGAACCCATGACCTCTGATTGCCAAGCCCTTGCTCTTTCCACTAAGTCACTGATGGTTCAGTAGGGCTGAGGAATGGATTTCTGATTTCAGCTGTTCGCTGATCTCAGCTTCCTTCTACAACTTTCAGAAAGGTGGGATCGTGGTACTCAGATAAAGAGCAATTACACAGCTCCTTTTAAGAGATCTTCCAGGCAAAGCAATTCAAGGTGAAGGAATTATGGGCAACCCCATATATGGCACATTTCCTCCAAAAGTCTTCCCTGACTAAACTCTTTTTTCCTTTTCTTCCACTCCCTTCTGGTCACCCTGACTTGTTCTCTTAATTCATCTCCCGCTCCCAGAACCACATCGCTTATTTACATATCCATAATTTATTTAAATTAATGTCTGTCTCCCCCTCATGAATGTAAGCTCTTTGTTGGCAGGGAATGTGTATGTCATATTGTTGTACTGTACTCTCCCAAGTGCTTAATAATAATAATAATAATAATAATGTTGGTATTTGTTAAGCGCTTACTATGTGCCCAGCACTGTTCTAAGCGCTGGGGTAGACATAGGGGAATCAGGTTGTCCCACGTGGGGCTCACAGTCTTAATCCCCATTTTACAGATGAGGGAACTGAGGCACAGAGAAGTTAAGTGACTTGCCCACAGTCACACAGCTGACAAGTGGCAGAGCTGGGATTCGAACTCATGAGCCCTGACTCCAAAGCCCGTGCTCTTTCCACTGAGCCAAGCACTCAATGAATACAATTGATTGATTAATTCAGCAACTCTCAGCTAATCTTCCTTAACTGAGGCAAGGGGTGGAGAAGCTGTCCAGTCAGGGAACGTGTCTCTCAACTCTGCTTTTCTGTACTGTCCCAAGTGTTCAGTACAGTGCTCCACACACAATAAACACTCCATAAATATGACTGATAGGTAGATACAATTCATTCATTCAGTCATATTTATTGAGCACTTACTGTGCGCAGAGCACTATACTAAGTGCTTGGAAAGTACAGTTCGGCAACAGATATAATGTGCCCATGTTGGAAAACCAGCTCAATTGATAGGGTGGATTGATCAGATTGGTGACAAGGTGACAAGGTTGTAAAAGATTGTCTACAATGGACATTACCCAAATACAACTCGACAGAGTTGATGAGCTACACTTGGATCTGTGACCTCTGGGTATTTGATGTTCGTTCCATCCCCAACCCCACAGCACTTACGTATTTTTAAATTATATTGTAAGTTACTTATTTATTCATACTAATGTCTATCTCCTCCTCTAGACTGGAAGCTCGATATGGACAGGGAATGTGTCTGCTAAGTCTGTTGTACTCTACTCTCCCAAGCACTTAGTACAGTAATGGGTAATCCCAATATTGTTAGAATAAACATGTTGGGGACTTTTTAAACACCTGCATGTGTTTATTCTTTTTTGGAACACAATTCCCCTTTATACTCATAGAAGATGCCACTGATGGTGAAATTCGTCCATGTGACCCTAAAGGTCATTGTGAGACTCACAGTTCCAGTCACATTTTGCACACAAAGGCTGACCTTTGTGTTTATTGCATACAGCTCTTGTGGCTGTTTTCACGTTTGCTACCTTGTTTCCTGCTCCTTATGGATCTTCCTAGGAGGGTCAATCCCCAAGGGAGCTTTGCCACTATCAGTTCTCAGTTTGCCCCTTCCCAACCAGGTTAAGTCTTTAGAGCCACCAAGAAAATGCCAATAAGAATTCCCAGGGGCAGGTTTGTGTAAGAGAAAAGTAAAGACTTTGTTCCCAGCTCGAAAGCTTTTTCCCATTTACCACCCTTCCCATCCCACACCTTAAAAAGAACCAAAGCCACCTTGGGAAGATCCATAAGGAGCAGGAAATAAGGTAGCAAAGGCAAAAAGAGCAACAATAGCTGCATGCAATAAACACAACAGCACAGCAAGGGTCGGTCTTGGTGTGCAAAATGCAACTGGGTCTGAGAGTCCCACATTAACCTTTAGGGTCACGTGGGTGAATTTCACCACCAGTGGCATCTTCTGTGAGAGGACTGTGTTTTGAATTTTCTTGGTGAAATTCTTTACTGTACATTAGCTGGATTATCTACTAGTTTGCTGCTGAAGAGTGTGCATATGTGTGTGTATGTGTGTGAGTGTGTGTATATGTGTCAGAACAAGAATATTGCAGGACCACCTGGGATCTTTGTAGACACTTTGGGTTTGTTTGGGTGTCTACTGATTTTAACAGGGATGCATACACTACTGGCAAAACAATGAATACAGAGCAGTTGAGTGAGATTCAAGATGGTTTCTTAGGCTGGGACAGTGACTCTTAGCTCTACCTCCGCAGTGAGACATTGCATGAACCCTCTAGATATACCTAGCACATTAGGCTAGATCCACACTAGATGGCTACCTTGTGTTATTCACTGTCTACTTGTCATCTTTAAGAGGCACACATTGTTTGTCAGGGTTTTAGAGTTTTCAAAGCTCTCCGCTATGGGATTATTGCTGGAGTCTTTTGAGAGTTTGACCCAGTTTCTATTTTTGAAATTAAGCTTCAGAATTGATAGAGATGGAGATGCCCCAAGGGAATGTCTGCAGCAGAACTGAAGACCCCAATGTGGGAAACTCCCAACAGGGAACAGGGCTTGGAACCCACATCCAACAAAGTGGTGTGAAGCTGTATCAAATGTCAGACTTTAAATTCTGGGATTGCTCAGCCAGAGATGGGTATGTTCAGAGAGGTTGTTTTTTTTTAGGTATTAGTTAAGCATTTACTATGTGCCAGGCACTGTTCTAACCACTGGGGTAGGTACAAGGCAATCAGGTTGGACTCAGTCCCCATCCCACATGCATGGCCTAGTGCATAGATAGAGCCTAGGCCTGGGAGTCAGAAGGACTTGTCTGCTGTGTGACCTTGGGCAAGACATTCACTTCTCTGTGCCTCAGTTCCCTCATCTGTAAAATGGGGATTAAGACGACTGTGAGCCCCATGTGGGACAGGGACTGTGTCCAATCTGATTAGCTTGGTTCTACCACAGAGCTTAGAACAGTGCTTGACACACAGTAAGTACTTAACAAATCTTATTATTATTACTATTATTCATCCCCATTTTACAGATGAGGCAATGGAAGCACAGAGAAGTGTCTTGCCCAAAGTCACTGCCCACAGTGAATTTATAGTTTTGAGGGAGAGATTACCTGAGAGGGAAGTTCTGGCCAGAATATTATGCTACAAACTACCTTCTTCCTCTTCCCCTCTTCCCCCATCCTATGACAGGGACAGGGAACTGAGGAGGGGACCGGGGTTGGTAGGAGTGCTATTCCCCATGCTGGCATTACACTGGAGCTTGCAACCTTGATAAAAACAAATGCCCCACTCTGCTGTAGAACAAGATCCCACACCTACCCCATCGCCCACCCAAGGCTATGGACCAATTGCAAAAGGATAAGTGGCCAAGGCATGGTTTTCAGGTGGTTTCTAAACAAATCAAGAAAAATATTGAAGAGCAGATGAGACCAAACTAATCAGGCTAAGGCATGAGAAGTAGATTCTTTCACAACCTGCCACATGTGCAACTCTCTGCAAACCCTCTGTTTTGTCTCTCTGCTCTAACTCCCAGAAAGGTAAATTGTCCTTTTTAGGATGATGTTCTTTGGTATGCACCTCATGAAAACAAATCAGAATCTGTTGTTTGCAGCGGAAACCACCTTGTTGTTGGGTGTTTTTCACAATGAACCTAATTTCTTGGAGCTGCCAACAAGGAGCGTGGCACATTTTCCCCACAAATCAGCCACACACCCAACAACCAAACTGGGGCCTCTAGCTTCCATGCAGGAAAGGGTCTTGGATTGAAAACTTTGCTGGTACCAAATAGCTATGTATATATAGAGTTTGATTTTGGAAATGCTTCTCTTAATCATATCTTGAATTAATGCTGGGCTTGTTCATTCGGAGCTCTCATTACCCTCTTAATTAACTGTGCACAGATGGAAAAAGTCGAAATTGCTTCACTCGAGTTGTTCTGCTAGTTTTAAAATGAGATGGCAGATGGGGGGACAAGGCAGAGCCCACTCAGCTCAGAGGGAGGAGACAAGTTTTCAAGCTGTCACCGAAACGTCAACAAACACTCCATCTGTTTGCTGGAAGGACTGGGCTGAAGCATGCTCTCCGTGGTGCCCACAGAAGGGAGTTCAAAGGATCCCAGACAATTAGCGGGAAACCACAAGTCCACTTCCACCCCGTCACTCAGCACTGTCCCCTGCTGGTCCCAATGGGAAATTCCAACATTGACCCCATTTGCAATCTGGCTTGATAGACCCTCAGCTTGATAGCAAGGAAAACTCTTTCTGCTACCCTCTCTGGGTCTCGGACTGAATGAAGACAATCCACTGGGGGTAGGGAGCTACCTGGCAGGACGGGTCCTGAAAGAAGACTGTGACACCCCCGGAAATAGGGCAAGCAAGGAATACCAGTAGACTCATGGTAGAATGGAAATCTATCCTATTTAAAAGTCATTCTCTCAACAAGATTTTTTTTGAATGGTATTTGTTAAGTGCTTTGATCTGAGTGCTGAGACAGATACAGGTTAATTAAGTTGGACACAGCCCCTGTCCAGCATGGGGTTCACAGTCTGGGTAGGAGGGAGAACAGGTATTTAATTCCCATTTTACAGTTGAGGGAACTGAGGCACAGAGAGGTTAAGTGACTTTCCTAAGGTCACACAGCAAGTAATTGGCAGAGCCATATTAGAGCTCAGATCCTATGACTTCCAGGCCTTTGTTCTTTCCCCTAGACCATGCTACCATCCCATTACAGGCTATGTAGTGATTGGGAGAGTACAGAACAACAGAGTTGGTAGACATGTTCCTTACCTCGAGGGAGCTTATGGTCTAGAGAGGGAGACAGATATTATAAATAAATTATGGATATGCACATGAGTGCCATGGGGTTGAGAATAGGGTACCGATATGTACACAAGTGCTTAAAGGGTACATATCCAAGTGCATAGGGAGAAGGAAAAGGGAGACAAAAGAGGGCTTAATCAGAGAAGGCCTCTTGGAGGAGATGTGACTTTAATTAGACTTTGAAGGTGGGAAGAGTGGTGATTTGGCAGATATGGAAGGAGCTCAGAGGGAGGGTGTGAGAAAGGGGTCAGCAGTGAGAGAGACGATATTGAGGTACAGTGAATAGGTTGGCATTAAAAGAGCAAAGTGTGCTGGGTGGGCTGTAGTAGGAAACTAGTGAGGTAAGGTAGGAGGGAGTGAGCTGATTAAGGGTTTTCATGCAGATGGTAAAGAGTTTCTATTTGATGTGGAGTTGGATGGATAACCAATGGAGGTTCTGAGGAGTATGAGATAACTATGGTATTTTTCAAGCACTGTGCCAGGCACTGTACTAAGCACTGGGGTGGATACAAGCAAATTGAGTTGGACACAGTTCCTATCCCAAGTGGGGCTCACAGTCTCAATATGTGGACTGATGTTTTTTTAGAAAAATGATCCAAGCAGAAGAGTAAAGTATGGACTGGAGTGAGAGGAGACAGGAGGCTGTGAGGTCAGTGTCAAGGCTGATTCAGTAATTAAGGCAGGATAGTAATCAAATGCTTGGATCAGAGTAGTAGAGGTTTGGATGGATAGGAAAGAGTGGATTTTAATTATGTTGTGAAGATGAAGCTGACAGGGTTTAGTGACAGACTGAATATTTTGATTGAATGAGAGAGATGAGTACAGGACAGAGCCAAGGGTAAGGGCTTGTAGAGTGGTACTCTCGACAGTGATGGGAAAAACAGAGGGAGGATTGGGTTCATGTGGGAAGATAAATGAGTTCTGCTTGGACATGTTTAGTTTGAGGTGTCAGTGGAATATTCAGGTAAAGCTGTCCTGAAGACAGGAGGAAATGTGAGACTGCAGAGAAAGAGAGATCAGGGCTGGTGAGGTAAATGTGGGAAGCATCCTCGTAGAGATGATAGTTGAAGTCATGCAAGTGAATGAGTTCTCCAAGGGAGTATGTGCATGGAGAATAGAAGGGGACCAAGAACTGAGTCTTGAGGGAATCCCACTATTAGAGGGTAGGAGGCAGAGAAGGACCCTGCAGGGAATGTGTCTACCACCTCTGTTATACTATACTCTCCCAAGCATTTAGTATAGGGCTCTACACCCAATAAGCCCTCAATAAATATGACTGCTTGATGAGACTGAGAATGAGAGGCCAGAGAGAAAAGAGAACCAGAAGAAGAGAGTGTCGGGGAAGCCAAGGCTAATGTTTCAAGAGGAAAAAGATGGTCCAAAGTGATGAAGGCAGCTGAAAGGTCGAGGAGCATTAAGATAGAGTAGAGGCCATTGGATTCAGCAAGCAGAGGGTCACAGCTGAACTTAAAGTGGAACATTTCTGAGGAACGAAGGGGGCAGAAACAAGAGTGGAGTTGCTCTAGAAGAGAATTGGAGGAGAGGAAGTGGAGACAGCATGCTAGGCAACTTTCTCAAGGAGTCTGGAAAGGAATGGTAGGAGGGATATGGGGTGATAACCGAGGGGTGTAGGGAGGGTTTTTTGAATAGGGGATGCATGAAGCATGTTTGAAAGAAGTAAGGAAGAAGTCATTGGAAAATAAATGGTTGAAGATGGTGGTCAGGGAGTGAAAAAGGGACAGGACAAGTATTTTAATAAGATATGAAGGGACAGGGTCAGAGGTGCAGGTGGAAGACAGCTTTTGAGAGGAGGCAAGAGATTTCCTCTTTAGGTACTGCTGGGAATATGGAGAGAGTTGAAGAAGGAGCAGGATGAGAGAGGGGCTGAAGTGGAGCAGTGCAGATATTAGGGAAATTCCCACCTGATGATTTCAGTTTAATCACTGAAGTATGAGGCTAGTCATTAAGGGAAAGAGTTGGGCAGAGGGAGGCAGGGGGTTTGAGGAGAGAGTTATACATCTGAAACAGTTGGCTGGAACAATGAATATAGGAGTCAGGATGGAGAAGTATTGTTGTCAGGAGAGGGAAGAATTAAAACAGGGGAGATTGAATTTCAGAAGGATCAGGTCAACCAGGGACCTGGATTTCTGCCATCACTAGTCCACAGTTCAAACACAGAAATGGCAGAAACTGACTATTTAGATGATCAAGGGTTGTGGTGTAGTGATACGAATTTGGTGGAGACAGATGATCAAGGGATTTGAGTTCAGCAGAGAGGGTGATGTTAAGGGTGTTAATTTGCATGTCTAAAGAAGGTAGTTTGGGTATGGAGACCAAATGAAGCTTCATGGCTTTAGAATTTTGGAAGGGGACAAAAGATCAGAGGTTTCTGTGGAGGAACAGGACAGATTTGCTGTTAGTGGTTGTGTGGTAGAAAAAAAACAATGAGGAGGCTGCAATCTGATAGAGGAATTTCAGAATCGATCAGGGTATAGATTGTATGGCGACTAGAGATGATGAGATCAAGCGTGTGCCCAAGTTGGTGAGGTGGAGCAGGAGGTCCTTGGAATTGAGGAGTGAGAGGAAGTGGACAGTGAAAGTGTAACTGGGGACATCCACATGGATATAGGAGACCCCAAGGCCTCCAGGGATGGAGAAAGAGAGAAAGAATGGGAGAAAGGGATCAAAATGGTTCAGAAAGTAGAGCAGCGGCTTCCTTTTTCTATCTATAAGAAGGTTTTAATTCTCAGTCCCACTTGATATATTCAAATTTCACGTTTAGCCAGAGGTGAGAGGAAGCCAAAATGGAGCACCCTAAAACAGTCACTGCTGGTGTGACCATTTCAGGATGAATTATTCAAAATGGGCACTTTGGTCCTTTGGCATCAAGCCCGGCATAGCTCCGGGCTAAGGATGGGGGAAACACCATCCCATGCTCCCGCCGCTTCCGCTTATCCCACTTTTTGATGGGCAGGATGGGGAGACCAACCTGGCCTGGAGATCTGAAGGGTTCCCAAGACCCTCATCAAACTGCAGTGGATGCTGGAGCAGCTCCTTCTCATCTCCTATCTTCCACAGAAGTGCCTGCTCAGTGCAATTCCAGTCATGGTGGTGGTTTTCAATGCTTTGCCCCCACCTCACCTCCCTACCCAAAATGCCCACTCCCCACTGCCCTTTAAATGCCTGCCTGTTCCTGTCGGAAGATTTTTATTTGCACCCCTACTTGAAGTCACAAAATTAACGTGCTCTCACAGAATGACCTAAAACCTCCTCAATAATGAGATTTCCCATTTAAAAATTAGATTAAAATGTCTTTCAGACCTCCTATAATTGAACATACCAGCCACAGAGCCTGCTGGCCCCCCTAACTCCCCAACTAAGATAAGAAACTCACAGTTGACCTTGCTTTTTCCCTAGTTTCTCTTAGGGAGAGGGACTGTGACATCATTAATCAGAGCCTCTTAAAAACAAACAGATTTTTCCTCTAGCATCCTTTTGCCTCCAGGAACCTATTGATTTTCCTTTTTAAATTACTATAATTGCCTTAAATGATAAAATAGTTGCTTTCCTTTTCCTTGCAAATTTGCACATGCAGTGTACCAAAACATCTGGTTCAATTTTTCTCAAACTCCTTGATACACTTGGTGTGGGATGGTTAGCTCTTCTCCCAATCCCAGGGGTAGCTTGTATGGGTAGGGAATGAATTGTACATCGCCTTGATTCTATTTAGTTGCCATTGTTTTTACGAGATGTTCTTCCCCTCAACTCTATTTATTGCTATTGTTCTTGTCTGTCCATCTCCCCCGATTAGACTGTAAGCCCGTCAAACGGCAGGGACTGTCTCTATCTGTTGCCGACCTGTTCATCCCAAGCGCTTAGTACAGTGCTCTGCACATAGTAAGCGCTCAATAAATACTATTGAATGAATGAATAGGGAATGTGTCTGTTTATTCTTGCATTGTACTCCCCCAAGTGCTTAGTACAGTAGTCTGCACACACTAAGCGCTCAGAAAATACTATTAAATGAATAAATGTTACTTGCACTGGCCTTATTTCCTTGGGAGTTTAGCAGAGTTTAAAGAGCCAGTGCCTTGATTTTCAGTGTCTTTCACCTGAGCAGCAGAACCTCTGATGTATTCTAAGCTCCCTGTGGGTAGGGAACACTTCCACAAATCTGTTATATTGTACTCTCCCAAGTGCTTAGTACAGAGATCTACACACAGTAAGTGCTCAATAATTACAACTGACTGAATGAAGCTCCCATGTGAGCACTCAGTCCTGTGGTTCCTCCTTGCAGGAGTAGCTGATGGGAAATGAGAAGCAGTGTAATCTTACGGATAGAGCATGGGCCTGGAAGTCAGAAGGACCTAGGGTCTTTTCCTACTTATCTGCTGTATGATCTTGGGCAAGTCACTCAACTGCTCTATGCCTCAGTTTCCTCATCTGTAAGATGGAGTTTAAGAGCATGTACCCTATGAGAGACATTGACTGTGTCCAACCTGATTAGTTTGTTTCTGGCCCTCTGCTTAGTACAGTACATAGTAAGCACTTAACAAATACCATAAAAAAACAAAACCCTAACCTGTAAAACTACCGAGTTGGAAGTTTCAGAACACTAAACTCTTCTTCTGGATTGTGGAAAGGGAAATGCAGACTTCTTGAACAGACTAAGTATCTATAACGGTTTGGCATCTGGATGTATGAGAATCTGTGTAAATGAGAGACCATCACTACCATTAATATGATTTAGATAAACGGAAAGTGGAAAAACGAAGTTGTACAACGTAAATAAAGGAGTGCTAAAGTATTTCTCTTCAACTCTTCTCCTACTCAATCAGTAGTATTCGTTTGGTACTAACTCTTTGCAGAGTTAGGCACTTGGGAGAGTACACTAGAGTGAGTAGAGACAACCCTGTCCTTAAGGAGTTTACAGTCTAACAGGGGAGGCAGACACTCAAGTTATTTAGAGGTGGGGGAAGCAACAAAGTGTAAAGTAGGTACATAAGTGCTATGGGTGGAGGGGGAGAGTTAGTAACTACCAAAGTGTTTAGGTGACAGAAAAGTGCTGAAGGAGAAATAGGTGGAAATATGCTGGTGAGATTCATTCAATCACATTTATTTAATGCTTACTGTGTGCAAAACACGGTACTAAGCACTTGGGAGAGTACAAATAACAATGAACAGACATATTTCCTGTCCACAATGAGATTATAGTTGAGAGATGAGAGGTTAATCAGGGAAACCCTCCTGAAGGAGATATGATTTTAGTACTCCTTTATAGATTAGAAAGATAAATGATCTGCCAGATTTGAAGAGAGAGAGAGTTCTAGGCAGAAGGGAGGGAACAAGCAAGAGGTGGTTGGTGACAGAGTTGAGAATGAGGCACAGTGACTGGGTTAACATGAGAGGAGCCAACTGTCCAAAGTGGGATTTTCTGGGATAGGAGTGAGGATAAATAGGAGGAAGTGAACTGATTGAGTGTTAAGGCTCTTCTAAAAACTGGGTGAGATTTCAGCCTTAGGGCAAGTTTCTTTAAGAGCAGATGCACCCTTATTTTGAAAACACTCTATGTTGACTACACATTACTTGACTGCTTTGGAAATGCAGGCAAGTTAATAGATGGTCAATTGATGGGAATGTCAGAAGACTTGGATTCTATTATCGACTAGCTGTGTGACTGGCAAAATTACTTAATGTCTCTGTTCTTCAGTGGTGCAGTCCAACGTGGGAATATTTTATACTCACCCCCTTTTTTCCAAGGCAAATTGAGAGAAGACTTATTATAAAATTCCATGAAGTAATTTGAGTTCCTCAAGAAAGAGACAGTATAAATACTGCGTGGATCTCATTAGAACCTCCATCTAATTCACTGGTGGAATTTGTTCTTTGGCATATTTGCTACCTTGCTACTCCATCACTCATTGACGTGTGCAAAGCCACTATTTTTCTGCAAGTAAATACTAGTTCCACCCAATTTTCCTGCTCCCTTCTTCTCTCTATTTTAAATGAGTTCTGCTGGCCAAATCTGGAAATGTTAAATGTGGTCACCCAAATCAAAGTTCAAAGTCTCTCTGTTCCAAATCAAGTCTGATCTTCAGAGGTGCTTTTCCTTTGACTCTGCCCTGGAAGATTGGAGGCTAAACTTTAAATGGAAACTTCTAGGACAGCTAAATGCTGCCTTTCAACTATTACAATAAATATCTGACAGAGGAGAAAATAGGAAAAGAAGCAGGCGGGGACTGACCCTTCTTGTCACATGCTAGTGTCTTGGCACCTCAAATTTTATCAGTCCATTAGCCACTGTTAATTTCCTTGCTCTCCATGGCAAAAGGTGGACAAAATTGGCCAAGTTGCTGGAAATATCACATAAATGGGGTGATTCACACTCAAAGCTGTCAGGATAATACATATCCATTTAGAGAGCATCCGAGGGAAAAAAAAAAGAAACCATTGGTATCTCCCTGATCACCATCCTTTCCCTTAACCGCATGACCCGACGGTGGCAGCGGAGAGCACAGATCTGTCCATCTCTCTGGGCCGACCGTAATTTCAGAGGCATGGAGAGTCTGATGGCCTGTAATCAGCTCAAAATCATCAGCTCTCTCTTTCCCCTTGAAACTCCATAGATTGGGTCAAAGCCAAGGAAACAGACAGAGGTAAATTCAAATTGAGAATAAAATCCTGCCATTACCTGGATCATTACAGGGGAAAAAATTCAACTTCCGACCAGCTGGCTAATTTAAACTCATGGGAAAATGTAGGGAGGGAGTCTCACAGAGCTCTTTCCACCAACACTGGCCTCGAGATCACCTGAGTAGCATTGTCTTGCAGCTGTAAGAGAATCCCTTTACCACATGGCTTGTTGGACACTGAACTTTTTTTTTTGGTGTGTGTGTGTGGTTTTGTATTCATATTATTTCATCTTTCCTGCTGTGTCCTTTGGCAAATGCTTCTCCACTTTAGTTTTAAACAGGGAGTCCCTGGAGAGCCAAGGACCATATCTAACTTTCACCTGTGTATTTTTTTTAACCAGTGCTCAGTAGAGTGCTGCTCTGCACCAAGTAAGGCCTTACTACATGTTATTACTCTTTCTAAAGGAGCTGAGAGAAGGAATATTTGGACAAAAAGATATAGTTGGAGAGCATCAGAGGTTGGTGATTTGGAGTAGGCATGTAGATGTCCACAGTAGTGTTTCAGTTGGGTTGTGTCTACTCTATTACAGTCTTTACTTCATCATCATTATGAATATTTATTGAATGCTTATTGTCTGCACAGCACTGTACTAAGTGCTCTGGAGAGTACAACAGAGGTGGTAGACATGTTCCATGTCCACAAGGACCATACGGCCTAGAGGGGGAGACAGACATTTATACAATTCATTAATTCAATAAATTCATTAATTTATTCATTTAAATAATCATCACCTTCAAAACTAAGCTTGTCCTTTAGTCTGTAAACTTGTTGTGTGCAGGGAATATTTGTTTTTTTATATTTTACTCTCCCAAGGGCTTAGTACAGTGCTTTGCACACAGTAGGTGCTCAGTAAATGAGATTGATTGAATAAATGAATGATCAATAACATGAATTATTGAGTTCCTGCTGGATATCGAGGAGCAGCATGACCTAGTGGAAAGAACATAAGCCTGCAAATCAGAGAATCTGGGTTCTAATCCCAACTCCACCAGTTGCCAGTTGTGACACCTTGGGCAAGTCACTTCTCTGTGCCTCAGTTTCCTCATCTGTAAAATGGGATTTCAATGCCTATTCTCCTCACTACTTCAAAAGTGAGCCCCATGTGGGTCAGGGACTGTGTCTGACTTGATTAACTTGGATTTACCCCAGGGATTAAAACATGCTTAACACATAATAATAGCAATTATAATTGTGGTATTTAAGTGCTTACTATGTGCCAAGCACTATACTAAACACTGGGGTAGATGTAAGATCATCAGGTCCCACACAAGGCTCACAGTCCAAGTAGGAGGGAGAACAAAGATCGAATCCCCATTCTGCAGATGAGGGAAATGAGGCATGGAGAAGTGAAGGTCGCACAACAGAGAGAAGGTCACACAGCAGAGAAGTGGCAGAGTTTGGACCCAGGTCCTCTGACTCCCAGATTCATGCTTTTTCTACTAGGCCATGATGCTTCTAGGAAGTGCTTGACAAACACAATAATAATGATGATTATAATGATGGTAACAATAATACTGTAAAACGTTTTACTGAGTACTTTGGACTTGTGCTAACATTCTCCACACAAGGCAGTGTGAGAGTTAAACTAACATCACTAAAGTGATTATTTGACTTGGACTCTGGGATTGTTGACATTTATCTAGTGACCTCTGTTTTCAAAAATGACACAGATAATAAAGTTCACCAAGGATGTGAATGTGACTGGGAGAAGTTGACAGGGGGTGAGGAGTTCTAACCACATAATGGATGAAAGATTGATTGATTGATACGATGGTATTTTCTGCTTGTAGTGCCTGGTGCTATTTACATTTTTACCACTTTATCTTCTATCTTTGTAGAAGTATTTGCTCAATAGAGCTATTCCTCAATAGACAGCAAGGGCTAGAAGCATCCCAATATGATACACCTGCCTCCAAATATTTGAAAGTATATTATCATTTGGATTACTTGGTTATTTTCCGAGTATTGATTATGTGCCCAGTGCAGAGTTAAATGTGGGGTAAATACAGAAAGTTAAGATAAGTACCTTCTCCCCAAGAAGTTCCCAACCTATGTAACCTCCTAAAGATAGGATTTAAAAGATCCCCAAATCACAACCTCCCTGTTGAGGAGAAGCACGTTCAAGATGAAAATCTTTGGTCATGTCCACTGAAATGTCAAAACACTGCCTGGTCTAAAGGAGCCTTTGCCAGTGACTTACTCCCTTGATTTGACTCAATGGATTAGGGTGGTTTTTTCAGTGCACAACCAGAATCATCATAAGATTTTAAAATTCACTGTCTGGCTTATGCAGGGTAGTTGCCTAACTGATAGGGAACCGTAAATATTACCAAATACATACCCACATCATATTTTCATTGCATTATAGTTTACAGTCTAATGGTTTTCATCATGACGATTGTGGAGCCAGAAGGCTCAGATACTGGGGAAGCAGCATGGCTTAAGGAATAGAGCACAGACCTGAGAGTCAGAAGGACCTGAGTTCTAATTCTGACTCTACCACTTGCTCTACGACCTTGAACAAGTCACTTCACTTCTCTGTGCCTCACTTCGCTCATCTCCTTTGACACTGTCGACCATCCCCTCCTCCTCCATACCTTATCTCACCTTGGCTTCACGGACTCCGTCCTCTCCTGGTTCTCCTCTTACCTCTCTGGCCGGTCATTCTCGGTCTCCTTCGCTGGCGCCTCCTCCCCCTCCCATCCTTTAACTGTTGGAGTTCCTCAAGGGTCAGTTCTTGGCCCTCTTCTGTTCTCCATTTACACTCACTCCCTCGGTGAACTCATTCGCTCTCACGGCTTCGACTACCATCTCTACGCAGATGACACGCAGATCTACGTCTCCCCCCCGTCCTCTCCCCCTCCCTTCAGGCTCGCATCTCCTCCTGCCTCCAGGACGTATCCACCTGGATGTCGGCCCGCCACCTAAAACTCAACATGAGCAAGACTGAGCTCCTCATCTTCCCTCCCAAACCCGGTCCTCTCCCAGACTTCTCTATCACTGTGGATGGCACGACCATCCTTCCCGTCTCTCAGGCCCGCAATCTCGGTGTCATCCTTGACTCGTCTCTCTCGTTCACCCCACACATCCTATCCGTTACCGAGACCTGCCGGTTTCACCTCTACAATATCGCCAAGATCCGCCCTTTCCTCTCCACCCAAACGGCTACCTTACTGCTACGGGCTCTCGTTATATCCTGGCTAGACTACTGTGTCAGCCTTCTCTCTGACCTCCCTTCCTCCTCTCTCGCCCCGCTCCAGTCTATTCTTCACTCCGCTGCCCAGCTCATCTTCCTGCAGAAACGATCTGGGAATGTCACTCCCCTTCTTAAACACCTCCAGTGGTTGCCTATCAACCTCCGCTCCAAACAAAAACTCCTCACTCTAGGCTTCAAGGCTCTCCATCACCTTGCCCCTTCCTACCTCTCCTCCCTTCTCTCTTTCTACCACCCACCCCGCACACTCCGCTCCTCTGCCACCCACCTCCTCACCGTCCCTCGGTCTCGCCTATCCCACTGTCGACCCCTGGGCCACGTCCTCCCACGGTCCTGGAACGCCCTCCCTCCTCACCTCCGCCAAACTGATTCTCTTCCCCTCTTCAAAACCCTACTTAAAACTCACCTCCTCCAAGAGGCCTTCCCAGACTGAGCTCCTCTTCTCCCTCTACTCCCTCTGCCACCCCCCCTTTACCTCTCCGCAGCTAAATCCTCTTTTTCCCCTTTTCCCTCTGCTCCTCCACCTCTCCCTTCCCATCCCCACAGCACTGTACTCCTCCGCTCAACTGTATATATTTCCATTACCCTATTTATTTTGTTAATGAATTGTACATTGCCTTGATTCTATTTAGTTGCCATTGTTTTTACAAGATGTTCTTCCCCTTGACTCTATTTATTGCCATTGTTCTTGTCTGTCCATCTCCCCTGATTAGACTGTAAGCCCGTCAAACGGCAGGGACTGTCTCTATCTGTTGCCGACTTGTTCATTCCAAGCGCTTAGTACAGTGCTCTGCACATAGTAAGCGCTCAATAAATACTATTGAATGAATGAATGAATGAGGTTAAGACTGTGAGCCCCATGTAGGACAGGGACTGTGTCCAACCTGATTAGCTTGTATCTATCCCAGCACTAAGAACAATACTTAACACATAGTAAGCACTGAACAAATACCATCATTAATATTATTATTATTTTTATACTACAGCAGTCTTCTTTATTGGTGCAATCTCCCTAGGCATCAAGGACATGGCAGAATTATCTTGCTTTTTCTTTGAAATTCAGGCTAAAATAAGCAGATTATGGTTTTACCTAGCTATGGAATCCAAATGGGGCTCACTTTAAGGTGGCAGAAGAGAACTATGAAAATCATTACGTCTCAGCTGATGTGATATATCTGGTCACCCAGAGTTATGGAAGTGGCTCTCCGGTGACACAGAGGATCCAGGCTGCTTTCCCTGTTTTCCTGGAATGAGTAACCTGCAATGGTCACGTAATCAGTGTGGTGCAGGCAGAGAAGGGTTGGGATGTTACTCCCTTGATGCCATATCTTGTTTAATATCTATTTGGAGGAGTCCCGGAGCAAGAAGTATGGCAGCAGTAAGTTTTGCCCTCCCTCAAGCAAAACATCTAAATCCATCTTGCCACTGCAGCTTCCTGCCTCTGAGAACTCCTTCTCCAGACTGTAAGTACACTGTGGGCAGGGATTGTGTCTGCTGAGGCTATTTTGTACTCTCCCAAGCATTTAGTACAGTGTCCTGTACAAGGTAAGTGCTCAATAAATACCATTGATTGACCAACGGAAACCAGCCAGGGAACATCTGCTTAGGGTCTCCAAAGTCACTCTGGTAATCCCTGTCAAGTGGGACAATCCAGTGAGATCTCAGAAGCAGCTACCAGATGCTCCACAGTAAATTGGGTGGTCCTGTGCTTTGGGGACATATCCCCCAACCCAGAAAACCCAGAGTGGCAGCCATTAGATTTCTGCTTTTTCAATTCTCTGCACACATTAAGTACACAATGAATATCACTAATTGAGTGGCTGCCTATTATCAGCCAGGAAGAGGATCAGAAGAAAAGGTCCTCCAGTCTCCTTTTCTGCCTCATCTCTTTTTCTCCCTCCTCTTCCTCTATCTCAGAAGCAATAGCAGCAGCACCCATTGATGCTGAAGTAGTTACTTGCTAGCTGTTTCCTGAAGGTTTCTGGCTTGGTCACTAAATCAGGGTATATGGTAGAGGTGGAGAGCATGCTATCAGCTCAACCTGAGTGGCAAGCTCAGGAAGTCCATTTCTGTGAATCAGGAAGTGGTGGCTAGGTGAAGAGGGTGGGTGTGTCTTAGTGAGATGTTTATCCCTCTGGTTATGTCCTCCTTAATTACTTTCCCCTTTAGCTACTGTCTGCCTATCTTTTTCTTCTTCTCTGTCTTTCTCTTTGTCACTGTCCCTCTCTGGCTCTCTTTCTCCCTTTCCTTCCCTGTACCCTGGAAGCTCTCTTGGCCCCTCCTCCTGCCCCACTTTGAGCTCCCCCAAATCTAGTCACCCGAGCTCAGATGAGCCTCTGGGATCCCAGGGCCTGCCAGAGCCTGAGGGCCTTGACCTTGAGGGCAGTTTGCAGATTTGCCTGGAAGTTGGCCTATCCCCTCTGGGGCGATGAGATGAGCCTGCTCCTGCAATACTCTTTTATTCTTATGCTTTATTAATTGTGCCACCGGTTAAGTATTTTAATTGATGCTATATTTTACTACGCTTGCTCCCTGAGGCTATTCCAGTGAAGGGCACAATTTTTAAAATCTAAAAAATTAATAAACCAACTTCCCTGGTTTGTTATTTATTGGTGTTTTCTGGCATCTGTAAGGACTTGCTTGGTATATATGAGAATGACCCACAGCAACTCCTTACACCTTTAACCTACAGAACCACAGGCTCTCTGGGTGTCCTGCTCCTAGGTCAGGATGGCAAGATCAGAATGCACCTAAGAGTTAGGTGGTCTGAAAGACAATTGTTTTAATGTAATCTGTGGTGACTTTAGAGAAGATTGCCATTTCTCTTCCAACCCCACTTTTCCCTTTACTTTTGGATACTATGCCTTGGATCAACGTGTTTGATGGCCTGGCTCCTTAAGACTGTTTAGATTGATGAACATTTCTGATAAAATCACATTCTATTGCTGAGGATAAAATCTCTGTTGCCTCAGCTCACCTGTGCAGGTGGAAAGAGACCCAGGAAGTCAGGGTCTTTCTAAGACTTTTTAGGAGACAGTGGGTTGGTCCAGCCTAGACTCACTCACCTTTGGCTTCTGCAGTTGAAGACCATTTGGCGGTTGTCCCAAACTGAAACTTCTTCCCTCTTGCACCCACCCAGACAGATCATTTCCCCGCACTTTCTTTCTTAGACTGTGAGTCCCTTGAAGTCCGGAGACTATTTTTATATATTTATTAAGCACTTATGTTCCAGGCAATGTATTAAGCGCTGGAGTTGATACAAGCTAATTAGATTGGACGTAGTCCATGTACCACACAGGGCCCAGTGTCTTAATCCCCATTTTACAGATGAGGTAACAGGCACAGAGAATTTAAGTGACTTGCCCAATGCCGCACAGCAGACAAGTGGCAGAGCTGGGATTAGAACTCAGGTCCTCCTAACTCCCAGACCTGTGCTCTCTCCACTAGACCACACTGCTTGTCTTCCCCATCCATTCTTTCCCAACGCTTAGTACGGTGCTTTGCAGACAGTGATTAATAAACAGTACTATTATAAGGATCACGGCATGGTCATGCCACCCAAATTCATGCCACAGAACTAGACTCCATCACCCTGGCCCACAGGTTCATTTGCATAACACCTTCCTCTTTCAAGGAGGGGCACCTTATTCCCTCTGTCACTATTTGAGACTCACCCCTAAAATGTAAATCCCCAGTAGTCCTCAGGAGATGAGATGTGCACCAAACCTTTTGTAGTCTTCTTGGTGTTTAGTTTGCACATGCCCACTCTTTGGACCCAGGAAGCCTTGGCCAGGGCCTCCTTTCCCTTATCCTGCCCACAAGCAGGGTCCAGGCCCATTCTCTGTGAGGATTTGTTTTTTAGCTAATCTTTCCCTTCTGCCCCCCAAAACATTTGCTCATCAGCCACCAGAGCGCTTTACAAAGCCATCACACTCATCTTGGCCAACAGGAAAATGAGACACTTCAGCAAAGTCAAGAAGCCAGAGACCTTAACCTTGACAGTTGTAAACGCTACTCAACCCAGTCTGGGGCCAATGGAAAGGTCCAGGGAAGGAGGGACCTCTAGCCTTACTCCCTGCCCATATTGGCTCTGTGGATTATCAGGGGCCTAGGGATGGCAGAGCAGAAAATGGAGATGAGAAGGTTTTTGTGGATGATGTTAAGTGGGGAATTCTAACATCCAGGTTGACTGTGTGCAGGGAAGTATAGGGAGGAATTCCAGCTCCACCACTTGTCTGCTGTGTGACCTTGGGCAAGCCAATTCACTTCTCTAGGCCTCAGTTACCTGACCTGTAAAATGGGATTAAGACTAAGCCCCACGTGGGAGAACCTGATTACCTGGCATCTACCCCGGTGCTTAGAACAGTGTTTGGCACTTAGTAAATGCTTTAAAAATACCATAATAATAATAATTACTATTATTATTAGTAAGAAGGCCTTGCATTCCACACAAAGGTGAGAGCCAACTTCAGAAGAGTTCCTTGGCTAACCCTCAGTCTTTTCCTTCTAAACTATGGCTTTCCCCTGGTCTCCTTCTGGAACCTCGTACAATCAGTCCTTCCATAACATATGCTTTCGTTATACATTTGAGATAGATCATCATGAGAACACTTCCCCCCACAGCCTATGCTTATCCAGATAGGATCCCAGGTGATGTTGGATGATATGGCTGTGTGAGATTGCTATATTTGGGAGAATGAAGTTGGATCTCTTGAGTCATTTAGCCATTTTTATTTTGCTCCCAAATAACTGGAGAGCCTCATCACCACCTTCTCTTCCTACAGGATATGGTAAACAATCACACAGTCATGGGTCCCACCCTTGCCCCCCTAACCACTCTCCCAAACCCCAACCAATCCTGAACAGCAGGGAGAGAAGGGAAATAAGGAGAAGTTAGGGTCAGGCTTACAATCTACCAGATTTGCCTGGTGGGAAATGGTTGATTTGGAGTGGGGAAGATGGGGCGATGTATCAGGATTTCCTGGGTTACCAGTAGACTAATTAGAATGGGCAGGAGGGGGGCATTCACTCCCTAGTGGACCTCAGCTATTACCATCCCTGTCCAGAAACTCAGAGCAAATCTATTAGCATCATGGGATAAGGCAACTGCTTTAACTCACCTCTTTATACAACTGTCTATAGAAATGACTCTTTGACCCTTGCTGTAGGGAGCAGCATACGGTAAGGAATGGTCCCTAGGGGGTTCCTGGCATTCTCAGCCCTAATACGACCCTCTTACTCAGTGCGTTAGTGTGGCTGTTCACTGGTCAGGCAGGTGAGCAGGCAAGTACATTGGAGCTCTGAAGTCTATGGACCTGGAGTCCATATCATTCAGTGAATGATATTTGAGTGCATACTGGGTGCAGAACACATTACTAAGCACTTGAGAGTACAACAGAGTTGGTAGACACGTTTCTTGCCCACAGTAAGCTTACAGTCTATATATGTCAATTGCAGCATGGTGGAAAATGCCATATAAAGTTTCCATTAAAGAAGATTTACTCCACCCATATTGTATGCAGTGCTCTATTGTACCTGTTTGGGAGAGTAACATCAAAGAGTAACATCACACATGCCCATGAGGAGCTTGCATACTAATAAAAGACAAGCAGATGCAACACGATATAGAAACAACTGCTTCCAGAAAGTGTGTGGGAAATCAATCAGTAAATTAAGTATATGTACTGAGCTTTTATATATGCACAAATATATATATACATATGCACTTATATGCAAATCAATCAATGGAGCTTTTTGAGTGTTTATTATGTGCAGAGCACTGTATTAAGGGCTTGGAAGAGTACAATATAACAATTTGAAGTCACATTTCCTGCCCACAGCAAGCTTACAGTTTAGCGGATAATGTAAGTGCTCAGGATGGCTGTATATACATTAGGGCTAAAGAGGTTTCATCATGGCAAAAATCAGTCGGGGGAAGAAAACAGGGATGACCAAGATGGATCTATGCTTAATAGGGATGGGCCTATGGAAGTTTTTGGATCATTCACTGGGCACCCACCAGGAATAGAGCATCCCATTTGGTTCTGGACTCTTACATTTAAGAGGGATGCTGGGGGCCTGAGAGGCCTTTTCAAGCAAAGTTGTTAAAATATAATGAAGTGAGGAAAATTGTTTTTGGAAGAAAACAAGGTAGAAGCCACATGGTATGGTGGAAACAACATGATTGACTCTCGAGCTCAGATGAACGGGATTCCTACATGCGGCTTTAACGAGCCAGTGTCTTGAAAATTAGTGATCCCATCCTTTTGTGTATGTTCCTGCTTCTTTGATATTGAGAATGTAGGTTGATGAATAAAGAAAACTGTAGTATAGAAGGCTAGGCATGGCTGGTCTGTTTAACCCCGACTCACACGGAGGGTGAATATCAGATCCCCAAATCTGGGTCTTGGCGACCGGTGACAATGACCGTGACTAGAATCTAGAGAAGGATATGTGGCTTTCAAAGGAAAGAGATGGATGGGGGAGGTGGAATGGTGTGAAAGCAACACTGGGAGTAAAAAGGAAACCGGGGTTAGTGCTTGGATCAATGTGGTAGCAGTTTGGAAGGAGAGGAAAGGGCAGATTTTAGTAACGTTGTGAAGGTAGAATAGACAGGACTTGGAGGCAGATTGACTATGTGGGTTGAATGGGTTCATTCGTTCAGTTTAATTTCTTTAGTAGTTACTTTGTGTAAAGCACTGTACTCAGCAACTGGGAGAGTACAGTATAGGTTGAATTAGCATAGTGCTTGGCATGTAGTAAGTGCTTAACAAATAGCTCAATTATCATCAGACCTTTGTGAAGATTGCCGTAAGTGTGGATGATGCTCACATGCTGGGTGAGGGCCTTCTTCAGCATGAGTTTGAGGAAAGTAATAGCTGTACCTCCTATAAACCACTGGGGAATCGACGGCAAGGACAACGTCAAGTCTCTATTAACCTGAGCTGAATCCAAACTACTGAATGCCCTACATTCCATCAACCAGGTCCCTGGACCACCAATCCCATCAGCTTTCTCTGTCTCTATATAAAACTTGGCTGGAGTTCTCTTTAATTAAAGATTCTAATCTAATTACCACCCCCAAAAAAGGCAGAAATTAGGTCACTCAGTTCCTGTGTAAAACTTAATTTTGGATAATTTATTTTTACATTTTCTAATTGAATGAATATTAATTGGCTGGGGTTTGATGCAGAAGATGAAGACATTAAACTCTCATTAACCAAACACCCATTCACATTCATCCACAAACACCTCACATCTGCAGCATTGAGCTATCAAGAGAAAAATCTACAATGATTTATAAGGTTTGCCAAGACAAAAGCAAAGACAATGGATCTAGTTTTTATCAGCCAATTAATCGGGGGAGTGATGCATGAATTCTCAGGTGAGTGGCAACAAATCACGAGGTTGGGGTCATGCTAAAGGGTTCAGGTTTTTCCCATGATGGGATATCAACATGGGGAAAGATGATCTATGAATAAATGGGCAGAGTGGTCAAGAGCAGGATCCCATCTGTTAAGGCAGTGCAACATGGCTGTCCCCAAAGCACTTTGTAAAATCTAGTCTTCTCTGATGTTGCATTTCAGTGATGCAATTTATTAATGAGGGTATTTGTTAAGCACTTACTTTGTGTCAAACACTATGCTAAACGCTGGGGTAGATACAATAAGATCAGATCAAAGTCCCTACTCACATGGGGTCATAGGCTAATTGTAAAGAATAGATATTTAATCACCTTTTTACAAATTAGGAAACTGAGGCCAAGAGAAGTTAAGTGTCTTGCAAGGTCACCCAGAGCTAAGATTAAAACTCAAATCTCTTTTACTCTCAGCTCAAGGAACTCTTCAATATACTCACATAATCAAGCCATCAATCAGTTATATTTTGAGTGCTTACTAAGCATTTAGGAGATGACACTGTAGCAGAGTTGGTAGATACTTTCCCTGCTGACAATGGCCTCAAGGGCCAAATATTTAATATTCTCTTTTGAATTAGAATTAGGTTAGCCAGGCTGTCCAGTTTTTAGCTAGTCTGTCACCTGTTGAGTACAGATCCGTCTTTATGACCCATATTTTTATTTTCAGCACTTATTCTCCCTCCTCAACAGCTTCAGCTGACAAGTCTCATGGCTCAAAAGCAGTTTCCATGTTTTGAGAACTGGAGAGGGGAAAGACAAAGGCTCTGGAGCAAAAAGGAGAGTCCAGAAAGTGGCCTCGGGAATACTTCTGTGAAATGGTGCCTATGACATCGCTCCGTTACGGAATAATGCATGCAACATCAAGTGCATCTTCCTACCAAGTATCCGTAAGAGCATCAGTTTTTCACCCTGAATACCTTCAGGTCTTTTTCGTCCTCCAAATTTGTATTGGCCTTGCCCACATGACCCAATTCTACCTCTCACCGGTTCCATCCCCTTGCTTTTTTTTCTGTAATATCAAGGGAACCTGTGATTGTCTGCCACAGATACCCTCATCGCCTCATCCAACTTTCCAGATATATAGTCTTAAAAAACAAAGGAAAAAGTAGAGAGGAAAAACTGAGTACATTGCCTTCCTTTTGGCCCTAACTGGCTGAATTCATTGGGCTCCCATTTGGTCTCCCTTAACCCTGGCCACAGGCTCCTTTTCTAGGCTTCCTTAATATGGTTACAAAGGGAATTCTGGAGGGTTGAATGTGGAATTTCCACTATAGAGCCAAGACAGAGATGCTGTAGGAGAATTAATGAATGGAAAGTCTGATTCGTGAGAAAAAGAGAAATAAGAAAATATCTGTCAGTGAGAGAACAATTCCCGACTCAAGAGGATATAAAAGTCTAAATAGCTAGCAGCAACAGCCGAAGCCATTGGAGAAAGGCAGAGCTCAAGAGGAGATTGAGTGGTCAACTTGCCCATCCTCCAGCAATCTGGACAACTCCTAAAGCAATCTGGGTAGAAGGGTCACTTAGGGCACCCGGGGAAGGCTATTCCCCAGACTCCCTCAGGATCAGGTGTTTAGCAGTCCTTCCTAGCAGGAAATTCTTCCTCATAGCGCCATGCTCTATGGAATAAAGTCCCTTCTCCTTATCCTAACTTTAATTTGTAACCATCCTTTGTATATGGATCCTCCATAAAAATCTTCCCATTGGCTTTCTTTGTTGTGGCAGCTTATTCATTCAATCATATTTATTGAGCGCTTTCTGTGTGCAGCACTGTACTAAGCACCTGGGAAAGTGCAATTCAAAAAAAAATGACATTCCCTGCCCACAATGACCTCACAGTATAGAGTGGAGGAGGAAAGTGTCTACCAATTCTGTTATACTGTACTCTCCCAAGCGCTTATTACAGTATTCTGCATGTAGCAAGTGCTCAATAAAAATGATTGACTTATTACTTTTCTCCAGGCTGAAGCCATTCAAATTCCAATCTTCTGTTTCCCCACCCTCTCATATTCATCACTCCCCTTGGAACATTCTCCTACTTCTTCACAATCCACAATTGTCATGATGTTCCCACTGGTTGCTGTGCCCTAACTGGCACCAGAATAATGGGAAACCCCAGGAAATATGGACAATGAATCTGGGGCCTCAAGAAGGCCAGCAACAATTTCTAGTGACTGTCATTGTCCCACTCCCACCCTCCCCTTCATGCTGTAAGGCTATCATTGCCTGGATTTGCCTTTGCTTCACCTTCTCCTCTAGTCTTACTTGGTGAAGAGAAAAGGAGTAAACGAGTGAATGAATGAAAAATTGGAAGAGGAAAATAGTAAGACAATACCTACTTTAGTGGAATTAAAAAAAAATCACAAACTTTTATTTTGAAAATTTCCTGAGAACAGATGGCAAAAGTTGGTGTAGGTTCATGCTAATATTATGTAAATCATATACTGATGAATGGATAGATTTCATCCTTATTTTTTTTTTAGCAGGGTGCTGTCCATGGGGAAATACGAGTGGAGGTTATTTGCCTATTCAATAGAATGGAGAGATTAAAATAGGACATTGGGCCAGGTAGAAGACATGTTATTGTCCTCTTGATAGACTTAAAAATTTCCATGTTGCCTCTCTTTATGAGCACTTTGCCACATGTACCAGCCACTGACCACTGATCTAAGTTCAGTTCCTTCTTTTCAGCTCATCAAGACATTTAGTTGGCCACAGCTCCATCTCAGTTTGAGTCTGAGAGCTGTTAAGTGCTTCTAGAACTTTGATTAGTAGGAAATACATTTTTGTATGATAAAAAAACTCAGAGGAAAAATAGAATTTATATATATGAAGAGAGTAAATGAAAGAGGGGGTCAGAATGGTGTTGTGGGGTATAATGTTAATTAATGTCTATGTATTTCCTGCAAAGTTAGCAGTGTATTACAGATCTAGCTCATTCCACCACTGAGGAAAGAGCACAGAAAGGCCAACAACTACTCATTCTATTCATCAGAACTATTTATCATCACCACCACCGCTGCCACTACTATCCAGTAACATTTACGATGTAAACTTTGGGCTGGACAATGTGCACTGAAAATTATACTCATTCCCTGTCCTCAAGGGCCCTAAATTCTAAGATGGCTGGCTGCAGTGGGGATACATCTATCCATGTATACCACAGACCCAATGACCCACATAATAATAATAATAATAATGATGGTATTTACTAAGCACTTACTCTAGACTGTAAGCTTGTTATGGGTAGGGAATGTGCCTGTCATAATGTTGTGTTGTACTCTCCCAGGCTTTTAGTATAGTGCCCTGCACAAAGTAAGTTCTCAATAAATAATAATAATAATAATGGCATTTGTAAAGCACTCTTTATGTGCCAGGAACTATACTAAGCACTGGAGTGGGCTCACAGTCTCAGTTCTCATTTTGCAGATGAGGTATCTGAGGCACAGAGAAGTAAAGTGACTTGCCCAAGGTCACACAACAGAATAGAACACTGTTCTCAGCATGGGGAAAGATACAAGTCAATCAAGTCAAACACAGTCCCCGTTCCACATGGGACTCACAGTCAGAAAACAATTTATATTAAAGTATTCACAGAGTGGATTAGCTGGGGCATCTCCAAGAAAATATCTCCCCTCCTCCCCCTTCTCCCCTCTCCACCAGATAACTGAAAAGAGAAATGAGCTCAAGGCTGAAAAATCATTTTGTCAAGGTGTTGGTTTCTGAAAAGGGAGAGACTATGACCTGGTGCTTTCACCTCTAATTCCTATAAATTCTCATATTGCTAACTGAGGAAGGGCTTGTTCTAAGATGGTTTTCCCATAGCAGAATTCCAGCAAAGCAGTGCTGATTTTCACAGGGATCAAAGCTATCAAGGGCAGAGTGTTAAAACAGAAAAGCTTTTAATGGTTCAGGAAACAGGAAAGTTCAGTCTCTCTGAATGTCTGTAACTTTTCCTGCAATCACAGAGGGTCCCCACAGAGAGAAGCATGTCATATGCTGTATTGTTCCATTTTAGCTGAAATCTCCACACCTAACATGCCACTCTTCTTAAAATAGAATTGTGGACAAAACCATTTAGCAGGTACAGTAAAGTGACAGTGTGATTTAAAAGCATTTTTTTCCCTGTCATATCATTTAATTAGTGACGGATTATCAAAGTAGTTTCACAAAATCTTCCCCTTAATGCATGGCATCAAAAGAAACAAAATTCATTTTTCAAAACCAAGACAAGCTATTGTTCTCCACAACTTTCCATTTATACATTTTCTATCTGCAGTGATTTTTCTGGAATACCACCTGTTCGAGAACTTTTTTTGTGTGTGCGCAGGAGAATCTAACAGATCATATCTTAAAATAAATACTTTTTATCTTTTGTACTTTGTACATTGCAGAACTATTTTTCTAATCTCACAAAATAATCTCTCTTAAATAGAATTTTTTTCAGCTACAAATACACCTGGGTTTTAAATAAAGGGAAAAGAATCAAATATCACAAAAAACAGCCTGAGAATTCAGTCTGAGAAGAAAAACTCAAAGTGACAGCGAAGACCACAAGAAAGAAAAGGAACTAAAACATATTCTCCTCCAAAAGGAATTCAATAAACTGAAGCAGAGGCAGGGAGGAAAAGCTAGGGGATTTGGTAAAGTGAAAGAGAAAAAGATCAGACCACACACCAACCTAAAGCATGGCTGAGATGAAGCAACATACTGCAAAGTGAATGGGAAGCAGGAGACTAATATCATAGAGTCCAACAAGACAAGCTCAAGTCTGAATTTTGGGAGATAGGCTTTTTCTCCCTGAGTTCAGAAATGCCCTTGGAAAATTATAGCCCACATGCTGGTTTTAAGAAATAAGGATTTAGTCTGCATATTAATTAACAATCAGAACACAACTGTCATGTAAAACCAGGAAATGGCTAAGCAAGGGCAGAATATGGTGTAACTTTTATATATGGCACCTTTCTTTTAAGGATCTCAAAGCATTTCATTCTAAACTGCTATTTTTGAAAACTCAGTGAGAGCATGCCACGAATGAGGTGATAGTTGAGGGAGGTGGAGTCCCTGCCCTTATGATGCTCATGCTATCTAATCCTTTATTCATCCAACATCTCTCTGGGGAAGATAGAGGATGATCACAGCACAGCCCCTAGTGGATTAGTGAAAAGATTGAGGTCCTGGAGACTTGAGTCCTAGACCTAGCTAAGCCTCATGGACTTGAAATACTTACTGTCTTTTATACCTTGTTTCATCATCTCTAAAACACAAATAATACCTACCCCACCACTCAGGGTAGACAACTGAGAGCAATAAAAGAATTTTAGAGAATAAAGTCACAATATAAATTTAAGGTAGTCATTTTAGCTCAGGCCCCATTTTACAGATGAGAAAGTAGAAGCACAGAGAGGCAAAGTACTGTGATCAAGATTTGGACAATTGTCAGAGTTGGGCAAAGAGTCAAATCTCATAACTCAGATTTTGAATGTCTCTATGTTAGCCCACCCTCCTTTCCTTCAGGAAGAGCTTCACTACTCCTTTCCAACCAATGAAAAGGAGACAACATTTTCTAAATGAAGGGCAAATCCATCAGTTGCACGGGTGATATACCTTCTCTTAACCCTAAATTGGGTTTAAAAGGGTAAACTGCTATCCATCTCTCTGTATTTGAAATACTATAGTGATTAAAATATTCAACCACTGGTTCACTGACCCAGATCCAAACAATTCCTCATTTACACTCCTGAGGGCACTTCAAGATGCTGCTGAGACCCTCAGGAGCCCTAAATAAAATGACCTCAGGGGTTCCCTGGTCTAGCTGAACTCAATCCAATTATAGTCACCAGACTGTCCACATGCACTAACAGGGGTGTGTGTATAGTTCTTATTAGAACAAATTGATTCAGGATGCTCTGAAAGTCTCTATCCTTGGCCAGACCGTTGAATAGTTTTCACTTTTCCAGGTCTTACATTGGCCTTTATCCAATATCCTACTCATCAATTCCCCTCCACAACTCCCTAAAAATATTTCACTTGGATCTGAGACGAAATGCGAGACCACTCAATTTCAGTTCTGAAACCCAGATCACAGAAAGGGTTTTTCGGGATACAGATTTAGAGAGATTCCCATAAAGGAAATCTGAAAATCTGATCTCTGGAGCCCACAGTAGCTCAGAAAGATTTTGAAAATGGAATAAAAGTTCCAGTGAGCTGGCATTAACCAGGGCATAAGGACAGAGCCTGTATTACCTTACAGGACTAAACTACAAAGTGGAGTGCCAACACAAGGATGGTGGCATACTGCTTGAGTCCTCCTCTTTGGAATTAAGGTACATTTTTCTGGATCTTAAGCAAGGGCACTGTCCCAAGGCATCTGCTCACTTTAACCTGGATGACAAAACCCCCAAAAGCCAAGCACTTACTGTCTGGAAAGCGGCACTCTCGGTAACAGGGAAGCACACTTCTGGTGTCACTGCCTAGACCTGAAAGACAAAACACAGACGCAAATTACTCCCAGGAGTATTACCCATAATTTGGAAGCTGTGCCACCTAGGCCTGGTAACGATACCAAATAAAGGAAGCAGCATGTCAACCCTTGGAGACAGGCCCACCAGCTCATTAAAGACAAAGTATGACACTAACACTGATGTACCTATATCAGCAAACTGCATAAATTGCACTGAGGCTGGGGCTTCCTTCCATATTGTCTCAGCAAACAGAGGCTTAGGAAGTAATGTTCCTGTTGAGGACAATGGCCAAAAAGACCAATAATACTGTGGGGAAAATAGATGCTGATTCAAAAAGGTGAGAACATAGAATACACCCACACACCCTGAAATCCAGTAGGGTATCCAAGATAACCTGATACGCACCATCCAACCATCTTGCATTCCCATCTGGGAGGGGGTTGCATACCTGCACCATATTAAGATGTCTATCAAGCAATGGTATTTGAGTTCTTATTATGTGCAGAACACTGTACTAAGGGCTTGGGAGAGTACAACAGATGCCATTATTATAATAATTAAGAGGGAATTATTAATAAGCATATGTATTGAGGATCACCTTTTGCTTGTTTAGGAGCCTCTGCAGTTATGTTATTAAACTCTCTTTAATCCAACTAGGGAAAGCTAGATCTGCTTCCTCCATTTCCTATTGGTAACATGAGCCCATGGATTCCTCCCCTTTTCTGGGGTATGTCTGGTTTCTACATCCAATCAGTCAGTCAATGGTGTTTATTGAGCACCTACTCTGTGCTTACACTGTACTAAGTGCTCAGGAAGTGTGGTAGAGTAAGTAGTCATAATATTTGCCCTCAAGGAATTTATAATCTAACCAGGGAGAAAGACACTAACGTACTGAACTCAGTATCTGCCTGCTCCCCAGCCACTAAAACCCATTCTCTTTTCCCCTCTGCAGCAATGGACCTTGCTGCTGCAGACTCACCTGCCCAGGCCCCCCCACCCTTCCCTCACCCTACTGCTCTGTGCCCCTCACCCATCCAACAACAGCAGAGTCAGAGGGTAGAAGAGGGGAAGGGTGGGAAGGTAGCTGGAGGCGGCCATCACTGCTAATGAAAACCATAGCCTCCCTGAATTCCATGGGGGCAAATTTAGGGGTCTGGACAGTACAACTTGCAACCTCTGCACTAGTGGGGTAGTTGGATCTCTAGGTCCCCTACTGGTGCTTCCAAAGAGCTGTGCATATATGGATTTCACCATAAATGCTGCCTTGAGGGAGAAGTTTCATATTTGTACCTGCATGGATGGATGCCCATATATAGACTGCCTCACTGATAACTACTGGGCAGGGTCAGGGGTCAGGACAAGGTGAGATAGGTGGTGGCAGAAAAGGAGGAGAATATATGTGTTGTGGGGGAGGAGACAGCTCTTTTTTGCCATATTTGTTGAGCATTTATCATGTGCCAGGTACCATTCTAAGTGTTGGGGTAGGTACAAGGTAATCAGGTTGGACACAGTCCCTGCCTCATTTGGGACAGATTACAGTCTTAATCACCATTTTACAGATGATGTAACTGAGGCACAGAAAAGTTAAGCTACTTGGCCAAGATCACACACAGCAGACAGGAGGCAGAGCTGGGATTAGAAGCCAGGTCCTTCTGACTCCCAGGTCCATGCTCTATCCACTAGGACACTCTATTTCTCTTCCTTTAAGCCCCCTCCTTCAGGGAGAGCCCAGGTTATCTTTGGGAATGGGGGCAGCTAGGCCAGAAAGGATGTAGAGAGCCCTACTTCTCACTCAAATTCAATAAGCAGAGATTTGATCTTCTGTGAATTAGGAAAGAAAGATTTCTGCCCCTCTGAAGTGGAACATCATACTAATCCTGAAAAATACCAGTGAAAGGGCAGATGCAGGAGGGAAAGACGTGAATAAACTAAGCCTCAGATGATATATTAGCATAATCATGAGGGGGAGAGGGGTGGGATAATGGTGACAGAAGGGAATGTATTTAAGGCCTTTGGTAAAGATGTGACCTATCAAGCCACAATCAACAAAGAAGAATCAAAATCAGTTGTCTTGACCCCCTCATCCACCTCCTATCAATGCCCATGCTTAGTCAAATGACAAATCTGGGGTTTCTCTCTTCTGAGTCCTGTTCCAGGGGATGAAGACCTTAGTTTGAAAATAAAAATGAAACAATAAAAAATATGTTATTTGTTAAAAACTTGCCATGTTCCAGCACTGTGCTAAGTGCTGGGGTAAATTCAAGGTAATCAGGTTAGACTGAGTTCCTGTCCCTTATGGGGATCACAGCCAAAGTGGGAAGGAGAACAGGCTTTGAATTCTTATGTTGCAGATGAGGAAACTGAGACAGAGAATTTAATTGATTCTCCCAACATTGCACAGCAGGTAGGCGGTGAAACTGGGATTAGAACGCAGGTCCTTTAATTCCTAGGCTCATGCTCTCTCCACTAGGCTGAACTGCTTCTATTCCCCTTCTTGAGTTGGAAAAGCACAGCACGTTTCCCTGTGTTACCATCCCTAATTCAGGTGGGCAGGGCTTTATCCCAACATCCGCAGCAGGGATATAGGAATCTTATTTCCCAAGTATATATTCAAATCATGTTGACCTAAGAATTTTCGTAATCTTTATCCCTTGAAACCTCAAAGGATTGCTGACCTAATAATAATAATGATGATGATAATAATAATGACATTTAATAACCTACTACATTACAAGCACTGTACTAAGCACTGGGGTAGATACAAGGTAATTAGGTCAGACATAGTCTTTTTCCCACACAGGGCTTACAGTCTAAGTAGGAGAGAGAACAAGTATTGTATCTCCATTCTACAGAGGAGGAAACTGAGGCACAGAGAAGTGATCTGACTTGCCCAAGGTCATACAGCAGGTAATTGATAGTGCCGGGATTAGAATCCAGGTCCTCTGACTTCCAGGTCCATGCTCTTTCCACTAGACTACTCTGTTCCTCTTGCTCACTAAAAGTAAACTCCTTGAGGACAGGAATTCTGTTTTGTTCTCCCTCAGACTTAGTACTTTACACAGCACTTTGCACCTAGGGAGTGTTTAATCACTACTATTGATTAGTTATAGCAACACAGCAAGTGACAGATTTTATAAAGTGTGCACAATGTCGTTGAGACTGTAGGTCCTACATTGGTGTTTCCAGGCATACAGACGTACACAAACATATACACTCCATTCATTCATTTATTCAATCATATTTATTGAGTGCTTACTGTGTGCAGAGCACTGCACTAAGCACTTGGAAGAGTTCAATATAACAATAGACACGTTCCCTGCCCACAATGAGCTTACAGTCTAGAGGGATTGTACACCCACACTTTACCAAAGGTGTCTTGATGACCAAGGTTCACATATACATGGACGAATGCATATATAGACTGTTCATTGGTAACTACTGAGCAAAAGAGTTAGAAATGTGCCTTGGCTGAGGGTGCAGGAGGCGGTGCCTTTATCTTACCTATTCAAGTTTCCACACATTCAAACCTTGAACTAAATAGTCACTTAGCTCACAGGAAACCTCCTCAGAATATCCTAATAGGCAGGTGGTGCTGATTCAGTCGAACCAAGCACCAACTTCATTTCAGGGGGAGCCAACCAGTAACCTGAGCCATCAAATAATGAGCCCCAACTCCACACTGAAAATCCACATTGGGTAGCAAGCAAATGCAAAGGCAGTTCCCTAGGAGGCAAACCAAACCTGGAACCAGAGTTTAACAAAATGTCTGACAAAGAATGTGCAGAACAAAAGGAATCGTGTTGCCCTGCCAAGATCATTCACTGTCTTCACAAAGCACGTCCAGTTGAACAGGACAGACACAAAGGAGGAGAATGATTTCACAGAGAAAAAGACAAAACAGCAGTAAGCAAATGTGCACTGGGAAATCCATAATGGGACATCATAGCAATAAAGAGGAGGGGCTAGGGAGGAAAACAACAATAAAGCATGAACAGTGACAAATTCTACAAGTAAAGAAGGAGGTCACAATCCGTACCTCTGTGGGAAGCAAATGAATCTTCTGGTCCTTGGGCTGGGAAGGAGACAAAGCACTGTGGGTAATTAGTAAACTAGCCCATGGCTAGCTAGAGAGCTTCTACCCTTCCCTTCCCACCCAAGTCCCAAGACTTGCCATCTACACCAAACAAACCCATCCTGCTGCTAAGAAAGGGCAAATTATGTGAATCGCCAGTGTCCCAATGGGAACTTGGATGGAACAAGGTCAACCATCAGGTTCAAAGAGATGGAGAAAGCAGCTGCCACTGCTACTTCCACCAGATGTCCAGGGTAAGTACTGGCCGGAATTGTGTCCCAGTCCCTCCTGCTGCCACCCTAGCTCTTCCTCCACTTCTCCCCTTTTTCTACCCAGTCCTGGCCATGATCCTGCCTGCCACTCATATCCCTCCAGCCCACACCCCTCAGCATGGTCTAGTGAAAAGAGCACAGGCCTGGGAATCAGAAGGTCATCAAGTCTAACCCCGGGTCCACCACTTGTCTGCTGTGTGACTTTGGGCAAGTCACTTGACTACTCTGGACCTGAGTTACCTCATCTGTTAAATAAGGATTAAGGATTTGAGCCCCATGTGTGGCAAAGACTGAGTCCAACTTGATTAATTTGGATCTACCCCAGTGTTTGGAACAGTGCTTGGCACATAGTAATTACTTTACAAGTACCGTAGTTATTATTACCCCAAGGGGAGCAGGATAGGCAGGGCAGCAGTACCTCTATTCACCCCTACATTTTAAGCTCCTTTTGGGCAGAGAACATGTGTTCCACTTTTGTAGTTCCTTCACTAGCATTACTTGTTAGTATAATAATAATTGTAGTATTCATTAAGTGCTTACTATGTGCCAGACACTGTACTAAGTGCTGGGGTGGATATAATAAGCACATCAGGTTGGACACACTCCCTAGCCCACATGCGGCTCACAGTCTCAACACCATTTTATGAATGAGATAACTGAGGCACAGAGAAGTCACATATCACAAAAGGGGCAGATTTGGGATTAGAACCCATGACCTTCCGACTATGCTCTGTCCACTATGCCATACCTTGCACCCAATCAGGGATCAGTAAATGCTATTAATTGACTGGTTGATTCCACCAATATATAAGAGCTGCCCTGCAGTTGAGACCCATGACTGAATGTATTGATTGTAAAGGGGAAGGTCCTGATAGGACCATAAACTAATTTTGCAGCTCTGGGTTGGTTATGGGCAGGGGTGCTCTGTGGGTGGGGAGGCAGGGGTTAGGGGTGCGGGGTGAGAATGGGTAGGGATAATAGCACCCATTCAGGTCTCACTCCTTCCTCTAGGAAGTCTTTCTCCACTTTCTCCTCCTCTCCCATGGAAAAAAAGCGAGCATCAAGAGAGAACAATGTTGGTCAAACCTGTTTTGTTAAAGCATAAGCTTCTACAGGCAGGAATCCTGACTTCTTAAGGTTATGTATAGGAATTGCATATACTATTTTCTGAGGATAACACTCTCTTAGTTGGGTCAGTTATGCCTTAAGGAGGGTTTTGATTCATTTTCTGTTCCAATTCCCAGGGGGAGTAAATACAAGGCCATTACTGAGCAGCAGTGTTGCCTAGTGTAAAGATAACAGGTCTGGGAATCAGGGGACCCAATATCAACACCCTTCAGACTGTAAGCTTGTTAATAATAATAATAACAATGGCATTTGTTGAGTGCTTACTATATGCAAAGCATTGTTCTGAGTGCTGGGGAGGATAGAAGGTGATCAGGTTGTCCCATGTGGGGCTCACAGGGAATGTGTCTACCAATTGGGGTGTATTGTACTCTCCCAAGCACTTAGTACAGTGCTCTGCACAAAGTAAGGGCTCAATAAATATGATTGATCAGCAATATTGAGTAGCCACAGGTTTAAGAGGTAACCAATCACGCTGACTCCAAATAATATCCCATTTTTGAAGTCACTTCTACTGGTTGTAAGACATATCTGGATTACATTTGTGTGTGGGCAGTAGGAAGTCTTCGATTTCCTTTCCCTGTCCAGCCTCCTCTTCCTTTGAGAATATCCCCACAGGACACTTTTTCTAAACAGCACAGATTCCAACTCAGGAAGGGTTCAGAAAGATAATCACCTTTTGGCAATGGAAGGAAGAAAGGAAGACCAGACATACAAAACCAAGCGGCATGTGTTTGAGGACCACGAGGATCAGCTTTGATTCCTTGCAGCTGACACTTTCTGAATGCATTTGCCAAATTCAAAGTGGGGAATGAAAACTCCACCCCCATCAGCATGAAGTGCACATTGTGTGATCTGATAGACTCTGCCAAAAAGTCATAGAATGGTTTCCTGGTAATACCTGCTACCATCTAGCAGAGAGTTGAACATCTGGCCTATCCAGTTCTCTCATCCCCAGCACTGCCCCTCTTCCCCAAGAAGAAGAGTCAATTTTTCCGTGTTCTCCTAATAGGATGTTACCTTTGCCTGAGAAATTGAAAGGGGTGGACTGAGTGGAGGGTGTAGAGTTTATGCCTCTTTGTAAAATGAATTCCAAGAGGTAACTCGTATTTTTAAATCCCCTAACCACTCCCTAGAGAAGTAACATGATCTAATGGATAGAAAATGGGACTGAGAGTCAGAAAGACCTGGGTTCTATTCCTGGCTCCACCACTTGTATGCTGTGTGATATTGAGCATGTCTCAACTTCTCTGTGCCTCAGTTACTTTATCGATAAAATGGGGGTTGAGACCATGAGCCCCATGTGGAACGTGGACTGAATCCAACCTGATTAACTAGCTTCTACACCAGTGCTTAGTACAGCACCTGGGGCATAGTAAACTCTTAACAAATGCCAAAAAAAAAAAAAAGAGAGAAACTTTCTGAGATTTAAGTGGCCAAATTCAGCCATTCTTTCGGTTTGCTTGGCATAAGCTGAGACCTGCTCTTAGGGAAAGGCCAGAAGTTGCTTGCAAAGGTGGTTTAATAGTTAAGACCACAGCAAAGGAAGGGGATATAGAAGCTAATTCCCTGACACAGCACTGGAACTGTCCATTAACAAGGACAAAAGGTGTTTCAGTGCCTTAAATTTGCCCAACTGTCTAATTCTAGGAGAAAATGGATGACAACCATCCTGGAGTCAGTGCTTGGAAATATACAACAAAAGGAAAGCTTTATTAACACTGGAAATGTACTCTTAACTTGGATTTCCTTTTCAACACCCATCTTGTTCATCTCACAGCTCAGTGAACTGTTAACATCACATATTTCTTCTGTTCCAGCAGTGAGTCCAGTTACTCTGGCTTTCACTAACTGCAGACAGATGAGACTTGGCGTTCAAGGGGAAAGGGAGAGAAAGAGAGATTAAGTCTGTGGAGGAAGGGTTGGGAGCATCAATGGGAGCAGGTTGGACTTGTGATGCATTGTTGAACCGGATGCTTCCATCTTTCTAGTGTCGGATCGGAAACCATTGATCAGTTTCCTATCACAATTACGTCTTCCATTCAACGGATAACTTAACATTAAAGACAGCCACAAAGCCATGTGAGACCTTTCACTTCCTGATGGTCTGGGCCAAACATGCTAAGCTTAACAACATTCATTATTCGTATAATTTGTAGCAAAACCACCAGCCAACATAGATTCTCTTTCATCTGGAAGACTGGGTACTTTGATACATCTTGTCTTGCCTTATGCTGTTGAGTTGCTTCTCACCCACAGCAGCTCCATGGATACATCTCTCTCAGAACTCAATAGTATTCATTGAGCGCTTACTATGTGCAGAGCACTGTACTAAGCTCTTGGAATGAACAAGTAGGCAACAAATAGAGACAGTCCCTGCCATTTGACGGGCTTAAAGTCTAATCGACCCCACCTCCAGCTGTAATCATTCTGGTAGTGTATCCATAGAGCTTTCTTGGTAAACATATGGAAGTGGTTTACCCTTGCCTCCTTCCACGCAGTAAGCTTGAATCTCCACTCTTGACTCTTTCCCATGCCACTGCTGCCCAGGACAGGGGAGTTCTGACTTGAAGTAGATTGTCTTCCATTCACTAGCCACTGCCCTAGCTAGAGATGGAATGCATGTGCCTCTGCTTGGCTCTCCCTCTCATAGCAGAGACTGGTAGAGTACTGGAAATTTGACACATCACTGTACTGAATTATCTTTCTCTGTGGGTACATTTACTCCAACTTGCCTGGCATAGTTTCTAAAGACTACAACCTCCTTGAGTTAACCTTCAAGGTTTTCATAGCTTAAAGTTAGTTTCTGTCTTTAATCCTTGCTTTTAACTCTCTCTGATTTTCTGTCAAAACTTCCTCTTGCCTGTCCTAATCGGGTTGTGCAATTTATTTGAAATGAAGAAGTGAGTTCTCATTTTAAATTCTGACTTCGGTAGGCACCTCTGAACTGTCTTAACTTTCCCAATTACTCTATCCTTCCTCTTTCACCCTGCCCCTGCCATGTGCAAGTCAGAGAGGCTGGAAGCGTGACCTCAGCATTGTGGGTTTGTCAGCCTCACTGAAATAAAATGCTGGGAGCACCAGACAAGCTCTGATAGGGTGACTTGCTGCTGTCATTTCACAGGGAGACCAAAATTCAGATCACGTGGGAGGCCTGTACAAGTTAATATTTTTAAACCCTGCTCTCCATATCATTTTCACAAGCCCTAGAGAAAAGAGAGTGATGCTTAATATTCAGAAGCTAAATGTGGAAACCTAATGAATCTGTACTCTTCTCAGGGATTAGGGAATTGCTCCACATTTCTGATTAATAAGGGAACAAAGAAGCAATCATTATCTGTGACACTAAACACAGTTGCATTGTTTCCAAGACAGAGGTAAACACATGCACACACAAACACACAACACTACGGAACAACAAAGCCAGCAGGGATAGGGGCCAAAGACCTATCTCATGCCCCTTAATGCAGGCAGATTTTGGGAAAGACTCTTTATATTGCAGGAGAGTAGCTCCTCAACACCATCCTAGAAGATTGAGCATCATTAACTCCTATGCACCTCCACAGTCACCATTTACCCATCAGTGGTATACTGTCCTCATGATGCTGTGCCAGAACCCCCTGGATGGCTGTGTGCTCAATCCTGAGTTGAAATCAATCAGATGATTCAATGTCACCCACTGCATCTGTTTCATGTAATGAACGCAAAACTGTGAGCCCCATGTAGTGTAGGATTCTGTCTTGCCTGATCATCTTGTATCTGCCCCGAACTTAGTACGGTGCTTGGCACATGGTGATACATTTGTTGTTCTTATAACTATTATTATTGTTTTCATTTCAACCAAATGAATCACGTCAGTTTGTCCAAACTAATTCTCAATCTCCCCATCTATAGTACCCACAAACCACCAGTTCTACTCATTATACTCCTGACCACTTATCAGGTGCACAAATATACCTCAGTCCATTCTGCTGAAGCTAAGAATGGACTTGGCACATTAGATGAGGTGAAGTAGTAACCAAACCAGCCTCTATTTAGATAGGTTGATATACTTTAATATATTCAAAAATGCTTGCTATAGTTTGTGATTGCCCCCGAAACTCATCTACCTCACAGCCAACCTCTCCCTCACCTCCTGCCTTTGGCCTGGAACGCCCTCCCTCCTCATATCCAACAGACAATTACTGTCCTCCTTCAAAGCTTTAATGAAGGCACATCTCCTCCAAGAGGTCTTTCCTAAGCACTTATTTCCTCTTTTCCCACTCCCTTTTGACTTCCTTTATTCACCCTCTTCCTTAGTCACAGAGCATTTATGTTCATATCTGTAATTTGTTTATGTATATTAATGTCTGTCTCCTCCTCTAGACGTTAAACTCACTGTGGGCAGGGAATGTGCTTAATACAATTCTTTGTACATGATAAGTGCTCAGGAAATATAATTGATTGATTCTCTGCACCCAGTAAACTCTCAATAAATACCGCTGATTGAAGGTTCCTTTTGGCTTTAAAGGATGATGCTACTGATAGTGAGATTCTATTTGTGAGTACAGCTAATAAAACTGGTACCTGAGTGACAAACCCTTCCACATCAGGTGGTTGTAAAAAACTGTCTTTTGCCATGTGGTCACAGACTGCTAGCAGTTTCTGCCACCATTTTTGATTCTGGGCCTGGTGTTGTGATCTTCATTCAAAGTCTCTGCTCTAGGAGAGTCACCTCCATTTTTAAGTGCTTCTCACCAGGCTGTTAATGTGTGCTGTTACTGCTCATCAACTATCCTCAGTCTTGCCATATCATTTGGGATTTCTGCCTCATTGTGTCGTTAAATTATTTATTTGGTCCTCCTTGATGACAGTTCCTCTAATTCAGCATCAGTTTGGGTGTCATGCTCCTTATACTCTCCTCACACAGCTAGGAAGCAAATAATGGAAGTATGAATGACTAACGGTGCTAGCTGTCTGACTGGGCTTGGCAGAACCAAAGCAGGGAGCTACACAGTGACAATCTTTGGTCAAGTCTTGATAAAAATTACCTTCCCTATCATCCCTCACCAATATAGACTGACACCTATTGGATATAGAGCAGCCCCCTTTTTCCTTTGCTCCTCCTCCCTTCCCCATCACCCTGACTCCCTCCCTCTCTGCTCTACCCTCCTCCCTGCCCCACAGTACTTGTGTAAATATATGCATATTCTATTTATTTTATTAATGGAGTGTATATATCTATAATTCTATTTATTTATTTTGATGCTATTGATGCCTGTTTGTTTTGTTTTGTTTTGTTGTCTGTTTCCCCCTTCTAGACTATGAGCCCCTTGTTGGGTAGGGATTGTCTCTATTTGCTGCTAAATTGCACTTTCCAAGTGCTTAGTACAGTGATCTTCACACAGAAAGCGCTAAATAAATATAATTGAATGAATGAATTAGGTGCTTGGAGGACACCCAGAAGAAATACAATACATGATCCCCACCTCTCAGGATCTTAAGGTCAAATGGTGGAGATAAGCTGATAAAAAAATGACAGATATGCCCCAGCTGGTTGAGCTTGAGAAAAGATAATGGTTATGAATGAATACACTCAGTGGTATTTACTGAGCGCTTATTGTATGCAGAATTCAAAGCAAATAGCTAATGAATAACAAATAGATTAATCCATAGAAGTATTAGGGTGCCTGAGCATGTTAGGAAAGGTGGATTGTTTGGAGAATGGCTTGGAGAGAAGGTTAGAACAACTTCTAGGAAGTTGGTTGGATTTTGGGTTTACCTGGTAGAAGGAGAGGGTTGCATCCTTGCTTCTTCAATCAATAGTATTTGTTGAACACCTGATGAGTGCTAATCACAATACTAAGTGCTTGAGTGAGTGCAACAGAAGCAAGACATGTCCTCTCCCCTCAAGGAGCTTTTACACCAATAGTGAAAGACAAGTAAATATTGAGTATTAAAGGATACTGTGGCATTTGTTAAACACTTACTATGTGCACTAGGGTAAATACAGGATAATCATATCAGACACAGGCCCTGACCCACATGGGGCTCAGAGTCTAAGCAGGAGGGAGAAAGGGAATTTAATCTCCAATTCATGTATGAGGAAACAGGCACAGAGAAGTTAAACCATTTGCCTGAGCTCACACAGTAGGCAACGTGGAGCTGGGATTAGAAGCCTCATCTCCAGACTCCCAGGTCCATGCTCATTCCACTAGGTCATGCTAGTTACAAATAGTAGAAGCAGGAGGAATAGCAAAGATACAGCGAGATGTATTACAAATGAAAATATAAATAAAAATATACATGTGCACAAGTGCTGAGGGTGGGAATAAAATGCACATGGATTAAGGGGGAGCATTTGGATGACAAGATGAAGTGAGGTGAATGCATAAAGATTGGGAAGGTCTACTGAGAGGATCAGAATGAATCCAGCCACCTAGTGCAGCTCAAGGACCTACTCGGCATCTGGAGGGGCAGAGCTGAGCTTGCCAGGTTGGCAGTCTGCAAAGGACAAGCTTCAGAGTACCTGAATGAGGCTATCACCTCAAGTAGAACCTCAAAGTGGCCTGTCCTGGGGGGTGGAGCCATGGGCACAGTGTCAGGGTAGCACATTGGCGGCATGGCCGGTGGAGTGGCACGGGGGCAAAGTATGTGGGACTGGGGAGGTGGCAAGGACACAGATGCCAGAATGGCACGATGCCATAGCAACATCAAGGAAGGCCAAGATGGCAGCATACTTGTTGGAACGGTGTCTTGAAAGGGGAAGCAGTGGTTCTGGAGCAAGGGGGGGACCAGGATTCTCCCCAGTGAAACACTCCAGGTAGTAGGTTTAAATGGATTTCTGTGTGATGTTATCACATTGTACTATGTACATGCACAACTTGATATAATGAGAGGGAGGAGAGGATGGAAGCTGAAAAGCTTTCCCTTTCTGAGGGAAAAATGATCTGTGCTGTCCCTGAGTTCTTATGGTATAACTAAAAGATACTGAAGGCTCCATGAGAGCAGGGAATGTGACACATCTCTATTAGATGATCCCCAACAAATTAGAACAATAGGCGTAAAGTCACTCTTGATAATGCTGATGGGGAGAACAAGGAGTTTGGAAACAGCATTAAATCTCTGGCTCCACTGTTCATTTGTTGAGACTGTGACCTTAAGCATATCACTCTTCTCTAAGTTTCTGACTGGGAGAACAGGAAGGAGTGACCCAGGCCCCTTCCTCTTTCCTAGAAAAGATGTAAATATTAATGAGATGAAGCATGAGGAACCTTTAGCGTTGCTTAGAGCAGGCTTCTCTGCAAATATCATCCAGTTTTTCTAAGCCCTTTCTGTGTCCCTTTCAGGAACGATGGATTCTTTAGATTGCAGCCAAAGTGCTCCAAGTTTTTCAGAGACGTCTGTTAATGCTTACAATATTGGTGAGCATTGTCAAAGTAATTTGTAAGGGGAAGTAGTTATGTTGAGCAAAGTGACAGAGAATCTTTATAGCATGTTCAAAGTCACAGAGAGAAATCCAACAGAGTTCTAGGAGCGGTATCCAGAGGACTGGATTGACAATCTTATTTTACCCATAAGTCATTAAATCTTGTTTATATCTTCCTATAGGAGAACAATTTGAGGTTCCAAAAGATAGAAAGATAGAACCACAACATATTCTCAGGCAAATCTTCTGTATTTGTGCAGTTCTAAGAAGTGATTGTTCTACTGGAGGGTCTTTCATGTTGTCATTTCAGTTTGACTGCCACATCAGTAATGATAGCATCACTAGAAATGATCCCTGCCCTTAAAGAGCATACTAACTAGTGGGGAAGACAGACACTGAAATAGGTTATAGATAGGAAGGAGGAGGAAAGGTCAGTATGTACTGAAGGGCCCTGGGTGGTTATGAGTGCATAAACACTTGTAGAGTAGTGAGTGCAAGAATACAGGCCTGGGAGTTCAAAAGATCTGGGTTCTAATCCTAGCTACACCACTTGTCTGCTGTGTGACTTGGTCAAGTTAATTTACCTCTTTGTGCTTCAGCTGCCTCATTTGTAAATTGGGGATTTAGAATGTGAGCCCCATATGGGACATGGACTGTCTCCAACCTGATTAGCTTGTATCTACCCTAGTGCTTATTATTGTGCTTGGCACATGTAAGCTCATTATGTTCAGGGAACACTACATTATGTTGTATTGTTCTTTACCAAGCATTTAGTACAGTGCTGTGCACATATTAAGCACTTAATAAATACCACTGATTAACAAATACCAAGAAAAAGGGGCCCCTGGTGGTTGTGAGAACATAAGAGCTCTGGGTCTAGCCAGAAATCCTTCCAGTTTAGCCATTCAGCATCCTCAGCAAAGGCATTTTTCATTTTTCATGTTGGAGAGGGAGAGGAAAGAAGTCTAACCTCTAGTCTCCTGGAACAGGAGAGCCTTCAGCCTGGCTGAACCAATCCAGGTGCGATTCACATACATGCAGAAGCAATAAATCCTTAGACCAAGAGCCTGAATAATTTCTTTGTGATCCAAAAGGTCACTGCCCATGTATGGTAGCCAATTTCCAAACCTCTGTCTTGGGCGTGTTTAATCACAATTTTCCACATACCCCAAGCAACTAGGCTGCATTCTGAGCTAATCAACCAGTAAATTTAAACATAAATTTTGCTGAAACCTATGGTTAAAATCCAGTAAATGCACAATTCAGCTTTATTGGCTTGAGGTATTTAAATCCAATTTTTTTTGCCTTCTGGCTTGAAGAACAGATCCTTGAGTCAGACCGCATCCATTTAGCTTCAGAGTGGCCTAATAGATCTCATGATCTCTTCAGGGAGTAAGGAAACCTGGGGAAAAAAACCTAGAAAAATCCACTGGGGAGAATGGAGAGGGACAGACCCCAAAAACTGAAATCAAAAACTGAGTGCTGTAGTCAGTAGCTAACCCCCAGAGAGGAGGAAGAGTTTAGCAATGCAAATTCTTGCTTGACTGAATGAAAAAATCAAGGTCAGTATCTAATATGCAAGTACGATAATTTGAACAGAACACCATTAAAGTATCTACTGGGCCCCAGGCAGGCTACAGCAAAAACATCAGAAGAGTCATCAGACATTCCCCTCGACTGCTCATACTGATGAGGGTTTAAGTTTATATTCTACTTTAGAGCATACAAAATGCATGGCCCCTACCCTCGGAGAGTTGATAATCTGAAAGAAAACAGCATTCTGACCTAGAACTAGCTGAGAGTAAGGTGCTTCACCTAGAGACACTTGAAAATAGAAAGAAATAAACCTCAGGATGCACATTCCTGCAACATTCAAAGTGGACCAAAGTGGGTCCCTCTCACACATTAACACTTGGGTCCAAATCCAGCTCTTCCAGGAAACCTTCCTTGAATGATACAGAATGACTGACATTCCAGTGCAATCAACCTAAAGAAGCAGTGTAGCTTAGTAAAAAGAATATGGGCAGGGAGTCAGGGGATTTAGGATCTAATCCTGACTCCGACACTTGTCTCCTCTGTGACCTTGGGCAAACCACTTAATTTCTCCATTCATTAAATCATATTTTTTGAGGTACCTCATCAATAAATTGGGATTAAATTATCATCTCTCTGATTTAGCATGTGAGCCCTATGTGGGACAGGGACTGTGAACACACCAGTCAGATTATCTTGAATCTACCCCAACACTTAAAGTGCTTGACACATAGTAAGCATTTAGCCAATACTATAAAAAACCCAAAAACCTACCCTCACTTTATATTGATAGAGAATGATCTTCCTCACCAGATTAGAGAAGCAGAGTGGCTTAGTGTAAAGTCAGCGTGGCCTAGTGGAAAGAACATGGACCAGGAAGTCAAAGGACCTAGGTTCTAGTTTGGGCTCTGCCACCTATCTACTGGGTGACCATAGGCAAGTCACTTAACTTCTCTGTGCCTCAGTTACCTTATCTGTAAAATGGGGAGGAAAACTGTTGAGCCCCAAGTAGGACATGGAGTGGGTCTAATCTGATTATCCTATATCTACCTCAGTGACTGGCACTAGTAAACCTTTAACAAATACCATAAAAAGGAATTCTAGATTCCCCAAGGGCAGGGATCATATCTGATCTAAATTTTGCACACTCTTTAGCATCTAGAAAACTGCTATGAAACCTGCAAGCATTCACTGACTAACAAATGGTCAATGAATGATAGTGAATATGTGGTGGTGAATATGATGATGATGATGTTATTTGCAATAAGGGTGTAAAGCAAAGCTAGAACTCAGGGACATGAAACTCTGTTCTCTGTGTTTGTACAAAGTGGGATTTTTCTTCAGCTGACCATTATGTGGGGTCATAAAATTTATTGAAATACAATACCCCAAGCCAAAATATGTAGAAATATCAGGTGTTTCATTGAAGATACAGCCCTGCAAATGAAACGTTAACAGAATTTCCCCTCTGTGTATTTTTCCAAGGACTTTTTCATTTATGGTGTCTGATACAATCAAGACTACTGGCTTTCCACAAGGATGCAAGAATAACTAGCTTCAAAAAAGGACCAATCTTCCCAGAATTATGAATGCAAACTTTGGCACATTTAATGGACAGATGAGTGAAACCAAATAACTCATGATTCTCTATAAGGTATCAGACTCCCCAGTATCCTGGGCAAGAGAAGTAGCATGGTCTGGTGGATAGAGCATGGGCTGGGAGTCAAGAGAACCTAAATTCTAATCCCCATTCTGCCACTTGTCTGCTGCGTGACCTTGGGCAAGTCACTTCTCTTCTCTGTGCCTCAGTTACCTCATCTGTAAAAAGGGGATTAAGATTCTGTGGATTTGCATTTCCCACAGAGAGCACCCTTATTCTTTTCCTATCAGCAGCCATGGTGTTCCTATTAGGACTAATGTAGGAAAATCATCTTTTTCTCTTAACCCCTATTTGCATTCTGCATATAGCAAGGCATACAAAAAGACTGTAGAAGCTGGAAGGAATGGAAGTGTATTGGCTTGGTCAGGATGGAGGAAGTGTGCTAATCGTTTGCAAACCATCTGAAACCCAATATATTCCTTTCAAAGGGATTCACTGTCCTCTGTTTTCAAGTGCTCTGCCTCTCTGGCTATCTCCCTGATAATCCCTTTTAGATTAGTGTCAGGCCCCAGATGCATCCCTGCTCATTCTCCTGCCATGTTTACCAGGCTGATTTCCAACACTGTTTCATATGGATTAGGTAGAGCAACTTAGTCCTCATATGTTTTGCAGTGCATTTCAGAACCTCATGAAATTACATTATAGATTCATTGTATAAATAGGAGACTGAACACAATTATAGCCTGAAAGCCCCAAAGCGAGGGCCTGGAATCTGAAAGTAGATGGGACCCAAACTTGCTGTGTGCAAACATCTCATAATAAATTGGTCACACATTTGCTTATGTGCTCCGGTTTCTCAGAGCTGCTGTGAGGGAGAAGAGAGCCTTCTGTCCCCAACCAGTGATGGACCCGGGTGCTTCAGATGGTCAGAGTAAGTAGGTGAGTTTACTCACAGTTGGGCTGCTTGCCTGAGCTAGGCCCTTTCGTCTTGGTCATGTCAGGGAAGCAGTGTGGCTTAGTGGAGAGATCATGAGCCTGGGAACCAGATGGACCTGGGTTCTTCATTCAATCATATTTATTGAGCACTTACTATGTACAAAGCTATACTAAGCACTTGGGAGAATACAATATAACAATAAGCAGACACAATCCCTGCCCACAACGAGGGGTTCTAATCCCGACTCTACCACTTGTCTGCTGTGTAACTTCGAGCCAGTCACTTAACTTCTCTGTATCTCAGTTACCTCATCTATAAATTGAGGATTGAGACTGTGAAACTCACATGGGACAGGGATTCTGTCCAACCTGATTAGCGTGTAGGAACCCACTACTTTAAACAGTGCTTAAGACATAGTAAGGGTTTAATAAATACCATTATTATTATGTCTTGTTTCATGTCTGTTTGATTTGACACTGGTTGAGGGCATCCAGATTTAGAACAGGACTGAAGCATCACCACTGATATTTGTTAAGGGCTTTCTATTTTCCCAACTAAGCATCAGGGGAGGTACAAGATAATCAGATTCATTCATTCCATTCAATTGTATTTATTGAGTGCTTATTGTGTGCAGAGCACTGTACTAAGTGCTTGGAATGTACAATTCGGCAATAGATAGAGACAATCACTGCTCAACAACAGGCTACTCAGTCCCTATCCCACATGAGGCTCACAGTCTAATTATAATGATAATGATGGTATTAGAACAGTGCTTGGCAAATAGCAAGTGCTTAAAGCACTGAGGTAGATACAAGGTAATCAGCTTGTCCCATGGGGGGTTCACGGTCTTAATCCCCATTTTACTGATGAGGTAACTGAGGCACAGAGAAGTGAAGTGACTTTCCCCAAAGTCACACAGCGGACTGGTGGCAGAGCTAGGATTAGAACCCACGACATCTGACTCTGAAGCCTGTATTCTTGCCACTAATCCATGCTGCTTTTCTGTCATGACCAAGACTAAAGGGCCTAGTTCAGGCAAGCAGTCCAGCTATGACTAGGAGCGGGGTAGAACAGGTAACTTATTCCCAGTTTACAGATGAGGAAACTTAGGGTCAGAGAAATTAGGTGACTTGCCGACGGCCACAAAGCAGCCAAGTGAAGAAGCTGGGACTAGAGTCTGAGTCTCCTGATGCCTAGGCCTGCACTCTTTCCACTAGGGCACACTGCCACATTGGGCAGTCAAGATAGATGTAAAGATCGTGCTCCTCCTAATAATAATAGAGAAGCAGCGTGGCTCAGTGGAAAGAGCACGGGCTTTGGAGTCAGGGCTCATGAGTTTGAATCCCAGCTCTGCCACTTGTCGGCTGTGTGACTGTGGGCAAGTCACTTCACTTCTCGGCGCCTCAGTTCCCTCATCTGTAAAATGGGGATGAAGACTGTGAGCCCCACGTGGGACAACCTGATTCCCCTATGTCTACCCCAGCGCTTAGAACAGTGCTCGGCACATAGTAAGCGCTTAACAAATACCAACATTATTATTATTATTATTATTAATAATTGTAGTGTTTGTTAAGCATTTACTATGTGTTAAGTGCTGAGGCAGTTATAAGGTAATCAGTTTGGACACAATTCTAGTGAGCAAAGACCCAGGAGAGTACAGTATGATAGAGTTGGTCTTTCCACACCCTTCTGTAGATGTAGTCTGGATATTGCCTGGATTTTCTAAGAAAACAGGAAGGTCCAGATTGTATTCACTAGACAAAACATTTTGTACTTTTATTTTTTTTAATGGTATTTGTTAAGCACTTATTACATTCCATACACTGTACTAAGTGCTGGGGTAGATATAAGCTAATCAGGTTGGGCACAGTCCATGCCCCATGTAGGCCTCAGAGTCTTAACTCCCATTTTACAAATGACACAGAGAAATAAGTGGCTCACCGAAAGTCACAGAGCAGACAAATGGCAGTGCCGGGATTTGAACCCAGGTCCTTCTGACTCCCAGGCCTGTGCTCTATCCACTACTGTTGTAGAGAGGAAATGTGTCTACCGATTCCCCAAGTGCTTAGTACAGTGCTCTGCATACTGAAAGCACTCAGTAAATACAATTGATTGATTGCGAAAGTAGTCCCAGGAAGGATAGTGAGTGCCCTAAAAGAATACTTCAGAGTATCTCCCTCTGTGATGTTCCCTATCCAGATGTGTGTCTAAAACACCATAAGGAATTAATGAAAGGCATTTGAGCGGGTCTTGATCTCCACAGTGCCAAATTTCTCAGAGCCTCTCTCATTAATATGTGGATTTTCCAACAAGATCTTAAATATTGTACCTTATCTTAGTAGCCTTAGGAGGAAAGTGCAGAAACAACCAAGTGCCTCATTTTACCACTTGTCATAGGATCACAATGTCCCAGCACATGAAATACCACTTGCAGTTCTGGTCAACTTTTATTTGGAAGAAAAAGATAGGGCTGAAGAAATGATCAGTAGGATGGACTGATTGAGGAGGAGAGGTGCTCCTCTCAATCAGTGGTATTTATTGGGTGCTTATGGTGTGCAGAGAACCATAGTAAATGCTTGGGAGAGTACAAGAGAGTTGATAGACACGCCATCTCCTACTACAACCCACCCCTACACTTTGCTTCTCTAAAGCCATCCTACTTTCTATATCCGAATCTAGTTTCACTCAACTCCTCCCCACTCTTCATATCTGACAGACCACCACTCTCCCGACCTTCAAAGATCTACTAAGATCACATCTTCTTCAAGAAGTCTTCCCTGATTAACCCATCATCTCACCATCCTATTCTCCCACCTTTCTGCATGATCTATGCACTTCAGTCTGTACTCCTTAAACATTTGAATTCTTACTCCACCTCCAGGCCCATTAGCAGTTATGATTGTGCATAGTTTTATAATCCTCTGTTTCTCCTAAACATAATCCATTTTAATGTCTATCTCCCCTCTAGACTGTAATAGTGTTGGTATTTGTTAAGCATTTACTATGTGCAGAGCACTGTTCTAAGTGCTGTGGTAGATACAGGGTAATCAGGTTGCCCCACGTGAGGCTCACAGTTAATCCCCATTTGACAGATGAGGTAACTGAGGCACAGAGAAGTGAAGTGACTTGCCCAAAGTCACACAGCTGACAAGTGGCAGAGCCGGGATTTGAACCCATGACCTCTGACTCCCAAGCCCGGGCTCTTTCCACTGAGCCTTGCTGATTGTAAGCTTCTTTGGGGCAGGAAATGAGTTCACTGACTCTCTTGCATTGTACTCTTGTACTTAGTTGCCATTGTTTTTACGAGATGTTCTTCCCCTTGACTCTATTTATTGCCAGTGTTCTCGTCTGTCTGTCTCCCCCGATTAGGCTGTAAGCCCGTCAAACGGCAGGAACTGTCTCTATCTGTTGCCAACTTGTTCATTTCAAACGCAATACAGTGCTCTGCACATAGTAAGCGCTCAGTAAATACTATTGAATGAAAGATGCATAGAATAGTGTTCTGTTCACAGTAAACACTCACTAAGTATCAGTGATTTAGTGATTGATGTGAGGTTAGAGTGAAAAAAAATTGGATTTATTGTCCTGGAAAGACAAAGACTGATTGCAGACATGATTGAAATTCACAAAATCAATGGGGGACTTAGGCAGGGTGGAAAGAGAATCATTGTTCACCCAATCCCACCACCATAGAATTAGAGATTGCCCATTTGAAATACAAAATAAATTAAACACCTTTTTGTTTTTTGTGTTTTTTTACACTGGAGAGGATACGCAATGGATTTTTTTTTTTTACCTCAGGAAGTTGCACAGGCCCAAAACGTTGACTAGTTCTGGAAAGGCTAGAGAAGCAGTGTGGCTTAGTGGATAGAACCTGGGCCTGGGAGTCAGGAGGACCTGGGTTCTAAACCCAGCTTTGCCACTTGCTTGCTGCTGTGGGACCTTGGGCAAGCCACTTCACTTCTCTCTGCCTCAGTAACCTCATCTGTGAAATGGGGATTAAGACTGTGAGCCTCATGTGGGATATGGACTGTGTCCAACCTAATTAGATTGTATCTACCCCAGTACTTAGTACAGTGCCTGGCACATTGTAAGGACTAAATATCATTAAAAAGGGGGGTTGGATAGTTTGAAGGTGGAACAGTAAAGGCTGGGTTGTTAAAAATAAAGTGAGGGACTTAGAGGGGAAATGTTGATAATATTAGATGACTCATGCCTAGCTATGAGGATAAATGCTCAGGAGGGAAACTAGCATACTACCTTATTATGGTCACATCTCCAAGATGTCTTCCTGATTAAGCCCTCTTTTCCCCAGCTGTGTCAACTATACACTTGTATCTGTGACCTTCAGGAATTTGTTTGCTCCACCCTCAACCTCACAACACTTATGAACGTATTTATAAATTGCATATTAGAAATTTATTTATATTAACATTTCTTTCCAACTTGAGACTTTAAGCTTTTTTTGAGCAGGGAATGTTTTTGCTAACTCTGTTGTATGTACTTTCCCAACTGCCTAGTACAGTGTTGTGCATGTAGTAAGTGGTCAGTGAATACCACTCATGATAATGGTGATGACTGTTTCTCCAAGCATTCCGTTACCAAGGAGAGAATCCTGAATTGATGGACTTTGGATCTGACCCTCTTATCACATTTCTCGTATTCTTATGGTGCTTCTGGGGTTTTGTGACAACCTGCAACAACATTACTAAGAATTCTGACCACTTAGGTGGGGAAGAGGAAGGACTCAGAAGCTGCCTACTTCTTCCTCTCACCCTGCAATCCCCTGGAGGGAAAAATGTGGCATTCCAAAGAGGCCAATGGATAGATACGCAATTACTCTGGTTGGAAATACAACCTAAATGGCAGGCCTGGGCAATGGTATAGTCTATTGAGTAGCTTAATCACATCTCATCCAAGAACCTTCCCCTACTAAGCCCTCACTTTCCCTTCTCCCCCTCCTTTCTGCCTTGCCCTTTAAAAGCCATTGATTGATCAATTGATTGGTACTCAGTGTTCCTAAGTCTTTGGTCATAGTCTTACCCAAGGAACTGCACTGATCTTTGGAGACCAGATTTTATGAGGGAGGGAATTAGTAATTAACTCTTGAAGGCCTCAAAAAGGGCTAGTTATTAAATGACTGCTTCAGAACTTTTTTATGGTATTTGTTAATTGCTTACTATGTGCCAGTCACTGTAGTAAGTGCTGGGATAAATACAAGCTTATCAGTTGGACCCAGTTCCTGTCCCACATGAGGCTCACAGTCTTAATCCCCATTTTTCAGATGAGGTAACTGAGACACAGAGAAGTTAAATGATTTGCCCAAGGTCAGACAAATGTCAGAGCCCAGTTTAGAACCCACCTCCTTCTGACTCCCAAGCCTGTGCTCTATTCACTAGGCAACCCTGCTTCTTTGCTGGAGTGAATGTCTCTCCCTAAGTATTCTCAGAGTATAGTTCACTCCTCACTTGGTTCAGGCCACTCTGGGGAAAGAAAGTAAAAATGGAACACCTTCAAAAGTCCCTTCATTTGAAGGAGAAAGGAAACTAAGAGACTTGGCTAAAATCAGTTGAAGATATTGACCAAGTCTGGTGATGGTATTATACAAAGCATGGTGTGCCAGTCGCCAGGATTCTGTGTGCAGCACTTTTCACTGTAACCCAAGAAGGACAGACTCAACCAATAAATGGTATCTATACTACAAACTTGCTTCTAATAATAATAATTGTGGTATTTGTTCAGTGCTTATTATGTGCCAGGCACTGTAATAAGCACTGGGGTGGCTACAGGCAAATCCAGTTGGATGGGGAATGTGTCTACTAACTCTGTTTAACTGTACTCTCCCAAACACTTAGTAAGGGGCTCTGCATACAGTAAATGCTCAATAAATAGACTGATATCTATTGAGCACTTACTGTGTACAAAACACAATGGATAATGGTTAGGAGAGTATATTAGGGTAAATAGACATGATCTCTGCCCTCAAGTACTTATGATCTGTTGAATAAAATAGAGCTCTGGAAGGTAAAGAGAAAGGCAAGCAGGATGATTTAACTGATGCAGATTTTTCAGTCTAACTGGATAAAGACTGAGGGGACATGACTGAGTTTTACAGAATCATGAGGAAAATGGATTGGGAATAATCATTCAACAGACTCCACAACATCAGGATAAAGAGGCTTGAGGGTAGGAGATTCAAAATGACCAGTAGCAACACTTCTTTTCATATTGACCATGTGGAACTAACAACTACAGGAAATTAGGTAGGCTGAAAATATTGGCAGTTTTACAAGAGATCTGGATCAATTCATAGATGAGTTACTGTGGCTGGGAGGGGGGGATGTAAAGAGAAAGAAGGAAATGGGAGGGAAATTAAATGGTTTGCTTGTAATCATAAATAACAGTGGCATTTATGTGCTTACTATACCTCAGGCACTGCACTAAGCGCTGGGGTGGATACAAGCAAATCAGGTTGGACAAAGTCCCTGTGCCACATGGGGCTCCCAGTCTCAATCCCTATTGTACAGATGAGGTAACTGAGGCACACAGAAGTGAAGTGAGTTGACCAAGATCACACAGTAGACAAGTGGCGGCATGAGGATTAGAACCTATGACTTTCTGACTCCCAGGCCTGTGCTCTATCCATGAGGATGAATGTTGAAAAGAGGAACTCTCATACAGATTCTCCATGCATCCTGATGCTACTGTCAATCACTGGTATTTATTGAGAGCTTACTGTGTGCAGAGCACTGTACTAAGCACTTGGGAGAGTACAGTATAGTTAGTAGACACGATCCCTGCCCGCAAGGAGCTTACAGTTTTGAGGGTGATGGCAGGGAGGCAGAATGTTGGTGGTTTGGATTTTGGGTTAGATCTGTTAGTGGCTTTATGTTCTCACATGCAGTGTGTTACCACAGGGCTTTCAACAATGGTTGGCCCATTGTAAGCTCTAAACAAATGCTACAATTACTGTAATTTCTGCCCATCAATGAGGTCATATATTTTGAAGACATCAATCTTTTTCTAATAAATTATGTCCTATTGCCTGGTTTCTCCAGGTACAATTCTACTGCAACCACTGGCAATGCAATAGAGTTTGATCAGCAAGAATGAGGTTGATCCTAAGTGTGGCTGGAATATTTACAAGAAGGCTTCCCAGAGGTACAAGATGGTCATGTTTCTAAGTAGACATATTGCACGTCCCACTCCCCACCCACCGTTGTTGAGGTGTAATTCTGCCATACTGTACCACAGTTGTTTTCATCAGCGCCCACCTGTCTCCTACCTATTACTGTCAGAGTGTTGTAATGCATTCATTGATTTTACCATCTTTTATCACAACAGTTATTTCAGAGATAAATGTCTTTCACTCGCAGTTAGTAAATCTTCCACAGCTAGGGTTGTTATAAGAATAATTGTCCAGTTGCAGAGTCCTGATGGCCTTCCCACATGTCTGAGGGTTGATCAATAAATAAATGAATAAATGCTAGTATTTGTTCAGTGCTTACTATGTGCAAAGCACTATTCTAAGCACTGGGGGATAAAAGGTCATCAGGTTGTCCCACGTGGGGCTCACAGTTTTAATACCCATTTTACAGATGAGGTAACTGAGCACAGAAAAGTTAAGTGACTTGCCCAAAGTCACACAGCTGGCAAGTGGCAGAGCCGGGATTAGAACCCATGACCTCTGACTCTCAAGCCCGGGATCTTTCCAGTGAGCCATGCAACAGAGGAGGGGTGAATGCCTTGCTTGTGGCCGAGTGGCGAAGGGACAAACAATTCTGATGATCTGAGCCAGAGGGGTTTTCCTGACCAGACCTTTGAAAGCACTTAATCAGCAATGCTCAACCAAGTCTTTCACCTCAGAGAGGGGTAGATAATAATGATAATAATAATGATGGCATCTGTTAAATGCTTACTGTGTGCCAAACTGTACTAAACGCTGGGTTGGAAACAAGATAATCCTGTTAGACGCTGTCTCTGTCCCACATAGAGCTCACAGTCTCAATCTTCATTTTACAGATAAGGTAACTGAAGCACAGACAAGTTAAGTAACTTGTCCAAGGTTCCAAAATAGAAAGTGGCAAAGCCAGGATTAGACTCCAGGTCCTTGTGACTTCCAGGCCCGTGCTATATCCACTAGGCCATGTTGCTTTTCCATGTGACCCTTCAATGGTCTTATTCACTTCACCCCAAAGCCAGCCTATTCACTGTACCTCAAACCTTCTATCCTTCTGCCCCTCCATCGCCCACATCCCCCTCTGGTCTGGATCTCCCTCCCTCTTCATATCCAACAGACCACCACTCTTCCTATCTTCAAAGCACTTTTAATCACATTTCCTCCAAAAGGCCTTCCCTAAGGCTTCATATCCTCAATTTGCCCTCCCTTCTGCATTTCCTATGCAGTCAGATCTGTACCCCTTAAGCATTTGATATTCATCCCACCATCAGTCTCATAGCTTATATGTACAGATCCTTATACTCTACCATTTCCCCTATCTGTAATTTATTTTAATGTCTTTCTCCCCCCCAGAGTGTAAAATCTTTGATAATGTACTAGGTGCTTGGGAGAGTACAATACAGTAGAGTTAGTAAACACAATCCCTGCCCACAAGGAGCTCACAATCCCAGGGGGAGACAGACATTAAAATAAATTACTAATAGGGGAAATGGCGGAGTATAAGGATCTGAGGTTGATGGTGGGATGAATTTCAAGTGCTTATGGAATGCAGATGTATAGGAGACACAGAAGGGAGGGTGAACAGAGGATGGAGGCTTTAGTCCAGGAAGGCCTCTTGGAGGAAATGTGATTTTAGCTTTGAAGATGGGAAGAGTGGTGGTATGTACATGAATGAGCACAGAATAGAACCCTATGAGATGGTTATTGGTGAATTTGGAGAATGCAGTCTCAGCAAATCAAAGGCACTTAAACCAGATGGTCATGTATCATGAAGAGGGTGGGAGAGAGGAAGTGAAGGCCTCAAGTATATAGGATGTGGCAGGGTAGTTTGGATAAGAATGGGAGCAGGGAAATGGGAATCATAGTTGGAAGGAGCTTTGGGAGGCCTTACAAAGTTTTTTTTTTAAAAAAATAGGGTGTCTACTTTGGTCTCCCACCTATTAGAATTACCACCAGGAAAAGACCATTACAAATCTGCTTGCCTCACTTCCATGGGCTGAATCTAATATTTTCCAAGTGAAATGGGATGAACTGCTGTAAAAATACTCATTCACAACTACTTTTCATGGTTTGGGGACCACAACTGCTATTAAGTAGCAGACAATGTCCACTTAGATTCTTATTTTTTTCATTAACCACAGGATAATTTGCCTGGAAATGGTTGTCAGTTCCTTAAGCTTTTCTTCATCTGGAGGATAACAAATCATACCTGATTCCTTGCTTGAGAAGTGATAAGGTACACTGTGGCCTAAATTAAACTTTGTGATATCTGGGCACCATTCTATTTAATGGGAGTGATACACAGTATAATCAAGTGAAGAATGAAATCCTGTAAGTTTATGGGACTTAAGCTACACAACACACAGTGGAAGGACACAGACACAGAAGTAATAATAATGTTGGTATTTGTTAAGTACTATGTGCCAAACACTGTTCTAAGCACTGGGGTAGTTACAAGGTAATTGGGTTATCCCACGTGGGGCTCACAGTCTTAATCCCCATTTTACAGATGAGGTAACTGAAGCACAGAGAAGTTAAGCGATTTGCCCAAGGTCACCCAGTAGATAAGTGGTGGAGCCGGGATTAGAACCCACGTCCTCTGGCTCCCAAGTTCCTGCCGTTTCCATTAAGCCATGCTGCTTCTCTGCTTCTCAGTAGAAGTACTGAATGACAGTGTAATTCCCAACTATGTATTCTCTCCCAGTGCTTAGTACAGTGCTCTGAACATAGTAAGGGCTTAATAAATACTATTACTACTAACCCCGCCCCCCAAGAAAGTTCGGGGATAAAATGAGCAGACAGAATTTTGTTTTTATGTAACTCCAAAACAGTCTCAATGCAATAACAATAATAAGTGACTGTGGTATTTAAGCATTTTTGATGTGCCAAGCACTGCACATAGCACTGGGTAGACATCAGGTAATCAAAATGGACACAGTTGCTCATTATGGGCAGAGAAAATGTCTGCTAATTCTTTTGTGCTGTACTATCCCAAGCATTTAGTAGAGTGCTCTGCACGTAGAAAGCACTCAGTAAGTACAGTTGATTGATATGGCTCACAGTCTTGCAAGAAGGGAGAAGAGGCATTTATTCCCCATTTTATAGATGAGGAAAACTAGGGCACAGAGGAGTTGTGAATTAGCCAGTGTCACCCAGCAGGCAACTGGTGGAATAATGATTGGAACAATTGGAAACTTGGAAAACAACTTGGCCAAGTAGAAAAAGCAAGGCCTAGAAGTTAGATGATCTGGGTTCCAATCTTGACTCTACCAGTTGCCTGCTGGGTGACCTTCGGCAAGTCCACTATGCCTTAGTTTCCACATCTGTAAAATGGGGATTCAATGCCTGTTCTCCCTCCTTAGACTGTGAGCCCCATATGGTATAGGTACTGTGTCCAACCTGATTAAGTTGTATCTACCCCAGCACTTAGAAAAGTGCTTGAGACATCAGCACATAAATACTATATAATGATGATGATGATGTTGGTATTTGTTAAGCGCTTACTATGTGCCGAGCACTGTTCTAAGCGCTGGGGTAGACAGAGGGGAATCGGGTTGTCCCACGTGGGGCTCACAGTCTTCATCCCCATTTTACAGATGAGGGAACTGAGGCACCGAGAAGTGAAGTGACTTGCCCACAGTCACACAGCCGACAAGTGGCAGAGCTGGGATTCGAACTCATGAGCCCTGACTCCAAAGCCCACGCTCTTTCCACTGAGCCACGCTGCTTCTCAAAGAACAATAGTAACATTGATCTGAACTTTATGAAGAGGTTGAGTTAATCACCTCTGAGTTATAGATCTTCCCTCTACTGCTTCTCAGCCTTCTTCACTTGCCTCAGTAAGTCAGCAGCATCTTAAGAATCTACATAATTCTGTTACTCTCCTGCTTAGAATCCAACAGTGGCAATCAAATCATAGTATCCACCCTAGGCTTCAAGGCCCTCTCTCAACCTAATTTCCCCCATCTTCTCCTAGTCATTACTCCTGCTTTTGGCTCCAGAGATGCTAACCCACTCACTGTAACTGGAATTTTTGTTATCAAGAAAGCTTCTTTCAGGGAAAGGCTTCATAAATGGGGAGCAGTGGGGCCTTGTGGAAAAAGCACAAGCCTGGACCTGAGTTCTAATCTAAGCCCCATAACTTGCCTGTTGTGTTCTGTGAAAGTCACTTTATTTCTTTGGGCCTCAATTTCCTCAACTGGAAAATGGAGATTTACTACATGTTTTGTTTCAAATGGTATGTGTTAAGCACTTACTATTTGCAAGGCACTGTTTTAAGTGCTGGGGTAGATTTAGTCCATGTCCCACATGGGGCTTACAGTCTTAAACCCCATTTTACAGATGAAGTAACTGAGGCACAGAGAAGAGAAGTGACTTGTACTAGGTCACACAGCAGACATGTTGCAGACCCGGGATTAGAACCCAGGCCCTATGACTGCCAGGTCATGCTAGGCCACATTTTCCCCTTCCTACTTAGATTATGAGCCCTTTGAGGGACAGGGACTATGTCTGACCTGATTAACCTGTATCTACCTCAGCTCTTAGAACAGTGCTTGCCAGATAGTAAGTGCTTAACAAATGCCATGAAAAACAACAACAGAAAACAAAAGATCAGTATCACCAGAAATAGGCTCAGGAACAGAGATAGGTCCAGTTTAGGAGAAACCCATGAGTGCAGCAAGAATCTCCTTTCTTATAGACCTGATTTAGAAAGGAGCAGGAGCCATACATTGGTTTCCCAGCCACACCTGGCATTCATGGATAGAACGTCACCATCAGTAAAACAGTTTTTTTTTTAATGGCATTTGTTAGCACTTATGTATCAAGCACTGTTCTAAGCCCTAGCCTAGAGCCAAATGAATCAGGTTGGACATAGCATCTGTGTGGGGGTCATAGTCTAAGTAGGAGGGAGAACAGGTATTGAATCCCCATTTTACAGTTGAGGAAACTGAGGCCCAGAGAAGTTAAGTGACTTACTCAGGTGACAACACATAAGTGGCAGAACTGGGATTCAAAACCCAGGTCTTTTGCCTCCCAGGCTTCTGCTCTTTCCCCTAGGCCAAGTAGCTTTTGATGAAAGAACCTATCCATTTTGTACTAATTTTGTACATACACCAAGAGTTTTTTCGTCCAGAGTATAATGTTTCTGCTAATGGGGATCATGCTGTTTTCTCACATCTCCTCCAAGAGGCCTTCCTTGATTAAGCCTTCATTTCCTCTTCTCCCACCCCCTTCTGCATTGCCCTGATTTGCTCCCTTTATTCACTGCCCTCCTCGGTCCCACAGTACTTAAGAATATATCTGTGATTTATTTCTTTGTATTAATAATAATAATAATAATGTTGGCATTTGTTAAGTGCTTACTATGTGCAGAGCACTGTTCTAAGCGCTGGGGGAGATACAGGGTCATCAGGTTGTCCCACGTGAGTCTCACAATCCCCATTTTACAGGTGAGGGAGCCGAGGCACAGTGAAGTGAAGTGATTTGCCCACAGTCACACAGCTGACAAGTGGCAGATCCGGGATTTGAACCCATGACCTCTGACTCCCAAGCCCAGGCTCTTTCCACTGAGCCACGCTGTCTCCCCCTCTAGACCATAAGGTCATTTTGGCAGGGAATGTGTCTATCAACTTTGTTATATTGTTATATTGTACTCTTTCAAGAGCTTAATACAGTGCTTTACACACAGTAAGCGCTCAGCACACAGTAAGCGCTCAAATACTATTCCCTGCATCTCCTTGCAGTTCCCTCCTGAGCCCAGCACCAAGCTCTGTAATAGTAGAAATTGCAATTGCATCACTGAATGCACAAGTGAGTCCTTCGAGAGTGGTCTCTCAGCCCTTACCACATGGTAGGCAACAAAGACCTAAAGCCCTTGCTCTGCGGGGCTGTGCGTAGCTGCTTTTCTGCTGGCAGCACACATTATATTGTCGGCAAACTCATTAGAGAATGCATCGTGTTCCAACCAGGACAGAGAGATAATTTGCCAAGAAAGCAATGGAACCCATCTGTCAGACTACATTTTCTGGCTTTTGTCTGGAAACCGTCAACACTTCACCAAGCGAGAGGCACAAGTCATTTCACCAATACAATAACTGTCATTGAGGTTGACAACAACTCCTACAGTCTGTTCTGAGTTCTAATCCTGGTTTCATCCCTGACCTGCTGTGTGTCCCTGAGTAAGTCACTGAACCTCTCTGGACTTCAATATCCTGGGGATTAAATACATGTCTTCCCCACCCCCATTGGACCATGAGGCCTAGGTGGACCAAGGACTGTGTCCAATCTGATTATCTTATATTTACATCAGCTCAGAAAGCAGTGTTGACAAGCAGTCAGGAAGACCAATCAACTGTAATGATGAAGCGCTTACTGTGTGCAGAGCACTGAACTAAACGTTTATAGTATAACAGAGTTGGTAGGCACATTCCTGCCTATAATGAGCTTCCATTCTAAATTTGATCATTATTATTATTACCCCAATTTTATCTAGAGAGGCCACCCATGAATGCCAATTCACCTTCTCGAGATACCCTAGGACCCTCAATGGGAATTGTGACTGCCAGTGGCGCTCTATGGTGGGGAGTTTCAACGGGCCTTAGTATTGGAGGGTAGGTCCTGGGGCAGACCAATAGCATGGGAAGCATTGGCAGCAAGACCATCACATCAAAAGCCTGGTGATCACACACTGTGTGACCCTACCCCCTTCCGGTTTAGGCTCTGGGGGGGGGGCCTTAATTAGCTGCCCTTGGCTGTCCGGGTGAGGCCTGGGCCCACTTCCCAATTTCTAGGCGTCAGAACAAATGTAAAAGAAATTGAGACACAGTCAAGCCCACGGTACAGAGCCCTTTCCCGAATGTAGTCTGGCGACTGGATTCAACACCGTCACATTCAATAACAAGAGTGTTCGGGATGTGTACTTACATGGGAGACAAATGAATATTGATGCTGGGGCAAGGGAAATTCTGCATATTCATCCCATCATTTCCTTTATCACTTCTTCTGTAACAGCTGTTTAATTAATTGCTTGAGCAGCTCCCTAATACATCTTATTTACATACAAAATTACAGAATAATGGTTTGCCTTTGAGTCGAGTGAGAATTTAATGTCTGCCTGCCATGCATCATGGAATATGGTCACTAAAGTTCTGGTTCATTTTTGGCTGCCCTTTAAAATAAATAAAACCAGAGCCCCTCCCTCACTGTGCTTTGGTTACCTCACCTATAAAATGGGGATTAAGACTGCAGAGCCCCATGTGTAACAAAGACTATGTCTAACCTGATTAACTTGTTTCTCCCCCAGTGCTGAGCAAAGTGCTTGGTACATAGTAAATACTTAATTACCACTGAAAAGCTTCAGGCATCCCACTTTAGTACAGACAACAGTTATGGAACCCCCCAGACCAGGGGAGAGAGAATGCCTTCCAGAGACAAAGGGAGCCTAGACTCCAGTTGGTGTCAGTGCCGCCATTTTGCTCTCTTAATGGAAACAGAACTCACAATCCCTCTGGACTCCAGCTTTTCCATCTGAAAAAATGGAGAAGTGAATGATATTGTTTTGGGAAATAATAATAAATAATAATGTTGGTATTTGCTGAGCACTTATTATGTGCCAAGCACTATTCTAAGTGCTGGGATAGATACAAGGGTATTAGGTTGTCCCATTTGGGGCTCACAGTCTTGATTCCCATTTTACAGATGAGGGAACTGAGGCACAGATAAGTGAAGTGACTCACCCAAGGTCACATTGCTGACAATTAGCGGAGCCGGGATTAGAACCCACGACCTCTGACTCACCAGCCTGGGCTCTTTTGACTAAGCCACGCTGTCAGTGATCTTCAGAGAGAAGATGTAGGATGAATTCAAAATGTTAATAAGATCGCTCAGTAGCCTGGGCCCCTTGAACCTTTGATAGGGGTACTTATTCCAGATTGAGAATTCATTGGTGATTGTCCTTTTGATGCACCAGCCTATGTCAGCAGCCTGCTCTCTTCAGCCCTCCCGTTCAAGGAATGACAAAGTATCAATAAAGCAATAAAGTCAGGGATGAAGAGAGTTAAAAGTGACTTCAGGACGTCATAAGATCTAGTCTCCAGAGAAGCAGTGTGGCTTAGTGGAAAGAGCCCAGGCTTGGGAGTCACAGGTCGTGGATTCTAGTCCTTCTTATGCCACTTGTCAGATGTATGACTTTGGGAAAGTCACTTCACTTCTTTGGGCTTCAGTTCCGTCATCTGTAAAATGGGGATGAAGTCTGTGAGCCCTACGTGGAACACCCTGATTACCTCGTACTACCCCAGCGCTTAGAACTGTGCTTTGCACATAGTAAGCGCTTAACAAATGCCATCATCATTATTATTATTAGAAAGATAAATGACTTTACAATCCCCCAACAATGTTTATTTTTTCATTTATATAGTCATTTAAGCCCTCTTCCAGCCGCCGTTTCTCTAGACCAAACAGCTTTAATTCCTCTAACTTTTTCATGTGGCACCTGTTTTCTTACTTTTGTTTGGTCATTTTGGTCATTTTTGTTGCTTTCTTCTGACCTCTATCCAGTTTTTCACATCTTTTCTTAAGTCTGGGAACTTATACTGGGTTCGATACTCTAATAGGAAGACCTTAATGCTTTCATCTTTTATATCTTACTTCTGTCCTCACAGCATCACTGTAAGATGCAAAGACAGGGATTGTTATACCCATTTTACAGAAGGTGACATTAATCAATACCATTTATTGAGCCCCTACTGACTGTAGAGCACAGTATTAGCACTTGGGAGAGCACTTAATAAATGAAATAGGATTGAGAGACATTTCCTATCCACAGGAGCAGACAGTCTAAAGGGGGTGGGTGGATTTGCCCCTGGTCACGCTGCAGACAGGTGTCACAATCAGGATTAGAATTTAGGTCTTCTGACTCCTAGACCCCTGGTCTTTCCACTACACTATTTGTCTCCCTAACTAGCCTTGACTAATTAGCACTCTAATAAATTGGTGGAGGGAGCCGGCAGGGAATTGTAGCCTCAAGTACTAAAGTACATAGATCTTCCAGAGTACATAGATCTTCCAGAGAGCTGAGTGGTAAGTGGCAATCACTCTGTCCAAAACTCCACAGCAAACAAAATCGCTTGTTTGCTCCCCACACCATGGAGTAAGAGGTTGTGTCAAATTTTTTTAAAAAGTATTTATTAAGCACTTACTATGTATCAGACACTGTTCTAATTGCTGGGATAGATACCAGATAATCAGGTCAGACAAAGTCCTTTATGGGGCTCAAAGTCTTAATCCCCATTTTATGGATGAGATAACAAAGGAACAGAAAAGCTAAATGACTTTCCCAAAGTCATTCAGCAGACGAGTGGAGTTGGATTAGAACCCAGGTCCTCTGATTCCAAGGCCCTTGCTTGTTCCCCTAGGCCACACTGCATCTCAAGGCCTAGAGGAAAGAGTATGGGCCTGGGAGTCAGAGGCCCTGGGTTCTAATTCTGGATTATTATTGAGAGTTGCTTGTTACTATTGAGAGTTCTTCCAGCTCCCAAGGTTTTAGAACTCTTAGTTGTTAAAAATGAATCATCCAATGGCAGGGTTCACCAGGACCCTAGGTAAACAAAACACTCCAACATCAGGCCCCAAAGAAGTTGCTACTGAATTCTGAGCTCTTCCTTGCCCACAGTGGAATTTCCTTTCAGACTGGTTAACATTTTTCAGGCTGTAGGCCTTTATGTCAGTGCTAATTTGGGATACATCAAAGTCATTAGAAAAGAGTCAATTGAGAGCTAGCTAAGAGACTCACTAACATGTGTTGGTTGAAAAATTGAGTAGAAAGAAATGAAGTAATCTCTGAACAGCCAAGCATAGCTCATTTTTTATGGTATTTGTTAAGTGCTTATTATGTACCAGGTACTGTATTTAGTGCTAGGGTAGATACAAGTTAATCAAAGTGGACTCAGTCCCTATCCCACATAGAGCTCACAGTCTTAATCCCCTTTTTAAACATGTGGTAACTGAGGCATAGAGAAGTTAAGTGAATTGTCTAAGGTCACACAGCAGACAAGTGACAGAGCTGAGATTAGGACCCCTTCTGACTCCCAAGCCTGCACTATATCCATTAGGCCACACTACTTCTCATTTAGCAATAGAAACCAGTTGAGCATGCCTGGGGCAAAACAATAGGGAGCTGAACAGGGGTACAGAACCCTTTCTGAGCCACTGCGCCATTTATAGAGTCTGCCTCATTAGCTGGATAACAGTGAGGTGGCTTAGTATAAACACTATGTGTCACAGTTCAATCAATTATATTTATTGAGCACTTACTGTATACAGAGCACTGTTCTAAGCACTTGGGATACTATCATCTTCTATAGAAGCATTCAAGACGTCACACCCCTCCTCAAAAATCTCCATTGCTTGTCCATCTACCTCTGTAAACTCCTCACCATTGGCTTTAGAGCAGTCCACCTTGCCCCCTCCTATCTCACCTCACTTCTCTCCTTTTACAACTCAGCCCCCACACTTCGCTCCTTTGGTGTTAATCTTCTCACTATGTCTCAATCTCCCTGACTTGCAGCCCTTGCAGCCGATCCCTGGCCCACATCCTACCTCTGGCTTGGAGCACCCTCCCTCCTTAAATCTGCCAATTACTCTCCCCCAACCCCTTCAAAGCTTTACTGAAGACACCTTTCCTCCAAGAGGCTTTCCCAGACTAAGCCACACTTTTCCTCATCTCCTACTCCCTTCTGCATTACTCTGACTTGCTCCCTTTGCCCTTCCTCCCTCTCCCTGCCCCACAACACCTACGTATGTATCTCTGATTTTATTTATATTGATATCTGTTTATTTCTATTGATGTCCATCTCCCCCCCCCCCATTGACTGAGAGTTTATTGTGGGCAGGGATTGTCACTCTTTACTGCTGTATTTGTTCCCAAGAGCTTAGTACAGTGCTCTGCAGACAGTAAGCACTTAATACAAACAAATGAATACAAACACAGTAATGTAACAGTAACACTCCCCGTCCTGAACAAGCTTACAGATTAGACAGTTTAATGTACATAAGTGCTGGAGGGTTAAATAAAGGGAGCAAATCTGAGCTATGCAGAAGGGAGTGGGAAAAGAGGAAAATCAGGGCTTAGTCAGGGAGGGCCTCTTGGAGGAGATATGCCTTCAACAAGGCTTTGAAGTTGGGAGAGTAATTGCCAGCTATGAAGAGTGAGGATGTACCCGGCCAGTGGCAGATATGGATGAAAGATCAGGTGTGAGATAGGCAAGACTGAGGTGCAAGGCAAGACCTGAGGTGCAAGAGATATGGATGAAAGATCAGGGGTGAGAAAGGCAAGACTGAGGTGCAAGGCAAGACCGAGGTGCAACGAGTAGATTGGCAATAAAGGAGGAAGTGTATGGGCTGGGTTGCAGTACAAGAGCAGCAAGATTGGGTAGGAGGGGCAAGGTGATCGAGTGAAGTCGTCGGTGAAGAGTTCAGCAAGGAACAGCCAGAAGTACGCTTTTTACATTGAGCAGATAGATTATTTTTTCCTGTTTCATGTTTGGCCTTGAGGTCCAGCTGATTGGCAGCTGCTGCTCAGGGGGATTGTTGACACAACTCTGAACCTCTCTGGCCCCCTTGCCCACCTCCCTGGATTGTTTTGAATCTCAGATTGCTCTAAGACTGCTATTGGGTAGAAGGGGGTCAGGCTTTGGGGTGGCATAGCACAGAGTTTTCTGTGCCAGACAGATGTCCCATCCATAGTTAGTGGGGCAGGCTCAAAGGAGATTGATGATTACGTGGTCTGTCCCTGATAACATTCTTCAACCTATTTCCCACTTTATCATCCCTCCTTACCTCTTAAAGTACAAGGGGCTCATATAGGGCTGTTGCATATGGGACATTTTTGCCTTATGGCTTTCAGTAGTAATTGAGCTGTCTTGGTCTGGTCTGTGTGCCTCCGCTCAAATTAACAGATTAATTTTCAGGTGACTCATCTCTGCTCTTGGAGAGAGGCCAGCTCAAACTCTGACTGATGGCTGGCTCCCCTCCATTGTGAGCTGTCCAGTGACTCATTTCCACAGCTGGTCTTAGCTTTGAAATCTCTTCCAGCCTTAGAATTCTGGGTCCCAAGGTGTACAGGAAGGATCACTGGTGACATCATCTATCAAGTCATGAGGTCCCAATAGACTGCAGTAGCTCCAAGGGGCACAGCAGGTCAGGAGGTGCCATCTTCAGAGGCAGTGTTCATGCAAGATCAGCGATCTTGTTTAATCATGATGGCCTTTGCTAAATGCTTGCGATGGATTAAACACTGAGGTAGATTCATTATCAGATCAGACAAAGACCCCATCTCACAGGGATAACAGTGTCTTAATCCCAGTTTACAGGTAAGGAAACTGAGGCCCAGAGAGGAAAAGTGATCTCCAAGATCGCACAGAAATTAAATGATATAGCTGGGACTAGAAACCTGCTCTTTTGGTTACCAGTTCCATGCCCTTTCCACTCAACCACACTGCCTCTCCACCACAAAGCTAATATGAAGTTTCATGACCTGACCAGATCCTATTTGGATGAGCCACACATAATCCCTGAAAAATTTTGTTCACTGCCTTGGATCCCCTGTGCATCATTACCTGGGAATCCAAGCATATTGGGTCCCATTCAGCAACTGACATCTGTCTGTCATATCCTTGTCCTTCTTCTTGCTTAAAATATCTGTAAATACTTTTTTGTCTGCCTGCCTTCCTCCTTTTGATTGTAAGTTTCCTGAAGGCAGGACATGTGTATCTTGCTTCTCCTGTACTCTCCCAAATGCTTAGTATATAGAACGCAGTGCTCAGTAGACACTCAGTAAATGCCATTGATTGAGCTGATGTTTTGCACTGCCCTTTAGGAATCATTGCCTCTACCCCGACTACTGCTGATTGAATCACACATAGCACATGTTATCCAACCTCATTTGAAAGATATCCAGAGAAGGAAATTCCAGGGACTCCCTCAAATCTGGGTCTCACTGGCCTCTCTTCCCACCCCCAGGAATTACACTGGCTGCAGCACAGCAGCTCCATTCTGGCAGCTACACTACTTGCCAGAGCAGAAATCTCCACCCAGACTCCAGCCTGATGATTTCCAACCTGGATCTCTTTTCTTGAGGATGCTAGATGGGGAATTTAAAAGGAGGTCTTCCTCTCTCTATGCAGGCGTAATTCTTTTTCTGGTACCATTTGAGAGCTTACTAAATTCATATTGTGCCCTATTTCTCTATTTCACAGAGTATAAAAAAAAATGTTCATTTTGGTTACTATTTCTCTCTAACTATATTCACTTAATAAGGTATTCGGCCGCAACATGGATCTGTTATGCATTCGGTGTTTTATAAAACATCTCTTGGGGAAAATAACCAGGGAAATACAATTTTTCGGCACCATCTCCTTTTATTAAGAATAATGAAAAGGAAACAAGAGTCATTCTAGCAGTCAAACACACTTCTGCTCCTTCTTATTGGTATTTTTATGACAACAATCCAGCAGCAGAAGATTCAGGCTACCTGCCCATTCCTGGGTGTGCCTCATTCATGCTTAGTGTATTTACTGTTTATATATACATATATTTAGAGAGAGAATCATGCATCTGTGTATGTTCAGCACATATAAACATATTGCATGTATTTATTTATGCATTATCCCATCTCTGGATAAGTATCTGGGTTGCTGTACAATCTTAAAATTAAACAAAAACTGGGCCATGTGCCCAGAAAGCCAATCACCCCCTGAAAAAGAAAGCAGGAACAGGAAAGAAAATGAATTCTGCAAGTGCCGGCAGGGAGGAAGACTCTGTAGGTGTAGCAGTAACCCTGTTAGCTGGTACAGTGTGTTCTGAGCTCTGAAGGTAACCTCAGGGTTGGGAAGGGAAGAAGGGAAGACTTTGCAAAGATCCTTGAATAGAGAATGTTCAGGCCCTAACTCAACTCAGTAGAAAATTCAGGAGAAATACAGAATACCTCAAACAGTCCGAAGCCTTTTTTAAAGTGGTATTTGTTACACACTTATGTCAAGCACTGTAGTAAGCGCTTGGGTAGATACAAGGTAATCAGGTTGGACACAGTCCATGTTCCATATGGTGCTCAGAGTCTAAATCTCCATTTTACAGATGAGGGGTAACTGAGGCGCAGAGAAGTTAAGTGATTTGCTCAAGGTTACACAGCAGACAAGTGGTGGTCAGGATTAGAACCCAGGTCCTTCTGACTCCCAGGCTCATCCTCTAACAATTAGGCCATGTTGCTGCTCAATAGATGGGGGACTGAGGTGCCTTCAATATATATTTTGAGATATTCTGGGGACAGTTGCCAGGATCACAGCAATCAATACATTGGTTCACCTTTCAAGACCTTAACTGCTGCTCAGCACCCAACTCTGGCTCCTTTTCTCCTGTCTTCAATCATATATATTGAGTGCTTATTGTGTGCAGAGCACTGTACTCAGTGCTTGGGACAGTACAATGTGGCAGACCGAACAGATAGTACGATATGACATAATTGGTATCTCTCCCTTACTAAAAAGAAGCCCTCTCTCTTTCCCAGGATCCCAAATTTCCCAACCCCATTTCCATTCAAACCCCAATCAATTGTTACTGAGCACTTACCATGTATAAAGCAATGTACTAAGCACTTGGGAAATGACGTAAAACAGTTTTATTATATATTGCCTTTATTTGATTTCCACTAACTCTCTTCGTTACCCACTCCAATTCAATCTCTTCAACCCACTGAAAATGCACTCTCTAAGTCAACTAATGACCTCCTTTTAGCCAGATCCAGTAAGATACTCCTCTAACATGCTCTAATTCTCCTCCAACTCCTTAGGAGGAGGGAGAGATCCACCATCTGGCTTTGATTTGGCTGACAACATTAATCTTTTTCTCCTCCTGCCTTTCTGGCCACTCCTTCTTCCTCTCACTCAGTGAGTCCTCTTCTGCCACTCACCAACTAACTGGAAGTATTCCATAAGGTTTTGTACCCAGGTAACCTGCTCTTCTTGCTCTACAGTAACTCTCTTAGGAAGCTCAACTGCTCACATGGCTTCAACCACCATCTTTATGCTGACTACTCCCAAATCTCTCTCCCCAGCCCTGACTTTTCATCTAACCTGTAACTGGGAATTTCCACTTGCCTTTCTGGTTGGTTGTCCTACTGAAGCTTTCAACTTGAATAACCAAAAGTGATCTACTCATCTTCTCTCCTAAATCCTCACCTCCTCAACTTTCTCATCTCTGTCAATAACTCAATTTTCATCTTGCTCCAGAAGCCCCCATCATAGGTGTTATCCTCGACTACTCACCCTTGTTCAACTCTTAGTGGAAAGAGCACGGGCTTGGGAGTCAGAGGTCATGAGTTCGAATCCCGACTCTGCCACTTGTCAGCTGTGTGACTGTGGGCAAGTCACTTAACTTCTCTGTGCCTCAGTTACCTCATCTGTACAATGGGGATTAACTGTGAGCCTCACATGGGACAACCTGATTCCCCTGTATCTACCTCAGAGCTTAGAACAGTGCTCGGCACATAGTAAGCGCTTAACAAATAACATTATTAATTATTAACTCTCTTTTTAAAGCTACTAATAAATCCTGCAGGTCCTTTGTAGACCTTTTAATTAATTATGTTAATTAAGCACTTACTGTGGGCAGAACATTGTACAGAGAAGTAGCATGACCTACTAGATAGAGTATGGGCCTGGGAGTCAGAAGGACCTGGGTTCTAATCCCAAATTTGCCACTTGTAAACTATGTGACCTTGGGCAAGTCACGTTAATAACAATAATGGTATTTATTTAGTGCATACTGTGTGCCAAGCACTATTCTAAGTGCTGGGGTAAATTCAAGGTAATCAGTATGGACATAGTCCATGTCCCAGATGGGGCTCACAGTGTTAATCCCCATTTTACAGATGAGGCAACTGAGGCAGAGAAGTGAAGTGACTTGCCCAAGGTCACAGCAAACAAGTGGTAGAGCTGGGAGTAGAACCAATGTTCACTGCCCCCCATGCTGCTTTATGCCTCAGTTATCTCATCTGTAAAATGGGGATTAGGACTGTGATGCCCCTGTGGGACAGGGACTGTGATTGACCCAATTTGCTTGTATCCACCCTAGTGCATAGTACAGTGCCTGGCACACAGTGGGTCTTTAATATCACAATTATTATTAATACTAAGCACTTGGAAGATTTTAATAGAGTTTGGAGGATACAATCTCTAGCCTCAAGGAGCTTACGGTCTAGTGGGAAGCAGATATTAAATGACAGTAGGGACAATGGATATTGCCTATATCTGCCCATTCTTCTCCAAACTGCTTCCACCGTGATCCAATCTCTTATTATACAGAGGCAAGTCTATTGTGTCAGACTCCTCCTTAGTCCTCTTGCTTCCAGCCTGTCCTCACAGACCACTTTCCTTAAGCATTTCTCTTCTCACAAGGGGCTTCTTTTAAGCCCTCCAATTGCTTCCAATTTCCTTCCCATCAGGCAAAATCTCCACTAGATCGGTTTCAAGATTCTGTTTTGCAATAGTATCTATTAGCTCACTGAGGGCAGAAATCACGTCTATTTCAGTTGTACCCAAGTACTTAGTATAGTGCTGAAATAAAAAAGATGCTCAAAAAATTGACTAATTGATATTCTCACTTACTAGTCTCTAGCTCACTGTTTTCATTCCTCCCAAGCTAATCTAGCCGAACCTCACTCATGACTCTCTCACACCTTTAATCAAGCTGATCCACCAACCCGGAACTCACTCCCTAAACTCATATTACAGGCTATAGTTCTCCCGTCATTCAAAGCCTATTGTAACCTCATCTCCTCCAACAAGCCTTCCCTAATAACACCCAAGTCATGCCAGCCACCTCTCATACTTTAGATGCTCCCTGTGCATTTATATACATATGTATGACCAAGAGTGAAATCAATTTATTTTGATTTTCCTATTTGTAAATATTTTTGCACCATATTCCCCATTAGAATGTAAGCTTCTTGAGAGCAATCAAATGAATGTATTGAGCACTTATGCGCAGAGCACTGTATTTAGTACTTGGGAGAGCACAATAAGTTCTGTTATATTGTCCTTTCCCCAGCACTTAGTACAGTGTCATCTGTCAAATGGGGATGAAGAATGTGAGCCTCAAGGGACAACCTGATGTCCCTGTATCTCCCCCAGCGCTTAGAACAGTGCTCTGCACATAGTAAGCACTTAAATACCAACATTATTATTATTATTACAGTATAAGTTAATAGACACATTTCTGCCCACAGTGAGCTTATAGTCTAGACGGAGTTTAGAGTTTGGACTGCAAACTCATACTTCACCAGCTCTAGGGCTGTGAGACCTAGAATCTCCACAGATGCTACATCCAACTCCTGAGACATTTCACCTCCACTACTTACAATCTATATTTAACATCAATCTGCACCAAAGTACTATAACAAAGTTATTCTCCCAGCATTGAAACCATGCTCACTTGAACAAATCTCTACTGGAATATGTGAAAAGGCTAAATGTTGAATGTTGCATGTTGAAAGTGGGAAAAAGTAAGGTGGACAGATGAAATGATATAAAAGCATAGTAAAACACAACATCATACAGCGCTGAATCATCTGAAAACAGGGAGCTGAATGTCAGATGGACCAGGAGGGTGCACAGCAAGTGTGAAAGAAGGGATCTTTTCAAGTAGAAGCTTCATAAGGATGAGACAAGGAGGTAAAAAATGAAAACAATGTTGCTCGTTTTTAAACAAGAAACATGACAGCTCAGCAAGTGACAATCTTAGAGTGTGCAGTGTAGGGGGTACTATGTTTTCACATTGACCTTTTCAGTCAAACACAGGCCCATAGATAAATTTCATCATTAGTGGTGTCTTCTAGTGCAATGAACAGCAATACATACTCAGTGCCTGCTGTGTGCAGGACTCTGTACTGGCACCCAGTAGATCTGTGATTTTCTAATCTAAACATAATCTCATCTAAACTTGCTAAATATAGATTTCTCTCCAGAACTGCTGAGGACAAGAAACTTTAGACTATGAGCCCCTTGTGGGACAAAGACTGTCTAACCTGATTATCTTCTATCTACCACAGCATTTAGTACAGCGCTTGGCTCATAGTAAGCACTTATGCACCGATAAAAAAAAATCTTTACCTAAAAAAAAACCCCAAAACACAAAATAAGGTCAAAACCCTCGTAAACCCTGCCTCCTTTACCCACCCTCTTTTTTTGCTAGCAATGTTGAAATTGAACCTTGGTATATTTGAGAAAAAGAATAGTTTCTTAGACAAGCTGCCTTAAAAACAGTACTTCTTTGGGAAATTTGCCAAAGATGAGGCTCTCTGTTCACAGAGTCAAATTGCCTTCATGATACCCTCTGCACTAGATATTTGGGAAAGAACTAAAGAAAACACAGTCTTCGTTTTTCAATGGCATTTATTAAGTGCTTACCATGTGTCAGGCACTATATTAAGCACTGGGTTAAATGGAAGTTACTCAGGTTGGTCACAGTCCATGTCAGTCATAGGTAGGGCTCATAAATCTTACTCTCCATTTTATAAGGTAACTGAGGCCCAGAGAGGTGAAGTGATTCTTCCAAGGTCACACAGCAGACATGTGGTAGAGGTCCTCCTACCCACAGGAGGTTAAAACCCAGGTCCTCCTAAGTCCCAAGCCTGTGCTCTAGCCACTAGGTAATGCTGCTTGGTTTTTGAGGAGTTTACACAATAATATTTCAAATTTTCAAAGTTTCCAAGAGCAATTTTGTGATTTGATTAGCAACTTCACCAGGTCACAAAAGGAGCCTGCTCCCTCTGCAACCATCCCTGAGTCAATGACCAGGGTAATATGGACATGCACAGGGATGACACTCTCATAAGTAGAGGCAGTATTGCCTAGTGGATATAACATAGGCCTAGATATCACCTGGGTCCTAAAATGGGCCTGGGAGTCAGAAGGACCTGTGTTCTAATTCTGTTCTACCACTTTTCTCTGTGACCTTGGGGATATCACTTCACCTCTTTAGGTCTGTTACCTCATCTGTAAATTGGTGATTAAAATGTGAGCCTCATGTGGGACATGGATTGGGTCCAACCTAATTAGCTTGTATCCACTCCAGCACTTAGAGTGACTGGCATATAATAAGTGCTTCACAAATGTCATTAAAAAGTACCAAATATCTCTCCCCTCTCAATCCACTCACTAACTCAGTATGTCCACATTCCCAGGGTATGTTATGACCTCCCTCTGTCTCCAACTGACCTCATCTAGCCAGTTACTAAATTTCAGACCTGCATTTATCCTGTGTCACTGACATGGGCTAAGAAATACACATCTGGAAAAAGACTGTCCCAACCAGTAGCCATACCACAGTCCAAACGGTTATGTATTACTGGTCCATCTTCCCCAGGGCTGGACTCTGCTCTAATATTAAAGCTGTAATTTATACACTTGGCTGCAAATTTGGGGCAGTCTTTAAGGCATTGATCACCCCTGAGTCCTCATACATGATTCAGACTTACACTAAGGGCCCTTCTGCCAGTTATCGATTCCGGTGACATTATTTATCAATTACGAAAGGTTTATTCCGTGCAAGATTCAGCAAAAAAGAATCTGCACATTTATTTTACAACATGATTTATTGACATGTCACTGTGCATTATATGGAAAATTGAATTTTTGGAGGCTGAAGAACCTTAGGAAATTTCACAGGTGCAATTAGACAGGAGCACATCAGAGGGGTAATGATACAATTTTTCATCCATTTCCTTTGATAAAGAACAAGAAGGCACTGTCAGGCCATATCAGGTCAAAAGCAAAACTGTTCTGTAGACCAGAAATGCACTTGGGAAAGAAATCATCCTAAACCTTCTTGGTTCCCCCAGATGAAACTCTACCAGGGACACTTCAATCAAATCAATCAACCTATGGGATTTATCGAATGCTTTCTGTGTGCAGAGCACTGTACTAGGTGCTTGAGAGAGCACATTATCCTAGGTATACTAGATCTTTGCACTGAAGGACCTTGAAATCTAAAGGAGGCGACAGACCCTAAAATAACTTACAGGTAAGGGAAGCAACCCAGTATAAGTGCTATTAGGGGCAAGGAAGAGATGAATACCTAAGGGTTTAGTTGGTACAGACTCAAGTGCAAGTGAGAATCAGCTCTGCCCAGTGGAAAGAGCATGGGCCTGGGAGTCAGAGGACCTGGGTTCTAATCCCAGCTCTGCCACTTGTCTGCTGTGTGACACTGGGCAAGTCACTTTATTTCTCTGGGCTTCAGTTACCTCATCTGTAAAATGGAGACTAAAACCTTTAGCTCCATGTGGGACAGAGACTGTGTCCAACCTGATTATCTTGTATCAACTCCAATGCTTAGTACAGTGCTTGGCACATAGTAAGTACTTAAATACCCTAAAAATGTGCATAGGTGATGAAGGAGGGATAAATGGGTAGCGGGTGCAGACATCTCCAATGTCAACAGTACTGTACTCTAAAAGTAGATGATACAGTCCTTGTCCTTGAGGAGTTTAAAATCTAAAGGGAGAAACAGGCAGATAAAGAATGTATATATGCACGATGAGAATAAGAGAGAAGAAGGAGGTAAATCTGGAAATACCAAAAGTAAACAAAAAACAATGATTTAGGAAACTGACAAGTGGAGGAAATAAACCTGTATACCCACATGATCTAAGGGTATATAATGGAATGACCTATCCAGGAAGGGTGGAAGGAGTAGTCAGAGAAAGCTTTCTATGGGTGGTGGCTTTGAAGGTGGTTAGGGTTGGAGTTTGGTGGATTTGAGGTGTGAGGGAGTTCCAAAAAGGAGAGAAGGCAGCTATAACCCTCATGGTTATTTGCATGAATTGGGAATGAACAGGTAGAAGGGAGGAAATAAGGGAAGTTCTCATAATGTATAGGTGTACAGTGCTTGGAGAGCTAAGAATGGAATATTCCACTTTCAAGATGTCAGACTTCGTTGATGTCTGCAGGTGGACTGCAGGGGTTGGGAAGGAGAAGTGGAGCCATGTCAGGAGGAAAGAGGGGTTAAGCAAAGGAAAGCGGGAATGATCTTTGCTTAGTATAAGAGAGCTATAATTTCTCACTCACCCTTATCAAGCAATGATTTTTCCCTCCACCTTATTCTCTACTGCCAGAATGACTTTGGAATGACATGAACTGAAATAGCATCCAAGGAGCAGAGGCTATGACCCTACACCTCTCTCCAGATGGGATAGTTATTGATAAGGCATTGAATGGGCAGATCTAACCAATTTTACTTCCCATTCCCAAGCTGCCATCAAGAGGTGGAAATGTCTCCTGAACAGAAACATGGGGTCACCAGCTCTTGGGAGTCTTGGTCTAGTTCCTTACCAAACTTCTGCTGCTTTCTAATCTCTCTCAAGTGTCAGCAGCTGACAAATGGGGGATAACACTCATCTTCTAAGGTGCTAAAAGGATTAGCTGATATGAGGAGAATATTTGAATGGTAAAATGTACCTCGTCTATTTCAGGAGTTAGGCTGTGGTGGTCTTTCAAACATTTATCTGTCTAGTGGAATTCTCAGTTTTAGAAAATGAGAGGTCATTAATTACCAAAGGAGCAATCAAGTGGAAGCTGAAATTTAAGGGAAAATATTTACAGCATGTGGTCTTTTGGGCGTAAGATGCACCTGATTCAATTATCAAGACGGATTATAGCAGAATTTGGAGAAATGAGGGCCCGATTGAGCAATTTGGAACAGTATATCCTGGTTTGGAAGGGAAGTGATAAAGCTATTTGGGGTATTTAATGGCTAATGTAAAAACTGAAAGATATGCCAGACTAAAAAATAAATTTCACATGTTGGTTCAAATGCATGCACACACACACACACACACACACACACACACACCCCCTAAATTTCCAACTAACAGGCATCCAGGAATTATCACACTGTAATTAACTACTGATTGAGAATGGAGATGCAATCTTTGAGAAAACAATTTTCCAATACACATTGATTCTGTGGATTGTCTGTGTAAATTGGAAGTAGGAGGACAATTTGTTTGTTTAAAGCAAACTTGATACTTAACAACCCAGCTTAATTGCATTTACTTTCTTTTTTTTTGAGATGCAAAGGTTATGTGGATTGTCAGTAGGTTTTTGAGCAGTTTCCCAGGATCCTACTAGCCTTGCAGTATGTGTTTAAGGGAGTACAAAATAGGTGGTGAACCAGGGCCTGAAGAACTCTTCCTGTGTAGTGCCCTGAGATTGGAAGCGAATCCTGGTAGTAACCTGGGGGACAGTACTACCTACAACACCAGCCCTACCTCTGGGCTAGTAGTTTCTTGTGATGGGTGGCCAATTTGGTGCTTCCTGACTAGTCTGATTTTGTATTTAGGAGACCGATTGCAAACTCTCCTGGGCAGGAATCATGTTTAACAACTCTGATTTTACTTCTGTAAGCCTTCAGTATAGTGATCTGAAGCACACACAGTAAGCATTCTATAAGTATCACTGATTGATTCATCTGCTCTCCAAGTAACCTAGCTGACCATGCCTCACCCTAGACAAGGGCAACTATACCAGCTCCAACATGGTCCTTTTCCTGGTAGTAGCCCTGGGTACCTTTCCCTATCACAGCCCCTCAGTAATTACCTGCCTTAAGTTCAGGCAAGGGTAGTACTCACTGCTGTTTGTTGAAATCTCTGCTGGTCTTTAGCTAAGACTCAGTTTACCATAGAAAAGTAATGGCATAGAAACACTGATTACTGTATCAGCCTCCTTGCTGACTTCCATGCCTCCAGTCTCTTCCCATTCCAGCCCATACTTTACTCTGCTGCCTGAATCATTTTCCTACAAAAATGTTCAGTCCTTGCTTCCCCACTCTTTAAGAACTTACAATGGTGCCCATCCATCTCCACATCTTTGACAGGCCTAAAGTTCTGTAGCTCCATCTTGAGCCCCATGTGGGACAGGGATGGTGTGCAACCCGATTTTCTTGTATCTATCCCAGTGCTTAGTACAATCCCTGGAACATAGTAAGTGCTTAATGAATTCCATTGTTATTATTACTGTTTGGCCAAGTTGCAATTTACTGGAGGCAAACACACCACATTCTGTCACATATCTCTCTTATCTATGGGAGACAGTGGACCCTTTAGGCAACACCTGATGCTGGCTGCTGATAAAGAGATTGAATAAGAAAGTGGTATTTGTCCAACCCCTCTGGAATGGGTGGAACAAGGCAGAGCACACTCATATCAGATCCCATAAAAATTGGCAATTGGGAAAGCTCTTTGTAGTGGGATAAGATCTCTGTCAGCTGGTCTAACACTCTGGCCTACCCAGAGTATGGGACATCAGCTTTGTGATGGTACCACTAGGAAGATAGGACTCCTGGTTGGTTGTTGTTTCTATGTAAGTAGACCCCTATTTGATTTGGGTACCCGTGATCCCTGCTGCTGGATGAGGCTTTAAGTAGTACTAAGGAGTCTATGCTCCCTCCTGCCATGAGACTGGGCTTTAAGTAGCGCTGGGTGAGTTTGCTTCTCACTCAAGATATTCCTGTATGATGCTCTAAATGCTAGCATATTAGCTAAACTAGATGAGCCCGGCCAGTGGGCCATGTTGTAATGAATTCTACTAGTGTGTGTTAGATGATCTTGGAGAGCCTCCTTGTTGGACCCCGACGGTTTGCTTCTACCTTTCCATAACTTTTGTTTTGGTCTGTGAGAGACACAAAATAAAGCAAATCAAGATTTTTATTTTTAAATGCATCTCCATTCATTCTGTCTGGTGCCTGGCTCCTACCAACACATGAAGAGGAATCTCAAAACTAAGATCTTATGGATGGGTGATAGCAAAGAGAAAATCCTTCCAAATGGCTTTGGAGCAGTCAGTTAACTTGTTCCCTCCTACCTTACCCTGCTGCTCTCCTACTACAATCTAGCCCACCCTCTGTGCTCCTCTAAAGTCAACCTATTCACTGTACCTCAATCTCATCTAGCTCGTGCCGACCTCTAGCCCTTATCCTGCCTCTGGGTGGAATGTCCTCCCTCTTCAATCCTACAATTGCTTATAGAAGGCATATCTTCTCCAAGAGGTCTTCTCTGAATTAGCCCTTATTCCCTCTTCTCCCACTCCCTTCTGTCACCCTTGCCTTGGATTTTCACCCTTTATATACCTCCCTCAGTTCCCCAAGACTTATGTACATATCCATAATTATTTTTATTAAAGTTCCTCTAGACTTAAATTCAATGTGGGTAGGGAATGTGTCTACCAACTCTGTTATATGGTACTGTCCCAAGCACTTGGTAAACACTCATATGACTGATGGATTTACTGATTGATTCAGAGCCTCAACAACTAGAAATCTAAATGAGGCCAGAACCAGATTCAATAAAATGTCTATGGATTTTTTTTATAACATATGATCAACATGCTTGTTCAAGTCCAGGCTGCACAAGTATGCCACGTAATATCATATGCTACCTGAGCTCATCCTGCCTTTCCAATGCCTCCAACAAGATCTTATTTCTTTGCATGAGGTCAAAGCCTTGCATCAAAGACAAAGTTCAAGCTTGCTGAGTTAAGAGAGCTTAGAGCTCAGGGAAGCAGCATAGCACAGTGGATAAAGCATAGGCGTGGGTAATAATAATAATAATAATGATGGCACGGAGAAGGAGCGTGGCTCAGTGGAAAGAGCACGGGCTTTGGAGTCAGGGCTCATGAGTTCGAATCCCAGCTCTGCCACTTGTCGGCTGTGTGACTGTGGGCAAGTCACTTAACTTCTCTGTGCCTCAGTTCCCTCATCTGTAAAATGGGGATTAAGACTGTGAGCCCCAAGTGGGACAACCTGATTCCCCTATGTCTACCCCAGCGCTTAGAACAGTGCTCGGCACATAGTAAGTGCTTAACAAATACCAACATTATTATTATTATTATTATTAGTCCTTACTATGTGCAAAGCAGTGTTCTAAGTGCTGGAGAGGATACAAGGTGATCAAGTTGTCCCACGTGGAGCTCAGAGTCTTTATCCCCATTTTACAGATGAGGTAACTGAGGCATAGAGAAGTTAAGTGACCTGCCCAAAGTCACACAGCTGACAAGCGGCTGAGCAGAGATTTGAACCCATGACCTTTGACTCCCAAGCCCGTGCTCTTTCCACTGAGCCACACTGCTTCTCTAATGAATGTCTTCTCTAATGGATATCAGAAGGTCATGGGTACTAATCCCTCTTCTGCCAATTTTCTGCTGTGTGGCCTTAGGCAAGTCACTTGACTTCTCTCTGCCTCATTTACCTCATCTGTAAAATGGGGATTATGACTGTGAACTTTCTGGGGGACAAGGACAATGTCCAACTCGATTTGCTTATATCCACCCCAGAGCTTAGTACAGTACCTGGCACAAAGTAAGCACTTAGCAAATACCATAATTATTATTAGTAGTACTGTGAATACATTGCAGAGGAGACAGGAACCCAGAGTATGGGGTTCGGGTTAATCAGTCAGTTGTATTTACTGAACACTTACTGTGTGCAGAGCAGTGTACTAAACACTTGGGAAAGTATAATTTCAAAGAATTGGTATAAACGTTCCTGGCTCATAGCAAGCTTACAGTCTAGACGGGGAGCCAGACAAAAATATAAATTACTGATATATATGTAAGTGTTGTGGGGCTGAGAAAGGGGTGAATAAGGGAAACAAATCCAAGTGCAAGGTTAGTGAAGAAGGGAGTGGGAGAAGAGGAAATGAGAGCCTAGTTGGGGAAGGCCTCTCGGAGGAGATGTGCCTTCAATAAGGCATTCAGTGTGGGAAGAGTGATTGTCTGTTGGATATGAAGGAGGAGAGTGTTTCAGGACACAGGCAGGATGTGGTAGAGAGGTTGGTGGTGATTCTTAGTGTGTGACTGTCTTTAAAAATCTACTGCATGTCAGAGTGAGCTACTCTCATCTCATAGTACCCAGCACCAACCCCCAAGCTACTCCAAAATCCAGGGTGAAACTCAGAACAGTCAGATTCAAGGACCCTACTGTGATTCTTTAGAACAAGGGCATGGGCAATCCCTGTTCAAGATGGTATTAACACTATCTAAACATCCAGTCCACTTTCTGTCCCTCCTACCTGGAGCACACTTTAATAACTGATTCTAATAAGCAAGTGATATCAGCAACTGAAGATGTAGAGGAAAAAAGTTATTAAAATTGCTTTGATTTTAATAACTTTCCCACCAGGTAGCCATCCCTCAATGTCTCCTCTTCCCAATTTGCATGAGTAACTGGCATCTCGTTAAAACATCATTAGGAAATTGAAAACCAGGAAGACACAAACAATGCTTACAATGAAAGGAAAGGAAAGAGAGAGTCTTGATTTCATGAAATGTCATAAGAATCAATCTAGCGGTCTAGACCCAATGGGACTAATAAATTAAGGAGAGGCAATCACATATAAACACTTGTTTACAAACCAGCAGTTAAAGACCAATATGAAAGCAACTTTTCTGATTCCAATTTGTACCTGCTTCAAACTCGTAGCATTTAATCCATGAAATTTTGGTCTTTGCTAGGCTTGAGTTAACTATGTTGGAAGGCTCTGGGGATGACAAATTGATTCAGACACCAGAAGCCACAAATCTGTATATGCCCCAACACTGGTGAGCAAGACCAGAATTTAATAGGGGTCTTTTAGGGGGTGAAGGTCAATTTGGTAAATGACAGGAGAAACCAGGGCCAACCAGATCATTATCATTCTCACTGGACTGGGATTAGTCTCATCTCTGTCATGAACTTGCTGAGTGCCTCTAGGCAAGTTACTTCACAGCCCTAGGCCTCAGAATCCTCGCCCCTTGAAATGGGGAAATCTCACAAGGATTTTATCCATGTCATAATATTACCTACATGAAGAGAGTTCAGGAAAACCATTCTTTAGTCCCTTTCTATTCCAAGAATTCCAAGTGCTTTCACATCTTTCATTTTTCCCGCAACAGTACCTTTGTGAATTTAGGTACCAAGGGGTTACTGCTTACTCTATAGCGTCTAGTGTAAGAATTAGAACTGGAGCCTTGGGCTTCTAGGTTCCAGCTCTATATTACATAACTCACCCAGATTTAATGTGTGTGTGTGTGTGTGTGTGTGTGTGTGTATGTGTATTAAGCTCTTATTAGGTCACAGATAAGGTATTAAGTGCTGGGGTAGATTCCAATCAACCCAGGTCCCACATGGGGCTCAGTCTTAATCCCCATTTTACAGATGAGGCAACTGAGACCCAGAGAAGTGACTTGCCCAATATCATACAGCAGACAAGTGATGGAGTGGGGATTATAACCTAGGTCTTTCTGACTCCCAGGTACATGCTCATCCATTAGGCCATGCTGTTTCCTGAATCCTTGGAGCATCACCCTCTAACTAGTAACAACTTCCAGCAAACCAGGTAACAAGCATGGTAAAATGTTCATTTTACAGAAGGAAAAGAGGGGTAAGCTATGATTTCCTCTTTAGATAACTGGTTGTTTCATTTCAAGTTCAGGATGTTTACAAGTTTTCTTGTGTCCTCTAGGTGTTTAATTCTCTATTCTCATCTATCTGCTCATCTAAGACAGAGACGGTGGGGAACAGGGGAGCTTTTCAGGAAGGGGCTTCACTTCACCACCAAATGAAACATTCAATGCAGCAACTGAAAATCAATATGCTAGAATAAAGGGCCCCTTACAACTGGACAAGCTTCTTTCCAGTGGAAGAAGAAACTTACTCAGCTCTCCTACTTTTGCTGGTGGGAAACCTAGAGAATCATTCTTGGTATTCAGTGGACCCTTTACACTGATATCTCCTGGTCATTTCCTTGGTAGATTTCATCCAGAGACAAATACGTATGATCTCTTGGAGAGGAAGAGGGCACCCACATTCCATTGCCTTGGAAGACAAAATTGATTGGCTAGGGAGCCAGAGCAGGGATCAGGGAAAAGTTTTCTTTTTTTTTCCTAAATACACTCATCTATTTGGATTCTGGTTCTAATCCTGATGTGAGCTCACTGTGGGTAGGGAATGTGTCTGTTGTTGTATTGTACGCTCCCAAGTGCTTATTACACAATAAGCACTCAATAAATACGACTGAATGAATGACTAACTTGGCTCTGCGACTCATCTGCTGTATGATCTTCTTCTTAACTTCTTCTTAACTTGTGCAGCACTTAGCCCATCTGTGAAATGGGGATTAAGAATGTTAGCTCTATGTGGGACATAGACTGTGTCCAATCTGATTAGCTTGTATCTATCCCAGTGCTTAATACAGTGCCTGACATGTAGTAATTGCTTAACAAATATATTTAAAAAGCCACCCACCCCTGTTTCCATGAAGGGCCTCTACTTGACTCTCACTCAGTAAATTAATCAATGGTATTTACTGAGTGCTTTAGGCAGAACACTATACTAGGCACTTGGGAGAGTATAATGAAACAGATTTAGCAGACATGCTGCCTCCCTATATCATGCTTATAGTCTAGAGGAAGAGGCAGAACGTCACCCTATTCAACTGTATCCTTCTTATACCGAGTTATGACTGGACTCCAGGGACCCTATGTAGAGCAGGGGTGGGCTGGAAAACCTAGTCTACATTCTCTGCTGCCCCCCTTTCCCTCCCTTCCACTTGCTGAGTGTGTGGGTGGCCAAATCTGAGAATGGAAAGGAAAGGGGGCTGAGAGATGAGATAGACTAAACTCCTTGAGTGCAGGGATCATGTCTACCAACTGTATTGTATTTTCCCAAAGGCTTAGAATAGTGTTTCTACTCAAAATGTGCACTCAAATACCATTGATTGATGAGTTGTCTGCCACATCTATACCTTCTTTTGGGGGATCCGAGATAGAATCAAGATGAGGTGACTGTAAGAGGGAGTGGACACCAGGAATTTGCTGAAGATTCTTGCAAAGGGAGTAAACTTTCTTTCACTTTCCCTGCCCTCAAGTTCAGGAGTAGAATATGGGGTTAGGTCTCCAAAATTCACACCCAGGATCCAAGAGGGGAAATCATAGGTGGAAGGGGGATTAATCAGGAAATGGCTCCAGGAAGAGGTGACTTTTTACAAGGGCTTTGCAAGAGAGAAGGATTATATCTAGAGTGATCTAGTTAAATTCTTGGCCTCTGAACATTTAGAAGCTGACCACACTACCCCAGGGTGCCACGGGTGAAAAGTCCACTCAGTGAGTGCCGGCATTCCCAATGATAAAATCAGATTGCAAATTCTGAGGCGATTGCAGCTCTGCCTACTGAATTCCTGTGAGATGAATTCGTTACACTTTCGAGCAGCGAAGCCCTTTTATGAATTGTGATTTACAGAACGAAGATTACGGTTATTGCTACCCTGTATACCCAATGTAAATATTATTTAATAGTCCAAGAAGGAAGGTAAATATGTGGCCCCTGCTATCCCAAGTTTAATAACCCTCATAGAAGATTTTTTATAACTCTGATGCCAAGTTCTAAGGATAGCAGCCCTATAAGCTGAGCTGTTAAAACCATAAAAGCTAATTGTAGCCTAATTACATAACCAGGTACCTAGCAGACACAGCATTGTGACTTTGGTGAAGCTCTCAGCTCTAGCTAGCTGGATGAGTTGTTGGAAAAACTGTTCTATGCATCACCAGAGCTACCTGTGGTAGAAAGAGAGAAGTAGGAGAATGTCCAGTGGCCATCTGCTGGGAGAAGGATCTGGGTAAAAGCCAGGTGGGCTATGAGCGGTCATAGGAGGACAGGTGATCAGGTAAAGAACCACCCAAAGGAAAAGTATGTTCTCCAGTGGATGGTGAGCATAAGGAATTCTTTTTCCCTGGAGGCCAAGTTGGCAAAGAACAAGGAGAGACCCAAGTGGGGTTTTGAATAGATTCATGCACTCTCAAGAACCTCCAGTGGTTGGCCAGCCACCTCCACTTCAAACAGAAACTACTTACCATCGGCTCTAAAGTAATCATCTTGCTCTCTCCTACCTCACCTCACTACTCTCCTACTATAAATATAACCCTGCCCACACACTTCACTTCTCCAATGCCAATCTGATCCCTGTTTCTCAATCTCTTTAATCTTGCCACTATCCTCTCACTCACATGCTGCATCTTGCCTGGAACACCCTCCCTTTTCATATCCAACGCACAATTACTGTCTCCAACTTCAAAAACATTTTGAAGGCACATCTCCTCCAAGAGGCCTATCCTGATTAAGCCCTCACTTCCTCTTTTCCTACTCCCTTTGGTATCACCCTGATTTGTTCCCTTTAGTCACTCCCTTCCCCCAGCCCCCCAGCACTTATATACCTATCCATAATTTTTTTAATGTCTGTCTCCCCCTCTAGATTGAAAGCTCATTGTGTGCAGGGAATGTGTTGGTTACATTGTTGTGTTGTTCTCTCCCAATAGATTAGTACAGTGTTCTACGCACAGTAAGCACTCAAAATGATTGCTCGATGGAGAGGGAAAAGTTAGGGGTGATAGCTAGGACATGTGTGATCGCCGTAACAGATGTGTGGGTCAGCCATGACATGATTCTTCCAAGAATCATTTTTTTGATGGGGGGGCTGAGGAGGGGCACATCTATCAGAGGGAGAAAATGGGGTTTGAGGCACCATTGGTCTAATCAATGGTATTTATTGAGTGCTTACTATGTGCAGAGCACTTTACTGAGCCTTTGGGAGAGTACAGTGCAACAGAATTAGCAGACACATTCTCTGCCCATAATGAATTTGCATCCGCCCCATAACCTTCCCCTTAAGCTGGAGACCCCTGTTGGGGTTTAAGTTGAAGCTTCTCAGATATGACACAAGGAAGTATTTAATTTCTTCAGGACATAGATTACAAATGTCTTTAACTGATCATTTGCTGCTGATTTCTTGCTAAGTAATTTGCTGGCTATCGCTAAACTTTAGGTCAGAATTGAACTCTTTGGCTCTGGGGATTTGCTCCTTAGACACAGATTTTCCAGATTTGCAAAATAAATTAGAAAAGGAAAGATGATCATTCCAAGAGTAAAACAAAAGTCGTAGGCCAGACAGAGTGGCTGTGGATTTCATGAAAGACTGAGGGGTAACTGGTTTGGGAAAGCCTGTTTGTTCTGATGTTGAAAACTGTGTGTTGAAGATAAGTAGTCTGTTATGTCCGTAGTAAATGGTCCTTTATCTTCCAGTACAAGCTGCCTTCTAGAATAAGTGGCCAAATTTTGTTTGCTTCAGCTATAGCTGAAGCAAAAGGCAGTAGCCTACTCATGCTGTGAGCCCACTGTGGGACAGTCACCATGTCTGACCTTTTAAAGAGAAGCAGTGAGGCCTAGTAGAAAGAGCATGGGCCTGCAGTCAGAGGACATTGGTTCTAATTCTGGCTCGAGCACTTATTTTCTGTGAGACCTTGGGCAAGTCACAAACTTTTCTATGCCTCAGTTACCTCATCTGTAAAATGGGAATTAAATCTTGCTCCCTCTGATAGACTGTGAGCCCTTTGCAGGACAAGGTCTCTGTCCAACCTGATTATCTTTACAATAGTGAAGTAGTGTAGGGAGCTCTTTACAAATACCTTAGAAAAAAAGCTTTCAGATTCTCAAAGTTGGCGATAGGGTGGGGAGATAAAGTATGGGTCCTTCTAGGGGATTCTGATGATAGGATCCCCATTGAACATTTCTATTAATAAGAACATTGAATCAGTGAGGCCCTGTGGAAAGAGCAAGGAACTGGGAATCAGGAAAGCGTGGCTTCTAGCCCCAACAGTACATCAGATTGAGCACAGTTCTCTCCATCAGCATCCTCCTGATGCCTGTTGCTTCTCCACTGCAGCTCTCAGGGATCTGCTTCTGGCATACTAATAGTAATAATTGTAGTATTTTTTTAAACGCTTATATGCCAGGCACTGTACTAAGTGCTGAGGTGGATACAAGCAAATGAGGGTGGACACAGTCCCTGTCCCACATAGGGCTCACGGTCTCAATCCCCATTTTACAGATGAGGTAACTGAGGCGCAGAGAAGTGAAGTGACTTGTCCAAGACCACACAGCAGACATGCCCTGTGCACCATGGGTTGCCCACATAGGCTTAAGCCACTGCTGATCGCACTCCACATCTACCCCTGCTGACAGGCAGTTGCATGACTCCTCTGAGTACCTGCCACCCCTGATAATGGCTCGACATCTTTCTTCTACTTGACTCTGCCACTCTGCCCCCTCTAGGATCCCACTCCAGCTCTCTTCCGCATCACGGAGGAACATCCATCCCTACCTACTTTCCTCCATCCCGGTAGGACAAAGAAAGGCAACCACCACACAGTGATGCCTCTACAAAACCTCTGGGACACCATGGCGACTGCTGCTGTAGCAGTCACTGTGGCCACAATTATGACTGTGGACTTGAATCCACGAGGATCCTGAAATTCCGCATCTGGAGCTGCAGTACCCTACTAATCTTTAGGTTTACCTTAATGTTGTCTTAGTATTTTGATTGACTTCTTATGTATCTGTCCCAGCCTCCTCTCCCTTTATATTTTTAGATTTTAAGCCCCCCTGAGGGAGAGGAACATGTCAAATTCCCACATGTGTATTCTCAGCTCTTAGTACAATCTTCTGCACGAAGTAAACACTAAATACTATCATGTAACCTCTGGAAAGTCCCTTAACTTCCCTGATCCATCACGGCTCGACATCTTTCTTCTACCTGACTCTGCTCCCTCTTCCAAAGAGGGATAAAATATTCTTTCTACCTCCTAAATTGGGAGCCTTATAGGAGTCATGGATGAATGTCTGATCTGATTATTCATTTCCCACATAGCACTGTAAGCACTTAATATAATTCAAATTGCAGTAGGAAATACAGCAATTCAGTTTATAAACCAAGTCCTCAACTGACTGAGATCTTACTGTATGCAGAGCCCTGCATTAGGCACTTGGAGGGGACAAATAGCTGAAGACAAGGCCCTTGCCCTCCAGGATTTTTCTAACAGGAATTCTTACAATTTAATGGTATCACTTCTTATGGTCCCCACTGGAACTATGAAGGCATCTGGGAAAAGTAGAAATCAAGGACATTTGGACTCTTTTCCAGGGAACTTCTTGAGTGACAAGTAAAGTAATGCCCAGAGCACAGACCATGACTAATTGCAGCACCTGGACATTCTTTTCAGATGAAGCAGATACCTCAGACAAGCGGAATTTATTAGATAGAGACTTGAGCGTTCCACTATAATAAACTTCAATGTTTTGGTCTGAACTTAAAATTACTTAGTGTTGTGAGCAAAGAGGGAGGAGGAGGAGGAAGAGGATGAGGCAGCAGAGGTTGCTAAGAGGGTCCAAAGGAGAGGTATGAAATGGAATAACAGGATCCGTCTGAAATAGGGAGAGCTGGAGGTGGGGGACATTTTCTCAAGAGTAGGACCAGGAGGTCCACTGTCTTCTAATTCAAGAGTCTTGAATTATGTGTAAGAAGGAATTTACTGGATCCTGTTTGGGAGTGAGGCTATGAATTTCCCTTCATTAAGATTAAGAAGACGTAGGCAACCATCTGTTCTTTAAGGAAGGAGATGTCTTGGGGAAGCCAGGAAATGTTGAAAAGCCAGTTGAAGCAATGGAAGAATGCAGGAGGAGACTGTTTCAATCCTATAAATAAGGTATTTCACCAAAGATGCAGTGATTAGTATGACTAGGGAGGAAACACAATATGGTATGGGGAATTAATTAAATCTAGACTATAGACTGGTGAGAAAAATTACCACTTTAGACATGGAGCAGTTAAAACCACCCAGCAATTGAAAAACTAATATTTGATGCAGCTCATGACTGAAAAAAGTTTACTGCGTGGTTTGACTTCTTTCTGAAAGAAAGTGGACTAAATCTTAAAGAGTGCCATTAGTCTTTCAGAGGTTTAGTAATGCATTAAATGTACTTTTAAAAGTACTTATTATATCATTATTTTCTTGGTACTTGTTAAGTCCTTACTACATGTCAGCATGGCTTAGTGGAAAGAACACGGGCTTAGGAGTCAGAGGTTGTGGGTTCTAATCCCACTTCCGCCACTGATCAGCTCTATGACTTTGGGCAAGTCACGTGACTTCTCTGTGCCTCAGTTACCTCATCTGTAAAATGGGGATTAAGATCATGAGTCCCACTTGGGACAACCTGATTACCTTGTATCTACTCCACCACTTAGAGCAGTGCTTGGCACATAGTAAGGGCTTAACAAATGCCATCATCATTATTATGAAAACAGTTGTTTTAAGCACTAGGCTAGACCCAAAATAAATGGGTCAGACATAGTCCCCATCTCAGATGGGGCTCACAGTCTTAGTAGAAAGGAGAACAGGTATGGAATCCTTTTTTTGCAGCTGAGTAAATAGTCTCAGAAAAGTTAGGTGACTTGCCCAAAGTCACACAGTAGGCAAGTGGTGGAGCTGGGATTAAAACCCAGGTCCTCTGTGGTCAGGACCTGCACTCTTTCCATTGTTTCCAGTGAGGCTTGGAGATTAACTGGGTAGTATTGTCTATTATTCAGAAATTAGACATGAGGTCGTTGTGGGCAGGAATATGTCTGTTGTTCTATTGTACTCTACCAAGCATTTAGTACAGTGCTTTGAACACAGTAAGCACTCAATGCAACTGAATGACTATCATGATACATTTCTCCATACACTAATGAGGCTTATTTGAAGGATATATTTACTAGCCCCAGACCAATAGTAAGAGAGAAAAGAGAAACCTTATGAAGCAATAAAATATTCACTGAACACCCACTTTGTTCAGAGCACTATACTAAAGGTTTAGGAGAGTACCACAGAAGCAGGAGCCACAATCCCTGTTTTCAAGGATCTCCCAATTTGATGAATGCCAAACACTTCTATTTTCTCCTGCTATTTCCTATCTGTCCTATGCAATGGGGCATTTTTTGAGATTTGACTTCATTTTGTCTGAAAACCACATATAAGCCACTGAAGTTAGCCATCCAGCAGCAATTTTTATTTCCTGCTACTATCCAATTTCCTTGTGTGGGCCTTCCCCATCCCCAAAGGCATTTGCACCTTTGTTTTCAGGCTTGTAGACTAACAGGGATCTAGAACCAGTGTTTGTAATCCAGTCTTGCCCCTTGATGTTAAGTACTGTACAAAGGAGGTAGTGCTCTAGGTAGTGCTCTAGAAATCAGGTGCAGGTTTCACAGCCACATACAAGGTTAGACACTACCATTACTTTGTAGGTCTTCAGTTTGATTTGAGTCCAGATTCCATTTAGCACCCCACTCCATCAGTTTCTCTAAGGATATATTATTCACCTTGATTTCTTTTTCTCCTTTTTTATTTATCTCTGCATTCCTGGGCAGTGGATTGCTTAGGTGGCATAACTCAGCAACAACATTCAGTCAGTGGTATTGAGTACTTACTATGTGCAGTACTGTAGTAAGTGCTGGGAAGAGTACAACAGAATTAATCATAATTGTGGTATTTATTAAGTGCTTACTATATGTCAAGCACTGTTCTAAGTGCTGGGGTAGATACAAGATAATCTCCTACATAAAGCTCACAGTCTTACTATCCATTTTGCAGATGAGGGAAAAGAGACACAGAAAAGTTATGAGCCTTTCCCAAGGTACACACTAGACAAGTGGCAGAGCTGGGACTGCAACCCACATCCTTCTCACCCCCAGGTCCATGCTTTATTCACTAGGCCCCACCATTAGCAAATGCTTTTCCTGGCCATAAAGAGCCTACAGTCTAGAGGGAGCTTCAATTCAGTCTCCCAGTGGAGATTTACAGCTGTATATAAAGCAGTCCAGCTGTTGGTTGGTTCACCACCTTGTTTTTCAGACTAAGGGTTATTCAGATGCTAAGAAAGTCAGAATCTTCCCCACCTGTGCTTGGGAGAGGGCACTGAGACCCCACTTGCCAGTGTATCAGAGCTCTTGCATGAAGGATTCAAGGATTTCTGAATATGTTCACAGCCTGCTAGATTATCATAGCTCCTCAGAAGAAGGGAACTGGTTTCTGACTCCAAATTCTAGACACTCTGTTACATCCTTAAATAGGGCTGCAAAGACTAGTAGTGACAGCATTTATTAAGTACTTACTGTGTGCTAAACACTAAGTGGAGAAGATTGGAGCTAGTACACTGTCCTTACAAGTCGGTTGTTGGGGAAAAGATCAACAATCCTATCCTTCACTGAATACACACAAGGACCATCTGAATCTGATTAGCTAGTCATATGACCATGGCAGAATCTTTAGATCTTAATAAAGTTTTCAGGGAGGAAAAATGCTTCTAGTAGTGGTCAGATCCCAGGCTTGGTGGTGGTGGCAAATCCTTTTCTAAGTCTATAAACACCTTTTAATAACATCCAGCAAGTGTGCTACCTGTACTTTTCTTCTGACATGCAGCAGATTGTACCTACAGTGTCTTACTAGGGTGTGAAGCCACAATGGGATTTTTAAACAGCGTGGTTAATGATGATCTTCCAGTGTTACTATTATTATTATGCTACCTGTTAAGCCTAGGCACTAGGCACTGTTCTAAGCTCTGGGGTGGATATAAGCAAATTGGGTTGGACACAGTCCCTGTACCACATGGGGCTCACAGTCTCAATCTCTATTTTTCAGATGAGGTAGCAGGCACAGAGAAGTGAAGTGATTTGCCCAAGGTCACACAGCAGACTAGTAGTGGAACCAGGATTAGAACCCATGACTTTCTGACTCCCAGGCTCATGCTCTATCCACTACGCCATGCGGCAGGATGAATTGGTTAGGCACCTTATTAGGCACAGAAAGTAGGGAGATCCCACAAAATATTCCTCAATCCTCCCCTTCTGCTAGAAGATGGGGATAGTTGAGGGATAATTGAATTCCTGAAGCCTTTCCTCAGTGAACCATGTGTCAAGGAAGAGCAGGTATAGGCAACAGAGCCACACATCTCTTCTTTACTCAGATGTCAGCTGGCACATTACACTATCAGATCTGGGGGCTTGCCACTCTTCATAACTACAGGTTTCACTTCATTGAACCCCCACTCGAAAGCAGTACTCACAAAGAAGGACTAATGGCCACATGTAGCATACTATCCCTTTAAGTGGAGGGTATGCTATAGGGAGTTTGTCACTGAAGGATGTTACTGCTTCTTTAGTTTTGGAAAGGGTGGATTCATCTCTACTCTTCAGTGATACTGTTGTGCTGAGTTTGGGTCCATAGCCTCTCTTTAAAGAGGAGTCCTTGGCTTGGTTTTCCTAAGCATCATAATGCTAAACAGCATGGCCTAGCAGATAGACCACGGGCTTAGGAGTCAGAAGCACCTGGGTTCTAATCCCAGCTCTGCCACTTGTCTGCTGTGTGACCTTGGGGAACTCACAACTTCTCTGTGCTTCAGTTACCTCATCTGTAAAATGGGGATTAAGATCTGTTTGTAACTATCCTAGCACTTAGTACAGGGTCTGGCACATAGCAAGTGCTTAACAAATATCACAGTTATTATTATAATATTCTGGAAGTTGTTCTGCCTTGGCATCTAACCAGCTGCCTGGTGTGTACACAGATTGTTCTGAATTCCACAGCATTGGATTCGATACACATCTCTTGTCAGTGTTGCTGTTGATGCATTACTTGTCTCACTGCAAGAATGTCAGTTTCAGAATTATTCTCATCCAACCAACCTTGATGTTTACTTTAGGCCATAGTCTTCAGAGAGGCCTGACAGAAAGTGATCTCAGAGAGATATCCAATCATCATTCACACTGGGTGAGGCAGATGTTCTTTGCCTCCAAAGGACTTCTTTGAAGTGGTTAATAATAATAATGATTATAATAATAATGGCATTTGTTAAATACTTACTATGTGTCAAGCACTGTTCTAAGTGCTGGGGGAGATACAAGCTAAACAGGTTGTACACAGCCAGTATCCCACATGAGGCTTCCAGCTGTAATCCCCATTTTATAGAAGAGGTAACTGCGGCACAGAGAAGTGAAGTGACTTGCCCAAGGTTACACAGCCAACAAGTGGCAGAGCCGGGACAGGAATCCAGGTTCTCCTGACTTCCAGGCCTGTGCTCTATCCACTAGACCATGCTGCTTCTTGGTTACAATATTGTAACTGTACAGTTACAGTTTTTTGTATATGTTTTCTTTCTCTGGGATCAATTTTATTTATTAAATGTTTACTATATGCAGAGCACTGAGCACTTCAGAGCATGTCATAACAATTGGTAGAAACAGTTTCCTGCCCACAACAGTCTAGAGGAGTCTGGGAATCTCACATTTAGCCACCACTAATGATTCTTAAGTCTGTTCTTTCAATAAATGGGATAGTGTCTAAGGTTATGGCAAGTCAGTAGTGCTGGACTGAGCAATGTACTTTGGAATGCATGTTGCCTCCAATTTGGTAAAATAGATTAGCAGAAAATGGGGCCTAAACACGTAATTCACAGTACTTGGTGTTATTAGATATCTATTGCTAATGTATAAAAGTGGAGATGCATGGTGGGCCTGGTGCTCTTGAATTTGTTCTAGGAAGCTAGGCTGGAGGATGCAACTAGAGACTTGAATTCAGGCTTTCGAATACCACTTTGCTCTTAAAATAAATTTTTCCAGTTCAGATTTATCATCCAAACTGCAAGAGACAGTCACTGAACAATTGCCACATTCAGATGACTGCATCCTAGAATTAAAAAAAAAAAAGATGACATGAAGATGATTGAAGACTGCTAACCAGATGAGCCAAGAGTGATGGATAAACAATATGCCTAAAAAAACAAAAGGTAAACAAAAAACCCAGAGGTCATGTCTTAGCCTAAAGTGCTCTGCACATAGTAAGTGCTCAATAAATACTATTTAATGAATGCACCAGGGTTGCTATAGATACAACCAAAAATCTATATGGTCAAAATGGGGCCAAACTCAATTTTTCTTTTGTCGCATTTGTTAAGCACTTATGTACCAGGCACTGTGCTGAGCACTGGGTGGATACAGGATAATTGGGCTGGACACAATCTTAGACTGCACCAGCAGTGCTATAGACACAAACAAAAATCTACATTGGCAAGACAGAGCCAAACACCATTTATTGTATTTGTTAATAATAATAAAAAATAATAATAATAGTAATGGTATTTTTAAGCACTTACTCTGTGCCAGGCACTGTACTAGGTGCTAGGGTGGATACAAACAAAATCAGGGTGGACACAGTCCCTGTCCCACATAGGGTTCACAATCTCAACCCCCATTTTATAGATGAGGAAACTGAAGCACAGAGAAGTTAAGTGAGTTGCCCAATGTCACACAACACTCACGTGGCAGAGCTGGAATTAGAACCCATGACCTGACTCCCAGGCCCATTCTCTATCCACTACACCATGCTGCTTCTTATTACTCGCAGTCACTGTACTGATACAAAATAATCAGAGTGGACACAGTCTATGGCCTACTCGGGGCTCACAGTCTTAATTTCCATTATATGAATGAGGTAACTGAGGCATAGAGAAGTGACCTGCCCAAGTTGTTTCAACAGACAAGTGGCGGAACTGGGATTAGAACCCATGTGCTCTGACTTCCAGAGAGGTGCTTTTTCCACTAGGCCAAACTGCTTCTCAAAGTTCTGTTAGTTAGGCACCATATTGACCAAAGGTTCAATGATACACAGAAATAGAAAAATCAAATCCAGAAATAGAAAATAAAATCCATCAGGGAGACTATCACCCAGAGCGCTAAGGCAGTGAGGTTTCAGACTGAACCAAGGATCTACACCACTGTGTGATATACACGGGAAGCTGCGTGGCTCAGTGGAAAGAGCCTGGGCTTCAGACTCAGAGGTCATGAGTTTGACTCCCGGCTCTGCCACTTGTCAGCTGTGTGACTGTGGGTAAGTCACTTCACTTCTCTGTGCCTCATTTACCTCATCTGTAAAATGGGGATTAACTGTGAGCCTCAAGTGGGACAACCTGATTACCCTGTATCTACCCCAGCGCTTAGAATCTGCTCTGCACATAGTAAGAGCTTAACAATTACGAACATTATTATTATTACAACCTCCTCTATGGCCATGAGAACTGGAGTCCCCCATACACCACATGCAATTCTTTAAGCAGGTCTATCAGTAACACTAAGGGCTACACTCAATATCAAAGGGCAGGACAAGATCGCAAACAATAAAGTTCTAGGGCAAAAGTCTACTAGCATCAAAGCTATGCTCGCTGGAAAACAGCTGCCCCTGTTAGAACATGAGAGGAAAAACATGAGGAAGGACAGCAGGAAATCCCACACCTGCAGTACGGGGATCTGATATTGAAAAACAAAGCACTGTACTAAGCACTGGGTCAAATACAAGATCATCAGGTTCCATGTTGGGTTCCCAGTCTAAGTAGGAAGGGGAAAAGTTATTAAATACCCATTTTGCAGATAAAAGAGTTGAGGCACCAAGAAATTAAGGGACTTACCCAAGGTCACACAGCAGAAAAGTGGCAGAGCCAGGATTAGTGGCACTTTCCACTAGGCTACTACTTCTTGAATGCTTGGGCAAGTACAGTACATCAGAGTTGGTAGACATGATCCCTCCTCACAAGGAGCTTACGGTCTTGAGGGAGACAGAGATAGGAGACAGTCTGCGTGGGCCCTTGTCACAGTTAGGACTATGGAACCCATCCCCACCACTATTGGCCTTTTCAGTCACTCATGCAGCCAGGGGTGCATTTTACCATAAGTGGCAATTCCTTAAAGTATAAAGGACAACTAAGTACTAAAGTCATCTGACACCAATGGGATGGGAAACACTGTGGCCCGGTGGAAAGATTTTGAACCTGGGAGTCAGAGGACCTGGATTAGATTCCCTGTTTTGCCATTTGCCTGCGGGGTGACCTTCGGCAGAGATCACTGAACTTCTGTTCCTCAACTCTAAAATGGGGATTAAATACCTCTCACCTTCTCTCCCTCCACACATCCTGTCAAACTGGGAGCCTGATAAAGGACAGCAGAAACTGCCTGGACGGTATTATCTTGCATCTATCTCAGCACTTAGTACAGTGCCTGACAGAATAAGCACTTAAATACTACCATTATTATTATTGTCACTGGCAGAGCTATTTGGGAAGAAAATCAGATCTAGACTATCAAATGTAGAAATGAAAGCAGGAGGGGAGTGGCACTTAGAATCAAAGGGAAAAGATAACTTCAACAAAAGCGGTGAAAAGTCAGACATTTTCATTTTGTGCCCAAATTAAAGATTATCAATGGAGAATACATGAAAGATGTGTCCGGCCATTCAAGAAGTCTTACTAAGGTCCTAGAAGGTTAAACACAGATACCCTCCTTGGGGCCAGGGATTGTGTCTACCAACTGAATTTTTCTCAACCGAACAGTTAGTACAGTGTTTTGCAAATGCAATTTGCCTGGTTGACTGAGACACAAAACTGTCTTTTTGATGATTTACAGATGAGCAGAATAAAATCAGCAGGTGTGAAATGTGAATATTTACATAAAACTACACTCAAGGAAGTTGACTGAGGATTTTTCAATACAATGTCGAAGGATGAGTGTACTTTGATATGGGTGTTGCCATGGGAAATAATGACAATATCAAGTTGGAAGAATGAGGGAAGAAGGTTAAATGGAGTTAAAGAACATCCTGAAAGGCTAAGGTTATTTAACATAGTCATGAGTTAGAATCCAAAATGCTAAGCACTTCCCTGTTATCTAAGCAGATGGGTACTGATAACCCCGTCCCACCCAAAAGCACTTTGCACATATCTTTAAAGTCTGTTTCTTTTCTCTAACTGCAATGTATTTTACTGTGTCCTTCTTTAGATCGTAAACTCCCTGAGCGCATGGATCATTTTTATTAATGCTACTGCATTCTCCCAAGAGCTTAGTATAGTGCTCTGCACAGACCAAGTACTCAATAAATACTTTTGATTAAGATTTATTGCAAAGGAGAAATTTAGGATAAAATCATTTTTGAGGGAAACAATGTTCCAGGGGAGACAGGAAGTTTGGGAAAGCCAATTCAAATAGAGGCCGAGGCTGCTTTACTGAGAGTTTAATCCTGTAGATACCCAAGTTATTTGTCGCTTCATTAAACAAAGTGACTGCTTTATTAGTGAAGTCTTGTGACAGATGGGTTTCATAGCCTCTTAGGATCCCTTGCAGATCTGGAATTATACTGTGTGATTTCACACAAGTCACTTAACCTCTCTGGGCCAAGTATCTCCAGTTGTAAAATGGGAATCTGAATTTTTGCTGCCTCCCAGGTTTTTTCCTGAGGGGAAAACATGAGAGTCAGGTAATGGATGCAGCAGTTTCAGAATAGAAAAATGCAGCTTAGTTTCAAGATGGCTTTGCCCTACTAGAGACTCTTACCCCCATGCAGGGAGAAGGACAGACTATCTTAGGACACTAGGCCACAAGAAGTTGAAGAGTAGGTACTGAGGCTCAGGATGAGGAGGCAGCAGCAGGGACAGTGTTCTGAGAACTGGAGAGATGGATCAGGGTATTTGGGTGCCAACCCAAGCTTTGCCACTGAGTTCCTGCAGAATGACATCTCTCTGCACCTTAGATGCCTCCACTGGTTAGATGGGGAAATTACTCAATCCCACACTCCCTCCAAGGATGTGAAAGGGCTCAATGAGCAAGTGCTTAATGAGCCAGGGAAATGGCTCTCTGGACCTCACACCCCCTCTAATTCGCCACTCACAGGCAACTGACTGGCCTTTGTTTATCAGTTTCATGCTCAGTCAGTTTTCCCAGAGAGACCATCTGGGGCAGCCCTGTCAGGATCAGGAGGCCAAGGATAAACTGTCTTTTTCCTCACTTTACCCTCCATGCAGCTCATAATGAATTAAGAACCAGGCATCAGCAAGTGGAAGGACCAAATCTGCTGAACAAAGGCTCTGAAAAGCAGGTATCAAAGGCCAAGGGAGATAAAATTTTGTTCTTCTGGATTTTGTTGTCCTGTACTCTCCCAGAGCTTAGTAAAATGCTCTGCACATAGTAAACACTCACTAAATACCATTGATTGAATGATTTGGAACGTTTCTTCCTTGCTTTGTCAGGGAGTTTCAACTCCAGTTACTCTTGCCAGTCTTTATCTCCTCAGCCCATTCCAGTGAGACTGAAGTGATCGTGAGAGCTGCAGTCAATCAGTGAATCAATAGATTTACTGAGTGCTTACTGTATGCAGAAAACTGTAATAAACATTTGGAAGAGTGCAATATAGCATTGGTAGGAATGTTCTCTGCTCTCGATGAGCTTACAGTCTAAAGGGGGAGACAGACTTTATATAAATTTATAACATATATAGATGCATACATAAAAGCTGTGGGTCTGAGGGTGGGGTGAACACTAAACTCTCCTAGCTGACCCTGCCTCAGTAAAATCAGCAAGCCCATTTCAATAAAACATAGGAAATGTAACTCTCCAATCCCCCATGATAATAATGACAATTATTAAGTGCATGCTAATGTGCTAAACACTAGGATACAAAGTTATTATTTAATGTTGGTATTTAAGTACTTACTATGTGTCAAGCACTGTTCTAAGTGCTGGGGTAGATACAAGGTCATCAGGTTGTCCCACGTAGGGCTCACAGTCTCCATCCCCATTTTACAGATGAGGTCACAGGCACAGAGAAGTGAAGTGACTTCCCCAAGGTCACACAGCTGACAAGCAGTGGAGCCGGGATTAGAACCCATGACCTCTGACTCCTAAACCTGTGCTCTTTCCACTAAGCCACCCTGCGTCTCTAATGAGATCAGACACAGTCTCTGTCTCAAGTAAGGCCCACAATCTACCTTTTCCCCATTCTGCAGATGAGGAAAAAAACCCAGGGAGGTTAAGTGAGAAACAAACCCAGGGAGGTTAAGTGAGTTTTCCAAGGCCACACAGTAGACCTTTTGCAGAACTGGTATTTGAACCCTGATCTCTGGGATCCCAACTCTGGACTCTTCCTATAGAGCAACATTGTCCCTTCTCCTACTCCTACAGTACCGTGTTGCTAGGTCACCTCAGCTCCCATCGGAGGCCTTCGACTGATTTAAAGACTGCCACAGAAGGGGTGGAACTTACTGGGGCAAAGGACTGGGATCATACAGGATGTTGATTGAGCCTAGAAAGATTGTGGATCTCAGAGCTGCTGCTGTCCCTCAGCCTTAATAGAATATTAATCCTAGAGTTTTTCAAGAGGAAGTGTGTGGTTTCTTACTCTCCGAAGATTTTGGCATCAGAAACTGGTAGTGACATTCAACAGTCATTACAAGGAGGGGGTGGTAACTGGGGTAGGTTTGAGTTTGTCAGGTGGGTTAAGGGGGGAGCTCTCACTGGGCCTGACATCTGGCTTTTCAGCTAAGAAACTAGAAACTCCCAGGCTTGGGGAAGAGAGAAAGAAAGTGCTGAGGAGATGAGACATGTCTTTTATGAAGGGCAAAGGAGTCTTTGGGAGCTTCTCAAGCCTTTCCAAAAGTTACATAGGCCCCAATGGAAGCTAAGTGCCTCATGTGATTCCCTGACTATGGCTTCACCAGCTCAGTTAGCACTGGGAAGCAGCAGCATGGACTAATGGATAGAGCACAGGCCTGTAAGTCAGAAGGACCTGGATTCTAATGCCAGCTCTGCCAGTTGTCTGCTGTGTGACCTTAGGCTAGTCACTTAGCCCCCGTGCCTCAGTTACCTCATCTGTAAAATGGGGATTAAGACTGGGAGCCCCATTCGGTATGTGGACTGTGTCCAACCTGATTACCTTGTATCTACCCCAGCGCTTATTACAATGCCTGGCACATAGGAAGAACTTAAATATCATTAAAAAGAAAAAAATTACAAATGAAAAGGAAAGGGGGTTTCCAATTTCCTTGAGAGGGAGCATAAGGAATTTTTTTCTACAGGTTGAAAAATAGGTCCAAGAGGAGTTCAATTAAGTAAAAACAGACTGTCCACATTGGGTTATTAGTAGGGTGGACATTCATCTGGATTTTTACTGGTCTGATCTTCAAGTGGTCTGTACCCTTTCCAGAACTAAAAAGCACATCAGATGTCTTCATATCCGATATTTTTAATTCAAATGTCCAACAGCCTTCAACATCAGCTTGTGCTGCCAAGTTCTGCAGCCTGCAAGTAGTATCCATGTATACAAGGACCTGCAAGGGAGACCCATGTTGATTGCTCTGCATCAAGGGATTGGGGAGTGGTGGTCAGAGTTCTGCAGATGACCTTACAGAACCTTGCAGGGAAAGCCTGGGTTGCCTTGATATCACATACACTGATGTTTGTTAACTTCAGGTCAGTAAAGGGGAATCCAGCCTTCTTCAGTGACTGCAGTTACTATCTGGAGAGTTAGTGGTCCTAGATGGTCCATCCCTAGCAATTAGGATGGATGCCCAGGAAGGGAATATCACATAATTCTTCCAAGCAGCCCGGAGCCACTCTCAGAGATAGAATCATTGGGCAGGTCAGATCAGTAGTAATAACAACTGTGGTATTTGTTAAGTGCTTACTTTGTGCCAAGCACTGGACTAAGTGCTGGTATGGATACAAGCAAATGGTGTTGGACACAGTCCCTGTCCCACTTGGGGCTCACAGTCTCATTTCCCATTTTCCAGATGAGGTAATTGAGGCACAGAGAAGTCAAGTGATTTGCCCAAGGTCACGCGGCAGACAGGAGCCGAAGCCAGAAATCGAACCCATGCCCTTCTGACTTCCAAGCCTGTGTTCTATCCACTACACTATGTTGCATCTCAGTAGTTGGAGAAGTAGTGTGACCTGATGGAGAAAGCACGGGCTGGGAATCAGAGGACCTGGATCCTAATCCCAGCTCTGACATGTCTGCTAGGTGACCTGGGCAAGTCACATATCTTCTCTGTGCTTCAGTTCCCTCATCTGTAATATGGGAATTAAGTACTTGTTCACCCTTTCTCAGACTGTGAGCCCACTGTGAGACAGGGACTGTCTCTATCCTTATTACCTTGCATCTACCTCAGTGCTTAGTACAATGCTTGGCGTGAAGTAACACTTAATACAAAGGTCATTATTATTATCCCTATTTTTTAATGATATTTAAGAGCTTACTATGTGTCAAACACTGTTCTAAGCACTGGTGTACAAGTTAATTAGGTTGGACACAGTCCTTGTCCTGCATGGGACTTACAGTAAGTAGGAGGGAGAACAGGTAACCCCAATTTTACAGTTGAGGAAACTGAGGCACAGAGAAGTTATGTGACTTGCCCATGGTCACACTGCTAGCAATTGGCAGAGATGGCATTAGAACTCAGGTCCTTCTGACTTCTAAGCTCATGCTCTCTCCACTAGACTTTCATTCATTCACTCAATAGTATTTGAGTGCTTACTATGTGCAGAGCACTGTACTAAGCCCTTGGAATGTACAATTCAGCAACAGATAAAGACAATCTCTGCCCAATAACAAGTTTAGTCTAACTGGGGGAGACAGACAGCAAAGCAAAACAGAAGAAAAAACAAGCAGTCTGGCACAGACATCAAGATAAATAGAATCATAGAGATATACACATTATTAACAAAATAGAGTAATAAATAGAATATACAAATATGCACTGTGCGGATGGGAAGGGGGAAGAGCAGAGGGCAGGAGGGGGGGAATGGTGAGGGGAGGAGGAGCAGAGGGAAAGGGGGTCTCAGTCTGGGAAGGCCTCCTGGAGGAGGTGAGCTCTCAGTAGGGCACTGAAGAGGGGAAGATAGTTTGGTGGATGTGAGGAAGGGAGGGTATTTCAGGACAGTGGTAAGACGTGGGCCAAGGGTCGACAGCGGGACAGGCGTGAAGAGGGGACCGTGAGGAGGTGAGCGGCAGAGGAGCGGAATGTACGGGGTGGGCAGTAGAAAGAGAGAAGGGAGGTGAGGTAGAAGGGGCCAAGGTGATGGAGAGCTTTGAAGCCGAAAGTGAGGAGTTTTTGTTTCGTGTGTAGCTTGTTAGGCAACCACTGGAGGTTTTTGAGGAGGAGAGTGACATGCCCAGAGCGTTTCTGTAGGAAGATGATCCGGACAGTGGAATGAAGAACAGACTGGAGTAGGGAGAGACAGGAGGAAGGGCAATCCAAGAGGAGGTTGACAATAATCCAGTCAGGATATGATGAGAGCTTGTACCGGCACAGTAGCAGTTTGGATGGAGAGGAAAGGGCAGATCTTGGCGATACTGTGAAGGTGAGATTGGCAGGTGTTGGTGACAGATTGAATGTGAGGGGTGAATGAGAAAGTAGAGTCAAGAATGACACCAAGGTTGCGGACCTGTGAGACGGGAAGGATGGAAGTGCTGTCCACAGTGACAGGGAAGTCAGGGAGAGGACAGAGTTTGGGAGGGAAGATTAAGGAGCTCAGTCTTAGACCATACTGCTTCTCAATAATCATTATTCTCATCACCATTACTACTGGTCTGACCCAGGAGTGTTGCTCTGGTCTCATCAAAGTTAGTTTTATTGAAGTCCAGTCATCTGGGTTAGCGTTCATGATAAATCCAGTCAGGGTTGGATTGGAGAAGCTCAGAGAAATTTAAACAATGCAACGTAGCACTGGATCTTTGGGAGGCCCTGAAGCTGACTGAAATCAGAGAGGAATTGCTCTAAGAAACCTAAACTGTAAGCTCCTTGAGGTCCGGGATTGGGCCTACCTACTCTATTACATTGTGCACTCCCAAGACCTTAGTACCACGCTCTGCACATGTAAGTAAATATCATTGATAGACTTGAGCATAGATCTCTCTCCCCATCCAACCTACTATACACTACTAGACTGAACATCAGAAGTATCAACTGGTGTAAACTCTCCACTCCTCAAAAACCTCTGCTGACTGACCCTGTTCCTCCATATCATGCCAACGCTCTTCACCATTGTCTTCAAGGCTCTTCATCTCACTCCCATATTACTAATAGGTATCTTTACCTATTACTTCCTAGTTCACACTCCATTCCTCCCAAGATCACCTCACTGTCCTTTATTCCTAACCTTAACCCTCCCCTTGCTCAATCAACTAGTGGTATTAAGTGCCTACTCTGAGCAAAACATTTTATTAAGTACTTGGGAGAGTATGAATACTGATTCTGTTCTCTTGAAACCTCTCCCCACCAAGTCTGCAGGATCACAATTCTCCGTCTTCAAAAGTCCTCCTAAAGTCTCACCTAAATTAATGATACTTACAGAGCATTTTATATGTGCAGAGCACTGTACTAAATGCTGGGTAAAATATACAACATAGTTTAGTCCCACCAACCCAACAGCCATCCTCACTGATGTATTCCATTTTCTATCAGCCCTTTAGATTTTCATTTCTGTTACTTGATCCGGAAGTACTTGAACCACTTCCAGTTCTAGCCTCCCATGCACACTTTGCCTCTTTCAATTTTGAACCCCTTGAAGGCGGGGAATGGGTATTGTCTTGCTGCTCATTACATTGCTTTGCCTCCTTATGTCTATGTCTTCATGAAGCCTTCAAATAGCACTCAGTATGCTATAAATGTCACTAAGTCAGTCAAGTGCTTATTGTGTGCACAGCTTTGTACTAAGCATTTGGGAGAGCCCACAAGGAGCTGACAACCTGTAAGAATTGAAAATGGAAACAGGCCCAATCTGAAGGTCATTAGGTGTCAATCAAATTTATTGAATGCTGTGTGCTGAGCACTGAACTAAACATTTGGGAGAGTACACTATAACAATCAACAGGCACATTCCCTATCAACAGTGATCTTACAGTTCATTCAGCCATATTTATTGAGGACTTAATAAGTGCAAAGCACTGTACTAAGTGAAGCATGCATTGCCTACTGTGTTTTTTTTTTTTTTTTTTTTTACACGGGCTTGGGAGTTGGAGGACTTTGGTTCTAATCCTGGCTATGTTACTTATCTGCTGAGTGACCTTGGGCAAATCACTTAACTTCTCTGTGCCTCAGTTCCCTCATCTGTAAAATGGGAATTAAGACTAAGAGCCCCATGTGGGACAGGGACTGTGTCCAACCTGATTACCTTGTATTTACCCCAGTGCTTAGAACAATGCTTGGTGCACAATAAGCACTTAAATACCATAATTATTATTATTACTACAACAACAGATACATTCCCTGTCTACAATGAATCTAATGCAACAAGAATTTCTTCTGATTGTAAACAAGGCTGGGTCCATCCCACATTGGTCTTTTCAGCAACATTCTCATGCAGTAACAGCAATCTTGAATATCCAGGACAGCTACAGATAGAATTACATGTACAGATACACAGATATGAATTTCTATTGAGTAGAGACCTATATGGAGCACAATAGTGAGTCAGAGGGAAAAGACAGCCTTGGGGTAAACAAAAACAAAAAGATAATTATGGTATTTGTCAAGCACTTTTTACATGCCAAGCAATGTAACAAACACTAGGGTAAATATAAGATAACCAGGTTGGACACAGTCTATCCCACACAGGGCTTAGAGTCTAAAAGAGAAAGAAAACAGGCATTTAATCTCAATTTTACAGATGAGAAAACAGTCCTAGAGAAATGACTTGTCCAAAAACATGGAACAGGCAAGTGACTGAGCCAGAATTGGAACCTATGGCACCACTAGGAAATTTGCACTGTTATGGGGACCAGGGGGAGAAAATTAAAAAGTCCCCACAAGATCTGAAAGAATTCAAGAAGAGAGACATAAGGATACAAAAAATAGTGTGTCCCAGAGAACAGAACTGTAGTTAGCTGGACAAGACTGGCATTCTTATGCTGGGAAGAGGGAGGACGTTGATGATCACCCCCAGCCCTCTCCTGCAGTGAACCAGGTGACAGCAGTCCCAGGGCACATTAAAAGGGGTGGCAGCCCTCAGTTTCACTATAATTACTGCAACTGTAGTCAGCACAGTGACAAGACTTAAGCCAGCAAAAAGGCAGCCCAGAGGCCAGGTCTAATATTGTGATTCCTGCAGTGTTCGGGCAGCCTTGTTTAAGTTATTTGGAGTCTCCTTTCCTCAGTTTCCCAGCTCAGTAAACAGCTCAGCAGGAGAATAAAAACAGTGGCACCAAACTCGGATGCATTTCCCTAGATAAACATTTGTATACAAACAGAAGTCTACAGTCTGTCCTTCCCAGGTCAGACACAATCTCATCTCTCCCTGCACACTACTTATGATGGGAAAGTGTCAAGAACACCCTCTTGAAGCCCTGCGGGGCCTTGAATGCCTCTTGGATCGATCACACAGCCAGCAGTCTGTTTCTCTGGGCTCATGAAAGAAACATAGCCCAGCTCAGCCTCCTTGCATTCTTCTGATTGCCAGTCATCACCTTTTCAGCAACGTGCTGTGGGAGGTTGGAGAGCTGTATAGGGAGGGCTGATGCGGGATCACGGCTCATAACTTGCCTCGTTTGGCCATCTCTGAATTCTCCCGCTGATTTAAGCTTCATGGGTGTGTACAACTGACTGTAGGTGAGGCTTAGCCCCTAAATCAATGAGAATGGAAAATGCCTCTAGGTGGCTCTTCATTGTTCAAATTAAAGCTACCCAAAATGGTGCTATGTGGGCAGCTTGGCCAGTGATGGCAATTGTGGAGACTGGGCCCATGTGATGGTGCATTCATTATGAGAAACAGTATGGCCTAATGGATGGAACAAGGGCCTGGGAGTCAGAAGGACTTGGGTTCTAATCTTGGCCCCGCCACTTGTCTGCTGTATGATCTTGGACAAGTCACTTCACTTTTGTGCCTCAGTTATTTCATCTATGAAGTGGGGATGAAGATTGTGAGACCCACGTGGGACATGGGCTTTGTCCAACCCATTTGGCTTGTATCTACCCCCGGTGATTAGAACGGACCCTGGTGCATAGTAAGCTCTTAAATGCCGCAGTTATTACTACTAGTGTGCCAGAAGCATAGCCTAATGTAATGTCATACTAAACATTTTTCAGAAGTTGTCTACAGTCTAGAGTGTTTCTAGGGGTAGCAGAGAGACCCCTGACTACCTTCTCTCTTCCCAGGGCCCTGTAAGCAGGCATGCAACTTCTGAGTCACAGAGCCTGGAGGCAAAAACCAAGAGGAAAGGAGGTTGGGCTGTAAAAAGAAGAATAAAGACATCTACAGCCATATCCATCCAAGACAGGAGATTGACCAGCTGAAAACCAGACCATCCAGTATGCAACTGGACAAATGGGCACTCTATGCGGGCTATTCCCCAAGTTTGTGCCCTCATAATTCAGCTTTAGAAGGACAAGAGACAGACAGGCAGACAGATAGGATCTCTTAGGGGCTCAAAATATTTTACCTCTGCCCAGTATATTCATTTTTACTAGTCTATATTTGTTTTCAAACCATATTTTATCCACCTTGCCCTATCCTAGCATTGATATCTCTGATGACAGTGAGCAGAGCTCATTAGTATTCCAAAGCCTGGGGTCGGGACCATGAGTTCTTTTTTCAATTTTTATTCTAATCTGACTCACTGGCCGCTAAATTTCTTTCAAGGCCTAAGCCTGAGTGTCTAGGTTAATTGACATGACTATTGTACACCTTTAGTAGCCTCTCAGCCTCAGTAGCGATACCTTCCAAGATGAAGAACAGCTGCCATTAGGCAATCTCTCCTGAAAGGATCAGAGACCAGCCCAGATAAAGTGGACCCCAAGAGGAGACAGACTTTGCACCATAATCAGAAGGAAAGGCTGTGCAAGTGTATCCAGTTTTGCAAACAATTCCCACAGGGAGTGGGCCTCATCCCAGCCTACCCAGGGTGGTCCTGGAATAGAGACCTACAATCCTGGTGGTTCCAAGGACCTTTAGAAGTCATTTTGCCCACCCACATGGCTTCCTGCAAAAGTACACCTCAATCTTCCCAAGTGGTTCCCAGAGTCCCCTCCCCCTGCTCCTGACAAACTGCAACCTGCCCTCCCCTTCCTGAACTAGTGGAATGGTTAAGGAGTGTTCTTGGTTCAGTGTTCCCCCTCTAGACTGTAAGCTCACTGTGAACAGGGAACATATCTACCATCTCTGTAATATTGTGCCCATCCAAGTGCTTAGTACAGTGCTCTGCAATCAGTAAACATGATTGACTAGGAGAGAAATAATCCTGATTTTCAGTCACTTAGCCTAAACTCATACTGCAGGGACTCCAGGCAGAACTCCACCTCAGAGGGGCACCAAGACCTGAAGCAGTCAAGGAAATTCCTTCACACATGACTTCCGAGAGCTTGCCCCTCTCCACCTGCTTATAGGCTTGGGGAGCAGCTGAGAGAAAGAGAATTTCCTGCTGGGGGGGCTAAGCTCCTTGAGGGCAAAATCAGGTCCAGCAACTATTGTAGTTTCCCTTACTATAGCCCAAGGGGTTAGCCTTTTGACACCTCTCTTGGCTGCAGTCTGTTGACATTTACTGACTGCCCCTGTGCAGATCACCCTCTGCAGTACAGAAATGTTAAAAGCAGTTCTGGTGGTGCTATGGAGCCAAACAGTTCCTTTCCCCTCTACTCTGCCACTTGTCAGCTGTGTGACTGTGGGCAAGTCACTTCACTTCTCTGTGCCTCAGTTACCTCATCTGTAAAATAGGGATGCAGACTGTGAGCCTCATGTGGGACAACCTGATTACCCTGTATCTACCCCAGCGCTTAGAACAGTGCTCTGCACGTAGTAAGCGCTTAAATACCAACATTATTATTACTCCACAACCTTCACTTTCATGATCTCCTTGTACTGAGGGACCAGGGGAAGATGATGGGATTTTCCAGGTCTGATAGAGTCAAGGGCTGTTTGTCCTCTGAGTGTCACTCTCAGTGGTGGCTTATGGCTTACCAAACGATTGAGGCACCATGGTATCTGCAGCTGTTGCTTTCAGAGATGCTCTTTTCAGTAAGCACAGTCTGAATTTGCTCTACCTAACAGGAGACCGGCAATGTGTGCCACTGAATATAGGAACCTGGTCAAAAGTGTGTGGATGTGAGCCCCATGTGGGACAGGGACTGTGTCCAACCTGATTTGCTTGTATACACCCTAGTACTTAGTACAATATTTGCAGCATATTAAGTGCTTATCAAATACCATCTATATTATTACAACTCAAGCTCTTGTCCTTCTGGGTGAAGGATATCAGTTAATAATCATAACCTTTCCCCTCTCAGATATTTGGGTCTAATAAATACTCATTCAATGGCCAGAAGAAGTGCAATCCAGATTGTATTTTCATAGACTAAGTTAAGCAAGAGATCCTCATTCAATGACACATTCAGACGGTAAGCTTCTTTTCCCCCCTTCTAGTCTGTGAGCCTGTTGTTTGGTAGGGATTATCTCTACCTGTTGCTGAATTGTACTTTCCAAGTGCTTAGTACATTGTTCTGCACACAGTAAGTGCCCAATAAATACGAATGAATGAATGAATGAATGGAGGGCAGGGATCAAGATCAAGTTTCTCTTACTCTCCCAAGAACTCAGTACCCCTTCTGGGATCATTATGGGTAGAAATGGGCAGCAGTGATGAACCCCATTGAAAAAAAGTGAGAACCAAAGAGTTTAGATGATTTACACAAGCATCCCCAGCAGGTCAAAGGCAGAGCCTGTACCCAAGGGAATGTATTAGCTTGGCCAGAGAGAAGTAAGGCAGTTACAACCGGCAAAGGGGAAGAAGTATTGGTTTGAGAGCATGTTGTTTGCACCAAATTCTCTCGTTAAAGTTTGGAATTTTCATAAAGCAATAAGTTGCCATAGAGACTGGAGATTCAATTTCCAGAGTTTGCTAGGCAGAGCAATGACTTACACTAAATAAACAAACAATGCAGAATACAAGGCGAGTTGGAGAGAGGAAAGTGCTGAACTCTACCTCCTGCCATTCAGGCCTCCCCACCAACTTCTGTTGACAGAAGAGAAATGAGATCCATAAAGATCAGCAAACTCACTTTCTGGCAGTCATTCAGCAGGACATTTTTCCTATTGAGAGATTGGGGGTGGGGTTGGGGGGTGGTTAAAGTAGGAAGGAGAGAGAAGGAAGGGGAGAAAGGTAATCCTAGCCACAGCTGGATTACATTTTTAACCCCCTCACCAAGCCTTCTTGACCCTTTTCATTCATAGTATTTCTTGAGCAATTAATATGTGCAGAGCACTGTACTAAGCACTTGGAGTGTACAGTTTGGCAACAGATAGAGACAATCCCTACCCAATAATGGGCTCACCTTTTCTGCCCAAAAGCATTGGTGGTCAATATAATGTGTCAGTTCAGGTCTCTTTTAGGGTTTATTTCTCAGGGACAGTGTCAGGATCCAGGTTCCCATGATTATTTTCAACCAGGATTGGACTTTCTTAGCATTTCCCTCTAGTCTGTAAACTCCATGTGGGCAGGGATCAGGTTTACCAACTCTATCATATCACACTCCCCCAGAAGTAGCATGGCTTAGTGGAAAGAGCCTGGGCTTGGGAGTCAGAGGTTGTGGGTTCTAATACCCCTTCTGCCACTTGTCAGCTGTGTGACTTTGGGCAAGTTACTTAACTTCTCTGGGTCTCAGTTCCCTGATCTGTAAAATGGGGATGAAGTCTATGAGCCCTACTTGGGACACCCTGATTACCTTGTATCAACCCCCACGCTTAGAATAGTGCTTTGTACATAGTAAGTGCTTAAATGCCATTCTTAAGTGCTTAGTTCAGTGTTTTGCACACCGTAAGTGCTCAATAAATACCATAAATTCACCTTGGGCACTCCTAGCCCACATCCTGCCTCTGGCCTGGAACACCCTTCCTCCTCAAAACTCTCCCCCCTTCAAAGTCTTATAGAAGGCACATCTCCAAGAGGTCTTTCCAGACTAAGCACCCCTTTCCTTATCTTCCACTTCCTTCTGTGTCACCCTGACTTGCTCCCTCTGCTCCTTTCCCCTCCCAACCCCACAGGACTTATGTACATAGCTGTAATTTATTTGTATTCATGTCTGTCTCACCCACTCTATAATATAAGCTCGTTGTGGGCAAGGAATGTGTCTGTTTGTTTCACTGTACTCTCTCAAAGTGCTTGGCACATAGTAAGTGCTCAATAAATATGATTAAATTAATGAATAGACTGTGAGCCCCATGTTGGAAAATGAGTATGTCCCATTTCCCTTGATACAGTTATGTAGAACTTGCCAAATCCAATGGCTCCTACTCCATTCTGATCCTCCTTGACCTCTCTGCTGCCTTTGACACTGTCGACCATCCCCTCCTCCTCCATACCTTATCTCACCTTGGCTTCACGGACTCTGTCCTCTCCTGGTTCTCCTCTTACCTCTCTGGCCGATCATTCTCGGTCTCCTTCGCTGGAGCCTCCTCCCCCTCCCATCCTTTAACTGTTGGAGTTCCTCAAGGGTCAGTTCTTGGCCCTCTTCTGTTCTCCATTTACACTCACTCCCTCGGTGAACTCATCCGCTCTCACGGCTTTGACTACCATCTCTACGCAGATGACACGCAGATCTACATCTCCGCCTCTGTCCTCTCCCCCTCCCTTCAGGCTCGCATCTCCTCCTGCCTCCGGGACGTCTCCACCTGGATGTCGGCCCGCCACCTAAAACTCAACATGAGCAAGACTGAGCTCCTCATCTTCCCTCCCAAACCCGGTCCTCTCCCAGACTTCTCTATCACCGTGGATGGCACGACCATCCTTCCCGTCCCGCAGGCCCGCAATCTCGGTGTCATCCTTGACTCGTCCCTCTCGTTCACCCCACACAGCCTATCCGTTACCAAGACCTGCCGGTTTCACCTCTACAATATCGCCAAGATCCGCCCTTTCCTCTCCACCCAAACGGCTACCTTACTATTACGGGCTCTCGTTATATCCTGGCTAGACTACTGTGTCAGCCTTCTCTCTGACCTCCCTTCCTCCTCTCTCGCCCCGCTCCGGTCTATTCTTCACTCCGCTGCCCGGCTCATCTTCCTGCAGAAACGATCTGGGCATGTCACTCCCCTTCTTAAACAACTCCAGTGGTTGCCTATCAACCTCCGCTCCAAACAAAAACTCCTCACTCTAGGCTTCAAGGCTCTCCATCACCTTGCCCCTTCCTACCTCTCCTCCCTTCTCTCTTTCTACCACCCACCCCGCACGCTCCGCTCCTCTGCCGCCCACCTCCTCGCCGTCCCTCGGTCTCGCCTATCCCACCGTCGACCCCTGGGTCACGTCCTCCCGCGGTCCTGGAACGCCCTCCCTCCTCACCTCCGCCAAACTGATTCTCTTTCCCTCTTCAAAACCTTACTTAAAAATCACCTCCTCCAAGAGGCGTTCCCAGACTGAGCTCCTCTTCCCCCTCTACTCCCTCTGCCATCCCCCCTTTACCTCTCCGCAGCTAAAGCCTCATTTTCCCCTTTTCCCTCTGCTCCTCCACCTCTCCCTTCCCATCCCCACAGCACTGTACTCGTCCGCTCAACTGTATATATTTTCGTTACCCTATTTATTTTGTTAATGAATTGTACATCGCCTTGATTCTATTTAGTTGCCATTGTTTTTACGAGATGTTCTTCCCCTTGACTCTATTTATTGCCATTGTTCTTGTCTGTCCGTCTCCCCCGATTAGACTGTAAGCCCGTCAAACGGCAGGGACTGTCTCTATCTGTTGCCGACTTGTTCATCCCAAGCGCTTAGTACAGTGCTCTGCACATAGTAAGCGCTCAATAAATACTATTGAATGAATGAATGAACCTTGTCATTTTAATAATAATAATAATGCTGGCATTTGTTAAGCACTTACTATGTGCCGAGCACTGTTCTAAGCGCTGGGGTAGATACAGGGTAATCAGGTTGTCCCACTTGAGGTGCACAGTCAATCCCCATTTTACAGATGAGGTAACTGAGGCACCGAGCAGTCAAGTGACTTACCCAAAGTCACACAGCTGACAGGTGGCAGAGCCGGGATTCAAACCCATGACCTCTGACTCCTAAACCCGTGCTCTTTCCACTGAGCCACGTCCTTGACTCATCTCTTTCATTCAACTCCCTTATTCAATCTGTCACCAAAACCTATCATTTCTATCTTCACAATATTGGAGAGGAAAGGGTGGATTTTAGCAAACTGCTACCATGTTGATCCAAGCATCTATCCTAACCTGCCTTGATTACCTCATCAGCCTCTATGCTGACCTCTCTTCCTCTTGGTTCTCCCCACTTCAGTCCATATTTCACTCTGCTGCCTGGGTCATTTAAAAAAAAAAAGTTTCCCCACTCCAGAAAACTTCCACTGGTAATCCATCCAACTACACAAACAGAAACTTCTTTCTTTTTTTAAAAAGTTTTTGATTTAAAAACCACTCACTTTGCCCACTCCTATCTTCCCTCAGTGATTTCCTTCTATAACCAAGCATGCTTACCATTATCCTAAAATGCCTGCCTACTCTCCCTGTATCACCATCTCATCTATCTTGACACTGACCCTTAGGCCTGGAACTCAACAGCGTGGCTCAGTGGAAAGAGCACGGGCTTTGGAATCAGAGATCATGAGTTCGAATCCCAGCTCTGCCACTTGCCAGCTGTGTGACTGTGGGCAAGTCACTTAGCTTCTCTGTGCCTCAGTTACCTCATCTGTAAAATGGGGATTAAGACTGTGAGCCCCATGTGAGACATCCTGATTCCCCTGTGTCTACCCCAGCACTTAGAGCAGTGCTCGGCACATACTAAGTGCTTAACAAATACCAAATACCAACTCCCTCCCCTTTCATATCCAGCAGGCAACCATGCTCCCTGACTTCAAAGCCTCTTAAAAAAAAAAAAAACCCATACCTCTTCCAAGATGACTTCCCTGATTAAGCCCTAATATCCCTTATTCCCTCCCCCTTCTGCATCACCCTTGCACTTGGACTTGTACCCTTCAAGCACTTGATATTCACCCCACCTTCAGGTCAATGGCACTTACATATCCACAATTTAATGTCTGTCTCCCCCTTTTTCCCAGACCCTCCTCCCTTCTGCATCATCTAAGCACTTGGACCTGTGATATTTGAACATGTGATATTTGCCCCACTCAACCACACAGCACTTATGTCCATGTATTTAAAAAAATATATAATAAATTTAATGTCTGTCTCCCCATCTAGACTGTAAGTTCACTGTGGGAAAGAAATGTGTCTGTCAAGTCTGTTGCCTTGTACAATCCCAAGTGCTTATTACAGTGTTCTACACAAGCACTCAGTTAAATATTATTGATTGATGCATAATATGGCTCAAACTTATATTAACCTCTCCCTTCTTGATCAAATCCTACCCTGGAATTGGCTACATTTCAGGTTTTATCCCCCTCCTGAAATAACTGATTGACATTCTATGAAAGTTTTTTTCTCTGGGTGAGGTCCTGAGGAGTGTGCAGTGTCTCAGTAAAATTTATGGGCCTTTCCCCCCCTTACCTATGTGAGGAATTACCTTAGCTTGGCCCATCACAACATTTTAAAGTGAAGGTCAACCCATTGGGTAAGAGGAGAATCCCAGAGATAAGAATCAGTGGAATATGCTTTTCAAAGCCAAAATCATGTGATAGAGATGGATTTAGTCAGAGACAGGTTCAGGAATGGGGGACAACAGATAAGTAAAGCAAGCACAGTGATGCTCTGAATCTGCTTTGATGACAGAGACTGGGAGGGCCCTAGGCAGTCCTCTCCCTCACCTACTGGAAATCATGCATTAGACTGGCAAGCACAGAGGGGCCAGCTTCTTAAAGACAGTTTCCTTTCACAATCGTGGCATAGGGGAACATTAGGGGAGGGTAATTTCCAGTAAGAGGAAAGAATGACTAGAGTTGGAAGAAAAAAAAGTCAGCCATCATCTACTAACAAAAGAAGAAAAAAGTCAGAGGAAACTTTATTTTACTCCAAATACTACTCATTTTTTCCTTTAACATATTCAGAATTAGAGAGGAGATGGAAAAGAATCAGCAGGGACTATTCAAAGCCTTAGAAAGTGACAGGGAAGATTACACAGCTGGAAAAGGCTTGAAATCTGTTTCAAAAATTTGTGACAAAAAGTCACCCCCAAAAATTAGTCTCCACAGTCCTCAGGCAAAATAATAACTGGAGTTGTGTATTACTGTGTATGGAAGGTGGTGGGGAGAATCAGAACTAGTCATGAACATAGAAAGAAAAGGCTATGAGGGGGCAAAACACATGCACACGTGTGTGCCCACCTCCCACTGACATAAAAAGTCTTAAAAAAAGAGAGGTCCTGGTAGATATGAAGGCATTTATCTTTGCTGAAATCTGGAGTACAATTGATTTAATGAAAATAGTACTCATTCCATGGCCAACTCCCGAGGAAATTTGTAAGATTATAGAGGCTCAGAAGATAAGATTTTCCTTGCCTTCCCCCTTCATAATCTGGACCCAGCACCTGTCTTTGCTCTTTCCTCCTGATACCTCCCACTCCTGCAGGCCAGTTTAGCTGCCTCCAACTTATTTCTGTACTTATCTGTTCCAACCCAAAAGCCTTTTTCACAGACTCTCTCTCTCAACAGGTTGCTTGAGGCATTCAAAGTGGATTTACCTCCAAGCATGAAGAAGTACAAAGTCAAGCGAACTCTTGAAGGCTCTAATTAGCCCTGAGAAATTCAGGGATTGAGTCTGGAACACCTGGCACCATTTGATATTGTGTTACACTGCCCAGATAACTAGGAAATCTGTGCTCAAGGTTGTGCTTGTTGAAGCAAAAAGCACTGTTTGACAGAAGGTCAGGTGACCCCCAAACTTTCGTATCATTTTAGAGATATTAGGTGAGTTGTTGATGTGTGTTGAAATGTTCATTCTGAAAAAGGAATCATGCCTTTCTCTCTATTCTCTTTATCCAAGTGTCTAGGATGGTGTTTAGACAGAAGCACCCCTCAATAAATGTTTCCTGATGCCCATAGAGGGCAAATGAATTCATAGTTGCTTATAAAAGTCACAGGGTGAAGTCACAGGCTGATTCATGAGTGTCCCAAACAGAATTTTCCTTTCCTATACTGTAAGCCCCATGTGTGTCAGGAGGGACTCTGTTTGACCTGATTAACTTATATTTACCCCAGCCTGTAGAACAGTGTTTGATGTTAGAAAAGTAGTATGCTTAGTGGCTAGAGTACAGGCCTAGGTCAGAAAGACCTAGGTTCTAATCCTGACTCTGGCACTTTTCTGCTGTGTGACCTTGGGCAAGTCACTTCACTGGACCTCTGTTACCTCATCTAAAAATGGGGAATAAGACTGAGAGCCCCATGTGGAGCATGGACTGTATCCAATCTGATTATCTTGCAGCTACCCCAGTGCTTAGTACAGTGCCTGGCACAGAGTAAGCACTTCACAATATCATTAAAAAGGAAGTGCTTAATATGATGATGATGTTAATAATGATAATAATAATAGATCTAACCTTTCAGGATTTCATCCCGGCACTGGAGCCAGATCCCCAAGGAGCCAATATTTACTTTTTTAAATGATGATTGTTATGCACTTACTATGTGCCAGGCATGGTAATAAGCACAGGGGTAGATACTAGTTAATCAAATTGGATACAGTCCATGTCCCCTATGGGGCTCACAGTTTTAATCCCCATTTTACATATGAGAGAACTGAGGCACCGAGCAGTTATGTGACTTCCCCAAGGTCACACAACAGACAAGTGTTGGAGCAAAATCAGAAGCTACATCCTTTGACTCCCAGGCCCATTTGCTTTCCACCAGGCCAAGTTGTTTCAATATTCTTGTGTTTGAAGGTCTTGATCTCTGTCTATAAGCTGCATATACAAATACACTCCCACACACCTTGCCCCTCCTCTAGGAGTTCAGATCTAAACCTAACTGTACTAATAATAGTGATATTTGTTAAGCATTCACCAGGTTCCAAGCTGTATAATAAGTGCTGGGGTAGATACAGTATAAGCAGAGTGACACATTCCCTCCCCCTCAGTCATATTTATTGAGCACTTACAAAGCACTTGGGAAAGTACACTAACAGTTTGTAGCCACATTCCCTGCCTACAAGGATCTTACATTAAAAAAGGGTTCATAGTTTAAGGGGAGAATGGGTATTATACCCACAGAAGCAGTGTGGAATTAGCATGGGTGTCAGAGGTATTGGGTTCTAATCCTGCCTGCCATGTACCTACTGTGTAACCTTGGGAAACTGCTTAACTTCTCTGTGCTTCAATTCCCCAGCTGTGAAAACAGAGATTCAGTAGCTGTTCTCCCTCCTATTTAGATGGTGAGCGCCATGTGGGGCCTGATTATCATGTACCTACTTCAGCACTTAGTACAGTGCTGCCACAGATTAAGTGCTTAAAGACTACTTTTTTTATATATATAAAGACTGTGATTCAGGAATAGCAGCTGTTAGATGGAGGAGGGTCGAGAAATGAAGCTACATAGGCTATTCGACAAACTATTAAACCTACCAATTTGGTCTTTGTCTCTTTGCTTCGACTCATCAGGGTCTGTCTTGGAAGGATCTTATCTATCTGATCAGAGGAACGTTCCTTAGGAAGGACCTTGAGGGGTTAAGTTCTGGCTCACTGGCAAAGGCACCTAGCTAAACTCACAAAAAGCCCATCATTTCTGACCTCTATTTTATCTCATGACACTCAGAGAGAAGCCTCAGACTTGAGGCTTCAGCAACAAGAGCAGGTGCGGCAAAGGGATTGCTGAGACGGCCAAAGGCCAAGTGCAGCTTCACTTGTATTTCTCTTCGGCTTTGTTCCTACTGGGGCATGAAGTGCAGCAAGTGGCCAGGAGGTCAGAGAGCACACTGCAAAGGGAAAAGATTTTCTACATGCAAGATACATTTATATCTTGTGACCAGAGTTTTGGACTGACCCACAACTCCAAGACTACCCAGAAGACAGTGGTCTTGGTAGACATTATGACCTTTACTACCCATTCTGGACCATCATCCAGAAAAGCAGCATGGTCTAGTGGATAGAGCACAGGCCTGGAAGTTAGAGGACCTGGGTTCTAGACTCAGCTCTGCCATTTGCCTGCTGGGGGACCTTGAGCAAGTCCCAACTTCTCTGGACCTCTGACTGTGCCTGAACCTGACAAACTTATATCTACCTCAACATAGTAAACACTTAAATACCACAATTATCTTTCAGGATTTGTGCTGTGCCTATCCACCTTATGGAATAAGCTAGGGGTGGTTCTGTAAAAACAAAAATGCCCCCCACCCCCCCAAAAAACAAACAAATCTTGACCACAGCTAGCCAGGGCAGGATTAACACAGAGGCTTAAGGGGCTGTGGCCATGGGCACCAGGTGAAGGAGCCTTCCCATACCTCGGAACTACTCACAATAGAGTCCCAGGTCACAAAAATTGTCACTGTCATCTACCGCCCTCCCGGTCCCACCTCCGACTTCTTCAACCACCTTGACCCCTTTCTCACCTTCCTTCTCTCCTTCTCTCTGCCCACTCTGATCCTTGGAGACTTCAACATCCATATGGATGTACCCGACGACTCCTCTGCCGCCCGCCTGCTAACCCTCCTCGACTCTGCCGACCTCCTCCTCCACCATACCGCGCCCACTCACCGACTCAGTCACACCCTCGATCTCATCATCTCCTACCGCTGCACTATCTCCTCCCTCACCAACTCTGAAATCCCTCTCTCTGACCATAACCTTTTCACCTGCCTCATCTCTCACACTCCCTCCCCCTGCAAATCTTCGCTACTGCCCCACAGAGACCTCCGCTCTCTCGATCCCATCCGTCTTTCTAATAGCATCTCTCCTCACCTTGCCGCCCTGTCTTCTCTTCCCACTCTCGATGATCAGGTCTCCGCTCTCAACTCCACCCTCTCTACTCATCTCGACTCTCTCGCCCCCCTTTCCCTCCGCCGCTCTCGCTCCACTAACCCACAGCCCTGGATCACCTCCTCCATCCGCCTCCTATGCTCCTATGCTCGAGCTGCTGAGCGCTGCTGGCGAAAGTCCAAGCACCAAGCCGACCTCACACACTTCAAATTTATCCTTTCCTGCCTTAACTCTGCCCTCTCCTCCGCCAGGCAAAACTTCTTCTCCTCCCTCATCGACACCCATGCCCGTCACCCCCGCCGATTGTTCCAGACCTTTAACTCTCTCCTTAGGCCCCCTGTTCCTCCCCCTCTCCCATCTCTCACCCCCAATGATCTGGCCACCTATTTCCTCACGAAAATCAACACAATCAGGTCTGAGCTCCCCAAAGTCACCCCTCCGCCTCTCCCCTACTTTCCCATCCTTCCCTGCAGTATCCTCAGAGGACATCTCCTCCCTCCTCGCAAGTGCCACCCCCTCCACCTGCGCCTCGGACCCCATTCCCTCTCACCTTATTAAAACCATCACCCCTGCCCTCCTACCTTCCTTAACTTCTATTTTTAACGACAATCTCCAATGGCTCCTTCCCCTCTGCCTTCAAACATGCCCACGTCTCCCCCATCCTAAAAAAAACTGCTCTTGACCCCACCTCCCCCTCCAGTTATCGCCCTATCTCCCTACTACCCTTCCTTTCCAAAATCCTAGAACGAGTCGTTTACAATCAATGCTTAGAATTCCTTAACTCCCATTCTCTTCTAGACCCCCTCCAATCTGGCTTCCGTCCCCTCCACTCTACCGAGACTGCTCTCTCTAAGGTCACCCGTGACCTTCTTGCCAAATCCAATGGCTCCTACTCCATTCTGATCCTCCTTGACCTCTCTGCTGCCTTTGACACTGTCGACCATCCCCTCCTCCTCCATACCTTATATCACCTTGGCTTCACGGACTCTGTCCTTTCCTGGTTCTCCTCTTACCTTTCTGGCCGGTCATTCTCGGTCTCCTTCGCTGGAGCCTCCTCCCCCTCCCATCCTTTAACTGTTGGAGTTCCTCAAGGGTCAGTTCTTGGCCCTCTTCTGTTCTCCATTTACACTCACTCCCTCGGTGAACTCATTCGCTCTCACGGCTTTGACTACCATCTCTATGCAGATGACACGCAGATCTACATCTCCACCCCTGTCCTCTCCCCCTCCCTTCAGGCTCGCATCTCCTCCTGCCTCCGGGACGTCTCCACCTGGATGTCGGCCCGCCACCTAAAACTCAACATGAGCAAGACTGAGCTCCTCATCTTCCCTCCCAAACCCGGTCCTCTCCCAGACTTCTCTATCACCGTGGATGGCACGACCATCCTTCCCGTCTCTCGGGCCCGCAATCTCGGTGTCATCCTTGACTCGTCTCTCTCGTTCACCCCACACATCCTATCCGTTACCAAGACCTGCCGGTTTCACCTCTACAATATCGCCAAGATCCGCCCTTTCCTCTCCACCCAAACGGCTACCTTACTGTTACAGGCTCTCATTATATCCTGGCTAGACTACTGTGTCAGCCTTCTCTCTGACCTCCCTTCCTCATCTCTCGCCCCGCTCCAGTCTATTCTTCACTCCGCTGCCTGGCTCATCTTCCTGCAGAAACGATCTGGGCATGTCACTCCCCTTCTTAAACAACTCCAGTGGTTGCCTATCAACCTCCGCTCCAAACAAAAACTCCTCACCCTAGGCTTCAAGGCTCTCCATCACCTTGCCCCTTCCTACCTCTCCTCCCTTCTCTCTTTCTACCACCCACCCCACACGCTCTGCTCCTCTGCCGCCCACCTCCTCACCGTCCCTCGGTCTCGCCTATCCCACCGTCGACCCCTGGGCCACGTCCTCCCGCAGTCCTGGAACGCCCTCCCTCCTCACCTCCGCCAAACTGATTCTCTTCCCCTCTTCAAAACCCTACTTAAAACTCACCTCCTCCAAGAGGCCTTCCCAGACTGAGCTCCTCTTCTCCCTCTACTCCCTCTGACACCTCCCCTTTACCTCTCCGCAGCTAAACCTTCTTTTTCCCCTTTTCCCTCTGCTCCTCCACCTCTCCCTTCCCATCCCCACAGCACTGTACTTGTCCGCTCAACTGTATATATTTTCATTACCCTATTTATTTTGTTAATGAATTGTGCATCGCCTTGATTCTATTTAGTTGCCATTGTTTTTACAAGATGTTCTTCCCCTTGACTCTATTTATTGCCATTGTTCTTGTCTGTCCCTCTCCCCCGATTAGACTGTAAGCCCGTCCAACGGCAGGGACTGTCTCTATCTGTTGCCGACTTGTTCATCCCAAGCGCTTAGTACAGTGCTCTGCACATAGTAAGCGCTCAATAAATACTATTAAATGAATGAATGAACAAGCAGTCCCTACAGACTTCACCCTGACAGCAAGCAGGGGCCAGATTAAGCACTCTTTATGCCCCTTCATTCTCCTTAACATGAATTATTTATCCCCATTTCTTGTGTCCATCATGGGGCATGGGCCTGAGCCTGACTCTAACCTCTGCCTTCCCAACTCCCTGTGGCTTTTCATGCTGCAGTCAATTCTGAGGACCTGCTCAGTCTCCCTAATCCAAGTCCTGGCCTCAAGGCCTGCTAGCTGTTGTGCTTGTCTTTGCCGGGCAGCACAGTCTTGAGTCAGTCTGGCTTAGTCCCGTAGCCACCCTCATTCCCTTCTGAGGCAGAAAGGAGGGAAGGAATCAGAGGAGCAAGTGCAAGAAGCTTCTGTGCAAGGTGGGTTTAGCAAGGCATCTGCCTCCCTGCCTTCAGCTACTCACTGACTACCCTCCTCCACTGTGCCCACACTACATGAAGTCATTTGGCCTGGCCTGAAGTCACTGGTGTGACCAGGAAATTAGAAGCATGCTCACCACAAGGCCTCAGAAGTCCCGCCACCTTGTCTGGCCTAGGCCAGTAGAAAGACATATAGGCTGAAGAAATCCTGAACAGCAAGAATTTTGCAGTGTGACACACAAATCAGAATTTCCACACTGATGTTTCTTTTGACAGCCTTTTGCTTTTAAAAGTTCAGACTTTTAAAATTTAATGCAAATTAGGATAAACTTCATCCTCACTTTGAAAAGACACACTCAACCTTAGAATTTTCACCCTTGTTTTTGGTTGGGTGGCAGCAGAGTTCAAATCCCACACTGCAGCTTCCAAACCTACTCAGCTAAGCTTTTGAAAGTAAGCAGCATTGGTGGGTTTTTTTTCTCCCCCTCCCCCAATCCTCTCCACAAAGCACTGATGTCACGGACTGGGGCAAACTCATTACAACCGTACTCTATCTGCCTCTACCAGATGCATATGTTTAAATGTGAGAAAGCACAAGCAGTAGGAGTCCAATGGTCATTTTCCAGACCAGTTTATTCTGTACCTAAGACATATTAGCTACCAACAGCTCCTCTCCCTCATCTCCCAAGATCAAGATAGAAATGCAAAAGTTGATGTTTGCTGGCACTGCTTTTACATTCTAGACATCAGAGCCACCCAAGAAAGGTCACAGAGTGGAGAGAACAGATTCATTTGTTTTGAAGTGGAAGTTGTTCTGAATGGAATTTCCTTCTACCTACCAAAACAGGCAAAGATCCTTGACTGTTAAGCAATCTCTCCACCAAAAAAGCATAGTTATATTCACTAGGTCAAGGGAAGGGCAATTCTCTAACAATTGATAAACAAAAAACTGTTAGGGCATAAATTATAACAAATATTGGGGGCAGTCAGAAGGGACCACAAATGGAGTCAGCAATATAATGATGTTTTGTTATCTCCCCCTTTTAAACTGTGAGCCCGTTGTTGGGCAGGGTTTGTCTCTGTTGCTGAATTGTACATTCCAAGTGATTAGTTCAGTGCTCTGCACGCAGTAAGCACTCAAATATGATTGAAGAGCTGATATAATTCAGTTTCCCTTTTGCATGGACATTATGTTCTTGATGAGCCCCACAGTAAACAAATTCTCCCTCTACCCTGCCCAGAAGCAATACTTTACCTTCATTGGCTCTCATACCCATTGCCCACATGAGCTGTTTCAGACATTCAGCTCTCTCCTCAACCCCCTTGGCTTGCCCCCCACACCTATCTCAATCTCTTTCCCGTAATGACCTGGACACACACTTTAATAAAATTGAAACCATAAGATATGATCTCCTTAAAATCTCTCCAGCTACTCCTTCCTTCACTCCCAACTTTCCCAGCAGTATCTCAAATGGAGATTTCCCACCTCCTCTCAAAAACTGATCCATACACACTATAAAAAGTGTCTCCCCATGTCTGACTACCATCTTCAACTGCTCACTTTCCAGTAACTCCTTTCCCATGGCTTTCTAACATCCTTATGTATCTCCTAGCCAAAACAAAAACCCCCACAACACACAAACACAGAAATCGCCAAAGAAAACTCACACCTTCCCTTGACCACAAAGCTCCCTCAAGTTATGGCCCCATTTCCCTACAAACTCCTCTAATGAGTCTTGTGCACCTACTGCCTCCATTTCTTCTCCTTGGCCTCCATCCTGGCTTTCACCCTCTTCACTCCATGGAAACTATCTCTAAGGTCACTTTCTTCTTGCCAAAGCTCAATAGCCTCTACTCCAAGCTAACCCTCTTTGCTTCAGCTACTTTTGACAGTACCACCCCCTTCTACTTAAAACTTTATCCAACTTGGCTTCACTGACACTTTCCTCTCCTGATTCTCCCCCTATCTCTGACTGCTCCTTCTATGTCTTTCATGGGCTTCTCTTCTGCCTTCTTCCCTGTAACAGTGGGAGTCCCTCAAGGCCATGTTTTGGGTCCCCTTCTAATCTCCAGCTACAATTACTCACTCCCAGAGTTTCAACTATCATCTCTATGAGGATAATAGTAATAATGGTCATATTGATTAAGCACTTACTATGTGCCAGGCACTGAACTAAGCACTGGAGTAGATACAAAGCAATTGTGTTGGACACAGTTCCTGTTCCACATAGGGCTCACAGTCTTAATATTTTACAGATGGGGTCAGGCACAGAAAACTGAAGAGGTTGTCCACAGGGTAGAAGGCAGTTGAGAGGTCTAGGATGATTAGGTTGGAGTTGAGGCTATTGGATTTGGCAAGGAGGAGGCAGGGGGATGGCAGTCTAACAGTGAGCACTGACAAGGTTGGCAAAGTTAGATCGATGTCATTGCACTTCATGCTCCTCCTGGAGAAAGAGGAGCCAGGGAAGTAGCTTTAAGTGGCTTTTTGGGGGTGACTTTTAAAAAGATCCATAACCCTCCAGAGCTTGACCAGCACCACTCGGGCAGATCAAGAAATGTTTGCTCATTAAGGGGACCCCACAATCCCTCATTCACCTGGACAATAAAAATGATAATAATTGTGGTGTTTGTTAAGCACTTACTGAGTGCCAGGCACTGCACTAAGTGCTGGGGTAGACACAAGCAAATCAGAATGACACAGTCCCCATCCCACATGGGGCTTACAGTTTCAATTACCATTTTACAGATGAGGTAATTGAGGCCCAGAAAAGTGAAGCAACTTGTCCAAGATCACACAGCAGACAAGTGGTGGAGCTGAGATTAGAACCCATGGCCTTCTGACCTCCAGGCCGGTTCTCTATTCACTATACCATGCTGCTTCCCAGGTGCACAGTGTAAAACAGCTGGACTTGCTATGGATTCTGGGCCTCAGCACTTGATTTACCGGATTACTATAATTTTCCCAGGAAACCTTCTGTATTCGGTGCCAAAGACTCAAATACCCCTTGCTGGAAACTTGTTGCCCAATGTTTTAAGGCATAAGGGCATCTCATCTTTTCTCCTGACCAAGTGGCTGCCCTATGATCACTGCCTCCCTCTCTCTTAGGAGACTGGGACCCATCTCTGAATCTCTTGTTGAATGCAGAAGCAGTGTGGTCTAGTGTATAGACCATAGGTCTGAGAGTCAAAGGACCTGGGGTCTAATGTTGGGTCTGCCACTTCTCTGCTCTATAATCTTGAGCAGGTCAGTTTACTCTGCCTCAGTTACCTCATCTGTAAAATAGGGATTATGACTGTGAACCCCAAGCGGGACAGGGATGCAATCCAACCTACCCCGGTGCTTTAGTACAGTGCCTGGCACAGTTAACACTTTAATTCCAACTAAAATAATGCAAAATAAAGCCAGGCAATTCAGTGACAAGATAGCTTATCCAAAGAACAGTGAAGAGTCTGGCTTCCCATTACAAAGGTAAGCAAATTCAGAGTTCAAGTCCAAATCCCATCCTTTGATCACCTTGCTGAGCTCTGGGGATTGCCACACTTTAGAACAATAGGTGATGTTAGACACCCTGAATCACCTGAACTGCTCTACCTAGTCCCAGTGGGGCAATTAAGGCAATTACTGTGCATTCTATAGAAAAGGACAAAAGGATCACAGTGTTGAGTCTTTGAAAATCTCCTACAAAAGCTGTAATAATGCATTAATGGCTTAATCTCTTTAATCCTGTCAAACTCCAAAAGACTTTCTCTGAAAACCTGATGAGAGATCTCTATACTAACTACAGCCTGGGCCATTGCTGCTTCCAATATGTGTTTGTTTCCCTCTGTGTCAGGATTCAGGACTGAATGTTCACTTTAGGACTGAATGAGCTAGTCATCTGTTTATTGGGAGGTAATTTGGTAAAACACTGACTCTTTAAGAGTTGGAAACACTTCATAAAGCTTTCTTTTCTTGAGTTATTTCTGCCCCCTTTGCTTCCTCAGAAAAAGAGCAACATGAAGTCTGGGCCTCAAAAAGTCCTTGGCTTGTTGGAGGAAGGAGTTTTCATCTGGAGTCTGACAACTTATTGGAAAGCAGAATTTGCTTTGTGAAAAGAACATGGTCCTGGTTCTAATCTCCGCTCTGCCACTTATCTGATTTGTAATCTTGGACAAGTCATTTAAATCTGCCTGCATTTCCATTCTCTCATCTGCAAAATGGGGATTCAAAGTCTATTCTCACTCCATTGACTGTGAGCCCCATTTGGGGTCTACCTCCTACCTATCCCAGAGCTTATAGGAATGCCAGGCACATACTGAGTACTTAAATACCACAATTATTATTTTACAGAAACAATGTTTGAGCCCTGCAAGCTGCACCCATTTTTGAAGGGACCAGAGACAGGTCCAAAGGGTCTGGTACCAAAGAAGATTACTCTTCCCACTACTTCAAAACCTTAGTGAAGGCACATCTCCTCCAAGAGGCCTTCTAAGACTAAGCCCCTCATTTCCTCTTCTCTTGCTCCCTTCTGCATTGCCCTGACAAGCTCTCTTTGTTTTTCCCCTCTCCCAGCCCCACAGCATTTATATATATCTGTATTGATTTATGTTGATGTCTGTCTCCCACCCTTTAGACTGTAAGCTTGTTGTGGGCAGGGAATGTGTCTGTTTATTGTACTCTCCCAAGTGCTTAGTACTAAGCTCTTCAAGTACAGTACAAAACAAATTGTGGACATATACATAAGTGTTGTGGATTGAGTTTGGAGTGAACATATGGTACAAATTCAAACGTAAGGGTACTGCAGAAAGGGAGTGGCAGAAGAACTGAGGGTTTAGTTGGGGAAGGCCTCTGGGAAATGTGCCTTCAAGCAGGCTTTGAAGGTAGGGAGAGTGATCGTCTGTCAAATATAAAGCGGGAGGGTATTCCAAGCCAGAGGCAGGACATGGGCAAGATGCCAGCGGGGACATAGATGAGATCGAGGTACAGTAAGTAGGTTGGCATTAGAGGAACAAATGGCCCCACTTCTCCAGCAGCAGGAGATCAGACTGGGGATCCCAGTGTTTCATTGGCTGAGAGGTTGAGAGGAAGAGAAAAAATGTCTTTTCACCAGCTGGACATGGGTTAGAGATTAATCATTTAACCCAAATGTACTTATAGATCATCATCTGAATGCAGAGCACTGTATTAAGCATAATAGAATGAGTGAACATGATCCCATCTCAAAGAATTTACAATTTAGCATAAAACACTAAAATGACGCTAGGTGGGTTAGAAATAATAGACTACAAAGATATGTATGCAAGTTTCTTGACCTGAAGGCTAGTGAGGAGTTGAGGATGTTAATCAGGTTGCAGAATCTTTAGAAGAGAACATTTCCAACCTGGAAACTAAAGCTGTACATGGTCCTCAGTTTCACTTCCAGGGAAGGAGCCTTCAGCTCAAGGTCACCAGAGTGCACCAAATTGTGACCTGCTCCAAATAAGTAGCTCCCCGTCTAGGTGTCCATTGGGATAGACCTCTAGCTAAGACTGAAAAAGGTTAGCCATCTGTGGAAAACTTTGATTCAGCAGGGCTCAGGGGTTGAGAAGAAGGGCAACAATCCTGATACACACTCCCTCAACCAGCTTCTGAAAGGGCATCATTGGCCAAAGCCTCTCCCACTCTGGAGAGAAGAGACATGATTAAAATGCACACAGAATCCTGGCATTGCCTGCTCTTAATTGTAGTGACCTTTGACCTCCAGAAGCTCTATTTTGGAATTCAGAGGACCACCCCGCCCCAACTCCAACCCCCACCCCAGGCTTCCCTACCTATGGTTGGCCTTGCTGGTGGTCTAGCTTTTAAGCAAGCCCCAAAGCAGTGTTGGGATAGTACCAAATTGAATTCTGCAGTATAAGGCCCTCCATCCAAGCTTCCTAACTACAGAGCAGCTGATGAAAAATGTGTGTGCTGCTTCAGCAGTGAGAGGGGGCTACGGTTCCAGCATTAATTCCCCTGCCTCCTGGCACCTGTGGTCTGGAAGAGTCAATTAGGCCTTCATCTTCATTAGCAAATGGATTTACTGAGCAACGGACACAGGCCTGAAATGGACCAACATGTTTACTGAAATGAAGGCTATTGATTCCATTGATTTCTTTTGCAATCAGTCTATTAATGCTGGTTTTATGGAATAGGACAAATAGATCATAGTGTAAGTTCTTTGACAATCCCTTGTGAACATTGCAATAATGCCTCAATGTATAAATCCCTTAATCTTGTCAAAATTCAAAAAAAATCATAAAGTCTGACTAATCACTAACAGCAGCTACCCCTGACTGTACTTGATTGCTGGATTTAACTGTCAGCAAGCACTGGATAATAATAATAATGTTGGTATTTGTTAAGCACTTACTATGTGCAGAGCACTGTTCTAAGCGCTGGGGTAGATACAGTGTAATCAGGTTGTCCCATGTGAGGCTCACAGTCTTAATTCCCACTTTACAGATGAGGGAACTGAGGCACAGAGAAGTTAAGTGACTTGCCCACAGTTACACAGCTGACATGGCAGAGCTGGGATTTGAACCCATGACCTCTGACTCCCAAGCCCGGGCTCTTTCCACTGAGCCATGCTGCTTCTCTTGTCACCACTGGGCACAGGTTGCTGAGTCATGACTTGTTGGGAAATGGCGGGAGAGGGAGAGAGAAGGGGGCAGAACAATTACAAGAGCAACAGCATGGCCTACTAGAAAGACCATGGGCCCAGGAGTCAGAAGGACCTTTGTTCTAATCCTGCCTCTGTCAATTGTCTGCTTTGTAACCTTAGTCAAGTCACTTCACTTCGGTGTCTCAGTTACCTCACCAGTAAAATGGGTAGTAATAATAATAACGGTATTTGTTAAGGGCTTACTATGTGCCAGGCACTGTACTAAGCACTGGGGTGAATAAGCAAATTAAGTTGGACACAGTCCCTGTTCCTTGTGGAGCTCAGTCTCATTCGCCAGTTTACAGATGAGGTAACTGATGCAGAGAAATAAAGTGACTTTCCCAAGGTCACACAGCAGACAAGTGGCAGATCCTAGATTAGAACCCATGACCTTCTGACTCCCAGGCCCATGCTCTATCCACTATACCATGCTGCTTCTAAGTCTGTGAGCTCCAGATGGGACATGGATTGTGTCCAAACTTATTAGTTTATATCTACCCCAGCACTTAGTACAGTGTCTGGCACATAGTAAGCACTAGACAAATACCATAAAAATATAGTAGTAGTGGTACTTGTTAAGCACTTAACCAAGCACTGCAGTAAGCATGAAGGAATAATGCAATCAGGTTGGACACAATCTCTATTCCACATGGGGCTCAGAATCTAAGAGAGATGGTGTACAAGTACTGAATCCCCATTTTACAGGTGAAAAGACTGAAACATTAATAATAATGATATTAAAGCACTTACTCTATGCCAGGCACTGTAGTAAGCACTGGAGTAAATACAAGCAAATCAGGTTGGACACAGTCCCTGTCCCATGTGAGGCTCAGTCTCAATCCCCATTTTAGATGAGGTAACTGAGGCTCAGAGAAGTAAAGTGACTTGCCCAAGGTCCCATAGCAGACAAGCAGCAGTCATAATTAGAACCCATGATCTTCTGACTTCCAAGCCCAAGCTCTGTCCACTCTACCATGCTGCTTCCCAAGTTAAGAGACTTGCCAAAGGTACCACAACAGGTAAGTGGCAGAGCTTGGATTAAAAGTCAAGTCTTCTGACCCCCAGGACTAATAATATTGGTATTTGTTTGTTTGTAGTTGTTAAGTGCTTACTATGTGCAGAGCACTGTTCTAAGTGCTGGGGTAGATACACTACACTACATGGAGGCTGCTTCTCCATTTTGCTTTCATATTCATAGAGAAGCAGCGTGGCTCAGTGGAAAGAGCTCGGGCTTGTGTGTCAGTGGTCATGGGTTCGAATCCAGGCTCTGCCACTTGTCAGCTGTGTGACTGTAGGCAACTCACTTAACTTCTCTGGGCCTCAGTTACCTCATCTGTAAAATGGGGATTAAGATTGTGAGCCTCACGTGGGACAACCTGATTACCCTGTATCTACCCCAGTGCTTAGAACAGTGCTCTGCACATAGTAAGCGCTTAACAAATACCAACATTATTATTATATTCCAGGAAGGTAAATTCATTATCTGGGTGAGATAAGGCTTGTACACTCAGTCCTTCCCACTTTCTAACTTCTCTCACCTCCGTTGAACCCTTCTCCTGAAACTCTTTGTGCCTCTATTTCTTCTGTCCTGTCCCTTATGCATAGATTAGGAGAGAAATTCATGTGTGTATATTTGTATTTGGTGGGGGCAGGCACTGATAGCTGGAGCAAAGATAAACTGATACCATCTTTCTTATTAAACTTGATAATTCATTGGTGCAAATGTGTTATGGTATTCAGACTGACAAGCCTTAGCATCTGCACACTGCTGCTTGTAAGTGATGGATGTTGCAATAGATAAGGGGTCTATTGCTGAATAAAGCCATAGATAACAGTATCCAGCAGGACAAGGCCTAGTTAATATGGCTTTCTGCCTGTTTACTTGCATATTTAAGGTTCAGGAGTGATTGTTTTGTAATCCTAATGCCACTGCTGATGGTATAATGGCAAAGCATCATCACAGGGGACCTTTTTGAAAGCCTCAGATCCAGCCTTACCACTATAATTTAGACAATGTTGAGGCTGAAAACTTCGTTTTTTGTCTTTAACAAGCAAGGAAGCTGACATTCCATGTAAAAGCTAATAACCAATAATGAAAACCTCTGAGGGAGCCATTAACTTTTCAACATCTGCTTTTTGTCTAGTTCTTTCACTGAGTGTTAGGGGATTATTCCTCTGCTCTAGAGGGGCTGAGCTGAGTCCCTGGGTGGGCTTTGTCTACCCTTCCATCAGCTGCTAGGTCTGAGTGATCACCTTTCTTTTAGAATAGTGAGTCTGAGTGGATTTCAACCCAACAGGCTGCCTCTGAGATATCAAGATACCACAATATTCAACAGAATCACTAGAAGCCCAGACAGAACATCGTGAGGGGGCAAAATGGTATGTGAGAGGACAAAAACCCAGGCTTACCTGGAAGTCCTTTGTAGCTGCTGGGCAGAGGATATCAGCTGGTCTAGTACAACAGGGAATGCCCACACTGTGACCAGCTCAACTTTTTTTTAAATGGTATTGGTTAAGGGTTTACTATGTGCCAGACACTGTGCTAAGCACTGGAGTAGATACAAGATAATAATAATAATAATAATGTGGGTATTTGTTAAGCGCTAACTACATGCCGATCACTGTTCTAAGTGCAGACGTAGACACAGGGGAATCAGGTTGTCCCATGTGGGGCTCACAGTCTTCATCCCCATTTTACAGATGAGGGAACTGAGGCGCAGAGAAGTGAAGTGACTTGCCCAAGTGGCCTAGCTGGGATTCGAACCCATGACCTCTGACTCCAAGGCCCGTGCTCTTTCCACTGAGCCACGAGATAATTAGGTTGGACACAGTCCATGTCCCACATGGGGCTCACAGCTTTAATCCCCATTTTACAGATTATGGGACTGAACTTTAGGAGGTAAATAATTCACCTAAAGTCAAACAAACGATAGACAAATGGTATTAGAAGTTGCTATTAGAAGCCAGGTCCTCTAATTCCTAGGCCTGTGCTTTTTCCATTAAGCCATGCTGCTTCTCAGGGAAGGGGGACTCAGGAGATCAGTACAGAACTACTATAATCATCTTGCCCTGAGGCACACGTGGAAAGAGATAGGAGGCCCACAACTCTAGTAGCTGTAAGAAATTTAAATGGAAGTGTTGCCTACCTATATTGACTATCAATTTTAATTAACAGACGACACCTATCCATTGTGCCACTTGGAGTTTCTCCATTCTTGACTTGGAATCCAAAGTAAACTTGATCCCAACTCTCCCCTATTGAAGTTGGCCAGTGACAATATGCTTTATTCCTTAGGTAATAGTAACAACATTAATAGCTGTGGTATTTTGTTAAGTACTTTTTATGGGCCAACCACAGTATTAAGCAGGCCCATGATCTTTCTAGTCCTTCCCTAGGTAACTTAACTGTCTCCCCGGATCCCCCAAAAGCTAGTCATTTGCCTGTCTCAACATTTCCAGTAACTTCTGTCTCTCTGCATGAGGGACCTAGCCAGTGCAGTTCATCGACAGAGCAGTGTGGAATAAGACCAGCAGTCTTCACCAAACTAGCCTAGAATTTCCCTCTACAGTGCCATTCTGGGCTGAGACATTTGTAGGGATTAAAGTTGGGGGAAAAAAAAGAAGTCATTGGTAAAATTAGAACACAACCAATTTTGGAACAACTAAGAAGATAAATGATGTTCCTTTCTCCTGGACATCCTGCCCTGCCAATCTAAGTTTGGTTAAGAAAACCAATAAAAGCCCCCCCCCCCACCCCCCCAAAAGCAGACAGAAGGTTTATTATAAAATGGCAAATTACAACACCCAAACCCACAGAATGGCACTCATAGCTTTGTAAGGGAAACACTAATGCTATCCCTCTTAGTGACCGCATCCCCACTTACAGCTCAAAAAGTGTCAATCAGTAGCTTAACATATGAATGATACTGTTTCAACATGATTTGGAGTTATAAATTGAGAGTAGAATACTCAAAGAGGGAGGAGAGACAGTACACTACCTTATTGATCTTGGATTCCTCTCCTGTGACGTTGGCCTTTCCAGTGAATAACAAGTCTCTGAATCCATTTCTTCTATTCTTCACCTTCTTCAAGATCAGCTCCATTCCCTTCTCCACTGTTGTTAGTAATGAAGAAGGGCTAACAGCCACAGTACAGATCTCAAAAATTAAAGCTGCTGCAGGTCTGGGGTTAATAGCCCCTAAATGAGGAAGCAAGTTTCCATGGGGGAAGAACATAGAAAGGAGATATAAAAAGGCCCAAATGCTCATTGTTTAAGGCTCCGGGAGTTTGAGTGGCTTAATTCAGGTTTAAACTAAGATTTTGACTAAATCTCTGTAAACAGCAATTGCCTTAGAATCTAGCTATCAGCCCACAAACACCAAATAAAGTAACGTCCAAACTACCTCAGCAAACGAAGCTTCTACAAATTAACCAGCCACTTCCTCTCCCCAGGCTTTTTAGGGCTAGTCCTAACTTGTTAATACAATCACAGCTGAACTGGGTCTCTGGCTCATTAAAGCCCTTGCTTGCCCAACTCCACCTGTAGCCAGTTACAATCAGTCTACTCATCAAGCTCACGTGTTCCACCTGACAGTCTGGCATGCCTCAGTTAAGGTACATACTTCACCACCACCCCAACCCCTGCCCTGCTCCTTTAATGGGGAATCTATACTCCAGCAAAGAGATTAGTTAAATTCTGTCTTTTCTGTTAATGATAGATACAGAGTAGCTTTCTGGGAGAGTTAAGATGATTCAAAAAGACAGGCCAGCTAATGCTGACTTCAATGTAAACCCAAGAAGAAACTCTGCTATGCTAAACCAGTAAAGACCCTGATACTCAGCTCTTTACCTGATTGAAGAATCGCAGGGCAGTGTTACAGAATTTTAGGATTAGGGAGAATCATTTTTGCTCTTCCACAGTTGTTGAAATAAGTAAACTTCTTTGCCATTAATGGGATATTAATCCCCTAAAGTGAATCAAATATGTCCTTGGAGAACTGTTAGATAATTGGGAGAATAATTGGATAGTTTAGTTTGGGTGGCAGTCTTGCCTAATGGAAAGATCATGGGTCATGGGTTCTAATCCTGGATCTGCCACTTGCCTGCTGTGTGACTAAGGGCAAGTCACTTCACTTCTCTGTGCCTCAGTTACCTGATCTGTAATATGGAGATTGAGACTGTGAGCCCTACCAGGAACAGGGACTGTATCCAACACAATTTGCTTGTATCTACCCCACTACTTAGTACTGTGCCTGGCACATAGTATTTAACAAGTACCACAGTTATTATTATTATTATTATGTGGCCTGCACATATCTCGGAAAGCCTGTTTGGCTTAACAAGCCATTGCAGTGTAAAGTTATCTTCCAGCCATTTTGGAGTTTGGACTGGAGAGGACAAATAAGAGGTGGAACTAAGATGTGGTGGGGAGAGAGTATATGGCCTCCCCATTGTGCTTGGTTTTTATTTTATCTACAAAAACAGTGCAAGAAGACAGTATTACAATAAATAAGTAGTAAATAAGTTTTTAAGTAAACCACTAGACTGGAAGTGTGTTGACCTGGGTTTTAATCCAGGATCTGCCTCTTGCCTGGGCAATTTGCTTGTCTTCTCTGGCCCTCAGTTTATCTGTAAAATGGGGATTAGAAATTTGTTTTCCTTTCCCCTTAAACTGAGAGTCCCAGAAACTGTGTCCCATCAGGCTGTACTTTATCTATCCCAGTGTTTAGCACCTAGTAAGAACTTAACATATACTACTATTCCACTATTATTATGGTAAACATTTAAAACTACAATTTTATAATGATGATTTACTCCAGAACTTAGCACAGTGCTTTGCACATAGTAGGCACTTAAATATCAATTTTTTGTTTAGGTTTGAGAGGGGAAATATGAGACATAACTGCACAAAGTGTGGCAATTAGGTCCCCCAAAGCTTCTTGGGGGGGGGCAGCTTTATGGAGAGCCAGTGTGGGGCATAACAAACTCTAAGTGATGAGGAGATGGAGAGAAGACAGACATTCCCTCAGGAGTCTAGCCACTGACCTCTCGCACACATGCTGCTTCTGGCCTGTAAATCCCTTCCTCTTCATATTGATCAGACAATCACCCTCCCCATACTCAAAGTTTACTGAAGGCACATTTCCTCCAAGTCGCCTTCCCTGACAAACCCCTGGTTTACTCTTCTCCCACTCCCTTCTGTGCCACCCTCACACTTAGATTTCCATCCATTATTCAACCCACTTCAGCCATAAAGCACTTTTGTACAAATCCATAATTTATTTATTTATATTAATGTCCATCTCTCCTTCTAGACTGTAAGTTTGTTGTGGGCAGAAAACATGACTACAAACTGTTTTATTGTACTCACCCCAGTGCTTAGTACAGAGCTCTGCACACAACAAGAGCTCAATAAATACAATTCATTGATTGATTGACTGATTGATTTGGAAGAGCGGCTGGACCTGTGGAAGGAAGATGAAGTGCAACTGAAAGTGCCCCCAAGCCAGTAAGTGATGGTGTGCTGGCTAGCTAGAGCTTGAACTAAGGGTAGCTGTAAGAAAGGGAAAACTAGATAAGAAGTCAGCTGAAGGAGAGTCACTAGTTAAGAGCTCTAGATTTATTCAAAAGAGGCTAAGGAGAAGAGAATAAGGAAGCTTTCACTGCAAGCTTTTAAAGAGGGAGTGATGAGGTAAGGACTTAAAACCATAATCTATATCATTATTGAGTCAGGCCATTGGGCTATCCAGCCAGTGTTCTGCTTACGGCAGTAGAAATAGGATGTCTAGGCTGTAAGCTTGTTTTGGGCAGTGAATGTCTACCAATTCTGTTATACAGTACTCTCCTGAGCACTTAACGCAGTGTTCTGCGCACAGTAAGCACTCAATAAATATGACTGATTGCTTGAGTAACTGATATTTGGAGGAAGGCTGTCCTTGACAATTGCTCTTATTCTGAGAGGCAAGCTACTGAACATTGCTTGCTTCTCTCTAACTTTCCCTCTGATAAACACTTTTATGGCACCCGTAGCCCACATAAATATCTCCAAACCCTTCTGAGCCTACTTGTATTTTCAGTCTGAATAATATCTGTAGTAACTAATTCCATTTGCTTACCACCCACTGTGTGAAGAAGTGTTTATTTTTGTTTGTTTAGAAACTACCACCTTCAAGCTTCAATGGGTGCCTTCTTGTTCTTTTGTTATGGGATTTAGTGAATACAAATTTTATATTAGCCTTATCCACAGTGCACCATATGCTGAGGAAGGGCTTGCGAAAGTGTTTGAGCAGGGCGTCCTCTGCGTGCTTGTAGAACTCAGTGAACAGGCCAACAGGTCCAGTTTTAACCGCTTTGACTTCTGTGGTGTTTGTCAATAGTTGGGAAAAGTGACCAATCCATGTGCGTTGGGAGGTTTTCTATGTTTTATAGGGCCTCATCTTCATGAGTAGGAGGTGTGTCAAGGAGAAGAGTGAAATAATCCCTCCTTGTCTGGTTGGCGGGGCAGAGATAGTGCAAGCTGGAGGCATCTTCACCCTTCAGAGGCATATGATGGCATGTACAGGGCCATATAAGATGACAGTAAGCTTGTCTTTAGACTATAAGTTTGTTGTTGGCAGGGAACATGTTTGCTAATTCTACTGTATTGTGCTCTCCCAAGCACTTGGTATTTGTTAAGCACTTACTATGTACCAGGCACTGTTCTAAGTGTTGGGATAGATTCAAGATAATTGGGTTGGACACAGTCCCTGTCCCACAGAGGGCTCACAAATGAGGAAAGTGAGGCACAGAGAAGTTAAATGACTTGCCCAAGTTCACACAGCAGACAAGTGGGGGAGCCAGGATTAGAACCAGGTCCTTCTGACTTCCAGGCCTGTGCTCTATCTACTAGACCATGTAAGTACTCAGTAAATGCCACTGACTGATATAATATCTTTAATGATGTGTAGGTAGACATTAAGAAGTATGTACAAGCACTGATTCCTCAGGGACCCCACTTGGGATGCTTATCTGTCCTGGAAAATGTCCATTTATCCCTACCATTTGTTTCCTGGCCTAGTGGAAAGAACACAGTTCTGGGAGACAGGGGACTGGGTTCTAATTCCAACTCTGCCACTTGCTTGCTATGTGACCTTGGGCAGGTCATTTAAATTACCTGGGCCTTGGTTTCCTCATCTGTAAAATGGGGATTAAATACTTATTCTCCTTTCCTCTTAGACTGTGTATGACCTGATTATATTTTATGTGACCCAGCACTAGGCAGACAGTAATCACTCAAATTCATTCATTCAATAGTATTTATTGAGCGCTTACTATGTGCAGAGCACTGTACTAAGCGCTTGGGATGAACAAGTCGGCAACAGATAGAGATAGTCCCTACCGTTTGACGGGCTTACAGTCTAATCGGGGAGACGGACAGACAAGAACAATGGCACTAAACAGCGTCAAGGGGAAGAACATCTCGTAAAAACAATGGCGACTAAATAGAATCAAGGCGATGTACAATTCATTAACAAAATAAATAGGGTAACGAAAATATATACAGTTGAGCGGACAAGTACAGTGCTGTGGGGATGGGAAGGGAGAGGTGGAGGAGCAGAGGGAAAAGGGGAAAATGAGGCTTTAGCTGCGGAGAGGTAAAGGGGGGATGGCAGAGGGGGAAGAGGAGCTCAGTCTGGGAACGCCTCTTGGAGGAGGTGATTTTTAAGTAAGGTTTTGAAGAGGGAAAGAGAATCAGTTTGGCGGAGGTGAGGAGGGAGGGCGTTCCAGGACCGCGGGAGGATGTGACCCAGGGGTCGACGGCGGGATAGGCGAGACCGAGGGACGGTGAGGAGGTGGGCGGCAGAGGAGCGGAGCGTGCGGGGTGGGCGGTAGAAAGAGAGAAGGGAGGAGAGGTAGGAAGGGGCAAGGTGATGGAGAGCCTTGAAGCCTAGAGTGAGGAGTTTTTGTTTGGAGCGGAGGTCGATAGGCAACCACTGGAGTTGTTTAAGAAGGGGAGTGACATGCCCAGATCGTTTCTGCAGGAAGATGAGCCGGGCAGCAGAGTGAAGAATAGACCGGAGCGGGGCGAGAGAGGAGGAAGGGAGGTCAGAGAGAAGGCTGACACAGTAGTCTAGCCGGGATATAACGAGAGCCTGTAACAGTAAGGTAGCCGTTTGGGTGGAGAGGAAAGGGCGGATCTTGGCGATATTGTAGAGGTGAAACCGGCAGGTCTTGGTAACGGATAGGATGTGTGGGGTGAACGAGAGGGACGAGTCAAGGATGACACCGAGATTGCGGGCCTGCGGGACGGGAAGGATGGTCGTGCCATCCACGGTGATAGAGAAGTCTGGGAGCGGACCGGGTTTGGGAGGGAAGATGAGGAGCTCAGTCTTGCTCATGTTGAGTTTTAGGTGGCGGGCCGACATCCAGGTGGAGACGTCCCGGAGGCAGGAGGAGATGCGAGCCTGAAGGGAGGGGGAGAGGACAGGGGCCGAGATGTAGATCTGCGTGTCATCTGCGTAGAGATGGTAGTCAAAGCCGTGAGAGCGGATGAGTTCACCGAGGGAGTGAGTGTAAATGGAGAACAGAAGAGGGCCAAGAACTGACCCTTGAGGAACTCCAACAGTTAAAGGATGGGAGGGGGAGGAGGCTCCAGCGTAGGAGACCGAGAATGATCGGCCAGAGAGGTAAGAGGAGAACCAGGAGAGGACAGAGTCCGTGAAGCCAAATACTGTAACTATTATTATTGCTTGCCTAGTCATGACACCCTGATCTGTCATGCATAACTGCTTATTCATTATTTATTCAGTTAATTGCATGTGAGCAATCCTTGATTTAAAAGTTTGAATTATCAATCAGTCATATTTGCTGAGCACTTACTATGTGCAGAGCACTGTTTGTTGGGGATAGTACAGTACAACAGAGTTAGCAGACAGGTTCTCTACCCACAACAAGCTTACAGTTCAGAGGAGGAGACATTATAATAATTATAATAAATAATTCAATTATATGTACATAAGTTCTATGGGGTTGAAGGTGAGGAGAATATCAAAGATTCAAAGTTTGAAGATTCAAAGTGCATAGATGATGCAGAATGGAAGGGAGTACGGGTAAAGAGGGCTTAATCAAGGAAGGATTCTTGGAATAGATGTGACCTTAATAATGTTTAGGTGTCCTGGCACATATGGATATGGAGGAAGTTGCAGACTGTAAACTGTAAGTTCTAGATTGTAAACTCATTATGGGCAAGAAACGTTTCTACTAATTCTGTTCTATTGTACTACCCCAAACACTTAAAATAGTTCTCTACACATAATAAGTGATCAATAAATACCATCGTTTGAACATTGATGGAGGTGATGTGGGAAGGGGTAACTAAACTGTTCATTATTGTATGGTACTTTCCCAAGTGCTTAATACAGTGCTCTGCACACCATAAGTGCTCAAAAAATACTACTGAATGAATGAATTAATTAATTAATGGAACTAGAGGAGTGAATTGTGTGGGCTGGGTTGCAGTAGGAGATCAGTGAGGTGAGGGAGGATGGGGTGAGCTGATTGAGTGTTTTAAAACTGATGGTAAGGAGTTTCTATATGATGAGGAGGTGGATGGGTCTCCACTGAAGGTTCTTGAGGAGTGGGGAGGCATAAATGGAACATTTTTGTAGATAATGATACCCTCATTCACACATAAATAATAATAATGTTGGTATTTGTTAAGCGCTTACTATGTGCAGAGCACTGTTCTAAGCGCTGGGGTAGAGGGGAATCAGGTTGTCCCATGTGGGCTCACAGTTAATCCCCATTTTACAGATGAGGTCACTGAGGCACAGAGAAGTTAAGTGACTTGCCCACAGTCACACAGCTGACAAGTGGCAGAGCCAGGATTCAAACCCATGACCTCTGACTCCCAAGCCCTGGCTCTTTCCACTGAGCCACGCTGCTTCTCTATGTTTGGAGAGGCAGGAGGCAAGTTTCTCCAGTCAGATCCAACCATGAATAAGCTTATTGTTAAAAATAAATGAATAAATAAATAAATAAAATGAAGAGATGGGAATGGAACAGTTTAAATTTTGCCCATGAATTTTAGATCACCTGCAGGTAGAAGTGCACCTTTATTCATTCATTCAATAGTATTTATTGAGCGCTTACTATGTGCAGAGCACTGTACTAAGCGCTTGGAATGAACAAGTCGGCAACAGATAGAGACAGTCCCTGACGTTTGACGGGCTTACAGTCTAACCTTTACAATACAATGCTCTACTGTATTGTATTTTTCATTTGATTTTTTTACCAATATCATTGCAGTTGACAATATAAAAACATTAAGATAGTTCTATGATTCATTTATAATGGAATGATTATCCAGGTCTGCATAATTCTGGTAAAAATAGGATAGCTAACCATATACACTGGGTTTATGACATTTTTCCTAGGAGAAAATTGGTTCAGACATAAAATGCTTTAGCTTAAGATAATGCTTTCAGGATCCAATTTGTCCTCATCAAAGGATTGCCTGTTGTCATGTTTTTTAGCATTTGTATTTATGCTCTTCCTCTTTCTGACCTGGCACTTCAGGCACTTTGTAGGCGTTTACCTTACACTTTAGATTTCAGTCTCCTCAAGGACTCCTCTTTCTGGTGTAGGCTCCTGAGTGTCTCATTCAATGCTCTGCACAAAGTAGGTGCTCAAGAAGTATTTTGGTAGCTGCTGTTTGAGCCAGTTTTCTGTACTCAGTAAATCATCCCCTCCAATCCCAAAATTGTTCATGTTTTAAAGAGGGTTTTGTGGGGGGGAATCAATTCATTGTGAGTGGGGAATAATGATGGTATTTGTTAAGTGCTTACTATGCGTCAGGCACTATTAGCGCTGGAGTGGATAAAAGCAAATAAAATTGAACACAGTCCTTGTCTCATGTGGGGCTCACAGTCTTAATCCTCATTTTACAGATGAGGTAACAGAAGCCCAGAGAAGTGAAATGACTCACCCAAGGTCACAAAGCAGGCAAATAGTGGAGGCGGGATTAGAACCCATGACCTTCTGATTCACAGTCCATGCTCTATCCATTTCGATAGAATGTGTCTACCAACTCTGTTACACTGCACTCTCCCAATTGCTTGGTACAGTGCACTGACAGAGTATAAGTTCTCAATAATTAAGATTAATTGATTGATGGTTCAGTCTGTTGTGTGTGGGGTAGACTGGCATGTCTGGAGACTAGCTCTTATGTACATATCTATAATTTATTTATTTATATTAACATCTGTTCCCCTTCCCACCCCCACACTGTGAGCTTGTTGTGGGTAGGGACTGTGTCTACCAACTCTGCTATATTTTACTCTCCCAGGTGCTTAGTACAGTACTCTGCATACAGTATGTGATCGATAAATATGATTGATTGATTGATATGCTTTCAATAAGGCTTTGAAGATGGGGAGAGTGATTGTCGATTGGGAAAGCAGTGTGGCGTAGTGGATAGAGCATGGGCCTGGAGTCAGAAGGTCATGGGTTCTAATCCTTCCTCCACCACTTGTCTGTTGTGTGACCTAGGGCAAGTCACTTAACTTCTCTGTGCTTCAGTTACCGCATCTGTAAAATGGGAAATGAAACTGGGTGCCCCACCTGGGTCAGGGACTGTGTCCAACCCGATTTGCTTGCATCTACCCCTGGGCTTATTACAGTGCCTGACACATAATAAGTGCTTAATAAATACCATGATCATTATTATTATTTTGAAGAGGAAGGCATTCCAAGCCAGAGGCAGGAAGTGGACAAGAGGTCAGCAGTGAGATCGACTCCCCCCACTTTTCTTCTGTGTGACATTGGACAAGTCACTTCACTTCTCTGGGCCTCAGTTACCTCAATTGTAAAATGGGGATTGAGACTGTCAGCCCCACAGGGGATAATGAATGTGTCCAATCTGATTTGCTTGTATCCACCCCAACACTCAGAACAGTGCCTGGCACTTAGTAAGCCCTTTACAAATACCATAATAAGAATAATTATTACTATTTTTAATTTTTGTATCTATACTTGTGAGGCATAGCTCTTGGAAATGAATATATTTTCTTGGAAAGAACTTGAAAAGGCCTATACTTGCACTAATCATCCACTGGTAGCATTTACTGAACACCTACTGTGTGCAGAGCACTCTACCAAGCACCTACTCTCCTAAGAGTGCAATACAACTAGAAGATACAATCCCTGTCCTCAAGGAGTTTGCAATCTACCAGGGAGCCTTGTGCAAGTCACTTAATTTTTCTGTGTCTTGGTTATCTCATCTGTAAAATGGGGATTAAGACTGTGAGCCCCATATGGGACATGGACTGAGTCGAACCTGATTAGCTTGTATCTACACCAGCAATTAGAATAGTGCTAGACACATAGTAAGTGCTTACAGATACCATCATTAAACACTGTACTAAAAACTAGTAGACCTTATAACTGCCCTGAAGAAGCCTACACTATAGTGGGGGAATAGATAGGAGAAAATAATAGAGCCTATAAGATACATACAGAAATGCTACTCATATGGGGTTGTGAGCACTGAAGTGTTTAAAGGGTGAGGAAGTGCTGAACAGGCATTTACAGGGATACAACAGGGGAAAAATACAAATTAATTAAACATTAATTTTTTTAAAAGGTGCACTGATGGATGGCACATCCAGAGACCTGGCCTCCCAGTACTGCATCTCACCATTAAATGTAAAGCTCTCAACCTTTAGGACACTGGACAGCCACACTCTCTCAGGACTAAGGACTGGTCTCTGCGGTCATTAAGGCCCAGGCCGGGGAGCTGTAGGCCCTTGCGATTCCAGGATTTTGCTAGGACCTTCTGCACCCTATTCCCTCCACATACCTGTCCTCCCCTCTCACTGCCACCTGTTCCAAGATGAACCTGGGGTACCCACTATCTCAAGGTCAAATGTTATTTCGTGACTGCTCAAGCCAAAAAGGCAGAATTCAGAAGTGCAGAGGGATACCGCCCTCACAACCAAAATCGCTAGACCGACAACCCAAGCCGGGAATACACAAGGTGTCCCTCACCCCTGTGCCAATCAAATTGGGTATGGAGAAAGAGGGAGGATATAGATTGGATAAACTGAAGCTGGAATCCGGAATGGCCTAGGAGCACAGGTAATAAATACTTGCAGCCTCTGACTTTCTGGGTAGTGGATCCAGACTTACAGCACCCAGCTGCATGTCACTACTGCCCAGACTGTGGGATGCCCACTCTGCCTGCACCAGATGAGGAACCTCAGGATGAGTGAGTGTCCCACTGAAGGTTCAAGGGGCTAGAAGCTAGGGTGTTTCATCACAGGTATGTAATGCATAAATGGATTTCTCCTGTGTGGGAAGAGTTTGAGGTGGCAGCTAGCTGCCTCACCACATGTGAACAAGGCATAAGTGAATTCCTCTTAGGTGGGAAATGCTCATGGGTGATACCTAGTTGTTTTGCCATGCTCGAGTAGCACACAAATATATTCCTCCCAATAGGGAAACTCAAATATCATTAAGTAATCATATTCTTCCTGAAAGGGGCCTCCCAAAAGGGAGGCTCAATTAGACACATCCAAAATAAACAAATAATTCAGTTTGCCTTGTCCAAAATAATCAAAGAATTAAACTCGCCTCAGGGAATAAATTTTTTATAAAACTAAGCCTTTCTGTCCCCAGACACTCTCTCTCTCTCTCACCGCATTGATTCCCAAACAAACCCATCCCTGGACTACAGGTGACACCACCTCAAACAACCCAACTCCAACTGCCCTTTCCTTGTCATTTCACTCCCCTCCAATCTGTTCCCCACTCTTTAGTCCCCACTCTAAAACTCCTATTCCTCATTGACTCCCTTTTATCCTGTAACTTTTCCTAACCAGGTTTCTGCCCCTCCTCAGATTGGACACTTGGCCTACGCCTGATGACACTTTCTCCCTAGTCATTCTCTCCTAAGGGGATGCCCTCATCTTCTCTCAGTCTCCCAATTTATGAGGGAAAGAGCTGGCCTGCTTCTTGCCCCTGAAATGCTACATTCACACCATCTCACCTTCATCGATCCCTCATCTTTTCCTCCTTGGAAGTTAATATTATCTCCCTCCAGCATAATCTATCCATTTAGTCACAGTCATCTGCTACTCCCTGTGGCACCAATTTTCTCAGCGTTTTTTTCACCTTTATCATTTTCCTCCTCTCCTCTCCTCTCCCCAACTCTGATTATTTGAGGCTTTGTATCCTCATGAATGCTCTTGATATCCCTCATGCTGCCTTCTTCACTCAACTCCTCAATTTCACTGACTTCCTGCTCCCCCTCTTCTCACCCTGTCACCAACCTGGACACCCTGGATCTCATCACCACCATCATAGCATCCCTAACCTTTTTATCTCTGAATCACTCCTCTCTGACAGCAACGTTCTCTCCTACACCTTCCCTCTCAGCAAAACTGACCTCTGTTTACAAGGGCCACTCTTCTTTAGAACTCCTCCATTTTTATTGCTCATTTTGCCTTTGGACATCCTATCAAATCTTCCCTTTTCTTAATGCACAAATCCATGCCCACAGCTCCAGCCTCTTTGCCAAATTCAACTCACTTGGTGTCCTCCAGTCAACTTTTTTCCTCTCCGGTTGGCTGCCTGGATCATTTATCAAAACTGATGATCTGGATGCATCTCTCAACTCCTTAAAAAACCTCCATTCCTCTCCACATCAAGCAGAAATTCCTTTAAAAGCATCCAATTAGCTCTCTCTATCCTGTAAATCCTTTTTCATTTTTTAATATACTTTTTTTCTCTTTGTTCCTCTCAAGCAACTCATTCTCATCTCTCCCACCACCCTTTTCACCATCCTTTTCACGTCTGAAACTCCCTCCCACATCATATCTGACAGAATACTTCACTCCACATCTTCAAATCCCTTCTAAAATCACTTCCCCTCAAGGAGGCCTTCCCAGTTGATTTTTATTCTTCCTCCCTTGTTTTTTGGCAACTATCTCTTCAAAACTTCCTTACCTCCTAAACACCTCAACACTCACAACCCCATGTAAGTAGCACTTACGTACTTATCTTATATGCTGTATTATTTCCTCCTATCTGTAGTCTATTTTAGGGCCTGCTCCATCACCATAGAGTAAGCTGCTGGAGGGCAGGTATCAATTCTACAGTTCTTAGTACAGTGTTCAATAAAGACTGTTAAAAGTAATAATACTAGTAATGATAATAGTATTTGTTAAGAATATACTATGTACCAAGTATTGTACTAAGCCCCAAGATGCATGCACAGCCATCAGTTTGGACACAGTCTCTGTCCCACAAGGGGCTTGAACTCTAAAAAGGAGGGGGAACAGGTATTGAATCCTCATTTTATAGATGAAGAAACTGAGGCACAGAGAACTCAAGTGACTTCCCCAAGGTCACACAGCAAGTAAATGGTGGATCTGGGATAAGAACCCAGGTGCTCTGACTCCCACGCCTGAGCTCTTCCCACTAGGCCATGCTGCTTCCAGCCATTAATCACTGTTGATTGATTGATTTTGTGTATCTGTGTGGCTGAAAAGGTCAGTGCAGGATTCAGAGTCTCTTCCAGTCACTACCTATAAAAGCCTCTCTGTGTTCCAACATGTTTGTTTGCTGCAACATGATTTTTTTTTTAGGTTGCACTAAGCAGAAAGCTCCTTGAGGGCAGGGGTCATAGCTATCAAGTTTAGTGAACTGTATTCTCCCAAGCTCTTTGTACAGTGTTCTGCCCACAGTAAGCACTCAATAAATATAATTGATTGATTTTTTAATTTGCTTTGGCTTCCTTGTTTCACAGTCTCTATAAAACTTCATTTGGAAAGAATAGCTCCTTTCTTGATTGCAGTATGCAATGTTGATTTATCTGTGGCAGTTAACTCCCAGTTATCAGCTGGAATACAACATTTTCTGAGGTTTTTTTTTACTCTTTCCTAAAATATTTTATCTGTTGTTCTTGCCTTCAGTGCCCCAATTTCAGCTCACCACAGAGCAGCTATTTGTCCATTCTTCTCGGGTGACTCACAGCCTGTGATGACCATAGCTTTAATGCAAGGTCAATCAATCAATCAATCAGTGGAATGTATTGAATGCTTATTGTGTGCAGAGCATTGTACTAAGCACTTGGGAAAGTACAGTACAACAGAGTTAGTAGAGACAATTCCTGCTCACAAGGAGCTTACGGTCTACAGGAGGAGAACAAGCCATAAGGAGAGAAGGTGACTGACTTTGTTCTAATTAGAGACCAATAGCCATATGCAAGTTGGGCATATTGGGTGGTCAGGTCACCTTACCCCCAACCCCCATCTTATAAATGCCCTTCCTAACAGGCTCAACCCTGGATGTAAAGGCAAATTGCATCAGTCAGATGGTGGCCTCAGTAACATGGACTCCAGGGTTGTTTTAGTATTCCAGTCTTCAGATTTTTCATTGACCCCAATGTTCACACTTCCATTCGATCCATGGCAGACACTCCCTCAATCTTGAGGCTCCTTTGGCTATTCCCCACAATTTTCTTGCTTGGCTTTCTCCCAGAATTCAGAGCCCTACCATCTCGCCTCATCTGTCTGCTATGCTCTGTAATCACTCTTGTTCCTCTGGCTCTATCCTTCAAATATTTGCAGGCTGCTCTTTGACTCCCTTTAAGGCCAAATCATCCATATTCAGCTCCTTTAATCTTTCTGCCTGAATCAATTTCCCCATTCCCCTAATCATTTTCTGTTGCTCTCCTCTGAACTCCCTCCAATTTGTCTGTTTCTGGCTGGTAATGAAGAGTTCCAACTAAATGAATATTCTAGCGGTGACTTCACCGAGGTCATATAGATTTTCTTCCTGTTCGTCCTCACAGACCCCGCGCTGATGTGTTTTCATATTGGATGTACTCTATTAGGGATTGGACAATAATTATAGATGTTGAGGGGCAATGGATCCATTGATTGATCGGTCAGCCACTGGAATCATTTTTGATGCTGTGCTGTGTCAGGAGGCATTGGCTGGAATGTGATCAGCTCCAGAGTGACCACCTTTGGCTGCTGCTTGGAAGCTCCCATTTCTTTCCTGGCTTCAGGGCTTTGAAGCATCACTGGTGCCACCTCTGCCTTCAGGGACCTCTTCTTCTTGAGCAGAAGCTTGGACAGACAAGGGAAAATCTGGGATGACAGTAGAGATTCAGAAGCAGATGTGAGGAGATATTAGAAGTTGCAATTATTCTGGAGCCATGAAATAAACCAGCAGCTGTGCTAGAAATCATTGCACCTGGGAGAAGACTTGATGAGCCACCTCTGTTACATATGCTTGGGTTTCTATGCACCTGAGAGATGGATGGATAGAGAGATAAGGAGAGGGAGAAAGAGAAAACTGATAGAAAGAGGAAGAGAAAGAAAGATTCAGAGAGAAAGAGAAGGAATTCCAGAGAGATGGAGAGAGAAGAGAGGTAAAGAGAGGGTTACTTTATCCAGTTCTGTTTCAATAGACTAAAAACAACCAGTTGTCCACTTACCTACAGAGAGTAAGAACTTTTTCCAGGTTAGTAAAAGGAGAAAACATGTTTTTCTACATGAGAATTTCCTTTGGGGAGAGTAGGTTGGTAAGAAACACAGTTGGGGGCTGGTCAATTGTTTTCTTCTTCTTCACAATGTTCATCTTTGGGTCAATTGATTGACCTCATGTTACTTAAACCACTCACTCCTTCTTAAACTGTGAGCTCCACGTAGGACAGGAACTATGTCCAACAGATTAACTTGTACCTACCCCAGCACTTAGAACAGTATATGACACATAGTAAATGCATAATAAATACCATAATGCTTAAAATAAATAAAATACATTTGCCTGCATGTCTCTGGGAATAGGACAATAAGGAATTGATGATGTGATATTCTAAACACTAATCACTTATTACCTCTACTTCCTAAGAAGAAGATTCTACATTTCCACACTTAGCTCCTTTCCATTGTGATAGTGCTGACAAGGGATGTGATGCCAGGCAGTTAGACTTTCAGCTTGCAAGGATTAATTAGATATCATAGCAATAGCCTTCAGTTTGCCCTATGATGAATGGAAACGCTTCCCTTTTGTGAAAAACAGTTTAGATAGTATTTCACCTCAACTTCAATGCTCATTCTGTTCATGGTCCAAAAATAAGCCTTTGTAAGAATCTATAATAACTCATGCATGCATGGTTCACAACGGCTTCCACAGGACATTAGGTTTTGTATGAGAGTAACTAGAAATTGGAAGGTTCCATTTGTAAATGATGAAAGAGGTGGCTGAAAATGAAAGTCTACTATTCATGTGTTGTAGGTTTGGAGTAATAGGAGAGAGATTAAAACCCTCTAAACTGTAAACTCCTCTAGACTAGAAGCTCATTATGGGAAGGGAAAGCGTCTACCAACTCAGTTGTATTATACTCTTCCAAATGCTTTCTACAGTGCTCTACATATAGGAAACACTCAGTAAAAATTATTGACTGATAGAGGGAGTAAGGCAGCCCATTTCACTGAGCAAAGAAGTAGGAGCAGGCAGTAGTTCAACCACAACTAGGTGCCTTGTCTAATGACTGAACTTCTTTGGTCTTCGTGGGTGCCTCTGTATTCTATATTCTATATCATTCATAGTGTTCCCTGTTGTTTAGCAGCAGTGTTACATTCATTTTGAAATTAGAATGGGCTTTAATTTATCATCACTAAGTACTGATGTATATAGGTCTCCTCAATTTATTTTTTTTGACCACTCTAGTTATAGATATTCTTATATTTGTCTCCACTCTTTGTAGATATTTTTAAATTTGTCTCCATGGTTATAAGCTTCTTTTGGTCAAGGAACTTGGCACTTGGACAATTTACCGTGATAAGCAGGATGGCCTAGTGGAAAGAGCATTGGTCTGGGATTCAGGTGATCTGGGTTCTAGTCCTGGCTCAGCCACTTGCCTATTGTGTGACTTTGGGCATGTCACTTTACTTCTCCATACCTCAGCTTCCACATCTGAAAAATGGGGATTAAACACTTGTTCTCTCTTCCCCTTAGACTCTGGGCCCCATGTTCATTCATTCATTCATTCATTCATTCATTCAATAGTATTTATTGAGCACTTACTATGTGCAGCCCACTGTACTAAGCACTTGGAATGTACAATTCAGCAACAAATAGAGACAATCCCTGCCCAATGACAGGCTCGCAGTCTAAACGGGGGAGACAGACAGCATAGCAAAACAGAACAAAATAAAAACAAGACAACATCATCAAGATAAATAGAATCAAGGAGATATACATCTCCTTAACAAAATAAATAGGGTAATAACAGCACTGTGAGGGGAGGGAAAGAGGGAAGAGCAGAGGGTGGCAGAGAGAGGGGGAGGGGGAGCACAGGGAAGGGGGGGGTAATTTGTTAAATGCTTATTATGTGCCAAGCACTGTTCTAAGCACTGGGGTAGATACAAGGTCATCAGGCTTTTCCATGTAGGACTCACAATCTCAATTCCCATTTTACAGATGAGGGAACTGAGGCATAGAGAAGTGAAGTGACTTGCCCAAGGTCATGCAGCTGACAAGCGGCAGAGCTGGGATTAGAACCCATGACCTCTGACTCCCAAGCCCAGACTCTTTCCACTGAGCCACGCTGCTTCTCCAACAGGGACCGTATCTGATCTGAATGTCTTGAGCCTATCCAGGTTAGGCACAGTGCTTGGCAAATAGAAAGTGTTTAATAAATACCACAGTTATGACTATTCATAATTATTCTGTACTTCCCAAGTTCCCAATACAGTGCACTGAACCAAATGGGTGTTCAATAAGTGCTACTACTATCACTACTACTGGTACTACTGCTACTGCTAATACCCTCATTACTATTTCTGGGCCAGAGTGCTGATCTGTATAAAAGGATCCATCAGAACCCCGTGTCTAACCCAGAATCCTTCCTACTGCAGGAAGAAATGAACCGATCAAGTCAAGTTAGAGTCAAACTTTGTACGAGAAGTTGCCTCTTCCACTGCCCAGGAGATAATTCTTCAGCAGAGAGAAGAATTCTGTTTCCAGGGATGTTAATCTAGTGTGCTGCCCCAGCATTTAATTCAGTCATTCTTTTTTAAAGAATTTTTTCATTAGCACTTCCTTTTACAGAGAAATATTATTATGAACACGGTGGAACTGATAACTTCTGCTTGAAAAATATTTTCCCTACTTGGGTGGAAACAGTAAATGAATTGGTAATTGCTAGAGTGGTTTCACACATATGCCTGGGGCGGCACAGTGATAATTGTGAATGCCAAAGCTCAGATACAGAGGATGTCTTGGCTGCCAGGGGGAAGGTGGGAGTCCGGTTGGATAGTGGCATAGGGAGTGTGAAGATGTCTGTGGACTCTCTGGCTCCAGGGTAGAGCTGCTATGGGTTCATAGCAGGGTGGGCACCCTCTCCTTCTAGTCAGCCAATTGTATTTACTGAGTGCTTACTGTGTGCAGAGCACTGTACTAAGTGCTTGAGGGAATTAAGTAGAATTATAGAAAAGACACATTCCCAGCCCACAGCGAGCTTACAGAGAAGCAGCGTGGCTCAGTGAAAAGAACCCAGGCTTGGGAGTCAGAGGTCATGGGTTCGAATTCCAAATCTGCCACTTGTCAGCTGTGTGACTGTGGGCAAGTCACTTAACTTCTCTGTTCCTCAGTTACCTCATCTGTAAAATGGGGATTAACTGTGAGCCTCAGGTGGGACAACCTGATTACCCTGTATCTACCCCAGCACTTAGAACAGTGCTCTGCACATAATAAGTGCTTAACAAATACCAACATTATTATTATTATTATTACAGTCTAGACTGTATGCTCCTCCTCTAGACTGTAAGCTCCTCCTCTAGACTATAAGCTCCTTGTGTGCAGGGAATGTATCAAATCAATCATTCATTGGCACTTGTTGAACACTTACTGTGTGCAGAGCTCTGTGCTAAGCACTTGGGAGAATATGCTTTAAGAGTTGGTAATGATAATAATAATACTTAATGATTAGGTTATTTGTTAAGCACTTACTATGTGTCAGGCACTGTACTAAGCTCGGTAGGGAATACAAGCACATCTGATTGGACACAGTCCCTGTCCCACATGAGGCTCACAGAATCAATCTTCATTTTATAGATGAGGTAACTGAGGCACAGAGTGAAATGACTTGCCCAGGGTCACACAGAAGACAAGTGGCAGAGCTGGAATTAGAACCCATGACCTTCTGACTCCTAGGCCCGTGAGCTATCCACTATGACAAACATGTTCCCTGCCCACAAGGAACCCACCTTCTAGAACTCATAGTCTTGCCAATTCTATTGTATTGTAGCCTCCCAAATGCTCAGTACATGCTCTGCACACAGTAAGCGGTCAATAAATACCATAGGTTGACTAGTATCTGCACAATGCCATTGCTCAGGAGAAGGAGGTACAACTGAGTAGTGGGGTATAAGTGCCCCCTCCAACAGATACACCTGAATGATGTGGTACAGATGTCCCTTGTTCCAACATTATCCCTTCTGAGTCCCCTCAGACTCAGACTCACAGGTTGACAGGACTGTTCAGTCAATCAGTGGTGCTTATTGAACGCTTACTATGAGCAGAACATTGTACTAAGAATTTGGGAGAAAATAATGCAACAGGATTAGCAGACATATTCCCTGCCTATAATGAGCTCACAGTCTAGAGGGGGACTGAGCTATAATATGCCCCCAAACTCTAGAGGGAATGTGATCCATGTGCATAAAGGGAACTCGTGCCCAAGGTGGGAAGTTGTGAAGCAGATACTGCCATTTACAGGAGACCTCCCTCCCAACAATGCCAATACCCCAGGGGTCCAGGCAGTCCCTCCATGCCAGAGATCTTTAGAATGAGAACTGATGACTCTCTCTTGCTTTTCAACTCTTAAAGGAGGATCCTGCTCAGATAGTAGTGGGAGAGGGCAGTGGCTGATCCATCCAAGATGGAGAACTAAAACAATGCTTGTAGAAACATTGCAAGCAACATCTTCACCTTAAAAATAAAAACCCATAGCCAAAATTCTTCTAAAACAAACAGTGAAGGAACAAATCACTCACTTCTTAATGCGATGAATCCTACAGTTGTCTTCCTATAAATTCCTATGAGCTTACAGTCTACAGGGCCCCATTCCATCAGACTATTGGTGCTCATCTGTCTGCTAGTAGGAAACTGACCCAGATCACCTCCTGAGGTCTTTCAACTCAAGGATCTATATCTATAGGTTAGGGTGGGGGGAATGAACTCCTGTGCTCTCTTTGGACTGAAAGTTTCCATTACACAGGCCTGTGTGCATAGCACTGTACTAAGTACCTGGGAGAGTACAATCCAACAAGGTTGGTAGACATGATCCCTGCCCACATTGAGATTTTAGTCTAAAGGACACTTATACCTCCAGACTATTGGTGCTCACCTATCTGCTGGCAGGAAAGTAGACCAGATGACCTCCTGAGGTCTTTTCAACTCTAGGATATATATCTAGAGCTTGGGCTTGCCCCTTTTGGGCTGAAAATTTCCATTGTACAGGATTCTGTTCCAGAGAAAAATAAAGGGACAGCAATCCCACATGTCATTTATTTTCATTAACATTCTAAAGATGAAAAATTTATTTCCATTATCCCTTGGATAATTCAAGCCCATTACATAGAAAACTGTTATTCATCTTTGTCTGTACAAATTTGGGGGATCAAGATGGTGGAACACTTACTATGTCCGTGGGGCCTGGTGATCATTTGTACCACTAACAGGAATTTTCCAATCCTCTCTGAGCCCCAGATTTCAAGGCCACATTTAAGATGAAAGCCACTTAATGTTCAGCCAGTATAGAATGGGTCTAGAAATCACATCTGTTTTCTGCTATTACGGAGAAACAAGCAGCTAAAGAGCCATAAATAAGTAGAAAGGGAAGCTTGGGTTAAGTGGTTGTAGGGACTAGGTTCCCTAATGCACTCAAATGCTTCAATTTGATAGGTTAGTGTGCCACGTACACAGGCGAGGAGATGGAGGGTGAACTTCGTTGCTTACTGGGCTAATTTCTGTGGACTAATATATGTTCTCTCTACAGAGAGAACACCCTGATGGCCCAGTAATATGGGGACAGAAAAGTCACTTGGGTAATGACCTTGATGGATGTCTATTGTCCTTGGAATGACTGACATTTTTCCCTTTCCTTCTGTTTTCAGTGCATGATTCTTAGTACATCTCCTTCCAAAGCTCTTTATTATTGTTATCATTATTATTATATTTTCTAAGTACTTATTATTATTATATTTGGTAAGTGCTTACTATGTGCCAAGCACTATACTAAGTGCTAGGCTAGATGCAACATAATCTTAATGGACACCAGCCTTGTCCCACATGGGACTCACAGTCTAAGTAGGAGGGAGAACAGGTATTGAATCCCTCTTTTACAGAGAAGGAAACTGAAGCACCAAGAAGGTAAGTGACTTGTCCTAGATCTGTATCAACTGTATCAACTTCCTCGCTCACCTCCCTGCCTCCTGACTCTCCCCATTCCAGTCCACCTTTCTCTCTGCTGCCCAGATCATTTTTCTAAAAACAATTCAGTCCATGTTGCCCCACTCCTCAATAACCTCCAGTGATTGTCTATCCACTTCATTATCAAACAGAAACTCCTTATCAATGGCTTTAAAGTACTCAATCACCTTGCCCCCTCCTACCTCACCTCACTGTTCTCCTGCCCACACATTTTTCTCATCAAATGCCAGGCTACTGAATGTACCTCGCTCTTGTCTATTTCATTGCTGACCTCTCCCCCACATCCTTCCTGAGGTCCAGAACACTCTCTGTTTGTATGGACAGACACTTACTCTCCCCTCCTTCAAAGTCTTATTTAAAGCACATCTTCCCCAAGAGGTGTTCCCTGAATAAGCCCTCATTTCCTCTGCTCCCACTCGCTCTTTTGTGTCACCCTGATTTGATCCCTTTATTGACCCCTCCCTTAGCTGCACAACACTTATGTACACCACTACTTATTTATTCATTTATGTATATTAATGTCTGTTTTCCCCAGACTGTAATTTCGTTATGGATAAGAAATGTGTCCACCAACTCTGTTATATATTTATGCTGTACTCTCGCAAGTGATTAATACAGTGCTCTACACTCAGTCAGTACTCACTAAATATGATTGATTAATTAATTGTAGTGTACCGAACTTTTCAAAAATACCAAGTGTTAGAGAGGGTGGGGTGTATAAAGGGTACAAACCCAAATGCAAGGGTGACCAGAAGGAGGATGTATATAAGAGGAGAGCAGTTGTCTGTCTGATATGAAGTGGGAAGGAGTTCCAGGTCAGGAGAAAGTTGTGGGCAAGGGGTTGGAAGCAAGATAGACAAGTCCGAGGTAGAGTGTTGGTTGATGTTAGAGGAGTGAAGTGAAAATGCTGGATTGTTGTCAGAAATCAGTGAGGTAAGATAGGAGTGGGCAAGGTAATTCAGTTTTTTAAAGACAAAAGTAAGAAATGTCTGTTTGCTGTAAAGATGGATGGACAGTTACTGAAGGTTCTTGAAGATTAGGGAAACATTGAATGATTTTGTAAAAAAAAAAAGATCCAGGCATCAGAGAGAAGTATGGATGGAGTGGGGAGAAACAGGAGGCAGGGAGGCCATCAAGGAGGCCGATACAGTAGTCTAGACAGAATAAGGTAATTGATTGGATCAGGGTGGTAGCAGTTTGGATGGAGAAAAAAGGACAGATTTTAGTGATGTGAAAGGATTTTTGACAGAATGAAAATGTGGATTGTATAAGAGAGATGAGTTGAGATTAATACCAAGGTTTGGGCTTGTGAAATAGGGAGGATAGTGGTGCTGTCTACAGTGATGGGAAAGTCAGGGGAAAAACAGGGTTTGGAGTGGGAACTAAGGAGTTCTGTTTTGGATATGTTAAGTTTGAGGTGTCAGCAGGACATCCAAGGAGAAATGTTTTGAAGGCAGGAGGAAATACAGAACTATGGAGAAGAAAAAGATCAAGGCTGGAGAGGTAGATTTGGAAATCATCTGCATATAGAGGGTAGTTGAAGCCATCTTTGTTGCAAAAAAAGTCCCATCATTCACCTTTTCTTATGGATAGAGGTAAAATCCTCAATTTTATCCCATCAAGGCGTTGATATTTTTAATACTGTTTGTTGAATACCGGCTGTGGGTTTGGCCCAGGGGCAAGGAGTTTGGAAAACATTATAGCTCTCTTCAGAACCACTAGATGGCAGGAGAAAGCCTATGTGTAACTATCGTAAAGGGGCTGACCTATTAACTTTTCTTTTGGCATAACTGCATTTTTGGTTCCCAGCCCCACAGAAAACAGAGAAAAACCTGGATGTTCAGCCAAAGACTCTCAAGGATCAAAGCATCCTAATTTCTAAAGTTCCTAGTAGGTTTATTGATAGATGTGACTTGCAATTGCCGAATGGTTTTTCATCCCTCAGTTCATCAAACCTGAAGCCAAACTCCTGGTTGACTGGGATTTCCCAGAATGCCCTATTTCCCGAATAAAGTACTTAGAGAGTGAGGGAGGAAAATGCCATTTCCATGCTGAAGCTGTTGTGGAAGTGCACCTCTTCCCCTGGGCCCAGCTTTTTCACAGGAATAAAATCTAATCAGGTTTCCAGTGTATTTAACTGAAATCTCATTTCCAGTTCTGTGCCAACTCTAGGGAGTAAGGATAAAGCTGCAGCGGAGACAAACCTACGTGTGAGGGACTAATCAATCCACTACCAAGAATTACACTAATATCCTTGTTGATTGCAGATCACGTATAATGAAGACAAATTCAGCACTGGCCAAAGATCAATATATGTAGGGTCAAAGGAAGAAAGAAGTGAGGAAGGGTTAGAGATTGCAAAAAACATCTGCCAGTGAAATCCTGTCCAAAAACAATGAGGTTTTAAAACCAAGCAGGAAAAATTAACTAGAATTACTAAATAACATAAGAGCACAAGTATGACCTATGAATGCATAATCCATGAGAAGCAGCATGGCTTAATGAATAGAGTACGGCCCTGGGAGTTGGAAGGACCTGGGTTCTAATTCCAGTTCTGCCACTTTTCTGATGTGTGACCTTGGCCAAGTCACTTCACTTCTCTGTGCTTCAGTTCCTTCATCAGTAAAATGGGGATTAAGACCGTGACCCCTACATGGGACAGGGACTGTGTCCAATCCTATTTACTTGTATCCTCCCACAGTGATTAGTACAGTGCCTGGTATATAGTAACCTCTAAACAAATACCATTATTATTATTATTAATTATAATAATCCACTGTTAAAATCCAATTTCCCCATAAAATATTCGGGGGTGTCTTTATACCTGCTGAATGGCAGAATGCCAATATTCCACAGGTGTGCTATATCTATGCCAGTGTTTATGCAGGGGGAAATGGAGGCTAGCCCACTGAAGGTCTGACAGTCAGTCAACAAGTGTTTGTGGAGTTTTCCAGCAATAGGCTAGTTGCTTGGTGTCCATGCTAAAGAAAAGGCTTGGTCTCTGCCCCAGAAAGCTTATACTCCAACAGGTTGGGAGGCCATTCATCCAGTTTATACTAGGCAAAGTCGGTTTTCAGCATTTCTGTTGCCTGTCCAATATAGTTTCAGCATCAAATGCCTTCAGGATGATGATGGTGGTATTTGTTAAGCACTTACTTTGTGCCGAGCACTGTACTAAGCACTGGAGTATATATGAGATAATCAGGTTGAATACAAGTCTTGTCCTTCTGAGTGCTGGTGTTCACAAGGCCTGGGAAGGGGCAGAAATGGTACTGGGTCAAGGGAGGCAGGCTTCGGGTTCCTCTGGCAGAATGCTCTAGAGAGTCTGGATTTCCGCACAGGATCTTTCCTTGAGTCTCCTACTGGTTTCCATTTTCTAAAAAGGCGTTCTCTTTACATTTCTCCATTCCTCACAAACCTCCAGTAATTGACCATTCGTGTCCACATCATGCAGAAACCTCTGACCTTTGAAGCACTCAGTCAGCTCTCTCTCTTCAACTTATCCACTCTCTTTAGCAGCACGCTCCAGCTCACACTCTGCATTCTTCTCAAACTGCCTTTATCCCTGGGCCTAATTCTTGCTTCTCTTATTTTTGACCTTTTGCTCACAAACTCCCTCCTGCCTGAAACTCCCTCCCTTTTCATATATCCCCATCTTTAAAGGCCTTCTGAAATAACAGAAGAGCTGTCAGTTGATTTCTAACCTCCCTACATTTGACCCACTTGCTGCTATTTCAGCACTTCCATATCACCGCCACCACCTTGAGAACATACACTAATGTAAGTAATGCTAATGTACATATCTTAAAATCTATATTACTACCTCCTATTACCTAAATGCTACCTATTTATTTAATGTTGGTCTTCTCCACCAGACTGTAAACTCACTGAGGCTAGGGATCAAGTCTTCTAATTTTATTTTTCTCCCCCCAAAGCTTAGTACTGTGCGCTGCACATTGTAGGCCCCTCAAGAAATATTTGTTTGATTTAGTTTCCTGAAAAAAATGGGATTTTTTTCAGAATGGAAAACTTACTTTACTGGACAAATAACTCTCACTTTGACACATATATCCTGTCACACACAGTTTCTTATACAAGTTTATTCTCTTCTTTTACACCCTCTTCTCCCTCCCACTTAGTTCAGTGCTTTGCACACAAAACAGTAAGTACTCAATAAATATTATTAATTGAGTGATGCATTTCTTGCTTAGCTACAAGTAGTTTTGTTTTTTCTGAGTTGCTCCATGAGTGCTTCAATGACTAGGGCCCTGTCAAAGTAGCAGAATTCAGCTGTAACTTTAAGCTCTGGGTGCCTTATGGAAATCCTTGGTTTTAGGTAAGATTTTCTGGGCCCATTCATAACCACAGTTTTCAGATTTATTTTCAATCCAAGAACATTGCTGATTTAACAAAGTGATTCATAATAATTTGCAAATCATCTTGCAAGTGTGACTCCAGAATACAATCTTTAGTTTATAAGAGCTAGTGAATCACTGTTCAAAGACTTTATATCCTGGCAAAATGAAATAATTTCCTTGAGGACCAGAAGGTTTTTTGAGCACCAGCTTCTAGTTCCAGCGTGGCTGTGTAAAATAGGATGAATAATACTGGATCCATTGCATGGTCCAATTTGATTATGTTACTAATGTGTAATGAATCAGAAAAGCCATCATCAACCTTAATATGTCTGATTATTAGTAAACTAAGGATTTTGGTGAACTGATTAGCAGCGTGGTGTAGTGAAAAGAGCAGAGGCCTGGGAGTCAAAAGACCTGAGTTCTAATCCTGCCTCCTCCACATATCTGCTCTGTGACCTTGGGCAAGTCATTCAACTTCTAAGTGTCTTAGTTACCTTATCGGTAAAATGATGAAGAGTGTTAAGCCCCATGTGGAACATGGACTGTGTTCAACCTGATAAGGTTGTATTTACTCCAGTGCCTAGTACAGTGTCTGTTATATATATTTATATATATATATTTTTTTCAGGGTGGACAAATATTTTTAGTAGCTTCTAGTACCTGGGTCTGTTGATTGGTGTCAAATATTTTGGTGAGGTCTTTGAATCCAGTAAGGATGCACTGGCATTCTCTCTGGTTCTCCTTAACGGATGTTCAGTCAGGATCATGCTTACTTTGATGCTTTGTGATTTAAAGCCACATGGCAATTCCAAGAGTTAACAATGCTCCTTAGTAGCTGGCCCAGAAGGAATCACATCAGTCCAGTGATATTTCATCAGGCAGCCAGCGAGGGAGCAGGTAAGGTAATTGTGTCATTATGCCTGGAATATTGAAATTTTGAAACATGAAAGTCTAGGGTACATATGAGGATATAGTTAGGGAGGAGAGAGAGGCTTAGAGGCCTGAGAAATGCCTGGGACAGGATTTTTTTTGTCCTAAATCCCATCCAGGCCACAGAATGTAGTCTTCTTTAGGTCAGGGTTGGAAGTCCTAGGAATTTCCAGCTGAGAAAGGCTCTCAACAGTGTATGTCCAACCAGGTAACTGTGAATAGCTACAATGACCCTAATCAGTCAATCAATCAATGATATTTGAGCTCTTACTACATGCAGAGAATTGTACTAAGCACCTGGGAGAGTACAAGACAACAGATTTAGCAGACACATTCCCTGCTCATAGTGAGCTTACAGTCATCACGAATCTGATACTTTCCTATGTATCAGCAGTTTGACCAACCTATGTTTTGAACTCACATGATAATCAGCTTGTCAGATGTAGGAATCACTGCATTAAATCTATCTTTCTCTTCCATGACTGTATCTTGGCAAGGGCATATGTCCTAGTCATGGAAGCAAAGCACTTCTATTTTAGAGGCTGGCATAGGATCAGTAGAGAGTCCCTAATGTCCCTGGGAAGATTTGGGAAGCTGAGAAAAGCAGATGTCTAATTGCAAATCCAACTGCAGAAGTCATGTCCCGGAAGCAAGTCCTGTCCAAAACAAAGGAGCAGTGGTATTTATTGAGTCACTACCAAGTGCAATGCACTGTAGTAAGTGCTTCGAAAGTTCAACCAAAGCAGAAGACACAGATGGAACAAGAGAACTGTAGACTGTAAGCTCCTTGTCGGCAGGGATTGTGGCTACAAGCTCATTTATAGCATGCTTTCCCAAGTGTTTAGTATAGTATTCCCACAGTAAGGACTCAAAATTTACCACAGATTGATTGTTAAGGAGAAGTTGTCAGGACTTCCAAGAATGATAAGAAAAGAAACAAGGGCAGCTCCACCTGGGAAAGTCTATTCTGTGACTAGCAGATGTTGGAATAGATCAATAGTGACTCCAGGGTGAGGGTTCAAGGGTCCTGATTCAGAACGGTCAAAGATAAAGGACAAGGAATGGGAAATCTCATTTGGGAAAAAAAGAAAAGGAGGATTTTCACTCACTGAGCTCGAGAAAATCCACATCAATAGGCTGTGAAGTTTTCCCTGCTTATAAGTCAAAGCCAGGTGAGAGCTAATGAGATTTTGGCCATTTGATAAGGACCTGACAGTGTCAGTGCTCAGTCACTCACCTCTCTTTTCTTGCAATTTAGACTGGACATTATTTTCATTTCCTGCCATGACATATGGACAGAATCCTGAAGGCTACAGGTGATAATCTCCTAATGTGTAGCCTATTCAGAGATGGTAGGGGTGACTGTCTACCCAATGAGCTAGATGATAGTGTAATTGAGTGGAAAAAGCAGTGTTCTGAGATCTAGAAGACCTGTTTTCTAGTTATTGGTCTGTTGTATGACCTTGGACAGGTCACTTAACCTAACTCTCCTTGGCTCCAAGAGGTGGTCTGGCTATAAATTGCTGATAAGTGATGTGAAAATGCCTTGGGAAAAAGGAAAACGCTGAACACACTAAAGGTATTATTATGCTCACATGCTATTGGACAGAGGTGGAAACAAGGAGTTTATGTGAATGGAAAAGTAAAGCAGCATGGCCTAGAGAAAAGAACAAGGACCTGGAAGTCAGAGGAGCCGGCTTCTAAACTCAGATCTAATCCCTGAGTAAATTACTTAATTTCTCTGTACCTCAATTTCCTCATCTGAAAAATGGGGATTAAGTGTGTCAGACCTATGTGAGACAGAATTTACACTGGAGTAGAAACAAAATAATCAGAATCTGATTATCTTGCTTCTACCCCAGTGCTTAGTACAGTACCTGGCTCATAGTAAGCACTTAACAAATATGGTGGAATTGGAAACGCTATGGCTCTGGAAATTTGAAAACTTTGAATTCTGGATTTCACACCCAATCTGATGGTGTGAACTTAGAAGCAATTTCAACACTAGTCATATTTGTCAGGCACAACTTAGAAGTCAGAGTTTGTGGCTTAATATTATTTATATAAATACAGATGTCCTTCCTATTCAAAGAAGACACCACTGATGGTGAAACTCACCTATGAGTGCACTTGGGCTTGAAAAATCCAGTGGCGGATTCATGGCCCCATTCAAACTGATTACTCAAAAATGCTGTCCCTTGTGTTGTCTTATTTGATTTTTTACAGCCCCCACTGCTGTTGTTTCTCTTGTCTGTGTGTCACTTGTTTCTTATGAAGTTTTTGCTCAGAAAGAACCACTCCTCTTTTGATTGGATGAATCACTTAATTTCTCTGTGCTTCAGTTTCCTCATCTTTTTGATGGTGAGGAAACACATGTCCTCCCTCCTACTTAGACTATAAATCCCACGTGGGTCAAGGACTGTGTCTGTTCTGATTATCTTGAATGAACCCCAGCACTTAATACAGTGCTTGGCACACAGTAAGAGCTAAACAAATGGCTATCATCATCATCATTATTATCATTATTACTACTGATATTAGCATTATTTTATTACAGTATGTCCTACTAGTCTATTCTCAGCAATTGACTCCTAGTTTTAAGCTTGGATGCACCATTTTCTGAGGCTTTGTTCTACTGCGTTCTGAAAACATTTCCTTTATTCCCCTTGTTTTTGATTTCTCAATTTCAGCAGCCATTTGGATATCCTGCTTTTATTCCTTCTCCTCATGCATCCCACCAAACACAACTGTTTTAAGGTGAACTTAACTTCAATCATAGGATACTGATTTTATTTCAGAACTTCATTGTTTGTGAAGACCTAAAGCTAGAGGAGAATGGAAGGGGCCAGTGACCAGAATTACCTGAAAACTGACCCTGATAATTGCAGCAAATCAATCAATCAGTGTTATTTATTGAGTACTTAGTGTGTGCAGAACACTGCACTAAGCCCTTGGGAGAGTACATTGCAATAGATTTGGTAGACAATCCATGCATTCAAGGAGTTTGCAATTGAGTTGGCAGGCACAATCTCTGCATTCAAGGACGGGGAGACAGACATTAAAATAAGTTACAGAAAAGGGAAATGGAAGGGTGTAAGAATATGTGCACAGTGCTGTGAGCCTAAGAGTGGGAGGAATATCAAGTGCTTAGGTGATGAAGAAAAGAGGGCAGGTAGGGAATAAGGGCTTAGATGGGGATAGCCTCTTAGAAGAGATGTGACTTTAGAGAGAACTTAGAAGGTGAGGAGAGTGGTGGTCTATCGGTTATGAAGGGGGTGTGAGTTCCAAGCCAGAGAAGTTGTGGATAAGGGATCAGCTGAAAGATAAACAATATAGAGGTACAGTGATCAGGTCGGTATGAGAGGGGCAGAGTGCATGGGTTGGGTCATAATAAGAAATTTGTGAGGTAGGAGGGGGTGAGCTGATTGAGTGCCTGAAAGTTAATGGTAGGGAGTTTCTGTTTGATGCAAAGGTGAAAGGGAAACTACTAAAGGTTTTTGAGGAATAGGAAGTTATGGACTAATTTTTTTTTTAGAAAACTGATCCTGACAGCAGAGTGAAGAATGGACTGGAGCGAGGAGAAAGAAAAGGCAGGCAGGTCAGTGAGAAAGCTGATGGTGGTTTAGTGGAAAGAGCATGGACTTAGAAGTCAGAGGTCATGGGTTCTAATCTTGGCTCCATCACTTACCAGCTGTGTGCCTTTGGGCAAATCACTTACCTTCTCTGTGCCTCAGTTACCCCATCTGTCAAATGGGGATGAAGACTGTGGGCCCCATGTAGGTCAACCTGCTCACCTTGTATCTACCCCAGGGTTTAGAACAGTGCTCGGCACATAGCACTTAACAAATATCATCATTATTATTATGTAAATTCTTGAATCAACCCTGTAGCAGTTTGGATGGAGAGGAAAGGGAGGATTTTAGAGATGTTATGAAGGTATAGCAGGCAGGATTTGGTGATATGGGTTGAATGGGAGAGATCAGTTGAGTATAATGCCAAGGTTATGGGCTTATGAGACAGGGAGGATGGGGCTATAGTCTTCAGTGATGGGAAATTCAGTGGGAAGACAAAGTTTGGATGGGAAGATGAGAAGTTCTGTTTTGACATGCTATGTTTGAGGTTTCAGTGGGATGTCTAAGAAGAGATGTCCTGATGGTAGGAGGAAATACAGGACTGCAGAAGAGAGAGGTAAGGGCTCAGGGAGATGGTAATTGAGGCTGTGGAAGTAGTTGGCTAATAAAAGGGCATCCAGAATTGAGCTTTGAGGGGCCTTCATGGGCTCAGCTGTTCCCAATTCTGGTGGTCACTTCACCCTTGACAGATGCCAAAGAAGTAGGCCAGTACTGAGGCTCGATTCACATTGATTAGCAGAGCTCAATGGGTTAACAGCCTGCTTCTTTTTCCCCTTCCCTGGGTTTTGCTGAGCCATGGAAAATAAAAATGCATTGATTTGGGCATTGCGTAACTGGTAATTTGCTTGTGCCTCTATGCCAGAAGCAGTTACTCTGCATAAATGCAGTGGTTTTTTAGTGTTCACAGTGGTGGGGTCCACACTTGTTTCTCAACATAGCACCCCATTTCCCCCAGGAACCAATCAAGCAAAAATCATTTTTACTGGCTCTTGTGGGTAGTGCTTCCTTAATCCTGCCAGTTTTCTTTGCAGAAATCTGGCAACCTATAGGGGTGACATGGTGTCTGTATCACCGTCGCCATCATCGTCAATGGTATTTATTGAGCACTTAAGACTACTTTCGGGAATGGGTTGTGTCCCATTCCTCAATTATTAGGATATGTCTGTCTGTGAGAAAGGTCTTGTGAAAAAGGCCTCAGGCCTGGGCGTAAAATGACCTGGATTCTAATCCCTGCTCCACCTCTTTTCTGCTGTGTGACCTTGGGCAAGTCACTTAATTTCTCTGTGCCTCACTTACCTCATCTGTGAAAATTGGGATGAATACTGTGAACCTCATGTGGTACATGGACTATGTCCTACCTCACTATCTTGTATCTTGTATCTATCTATCCCAGCACTTAGAACAGTGACCTGACACATTGTAAGCATTTAACAAATACCATTAAAAAAAAAAGCACAGGTGACTAGATCCACACTTTCTCCCGCACTGATTCTTGCCACTTTCATTTCATTCTTCACTGCCTTTTCCTTGCTGTTCTTGTAGCAGCAACAGTATGTAATACAGGAGGAACATGCATGCATACGTGCTTTCTCAATTTTACCAAATTTCATGGTATCATATCCGTCCTCGCAGTTTCTCCAGCCCTTTGCCAGCTTCCATAATTGTTTCTGTTTGCTTTCTCACAAACCCCAGGGAAATTTTACCCTTTGATTTCAATTTTCACTATGAGTACCTTAATACCTACAAAAATACCTCACCGAAACTTCTATTTCTTAACTCCCACAGCATCTTAGAAATGGGAAATGACAGTATATATAGAGAAGCAGTGTAGCTCAGTGGAAAGAGCACGGGCTTTGGACTCAGAGGTCATGGGTTCGAATCCCGGCTAGGCCACTTGTCAGCTGTGTGACTGTGGGCAAGTCACTTCACTTCTCGGTGCCTCAGTTCCCTCATCTGTAAAATGGGAATGAAGACTGTGAGCCCCACGTGGGACAACCTGATTCCCCTGTGTCTACCCCAGCGCTTAGAACAGTGCTCTGCACATAGTAAGTGCTTAATAAATACCAACATTATTATTATTATATAAGGGTAACACACACATACACACCCTTCCTTCACCCCTCCCCCCTCATCTCCATGTTCACTTAGCCATATGCTTAATAATGTTGGTATTTGTTAAGCGCTTACTATGTGCCGAGCACTGTTCTAAGCGCTGGGGTAAACACAGGGGAATCAGGTTGTCCCACGTGGGGCTCAGAGTCTTAATCCACATTTTACAGATGAGGTAACTGAGGCACAGAGAAGTTAAGTGACTTGCCCAAAGTCACACAGCTGACAAGTGGCCGATCCGGGATTCGAACCCATGAACTCTAACTCCAAAGCCCGTGCTCTTTCCACTGAGCCACGCTGCTTCTCTAGGGCCAAGGGAAATTGGCGTATGGTTTCTTTCCACTTCCTAGTCTCCCATAGTTTCTACATCAAAGAAAAACCTTCCCTGGGAAGGACTCTGAATAGTCTGGGGGCCTGGCAGCAGCTGAACCCTACACAAAGGCAGTTGTAAATTTGCTGATCTTGTCAGGGTGTAGAGATTTTAGCCTCATTGGCTTTTAATTTGGTGCATTTCATGGAAACCGTAATTCCCCTTGGAAATAAAAGTCTCTGTTTCATCCTTTGTAATTCACCAGTGGAATCAAATTCACCAGCAGAATCTAGGATTTTCAAAGAAGCCATCTGACTGTCCTAAAGAGAGGCCCAAAGCCCCATTAATAATAATAATAATAATAATAGTATTTGTTCAGCACTTACTATGTGCCAGGCATTGGACTAAACCCTGGAGTAGATACAAGTAAATCAAGTTGGACACAGTCCCTGTCCCATTGGGGCTCATAGTCTCAGTCCCCATTTTAAAGATGAGGTAACTGAGGCCCAGACAAATGAAGTGACCTGTCCAACACCACACAGCAGACACGTGGCGGAGTAGGGATTAGAACTCATGACTTTCTGACTCCCAAGCCCATGTTCCAGCCATAGATCCCATGAAACCCAATTTGGGAGCAGGAACATACCCATTGGGAAGGGAGATGGGGAAAGAGTGCTGTCCACTGTAACAAATAGGGCCGGGCTACCTCTCACCCATGACCTGCCTCTGACCTGAAAAGGCTTTCTTCATCATATCTGACAGACAATTACTCTCTCCCCAGTCAAAACCTTACTGAGGGCACCTGTCTTCTAAAAGACCTTCTCTGCCTAAACTCTCCTTTCCTTTTCTCCCATCCCTTCTTTATCGCCCTAATCTGCTCTTTTTATTCATCTCCCCTCCCAGCTCCACAGCATTTATACACATATCTGTAATTTATTTATTTATATTAATGTCTGTCTACCCCTCTAGGCTGAAAACTTGATGTGGTCAAGGAATTTGTCTATTGTACTCTTTCAAGCATTTAGTACAGTGCTCTGCATGCAGAAAGCACTCCATAAATGCAATTGAATGAATGCATTAAAGACTTGAGAATAAACAGGTGATGGCCTGGTGGGGAGGATCTTGAGGCTAGTTAGGAACCCAGACCCAAGTCTGGGTATCTTCTTTCCTGTCTAACATTGTACGTAATCATCTACCAAGTGAAGCATGAGTTAAGGGCCGGCATCCCATCTGCCTCAGCTGAGTTTCTGCTGATGAATGCAAACTGGGAGCTTGTGGAAAGCCTGACAGTTACACAGGAGAGAGAGGCAGAGCAAAGGCACACATGCCGCAGGTTTGATCATGTTATTTTACGGCTTGAAGCGAAACACCATCTGTGGTGTAGAGGCGTGGGTGAGAAGGAAGGTGTGCAATTAACCCAGAGGACCACCAACTAAAGGGCCATAAAGTTGCCCCATCAGCACTGTCTAATCTTGATTGGTGAACAAAGCACCTCACTGGCAGGAATGTGGCATTTGGTACACACAAAGTCCCTGTCTTTGGAAACAATTTTTCATTAAAAAAGCTGGGCAGAGGCTCTGCCTTCCCAAACTTTCTTTTCTCTCCCTAGCAAAGGGGAGGTTGCAACAACGAGGCCTACTGGATAGAGGACAGGCCTAAGAATCAGAAGGATATGGTTTCTAATCCTAGCTCCGCCACTTGTCTGATTTGTGACCTTGGGCAAATGACTTCACTTTTCTGTGCCTCAGTTACCTCATCTGTAAATTGGGGAATGAGACTGTGAGCCCTATATGGGATAGGGACTGTGTCCAACCTGATTAACTTGTATCTACCCCAGCAATTAATACAGTGCCTGACACATAGTAAACTCTTATAACAAATACCACAATTATTAATATTATTATTAGTAATAAGATCTGTCCCCTTCTACATCCTGAGTCAGAGTCACATTCAGACACTCTGACTGCCCATACTACTACCTTCCCCTCCTCCATGGGACTGAGCATCAATCAAACAATTTATTAATTGAGAAGCAGTCGGCTTAGTGCAAGGACTTCGGGCCTGGGAGTCAGAGGGCCTGCGTTCTAATCCCGGCCCAGCCAATTGTCTGCTGTGTGTAATCTCGGACAAGACACTGAAACTTCTCAGTGCCTCAGTTACCTCACCTGTAAAATGGGGATTGAATACCTATTCTCCCTCTCATTTGGACTATAAGCCCTATGTAGGACAGGGTCTGTGTCCTACATGATTGACTTTGATCTACCTCATTGCTTAGAACAGTGCTTGACACATAGTAAATGTTTAACAAATACCATAAAAAAGTGGTATTTATCGAGCACTTACTGTGTGCAGAGCACTGCACTAAGCTCTTGGGAGAGAACAATATAACAGACTTGGCAGACAGCTTCTGCGAGCATTTCTACAACATCCATTAGTAGTGGGAGAAGGAGTGGTGGAAGACAGAGGTTAACCCAAGATGGAACCTTTATTTCCAGAGCCAAGAGAAAACTCAGAATTGACAAAAATGAAATTTTCACTAAAGTGAGAGCCTCAAGTGGATGCTGTGAATTAGAGTTCCTGGAGCATTCATCCCACTATGGCTAGCTATTTCATTCTTGAAGGCTATTGAATTTTTGTATTTGAAAACTGACTCACTGAAATTCAATCACCCCTGTCTAGCCACTGAACACTTTTCCACATCCTTCTTCTGTTCTGGAACTCCTGCCTCTTTCATATACAACAGACCACCATTCACCCCACCTTCAAAGCCCTCCTATAAACACTTTTACTGACTAAGCCCTCACTTCACTTATTTGCCTTCTCTTCTGGTTGCCCCTGTATTCGGGTCTGTACTTCCTAAGTACCCAACCCCAGCCCCACAACACTTATATACTCTCCCATATTCCCTATCTACAATTTATTTGAATGTCCTTCTCTGCAGGGTTTGTGTCTACAAATTCTATTGCATTCTCTCAAGATCTTAGTTCAGTGCTCTGCACACAATAAGTGCTCAATAAATACCATTGATAGATTAAATAATTACATTTTTGCCCCAGGACACTATTCCCTCTCTTTTCCTTTTCTTCCCTCATTAATAACAATAATAATAATTATTATTACTATTATCATTGTATTTGTTAAGGGCTTACTATGTGCCAAGAACTATTCTAAGCAGTGGGGTAGTTACAAGTTAATCAGGTTGGACATAATCCCTGTCCCACATGGGCTCACACTCTTAATCCTCATTTTACAGATGAGGTAGCTGATGCACAGAGAGGTGAAATGACTTGCCCAAGGTCATACAGCAGTCATGTGGCAGAGCCAGGATTAGAACCCAGGTCCTTTTGGCTCCAAGGCCCATGTTCCGTCCACTAAGCCACGGTGCTTCTCATTGGATGTTGAACTCACTGAGGGACAATGCCCTTTATTCATCTTCCACATCTCCATTACCTAGTCATACATGACCCTGCACATTATCTGTCTCTTTTTCTATTTAGGATGAGAGCTACCGGAGAAACAGAGACTCTCTCTGAGCTGATTAACTTGGATCTACCCCAGAGCTTAGAATAGTGTTTGACACATAATAGGTGCTTAACAAATACCATAATAGAAATATTAAAATGCTCATTCAGTATTTGGGATGATGATGAGGATGAAGATGATGTGGACAGTTGATGCGCTGATGGCGATGATGATACTATTACAGATGGTGAGAGTGGTTAAGATGATGATGAGCAGTGGTGATGAAGATGGTGAAGAGGAGAACCAAGCTCCTGTCTGTGCTGGTAACAGGCTCATTGGTACAGATTTTGCATTTGAGAGCTCGCCTCTGTCCTGTGACTCTGCTCACATTAATGCCTGCTTTTGGCTGGTCTTTCACCAGCAAGTCAGCAAGAGAAGCAGAGTTGCCTAGTGTATAGAGCAGGACCTGAGAGTAAGAAGGACCTGGCTTCCAATCCTGGCTCTGCCACTTGTCTGCTGTGTGACCTTGCAAGTCACTTCACTTTTCTGTGCCTCCGTTACCTTATCTATTAAATGGGGATTAAGACTGTAAGCCCCATGTGGGCCATGGGCTGGGTCCATCCTGATTAGCTTGCATCTATCCTGACACTTAGTAGAATGCCTGGCACATAGTAAGTGCTTAACAAATACGAACAAAAAACCAAAAAGTCATGGCCTATTCTTTGAAGCAAGGAGCTTTCTGGGAGCTAGTTTAGGAACAATGAAACCAGACAGAAACTTTGTACTTTAGCTTTTCTGGATAGAATTCACCCTAGATCAATCAATTATTTAAAGTTGCAGATGCAAATTTGCACTTGGGATGCAAGAGTAGAGTTAATGAAGCCATGATTTTTCTAAGGTCATTCCAGAGCCCTTTTTCCAGCATTGACTGAGTGGGGTAGAAGCAGCCAGCTCATTTGAAATGTCTTTGGATGGCCAAGAATATCAATGTGATTTTGGATTGAAATGGCAATTTGATACATGCTCTCCCTCTCTCTTAGAATGTGAGCCCAGTGAGGGACAGAAGCTGTGTCCGACCTGATTATCCTGTATCTACACCTGGCACTTATTGTTATTCCAAGGCATGGCAAAGATAATCAGTCCCTCTCTATGCAGTATCAGAATTTTACTGTTTGGAGGCAGAGACTATGTACTGATGTAGATTTTCTGTGAAGCAGCTACAACATGACCATGCTCTTGGGGAGAGCTAAATAACTGGTATTTGATGTTATTAACAATAATTAATGCATTTAATAATAACAACAATAATGCTGATGATATTTGTTAAGTGCTTACTATATGCCAAGCACTGTTCTAAGCACTGGATTAGATACAAAGTAATCAGGTTGTCCCACATGGAGCTCACAGTCTTAATCTCCATTTTACAGATGAGGTAACTGAGGCACAGAGAAGTTAAGTGACTTGCCCAAAGTTACACAGCTGATAAGTGGCAGGGCTGGGACTAGAACCTGTGACCTTTGACTCCCAAGCCTTTAAGCACTTACTATGTGCCAGGCACTGTACTAAGCACAGGGATAGATACAAGCAAATCTGGTTGGGCACAGTTCCCTTTCCCACATGGGGCTCACAGTCTCAATTTCCATTTTACAGATGAAGTCACTGAGGCACAAAGAAGTGAAGTGACTTGCCCAGGGTCACACAGCAGACAAATAGTGGAGCCAGGATTAGAACCCATGACTTCCTGACTCCCAGGTCCATCCTTTATCCACTAAGCTATGAAAATCAATCAACCAATCAGTGATATTTATTGAGCAGTGACGGTGTGCAGAGCACTGCAATAAGTGCTTGGGATGGTACAATGCAACACAGCTGGTAAACACGTTCTTTGCCCACAATGAGCTTACAGTCTAGAGAGGGAGACAAATTATGGATAGGTAACATTAGTGCTGTGGGGCTGAGGGAGAGGTGAATATCAAGTGCTTAAAGTGCACAGATGAAATAGAAGGGAGAGGGAGTAGGGAAAACAAGGGCTGAATTGAGGCAGACCTCTTAGAGGAGTTGTGACCTTCATAAGCCTTTGAAGGTAGGGTGAGTGACTGTTGTATTTGGAGGGGAAGAGAGTTCCAGGCCAGTTGAAGAGTGTGGGCAAGGGATTGGCGGTGAGATAGATGAAACTGAGGCACAGTGAGCAAGCTGGTGCTAGAGGAACCAAGTGTGTGGACTGGGCTGTAGTAGATAACTGAGTTAAGGTGGGAGGGGGAGTGCTTTAAAATTAAAAAAAGACCATAAGCAATTCCATAACTGTGTCAGAACTGTGTGATGGCTGCCTTCCTTGATATCGACATGCATGGATAGGGATATGACATAATAATAACAAGAATTTTGGTATTTATTAAATGCTAACTACATGGGAAGCACTGTATTAAGGTATGGGATAGAAACAAGATAACCAAGTCTAATTTCTTTGCTTCCCTCTTTCTTTGCCTGCATTCCCTTATGCTGATAATGATAATAATTGTAGAATGTGTTAAGTGCCTACTATATGTCAGTGCCTACTATATGCCAAGCACTGTACCAAGTATTGGGTGGATACAAGATCATCAGGTTCCACTTGGGACTTACACTGTAAGTAGAAAGGAGGACAGGTACCAAATCCACATTTTTTACAGATGAAGGAATTAAGACCCAGAGAAGTTAAGTCACTTGCTCAAGGTCACACAGCAAGCAAGTGTCTGAGGTGGGATTAGAACCCAAGTCTTTGGACACCCAGGCCTGGCCTTTTTCTACTAGGCCATGCTGCTTTTATAGGTAAATATCATGTTAACTGATGAATCAGTCAATCAGTTGTATTTATTGAGGACTTAGGTGTAGACCACTGAACTAAGCTCTTGTGAGAGAACAATACAAAGGAATTAGCAAACACACTCACTGCCCCATAACAAGCTTACAATCTTGAGGGATAAATAAGTCATTTATAATGTTGGGAATATCCTAAATGGGAATAATTCCAGGAATAAAAGACAAAAAGATGAATGATTAGACAAACAATGATTGTACTGATGAGGAAGCCATATTTTTTCCCACACTGAATAGGCCATTTCCCTGGAGAATGCAACATAGTGAACCATGCAACTCTGAGCCTGTTTAGTACTCTAAAGGGGAGCTGAATGTTCTTGATTACTTGACCTCCCTGCCTCCTGTCTCTCCTGCTCCAGTCCACACTTCACTCTGCTGCCTGGATCATTTTTCTACTAAAACGTTTAGGCCATATTTCCCCACTCCTCAAGAAACTCAAGTGGTTGCCCATCTACCTCCACATCAAACAGAAACTCCTTACCATTGGTTTTAAAAAACTCAAATTACCTTGTTTCCTCTTATCGCACCTCGCTACTCTCCTACTACAACCCAGCCTGCCACTCTTCACTCCTCTGATTCTAACTTTCTCACTGTACCTCAATCTTGTCTATTTCGCCCTAGACCTTTTGACTTCCTGTGCCCTGCCTCTGGCCTGGAACACCCTCCCTCTTCATATCCGAAAGACAATTACTCTCCCCTCTCCCCACCTTCAAAGCCTTATTGAAGTCACATCCCCTCTAAGAGGCCTTCCCTGGCTAAGTCCTTCTTTCCTCTGCTCCGACCTCCTTCTGTGTAGCCCTGACTTGCTCCCTTTATTCATCTCCCCTCCAGCCCGACAGCACTTATGTACATATCTGCAATTTTTTTGATTTGTATTAATGTCTGTCTCCCTCTCTAGACTGTAAGCTCTTTGTGGGCAGGGAATGCGCCTGTTATACTGTACTGTCCTAAGAGCTTAGTTCAATGCTCTGCACACAGTAAGTGCTCAATAAATACAACTGACTGACTGACTTTGAGCAACCTGTGAAAAGCACTAATTTACATTTGTTAACCCACTTTCAGTCTTTTTATACAGTTATTAACATCTTAACTAAGGTGGTTTATTGGAGTCAACTATGCTAAATAAGAGAGATTAAAAAAACTCTGAGAAACTCTAATAATGACCAGAGGTAGTTTAAAACTTTGTCAAATTTTTTTAGTGATAATTTAATAACTCCGGTATTTTCTAAGTGCTTACTGTGTGCCAAGCCCTGAGATAACTAAATTGACACCGTCCTTGTAATCTGACTAGAAAAACTTGGGCTTATTATCTAGATTGGGACATTAATAAATTACCCACGAACTATCAATATAAGAAAATTAATCACTGTAATGATAAGGGAATAAATAATACAAATAATGAAAATTTTGAAACAATTAATAATTTCAAGTGAATATCTGTTATAATATAATGCAAATATTAAAATGTTTAAAGAAAAATCTCTCCTTATATATGCACAACTTATACACACAGATGATACACTTTAAATCACAAATATTAGAATATATATGTATATGCAAAATATACATATATATATATGCACACACATAAATATTCTTACACACTTGTTACCTTTCTGTGACCTGAGTTAAAAAAAAAAAAGCCTCACCAAAGACAGTTCTGTGTCGTTAGGATTTTGACAACAAACCATTCTCTTTAAAGGAGTCTTTTCATTTGAAATGCAAGTAGGTGTAAGATACCTCATGCAGGTTCAACCAAGTCTTAAAATAGTTCACATATATGATTCATCATCTCAGGGGATTAGCTTCTGCTACCTTTTTAATCACAACTCAAAACTGCAAGGCTGAAAACTTTTAATAGAGAGAAAGTACAGATAGTTTATTTCTGTGGCATTGTGACCTTTTGTGTGCGTGCTTTCTGATAGGTCTGGGAGTCTGTCTGCCTGACATCTGCTGCCGGAGGTTACTGGCAGTCTTAGCCTCTTCCCTTCACATAACCTGCCTGGGCCTTGGAAGTTATCAGGAGATATGGGCGTGGGACAGAGGACCTGAAACACAGTTTATCACTCAGGCAGTTGTATTGACATAATGGTTCCTATGTGGGCCCAGGGGCTGGACTAACACTTAGTAACACCACAGATGATAGCCTTATCAAAAACTAGGTATATGTGGAGCACTTTTTTTCCCAAGTGGCTCCACATCGGTGAATACATTTTATTCTCACAACATCTCTGCGAGTTAGGAAGAGTAAGACATTATTATCCCAGTTTTATGGATGAAGACCCCGAGAGTGTCTTGCCCAAATCAAACACAGAGGCCCACGTGGTAGACGTGGGACTAGAACCCAGATCTCTTGATTCCTGGATCTGCATTCTTTACTTCAGGTCACACTTCCTGCAAATACCTACTTGTTTAGGAAGAGTGCTTGGTGGAAAGTTTGCTCCCTTGTCCCAGCTGGAATTTTCCATAGGAAAATCCTATTTAAAAACAATAAACTGGGCCAGTGTAGACATGGACTGTTTCTGAGCTTCCTAGGGCACTTGGTGTTCCAATCTCAGCACCATTTAGATCTCTGGCTACAGTCTCAGATTTGTGTTTTTGTACCTTTGTTGCTTGATGTGGCAGATGTCTTAATCTACTCAATAGAGATTCTTATTTGCAATAATCCTTCTGGGGCACGGAGGCAGGGACAGAAGCTCAGCTCTCAGAAATCAAACAAGAATGCACAGGAGGCTCCAGCAGCATAGTGGTATTTACACAAACATTCCTTGTTCTCCTTGGTTTGTTTTCCCTTCCTGGTAATTCTCGGAGGCTGTTTCACCACCTGCTGCTCCTCCTCCTTCCAATGTGTTTATCCCAGTGTTATACAGGAGAGGCAGCAGGGTAGAATGGAAGGGGGGAGGGAGAGGAGAGGTGAGATAGAGCCAAGGGGAGAAACAGAGGTATAGAGAAGGAGCAGAAAAAGTATGGGAGAGAACAAGGGAGAGGAAAAAGGAGAGGGGGAAGTGAAGCAAGAGGAGTTGGAAAGGGAGAATGGCAGGGGAGAGAGAGAAGGAAAATGAGGTGGGAAATTAATAAATCAATGGTATTTATTGAATACTTACAGTGTGCAGAGTACTATAGTAAGTGCTTGGGAGAATACAGTACAACAGAGTTGATAGACACATTCCCTGCCCATCATGAGCTCAGTCTACAGCTGGAAAGATGAAGAGAAATAAGGAGAGGTAGACAGAGAAGGAGAAGGAGAAAGAGAGTAGGAGGTGAAGATTTAAAAAGCTAGATCAATCTTTACCAAATCATTTTGAATGCATGAGAGCCTTGCATATAAGTAAAAGAATCTACCACCCTGCAAAATGTGCAGGCTGGTCTGTATTAGGAAATCATTGCGATAAGGTTAGAAGGAGCAAGCTGATTGAAAGCTTTCTGTGTCTGGGTTCCATGATTTGTTAAAGGGCCTCTCAGAGATTTGGGGAGATCATTTGTGTCAGCCTGCTTAGGAAAATCAAAACTTTTGCCTGAACTCAAAGCACCTTTTGTCATTTATCTGTGAAATCCTTGATCAGTTGTTGGTATGCTCTCTCTTACATCTGTTCTGGACAATGTGCTTCATTGTGCTCCAGAGCTGCCAAGCCTACCACATCCATTTAATAAACTCTGCAAGTTGTTTCTAAATACCATCAATAAGGTAACAAATGGCCAAATCTGGGAGTGGAACCTTATGCAGCTCAAGTGAGTAAGTGACTCAGGCTGGCATCTGCGAGCTCAGATTAGACATTGCAGGCACATCTGTCTGGGCTCAGCCTCCCAAACCCATATCCAGGTGCAGTCTTCTCCTCCCCAGTGCAGCTTGTCAGCAAGCACAAACAAGGTGGCGATGTTTGCGCAAATTAAATGTTTTGCATTTGGAGAAAAATATGTTGGTTAGGTGTTTTAATTAATAGTAATGACATTTATTAAGTGCTTACTGTGCGGCAAATCCTGGTGTTATCAGATCAAACACGATCCCTGTCCCAGACAGGGCTCCCACTAAATCTTATTTTATAGTTGAAGAAATGAGGCTCAGAGACATTAAATTATTTGCCCAGGGTCCAAGTGAGGCCAGTGGTGTAGCCAGGACTAGAAAACAGGTCTTTTAACATTCTCTCCAATGTCCTTTCCAGTAACAATATTCTTTCCACTGCCTGTAGAGTTGTGTTTGATTCCGCTGTGCACTACCAGTGACTCCAGAGGCATTGTTGTTGCCTTGACTGGAAATTCTTAAACGGCAGACAGGGGGCAGGCTCACTTGGAATGCTTTGTACAACCCAGACCAGTAGGCCCAGTATGCATAGGCCAAGAGGTTCCTTATAAATATTTAGAGATGATGGGAAATGGGAGACCGGTTTGACCTAGATTTTGCATTGCTCTATTCCTCTGCAAAGCAAGAATGGCCCAAGAGTTGGGCGACCTAAGGAAAGGGCATAGTTGATCACTCTCCTGCCTGGAGTCCTTCTTTTATGACTATTGATCATCCAGGTAATTTCAATCAATTTAGATGAAGGCAGTGAGTGCCCTGAGATATTGTTTAAGGGCTACTGCAGGAAATGAGAGAAGGAAATGTCCAACAGACTAGCAAGAGTCCTTTCCACAGTATATGTCCTTGTATCGTCTTAATTAGTGATGAAATTTATTCAGTGCTGTCTATATCCTCAGCACTGGCTAATAGTTGGAGTAAAGACCAAACTGAGCCCCCCTCTTTTCCTTTGCTCCCCTTCCTCTCCCCTTCCCCCCACCCTCTGCTCTTCCCCCTTTCCCTTCCCTCAGCACTGTGCTCATTTGTATATATTATTACCCTATTTATTTTGTTAATGAGGTGTATATCTCCTTGATTCTATTTATCTTGATGATGTTGTCTTTTGTTTTCTTCTGTTTTGCTTTGCTGTCTGTTTCCCCCATTTAGACTGTGAGCCCGTCATTGGGAAGGGATTGTCTCTATATATTGCCAAACTGTACATTCCAAGGGCTTAGTCCATTGCTCTGCACATAGTAAGCGCTCAATAAATACTATTGAATGAATGAATGAATAAATAGATCAATCATTCAATCCATCAGTGGTATTTATTGTGTGCTTACTGTGTGCAGTGCACTGTACTAACAGTACAGTGGGATGGTACTGTTGGGCTCCTCCTCCTCCACTCCCATCCACTAACTGTAGGGATTCCTCAAGCGCCAGTTCTTGGCCCTCTTCTGTTCTCCATCTATATTCACTCCCTTGGTGAACTCATTCTCTCCCACGGCTTCAACTATCATCTCTATGCAGATGACACCCAAATCTACATCTCCTCCCCTGTTCTCTCTTCCTCCCTTCAGGCTCATATCTCCTCCTGCCTCCAGGATGTCTTCACCTGGATGTCTGCCCGCCACCTAAAACTCAACATGTCCAAAACTGAGCTCCTTATCTTCCCTCTCAAACCCTGTCCTCTTCCTGACTTCCCTGTCACTGTGGATGGCACGACCATCCTTCCTGTCTCACAAGTCTGCAACCTTGGTGTCATCCTTGACTCAGCTCTCTCATTCACCCCACACATCCAATCCATCACCAATGCCTGCCAGTCTCACCTGCACAATATTGCCAAGATCTTCCCTTTCCTCTCCATCCAAACATCTGTGGTGCTGTTAACAAGCTCTCATAATATCCCGACTGGATTGTTGTGTCAGCCTTCTCTCTGATCTCCCTTTCTCCGGTCTCTCCCCACTTCAGTCTATTCTTCATTCCACTGCCCGGATCATCTTCCTACAGAAACACTCTGGGCATGTCATTCCCCTCATTAAAAACCTCCAGTGGTTGCCTATCAACCTCCACATGAAACTAAAACCCTCGCTCTTGGCTTCAAAGCTCTCCACCACCTTGCCCCCTCCTACCTCACCTCCCTTCTCTCTTTTTACTACCCACCCTGTACACTCCGCTCCTCTGCTGCTCACCTCCTCACTGTCACCCGTTCAAGCCTATCCCACCATCAACCTCTGACCCACATCCTCCTGCTGTCCTGGAATGCCCTCCCTCCTCACCTCCGCCAAACTATCTCTCTTCCACTCTTCAAAGCCCTATTGAGAGCTCATCTCCTCCAAGAGGCCTTCCCAGACTGAGCTACCCCCTTTTCCCTCTGCTCCCCCTCCACCCTCTGCTCCTCTCCCTTCCCCCTTAATCTTCCCTCAGCTGAGCCCCCTTTCCCTCTGCTCCTCCCCCGCTTCCCCTCCCCTCAGCACTGTGCTCATTTGTATATATTATTTATTACCCTATTTAGTTTGTTAATGAGGTGTACATCCCCTTGATTCTATTTATCGTGATAATGTTGTTGTTTTTGTTTCGTTCTGTTTGGCTCTGCCATCTGTTTCCCCCGATTAGACTGTGAGCCCGTCATTGGGCAGGGATTGTCTCTATCTGTTGATGAATTGTACATTCTAAGTGCTTAGGACAGTGCTTTGGACATAATGAATGAATGAATGAATGAATGAATGAATGAATGAATGAATGAATGAATGGTACACTACAGCAGATTTCCCTCCCCGAATGGTCCATTTCCCACATGGAGCTCAAGGTGAAGGTGGATAGACAGAATGAATGACAATAATAAATCATGAAATATAATGGGCAACAAAGAAAATAATCTAAATGAACAATGGTCATCTAAGTAGCTAAAGAGGATTAGTAGGGAGAGGTCCCTCACAACTCCAGGAACAGTCTTCTAATCAGTGGTATTTACTTAGCACTTATCCTGTGCAGAACACTGCTCTAAGCACTTGGGAGAGTACAAATTGAATCAAATTGGTATTTCTTGGAGGAGAGTGACCTCCTTTAGCAGAATATTTGGTTTTCTGGCAAATGACTCTTTTCTCAAGTAAGTGAGTATTTTACTTCTTGCCATACCACCAAATTCTTATGGTGAAGCCTAAAATTTTATTTAATGCAGGTCTTATCTCCACCCTTCACAGAATGTAGCAAAGCGCATGGGAGGGATCTTGCTAGTAGTTTTTCACCTAGATTTAGGAATATGTATAGCCCTACAAATCAAGAAGAAATAAAAACTTAATTTCTTCTGCACCCCAAAGAGGGAAAAAATGGCAGGCTGGTAGATACTTTCGCAAACTGGTAGATTTTCCTACTTATTGGCAAGGTTCTCATGTATTCACAATGATTTGGATAAGGTTATTCTAGCCTTTTAACTCTTCACCCGGTATTCTCTTTCTCCTTCTCCCTTTTTTTTCTCCATTTCCCCTTCTGCATCATCTATATACTTGGATCTGTGACCTCTGGGCATTTGATGTTTGCCCTGCCCTCAACCCCACTGCCCTTGTGTGCATATCTATAAATTGCATCATAAATCATTTACCTCTTTTAATGTCTGTCCTCCCCTCTGGACTATAAGTGCACTGTGGGCAGGGAACCTGTCGACCAACTCTGATGTATTATACTCTCCCAACCTCTTAGTACAGTGCTCTGTACACAGTAAGTGCTTAGTATATACCATTGATGATGATGGTGATGATGAGAGGTTAATAGATTAATGTGAGAAGCAGTGAGGCCTAATGGATAGAGTATAGGCCTGTGAGTCAGAAGGACGTGGGTTCTAATTTCAGCTCTACTACTTGTCTGGTGTGTGTCTTTGTGCAAATCACTTTACTTTTCTGTGCCTCAGTTTCCCTGCCTGTAAAATGAGGATTAACGCTTGTGAACCCATATGGGACAGGGACTATGTCCAACCTGATAACCTTGTATCTACCCAGTGCTTAGTCCAGTGCTTTAGCATGTAGTAAGGTGCTTAACAAATATCGTAAAAAAACAAACAAAAAAAGGACTATCCAAGATCACAAGCAGGGTTGTGTTGAGTTATGGGGTCATGATCTCTGCTTGGAAGGTCAGTTAAGAGCCTAAGAGGGCGAAACAGGTTGAAGGTGAAATAGCCTAGCAGCACACCCCTGACTCCCATCCAAACTGAAGCAAAGTCATGGGACAAGTTGCAGGAATGGGAAATCATTGTAAGATCTGAAGGTGGATTTTCTGATGGTACTGGGAAAAGGTAATATATGCAGAGTTCACTAGCAAGTCAAAATGCTCTCCCAACAACCAAGTCCTCCCTGACCCTCCCCAAGAAATGCAGCCAGATTGAGGTTGTTAGCCCTTGTGTGAAACATGAAGGTCAAGCAACTGAAGTCATGAAGCAAATTTTCACTAAACATTTCTCCCATGAACAATCTAAGCTTGTGGTTTGAGTCAGTAATCTTGCCATGCCCAGAAAAAGTACTTAATAAAATATCATTACTACTAATGCTGAACAGCTTCCAGCATTGGCTCGTTTGTTAGTGTTGTTGCAGTCCTATTTCAGATCAACATGCAGCAATTGTGAGCAGAGTGGACAGCAAAGTGCACTGTATCCAGTGAATGCTCCACCGACACTGCTAATACTGACACATCAGCGTGGCTTAGTGGAAAGAGCACGGGCTTGGGAGTCAGAGAACATATGTTCTAATCCTGGCTCCACCATTTATCTGTTGTGTGACCTTAGGCAAGTCACTTAATTTCTCTGTGCCTGAGTTACCTCATCTGTAAAATGGGCATTAAGACTGTGAGCCCCATGTGGGACAGGGACTGTGTCCAACTTGATTAGCTTGTACCTACCCTAGTGCTAAGAACAGTACTTGACACAGAGTGAGTGATTAACAAATACTATTATTATTATTATTTCTATTATTAAAAGCCTGGACATGCCTGTACCCTTGGGCCTTGGCTCTGATCTCCCCCAGTCCTGATGTCCATTGAGACAGAAGGATGATCACAAGTTTCATGTTTTCCCCCTTCATTTTTGTCTGACTTTCTTACCCTAGATTTGAAAATTCCTCTTATTGCAGAGCTATGGTTAAATAGAAAACTCTTTCAGTGGGATGCTTTATAAAAGCACTTAGTATAGTGCTCTGCACATAGTAAGTGCTCAATAAATATGATTGAATGAAATGAATGAAATGCAAGGTGGACGTGGAAACACTTCTTTCCTCTTTTGTTCCCACCACGGTATTTGGGAGGGGGTTTGAGGAAGGATGGTGCATTCAGGAATTATTGAGCATAGCCATTTCAAAGAAGGTAACAAATCTCATTAGACCGTAAGCTCCTTGATGGCAGAGATCCTTTCTAATTCTTTATTTGCAATTTCCTTTGGAGGCCAGTAGATATGTTAAAACAAGTAGGGCCTTAGTACTATTACTCCTGTGATTAGTTAGTCAAGCTCAGTTTTCCCCCTTTTCCCAAGAGGCAATGTAAAACTTTGAAACTCACCACAGGAGAATGAAAAGCATATGACTCTATTTTGATTTTATTTCTTTATTTTGGATCTTTCAGACTCCGGGGCATCCAGGAATGAAAAAAATGACTGTCCTCGTGTGTGCCCCAAACCTCTTTCCAAAGGGAATTGAAAGAATCAGAATGGGTCCTGGTGACCATAAGAGGAGAGGAAGATGACTTTCTCTCAACCCCATCATTACTGTTGTAGAGATCTTAGCCCTTGGCAGCACGTTGCCGCTTAACCGAGTTGCAAGAAAGGAAATCTGGAAGGTGGTTTTGCTGGCCTTTCTCAATTTGTCTGACTCTTTTATCTGCTTCAGTAATTTTCTACCCTCTCAGAATAGCAAAGTGATGTCAGGATAATAGTCACATTAACGATTAGGTTGCTGATGCGTTTGGCAAAAAAAAAGCAGAGACACTGATACCAAAATGGACTCAATAAACCTCAGAAAAATGGCTTCTGGGAAGTCCAAAAGCCCCTGAATCCTTCATAATCAGACCATATGTACATTGGGTCTCTTCTTAGCCTGGAGTCACCTGAGGTAATGTATCCTTGTGCCAGGTAAATTCTGCTTCATATATGTCGTATTTGTTAATCACTTCCTTTGTGCCAAGCACTGTACTAAAGAGGTGAAGTAGATACAAGATAATCAGGTCCCAGAATGGGCTCACAGTCCAAGTAGGAGGGAGAACAGGTATTGAATCCTCATTTTGAAAATGAGGGAACTGAGCCACAGAGAAGTTAAGTGACTTGTCCAAGGTCTCACTGCAGACAAGTGGCAGAGCCTGGATTAGAATCCAGATCCTCTGACTCACAGGCCTGTGCTCGTTTCACTAAGCCACATGCCTTCCCTAGTCTGTAAGCTCCCGTAAATAGGCAACATGTCTACTAACTTTGTTGAATTGTACCCTCCCAAGTGCTTAATACAGTGCTAGGCACATAGTAGCACTCAATAAATACATTTTATTGATCAATTAATTGATGTTCCTCTCCCAGTAACTTCCTGGTTGCAGAAATAGGTAAAGTAGAAGAGTCCATCCCTCGCTGGGTTATTACAAGTAAACCAGGGGTGTCAGTCACTTCCAAGTCCAAGATTAGTAGAAGTTGGTGACACCATTACATAGGAGATAGGGAGCTCTCTCTCACAACAGGTAATCAAAGAACCACAGGGAAGAACGTTGTGATACTATCAGGTCCCATTTCCTGTTTCCAAGTAAAACTTGTCTAAAATCTGCAGATGGCACCCTTCTCCAGGAGACTCCAGCCTCCTTTAATAGCCTGTTCCAAGATTATCCACCTCAGGGTAAACTCTTTTTTTTCCTACTGAGTTATTTCTTACTACACTAATCTCTGGGTACATTAAGGAGAGTCGTTGGGATTTTCCCTAATTAATAACCTTCTCAAAACAGAAGTTCAACCATTTCTTCTTCAAACTGAAGACATCAAAATTTCACAGTAATAAGATCTGTAGACCTCCCCTTTGTTTATCATTCTCTTTGGAGAATGGGGTGCAATGAACTATTCTGGATGTTGGTTCTTTTCCCTTGCCCACTTCTGACTGTAAGCTTCATGAGGGCATAGACTCAGCATTTCATTGGCTTTCACCCCATTACACCTCGAGAGGAATCTGAAAGTCTAAGGTGATTATATTAGGGTCTCTCTGCTCAGAAGCTACTCTTCAGGAGCAAACTGAGCTACCAAACATTGTCAGAGCTCAATCGATCAATCAATTGATCCATCCTACTTAGAGTGTGAGCCCCTTGTGGGTCAGGTAGTGTGTCCAAACTGATTAGCTTGTATCAACCCCATCACTTAGAACAGTGCTTGACATGTAGTAAATGTTTAACAAATATATTAATAACAATAATAATGATAACGATAACAATTTTTATTGAGTCCTGTGTGCCAAGCACTGCACTAAGTACTTGGGAGAATATAACAGAGTTAGTAGACATAATTCCTACCCTCAGGGAACTTACAGTCCAGAGTGACTCTTGGAGATTCTTTGCCCTCTTGAAGTGGAAATTTAGCAAAGAATTCCCTAAATTTCCAGGAGAAAGAATGTAGCTTTCAACTTTGTATCCCAACCTAGTGCTTTTATTTCTTCTGGAATTATAACTGATGATGGAGTCTCTTGCTGTACGTAACAAATGAGCCTCGATCCAGTCCTGCAAATATCTAGTTATGCAAATTTTGGGACTGAGAACCTGTCTATAAATCATAATCAATCAGTGGTATTTATTGAATGCTTACTATGAGCACTAAGCTCTTGGGAAAGTACAAATCAGTAGAACTGGTAGACACAATCCTTTTCCTCAAGAAGCAAACAATCCATGGGGTTGACAGACTTGGAAATTAATGATATATAGGTGAAGTGGCAGAGTATAAGGTCAATGTTATGGGGCTGGGAATGTAGTGAATGTCAAAGTGTTTAAAGGGTACAGGTTAAAGTGGATAGGTGATGCAGAAGGGAGAGTGAATAAGGTGGGTAAATGAGAGGTTAATTAGAGGAGGTTTCTTGGGAGAGATGTGATTTTTAGTAGGGCTTTGAAGAGGGGGAGAGTGGTGATTTGGTGGACAGGAAAGGGGAGGGAGTTCCAGGCCCAAGAAGTATGTGGACAAGGGATCAATGCCAACAGAGAAGATATCAAGACACAGTGAGTAGGTCAGCTTAAGTGAAGCAAAGTGTGTGGGATGGGTCATAGTGGAAGGTGAACAAGGTTAGATAGGAGAAAGAGAACTGATTGAGAATCTGAGCAAAGTAATAGATTATAGTGCTAGTGGCTTATATAATGTCACTGTTCATAAAGCTGCTGGAATGGATAGTGATGATTAAAGTTAGAACGAGAGGTGTGGCAGGGCTCCTTTGGAAATGGGGAGTTCCTTATCAGCTGGGGTCTTGCTTCTCCAGACAGTTGATGGAGCAGGAGGTGAAAGTGGGAGGGTTTGAGAATTGGTAGACATATTCCCTTTAACACACTTTCCCAAGCACTTAGTACAGTGCAGGGAAGCAGCATGACCTGAAAGAGCACAGGTCTGGGAGTCAGAGTACCTGAGTTCTAATCCCAGCTCTGCCAATTGCTCTGCCAATTGCTAAGTGTGTGACCCTGGGACAAGTCATTTAACTTTTCTGTATTTCAGTTTCCTCAACTGTAAAATGAGGATTCCATACTTGTTCACCCTCCCACTGTGACCCCCCATCTGCGACAGGGACTTTGTCTGACCTAATTGATTCGTACCTACCCCAAAGCTTAGAACAGTGTTTGACACATAGTAAGCACTTAACAAGTAACATTGAACAAACAGTGCTCTGCGCACGTTTGACACTCAATAAATGCCACTGATTGATTGACTGGAGCCTCTTGTTGGTTGATAGTGGTCCTCATAACAGGAGATGGCTTCATGAGAGACCAAATATCTGCCAAGTGCAGGAGGAAAGGCAAAGTGTTTGGGGGATAATGAGCCTCAGGCCCCCTCACCTCCCCAAAATCAACAGTGGGGATTGCAATCTCATCCTGGATTAACTGGATCTTGGACTCTCTAGGACTGACCAAAACAAGGATAGTTAGATCCAATACATACTAAAATTCTCAAGGGCACACAGTAAGTACTTAATAAATGTGATTGAATGAATGAATGACTTCAGTATTTATGGTATGATTCCAAGTGGGAAAGCAACTCAACTTAGTGGATAAAGCACACATCTGGGAGCCAGAGGACTTGGGTTCTAATCCCAGTTCCATCTCTTCCCTGCTGTGTGACCTTGGGCAAGTCACTTAACTTCTCTGTGTCTCAGCTTTCTCAACTGCAAAAAAGGGATTCATTACCTGTTCTCCCTTCTACTTGACTGTGAGCCCCATGTGGGATAGGGACTCTATCCAGCCTGATTAACTTGTAATTAACAAATTAACAAATACCATAGAAAAATGTGCCCAGTACACTAATGCTTGATATACAGTCAATGAAAACTGCTGAATGAATGAATTCTACATGCATTGTTCACCAAATCTATCCTTGTTTATACTTATGGCATTGAACTTTCAGTTTTAAAATATTTATCATTTGGAGGCTTTATATATTTCTTACTGTAATTAAAAGTTGAGTTTAAACTTCAATGGTTCAAAGATGTTGGTTTTTATTTAACATATTTTTCTTATTCACAACCAACAACCATGGCATCTCAAGGTGTCCATTAGAAACTACTGCTCCTTTCAGTTGGGTACAAACACCCTAAAGGTCTAAATGGTCATTCAGCATCCCAATTCTTTGTTGGCATGCAGAGTGGTGGGATGTCTGCCGAGCAGTGGGAATAGGTTTGAAGAGAGATTAAAGGAAATTGAGGAAGTGCTTACTTTCTTAGTTTGTGGCTGTTAGTGAGCTCAACAAAGTGCTGTGGATCTCCTCCTGTCACAGCCACAGTGATTCAAACATCTCATCATCTAGAGTCTGTCTTTCTGCACAAACTCACCTGTGTAGCCAGGACAAGGAAACGACCAGAATGCACTCAAAGTTGCCTGCATGGATGAACAAAGCCTCCTTGGGAAAATGAGTGGAAAGCTGTGCACTCCAAAGTCCCATGGTGCCTCTCTCTCTTCCTACTCTTGTATTTCACTGGCCCTTGGGGAGTTGTTCTTATTGGTGCTTGAGAGGAGAGTAGAGGAAGAGAGAAAAGAAGATGAGAGGGTGGAGCTGCCTGGGATGGAGTGAGAATAATAATAAAACTGGATTTGTTAAGCACTGGGCTAGATTTAGTATAATCAGATCAGGCACAGTCCTCGTCCCTGATGGGGCTCACAGTTTGAATGAAAGCACAGATTAAATCCCCATTTTGCTGATGAGAAAACTAAGGGGGAGAGAAGTGAAATGACCTCCCCAGGGTCACAGTGCAGACAAGTAGAAGAGTTAGGATTAGAACCCACTTCTCCTAACTTCCAAGCTGGGGATTTTTCCATTAGAAGAAGTAAGGAGGAATGAGTGATAGCAAATAGAAGTGATCAAATCACACAATCTGCTTGTTTTTCAATTTAACATGAATTAAAAAATTGAACCAGTTGGCAGCAATCAATGTAAAATCCCTATTTACATTTTGAGCTTTGAGAAAGGATTTGATCTTTCCTTGTTTGTTCTTAGTTTAGAGCATCATGATTTAGTGATTTAGAGTCTCATGATCTAGTGACGGATGTTACTTTCTCCCTATTCATTTACACAATTTAAGGTAACTGATGACTTGGCTGAACATGGTTGTTAAAGAATGGGGTGGGATAATATTGGAGCAGAAGGCCACAGTGCCATTTTTCTATTTTCATTTCACAATGTCAAATTACATGATATCACTCTTCTACTAGTAGATCCTCCCAGTTCTGATTCCTGGTAGTAGGTTTCATTTTTGGTTGAAAATTGCAGTAGAAAATTTCCTTGAGCCGTTGATACGACAGTGTAGAGTTTATTATCACTCACGGTCCTAGACTTGGGAGCTGTGTGAAAGGTTTTGTAAATAATATGACACGGGTTGGAACTCATTTGATGTTATGATAGCTGGAAAATATGCTCAGGCTAGACAAGCAGGGGAAATGAATGTGGAAGCAACTTGAATTCTTGTGGAGAGATAGAGATGCCTGCTCCTTTCAGGAGATCATGTAAATGAGCAACTTTCCTAATGAAGCATGCTCTTTGTGCTGGCCAAGTTTTCATGTTCCGCTCCAGGGAAACCGCCTAGTTCTGAAGTAATTTGAGAGTTATCATGCCTCTTGTTGAATTTTTTTCAGCTGAATAGCAGAGTTGGGTAAAGTCAGTGGAACTTTAAGGCTGGGCCAGGGAGAATCCTTTAATATAAAAGCAAGATGGGAGCATGGCCTCCAGCTCAGATCAAGTTGAAAATTCATGTTTCAGAGATAAAGTAAGAAGCCTGATGCTGGACTGGAAAGATGTGGAGCAGAATCTTGTACTTTATGAAAACTATGTAAGGCATTTATAGTGGCATGTGAGATTATCTGTGAAGATTCCTGTTGGGACTATAATTTCACTTTATATTCTGTAGGAATTCTCTTTAAAATTGTTTGGAGAATCAGCTAAGATGTTTACTTTTTATACAGTAGTTTTTTGTACTATTAGCCTAGGTGAAGTATCCCTAAATTGGATTCTTCTAGAATTATAATATTACTGGGCTCAAAGCCAAGTGGATAGAGCATAGGTCTGGGAGTCAGAAGAACTGGGGTTCTAATCCCAGCTCTGCCACTTGTCTGCTGTGTGACCTTGGACAAGTCACTTAACTTCTCTGTTCCTCAGTTACCTCAACTATAAAAAAAGGAGATTAAGACTGTGAGCACCATGTGGTACATGGACTGTGTCCAACTTGATTAGCTTGTATTTACCCAATTCCTGGCACATAGTAAGTACTTTACAAATACAAAAAAAAAAAAGGAGCCAGCAATCATTCAATCACCTTCCCCCCTTTTACCTTACCTCCCTACTATTACTAATAATAGTGATGGTATTTGTTAAGCGCTTACTATGTGCCAAGATCAGTTCTAAGAGCTGGGGTAGATACAAGTAATCAAGTTGTCCCATGTAGGGCTCACAGTCTTAATCCCCATTTTACAGATGAGGTAACTGAAGCACAGAGAAGTTAAATGACTTTCCCAAAGTCACGCAGCTGACAAATGGTGGATCTGGGATTAGACCCATAATCTCTGACTCCTAAACCCGTACACTAAGCCATGCAGCACACGCTTCACTCCTCTAATGCCAATATACACAATGTACCTCAATCTCATTTATCTTGCCACCAACCTCTCACCCACATCCTGTCTCTAGCTTGGAATCCCCTCCTACTTCATATCTGCCATATAATCACTCTCCCCACCTTCAAACCCTTATTGAAGGCACATCTCTTCCAAGAGGCCTTCCCTGACTAAGCCCTCATTTCTTCTCCCACTTGCTTCTGCATCACCCTTGCATTGGGATTTACAACTTTTATTCACCCCTCCTTCAACTCCACAGCACTTATGTACATATACATAATTTAGTATATGAAACATGGGCCTGGAAGTCAGAAGACCTGAATTCTAAACCTTACTCCTCCAGCAATATGATGTGGATGTGTGACCTTAGGCAAGTCTCTTTACTTCTCTGTACCTCAGTTACCCTGACTGTAAAATGGAGATTAATACTTGTGAGCCCCATTTGGGACAGAGATTATGTCCAACCTGAGAACCTTGCATCTACCCACCACTTAGTCCAGTGCCTGGTATGTAGTAAGTGCTTAACAAATACCATAAAAAAAAACCAAAAAAAACCCCAAACCTCAGTGCTTAGTAACGTGTCTGGCATGTAATAAGAACTTAACAAATACCATAAAAAAATTGTCTGTCATCCCCTTTAGACAGTAAGAAAGGTCACTGTGGCCAGGGAGCCCGTCTACCAACTCTATTATATTGTACTTTCCCAAGTGCTTAGCCCAGTGCTCTGCACACAGTAAACACTCAATAAATATGACTGATTGATTATTGAGCCTGCAGAGATTATTTCAAATGATCAATCAATAATATTTATGTAACACCTACTCAGTGCAGAGCACAGTACTAAGCTCTTGGGAGAGTGTAATACAAGTAGTAGGTATGATCCCTATCCTCAAAGAGTTAACAATTTAATGGGGGAGCAACTTTCGATATCATTCTCCCGCTGTGAGGGGCACTCAACCTATACCATGAAAGACAGATGGTTGTATACTTTGCTCTTAGATCTCCAAAGAAGGAAATATCTCCAACCCATGCCAAACCCTAAAATACCATACAAACGGGAAGATTTTACTCATATCTCTCTTGCAGCAAATTAAAGACATTTCCACTTGCACTGTCTTGTGTGGAAATAATAATAATAATGATGATGGCATTTGTTAAGCACTTACTATATGCGAAGCACTGTTCTAAGCACAGGGGTGCTTACAAGATAATCAGGTTGTCCCACGTGGGGCTCACAGTCTTAATCCCCATTTTACAGATGAGGTAACTGAGGCAAGAGAAATTAAGTGACTTGCCCAAAGTCACACAGCTGACAAGTGACAGAGCAGGAATTAGAACTCATGATCTCTGACTCTCTAGCCCATGCTCTTTCCACTGAGCCAAGAGCAGACACATCTCAACTATCATATGTGTCAAGCTCTGGGGTAAATATAAGATAAGCAGGTGAGACATAGTCCCTGTCCCACATGGGGCTCACAGTCTAAGTAAGTGGTAGAATAAGTATTTAATCCCCATTTTAATAATAATAATAATAATGATAATTGTGGTATTTATTAAGTGCTTACTCTGTGTCAGGCACTATACTAAGCACTGGGGTGGATACAAGCAAATTGGGTTGGACACCGTCCCTGTTCCACATCGGGCTCATGGTCTCAATCCCCATTTTACAAATGAGTTACCTGAGGCACTGAGAAGTGAAGTGACCTGCCCAAGGTCACACAGCAAAGTGGCAGAGCCAGGATTAGAACCCATGACTTTCTGACTCCCAAGCCCATGCTCTGTCCACTATACCATGCTGCTTTTACAGATAATGAAATTGAGGTGCAGAGAAGTTAAGATATTTGCTCAAGGCCACACAGCAGGCAAGTGACAGAGATGGAACTCAGCTTCTCCCACTCTCCGGCCCATGTTCTCGCCACTAGACCACACTCTATCTCCAGCTATGGTGACCTACTTCCTGGTGTCAAACCACCCACTGTACAAAGAAACTGTTAACAACAGTTCTGTCTGTTTCATTTGGGCTTGACATCTCACCAGAGTAGCCTCTTCATGACAGCAGGAATTGGAGCTCCACACATGGCCCTATTAAACCAAAATGCAGTCAATCAGTCAATCAATCAATCATATCTATTGAGAACTTACTGAGTGCAGAGCACTGTATTAAGCAGTTAGTGGAGTATAATATAACAGACTTGGTAGACATATTTCCTGCCATCAGGGAGCTTACCCTCTAGAAGGGGAGGCAGATATTAACATAAATTATGGCTAGTTACGAATGATTGCAGACTGGGGTGGGGCATTCTGGGAGAGATGTGTCCATGATGTCGCTGTGGCTCAGAGATGACTCAACAGCAGAAGACAAGACAAGATGTGCATAAGTGTTGTGGGGCTGAAGGTGGGGTGAATGAAGAATACAAATCCAAGTGCAAGGGCATTGCAGAAGGGAGAGGGAGTAGGGGAAATGAGGGTTGGATAAGACCTCTTGGAGGAGATATGACTTTAATAAAGATTTCAAGGTGACAAGAGTGGTGGTCTGTCAGATATGAAGGGGGAGGGAGTTTCAGGCTAGAGGCAGGATGTGGATGAGGCATCGGCGGCAAGATAGATGAGATCGAGGTACAGTGAGTAGGTACATTAAAGGAGCGAAGTGTGTGGGCTGGGTTGTAGTAGGAAATCAACAAGGTAAAGTAAGAGGGGGCAAGGTTATTGAGTGCTTTAAAGCTGAAGGTAAGGAGTTTCTGTTTGATATGGAGGTAGATGAGCAACCACTTGAAGTTCTTGAGGAGTGGGGTAAACAATGCTTTTTCAGAAATTATTTGGGCTGCAGATTGAAGTATGGACTGGAGTGGGGCGATATAGGAGGCAGGGAGGTCAGCATGGAGACTGATGCAGTCTTCAAGGCGTGATAGGACAAGTGCTTAGATCAGTGTTGCAGCAGTTTGGAGAGTGGAAAGGGCAGAGTTTAGTGATGTTGTGAAGGTAGAACTGAGAGGATTTGGTGACAGATTGTATATATGGGTTGAATGAGAGAGTTAAATTGAGGATATTGCCAAGGTTATGGGGTTGTAAGACAGGGAAAAACAGGATTTGGGTGGGAAGATGAGGAAATGACTTCTTCAAGCCCCAAATGTCTGCCCTTTACCTGAAAACATAAAGTTGCTTGTTTTCTGCACATTCTAGCATCATTAGAGATGCAGAGAAGCAGCGTGGCTTAGTGTAAAGGAAGCAGCTTGGCAAAGTGGCTAGAGCATGGGCCTGGGAGTCAAAAGGTCATGGGTTCTAATCCCAGCTCCACCACTTGTCTGTTGTGTGACCTTGGGCAAGCCAATTCACTTTTCTGTGCCTCAGTTATTGCATCTGTAAAATGGGAATTGAGACCGCGAGCCCCATGTGAGACAGGGACTGTGTCCAACCCGATTTGCTTGTAACCACCCCACTGCTTAGTACAGTGCCTGGCACATAGTAAGTGCTTAACAAATACCATGCTTGTTATTACAGAAGCAGCATGTCTCAGTGGAAAGAGCACGGGCTTGGGAGTCAGAGGTACATGGGTTCGAATCCCAGCTCTGCCACTTGTCAGCTGTGTGACTGTGGGCAAGTCACTTAACTTCTCTGTGCCTCAGTTACCTCATCTGTAAAATGGGAATTAAAACTGTGAGCCTCATGTGGGACAACCTGATTACCCCGTATCTATCCCAGCACTTAGAACAGTGCTCTGCACATAATAAGCGCTTAACAAATACCAAAAAAAAAAAAAAAGAGCACCATCTTGGGAGTCAGAGGTCATGAGTTCAAATCCCAACTCTGCCACTTGTCAGCTGTGTGACTTTGGGCAAGTCACTTAACTTCCCTGGGCCTCAGTTCCCTCATCTGTAAAATGGGGATGAAGACTGTGAGTCCCACGTAGGACAACCTGATTACCTTGCATCTACCCCAGCGCTTAGAACAGGTGCTTGACACTTAGTAAGCACTCAACAAATACCATCTTCTTCATTAGAGGACTGCACAATACCCAGAGCCCATTGTAATGGAGTTCCATCCACATTCGTTAAGCACAACACCCTGTAGAGATAGCTATCATCATTCCTTCTGTTTCACTACTGGGAGAAAAAGAGGAGATGATGAATCATGACTACATTTCCTCAGCAAGTCCAGTGCCAAGAATGAAATTAGAACTCACAGCTTCAGATTTCTACAGTCCTTTCTTAATTGCTAGGTCTCTTTCCATCTTTCATTAGAAATGACAATTCTACAGTTTCGCCAATGACTCATTTCATAAAATAGGGAATGACTTGGGAAAGAAGTAGAAAAGTGGGGAGAAGAGGCATTGTGGCAAAGTAGAAAGTGCCTGGGCATCAGGAGACCTGAGATTCTAATCCTAGCTCGGTCACTGATCTGCTGGTGTAGGTTGGCAAGTTATTAAACCTCTCTAGGCTTTTGTAAAATGGAGTTAAGATAACTGCTTTCCTTACCTCTTAAGTTGTAAGGTACATATAGGGTAGTGACTCTCTGATCTGATAATCTTGTCTCTAACCTGTGCATAACACAATGCCAGGCACATAATAAGTCATAATAGTAACAATTGTGATATTTGTAAGGCATATCTTATAATAATAATAATAATAATGGTATTTGTTAAGCACTTACTATGTGCCAAGCACTGTTCTAAGAGCTGGGGTAGATATGAGGAAAACACGTTGTCCTACGTGAGCTCACAGTCTTAATCCCCATTTTACAGATAAGAGAACTGAGGCACAGAGAAGTGACTTGCCCAAGGTCACCCTGCAGACCAGTGGTGGTGCCAGGATTAGAACCCATGACGTATGACTCCCAAGCCTGTGCTCTTTCCATTGAGCCACCCTGATTCTCTAATTATAATGATAGTAGAATTAGTACTTAGTAATAATGATAATAATAGAAAATAAAACCAGTGATTACTGTGGGAGATGGGTGAGCAATAGCCACTGTCCCTGGCTCCATTTTCTGTTCCCTGATGAACTTGAAGTGTGGCTATAGACTTTCTTAACTTCTGTGCCCAAGTGTCTTTCATACTGGAAATATCCCTGCCCCACCTCATTCCCATGAAAATTCAATGCTATAAACCCCAGTGACTCTTGGCAAATACCTCTTGCCTGGTGGAACACTGCATTTAGAGTTAGTTTCTGAATGGGATGGACAATGCTAAATTCAGATATGTTGATCTCTCAAGGGCAGAATTTCTGTCTTCTGGTTCAACCAGAAGAACACCATCTGCTAGGCCTGCTTAAGATGAGCTTAACACTCAATAAAATGAGTCCAAAACAGAGAATTTCTCCCTCCTTAGTCATGGAAAAGTAGTCTCTAAACTGTAAACTCACTGTGGACAGGGAATGTCTATTATATTGTTATATTGTACTCTCCCAAGCACTTTTTACAGTGCTCTGCCCACATTAAATGCTCAATAAATGTGATTGACTGACAAAAATATATTTTCTCAAAAACCAGCAAGGGTGTAATGGGATCTACTGATGGTCTAAATTTGAGGAATGATAGAATAGATGAGGGAAATTTAGAGGAAAATGGATTTGCAGGTAACTTGGAAACAGGCAAAGTTTCAGGACTCACAGCTTCATCACTGTAATTTATAGATATGTGCTCCATCATGAAGTCGTTACTTACCTCATGTAATTCAAAAGATGTCGTTGTCTGAGAAGTATCAGGAAGAGTTATAAAAATATGTACAGTGGTTGGAGTATGTTTTTATGTTTGTAAATACAGTCTGTTACTGCTTAGTGTTATTGTATATCTATCATCTTTCTTCTGGTTATTGGAAGCATAAAATCTTAAAGCCATAAAAAATAGCAAGTGCTGTAAGTCACCAGGAAAATATAGCTTTCCAGGGATGATTTTAGGGTTAAGACACTTTGTATCTTCAGAAAATAAAGGTTTGGCTAGCAAGAAAAATAAGGCCAACAAGGGGTTATAGGGTTTGTCACAGAGTTTCATATAAGAATTTTCAAGATTAGCCAAGCTTCATGCATTAACACTATTAGTAGGTAGATATTGACAGCCTGCCCTCTAGGCCCCACCACTGACCGACATCTATACTTGTACCTCTAGACACATTTTGTGTATCCCAACAGTGAGACCCCTCTGTTTTCTGGAAGTGATCCCATAGGCTCTTAATTATAAGATCAATGTAGGAGGGAAATGTCTACCAACAGTATTGTATTGTACTCCCCCAAACTATTAGTACAGCGCTCTGCACACAGTAAGCACTTAAATACCATTGATTTATATCTTAAGCTGACCCTGACTAGCTCTTAGGTTGACTTACTGCCAAGCAGAATATCACTTCATACTTTTCTTTGCAGCACTGCTCAGCTTGATAGGTGGAGATTTGCATGTCCATATTTAATTTACCCTCCTTTAGTTTGCTAAGTTGCATTCATTATTTAGGTAGCATCACTACGACACATGGTTCTATAGAGAAAAATGTGCTGAGACAGAAAAAAACACATCAAACTGGATCCTTCTGAATTTTCCACCTGGTTAGAACCGGATTGGAACCTCTAGACGATAAGCTCATTTTGGGCAGAGAACGTGTCTATCAGTTCTGTAATATAGTACTCTTCCACGTATTTAGTACAGTTCTCGGCACAGAGTAAGCCCTCAGGAAACTTGATTGATTGTTTGGAAAAGAAGGGGTAGCCTACTTCAGTCTTTAAGAAGTTTCTTGGTCCCTTTTTTGGTGTTTCTATCAAATAAATCTGTATCTCTTTTCCACATCTTATAAGGGGAAAATGAAAAACTCCAGTCATTCCTTCAGTGGATTCCCAACCTCTTGCAGGAGATTTGCATCAAAAATCATAAAGGGCTATATTTAACCACAGTTGTAACTAAAAAGAAAGGTTTGGCTTCCAAGAAGTGTAGAGCCTAAAAGGAACTATCTATGGTTAGCTGACCTCCACAGAGTTTCAGATGTGAATTTCTAGGATGAGCTGAACACCATGTGTCAACCCTCTTGTTAGATAGATTGGGTAAGTACAGCTCCACCACTTGTCTTCTGAGTGACCTTGGAACTTAGTCGTCACATCTTCTCTGTGCCTCAGTTTCCTTAATTGCAAAATGGGGATTCAATATCTATTCTTTCTCCCACTTAGACTGTGAGTCCCATGCGGGACAGAGAGGACAGGGATTATATCTGGCTTGATTAACTTGTATCTGTGTCAGAGCTTAGAACAGTGCTTGACACATAGCAAGCACTTAACAAATGCCATAAAAATAGAAAAAAGATGTGAAGGAAGTGGAAGTGAAAGGCAAAATTGTTCAAGCATCTTTGCCACTTGCAGTGTTGCCAAGATCTGGGCTAGGCTGAGTGTGTGGATGATGATGATGGTATTTGTTAAGCGCTTACTATGTGCCAAGGGCTGTTCTAAGTGCAGGGGGATATACAAGGTAATCAGGTTGTAATAATAATAATGTTGGTATTTGTTAAGCGCTTACTATGTGCAGAGCACTGTTCTAAGCGCTGGGGTAGACACAGGGGAATCAGGTTGTCCCACGTGGGGCTCACAGTCTTAATCCTCATTTTACAGATGAGGTAACTGAGGCACCGAGAAGTTAAGTGACTTGCCCACGGACACACAGCTAAGTGGCAGACCTGGGATACAAACCCATGACCTCTGACTCCAAAGCCCGTGCTCTTTCCACTGAGCCACGCTGCTTCTCGTACCATGTGGGGCTCACAGTCTTAATCCCCATTTTACAGATGAGGTAACTGAGGCACAAAGAAGTTAAGCTGACAAGTTATGGAGCCAGGATTAGAAGCCACAACTTCTGACTCCCAAGCCTGTGCTCTTACCATTGAGTCATGCTGCTTACCCCTCTAGCAGGGAAGCAGAAAAATGGCAATTTTTTATGGCATTTGTTAAGTACTTACTATGTATCAGTAACTGTTCTAAGCATGGGAGTAGTTACAAGTTTATAATAATAATCATAATAATGTTGGTATTTGTTAAGCGCTTACTATATGCAGAGCACTGTTCTAAGCGCTGGGGTAGACACAGGGGAATCAGGTTGTCCTATGTGGGGCTCACAGTCTTAATCCCCATTTTACAGATGAGGTAACTGAGGCACCGAGAAGTTAAGTGACTTGCCCAAAGTCACACAGCTGACAAGTGGCGAAGCCGGGATTTTAACCCATGACCTCTGACTCCAAAGCCCAGGTTCGTTCCACTGAGCCACACTGCTTCTCACATTGTTTATCACATTGGACATAGTCCCCATCCCATGTGGGGCTCACAATCTAAGTAGGAGGAAGAAGAGATGATTAAACCCCATTTTGCAATTGAGAAAACTGAGGCACAGAGAAATTAAGTGATTTGCCCAAGGTCATATTGCAATTGCAAGAGTTAGGCTTAGAATCCAGGTCTTCTAACTCCCAGGGCCATGCTCTTTCTACTAGGCCATGCCATTTCTTACTACACCACGCTTCTTGTCACTTGACCATGTTGCTTCTCAAGACTTAGCAACAAATCAGTGGCACTCAGAACTTTGTTTCCATGAAACAGGAAACAGGAAAAACATTCAGTGGAAACAAATGTATAACAGTATTAGAAGGGAAAGCCACCTAATTACAAGATTATAGGGAAGATGGATAATTCCTTAAATATCAGTATAAACACGTTGAATTTTTAGAGCACTTTCATTCTTTCCTAGAGGCTTTCTCATGAACTGTTGAGTTTTGTTTTCACAATATCTCCATGAAGTAAGAGGAGAGGGCAGTATTCTAATACCTTAGAGACTTCAACATTCACATGGATGTACCCGATGACTCCTCTGCCGCCCGCCTGCTATTCCTCCTTGACTCTGCCGACCTCCTGCTCCACCATACCGAGCCCACTCACCGACTCAGTCACACCCTCGATCTCGTCATCTCATACCGCTGCACTATCTCCTCCCTCACCAACTCTGAAATCCTTCTCTCTGACCATAACCTTCTCACCTACCTCATCTCTCACACTCCCTCCCACTGCAAATCTTTGCTACTCCCCCACAGAGACTTCCGCTCTCTTGATCCAATCTGCCTTTCCAAAAGCATCTCTCCCCACCTTGCCCCCCTGTCCTCACTTTGCTACTGCCCGCCACCTAAAACTCAACATGAGCAAAACTGAGCTCCTCATCTTCCCTCCCAAGCCCGGTCCTCTCCCAGACTTCCCTATCACCATGGATGGTACGACCATCCTTCCCGTCTCTCTGGCCCACAACCTCGGTGTCATCTTTGACTCGTCTCTCTCGTTCACCCCACACATCCGATCCATTACCAAGACCTGCAGGTCTCACCTTTACAATATCACCAAGATCCACCCTTTCCTCTCCACCCAAACGGCTACCTTACTGCTACAGGCTCTCGTTATATCCCGGCTAGACTACTGTGTCAGCTTTCTCTCATCTCCCTTCCTCCTCTCTCGCCGCGCTCCAGTCTATTCTTCACTCCGCTGCCTGCCTCATCTTCCTGCAGAAACGATCTGGGCATGTCACTCCCCTTCTTAAACACCTCCAGTGGTTGCCTATCAACCTCCGCTCAAAACAAAAACTCCTCACTCTAGTCTTCAAGGCTCTCCATCACCTTGCCCCTTCCTACCTCTCCTCCCTTCTCTCTTTCTACTGCCCACCCCGCACACTCTGCTCCTCTGCCGCCCACCTCCTCACTGTCCCTCGGTCTCGCCTATCCCGCTGTTGACCCCTGGGCACGTCCTCCCACGGTCCTTGAATGCCCTCCCTTCTCACCTCCGACAATCTAATTCTCTTCCCCTCTTCAAATCCCTACTTAAAGCTCACCTCCTCCAAGAGGCCTTCCCAGACTGAGCTCCCCTTTTCCCTCTGCTCCCTCTACCCCCCCTTCACCTCACTGCAGCTAAACCCTCTTCTCCCCCCTTTCCTTCTCCTCCTCCCCCTCTCCTGTTCCACCCCCTCAGCACTGTACTCATCCACTCAACTGTATATATCTTCATCACCTTATTCATTTTGTTTATTTTGTTTAATCAGATGTACATTACCCTGATTCTATTTATTTGCCACTGTTTTTATGAGATGTTCTTCCCCTTGACTCTATTTATTGCCATTTTTCTTGTCTGCCTGTCTCCCCCGATTAGACTGTAAACCCGTCAAAGGGCAGGGACTGTCTCTATCTGTTGCCAACTTGTACATTCCAAGTGCTTAGTACAGTGCTCTGCACATAGTAAGCGCTCAATAAATATTATTGAATGAATGAATGAATAATACCTGTTATTCAACAGAGGAAACTGAAGCACTGAGAAGCTGTGACTCACGGTCATGGTACAGGCCAGTCATAGAACTGGGCTTAGAACATATGTCTTCTCACTCCCAGACCGTGCATTTTAGTGGACTGTGTCTTGTTCAGAACCAGGTACGTGAGTTCACATAATCAAGTGTGACTAATGCAGAACAGAACCAATTCCTAACTCAACAACCAAATGTCATTAAGCCAAAAGGGAGGTCCCTTGGGTGAAGAAAGGATAGAGAGCCAAGGCGGAAGGCTGCATTGAGTGAATGACTGTTTTTTGTGGTTTTTATTCCTTTAAAGAAATATTGGGAGGTTGCAGTGGCTAGAAGAAGGACTGATTAGGGAGGAAGAAATGAAAGGAAATGTATGTCAAGGGGGGTTTTATTGAAGTTCTGTCAACAGCTTCAAGTGAATATCTGATTCATTTCAGATGCCTGTAAAATTTTGCTCAGACACCATAGGGAGTATTTTTAAATAAGTGATGAGGTGAAGTATTGGTGTAATTTTTCAGCACTTCAAAATATTACATGTTTTGTTGGAGCAAGTCATTTACATGCATCTTTAACGTATACATGTGTATGTACAGTAGTATCGTCTTTGAACCCCCAAACCACAGTACGGAGATAAACAGATAGTGGCTCTATTTAGCTATGTAAATGTTTTTCAAAAATCATTAAGGTGTTAGAAATTCTATGTTGGCTACTGCATTTGCCTAGTAGAAAGAGCACAGGCCTGGGAGTCAGAGGATCTGAGTTTTAATCCAGCTTAGGTCATGTACCTGCTGTGTGACCTTGAATGAGTCACTTAATTTCTCTGTAACTCAGTTCCCTCATCTGTAAAATGGTGATTCAATACCCGTTCCCCTCCTACTAGGACTGTGAGCCCCATGTGGGACCTGATTATCTTGTATCAAGTACAGTGCTTGGCGCATAGTAAGTGCTTAACAAATACCACAATCACTTTTATTCATACTTGTCCAGCCTCTCAGGTCTAACTGTGAGTTTTTCATCTTTATTATTTTCATAGCACTTAGTTAAGATGCACACATATGCACACATATCTGTAGGAGAGACAAAGACAGAGAAAGAGAAAAAACCGAGAGAAACAGAGGGAAACAGAGAAAGAGATTGAGAGAGAATGGCATTTGTTTAAGAATATAATAACAGTGATGGTGAAATCCTCTCATTGTTTGTATGGATGAAATGACTAAGGCTCCAGTTTTCTCCTTGACCCCTTCCAATCTGGCTTCCAACCCCTTCACTCCACAGAAACTACCCTCTCAAAGGTCAAAAAAGATCTTGCCAAATCAAATCATCTTGCCTCATCCTCTTCAGCCACTCAGCTGCCTTCGACGCTCTACACCACCCTCTTCTCCTGAAAACATTATCTAACCTCAGTTTCACTGATATTGTCCTCTCCTGGTTCTCCTCCTATCTCTTTGGTCACTCATTTTCTGTCTCTTTTGTGGGCTCCTCTCTGCCTCCCATCCTCTAAGTGTGGGAGTCCCTCAAGGCTCAGCTGTGGGTCCGTTCTAATCTCCATCTATGCCCCCTCCTTTAGAGAAGTCAGACACTCCTATGGTTTCAGTTACTACCTCTATGTAGATCCTTCCCAAATCTACATTTCCAGCCCCAGTCTCTTTCCCTCTAGTTTCGTATTTCTTTCTGCCTTCACTACAATCTGCTTGGCTGTCCTGCCAACACCTTCAACTTAAGATATCTGAAACAGAACTCCTTATCTTTCCACACAAACCCTGCCCTCCACCTGATTTTCCAATCACTGTAGACAGCACCACTATCCTTCCTGGCTCGCAAGCCTGCCATCTTGTAGGTTATCCTTGACTCATCTCTCTAATTCAAACTACAAATTCAATCCACCACTAAATCCTGTCAGTTTGACCTTCACTACATCACCAAAATCCATCCTTTCCTCTCTATCCAAAATGCTACCACATTAATCCAAGCACTATTCCAATCCCTCTTTGATAACTGACTGTATCAATCTCCTTGCTGACCTCCTTGTCTTCTGTCTCTCCCCACTTCAGTTCATGCTTCAATCTGCTGCCCATATCACTTTTCTACTAAAGTGTTCAGTCCATGTTTTCCCACTGCTCAAGAACCTCTAGTGATTGTCCATCCACCTAAAGAAACTCATCACCATGGGCTTTAAAGCACTCAATAACCTTGCCCACTCCTACCTCACCTTGCTGCTCTCCTACTACAACCCAGCCCACACATTTTGCTCCTCTAATGCCAACATACTCACTGTACCTCTATCTCATCTATCTTGCCTCTGACCTCTTGCCCACATACTGCCTCTGGCCTGGAACACCCCCCCTCTTCATATCTGACAGATAATTACTCTCCCTGCCATTCAAAGCCTTATTGAAGACCCATCTCCTCCAAAAGGCCTTCTTGATAAAGTCATCTTTTCCTTTTCTTCCACTTCCTTCTGTATCACCCTGACTTGTTGCCTTTATTCATCCCTCCTCCCAGCCCCACAGCACTTATGAATATATCTGTAATTTATTTATTTATATTAAAGCTTGCCTCCCCCTCTAGTTTGTGAAGTTGCTGTGTTTAGGGAATGTGTCTTTTATATTGTTATATTGTGCTCTCCCAAGTGCTTAGTACAGTGCACTTCTCACAGTAAGTGCTCAATAAATATGACTGCCTGAGTGACTGTTACATTGTGTTGTAGTTTCCCAAGTGCTTAGGACAGTGCTCTGTAGATAGTAAGAGCTCAATAAATACGATTGACTGATTTACTGGTTCTTTACCAACTCTCTTTTCAACAGTTATTAACTGAACACAAGAACTGGTCTATGTAAACATCATGAGTGTTTCCCACCAACACAGGCTAATTTGAAATCTTATAAAAAGGGAAGAGAAAGAAAAACTGAGAGATTCAATTTCATTTGAGATTTGAGGCTGACAGACTGATTTCATTTAGGGTTTGTATTTATGACCAGTGTATGCACCTATACTGCTCAACAGACAGGTTAATAAATGGAAAAGTTTTCTATTTTCATTGTGGGCAGTGGGTAGGTTGTTTCTTGTTGAGCTTGCTTTCCTTGATGTGTGTGCAAGTTTCATCAGACAATTCAGAATGGCAACAATGAACAGAGAGATGACTTGAAAAAGGTGACTAAAAGGTCAACAAGGAGCAATGCACTCAATGCAAACAACAAAAATATGTCTTCTGCATAAATTCATAAAAATTAAATGAAAATAGAACACAAAGATGGACCCCCCACACACACACACTTTATACGATAATGGAAGCAAATAAATATAACTTCCCACATGGACGGCTCAAGTATTAGTGGGATAGTGATAGATATTAGATCATGTCAACTGATTATGGAAGTCAGAGTCATATTGGAATAGAGATGATTTTTGGTAGGAGCTAGGAATGGGCTCAGAAAGTGGCTGCTAGGGTCAGGGAATAGCCAAAAGAAACAGGTTCTTGTCACCACTTTCCTCTGACTAACATATTCCTGGATGGTCTTGTGCAAAGCATAAGGGTATGGAACTCGAGAGTTTTTGGTTCTGCCATTGACCTGTTGTGTGATCTGGGGTCTCAGTTTCCTGAGCTGTGAAATGGAGACATTGACAGTTGCTTCTGTAGACTGTAAGCTTGTGTGAGCAGGGAACATTTCCACCAGCTCCATTATATTGTACTTTCCCAAGTGCTTAGAATACAGTGCTCTGCACATAGTAATCCCTCAATAAATACAATTATAGGTTGACTGATTGCTTTTTCCAATCTTACAGCATTGTTATGAGTATAAAGTTAAGTAAGTAGTGGAGAGGACGTTGCCACATAAAGAGATCTCTACAGAGTGAAGGTGACTTTCTTGTGGCCAGTTTCTGGAACCACCAATATTTTAGAGGACAGAGCCAGCTGTTAGGAGGTCACCATTTCCAGGGCTCTGAGCAGGTGGAGGTTGGAAGAAGGGGTGGAAAAAAAAACACATTTTATCTCCCTCCAAAACTAGACAGACTGTCCACACAACTTTGCTGACCACCTGGACCAAAACAGTAAGCTCCTTCTAGACTATCAGCTCATTGTGGGCAGGAAATGTCACTGTTTATTGTTGTACTGTACTTTTCCGAGAGCTTAGTACAGTGTCCTGCCCACAGTAAGCACTCAGGAAATACAATTGAAAGAGTGAATTTCCTGCCATCAAAGATGTTTTATTGATGAACCAGCTAGTAGGCACCTTAGGATTTATAATAATAATAGTACTATTTATTAAGTGCTGATTATGTGCCAAACACTATGTTAAATCCTGAGGAGATACAATATAATCAGATTAGTTAGTCCTTTCCCACATCTACCTCACAGTCTAAGAGCTAGGCAATGGAGTCCAAATAGATTAAATGACTTGTCCAAGGTCACATAGGAAAATGCAGAGCCCTGACTAACCGCCAAGTCCCTTTACTTCCAGTGTCAGGCTCTTCCCACTAGACCATGCTGCCCCCATTAAACAGGCAAGAAAAATGCTTAGGCCTTACTGGAAATCAGGCCGTGTGGACCTCCATCTTTCCTTGGTTCAATTTGTGGTGGAATTTGGGGTCTGTTGGATAATTTGATTCTTTCCCCTATCTCTAATTTATTTTAAAGACAGTTTCCCCCCCGAGGCCATAAGCTCTTTGTGGGCAAGGATCATGTCTATCAACTCTATTGTATTGTACTCTTATATGGTGAGCACTCAATCAATAACAATGATTGAATGAATTATTGATTTTTTTTGTGGGATAATTATGGAGTTTGGGTTTTACAGGTAGGAGCCCCAATTCACCATAAAGGACTTGGCTGGGGGAGATATATCTGACTAACCAACCAAATAAATCGGCATTGTTTAGTTGAAAGAGCACAGGCTTGGGAGTCAGAGAACATGGGTTCTAATCCTGCCTCTGTCACTTGTTAGCTGTGTGACCTTGGGCAAGCCACTTAACTTCTTTGTGCCTCAGTTACCTCATTTGTAAAATAGGGATTAAGACTGTGAGCCCCATGTGGGACAACCTGATTACCTTTTAACTACCCCAGTGCTTAGAACAATGCTTGGAACATAGGAAGCACTTGACAAATGCCATAATCATTATTATTATCAAATCACAGAAACTTGGAACAATGTTTACTAATTGTAGGTAAGTAAAGTCATTGAGCACTTTACCTTAGCAGGAGCCTGTAATAATGATTTCACCATGATTGGCCTGTGCACCACTCTAATAATAATAATAATAGCATTTGTAAACCACTGACTATGTGCCAGGCACTGTTCTAAGAGCTGGGATGGATACAAGCAAATCAGGCTGGACACAGTCCCTGTCCCTCAAGGGGTTCTCAGTCTTAAGCCCCATTTTACAGATAAGGTAACTGAGGCACAGAGAAGTGAAGTAATTTGCCCAAGTGGCAGAGCTAAGATTAGAACCCAGGTCCTTCTGACTACCAGGCCCATGGTTTATCCATTAGGCCACTAGGCAACACTGCTTCTCTGAAGCAGAGCAGAACATTTCCTGGCAGTATTTTGTAGGTAGCCAGTGACTTTTAGCCCCCTTCCTTCTTCACCTCTACCTCTATCTTCCCCTCCTCCTCTACTTCTATCTTCTCCTCTTTCTCCTCTTCCTCCTTGACCTTCTCTTCTTTCTTCTTCTCTTCCTCTTCCTCCTCTTTAGTATATTTGTTAAGAACTTACTATGTGCCAGCACCTTATTAAGCACTGAGGTAGATGCAAACTAATCAGGTTGTATACAGTTCATGTCCAACATGGGGCTCACCATCTTAATTCCCATTTTACAGATGAAATAATTGAGGCACAGAGAAGTTAAGTGACTTGCCTAAGGTCACACTGCAGACAAGTGGCAGAGTCAAGATTTTCTAGGTCCTTCTGACTCCCAGACCTGTGCTTTATCCACCAGGCAATGTTGTTCCTCCTCCTCCTCCTCCTCCTCCTCGTTCTCCTCGTCTCATTTCCAAGCATCAGGTTCCATCCAGTGATAGGAACTCATCTACCTGAGAAACTTTCAGAAAAGCAAGTTTCTTGAGGAAGTAAATGGAAATGGGAATCTTCTCCTAGGGGATATGATGGCCTTTTCCAGGGGACAGTTTAATCTTTTAGAGACAGATGAATATGAGACTCAATAATCCTGTAATACCAGCAGGCTATGAGCGGAGGCGGAGAGAATTTTAATAGCAATACAGAAACCTATGTGGCCTCAATAGCACCTTAACTGGATCATTAGATTTCTTTGACAACACATCCTTAGAAACAACAACTGCTAATGAAGAGAATTCAGTGAGGAAACCTGACTTGTGTGCCTCTGAGTCTGCCCTTTCTCCTGCACAGTCCTTCTCATTAGTAGATGAGAAGGTTCTGTTTTCCGAGGTTTTCAGCCCATTGAAGAGGAAATTTGATAGCCTTTTCTGCCTTGCATAAGAAGTCAGAATACCTGGGTTCTGGGTTTAGTTCTGCTATTGATTCGAGACGAGTCACTACCTCAGTGTTATCTCCTGAAAACAGAGCTACTGCAGTCATTCAAGACATGAGATGTTCTCAGATTTAAATCAATAATCAATCAGTAGTATTTTTTGAATGTTTGTAGCTTGCAGATTTTTGTACTAAGTGCAAAGCCTTAATAAACCCCAGCTGTAGGGTCATTCTTCCTCTACTGGAAAATAGATGCCAAGTACTTGTTTAGTACTGTTTAGTGAACCTCGATTCAGTATTCTGACAATTCATCTGGGAAGGTGTGAGGGTCTTTATGCAGCCCACTAGAGCTGCTGGGTGGGTTGATAAATTTTTAATGCCTATCTGCAAGACTCAGATAACATATAATTTCCCCTTTAATGTACCGAAGAAGGCCATGTAGTTGAAAGAGGCGATATTTATCTTAAGTGGTGTTAGTCTGATTTGAGTGCATAGTACAGTGCTCTTCACACTGATGGTATTTATAAAATGCTTACTATGTGCCAGACATATACTAAGTGCTGGGGTGATTACAAGCAAATTGGGTTGGACACAGTCCCTGTCCCATATGAGGCTCACAGTGTAGATACCCATTTTACAGATGAGATAACTGAGGAACAGAGAAGTGAAGTGACTAGCTCAAGGTCACACAGCAGACATGTGGTGTAGCCGGGATTAGAGTTCATGACCTTCTGACTCCCAGGCCCATGCTCTATCCCCTTTGCCAAGCTGCTTCCCAGTGTTAATTAATAATAATTATAATTATTATAATAATTAGGGAACTCATTAAGCACTTACTATGTGCCAAACACTGTTCTAAATACTCGGGTAGATACAAGTTAATCAGGTTGGGCCCAGTCTATTATCCAACACTGGGCTCACACTCTTAATCCCCATTTTACAGATGAGGTAATTGAATCCCAGAGAAGTGAAACGACCTGCTGAAGGTCACAGAGCAGTCAAGTGGTGGAGCTGGGATGAACACAGGTCCTGTTGAAACCCGGCCCATACTCTATCCATTAGGCCATACTGTTTGACTCCACCTAGCAGGTGCCAAGCTGCTGAAGTCAGTTGGAATCAACATATAGGCAGTTCAGAATGGTACACCCCACTGAGCACACAACTCAGATTCTCAGGAGAATCCCTGACCTTGGCATATTGTACAGAGGGAAGAGAATAGGAACCCTTACCCATTTCCCTGTTATTTTCATGCCAGTAGTCCATTGTCCTTGGTAACCCTGTTCACAGACCCATCCAAATGCCTGTGTCTTTAGAATGGAGGTCATTTATTGAAGGAGAGATGTCAGGACTGACTCTGTCTGTCCCCTCTGTGATTAAGGCCGGCAATCATGAGCCCAGACTGATTAACAAAGTGCCCTCTGGCCTCAGGTTAATGGTAGATTTCACAGTATGGCTACGCAGTAATTATCAGCTAAAAGGTCTTAGTGTGGGGTTTGATATTCTCTAGAAAGCGTGTCCCCATTTCATTGCAGACTCAGGAAAATATTCTTCAATATCAGAACAGTGGGTAACTGGAGGCCCCTGCTACTCTAAGCAGATCAGTGAATAGGTTGGACAAATTAATTATCCTCCAACACAACTCACCTGGGGATGCTGGTTATCATCATCATCATCAGCTCATTGTTGGCAAAGAATGTGTCTGTGAACTCTGTTGTATTGTACTCTCCCAAGAGTTTAATATAGTGCACTGCACAGAGTAAGCATTCAGTATGTACGATTGATTTATTGATTGTTATTATGGTATTTGTTAAGATCTTACTATGTTAAGCATTGTTTAAAACACTGGCATAGATCCAAATTAATTAGGTCAGACACAGTTCCTGTCCTGCGTGGGACTCACTGTCTAAGTTGGGGAGAGAACAGGCACTGACTATTCATTTTGCAGATAAGGAAACTGAGGCACAGTAAAGTTAAGTGAGTTGCCCAAGGTCACAGAACGGGTAACCGGCTGAGCTGGGATTAGAACCCAGGTCCTCTGACTCCAAGGCCCGTGTTCTTTCCTATAGATCACACTTCACCTCCTCCTCGTCATTATCATGTATGAGTACCTTATTAGGCATCTATGAGCACACAAATCTAATAAAAGGGACAGTTCCTGTCCCTGAGAAACTTACAATCTAATAGAGAAGAATAGCAGACATACAATTCTAAACAAACTGAGGTCATTGCCTAACTGGCAGGTTATGACTATGTCATGATCCCAGGAGTTTTGATCCCCTCCTTTTCATCAGTAATAATCAATAAATCAAAATATTGAGTGCTTAGGAGAGTTGGTGGACATGTTCTCTACCCACTACCAGCTTAGTCTTCTTCTCCTGTGCCCCCATCTTGGTTTTCTCAATGCTTCATATTTCACCCCCTTTAATCATTTACAGCTACCTTTTACTTTAGAAGATGATGCTCCTGACTGGAAGATCCTTGTATAAATGTGGCTGCGTAGTTTGCACGTAAGGGTCAAGCTCCTCATTATACTGGTGGGTTTGTCTCACACAGGACTTTTATCTTGGTGTGTTCAAGACTTTTCCTTGTATATTGATCTGTGTGAGGCCTCTGGCCAAGGAAATCAGCCCTGCCCGGGATTGCTGTCTGCCAAATTGTCCTATCAACTGCAGTGGTTTCATAGAATCTACTGCTTCATTGTATTGTTTGAGATCTGTTTAACTGTTTTTTTCACCCTTCTGGCTTGTGTGTCCTCTTGCAGTTCCCCACATAGCAGCTGTGTGGGTGGCCTGTTGTCATCCATTTTTTAATACTCTAAATAAAAAATAAAAAAATATATAAAATAGTCTTTTATATTATTATGGTATTTGTTAAGTACTTATAATGTGTCAGTTCCTGTTCTAACCACGCGGCTCAGTGGAAAGAGCCTCGGCTTCGGAGTCAGAGGTCATGAGTTCGACTCCCGGATCTGCCACTTGTCAGCTTTGTGACTGTGGGCAAGTCACTTAACTTCTCTGTGCCTCAGTTCCCTCATCTGTAAAATAGGGATTAAAAGTGTGTGAGCCCCACGTGGGACAACCTGATTACCCTGTATCTCCCCCAGTGCTTAGAACAGTGCTCAGCACCTAGTAAGCACTTAACAAATACCAACATTATTACAAGCACATTAGGTTGGATACAGCAACTGTCCCAAACGGGGCTCACAGCCTAAATCCCCATTTTACAGATGAGGTAACTGAGGCACAAAGAAGTTAAGTGGTCTTTAAAGAAACCTTTTCACAGGAATTATTATTACAATCATTGGATGAATTCAATTAGCCTCTGTGTTCTGTGATTTTATATATGATCACACATAGCCAATCAATAGTATTTATAGAACAGTTATTGTATGCAAAGCACTGTACTAAGTATATGGGAGAATGTAATACAATATAGTTGGTAGACACATTCCCTGCCCTCAAGTACCTTACAGTCTAGAGAGGTGTAATCTCAACTCACTTCCTCTGAGGTGTGGAGGAGTAGACTTAGACTTGTCTCCTGCTGTCATCTGCCCCCTTACACCCCCCCCCCAATTCATAAATGGAGGCCCAGAGAAGAAGAAATGACTTGTCTGTGGTTCACCAAGGCCAGAGAAGAGCTGAGACTAGGTTTCCTGCCTCATGCTATTCTGATGAGAGAATTACTTTCCCCCATTAGTTCATTCATTCATTCAATAGTATTTGTTGACTGCTTACTATGTGCAGAGCACTGTACTAACTGCTTGGAACATACAATTAGTTCAGTCGCCTTTATCCTCAGTCCTTATAATAGACTCTAAACTCCTCTGTGCTCTGCAGTAAATGTTTGACAAATACTGATGGTGATGAGAATCGGGTGCAGGGTGAGTATAAGCTGGGATCATGTTTATAAAGATGAAGTCAGAAGGACAGGGTGCATGCATGGCTTGCTGAGGCCAGGGTGCTCAAAACCATTTTTACATTCTCAGTCTCCCCAGCCTCCAGTCCCAGTACCACTCCTTAACTCATTCCATTTCCTTCTGGAATTGCAGGAACATAGACAGGCCAAACTGATTCAAGTCAGCAACAAGTTCATTCAGTCATACTTATTGAGTGCTTATTCTTTGCAAAGCAACCTACTAAGTGCTTAGCACTGTACTAAGCTCTTAGCACATAGGCAAAGCAGCATAGACTATTGCATACAGCATGGGCCAGGGAATCTAAGGACCTGGGTTCTAATCCCGGCTCTGCCACTTGACTGCTGTGTGACCTCGGGCAAGTCATGTTACTTCTCCATTCCTCAGTTACCTCATTTGTAAAATGGGGACTAAGATTGTGAGCCCCATGTGGGACATGGACTGTGTCCAAACTGAGTAGCTTGTATCTACCCCAGTGCTAGTACAGTTCCTGGCACATAATAAGCACTTAACAAGTACCATTAAAAAATAGGAACACCAGGGTCTGAGCTGCTGGTGAGTAGAAGTGCTTCTGTCTACAGACAACTCTGACTCAAGAGGAGAGGGAGCTGCTTATGGATGTAATTCTGTTTCCTTCAGACCTCTCAGCAGTATCTACTTGTCAGGAAAAAAGCCGATTTATCAATCTGAAATAATGTTGAACAAGATACTGTAGTTTCTGCACTTTGAAGAGCTCCTTCTTCTTTCATGCTGAACAAACACAGCTAAACGGCTCCTTTTCCTATGGTCTCGTTTGGCCTTTGAAGTGTTTTTGCCAATTAAAGTGCTCCCTGCTGATGGCATTAATCCATGTGGACAGATTGAGAAAGGGTCTGAGGAGAGGAGCATCATTAAAAAGGAGTACAAAGCAATGAGAACAAGTTTCAGAGGGATTCAGTAGGAATTAGAGCCTTGAGATATTGAGTGCTCTGCTTCTTTACCCCTTCATTCTTCAACTCACCAACTCTCCAGATGAATTGGGCTCCTGGAAGGCAGGGATCATGTCTACTGTACCAGACTCTACCAGTGCTTAGTACATGGACCTGCATACATTTTATTTGGTTAGATAAAATCCCTGCTTGACATAAGGATCGCACTCCAAGTAGAAGGGAGAAGCAGTATGGCCCAGTGGAAAGAGCATGGGCCTTGGAGTCAGATGATATGAGTTCTAATCTTGGCTCCACCAAGTGAGTGCTGTATGTCTTTGGGCAAGTCACTTCACTTCTCTGTGCCTCAATTACCTAATCTGTAAAATGGGTTTAAAGCTGTGAACCCCATGTGGGACATGGATTGTGTCCAACCTGATTGTCTTTTACTCCTTAGTCAAATTGATTTAGTCCTGATTGTACTCAGTCCTTAGTACAGTTTCTGGCAGATAGTAAGCCCTTAATAAATGCCATTTGATAAAAGAAAAAAATATAAAACAGATATTTAATCTGCATTTTACAGATGAGGAAAATGAGTCACAGGTTGCTGCAGCAAGCAGAGGCACCATCCTGCCGCTCTCTAAGATTGTGACATTCCCTCATCTGGAATAGTCCATGGAGTTCTGGGTACCACATTTTAGGTAGGACAGAATGGAGTTGGAGACAAAGGAGAGATGCTCACTGAATTTTGAAGGAAGTGGGTTCAAATTAAACCCGAGGAAAATTACTTTCACAAAGCAAGGTGGTAAGCAAATGCAATTTACTACCTTAAGAATTTCTGTAGGGCAAAATATCAATAGATTAAAGAAGGGTTGGACTATAAATATATATAGATGAGCAGTCTGCAATGGGTTTTGAGAGGAAACATTAGAGGGAAAATCTAGGGATATCAGAAGGCTTTAAAAAGAACAATAAGATACATATGACTATATCTATAATGGATTAGTAGAGGAGAAAATAAGGTTTATTGATAATACATCCATAACTTTGAAGATGGTAGTCAAGTAGGATATGCTTTGAAGTTCCTCTATTTTGTGGCTACTATCATCAATAGAATTCTGGGCTGGATGAATCCTTGGTTTGGCCCAGTTCATATTTCCAAGTTATTTTTAAACATTTCAGTTTATGTTCTTAGGAATCTTCCATGCTTTTTGCTTCTGTCATTCTCCATCATTATAGTCCTTATCATCAACATTATTTCATTAGTCAATCAATAAAGCAATGGAATTTATAATCACTATTATTAATTAAATTAATAATGGTGATAATAATAATTGTGGCATTTGTTGAGTGCTTACTATATGCCAAGCACTGTACTAAATGCTGGGATAGATACAAGTTAATCAGGTCCCACATGGGGTTTACATTCTAAGTAGGAGGGGGCACAGGTATTGAATTCCCAGTTTGCAGTTGAAGGAACTGGACATAGAGAAGTTAAGTGACTTACCCAAGGTCACACAGCAGTTAAGTGGCAGAGACAAGATTAAAACCCAGGTCCTCTGACCCCCAAGCCTATGAATTTTCCACTAAATCACAATGCTTCCCTTATTGAGAAGCTATTACTTGCAGAGCATTTATATAAGCACTTGGGAGAGTACAGTACAATGGACTTGGTAGATGTGCCCCCTCAAGGAGCTTACAAACTAATAGGGAGGACAGACATTACAAAAAAATTATAGATAGGAGAAATGGCAGAGTATAAGTGTTTATTGAGCATCTACTCTTGGCAGAATAATGTACCAGGTGGAAACTGTATATGAAGCATGGTACTAAACACTTGGGAACACATATTAAAGAAGATTCAGTCCCTAACCTTGAGGATTTTATAGTCTAGTGCTTAGGCAAATTAGAGTCAGTTGATGGAGAGGCTTGGTCAGGAGAATTTTTTTATGTCATCCTGTTTAGATTTGCGTGTTCATGGTGGTGTATTGGTTAGGTTGTGAGCTATTCAAGGATCCTGGAAACCAAGATTGTCCTTCCTTTGTCCTCTGAAAAATAGTGGCTGTTCCATCAGTTCTGTTGACTGACTGCCTGGTCACTGCCTGAGCTTCAGTGAAAGCAGTGGAAAAAAATAATCTTATTCCTTTCTCATGTCACTCATTTGTAAAGTTGGAATTGTTGACTATGCGTGTTCCACCCTCAGTGGATATCGATCTGGACTTAGTGATTTGAAAGGCTCTGGATTTGGGAGAGACTTTAAAAATAATTTGTACTAAATGAGAGAATTATTGTGGCTTGTTTATAATTTTGGTAAAACATTGCTCTTACATCTTTAAAATTAATGTTTAATTTTAGCTTCTATTTTTTATGATTTATAAGTAACAACTGGAGCCAATAGATTTGAGCCAATGAGCAGAAAGAGGCTGGATTTATGAATTTACAAGTTCCAATTTACCAGTGAACTTGTTAAGAAAAACTAAATACAATTTTTAAAAAATATGTTTTATATGTGCCTTTTTGACCTCAATTTCTTCCACTGACCCCTCTCTCCCCGACCCCTCCCCACTCCCCAAAAAAGATTTGGGGGAAGAGAGGGTCTTAATCAGTTAAAACTCAAGAACTCACAGACTAGAAATAAACAAGCTATTAGAACCCTCTCCTCACAATGCCAGTGATGGAAAGATTTTCCAGTACCATCTTCTTGATCCCTTTTAAGGAAATCTGCTGAGACTTGGTGAGATACTGTCTGATGTAAGATATAATATTTGAGGACTCCCACTGGCCACTGGAATTCAGAGAGAGTAACTCTGTCATTTGTCATTTGCTAAGTCAGAATGTTGTCATTTTATTGATTTTTATTCTACATGAAACTTGGTGGCAATGAGGGAAGGCTGGGAAAAATTCCTGTGGACTGGTACAGTTTTAGTTCTTATTTACAAGTCTGCTTCATTTACATTTCCAAAATGCTAATCCTGCTGTTCCTTCAATGGAAAAATGAGCACTTTCAGGTGTAAATCAGCTGCCTCTCTCTCTGTTACCTTTCCACACTCTTCCCCAGCTAATCTCAATTTACACTCTCCTGTCTAGCCAAATTAACTTCTAACTGTACTTCACTTGTGACTCTCCCACCTCTGATTCACTGTGCATAAATTTCCCCTGCATGGAACTTCTCTTTCTACAAATCCACCAAACCACACCCCTCTCCACCTTCAAAGTTTCTTGAAAGGCCTCCTCCCCCAGGAGGAGCTCTTGGATCTATCTCCCTTCTTCTTGGTCACACCACTTCATCAGCCACCTCAGCACTCGTATGTACAGCTGTTTACTTATTTGATGCTTATTTAGTTTTTAAAATGATCTATTCTCTTACTTTTTTACCTATGGTCCAGTTGACAATTACTGTCCCCCTTAGATTGTAAATTCTTACAGGTCAGGGGTTTGTCTTTTTATTCTAGTGTATGTTCTAATAAATGTAGTGTGATGACCCCACTAGGAACTCATAAATCCAACTGATGAGGAGGGGAATGATAATGATTATGACAGTAATAGTGAGGACAGCTATTGTGATTCTCTAGGAGTGTCCAGATACAAGCTTAGGTTTGAAGAATCCAGGAGTAGTAGAGAGAGAGCTTTGCTCACCTCAGGACACATTGTCTGCTTCCCCTAATTTTTCAGAATAGAATTAAAGAGCTGGAAGGGTCCTCAAGTTCATCAGTCAATCAATCCATCAATCCATCAGGCATTTATTGAACAGTTATCTTGAGCAGAACACCAAACTAAGCTCTTTTGGGGAGTACAACAGAATTTGTTGACATGATCTCTGCCTTTAAGGAATTTACAATCTACTAGGGGAGACAGATAGTTAAATACATTACAGATAACAAGTAGTTGTGCAGTATAAATATATTTGCATAAATGCTAAAGGTGTTATGAGAACTAAAGTGCTTAGTGACAGAAAGGATTGAATTGGTTGGGGATATAAAGTGGGGAGATTAGAGTTTAATCAGGGAAGGCCTCCTGCAGGAGATGCGATTTCAGAAAGGCTTTGAAGATGGGGAAAGTTGTTTTCTGTTAGATATCAAAGGGGAGGGAGTTCAAGGAAGAGAACTGGGTGAAAGCAAGAGGGCAGCAGCAAAAGAGAGAAGAAGGCACAGTGAGGAGGTTAGTTTGAGAGGAACTAAGTGTATCAGCTGGAGTGAGTGGGAGAAGAGAGTGGACAAATACTAGGGAGAGAGCTGATAGAGTGCTTTAAAGCCAATGGTCAGGGATTCTGCTTGATGGAAAGAAGAGTAAGAAACCACTGGAGGATTTTGTGGAGTGGGGAGACATGCCAGAATAAATTTTAGAAAAATGATCCACACACCAGAAATAAGTATAAACTGGAAAGGGAAGACTCGAGGCAGGGAGATCAGCAAGGAGGCTGATATAGTATTAAACCTGAATAATAAAAGTGCTTGGAGCAGCACTGTGGTGGTGGAGAGAAAGGGGTGGATTCTGGAAGTGTTGTGAAGAAAACAATTTAGTGTCAGACTGAAAATGTGGATTGAAAGGATAATTTCAAAATTAAGGCCCTGAGAGAAAGTGAAAATGGTGTTATTTCTGTGATGGGAAAATGAGCAAGAGGAGAAGGTTTGGGAGGGAAAGTGAAGCTTCAGGTTTGAACATAGCATGAAGAGATGTTCTAGAGGCAGGAGATGTGAGAAGGAGGAAGGTCAGGGCTATCAAGGTAGGTTTAGAAGAAATTCATGTAGTGGTGGTATTTGAAACAGTGGGAGCACATGAGCTCCCCAAAGGAGTGAGTGAAAATTAAGGTCTGATTTCAGAAAGACTTTGAAGATGGGGAGAATGGGACCTAATACAGGGACTTGAGGGTCATCTGCAGTTGGGGTTGGGAGGCAGAAGTTGGGAGGTAAGAGAAAGAGACTAAGAATGATCGGCCAGGGAGGTAAGAGGAGACATAAGGAAACTTGGTTGTGGGTGCTTTTGATCGCAGCGAAGGAGGGTTCATGAGAGAAAGAGTAGTTAAAGATGGTGGTTTAGGAGGGAACATAAGTAGAACTAAGTGCTTTTAGAAGGTGCAAAGGGGAATTTGAGGAAGGAACTTGGGAGGAGAGATGCTAGGTGATGAAAATAAAAAGAGCAGACTTAAAGGATAGGGACCAGAGCAGCTAAAAAACAGACTGCTCTCCATCTTCAATCATTTTCTTTCCTCCTTCCTGTTGCCTTTAGTCCAGTCCTCCTTCCAGATGGTGGCAGTTAAGTTTTGGCACCTCACATTTATTAGTGACAGCCTTTTTTTCCTTTTCTCAATGGGACCTTTGCCTGATTGACTTTCAAACTGGACCCTGCTTAGTTTCTCTTTGTCCCTAATAATTGTGATGTTTGTTAAGCACTTACTCTCCCGCTAGATTGTAAGTTTATTGTAGACAGGGAGCATGTCTACCAACTCTATTATATTGTAGTCTCCAAGTGCTTAGCAGAGTTCTCTGCACACAGTTAGCACTCAATAAATACCACTGACTGATTGATTAATTACTACATATAAAGCTCTGTTCTCAGCACTAAAGTAGATATAAAGTTAATTATGTTGAACAAAGTCTCTGTCCCACATGGAGCTCACAGTCTGAGTAGGAGGTAGAACAGATATTGAATCACAATTTTATGATTGCTTCTTCTGCTGAAATTATCCAAGGTGCTTCAGACAAGACAGTGAGAGATGAATGATACAAAAGTTTGGCTATAGGAATGAAGGGAAGGGAAGGGTGCCAAAGCCAGCCAAGAAAGATGATTCAGGTCAAGGCTAACACTACTGAGGAAAAGACCAAAGGATATGGTTTTCTGTGTCTCTAGCAGATTAGTTTATATAATAAATATCTTGCATTTGTAGAGCTCTTTTCATTTTCAAAGGATTTTCAAGCCAATTATCCTATCAGTTAATAAATTAATCACTAGCATTTATTGAGCACTTATTGTGTACAGAGCATTGTACTAAGCATTTGGGAGAATAACAATACAATGGAGTCAGTGGACATGATCCTGCCCTCTAACAGCTTATACTCTAATAAGCTGTTGTTTTAGCCTCCCTGGGGTATTATTAGCCTGTATTTATCAAGACAGAATCTGAGTCCCAGAGAGGTAAGTAACTCTTCCACTGTCACTCAGTAAGCCAATGACTAGTACCCAGATCCCCCAGTTCCCATCCTAGTGCTCTTTCCACTAGACAGATATAACCACTCTGACCCATCATTGATCGTGTGAGCTTCTAATCCAGAAAAAAAGAGGCAGCTAACAAGAGAACAAACCTGTTCTGTCCCCTTAGGAGTTTAAGGAACTTTTTAAGGAGTTTAAGGAACTTTTTAAAGAGTTTAAGGAGGAAAGGACCTGGCACATTAAACTGTAGGCTCCTTGAGGTTAGGGCAATATCTTGTTTTCCTGGACTCCACGTGGCTGTGAGTTAACACTCATTTACTGCCCTAAAGAATTGTTCTTCACTTATGAACTTCTTCACTTATTTTGCTGCCTTTGGTTTTATGTGTTTCAGTGAATGTCCTTAACTTTGTTCTTTGTGCCTGAGGAGAAGTTATTGCACAGGATGAAATTTCATTAATTGGAAAATAAAAAAGTAACTAGGAAGCCCACATTTTTCGAGACTTTTCTTCCTGGTTGAGAAGCACCATGACCTGCTGCTGTTGCAGGGATGAGGAGCCAGCCCCATTTGGTACAGACACCATATCGCTGCTTTAACCCTGACTGATTTGCTTCCAGTTCTGGCATTCAGAAAAGGCAGGACTGACAGTTCTGCCTCTCTAAAGAATGTGAGAAGGGCCTAGATCCTCGTATTTGGTGCCCACACCTCCTCTTCCTCTTTTTCCTCACTCCTGTATACTCTAGAGACTCGAAGTTGAGTAATCTTGTTTTGAATAGCCCTGTAGCTCCTGGTTCAAGCCCATGGGCAGGAGACCTCTTATACTCCAAATCTCTCTACCTAAGAAGTGAGGTAAGGCCCGTCTAGGTGTAGGGCAGGGTATAGTTCTCCCAATTCCGGGCCTTGGCCTGAATTGGTCCTGGGTCTCAATTTTAAGGCCATGGAGCACTAGAGCCAACACATGTTCAGTACATATATAGTACATACCCTTTGAGAATGTGTACCTTTCTCACATGGCATGTGCTTAGTGCAGGAAAGCCACCCTTAATGGTCTATGATAAAACAAAGCCATATTACCAGGGTGAAGCAGCTGCCCCTTTTTTGCTTTCCACTTTATCAGTCAATTGTATTTATTGAGTGTTTAAATTGTATTTATTGCATTTATTTATTGTATTTATTGAACTCTGTTTAGTACAGACCGCTGAACTAAGCACTTGCGAGAATATAACAATATAGCAGTCACATTCCCTGCCCACAATGAGTTAGTTTACCATCTTGATGGGGAGACAGACATTAAATATAAACAAATAATGCTATGCTGAGGGGCCTTTGTTGCCTTGGGTGAGGCATGCTTACCTCCTAGACCTTAATGGCTCTCTGAAAACATCACCCAGAAGCCTTGGATGGCATCGCAACGAACCTCTCATATTTCTTAGATGCTCCTCAACAGGCATATTTGAGAAGACACAGACATGGAGAGGTAAAATCTTTTCAGTAGGTCCTTCATACCTGTGGGGACTTCCAAATTCATGAGAAACATACAGAGCTCTAGAGTTTTGAGGTACTCCTGGAGAAGGCTCTTGCGCTATCAACTGTGCCTTCTAGACAATCCAAGAGGCACTTGGAAAGCCAAGCCTCAAAGAGAGTCAGCAAAATGAGATCATCCCCTGAAGGAGGAGGTTGGAAATGTCTGAGAAGCAAGCAATGGGCTCTACCCACTTTCTGTGGGTATCCTGGGAGAGAGCTATAGGAATAAAGGGGTTGCCATAGTAACTATGGGCTGAACCTCATTAGTTAGGTAATTAGTCTAAAAATGGTGTAACACTTCTGGGGACTCCAGAGAGTGTGTGAGGATGCTACATCCCCACTTCTCATTTATCTTTCTTCCCGGCACTGATTCTTTGAATGGAATACATATCCTTGGCACCTCTGCCTGACCCGTGGTTGGCTGATCTGTTTGCTCACCCTAAGGGTACAGAATATTGCATTTCCCCTAATCAAGGTGCAGGGGAGAGTGATGACAGAGAGCCCCATGCAGGCACAATGAAGAGAAATGCAAGTTGAAAGGATAGTTAGACTTAAAGGATAGTCCCCTAACCCAGAAACGACACTTTAAATCACAGGACTTTCAATAACTCATACTGTATCTCCATGGAAATGGGCACCATATGGAGTTAATTAGTAGAACAACAAAACAATCAATTAATTCCTTAATTAGTTTTACTAAGAAATGATAACAAACACCAACACAAACAATTTATTTCAACTATTGCCTGAACCACAGTGATAGTTTAATGGCCTTCCAAAGCCTCCCCAGCACTGGGCATTGCAAGTTGAGATTTATTCCTGAGATATTGAAGGCGGGTTTGGCCTCCGTCCAGTAGGAGCGGTTTATCTTTATGATCAATTATTTACAATATCAGAACACAACAGAGGAGTTGGCTGGGAGCTTTCTTGGAGAAAAAAATGCAATCCCTCAAATCATAGGGAAGCAGTAGGTCAGGAAATGAACAGGAAGAAATGTGTAAAGGAAAACAGTTCAAGGGACTAAGCTAAATGATTTTTTTATACATTACTCGGGCTTGTATGGATCAGGCCAACATGACCAAACCCTAGTTTTTCAGCTTCAAAACAGTAATTTAAATGGAGTCCCTGGGATGGTACCCATCAGGTGAGATGGAAAATTTGATTTCTTTTCCTGAAGGGGAAAAACAGGGATCCAGAGGAGAAATGGCATGGTTGGGGGGAGCTTCTATTCTTTCTTTAGGATTCCCACCTACTAGACTATTGTGGGGATAAGGAAGGCCTTCGGTGAAATGCCTTCAGATTCTAAAGGGGTTCAGGTGGATTTAATCTCTAGATTGTAACCTCACTCTAGATTGTAAAAATGGATCTGGTCAGGAAATATATCTACTGATTGTGTTATACTGAACTCTCCCAAACACTTAGTACAGTACTCTGCAAATAGTAAATGCTCAATAAATACCACTGATTGACTGATTGCTTGGTTGATCACTAGCTCTAGTGGCTGAAGAATCTAAGAACGGATGGTCATACACAGTGGTATTATTGGGTCAGATCAATCATCCATTCAGCCCAGAAGTCTGTCTCTGGCAGTGGTGACAGGATGCTGGGAGAGACCATGTGCTGGTTGTCCTCTTGGACTCCTACTACTACTAATGACATTTGTTAGTACTTATTATATTCCAACTGTTGTCCTAAATTCTGGGGAAGATACAACAAATCGGGTTGGGTACAATCCCTGTCCCACATGAGGCTCGCAATCTTAATGTCCATTTTACAGATTAACTGAGGCCCAGAGAAGTGAAGTGGCTTGCCTAAGGTCACACAGCATATAAGTGGCAGAGTTGAGATTAGAACCTAGGTCCTCCTGACTCCCAGGCCATGTTCTATCAACTAGGCCATGCTGCTTCTCTTATCTAGACACTCATTTAGATTATTTTGGATCTAGTGTTTCAGAGCAGCTAAAGTTTCAACTTTTCCCAATACTTTCCTAACCCTCTTCTGATAACTCTTCTTTTGAATCTCTTGTCTCTGAATCTACCCAACCCATTTTAGAACCTCTGTTTGGGGCCTGCATAACTTCCTGTGGGAGAAATGATTGCCAAATTTCCACCCCCTTTTATTAGTGGTATTTGTTAAACACTATGTGCCAAGCACTGTACTTGTTGAAAGATACATACAAGATAATCAAGTTCCACATGGAGCTCACAATCTAGGAGGAAGAACAGGTAATAAATTCCTTATTGCAAGTGAGGGAACTGAGGCATAGAGAAGTTAAATGACTTGCCCAAGGTCACACAGATGACAAGTGCTGGACTTGGAATTAGAAACCCAGGTCATCTTACTCCCAGGTTCAAGTGCTTTCCACTGGTCCACACTGCTTCCCTTTAGATTCCTTCCAGTCACTGGGTAAAATATTTGGGGCAAAGGAAGGGAGCCAGGCCCTTATGGGAAATAATGGAGCTACTTCTGGAGATACAAGTGGGGCCCATTCCGCTAGAGTAGAACTAGTATTAAAGTTTTCTTTGAGTATTTCCTTTAATGCAGAGCATTCTAATAATAATTATGGCATTTGTTAAGCGCTTACTATGTGCTGGGCGCTATAGTAAGCACTGGGGTAGATACAAGCAAATCTGGTTGGACGCAGTCGCTGTTCCACATGGGGCTCACAGTCTCAATCCCCATTTTACAGATGAGGGTACTGAGGCCTAGAGAAGGAAAGTGATTTGCTCAAGGTTACCCAGCAGACAAGTGGTGGAGCTAGAATTAAAACCCATAACCTTCTGACTCCCAAGACCCATGCTCTATCCACTATGCCTTGCTGCTTCTACCCAGAAGACTACTCTCTCCTGGGTGCTATTAGGTGGAGAGTGCTGTATTAGCAGTTTGGGACTATCAGAAATGAACATAGATCACAGGATAAGGAATTTAGATTGACCAGCTACTCTTTTGGTGGTTGGCCCAACTCCAGTGATTGCCCATCCACCTCCATATCAAATAAAAACTCACTACCATTGGTTTTAATGCACTCTATCACCTTGCCTCCTCCCACCTGACCTCGTTTCTCTCTTTATACAACCCAGTCTGCACATATTGCTTCTCTAGTGCTAACCTTCTCGCTGTGCCTTGATCTTGCCTGTCCCACCGCTGACCCCAGCCCGTGTCCTACATCTTGGCTGGAACACCCTCCCTCCTCAAATCTGACAGACAATTACTCTCTCCCTTTCAAAGTTTTATTGAAGGCACCTCTCCTCCAAGAGGCCTTCACAGACTAAGCCCCACTATTCCTCATCTCCCACTCCCTTCTGCATCACCCTGACTAGCTCTCCTTGCTCTTCCTCCCTCTCAACCCTACAGCACCTATGTACATATCGGTAATTTTATTTATTTGAATTAACGTCTGTCTCCCCTTCTCTAGAGTGTAAGCTTGTTGTGGGCAGGGAATGTCAGTGTTTATTGTCATGTTGTACTTTCCCAAGTGCTTGGTACAGTGCTCTGCACACAGTAAGCACTCAATAAATATGATTGAATGAATGAATACTGGCAAAAGGCAGCCCTGACATCCACAGAGCTGTGGGGACTCTAATAGCGAAACCCCAGATGACTCTACCTCATTTGGGACCAATGACATGCACTACTAATCCAAGGGCCTGAGCCAAACCGAAGGAATGTTTTACTCTGCTTCAGACTCCACTCTTACTGGAGGCAAATCCAATGAATTTGCACCCCATTGGTGGGGAGGCTTGGTCATCCTCACTAAACTCTCCAGCTCTTCCTTTCAGCTGTATAGGGGCTTCTGTTCAAGAGTGGGTGGGTATATTTACCGAATGGGGTGAACTTCTATTGGGTTGTTAAAATTGTTAGGACTTTTTGAGATCGATGAGCTGAGAAAGGCTAGATAAAGCTTAGATTCCCTTATTGTAATTACTGTACTCTCCAGGTTGGCCCAGATCAGGGAAGCTGGAGGGAATACATTATCTAAGATAGTGCCATTCTGGAAAGTTTAATATCTTCTGACAGAGCCCTTGGAGGATATACTACGAATGCCACAAACAATGTGAAAAATCAAAATTAGCTTCTTTGCTGTTTTCAGCAGCTGTGATTAATCACTTGGTAACAAGACAGTCAAAGCAAAACTATTTATCTGTGTTTGATCAGGCAGATTACGGGATATAACATTTTAATAAATTTGTTGTGACTATAGATATATGATAACATGATGAATAGTTTGGTCTGCAATAGATGTTTTAGTTTCAATAAAGTTATTTTTAGGATATATTTACATGATGAAATAACCTATTATTTACCCAGCTGCATTTTTATGAACTAATTCTTCTTTTCTTACGGTCTTGGAATGGTGATTCATTATAACCCAGTACCTCAATTTTTCTTTCCCTATAAATAGTTGCTTGTTTATTATTTTCAAGAGTATGTCTCCCTTCAGATCCATCTACCATGTTGGCTTTGCTCTACAGCAAGCTACCTCCAAGAAGATCTAGAATTCAGGAGAGAAGAATAATGTTCATCAGAGCAGCATTCTTTCCTCAGATTAAGAACATCCTCTGATGGGATGAGATCACGCACGGTGCTTTTCAGGAAAAGCTGAAGGAGTCTTAGTGGTTAAACCCTGGACTTACATCTCAGATGTCAGAAGATAGCTGAGGAGTGATGTTATCATCATCATCATCATCATCATCATCATCAACGGAAAGTATTCATTGAGGTCTCCTCTTCCTTTTGGGACCCAGTCAAGGCAACAACCTGTATCTTTTTAGAGCAAGGAGGGGAGGTAATAATAATTAAAAATAATGGTATTTGTTAAGTGCTATGTGCCTAGAACTGTTCTAAGCTCTGGAGTAGATACAAGGTAATCAGGTTGTCCCACTTGGGGATCACAGTCTTAATCCCCATTTTACAGATGAGGTAACTGAGGCACAGAGAAGTTAAGTGGCTTGCCCAAGAGCACACAAGAGACAAGAGGCAGAGCAAGGGTTAGAAACCACATCCTCTGATTCCCAAGCCCATGCTCTTTCCTCTAAGCCATATTGCTCTCTGCTGCTTAAATCTGCACCCTCCCATGACTCCAGTGCTCACCAGCACCAATCACCTGTATACATTGTATCCCTCCCCCTTCCTCCCTTCACGCCCCCCCCCCTCAGCTAAGCCCCCTTTCTCTCTGCTCCTCCCCCTCTCCATTCCCCTCCACACTCATTTGTATATATTTTTATTACCGTATTTATTTTGTTAATGAAGTGTACATCCCCTTGATTCTATTTACTGTGATTATGTTGTCTTGTTTTTGTCCGTCTGTCTCCCCTGATTAGACTGTAAGCCCGTCATTGGGTAGGGATTGTCTTTACCTGTTGCCAAATTGTACATTCCAAGCGCTTAGTACAGTTTTCTGCACATAGTAAGCTCTCAATAAATACTATTGAATGAATACATTGTATTTTGTGTGTGTGTGTGTAGGAAAATCCCAGGGCAGGGCACAGAGAAGCTGGTGAGTTCACATTGGAGAACACACTGGGAACCTATATTTGTTTTCCTCTTGCTTTACTTCATGGGTAAGCAACATGCTTAATAGTCCTATGTGGAGCTTAGGTTGCTGCCAAAAATGTAGAGTGAGAAGGAGACTTTTTTTTTCCTCTGAAGAAATCCACTGGAGGCTTCCCATTATGACACTAGTTCATACTGATGGAGTTCTCCTGGGCCTCAGTGGAGAAAATTAGATCTTTTTAGGGCATAAGAGGACCTGGATAAGGGAGAAGGTTACCAGTTTATAGGAAGAGGTTTTGCAAGTGGAATTCTTTAGGTGCTGTTGCTCAAATATCAAAGCTGTTTTTGGCCAGTTCTGTGCTGAAACAAAAAGGCTATTTCTGTCCTACTAGTATATTAGGTAGAAGCAAAATTGTCTCACTTGACCTGTTGTTCATCTGAAACAAATTAATCAGAAATTATGATTTATAACCTTTAGAGTCTGTGAGCAGAGGATGTGAGATTCACTTGTACTGGGGACATGCTACTGTAAAGCAGAGCAGAGAGGGAGGGAGAAAAAACTTTCTGGCCAACCAGTGACAAATGCTCTGGAAGCAGTCTGGCTGGCTGGATTCTAGGTGAACCCTTTGCCTCTGCTGTGTAAAGCTGAAAGTTATGGATTGGTGGCAGAGATTTAAGAACTTAAGAATTGAGGGTTTTCTAGGGAATCCCTAAAAATCATATCTTAGGCTCTGGGGAAAACATGAGGCATTAAAGCTTTCTTTCAAGTAGCTCCAGGAGCTATTTTGGCTAGGAAAAAGGCTGGAAGGATCTCTTTAAGTTGCCCCAGTTTTCAAGTGATAATTACAATGATCTACCGACAGTATACATATTGCTATCATTTACACCTATGAACCCTATGTGGAACAAGAACTGCATCCTACCTGAAAATTTTTATCTACCTCAGAACTTAAAGCAATGCTTGAGATATATTAAGCATTTAACAAATAGCATTAGTTATTTTAATTATTTTATTGTTATTATTACAGTTCTGAAGGTGAGAGTTTCTAAGTGTGCAGGCATGGCTGATATACCCAAAGTGTGAGTGACAATCACTTCCACACGAGGAACAGGTAATGGATACCCCTTGATGTACTTGCTTTCATTCCTCACATTGTCTGAGGCTGTTTCATTCTCTTCCTCTAGATGACACGATCATTCTGAACCCTCTGCTCCAGTATGCTCATCTTCTCTCTGCTGTAGACCAAGCTGATCTGACTAACTGCAGCTGTCTTTCCAACTTCACTGCTATTCCACTTCGGTTGAGGTTTGGCTCCATTGTGTCTTTGTAATGTTTCTTCTGTCTCACTTTTTTATGATTTCCCATTTCTTCATTTTGGTTGGGTATCCCCCTCTCAGGTTCCATTAGGCAAAGGTGTGCTGTGATGCTGGTGGTTTGCCTGGGTTTGTAATCCTGTCCTCCTTAATTAGAGTTAAGATCTGCTTTTAGATGGTACTGGTTCGGTTATATGGTAGGTGCTCAAATAAGGACTTCTATTTGTGATAATGATGATCTCATTTAAAAGAAGGAGGAAACAATTATGATATATAGGAAGCATCTTGGCCTAGAGGATAGAGCATGGGCCTGAGAGTCATGGGTTCTAATCCCAGTGTCTGCTGTGTGGCCTTTGGCAAGTCACTTCACTTCTCTATATGCATGTTTTTCTAACTTTCTACCAAAAAGAAAGGACCCTCCCATCCATCCTACAGAGGGTTAAGGGAGGTGAGATTAACACATTTGGTTTTGAGCAAACCAAGATTTACCTCATCTGCTAAATGGGGTTAAGACTATGAATCCCATGTGGGACAGGGACTGTGTCCAACCTGATTTGCTTGTATCCACCCCAGCACTTAGTACAGTGCCTGTCATATACTAAGTGCTTAACAAATACCATTATTATTATTATTATTCTATATGTATTATTATTATATTGGATTAAGAGCCCTGATAATGACTCCAGAATTACATACATTAAAATCTGCCATTTCAAATGTGTTGGCTAGTACACAGGGAATTAAGGACTACTTTACTTTCTACTTTAAGAACATTCATTCATTCATTCAATAGTATTTATTGAGCGCTTACTATGTGCAGAGCACTGTACTAAGCGCTTGGGATGAACAAGTCGGCAACAGATAGAGACAGCCCCTGCCCTTTGATGGGCTTACAGTCTAATCGGGGGAGATGGACAGACAAGAACAATGGCAATAAATAGAGTCAAGGGGAAACAGGAGAACAGGAAAGTCCAACAGCATAAGTTTTCCTACTGCAAGGTTTCACAAGACTGCAACATTCATGCTATGGGAGAACTGGATACGTTGAGAATCCTTTGGAACAAATGAAGAAAAAAATCCATCTAGTCATTCTAATGGTTTGTCTGGTCAGGTGTTCTGTTTCCTGTAGTGATGCCAAAGGATGCCCTGAGGAACCATGTAATGGTTGCTCTTCTTGGCATCTGACCTCAAAATTGGGAATAATCTTCCTTGAATTTCCCCTCTAGTAATCCATCATGGATTTATCATCCTTGTATCTTTTTAAAGTCTTCTAAAGTTCTCTTAACTTACCTAGCTTTCTCTCTAATAACCCTTTGTGGATCAATCCATCAATGGTATTTATTGAGTGCTTACTATGTGCAGAGTACTGTACTACCTAGTAGTACAGTACTAACTGCTTGGGAAAATACAATACAAAAGAATCAGGAGGTGTATTCCTTGCCTATAACAAGCTCATTAGTGGGGTTTTTTTCCACATTCTTTTTTGAACTATTTGATAGGTTAGACTGTGGAATTTTCCTCCAGAAAGAACTTTAAAGAATAATAGAGTCTATCTTATCATCATCATCATCATGAAGTAATATGATTGTGTTTGGAGGCAGGGGGTTAGACTAGATGGCCTCTTGGGGCCTCTTCCATGTTAAGGATTCTGTAAAGTGTAAAAAAATACCCAGAAGGTATTGAAACCATCCTCTGTTTACTGACAACCTAGGGTGGAATGAAACATAGGGAACTCATTATCCTGGCTTCTTTCCTGATAAAAACCTCAATCACTTATTTCAGCCTCTCAGAATAGATTATTTCTGTTAGATTGGAAAAACACTCGGCAGAAAATGTAGTCTTTCCAGATAGAAAGGACCATCCCTTCCAGCCTACAAAGGGTTAAGGGAGGTGAGATTAACACATTTGGTCTTGAGCAAACCAAGATTTATAAGCTCTTTCTGCCTGAACTGTGGTGATAAATATGTTGGGGACTGCATTATTAGCGAGACAATTGCAGTGTCATGGAACAACTTACTATGGTGCCAAATTCATGAGCCCCTGGAAATGGTCTATATTAAGCCACTTAACACAGGTCATTCTGATCAGGTTTAGTCATTTAAATTCTGGCACAAAATGCACCTGGCAGCTGATGTTCAGCACCTTTAAGTCCCAGATTGTCATCTAGGGGAGGGCTCACAGAACTTCATATAAATTCTCTATCTGAAGATTGGCTTTCCCCGTTCTTCATGGATTCAGTGACTCAAAAAGGTATACACAGGTCCAAGGGATTGGGTGGGTGGGCCACTGTTCAGTGAATTTAGGTTGAAAAACCAATCTAGAGAATTCAGCACAAAATATGCACTGGGGATTTAGCTACTACTCCCTTCCTTCTCAGCAGGAATTGTACCTTAGTGGTAGGTACTTTAGGGTCCACTTCTTTGCCTGATTTGATCTAACTAGGAGCATAAAGAAAAATTCACAAGCAATTGCCAACTCAGTATTGAGAAGCAGCTTAGATTAGTGGATAGTGCACGGGCCTCGGAGTCAGTAGGTCATGGGTTCTAATCCTGATTCTGCCACATGTCTTTTGTGAGACCTTGGAAAATCTCTTAACTTCTCTGGGCCTCAGTTAACTCATCTGTGAAATGGGGATAAAGAGTGTGAGCCCCATGTGGAACAGGAACTGTGTCCAACCTGCTTAACTTGTATCTGCCCCAGCACTTAGAACAGTGCTTTGCACATAGTAAGCACTTAACATGTACCATAATTATTATTACTATTATGAGCCAGCTAGATCTAGGACAAAATTTAGAAGCAGCATGGGTTAGTGGAAAGAGCCCGGGCTTGGGAGTCAGAGGTCATGGGTTCTAATCCTGGCTCAGTCACTTGTCAGCTGTGTGACCTTGGGCAAGTCACTTAACTTCTCTGTGCTTCAGTTACCTCATCTGTAAAATGGGGATGAAGACTGTGAGCCCCAGTGGGACAACCGGATTGCTCTGTATCTACCCCAGCACTTAGGACAGTGCTCAGCACATAGTAAATGCTTAACAAATACCAATATTATTATTATTATTATGAAACTTGACTGAGACCAAATATCTGAATGTGTCAAATTTCCTAAAGCTCAGAATATCTTATAAAAGCAGAGTATGCCTCAGAATCCACAGCTTCTTTCAAATGGCTGAAATAAGCAATCAGAAATATAGAGATACCCTAAGGAGGATGAAACTGAAGAAAGGAGAGATTTTCACTCTGTGACAATGGCAGAATGATGCAGTCTAGATGTCATTGGACACCATCTTCCAGGCCCTCATCTTATGTATTTTAACTTCCCAAACCTTACCTTCACTCCAGGAAGGCTAACCTCAAACCTACCTTCACACATGTGCTACCTTCCTATCAATCAATCAGCCAATGGTATTTATAAAGTGCTTACAGTGTGTAGAGCACTATACTAAGCACCTAGGAAAGTACAATACAATAGAGTTGATCGGCATGATCCCTGGTCACAACGATCTTACAGTCTAGAGGGGAAAACAGATATTAAAATGAATTAGAGACACTGGAAATTGGAGAGCAAGGATAGGTCCATAAGTGCTCTGGGATTGTGGTGAATATCAAGTGCTTGAGAGACGTGGGTGACCGAGAAGAGAGGGCGAATAGGGAAGATGTGGTTCTAATCAGGTAAGGTCACTTGGAGAAGATGTGATTTTAGAAGGGCTTAGAAACTGGAGAAAGTGATGGACTGATGAGTATTAAGGGAAGTGCAAGCCCAAGGGAGGACCTGAGCATGGGATTTGTGGCAGGAAAGACAAGATTGCGATACGCACAGTAGTTTGGAGTTGAGAGTATGTGGATTTTTTTGGAGCATATCAGTGAGATAAGAAAGAAGAGTGAAAACAAAACATTTGAGTCTTTGTATAATGCATATTTTATATATGAAACAACCTCCCTTCTCTAAATTATGTCTCATCTCTTGAGTAATAATAATAGCTATTATTATGGTATTTGTTAAGCACTTACTATGTGCCAAGCAATGTTCTAAGGTTTGGGGTAGATACAAGATAATCAGGGTGGACACAGTCCCTGTTCCATATGGGGCTCACAGTCTTGATCCCCATTTTACAGATGAGGTTACTGAGGCACAGAGAAGTTAAGTGACTTGCTCAAGGTCACATAACAGACAAGTAATAATAATAATAGTGGTATTTGTTAAGCGCTTACTATGTGCAAAGCACTGTTCTAAGCACTGAGGGATACAAGGTGATCAGGTTGTCCCACGTGGGGCTCACAGTTTTAATCCCCATTTAACAGATGAGGTAACTGAGGCACAGAGAAGTTAAGTGACTTGCCCAAAGTCACACAGCTGGCAAGCGGCGGAGCCGGGATTCGAACCCATGAACTCTGATTCCCAAGCCCGGGCTCTTTCCACTGTACCACGCTGCTTCTGGGATTAGAACTGGGATTAGAACCTATTTCCTCTGACTCCCAAGCCTGTCTTAAATCCTAACCCTATCTCTAGCCCAGTATTGTCACCCTCTCTATTAATCCCTTCACCTTCTTTCTTTCCTAAGAGGTACAAAAGATGTATACACATGTCTGTGCCCTTATTTATGAATTCCAACATATTTATGTCCCCCAATCAATCATTCAATAGTACTTATTGAGTGCTTACTGTATACAGAGCACTGTAATGTAGTGTACTCTAAGGAGAGTACCCTACAAGAATCAACACTCAAAGCAAAACTGACATACACTAGTTCCCCCAAATTGGCAGAGAATGGAGGAAATTCAGTTCCCTCCCTCAAGGAACTCACTGTCTGTTGGGGAAGACAGGGTAGACAAATACACTGTTTGAACAAGAAGTGGCCTGAGTAGATATGGCTCATCTGCCTGGTCCATCTCCCTCTGCTGATCAGAGCTCTTCTTGGGGAACACTTAGTTTTCAGACTCACTCCCTCTGATTTCTCCCCTCAGGATTTCAAGATGACAGATCAGCTCTGCTCTTGAGTCTCGTGATTGTGCCATCCTAACTCTCTGTTCTTCTTCTTCAGCTAGCAAGTTACCTCTTTGACCTTACTCTCCCTGGGATTGGCTTTTACCCCACTAGGTACCCTCAGATAAATAATGTTGGTATTTGTTAAGCACTTACTATGTGCAGAGCACTGTTCTAAGCGCTGGGGTAGATACAGGGTAACCAGGTTGTCCCACATAAGGCTCACAGTTAATCCCCATTTTACAGATGAGGTAACTGAGGCACAGAGAAGTTAAGTGACTCGCCCACAGTCACACAGCTGACAAGTGGCAGAGCCGGGAGTCGAACCCATGACCTCTGACTCCGAAGCCCATGCTCTTTCCACTGAGCCACGCAACACCTAAGCTAACAATTTCCCTTTTGGGGGTGATAGCCAAGGTCGGGGTGAGGGTGGGGGGCATCCTGTCTCCCTCTGAGTTTCGGGTGTGCGGTATCTTTAGATTGACTTTTGCCAGGGATTAAAACAGAAGTCAAAGATTTATTCCCCGTATTTGCGGATCTTAGAATCTAATGAAGGAGCTTGCAGTCTGAAAGCATTCAGATATTTTAATATTTCTTTTCTAACAGCTAATGTATGCTATTTTAGTATTATTATATTTTAATTTGTCAGACTGAACCTTGAGATCACACATATGAATGTAAAGTGATTAATACATACTTAGTACCACTGATATTATTACCATTATTTTTATTATTATCATCAATAACAATAGGTGGAAATACCGACAGCAACCAGCGTGAAATACTTTTCAGTGTTTAACCCAAAACATGTTTTGTTGAGCAATTTTACTGTAATCTTTAAACCTATGTGTATTTCAAGGGGAATTTAATCCTTGTGTTTCTGATTCATTTACACTTAACTCATCAAAATGTTTCTTTGTGAGATCTGTTTGATGTTCAAGAAGCCGAGTAAGCTTTTTCATAAGCCTTTCAAATTCTTTTTTCCTTTGAACTGGGTGTTTGCACTTTTCTGGCACTAAATAGTACTAAGCCCCTGGGATGTCTTTAACTGAGTTTGCACTCTGGAGACCCCAAATTAAGGCAGTCTCCATCTCTACTGTACTTGCTGCCTTCATTCTTGGAAAAGATCTATAAATGAGGTGCAAGTCAGGAGATGGAAAAAACAACAGCAACCCAAAATCCCTTTCTGTTCCTGCTTCAAGATACCTCTCACCTAGCTCATAGCCACTATCTTGCAATGATTCTTTATTTTTTTTTTCCTTTCAGATGTGAAGTGTTCACCAATGGAGAAGAAGGTCAAGGCTCTGACGGCAGAGACAGCAGGGGAACAGGAAATGTCATTGCTGCTTTTTATTGTTTTTATGATGCTACTTAGACCCACTAAAAATATGTCAGTTTTAAGATACCAGCTGAGATTGGTCTAGAAAAATGTGATGACATTATTGAAAAGCGAAATGCACCAGTGAGCTGAATGTCCCTCGGTCATTATGTTTAGTGATGGATTCATGGATGTTCTTCATTCATTCCTTGGTATGGTTGGTCTCTGAGAGAGTGTTCTGTTGCACTGTGGGAGCTGGGTATAAATGAGGAGGGACCTGGCCAAAACACTGAGATAAATTTAAGTTCTGAAACAGGTCCTATGATACATCTTACTTTCATAAACCTTAAGCATTTTTTCCTGGTGTTTAAGTGCTTACTATGTGCCAGACACTGTACTAAGTACTGAGGTAGATGCAAGCTAATCAGGTTGGACACAGTCCATCTGGGTTGTGTCCTGGTCTTCCAAATCCTGGACTTATATGACCTCTCCCTTGGGTAGCCTGGCTCATCTGTGTGTACTAACTCTGCCCTCTGGTTTTGTTATGTGACTCCTGAACTAATCAACTCTGGGGATTGAGCATGATACAAATGGAATTCCACATTTACCATCCCAGTGGCACAAGGAGCAGAGTCTTTCCCTGGCTGGCATTTATGAATAGCCAATTTGCTGGATGAGATGATTGTGCATTAGCTTCGCCTAGACTTCAAGCCCCTTGTGGGCAGGAAACCAGTCTACCAACTCTGTTGTACTATAATCCTCTCCATGACTTCTCGGTCACTGTGGACAGCACTACCATCCTTTCCATCTCATAGGCCCGCAACCTTGGTGTCATCCTTGACTCAGCTCTCTCATTCACCCCACACATCCAATCTGTCACCAACACCTGCCGGTCTCACCTGCACACTATCGCCAAGATCCGCCCTTTCCTCTCCATCTGAACTGCTATTGTGCTGGTACAAGCTCTCATAATATCCTGACTGGATTATTGTGTCAGCCTCCTCTTGGATCTCCCTTCTTCTTGTCTCTCCCCACTCCAGTCTATTCTTCATTCCGCTGCCCAGATCATCTTTCTATAGAAATGTTCTGGGCATGTCCCTCCCCTCCTCAAAAACCTCCAGTGGTTGCCCATCAACCTTCGCACAAAACAAAAACTCCTCACTCTTGGCTGCAAAGCTCTCCATCACTTTGACCCCACCTACCTCACCTCTCTTCTCTCTTTCTACTGCCCACCCTGTATGCTCAGCTCCTCTGCCGCTCACCTCCTCGCTGTCCCCCGTTCATGCCTATCCCGCCATCAACCCCTGGCCCACGTCCTACCACTGTCCTGGGATGCCCTCCCTCCTCACATCCACCAAATTAACTCTCTTCCCCTCTTCAAAGCCCTACTGAGAGCTCACCTCCTATAGGAGGTCTTCCTATACTGAGCCCCCCTTTCCCTCTGTTTCCCCTCCTCTCCCCTCCCCACCACTCTCTGCGTCTTCCCCCTTCCCCTCCCCTCAGCACTGTGCTCATTTGTATATATTATCTATTACCCTATATATTTTGTTAATGAGGTGTATATCTCCTTGATTCTATTTATCTTGCTGATGTAGTGTTGTTTTGTTTTGTTTTGTTCTGTTTTGCTCTGCTGCCTGTCTCCTCCGTTTAGACTGTGAGCCTGTCATTGGGCAGGGATTTTCTCTGTTGCTGAATTGTACATTCCAAGCACTTAGTACAGTGCGCTGCACATAGTAGGCGCTCAATAAATACTATTGAATGAATGAATAATCAAAAATCAATGGTACTTACTGAGTACTTACCATGAGCAGAACACTGTACTAAGCACTTGGGAAAGTACAATATAACAGAGTTGGTGGATACGTTCCCTACCCATAAAGAACTTTCAGTCTATAGGGAGGAGCTTGCAGTCTATAGTAATGTATTCTCCCAAGTGCTCAGTTCAGTGCCCTGCACATGGTAAGTGCTCAACAAATGCAACTGATTGATTGTTAGCTCCTGGAGAGTAGGGATCACGTCTACTCACTCTACTGTATTGTATTCTCCCAAGCACTTAATTCAATGCTCTTCACAGTAGATGCTCAATTAATCCACTGATTGATTGATCTTTTGATGATTTGCTGCAGCCAAGGAAAATTCACTGTGTCCCATCCACAACATGTCAAGGTGCAAGGTAAGATTCACACTGTGGTTGTTTTGAGACCATATATCCTATCCTAGGAAGCCGGGGGACACTTGCTTTTCATCTTCCACCATCATAAGGAGTCATATAGTTTCATTCTCCCCATGAGAGGATCAGTAGCAGAGTGATAGTGTATTTCCTGCTTGTGATACACACTATGCATGGTCACACACACACAGACACTTAAACAAATACCACATAGTAGGTGTTATACAAAAAGTCTGTGAATTCGGAAGCTTACATGAAATGAATCACTCTGGTACTGCCAACTCTACTCAGCATCATCATTACCATCACTGCCATTAGCAGCAGCAGTGTTACAACAAGCCCCCAAAGTTTCAAATCATATGCATGTTTTTCTAACTTCCACGGAGGGTTCATTGCACGGGGTTGATTTGCTTTGCCTTGTTTGGCTCTTATATTTAATACAGAAAGATTTCCCCCAGTGCTCAGGCCGCTTTTAAACTCTCATTTAGATTTCCCACTAGCAGCAGCCATTTAAATGCATATTGTCAGCAATTGTGCCTACCAGATTTCTCTCCAGATTAGCTCTAAAGATGCTTCTATTAGTTATCTGCAAACAGCATAGAAAAACCTGTCTTGCTGCAATGCTCAGCAACATGACCTGCTTTTTGCCTGTGTTAGCAAAGGGACTTTCTCTTATTAGCTTGGGGGCTGCTGCAATGGAAGCTCTGCAATATGAATCTGAGTCCTTTTTCCTTCTCTTGACTCTCCTATATTTGCTCTTCCATCTATCCTTCTCCTCTTCCTATTTCTTATTTCCATTGCCTTTCTTTCCTTATTTCGCACAGCTTGTAGTGACCGTGATCAGGGCTACAGGATGGTGGATAGGAAGAGCATTGCTCTAAGTCTTGATCTAGGTAGGACCACAATGACCTGATAGATGCTCTTCAGGGTGACTCTCTGCTCAAGCACATCCTTAATGGACATGGCAATCAGTGCTGTACTAGGAGAGATCTCTCTGTGATCCATCACCATATCCAGGAATTGGGCCTGGACAATAATAATGGTAATGATAGTAAAGGTATTTATTAAGTGCTTATTATGTCCCAACAATGTATTAAGCACTGGGGTAGGTATAGTACCTGCAGATCAGACACGTTCCCTGATGACCAAGGGATTCACAGTCTAAGTAGGAGGGAGGAAAGTTACTTAATCCCCATTTTACAAGTAAGGAAACTGGGGCACAGAGAAGTTAAATGACTTATCCCACGTCTTACAGAAGGCAGGTGACAGAGCTGGGTTGAAAGCTCACTGTGGGCATGGAATGCATCTACCAACTTGGTTATATTGTACACTCCCAAGTGCTTAGTACAGTGCTCTGCACAAAATAAGCACTCAATAAATACAATTCATTAATTCATTAGAATCCAGGTTCTCTGACTCCCAGATTTGTATGCTTTCCACTAGACACACTATTTCTCCTTATGGAATATTTCCCTGCTTTTGCAATTCTACTTATTGTGGTGCCCCATTCCAGACCATTTCATCTTCCTTACACCCCTGTTTTTTATCCTTCATTTGCCTAAGAAAGGTTCACTCTAAAATCCACTCAGCATGGGGAAGTGAGGAGGTGGCAGGAATAGAAGGTTATGATTTTTGAAAAGTTGAAGTCTAACATTAAGGGGTAGTACTAGCCTGCTACATTAGAGATCAGAAAGGGCCAGCAGCCATCAGGAGTGAGGCCAAATAAACAATAATGGGTTTTTGTTAAGCATTTACTATATGCCAAGAATTGTACTAATTGCTGAGGTAGGATCAAGATAATCTGGTCATACTCATTTCCCATCCTTCACAGCCTACGTAGGAGGGAGAACAGGCTCTTTGGCTCTGTTTTACAGATGAGGAAACTGAGACCCAAAGAAGTCAAGTGACTTTCCCAAGGTCACAAGGCAGTCAAGTACTGTGCAACCTTGGACAAATGACTTCTCTGTTCCTCACTTACCCTGTCTGTAAAATGGTGATCAAGACTATGAGCCCCACATGGGATAGGGAATGTATTCAACCTCATTAGCTTGTATCTGCCCCAGCACTTACTTCAGTGCTTGGCACACAGTACTTTACATATATCATTAAGAATAAGTGGCATGGTTGGGACTAGAACCCATGTTCTCTGAACCCCTGTCCCATGAGCTTTCCACTAATAATAAAAATAATCGTGATATTTGTTAAGCACTTACTGGGTGCCAGGCATTGTACTAAGTGCTGGGTTGGATACAAGCAAATCAGGTTGGACACAGTCTCTGCCCCATGAGGGGCTCACAGCCTCAATCCCCATTTTACAAATGAGGTAAATGAGGCCCAGAGAAGTGAAGTGATTTGCCCAAGGTCACATAGAAAATGGAAGCACTGGAATGAGAACCCACAACCTTCTGACTTCTGGCCCTGGGCTCTCTCTTCACTATGCTATGCTGCCCTGCTATTAATTTGGGTCCAAGACCCACAGGACTTCAAATCCTAGGGTATGGAAGAAGGAGAGCTGTGGTTACTAAGGGAGGAGTAGTTGAGCAAAACCTTGAAAGGAAATGGCATTCACTGACAAGCCTCCACCAGATTTACTAGCCAGCCTCTTCCTGGAGGCAACTGTAGTGAGGCAGCCTCCAGGATTATTCTTCTCATTTGGCACCTGGATCCCCTCATGCTTTCTCCTTGAACTGGTCACCAGTCAGAGATAAGCCCCAACTTTCTCTGACAAATAGGCAGAGAAAATGGGGAAATGGCTCAAAGTGTGAGTTCTGTTGGAAAAGGCTGAATGGGCTGAATAAAAACAGATGAAAGTAAGAACATCACATATATATATATGGGTGAGAGCTTGCAGAGAAAGGATTTCTTGTTAATTTCACTTTCTTAATTGTCTTTGAAGGGGAAAGGAGCCCCCACATGATTTACTAGGCTTTGCTCAGTTATCCCTGATTGAGTGAGAGCTGTTATTGATGCCCAGAGCTGGTGTGTACAATTGAAAGTGCTTTAAATATTTTTAAAGAGCCCTAAAGAGAAATCTGATTTTCTGTGGAACTCCTGAGAATCTTTAAGAGTGGATTTGTTTGGGTAAATTGCATGTGAGTATCCTCCTGTGAACACCTGGGAACTGCTGTTTAATTGGGTTACACCTGGTGCTGATTATGTTTTCTTCTATCCTATATCTCATTTCCTGCATTGCTGCTATGCTTTGGTTATCTTCTGCTGTTGTCATACAGTACATGCCATTTTAAGGAGCTCTGAAAATGTTATAAAGAGGTATAAATGCATAAGTGTGCTTTTGTGTTAGTGCCGTGCTGGCGAACTGTTGAATTTAATTAGCCTACTGTTGATCCTAGCTGGGGGGACTGGAGAGGGAGGATTGGTGGTTGGGGTGAATTTATGTCACATTTCCAATTTGTCTTTCTTTCTCACCAGATATTTTTCTTTGTAGAGCACATGGGACTAGGAAATTCTTTGTTCTGATAATAATAATAATAATTGTGGTATTTGTTAAGCATTTACTATATGCCAGGCACTGAAGTGTTGGAGTAGTTACAAGATAAGTGGGTTGGACACAGTCCCTGTTCCACATAGGCCTCACAGCCTTAATCCCCATTTTACAGATAAGGCAACTGAAGCACAGAAAAGTGAAATGACTTGCCCAAGGTCACATAGCAGACAAGTGGCAAAGCTGGAATTAGAATCCAGGTCCTTCTGACTCACAGTTCTATACTCCCTTACTAGGCTATGCTGCTTCTAGAGGTACAGGTGCCCAATTTCTGACCACATTAGGCTTGCTGGATCATTCAAAACTTTTCTTTACCAAGAACACACTTGAATGACATGAGGAAAAAAATTAAATTATGGAATGTATTTTTCTTATTCTAGAGCCTTCTTAGGTAGGAGGTATTCTGGAAAAATGTATTTCTTCCTCAGCTGATTAGTAAGATTACTGAAGTACATTGTGAGAAGTAAGATGGACATTTAAATTAGATAGACTCATAGATACAGAGCATGAAACAAAATAGGCAGGACCTTAAGGATATCAGGCAAGACCCAGATAAGAATTTGAAGGGTGAATGAAAATGTGTCCATGGACCTTGTATTTCCTACTTCAATCCCTTGTTGTGCAGAGACTGGGGTGCAGTCATGTAGATGGGTAAGCTTGGGGAATGAAGATTTGTAGGTTGACAAAATGCTGGCCAGTTGATGACATCATTAATCATATCCTAAAGCATGGAAGTCTCTAGGGCCTCAATTTTCCATTCACCAAAGACAATGCCAACTATATTCCCAGGCAAGGACTCAACTCATTTTATCCAGATAGGTTCAAATTTCTGAGTAGAAGTGAGCCACTCGAGGAAGAGGGTCCCTGACTAACTCTGTTGTGTATTCTTTCCCAGTGCTTAGTACAGTATTTTGCACATAATAAACACTTAATAAATGCTATTAATACTACTAGAATGTTTTAATTCTTATAGTTAATTATATATATGAATATATAGGAGAAGCAGCATGGCTTACTGGAAAGAGCACGGGCTTGGGAGTCAGAGGTCGTGGGTTCTATACCCAGCTCAGCTACTTGTCTGTTGTGTGACTTTGGGCAAGTCACTTAACTTCTTCATGTCTCAGTTACCTCATCTGTAAAATGGATTTTAAGACTGTGAGACCCAGTTGATCCAGGTGGGACAACTTCATTACCTTGTATCTACCCCAGCACTTAAAACAGTGCTTGGCACATAGCACTTAACAAATGCCATTATTATTATTATTATTATTAATAATAATATATGACTATATGTAAAGACACATTTCAAGAGGTTTTATTTCATTTTGCCTTTAAAGTGTTCCTTTTTTCCCCTTTTTCACTTTTTCTATGGTTGTCCCATTTCAGCTCACCATAGAGCAGGACTTGGCACATCTATGGAAAGTTGGAAAACAACCAGAGAAGACAGGCCCTCCTGTTGTACAGCAATTAGAAATGGGGTGACTTTCTTAGAAAAGAGGTTTTAAGATGATTGTTACACCAAGGGGAAGAAAAGAAAATAGGACTAGGTGGGAAGGGTGCACCAGTATAGCGAGGTGCACAGCTGAAAAGTGTAGAAGTGATCACAGTCACACACTGGTTTTATCAGCCACTGCTGCACTCACAGATAAAATCTCACTGACTTTCTTGTGTTCTTTCAGTCAGAAGGAGAATCCCTCATTGGATTTAAAGATGACTTTAAATTCTGATGGTATGGTGATGGTGATGCATGCAAGTGTGACTGATAAGCCTACTGGGTGAATCAATTAATCTACCAGTAGTATTTGTTGAGACTTACTTTGTGCTGAGTACTGTACTAAGTGCTTGGGAGAGTACAGTACAACAGAATCAGTAGATGTGTTCCCTGCCCACGTGGAGCTTACAGTCTAGAGGAGGAGACAGACATTAATATGAATAAATAAATAATTTATAATAATTTTAAGATATGTACATAGGTGCTTTGGGGTTGATGATGGGCAAAAATTAAACGTTCAAAGGATATACTATTATTATTATTATTATACAACTTTCTATCCACCTTTTCCCCCAGGGAGTGATGAGACAAGGCAGGAAGGAGGGGAGAGAACCCAGAAGAGAAATATCTCCACCAAGAGGCCTCTAACTGGTGCCGACTATCGAACATTGCCTGGGACAGAAACCTGCCTGAGGACACTGAGATCTCTCCACTGAGCAGCCTCAACTTTCATTCATTCATTCATTCATTCAATAGTATTTATTGAGCGCTTACTATGTGCAGAGCACTCTTCTAAGCGCTTGGAATGAACAAGTCGGCAACAGATACAGACAGTCCCTGCCGTTTGATGGGCTTACAGTCTAATCGGGGAAGACAGACAGACAAGAACAATGGCAATAAATAGAGTCAAGGGGGAGAACATCTCGTAAAAACAATGGCAACTAAATAGAATCAAGGTGATGTACAATTCATTAACAAAATAAATAGGCTAAAGAAAATATATACAGTTGAGTACAGTGTTGAGTACAGTGCTGAGGGGATGGGAAGGGAGAGGGGGAGGAGCAGAGGGAAATGGGGGGAAAAGAGGGTTAAGCTGCGGAGAGGTGAAGGGGGGGTGGTAGAGGGAGTAGAGGGAGAAGGGGAGCTCAGTCTGGGAAGGCCTCTTGGAGGAGGTGAGTTTTAAGTAGGGTTTTGAAGAGGGGAAGAGAATCAGTTTGGCGGAGGTGAGGAGGGAGGGCGTTCCGGGACCGCGGGAGGACGTGACCCAGGGGTCGACGGCGGGATAAGTGAGACCAAGGGACAGTGAGGAGGTGGGCGGCAGAGGAGCGGAGCATGCTGGGTGGGCAGTAGAAAGAGAGAAGGGAGGAGAGGTAGGAAGGGGCAAGGTGATGTAGAGCCTTGAAGCCTAGAGTGAGGAGTTTTTGTTTGGAGCGGAGGTTGATAGGCAACCACTGGAGTTGTTTAAGAAGGGGAGTGACATGCCCAGATGGTTTCTGCAGGAAGATGAGCCGGGCAGTGGAGTGAAGAATAGGCTGGAGCGGGGCGAGAGAGGAGGAAGGGAGATCAGAGAGAAGGCTGACACAGTAGTCTAGCCGGGATATAACGAGAGCCCGTAGCAGTAAGGTAGCCATTTGGGTGGAGAGGAAAGGGCGGATCTTGGCAATATGGTAAAGGTGAAACCGGCAGGTCTTGGTAACAGATAGGATGTGTGGGGTGAACGAGAGAGATGAGTCAAGGATGACACCGAGATTGCGGGCCCAAGAGACGGCAAGGATGGTCGTGCCATCCACGGTGATAGGGAAGTCTGGGAGAGGATCGGGTTTGGGAGGGAAGATGAGGAGCTCAGTCTTGCTCATGTTGAGTTTTAGGTGGCAGGCCGACATCCAGGTGGAGACGTCATTCATTCATTCATTCAATAGTATTTATTGAGTGCTTACTATGTGCAGAGCACTGTACTAAGCGCTTGGGATGAACAAGTTGGCAACAGATAGAGACAGTCCCTGCCGTTTGATGGGCTTACAGTCTAATTGGGGAAGATGGACAGACAAGAACAATGGCAATAAATAGAGTCAAGGGGAAGAACATCTCATAAAAACAATGGCAACTAAATAGAATCAAGGCGATGTACAATTCATTAACAAAATAAATAGGGCAATGGAAATATATACAGTTGAGCGGACGAGTACAGTGCTGTGGGGAAGGGAAGGGAGAGGTGGAGGAGCAGAGGGAAAAGGGGAAAAAGAGGGTTTAGCTGCGGAGAGGTAAAGCGGGGGTGGCAGAGGGAGTAGAGGGAGAAGAGGAGCTCAGTCTGGGAAGCTTAACTTAAGTGAGTTTTAAGTAGGGTTTTGAAGAGGGGAAGAGAATCAGTTTGGCAGAGGTGAGGAGGGAGGGCGTTCCAGGACCGCCGGAGGACGTGGCCCAGGGGTCGACGGCGGGATAGGCGAGACCGAGGGACGGTGAGGAGGTGGGCGGCGGAGGAGCGGAGCGTGGGGGGTGGGTGGTAGAAAGAGAGAAGGGAGGAGAGGTAGGAAGGGGCAAGGTGATGTAGAGCCTTGAAGCCTAGAGTGAGGAGTTTTTGTTTGGAGCGGAGGTTGATAGGCAACCACTGGAGTTGTTTAAGAAGGGGAGTGACATGCCCAGATCGTTTCTGCAGGAAGATGAGCCGGGCAGCGGAGTGAAGAATAGACTGGAGCGGGGCGAGAGAGGAGGAAGGGAGGTCAGAGAGAAGGCTGACACAGTAGTCTAGCCGGGATATAACGAGAGCCCGTAATAGTAAGGTAGCCGTTTGGGTGGAGAGGAAAGGGCGGATCTTGGCGATATTGTAGAGGTGAAACTGGCAGGTCTTGGTAACGGATAGGATGTGTGGGGTGAACAAGAGAGACGAGTCAAGGATGACACCGAGATTGCAGGCCTGAGAGACGGGAAGGATGGTCGTGCCATCCACGGTGATAGAGAAGTCTGGGAGAGGACCGGGTTTGGGAGGGAAGATGAGGAGCTCAGTCTTGCTCATGTTGAGTTTTAGGTGGCGAGCCGACATCCAGGTGGAGACGTCCTGGATTAGAGTGGGCAGAGAGAAGGAAAGAAGGAAGGTGAGAAAGGGGTCAAGGTGGTTGAAGAAGTCGGAGGTGGGACCGGGAGGGTGGTAGATGACAGCGACAAGTAACTGGAGGGGGTGGTAGAGGCGAATGATATGGGCTTCGAAGGAGGGGAAGGAGAGGGAGGGGGGAGGAGGGATAGTGCGGAAGCGGCAACGGGGCGAGAGGCAGGAGGAGATGCGAGCCTGAAGGGAGGGGGAGAGGACGGGGCGGAGATGTAGATCTGCGTGTCATCTGCGTAGAGATGGTAGTCAAAGCCGTGAGAGCGAATGAGTTCACCGAGGGAGTGAGTGTAAATGGAGAACAGAAGAGGGCCAAGAACTGACCCTTGAGGAACTCCAACAGTTAAAGGATGGGAGGGGGACGAGGCACCAGCGAAGGAGACCGAGAAGGACCGGCCAGAGAGATACGAGGAGAACCAGGAGAGGACGGAGTCTGTGAAGCCAAGGTGAGATAAGGTATGGAGGAGAAGGGGATGGTCATCAGTGTCAAAGGCAGCAGAGAGGTCAAGGAGGATTAGAATGGAGTAGGAGCCATTGGGTTTGGCAAGAAGGAGGTCATGGGTGACCTTAGAGAGAGCAATCTCAGTAGAGTGGAGGGGACGGAAGCCAGATTGGAGGGGGTCCAAGAGAGAATGGGAGTTAAGGAATTCTAAGCAGCGATTGTAGACGACTCGTTCTAGGATTTTGGAAAGGAAGGGTAGTAGGGAGATAGGGCGATAACTGGAGGGGGAAGTGGAGTCAAGAGCGGGTTTTTTTAGGATGGGGGAGACGTGGGCATGTTTGAAGGCAGAGGGGAAGGAGACATTGGAGATTGAGTGGTTAAAAATAGAAGTTAAGGAAGGTAGGAGGGCAGGGGCGATGGTTTTAATAACGTGAGAGGGAATGGGGTCCGAGGCGCAGGTGGAGGGGGTGGCACTTGCGAGGAGGGAGGAGATCTCCTCTGAGGATACTGCAGGGAAGGATGGAAAAGTAGGGGAGAGGGTTGGTGGGGGGGAGGGGAGAGGCGGAGGGGTGACTTTGGGGAGTTCAGACCTGATTGTGTTGATTTTTGTGATGAAATAGGTGGCCAGATCATTGGGGGTGAGAGATGGGGGAGGGGGAGGAACAGGGTGCCTAAGGAGAGAGTTAAAGATCCGGAACAATTGGCGGGGGTGACGGGCATGGGTGTCGATGAGGAAGGAGAAGAAGTTTTGCCTTAAGTTTCAACCAGACTAGGTCATTGGGCTTCAGAACCACTGCCTACCGTCCATCCATCAGGACACTTAGTGGAAATAGCACGGGCTTGGTAGTCAGGGGTCTTGGGTTCAAATCCAGGATCTGCCACTTGTCAGCTGTGTGACTGTGGGCAAGTTACTTCACTTCTCTGTGCCCCAGTTCCCTCATCTGGAAAATGGGGATGAAGACTGTGAGCCTCACGTGGGACAACCTCATTCCCCTGTATCTCCCCCAGTGCTTAGAACAGTGCTCGGCACATAGTAAGCACTTAACAAATACCAACATTATCTCAATCCTGAATTGCTGCTCCTGACTCCCAGTTTGAGAAACACTGGCCTAAATCAAACTCTGAACTGCTCATGCTTCCTGGAATATTGCTGATATGTATTTACTTCATCAGGTGAAAAACAAGGGACTCATATTAGACTTTTAGATATATTAAAAATAGTTGGGTAGGAAAGAGAGAGAGGGATTGAGAAAGTGAGGGAGATGGAGAGAGAGAGAAAGATTGTGAAACACAGAGGGACCTGGAAAAATATTGTCCATTTGACCCAGTTGCATTTCTACCAATAGCCTCGGGATGGCTCATCTGTACTTAGAACCCAAAAAGCTTTACTTAAGCCTGTAGGCCATCTACGTGATATCAAAAGAAAGAGACAAATTGTTCCTCCAAAGCATTTATTTTTTTTTAATTTAAGTTTCATATTTTTCACCTAAAGCTTCAGAGCTAAAATAATTTATTTGGATTTGAATAGAATGTGATAAGCAGGAGAGGGTGGCATCCCGAGGTTGACACTGAATAAGCATTAGCTATTAAATTATACCCATGAGGTGGGCTTACGTCTGTGCCCTGGAGTATTTGATAATGAAGTGCCACACTTGTTGGATCCTGCCAGACAGATCCTTGGGTGAGGAGGAAAGGGGATATTTCTGAAGCAGATGTAGCAGAAAGTTTGAGGTGAAAGAGAAAAAATCCATAGAATAAAATTGTGATTTTTCAGGGAGTTGGGAAATTTATACATCACATTCCTCCTCTTCTCAAGGAAGGGAGAGAGCAGCTTAAAGAAGCCATGTCTTTGCAAGGGGAATGATGAATGTATATGTGTGGGAAGGGGTAAGGAGTGCTTCAGTCTAATTTGTGCTCATTAGCCAGCTGAAAATTCTAAATAGAAGCAGTGACTGGGGCTGAGAGAACTTGGGGAAACAGAAGAAACACCTGGTGAGGAAGCTTGCTATTTATTTTTTAAAGCCCATCAAGTTTACTAAGATTATGAACTTAGCGAACCTAATTAAACTCAAATGAGAATTTGAAAGAGAGAGAAAAAAACAGTGCAGAGAGGAAGAAGAGTGGGGCAAGGTTGGGCATACAAACTCTCTCTGCTGGCTTAGATCCAGATGCAGGATTTGTCGGAAGGTCTAGGGCAGATCCATTATGCAGAAAAGTAAGGGCTGCTATTCTCTGTCTTCAGTGAAGCTGAAGGAAAAGGGGATGGGATTTGGCTATGGTAGGGCAGCTGGAGGGTAGAGCGGCGAATAGGAAGGAAAGCTTTTGGACTATTGAGTGGGGGTGCCGTCTGGGTGCCAGCCTGTCTGTTGACAGGGGGCAGTTTCCAGTGTCCTCAGTTGCTCTTGCAGGATTCTGGTTTATCAGTCAATCCATTGTATTTATTAAATGCTTACTATGTGCATAGGACTGTATTAAGTCCTTGGGAGAGTACAATATAAGACAGTTAGCAGTCATGTTCCCTGCCCGCAACAAGCTTACATCCTAGAGAGAGCTTGTTATTGAACAGGCTGGTTCTTTGGGGTATAGGGTATCTTCTGTGAGCTTCTGGATTCCATTGGTAAGGTCTCAAAGGGTTGAGGCTAAAGGAAATGGGGAGTTAACAGATATAAAAATAATAATAATTGTGGCATTTGTTAAAGACTTACTGTGTACCAGGCACCGTACTAAGTGTTGGGGTAGACATAAGTAAATCAGCTGGACACAGTCCTTGTCCCACATAGGGTTCCCAGTCTCAAACTCCACTTTGCAGATGAGGTAACTGAAGCATAGAGAAGTGAAGTGACTTGCCCAAGATCACACAGCAGACAAGTGGAGGAGCTAGGATTAGAACCCAGGTCCTTCTGACTCCCAGGCCTGGACTCTATCCACTCCAGATCCTTGGAGAAAGCAGCTGTCATCAGTGAATCTGATGTCAAATCACTCACCTTGTATACAGCTCCCTCTTCAAGGCAAAGCAGATTGTTTGAGGACAGGGTTGAAAGTAGCTCTGAGTGGTTGCTCATGCTTCTGGCTCCTCTGTTTCCCCTCCTCTGTGAGATTGGACAATCAGACAAGCACAGCTGTCATCTTGGCTATGAGACTCCTCCTGTCCCACTGGCTAAGGGAAGAGATGTAAGCAATGTGAGATAAAGCTTGTATTACAAAGACCCTCAGGAAAACCAGGAAAACCAGAAGCAGGAAAGTTTGGGGAATTTTGGGACTGTAGACTGTGAAAGCTCATTTTGGACACAGAATGTGACTGTTCATTGTTATATTGTACTCTCCTAAGCACTTGTACAGTGCTCTTCATGGAGTAAGTGCTCAATAAATATGATTGAATTAATGAAAAAAATAACTTGAGAAAGATATCCAAGTCTTATGTAACTCCTCTCTAAATCAAGGTGAACAGAAATTCAGCCACCTCTGGAGAAACAAGGACCAGGCCTCCAGGAGGTTGGGGAGGAGTAGGAAAATAAGAGAGGAGAGAATGGATAGAGGAGAGGGGAAGAGGGAGGGAGGAAGGAAAGAGGAGAGAGGAAGAGAGGCAAAGAGGGGCTTTGAATGGAATAAGAGAAAATGGTCTTAAATGGAAACAGATATTATATAGATTATGGACAAGGAAAATTTTACTCATAATGAGAGTTGCTAAACACCGGACCAGGTAAACAAGGGAGGTAGCAGTCTTTGTCACTCTGAAGGTCTTACCAACAATATTTTTGGTAGTCCTATCTAGAAGCAGGGGGAATGCCCTTTGAAATCTTTTGGTTGTATGTCTAGGTCTTCATCCTACTAACTCATAAATTCCCACAGTCCTAAGTATAAGAGAAGCAAAGTGACCTAGAGGAAAGAGGTAAAGCCTGGGAGTCAGAGGACCTGGGTTCTCTGACTGGCTCCATCATATGTCTTCTGTGTGACCTTGGACAAGTCACATATCTTCTGTGGGTCTCAGTTACCCCATCTGTAAAATAAGGATTGAATCCCACTCTTTCCTGATTGAACTGTAAGCCCCATGTAGAACTGTGATAAAGCTGATTGACTTCTATGTACCCCAGCACTTTAAACAGTACTTGGCACATAGTAAGCACTGAACAAATACCATAATCTTAGCCTTTTGGAGTTTTTTAGCATTAATAGTTGGCTTGACAGACATCACAGAATATGTCAGACAACCTTCCAATTGCTTACAAAATGGGACCCATGGAACTTGTGGCTCAGAAAGGTCCAAGGCCTGACAGAAGGACAAACTCCACCACCATAATTGTGAGGATCATTCTGGGAGCCCACAAGATCTTTTGAAACATTCTGGAGGGAGCCTGGTGTGTCTGCTCTAATGGAAAAGCTTGCCCTCATCCTGGATGAGGTGATCTCATCTGAGGGCAAAGCTAAGGGAAGCCAGAGAACTGGGAGCTTCTTGTAGTATATAAGGCTTGGCCTGTGACCTGGCCAGAAGAAAATGATATGTGATAAATTGATTTCTGACTCACTAAGGTGCATTTCGGGTGGAAAGCAAGGTAAAGAGGGTTAATTTGGGCATTATCTTAATGTGGGAGAGAGACTATACCCTGGTTTCCTGTACTTTTTTCCCCAAGGCTGGCACTTAACTCCTATTAATCAAATCCTCAATTTAGCCTTGAACATTAGTGTCTTTAAACATCATCTTACTAACCTGACTTTAGTAGCTTCTGTTGTAACCATTTCCAATCTGTGGTAGGAAATGACTCCCTACTTTGAACTTGTCCATTCTGGGAGTCTGGTTCAGCTACAGTCGCTAAGACCTCCGCAGACCAACCCCATTGGTTGCTGGATGGAGTTCCAAATTCTAAATCTCTCCCCTTTAGTAGTCCTAAATTAAAGATATCTGACTTTGACCCTAGTTTATGGTTACCCAGAAAAGCGGCCCCCAATTTTGATCTCCCAAGAAAATGAGTTTCCAGGGAATGTAATCGTAAGTCATGACAAGGGCTCAGAGGGTCCAAATGTCCAGTCAGAAAAGCTATATGCACATTTCTTTCATCACCGAAATAAAGGTTAGGCTATCTCCATCTGACAGAAAGGAAAAGTTTCCAGAAACCTGGACCAAGTGGGAGGGGCTTCCATAGGTGAAGAGTCCTGGGATTGGTTATATCCTGAAAGACATCATTACGGGGTGGAGATATAGGCAGACTAACCCAAGATTTGGGGCAGATGACTGAGTTAAAGAGCATAATGCTCTCGAATCTTTATTAACAAGGTGTCACATAACTGCATTAATAATAATAATATAATGGTCACCATCCTCATTGTTGTTTCTAAATTAAAGCTCTTCCTCTTTAAAGGGAAGGTTAAATCAGGTTCAGCTAAATAGTATTGCATGGGGGAAAGGATTTGTATACAGATACAAGCTACTCTGGTGTTGTAGTTTGTGATACTATTTGCTCATCAGTCCACAGGGATCTGAGGTCACTGGTCTTCCCTAGTATCAAGCGCTATTATGATTACTTCCATTCTTCTCATTAGTTCCAATTATCCCTCCTGCATTTGAAGGGTGTTGGCTGCTTAAAAATGTGTTGTTCATGCTTCACCCACTGTGTGGCTCTTCCTCACCTCTCCATTCTGCCAAACCATGCTCTTCCCCTATTCAAACTCCTGCAGCTCTTCCAGGAGTAACCTGGGAAGTATGTGGGGGAGTGGGGTGTGGGGGGAGGAAGGGCGAATGGAGAAGGCAGTAGCAAAGCTTCCTTCTCCTAAGAGGGACTGGATATCTGTGATAAGCTAGCAGCCCCCCCTCCACATTAAATGAAGAAGAAGGGAGGGGATGAACTCCAGGGATAGGTTTACTGTTAGCTATTCCTGAGATTGTGTTATTGCCCTCCTGGGAGAGAATCCAGCTCAATATTATCCCTCTTCCTTGCCAACTGTAAGAGGCAATTCATACTTTAAAGATCACCTAGAATCGATCAAATCAAACCATATTTATTGAGTGCTTACTGAGTGCAGAGCACTGTACTAAGCACTTGGGAGAGTAACATATTAAAAGAGTTCGTAGACTCGTTCCCTGCCCACCATGAACTTACAGTCTAGAGGGGAAGAACATGAGGAAGTTCATCAGCCACTGGCATTGATATGGCATTGATTTTGCCAGGAGTGAGTTTGGAGTACAATCCTGGTACTCTGCCTGAGGTATTGAAACTCGTAACATGAAATCCTGGGGAAGGTCCTGGGGAGGGAGGGAGAAGTCACAAGTGGGAGGAGACAGGCACTGGGTATCACAGGCTGAAAATTTGGGGTATACAAATCCCATCCAGGTGACAGGTGAGAGTTCACAACCATGACATGCTATTTGACAGAGACACAATTTCTGCTCAAATGTACTTTTTTTGATGGAATACCCCTGCCTAGAACATGTGACCTGCCAACAACCTTTCCCTTTCAGAGGGTTTAGTATCAGTAGGCAATAATTAGACTGGCAATCACCTATGCCTCTAAAAAGGGTCCTCCTATTCTTCAGAGCAGGGAGAAAACAGGCAGGACAGCAGCCCTTCAGAATGCCTCCCTTTCTTGTTTCTAAAATGTTGAGAATTCATTCCATCGCCACCTCACAGGATCAGCCAGGAGGCTGAGGAACTGAGATTTCACAGTGATAAAGAAGACACAGAAAGGAAATGTGTGAAAAATTGCAATGACAAGGTCGTTTTCATCGCAGATGCTTGTAGGGAAGCAGAAACCAAGTCCGGCATTCCTCCCTGGCACAGATCACACCTAAGTTGTCTATTGGAAAGGAAAAATTAAGCAGTACATTTCCTCCTCAGCTATCTTCTACAGGAAGTCCACCTTAAAATTGCATTCCTTTGAGTCTTTATCCTTTTAGGTTTCTTGTTTACGGAGCTCTTCCTTGGTGATGTGAGCCAGAAAATCCTAATGATTATTCAGGAACTGCTTATTGGAGGCTGTGAATGCTCCAACCTCTTGCTTCTCTCTACTGCTGCTTTTGGGGTTAGGGGGAAAGGAGATGATGGGGAAACTAAAGCAGATCCTTTATCAGCTTGTGAGAAGCCCAGAGGAATAATCTGAATCTTCTCCTCTAAGTTGTCTTCCCTGACTAAGCCTCTTTTCCTCCTTTCCTTTCCTAAGAAAGGAAATCTATAGATAGTCCAAAACTTCAAGTCAAAAATGTTTCCACTCCCTTTCATTTATTCATTCATTTGATTGTATTTATGGAATGCTTACTGTGTGCAGAGAACTGTACTAGGGGCTTGAGAGAGTACAGTATGAGCAGACACAGTCTCTGCCCACAAGGAGGGAGCCAGGGTAATTTCCAGCTTTGAGGATGAAGCCATGGTTTCTCCTCCCCTGTGCTGTTTAGTCTGGGCTCCCTGCCTTGCTCATTCCTTGTCTCTGGCAAGACCTGAGCATTCCTGAGTAGGGTGAAAAAGAGCAAAAAATGTCATTCTTCTGATTCAATGCCTCCCCTCCCAATCAGTCAATCAGTGGTATATACTGAGCACTTATTGTATGCAGGGCACTCTATTAGGTACTTAGGAGAGAACAATACAATGTTCCCTCCTCACAAGGAGCTTCTTTACAGAGGAGGAAATTCCTGATTGGGGAATGGGAGCATTTATAGATATATAAATTAGTGCTTGTGGTACTGAGGGTAGGGTGAGCTCCATCTGCTTTGTTCCCTCAACAAAAGTGCTATCCTGAGCAGCATGGCCTGGTAGAAAGAGTCCAAGCTTTGGAGTCAGAGGACCTGGGTTCTAATACTGGCTCCACCACTTACCTGTTGTGTGACCTTGAGCAAATCACATAACTTCTCAACTTCCTCATTGTAAAATGGGGATTCAATACCTGTTCTCCCTTCTACTTAGACTGTGAGCCTCATGTGGGACATAATTGTCTTGTATGTACCCCAGTACTTAGTATGGTGCCTGGAACGTAACTAGTAAGCACTTAAATACCACAGTTATTATTATTATCTCCAATCTGGCCTTGGAAAGTTGGGGTCTATATCAATCAATCCATCATACTTATTGAACTCTTACTGTGTGCAGAGCACTGTATGAAGCACTTGGGAGAGTATGGTATAAGGGAGTTATATTTCCACTCTCCTTCTCTCCTCCTCCTTCTTTTCCATGTCCATAGAATCAAGAGTCAACTTGAAAGTGAAGTCCTGAGACTCTGCCAAAGGAAAAATCCAAGCTATTTTTCTCCAACCTAATGCAGGATTTATTCCTCTAGCCATTTTAGATTCTTATTGACAATGCTTTTACAAGTTCATCAATTCTCACAACCTTCCCCAGAGGGAGGTCAACATTATTAACCCCATTTTAAAGATGAGAAAACTAAGGACCGTAGCAATGAAGTCAACCTTGAAAATTAGCATCCACCCATTGAAAGCTGGGAGTTGAGCCCAACTGACACTTTTGCAGTAACTTCAGGAAAGTTGTTTATGTGTGGGAAATGGAGGTGAAAACAGAATGTAGAAAGCAAAGCTTTCAAAGTCATTTTGCTTGCCTTTATTGTAGGGATAGTAGTGGTATAGCCTATATCTAGTATCTGCTGCAGTGCACTGTTCAAGGCACTTGGGAACGACAGAAAAGAGCAGTGACAGTAGCTTACAGCCTAATGAGGGAGACAAAACTACAACTATTTATTTGTAGTTGTCAAAATAAATTACATTTAGGAGAAATATATTCAGAAATGGTCAAGGTCATAAACTCCTTGAGGACAAAGAATAAGTTCTTGATAAATACCATTGACTAATGTCTATCAATTCTATTGTATTATATTCTTCCAAGCACTTAACACAATGCTCTACACATGGTAATGCTCAATGAATAATAATAATTGTGGTATTAGTTAAGTGCTTACTATGTGCCAGGAACTATATTAAGAGCTGGGGTGAATACAAGCAAATAGGACTGGACACAGTCCCTGTCCCACGTGAGGCTCACAGTCTTAATCCCCGTTTTACAGATGAGGTAACTGAGCCATAGAGAAATGAAGTGACTTGTCCAAGGTCACACAGCAAACAAGTGGCAAAGCTGGGATTAGAACCCATGACCTTTTGACTCCCAGGCCCATATCCAATAAACTATGCTGCTTCTCTATATCTCTGCTTGATTGACAGACAATGTAAATGAATTCATAAGTACTTGGTTTGACTGAATAGATAATATGGCTCAAAATTCTAGAAATTTTTTTCATGGTATTTGTTAAGCACTTACTATGTGCCAGGAACTGTTCTTAGCAGTGGGGTAGATAGAAACTAATCAGGTTGGACACAGTCCCTGTCCCACATGGGGCTCACGAGCTTAAACTCCATTTTACTGATGACGTAACCGAGTCATAGAGAAGTTAAGTGACTTGCTCAAGGTCACACAGAAGACAAGTGGTAGATCTGGGATTAGAACTCAGGTCTTTCTGATTCCCAGGCCTGTGCTCTACCCACTAGGTCATACTGCTTCTCCTATTTAATTGGAGAAAGTTGTTGATGGAAGTGGGATTTTAGGAGGACTTTGAATATGGGTAAAACTATAGTCTAATGTGGGAAGGGAGGGAGTTCCAAGCCAGGAGGTAAGTGGGACCAAGGAGATGGAGGTGGGAGAGTCAAGAACAAGATACAACTATAAGGTTGGCTTGAGAGGAATGAAGACAGTGACTGCGTTCTAGCCCCGGCTCTGCCAATTGTCTGCTGTGTGACCTTTGGAAAACAACTTCTCTGTGCCTCAGTTCCCTCATTTGTAAAATGGGGATTAAGACTGTGAACCCCACATGGGACAGGGACTGTGTCCAACCTGATTAACTTATTTATGATACTGGCTATTCTTAGTAATGGTGATACTTTGGTGACTCATATTCCTTGCTTTTGGTCAAAATCAGTTTTAGATCTTCCATACTGCTGGAGTGTAACTAGAGGGCAAGGGAAAATATCTCAGGCATCTATGGGGAGAGCCATGGTCTATCTGACATGGGGCGGATGAAATTCCAATCTGAGAAACAGTGTGAGCAAGGGGCTGGATAGTGGGAAATAGAAAGCTGGCTTGGGAGGAATGAAGATAGTGAATGTCTGCCCGCCACCTAAAACTCAACCTGTCCAAAAGTGAGCTCCTTATCTTCCCTCCCAAGCCCTGTCCTCTTCCTGACTTCCCTATCACTGTGGATGGTGCGACCATCCTTCCCTTCTCTCAAGCCCGCAACCTCGGTGTCATCTTTGACTCGGCTCTCTCATTCACCCCACTCATCCAATCCATCACCAAGACCTGCCGGTCTCACCTTTATAATATTGCCAAGATCCACCCTTTCCTCTCCACCCAAACGACTATTTTACTGGTACAGGCTCTCATAATATCCCGGCTGGATTATTGTGTCAGCCTTCTCTCTGACCTCCCTTCCTCCTGACTCTCCCCGCTCCAGTCTATTTTTTATTCCGCTCAACTGTATATATTTTCATTACCCTATTTATTTTGTTAATGAAATGTACATCACCTTGATTCTATTTAGTTGCCATTGTTTTTACGAGATGTTCTTCCCCTTGACTCTATTTATTGCCATTGTTCTTGTCTGTCTGTCTCCCCCGATTAGACTGTAAGCCCGTCAAACGGCAGGGACTGTCTCTATCTGTTGCCGACTTGTTCATTCCAAGCGCTTAGTACAGTGCTCTGCACATAGTAAGCGCTCAATAAATACTATTGAATGAATGAATGAATACCTACCCCAGAACTTAGAATAATGCCTGGTACATAGTAAGAGCTTAATTAATACCAGTATTATCATAATTATGGTGGAGCCAAAAAGTGAAGAGCTTCAAAGCTGACTAGGAGGAGTTTTTTTTGTTGTTGAGGGCACGGATTTTCTTTCTTTGTTGCTGAACTGTACATTGCAAGCACTTAGTACAGTGCTCTGCACACAGTAAGTGCTTGAAAAATACGATTGAATGAATGACACGGGAAGCCGGTGGCCAGGTTTTGAGGGGAGAAAAGATGTGGACTGAGCTATTGTTTGGGAAGATGATTTGGGCAGCAACATGTGGTATAGTTTGGAACTGGTAGAGGTGGGAGGTTGGGAGACCAGCGAGAAGGCTAATGCAATAATCTAGTCATGACAAGATCGGAACTTGTACCAGGGAAGTTGCAATTTGGGAAGAGAAGAAGGGGTGGAGTCAGAGAGAAGAGGCAGGATGAACTGAGAGTATTCAAGCACTTATTCAAGCTCTGCACACATTAAACTCTCAATAAATACAACTGATTGAAATATGATTGGTTGTTTTGGCAGTTGGCTGTGAGGTTAAGAGTCAAAGTCAAAGTGAGCAAAGAGTCAAGAATGTCATCAAGATTGTAGATTTCTAGGATAGGGAGGAGGACAGAGTTATTGACTGCAGTGAGAAAGTAAAAGGGGAGGGGTAGGTTCAGGGAGAAAGATGAGCAGTTCCATTTTACATATTTGAAGTTTGAGGTATCAACTGGATAAACAAGTGGAAATGTCCTGGAGGTAAGAGGAGTTGCAGGATTGCAGGTTTACAGGGCTAAAGAGGGAGATTTAGGAGTCATCCTTAAACAGTTGGTAGCTGAAACCATGTGGGAAGATGAGTTCCCTGAAAGAATGACTGTAAATTGAAGAGAGCAGAGAACCTAGGACTGAGAATGAGAAGCAGAGGAGGAGCTACCAAGCACAACTGAAAGCTCCCTCTAGACTTTAAGCTCCATGTGGGCAGGGAGCAGGTCTACAACTCTATTGCATTTTATTCTCCCAAGACTTTAGTGTAGTACTCTGCACATAGCAAGCACTCAATAAATGCTATTGACTGATTGGTTGACTGAGTGAGGAAGTGGTCAGAGAGACAGGAGGAGAACTTTGTTACTATTGTGTCAGCAAAAGTGAGTCCTGATAGTGTCTTTAGGAGGAGGAACTGATTCTCGGTGTCAAAAGCAGTAGGGTGCTCCCTCTGTCCCAGAACTCCTCCTTTCATCATATATGACATAAGACAGCTCTCTCCACCTTCAAAGCCTAATTAAAATCACATTTCCTCCAAGAGGCCTGCCCATCTAACCCTTCATTTCCCCTACTCCCAATCCCTTCTGTGTCACTCTTGTATTTGGATTTATACCCTTTATTCATCCCATCCTCGGCCCCACAGCACTTATTTAACATATCCATAATTTGTGTTAATGTCTGACTTCCTCTCTAGACTGTAAGATTCTTATGGACAGGGAATGTGCCCACCAATTCTGTTGTATTGTGCTCCCCCAAGCTCTTAGTTCAGTGATCTGCACTTGGTAAGGGTTTCTATAAATACCACTCAATGATTGACTGATGAGATTGAGCCTGAGTGAGTGAATGGAGACATGAACTAGTGTTTGACTGTGAGAGTAGAGCGAGTGATGAGGGCAAGCTCTAGGGGCTGTCTTATGATCAATCAATCATATTTATGGAAGGCTTTCTGTGTGCAGAACAGTATAGTAAGTACTTGGGAGAGTACAAAATAATATAACAGAAACATTCCCTGCCCACAAAGAGCTCACAGTCTAGGAGGGGAGATGGAGATTAATACAAATAAATAAATTATGGATATGTACATAAGTACTGTGGGGCTGAGGGAGTGGTGAATGAAGGGAGTAAATCAGGATGATGCAGAAGGGAATGGGAGAAAAGAAAGTGAGAGGCCTTAGTCAGGGAAGGCCTCTACAGGAATCTAGAGGGGCCTAACAATTTCCTCAGAGTTTATGCACATTTAACTAGTATCCCTTAGGGGCCACCCCTAGGCAAGAATCAACTGGGACACTGCCTCAAACACCCTCACAACCATGGGGGCCCACCCATTGTCTGAGACAGCATCCCTCTGGCCTGATGCTCTCCTCCCCCCATGCTCTGAAGGGTAGTTACTCCAAGGAGGGATAAGATACCCAGGCCCAGTGTTGCCTAGAGTGTCAATAAGATGGAAGATATGGGTTATTGGTGGCAGCAGCAACTGCAGCTGCTCTCTGGTGAGCCCCACCCTGCACAATGTCACTTGGGTAAGTCTGTCTTCTTAGGGAGATGTAAAGATGGAATTTTTATTCTTTAAACCACCCCCTCACTCTTGTCAGGGCTCACAATGGAAGAGTTCTCCCAGTCCCTGTTCCCCCAGTAGACTGAATGTGAAAGTTAAACAATAACAGAGAGTTGAGAATGACAAGAATATAGGTTGTCATCTAGAAAGATGCCTCTGGTCACACTAGCTCAGCTGTCTTCCACTAAAGCACATGCACTCAGCCTGTCTACCTTAACTACTCCTATTCCCAGGTGTAAACCAGCTGCAGCATGTCCTGAAATTGCTGGATGAAATGTTGAATCAGACCTTCCAGACCGCCAGCTGACTCCATGAATAGCAGTCCAAAGTCTCATTAACTCCTTCAGCTAAGCAATGACCTTGACTGCCTCCTCAGAACCTCTTCATCCTTTTAACTGTGATTCCTATCATTTTAGAGGTCCACTCTCCAGTTTTGCTACAGCCCCTTTAAAATAATTGTAAAGCTGAAGTGTGTGTGTGTGTGTGTGTGTGTGTGTATTTTCCAGACATTTTTCCTGCCCTGTGGTCCTATCCAGAAAGATTGAAATTGCTAGGATGACCAAATGCATATCGACCACTTACATTCCTCAAGACAGTGGGTTGTTCCTTGCAGGTATTGTTTGATCTTTTTCTTCTCTATCCATTTTCCCCCTCAGAAACTTACACAGAAACTGGTTAGGGCAGAGCCATGAGGAAGCTGAGAAGGGGATGAAGGGAGAGTCTGGAAATCATAACCTCATCTTCCCTCCCAAACCCGGTCCTCTCCCAGACTTCCCTATCATAGTGGATGGCACGACCATCCTTCCCGTCTCTCAGGCCCGCAATCTCGGTGTCATCCTTGACTCGTCTCTCTCGTTCACCCCACACATCCTATTCGTTACCAAGACCTGCCGGTTTCACCTTTACAATATCGCCAAGATCCACCCTTTCCTCTCCACCCAAATGGCTACCTTACTGCTACGGGCTCTCGTTATATCCCGGCTAGACTACTGTGTCAGCCTTCTCTCTGACCTCCCTTCCTCCTCTCTCACCCCACTCCAGTCTATTCTTCACTCCGTTGCCCGGCTCATCTTCCTGCAGAAATGATCTGGGCATGTCACTCCCCTTCTTAAACAACTCCAGTGGTTGCCTATCAACCTCCGCTCCAAACAAAAACTCCTCACTCTAGGCTTCAAGGCTCTACATCACCTTGCCCCTTCCTACCTCTCCTCCCTTCTCTCTTTCTACTGCCCACCCCGCACGCTTCGTTCCTCTGCCGCCCGCCTCCTCACTGTCCCTTGGTCTCGCCTATCCCGCTGTCGACCCCTGGGCCACGTCCTCCCACGGTCCTGGAACGCCCTCTCTCCTCACCTCCGCCAAACTGATTCTCTTTCCCTCTTCAAAACCCTACTTAAAACTCACCTCCTCCAAGAGGCCTTCCCAGACTGAGCTCCCCTTCTCCCTCTACTCCCTCTACCACCCCCCCTTCACCTCTCCGCAGCTTAACCCTCTTTTCCCCCCATTTCCCTCTGTTCCTCCCCCTCTCCCTTCCCATCCCCTCAGCACTGTACTCGACCGCTCAATTGTATATATTTTCATTACCCTATTTATTTTGTTAATGAAATGTACATCACCTTGATTCTATTTAGTTGCCATTGTTTTTACGAGATGTTCTTCCCCTTGACTCTATTTATTGCCATTGTTCTTGTCTGTCTGTCTTCCCCGATTAGACTGTAAGCCCATCAAACGGCAGGGACTGTCTCTATCTGTTGCCGACTTGTTCATTCCAAGCGCTTAGTACAGTGCTCTGCACATAGTAAGCGCTCAATAAATACTATTGAATAACCAAGGAAGCAGCATGGACTAGTGGAAAGATCATGGATCTTGGAGTCTGAGGACCTGGGTTTTAAACTTGCACTTGTCACTTGTCTGCTGTGTGACCTTGGGCAAGTCACTTACCATCCTTGTGCCTCAGTTTCCTCAACTGTAAAATGGAGATTAAATCCTACTTTCTCCTTCTTAAACTGTGAGCTCCATGTGGAGCAGGGACTGAGTCCAATCTGATGATCTTTAATCTACTGCTTTGCTAAGTAAAGTGTTTGGAACATAATAAGTGCTGAAATGGGCCCATATTCATAATAATTTTTAATAATTATTATTATTATCATTGACACAGTTTGTAGAACTCCGCTTAGCCTTGCAGAATTGAGAACTGCAGGCAGAGCCGACCTTTCAGTCTCCCACGGAGGAGCATGGCTCATTCAGAACCATCCTTCATTTCATTCCCTTCATCATCTCTTAATGGACTTGCTTTCTGCACAGAGCGTCTTTTCCCCTCTGCTCATTTGTAAAAGTCCTTTCGACCTCACTTAAGCCAAAAAAATGGCCTGTTCTGCTCTACCCCTAAACCACAGACCACAAACTGGCCTGACCACCTCCATTTATCATGGTAGACTTTCAATAAGGAAGAGAAAGACAAGGGAGATGGATGATAAACCATAGCAACAACAGGTTGGATTTATTTGCCACCCACTCTGAAAAGTCCACAGCCCTGAAACAAAGATAAGAATCTTGACTGGTTTTAGGTCTTAAAACTGAGGGTCAGTCTTGGAATGGGGTATTATGGAATATGAAACAATGCAATAACCTCCTTTCCCCCACCTTATATTAACGTTGTGATCATCCTTCCTCCCTCATCTTATTCCTTTAGAGCCCCTAATTACCACAATTTCCTATCTGTAAAAATGCCATTCATTGACTGCAAGCCTCACCTGCCCCAATGATGTCATCTCAATCTTTCCCTCAGTGGTCTTTTGAACTCAAATTGCAGGTGTCTCTAATGTTGCTTTAGCTGAAACTATAATTTAGCAAAGTTTGGCTAAATTGCTTCAGCTAAATCCATAATTTAGTGTCAATCTCCCCCTCTAGACTGTAAACGCTTCGTAGGCAGGGAATATGTTTAAAATTCTGTTAAGCAGTGTGGTTTAGTGGCAAGAGCAAGGGCTTGGGAGTCAGAGGACGCGGTTCTAATTCCGATTCTGCCACTTGTCTGCTGTGTGACCTTGGGAAAGTCACTTCACTTTTTGTGCATCAGTTAACTCATCTGTAAAATTGGGATTAAGACTGTGAGCCCATGTGGGACAAGGACTTCATCTAACTTGATTACCTTATATCTACACCAGTGCTTAGAACAGTGCTTGGCACATATTAAGTGCTTAAGCAATATCATTATTATTATTATTCTCCCAAGCATTTAATACCATATTCTGCATGTAATCAGCTCTCAATAAATACCATTGATCGATTGACTGAAGGAACCAGTTGGGTAGGAAACTAGAGATCGACTTATATGAGTCAGTGATGGTTTTTAAGAGAAAATAAGCCAGACACTGCTAGCCAAAATAGACTTGGCTTTGTATGAATCCTTTAGGCAATTGGTACTCATCCCAATCTCAGTCCCACAGCATTTATGTATATATCTGTAATTTATTTATATTAATGTCTGTCTTGCTATACTGTAAGCTCATTGTGGGAAGGGAACGTGTCTACCAATTCTGTTGTATTGTACTCTCTCAAAGGCTTAGAATAGTGCTCTGCACACACTAAGTGTTCAATACCACTGATTGATTGATTGATTGATCTAAAAATGTAGCAAACTCATGACACAGTACCTTTTTGGTGTACTGTATTGTAGTATGTTGATTAGCCATATTAATTGGCTCCATCATCAATTAATCAACCAATCATACTTATTGAGCAGTCACTTCTTGCAGAGTACTGTACTAAGAGCTTGGTACAATACAATATAATTGGTAGACATGTTCCTTGCTCACAAAGAGCTCACAATCCAGAGGTGGGGACAGACATTAAAATAAATTATGAATATGTACAGAAGAGCTGAAGGTTTAAGGATGGCATGAATAAAGAGTAAAAATCTGAGTGCAAGTGTGGTGCATAAGGGAGAGGAAGCAGAGGAAATGAGGGCTCAGTTGGTGAAGGGTTCTTGGAGGAGATGTTCTATAAAAATAGTGTTAAGTGAAAGAGCTCTTAAGAGAGTATAGTTTTCCATAGGAAATAGGGTGCATTAACAAAAGACCAAATGACAAAAATATCTTTAAAAACCACCAAAAGCAATAGAAAAAATGGAGGTACATGATCAGATAGCTAATCAATAATCAATAATTAAAGATTTTGAATTGCTTTTTAAAGTAGGAAATGTACATATGTAAATACAGTACTTGATGATATCTTTTACAGTATATTCAGCAAAAAGGCAATTGGCACTAAAAACACTCATCAGTTATTACCTATGCCAAAGAGCTCTTCCATTATCTATGCTAAAATGAAATGGGCTATAAACACTCTATTTCAGGGGAAAGGGAAGGGAAGCACTTAAGCCCAAATAAACTTTACAGATTGATTTATTTATTAGAATATTCAGTTATTTACAGCTGTTTTTCCTAAAGTGTTTATTCAGTTGCCTGCTCTTCTCTTTCACTATCTAAAGTTTAGTTAGTTTCCTCAATTAAATTGTAAGTTCTGTGAGGGCAGAACACTTTTGTCTTCACACATTTATACTCTCCAAAGTGCAGGAACTCAATAGATGAATTCATTCAGTCCAATTTATTGAGAGCTTATTGTGTGCAAAGCACTTTACTGAGCTTTGGAGGTACAATATAACAATAAACTGACACATTCCCTTCCCACAACGGATACTACTGATTGATTGATTTGCCCCATATGTAATACATTCTTGCAGTTCAGTAGTGTTATCACAGAAGACGGCTAAAAAAAGGCCTTATTATGGAGCATTACTGCAATGTTTGCTAATCACACTTATTTAACCTATTTCCCTCCTACTTAGATTGTAAACCCTATGTGGGACAGTCACTGTGTATGTCTGACCTGATTAACATAATCAATTATAATACACTTACACAATAATCACTCAGTAAATACCATTGATTGGTTGACTAATTGACAGTAGACATGATTCCTGCATCCCAAGAAGCTCACGATCTAATGGGAGAGAGGTACTAAAATTTATTACAGATAGGAGAAAGTAATTGAGTATGTAAGATATGTATGCAAGTGCTACAGGGAAAGGTAGTTTAACCAGTCACACTTATTGAGTGCTTACTGTGCACAGAGATCTGTACTAAACACTAGGGAGAGTACAGTACAACATAGTTGTTAGATATGTTCCCTGAGTTGTGAGAATTTATAATGCTCACTTGGTACAGAAGTGCTAAAGCAGTATTTGGGGAATTTAAGGTGGGAAAATAAGAGACTAGTTAGGGAAGACCTCTTGGAGGAGATCTGATTTCAGAAAGACTCTGAAGTTGGGGTTAGCAGCGGTGGTGAGTCAGAGATAAAGGTGAATGACCTCCCAACACAGAGAAGGGTGTGAGCAAGAATGAAGCAAGGAGACTACTGCAGTAGTCAAACTGGGATATCAATCAATAATAATTATTGAGTGCTTACTGTGTGCAGAGCAGTATACTAAGCACTTGGGAGAGTACAGTACTACAGAGTTGTTAGGCAAGTCCCCTTCCCACAACTAGCATACAGACCAGAGGGGGAAATAAATAAGGACCTAGCCCAGCGTGGTTTCAGTATTTGGTTAGAGGGGGTTGAAAGGAAAAGAGGAATCGAGGATAATGCCAAAGTTACAGGCTTGAGAAACAGAGAAGTTGGTACTGTTGTCAACTGGGATCGAAAAAATTAGGTGGTGGTGAGGATTTTATCAAGCTTGATGTGGTGGCAGAGATGCCCTGGATACAAGAGAAACTGTGAGATTGTAGAGAAGGAGTGAAATCAGTACTAGTGGAATTGAAATCATCAGGGTTGAACTCCCCCATATCTCCCTCTCACCTTCCCAGTGTCCCCTACCAGCCTCCATCCACTCTTTCAACCTCCCTATGAGTCTCTCAAGAAAGATCTACCCTTCCACCTGTGCCTCTGACCACATCCTTTTGCATTCTCTCCCTGACCATCATCTTTAACCACTCTTTCGCCAGTGGCTCCTTCTTCTCCATTACACCCATATATCTCCAATCCTAAAAATTCCCTCCTTTGATTCTAATGCACCCTCCAGCTCTCAGTCCATCAAATCTCCTCCATCAAATCTCCTTCCAGTCTTGTCCAAACACTTTGAATAAGATGTTTTCCCTGATGCCTTAACATCTCTTCTAATTCTGTCTAATACCCTTAGCAACCTGGCTCCTGTCCAGTCCCCTCCACTGAAATAGTACTCTCCAAAATTCCTAATGACCTCCTCCTTGCCAAATTCAGTGATGCTACTCCATCCAAACCACCTAGACCTCAGAGCAGCCTTTAACACTTTGGACTACTAAAACCCATTTCGCCTGGAAACACACTCAAATCTTGACTTCTCAGAATCTGTCATCCCCTGATTTTGCTCCTACTTCTTCAGCTGCTCCTTCTTGATCACTTTTGCAGTTTCACACCTGTGCTGGGTATTGCTGAAGAGGGAGGGAGTTATCTAACCCAAGAGAATAGGCACTTCTGGATTAATCCTGAGCATTTCCAGCATGGCTGGATGGTACAATTCTAGGCTCCAGAATAAGCTGACAAATAGGCCCACTCAGCAACAGTGGAGAGAGTGGTGACTTTGCGACTGCTGAAAAATAGAAAGAGTAGGATAAGGAAGCAGAGGATGAGAAGGAAGCAGAGAAGGAAGAAGAGGAGGAGAAGGAAGAAGAGAAGGAAGAAGCAGAGGAGCAGGAAGAAGAGAAGGAAGAAAAGGAGGAGAAGGGAGAAGAGCAAAAGGAAGAATATGAGAAGGAGGAGAAGGAAGATGAGGAGAAGAAAGGGAGGGCAATATCTCTTACATCCTTCCCCCTCTATGCTGCCACACCACCACTTCCATCTCCATGGCTGGGAGCACTCTCTCAGCATCTGGTCCAAAACTGGCATCCTAATAGATCTTTTCTTATGCCATTTAGGTGGTGGCCCCTCTCACCCACAAAATGTAGTCATCCTTCCTATAGCAGAGTGTCTGGCCACCTTAATTTAAAGGGTTGTACTTTCCCAAGTGATTATTATGAGCACATCACTAGCTCTTCTATATGTCTGCAGAGGGATGAACAGGAGGCTATGGTCTTAACTTGCACGAAAGCAGCATACACCTAGTGGAAAGAGCATAGGCCTGGGAGTCAGAGGAGCTGAATATTAAACCCAGTTCTGCTACTTACCTGTTGTGTGACCTTAGGCAAATCACTTAGCTTCTCTGTGTCTCCATTATCTCATCTGTAAAGTGGGGATTAAGACTGTGAACCTTATGTGGGACTGGAACTATGTCTGACCTGACTACCGTGTACCTACCCCAGCACATAGTACAGCACCTGATGCATAATAATAATAATGTTGGTATTTGTTAAGCACTTACTATGTGCAGAGCACTGTTCTAAGCACTGGGGTAGATACAGGGTAATCAGGTTGTCCAATGTGAGGCTCACAGTTAATCCCCATTTTACAGCTGAGGTAACTGAGGCACAGAGAAGTTAAGTGACTTGCCCACAGTCACACAGCTGACAAGTGGCAGAGCCAGGAGTCGAACCCATGACCTCTGACTCCGAAACCCAGGCTCTTTCCACTGAGCCATGCTGCTCCCACTGCCTAACAAATATCATTAAACAAGAGGTGTTAAACATGGTTATATAGGGAATTTAAAACTGGAACAGTCCAATAAGAGAGTTTGTGAAGACTCCTTTCCTTAGAGAGATTTGAAAAAACATAATAAAAAAAATCCTTGGGCTGGTTGGATGTAGGCGGCTGGACCACTGACATCATCACTGATTCTACTCCTTTAATACTGTATTACTTGAGATGGAGGTATGGCATCTATTTCCTTTTGTCAGATGGAAAAATAACTAGGGATTTAGGAGATTAAATGATCTGTTCAAGGGGTTGTTTAGTCGCTAATAGAGGTGGTATCTAAGCTCAAGTCTCATCGCTTTTGGTCTAGTATTCAATCTACTAGTTCCCAACTGAATATAGAGTTTACCAAGAAGCAGGTAAGAGGGTATCTGGATTCAAACTGAAATCCAAATTGAAATCAGAGAGGTTGGATAGGATGGGTTTCTGAATGTGCAGGTGATAAGTTTAATGGATCAAATTTTAAGAGGTGTGAAGAACTGAGACTTTGAAATGCTTATTATTATAATTGTTCTTTTTAAGCACTTATGGGTCAAACAGTGTGTTCAGAACTAGGATAAATAAAAGATGATATGATCAGACACAATCCTTTACCTATAAGCAACTTGAGGGTAGGGAAATTATCTTTACTTGGTGGTTTACTTTTCACAGCACTTAGTACAGGACATTGAATCCTTCAGAAACTCAATAAATACGATTAATAGGGCTAGAAATTGAAGGTACTCTACCCCCATTTTATAGAGGAGGTAACTGCGGCACAGAGAGGTTAAGTGATTTGCCCAACCCAGCTTTCCTGAATCCCAGTTTCCATGCTCTATCTATGGAGGCAGATTGCTCCCTAATTAGCAAATCATAATTAGCAAATCTGTGGCTGTAGACTGTAAAATCCTCAAGGGTGGTGACCATGTCTCTTATATCTATTGTACTCTCCCAAGCACTTACTATAGTATTCTGCGCACACTGGGTGTTTGGGAGATACAGCTGATCATCAGAAAGTAGGAAATGGGAAGTTGTTTCCAAAGGAAATTATGGAATAATTTTTTGTTTTCCTTGAGAATAAGAGACCCAGTTCTAAAAAGGGCAGAGAGAGGAAAAATGCTAGAGAACATTGTTTTCACGATGTATGGATTAAGGAATGTAGTTAAGTGGTTTCTTGAGCCTCAGTGAAGCATTTGATGCAGTGAATCATGAAATCTTTCGGAATTAATACAACTGGATTAAGAATGAAAATGAGCTGCAGGACTTGAGACAAAAAGAGCAATCAGTGGCAACTCATTGAATTATAGAGGGAGCTCAGGAAGGGTTTTATAGGGACCAATATCAGGTCCAATTGATTTAATATCTTTGTTGAAGAAGACTGGTATGGTGTATTAATTCATTTATCAAAGGTGGCTAAATTGGGAGCTTTTGGAGTGATCAGTGAGTCTTAATTATTCATAGAAGGAGAGAGACATTGGGAAACAAGCATGCTACATTCAGTTAAACATCTGGTTACTGATGCCAGACTCACTGGGAAAGGGAAGCATGGACAAGGGCTCAGGATGAAATGGTTTCAGAAGACAATGCATTTGATGCAAATTTAAGCTTTCTAAACTAGGGAGACAATTACAATCAATCAATAATATTTACTGAAGGTTTACTCTGCAGAAAATTGTACTAAGTGCATGGGAAAGTACAATGAGTATTAGACAAGATCATCACCCTCAAGGAGCTGACTAAAATAAATAAATGAAATAAAATAAAATAAAGAACTAAAATAATGTCTGGGTAAAGGAATAGTGTATAAAGATATGTACAAAAGGGAAAAGGGAAGGTGTGAATATCCAAGGGTTTAGCTGATGCAGTTATAGAAATGGAAGGTGGAGGGTGAAGAACTGAGAGAGAAATTAGGGAAGGCCTGCCATAAGAAATGTAATTTCAGAAGGACCTTGAAATTGGGGAGAACTGTAATTTGCTGGGTGTGGAGGGGATGAGAGAATTTCAGAGAGAAGGGAGGATGTGAGACATGAGAGAGGTAAGAATGGATCACAGTAAGTAGATTGGCTTGAGAGCAGCAAAAACTATGAACTGGGGCTTAATGGGAGAAGAATGAAGAAAAGTACAGTCAGAAAGTTGATTGAGTGCCAATTGTCAGGAGTTTCTGTTTGATGCAGAGAGAATGATCAACCACAGGAGGATTCTGATGTGTGAAGAGATGCAGAAAATTATGCATGAGAGAAACGATCCGGGTATCAGAGTGAAATGTGGACTGGAAAAGGGAGGGGCTGGAGACAAGGAGATCTGTGAGGTGGCTGATTCAGTGGTTGAATTGGGATATGACAAATATCAGGGCCAAAATGTTGACAACTTGGACCCAATAAGTGCTCAATAAATACTACTGATTGATTGACTGATGGAGGGGAAGTGGAAGATTCTGGAAATGTTGTGACAGGATTTGGTGACAGACTAAATATAGGAGTTGAAATAGAGAGTAGGAAGTCAAGGGTTATGCCAAGGCTTAGGGCTTCAGAGATAGGGAAGCTGGTGGCTATGTCATCAGCTATGGGAAAGTTATGAAGAGGAGAGAATTTAGGAGGTAAGATGAGGAGTTTAGGTTTGGACAAGTTGCGCTTGAGGTAATGGAGAGATATGCATATAGAGAATTCCTGAATGTAGGAGGACATGTGAGATTGTAGAGAAAGAAAGAGAAAAGGGCTAGTGAGGTAGATTTGGGAGTAATCTGTAAGTAGAAGTTAGAGCCAGGGGACAGGATGATCTTTTGTGACAGTGGATATTGAGAATAAAAGGGGACCCAGAATAGATCCTTGAGAGATACCCCAATTTGGGAGTTTTAAGTAGAAGAAGAGTGGGCAAAAGAGAATGAGAAAGAGTGGCCAGAGAAGTAGGAGAACAAGAGAGAACTGTGGTGGAGAAACCGAGGACAGATAGTGTTTCCAAGAGAAGGCAGTTCACAGAGAAGGATTAGGATGAGGAATTGGAGATCATTTTTCTAAAAAAAAAGAAAAAATAGTCCATGTGTTTCCTATATCCCCTGAGAACTCATTGAACACATCAGTTCATTGAGTTTTCTTATTTAGTATGAACACAGCTCCTCCTTTTCTACCTTCCTTCAGTTTTTAGGCTTTCCTTTTTCTCTTCCCCACACCTTGAACTTATCCCCTGCATCCTGGCCCCTTGGCACCCACTTTCCTTTACTTTTTCCATAGCTCCAGCACTGCAGGTTTCCACCAAGGAGCTCACTATTTCTGCCACCCCGCCAACCAACACCACTGATCCACTGCTCCCATGGCTTGTCAATTCTGGATGGAAAATCAGGTTGTTTAGGCTAAGAGTGGTCTAGGGTGGGATCTGGAGAGAGAGCGATTAGGATAGAGGAGGGAGAGAAGAAGCAACAGGGCCTGGAGAGAGCTTTGGACATTTTCCCTGCACTCCCCTTCTTACACAGTGGATATCTGCTCTAATCCCTTCCGCTATCCAGTCTAACCCTGACCTCTAGACTTTGGAAGAGGGGGACCATTAGTTATGGGGAGTGGCAATAGGAAGTCAGGTTCTTTGTGAGATCTAACTGTGTTGGAGCAGTAAACAAAATTCATACCCAAGAAGAGATATAACAGCAAGATATAGTGGATAGAGCATGAGCCTGGGAGTCTGAGGATCATGGGCTCTAATCCCGGCTCCACCACTTGTCTGCTCTGTGACCATGGGCAAGTCGCTTCACTTCTCTGTGCCTCAGTTACCTCATCTATAAAATGGGAATTGAGATTGTGAGCCCCACGTGGGGCAGGGACTGCATCCAACTCTATTGGCTTGTATCCAACCCAGCACTTAGTACAGTGCTTGTCACAAAGTAAGTGCTTAACAAATACCATCATCATCATCATCATTATTATTATTATTTAGACTGCTATCTGCTATGTGACCTTGGACAAGTCACTTAACTTCTCTGTGCCTCAGTTACCTCATCTGCAAAATGGGGTTTAAGACTGTGAGCCCCATGGGGGACAGGGACTATGTTCAATCTGATTAGCTTGTACCTACCCCAGTGCTTAGTACAGTGCCTGGCACATAGTAAGCGCTTCACAAATACTATTTTTTTAAAAAAAGAAAAAATATACTCATTCATTCAATTGTATTTATGGAGTGTTTACTGTGTGCAGGGCACAATACTTAGTGCTTGGGAGAGTTCAGTACAATAAACAGACACAAACCCTGCCCACAATTAACTTACAGTCTAGAGGAATGAACTACAAGGTCAGGGTCTTGCTTAATTTATTATATGCTGTCCTGCTGAACAAAGGACCTGGGTGCAGGCATTAGAATTCATTACTCAACCTACAAAAAACCTCTCATTCAAATACATCAAAATCTTAGAGATAGTTGTTCAGGAAAGTGGATAAAGTCTAGAACAGTAAAGGAGAGTTTCTTTAGGAGCAGAGGCTCAGAAATAATCAATGAATCCATCAGTGATATTAATTGAGCACTTAGTGTGTGCAGAGTACTATACTAGGAGACAAATAAAACAAAATGAAAAAGCTTCCAAGAACAAGTATGACAGCATAACAAGGGATATTCTTTGGATATAGACATTGTGACTGGAATTGCCATTTCAACTTTGACTTCTACAGCCACACATGTACTCATAGACAAACTTCACTTTCAGTAGCATCGTCTTTGAGTTGGGAAGGAAACAATTACAGGTATAGTATATACATACGCTACCAATGTGTATATAGATAGAGATAGATAGATAGATGATAGGTTTGTGTGTGTGTTTGTGTGTATGTATGTGTATATATATCAATCAAGAGGTGGATGTTTCATATATATTATGTATAAGTATATTGTAGATAGTGTACAAAGGGAGCATATCGCTTTTTCCCCTTTGTAAAATGGGAGGAGACTAGTACTCAAGTGTCTCTCTGAAGATGTACAAGTTTATTTGTTTGGGAAGGGGGGGTTGGAATTATTTGAGAGGCAGAAGAAAGGACTCAAATGAACTTATTCTGGGTGGTTGTCAAAATCAACAAAGTTTACAGAGCAACTACTGAGTGCAGAGCATTGTACTGTATTGGGGAAATGCAAAAGAAATAGATTATGTGATTCCGGCCTTTGAGGAACTTTAGAGCCTACTAGGAAAGAACATGAGCATAAATGCATAAATAATGGCTAAAAGAGCCTAAGAACAGATATAAATGATAAGTAGTGCAGCCTAGTGGATAGAGCACAAGCTGAGAGTCAGAAGGACTTGGATTCTAATTCTGCCTCTGCCATTTGTCTCCTGTGTGAAGTTGGGTAAGTCACTTCACTTCTCTGAGTCTCAATTACCTTTTCTGTAAAATGAGGATTAGGATTGAAGCCCCATGTGGGACATGGACTAAATCCACTCTGACTAGCGCTCGTATCTACCCCAGTGCTTAATACAGTGTCTGACACATAGTAAGTGCTTAACAAATACCATTCTTCCCCCAAAACAAAACAAACCAAAAAAACCACAAGTGGCCAAATCAATCAATACCAAATAAATAAACACATTAAGTGCATAAGAGCGCAGAGGTGGCTACTGGTTGGGAGTGATCTATTCCAACATTAGAGTACCCAGAATGCTTGCTATAGTACTTACACATGTCTTGAGAGATTGGAATAATAAAGTGTCAGTTGGTAAAACTGTCTGATAAGGAGACATCTTCTAGGAGTACAAATTAAAAGCAAGTCAAGGGAGAAGCTCCAATAGTGTTAAAGAAAATTGGAAATTTGGATTTTGAGAGAAGGCTGAGCATGGTGCCCTGGGTGAAAGAAACAGGGAAAGAGAAGATGGGATAGGATATTCCATAGCAGTATATGGACACCCTAAAGGTACAAAGTTTGTCTTCAGTTTTCTTTGGATTTACTGTCAATCTCTAGTATTGTGCCAACTCTGCAAAGCAGGTCATAATCATCGGCTTGTCTCTTTGTGTATACATCTCAAGAATACAGTTTATTGTGTCCAGCACCTCCTGAACTCCTGTCTCAAAGAATCCTAACAGTGCTTGTGGCCTGTCAAGTTGGCACAGCTTTCCGGTAACTTGGAAGACTATTTTTACTCCAAGTTTCCCCCTGATTATATTCTCAAACATGGGATAGATTTAAAAGAACTTGCCTTACTCCACAAGCTCTTCTTCAATCTCACACTGATGGAGAAAGGGTCAGCTATGACATGAGTTAACTGACAAACAACACACTGCCATGGAGAAGTCTGCTCCACCCCCACAACCTGTATTTCCATATACTTAGACTTGGTTGTTTCCCTCCCTGCAATTTACTTTGAGAGTCTGTCTCTCCCACTGGACTATAAGCTCCTCGAAGGCAGGGATCATGTATACCAACTCTATTGTATTCTCCCAGGTGCTTATTACAATGCTGTATACATAGTAAGTAACAGTGAATACCACCAATTGATTTATTGATCTTAGTGGATTTCTCAGGACAACTGAATTGGCATAGCAACTGTCAGAGTTCTGGTCTGTTACTGTTGTCAAATGCTTCTGTATGGTCTGTGAACATGGTGTAGTGGTCTTGGTGTTGTTCTCTGCACTTTTCTTGAATCTGTCATACTGCGAAACTCATATTTACTGTGCTGAGTTTTGGGCTGAAGCCACATTGTGATTCAGGTAGTGCACAGTTGATTCTGCTTTTCAACAATCTGTTCAGAAGGACTCTGGCTAGAATCTTGCTGGCAGTAGAAAGCACTGAGCTCCCCTGGTAGGCTCTACAGTCAGATCTTCTTTCTCTTTGAAGACTTGTGGCATTTCTTCAGTATTTCATAGCCTAAAGAAAAGCTCATGCAGAGGTTTGAGGACAGGGTTCCTTCCTTGCTTGTAGAATTCTGCCGGAATATCATCAGATCAGGGGGCTTTGCCATTGTTCATGTCTTTGCAGAAGTTACTGCCTCTAAAGTCAGAGTTCAGGGCACGACTTCATGTTTTGACTGGTTTTCAGTGCTATAAAGGACTTTTGCCTCAGTGGTGGAAGGTGTGCTCAGAAACTCATGACGGCATCCTTGCCATTTGTGTAAAATACTTTTTGTCTGAGATGAAGGTGGTACTATTAATATTTGTCATCTGTACCATAGTTGATAGGGGCCCATTCAATTACTTTAGTAAAATTCCTTACTTTGGGTTTGTCAGCATATCACTGGATCCTTTCAGCTTTGACATCCCACCACAGATCACACAGATTTTTAGCTTGATCTGAATTTCCTGTTGCAAATTTTTGAAGGTCTCCATTTTGTTAGGATGTGAGGACCTGCCAAGTATCATTGACCCATTTCTTGTTTTGTTGCAAGAAGTTTTTAAATCTCTAGGTAGTTTTCATCAGACCAATTTGGAAGGTATTTTTTGACTCTATCCCCAGTCTTAATGGCTATCTGATAAAAGCTGCAGCAGAGAAAAGCCCCTTGTCTGTTCACATAGTTATTTTTAGTCAGGTGATCTTGTTCCAGTAGGATTACTGTGGTGTTGCCTCAGAATGTTTTAGAGACACAGCATGGCCCAGTGGAAAGAGCATGGGCTTGGGAGTCAGAGGACCTAGGTTCTAATTTTGGCTCTGCCACTTGTCTACTATGTGAATTCAGGCTAATCACTTAGCTTCTCTGTGCCTCAGTTATCTCACCTGTAAAATGGGGATTAGGACTGTGAGTCCCATGTCGTTCACTGACTGTGCCCAACCTGATGAACTTGTTTCTATCCGGTTGCTTAGTAAAGTGCCTGGCATATAGTAAGCACTAAAAAAAAAACCCATTAAAGTTGCTTGGCAGGAGAAACCAGTAAAAGGAATTAAAAATGGAATAAATGGAAAGACAAGCAGGGATTTTGACAGATGCAGAATGACTTAGGGCATTTTACTCTTTCCTACTTGATTGTGAGCCCTATGTGGGACAGGGTCTGTGTCTGATCTGATTAACTTGTATTTACCCTAACCCTTAGAACATTGCTTCACACATAGTAAACACTTAACAAATACCAAATAACAAATACCATAATAATATCAAGTTTCATAGCATGTTGAATTTCTATAAGGCCATAATCAATCAATCAATAATATGAATTGAATATTTAGACTGTGCAGAGCATGGTGTAAGTTGTTGGGGAATAAAGTTGAGGTAGTAGATGTGATTTCTGCCCTCAAGAAGCAATATGAGGAGACAGAATTAAAATAAATTACAGGTAGAGGGAAACATCGGGATTTAAAGATAAATGAATAAGTGCAATGCGGTAGTATAGGCAGTTGTGAGTTATCAAGTGCACAGCTGATGCAGAAATGCTAAGGGGCAATAGTAGGGGCATAGTGGAAGAGATGAGGGATTAATCAGAAAAAGGCATTGTAGACCAGATATGATTTCAGAAGGTCCTTGAGGATGGGGAGAGCAGTGTTATGCTGGATGAGAGGGGGAGGGGGTATCAGGATTAAGGGAGAGAATAAGTGAGAGGCTGGAGGCGAGAGAGTTGAGAACAAAGCTCAGAAGGCTATAGTGGGGTCATCCTTCTATATGGCTGTGATACTTGAATTGATGATGAAGGAAATCTCGAGCTATTTCACCGGTATCACCTCGACATCAAATGGCAGGATCAGGTAGTCAATGATGAGGTATTGGAACTTAGATCACCAGCACCGAAGCAATGCTTGCAACAACCCATTTTAGCCAAGCGAAGCATGGGAGTGGGGTGGTGACTACAGGATTCACCAACAGTTGCTTTATGGGAGACTGAAATGGAGACACTCAAACCAGAATTTAATATTCACTATATAAAGACACAAGGAGACACAGTCTCAAACAATGCGACATAGTAGTGGACTTTTGAGAGATCCCTGCAGCAGACAGACCAGTCTGGTGAAAAACAATTAAGGGAGGGATTGTTCTTTTTGAGCTAAGATTTTGTAGAGATTGGGCTACCCAAATGTAGGTGTGAGACAGAGATAGGCTCTGAATGGAACAAACAAATGCATTACCAAAACAAAGAACAAGGTGTACTTGCACATCCCGAGGAAGGGACTGTTAGCAACACATTGGTAATCTTTTACTACCCATCAGGTACTGTTCTAAGTGCTCGGTTAGATATGAGGCAATTAGGTTGGATACAGTCCATGTCCCATATGGGGCTCACAGTTAAAAGGTAACTGAGTCAGAGAAAAGTTAAGTGACTTGCTCAAGGTCACAAAGCAGACAAGTGGCAGAGCCAGGACTAGAACCCAGATCTTTCTTACTCCCAGGCCCATGCTCTGTCCACTAGGACACACTGCTTCTATTTGGGTTGTTTCCCCATACTTCCTCTCATGGAACAAAGATTCTGTCTGTTGATTGTCCACTGTGTGCAAAACACTGAGCTAAGGGCTTGGGAGACTACAATAAATAGACAGTCTGCCCTTAGGAGATTTTGGTTTAAGGGAGAAGGCAGGCACTATGATCATTTACAGATAGAAGGAAGATAGGTAGGAAAGACAAGGGGAGGTAGTAAAACAGAATGGAAAAATTATATTTTTTAAAAAATGAAAATAGCAGTTAGAAAATGGTTCTCATGGTGAAAATCTGCTATCCAGTGTGTTAACTCTCCAGGAAGAAGCAGTAGAAATTCAAGTGGGATTGAGCAAAATGCTTACAATGGGCCAGTCAATAGCAGCTCTGCTCCGTCTCTGAGGAAAAGAACTTGGATGACCCAAGAACCCCCTTAATCATGTCCAGCTCTTCTTTCTATGGTAACAATTAAATTTATCTGATTTGTTGAAGTGTTTATGCCAGGAGGCACTACATTCAGTTCCATGGCTTCTTTTTTATTGTTTTGAGAACAATTAAGGTTCACAGTTTCTAATGCCAAGGCCAGAAAAGAGGACTGAGGTAGAGGAGGGTTAAGAAGCCTAATTTGCCTACAGTACACTTAGGGAAGAAAAACAAACTTCCCAGGTTTAAGCTGAAGGATAAATGGTGAAGCTAAAAGTCCAATAGAGAAAGATCTTGCTATCCTAGTGGCATCCATTTGAAGATGAGCTAGCAAGTAGGAGATGCTGTTGAAACTCAGCATGAAACTGGGATGAATATTATGCAAAAAGCTGGAAACTGAAAGAAATCTTCTTTATTGAACACTATATCCAGTTTGAGAATCCTTTCTTTAGAGGATTCTTGAGAAGCAGCATTGCCTAGTGGGTAGAGTACCAGCCTGGGAGGCAGAAGGACCTGGGTTCTAATTTTGGCTCTGCCACTTGTCTGCTGTGTGGCCTTGGGTAAGTCTCTTAACTTCTCTGTGCCCTAGTTCTCCTAACTGTAAAATGGGAATTAAAACTATGAGCCCCTTAAGGGACATGGATTATGTCCAACCTGATTAGCGTATATCTATCCCAGTGCTTAATACAGTGCTTGGCACACAGTAAGTGCTTAACAAATACCATTAGAAAAGGACAATGTGGAGAAACTGAAGAAGATTCAGAGACAAGCACTTTGCTTAGAATGAGGTAGATGAAGACTTGCTAGCCTGAGGACAGCCTTTTAATGGTGATTCTAGGACTACCTATAACATTACCAAGGTTCTCAGCTCTAATTTCCAGTGATAAAAGCCTACCTGGAGTCACTTTAGAAGTACTTGGATCCTGAAGACCTCCTCTTCCTCCCTTCATGAAATTCCAGGTTGACAACTTCTGCCCAGTGTACCCCAACTCCCTGAGCCTCTATTGCTGCCACCACCTTGATGACTAAATCGACACCCTCAACACCACCCTCTCTACTGAAATCAACTCTTTTGCTCTCCATCCCGGCATTGATCTCGTACAACTAACCCACAGACCTGCATTACCTCCATGGTCCAACTCCTTCACTCCTGTTCATGAGTCTCAGAGTGCTGCTGGCAGAAATATAGACATCAAGCTGACTTCATCCACTTCAAGCTTATCCTTGCATGCTTAGTACAGTACTTGGCACATAGTAAGTGCTTAAGTGCCATTGTTATTATTATTATTATGAACTCTGCCTTCTCCACTGCCTGGCAAAATTATTTCTCCATCTTTACTGCCATGCCCAATGCCTTCACCAGTTGTTCCAGACATTTAACTCTCTCCTCAAATCCCCTGCCCTTCTGCCTCCCCCATCTCTTGCCCCTAGGAGCTGGCCACCTACTTTATTGAGAAAATTGAAACTATCAGGTCTGATCTCCGTAAAATCTCCCATGCTCCTTTCCAGTCTTTCCCTCCTCCCATTCCCTCCTAGACTCTCCCATCTTTCCCAGCAGAAGCCCAAGAGGAGGGTTCCTACCTTTTCTCAAAATCCATCTCCTCCACCTGCACATCTGACCCCATACCCTCTCACCTTATCAAAACACTTGCTCCCTCCTTTCCCTCCCTGTCCACCATCTTCAACTGTTGGCTCTACAATGGCTTCTTCCCAACTATTTTCAAACATGCTCATGACTTCCCTATCCTAAAAAACCCCTCCCCTGATCCCATAGCTCCCCCCAGTTATTGCCCCATCTCCCTCTTACCATTCCTTTTCAAACTCCTTGATTAAGGTTTCTACACCCACTGTCTTAAATTTGTATCCTCCATTTCTCTCCTTGACCCCCTCCAATCTGCCTTCTGTTGCCTTCATTCCACAGAAATCACCCTTTCAAAGGTCACAAATGATTTCCTTCTTGCCAAATCCAATGGCCTCTACTCCATCCTAGTCTTCCTTGACCTCTCAGCTGCCTTTGACACTGTGGACCATCCCCATCTCCTGGAAACATTATCTGACTTCACTGTCACTGACACTGTTCTCTCCTGGGTCTCCTCCTATCTCTCTGCCCATTCAGTCTCTTTCACAAGCTTCCCTCTGTCTCCCACCCAACTAACTGTGGGTGTCTAAAGGTTCAGTTCTGTGTCTTCTTCTATTCTCCATCTGCACTCACTACCTTGGAGAACTCTTCACTCCCATGGCTTCAACTTCCACCTCTATGCACATGATTCCCAATTCTACATCTCCAGCCCTGAACTTTCTCCCTCTCTACAGTTTCAAGTTTCATCTTGCCTTCAAGAGATCGCTACTTGGATGTCCCACCGAAACCTCAGACATGTCCAAAACAAAATTCCTTTTCTTCCCACCTTGTCCTCCCCCAATTTTTCCATCACTGTAGAAGGCACCACCATTTTCCTTCTCGCCCATCCACTTATGAATATCCCTGATTTGTTCCCTTTATTCACCTCTCCCTCAGCCCCACAACGCTTATGAGCATACCTGTAATATATTTATTTATTTGTATTAATGTCTGCCTCCCCCTCTAGACCTGGAGATCACTGTGGGCAGGGAATGTTACCAACTCTGTTGTAATGTACCCTCCCAAGCAGTTAGTACAGTGCTCTGCACACAGTAAGCACTTAATAAATATGATTGATTGATTGACCATCCCTCATCTGAAGCCCAGGTGGGGATTAGCCTGCCACCCCACTTCCAGGGCTGGCAACAGGAAGCTCATGGAGAAAACAATCCCTGTCCCTGTCCCTGTCCCCTTGGCTCTCCTCATCCATACATCTCCCCAGCACCCAGAGATCCTCCTCCAGTCCCAGCTACCGGCAGATACCAAGATCAAAGATCTCAATAATGTTTAATAGTGTCATAATTCAGTAACAATAAAAAGATTTCTGGTGCAAACTACCTTTCTCTAGATCTTCTACTTCCCCCCAAAGGACTCTCTGTACTCTCTCTTCCCTCAGGAAATTCCAGGTTCCAGCCTTGCCCTCTCTGAGTTGTATGGATACCAGCCTCTTGTTTTCCTTTCTCCCCCTTAGAGGCAAAAGCCTCCATCTTCTGGAGTCCTAGTCTCTGGATGTCTTCATTATATTCTAACCCTCAACTGGGATCATCTCTGATCCCTCCCTGTGCCCAGTGTCTCTCTAAAGTCACAACCCTAAGTGTTCCCTGTGTCCTGCTCTCCCAGTCACACGGCTCACCATCTCAGGGAGGTGCAGCACAGAGTGACTCTCCTGGCTTCGTCTTTGGCTCTCCTGAGTGCTTTCTTTTACCAATCTTATATTTATCAATTTGCAGCTGTTTGTCTCCCCAGCTAGATTGTAATCCCCTGGAGGACAAGGACCATATCTTTTTCCCCTTTCACGTGCTCCCTAAACACATACTACAGTGCTCCTCAATCCATCATTAATGTTGATCCATCAATCAGTGGTATTTATTGAGTGTTTACTATGTGCAGTGCACTGTTCTAAGTACTTGTGAGAGTACAATACAAGATAAATTAGCAGATACTTTCCCTGCTTACAGTCTAATAACGATGATGTTGTTGTCTACAGTTTATTTGGGGCTGGTAATGTGGGCCTTAGTGTAGGCTTATGAAGCTGAAGCTGATTGAAGGAACAGCTTTGGCTTTAGGAAGAGAGTGGGTGGATTTCATGACCATATTCCTTTGGGGGAAGGAGAGAATGCTGAGAGCCTTTCTTGCCCTGTCTGGGGCAGAATCAAGCACAGAAAGAATTTGAGGAACATTGGTATTTAACACTGGTATATCTTCAGCCTAAGTCCATGCAAATGGAGGTTTTCCCATGTGAGAAGCTGTGGGGCCTGCTGGAAAGAGCACAGGCATGAAGGTCAGATGAGTTGAGTTCATTCATTCAATAGTATTTATTGAGCGCTTACTATGTGCAGAGCACTGTACTAAGCACTTGGAATGAACAAGTCGGCAACAGATAGAGACAGTCCCTGCCGTTTGACGGGCTTACAGTCTAATCGGGGGAGACGGACAGACAAGAACAATGGCACTAAACAGCGTCAAGGGGAAGAACATCTCGTAAAAACAATGGCAACTAAATAGAATCAAGGCGATGTACATTTCATTAACAAAATAAATAGGGTAATGACAATATATACAGTTGAGGAGACGAGTACAGTGCTGAGGGGATGGGAAGGGAGAGGGGGAGGAGCAGAGGGAAATGGGGGGAAAAGAGGGTTAAGCTGCGGAGAGGTGAAGGGGGGGCCGTAGAGGGAGTAGAGGGAGAAGGGGAGCTCAGTCTGGGAAGGCCTCTTGGAGGAGGTGAGTTTTAAGTAGGGTTTTGAAGAGGGGAAGAGAATTAGTTTGGCAGAGGAGGAGGGAGGGCATTCCAGGACCGCGGGAGGACATGGCCCCGGCGTCGACAGCGGGATAGGCGAGACCGAGGGACAGTGAGGAGGTGGGTGGCAGAGGAGCGGAGCGTGCGGGGTGGGCAGTAGAAAGAGAGAAGGGAGGAGAGGTAGGAAGGGGCAAGGTGATGGAGAGCCTTGAAGCCTAGAGTGAGGAGTTTTTGTTTGGAGCGGAGGTTGATAGGCAACCACTGGAGGTGTTTAAGAAGGGGAGTGACATTCCCAGATCGTTTCTGCAGGAAGATGAGCTGGGCAGCGGAGTGAAGAATAGACTGGAGTGGGGTGAGAGAGGAGGAAGGGAGATCAGAGAGAAGGCTGACACAGTAGTCTAGCCGGGATATAACGAGAGCCTGTAGCAGTAAGGTAGCCGTATGGGTGGAGAGGAAAGGGAGGATCTTGGCGACATTGTAAAGGTGAAACCGGCAGGTCTTGGTAACGGATAGGATGTGTGGGGTGAACGAGAGAGACGAGTCAAGGATGACACCGAGATTGCGGGCCTGAGAGATGGGAAGGATGGTCATGCCATCCACGGTGATAGAGAAGTCTGGGAGAGGGCCGGGCTTGGGAGGGAAGATCCTGCCTCCACTACTTGCCTGCTGTGTAACCTTTGGCAAATCATTTAACTTTTCTGAGTCTCAGTTTCCTCATCTGTAAAAAGGTAATTCAGTATCTGTTCACCCTCCCCCTTAAATTGTGAGCCCAATGTGGGGCAGAAACTGTGCCTGACCTGATTCTCTTTTCTACACCACCAGTGTTCAGTACAGTACTTGGCACATAGTAAGGGCTTAACAAACACCACAGTTATTATTGGAGGAGTTTACAATTCACCACCCACCTGCTGAATTTTCCACTGCTTTGTCCAGTTGTTTAGGAATGAATAATCAACTCTCTGCTGTTTTTCATTTGTTGTGTTGGTCTGTTGTGATAGACACTGTCTCTGCAACAGAGCTCATCCTCTTAAGGGAAGATTTCCCTTCCTTTTACAAGGCCAATGTCTAATCTGAGTCCTGGGCCATACTGATGGGCCTAGAGGATCAATACGAGTCTACATCCTGAGGACATGTAGACTTCACCCCCTTTTTCTACCTCACCTCTTTGCAAAGCACCCCCTCCTCTTGGCAGCTTGTCTCAATCTGAATCTAGAGTGACCATTGCTAGGAGATAAAAAAGCAATTTCATTTTCCAGCCCATTCAGTTCTGGACCTCTATGTTTGGATTAGCAATTGGAATGGTGCTTTTTGTGTTTCATTCTCCTGTATACTAGGGGTTGAATTGAGGCCAGTAGCTATCTGCAGGCAATAATTTCTAACCTCTGTTGACCTGAGCTGGATCTAAATCAGTCTTTTGCATAAAAAAACACCATAGGCCATTAGCAGGCTCCTAAACCACTCCTTTTCCCTTTATTTTTTGATGGGAAAGGGTGTAGATTTAAATAATAAAGAATAAAACCTTCTCAATCAGGTCACCCCAAATCTGGAGGCTTGCTTTCTCTTCCTGCTGCCTCCCTAGGCCAGGAGGATACACTTAACAGAGAACCATTATTCCATTCAATCAATCAATCAATTGTGTTTATTGAGTGCTTTCTGTTTGCAGAGCACTGCACTAAATCCCTGGGAGAGTACAATATGATAGACACATTCCCTACCCACAATGAGCTTGAAGTCTGCCAGCTCCCAGCTCCCCTTCTCTCTCAAAGCTTTCTCCCAATATCTCTGAAAGGCACAGACCCTTCTCCGTGCTTCCTCTAGGTTCACAAACAGTTTCTCTCCTTCCCAGGCAGGCTAGTGTGTATGGAAGTGCACATACCTGGATCCAGACTGCTGCAAAACCCTCCAGTGTACTCTTAGGTATTTATGGCTGAGACTGAATCTGGAAATTTTGGTGTCTATGATGAAACCCAGCCTCCTATATCTCTTTAACAGTTTGTCTGTTTTTTCTTCCCCATATCCTCACAGAGCTGTTCCACTATTGTTCTTTCATTAATTCCATCATATTTATGGAGTGCTTACTGTGTGTGGTGCACTGTACTAAGCACTTGTGAGAGTACAGTTATAGTAATTGTGGTATTTGTTAAGCACTTGCTCTATGCCAGGTGCTATGGTAAACAGTACAGTCAAATGAAACCCAATCCCAGTCCCACAATGGGCTCGTGGTCTGAGTAGATGTGAAAACAGATATTGAATCCCCATTTTATTAATGAGACAACTGAGGCACAGGGACATCAACTGATTCGTCCAAGGTCACAGAGCAGGCAAGTTGCAGAACTGGGACCAGAACCTAGGGTTCCTGATCCCCAGGACCATACTTTTTCCACTAGTCCACACTTCTCATGTGTCAGTTGCCAGTCACCTTTTTCCCTCTTCATTCTTAGACCATGAGCTCCTTGGGAGTCAAGGACCTTGTTAAATTCTGACCCATGTGTTCTTCCTCAGTACTTTGCACATGGAAGAGTTTAATAAATATTAAATAAAATTAATATTATTAAATAATGAATATTATTACTACTACTTTCAACATGGTTATGTTAGTCTCCTTCATACTCAAAGCCACCAGGAAGTCAATCAGGGTGGTCTCATGGATAAAGCATGGGCCTGGAAGCCAGGGGACCTGGGTTCTAATCATGACTTCACCGCTTGCCTGCGGTGTAACTTTGGGCAGTTCACTTAACTTATCTTTGTTTCAGTTTCCTCAACTGCAAAATGGGGATTCAATTCCTGTTCTCCCTCCTACTTTAGGCTGGGAGCCCCAAGTGGGACAGGGACTGTGTCAAACCTGATTAACTTTTATCTATCCCAGTGCTTAGAAAAGTGCTTGACACTCAAAAAGCACTTAAATACCATAAAAAAAAATCAGTTGATCGATTACATTTACTGGGCTCTTATTATGTACAGAGCACTTTACTAAACATGTGGGAGAGTACAATAGAGTAAGTACACGCGATCCAAATTAGGCTCATTGAACCAAGAGGATTCCAAGATTTAGCCACTCCCATAAGCCCCTCCAAGAACCAGACCAGACATAAAATACAAGCCAATTATTCCAATCTTGCAGCCCCTAAGTCACCCCAAAACATTGCTCTTCTGTTGTTTCAGTGCTGTGGCCAAGGTAATAATAATAATGAGGGTATTTGTTAAGCTCTTACTATGTGCCAGGTATTTACTGTACTAAGTACTGCACCGGCAGTCAGAGAGGAACTTTTTCTGTGGTATTTGTTAAGCACTTACAATGTGTCAAACATTGTTGTAAGAGCTGGATTATCTGTATATATCATATATGTGTACATCTGTTATTTATCTCTTTATTTATATTAATATCTGTCTCCTCCTCTACACTGTGAGCTCATTGTGGGCAGGAATGTATCTGTTTCTTGTTATAGTATACTCTCCCAAGCACTTAGTACAGTGCTTTGCACACAGTAAGTGCTCAGTAAATATGACTGAATGAATAAATGAATGGATTAGGTACAGGTTAAGTCAGACACAGTCCCTGTCTCACTTTGGGCTCACAGTCAAAGCAAGAGGGAGAGCAATATTTAATCGCATTATGTTGTTGAGGAAACTGAGGCACAAGGAAGTTAAGTGACTTGTCCAAGGTCATACAGCAAGCAATTGGCAGGATGGAGATTAGAACCCGGGTCCTCTGACTCCCAGGCCTGTGGTTTTTCCACTAGGACACACCATTTAGATGTTCATCTTATGTCTTTACCTTAGACCCAGAACAATGCATGCACCTCACACTGTGGTATCAGAGATATTTCTTTGTCAAGGCACCTCGACTTGTTCTAAATGCATCACCTATGCACACCTGTCTCTGACTCACGAAAAGCAGTGGTGCGTTGAAGGAGAGGCTGGCTGGGTGCAACCTACCATTGAAATGTTCTGGGAGAAATCCAATATTGCAGAATTTATATCTGTGCAACTCATCTAGCTCTCTCTCTATCCCTCCTTCCCTCTCAAATGCCTTCCTATATTTCAGGCTAGGGTATTGATGAGTCCCAAGGATGGCTTGTTGTAACACCTCAAAGGAGGATATTAAATTGCTGTTTTATTGCTAAAGTCATCAGTTCTGACTAGAAGAGGCCAGGGGAAAAAAAGAAGATGGGAGGGAATAGGATTCCATTGGCTTGTCCCAGGTGGCAGGCGTCCTACACACCAGTCTGGGACAAAAATATAAATAGTAGTCTGACAGGCTTAAAAGGGCAGAAGATTAATTTTTTTCACATAAATAATCATCTGGATCACCTAAAGCTTGTAATTCCTCAATTCAATACAATAAAAATGAGACACAGCTTAGTGCCTGGGGATGGGTGGAAGTCGGGGAATGTTTAGGAGTTGAAAGGAGATATTTCCCAGAAATTAAAGTGGAGAACAAGAGGGGAAGTGAGACCAGGAGGTGGATGGAATGGCCCAAGTGGCTAGGGTAGGGAGTCCTTCCTTAAGGGTCCTCCATTCATTCATTCATTCATTCATTCATATTTATTGAGCACTTATTATGTGCAGAGCACTGTACTAAGTACTTGGAATATACAATTTGGCAACAGACAGAGATAATTCCTGCCCAGTGACGGGCTTACAGTCTAATTGGGGGAGACAGATGGACAAAAACAAGACAACATAAACACGATAAACAGAATCAAGGGGATATGCACCTCATTAACAAAATAAATAGGGTAATAAAAATATTTACAAATGAGCACAGTGCTGATGGGAGGGGAAGGGAGAGGGGGAGGAGCAGAGGGAAAGGGAGCTTGGGTGAGGAAAGGTGAAGGGAGGAAGGGGGAGGGAGCAGAGGGCAGAGGGGGAGCAGAGAAGGAGCAGAGGGAGCAGAGGGAAATGAGGAAGCTCAGTCAGGGAAGCCCTCTTAGAGGAGGTGAGCACTCTCAGAAGGGCTTTGAAGTGGGGAAGAGAATTAGTTTGGCGGAGGTAAGGAGGGAGGGCATTTCAGGACAGCGGTAGAAGTGGGCCAGAGGTCGACTGTGGAATAGGCATGAACTGGGGACGGTGAGGAGGTAAGCGGCAGAGGAGCAGAGTGTGTGGGGTGGGCAGTAGAAAGATAGAAGGGAGGTGAGGTAGGAGGGGGCAAGGTGTTGGAGAGCTTTGAAGTCCAGAGTGAGAAGTTTTTGTTTCATGCGGAGGTTGATGGGCAACCACTGGAGGTTTGTAAAGGAGAGGAGTGACATGCCCAGAGCGTTTCTGCAGGAAGATGATCCAGGCAGCAGAATGAAGAATAGACTGGAGTGAGGAGAGACAGGAGGAAGGGTGGTCAGAGAGAAGGCTGACACAATAATTCAGCTGGGATATTATGAGAGCTTGTACCAGTACGATAGCCATTTGGATTGAGAGGAAAGGGTGGATCTTGGCGATATTGTAAAGCTGAGACCAGCAGCCATTGGTGATGAATTGGATGTGTGGGGTGAATGAGAGAGTTGAGTCAAGGATGACACCAAGGTTGCGGGCTTGGGAGACGGGAAGGATGGTTGTACTGTCCACATTGACAGGGAGGTGAGGAAGAAGACACGGTTTGGGAAGAAAGATAAGGAGCTCAGTTTTGGACATAGTTCCATATGGACCGCTGAAGAGGGGAGGGACTGGTTTGGCCAGAACTTTTCTAGAAATCTGCTCCAGTTTGGGTCAGATGGCCCACGTAGTCCCAGTTTGAAGCACATCTATGAATTCATTCATTCATTCAATTGTACTTATTGGGTCTTACTGTGTGAAGAGCACTGTACTAAGCATTTAGGAGTGTACAATTCAACAATAAACAGACACATTCTCTGCCCACAACAAGCTTACAGTCTAGAGGGGAGACAGACATTAACATAAATAAATAAATTATAGATATGTACATATGTACATCCCCAGATATAGCCACCCACTATCCAGATTGAAGGGTCCGACCCTGCTTCACCCTGGTCATCTTCAGATCCTGGAGTCTAGAGTGGTACCAGAGCCATTGTGGATGCCCCCAGACCATATCTGAGGTCAGCAGACATCTGCAGGAACCCTGGGCTGGACCAGATCTGGACTGAACTAGACCATTCAACACACTTATCTAAGCCAATCAGAGCACATCCCTTGGGTCTGACAGCACACTGTTGTTCAGCTGGCCCAGTGTCAGCCATGCCAATACCTCAAGCAGATTTGTGAGGCCATAAAAAGAACTCCTCATTTTAATAATTATAATGATAATGATGGTATTTGATGTTTCAAGCACTGTTCTAAGTACTAGGAACCTTTCCTTAGCACTTGGAAGGGGTGCTTAACAAATGCTATAATTATTACTATTATTATTATTATTATTAAGTGCTTAATAAATACTAGTGCTGCATAGGGGTTGGTCTGAAGTGATGACATTGAGATGTTGCAGGCCGGGAACATTGCATGTGTTCTGGAGAGAATTGACTCCAGCCCCTGGTTATATGCTTCCTCTAGAGGCCTTTCCATCTCACTTAACTGAGTTTCCGGGAGTTGGGCAGCTGAGGATGAAGCCCAGCCCAGATGAGAACATTGTATGCAATCAGGGGTGTATTAACTGCCTCCTACTCCCACTCCAGCTTACAGAGGCTTTTTAGGCAGAAAGGGAGTAGGAATCTATTGTTTTGTGCCTCTTTTTCTATAGACTTTCAGACTGGATTGGGTTTTCTGCTTTAACTGACTGGCTCTTCTGGGCCAGAACAACACTTTGGGAATTTTAAGCCCAGGCTATTTTGGCCTTCAATGAGGGTAATGATGTGGCCAGGGACTTATGACTTGCTTGTCCTTTTTTCCTTGGGCCCTTGAAGAAGTTACTGGGTGAAGTAGCAATGGAAATCTCCAGTTTGGATCTTGATTCTTCTTTGGCTTATGAATGGATACCAGATCATTTTTCTACCTCTACATTCCCTTGAAGGAGGTATACTAGGCCAACAAAATATTGACAGTATAGAAGTTCCAGAATTGTAACACCCCATGCCCCCAAACTCCTTGTGTTCCACAAAAGGCTACTTAACCTCTCTGTGCCTCAATTCCTCCATCTCCACTGAAACTGGCAGAGCAACCACAAATGAAAGCTGTTGAGGCATGAAAGTGACAAGGAGAAGAGTATGGGACCCTAGGTAAGTCATATAGTCATCTGAGGTATTAAGTGGGTTAAAAAGTACTTTCTAATCAGTTCTGGAATTTATAAATGAAAAGTACATTTGTGATAGAGCATGTGTTTATCATCTCTGTTATATTGCCCTCTCCCAGGTGCTTAGGGGGTCTTCAAACAGTAAGTACTCAATAAATATGATTGTCTGATATAAATATTTCTTAATATGCTTCCTGATAGCTTAATAGACTGAGAAATAGACACTAGGAAACAATGTGCTTTCCTTTTAATAATCAGGTAGAATGTACATGTGTGAAAAGGAAAGCCTTATCAATAGGGTAACTGGTTTCCCCACTGGGTAGTCAGATGTTAGGAGCAGCACAAAGCTGATTATCCATTATGTTCTAGAAATATTTACATGGCAGTTTTGTGGTAATTAGAGCTATTTTGTGTAAACTGCTTCCTCTGAGATTGCTACTGAAGTTTCAGTAGGATAAAAGGGATACCTCTTTGCTCCAATTTAGAGTCGACATTAAGTTGGTGATAACTCTGGCTTCACCTGAGGCTTTTTTTTTAATTGCTCATGAAAGCTGAAGAAATTTATAATTTTTTTTCCCTACTTGGAACCACAATAATATTTCATTCACACTGCTTACCCTAAAAAATGGATTTCCTTCCTTTACTCGGTTGGTGATTTGTTTTGCGTTAATGCCTTTCATAACTCACATGTTTTGCTATTAAAAATTAATGTTTGGTACTGACATAAACAAATGAAATTTGTATTATTAATGCTTTACATAGGTAAGACTTTGTAATAACAGATTCATCATAGCAGACTGTTTTAATTAAAAGACTCACTGTTTTTCTGAATAGATTTTCAGAGACTATTTGGGCAACCTGGGGCAGGAGAAATGTCTTGAAGGGTCTGGGGATTTCTGACCAATAGGAGTTCTTTAAGTTTCCTAATAGCTTTCTGGCTGGTGGTGTTCTCTTTTTCCCCCATCCCTTAGCCCAGTGATCTCATGTAGTCACAGAGCAATGTGTAAAGAAGATGGCAGAATAACAGGGGTCTGTTTATTATAAGAGGGTGTTCATGTAATGGTATTTAGGGCCACACAACTACATAAAAAAGAGTAATTGGGAACTCCACAGCACTTATGTACATACCTGTAATTTATTTTATTTATATTGTCTGTCTCCCCCTTTAGACTCTGAACTCATTGCAGGCAGGGAATGTGTCTGTTTACTGTTGTGCTCTCCCAAGTGCTTAGCACAGTGCTCTGCACACAGTGCTCAAATATGATTGACTGACAGTGACAGTATAATCAATGCCCATTCAGACTTTAGACAGCCTACTTCCTCTTTTTCTGGAACTTCTATCCATGTCTCTGGAAAGGCTGATTAGTCGCATCACTTTCTGTAAGCTCACGGTAGGTAGAAAAGATATGAAGGTGTCTTTGAAGATTTTTCCAGCCCCAAAATGGCAAATGACTATGGAGAACAGGAATAGATGCATATAGTCAGAGAGGGCTTGCAACTATAACGTCCAGAAGGCTGGATAGAACTGGTAAATGGCTGCAAACTCCCATTTTCTGGGCCCTTCCTATTAACATTTCCTATTCTTGCCCTATGTCGCTATTTTTACCCAGAGAACATATCATAGTTTAGAACACAGCTCCTGCCTTCCATATAGAATAACTGTACCTTAACTCTACCATTGATCAAAATTGCTGATCTCTGTTCCAGGTCTTCCCTTCCCCGTACAATCTTTTTCCCCATTTCTCTTCTGTCTGGGCAGGAGCATCTCTCTGAAAGCCCTTGCCAACCAAGCAAGTTCTCTACTGTATTCCCCTGCCGCATTTCCTATTGCTTCTGAAAAAAATATCACTCATCTTCTCATTCCCTTGGAGTCTGTTAACTCTTCAACAGCTCGGATAGCTCTGAACAGCATCCAGGACTTCCACTTTGATGGATGCCACTTTGTGGGAACAGATGTATTGCTTTAGATTGCCCTGCTGCTCCAATCCTAGGTAAACAAGAGTAGTGTTTTAGCACAAGTGAAAATTGAGTTTGTATTAGCAAGTGCAGTATTGTGAGGAAACCATCTACTGTTTTGGTGCCAATGGGCAAGACACCCGCTTAACTGAGAGGGAGAACGTTTGTCTCATCCATCTGGTAGTGGTAATCCCACATGTGATATAGCAATATTGCTGTTACAGCATACACTCTTCCCATAGACAGAGATGGAAGGAAGCCATCTTGGAAGCTGAAATAGAATAACATAGCAGCGACCAAACCAAAATTGGATAATTCTAGTATCAACTAAGGTTAAGGACTTGAGGGTGAGGAGAGGAGTGGGGTCCTGGGTCATTGGATCTGAGGAGTGCCTAGCATTGCTCATGGCAGATAAACTTCTCTGACATCCAATTGGCTACATAGAGGGTAGGCAAGGAAAGAGCTGGTGGGGAAAACACACTAAATACTCCAGGGAAGTAGCCATTGACAGGTACTTTTTTTCCCATTTCTCTACAACCCCTTATTCAGGACAGGCGTTCTTAATAATCCTTAAACCAATGTTGAATGACCTGTACATTGAACTGCCTTGGAGGAAACTAAGGATTTGTCCAGTGACTAATTAGACAATCTCTAAGTCTCTGCTAAACTGTCTCTGCCCTACTCTTAACTCAGACTCCTGGTGATATTGGATAGCATAGCAATAGTCCCCCACAATTCCATTTCTGGACGCTCCACCCAATGTTTGGGCATCAATCGAATTTGAATGGCTTTTTGGTAATTGGCCAAATTGAACTGGACTAGTCATTTCATCTTCTATTGTTTTTACGAGATGTTCTTCCCCTTGACTCTATTTATTGCCATTGTTCTTGTCTGTCTGTCTCCCCCGATTAGACTGTAAGCCCGTCAAACGGCAGGGACTGTCTCTATCTCTTGCCGACTTGTTCATTCCAAGCGCTTAGTACAGTGCTCTGCACATAGTAAGCGCTCAATAAATACTATTGAATGAATGAATGAATGAATCTTCTCACATTGCTGATTGACAACAGGTTAGAAAAGAAAATCTTTACCTGCTAGGTGAGATGTCCAGATTTGTAAATAGCACAGGGATGTGCACTGAATTGACAAGAAGGATAAACAGGATACCAACACAGAGAACATCTTGGCAGCCTCTGCTCACTGGCAAACACAGATGACAGAAAAAGTCAAAGAAATTTAGGTAAAAGCATTCCCCAGAGACAATTTCTAAGAAATGGCACTTCTCAAATTTCAGTGTCCTGCTTGAGAGACAACCAACAAAATGCCAGAAAATGAAATCTGAGGATATGTGGAGCTAGTCTTTGGTTTGGAAGCTGAATTATAAAACCGCAGTTTGTACACTTGTGGAAAGTGTAAGGGCTGGGTTGTCAGAAGACCTGTCTAATTCTGTTTCTGCCACTTGCCTACAGTGCAAGTCACTTAACTCCTGTATAACTGTTTCCTCCTCATTAACAATGAGGGTACAATATATATGCTCCCTCCCACTTTGACCCTGAGCTCCATGTGGGACAGGGACTGCCTGATCTGATTATTCTATATCTACCCCCAGCATTTTATCCTATGTCTAAAAAAATGCCACAGTTGATTTTGTGATTTTTAAATCTACAGTGAACTCAATGGGGAAAAGTATTAGCTGCAGGCAGAGGGAGATAAGTAATAATATTATATTAAAATAGCTGTTCTTAAGCACTTATTTGTGCCAAGCACTGTACTAAGCACTGGGATAGATATAAGAAAATCAGGTCCCACTAGGTGCTCATATTCATTCATTCATTCATTCAATAGTATTTATTGAGCGCTTACTATGTGCAGAGCACTGTACTAAGCGCTAGTCCAGTTAGGACAAAGAACAGGTATTGAAACAAGCTTAACATGTCTAAAACAGAACTCCCTATCTTTCCACCCAAACCCTGTCCTCCTTCTCACTTTCCTATCACTGTAGACAGCACCACCATCTTTCCTATCTCACAAGCCCATAACTTTGGTGTTATCCTTGACTCCTCTCTCTCATTCACCCACCTATTCAATCCATCACTAAATCTTGTCAGTCCCATCTTCACAACATTGCTAAAATTTGTCCTTTCCTCTCCATCCAAACTGATACCATGCTAATACAATCACTCATCTTACCCCACCTGGATTTCTGTGTCAGCCTCCTTGCTGACCTCTCAGCCTGGTGTCTCTCCACATTCACTCTGCTGCATGGATCATTTCTTTACAAAAACATTCAGGACATGTCACTCCACTCCTTAAAACACTTCAAAAGACTTGCCCATCCACCTCTGAATAAAAAAAAAAACACTCCTCACCATTAACTTTAAACCACCCCACCACCTTGTCCCCTCCTACTTCACCTCTCTACTCTTCTACAACCCACCCCACACACTTCACTCCTCTAATGCTAATCTTCTCATTGTGTCTTGGTCCCCTCTGGCTCTCTGTTGACCCCTGATTCATGTCCTGCCTCTGGGCTGGAACCCCCTCCCTCCTCAAATTTGACAATTACTCTTTCTCCCTCCCCCCAACCCTCCTTCAAAGCCTTATTGAAGGCAGATCTCCTTTAAGAGGCCTTCCCAGATTAATCACCCTCTTTCCTCTTCTCGCACTCGCTTCTGCAGCACCCTGACTTGCCCCCTTTGTTCTGCCTCCTCTCCCAGCCCCACTACACTTATGTATATATCTGTAATTTGTATTTATTGATGTCTGTCTCCTCTCTCTAGACTGTAAGCTCTTGTGGGCAGGAAATGTTTGTATTGTGCATTATACTTTTCCAAGTGCTTAGTACCATGCTCTGCATACAGTAAGTGCTCAATAAATGAATCCCCATTTTGCAGATGAAGGAATTGAGGCCCAGAGAAGTTAAGTGAATTGCCCAAGGTCACACAGCAGAGAAGTGACTGATCAGGATTAGTGATTATTTTACATTGACCCCAGCACTTAATCCTGTGTCTAACAAACACCACAGTTGTGTGTTGTCAACACCCACATTGGTTCAGCTCCGGGAAAGATTAGCTGCAGGCAGAGGGTGGTTACAAAAGTGGGCATAAAACCACAAATGTGTATACCAGGAGAGAAAGAGAATTCATTCTGTTTAGTGCATGAAATGAATAGCAGGCTAAGCTCCTTCCTTCCTTCCTTCTATAGCTGACAGAAGAATGCTCAGAGTAAGAGAGAAACCATTTCTTACAATAAAACCTCCCCAATACACCTAAGGATAAGAAGCACCAACCCAGGTGGTGGGATTTTGTGGATTAGAGGAAAACACAAGAGCAATGATCAGGGACGCTCAGTGGTAAAACCAACATGCAGCATTCAATTGGAAAATGGCCATGCAGTGATATTGGGAAATGTTCTTTTGAAAGCAGTGTAAAGGAAATGAAATCTAAATTGCATAAATCATCTCTCCAACTCTGACTGCTGTCAAATCTGAGTTGCTGGCTGTGCTCTTGGTGAGAATGACATAGCCAAAGGATTAGAAATCCTGGTTTAGAGAGTGGAATTTTTCATCCTGATACTCAGACCATGAACTGATTGTATAGAGTACAGGATTAGGAGTCAGAAAACCTGTATTCTAGTCCAAGCCCTGCCACTTTTCACCTGAATGACCATGGACAAGTTACTTAACTTCTCTAGGCCTCTGTTTCCTCAACTGTAAAATGGGAATTAAAGGTCTCAGCTCTGTCTCCTTTGCCCCGAGGCTGTAAATGCTGTGTAAGGCAGAGACTGTTTAATTTGACTATTTTTGTATCTACCCCAATGTCTGGGAGTTAATAAACCCCACAGTTATTATGTGAGTTAGAACGTTTTGCCTCCCTTTAGTTTGCAGCCAACACAAAACAATTTTACTATGACAGAGGGGAAGGCTAGGATGGCTTTCTTTGCTTCCACCGCTTTGTGAGTAAAAGCAATGACCAGAGTACGGTTTGCCCTGAATGAGTTAGGAAACCCTTCAGGCACAACAGAGGTAAGGGGGCAGGTCAGAAAAGCACTGAGACAATGTAATGGAGGTAATCCTGCCCTCTGAGTGCTTACTATGATGTAATCCACACCTTCAAGGCTTCTGTCTCCTCACTTGCTCCTGGAGTTTCAAGTAAACTCTTCCACCAGCATCTCCTCCAACTAATGGGAGCCCTTTTCAGATAAGCTCCTTCTCACAATTACACACTAGGATGGATTTGCGCTGCTCACACATCCTTCCCTTCTCAGATCTGCCCAGAGATTTCTTTCATTTCCTTCAAAGTTCACCAGTGATAGTAGCAGCGGTATCTCGAGCATCCCTGAATGATATATTTTGCACTAAGCACTTGGAAATGTAAAACAAAAGCACAATACTTGTTCCTTACACTCAAGCAGGGGACACATAAAAATTTACTAATAGAATCAGAATAAATAATTGAGAGTAGAGTGGAATAGACCCTAAAACTTTATCTACTTTATCCCCATCCCCACCTTTCTGTTCATGCTGCTTTGTCAGCCACCTAAACCATCACTTGTATGCCTAGCCAGTCATTATTTAATACATCCAAATTTGAATAGTCTATCAATGGTATTTACTGAGTGCTACTAAGTGCAGAGCACTGCACTCAACAGTTGAGAGAATACACTTTTGGACCTAGTTTTTGTACCTGTGCTCTAATTCTTCCACCTGATTCCTCTCAGAGCCTTTAGCAGAACACTCTGCACACACACTGGACATTCAGTCCAGTGCTCTGGACCAAATAGATACATAATAATTCCAAAGCAATGGCTCAGTTAGTTGGTGGTAACTAAGTAGCCCTTTCCAGGGAGACTTCTTGGCCCAGTGCTATCCAGTGCTTCTGTGAACGATCGGATGGTAACATTGGATTTCAAAGACCTAATTGGCTTAGACCAAGACATATATCTCTCCCCCACATGGCTTCTCAGGAGGCCTCTTGGCAGCTGAATCTTCGACTGACCTGGGTTGTTAGGGGCTCCATTTTCTGACTCTTGGAGCCCGAGGAAAGATCTTTCTTTACAAAGTGGCATTTTAAGGGTTTAGTCCAGAGAGCTGGGGGGGGGGGAATCTTATTCTGCATCTAGTTTAATTGCTGCTGAGTTCATGTTTTGTTTTAATTAATGTCTTAATTTCATTCTGGTTCCTGGAGGCAATTTCATGAAGGGGGTGATGCAAAAGTGTGAAGAAATAAATCCATAAAAGATTGTTCCTGGTTCAGAGTATATAAACTGAGGCTCAGTAAATATTGTGGGGGAGAGGGATGTGTGTGAAAGGTCATGGTTCTGGAGCAAGGCATATCAAAGGCAGATTTGACATCTCCTCCCCTATTCCCTGGCCATATTAGCTAAACCAGAGAAAGGTCTTTGTCCGGACAACTTGGAGCATGAAGGAAATAGCAATGGTTTGAATGGGGCCAAATGTAGAACAAAACAGAGACTTTTGGAAAATGGGAATAAATGACACTTCAAAGACTCCAAGAGAAGATACAAGCCCCACTTGATAAATTGAAGTATCCTTGTGTGCATCTGCACTAACTGTAAGAAAGCTACATTACCAAGAGGAGTTTGGGAAATCCTCACCATTCCCAAAATGTTTTCTCTCAAATGTGATATATGCATCATCATTAGAGAAGCAGCATTGTGTAGTGGATAGAGTATTGCCCTGAGAGTCAGAAGGTCATGGGTTCTAATCCTGGCTCTGCCATTTGTCTGCTATGTGGCCTTGCGCAAGTCACTGAACTTCTCTGTGAGCCTCATGTGAGAAAAGGGACTATGTCTAACCCGATTTGCTTGTATCCACCCCATGGCTTAATACAATGCCTGGTGCATAGTAAGTGCTTAATGAATACCATAATTATTATCAGGCTTTGCTAAATTGGAGGCTCTTTGAGAGCAGGAATCAAGTCCATTCAAGTGCTCAGTATGGTGCTCTGTGCTCAGAAAATCCCACTAATTATTCAAAGCTCCACTTTATGGAAATGTAGCCACCTACTCTGTGGGACACAGGTGAAGGTGGAGCCTGCATCTCAACCCATGTGTGAGAGATTTCCAAGGGGCAAAGGAAGTGGGTGCTTTTATGGGGTATACTTGTGGCTATTAAAAATAGCTGTCTTATCATGGCAAGAAAAGTGCTCAGCATCTTCAGGCATATGCTTCTAAGGGGCAGTGAGATAGCAGATCCACCTCCTTCCACCTCCTCCACCCCTTCATCAGCTCTGTCAACTGGAGGGCCCTCAATATTGGGAGGGAAGTGGTGGGGGGTGCCAGCTATAGGCTTTTTGTCTCCCTGAGTCTGAGAAATTTGCCACCCTACTATGATTCCATACATGACATGTTGTGTAATGACATTGTTAGCAGTGTTTTCTTCGATGGAATTCAAGTGCTTACTATGTGCCAGGCACTTTACTAAGTGCTGGGGTAGATACAAATTAAGCAGGTTGCACGTAGTCCCACATTGGCTCACAGTCTTAATCTTCAATTTACAGATGAGGTGATTGAGGGACAGTGAAGTGACTTACCCTAGGTCACAGAAGAAAAGTGGCAGAGCTGGGATTAGAATCCAGTTCCTCTGACTCCCAGGCCCATTCTCTTTCCACTAGGCTACATTTCTCCACTGAACAACCTGGACACTTTGATTTTCAGACCCCCATTTCCACCTTTCTCATGCAACCAAACATCTTGCAGAGGATAATAATTTGGTATTTAATAATGTTGGTATTTGTTAAGCGCTTACTATGTGCCAAGCACTTTTCTAAGTGCTGGGATAGATAGAGGCTATTCAGGTTGTCCCACATGAGGCTCACAGTCTTAATCCCCATTTTACAGATGAGATAACTGAGGCACCGAGAAGTTAAGTGACTTGCCCAAAGTCACACAGCTGACAAGTGGCGGAGCTGGGATTAGAACCCATGACTTGACTTCTAAGCCCGTACTCTTTCCACTGAGCCAACTCTTGTGTTCCCCATCTCGGGGAGGGGTAATCAATCAGTTGTACTTACTGTGTGCAGAACACTGTGCTAAACTCTTGGGAAAGTACAGTGTAACAGAGTTGGTAGAGTGCTGCTACCACATTTAGAGTATCTGATATACTCTCAGATACTCCCTCTGATATTGTGCCTACACTGCTGACTTGGCCACTCTGGCCCTCGTGGTATTGCGTCCTCAGGACCCCTTTCATCTTGCTTGTTGTCTGAGGTTGATCCTTAGAGGAGATAGTCATAGTCTAACCTTCTAACTTCACTTCCTCTCCATCAGTGGACTCCAACATGGTCACTGCTGAGTGGCTGTATAGTTTTATCCCTTTGGACCCAGCACTAGTTTGGCTTCACAGAAGAGTTACTAAGCACCTATAGTCATTCAATCAATCATATTGGGTGTTTACTTTGTGCAGAGCACTATATTAAGTGCCTGGGAAAGTATAACAGATACATTCCCCACCTGTAACAAGCTTACAGTCTAGAGTGGGAGACAGACATTAAAATATTTGAATTACCAATATACACTTAAGAGCTATGGGGCTGAAGGGAGAATGAATGGAGCAAATCAGGGTGATGCAGAAGGGAGTGGGAGAAGGGGAAAGGAGGGCTTAATCAGGGAAAACCTCTTGGAGGAGATGTGCCTTCAATAAGGCTTTGAAGGTGAAGGTAGGATATGAAGAGGGAGGGAATTCCAGGCCAGAGGCAGGATATGGGCAAGAGTTATGGGTATGTGGAAAGCAGGATGAGTAGTATCCTAAACTATTGGGCTAAAATCAGAATTAATAACAAAATACACTTTCTTTTGCCATATCTAACTGAACCTCAAAGTACTCTTAACATGCTGCCAGGGGAAATGTAGAGATCTAATCAAAAACGTGCGTTAGCCGGAAACAATATGCTTTTGATTGAATGTAATTTTCCTCTCACCTCCCTCACCATCTGCCCTAGTGGAAAGAGCATAGGACTGGGAGTCAGGACCTGGGTTCTATTCCCTATTCTGTCATATGTCTTGAGCAAACCACATCTAAATGCCTTAGATTCCTCATCTGTGAAATGGGGATGAAATACCTGTTTTCCCTCCCCAGATGTGAGCCCCATCTGGGACAGGGACTGAATCTGACCTGATTATTTTTATCTCCCCCAGTACTTAGTACAGTGCTTGGCACGTAATAAAAATAATAATAGCATTTACTAAGTGCAGAATGAAGCTTTCGACTTCTAATAAGCCCTTAGGTAGTTTAAACTCAAGGGTTTAAACTGGAAATTTAGTTTCGGCTACCAGAGAAAGGTCCAAAGATTCACTAAGTTAGCAATACCATCCTCCTTCCCAGAAGCAGATGCCTCACCAAATGCATTTTAGAGTGCCCTGCACCCAGTAAGCACTTCATAATGACTTTACAGTCTTTATTGGCAGGGAACATGGCCACTAATTCTGACTTATTAAACTCTCCCAAGCACTTAGTACAATGCTCTACACATAGTTTTAAAACTCAAATACCACTGATTGAACAGAAACAAGCTTCCAACAGGGTGGGTGCAGAAGGATTGAATATTTCTCCAGGTCGTAGATGAATGAGAGCCACACCCCCAAACTCCCTTGGGATTCCTTACCATTTGTGGACATTTCTCTGAGGACAAGTGCTAAATCATCGAATGTATTTTTTGCTATCAGCCTTAAGTCTTTCAAATGGATATTTGTGATGAAACGATTTACATAGATTCTTTTCCCCTATGGAGGTTAAATGTATTTTTTGCACCTTGGTAAGTGCGTTTGCTGCAGGTCCGCCGCTGCGTGTCTGGCATGAGAGTGCATCCATTTCTGCAGTCTGGGCCCACTGAACCTATTTAATTAAATGGAATTGAATTGAATCTGCTAAGCAGTTATTGTCGGTATTGTTTTCCGTGCACGGATATGCTGTTCGGGAATCCACAGGAGCACTGTGCAGTGCCGTGGATATTATAATTCTCTGGGTTCATTTCAGCTTTGCTTCTCTGCCACCCAGCCCAGATGGTAGGGCTGAAACAAATGGAATTCTGGGCATCATTCTAAATCAGAAGTTCGGAGTCCCGGAATACTGCAAGCAAATGCTGCTCCAAGTGTATGGGCAGAGTGCAGTTTGACAAGAGCCCCCGCCCTCCCCATTCTACAGCAAGAGCCCCAGAAGTTAATTTAGCTAGAAAGAGCCTTGCCAAGAAAGACTAAGCTTTCATTTACCTAACTTTGCATCAATAATGAATCAAGCCTAGGTTTACATACTGCTCAACACAAAGTTATTCATTCCTAGAGCTTTTCCCAGCCTTTCCCGGAAGACTGCTATCATTAACTGGAGAACTGAAGCATCTTAAAGATGCATGTTTTGGTAAAAAGTCTTTTCTCTTCATGCAAACTCTATTTTTTAACTTCCTGACTTCCCTTTGCTTTGGCAAATCTGACCCACAGTCCTGCTTGTTTGAAGACAGAATTGATATTTACCTGCTTTAGAGTAAGCATTGGTCTTAGAGGAGGAGGGGCTTGATACCAAATTGTCTTGGAATCAAATTCTGTTGTTCAGATTTGGCATTCCTTCAGGAAGGGAAGGAATTTCACCAGGGGCTGAGTAGAAGACAATGGAAAAGAAAATGTCTGCGTCCTTTGTCTTTAACCTTTTCAAGGGTCATATGATAGTTTGTACTGTTTTGTTTGGAATGGTATTAAAGCATTTACTATAATCCAGGCACTGTACTAAGCACTGACTTATATACAAGCTAATCAGGTTTGACACAATCCATGTCCAAAATGGGGTTCACACTCTTAATACCCATTTTACAAATGAGGGAACTGAGGCACAGAAATTGCGACTTGCCCAAGATCACACAGCAGAAAAGTGGTGGATCAGGGATTAGATCACAGGTCCTTCTAACTCCCAGGTCTGTAATTTATCTGTTAGACCACACTGCTTCTAGTTAGGGTAATACCATTTTTTTTTCTCTCCAAGAACATTAAGACTTCAAACCTCATTTTCTCCACCCCTCCATATTATAGTTTTGGATGGTTCACACTTTGTGCAACATACAGCAACCAAAGGTTTCCTGCTTTGGTGGTTTTACCATAATCCCTCTTTCTCAGAAGAGGCCTGTCAAATATAAAATATAGTATTTGTATGTACATAACTGCTGAGGGTGGGTTGAACTAAAGGGGGAAAATCCTAGTGCAAAGGCAAGGCAGAAGGGAGTGGGAGAAGAAGAATTGAAGGCTTAGTTGGGGTAGGAGGAGATGTAATTATATAACAAGGCTTTGAAGGTGGGGAGAGTGCCCATCTGTCAGAGACAAAGAGGGAGGAAGTTGCAGGCCAGATGCAGGAGGTAATCTCATTTGTCTTGGAGAGGATGAACATGGGTTAGTCCTATTAATCAGTCACTTAATCAATGGTATTTATTGAACACCAAGCGGGTGTTCTTAGTATCTGGAGGAAAGATACAGGTTCCCTGCACTCCTGGGAATAGCTGTCCTTCACACTTGAATATGACACATCTGAGGGTGAAATTCACCTACTGATGGGTGTGTGATTAAAATAGTAGATGAGGATCTTATAGTTCCAAGCAGATTGTGCACACACAGTAATGATCCCTTTGGCTGCAGTGTCTGGAACCCCGTGGTGGTCACTCCAAATTTGTCCCATGTTCAGGGAGAGGAAGTAGGAGAGATACTCTGTGGTGTCCTGTCATGAGGGAAGTGTAATTAATGTCACATATGGCAGAATTTGGAGTCCAGCCAAACAGAGGGAAAGATTGGGGGTGGGGGGCGTCCTGTGGCTCTTGGAGATTAGTCAAAAATCTCCCAGATTGGGTGCTAATAGATCACATTCAACTGCTGCCTTATCTCTTTCTCATTTCCTAACTCTTAGGAGGCATACAATTGAAAGAGTGAAACAAGTGCTACCATTCCATTTTCAAGTAACATTTGAACCAATTCTGAAATCTCCTCTTCTAGACTGTTCACTCCCTCTAATAATAATAACAGTGGTACATTTTAAGTGTTCACTATGCACCAAGCGCTGTTCTAAGCACTGGGAAAGATACAAGTTAATCAGGTTGGATAGTACCTGTCCCACATGGGGCTCACAACCTAAATCTCCATTTTACCGGTGAGGTAACTGAAGCACAAAGAAGTGAAGTGATTTGCCCAAGGTCATGTGGCAGAGCCAGGAAGGATTAGAACCTAGATCCTTCTGACGCTCAGGCCCATGTTCTATCCACTAAGTCACACTGTCTCTATTCTCCCCTTCTAGACTGTAAGCTCATCGTGGGCAGGGAATGTGTTAGTTGTTGTATTGTATTCTCTCAAACACTTAATACAGTGCTCTGCATGCAGTAAGCACTCAATCCATATGATTGACTGACTGATTTCACATGGAGGCTTTTTTCCTTCTTAGCCTTTGGAAGGTTCCAACCAGATACACACATTGTCTATTTGCTTCTTTAGTGATTCAGTATACCTCTATTACAAAGCAAAATTGGGAAACAAAGTCATCCCATCTGGTAGATCTGGAAAAATGTCTTTGTATGAAATGACTGTGAAATTCTGCAAGTCTTTTAAGCAGGATGGGGAACACAGCTAACTAGGTAATCAACGGGCTTTCTTTCGTTTCTCCAGAAACAATCCCTTTGCCTTTTCTTTGTCGGTCTAAGATGGCTTTCTTTTCAATAAATTGTTCTTTGTTTCTCCTGAGGATTGCAGCAGCCTGTCAGGAACTCAGCGAGAAATAGTGTATTTCTGTCAAGAGCTCCATATTAGGTGTTAAATGTCTTTTGTAACTCTACTGGATTGGAGGGCGAGCATACTGCTTTCCTTGTTCCACCAATTGCTTACTCCATTCCTGGCTAAGGCAGGAAAGTCTTCTGGTGCTGAATTCTCTACTCCTTATGATCTCTGCTGGCGTCCAGAAGGCTGTTTTAAAATGACACTCCAGAAGTGACTTGCATTGTCCCTGGTAATCAATCAGTGATATTTATTAGGCACTTACTATGTGCAGAGCACTGCATTAAAGAGCTTGGGAAAGTACAATACAACAGAGTTGGTAGACAAATTCTCTGTCCACAGTGAGCTGACATTCTAGGGGATAGAAAGGGCAGAAACTGCTTCCCTTGCCACATTAACAAAGGATGGTCCAAAGCCCATATTCCCAAGTGAGTGTGGCTGAAAAGATTGGTGCATGGCAGATGTTTGATGTAAATACAGTTCCTTATTGTGCAGGTGCACATGCCATGAAAATGACTTGTCTCTGTTTTTGAGACTGCCTCTTGCTACTGTGATCTTTCTGAAACTCCTACTAAAAGAATACAACCTCTCTCACAGCTAACACTTATCAGCCTTGGCACTCTCCATAAACGGTACTAGTATGTCACATTACTTTTTTTTGTTGTTACCAGTTATTATTATTGTTGGTACCAGTTATTGTTGTTTTGTCCCCTTGTTCTCATAGGATAGCTATATAATTCCCAAGTCTGCCATCTGCCTGTCTTCCCCATCATATCATAATATCCTCAATGGCAGGGACCACATCTTTCACTTTTATGAATTGTTCCCAAACATCTAGTACAGTATTTTGCATACTGTAGATATTAGGGAAATATTAATGAATGTAATGGTCTTGCACAGTTGAAGAAAATACCAGTCAAGTAAACTTTTGAGTGTGTGGGTGGCTTTAAAAACCAATATGGGACCTGCAATCCTGGCCACATTGTGCGCATAAAAATAATGATTGAAATTGTTTGTAACTGGACTTCACAATATCTTTCAAATGATGGGTTTATGCTCAATGCTTCTTTGTGGCCCTTTTTAGTTTGCCATTCTGAAGCTGTTTGGATATACTGCTTTCACGAAATTTCCTCACAATACCCTACCCAGCCAGTGGTTTTGCGGCAACCATTGCTTCAATGCTGATGAACTGTTTTCCAAGAGCTCACTGCAGGTATTCCTGCCTGCCATTTGTTTTTTGAATCTGTTTTAAAGATGCTATTGGAGAAACTGTTCCAGAAGCTGAACTTTGCTTCCATATTCAGTCCAGATTTCCTAAACAGGAGGTTGGATACCAAAGTAGCCATATGAACATTAAACTTGGTATGGTGTCAAAATTCCAACTGTTATCACTCTTTGTAGTCTCACCATTCAATCATATCTGAGTGCTTAGTGTGTGCAGAGCACTGTACTAAGCATTTGGGAGAATACAACATAACAGAGTGGTTTCTCTGTCCACAATAAACTAGCAGTCTAGCAAGATGCCCTGCTGTCTTTTTTTCTATCCAGTCAATTGATAGTATTAAAAGCACTGTACTAAGTACTTGGGCGAGTATGATAGAGTTGGTAGACATGATCCCTTCTCCCAAAAACCTTGCAATCTATCCTTCTCTCTATTTGTGCATTTAGACAGTGAACAGCCTAGGTGGTGAAATGTATTGTTCTTAAAGATTTGGTTGGCTATGGTATTTGCTAAATGCTTACTTTGTGCCAGCCACTATATTAAGCACCTGGGGAGATACAAACTAATTGCTGTCACTGTCTTAATCCCTATTTTAGAGATGAGGTAACTGAGGCCCAACTGAAATGACTTGCCCAAGGTCACACAACAGACACGTGGCTGAGCCAGAATTAGAACCCAGGGCCTTCTAACTCCCAGGCCCACACTCTCTCCATGAGGCCATGGGGCTCTTCACATTGGGAAAGGCTTTGGGTTTTCCAGGACTTAGCAACCTACAAAAAGCACTAAACTCCAGGCATTTCCAATCTGAGAGGTTAAGAAGATTAAAATTGAATGAAAATTCTTACCCTCCCCACTCAAAATCAAATGAAGCTGAAGTAGCTAAAATCTCCAAAGCTGTTTCTCCTCCCTCCCTACCCCCCCCAAACCAACTCCCCACCCCTATTCCTCCAATCCCTCCCTTCTTGGCCATCTTGGACCTATCGAACTCAAAAAGCTAAGCTTTTCTCACTTAATTCCCAGTAGCAGCAGCCTACTAGTTAAGGGACCCATTGCTCAAGCAAATGTTTGCCTTGCATATGGTAAGGGGACCTTTCCTTCCCCCACTTCCAGCAATGAACTGCTGCTCTTATTTATCATTTACGAAGCATCTGGTCCTTTTGTAAAATATCACCAATGTGGACAAATAAGAAGCTGATGTTTGACCTTTCTTGATGAGCATCGGGTCTTCGTTTACAGTGAGGAATAGTTCAGGCTGAAGGAATAAATTTTAGCTGAAGGACCTTTTAAAGGAAACAAATCAGGTATTTCTATGGATATGGGCAGGGCAGAAATTTTGGTGGGAAGGGATTTTATCCTGTAAATTAATAGATTTAGCCTAATTATGTAGGAAAAAGGTCAAAGGGTCCCTCTGCACCTGCAGGAGTAAAAGAGAGAAATAGTCGTCATCAAAATTGATTCTGAAAATGCAACCTGTGCATTAAATGCCCCAGCACTGAGCTTTCTTTGATCTTTTTTCTTTCAACTGTCAGCAGCTGCCTTTGACCAACACCCCTTCTTCCTGGTTTGGAGCAAAAATAGGTTAGGGATGTTGACTGACAGAGGGATTTCTCTGAGAGATGGAGGGGAAAGAGTGGGTCAGGACAAGCTTTATTGCCTCATCATGTTCTGGTGGTGTCATGCAAAGACCCTGATGAAGGAAAACCAAATGCAAATGGCAGGGCTAGTGGTGGATTTTAAAGTATTTTACAGGAAGAGCATCACCACATAAAAAACCCCCACATACTTAGGTGCCTCCCTGAAACTTCCTGGCCCCTCAAAGTGTAATCTAAAGATATGCCAGGCTTCTGAAGGACTCCAGAGGAAATCAGTCAGTAGCATTTACTGAGCCCTTATACTATGTGCATAGAGCACTGTACTAAGCACTTGAGAGGCAACACCTCTCACTTTTTATTGGTATAAAGTTGATGGTAGAGGCCTTCCCTGACTCAGCCCTCCTTTCCTCTTCTCCCACTCCTTTCTGCACTGCCCTGACTTGCTCCCTTTATTCATCTCCCCTCCCAGCCCCACAGCATTTATGAACATATCTGTAATTTATATTGTATGCCTACTCTAGGCGTAAGCTAACTGTGGACAGGTAATGTCTGTTTAGTGTTGTACTCTCTCCAGCATTTACTACAGTGCTCTGCACACAGAGCTCAATAAATGTGATTGACTGGCTGCTGTCTCACCCCCCTATTCATTTTCCATTTCCCTCTGCTCTCTCTCTGACCTATGCCCCACTTCCCCCCCACATCTCTTAAGCAGTTTCACAGCAGCCACTAAGCTGTAAGCTGTTCCCCTAATCCCTGGGTAGAAACCTAAGCCACCCCACCTCCCCACCCCCAGCTCTAGGTCTTGTCTACATCACTTCTGTGCATGCTCTAAACTATCTTAACACCACATGACTTGAACTTTATTGAATAGTAAGTGCTGGGCACTTAAGAGCAGAATAAAGAACTGACCCATCCCTTGCCTACAGGGAGTTGGCATCCAAACAGCGAGGGGGAGACAAACCAAATTGACAACTCTAATGATCGAAATAAATAGTGCCAAAAAGGGTGTAAAGTTCTTAAAAGCTATAATAAGATGTCAGGAAAGGAAACTAATAGAAAAGACTTGCTGGGATGGAATATAAAGAGATGAGATCAAATGGTACCCCTGTAAATGATCAATCCATTAACTGTATTTGAGGGCTGTATTTGAGTACTTACTGTGTGCAGATCACTGTACGAAGCACTTGGGAGAGTACAGTGCAACAGAAAGTACAATGCAACAGAATTAGCAGACACCTCTTTGTCCTTAACAAGTCTACAGTCAGGAGGGGGAGACATTCATTATTAAATGAATATAATGAAGTTCATTTTACAATGTACTTTGGATACCTACTTGGTGATTGGCTGCATCAATCAATGGTACCATGTGCAGAGCACTGTCATATGTGTTTGGGAAAGAACACTAAAATAGAGTTGGTAGAAGTGATCCTTGCCCACAGGTATTTGCACTCTTGCATGATTTGACTTCAAATATCTTTTAGTGATGACTCCTCCCTTAGCCTTCCGCCCCATGAAAACTCCAAATTCACAGATTTCTCTGGTTTTTAAGCACAAATTTGCTAGCATTTTGGGTGCTGTGTCAGTTAAATCAAGTCAGAGCATTTTGGGGGAGTTCTCAATCATCAAACGATCTATCTCTTTGAGAGTGACTGCCCTCAACAGCTGTTAATGCTGGATGCAGAGCTCAGTCATTCCAGAAATTTGACAAGACTTGATAACCTTTCAGTCAGGGCTGAGAAGACTCAAAACAGCAGATTTCTGTCTTATTCTTAGATTTTGAGTCCCTTGAGAGACAGGGATGATGTCTAATTCCCACCTGTGTATTCTCTTCCACTGGCTAGTACAGTGTTCTGCACACAGTAAGCACTAGAGAAACAGCATGAGCTAATAGAGCAAAAGCCTGAAAGTCAGAAATCCTGGGTTCTAATCCCTGCTGTGCCACTTGATTGCTGTGTGACCTTGGGCAAATTATTTCACTTCTCTGGGCTTCAATTGCCTTGTCTGTAAAATGAGAATTAAGACTGTGAGTCCCATGCAGGACAGGGACTGTGTTCAACCTGATTTGCTTATATTCACCCCAGTGCTTAGTACAGTGCCTTTCACATACTAAGTGCTTAACAAATACCATTATTACAGTTATTATTAATAACAAATGCTATTACTGCTATTAGCTTCCATTCTAAACTTCCTATCCCCTTTTCTTCCCACACTCAGAATGGAAAGCAGGCACCTCATCCAACAACCCTGCCCCACACTCAGAATGGAAAGCAGGCACCTCATCCAACAACCCTGCCAACACCAAAGTATCCAGTGAACTTCCCAGGGTCCTAATGACTTTGCTCAGTTGGTAAATACTTAGAACTCAGAACAGAGATTGTGAGGAAGTGGTGTAGAGGACAGAGACCATCCTTGAACCCAACATTTATTGTCTCTCCTGATTTTACATCCAAACTAGAGTTTTATTGTCAATTGTATTTATTGAGCACTTAATGTATGCAGAGCACTGTACTAAGCATTTTGGGAGAGTGAAATATAATAGATACATTTCCTGCCCACAGTAAGCTGCCGTCTCCTGCTCTGTACATTGGACCCCAAAAGCATGTGTTTTTAAAAGGTGGATTGGGGAGGAGGGAAAAGGGGAAAATGAAGTCAGAAATACTCGTGGTGGGAAATGTTTGCAGCCCTGAAATGGAGAAAGCATTCATCTTTTTTCCCTGACCTCTCTTTTTATCTGTTACTTGTGTTGGTATCTCAGATTCTGCAAATGCGTCAGGAAAAAAAATCAATACAAACTAGACAAGAGACCTTTCAAGTCTTAAAAAGCAAAGATGGTGTATGGTATTCAATAATCCTCAACTTCACCTGGTGGTCCAGGAAGACAGGATTCCCAGAGCAAATACAACCTCTTGGAGAGTTTGGGGTAATAATCAGCCTGTGTCTGGTAAAACTGTAGATTACTTTTTCTGCCAGGGCTTGACTCTTAACCCTAGCCCTGGGAAAGGCATTGCAGGTTCCTATGGAGTGTGACAATCATTAGTTCCTCTGACACATGAATCAAAATTCCTGAAGCAGTAATCACCTAGTTGGAAAGGACATGAGATAATAATATTTATGGTATTTGTTAAGCTCTTACTACATGCAAAGCACTCTTCTAAGCACTGGGGTAGATAGACGGTAATCAGGTTGTCCCATGTGGGGCTCACAGTCTTAATCCCCATTTTACAGATGAGGTAATTGAAGCCCAGAGAAGTGAAGAGACTTGCCCAAGGTCACACAACAGACAAGTGGTGAAGCCGGGATTAGAACCCATGTCTTTCTGATTGCCAGGCCCGGACTCTATTCACTATGCCATGATTGGCATTCAAATCCACACTCTAACACTAACCTGTGACCTTGAGCAAGCCAATTATATTTATCAAGGGGCTTACTATTTTCTGAGCACTGTATTAAGTTTTTGGGAGAGTAGAACATAATAGAATTATTAGAGACATTCCCTGCCCACAAGAGCTTACATTCTAAAGGGGGATTCAGACTTCACATAAATTAATTACAGCTATGTACATAAGTGCTGAGTGGTGAATAAAGGGCGCAAATCCAAGCACAATAACAATGTAGAAGGGAGTGGGAGAAGAGGAAATAAGGGCTGAGGGAGGCCTCTTGGTGGAGATGTGTTTTTAATAAGTCTTTGAAGATGGGGAGAATGAATCATCTATTGGATATGAAGAGGATGGTGTTCCAGGAAATGGGCGAGAGGTCAGAGGCAAGGGAAAAGGTCAGAAGAGTGAGGAGGTTGGCATGAAGTTTGTGTTCTGGGTCGTAGTAGGAAATCAGGGAGGTAATTTGGAGGGGGCAAGGTGATAGTGTGCTTTTAAAGTCAGTGACTAGGAGCTTCTGTTTGAAGTGGAGATGGATAGGAAACCACTGGAGGTTCTTGAGAAGTAGGGAAATATGGACTGAACACTTCTGTAATGAAATGATCTAGGCAGCAGAATGAAGTATGAACTTGAGTAATGGGGATAAGCAGAGAGGTTGGCAAGGAGGCTGATGGAGTAGACAAGGTGGGATAGGCTAAGTGTTTCGGATTAACGTGGTAGCAGTTTGGATGGAGAGAAAAAGATGGATTTTAGTGATGTAATGAAGGTTGAACCAACAAGATTTCAAGTCAGATTGACAATGTGGGTTGAATGAAGAGAGATAAGCAAAGAATAATGCCTACGTTATAGGTTTGTGAGAGAGGGAGAAAAGGTGCTATCTACAGTGATGGTGAGGACAGGGTTTGGGTGGGAAACTAAGGATTTGTTTTGAACGGACATCTAAATAGAGATGACCTGAAGGCATAAGGAAATGCAAGACTGTTCCCCTACAGAGACCTCTAATCTTTTGATCCCATTCAATTTTCTCATATAATCATGGCCCATTTAGTCTCCATGGCTGGAGTTGTAGATTTGGGAATCATAAGTATGTAAATGGTAGTTGAAGCCATGGGTGAGAATCTCCAAGCGAACTGGAGTAGATGGAGAATAGGAGATGCAGAACTAAGCCTTGAGGAATTTCCAGTTAGAGGTTGGGAGGTACAGAAGCTCATGAAAGAGACTGAAAATGAGTGGCCAGAGAGATATGAGGAGAACCAGGAGAGAACACTGTCAATTGAAACCAAGGTTGGATCATGTTTTCAGAAGAAGAGGGTGGTCTACAGATGAGAGGTCGAGGAAGATTTCCCTGGAGTAGAGGGCATTCAATATAAGAAGGAGATAATTTGTGACCTTTGAGCAGACAATTTGAGATTGAGAGGGGGTCAAGGAGAGAATTGGAGGAGAGGAAGTGGAGATGATCGGTATAGACAACTCCAGAAGTTTGGCGTGGAATTCATCCAATCTTATTTATTGAACGTTTACTGTGTGCTGAGCATTGTACTGAGTGGAATGGTAGGCAGGAGATGGGGTGATAGCTAGATGGAGCTGTAGGGGTCAAGGAAGACTTTTTTTTAGGCTTGGGAGATATGAGCACATTTGAAAGCAGTGTGTGTTTGTGGGGGAAGCTATTAGAGTGAATAGTCCAAGATGGGAGTCAGGGAAGGAAGAAAGAGGGGGAAGCACTTAGAAAAGTTGAGAAAAGATGAGGTCAGAGGAAGTGTATTGTAGAGGTGATCCAGGGTTGAGGATTAGTGGTATGAGATCGGTGAAGAGATAAGGGAATGAGTGAGATGAGTTCACAAAAGAGGGTGGCGTAGAAGGTTTCAATTTGGTCACCAAGAGAAAGGTAGTTTGGGAATGGAGACTAAATTGGCCATGATGACATGGGAAAATTGGATGGGATCAAAAGTTTGGAGTCTCTGTGGATGAACAGGACAGATTTACACTGTGTGTGTGTGTGTGTGTGTGTGTGTGAGAGAGAGAGAGAGAGAGAGAGAGAGAGAGAAAGCAGATGAGGTTGTGGTCAGGCAGAGGGATTTCAAATTTGGTGAGGGGAGAGATTGTACAGGGACTAGAGATGATGAGTTCGATTGTGTGCCTAAACTGGTGAGAGGACTAGGTGGAACGGAGCAGGAGGTCAGTGGAATTGAGGAGTGATAAAAAGCAGGCAGCGGAAAGGTCATCAAGGAACATCCACTTGACTATTGAAGTCCCCAAGAATCAACATAGTGATGGACAAAGAAGGTAAGTTAGGGGATCAAAATCTTTCAAAAGGTTAGAAATAGATGTGGGGAGTGGTGGTAGAGATAGATAACATTGGTTTCAAAGGTAGGGAAAGAGAGGTATAGGGGAGGTGGCATGGTGTGAAAGCAGCACTGGGGAGTGAGAAGGAAGCTGATTTCCTCCTCTTCCTCCTCCCGAGTGAATCTAAGGGGAATGGGAGAAGATAAGTGCTCCTCTATAGAGAGCTGCAGGGGAGATTGAAACCTGGCTCTCCCCAGATTACACTGATAGCAAGAAGGAACAGTGATTTCATCAGGAACAAGTCAATGATGAAGGGAAGCTTTCCCATAATGGAGTGGGATTTGACAGCCTGCACTTGGCTGAGATTGTTGGGGTCAGAGGGAGAGTTGGGGGAGAGATGGGACAACATAAGGAGTTAGATGAGAGTGAGACGATTGGCACTGATGTGAGGGAGGGTGTTATTGGGGGGAGCTGGCACAGGATAACAGGGATGGGGTTGGCCTGGAGGCTAGGGGTGGCACAAGGATGGGAAAGGGGATGAGAGGAGGCGCTGGGAAGGGAGAACAGGGTTGGATTGATTGGAGGGAGAGGATTGAGAAGACAAGATGGGGTCAGAGGTTTAGGGGTTAAAGGTGAAGTTATCAACAACAATAACTGCTTACTCAGGTGGTAGGTGATTAAATTGCTGAATTGCATTCAAGGCCTCCAGAGTGAAGAGGGGAACATTTAGGAGTAGTTGAGTTGATGTGAAAGCAGGCAGCTGCTGATACTTAAAAATCCAGGTCATTGTCACCAGGGTGTCAGATGGCCACACCTGTTCTGTGTTCTCCACTGTGGATTTAGGCAGGGCTGCAGAAAAGGGAAAATGAGGGAATGGTCACTTATCTGTTGCAGTAGTTCAGGAGTCATATCTTCTTGTGCTGACAGGCTGACAATAGGCAGTGGTAACAAAGTTCGATGACCTTGGGCAGGTGAGGCAGCTCAGCAGAGTGAAATCTGTGTCCTCAAGCAGCCCTATCCTGGGCGATGTTTGGTCTGGATTGGCCAAGGCAGCTCGGCAGAGAGAGATCTCAGTGTCCCTGGGCAGCGTTCTGTCTGGGGTGATGTTCAGTGGTTAGGCCGCTAAACTCTCTGGATCTCAGTTCCCTCATCTGTAAACTGGGGATAAGGTAGATTGTGAGCCTTGTAGATGAAGGGGGTTGTGACTGATCTCATAATCTTGTATATACTGCAATACATATATTAAAAGTACACATGAATGAAATGATTTCCCAGTTGAACCATACTTTGGAGAATAATACAGTTACCATGCAGGAGAAGCACACTGGGCAGATGGAAGAGTAGTAGTATTACACTGCTTACTGTGGACAGGGCCATGTACAAGCAGTAGGAAGGAATGCACAGAGAATTTCTTAAGCGATGCAGCATGGCCCAGGGGAAAGAGCACCCCTTTGGGAGTCAGAGCCCTGGATTCTAAATCCACCACTCATCTGCTGTGACCTTGGACAAATCACTTAACTTCTCTGTACCTCAATTGCCAAATGAGGATCCAGTATTTGTTCCCCTTCTTACTTAGACTGTGAGCCCCATGAGGGACCTGATAATCTTCCATCTACCCCAACATTTGGTACAGTACTTGGCATATAATAAGAGCTTAACAGGTACTACAGTTTCTTGAAGCTAGGATTTCTTCAGAAAGAATCCAAACCATTTAGGATGCAGCAGCTGGAACCAGGTTTCATTGTACTCTTTCTTTTCCTCTTTGCATTTCCTGCTTTATGCTAGAGAGGGCAAAGAGAGTCTTAAAATCCTAGTAATGTTTCCCTGCCAGGCCTGCATGGGTCTACAGCATCCAAACATTTCATTTTGATTCCAATTTTATCATCTTATCCCAAAGTGTTACCTGGTCTGAGAAGGATGTGTGGACAAGTGTTCCATAGTAGAGAGAAGCTTTGGGATTTAGATAACCCTAACCATGAGGTTGGATTAATCAAGCTTATTTATTGAGCAATTACTGTGTGCAGAGCATTGTACTAAGTGCTTTGGAGAATACAACAGAGTTGGTAGACATGTTGCCTACCCTCAGTGAGTTTACAATCTAGAGGCAGGGTGGTCAGCAAAGAAACTGACCACCCAAGAACTCTAACTTCCCACTCAAACCCAGGTCTTCCCTTCACTTTCCCATCACTGTAGACAGCACCACCATCCTTCCTGTCTCAAGTCCGTAACCTTGGCATTATCCCATGACTCATTTCTTATTCAACCCACATATTCAAACTATCACTAAATCCTGCCACTTCAACTTTAACATCACTAAAACTCACCCTTTCCTCTCCATCCAAACAACTACCACATTAATCCAAGCACTTATCCTATCCCGCCTTGATTACTGTATCAGCCTTCTTGCTGACCTTCCTGCCACCTGTGTCTCCCCGCTCTAGTCCATACTTCACTCTGTTGCCTGGATCATTTTTCTACAAAAACGTTCAGTCCAGTTCAGTCCACACTCCTCAAGAACCTCCAGTGGTAGCCCATGCACCTCCGCATCAAACAAGCACCTCACCATTGGCTTTAGAACACTCAATCACCATGCCCTCTCCCACCTCACCTCACTGTTCTCCTATTACAACCCAGCAGTTACATTTTACTTTTCTAATACCAATCCACACACCGTACCTCGACCTCATCCATCTCACCACTGACTTCTCTCCCAAATCCTGCTTCTGGCCTGGAATGCAATCCCTCTTCATAACCAACAGGCAATTATTCTACTCTTCTTCAAAGCCTTATAGAAGGCATATCTCCAAGAGGCCTCCCTTGACTTAAACCCTCTTTTCTTTTTCTTCCACTCCTTCTGAAACTCCCTGACTTGCTCCCTTTATTCATCCCCCTGCCCAGCCCCTCAGTGTTTGTTTACATTCCAGTAATTTATTGATTTGCATTAATGTCTGTCACACCCTCTTGACTGTAAACTCATGTGGGCAGGGAATATCTGTTGTATTTTTATATTATACTCTCCCAAGTGCTTAGTACATTGCTTTGTAGTCAGTAAGTGCTTAATAAATATGATGGATTGATTGAGGCTGATCAAGAATTCAAAGTGGGAAAGGATAAATGCTTGGATTAACATGGTAGTTTGGATGGAGTTGGAGGGCCAGAAAGCCAATCACCACATGGTTTGTTTATTATGCCATTTAAAAGCTTACTATATGTCAAACTGTTCTAAGCACTGAGGTAGATATGTTTATCAGGTTGGACACAGAACCTGCCCTGCATGGGGCTCACAATTCAAGAAGAAGGGAGACCAGGTATTGAACCCACATTTTGCAGATGAGGGAACTAAGATAGAGAGTGAAGTCACTTGCCCAAGGTCACTCAGCAGACAACTGGATGAGCTGGGATTAAAATCTGAGTCCTGGGACTCACAGGACCATGCTCTTTATACTAGACCACACTGTTTCCCAATCTGTAGTCTATGCACCCTATCAAAGACAACACTAGACTGGATGGATCTTTTGTGTAACCCAGTGTTGGACATCACTCAGGATCTCACGAGGTGCTAACTTGTGAAATGGCCACAGGGTAGTTGACTGGAAGGAGAAAATGGAGAAAACAGCTGGAGTCAATTAAAAGATAACGATGATGATGAAAGATGGAATCTCCTATTAGCTATGATGGTGACCCTCAGGGCTCAGGGATTGAGAATTTGCACCATGGCATTGATTCTAGTGTTAGTGATATGCACAATTTCACTCACACTCTCTCTACCCAGTTGGTCATGTTCTCTCTTCATTATGTAGAGCAATGAGATAAGGCACAATTCAACTCTGAAATGAGTAAACTGGCAATACTACATCTTCTCTATCTCCTAGTTAACCTCTGAGTGTAGTTTTGGTTTGACACTTTAGCAGAGGGACTTTTATGTTTTAAAACAGTGTTTTTAAATGCAAACCATGTGCCAGGCATTGTACTAACAACACTTAGGGAGATAAGAGATACTCAAGTTGGACACAATCCCTGTACCACATAGGGCTCACAGTCTTAATCCCCGTTTTAGAGATAACTGAGGCCCAGAGAAGTTAACTTGCCCAAGGTCACATAGCAGACAAATGGCAGAGTCTGGATTAGAACCCATGTCATTTGACTCCCATGCCCATGCTCTTTTTACTACACCACACTGCTTATCAACTTCCAACTTGTTTCACCAATGCATCATTTGAAAGATTAACTTCCGTTGGAGCAACTTTCTCTATCTCTCTTTGACTGATGAGAACACAAGGTATTATTAAGCCTTAATCTGCTCCATCTTTCCAGACCTAATAATGCTTTGCTTCCTGGCCTCTAGTTTTTAGCCCATAACCCAGATCTCAGTGACTTAAATGTTATATTTCCAGCTCTTGCCCTTAGAACACTTCTTCATAGCTGAGCTGACTTCATGATTAAGAAATTATTCGGCTTCTATAAGTGGAGTATTCCTTTCCTAAGTGTCCTTCCATTACTCTTACTGGCATCTTGTGTGTGGCTCTTTCCAAATCATTCCATTTGGCATTCTGGCCCCTAGACTTCCCATATATAACCTTGCTGGAATGTACATAGGAGAAAGAAAGACATTTATTCCTTCACTCAAGAGTACCTGACCCATTAGAGTACAATAAAGGTAGATTCTAATGAGGGAGACAGGCAGTCATGAATTGCATGCATACCATGGGAGCAGGGGAAAATATCTAAGTACTACTGATAGTATCAAGGGTATGGAAACACAAATAAGAAAAGGACAATTGGTTCTCCCATAATGTATCTTTCCACAATATATTTTGATGGAACACTGTTGGGGAATTAGGTAATGTTTTTCTGGCAGTAAATCTCTATGTCGTGTGTGTGTGTGAAAGATGTACTATATTTATATATTTTATATATATATTATATATATGCCCTTCATACTTGAAGACAGTAACTGAGGAAAATTCTAGTTTTCCAGGATACAGTGGCTATTTTCACAGAACAAGTCTCCTTTTGTTTGTTTTTGCACTGCTAAGGTTTACTGGTGATCTGGATTTGGATAAGGCAAGCAATTTTAAGGGCTCACATTTTCTAGTAGGTAAGCAGTACACTCCTAAATAAGGCTGCACAGTCATCCAGAGATCTGCCTAGTGGAAAAGTGGGAGGGAGGGGGAACGGAGGAGGAGAGGTGGTGGAAATGAGTTGGGAAGGGTCTCTTGGAGGAGGTGGAATTTTAAACAGGGGAGTTCCAGGCAGGAAGAAATTTTTTTTCTTTTCTTTTTTTTTTTACCCTCTCTGATCCCATAGAGGAGTCCTATTGATTTGGGAATTTTCAAACATTTTCTGGCAGCCTTGGACTCTAAAAACCTGGAGTCTCTCCCAGTTGGAGTGCTCATTATCCAGCCTTCCTGATGGTCGGCAGAGGCTTGATGGTGGGCATAGCACCTTCAACTTGGCCGGAATACTCTAGCCCTTTTGCAGCTTGTTTCTCTCCTTTGCTTTTTTCATCCTTTATCTCATTTCCCACCCTTTTTGCTCTAGCATTTTCAGTCTTCCCTGCTCAGAGCTAGATTAGTCCTCTAGACTGTCAGCTTGTTGTGGCCAGGGAACATGTCTATCAAATCTGTCATTGTAATCTCCCGAACGCTTAGTACAGTGCTCTGCATACGGTAAGCACACAATAAATACAATTGATTGCTGGCAAATCTAGAATAAATAAAATGATTAATAAATATGATCATTTGTCTAGATTGAGAAGAAACTAACATCCCAAAATGGTGAACCTAAGTACATTTCATCTCACTGCCTGTGGTTGCCAGTGCAAGATCACATGCTTCAGGAGGCCTCCTTGCATGATGGGACCATCTGCCTCTCCCTCTCTGGAACAATCACGTGCTTTGTCCTTTAATCCCATTGCTGGAGGAAGTGGCAGTAAGCCTGCTTCTAGCTGTGATGAGAATGCTGGAGAGCTCCAAAGTGGCTAATGAATTGCTGTTGAAAAGTTCTGCACCAGACAAAAATAGGAAAAGGGAGTGATGGGAGTTGGAGGAAGAGTTGATGGGCTCATTTGCCTGCTGCAACTAACATTCTTCTGATGCTGCTCTGCCCCTCTCCAGTCCTTCTGGCTAGATATGTGGGGATATGTTTACATGTTTAAGCTTGTTAGATTTTGTGTGTGTTTGGGCGGGGGGGGAGTGTTCTTTGAGAGTTAGGATCTGTGAATGTTTGTGAGTATACATGTGTTTAATCTTTGTGTCACATCTCTGCCACTGTCCAAACTCCAGAAAACATCAGTCAATCGTATTTACTGATTGCTTACTGTGTGCAGAGAGCACTGTATTAAGAGATTGGAGAGTACAATGCCACAAAGTTGGTAGACACATTCCCTGCCCACAGTGAACTCACAGTCTACAGTGACATGATGATTTTTATCAACAAACTGCAACTGAGGAGCAGTGTGGCTTAGTGGAAAGAACACTGCCCTGGGAGTGAGACACTTGCCTGCTGTGTGACCTTGGGGAAATCATTTAATTTCTCTGTATCTCAGTTTCCTCATTTGTAAAATGGGGATTCCATACCTGTTCTCTCTCCTCCTTAGGCTGTGAGCCCCCTATGGTACAGGGGCCCTGTCAGACCTGATTACCTTGTATTTACTCCAGCACTTAGAACAGTGCTTAACAAATGCAGTAATTGTAATCAACACTGGGTGATTGTGTTTTTGGAAGCTTGGAGGAGCTCATTATTGCCACAATCTTTCCAGGAAGGAGGGCAGAGGTACAAGTGCTAACCTCTATCTTAATGATTTTGTTTGAGTGACCCAGAGAGGCCAGAGTGAAACAGAGTCATCTACAGTGACCCTGTGCCAAGGGCAGGCAAGGAGAAAGAGGCTCTCAGTTTCTGGTCCATTATGATCACCAAACTACTGGGATGTGAGATCAATCAATGTTATTGAGCAATTACTGTGTGCAGAGTACTGTACTAAGTACTTGGGAGAGTACAACATAACATAGAGTTGCTAGACATGTTCCCTGACCACATCGAGCATACAGTCTATAGGGACCCAGGCTGAGCCCCAATCTAGACCCTTAAGTGGGAAATACACTTTCATACTGGCCTCTAAGTCCTGATTCTTCCAATCACTGGTATTTGAGGGCTTGCTATATGCAGAGCATTCTTCTAAATGCTTAGGACAGTACAAAGCAACAGGGTTAGCAGCTAACTAATGTGCTTTTCATACATGAAGGGATCCACCAATGCATAGGCCCTTGGTTGGCATTGTCCCTAGCTCTTTTGTGAACTGACTCCCATAACCGGGATCTCTAAAGTACCCCATGAAACCACAACATTCTGCAGTGAGTGGATTTCTTTCCTCAACTTTTACCTCCCCACAAATCCCTCTCACCCCACAGATATTTGAAGGGAAGCTTCATTCAAATAGAGTCTTTGCCTTTAGATTCATCTCCTTATATGCCAGGAATAAAGTAATTCTATTTAGAAGAAAGCAGATCCAGTAAATTACTTTGTGGGTTATAGCTCCAGTTGACTGGAAACTGAACTGTTCGAAAAGTCCTTTCTCCATTTCCTTGCTGTCAGGAACTTCCCTTTCATTTCATGTTTTCTACCTCCTGGGCATACCTTCTGGTCCTTCTCATGATGCCCGTGTAATTTAAAACATCACATTCCTGCACCTAAGGGACACTGAGGGTAGGGTGGTGCAGAAGGAAAATGCATATTATTTTTTTTTTCATGAAACTCTTGATTCTCAGAGTATTCTATTGAGAGGGATGACAGAGGGATGGATGATGACCTCTCCTCCATTTCCAAAACTCAAAGGTATGCAAGCAAAGTTGCAGGGAGAGCTGCCATTAGGGGCTCAGACTTTCATCCAGAGCCACAATTTTACATTCATAATCCCAGATGGATCTAGGAAATGAGATATGCAGTGGAACTTTTGAACACACTTCATCCAATTTGGGGTTTTCTACTAAATTAGGTAGTGGAATAATACAGTTGCACACATTCAGAAATTCAGCATTTATTTTTATACTGTGAACAGAATAGCAGTGCTCCCACTGCTCGAGCACCTTCCATCCAAATATTCCCAGAAGTCCCAGCTGCTATTTAAAAGCAGGCAAGGGAAGTTCTTGGGTTTTTGTGGAGCCCTCCTCTAGCTAAAGATTAAACTCAACTTCTACTCTCCATTCCTCTGGAGGCTCCTGCCCTAGAGAGTTTTGAACAGTAGATGTTGGATCACTCAGGTGTGTTTATCCCACCTCGTCCTTAATGGTTTTCTGGACCCAACATAACTTCCTGGCTGCTACTAGAGAAGCAGCATGGCTCAGTGGAAAGAGCCCAGGCTTGGGACTTGGGTCATGGGTTCGAATCCCAGCTCTGCCGCTTGCCAGCTGTGTGACTTCGAGCAAGCCACTTAACTTCTCTGTGCCTTAGTTCCCTGATCTGTAAAATGGGGATTAAAACTGTGAGCCCCACATGGGACAACCTGATCACCTTGTAACCCCCCAGCGCTTAGAACAGTGTTTTGCACGTAGTAAGCACTTAACATATACCACCATTATTACCCACCTACCCAACCCCTGAATGGAGATCCCTCTGGATTTGCACTTTTGAAAGGACTTGTAATTAGGGAAGTAGTGGGTCCAAATTTAAGTCTTTCCTTGGGTTTGATGACACGTTGCTAACGACTTGGAGACATCGTCACCAGGGTATGTGGATGGTGTTTGCGTGACTGCATGTGGGTTGGCATGACTAAGTGTACAGAATGTTTGACTGGGATGGTGTGTGTGGGGTGGGGGGTGGGGGGCACAGAGGCCAAGTAGGTGGAGGGGATCCTGATGTGACTGAGTGTCTGGGAAAAGTTTTCTATCTAAAAACCTGATTCCCAACTTCTCCGTGGCTGTTTCCAGGTTTTGGTCACTGAGTGGATGTAGTGCTTTGATCCCCAGTGCGTGTTGATCGGCAATGAGTGATGAGTTGGAATCATTCACTCGTCAAGCCATTTTGTACCAGAAGTGAAGGCCCAGCACCAAAGGGTTTGAGTACATGCCTCCCTTATTCTCCTAGCAGCAGGGCAGAGGAGGAAGGAAATGAAACCAACCCCTTCACCTGGACTGTCAATTTCCCAAACAAAGGTATTGTCAAACAGGCTTATAGAGAGTTTAAATCAACCTTGACAGGCAGATTCATAAATCATAAACACTGAATGGTTCATAAATCAATTACCTTATATATTTTAAAATAACATGATCTAAACTGGAGCTGGAGAGTTCTTTTGTGGATAAAGTGGAATCCTGGACTGACCTACTGGGGATCAGTGAGCAAAGCTGCAGAGGACTCTCAAACTGATTCTAGATCACAATAAGCAGAAGATAAAGCCAAAGGGATCATTTCAGGAGGCCAAGTTGGAGAAGATGTGTGTCTTATTTTGTGCATCCATGAGATGTGTATGTGACTCTCCTGGTTGGTCATTCAGGCAATTCACTTGCACTCTGAAATTCTGTGGCTGCAGATTTTAGGCAGGGAGACTAACCCGGAAGGAGGCTGTGACACATTAAAAAACTCTTGTCAGTAATGGTACTGACTCTCCTTACTCCCTGTCCACCACCAATCTCTCTAGGCAAAGATGGCTTTGTTCAGAATGTGATTAGAGTATTTGCCCTGATATTTAGGCCCTTCAGATCTATTTTTTTCCTGCTTCAGAAAGCCAAAATGATTTAGGTTCAAGGGATGATTCTGTCTGAATTTCCTGGAAAACAGTTTTGGATTCATTTGACCAGGGACCCCTCTGAAGAGGATCTGGGGGAAATGTATTCATGACAACACTCTCTTGCTGTTGTCACTCCCTGCCTGCACTCTAGCAGGTTAAAGAACTATGACAGGGAAAAGGACTTCTCATGAGCCTAGATGCTCCAGGAGGGCAGGGGACTCTTGTTCTTCCAGACTAAAACTTAGGACAGAGAAACCACTATAGGGGAGAGTTGGATGGCTCTTTCCAAGGAACTAGTGTTGGTATGAAAGGAACTATTGTGTGTTTCCCGTGAGTGCCTCTGTTACCATCCAGATCATCTCTGACAATGGGCTTTCAAAATCTTCCCCAACTGTGCCCTGCAACACTGGTGCTGAAATCAGGTCATTACTTGTAAGCTCCTCAAGGGCAGGGATCAAATCCACTTGTTCTATTCTTCTCTTCCAAGTGCTGAGTGCATTGTTCTGCATGCAATGAGCCCTCTAATACCACAGATGGAATGCTTAGGTTGCCAGGGAGTGAGTAAATCCTTCTTCTTTAGACTGTAAGCTGATTATGAACAGGGAACATGTCTGCTAATTCTGTTGTATTGTACTCAAGTGCTTAGAACAGTGCTCTGCACATATTATGGCATAGTGGATACAGTATGGACCTAGAGGTTAGAAGGGTCTAATCCCCTTCTGCCACATGTCTGCTGTGTGACCTTGGGCAAGTCACTTAATTTCTCTGTACCTCAGTTCCCTCATCTGTAAAACAGGGACTGAGACTGTGAGCCCCATGTGGAACAGGGACTGTGTCCAATCTGATTAAATCATATCCACCTCAGTGCTTGGTACAGTCACTGGCACATACTAAGTGCTTAACAAATACTATTACTATTATCTTAAGTACTCAATAAATCATTGATTCTGATTCTGCCATGCCTAACTGACAAAGGGCACAGGTTTGGGACACCTTTGGCTCCTCAACCATAGGATGATACATCACCATGATCAGGAGGGATCAGAAGTCTTCATCAGGAAGCTCTGGCATGATAGTTTGAGAGCATGTGTATAGGGGAAGGGTTAAAGTGTACTTTGGTAATAATAATAATTTAAATATTTAAGTGCTTACTATGTGCCAGGCGCCATTCTAAGTCCTGGGGTAGATACGAGATAATTGGGTTGGACACAGCCCCCGTCCCACATAGAGCTTAAAGTCTTAATCCCCATTTTACAGATGAGGGAACTGAGGCACAGAGGAGGTTGTGACTTGCCCAAGGTCACACAGCAGGCAAGTTGGGAGCAGGAATTAGAACTTATGATCTTCTGATACCCAGGCTTTATCCATTAGGCCGTGCTGCTCAGACCAATCTCCCAGCCTGTCCTAATTTATACAGTTGAAGAGGATAGTATTTACTTCATTGATTTACATATAATTCTGGATCAGTCATTTATTGAGCACTTACTGAGTACAGAGCACTCTACTACGGGAAGCAGCGTGGCTCACTGGAAAGAGCACGGGCTTTGGAGTCAGAGGTCATGGGTTCGAACCCCAGCTCTACCACTTGTCAGCTGTGTGACTTTGGGCAAGTCACAACTTCTCGGTGCCTCAGTTACCTCATCTGTAAAATGGGGATTAAGACTGTGAGCCCCACGTGGGACAACCTGATTCCCCTGTGTCTACCCCAGCGCTTAGAACAGTGCTCGGCACATAGTAAGCGCTTAACAAATACCAACATTATTATTATTATTATTAAATGATTGGGGGAGTACAGTATAACAGAGTTGGTAGACACACGTTCCCTCCCCACAAGGAGCTTGCAGTCTAGAAAGAGAGAAATATATTAACATAAATAATGAATATGTTCAGACACACTGTGAGACTGAAGGTGAGGTGAATAAGGGGTATAAATCCAAGTGCAATAGAGGAAATGAGGTTTAGCTGGGGAAGGCCTCTTGGAGATGTGATTTTTTTTTTAAAGCTTTTGAAGTTGCAGAGATTGGTGGCCAGTCAGATATGAAAAGGGAGGGTCTTTCAGGCCAGAGGCAGGATGTGGGCGAGGGGTTGGTGGCAAAATATCTGAGAGTGAAGTACAGTGAGTAGATTGGTGTTAGAGCAGTGAAGTGAACCTGCTGACTTCTGGCAGTGAGGTAAGATGAGAGGGGACAAGGCAACTGAGCACTTTTAAAACCAATGGTAAGGATTTTGATGTAGAAGTGGATGGGAAGCCACTGCAGGCTCTTGAAGAGTGGGGAAACAAGGACTAAATGTTTTTGTAGAAAAATGATCTTGGCAGCTGAATGAAGTATGGGCTGGAGAGTATGGGCAGAGACAGGAGGCAGGGAGGTCAACCAGGAGGCTGATGCAATAGTAGAGACAGGATAGAATAAATGCTTGTGTTGTGAAGGTTGAACCAACAGGATTGGTGACATCAAATATATAAGTTGAATGAGAGAGTTGACTTGAGGATAATGCCAAGATTATGAGCTTGTGAGATGGAAGATGGTGCCCCTGTCTAAATTGATAGAGGAAAGTCAGGGAGGGGGACAGGGTTTCAGAGGAAGATGAGGATTTCTGTTTTTTGTGTGTTAATTTTGAGGAGTCGATGGGACATCCAAGTAGAGATGTCCTGAAGGCAGGAGGAAATACAAGATTGCAGAGAAGGGAAGAGAGATCAGGGCTGGAAATACAGATTTGGAAATCGACAATATCTATTATACAGTGTTCTGCACTCTATAAATGATATTGATTAACTGGATTGGTTACAAGGCTCAAGATGCAGTTCAATCCAAACAGAGAAATACTTTCCCACCTAGGAACAGCACTCAAATGCGTCTAGTTCCTCTGGCAACCTGCAGGTGGCAGAGCCCTATCAATAACAATAATTATAGTTCTTATTAGGTACTTACTGTATGCTAAGCACTGTTCTAAGTGCTGGGGTAGATACAAGTTAATCATATTGAACACAGTCCCTGACCCACATGGGGCTCAGACTTTTAATCCTCATTTTACAGATGAGGTAACTGAGGCCCAGAGAAGTCAAGTGACTTGCTTGAGGTCACACAGCAGACATGTTCATTCATTCATTCATTCAATAGTATTTATTGAGCGCTTACTATGTGCAGAACACTGTACTAAGCGCTTGGAATGTACAAATCAGCAACAGATAGAGACAGTCCCTGCCCTTTGACGGGCTTACACTCTAATCGGGGAGTTGTTGCAGAGCTGGGGTTAGAATCCGGGTCTTTTTGACTCCCAGACCCATTCTCTGTCCACTAAGCCCCATGTCCTGGTGTGCATCAATTCATTCTGCAGCTGCCATTCATCTAAATGGTTTCCCAAACTTGACCAGTTATTCCAGAGTGACTCATTGGTCTGGTGTCCGGTAGGAGGTTGGGAGGTTGGGGGGGTGGGGGGTGATGGAGAATAAATGAGGGGAAAGTTGGAAAGGGTCAAGGATCTGATGAGATTGTGCACCATCACTATCTACTTCTTTCACCACCCCCAACAGTTTGACCACTGGACTGTGTTAATAGAAAAGTGTACGAGGCTTCCCCTCAGACTCAGAGTTAATACCTGCTCAGCAGTGTCAGATGGAGCTGGGAGTCCCCCACAAGCAAACGCAATTCATTAATGGTAAGTTTGAGGCCAGGCGGGAGGGTTCCAATCCCTTCTGCTATAAGAGCAAATACAATGCCTTGACTCCGCATTGCTGAGCACCGTATTATCAATAAAAGGCAATCACACCACTGGGAGCTAATGACAGTTCCACACGTAATAGAAACTTTGAAGGATAATTACGGAGGTCTTTAATGACAACTAAACTGGCAACATGCGTGACACCTTTTATGCCTTTCCTTTCAGATCTGAACCCCTCTTGCTTGGGTCTCCGGCTGGATGGAGTGGATATTTTCTATCCTGAAAGGAGGGGTGGGTAGGGGTGAGGGACTTTCATTATCCAGCCACAGTTCTGGAGTCTGTTTTGGGATAAAGTGATATGAACTCCTTTATTTAATACCATTGGGCTGAATCTGCCCCTCACACAGGGTGAGGGACACGGTAAGGCAGGGTGAATAGGAAAGAATGCTGATGTCATTCATTCTGCTTTCTGGGAGAGATGGGCTGGTTAAGATGTTCCATGGGCTGATATGTGTCAGAACCTATGGGAAAGATTGAAATACCAATGATCCATTGCCCAGAAGAGCTTTTCCCCTTGACCTCAGACACTGGGAAGAGGTCAGATTTCCCTGTGCCAAGAAAGAATGCTTGTGGAACCCTGTAGAAAGCTAAACCAGGCTAAGCATTGTTCTCTTTGAAAGAAACTCTTAAGCTATGGAGAAGGAATGCAGCCATTGTCTTGAACATAATTAGTATAGTGCTCTGCGCACAGACACTCAGTGGTATTGATTGACTGATTTGGTTACTGCATCTCTTTGATTATCTATGATAAGAAAAGTCAGGTGGTGATCCAAATAAAATAAAGCAAAAGATAAAACAAATGGAAATGATAGAGTCGGGTCCACCTGTTGGAAATAGAGAAGCAGCGTGGCTCAGTGAAAAGAGCACGGGCTTTGGAGTCAGGGCTCATGAGTTCGAATCCCAGCTCTGCCACTTGTCGGCTGTGTGACTGTGGGCAAGTCACTTAACTTCTCTGTGCCTCAGTTCCCTCATCTGTAAAATGGGTATTAAGACTGTGAGCCCCACGTGGGACAACCTGATTCCCCTATGTCTACCCCAGCGCTTAGAACAGTGCTCGGCACATAGTAAGCGCTTAACAAATACCAACATTATTATTATTATTATTATTATTATTAAATAGTCCAGGGGTAAGGGAAGCCAGAGAGAATTAATGTTTCACTCTACTAAAACTCAGACAACTGCACTGGTTCTTCAACAATAAAAATATTAATGGGGAAATGTCACAGTACTTGGAAGTTGCCATCATCAATGCTAACTTCAAGAAGAAAGGGGCGAGAACTGTGCTCTTGAGGCCTGCTTACTGTATGCAAAGCACTGTACTAGGCACTTGGGGAAGTACAGTGATTGCTCTTGAGGCCTGCTTACTGTGTGCAGAGCACTGTACTAAGCATTTGAGAAAGAACGACATTTGGGATATTGAGGCCTGCTTACTGTGTACAGAGGACTGTACTAAATGCTTGGGAAAGTACAGTGACTGTGCTCTTGAGGTGCACGCACACACAAGACAGATGATGAGGAATCATTTTGCAAAGCCAACCCAGGGCTGAGAATTAATAATTACCCTGAAGAACTTCAAAGTCAGTCAGATCCCCAGCACTGAGGTGATGCCCATAGTAACACAGTCTCACTGGGAGAGAGACGAGAGGGATGAATGAATAGCAAGATGCGGAATAGTTGCTATATGGTGAACAAGGAGTGCATGTACACTAGGGAAGCTAGGGGCAGAACAAAAATTGAATGAGAATAGGCTGTAATTCTCTAGACTGTAAACTTATTCTTTGTTTATGGTATTTGTTAAGCATTTACTAAGCACCAGGCACTGTACTAAGTGCTGGGATAAATACAAGTTAGTCTGGTAGGACACGGTCCATGTCCCACATGGAGCTCTCAGCTTCAACCCCCATTTTACAGATGAGGTAACGGGCACAGAGAAGTTGAGTGTCTTGCCCAGGGTCACACAGCAGACAGCACACAGAGCTAGAATTAGAACCCAGATCCTCTGACTCTCAGGCCTGTGATCTTTCTTCTAGGTCACATTGCTTCTTATCGCAGGCAAGGAATGTCTATGTCAGCTCTGTTGTACCCACCCAAGCACTAGTACAGTCCTGTGCACACGATACTCATAAATATCAGTGATGTTGATAGAAGTATTGTGGTCTAGTAGAGCACAGGCCTGGGAGTCGGAGGACCTAGGTTCTAATCCCTGCTCTGCCAGTTGTCTACTGTGTGACCTTGGGCAAGTCACTTAACTCTACTGTCCCTCAGATTCCTCTAATGTAAAATGGGAATCAAATACCTGTTCTCCTTCCTACTTAGACTGTGAGTCCCAAGTAGAATAGGGATTGTATCTGACCTGATTATCTTGTATCCACCTGAGTGCTTAGAACAGCAGTGGACACATAATCAGAGCTTAAATACCAGAACAATGATTTTATTATTAGCAAATTGCCCCAGCTGATGGATAAGGTAGTTGAGAGAGGAGACTTTGGGAAAATTGCAATACCAAGAGTCAGTTTCCATAACAGTCCCTAATACTAAGAGTAATAATAATAAGCTACATAAGTGTTTGCTATGTGTCAACATTGTTTCAAGCAGTTGGTAAGATACAAGGTCATCAGATTCCACACAGAACTCACAGTCTAAGGGGAAGAACAGCTATTGAATCCCCATTTTGCAGATGAGGAAATGGAGACAATCAACCTTATTTATTGAGCACTTAACTATGTGCAGAGCACTGTACTAAGTACTTGGAAGACTACAATATTAACAGAATTAGCAGAAACATTCCCTGCACTTAATGAGCTGACAGTCTAGAGGGGGGAAACAGACATTAATGTAAATCAATTATAATTTATAATTGAAATATATGTACATAACTGCTATATTATATAAATGTATTAATATGTACATAAATGTAATAGTGGACATTTGGCAGAGCTGGGGTTAGAACACAGGTCCTCTGACTCCCAGGCTTGTGCTCTTTTCACTAAGCCACTCTGTTTCCTAGAATCCCTTGAGTGGCAAAAGTAACAGCATACCATAGGATTAACTTCCCAATTAGAATGGACTGTTGCTTTAGAGTTAGTCTTCTCAGTAGTCCTACACTGATTTCATCATTAGTATCATTATTTTGAGAAACCAAGAACAGCTGCATTTACTATATATTCATGATATTCTTTAGCAGGCTCATTTTACATCCCAGGATGGAAAAAACAAGACAACAGCAATAACTGTGGTGGTTATTAAACATTTATATCCTAAGTGCTGGAGTAGATTCAAGATAATCCTGTCGGAAACAGCCCTGTCTTCCACAGGGATCATAGTCCGAGGAGGAGGAACAGAAACTTGACCCCATTTGACTGTTGAGGAAACCGAGGCCAGAAGTGCAGTGATGGGTTCAAGGCCACACAGCAGGTAAATGGCAGAGCTGGAATTAAAACTCAGGTCCTCTATCTTCCTGCTCTTTCCAACTGACCATGATGATTCTGAAGACAGGCTCTTGGCTTAGTGAAATTTTGGAAGCTTTGGCAATGGATTATACACTAGTATAAACTGGAAGCTGACATATCTTTCCTTTTTTCCTCAACACAAACCTTGCCAGGAGCCCCTGAGTAGCTAAAAATAGAGAAATAGGGCAGTGCGTGGGAACCACATTCTCTAATAAGTATATTTTTATTTCTCTGCTTGGGCTGTGGGGACCTTTGTTAGAGAGATGTAATTGGAAATAATATCAAACTCTCCTCAGCCTGAAAGCTTGATGACTGCATTAAATCCTAATAGGACCTTTATATTTAGCACCTGTCCTTTAACATTTTCAGTGTGCTTTCTCCCAGTCATGTGAAACACGGAGTGTAGAGATTGTAAGTTCCTTGAGGGCAGGATTTATGTCTGCTCTTCCAAGTACCTGGGCCAGTGCTCTGTGTTCAGTAAACAAAAAATACCAATGATTGCAAGGGCAAATGGCACCCTTTTACAGATGGTGTGATGGACTCAGATAAGTTCAGTGTCTTTCCTGAAGGGCAAAAGTGAGGCCTTGTCATTGTGGGCAGGGAAGGTGTCTACCAACTCTGTACTCTCCCAAGCACAGTGCTCTGCACACAGTAGGTGCTCAATAAATACTATTGATTATGGCCAAACCCTAAATGCCTTCCATCTCCCATGTTTAACTTATTGAATGCACTTCCTCTCTATTAGTCTGAATAACCCCTCCTATCCCCTAGCCCAGACTTCTTCCTTAAAGCCTTTACGATAAGCAAGCTCTCTCTAATTTCCAACCAGTGAGGATGCAGTGAGCTTAATGCAAAGTCTAGTTCAGACTGCTTATCGCTAAATGTCCAGAACCAGGGGCATGCTTGGAATGTAGACGAAGGCTCTGAGAAGGCTGGAGTGGAAGGAAATTCTCCCCTCCGGGGAAGGAGCAGCCAAGGTCTGGGGTGTTGACAGCTTCCAAGAAACGATGTCTATTGAAGCCGAGGGGTTGCAGACAGACGAGAGAGGCCTGAACCACTGAGCAAAGGCTTGGGAAGAGGATTTGTGAAACTAAAATGAGAGAGAGATATAGGGGTCTCATTTAATTCCAGCATTTATAATCCTGCCCACTCCAAACATAGCCAACTGTATTTCAACAGAAGGGGGATGTAGTTAATTAAAATACGTGATTTCAGCACCCACTGATAACCAATCTCCTTGCAGCAGTTAAAAATCAGCCTAAAACAGACCTGGGTCTTTACTGTGAGACAGCAAGTCCTTGGTTCACTTCAGAGTTGATTAGAGTGAGTTAAACTTTGCCCTGCCTGTAACTTACATATTGAAAATTGGAAGTCAGCAGCATGAGAAGTTATCAAAATACCACAGGTGCTTGGACTGACTCCAGTAACTGTAGCTCATCCTAAACAGAGTGGCGACCCTAGAGAAATGGGTTTGGGTAGCAACTCTTCAAGATGGAGAATGTGATTTGACCTAGTGAGTCCCAGGAAGATGAGAAGCGGTAACCCAAAGCACTATATGTTCTGTGAGAGGAGAGAACAGAGCAGGACTCACTCTGTTCTCCAGGGGCTCCTGAACTTGGACATTCCTCCCAGGAGACTTGCAATAGGAAATGTGGATTGGCTGGGTCACCCTAGCATCTAAGTGGAAATGATAATACTTGAACCCACTAGGTCTTCTTGGATTGGAAAAAGTAGAAGGCTATTTTGCACCTAAGTACAAGGTCTTGGATTTACTATCTTTTATTGTGTAGACAAAATGAGCAAAATCAATTTTCTTTTCTTTTGGTCTGTTGCAGATCCTGAGTACACAACCTAGAGTCTAGTTGCAAGAGTAATGTAAAATCATTTTGGGAGGAAGAGATACAAACATGGGTGGAGGCAGAGAAGGATGAGAATGATCACAATGTTGAAGCGTCATGGTCTAGAGAAAAGACCACAGTACTGGGAGTCACATGACCCACGTTCAAGTTCTGTCTTACTTGCCAGTTATGTAATCTTAGGCAAGTCACTTAACCTCTGTGTGCCTCGGTTTCCTCATCTGGAAAACGGGGATAAATTATCCGTTGCCTCTTCCCATATACTGTGAGCCTGGTGTAGGAGAGTGACTGTGTCTGATCTGATTATTTTGTGTCTATCCCAGGGCTCAGCACAGTGCTTGGCACAGTTCACACTTAATAAATACTTTTTTTTTAATAGACTTGTAGGCTCTGTAGAGGCATTTTCAGAAGCATACTGTGTGCTGAACTCAAAAGGGAAAAAGCTTCATGATAAATGCATGCTTCACTTCAGGTGAGACTACCCCGCTTAGATGAGGTTATTCGACTTCATGTGCCACTAACTTCACCCCTGAGTGGACTCTAGCACACAGATGTCCAAATGGCAATGTGACTGACAGAGGACATTAAAAATTGCCTTGACTCTCCCAAATCAAAAGAAGCAGCATGGCTTAGTGGATGGAGTATACGCCTGGGCATCAGAAGGACCTGGGTTGTATTCCTGGGTTTGCTACTTGTCTGCTGTGTGACCTTGGGCAAGTCATTTAACTTCTCTGTGCCTCAGTTACCTCAACTGTAATATGGGGATTGACTGTGAGCCTCCTATAGGATATGGACTGTGTCCAACCTGATTAGCTTGTTTCTTCCACAGAGCTTAGTGTACAATGTCTGGTTAAGAGAAAGTGCTTAACAAATACCATTTTAAAAAAAGGAAGATTTGAACCTTCCCCCTTTCCACATTAAGGTAGCTGTGAAACTGTCTCCAGAATCAAAGTTCAGTCAGGTTGATGGTGGAGGGATGGTGCATCCCAGGCTCAAGCTGTCAATCACATGTTCCTGAACCAATCAATAGAATCATAATGGCCTAGTGGAAAAAACACAGGCCTGGGAGTCAGAGGACCTGGGTTCTAATCCTAACTCTGTCAGTTGCCTGCTGTGTGGCCTTGGTGTCACACTTAACTTCTCTTAGTTTCATTTTCCTCATCTGTAAACTGTTGAGGAAAATGCCTGTTCTTCCTCCTACTTTGAATCTGAGCACCATAGGGGAGAGGGATTATGTCCCAAATGATTATCTAGTATTTACCCTAGAGCTTAGGACAGTGCTTGACAGATAGTAGACAGTTGAATATAATTAAGAAATGATAATCAGGAAGGCTGTCTCCAGCAAAATCTCTCCTGTTCTCATGAGTTTGGACTAGAATACCCTACCCTAACCAACCTGGCCTTTCAAGGTCAGCTCTGCCTTGCTGATCTATGACCAAAGCTTCCATGGTCACTTGTTCTTTGGTCAGTTGTAGGTTTCAAGTTTGATCCTGTTGCACCATTAAGAAACTAGTTTCTGCCAACTTCATTCAGCTCGTGCTTCATTGCTCCTAGCAGACATAAGCAAAGAGTCCCGTGTGTTTGGGAGATAAAACAGGCATTGATTGGGACTTCGCTTGAGCCATATTAAATAGGCCTGTCTCATGACTGCCATGTTTAGGCCCAAGTCTGAACCTTTATTTGAATTTAGAAGCACTGAGGTTAAAGAAACCCTTTCTTCCTCATTCTCTTTCTCATCATCAGATAACATTCATTAAAATATGCAGCTCCACATGGCCAGACACATTCCCTATCTTCCTAAGAACTTTATAATCTAAATCAACAATGTGGTCTAGCAGATAAAGCAAAGACTTGGGACTCAGAGGACCTGGGTTCTAATCCCAGTTCTGCCACTTGGCTGCTATGTCCTGAGGCACTTGACTTCTCCCTTCCCAAGTTTCTTCATTTGTAAAAGCTCACTTAAACTGTGAGCCCTATGTAGGACAAGGACTGTTTCCAAGCTGATGTTAACTTGTATCTACTCAAGTGCTTAAAACAATACTTGATACACAGTAAGTACTTAATGAATACCATTTTTTTAAAAAGCAGGCAGATGTAGCATGGTTAGAACACCATCCCAAAGACATAGCCACACACAAAGCAGCAAGCTAAATAAGTGGCCTATTCACCTCACAGAAACATTTATGTAAATAGTTTTCTATAGAAGTTTTGTATTTAGACCTGTTCCAGGAAGACTGTGTTCTCTCTGATCTCCCTTGACTCCCCAGAAGAGACTCTAGAGCATCAATCAGCATGCTTGTTAAGGTCCAAGAGAGAATAGTAGGTGAGAACCATAGCGTAGAGGGATTGTTTTCTGAATCTCAAACAAAATGTTAGTGTAGCATGATAGTCACTTTCTCTTCCTCCACACTTTTCCCTCCGGCCTCTTCTCCCCCTACAAATGCAGACCTGGTTCATAAATCAGAAGGAGATTCACCAGGCAGGAGGCACATGGGCTTGGGAGTAGGAGGACCAGAGTTCTAATCCCAGCTCTTCCACTTACCTGCTGTGTGACCTTGGGAAAAGTCACTTAACTTCTCTGTGTCTCAGTTCTCTTATTTGCAAAATAAGGATTCAATATCTGTTATTCCTCCTACTTGGGCTGTGAGCCCCATGTAGGGTCTGATTATAGCAGTGTGGCTCAGTGGAAGGAGTCTGGGCTTGGGAGTCAGAGGTCATGGGTTCTAATCTCAGCTCTGCCACTTATCCGCTGTGTGACTTTGGCAAGTCCACTTAACTTCTCTGGCCCTCGGTTCCCTCATCTGTAAAATGGGGATTAAGGCTGTGCATGCTTCACTTAGAACAGTGATTTGCACATAGTGAGCACTTAACAAATACCATCATTATTATTACCCCACACTTAGTATAGTGTTTGGCATGTAGTAAAGCACTAAGCAAATACCATAATTATTTTAATTATGTAGTGAGTCATTGAGGAAATTCTAGAAGAGGATCCTAAGAGTTGAAAGAGACAACCATATAGGCTGGATTTTTGAACAGGAACAATTAAAGCAATTGAACTTCTAAAATCTGAGATTTCACCAGTGATAAAGGTTCTGGAGAACTGGGGTAATAAGAAAGATCAGTCAAAGAATGAAGAGTTTGTTTCTGGTCCAGACCTCCTGCAGCAGGAGAACTTTCAGGGCCTGTTGGGTCTCTCTCCCTGAGACAATCTGTGCTTCCCACTGCTGTTTGAAGGAAACTAACTGCAGCAGGAAGGAGTTAAATTAGTAGGAAGAACTTCTTCATTAAAGCAATTGGGGAAAATGGTGAAGAAATGTTGAAGAACATCTTCTGGAGAGTTTTAATGGTAAAAATGGAGAGACTCAGAGCCTGTTGCCCATAGGGACTGTCATTTTCTCACTTCAAATCCTTCCTCCCACAGCCCCTCAGAACTTCCAGTAAACTGGGAATTAGAGTGGTATTGTGGAAAGTGCACAGGTCTGGGGATCAAAGGACCTGGGTTTCAATTCTGGTTTGGCACCTTGCCTGCTGTGTGATCTTGAACAAGACACATAACTTCTCTGTGCCTCAGTTCACTCGTCTGCAAAATGGGAATTTAATACCTGTTCTCTACTCTACATGTTCTGTCAGCCCCAGGAGGACGTAATTACTCTGTATCTACCCTAGTGAAGATGGTAGATATATATTATTAAATGAATATATATCACTGAATGAATGACTTGGGCATATTTTTTTTTTGAGGAAGGAGGATGGGCTTGATAGCCCCTTTTATGATCACTCCTGCCTTAGGATTCCGTGGCTCACTGGAAAAAACGTGGGCTTGGGAGTCAGAGATCACGGGTTCTAATCCTGGCTCCGTCGCTAGTCAGCTGTGTCCCCTTGGGCAAGTCACTAAACTTCTCTGTGCCTCAGTTACCTCATCTGTCAAATGGGGATTAAAACTGTGAGCTCCACATGGGACAAACTGATCACCTTGTATCCCCCAGCGCTTAGAACAGCACATAGTAAGCGCTTAACAAATACCACAATTTATTTATTTTAACCTTAGTGGACAATTTGGGATTCTATCACATAATTCCCAGGATAATCCAGATAATAACAATTAGAACAATGACGATAATGATATTTAAATGTTCACCCGAGGGCTGAGGTTAGCCTAGTGGACAAGGTGCCAACCTGGGAGTCAGAGGACCTGGTTTCTAATCCTGACTCTGCCACTTGCCTGCTGTGTGACCTTGGACAAGTCACTTCACTTCTCTGTGCCTCAGTTTCATCAAATGAAAATGGAGATTCAATACCTGTTCTCCCTCCTACTTATACCATGAGCACCATGTGGGACCTGATTATCTTGTATCTACCCTAATGCTTAGTACAGTACTTAGTACACCCTAGGTACTTTGCAGATACCACAATTACTATTTTTATTATTATTATTTGCCAAGAACTGCGCTATGTGCTGGGGTAGGTTCAAGATAATCAGGGTAGATAAAGGCCCTGTCTCTCATTGGCTCACAGTCTAAGTAAGAGGGAGAACAGGTATTTAATCCCCACTTTACACCTGATAAAAGAGGTCCAGAGAAGATGTGACTTGCCCGAGGTCACAGAGCTGACAAATGGAAGAGAGGAATTAGAACACAGTTCTTCTGCAGAGACTAGCAAAGCCTAAAATCACGAAGCATAAAGCTGTGCCAATATGAAATACTAGTTCCAATACTTCTTGAAGTATGTCTGTTTTGGGGGGTGGTCAAGCCAGAATGGGCATTTATGTTTTGATGCACATGTAATCTATTTAACGAATTCCATTGACTACATATAGTGAGTTCTGCAACAAGGCATGTTTCCACTACACATTTTGGAGAGAATGTTTTACATCTGCCTCAACAGGCAATTCAAAAATTAGTTGCTCAAATGCATTAGGTTACAGCACAAGTTTCTTCGATACAATGCCAACCTATTCGCCATGCCCAATTCTCATCTCTCTTGCCATTGACCTCTTGTTCACGCTCTGCTTTGGGAAACTCTCTCCCTCTTTGCATTTGGCAACCCACTGCTTTCCCTTTTTCATATTCCCTGTGAAATAACATCTCCTGCAGGAAGCCTTCCCTGATTAATCTCTCACCTCCCCACCCTATAACCACTTCAGGACATCTGCATCACCCAAAGACTTGTGTACTTATAACTCCCCACATTGACCTTATGTATATCCTCTAATTATTCCACTTACCTGAGTTATTTTAGAGTCTTTCTCCTCTGCTAGATTGTAAGCTTGTTGAGGACAAGTGCCATGTTAACAAACTCTTGTATTCTGCCAAATGCTTATAGTGCTCTGCATGGAGTTAATACTACTGAGGGGTCGTGTTTGCTAAGAATGTAAACCAGTGAGTTATTGGATTGAATTGTCTGTACTACCCTAAAACATAAGTATTAATTGCTCTTAAGAATTAACAAGATTCTACTACCGTTACCTTTGAAAGGCCATTGTTACTGAAAGGAAGCAGTGTGGCTTAGTGGAAAGAGCAAAGGCCTGGGAGGAGCAGGGTTCTAATCCTGCCTCTGCCACTTGCTTGTGGTGTGACTTTTTGGACAAGTCACTTTACTTCGCTGTGTCTGTTTCCTCACCTGTAAAATTAGATTCAGTACCTGTTCTTCCTCACACTAAAACTGGGAGTGCCACTTAGGACAGGAACTATCTTGTATTTAACCCGGGACTTAGTACAGGGTTTGTCCCACAGTATGTGCTTAGCAAATACCATCATTATTATCTGGAAATGGAGTATAACAAATGGATGAAAACTCAAAGGAGTCATTGTAAAACCTTCCTGGAAGCCGATCTATGTCCAAGTCAAAAACATTCACAACAGGTTAGAATTGGGGTCCTGGAAGGTTTGAAGGCCAGGAACTGAGCCATGTGACCTTGGAAAGTTTCTTTGTTCTCTCAGTTTCCTCAGTCTGGAAAGAAAACAGTTGATATCTCGGAAATTCTGCTGAAAGCTGAGAACTAGCATAGTTTAGCTGATAGAGTTCAGACCTGGGAGTCAAAAGGACCTGGGTTCTAATCCTGACCAGCCACTTGTCAGCTATGTGATCTTGGGCAAGTCACTTCACTTCTCTGTGCCAGTCACCTCATCTGTAAAATGGGGATTAAAACTGTGAGCTCCACGTGGCACAGGGACTGTGGTCAATCTGATTACCTTGTATCTACCTCAGCACTTAGCCTGGAACAATGTAAGTGCTTAACAAATACCCTAAAAAAAATGAGGCCGCAAACTGAAAGAAGCTTTCTGGGGTTCAGTGTTCCCTACCTACTTTCAAGGAAAGATGTGGACATAAGCCCTTGACCTACGTGTGTTGAGAGTATCAGAAATTGAGGATCACATGAAACATTGCAAATAGCCGTAGTTTTGACAGTTTTAAAAAAGCCTCTATCACTTTGGCTGCAAGTTTATATTCTTGATCTAAGATTGGATAATTAAAGTGATCTTTCTGGACATATCTTGAGTTTCTAACAATGTGAATTTGCTAGCACAGCTCAGCTTGACTTCCGAGAACAGAAGAGAGAACAAAGCTTGGCTTGGGAATTATCTTCCTTATCAAATAATAGCTCATGAGCCATAAAATACTTCATAATACAATAGCTCAGTGCCTCTACAAAAAAAAAAGCCTGTCCAGTAGCGATGAACCTTACTCATTCTTTCATGGAAGTCAATTTATTTTAACATTTAAAATAAAATTCAGTTGCCTTTGATAAGTCTTCTGAATCCCAGTTAATTGGATTCCTTGTTGCTTTTTTTTTTTTGAAGTTTTATGAATGACCCAAAACAGAAATAAAGTAAATTAGTATAATTGAAGTCATTTTTTTGAGACCCTGCCCAGAGCTGTAGACTATGAAGGAATCAGGGCTGGGGAGTCCCAAGGCCTCTGTGGTGCCTGCCAAGGAGGGACAGGGAATGTAGAACAGAGTTAGCTGGCTTGTGAAAAGCTTTTGTTGGCAAGTTCTGACCCAGCCGATCTTCTAGAAGGTGCTGAGTTCAGCATCTTCTTTCAATCCAGGATGAAAGCACCTTTTGTTTTTTGCACAGGGAAGAGCAATCTAATTAAAGTTTTGTAAAAATAAATACACAAATAGGGGTGAGACAAACTCTGTCATAAAGTCCCAGGAGGAGGAAAGATGGAGGTAGGTTACTGGAAAAGAGATTTTTTTTTGAATCCTTCCCAAGCAGGCTGGGTGTCCAAAAGCTTCATGTGCTGGAAGGGAGCTCTACAATCCAAGTTGACTTTGTTTAAAAATAGGAACAAGAATGTGGACAGTCAATTTAGGTTCTGAGCTCGAAAGCCTTGACAATTCATCATTTGTAGAACCTGTTGTTCTCCAGTGACAATGATCTTGGTGGGGAAAAGGAGACAGGTGATTGCCATAATTTAAAGCAGGGAAAGCCACTTCCTGAGGATTGCTAGACTCAGGGAGCCGGGTCAGTTCCCCAGAACTCTGCTGACTCAGAAGAGACCAGAGTTGATCTTACCCCTGATTGTCTTTTTGCCTTTCTACATCAGTCTATCAATGGCAAGCCCCATGGCCTAGTGGAAAGAGCCTGGGTCTGGGAGTCAGAGAACCTGGGTTCTAATCATTACTCTATCACTTGTCTGCTGCAGGACCTTGGACAAGTTGCTTCTCTGTTCCTGTTACCTCATTTGTAAAATGGGAATTAAGACTGTGAGCCCAATGTGGGACATGGACTGTGTCCAACTAGATTATTTTGTATTTATCCTAGTGCATAGTTCAATGCCTGGTACATAGTAAGTGATTAACGAATAGCATTAGAAATGGCATTTGAATGATTACTGTGTGCCGAGCTGTGTTCTAAGTGCTTGAGAGAGTAAATACAATAGAGTTGGTAGACATGATCCATTCCCATAAAAAGCTCACAGTCTACTGGACTGTTTGGTGTGGAGTGGATATGGGTGGCAGTGGCATCCCAGAACTCTTGAGGGTCTCAGTCACAAGGAATTGGGGTTTATTTTACCCCTATCTGTTCCCCTGCTGCCCCCTCCCTACCCAATACTCCTTTATCTGTCATTAGTGAGGGGCCGGTTCCAATTGACCTGTGAGTACTCATTCTCTCTGGGGAAGACACATCAGAAGAGAATCTTGCTGTTTCTCCACTATCCAGACTATCCTGTATAGATGGCTCTTGGCAAGCTGGTAACATTGCAGGAGAAGAAAAAGGGGAGACAGACTAGCTATATAATTGCAGCTGGAGATTTTGTGGGGAGCACTCTGGCTGCAATCACACAAAATGGGATTCGGTGTGGGGTGAGTATATTGGGGGGAATTCTTTTTCTGGACAAAAAAACCTACAGTGCTAAAACTGCTGGGGTTTTTTTATAGATTTTTACAGCCTAGGCATACTGTCACTTCTCAGAATGGTACTCAGTCTGGGGCTCCTACAAGGCCAACATGTGACTTTTTTCCCCTAAATTGGTATAAGCATGTGACTATAGCAGCAAATTTATAATCTTTCAGTTCCAATACAAAATAATGAAAAAATAGAATCTTCAACACAGTCTTTCAAATAATAAACTTGATATTAGAAATAGAATAGCAGGCTTCTAGCCTCTTAAATAGAGAAATGAATATAAAATAAAGCAAGAAACTCAGTCTTTTAGATAGCAAGTAGCAACATTCATCTAAAAATAGAATTTTGGTCTCAAAAGCTTCTGCAAAAAGTAAAATTGATAGGAAGATATAAGCCAGTAAATGATATTTTATTGTATGGGATTAATGAATGAGCAAACCTTCTAGCCACTTGGGAATCATATACTCTTTCTTAATATATAACCAGGTAAGTTTTAGGGTAGTTTTTAAGCTCTCTATGGACACCTTGCTTTTGCTCTACTCACGTAACTGTTTAGTACACTGTTGAGCAATCCGTAAGTGCTCAGTGAATAACTTTGAAAGATTGAAAGCCTGCATGTTTGAGTTTAATATAAAAGTGTTACGTTGAAACTATTTTTGTGAATAGAGTCATCACTGGTTAGTGACCGCTTCCAAAATTACAATCTACGTATTTCTGCGATGCTCCATCCTCAAGCTCAAGAACCTATTTAGCCATGTTCAATTCCTGTTCTTCTATACGTCCTCTGACAAAAGGGCTTTATCAGCTACAACATTTCTGCTATTTTTATTCAGAGTCGCCAACCTCAGATGAGTTAGCCAAGAAGTTATCTGGGCATGTTCAACTCCGGTTCCCCAGAGAGTCTTTAGAATAGTACTTAATAGGCAAGCAGATTTCTTAGTATAAGCCAGCAGGGAAAAATATGTAACAGATGGAATAAAGTTACCTAGGCATGCCTGCAAGGATTTCCCTTGCCGATTTTCCCCCTGCAAGTGGGCAGGATACAGGGTGAATCCTTGAGATACAAATTCTTGATGAAAGACATTTGAAAGCCACGGGTTTTTTCAGAGTTACCACTGGCCAGGGACAATGACAATAAGCCACCAAATTGTCAGTCATCCCAAACCTGTTGAGTTCTCTTTCTTTTATAGCATTTAAACACTTTCTATGTGCCAGGCACTGTTCTAAACATGGGTAGATACAAGGCAATCAAGTTGGACACAATCCCTATCCCATATGGGGCTCACACTCTCTATGCCCATTTTACAGATGAGGTAACTGAGACACAGAGAAGTGAAGTGAATTGCCCAAGGTCAAACAGCAGACAAGTGGTGTACTTGTGATTAGAATCCATGTCCTTCTGACTCCCAGGCCTTGGGGTTAGAATCCATGTCCTTCTGACTCCCAGGCCTGAGCTCTATTCTCCAGGCTGCACTGCTTCCCATTTTAGAATGTGTTTCCACCAAGGAACATAAATTAGATCTAATTCTCACCTGTCTGTTGTCTCCGGTGCTTAGTACAGTTCTCTATACACAGTAAGAACTTAATAAATACTATTGTGGGAAAGGAATTTCTCTACCTGCTCTATTGTATTGAACTTTCCCAAGCACTTAATGCTTAAACACACACTCTCCCAAGAACACTGTAAGTACGCAGTAAATGCCGTTAATTGATTGAATGATTATTACAAGGAGCATAGATGCTGATTTTTTTTTCATTTTGAGCTAGGGGGTAGGAAGGGGGCAGGGATTTAGAGGAAAATGAGTCTGGAGAGAAGACAGGCTTCAAAAAACTGATAGTTCAGAGAGCCACCCTTTAGGGTTTTTTGAACCAGATTGGATTTGCTCTGATCTCTCTGATCTTGAAAGGGACCTGAGGTGATCAAGGATGAAGTTCAACTCAGACATCTCGGGGGGCCCAAACCCTCCTGGAGTGAGCACCTATTCTTAACAGAAGTTATTAAATACCATCCCCCAAGAAGGAGGTAGGAAGCCATTTAGAAATGCGGACACTAAAGCACAGAGAAGTTAAGAAAGTTGCCCAACTTCACACAATAAGAACTGACCTGAATTTTTTGACTCCAGCTACATCCTCACCAAGAGGACTGTTTAGTCTCTTCTGCACAACAGTGACACTCAGAATGAGGAGTTGATCTTTAATGAAGGAAAATAACTATTGAGCCTCGGAAGTTGACATTTAGCCAGTCAGAAATCATTAAAGCGGTCAGGTTAAGGAGAACTCTATTAGAGTGTCTATCAAACTTGTTTCTCTCAAATGGATTTATTAGGATAGACATATGGGACCAGGGTGTAGAGGGTAGACTAGAGATGGGTCATCTTCTCCATCTGATTAGCCCTGGGTAGATGGAAGGACTCTCCGGCAAAACTGATTTCAGAAGGCGAATGGAGCACTCCACAGGAAATAAACTTAGGAAATGTCAGGACTCCAGAGCCCACAGGTAGAGAAGCAGAAGCAATTTCCTCCTGGATTTCAGCAGGCACTGTGAGGCTCTGTTGTTGGCCTGGCTTCACTTCAATTTTCACAGTCAGCAAAGAGAATGGAGCCTCTGGTGACCATAGCAGTCGAAAAAGCCTTGGGGAGCCAAAATCCAATGTGTCTTTACATTTTATCTCAAATGTCACAGAGATAATGTTCCTTTTGGGAGAAACCAGCTGGAGAGGGCAGATGACACAGCTGTAGCCCCAGATCTAGGGCATGCTGTTGTGTACAGGGGGCATGGTGGCGATGGTCACCTCTCCGGGGCTTCATTCGAGTTGGCGAATCAGTCTGTCAGTCCGCCAGTTAAAAACACTGACAAAACATCCATTGTGCTCCAGTGTCTGTACTAGAAACTATGGGGAACAATGGAGGAAGAAGGACAGCAAATATGAGGGACAGAAGTATATACACAGTACATGGGTAGATATAAATGTCTGCATGCATTTGGATGCACGTGTAGATAGATAGCCATTGATCTAGATAGCTCTACAGCTACATAGATGTGCGTTGATCTGTATGTGTTTCTACAGTTCTCACTCATACTAAGACTATGAGCCCCATGTGGGACAGGGACTGTGTCTAATCTGATTAACTTGTATCTGATACTCCAGTGCTTAGAACACTACTAGACACATCATAAGGGCTTATCAAATACCATTAAAATATATATGTATATATAATATATATAGATAGATACACACATCATTAAGGGCTTATCAAATACCATTATATGTATAATATTATATGTATGTATAAGGGCGAGTAGCTTGATTGGACTATTATAATCTGAAAGATTCCAGCTGTTCAAAGTGCATCACACCAGCACTTCTGCACATGCTCATCAGGATGAGAGGTGTGAGAAAAGGGATACAGGTGATATGAAGCTAAACAATCTGCCTCCTTTGAGCCTGTCTTCCCTCTGCCCTTTTACATCAGAGCACCACTTGGAAACTTTGCAGGTTAACACAACACAGCTGAATCAGGAAAATGGGGGGTGGAGGTGCACTAGGGGGTTGGTGTAACCTAGAAAAATATCACTCAAGTCCAGATGGAAATGTCCTCTTGTAACACAGCTGGGATAAGTCACCCCCAGAACCCAAGGACTGCAGACCATATAATTCTTAACAGGATTCCTGAGCAAATGGGGCAAGCCCTATACAACCTCCACAGAGAGAGCTCAGTCAGAGCAGAGCAAAAGCTACTAATTGGTTATGTCCCCCAGGCTCCTGGCTGATGGTGACAGGAAACAACAAAGGGAAGAGGCAAGGAAGGAGGAGTTTGTATATCTGTAGACTCCGACCAATTATGGCCAGATACTACAGCCCATCCCACATACTCTGCTCCCCTAGCACCACTTTACTCAGCATGCCCCAATCTCATTTACCTCCCTTCTGATCCCATTCCCATTTCTGTACCCTAGCCCAGAACTTCTTTCCCACCCATATATGCCAGACCACCACTCTCCACCTTCAAAGCATTATTAAGGTCATATTCATCCAAGAATCCTTCTCTGACTAGGCCCTCTTATCCGTGGTTCACTCTCTCTTATGTGTTGTCTATGCACTTGGATCTGTAGCCTTTGAATATTTGATATTCATCCTACTTACAACCCCACAGCATTCATGTACATATCTATATATTATGTATGATAAATTACTTACTTATATTAACGTCTGTCTTCCCTTCTAGACTGTAAGCTTGTTATTGGTAGGGAACATATCTACTAAATCTGTTGTACACTCCCAATTTTTAGTACAACGCTCTGAACATAAGTGCTCAATAAATACCATTGGTTGATTGACTTCATCTAATAATAGTAATAATTGTGGTATTTGTTATGTGCTTACTATATGCCAGGCACTGTAATAAGTGCTGCGTTGGTTACAGACAAAATGAATTGGACACAGTCCCTTTTCCCATAACCTCAATCCTCTTTTTTTTTTTTTTACAGATGAGGTAACTGAGGCACAGAGAAGTGACTTGCCCAAGGTTACACAGCAGACAAGTGACAGTCGGAATTAGAACCCAAGTCCTTCTGACTTCTAGGCCTCTGCTCCATTCATTCAATCGTATTTATTGAGCGCTTACTGTGTGTACTCTATCCACTAGGCAACGCTACCATCCCCAGCCCACTTTTACCCCCTTATGACGATCATTCAGAATTGGCTCCTATGGTAAAATCACCCACATAAAAGCCCACAAAACCTCTCAGGGGAAAATCCTGCCTTCTTTTTAAGGACCAAGGCCAAAACTGTCTCTCCTCAGTTACTCCCTCACTTCTCCACCCCAGCCTGACTATGGTACATTAAGCAGCAGTGAAACGTTAGAAATTCATCCTTCATTGAAATTGCCTTTGAAGTAGAATTGGTGTTTTTCTGCTTCTTTCCACAAGAGATTAGACATTTTCCAAACATTATTTCCTTAATCCACATCTAGATATATTGGACACATTTAAGTGTGTCACTCTAGACAAACAAGTTTCCCTTCCAGTGAGGGTTCCTAGCCGAATTCTGGAGAGAGAGAGAGAGTCATCATCATCATACCAAGGCCACTACAGGAAAATGTAAAAATAATTAAAATATGAAATGAGCTGCAATATTACTAAGATTTCAATTTTGTAACTGCCTAAGGGTTGGGAGCTGGGTTTCTCACACTGATGCACTGTTTGATAAAGTGTGATAAAGACTTAGAAAAATTGACAGATTAAATTGAAATAGGACCCATAGATGTTTGTGTTCAGAAAGCTATTAAAAACAGTTTGATGGAGCAGTGTGGAGCCTGGTGTTTGCACAAGAATTCACTGGACTGTGGTGTTCTCCCTGTGGATGTCAGAGGGTCAAAAGGTGATTTTTCTTTGGCTCATAAAAGCAGTTTTGCCTTTCTGAAAGTTAACTTCAGGGGTCAGAGTAATGAGATCAATCGTGTTTATTGAGCACTTACTAGGTGCAGGGCACTGTACTAAGCACTTAGGAGAGTACAATACAACAGAATTACCAGAGAAGTTCCTTGACCATAAGGATCTTGCAGCCCAAAGATGAACTCTATCTCTGCAAGATGCCACTTCAGAAACAATACTGTGGATGCAGGGCAGCCTAAGGACTAGGAAAAGGTGCTGTTTATGGGAGACTGTGACAACCATTCCCTCTGTTCTCAGTTGAACAATCTCTTCTCTTGGAGCTGACCAGTCCATTTTTCAGGGTGCTCTATTCATGTCCACCCATCCCGGCTCACTCTAAGTCTTTACAAATCAGTATAAACCCTGTTTTACATTCAGGAAAACAGAAAAATGAAGTGTCTGGTCCAAGGTCATACAGTACACTACCATGGACTTCCAAACCATCTAACTCTTCTGCAAATCTTCCTTTTCCAGATTATGTGATGATGATGATGGTATTTGTTAAGCATTCATTATGTGTCAATCACTTTTCTAAGCACTGGAGTAGATTCAAGCTAACCAAGTGGACACAGTCCCTGTTCCACATAGAGCTCAAAGTCTTTATCCCCATTTTACAGATGAGGTAACCGAGGTGTAGAGAAGTGAAGTGACTTGCCTGAGTTCACACAGAAGACAAAGGGTGGAGCCGGAATTGGAACCCAGGTTCTTCTGACTTGTGGGCCTGTGCTCTGTCCACTAGGCCAGCTGCTGATAAAGGTTCCCTTGGGCAGCTAATGAAATGTCACAGTTCTGTTCTAATAAATCAATCAGTGCATGGTATTGATTGAGTGCCTAGTGTGTGCACACCATTAACATTGTAATGAGTGCTTGGGAAAGTCATTACAACAGAGTTGGTAGAAACATTCCCCAATGTTAACTTCCATGTTTCCCTCTTATCTTGACCCTACTAGTGCTCCCCTAAATCTTCAAGTCCTGGTTACTCCCCTCTCTCTTCTATACTAATCATCATCAGCTCCTTACTACATTTCCTTTAGGTGGCCTTACCGTGCCACCTTTTTTTTAATGGTATTTGTTAAGGGCTATGGTCAGGCACTTTACTAAACTCTGGGTTAGATACACGCTAATAAAGTTGGACAGAGTCCATATTCCACACGGGGCTCACAGTTTTAAATTCTGTTTTTCCACAGATGAGGTAACTGAGGCTTGGAGAAGTTAAGTGACTTGCTCAGGGTCACATACTGGGCGAGTGGTGAAGCTGAGATTAGAGCTCTTTCCATTAGGCCACACGGCTTCCTGTTCCTGATCCATTTTCTTCTCTGTACCATTTTCTGTCTCCTACTGAGAATGGAAATATATTTTCTTACTCTGAGAACTGAGGTCCCTAATGCCCTTCACCACAGAGCACCTCCAGGCAGGAGGAAACTGATGCCCAAAGAAGTTAAGCAACTTGCCTGTGGTCACACAACACTTAAATGTCAGAACTGGGATTAGAATGTGGATCCTCTCACTCTCGGGACCAACTGTGCACTTACCACTAGGTCACATTACTTATCAATCTCTTAGTATTTACACAAACAGCAGAAAGTGTTTTGAGCCCCTTGAGAATGTGATTATAAATATTGGGTAGGATAAATAATAATTGTGACATTTGTTAGGTGCTTATTTTGTGCTAGGTACTGTACTAAGCACTGGGGTAGATACAAGCTAATCAGGTTGGGCACAGTCCATGTCCTACATGGGTTTCACAGCCTTAATGCCCATTTAACAGTTGAGGTAACTGAGTCACAGAGAAGTGGAGTGATTTGCCTAAGGTCATTCAGCTGACAAGTGGCAGAACTGGGATTAAAACCCAGGTCCTTTGATTCACAGATCCATGCTCTTTCCACTTCGCCATACTACTTCTCTATGTCCTGAAGCCTGAACAGATGCCAATCCCACCACTTCTTCTCTCGAAAGCCATTCGACTTTCTGCTAGGACTTGTGATGGATCTCCAGGTTTCAGCATCCCTTAAATGATCTTTCACATGCTGAGGCATCTCCACTCAACCAGCGATTGTTACTGAGCACTACTGGGTACAGAGTTCTGTATTAATTGCTTGACAGATGCAGTAGAATTGCTAGACATGATCTCTGCACACAATTCATTCATTCATTAGTATTTATTGAGCATTTACTATGTGCAGAGCACTGTATTAAGCACTTGGAATATCAATTTGGCAACAGATAGAGACAATCCCTGCCCACTGATGGGTTTACAGTCTAAATGGGGGAGACAGATGGACAAAAACAAAACAACACAATCACGATAAATAGAATCAAGGTGATGTGCACCTCATTAACAAAATAAATAGGGTAATAAAAATGTATACAAATGAGCATAGTGCTGAGGGGAGGGCAAGGGATAGGGGGAGGAGCAGAGAGAAAGGGGGTTTAGCTGAGGGGAGGTGAAGGGGGGAAGGGAGAGGGAGCAGAGGGGGAGCAGAGAGGGAACAGAGGGAAAAGGGGAAGCTCAGTCTTGGAAGGCCTCTTGGAAGAGGTGAGCTTTCAGTAGGGCTTTGAAGAGGGGAAGAGAGTTAGTTTTGAGGAGGGAGGGCATTCCAGGACAGCGGTAGGATGTGTCACACAATCAAGCAATGGTATTTACTGAGCACTTACTGAGTAGAGCACTGTACTAAGAGCATGACAGATACAGTATAGTTGGTAGACATGATCCCTGCTCACTTTCAGCATGGCATAGTGGATAGAGAATAGGCCTGGGAATCAGAAGGTCCTGGGTTCTAATCTCTGCTCTGCCACTTGTTTGCTGTGTGATCTTGGGCAAGTCACTTCACTTCTCTGGGCCTCAGTTACCTCATCTGTAAAATGGGGAGTGAGTCTGTGAGCCCCACGTTTGACAGGTACTGTATCCAACCTGCTTTGCTTGTATCCACCTCAGTGCTTAGTACAGTGCCTGGCACAAGGTAAGCTCTTACCAAATACCATAATTATTGTTATTATCAATCACTGGTATTTACTGAGCACATACCCTGTCCAAGTGCTTGGGAGAGTTTAATACAAGAGAGTTGACAGGAAAGTTCCCTTCTTACATGGAGTTCATAGTCTAGAGGACACTTAGCAAGTCTTTCATTCAGTGTCTATCTCTGTGGGTCAAAATGACTTCTGTTTGAGGGAGATACTCATTTCATCTTTGAATTTCAGGATTTCTCATTGTCATCCCTGTTCCCAAAGCTGGGAAGGGGTCGGCTGAGAGTCAAAGTAGAGGAATGAATATGGTTTTGCTTCATTGCTGTGATAAAAATGTACTTTCAGAGGTTTCACTCTCTCTCTCCTTTGTATAATAATGTTGGTATTTGTTAAGCGCTTACTATGTGCCAAGCACTGTTCTAAGCACTGGGGTAGACACAGGGGAATCAGTATGTCCCACGTGGGGCTCACAGTCTTAATCCCCATTTTACAGATGAGGTAACTGAGGCACAGAGAAGTTAAGTGACTTGCCCACAGTCACACAGCTGACAAGTGGCAGAGTTGGAATTCGAACTCATGACCTCTAACTCCAAAGCCCGTGCTCTTTCCACTGAGGCACGCTGCTTTGTATGTCCTCTTGGTTCCTGCTTTAATTTTTAGGTGGGATTTTGGTTGGCTTAGAAACACTGGAGAGCGAATCCAGTGAGGTCTTGATTTGAGAGTAACTCTCCAACCCCCTACATTTTTATGCTATTTGTTAAGCCTTACTATGGGTGACCGTCAGCATGGCTCACTGGAAAGAGCACGGGCTTTGGAGTCAGAGGTCATGGGTTCGAACCCCAACTCAGCCACTTGCCAGCTGTGTGACTTTGGGCAAGTCACTTAACTTCTCGGTGCCTCAGTTCACTCATCTGTAAAATGGGGATTAAGACTGTGAGCCCCACGTGGGACAACCTGATTCCCCTGTGTCTACCCCAGCGCTTAGAACAGTGCTCGGCACATAGTAAGCGCTTAACAAATACCAACATTATTATTATTATTAAGGATCATAGACCTGAGAACCAAGAGTCCCCTGAGTTCTATTTCCAGCTAGCTGCTGGATGATCTTGGGCAAGTTAGGAAACTTCTGTGCCTCAGTTCCCTCATATGGGCATTCAGAATCTGTTCTCCCTCTCCTTTGGACTGTGAGCCCCATGTTCTAATCCTGTCTCCGCCACTTGCCTGCTCTGTAAGTTTGGGAAAATCACTTAACTTCTCTGTGCTTCAGTTTCCTCATCTGTGAAATGGGGATTAAGTACCTGTTCTCCCTCTTACTTAGACTGGGAGCCCCACTGGGTCAGGGACTGTGTCTGATGATAAATTTGCATATACCCTAACTGGTAGAACAGCACTTGGCACACAGTAAGCACATAACAATGCCATGATAATTATCATTATTATTATGTGGGACTAGGACAACATCTGACCTGATTATCTCGTATCCCATCACTTAGAATGGTGTTAGACACAAAGTAAGCACTTAACAAATACCATGATTACTATTATGCTAAACACTGTACTAAGAGCTGGGGCTGATACAAGTAAATCAGATTGGTCTCAGTCCCTATTCCATATGTGACTCAAAGTCTAAGTAGGAGAGTGTACTGTATTTACAGTTGAGGAAGCTGAGGCACAGAGAAGTTTTGACTCGCCCTAGGTTACACAACAGGCAAGTGGAGGTGGAAAGATTAGAACTCAGGTACTCTGACTCCCAGGGCCCTGGTTTTCCATTAGGCAATGCTGCTTCCCCTTAGTTCTGTGGTCCCTCTGTCCAGCCAAATGCCCGTGATTCTCTCTTAACGAGTTCATTAACATTCAGAAATGTGCAAGCACTCCCCTAACAAAATACCCCTTAGTTCTGAACAAACACCATGGACCAGGGGAAACATAACCAAGAGCTCTGGAATGGGACTGTAGGGAAAATATTTTACAGTAATATCTGAGGCCTCTAATTGAGGAAGCTGTTCCATTTGTAAGACGATTGGGAAGGGAGAAGATGGCACAGTTTTGCAATCATACACAAGAGACTAAAATCCGTTTGTCTTGATTAGGAGACGTTTAGCTTTCAAATGGATTTAATTAGCAGCTTTTTGACGTCCTTAGTAGATTCCCTGGCATAGAGTACCATGGGCTGCAGAAAAATGAAAGCTGGACTGGAAGCTTTAGAGAATAGAATCCAGTAGAATAGTGAGTCAGAGCCATGGGCCAATAGGAAAGGGCACTGGTGGAATCCTGGAGAGAGCCACTGGTTCAAGCCAGGTCTGCCAGGGAGAGGACTTGTGAAATCCTATCAAAGCCAAAACAAAAATCTCAAGCCCAGTGAGCCAGTGGGAGCCAGAGAGAGATATTTAGATATCTTAGTTCCAGATCCTGATCCTGGGGAGCCTGTTGGCTAATGCCCTTTGCAGAGGAAGAAAGTAATGCCCAGAAGAGACAGAGAAGAGTAGACAAAGCATTGGAGACTATTCTTGGCTTTCTGAGTTTCCCTCTTTCGTGTTTATCTTAATGGGTTTTAACTTAATTAAAAGGATATTATACTCACTTATGCTATATGTGAGTGTGGGAGTATGGTGATGAAAGGTGGGGCCTGGAGGGTGAGCATCAGAGTAGATTGAAACTCTTCATCCTATTCCTAAGTAGAAGCTGATCCTTTGGTTAGCGGAATCCACCTTAGACCTTTTAAACTTGCTCCTGCTAATCATAATCACCATCATTAGCTGGGTATCTGCTGGCAGAGTGTGCTACTTAGACCTCAGTGTATACACATCATGTAGAGTAAATGACATGGTCTCTAACCACAAGAAACTTATAATCTACTGGGGGAGTCAAACAGAACCACCTGATTAGATTTCTAATAGGTAAAAGAGTAAGAGCCTTGGTACAAATGATTGAAAATTTCACGTAAGCAATTGAGTAAATCATTTTTTAAAAAATGATGAAGGCAATGCTCTTTATAAATAAGAGTATGGTTTGATCCTGTATGTTCTTCAGGAAGACTTGAGGACCATGAGGAAATTGATTGTAGTAGTTATAGCCTTTATTGAGCACCACTGGGTATAATGCCCTGAATTTGCTGTGTGAACTTGGGTAAGTCACTTCACTTCTCGGTGCCTCAGTTACTGCATCTGTAAAATAGGGATTAAGAATGTGAGCCCCATGTGGGACATGGGCTGTGTCCAAACTGATTAGCTTGTATGTACCACAGCACTTAGTACAGTGCTTGGCACATAGTAAGTGCTTAACAAATAACATTAAAAAAACAAAAACACTAAGCACTTAGGAAATATAAACAATCATATTTCTTGAACACTGTGTGCAGGGCACTGTACTTAGTGCTTGGGAGGGTGCAGCAAAACAATATGATATACACATTTCCTGCCCAAAATGAGCTTTACAGTGTAGAGGGGAGAGACAGACATTAATATACATAAATGAATTACGGATATGTACATAAATTCTGGGAGGATTGGGGAAGGATGTGGGTGGTGAGTAAAGGGAGCAAGTCAGGATGATGAAGAAGGGTGTGGGAAAAGAGTAAACGAGGTCTTAGGGAAGGCCTCCTGGAGGAGATATACCTTCAATAAAGCTTTGAATGTAGGGAGAGTAATTGTCAGATATAAAAAGGGAGGGTGTTCCAGGCCAAAAGCAGGACATGGCCTCAAGGGCGGTGATGAGAAAGATGAGACTGAGGTTCAGGTGGTAGGTTGGCATTAGAGGAGTGAAGTGTCCACGCTGGATTGTAGTAGGAGAGTAGTGATATGTGGTAGGAGAGGTTACGGTGATTGAGTGTTTTAAAGCAGATGGTAAGAAGTTTCTGTTTGATGTGGAGGTGGATGGAGACAAGAAAAGGATACATTCTCTGCCCAGAAGGAGCTCACACTCAATCAGGGAGACAAACGTAAAAAAAATTTCCAGAATAATCCAAATAAATGAATGAATGAATGCACTACTGAATAAATGTATATGCATAAATATTTACATAAATTAGCTCGTATGTGCTACAGATGGTTAAGATAGGATGCTGTGAATTAATTGGGGAAGGCATATTGGAGGAGGTGGGCATTCTGGAGGATGTGAATTGGGTTGGGGTGGGGGGAGACTGAGATATTTCCAGTTTTTTGGAGAAGAGAGTTCAAAGCCGGGAAAACAGTTTGAGCAAGGGGTTGGAGGTATTGGCGTAGCAGAAAGAGCAAAGGCCTGGGACTCAGTGGACCTGGGTTTTAATCAGTCAGTGATATTTATTGAGGGCTTATCATGTGCAGAGTACTTCGTAAGTGCTTGGGAGAGTACGGTACAACAGAGTTAGTAGACATTTACCCTGCCCACAACGAGCTTGCAGTCTAGAAGGGGAGACAGACATTATTATAAATAATAATGGATAAGTACATAGTGCTGTGGGGTGGATACCAGATGCCCAAAGGGCATGTATAGATGGGAATAGAAGGGACAGGGAGTCAGGGAAAAGAGGGCTTAATCAGGGAAGGCCTCTTAAAGGAGATGTAACCTTAAAAAGGCTCTGGAGATGGGGAAAGTGGTGGACTAGCATATTTGGAGGGGGAGAGAGTTCCATGCCAGAGGGAAGATGTGGGAAAGGGGTTGGTGGTGAGATAGACGAGATTGAGGTTCAGTGAGCAAGCTGGTGCTAGAAGAACGAAATGTGTGGGCTGAGCTGCAGTAAGAGATCAGTGAGGTAAGGTAAGAGGGGGCAAACTGATTGAGCATTTTAAAGCCGATCGTAAGGACTTTCTGTTTGATGCGGAAGTGGATGGGTACCATTGAAGTCTCTTGAGGAGTGGGGAGACGTGGACTGAAAATTGTTTTAGAAAAATGATCTGGGCAACATAGTGAAGTATGAACTGGAGTGGGGAAAGACAGCAAGCAGATGCAGTAGTCAAGGTGGGATAGGATAAGGGCTTGGATCAGCATAGTAACAGTTTAAATGGAGAGGAATGGGTGGATTTTAGCGATGCTGTGAAGGTAGAATTGACAAGGTTTGGTGACAGATTGAATATGTGGGTTGTATGAGAGATGTTGAGAACAATGCCAATATTATGGGCTTGTGAGATAGGGAGGATAGTGGTATTGTCTGCAGTATTGGGAAAGACAGGGGAAGGACAGGATTTGTGAGATTATTATGTTAGATATGTTTAGTTTGAGACATCACTGGGACATCCAGGTAGAGCTGTCCTGAAAGCAGGAGAAAATGCATGACTAATGAGAAAGAGAAAGATCAGGGCTGGAGATAATAGGTTTGGAAATCATCCCGGCTATGTCATTCGCCTGCTCTGTGGCCTAGGGAAAGTCAGTTAACTTTTCTGTGACTCAGTTACTGCATCTGTGAAATGGGATTAAACACTTATTCTTCCTTCTCTTTAGACTGTGAACCCTGGGTGGGACACGTACTCTGTCTCACCTGAATATCTTGTATCTATTCAAGCACTTTGTACAGTGCTTGGCATGTAGTAATCACTTAAATGCCACAATGATAATTATAATTATGTTTAAGGGGGTGCCTGGAAGCCGATTCCAAGAAGTTTTCCCTTGATGAGGAAGGACAGGGCAAGCCAGTGGAG